>NC_047096.1:50523015-53430914 GCF_902459505.1 Geotrypetes seraphini | reverse complement strand
ACAGTAAAAGAAAAAAGGAAAACTGTAGACCAAGCATGTCAAGCTCTAAGGCTAACACGGGCCACATAAACAAGGTTTATGTGGGCCGCTAAAAAGCAAAAATGTGATTTTTTCATAGAAACTTAGGTTTATTTCAAAAAGTACAGTATAAAAAAAAAGAACAAGAGCAACGATAAAATTAATGTTTTCTTCCTGACACTTGGCATCTCTTCTCTGCTACTATTTTTCCTATTTCTGGGTAAATCTTGTCCGGAGTGATTACTTTTAAAACTGACCCAAGGATGGGAAATGGAATTACAGGTCACTTTGGGACATTGGGATGTTGCCCACACTCTTCGGACGACACCAGGGGTGACCCCGTGTGCTTGGTTGCAGGAAACGTTTTATAGGGTGACATTACGAGCTTACTATACTCGCACACAGTTATATTACAGTGGAGGTCTCCCTACACCGGTGTATCACAAGTGTGGACAGGGAGAGCACACCTTGGGACATTGGTAGAGTCCTGAGGAGTATACCGGCCCAATTTGTTCTGGATTTGGCCGAGGATTATGGCCATTTGTCCCGGGGCCACTTGACTCTCTGTAGGAAAATGAGCCTGTTGGCCCGTAAATGTATCCTCTAATATTGGACGGTCCAGGACCCTCCGGAGTTCTGGTATTGACGGAATCAGTTGCATCAGTTGGCTACCTATGAGGCAAGAAAAGCCGGGGGGGGTCATGGAAGCGGAAGCTTTTGTTTTTGAACATCTCGGAACTCTATCTGCAGTCCTTGCACTCAAAGGACCACAGTGCGATATTAAGATGGTTGTCTTAATACGGGCAGTTTGAAGTTGATGGGGTGGAGAGTGCTATGGAGGAGGGGTGGAGAGTACCTGGGTGGGGGGGGGGAGGTTCTTTGACAGTTGGATCTTGGTCTGTGCTATTGGGTGGGGGAGAAGGGTATATAGTTTTGTATGTTCATACTCTGATTACAGTTCTCGGTCAGAGTGGGTGGAGGAAAGATGGATGGATTGCTCCAGGGCTCATAAGAGTCCAGGCCCTGATATGCGTTGTTAGTGTCTTTGGACCTAGGTCTTTAGGTGGAATGGTTAGGTAGGTTGATATATCATTATGTACCTACAAAATATTGATGACTGTTCTCTTTGTTGTGGAAGCTGCTTCATTGTTCCTTACTCGACTTTGCTATCATCTGTCTGTTTCGGATGTTTTGCTGTTTTCAACAATAAAAGCGTTTGAACATAAAACTGACCCAAGATGAATGTCGGTAATTCTGGATCTGATAGGAGACTTATTTCCTTTCATAAGTGTAAATAACTACTCGAACCGATAAGTACTTGCAAACAAGGAAATAATTTCATATGTGAATTTTCGAGTATTTTCAAACCTGGCTGACAAATATTTATAAAATTCAAGCAAGCCAACTTCACTCTATTTTTTCTTCAAATCTGAATCGCACTGGATCTCAATTACTTCCATTTGCATATGATTAGGTACTGATTCTACATTTATTGAAAAAAATTGGAAAACCCCCCCGAAGAAAACTTGTCTTCCAAAGATTTAAAATCTGTAATCTTGTTTCAAACTCAGTTCTAAGGCTTAATTTTTTTTCTGCATATTTTTGATACAATGCGATTTTTCACCTAAACTTGATTTATTTATGTTGCATGTCGGAAAGTGCGTTAAATCATAATTTTTCAACTGCTTTTCCCAAAGAACTAGCTTACATTGGAATGCTTTAACTTGATCACACAGGTTCATAATGATCTGATCTTTTCCTTGCAGTTTTAAATTTAAATCATTTACCAATAAGTGTTTTGTTATATCAGCAAAAACAAACTTGTGTCTTAATTTTTAGTTATTAAAAACTGACATATTTCTTCTTTCAAGTCTTCTTTCAAGAATTATTTAAGGACCTTGGAGCAGGATAGTCAACATACCTCGGTAAAGTAGGACAAACCGGAATATTTGCTTAAAAATGAGAATTGTCGCTGATTTAAGCCCTGGGATCTTATGAAATTGATAAATCAAGTTTTCAAGTTTCAAGTTTATTAGGAGACTTGATTAATCGCTTAATCAGGATTTCTAAGCGATGTACACTTTAAAATTCACATTTGTTTAGGGAACAATACAATACGTACAAATACTTAAATAGGGCTAATTTACATTAAATTAACAATACTAAACAATGGGTAAGGAGGGAAGAAATACAATTCTTAAAGTAAAGAGAAGACATTAAGGGAAAATACAAAAGGGTAATAATTAACAAAAGTATAGCAAAGTTAAATAAGACAATAAAGTAGTAAAATTAAGTTGCGAAGGCATCTCTGAAAAGGAAGGTTTTTAACTCATTTTTAAATTTCCCAAACTCCTTCTCCTCCCGTAAAAAAATAGGGAGGGCGTTCCAAGTCTGCGGTGCAGTACAAGAAAAGATAAATTGTCGTCTCGTATTAAAATTGAAAATGTCAACAAATTTTCCATGTTTACTATCTTTGTGCATAATACTTCTTGATGTATAATGCAATGCATATGATGAATCTTGGATCCATCACAAGTATCACTTTGTTTTTTTCTCAGTAATGCCATAAAATTGTTGGTTTTTCCGACCATTGAAGAAGCTCCATATGTAGCTACAGAAGTTAGTTTTGACAGAGGTAAATTGTATTTTTGCAGAAGTTCATAAACACAATTAAATATTTATTGTCCTGTTGTAGTGCCACGCATTGGTACTAGTTCAATAATTCCTCAAAATTGTTGAAATTCGTGTCTGAAGCACAAAGAAACACAGCTAATTCAGCTACACCCCAATGTCGTATTCTTGTCACAGGCAATGGGAAAAAGCTTTGAAACTAGATGATTTTGCTTTGATCTGATCACTTAAATTGCCGGCCAAATCAGTAATTCTTTCTGCAACTATATTTCGAGACAAAGAGATTATTTGAAAAACCTTCACATGTTCAGGACAAACAATTTCTGCAGCTTTAATTACACATTCCTTGATGAAATCACCTTTGGTAAAAGGTTTCAAGTGTTTAGTTATCAACTCCAAAAAGGCATAGCTTGCATGCACAGCCACTTCACTTTCTTGTGATACTTTAGTAAACATGAACTGTTGTTTTTACAGTCTCAACTTGAGGTTTTTCAACTTCTTGTCTCATTAATCCTTCGTAATTGTCATTTTTGATTTATGCTGTTCATAGTGCCATTTAATGTTATATAACTTTGGCACACTAATAGCATTATTACATATCAAGCAAATTTTTATCTTTTACTTCACTGCAAAAATACTCCAGTTCCCACATTTCTTGGAAATTTCGATGTTTATCAGCAATTTTTTGTTTAGTTTTACTACCACTTGGTTTTGATAAAGACATACTAAATACAAAGAATCGAAATAAATGAGTAATTGTTAACATACAAAAAAGTGACGAATGTTTTGCCAGTCTTCAAGAAAGGTTGAAGGGGAGATCCAGGAAACTACAGACTAGTGAGTCTGACCTTGATTAACTTGCTGCACTTCTTCGAGGGAGTAAACAGGCAGATAGACAAGGGTGACCTGGTCGCCATTGTATATCTGGACTTTCAGAAGGCGCTCGACAAGGTCCCACATGAACGACTGCTTTGAAAAATTGCGAGCTATGGAATCGAGGGTGAAATACTCACTTGGATTAAAAACTGGCTGGCGGATAGGAAACAGAGAGTGGGAGTAAATGGACAATACTCGGACTAGAAAAGTGTCATGAGTAAAGTGCCGCAAGATTCAGTGCTTGGACCCGTGCTCTTCAACATATTAATGAATAACCTGGAAATTGGTACGATGAGTGAGGTGATTAAATTTGCAGACGATACGAAGTTATTCAGAGTAGTGAAGACACAGGAGGATTGCGAAATTCTGCAACATGACATAAACATGCTCAAGAAATGGGCTGCGACATGGCAAATGAGTGTAAGGTGATGCATGTCAGTAACAAAAATCTTATATACGAATACTGGATGTCCGGTGCAGTACTCGGAGAGACCCACCCCAAGAAAGAGACTTGGGAGTACTGGTCGACAAGTCAATGAAGCTGTCTGCGCAATGCGCGGCAGCAACGAAAAGGGCGAACAGAAGGCTAGGAATGATTAAGAAGGGGATCACGAACAGATCGGAGAAGGTTATCATGCCGCTGTACCAAGCCATGGTACGCCCTCACCTGGAATACTACATCTAGCACTGGTCACCGTATATGAAAGACATATTACTACTCTAAAGGGTCCAGAGAAGAGCGACTAAAATGGTTAAGGTGCTGGAGGAGTTGCCGTACAGTGAGAGATTAGAGAAACTGGGTCTCTTCTCCCTTGAAAAGAGGAGACTGAGAGGGGACATGATTAAACATTCAAGATAATGAAGAGAATAGACTTAGTAGATAAAGACAGGTTGTTCATTCCCTCTCCAAGGTAGAGAGAATGAGACTGCTGGACACGAAGGACCAGTGATCTGACCCAGCTGCGGCAATTCTTATGTTCTTATATTGCATGAATATAATGAATGAATGGAAGAAATGGCAAGACATTTAGTACTATTATTATGGAGGTGGGGTCTAATACGGAGCTTGGGCACCCCAAACCAAACAGCATTTCGCTGCTCCTGTCCTCCAGAAGTGTAAAAAAAATTCTAAATGAGATCTCACAAAAGACTTATACAGAGGCATTATCACCTCCTTTTTTCTGCTGGCCATTCTTCTGCACCTATTCTACCTGTTTGACCACCTTAAATTCATCACAGATGATCACCCTTAAGTCCCACGCCCTTCGGTTTTCGTAACCCACATGCGTGACCATGCATTTTTAGCATTAAATCTTAGCTGCCAAATTCTAGATCAGTGGTTCCCAACCCTGTCCTAGAGGACCCCCAGCCAGTCAGGTTGTCAGGATAGCCCTAATGTATATGCATGGAGCAGATTTGAATACCCTTTCACCTCCATTTTATGCAAATCTCTCTCATGCATATTCATTAGGGTTATCCCAAAAATCCGACTGGCTGGTGGTCCTCCAGAACAGGGTTGGGAAACACTGTTCTAGATTATTCTAAAAGCTTCACTAGACCTCCTCAGGTTATCCATTCCATCAGGGATGTCTACCCTATTGCAGATTTTGGTTTCATCCGCAAAGAGGCAAACATTACCCAAAAGCCCTCTGCAATATTTAAAAGAATTTGACTCCAAGCCAAAACTTATGGTAAAATCCACCACTGGCAAAATCCCTTTCCTCAGAGCGAGCACCTTTTACTCTCTGTCACCATCCACTCAACTAGTTCCTAATCTAATCAGTCTCGTTAGAGCTTATACTGGGGATACTCATTTATAAGTTGTTAAAACAGAACTGTGTCAAAGACTTGCTAAAATCTAAGTGAATTGCATCTAATGCTCTCCCTTGATGCAATTTTCTGATCACCCAATTAAAGCCAGTAATCAGGTTTATCTGACAAGACCTGCCTCTAGTAAAAGCATGCTGCCTCGGGTCCTGCAATCCATCGGATTTGAGAAATGTCACTATTCTGTTTTAGAAATGTTTCTATTAATTTACTCATCACAGAGGTCAGACTATTGGAGAGGTGGGCAGATAAATGGCAGATGAAGTTTAATGTGGAAAAATGCAAAGTGATGCATTTAGGCAGGAAAAATAAAGCACACAAGTATAGTATGTCAGGTGTAACTCTGGCAAAGACCGAAAAGGACCTGGGTGTACTGATAGGACCCTGAAGCCATCGGCGCAATGTGCGGCGGCAGCGAAGAAAGCAAATAGAATGCTAGGCATGATAAAGAAGGGAATTACAAGTAGATCAGAGAAAGTTATAATACAACTCTACAGAGCCATGGTCAGACCGCACCTGGAATACTGCATCCAGCATTGGTCTCCATACCTAAAGAAGGATATAAAACTGCTAGAGAGGGTGCAGAGACGAGCAAAGAAGCTAGTGAATGGCATGGAGAACCTGGACTACGAGGAACGACTTAGGAGACTGGGGCTGTTCTCCCTTGAGAAGAGGAGACTACAAAGAGACCTGATCGAGACTTTCAAAATACTGAAAGGATTCAACAAAATAGAGCAGGGGAAGCAGTTATTTACAATGTCCGATGTGACACGGACAAGAGGACATAAATTGAAGCTGAGGGGGGACAGGTCTAGGACGAATATCGGGAAGTTCTGTTTCACGCAGCGAGTGGTGGACACCTGGAATGCTCTCCCAGAGGAAGTAATTGCAGAATCCACCGTTCTAGGGTTTAAGGGTAAACTAGATGCACATCTCCTTAAGAGTGGCATAGAGTGATACGGGTAAGGGTAAATTTAGATGCACATCTCCCTTGAGAAGCATACAGTGATATGGGGACTAAAACTATGCCAGGGTACACCTGGTGGGGCCTCCGCATTTGTGGATCACCGAACTTGATGGACCCAGGATCTGATCCGGAGATGGCAATTCTTATGTTCTTAAACATAAGTATACTGCTTATCATGTTCAATGAAAGGGAATGGGATTAGTATACCGCCTTTTTTTGCTTACACATTCAAAGCAGTTTTACATATATAAGGTACTTATTTTGTACCCAAATAGAAACATAGAAACATAGAAATTGACGGCAGAAAAGGGCTATAGCCCATCGAGTCTGCCCATACCAATGACCTACTCCCTGACTTTTACTCCCCTATAGATCCCATGTGAATATCCCATTTTCTCTTAAAATCTGACACGCTGTTGGCCTCAATCCAATGATCGACCACCCTTTCGGTGAAGAAGTACTTTCTAGCATCACCTTGAAATTTCCCTCCCCTGATTTTCAGCGAGTGTCCTCTGGTTACCGTGGGCCCTGTAAGACTGAAGATATCATCTTTCACCTCTATACGCCCCGTGATATACTTAAAGGTCTCAATCATGTCCCCCCTCTCTCTTCGCTCCTCCAGTGAGTACATCCGCAGTTTTTTTTAGCCTTTCTTCATACGTGAGATCCCTGAGCCCCAAGACCATCCTGGTAGCCATTCGCTGAACCGATTCAATTCTCAACACATCTTTCCGGTAGTGTGGTCTCCAGAATTGAACACAATACTCGAGATGAGGTCTCACCATGGATCTGTACAGTGGCATTATGACTTCAGGTTTTCTGCTGACAAAACCCCTACGGATGCAGCCCATCATTTGTCTTGCCCTGGACGAAGTAAATGGTGTATCAAATGTTGATCAAACTTAGAAACATACCACAAAGGTTAGACTATCCAGTCACACTGTTATGTAAAAGCATTTTTTCTGCATGTAAAACAGGCTTTACACGTGAACAATCTATATTAAATTATCCCCTCCGTCCTCCAACAAAGACTTTATGTTGATGTCCGGAAAGGGGTGAAAGCACACAAAGAGTGGCCTTATATAAATATAAGAAACAATTGGGGGTGGGGATGCAGTAACGAGGCAAACAGATAAGCCATTATTTACCTTCAAAAAAATAACTGGCTTAGAATAGTACAAAGCACAATGAAGACTGATGTGCCTGAAAAAAAGAACAAAAGAACTTTTCCTATCTGTACAGTCTGCTTTCTTCAATGAATGACAGCTGACCTGCCCATTTACATAGAGCCCTGGCAGCTGTGATAGCTAAGGGCATCTTCTGTTTGCACAGATTAATCCTTGCTTGACCCCTCTAGGTTTGACAAAACTTCAAAGCAGTGCAAGAAGGATAAAATATGCAGCCTCATGTGAGCCCCATAAAGATCCCACCTCTACCACACATATCCTGCAAAATTCTATCCAGAGTATCCTTCACAGTACAAAGAAAACTTGCCAAGCTCATCATTACCACGAATTGGAATATATATAGTATACTATACTAGACAAGATCTTCTCACTGTTTGAACTTTCTGCTTTCCTCCTTTCTTCCTAAATCGACCTTTACATTGCTGATCTATAAGTGTGTTTATTCTGCTGCCCCTCAATACCTCTCCTCTCTTCTTTCTCCTTATGCACCTCCCAGAGAACTCCCATCGCTAAAACAAAACAAAATGTGCATCCTGATTGGTTCGTAGACAGCTGTAGGACACCTACTGCCACTTACAATCGAGATGCCATTTTTAGAATCAGGACCTAACTCTTCTACCTACCTCTTTCCTATTTCAAAATGGATTTCTACTTCCTTCTTTCTAAGAATTTAATTGAAAACTTGTAGACCACCCTGATATGTAAGAGAGGCTGTACATCATGTCTAATAAACCATATGCACATAGTAAGGAACGGTTGCAACCATAGCATGCAGAAAGGATTGACCATATTAGATATATTAGATAGATTGTGAGCCCTTTGGGAGACCGGTATAGAAAACTGAATAAATAGATATTGTGAAAAGCTTTAGCATCTGATAACCAGAGCTGGTATTGTGACATCATAATGCCTCACTCCACCAATGCCTATGAGCCAACCTTATCAGTGATGTCACAATGGCTTGATTGTCCTATACTTAGATCACTTTTACTACATTTTGATTTCTAGAGATTTCTAGAGCACCCTGAGGTTATGGGTTCAAACCCATTGTGCTCCTTGTGACCCTGGGCAAGTCACTTAATCCCCCCATTGTCCCAGGTACATTAGATAGATTGTGAACCCACTGGGACAGACAGGGAAAAATGCTTGAGTACCTGAATAAATTCATGTAAACTGCTCTGAGCTCCTATAGAAAACTGAATAAATAAATAAAATCAGAGGGAAGAGATATCACCAAATTTCTATAAAGGCTGTTTTGTAATGAAAAATAAGAGAGGTTATATTCCTATAGGGTGAACATTGTTGTACCAGACATGGATCCTTGAAAAGGTTTTCCAGCATTGACTTTGTAGATTTTATAACACAGTGGTTGCGTATTGCTGGGAGTTGAGCTTCATAGGTGGAATTAGTAGGTTATACCTCCCTAGTGAGAATGAGGTGGTCTAAGCTGTGGTTCTAAATTGTTATATTTAGCTTATATTTACCAATGTGTTTATTTGTTAAGATTCTTTTCAATTTTCTTAATTCTGCATTTTATTGCTGTACTGTATTAACGATGGCGCCTACACATGAATTGTCATTCTACAAAGGTCGTCCAAATTTATGCACCAAAATGTGGGTGTGATCCTGAGGTGTGTGCACAACTTAATTGGCTAATGAGCCAATTAATGGCAACAATTGGGTGCTAACAATTATGACGTTAAGTGGCACCCATTTGGATTTGCGTGCGCATATGGCTGCGTGCTATTCCATAAGGCAATGTGCCTAACTCCCTTAGTTTGCATCTCAGAAAGGGGTGTGGCCATGGGAGGAGCATGAGCCTGCCGGGGCTGTTCTGAAAATTTGCTTGCATAGTTACAGAATACTGGGTCAGTGTGCTTAACTTGGGAGCCGGTTGGATTTTTATCACAGGACTTTTTATCATTGTACTTTTTTAATTGAATTTTCATGGTTTTATATGTCAGTGTTTAATAAATTATCTCCAGAACATCTGTATCCACAGTTTTTGTTAACTTGGGTGCCAGCATTTATGTCAGGTTTCAGCAGGTGTAAATCTGTTCAGCCGCAGTTAGTTGCATGATTTGCGCATTTAGAGCTATTCTACTGCGTTCAATATTGGTCGCCGTACCTCAAGAAAGACATGGAGGTACTTGAGAGAGTCCAAAGGAGAGCAACGAAACTGGTAAGAGGGCTGGAACACTACCCATATGCTGAGAGGTTGGATAGGCTGGGGCTCTTCTCTCTGGAAAAAAGGAGGCTCAGGGGTGATATGATAGAGACCTTCAAGATCATGAGGTGCATAGAGAGGGTGGATAGGGACAGATTCTTCAGACTGAAGGGGACAACAGGTACGAGGGGGCATTCGGAGAAACTGAAGGGAGATAGGTTCAAAACAAATGCAAGGAAGTTTTTTTTCATCCAAAGGGTCGTGGACACTTGGAATGCGCTACCGGAGGAAGTGATCAGGCAGAGTACGGTACAGGGATTCAAACAGAGACTGGATGGATTCCTGAGGGATAAAGGGATCATGGGATACTGAGAAAGCTAACCAGAAAATAAATGTAGAAACCCAACCAGGTCGTGCAGGTGCAAGACCGGAGGGCTAGGACGTTAATGGGAAGATAGGACTCAATTAGGAAACCGAGGTGGCATGGGGGCCCCTTCTGGTGATTTAGACAGGTCGTGACCTGGGCCGCCGCGGGAGCGGACTGCTGGGCAGGATGGACCTATGGTCTGAGCCGGCGGAGGCACTGCTTATGTTCTTATGTTCTTATTAAGAGTGCATACCCTTTACAAGACTAGTGCTTAGTGCTGGTTTTTTCCGTCACCTAATTTGGAACACCTTTTATAGAATCCAACCCTTAATGTGGGGAGTGTGTGGTGCAGTGGTTAAAGTGGTTAAAGCCTCAGCACCCTGGGGTTGTGGGTTCAAACCCACGCTGCTCCTTGTGATCCTGGGCAAGTCACTTAATCCCCCCATTGCCCCAGTTACATTAGGTAGATTGTGAGCCCGCCGGGACAGACAGGGAAAAATGCTTGAGTACCTGAATAAATTCATGTAAACCATTCTGAGCTCCCCTGGGAGAACGGTATAGAAAAATTGAATAAATTTTAAAAATGAATTAATTAATTAATGCAGTGGTCTCCTAAGCTTGGTCCCAGTGCTGCATGCAACCCCCTAACTCAGTGTCTCGCAGTTTTTCTCAAGCTGTGGCACACTAACCGTAGTGGCCATGGCTTGAGGCACCTGGAAGCGCATGATGTCACCATGATGATGTCATGCACATGCGTGAAGGGCCTTCAGACAGGGGGAGGGGTGGGCGGGCAACAGGGAATAGGGCCAGAGTGAAGGAGAAGCACGTCCTGTAGGCAGTCAGCTGGCGCTGGCGCCTCTCCTCCTCCCCAATGTACCGTGGCACACCTGAAATCTCAGGAGGCACATAGTTTGAGATACACTGCCCTAAATCCTCCTTTGTGGCCCTCAAACAGTTGGCTGAAATGGTCTTCAAATCCTGTAAGCGCGTTAATTTCAATCTTGCACTCTTGATTTAGTAATTGCAAACAATCTCTTAAGTATGTTGCTGAGGTGTCTCATTTATGGAATTGGCTACTGTTGACCATCCAAAATAAAGTGAGTTTTTACAGGATATGAACATGTATTCTTTTCTAAAAGTACAGTGTTCTGCGGGTTTGCGAATCGTGAACTCAGTCTTTTGTGGTATTTTCCGACTGCTTCTTCCTGGTACTAAAGTCAGGCTACATCAATCAGGAGCTGCTCTGACACACCAGATAGCGTGTCAAAGCAGCTCCTGATTGGTGTAGCCTGACTTTAGTACCAGGAAGAAGCAATTGGAAAATACTAAGCATGATCCCACACCCAATGTTCAGCACCGGCACCCCAGCTGCCCTCTCCTGCATCTCGTGCCTTCGATCCGCTACTAAACTGCATTTGCGGTTTCCTAAATTTGCGGGTGTTCCTGGAATGGAACCCCCGTGAATTTCAGGGGAGTACTGTAGTGTCTTGCACATTCAGTACATTTTTTGCAGCGTTTCAAAAATGGTTCAAAGATGTGCGGTAGACTGTTTTGTGATATCACTTTTTTAGTGCTGCGGCTGTGATGTTTTTCTGACCTTACTAGGTCAGACCAATGGTCCATCAAGCCCAGTAGCCCATTCTCACGGTGGCCAATCAAGTCACTAGTACCTGCCAAAACCCAAGGAGTAGCAACATTCCATGCTACCGATCCAGGACAAGTAGTGGTTTCCCCATGTCTTTCTTAATAACAGGCTATGGACTTTTCCTCCAGGAAATTGTCCAAACCTTTCTTAAAACCAGCTACTCTATCTGCTCTTACCACAACCTCTGGCAATGCGTTCCAGAGGTTAACTATTCTCTGAGTGAAAAAATATTTCCTCCCTATTGGTTTTAAAAGTATTTTCCTGTAACTTCATTGAGTGTCCCCTAGTCTTTCCCATATGCATCATTTTGCACTTGCACACATTAAATGTCATTTGCCATTTTGACGCACAAAAGGCCTCTTGCAATTTTTCACAATCTTGTTGTGATTTAACAACTTTGAGTCATCAACAAATTTTATTATCTCACTAGTTGTTCCCATCTCATTGATAAATATGTTACAAAAGCAGCAGTACTAGCACAGTCCCCTGGGGAACTCCACTATTTTCCCTTCTCCATTGAGAATATTGACCATTTAAATCTACTCTCTGTCTTCAGTCTTTTCAACCAGTTCTTAATCCATAAAGAGAAATTAGGTGCTAATTTTCTTTCTTTTAGTCTCTCCAGACCGGCACAGGCCACCGATGGGCAATATTCCACCATGACCAGCAGGTGGAGACCGAGACACAAACCCCGGTTGCAGCATGTCATCATCTGAAGAGAACTTCTTTCCGTGCGGTTGTTTTTTTTTCAGGGCCATAACATTTCAAGAGTTTCATTACTGCTCTTTCCAGTTTTAACACAAAATTCAATTGCACGCTTCTGGCGTACTCTCACAGATACGTACAAAGTTTTTCCTCTTGCTGTGACTCAGTAATGAAGATTACAGCAGTCCAACTACAGGTTCAGAAACGCTGATGTATGAGCTTCACAAGAACCAGCACAGCACTCCTACTTCTTGGAAAGAAAAACAGAGGCAGTCTCATTACTTTTCAGGCAGCCCTCGTATATCTTTGAAGTGCTGTAGATTCCAATATTAGTAATAATTTTTAATATTTAATACCCAGTCTGAGCAAGCAGATCAGATGGTGCCACTGAAAGTCTGGACAGACCAGGGTCCCGCTCCACCCTAGCCCCACCCCCACATGATCCTCTAATCTTTTTCCCCGAGCTCGGGGCTGTGTCTGGAGGACCTCCGTGCAAATGCCGACATCGACGTGATGAGTCACGCTTATGTGTATGACATCATCGCATCGATGTCAGTGCATGCACAGAGGACTTCCAGTTGGCCCTGAGCTCGGGGCCTTCCAAAACCTGGATAAACTGCCGGGTTTTGGAAATCTCTTTGGGCACCTGGACAGTCCTCTAAAATGAGGACATGTCTAGATTTTTCCAGACATATGGTAATCCTAGATATATATATAGAAATGGCACCTGCTAACTTATAACAGCAAAAAGGCTGCCTGGATAGTGCTGGTATGCAGACACTGGCACCGAGTAGCCTGGAACAATCCACCCAACAGCAGCTAATATAAAAAAACAAACACCGACTGCTGCCAACTGAATGTTTTCCTTTTAATCTTTAGTCTTGAAACAAAAACATTTATGTGGTTAACGTAATCCTTTGGCACATCAACCCCATTGTCGTTCGCCAAGAAATCATATAGTGTCTGTAAAGGTGAAATTTTTAAGACCATATCCAATAACTTGTTAGATGTTGCAATATTTGTACATATTTGGTATTTAATCGTCTTTGCAAAACCACAGCCTCCAGATAAGTTACTGCTTTCCAAAGAGTTTCCAAAAGTAATCTGTGTAGATAAATTTTGGGTGCTTCTCTCCATATTCTGCAGAAACAACAAAGCGGTTCCAGGGCATAACTTCAGGCATAGGCACCACCAGATCTGTGGGTGCTAGAGCACCCCCAGTATTTTTTTGAAGAACTGCTTAGACATCAGAGCTGAAATCTTCCATCCTGATGTAGAGCTACATGGGAAAGCAGGAAGTAAGGCTTTGCCCCTGCAGCTACTGCTTCCACCTTCCCCTGCAGCCCATTGGTCAAACATTCCTGATTCAGTCAATAAGCTGCAAAGGAGGCAGGACCAGTGGCTTAGGATAGTATTTCTCAATACGTGCTACTTGGGTACGCAGGCCGCTTTTTGGGGGTACGCGGTCTGGCTGCCAATTCCCACCTGTCCATAGAGGAGGAGGAGGCGGCCACTACCGCCGGGACTCACGTTAATGCCTGTCTTCCCCCTCCCCCTGCTGAAGCTGCTTCTGACATTTCCACCCCCCCCCACACTGAAGCCGCTTGTAAGTGGCTGACCCAGAAACCTTCTCTTCGACATCGTAGTTGACGTTGGAGGGGGGGAGGCTTGTGGGTCAGCCACATGCAGCATGTGAGTCGCTGCTTTGCTGTCTATGTGGGGAGTGCTGCTGAAGGGTGAAGACCGAAGGAGCAAGTGCGGCTCGAAGATTTCTGTGTTGGTGACGGGGGCGGGACAGAGACCATCGGAAGTAGCTTCAGCCGGGGGGGGGGGGGGAGGTTGGAGATCGTTGGAAGTGGCTTCAGCGCACAAGGGGGGCATGATCTTTTGCGACAAATGGTGGAAGGCAGGGAGGGAGAAATGTTGGATATGGTGGTGGAGAGGAAACAGAGGGACAGTAGAACCTTAAGATCTACTGAGCAAAATTTACTGACCATTCCATCATTGAAGATTATTAATACCAGACGGCAGTTTATATTTTCGGTAACCGCACCACAGACCTGGAACGCTCTTCCAATTTATTTACGAAATGAGTAGGATTTAGGAAAATTTAAAAGTAATCTAAAAACATTTCTTTTTAACGATGCTTTTAATACTTAATTCAATAATTGTTAAGGTCAGTAATTTTATTAGTTTATACCTTAGCATTAAAATGTTTTCCCTATTGTGTTTTTCCTTTGTTTTGCTTTTCTTTAATCAATTGTATTTCAAAACCTTATCTTACCTTATGTAATGAGTATATGTATTAGTAATTTACCCAATGTCATTATTTATAGTCTGTACTGTTTGTTACTTATTGAATGTATTTTAAAATGTTCATCGCTTAGAATTTGATTAAGCAATTAATCAAGAAAAATAATAAACTTAAAACTTGATTGAAGGGGATGCAAGATGAGGGAATATTGGACATAGTGATGGAGGGAGAGATGTGGCATGGTGCTTGAGAGGGATGATAGGAATGGGCATGGGGCTGGTGGGCAGTAGTGAAAAATGCTGCACATGATTCCGGGGGATGAGAGAGGGAGAAATGTTGAATGTGGCATTAGAGGGGGTGGGAGAGATGCCTGGATCTCTCAAGACAGATGGACAATGAGAGAGAGAGGGAGACATATTGCCAATAGAGGTGGATGAGAGAGGAAGAAAAGTTGGACAGAGAGAGAAATGTTGGTTGGGGAAGGGAATGGGGTCCGGAGGAGAGGAAGCGTGCAAGAGGTAGAAATAAATAAATATTGGAAATGCATAAAATCACAAGACAACAAAAGTAGGAAAAATAATTTGATTTTCAGTTTAGTGATCAAAATGTGTCAGTTTTGTGAATTTATATCTGCTGTCTATATTTTGCTCTATATTCTATTTTTCTACAGTTGATACTGATTGCATATAAATGATAATTAACATTTTCTCTGCGTACAATGTGCTTTGTGTTTTTCTAATTTTGTGGTTACCATTATGTATTATTAAGATTATATTGTGTGTATATGAAAAATGGATTGAAGAAATTGTGTTACAATTAGAACTATTATTATGGGGGTGGGGTCAGGGGCGGCTCTTGGGTGGGGGGGGGATACTTGGTTGGTATTTGTTAGGCCTAGGGAGTACTTGGCTTGAAGAAGTTTAGAAACACTGGCTTAGGAGACACCATTGTTCATACAACCTTAGCCAGCCAATAGGCTGCAGGGGAAAGCAGGACAGAAGTTTGATGTCTCCTATTGATCCTGCCTCCCCCTGAAGCTTGTAGGTTAGCTAGGGAATGTCTGAACAATGGGCTGATAGGGAGTAGAGGAGAGCAGCAGTGTAGGTCAAACTGGCTTCCTGCCTTTGTTCTGCCATAGAGAGGGGGGAGATGCTGAGAGAGGCACTGGGAAAGGAATGAGGAAGTGATGGAGAAGTAGGGAAAAGAAAGAGCAGATACAGACACTGATAGGTTGTGAGAGAAAAAAAAATGCTGAAGGAAGAGATATGGACAGTAAATGATTGCCTTACCACCCTCATCTCTCTTGCCCCATCCTACCTATCCTTCAGAAAATCTCTCAAAGCTTACCTCTTTGATAAATTTCTCTAACCCCATCCTTCCTGCCTTTCCTCTCCTTTCTCACCTATATACCTCTTCTTCCCCGGATCTTACTATCCTCATCCAGCACTCCCTTGTGACTGTATATATTCCTTTCTCTCCTCTCTTCATCCTTCCAAAGTATTTTAGATCAATGTAGTCTTCTTAGAATGTTTATTTCTTATTTTTCCTCTATCTCTATTTTTCACTTCTTTGTTATTCTCCAGGTACTTTAGTTAGATTGTGAGCCTTCGGGACAGTAAGGGAATTTCTAAGTACCTATCTTACCTTTTTAATTTTAATTGTTACTGTTACTGGTTACTTTACCCTGGTTAATCAGACTCTGCATCTTCGCTATAAATGTACAGTCTCTTCTCCTGTAAACCGCTCTGAACTGTTTTGTGGTATTGCGGTATACAAAAATAAAGTTATTATTATTAAAACAGAGAACAGAGCTGAAGTGTTTGTGGAGGGAGAATGGGCTGTGATATAAAGAAGTGGGCGAGGGATGGGCTGAATCGAGAGAAATGAGGACTGAGGCCCAGATTCTCAAAACTTCAACGCCGTCGCTAAACTGTTTTCCGGCAGTTTAGCCTGTAAGCAGTTTAGCGACAGATTATCAAAAGGGATTATCTCCCTCTTTAGCGAAGATTCTAGCAGTCTCTGACACAGACATGCATAGGGGCTCTTCAACATTGAAATGAGCCCTCCGGTGGATTTTTAAAAATTGCTGAGCCATTTTCTAAAAGTGGCATCGGCTTTTACCTACAAAAAAACAGAGTGGTCCAGGGGTGCTGGTCAGTGTCAAGACTACTAGAAATCCCATATGTTGTGATGCAGCAGGAGTAAGGTGACCGTTCCGTTTTCAGACCCCCTGTCCTGTTGTTCCCACACACTGCTTCGGGACACCGAAATGTCCCGTTTTCAAGGACAACGTCCCGAAGCTATGCGGGGTGACAACAGGATAGGCAATCGCTTCCTGTCCCTCCCTGCTGCACAAAAGAAAGAAAAAACAAAAGCCTTCCTTTCCCCTGGTGCGCTGCTGTCTTATCTCCCTGCTACTACTGCTGCTGCTAATCGCCAACAAGAAGTCTTCTATCCGACATCAATTCTGACGTCGGAGAGGAAGATCTGGGCCAGCCAGGCAGCAATTGGCTGGCCCAGAACGTCCTCTCTTACATCAGAATTGACGTTGGAAAGAAGATTTCTTGTCGGCGATTAGCAGCAGTAGCAGGGAGGTAAGACAGCAGCAGCGGCGGACCGGGGGGAAGGAGGGAGGGTTGTTTATTTTCCGCGACAGGGAGGGAAGGAGAGAGGTAGACAGGCAGGCTGGCTTCGGGGGAAGGACAAAATCTGGAAGTCAGTGACGGGGACATGGGAAGGAGGGGGGTCACTAAGGACATGGGAAGGAGGCACTGGGACACTAAGGACATAGGAAGGAGACACTGAGGGCATAGGAAGAAGGCACTGGGGGCACTAAGGACATGGGAAGGAGGCACTAAGGACATAGGAAGGAAAGAGCGAGGGAATAGAAAGTGGCAATTATTGGGCCTGAGTGCAGAAAGAAAGAAATGAAAGAAAGGATACACAGTCAGAAGGAAACGCAACCAGAGACTCATGAAATCACCAGACAGCAAAGGTAAGAAAAATGATTTTATTTTCAATTTAGTGATCAAAATGTGTCAGTTTTGAGAATTTATATCTGCTGTCTATATTTTGCACTATATTTGTCTATTTTTCTATAGTTACTGAAGTAACATTGCATATTTTAAAGTCATCTACTTTGACATCTTTGAAACCCCCCAAATATAAATGATAATGAACATTTTCTCAGCATATAGAGTGCTTTGTAGTTTTTAAAAATTTTATGGTTACCATTATGAATTAATAAGATATTATGTGTACATGAAAAATGAATGGAAGAAATTGGGGGCGGGACTGACAATTAATAGATGTTCCCTTTTGATGAAAAAAATAAATGGTCACATTAAGCAGGAGAAATGCCCATCCGCTGCATCACAACACCCCTTACCTAAAAAAAAGTCTGACACCCCCCCAAGTGGGAGAGAAGCCCACTCTCTCCCGCTGTACTAAAACCTAATCTGAACCCCTCTGCAGTGGGAGAGAAGCCCACACTCTCCTGCTTCACTAAAACCTAACCGGAGGCCCCACCCCGCAGCAGGAGAGATGCCCACTCTCTTCCGCTGGCAAGTAAAACCTCCCTTGCCACCCCCTGCACTCCCCCGCCACCCCTCCCCCTTACCTCAAAGATGAAGAGCGGGACGGACACGGACCATGGGAGGTACCTTAAACAACTTGGGCCAATGAGAGCCTCAGGCCCCTTACCAGATGCATCGTGAAGGGGGTCTAAGGCTCTCATTGGCCCGGACGCCTAAGCTCCTCTTACGAGGAGTCTGGGCCAATGAGAGCCTTAGGCCCCTTCACGATGCATCCGGGGAGGAGCCTGAGGCTCTGATTAACCCAAGTTGTTTAAGGTCCCTCACATGGGAGGGGCCTTATACAATCTGAAACAATCAGAGCCTCAGGCCACTCTCCGGTGCATCCCAAGATGCACCGGGGAGGGGAATTCCCTTATTCGACGCAGGCAGCTGGCAAGAGTAGGTCCATGTCCCTCCCGCTCTTCATCTTTGCAGTAAGGGTGGGATGGGGTGGCGGGGGAGTGCAGGGGGCAGCGGGGGGGGGGGGGGTTACTTGCTAGCGGGAGAGAGTGGGCATCTCTCCTGGAGGGAGGGGGCTCCGGTGAGGTATTAGTGCAGTGGGAGAGAGTGGGCATCAGTCCCGCTGCGGGGGGGGGGGGGTGACTCTGGTTAGGTTTTAGTGTAGCGGGAGAGTGTGGGCTTTTCTCCCGCTGCAGAGGGGTTCGGGTTAGGTTTTAGTGCAGCGGGAGAGTGTGGGATCTCTCCTGCTGTGGGTGGGGGGGGGGGGGGGGGGGGGGGAGGTCAGTCACAATGTGCTTTTGTTTTGTTTTTTACGGCGGTGTTGACAGCAGCATTTTTTCAAATTAGGAAATCTTCGCTGCTGTCTTCCGACCTTATTTGCATGCGTGATTTTTAAAGAATGTCTTGGGTTTTTAGATTCGATATCGGAATGGCTGTGTTAGCAAACCGTTGCTTTTTATCACGAGTTTTTGATAATCTGGGCCTGAGAAAGGAATTGTGTGGGATTCAAACAGGAGGGGCTATTAGGATAGATCGTCTGAGAAAAGGGTTCTGAGGAGAGAGAAGGTCAGGTTGCAGGGAAGAAGAGGTAAAGAAAGGGATGGGAGTGGCAGGAGGGGTGAGACTAGGAAGAAAAAATAACAAGCAATAAAAAGATCATTTTTAGATTTTTTTTGTGCTCGCGGTTCAAATCTATCAGCTGCACCTCACAACTGAGCGAGCCCAAGAATCACTGGGTGGGAGATATAAATATTACTAATTGGACTGGGTAAGTTTTGGTTAGCTGCTGGTTTCTGCTCTTTTCTTCCAACTTTGTGATCATTGAGGTCAATAAGTTGTTTCAGTAGAAGGACAGGAAAAGGGGAGGAGGTTGTGCAAGCATGGAATACCATGAACTGAAGAGTTCCCTTTTAAAACTTACTTTGTCTAGGCTACTCTGATATTGAAAGGGAAATGGTCAGGGATTGAACTGGGGGGAGAATGGAGAGAGAGCACTGTTCCCTTTCCCCCATTACATCCTGCAGGAGGTAAAAATGGTGGGGGCACTGGGCTCTGTGTGTCTAAAGAAGTATCACAGCAGCAGGAAGAGGTGGCAGGAGACTAACCCCCTCTTTTACTAAGGCGCGCTATCCGATTTACCGTGCCTTAGTAAAAGGATCCCTATAAGCAGTGTTGTGGATGAGAAGGGACATGCTTAACGTGACCATAAGTCCTGTTTTGAATGGGACCATCCCGTTAATGGATAGCCTGTCCCATTGTCCCCAAGCACAGCTTCGGGACGCCGAAATGTCCGGTTTTCAGGGGCCCACTGAAGAAACAAGTACTGTAGTGAATACAGCCCCTCCCCCCCTGTACCTTTTTTTAAAACCCTGCGACTGCCTCCTGTCCTGATGTGTTCTGGCAGCAGTAGAGCGGTGCGGCTGCCTGATCCTGCGCCGCTCACTGAATGGCTGCCATCAGTTCTTTCGAGTCTACGATGAGAATTCACGGCAGCCATTTGGGATGAGTGATCTGCGTGGGACAGGAGCGTAAGAAGACCGCTCCTGCCCCGAAAGATCGCTAGACCACCAGGTAAGGTCCGGGGAGGTCCGGGAAGTTGGGGAGATTCCAGTTTTAGGAAATCACGAATAATCGAAAATGCGAGTCCTAAAACCACGAATCGGGAGGGGGAAGTGTACTTTTGTCCCCCCTGTCATCTTTATCCCATGCAGCTCCTTAATCCCCCACTGCCCCAGGTACATTAGGTAGAGTGTGAGCCCACTGGGACAGATAGGGAACAATGCTTGAGTACCTGAATGTAAACCACTTAGGCTACAAGTGGTTACTTAAAATAAATAAATACAATTTATCCCCCCAGGTAAGGTTGGACCAAAAGTGGCTGGGTGGCAGAGTTGGCAAGAAGCTGTTTACCTGATAGAAATCCCCTGGACAGGTTGTGAGTGCAGTAGGCAATTAATTAATTAATTGAAGAACTAAGGCCAGTACCGGGCAGACTTGCACGGTCTGTGTCTGTATATGGCCGTTTGGTTGACGATGGGCTGGGGAGGGCATCAATGGCTGGGAGGGTGTAGATTGGCTGGAGTGAGCTTTGATGAAGACTTAAGTAGTTGGAACCTAAGCACAGTACCGGTCAGAGCTTTGGATTCTTGCACAGAAATAGCTAAGGAGAAGAAGAAGAAAAAAAACCCTCAACAACATATTTTTAGATTGAATCAGGTTGGGCAGACTAGATGGAGCATTTGGGTCTTTATCTGCTGTCATCTACTATGTTACTATGTATATATTGCACCAAAACCCCCAAACTCTTTTGACAGTTAAAGACAATAACAGAAATATGGTTTATGTAAAAAGAAAAATCCTTCTTTTATCTTGTAGATGCTCACACAAACTTCTTTCTATCTCTGCACTTTGAATTATCATTCATTCACTGGTTATATCCAGACTAGATTATAGTAATACGCTTCTCCAAGGGATTAGACTTCAAGGTCAATACTGTTAACAACTCATGCAAAATTCCGCAATACGTCTTCTGACGAAATCCCAGAAATATGGCCATGTCCCACCCTTTCTCTAGAATACTCACTGGCTCCCCATTTCCCATTGCATCACTTAGAAACTCAGAAGATTCTCAAAACTTACTGTACCCTTAACGATGGTTGCTAAACCTGTTCCAGCCAGTTTAGTGTGCATGTGTTTTACAAGCCAGTTATCAAAATTGCTCACTGCGTTCTTTTCCGAGCTTTCTAACAGTCTCCGATTCGGCCATCAATATTCAAAGGAGCACTCTGGGTGATTCTCTACCATCACTGTGTAATTCCCCAAGCGTGATGCCAAAAATGACCGACTGCTCTGAAGGTGACAGTACTGTGAAAATTGTATCTCAGGCATGTGTTTTTGGCTGTGGCTCAAGATAAAATTCTTCCTTGGTAACGTGTGAACAGACTGTGATGTACATGATTAAGCAGCACTGCAAAAGTCTGTTGAAGACTAACAAGATCCTGAATTTGACTTACTGGTCTTGACAAATATTTTAGAAAAGTCAGATTCTGAACAAGTGTCTTTAGGTACAATGTTTGTACAATTAGCCTTAGATTCAGAAAGGGACTGGTTACTAAAAATGTTTTTTAAACATAAAGATAAACTTTTCCTGAATCAAAAGATAAGAATGTATCCTGATGTAGCTAGAACAGGGGTAGGGAACTCTGGTCCTCGAGAGCTATATTCCAGTCGGGTTTTCAGGATTTCCCCAATGAATATGCATGAGATCTATTTGCATGCACTGCTTTCAATGCATATTCATTGGGGAAATCCTGAAAACCCGACTGGAATACGGCTCTCGAGGACCGGAGTTCTCTACCCCTGAGCTAGAATAACCCCCAAAAAAGAGGAAGCAATTTCTAATTTTACAGCCCCAGGTTATAAAACTGGGTGCCTCTTTTGTACTCGGATTTCCTTGCAAATGTCTTGTTAATTACAAAGGAGTTAGATATACCTTTTTTGAATCCTCTCAGTTATCTAGATTTATTACAGGCATGGTAGTGATTACTGCTAGCACCCCAGTTGAGGAACAAGTATGCTCGTAGATAGTAAATTAGGTTTGACTTGGGTGCACATTGGTTTACTTTAAATAATGTTGTAATTATAATGGAATCCGATTGTTTCTTTGATTTTCTTCCCCATAAATAGTGGACTGGAATAACAGAACAAAGGTGGAATATTTGCCTTATTTAATTTCTAATTGTATAAAATTATTATTTTTGTTTCTGTTTAAACTGAATGATTTTGTGATCATGGAAAAATGAAACTTTAATAAAAATAAAATTTAAAATAAAAGATTAAGCAGCACTGTGACCCCATATAAAGGTTCAATCATAGGTCAGAAAAAAACCCTCTGGTAATCAATGCTTAATAATAAACTGCAGAATGGAAAAAGGAACACTGAGCTCCTTTTTCCATTGTGCAGTTTATTATTAAGCATTGATCACCGGAAGATTTTTTGACCTATGATTGAATCTTTATATGGGGTTACAGTGCTGCTTAGTCATGTACATCAGTCTGTCCCATCCACTGAGGTCTTTTTTCCCTCTCTACTTAATATTAAGTATTTATTTAAGTAAAGTATAATTAATTAATAAGGCAATTGTGATTACATTGTTTCTACTTTTTGGTGTTTATAGCAATATATTTGTTAGTGGATTCTGCCTCCTTTTTTGAATATAGTAGTCATGATAAAATTTGACATTAAAAAAATTACAAAATTCAAAAGTCCATGAATTAAAGGCATTTCTGAGCTGCGCATGTTTTGTTCTACAATGACGACATTATAGATGGTGGTTCTTATCCTGCACTTTCCATGTTGTCCTGATGAGAAGATGATGCAATGAGACCCAAAGATGATGATGACGGCGTTGCTTTTCCCAGCACATGTGCACATTTAAGCCTTTTTCGTGGCATATTCTGCGCATGTGCCAATCGCTATCACCAACGATTCATCACATGTAAATTTAGCGACCCTTTACAAAACTCTGGGAGCCTCATTTGCATACACGGTTTTTGAGAATGACTCATTTTTTTGAAATTGTTACTATAACAGCCGCAGCAGCGGCCTGTCTGATTTTACCATGAACATTATAGAGAATCTTCCCCTCATTCTTTTGAGTTTCAGAATACATCACTCTGGTTATCTACTTTACCCAGCTTGCTTAATAATATTTTATGTACCACATGTACCATCTTCAGCTGTTTGTTGGAACAATCTCGATTCCTTAATTATGGCGCACCTGCTTTTACAAAGATCTATATTGCAGATGGGCCGCAATTATGGACCATAATTATTACTGTTACATCTTTGCCTGGAGAGTAATGTTGACAAATTTAAATCTGGATTTAAAACATTTCTGTTTAAAGATGCCTTCAGGTTGGAACTCGATTCCCGTATTCCTCATTGGAGGCTGTCTGTGTGCATGATTGGGGCAGCCTGTTGCTTCTTCATGACAAACTTATCTTCTTTTGAGATCCTTTAATATGCACTAACTGATTTAGTGCATGCTAATGATTAACATATATTTAATGCTAAAATGTCCATAGGAATATAATGGGTGTCTTAGAATTTAGCGCACATCTTAGTAAAAGGCCCCCTTTGTGTGACACCTCTACTCTTCTTTGCTTTACTTTTCTGTTCTTTCCTGTTAATTATTGCAGTTTCTAGTTTTGATGAGTGTAACCTACTCAGCTGGCTTTGCTTTTGATGTGGTATAGCAAATGAAATAAAAACTTGAAACTTAACAGGGGATTGGTATTTTTCACCTGGCAACTAGAACACTTCTTGTAATTTGATGTGTTTCTGATTGACTAGGGATCAGCCTCAATCGTCTTCTTGGACTAATGGTCATAGCTAACGTGACCATTTATTTTTTTCATCAAAAAGGGACATCTATTAATTGTCAATCCCGCCCCCAATCCCACCCTAGCCCCGCCCCAATCCCACCCTTGCCCCGCCCCTAATCCTGCCCCCAATCCCGCCCCCAATTTCTTCCATTCATTTTTCATGTACACATAATATCTTATTAATTCATAATGGTAACCATAAAATTAAAAAAACTACAAAGCACATTATACGCAGAGAAAATGTTAATTATTTATAATTGTGGGGCTTTCAAAGATGTCAAGGCAGATGACTTTAAAATATGCAATGTCACCTCAGTAACTATAGAAAAATAGACAAATATAGTGCAAAATATAGACAGCAGATATAAATTCTCAAAACTGACACATTTTGATCACTAAATTGCAAATAAAATAATTTTTCCTACCTTTCCTGTCTGGTGATTTCATCAGTCTCTGGTTGCGTTTCCTTCTGACTGTGCATCCTTTCTTTCTGCACTCAGGCCCAACAATTGTCCTTTTCTATTCCCTCCCTTCTTCCTTTCAATGTCCTTAGTGCCCTAAGTGCCTCCTTCCTATATCCTTAGTGCCTTCAGTGCCTCCTTCCCATGTCCTTAGTACCCCTTCCTATATCCATGGTGCCCTCAGTGCCGCCTTCCTATGTCCTTAGTGCCCTCAGTGTCTCCTTCCTATGTCCTTAGTGCCCCTTCCTATATCCATAGTGTCCTCAGTGCCTCCTTCCTATATTCTTAGTGCCTCAGTGCTTCCTTCCGATGTCCTTAGTGTCCCTTCTTATATCCTTAGTGCCCTTAGTGCCTCCTTCCGATGTCCTTAGTGCCCCCAGTGCCTCCTTCCCATGTCCTTAGTACCCCTCCCTATATCCTTAATGCCCTTAGTGCCTCCTTCCGATATCCTTAGTGCCCCCAGTGCCTCCTTCCCATGTCCTTAGTGCCCCTCCCTATATCCTTAATGCCCTTAGTGCCTCCTTCCGATGTCCTTAGTGCCCCCAGTGCCTCCTTCCCATGTCCTCAGTGCCCTCAGTGTCTCCTTCCTATGTCCTTAGTGCTCCCAGTGCTTCCTTCCCATGTCCTTAGTACCCCTCCCTATATCCTTAGTGCCCTCAGTGTCTCCTTCCTATGTCCTTAGTGCCCCAGTGCCTCCTTCCTATGTCCTTAGTGCCCCTTCCTATGTCCTTAGTGCCCCCAGTGCCTCCTTCCTATGTCCTTAGTGCCCCCAATGCCTCCTTCCCATGTCCTTAGTGCCCGCAGTGCCTCCTTCCTATATCGTTAGTGCCCCTTCCTATGTCCTTAGTGCCCCCAGTGCCTCCTTCTCATGTCCTTAGTGCCCCTTCCTATGTCCTTAGTGCCCTCAGTGTCTCCTTCCTATGTCCTTAGTGCCCCTTCCTATATCCATAGTGCCCTCAGTGCCTCCTTCCTATGTTCTTAGTGCCCCAGGGCTTCCTTCTGATGTCCTTAGTGCCCCTTCTTATATCCTTAGTGCCCTCAGTGTCTCCTTCCTATGTCCTTAGTGCCCCAGTGCCTCCTTCCTATGTCCTTAGTGCCCCTTCCTATGTCCTTAGTGCCCCCAGTGCCTCCTTCCTATGTCCTTAGTGCCCCCAATGCCTCCTTCCCATGTCCTTAGTGCCCGCAGTGCCTCCTTCCTATATCGTTAGTGCCCCTTCCTATGTCCTTAGTGCCCCCAGTGCCTCCTTCTCATGTCCTTAGTGCCCCTTCCTATGTCCTTAGTGCCCTCAGTGTCTCCTTCCTATGTCCTTAGTGCCCCTTCCTATATCCATAGTGCCCTCAGTGCCTCCTTCCTATGTTCTTAGTGCCCCAGGGCTTCCTTCTGATGTCCTTAGTGCCCCTTCTTATATCCTTAGTGCCCTCAGTGTCTCCTTCCTATGTCCTTAGTGCCCCAGTGCCTCCTTCCTATGTCCTTAGTGCCCCTTCCTATGTCCTTAGTGCCTCCAGTGCCTCCTTCCTATGTCCTTAGTGCCCCCAATGCCTCCTTCCCATGTCCTTAGTGCCCGCAGTACCTCCTTCCTATATCGTTAGTGCCCCTTCCTATGTCCTTAGTGCCCCCAGTGCCTCCTTCTCATGTCCTTAGTGCCCCTTCCTATGTCCTTAGTGCCCTCAGTGTCTCCTTCCTATGTCCTTAGTGCCCCTTCCTATATCCATAGTGCCCTCAGTGCCTCCTTCCTATGTTCTTAGTGCCCCAGGGCTTCCTTCTGATGTCCTTAGTGCCCCTTCTTATATCCTTAGTGCCCTTAGTGCCTCCTTCCGATGTCTTTAGTGCCCCCAGTGCCTCCTTCCCATGTCCTTAGTGCCCCTCCCTATATCCTTAATGCCCTTAGTGCCTCCTTCCGATGTCCTTAGTGCTCCCAGTGCCTCCTTCCCTTGTCCTTAGTGCCCCTCCCTTATCCTTAGTGCCCTTAGTGCCCCTCCCTATGTCCTTAGTGCCCCAGTGCCTCCTGCCCATGTCCTTAGTGCCCCTTCCTATGTCCTTAGTGCCCCTTCCTATGTCCTTAGTGCCCCCAGTGCCTCCTTCCTATGTCCTTAGTGCCCTCAGTGCCTCCTTCCTATATCGTTAGTGCCCCTTCCTATGTCCTTAGTGCCCCCAGTGCCTCCTTCTCATGTCCTTAGTGCCCCTTCCCATGTCCTTAGTGCCCCAGTGCCTCCTTCCTATGTCCTAGTGCCCCTATTGCCTCCTTCCCATGTCCTTAGTGCCCCTTCTTATATCCTTAGTGCCCCCAGTGCCTCCTTCCTATGTCCCCCTTACTGCCTTCCAGACTTTGTCCCACCCCTAAAGCCAGTCTGCCTGCCTCCCTACCTCCCTTCCTCCCTGCTGTGCCAAAGCCAGAATGCTTGGCCTGCCTACCTCATTCCCTCCCTGCCGTGCAAAAAAAAAAAGTCTCCCTCCTTCCTTCCCCTTCCAGTCCGCCGCCGCTGCTAATTGTCAGCCTCTCTCCTTATCTCCTTCCAGCGCCGATTCAAACCCGCTGCTGCTGCTGCTAATTGCTGCCCAGAAGCTTTCTTCCTGACGTCAATTCTGACTTCGGAGAGGATGTTCCAGGCCAGCCAATCACTGCCTGGCTTTCCTGGAATGTCCTCTCTGACATCAGAATTGACATCGGGAGGAAGGCTTCTGTGCGTCAACTAGCAGCAGCGGCGGGTTTGAATCGGCGCTGGAGGGAGGTAAGGAGAGCAGCCGCAGCGGCGGACCGGGGTGGTTTGAATCGGAGGGACAGGCTTTTTTTTTTTTTGCGCAGCAGGGAGGGACAGGAAGTGATCACCTGTCCCGTTATCCCTGCACATAGCTTTGGGACGCTGTCCCTGAAAACGGGACATTTTGACATTCCGAAGCTGTGTGTGGGAACAATAGGACAGGGGATCTAAAAACGGGATGGTCCCGTTCAAAACGGGACATATGGTCACGTTAGTCATAGCAATACTTTCTTGCTTTCTGAACAGCAAAAAAGGAGAATTTATAGCCCGAGAGTTTAGAGGAAGGCTCTGTGGTCCAGGAAACGAGCTGGGTGGCGAGAGGTTGTCGCCCTGAATCTTATTTTTGTTTTGAATGTGTCTCATTTTGTTTCCATGGTGGCTTGTGCATGGCTCTCGCTTGCAGTGTGACGTTTGCCTGGCTTGTTCTTGTGGGAGATACTGTTCAGTAAGTTATATCTCTGTGTGCCACAGTCTGGCCTCATATAGCATGCATGGCGCCTGCTTTATTCTCTGTCACTGATGTATTTTGCTCAGGGCAAATTCTCCAAATAGGTTAGTGTTTGTCTGTTGTGGTTTCCATTCTTAGTTTTGAGTGTAGTTTGCTGTTGCACAGAAATTGAAAGGGTGTGTCAAAGTGAATATCATTTCTAATATGCCTACAACCTGTTCTTCCTATTATGTATATTTTTTTCTGTTATGCATTTAAATATTTTCTTTGCGTGCAGGTTTCATGTTAGTAACTGTTTCCAGATTTACCCCTTTTTTTCTAGAAAATTCTTTGTTCAATGTAGACAGATTAACTGTCTTCAGAAGGTTTGTATGAGTTTCTGGAGGACAGATTATTAACAGTTATTACTGTATATATATCTCTTATTTGAATTTCATTGCTGTCAATAAATATATTTTTGAAACTGTTTCATGACAGTCCTATTATTAAGTTCCAATTTATTGATTTTGACTTTACCTCATTCATTGTTTATATCTAGTCTTTTTTCTACTGCTCTGCTGTTAACAAAATTGTAAATTTTATGCTGAATTATACCTGCTGTATACTGCCTTGGGTGGTTCTCTTCATAAAGGCGGTTAATAAATCCCAATAAATGAATAAATACTGCTGGGAATTGGAAGTGAATAACGAGGAATGGATTTTTCCATTAGGATCTGTTAGGGATTCAGATTACACAACTACAGAAAAATCTCAACCCAAGTGATCCAAATATAATATAACAACTCTTGTACTAAATTCACTTAATAAGATAAGTGCAAATCACCACACTTTGTTTAAAGACTAAATTCAGGAAAAGGCCTCAGAAAAGGAGCCTACGCACTGTAGACTAGAGTAGTCTGCGTAGTTTTATATTGCTCCAAGCTCCGGACATTGGCCACAAAAAACCTGAATATATTATTTATTCCACATTTATTCAGCTTTTTATCGCTTATATACATTTTTATCTAACTTTTATTTAAAATTATTTCACAACTATTTTCTAGACTGCTGTGAATTTCATTCCAGGACAAGCAAGAAACATGTGAAATGCACTTCTCTTTAGTTTCGAGAGACCAGATAGTTAGTCATTTTTTTTACTTCTTAGTAGCTGTTGCCTCTCAGTGCTATTCTTTATGCCAGTATTATTCACTTTTGCCGACGGAGGCCAGCGTTTCGCGGAATTAATACTATTTCCGCTGTGTCAGGGCCACATACAAGGCATTAGAACATCTATAAACAAAAGCATAGCATTATTTAGCTAGCCAAACTCATTTATCACCCAAATCAACTGTTATTTACTTACGATTCTACTTGCAACTATCATAGATTCTCGAACATCGATAAGATGGCGGCGGCGTCTCGTTTATACCCACCCACTGAGGTCATATCCATTTACTCGATGTGGATCTTATTCTCCTATTGGAGAGAATTCATTCATAGTAACATGGTAATAAAACACTCAACCAACTAATTAATAAAAATGTTGCCATTCTATATTCTTATTCAAACCCATGGGACATAGTGTATCTAAACGATTAATCCATCTCTGTTCATGTTGAGCGAGATATCGTTTAAAGTCGCCTCCTTTCTTCCCCCTGCTGACAACTTCCAGTATTATAGCTTTCAATGACCAAAAGTCATGATTCTTTTCAATACAGTGTTTAGCCAGCGGGGCACCAATTTTCTGTTTTTTTATATTACTCTTATGTTCAATGAGGCGAATATTTAATTTTCTAGAAGTTTGGCCCACATAGAGAAATCACATGGGCATTTAAGTACATACACTACCCCTTGGGTTTTACAGTTAGAATCATGTTTTAGCAAATACTCCCTCTTATTTCTCGGGTTACAAAATCTGTCGGTGCATAACATTATTTTGCACATTTGTCATGCACCGCAGGTTTGATGCCCCTGATAATGTATCATTTTATTGGCATTAATACTCGGAAGCATTGAGGAACATAAAATTTCCTTAAGGTTGCGATTCCTGCGGTAGGCTATCCGCAAGTCATAATCTTGGAAAGGTCCTGATGTTTTCAACATTTCCCAAAGCTTCCTCAAAGTTCGAACTGTTTGATAACTATTTTTAGAGTATGTTATCACACATGTTACAACTTTACCCTCCTTCTGTGATTCTTTATCCACTCTCGGAATGAGTAAGCTTTCATGGGGGTTGAAATAGGCTCTTTTATAAGCTGCCTTCACTACTTTAGGGGGATAACCACGTTGTAAAAATTTCTATTTAAGTACAGGTTTTTTGTGGCCAATGACTGGAGCTTGGAGCTAGTCTATGATAGGACTGTGCGTAGGCTCCTTTTCTGAGGCCTTTTCCTGAATTTAGTCTTTAAACAAAGTGTGGTGATTTGCACTTATCTTATTAAGTGAATTTAGTACAAGAGGGATTCAGATTAGCCATAGTTGGAGACAGAATGCTGGCTCAGTGACCCACTGTTCTGTTTCAGTATGGTATTTCTTATGCTATTGTGTAGCTCACTCCTGAATGACCTGAATCCCCCTGTCTAGAGTACACGTATAATCTGAATCGACAGTCCTTTTGGATGTGGAGCTGGGTGCATTATCCACACTGTTGTTCAACTGAATTCTATACTTTCAGAAAGAAGAAAATTGCATCATCGTTGGTTGTAGCTCTGAGCGACATTTTTTAAAAAGTAATTTTATACAGTACAAGTGATATGAAGCTACTGGGTAAGATACTAATCAAAAGAGTGCAACCTATAATTCCTAAGGATGTCATATATGACCAGACAGATTTTAGCTGAGGCTATCGGACAGATCATTGAGCTCTGCTAAGAAGGAGAAGAAGGAGCTTCTGTTATCCCTGGAATCTAAAAAGGGCCTTAGTGTCAACAAAGGGAGGAAATTTATGACTTAGGCAAAATCATATAGGCTAAATCGACAGAAGCAATTTTTGTGAATGGTGAAGAGTTGCTGACTTTTGCCTATAGAATCTGATTACATGAGGAAGATGAGAATAAAATAACTGTGAAGGCAGATGTTTGGCATTTGATATACTGCCCTATCTTGGGGAAGTTTAGCGTGGTGTACAAATGATACCCCGATGAGTATAGAAGAGCCCCAGAATTCTATACTTTTGATTCTGGAAGAAATCAAGGAATTTTCCAGTACCGGATTTTAAATTCAGCGTAGACAAATTAGCAGCTTTGGGAACAGAACTGGAGCCCAAGGATTGTAGGATTCAGACCCCTTTATACTTATGGCGCATAAAATAAAATAGGTATCTGACTCATTGTACATCGGACCAACTGTAAGATGCACCTTGTTTGGTCAGCGATAGATCTAGATGTCTGGTGTGAGCTGATTGGTTGGGTAGAATAGTGGCAATATATATGGTTATATTGCCCATGTTGCTGTTATGCTTTTTTTTTTTTTCTTTTTTTGCTACCTTCCCAGTCTATATTCTACATGTTTAATTTTCAAAAAAAAAAAAAAAAGGCTAAGGTTATAACTGAGTATCTATGAGAAGGAAAATGAGTCAGAGTTAGGTGGGAAAGGCTTGTACTTCCTATAGGAAAACAAGGTGGATTACCACATTTCAAAGTGTAGGAATTCTTACAGCTTTTTTGCATGCACAGGAGTTCAAAAGAGCAAGGATAAACAGCCTTGTGTCAGTGGGCGGGCACCCTTTCCTGTCACCTGTTCCTGGTCTCTGGATGGTGGTAAGAAAGAAGGTGGGCATCGGGAGATGGACATTTCCATAGTGTTAAGATCATAAACTATTTTCCTTTCTCCAAGCCAGAATATGGAACAGACTCGCACCTGCTTCTTTTTCACTACCTACAACTCTACTTTGTAGACCAACTATCTTTTTTAATGTATAAAGAGATCCAGTGAGATTAGAAATCAGGGTGTCAGCGCTCAAGAAAACGATCTGGGTGTCATCGTGGCAATACGCTGAAATCTTCTTCCTAATGTGCGGCGGCAGCCAAAAAAGCAAACAAGATGCTAGGAATTATTAGAAAAGGTATGGTAAACAAGACTAAGAATGTTATAATGCCTCTGTATTGCTCAATGGTACGACCTCACCTTGAGTACTGCATTCAGTTCTGGTCTCCTTATCTCAAAAAAGATATAGTGGCACTAGAAAAGGTTCAAAGAAGAGTGACCAAGATGATAAAGGAGATGGATCCCCTCTCGTATGAGGAAAGACTAAAGAAGTTAGGGCTTTTCAGCTTGGAAAAGAGAAGGTTGATCGAAGTCTACAAAATCCTGTGTGGTGTAGAATGGGTACAAGTGGATCGATATTTTTACTGCATCAAGATTTACAAAGACTAGGGAATACTTGATGAAGTTACAGAGTAATACTTTTAAAACCAATAGGAGGAAATATTTTTTTTACTCATAGTATAGTTAAGCTCTGTAATGCGTTGCCAGAGGATATGGTAAGAGCGCTCTTACCATGCCATCGATCCAGGGCAAGCAGTGGCTTCTCCCATGTCTACCTCAACAGCGGTTTATGGACTTTTCCTCCTGGAACTTGTCCAAACCTTTTTTTAAATTGCTGTTGAAACATACATGGGAGAAGCCACTGCTTGGCCTGGATCGGTGGCATGGAATGCTACTACTATTTGGGCTTTTGCCAGGGACTTATGACCTAGATTGGCCTCCCTGAAGATGGAATACTGGGCTAGATGGATTATTGGTCTGATCCAGTAAGTCTATTCTTATGTTCTTATGTATATGGAGTTGCTGGTAGATTGATTAATGTTCTTCAGTTAGCTCAGAATGCCTGCTTATGGAGAATCCCTATTACTGTCACATTACTTCTAGAATATACAACACACTTATGGAGCTGTATGATTGTAAGATACATCCTCATAAGGAAATCATCAATAGCTTTTGGATGAACCATTAAAGCTAAAATAAATGGTCAGATATATAAATATGCCAATAAGTGTTTGTTATTCACTGCTGGTAGGCATTTTATTGGAATGTATGTGAAACATACATAACCGCCGCCAAAATAGCAAAGTTCAATAGAGGCCTTTCTCTAGACTGTTGGAGAAGTTGCCATGTGCTAACATTTACCCCTTAATTCTGTAAACTTGTGTGCTCAATTTTGTTCTTAGTGGATAAAATTGTGCATGCAAATTACAGAATAATGACAATTTTGTGCTTAACTTAAAAGATTAATTAGCTGCTTATTGGCATTAATGATTAACTATTAGTTATAACTGGTACTGACTGGCACTAATTAGCAGTTACGGGAGTAACTTCCATTCATTGCTAATCTATAAATTGTTTGTACAAAATCCAGCATGTGCAACTCAAAAAGAAATGTGGACCTAGAAGGGGCATATATAACACATGCATGGATTACAGAGTTCTTGCAACTGTCTCTATTTAGGCACAAGTACTTATACAGACCACTGAGCTAGCTTATGCCTAAAGTTAGACACATAAATGGGATCAACACGTGGGTTTGTAGGGTCATGAAATGGTTAACTGTTGTTTAAAATATTGCTCTGGCCTACATAGCTGACAATCTATTGACTTCATCTGCCTAAAATGTATGTCCCTACCTTACCACATTGTAAGCTGAATAGATAAGAGTTTGAGCCATGATGTGCCCTGCCCTTCTGTACATGTAGCATTTAGACCTGTAAGATTTAGATAAGCAGAGAAATGAGCTAGTTTCCTATAGGACTATAAGTTGTACCCCTGAACCTATCATAAGTGCTGGCTTAGGACCAATAATAATTGTAGAAAGTTATAGAAGTAACAAATGAAAATTGTAGTTTTTGCATATATTAGTTTGCAAAAAGGGCATAAAAGTCCATGTATTTCCTGTTTCTGACACTCTAGTAGGCAGGCTATTAACTGCACTAGAGTCCCGGCATGCTGTGAATAAAATTTCTTGTACTTTCTTCACACCTCTGACTTTGTGTGTCCAAGTGACCTTTCAGGTTCACTTCAAAGAAGAACTTAGAGGGGAGGGATGAAGTATGTTGTGGGTTTCTAAGTATTCGGTGAGAAGTTTTGCTACGAGGCCTTTCATTTGTTTGACGTATAGCGGTATTGAGGCTATAGGTCTTTAATTGGATGGCTAATCTGTTGCTCCCTTTGGGTCTTTCAGAATTGGGGTTATGATGATTTTGGCGAGTTCTTGTGGAAATTGACTCTCTGTTAAACAAAGCAGAGAACTTCCATCTTTGTGGTGGTGTGCCCATCGCTTATGATTACACACTAAGGACACACTTCATTAATATTAATATTTATTATATCAATTACTGGTATGCTTATTAATTGTGGAATGAATGCATATAGTCTGTTAACTGAGAGGAACTCTTTACTGTACGGTAGTTATTTACTCAAATTGGGCTTGGTCACAGCATAATTTTATTTATTCCATTGCATTGGTTTTCAGCTGTCTTCATATCTAGTTTTGCTGTTTGATGAATTCTCCAACTGAATATGGTTAAAAGTATGCAAGCTGCATAACCACACACCTGCTTGTAAATGCCCTAGAAATGGATGGCATGTGTGAGGTACAGGTGGAGACAGGGAAGTTAATTTTGCAATCCTTATGATTAATTTCAGCAGGTATTTTTCCTCATCTAAATGGCATTTGTTTATCTTACATCAGATTATAGGAAGCCAGTGGCACCTTATATGTAACACCCTTACCGTTGACACATATCCTTTTTTTTTGTATTATTTATTTATTGCTGACACATATCAGTTTGGTAGCAGTGGATGTTAGTTGGCCCCTGGAGCTGTGACTGTGAAGCTGGAGAGGGAGGTTGAGGAGGAAGATGTGAGAGAGGGAGAGTGTGGCAAGGAGGAAGTCAGGGATCTGGTGAAAACTCTGTGAAACCTTCCAGCAAAAGCGGGAATTGAATGGTCCCAGAAAAACCATATTACAAAAATAATTTTCCTGGGGTCCTCTCCCATCTTAACCCAGTCATTGGCTTGAAATAGGGCAAGAATGATTCCTTTGCCTTCCAGGGATAGAAAAATACCTGCTGTACTTAAACAGACACCTTCAAGCCTAAAGGCTATTGAAATGGTGTGCATTGAGGTTCAATTAGAGCACAAAATTAAAAATAATGTTCATAAACAGCTGAGTGAGATTTAAATATTATCCCAGAACAAGCAGTCAGCATATTCTCACGTATGGGTGATGCCACCGATGGAGCCCCGGTATGGACCACTTTAAAAGTGCATCACCACTTTAAATCTTTAGAAAGTTCACGATAGCCCGAACCGCACATGCGCAAATGCCTTCCCACCCAAAGTAGGCGTGCGGTCCCACAGTTTCTTAGTTTCCGCAGAGCTAAGGAGATGCGTTTTTTCAATAGCCGTTGAACTTTTTTTGCTGCTTTTCCACTCTCTCGGAATTTTGACTTTCTTGTCATTTCATTTTTCTTTTAGTTTGTTTTATTCATTTGAGTAAAAAAACCCCAAATAGTTATGATTTTTGGTTTTTCTCTTACGTGGGTTCGGCCCAGTGGGGCCTGTGCCAACCATCTTGGTCTCGGACTTCGATTTAGCAGGGGCAGTTTTTCTGTCGATATCACGCCCGCAGACAGGTTCTAAAAAGTGCGGTTGCTGTGCTCGGATCATTTCAGTAACTGACCCACATCGCTAGTGCCTCCAGTGCTTGGGGCCTGAGCACCATCCGGAAACTGTTCTTCTCTTCAGAAAAGAGCATTGAAGAGCCGCCTGATCCAGCAAAAACTGCTCTTTGGCATCGCATTGGAGGGCGAGCCTTCAATGGCTCCGCATGAGGCGACACCGCATCATTCAACACTGATGGAAACAACTCCGGTGTCACAGTCATCCCCCATAGCCTTCCCCCACCCCGTCTGGGCCCCAGGTCAAAGTAGCAGTGAGCAAAGTTCTGCAGACCTCGAAGAGGCCCAAAAAGCACTCCACTCCAATCTCGGTGAGTGCCTCGTAATTGGCCTCATCGCCGGAGCGCAGAGCCGCACCAAAGGTACCGACAAAAAAGCCAGCGGTACCGGTGCTTACCCTTAAGCAAAAGATAGACAACTTGCTTAAGGAGGAACTGGGTGAGCATTTCCAAATGCTGATGCTGACCCAATTACTCTCCATGTCGACACAGACTCCTCAGGTACCAGTCTGGTCTGAGCCCTCGTCACCGGTTGAACCTGCAGTGGAGTTTCCATCGGTGCCGGTGCTTTCCATCAAAAAATCGGCACCGGGGACTCTGAACAGGATCCTCTTCTTTCTGAGGCTGAAGGCTCTTCAGATGATGACTCACCTCACCATTCATCTCAAGAGACTCCTGTATTGTCTGAAAAATCATCTTTTTCTAAGTTTCTTCGTGATATGTCAGAAACTTAATAAATTCCCCTTGAAGCTGACTCTAAGCATTCTAAGCAGTTCCTGGAAGCCTTAGATTATGATCAACCACCTAAGGAATTGCTTAATCTTCCCCTTCATGACATTTTGCGGAAAACTTTTTATAAAAACCTGGAAACGCCACTTACCATCCCTGTGACTCCTCGCAAGTTGGATTCTCTGTACAGAATGGTTCCCATTCCTGGGTTTGACAAACCCCAACTTCCACATGAGTTTCTTCTAGTGGAGTCTACTTTGAAGAAGTCTTCAGGGGCTAGTGTTTATGCCTCAGTACCCCCTGGCAGAGAGGGCAAGGCTTTAGTAAACACCTGTATCAAAATTCCATGCTGGCCAACCGTTCTGGCAACTATAACTTTCATTTTTCGTTTTATCTTAAACATTTGATTAAAAAAAGTCACTTTTTCAAAAGTACATTCCAGAATGCAAACTTCCTGCTTTTCAGCATCATGTTTCGGATCTTTTTTAGCTGTGGAAGTATATGGTACGTTCAACTTACAACAGCTTTGAACTTACCCTGCCGTGCTGCAGCAAAGTCTGTAGCCATGAGGCGCCTGGCCTGGCTTCGTGTTTCTGAGCTGGATGTCAACCATCAAGACAAGCTTGTAAACGCTCTGTCTGGGAGATGAACTTTTTGGTCCCTCCGTGGACACGGCTACTTAAAAGTTGTCAGCTCATGAGACCAGATGGGACACTCTGGTCAAGCCTAAGAAGAATCAATATATAAAGTGAAAAAATCAATCTGCCAAAACAATCAGATCCTAAGGATAGTCACACTTGAGCAGGCAAAGAAAAGGGTGTGTCTCCCAGCCACAGAGAGCAGCCACAGATTTCCAGAGATCTGAGGAAGGCAGTCAACTCCAGCCAAAAGCAGGGAAGCAGCAGACACCATTTTGACAGCAAGAGCAGAACCCTCTAAAATACCCTGTTGAAGCCGCTGTATGCAGCGAAACGGGACCCATCGATATTTCATGTGCTAGCCAGTGTTTGGCGACAATGCAATTTGGGCCTTTAAGCAAACAGTGCAAGAGAAAAGATAAAGCGCAGGAGTAAAGATAAAGAGCAAAGATAAGTTATATCGCTCTGTGAGTGTGCTGAGTACAATCAGTAATGTTGATTCCAGTTTAGTATATGAAGCAGGAAAATAAGCTGACTTTGGATTTGATATAAGGGGTGGTCAAAAATTTTTTTTGATAAATTGAAAAAGTATATAAAAAAAGATTTAAAATAGTTTAAAAAAAGTTTTTTAAAATGAAATTAATCTATTAATCTGAAAAGTTTGATAAAAATAAGATGGATTAAGAGGTATATAAAATTAGCTACGATAGAGTAATAAAGGGTATGTGTGTGTGTGGGGGTGTCATGAAAGATAACCATTACCACATAAATTAAGGGTGAAAGTCATTATGATTACATTACATTACATTAATGACTTCTATTCCACCTGTATCTTGCAGTTCTGGGCGGATTACAAAAGAAACAGCTGGACATTTCCAGGAGGATTACAAGAAGATTGGAGAATTACAATTTAGGGTTTAGGATGCAGACAAGATGACTGGGCTATTCCAGTAGATTTTACAGTTTGGGGAGCTGTACAAATAGGAGATAGTGCAATTCCAGTATATATACAAATTGGGAAGCGGTAGACATGCTTGAGGCTTTGAAGAGAAAGAATAACTGGAGATGAGGAGAGGTTGGGGGGGAGGGGGATACCCGGAGGGTAAAACCAGGGTTAGAGTTAGGACATCTGGATAGATTTTTTGAATAGCAAGGTTTTGATTTCTTTTCGAAAAGATTTGAGGTCACTCATTGATATCAGCAAGTTAGAGATGATTCCTTTAGTGGTATTCTGAGACACTATCCCTCACTTTTAAAAATTGACCTCTCTGACAATTTGTCTTTCTGTCAAGCCTAAGAAGCAGCCTCTACTCTCTCGTCCCTTCAGACTGGCTCCTTCTTCTTACAAGAGGAGGTTTGTTGCTAAGCCTGCTGCTCCTGTTCAATCTTAACCCAGGAGACAAAAATAGTATCCCCGTCAACAACAGAAACCACAGGCTGCTCCCCAAAAAAACTACACAGCCTTTTTGACGTGTTTCTAAAGAGCATAGCCACCGTCAACATTTTACATACTTTGTCTCAGCCCATCAGAGGCCGTTTTCAATATTTCATTGCTCGCTGGGAGCTCATAACCTCAGACCTCTAGGTCCTCACCATCATTTGTCAGGGTTACATGCTCCATTTTGACACCCTGGCTTCAGACCATCCTCCAAGAGAGTCTACTTTGGACCCTGCACAGTCCTCCCTTCTTCTCCAAGAGGTTCAATCCCTTCTCCTGTTGAATTCCATCAAGGAAGTTCCTCTATCTCAGCAGAACCAGGGATTCTACTCCCGTTACTTCTTAGTTCCAAAGAAGATGGGAGGGCTGCGACCCATTCTGGATCTCAGAGCTCTTAACAAATTTCTAGTCAAGGAAAAATTTTGGATGCTCTCTCTCGCCCTGCTTTATCCTCTCCTCAATCAGAACGACTGGCTATGCTCTCTGGATCTCAAGAAAGCCTACACATATATCTCAATTCATTTGGCTTCCAAGAAATACCTCCGTTTTCAGTTAAATCAACGTCACTACCAGGTCCTTCCCTTCAGCCTGGCATCTTCTCCCAGAGTCTTCACGAAGTGCCTAATTGTAGTGGCTGCATCTCTTCGATCACACTGCCTACAAGCACTGTTCCCTCTAAGCTGAGCAGGTGTCCTCCAGCTGCATTGCTACCACTAGGGGGTGGAATATTTTCAGTCGCTAAGAACAGGTATGTTCCCTGAAGTCCTGCAGAACTTGCCTGTCCCTCACAATTGAAAATGTGACAGTAAAACAACACCCTCTATTAGTGAGACTGTGGGTGGAGGACTCCTGCTCAGCTTAGAGGGAACACTGCACAAGTCTTCCCTTACCTGGACGACTGGTTGATCAAGGCTGTATCCTCTGAGGAAGTGGTCAAAGCAACATCTCAGGGTGTGGTGTCAAGAATAGTGGAAGTTAAAAAAGGGTCTGCATTATTGGCAATGTTGTTTAACATATGACCTCATTGGGGAAGAAATTTAAAGAGATGGGTGTGCAATACAGAATATATGCTGATGATATTCTGTTCTTCTTCCCGATAAAAGCCATCCCTAATAAGATCTTTGCTTGCAAAAGTATATGGAAATGATCGGAAGTTGGATGAGTGAACTTGATTTGAAATTGAATGTTAACAAAATGGAGGTAATGGTGGTGAAAGGTCAAAGAGACAATTTTGAGTTGAAAAATGTGGTTGTTATGGGGGGAAAACTGCCGGTAAAAAAGGAGATGACTGTCCTGGGAGTGTGTTTAGATAGTTGTTTGACAATGGAAAACCAAATATTAACAAATAATCAGGATGGGTTACATGCAACTTCGAATGCTTTATAGATTGAAGCCAATATTACCAACACACGATTTTCCGTATTGTGGTTCAGACGTTGATCCTGAATTAGGTAGATTATTGTAATTCACTATACCTAGGAGTTGTGAAAAAGAAATTGAGAGCTTTGCAAATGCTTATCAACTCCGCTGCAAGATTAATAAAATGGGTTTGTAGGAGTATCCATATAAATCCTGTGTTGAAGAAACTACACTGGTTACCTATGCAACAAAGAGTTCAGTTTAAGATTGTTGCAATTATACATCAGACATTGTATCATGCTTCCCCAAAGATCTTACAATAATTTTTTCAGATCTATAAACCGAGAAGAGAGCTTAGAGATGTAAATGGGATGAAATTAAGTTTGGAGGGTAGAATCATAAAAGATCACAAAGGCCCAATAGATAGCCCCTCCAACTACAGACCTATCGCTTCAATACCAATGTACGTCAAAATAATAGAAGGCCTAGTTGCTCAATACCTCACCGAATACCTGGAAAAACATAACCTACTCCACCCATCACAATCAGGATTCCGAACTAACCATAGTACAGAAATACTACTTGTCACATTACTAGATACAGCACGGCAACACATTAGCAAAGGAAAAAAAATGATATTAATACAACTAGACCTCTCCGCAGCATTTGACCTAGTTGACCACACCTTATTACTACAGATTCTCAACGCCATAGGAATCTCAGGCAAGGGTCTACAAATGGTTTCAAGGGTTCCTTAATCTAGAACCTACAGGGTAAAATACAATGATATCAAGTCAGAGCCATGGGCAAATCCCTGCGGAGTTCCACAAGGATCACCTCTTTCGCCTACGCTCTTCAACCTCTTTATCTCCTCCCTAGGAGCCACTCTTGATACCCTAGATGTCACATCCTTCAGCTACGCAGACGACATCACCATACTCCTCCCTTTCGACCCATCAGAGACCACCACCACAACAAAGCTAGAAACAACCTTAGATACAGTAGAAAAATGGATGATGGATCACAAACTAAAACTGAACCCAGAAAAAACAAAATTCCTTTTGCTCGAAAAGGCCCAAACTCCTACCATCACCAAACTAGAAATCAAAAATACCAAATACCCAATACAACCCGAACTAAAACTCCTAGGAGTTACGATAGACAGATGTTGCACAATGCAGTTCCAGATCAATAAGACGACCCATAAAGCTTTTCTAACCATGAGAAATCTACGTAAAATCAGAAAATTCTTCAACCAAGCACAATTCAGACTAATCGTCCAATCCCTAGTCTTAGGTCTGCTGGATTATTGCAACTCCCTATATCTTCCATGTCCAGCCACTATGATAAAACAACTCCAGACCATACAAAACACCACCCTCAGACTGATCTATTCACTTAAAAAATACGATCACTTAACAACTGCCTTCTTAGACTCTCACTGGCTACCCATACAAGCACGAATTCAATTCAAATTCCACTGCCTAGTATTCAAAGCATTACACGGCTCTTCCCCCTCCTATCTAAATAACCGCTTAAACCAGATCTCCACCTCAAGACACAGAAGAACCTCGAATCCTTTCGCCTTCCCCCCACTCAAAGGCACACAACGCAAGAAAATGTTTGACAACCTTCTGGCAACACAAGCAGCAAAACTCAACCATTCCATCTCCAACCTGATGACAATAACAGACAACTTCAAAACATTCCGAAAAGAAATCAAAACCCTGCTTTTCAAAAAATTCATCCAAATATCTTAACCCCTTCTCTCTTACCTCCAGAAGATTCACCTACCTCTAGATAATTCTCCCCCAAATTACCCACCTAAACACCTTCCAAGTAAACAAACCCCATAAATAGATTGTAATCTTACCCTCTCTAACTGTATTCCATTTGTCTTTTTCACACAGTTCTGCACTGTCAGTTTAATATCCATCCCTTAAGTTCCCATAGAATTCTATCCAGCTATCTCCCATATGTTTAAAAAAAAAAAATTGTATCTTCACTGAAAAATGTCCAGACAAATCTTTTGTAATCCGCCTTGAACTGCAAGGTATAGGCGGAATAGAAATCCGAATGTAATGTAATGTAGAATGTCGAGGTAGAGGATCGGAGCATCAATGATAATATGTAGCTGGCGTACAACTAATGGAATGCCTTGCCTGATATCCTGCGGTTTTTGTATGGGGAGGATGAATTTTAAGAAAATGCTGAAAACTCAATTGTTTGATAATGCCTTCTTATGCTAAGATGTATTTCAGTTGATAATCACCTTCTAGAATTTTATTTCTTTTTTTTTTCTGACATCGAAGTATGATTTAAAGCTTGTTTTGTACTTCTGAGTAGATTGAATTTGTGCTCTATCCCCTATTATAACAGGGATTGATTAATCGATTGTTTGTCTTGATTTGTCTATGTATACGTGATGACGTTAGGGAAACAAGATTCTATGTATGTCATATGGAAACTGCATAGTTGTATGCGGTATATAAATTTTTAAATAAATAAATAAAAATCTCAGACCATCTTTTTTCTTCAGGTTCTAGGATTCGAAGTCAACTTTCCAAAGTCGCATCTCATTCCAATTCAATGTTTTCAACTCATTGGAGCTCTCATGAGAGCGTTTCTTCCTCCAGATCGCCTTCAAGCTCTCATCCGCCTTTGTCAGCAATTGCTCCTTCTTCAGTCCATCTCTGCGAGACACATGATGGTTATTTTGGGCCACATGGCTTCCACTGTACACAGCCTTTAGTCTCCTCTCCGTCTGGAAGCCAATGCCCTTCTCCTGGATTGGATGAGCCTGCTTCTATATGTATTCCCTCTAATCCCTCTCATGTTGAGGACTTTGTTGAAACTCAAACGAGAGGCAGCCACCATGATTCTCATAGCTCATTGGTGGCCCAGGCAGCATTGATTCTCCCTTCTATTTCAGCTCAGCTCCAGGGAACCAATATCTCTTCCAGTTTTCCCTACTCTGCTGACTCAGTGTCAGGAATCACTTCTACATCTCAACCTGCAATCACTACAGCTTGGTTTCTCTCGGGCTGAATCCATCTGACTTGCATCTCTCCCAGCCTGTTTGACATATTATTGATGCTTCCAGGAAACCAGCCACTCAACAATGTTATCAGCAAAAGTGGACTAGGTTCTCTTCCTGGTGTCTTCATCATCATAATCCCACTTCTTTGTCAGTGGAATTGGTGTTAGACTATCTACTCCATTTGTCTGACTCTTGTCTCAAGTCTACATCTATCAGAGTCCATCTTAGTGCTATTATAGCTTTTCACATTCCAGTCGAGGGAAAACCTCTTACTGCTCATCCTTTGGTCTCCAGATTCATGAAAGGATTTTTCAATGTTAAACCTCTCAAGCCTGCACCTGTCGTCTGGAACCTTAATGTGGTACTTTCCAGTTTGATGAAGCCACCATTTGAACCAATGGCCACAGCTCATCTCAAGTTTCTCACCTGGAAAGTGGTCTTCCTGATTGCTCTCACCTCTTCCAGGAAGGTCAGTGAGTTGCAAGCATTAGTGACAGACCCATCCTTCACAGTTTTTCACCACGATAAAGTGGTTCTCTGCACTCATCCAAAGTTTCTACTGAAAGTTGTCTCGGAGTTTCATCTCCATGAGTCAATTGTTCTACTAGTGTTTTTCCCTCAGCCTCATTCTCATGCTGGAGAAACTGCTTCGCATACTCTGGGCTATAAACGTGCTTTAGCTTTCTACATCGACAGGACAAAACCTCATAGAACATCACCCCAACTCTTCATCTCATTTGATCCTAACAAGTTGAGGCATCCTGTTTCCAAGAGAATGATTTCCAACTGGCTGACTGCCTCCATCTCGTTCTTATGATCAGACTGGACTGGCACTGGAGAGTCATGTCACAGCCCACAAAATTAGAGCTATGGCAGCTCCTGCTGCTTTCCTCATATGTACTCCCACTGAGGAAATCTGTAAAGCTGCCACCTGGTCCTCAGTTCATACATTCACTTCTCACTATTGTCTGGAGTCCTTCTCCAGACGGGATGGGCGCTTTGGCCAGTCTGTATTACAAAATTTATTTTCCTAAAGGTCAACACTCCCACCATCCCATTCTTGTTAGCTTGGCGGTCACCCATACGTAAGAATATGCTGCCTGCTTGTCCTGATATAAAGCACAGTTATTTACCATAAAAGGTGTTATCCAGGGACAGGCAGGCAGATATTCTCACAACCCACCCACCTCCCCGGGTTGGCTTTTTAGCTGGCTTATCTTAACTGAGGGACTGAGTGCCTATGTCGGGCAGGAAGGCATTCATGCATGCGCAGTTCAGGCTTTCGGGAACTTTCTAAAGACTTAGTGGCGATGCACTTTTAAAGTGGTCCGAACCAGGGCTCCGTCGGGGATGTCACCCATGCATAAGAATATCTGTCTGCTGTCCCTGGATAACACCTGTTACGGTAAGTAACTGCTTTTTCAGCCCATTGCTCTAACCCAGTGTTTCTCAACTCAGTCCTGGAGTACCCCCTTGCCAGTCAGATTTTCAGAATATCCACAATGAATATGCATAAACCTGATTTGCATAAACTGCCTCCATTATATGCAAATTTCTTTCATGCATAATCATTGTGGATATTCTTAAAATCTGACTGGCAAGGGGGGTGGGAAGTACTCCAAGACCAAGTTGAGAAACACTGCTCTAACCTTTAGGTTACCTTTCTTCTCTCCAGGGACATCTGTTGGCCATTTTCTAGGATGGATATTCCTATGCTACCATACAGACATCCTTGTGCCTTGTTTTTCCTGTTCATGATTTCGGTATTTCAGTTTGTAAAATGGATGCTCATGCTAGATTTTTCCAGCCCATGGACATCCATCTTGCGTGTTTTTGAACAGGTTGTATCCTGCTGAAAGTACATGTGAGATGGATGCCCATTTGTGATGTTTTGACTTGGGATGTCCCTATTCCCAGTGGCGTACCTAGGGGGGGGCGGGCCGCCCCGGGTACCAGCCCTAAGGGGGTGTTCCCGGCCTTGCCGTTCAGTCCCCCGCCACCCCCGAAGGACCGCTCGCCCCACTGACCTTCCTGCACCACCTGTGAAGCAGCCCGCAGCAGGATCGCGAAGTCAGCGTCAGCATCCCTGCGCTGCTTCCTGCGCTGCGATCCCGCCCCTCCTCTGACGTCAGAGGAGGGGCGGGACCGTGGCGCAGGAAGCAGCGCAGGGATCGCTGACGCTGACTTCGCGATCCTGCTGCGGCTGTTCATAGGTGGTGCGGGGAGGCCAGGGGGGCGAGCGGTCCTTCGGGGTGGGTCGGGGCATCAGGCCTTCAGGGTGGGGCGGGCGGGCAGGCAAGCAGGCTTTCAATGGGGGAGGGGGGTGACAGGCAAGCAGGCAGGCCTTCAAGGGGGGACAGGCCTTCGGGGGGGGTGCAGACCTTCAAGGGAGTGCAGGCCTTCGAGGGGGGTGGTGCAGGCCTTCAAGGGGGTGCAGGCCTTCAAGGGGGGACAGGCCTTCAAGGGGGGAAAGGCAGGCAGGCAGGCCCTTCAAGGGGGGACAGGCCTACAAGGGGGGGGGGAGAAGCTACAAGGGGGTGGGACAGGCCTTCAAGTGGGGGACAGGCCTTCGGGGGGGTGCAGGCCTTCGGGGGGTGCAGACCTTCAAGGGGGGGACAGGCAGGCAGGCCTTCAAGGGGGGGGACAGGCCTACAAGGGGAAGGGACAGGCCTTCAAGGGGGGTGCAGGCCTTCAAGGTGGGACAGGCAGACCTTTAAGGGGGGACAGGCCTTTGGGGGGGGACCATGATTTAGAAGTACACGGAGGGAAGGGGGTGTTCAAAGAGACATGCATATGCCAAACTTTGAGGGGGGGAAGAAATAATGGGTCTGAAAATAGAGGAGAGGGAGAGAGATGATGGACCATGGGATTTAGGGAGGGAAGGAACAGAAAGGGAGAGAAATTGGACACAAGGGATGGTGTGGAGGAGGGATAGAGATACTGGATAGGAGGGGTAATTAGGAAAAGAAACGGAGAGATGGTGGACTCTGGGATGGTGGGGAAGGAGGGAGAGATGCCGGATGAAAGGGTATTTAAGAAAAGGTGGATCTGTGGAGGGAGATGAAAAAAAGGAAAGATACCAGACTTCCTGGGAAGGGAAGGGAAATGGAAAGGGAGGACAGAGTTGGCAGATGGATGGTTAGCATGCAGAAAGAAGGAGACCCTGGCAAGCAAGTTATCAGAAGAAAACCAGAGCCTTTGGACCAACAAGATTTGAAATATAACCAGACAACAAAAGGTAGAAAAATTAATTTTTATTTTCTGTTTTGTGATTATAACATGTCAGATTGAAATGTGTATCCTGCCAGAGCTGGTGTTGGACTGCAAACGTGAGCTAGGATTTAACAGAAAGAGGAAAAGTCCTTTTTGTTTCTTTATTTTATTTACACCACAGCGCCAGTGTGGTTAGGAGAAGCCAAAGGGGGTGAAAAGCTATAAAACCCACCAGGAGTTTTGAAAAAATCACCCAACTGGGCAGGAAAATCGAATTGAAAAACCAATTCAATAGGGCTGAATCGAATCAAAATTTTTTTTTTCCTGTATCTGGCAGCATTAGTTTGCGCTACTGTCTTAGACTTTAGGACCTGGGATTGGGGAGAGATGGCATCCTCAGTACTTTATAATGCAAGTGAAATGAGGATTTGGTCAGACTTTTGAAGGGTCTGCAGAAAAAAAATATTGTATAGGCCGGGGACATGAGACAGCAGGAAATGGGAACTTTTCTTCCTTCTATTTTTGTGAATGGAAAGGCTGAGGATGTCAGAGAGGTCAGTTAAAATATGTGCTTTATAAGAAAATATAATAATGTGTTTTATAAAGTTTATAGCATAGCTGGCCTACCCAGTGAGGTGTTCCTAGTGGTGATGGTGGCAGCGTGTCAATGTGTTGAGAGGAAGAGGTGGTCTGGGAAATTCTGCTGAGCAAACTCCGGGCCCATTTCCACCCCCCAGTTAGTCCACTCCACTCAACTGATTCACACACTGAGTGGGTCTTTGGGTGTTGTTTTGGGATCTCTTCCAGTGGTTTATCTCCTTCTGGTCCAAAGAAGGAAACTTTGTTATCCTTAGCATTGACCTACAGAATATGTTTGTAACAGCGCTGCTTGTGTGGCATTAGGCTATGTAGTGATCGAAAGAAAAAAAACAGACCTTTGCACATTTTTGCACTATATGGTGGGTGTATGAGGATATTCACATTTCCTGCACAGCTAAGTCCATGTGAAGTTACCTTGTGCTGTATTTGACATCTAGCAAGGTCTCTGTTTGAAAGGAAAGATCTAAACTTAAAAATGAAGTGGCCAGAAGTTATGGTAAAAGCAGATAGTGTAGCTGGTTTAAGAAAGATTTGGACAAATTCCTGGAGGAAAAGTCCATAATCTGTTATTAAGACATGGGGGAAGTGTCTGCTTGCCCTGGATCGGTAGCATGGAATGTTGCTACTCTTTGGGTTTTGACCAGGTATTAGTGTCCTGGATTGGCTACCATGAGAATGGGCTACTGGGCATGATGGACCATTGGTCTGACCCAGTTAGGCTATTCTTATGTTATGTTCTCATCTGTAGGGGCCTTTGTTTTCACTTCTTATTTTAATGTATTTTTTTTCTGGGAACTTATCAGTGTTTTTTATAATGGGAACAAAAATGGAAGAGAATTAATGTGTGTGGAATGGGGGGTAACTAATTTCTTCAGCTAAATAATTCAATCCACTTCAAACAGACATAGGAGAACTTGTGCACCATTCACACACCCTCCAACCAAAAACGTCAAAAGAAAAAAACTGTTTGACAACCTCCTAGCCATTCGAGCTGCAACACTCGACCCCCAACTCTACAACCAATTGATATCAACCACAGACTGCAAAACCTTCAAAAAGAAATAAAAACCCTTCTATTCAAAAAACACATAAAACTGAACTAACACAATCAGAACTGTCCCAAGCATCACCTGCAACTACTCCATATGTACTTCTAATGTCATGACAATTTAGACATAATTTATGTTATGTTATGTTTGGAATAATGGTTACATATATGAGGTTCAATAAAAGAAAATTTTCACTGCCTGTTTCTATTCTGACCATTTATTCCATTTCATGGTTATTGCAAAAAAAAAAAAAAAATTTTTTTACATGGGGGGGGGGGGTCAAAAATGATGGGCCCCGGGTGCCACATACCCTAGGTACGCCACTGCCTATTCCGAGATGGATTTCCTGTTAAAATACTGTTTCCATGTTATCTAGCAAATCTTTTAAGAAACATAAATATATCTTGCTATCCTTCAGATCTGAAATCTGATTGCTTTGACACATGTGGGTTAATGGAAAATATTACCCTCTGTAAAATGATGCTGTTCACATTTACCCATGGTGATTTTAACCAAATAATAATTTAGAGTTTAGCAGTTTCAACTTCTACCTGCCACTCTACTTCCTTGTGTGTTATTATATGGGAATCCTGTTGCATAGCCAAAAGGTGTGGGCTGTTGGTTTGTTTTTTTTAATATTCTTTGTCTTGATTGAAGTTACACAAGATTATGAATCATATGGTCTTTGTGTGTCAACAAAGCTATAAATTATCAGCATTATCCTTGTAATGTTCACTAGAAGTTTATCTAACCCAAACTGGTTTTGTTTATTTCCTGATAAAATACAATCTGCTTGAAGAAATGGATAATGTGCTTTAGAGTGCATTCAAAGTATAATCAAGTGCTTAAATATTTGCCATATAGTGCACAATTAAATTGCTATTTACAAAACCATAATGGTTTAATACTTTATAGCAAAAAGACTTAAAGAGACAAAGCTTTAGTCGCATCGGCGAGGGAAAAATAATGCCACTCAAAACCTATATGGTCCTACGAGTGTCACCTCTGAAGTTTCAAGATACTCTAAAGTATTTGACATCTGATGAAATTCATTACTGTATTTGTATAAACTAGTTAGATTGCTTTATCATAAACTTTAGCTTATTTGAAAGTGAATTGAAAATCTGTGCCTCTAAGCTCTATAATGCCTTGGACCATAGACACATGAAGGAATAGACTCCCCTTCCCTGAGAGTTCCTGTATTTTTTATTTTACTGGTTATGTCTGGGGGCAGGTAAATGTTTCTTGAGTGATTGTTGTAGGTTCTTTCATCTATTTTATGTTATTTTATTGTAAACAGCTGTGCTCTAAGTAAGTCAAGCAGTATAGTACATTTTAATCAGCCATAAAGCATAATAGGGTGAATAATGGAGATGTGCAGTCAGTTCACAGTCAGTCTTCAACCAAGCAGATTTGGTTGTATTTGTGTTGATTGATTTCTAATATAAAGTTATCTACCCTGAATTATTAGATAGGTGGGATATACATAAATTACAATAATTAAAAAGATGGTACCTCTCGTATTGGGTTTCGCTAAAGCTATTATATTTTCTGTGGTTGATCTAGGTCAGTGGTTCCCAGAACTTAAAAAGATATTTAAAATTGCATAAGGAAAATAATAAATTGAAATAAAAAAGTGTGTGGGGGGGATTGAGGCCAAGACAAGGACATAATTGAGACGGGTAGGTGATGAGAGGAAGGAGGGGGAGAGGAAGATTTTTAATTACATTATGTAAATAAAAATAAAAGGAAGGAAAAAGGAGAGGGGAAAACAGGAGGGGAAGGGGAGTGTTGCTTCTTGAAAGTATTTCTCTATTTATTAGTTTTTATTTTCCCTTTTTTCGGGTTCTCAATTGGAATTTAGCTAGACGTCTTTGAATAGAAATGTTTTAAGGTGTATTTTAAACTTGTTTAGAGAATTTTCAGAGCAGAGATGTGGTGGCATTGTATTCCAAAGCAAAGGCGTGACAGCGGAAAATATAGTGTTTCTAGTATAGTATAAGTCCTTGATTGAGGGGACTGTCAGTAAGTTCTGATTAGTGGATATAAGGGCCCGAGCAGGGGTATGTGGGGTTAGATATTTGCCTAGAAAGGCAGGCAGGTGGGAGGTCCTAATTTTGAAGACTAGAAGGAGAATTATAAGTTGTTCTGTGAGAGACTGGTAGCCAGTGCGACTCTCGAAGTAGTGGGATAACGTGGGGCATTTTTTGGCTTTATAGATAAGTTTGATCACGGTATTTTGAATTAATTGAGGCTCTTACCTATCTTGGGGGGAGGGGAAGACCTCTTTTACTAGAACTTAGCAAGTAAAATGAATCTGGATTGTTGCTTCAACATTGCCTTGAGAATTAATGTGACTGTTAGGCAGACTGGATGGACCAGACAGGAGCCGTCATTTATTATGTTCCTATTCACTGTCTTGCCAAAGAACTGATAATAGCATGGACAGCAGCAGTGATATAATGAAATTTTTGTGTACTCTCGTTTCCCTACACATATGCTGCCCTGCCACAAAGCATGTACCACATAGGTATCAATAGTGCAAGCTTTTTGTATGCAGATACCATCCTATCACAGAGAAGGTACCATTGAAGTAAGTGCAGTTTCGAGCTTAACTTACACATACTATGTTAAATTCTATAAATGGCACTCAGATTTGGGCACCAAAAATAAAATAAATGCTAACCGCTGTTCTATAAACAGCAATTGGGCGCTGTTTATAGAATAGTGTTTAGCGCCAGACATGAGGTGTAAATCTTTATGCATAAATAAGGCGGTAACACTATGCGCAAGTTATAGAAATTTGCATCTTTACAGAATTAAAATTATTGCCAATTAGCACTGATAGTTAATTATTAGCACCCAGTTATGGGTACTAATTGGCTTGTTCAGTTAAATTGCACATGTAAATTGGGCATATGTCCAAATTTGCATGAACAGTATTAGGGGGAGTGTCTCCCTACAGAGCAGTTTAGTTCTGAGGGAATTTTGCACACCTGCAGGTTGCAGAGTTTCAGCCGAAATCCAGTCCTATGCAGAATTCTGCATTTGCTCCATGGATTTCAGTGTGGGGACCAGGAGATGGTAGCAGCTGCTTATCAGCTGGCAGGCTTAATTTAGAACATAGGAGGTGTGATAAAAATAAATAAATAAATAAATACTACGAGGGGGCACACACATAAATAGAGCATGAATATGCCACCAAGCAATGTGCACAACTTATAGAATCCTCTCCATTGTGCACATTGCATGGCGTCCTTAGGCACTATCAACCTGCTATAATTTTTGTCCTGCCAGTACAGCGTTGTGCTAAAGTATTCTATAAGGGCTTAGTCGTGCTTGTTCTTTTATAGAATTGGAACTAAGTATGCCCCATTGTAGTGCTCTTCTGTGTTGTCTGCTGTTAGGGCAGCTGTTCCCTGCAGCCTATTGACTGGTTAAGCTTCCTTAGAAATGTCTGACCAATGGGCTGCAGACAGAGGTGGGAACAGTAGTCACGGAGACACTGCCTTAGCAACCTTCAGTCCTTTTTTTTTCCCCTCAGCCTATTGGCTGGCTAAGTTTCCTTAGGATTGTGTGACCAATGGGCTTCAAGGGGAGGCAGGAGTAATAGCTACAGAGATCTGAAGACCATAGATGCATCCCATTACATCAGAATCCTTAGGGCCATTTTCAACATCTAATTCAGAGACATACATACAAACATACAATTATTATTCTGTTTATATAATAGGATAATAGCTATACAGTAAAACCTTGGATTGCAAGTAACATGGTATGCAAGTGTTTTGCAAGACAAGCAAAACATTTTATTAAATTTTAACTTGATATACAAGCATTGTCTTGCAATACAAGTACATACGGTATACACACATCACAACATCAGAATTGAGTTGATGGTTATTCTCTGTCTGACACTGCAAGAGTGTAGTGACTGTTCTAAACGAGTGAGATCTTGCAATACAAGTACTTTGTACTTGAGCGAGATCTAGCAATATAGTATTTTGTATTAAAGTTTTTGGGTTGTGGAACGAATCATCTGAGTTTCTATTATTTCTTTTAGGGAAATTCGCTTTGATATATGAGTGTTTTGGATTACAAGCATGGTTTTGGAATGAATTATGCTCATAAACCAAAGTTTTACTGTATTTATAATCTGTGACTTACCTTACAGTTCAGGACAATTTACAGTTAAATTAAGAGCTGGGACATATTCTAGAATTATAAAATCATAAATGATAAAAAAAAATTCACAGTTTAGATTCATAGCTACAAATGTACACAATGATAAAAGATAAAAGAACATACTTCTTGAAGAGATACATTTTGATATTTTACGGATTGTTATCAAGTTTTCAAGTTTATTAGGTATTTATATACCGCCTATCAAAATTAAGCGATTTTTTTTTTTTACAGTCAGGTACTCAAACATTTTCCCTGTCTGTTCCGGTGGGCTCACAATCTATCTAACGTACCTGGAGCTGGACTATGGAGGATTAAGTGACTTGTCCAGGGTCACAGGGAGCAGCGTGGAGTTTGAACCCACAACCCCAGGGTGCTGGGGCTGTAGCTCCCAACCACTGCACCACACACTCCTCAATAGGACAGAGAAGACTTAATTATGATAATGATTTCTTTTCTCAATTCAGTGCTTAATAAAAGTTGTTCATTCTATTAATACCTTTAGGTGAAGGGAAACAGAAACTGTTTAAACTTGTGAGTTTAATCCCAGTGCTATTCCTTGTGACACTGGGCAAGCCACTTAAAAGCTCCTTTGCCCCAGGTACAATAGTTAGATTTTAAGCCCACTGGGACAGATAGGGAAAAAGTCTGAGTACCTGATCAATGTGAACTACTTAGGATATACAGTAAGTGGTATATAAATAAAATAAAAACCAAAGACATTAACCCTCCCCCCCTCTTTTATTAAGCCGCATTAGCTTTTTTTTTTTTTTTACCACTGGCTGTGGTGGTAAAAGCTCCGACGCTTATAGAATTCCTATGAGTTAGAACTTTTACCGCCACAGCCAGCACTAAAAAGGGCTAATGCGGCTTCATAAAATGGGGGGTAAGAAAGAAAGAACGATCTTCCTTTTTGTATTAAAGTGATAATAAAAATAAGTCAGGACCATACAAAATGAAAGTTTATAAATAAAACAATAAAATTTGAAAAGTATTCTTGATTCTACAGATAACCAATATGACCTCAAAAGATAAGGAGATAGGCTGTCAGATTTTTTTCATTGAATAAACCAATTGCAATGCGGTGTTCTGAATGGTTTGCAATGGTCTGTTAATTTTAGAACACCCTAAATAAGCAATATTACAGTAGTCTATTTGACTTAAGATTGAACCAAGATCTTAAGTTGTCACTTTTTCCTTTGTTTCTTCTGTCAACTTGTGTTTAGAAACAGGATCTACAATGTATCCAATAAATGCAAGAATTGCACCAACACACTAGCAAAACAAACAAATCAGTTGCCTCTCCCCGACATGATCATGTTTCAAGACTCTTCCTCAGGGTCGAGGCTCCTCGCATCTTTATCTCCGTTGTTACAGAGTAACTTCTTTTATCAAAGCTTTCAAACATGATCATGTCGGGGAGAGGCGACTGATTGAACTGGAATGCGATCCCGAGAGAGGTGGTGGAGAGGAAAACGGTGAACGGAGTTCAAAAAAGCTTGGGATAAACACAGAGGATCTAGAATCAGAAAATAATAATAAATATTGAAGAACTAAGGCCAGTACTGGGCAGACTTGTACAGTCTGTGTCTGTATATGACCGTTTGGGGGAGGATGGGCTGGGGAGGGCTTCAATGGCCAGGAAGGAGGGTGTAGATGGACTGGAGTGAGCTTTGATGGAGACTTCAGAAGTTGGAACCTAAGAACAGTACCTGGCAGAGCTTTAGATTCTTGCCCAGAAATAGACAAGAACCCCCCCCCCCATGAATTTTTAGATTGAATCAGGTTGGGCAGACTAGATGGACCATTCGGGTCTTTATCTGCCATCATCTACTATGGTACTATGTTTTTAAATGGTTTAGAAAAATGAAATCATAACAAAGAAAAAAAATAAGATAAAGCAAAGGAAAAAAAATATTTGGACTGGTGAAGAACTGTGCAGCGGTATTGGACTATATACAAGAGACGTGCAAGTTCATGGCTGCCATCTGAGGATTCAATATATAAGATAAGAAGTTGTGACTGAGTATTGATATTGTGATAGTGATATGTAATTAGTCAGTCATTTAGCCACACATTTGTTGATTGAGTAACTGTCTTCTTTTTGAGCATTAGTGTCAGCAGGTAGGTTCCATTTTGACTAAGGTAAAGCCCATTTTTCTGAAAAAGGCTTCCTGAAAGGTTTCCCTGCACTGTCTCATCTTTGTAATGGGACTCCAGAGCCTTGCTTGCCTCTGAGGTTTCTGAGCATGGGATTGAGATGATTCCTGAGAATGTAAACCCAGAGGTTCTAGTTTTTACCCCTCCCCTCTTTTTTTTGTTTTTAGATTTTCTACTGAACATAGAGATAAGGACCCAGGCCCATAAGCCACTTTAACCACTACATTTATGGTATAACATGTGAGTCAGCCAACCCCCCCCCAAAAAAAAAAAATAATAATTTTTTTTTTTTTAAATCCTACTCTACTGCCATATAGGTGCTACCTGCAGCCATAAGGGCTATTGGGGTTGTAGACAGGTGGGTATAGTGGGTTTTGGGGGGTTTACCATAACCCATATGGGAGTTCTGGTGAGATGTTTATCTGGCACCCTTTTGTTAAGTTCATAGCAGTACACTTCAAGGTGCCCCACTGCTATGTTGCCATGTCTGGGTGGCCAGTCCATTACAAGATTGGCCCCTTCCACGCCCAAATGGACTTGTTCTGGGCGTCTGGGACTTGGATGAAATTTTGGTCGAAAATGTGGTATAATTCTTTAAAGAGAGAGGGAAGAATCAGAGTATGAATGGGCACAACCACTCACCCTCAAGCCTTACATTGAAGAATGCTGGTGTAGAAGGACTGAGGTTGAGAGAGACACTAAAGAATGACACGGGATTGTTTCCTGTGGTTATCCGCGGGGACGGGAACGGTGATGAATTTTGTCACCATGTCATTATCTACTCTGTGTATCTCAGGTACCTCTACTTCCATAGGGTCGGGCTCCTTAAGTCCCTCGGTGCCCCCTCCCTAGGTTTGTTGGGAACCATTATATATTGCCTACAAATCCAGGGAGGCTCATCTTCCCCAGGGCTCTTCCCATTGCTAGTTCCTTGCCTACAAAGCCTTCTCCCTTCTCTTCCTAATCCAGTCTGGGAATTCTCTATCATGGAATACCCTGTTTTCTCTTCACAATCATTTCCCAGGAGGATTACACTCATAAACAAGCTTGAGCATCCTCCCAATTAAGATAATATATAGGGCTTAACTGATGCAGTTTAAAAAATATATTACATTTGCAAAAATGGAAAGCCAGATTAAGACATATACCTTGTTTCACTGTATTCAACAGGATTGATAAAGTGATTTATTTCAAGAACATAGGGCATCAGTGACAGAGGAGAGGTATTGAACTTAGATGACAGTATTTTCTACCTTTAAGGCCAAGGAGAAAGTGGAAGCTCCCACTGATCCCTTGTGTGGCTTGCTGACCCTTTTAAGCCACCTTCTCTGGAAAAGGTGTCATCGTCGTCGTCGTCGTCTTCCACCCTATGACTCTCAGTGAGTTTCAGTGGCAAAGTGTCCAAATCCCCACACTGTTTTTGCAAAATGGTGAATTGCGTGGCTTAAAGTTGTTGTGAGTTGCTTGGAGCCAGGAAAAAACAGAGCAGTTGTTGCAAAAGTGGCACCCGCAGCAATCCTCCAAAGGCCAAGGGGTCTATTAACAAATTGGAGAAAAAAGCTTAATTGGTAAAGATAAGGGTAAAGGCAGAATGGTGGGGGTGTACAAGTGGGAGAGACAAAAGAGTCTGAGACTTGCTGAGATGGGGAGGGTTTGATGGCTGAATAAGCCAGGTTTAAGTGTTCAGACAAACAGATAAGTGCATGCTGAGGAGAGGGAGAGAAAATGGAGAAGACAATTGGAGGGGAAGGGAAGACAGGCTGAGGGAGCATGATTGTGGGAGAATAGCCTTTATTTTAGTTACTAGTCTTTAAGCCCGTTACATTAACGGGTGCTAGAGATTCCTCGGCTTCCTCCCCCTCCCTTTCCCATCCCATCAACCCCCTTGTTTCCCTTTGCACAGTCTCCCTGCTTCATCCGCTCCTTCTCCTGCGCGGGCCACCGGAGCAGAGAGGACTGGGCAGAGGGGGCTGCCAGCCGGGGCCGGCGGAGAGGAGCTAGGCGGCTGGAGGAGTAGCAGCAGCCGCTGCCGATTGCAGCCTCCGTCCCGCCTTCGCCTCCCTGGATTTGCTAGAGCGGCCTGCAAGGTTCGCTACAGTGGCTGGCGAACCTCAGCAGGCCGCTTTGAAGAGGACCGGCAGTGGGAGGGAGGAGTTGCAGGCGCCGTGAGCACTGGCACAGAAGCACAGCTCACGCCACCAGGACTCACGGATTTTCAACAGCGCATGCGCGCTTAGCCTTTTATTATTTTAGTTATATGAGATTCTGTGAATGAGCCTTAGCAACTTGTTTGGTTCAATGATGATACCCCTCACCATGTCCGACATAGGCAGGCACACACACCACCCCTTACCAAGGGCACTGGCTGCTTTTCCCTGCTGCGAGTCTAGCTTGCACAGTTAAATTTTATTGTCAGTGCTCCTGCTTGAAAAATAGGGAAGATCACTAACCTACGATGTTTTCCTGAATCATAGTCCCAGTTTCAAACCCAATACTATTTCTCCTCCATGACCAGTAATAAAATTAATTCCTTTTCATTGAATCATACCACATCAGTCATGGTCCTGTTGCCATCATCCCCTTAATGTCTGAGCTTCTACCATACCCTGAAACCCTCAGGCAAACAAACATGGGTCCCGGTTCATCACCCTCTTGGACCAGACCTTGGATACAAACTATTTATGTCTAAACAATGTTTTGTTGAATAAAGACTATGCATCTTGTACATCAGTCATCTCTGCAGTTTTTTTCCTTTGTTTGTTGTTTGACACATCACTGCAGTTCGGTTGGATCTTTTGTTTGTGTTGCCAATCATATGAAGTTGACATATGTGAGGAGTTCTGTAATGCAACAGCTTTGTCATAATTTGTATTAATTTGGCATAATTGTTTTAATCCCCATATACAGAAGGTATGGTAATATTTACTTGGCCCAATTTTGACCTAGTTTTAAGTGACACTCTTGATCCTTTCTATTGTTATATGCCAGGCTATTGCATAAAAAGACTAGGATCTGGTTTATTCAGTTAGCTTTTAAGTTGGGGTAGAGGTATGGAGGTTTTATGAGTCACAGGACGAGAGTGGCAGAAACGTAATAAGCCATTAAACTCCATTGCTTGCTTGAGAGCAGCAAGTTGGTTTAGCTTTGAGCGGTCCCAGGCAGCCAAATGGAAAAATGGGAGGTCTCAGGAGTTTTGTCACCTTAGTCTCCAGATTGTACTTGGTAATTAAATGCTGACTGCCTAAATTCTTTTGAGGATTAGTTAGGAATATAATGGGCGAAGGAATGACAGAAAAGGGACCGTTTTACTAAGCAGTACGGGTTTTATACAACAATAAAATGTTAGTGCAGCCGAAGCTGCGCTGTACATTAGAGAATGACATGGGGACAGAAACTCTTAATTTCCCCGTCCCGTCATCACAAGTTATGTCACGGCCCCTGTCCTTGCTCCATTCCTGTAAGCTCTGCCTTAACTGCACACACCTGAAACACTTAATATTTTAAAGTGTTTGAGGCTTGAGCAGGTGAGGACAGAGCTTGCAGGAAAGGGGCAGGAAAAGAACTTGCTGGAACGGGACAGGAAAATGAGTTCCTGCGTGACGGGAAAAATTTGTCCCTGTGTCATTCGCTACTGTACATCCAGAGCTGGAGCAGTGCCACACAGGTAAGACTGACCATGTGATAACTACTACTATGCACGAACTACTTAATGCAACAATAGGTGAGATTGAGACAGAGTGGGAGTGGTCATTACTATGTTGTGTTTCATGCATCAATAAAGGCATTACAGAACAATACCTTAATATTCAGGCAATGTGGAACAAGAAGTAGGCCTTTTTCTTCAAAAAGAAAAAATTCCTTATTCTAAAAATATTCTTCTTGCATAATAAATAAATAATTAATTAATAGTGCTCAGTGATAGCCAATACAAACTCCAAAGCATAAGAGCATGGGACTCTGCCAGTTCAGGCTTATATACATCATAGCATACAACAAGTAGGCCTACAGGATTATTAAGGGGGGAGCTCTCAATGCGAGGTAAAAGGCAGCTTTGATCCCCACCTTGCATAGGGAAGTCATCAACCTGTGGTGTCTCAGTACCACAGGTTGCTAACTGCTGTGTAAAAAAAATAGCAAAGCTTGTGAACTACCTCGCAAGCAGCGTTATTCCATTGGTCCGGGAACATTGGCTGCTAAGCGACAACTCGATGCTCCTGGGCCATACCTTAAAGGAACTGCCATCCCTACAGTAGAGTTATGGGCAGAAACACCCTCCCCCCCCCCCAATCTGCTGAATGCTCTCACTGCCCAAAGAACCCCCCTGCCCCACTGAAAACTTTTCCCTGATCTTTATCCTCCACCTGAGGCCTTCTCATAAAGGGCCTCCTACCTTTGTAAAATCCTTAGTCTCTGGTGGTCTGAGAAGGAGTACCGTATTTTCGCGGATATAACGCGCACCTGTGTAAAACGCGCACAGGGGTATAGCGCGCAGAAATCACGATGATATGTACCAAAACTTTTCTATACCGCGCTCAGGCATATAACGCGCATGATGCCCGACGCTCCTTTCGCCCGCCCTGACTTTCCGTGCGCTGTCCCGACTCTCCGTTCACCCCCCCTGACTTCCGTGCACTGCCCTGACTTTCCGTGCGCTGTCCCGACTCTCCGTTCACCCCCCCTGACTTTCTGTGCACTGTCCCCCCTTGAAGTCCTGTCCCCCCTTGAAGGTCTGTCCCCATCCTGAAAGCCTGATGCCCCCCCCCCCGACGTCCGATACATCCCCCCCCCGGCAGGACCACTCGCACCCTCACCCCGAAGGACCGCCGACTCCCCAACAATATCGGGCCAGGAGGGAGCCCAAACCCTCCTGGCCACAGCGACCCCCCTAACCCCACCCCGCACTACATTACGGGCAGGAGGGATCCCAGGCCCTCCTGCCCTCGACGCAAACCCCCCTCCCTCCAACGACCGCCCCCCCCAAGAACCTCCGCCCGTCCCCCAGCCGACCCGCGACCCCCCTGGCCGACCCCCACGACCCCCCCACCCCCCTTCCCCGTACCTTTGGAAGTTGGCCGGACAGACGGGAGCCAAACCCGCCTGTCCGGCAGGCAGCCAACGAAGAAATGAGGCCGGATTGGCCCATCCGTCCTAAAGCTCCGCCTACTGGTGGGGCCTAAGGCGCGTGGGCCAATCAGAATAGGCCCTGGAGCCTTAGGTCCCACCTGGGGGCGCGGCCTGAGGCACATGGGCCAAACCCGACCATGTGTCTCAGGCCGCGCCCCCAGGTGGGACCTAAGGCTCCAGGGCCTATTCTGATTGGCCCACGCGCCTTAGGCCCCACCAGTAGGCGGAGCTTTAGGACGGATGGGCCAATCCGGCCTCATTTCTTCGTTGGCTGCCTGCCGGACAGGCGGGTTTGGCTCCCGTCTGTCCGGCCAACTTCCAAAGGTACGGGGAAGGGGGGTGGGGGGGTCGGCCAGGGGGGTCGCGGGTCGGCTGGGGGACGGGCGGAGGTTCTTGGGGGGGGGCGGTCGTTGGAGGGAGGGGGGTTTGCGTCGAGGGCAGGAGGGCCTGGGATCCCTCCTGCCCGTAATGTAGTGCGGGGTGGGGTTAGGGGGTCGCCGTGGCCAGGAGGGTTTGGGCTCCCTTCTGGCCCAACTACACAAAGGTACGGGGAAGGCGGGTGGGGGTGTCGTGGGGGTCGGCCAGGGGGGTCGCGGGTCGGCTGGGGGACGGGCGGAGGTTCTTGGGGGGGGCGGTCGTTGGAGGGAGGGGGGTTTGCGTCGAGGGCAGGAGGGCCTGGGATCCCTCCTGCCCGTAATGTAGTGCGGGGTGGGGTTAGGGGGTCGCCGTGGCCAGGAGGGTTTGGGCTCCCTCCTGGCCCGATATTGTCGGGAAGTCGGCGGTCCTTCGGGGTGGGGGGTGCGAGTGGTCCTGCCGGGGGGGGGGGGATGTATCGGACGTCGGGGAGTCGGCCGGGCAAGAGGGCTTGGGCTCCCTCTTGCTCCGATCGTGGGTGCGGGTGGGAGCGCGTGCGAGCGGTCGTTCGGGGTGGGAGCGCGAGCGGTCCTGCTGGGGGGGTGAATCGGGCGTCGGGCGGGGTGGGAACTATGTTTAAAAACTTTTCTATACCGCGCTCAGGCATATAACGCGCGAGGGGTATGCGCGGTACGTAAAATCACGTATAACGCGCGCGTTATATCCGCGAAAATACGGTAATTCCCAGTTGCTCCTGCTCTTGTTGGAGCTGCCATCCAAAATATTGCACATAACCTCTAGTGGTAGACTTGAAGTTTTCCGGCTAGGAGTCATGTTTCTATATATGGACAAATATGGTTTAATGGTTGGGGGAGTTTTGATTGGCAGTGCACTATGTTGGGGGCTTGATTTTGGGGAGTGCAAGAAGGTATTTTGGCTTGTGGGGGGGGGGGTGAACTTGTTCTTCACTGACTTAACAGATCTCTATTTTACTGATGATGTAGTTTTATTGAGAGAGTCAGGAGAGAGTTTACAGGTTAGAAGAGACTGCTAGAAAAGTAGGCTTGATAATATATGAAAAACTAAGATTATGTTGATTGGAACTAGTAGCCACAAACTTATTATTGAGCCGAAATCAGTTGAGAAAGTAGAACAACTCTCATATCTTGACAGTATATTGTAAAACAATGATGACATTGAGGCGAATGTGAATTATAGAATTGGGCAAGATGGTTGTGACATTTCAACAGCCACACTCAATATGGTGAACAAAATCAATCCGTATCAAAACAAAATTGAGCCTTTATCATTCCATTGTATTGCCAACAGCATTGTATGCCAGTGAAACTTGGAAGGTATCAACCAAGATAAGAAAGAATGTATATTACCAATGAATTCTGAGGACAATCTTAGGTGTGACTCATTGAAATCATGTTATGAATAATGGGATACCGAAGAAATGCATCTTCAGAAAATTCTAGGATCTTGTTACCAAATGCAGAGTCTGGTTGACAGAACACTTTGGACCATTTTTTTGGCCCCAAAATTTTGGTTTATATTTGAATATATTCAGTACATTCATGAGCAGCAGGTATTTCCCTGTCTCTAGAGGGCTCACAATCTAACTTTGTATCTGAGACAATGGAGGGTTATTTATTTAATTTTCTATACCGTTCTCCCAGGGGAGCTCAAAACGGTTTACATGAATTTATTCAGGTACTCGAGCATTTTTCCTTGTCTGTCCTGGTGGGCTCACAATCTATCTAATATACCTGGGACAATGAGGGGATTAAGTGACTTGCCCAGGGTCACAAGGAGCAGTGTGGGTTTGAACCACTGCGCCACACTCCTCCCCAAATGATTTGCCCAAGATCACAGTGGTAGGATTTTAACTAGGCTTCGATGGATGTCACTAGGCTGCTACTCATTTTTAATGAGTATCTGCTTCTGTTTTAATTGTGTAATGATATGCTTTCTGTTTGTAAACTACCTTGATGTCCCAAGTGAACAGTAGTTAGTCAAACAAGCCAAACTAATATTTGTTTAAACGTGCAGTAAGAAAGCTACAGGTGTGGTTATATGATGCGATAGCACTGCTGAAGAAATGGAAATCATTGTGTGAGTAACTATAAATATCGTTCTGTCTATATGAAATACCATGTTAGGTGAGGTCTTTAAGTATTTTGGGAGTGACACATTGAATGAAGAGCCTATGTTGGCAAAGAACGTCATTACACATGTGGGGGTGTGATTATGAGAGAGAGGATGTTCTTTTATTTCCTTGGGTAACAGAGGGAAGTCTCTGTGCATGTATTCTTCCTGTCTTGCTAAAGTTAACAAGCTTCAGCCACCTTGCAGTATTGGCATCAGAGATAGTGAACCAGCAGATCACATCAGGTGCCTCTTGGGCTCATCTGATTTGGATTTTTTGGGTGACATACAGGTAGTCTTTGCAGATCATATTTCCTTCAGTATCTGGTAGTTTGGGGGGGAGGGGGACAATAGAAGTATACTGTAATGGTGGTCGGTCTTGTCAGGATGCGGATGTCTCACTGATGAATAGAGTATTGTGTTGCCATTGAGTCAAAGAAAGGGAACTGCAAAAGATTTCTTGTGGTTTCATCACAGTTTATACTTTTTTTTCTGTCATATCAATGATTTAAAGAAGGGAACTGTTTTAGGGCTCTGTGTTTATAAGCTGCTGTGGTCAAATGTTCAAACTCTAGTAAATTCAGATAACTTAGAAACAAGAATTGGATTTAGCTTGCATTCAGGTTCAGTAGGTGCTTCTCAGTCCTCAGATAGTTTACAGTCTATGGGGCTCCTTTTCGGAAAAGATAGTTGTCCAAAAGACAGCACTTGGATTCTCAAAACAGACTTTCTAGACGTCTTTCCGGTCTTTTAGTCTCCAGTGCATCTAAATCTTAAGGGGGCATGTTAGAGGTGGGTTTTGGGCGGGATTAGGATTTAGGCATAATCTGCAGGCATAATCAAACATTTAATAAAACATCCAGGGCTTTTTTTTTAGACATTTGGAGCTAGACCTGTTTTAAAGGCATCTAAATATGATTTATCTTTATTTCTATAATTTTATTATGTTATGTAATAAATGAATAATGCAATAAATAAAAAGAAATAAATGCTAAAAAGGTGCCTGAACTGACCAGATGACCACTGGAAGGATTAAGGCATGACCCCCCTCCCCTTACTCCCCCAGTGGTCACTGACCAAAGATGTGAAAAAAACAGTACATTCCAACTTGTATTATGAGGGAGTGCTGAAAAGTTCTCAACCCAACCAACCAACTTCCTAAATTCTGAGTGTTATTTTGCCACTTTAGCTGAAAAGAGTGTTAATTTATTTCTTTAAATGAAAATTTGCAGAAATGAAATTCTATGTTTTGACATTTCAGATCATTGATTTGGCTGAGAACTTTTCAGCACCCTTTCGTAGTGTAAAGACTTTCAATCTCTGGTAACCAGAGCTGAGATTGTGATGTCATAATGCCTCATTCCACCAATAACAGCCAACCTTATCTGTGATGTCACAATAGCTTGATTGCCCTATACTTGACTCACTTTTATTACATGACAAAGGGGTGCTGAAAGTTCTCAGCCCAACCAACCAACTTCCTAAATTCTGAGTGTTATTTTGCCACTCTAGTTGAAAATTGTGTTAACTTATTTCATTAAATGCCAATATGCATAATTGAAATTCTATGTTTCGATATTATTTCAGATCCTTGATTGAACCATATCCACGTCATTCTCTTCTTGTTTGGCCTGAGAACTTTTCAGCACTCGCTCTTACAACTTCAGACACAGACAACTGAGCCCAGCAGAGAAGAGCAGAGGGGCACTCTTAAGAAGTACTGCAGTGAATTTCACATCTAAAAGTCCCAGGTACACATGCCACTATAACCCACCCAAAACCTACTATACTTGCATAAAGATGACATCTGCAGGCATAAGGACTATTATGGTGGTGTACAGGTGGGTACAGTAAGTTTTGGGTGGGTTTTGGAGGGCTCACCATACAATATAAGATGGTTATGGTGACTTGTGTACCTGGGACTTTGAAATGTGACTTTCTCTGCAGTGGCCCCCCCTAGAGTGTCCCTCTGATGTGCTCAGCTCTCTGTGAATAATTTGATAAGAATGCTGGCTACTAGCAGGTCTGAAAAACTGGCTTTGTGCATTTTTCATATAGACATCTTTATATTAGAGAATGGCCAAAAAACTTACTAAGGACCAAAACATCTAGATAGATCATAAAAGAAAGATAGATGTCTTGCTGTTTTGAGAATGAACATTTTCGCTACTGGATTTCTGGAGGTCTTTCCCAAGGCGTCCAAACTCAGACTTAGACATCATGTCGAAAATCCCCCTCTAAGCTTGTATCTGAGGCAATGGAGGATAAAGTGACTTATCCAAGATCACACGAAGTTAACACATTGTGGAAAGTTTTTGAACTGCCATAAAGTCAGGAGAAATGTAAAATCCAGGGATTTGAGATTGGCTGCCCTCTGTCCTTGACTGACTGTATGAGGATTTGGGATGAGTCAATTTTCTCTCTATGCTGCCTCCTGTCCTAATCAGATCCATTGATTCTGCCATTGATAATCTCTTTTCCAGGGTCACACAATCTCCCTGTATCTCAGTTCTGTTATGTGGCTCTACTGTTATCTTTAGGTATGACTTTAGCATAAGTAACTTTCTTCTTCAATCGCTTCAGAAATTTTCCTGTGCCAGAAATTTACTGTCTGCTCAAGAGGATGTATATTCAGCGGTGTAGTAAAGGAAGGGGTAGGTCCAGGTGCTGTCTTGGTAGGGGTGCGGCACCCATCCTCCTCTCTACCCCTACTCCTTCCACCCCCTCCCCCCCCCCCCACTGCCACGCACGCTGCTTCCTGTCCCCGTACCTTTGGTAACATTCGTGGCATGAGCGGCAAACCCCAACCTGCTGTCACACCTGCATCGGCTCTTCTTCTGACGTCACTTCCTGGACCTGCGCCTAGGAAGTGGCATCAGAGGGAGAGCCCACGCAGTTTGAGGTTGCTTCTCTCGCCACAAATATTTACAGAGTACGGGGGAAGGGAAGCGGTGCATGGCAGTGGGGGTGCGGGGAAAGAGGGATGGGCACCACCATCCCAGGCGCCTCTCACCCTCGCTATGCCACTGTGCACATTTCTGTCTGTGGATGAAGGGTAGGGCAAGATTAAGGCATAAAGAAACTAGGCATTTGCCTATGGCCAAAATGTTCATGAAGGGACTCTCTGAGATGTGCTAATTTGATGGCTCCCAAGGTAGATTTATGTAAGTCATTTGCTGGCAGAAAGAAGAATTAGAGGGGGAGACAAGCCATCATGACTACTATTACTACTTATCATTTCTATAGTGCTGTACATTACAACATTCAAAAGACAGTCCTTACTCAGTAGATCTTACAGTCTAATCAAGCAGACAAATAGGACAAGTAGGGGGTTAGGGAGATTCCCGGGCATGGGCGCTTTACAAGTGAGTGGGGGTTTGGAGTTAAAAGCAACCTCAAAAAAGAAGGCTTTTAGCTTGAATTTGAATACTGCTGGGGGCGGAGCTTGATGTATTGACTCAGGCAGTCTGTTCCAGGCGTGTTGTGTAGCAAGAGAGAAGAAACGCAGTCTAGAGCTGGCAGTAGAGGTGAAGGGTACAGATAAGAGAGACTTGCTCGATGAATGGAGTTCTCAGGGGGAAGTATAGAGAGAGGTGAGAGGTACTGAGCAGCTGTGGATATATGTTAACCAAATCATGTTATACAGCTACAGTTCACAGCGTAGTCTATCTCAGGTTTTAGTGCTGAAAGCAAGGACTCCTCTGAGTTATCTTGGCCACTGTAAGAGGTTCCTTAATCAGCCAACCCCTAATTCTGTAATCTTGGTGTCACCAGCCAGACTCTGAATTGATTGAACGGTTTCTTTAATAAATGAAACAAACAACTTACAGTCAGATGGATTCAATGCAGTTCAAGCCTGTTACGTATCTTCTTACTCTTCCAGCATATCAGGGTTACGCTGGGAGTGTCCACCTTGTGGAGATGACACCGTTCTCCAGACTTAGAAAATAACCCTAAGCTGTGTTAGATCGTTAGAACTAAAGGGGTGAAAAAACCTGGTGGGAGGACACCACCACTCTCAGGATCTCACCCAGGCATGTGCTCAGCAATATGGCCATTGCTCTCCCCAGGCTGGAGAAGGAAGCAGGCCCATGCTCTGTAGAAAGAAAAGCCTAGTCCTCAGGAAAGCAAAGCCCTCTGGGAATCTGAGTCCACAGTGCACCCAAAACCTATACATCTAATACAGTGGTCTCAAACTCCAACCCTTTGCAGGGCCACATTTTGGATTTGTAGGTACTTGGAGGGCCTCAGAAAAAATAGATACTGTCTTATTAAAGAAATAACAATTTTGCATGAGGTAAAACTCTTTATAGTTTATAAATCTTTCCTTTTGGCTAAGTCTTAATAATAATATTGTAATTTATAGTTAAAGAGACATATGATCAAAAAACTGTTTTATTTTACTTTTGTGATTATGATACACATACCAAGGGCCTCAAAATAGTAGCTGGCGGGCCGCATGTGGCCCCCGGGCCGCGTGTTTGAGACCACTGACTTAATACAAACATTAAACTAGTTCCTATGTAAGAAACTGAGCCAATGCTCACATAACAAGGAGGCAGAACAGCGGAGGTTTGTCTCTTCTTCCTAATCCCTCTTCAATGTCCCCAGTTAGCAAGTGGAATCATTAAGCAGAATTTCTTACTTGTTGGTTTCTTCTCTGCCAGATTTCCATTGCAAATAGGCATTGAACATAGCCTGGAATTAATTTTTTCTGTCCTTGCTACCAGACTTTGGAGCACTCCATTTATAATTTGATATACTGACTATCAACATGTATCTGATCGGTTTACAATGCTAAAAGTTAAGTAATAAAAAATATAAAATTAAAATAGGGCATAGTGAAGACAGAACAAAAACAGAGACATTGACAAAACCAGATACAAGAGGAGCTGGGGGAAGGATTGAAATTACAGCATAAAACAAAATTAAAGGGAGGTACGGAGGGAAGGCAAAGAACAGCGGAGCGGCTTCATAAAAGCAGTTCTCATTGTTTGTAGGATATGATTGGTGAAAAAATCTTATCAGGTATTTTGGTAGGCATCTTGGAATAGAAAGGTTTTAAGTTTGATTTTGAATTTAAGGGAGTTTTCGTGGTGGAGATGTGATGGCAATCTCTTTTTAAAAGCTTACAAATTTAATTAGGGAGTGGAGAAGGCAGCAGAAAATAGTTCAAAATAAGAAGAGCATTTTAGAATATGATTAGATTAATGTACTTGAAAGTTTATAATTTTTCCAAATGTTTGAAAATTGCTGTTAACATCATGTTGTAAACTTTAATAAAGATGATTTTTCTTATAATTAACAGCATTATTACTAGGTGCTTAGAAACTAAATATACAGTAGATGTTTACTTTCCAGCTTAGGTGTTCTCTGAGGGTACAAAAGAATCGATGTTTATCTGTTCATGTCTTTGTGCCACAGATACTATTGCTGGGCATCTTTTCTGGTGAATTTGAATATGTCCATTGGTGTCACTTTGTAGCTCTCAGTACAGAAAAAGCACAACCACTGAGACCCGATGCTCTAAACAGTGAGTGTGCATTTAACGATCAATAAACCAGTTATTACCAGTTTAGTGTTGAAAGGGGAGAGGTTTAGAACAAACGCCAGGAAGTTCTTTTTCACACAGAGGGTGGTGGATACATGGAACGCGCTACCAGAGGATGTGATAAACAGGAGCACGCTACAGGGGTTCAAAGAAGCTTTGGATAGGTACTTGGAAGACAAAGGGATTGAGGGGTACAGATAAGAGTAGAGGTAGATTATAGGGATGGGATTAGAGGTAAGTTACAAAATTAATCAGGGACCACTGTTCAGGCACTAGGCCTGATGGGCCGCCGCAGGAGCGGACCACTGAGCAAGATGGACCTCTGGTCTGACTCAGCGGGGGCAACTTCTTATGTTCTATTTTAGCTTCCGATGCACAAAATAGCGGGATCCGGAAGGTTCGCCCCCCACATTTCGCCCCCAGCAATTCGCCCCTCACATTTCGCCCCCGCACATTTCGCCCCCCGGATGTTTCGCCCCCACACATTTCGCCCCCGCACATTTCGCCCCCCGGATGTTTCGCCCCCACACATTTCGCCCCCGCACATTTCGCCCCCGCACATTTCGCCCCTGAGCGTTGGATTATGTGTACTGCACATTTCGCCCCTGAGCGTTCCTCCGTTCTCTCTCTCTCACTCTAACTTTGTATCCCTTCCCACCTCCCCTTTCTGGTCTGAGTCATTCTTTTCCTCTCTTTATCTTTCCCCTACCCCACCCCCAATTGTAGGTCCAGCATCTGTTCCTTCCCACCCTCTTTTCTGGTATGGGTCACTTTCTCTCCTCCCCTCCCCACTTATGGTTCCAGCACTCTGAAGCAGCAGCGGCCGCCGATCCTGACAATCTCACTTACCCGAAGCAGTAGTGGCAGCCTGTGAGCAGAGGCAGTGCCGTAAACAGGCTGCTTTCGGCCAGCCCTGGCAGGGGTCGGGGGAGACGGGGCCATGGGGGGGGTTAATGGGAGCTTTTAGCCCAAGTCCGACGTGGACTTCATGAGCTGTTCGGAGCAGTTGTCGGTTGGATTGGGATCGAGGTGAGCTGGAGTGACGGGGAGGGTTTCAGGCTTCTCTCTCTCCTCTTCCAAGTCTGTCCTTCCTCCCGTGGGAACAACTCTTAGCCTTCGCTCCGGGCCTAAAGTTGGCCCGGGTTCTGTGATTTGACCCCCGAGGCCTCTTTCTCTTGACAGCTCATGTCCCAATGCCAGAGTTGGAGGAGGGAGAGGGGGGGGGGGGCACCGCCGCTCACTTCGTTTTCCACATAGACCCTCACGAAATGTTTCCAAAGAAAAGTCGCTTTGGTTTTCCCCGTCTCCTCCCCTAACTTTTCGCTCTTAAATCTGGGGAAGTCTTGGCTTTTCTGACCCTAACTTCATTCACTTCGCAGCCCAGGTGAAAAGGGCAGGAAGGAGGTGCGTTTTCTTCTCCTCCTCTCTGGCTTTGGGGGTAGCGGTGGCCAAGTGGCCTTTTGGCCATTGCTTCAGCTGCTTGAAAGGAGCCGGTGCTGGCTGTGGGCTGGCAGCACCGCCGTCCATGACAACACCCACTCCCTCCCGCACCGCCGTCCAAGTGGCCTTTTGGCCATTGCTTCAGCTGCTTGAAAGGAGCCGGTGCTGGCTGTGGGCTGGCAGCACCGCCGTCCATGACAACACCCACTCCCTCCCGCACCGCCGTCCAAGTGGCCTTTTGGCCATTGCTTCAGCTGCTTGAAAGGAGCCGGTGCTGGCTGTGGGCTGGCAGCACCGCCGTCCATGACAACACCCACTCCCTCCCGCACCGCCGTCCAAGTGGCCTTTTGGCCATTGCTTCAGCTGCTTGAAAGGAGCCGGTGCTGGCTGTGGGCTGGCAGCACCGCCGTCCATGACAACACCCACTCCCTCCCGCACCGCCGTCCATGGCAGGCAAAGCACACAAGAAAGCCCCCACCCCACCGGGGATCGCGGAGGGGCCCAGGCAGTGAAACAGGTGAGACGGCAGCAACTAAGCTCATGTTCCCTTTCGGCGGACCTGCGGCTCGTCGGAGGCGCGCGGCGTACGCTCCACATCAGCAGCGCCTGAAAAAGAAAAGTCAGGCGCGCTCCGAGTCAGGCGCGCTCCGAGATGGATTTCTTTTTCCCCTCAAAGGCAGGGGCGAAATGTGCGGGGGCGAAATGTGCGGGGGCGAAATGTGTGGGGGCGAAATGTGTGGGGGCGAAACATCCGGGGGGCGAAATGTGTGGGGGCGAAATGTGTAGGGGCGAAAAATACCTGGGGGCGAAATGTGGGGGGCGAAATGTGAGGGGCGAATTGCTGGGGGCGAAATGTGGGGGGCGAAACTTCCGTGAACCCAAAATAGCTCTTAGTCATTACAGCCTCCGATAATTGTGATGCAATGAGCTTATAAATATGAAAACAAGCACTCTGGGCAATGCCCAGATATTGCTGGGTGAGGCATGAAATGAAGCACCAACCTTGAACAGTCTAAAATTACTGTCAGGTCTGGAGGTGCTGGTAGTGTTAAAACCACATCTTAGGCACGCATCTTAGGTACGTCCATTGAAAACCTATATCGGCATGTCTATTCAAGTTTAAAAAAAAATGGGATCATACTTTTATAGGGTTGGGGCACCATATAATGTGTGCGTATGTTAAAAGCGTTTCTCATGCATGTTCGTTAAAAGTGTACACCGGCAGATCTGGTCAATGATATAGGTCAGGAGTTCTCAACCCAGTCCTTGGAACCAGGTCTGTGGAGTCGGTAGATAAATCCTTCGACTCCGACTCCTCAGTTTCTGGTACCCACGACTCCGACGCCAGGTACCCAAAATTGTCTCCAACTCCGACTCCACAGTCCTGGGATGCCTCGAACTACTATGGCTTTGGCGGTATATAAGAATAAAATTATTATTATTATTATTATAGGATTCACACTGGTCCATGGATAGTCCAGTGCAGTGGTCTCAAACTCAAACCCTTTGCGGGGCCACATTTTGGATTTGTAGGTACTTGGAGGGCCGCAGAAAAAATAGTTAATGCCTTATTAAAGAAATGACAATTTTGCATGAGGTAAAACTCTTTATAGTTTATAAAACTTTACTTTAACAGTTAAAAGGAAAGATATATAAACTATAAAGAGTTTTACCTCATGCAAAATTGTCATTTCTTTAATAAGACATTAACTATTTTTTCTGCGGCCCTCCAAGTACTCTATTTTTTTCTGCAGCACTCACATTTAAAGTTCAATATCTTTTCTTTCTCAAAACTGGCACATTTCAATCACTAAATTGAAAATAAAATAATTTTCCTACTTTGTTTGGTAATTTCATCAGTCTCTGGTTGCACTTTATTCTTCTGACTGTGCATCCAATACTTCTTCCCTTCTTTCAGCCTCCTGTATGCTTCTTCTCCTCCAGACCTCATTCCCTCCCCCAACTTTTTTCTTTCTTAATCTGTCTGTCTTTCTCTGATTCCGTGCCCCATTTTTTGCTTTGTTTCTGGTTCCCTGTCCCCCCTCCTTCTTTCTTCCTTCCTCCGTGCCCCATTTTTTGCTTTTTTTTCTGGCTCCCTGTCCCCACCCCACCTTCTTTCTTTCTTTCTTCCTTCCTTCCTGCCCTCCCCCATGCCACCGCCACCGCGGAATAGGCTGCTGCTGCTGCCGCTATCGGGAACAGGCCATCTCCCTGCTTCTCTTCTGCACGGGGCCGACCAACTCTCGCTGCCCGATGTCAATTCTAATGTCGGAAAGGATGTTCCGGGCAGCCAGGCAGCGATTGGCTAGCCAGAAGTCCTCTCGACGTCAGAATTGACGTCGGGCCGCCAGAGTTGGTCGGCCCTGCAGGGAAGAGAACAGTGGACCGCCCCCCCCCCTTGGTATGCCACTGGAGCAGCAGCGTGTCTGGCCGGCTCGTTCGTTCAAAGCCGCGGGTGGTGGCTCCTTGCGAGATCCGCGCCTGCGTCTGAAGCCTCTCTGATGTTGTGACATCAGAGAGGCTTCCGATGCAGGAGTGGATAGCACAAGGAGCCGCCAACCTGCGGCTTTGAGCGAACGAGCTGGCTGCTGCTCCAAAAGGAAGAGAATGATGGCCTCCAGACCGCGGGCCGCAAATAAAACCTGGAGAGCCACATGCAGCCCGCAGGCCGCGTGTTTGAGACCGCTGGTCCAGTGCATGGATGTAGGTGATTGAGTATATGGTTAGGATGGTGCATGGGTTGCGATGTGTTCTGAATGCAGTTAGAGAAAATTGGTAGTTGTAGCAGGATTGTAGCCAGTGCTAGTTGCATGGCTAGGTACCCCGGAAGTTAAATGTCAGCCTCGCTTCTTCTGTTCCATTGTTTGCATTTGTATATGAATACTGGTTGTACAAACACAGAAACATACATCAACAACCACTCTCTTCTCAGTCATATATAATGGCTATATACCAAAGATAGGATGAGAATTATTTGGCCACATTACATATAGGCATTAACAAAGAGTTGTTCTTTAAAAACTTCTTAAATTGAACACAGTCCATGCATAGTTTTTGAAATTACATAGCGCACCCCTATTTTCTTAAGTGCTGTTAATTTCATTCCTCCCTCAGATCTCAATGTCCTTCCAGGTCTATAGATCTCCCACAATGCCCCCAAAACATGCTGGGGCTGATCTAAATAATACCTGGTGGACCCGGGACAAACCTTTATACTGTAGCCTCTGTTTTATTGGTAGCCAAGGAAGTTGTTTTAAAACAGGCGAGATATGCTTCATTCTAGGTGTATCAGTAATCAGCCTAGCATCTGAGTTCATTACCAACTGCAAAGCCTTGTTTTTTATTTGTGTCAAACCAAGATAAAGTGAGTTACAGTAATCCAATTTAGGCAAAATTAGACCCTGTACTATCTTCTACAATGATACCCAGATCCCTTTTCTTGGGTACTAACCCCCAAAGTGGACCCTAGCATCCAGTACTGTGATCCGAGTTATTCTTCCCAATGTGCATCACTTTGCATTTATCCACATTAAATTTCATCTGCCACTTGGACACCCAGTCTTCCAATTTCCTTAGGTCTGCCTGCAATTTTTCACAATCTGTATGCATTTTAACAACTTTGAACAGTTTAGTTTCATCTGCAAATTTAATCACCTCACTCGTCCCAATTTCCAGATCATTTACAAATAAGTTAAATAGCACTGGTCCCAGTACAGATCCTTGTGGCACTCCACCGTTTACTCTCCTCCATTGAGAAGAATGACCATTTAACCTTACCCTCTGTTTTCTATCTGATAACCAATTCCTAATCCATGACGAATTTAGGGAATGGATGAAAGATAGAAGGGATACAAAATTGAAGAAAGCGAAAAACAGAGGGGGTAGTGGAATTACTAGAGAGGGAATAAGAGGGAGATGAGGAAAACTGGTAGGTAAATGAGAGGTGAAAAAGAGACTAAGGCCTAGAAGGTGACAAAAAGGGAGAATGACATAGGCAGAGAAAAGTATAAAAAGAAATGTAAAAGAGGTCAGAGAAGAAAAGGAAGAAGGACAAGAGAAGAGAGAAGAAAATAATTTTGAAGACCAGAACAAGGAGGGGCATTTTCGATAGGCTGTCTAAGTCTGAGGTTGGACTTTTTGGGCAAGACGTCCACAAACCCAGCAGAAAAAAATGTCCATTTTTGAAAATGACCTATGTATAAGTTTTTGGTCCTTACGACATTTTATCTTTTTTTTTTTGGCCATTTGCAAAAATAAAAATGTCCACATGAAAACCACACAAAAGCAAGTTTTGTAGACATACCCAACTACCTTCTCTGATGGCGGCAGAGGAATCCCCATCAGCCGAGTCAGTTTTGGGTATTCCTGCTGGCTCAGCTGATAGGGATTTCCCCTGTCAGGATCAGCTGAGCCGCAGAGCCCTACTCCCCTTCTCCTGACATCCCCTCACATCTCCGGACCCCAGCACATCCCCTCCCCCACATCCCCCAGCATTGCTGGACTGACCCCCCTCCCTCCCCATCATCCCCAGACCCTTTCTGTACCTGCTGATGGCAGATCAGCAGGAGGGAAGCCCACTTCCTCCTGTCTACAGGGCCGTATGCTGTGAATGATGGGCCTTCCCCCTCCTAATGCATCTTGGGATTCAGTGGGAGGAATCTAAGGTCTTGATTGGCTCAAAATCATGTTATAGAGTATCTTGCTCAGTTTCTTTTTTTGGGGGGTGGAGCTCTATTTTACTTTTTGTCTGCATGTTTTTTGTGGTCTCCCATTCTGTATCAAGCTTTGGGGTATTGTCACCCAAAACAATTCTCAGAAGAGGCATAGCCAGAAATCCAATTGGGGGGGGGGCAGGGGTTGACTTGGGGGTACAAAGCATTTCCTTTCAGCTCTCTCTGCTTCCCCCCTTACCTTTGCTGACAAGGCCTGCCAGCCGAAGAGATTCGTTAGCCAAGCCTCCACACATGCTGCGTCAGCAGCAAGGAAATCAATGGGGTGCTTCAGTTACAGATGCTGGCTGAAGCACCCCACCAGCTTCTTCACTGCTGAGGCGGCATAGTAAGGGGTTCAGCGAGCAAATCTTTTTAGTTGACAGGGCTTGTGCATTCCTGCCAATCATTCATTTGGTGCAGTTTTGGAGGGGACCTGAGCACAAAGTTGGGGGGGGGGGGGTGCTAAGGTCCTCAAGACTCCCATGGCTACACCAGTGATACTCAGGATTACTGGTCTCCACACCCTGGAAAGTCACCACACAAACAAAATCCCATTTGCTTTAAACAAAGTATCTTGCAGTAGAAGGAGCATTAGCTGTTCCTGAGGTGGTGATAACAATTTGAATGTTTTATTTTTGTATGATAAGTTGCAAGGGGGAGTAGCTCCATTGTTGAGGAATGTGGAATTTGTGATATTGAGATTCTGAGCAATTTTGTAGAGAATCTAGACTTCACTCCCACACAGAAGAATTTGCTTAGGTGATATGACGACAGGGCAGCATACCATAAATGGCAAACCTCCAAAATCTATCAAGCTGACCAACTTGTCAAATACATACAAAAGCAGCCTCATGTCAGCCATCTTGCAGAACTTCTAGCCTAATCCACCACTGTCCTAACAATCTTAGAAACATAGAAATTGACGGCAGAAAAGGGCCACAGCCCATCAAGTCTGCCCATACCAATGACCTACTCCCTGACTTTTACTCCCCTAGAGATCCCACGTGAATATCCCATTTTCTCTTAAAATCTGACACGTTGTTGGCCTCAATCACCTGCTGAGGTAGTTCGTTCCAATGATCGACTACCCTTTCGGTGAAGAAGTACTTGCTGGCATCACCATGAAATTTCCCTCCCCTGACTTTCAGCGAGTGCCCTCTGGTAACCGAGGGCCCTGTAAGACAGAAGATATCATCTTTCACCTCTATACGTCCCGTTATATACTTAAAGGTCTCAATCATGTCTCCCCTCTCTCTTCGTTCCTCCAGTGAGTACATCCGCAGTTTTTTTAGCCTTTCTTCATACGTGAGATCCCTGAGCCCCAAGACCATCCTGATAGCCATTCGCTGAACCGACTCAATTCTCAACACATGTTTCTGGTAGTGTGGTCTCCAGAATTGAACACAAGACTCCAGATGAGGTCTTACCATGGATCTGTACAGCGGCATTATGACTTCAGGTTTTCTGCTGACAAAACCCCTACGGATGCAGCCCATCATTTGTCTTGCCTTGGACGAAGCCTTCTCCACATGATTGGCAGCCTTCATATCATCACTAATGATCACTCCTAAATCACGTTCCACCGTGGTCCTGGACAAGGTTTCACCATTTAGTGTGTAAGTTCTGTGTGGATTTTTTTTACCTAGGTGCATCACTTTACATTTTTTAGCATTGAAGCTTAGCTGCCAAGTTGATGACCACTGTTCCAGCTGCCGTAGGTCTTGCGTCATAATGTCAGGCACACTGCTTGTACCTACTATGTTGCATAGTTTGGCGTTGTCGGCAAACAGTGATACTTTTCCTCTAAGCCCTTGGGTCATATCTCCTATGAATAAATTGAATAGAATCGGCCCTAAGACGGAGCCCTGTAGTACTCCACTCGTCACTGCTGACGTTTTGGAGGGGGTACCGTTTACCATCACCCTTTGAAGCCTACCGCTTAGCCAATCCCTAACCCATGTAGTGAGTGTATCCCCTAATCCCATAGATTTTAGTTTGTTCAACAGCCTGCGGTGTGGGACGCTATCAAAAGCTTTGCTGAAGTCCAAATATATCACGTCCAAGGACTCCCCGGCATCCAAATGACTAGTCACCCAGTCAAAGAAGTCAATCAGATTAGATTGGCAGGACCTTCCCCTGGTAAATCCGTGTTGGTGTGGATCATGTAGATTTTCTTCGTCTAGAATTTTGTCGAGTTTCTGTTTGATCAGTGTTTCCATGAGTTTGCACACTATGGATGTGAGACTCACCGGTCTGTAATTTTCTGTTTCTGTTCTGCAGCCCTTTTTGTGGAGTGGAATTACGTTAGCTGTTTTCCAGTCCAGGGGTACTCTTCCCGTGCGCATGGAAAGATTGAAGAGCACGGATAGTGGTTCAGCCAGAACTTCACACAGCTCTCTGAGCACCCTGGGGTGTAGATTGTCTGGTCCCATGGCTTTGTCTACTTTGAGTCTTGAAAGTTCGTAGTAGACGCTACTGGGTGTAAACTCGAAATCTTGAAACAGATCATTTTGGCTGTCTCTTGTCTGTAGTTGTGGACCAGCTCCCGGTGCTTCACAGGTGAATACTGAGCAGAAGTATTCGTTTAGTAGTTCTGCCTTGGTAGAATCAGATTCCGCGTAGTTTCCGTCTGACTGCCTAAGGCGTTCTATCCCATCCTTGTTTCTCTTCCTGTCGCTAATGTACTTGTGTTGATAGATTTTGGTGGTAATATATATGATGGGTACATATGTGGGTTTTATGTACATTTCTTTTTGTGATATAGTAAAGTCTAATTTTTGTGACATCTTATATGTATTCCTAATTATCTTAAATCTGAGATGCCAACTCATTATGGATATCCTGAAAACCTGACTGGCTGGGTGTATTCTGAGGACTGGTTTCAGAAGTACTTCCCGAGACTGATCATTGTCTGGTTACTTTTAAATCAGTATTTCCTCCTTTCAGATTGAAGCAAAGAATTTTATCACCAAAACCACTTTTTTGGCAATGGACTCAAAATCCTTTATTGAAGCGCTAGGTAAATAATAGCTTTTGCTTAGATGGCTTATTGAGTTAAATGTTGACTATAGCAGGGAGTTTCCTGGTTTAATGACCACTTGTATGATCTTAAAAGAGGCAAACATAGGCTTGAAAGAACTTTATGATAGGACCTTTCTGATTGTAATAAAACCTATGGACAAATGGCACCCCACCCTTTAGAAGCATTTTATTATGGCTATTGAACAGACTGTCTTGACACATTCTATAACCCTTGTTTTAAACAAGACAAGGCAAAGCAAATTTTCCAGATTCATTTATAACTCACCTTTCATTTAAGCTTGAAGGTAAAAAACTAAAAACCACTTCAAGGTAGGTGTTTACACTGAGGTGCCAATGGGCACCTAATGGCACATAGGCATGGTTAGGGGCAGCTTTAGGCCAGAAAACCCTGGCCTAAATGGCAGATCGCATTAAGGACGTCCAAACTGTGCCTAAGTTCCGTCCATAGAACTTAGGTGTATCTGAAGCCCAAACTATGCTCAAAAGTAGACCTGGTTTTCATTCGTCTACGATGTGGACATGAGATAGACGCCCTAGATTGCTCAGCTTCATGCAAATGAATCAAAGTACACCCATATTGAAGCTTTGCCCAGACCACACCCATTCCACACCCACACCTATTCTGTTAGGCGTGGATTTTCCTAATGGGCGTCCATGAAATTGTGGACCTGCCTACAAAGTGACATCCACATCCTTTGGACGTCCATGTGCCAATTATCACTCGTTAAGACCCTTAAATGGCTCATTAATCATAATCACTTAGTTTGGATGCCTAAGTCCCTCTCAGCATTAAGCGGGATTTAGGCACCCTATATATTTTTCATGTTCATGAGAGTTTTAAAATTTAGCTTACACCCTTTTCATCAGTAACTTAGGGTGGATTATTATTTAGATACTTAAGGTATTTTGCCTTTCCCTGGAGAGCTTAGTCTAATTTTGTTTCTGTGGCAAGAGGAGGGTTAAGTGACTTGTTTAAGATCACAAGGAGCTAAAGTGGGATTTGAACTGTGCTTCCCTGGCTATCAGCCCACTGCTCTAACCACCAGGCTGCATTTCCTTTCAGGAGGATAAGTGTCTATCCAAATTGTGCAGCAGGCTCGTGCAGTTTTTTTGTTTTGAGATTTAACCATTCTCCTTTATCATATCCAAGTTAACATAAGAACATAAGCAATGCCTCCGCTGGGTCAGACCTGAGGTCCATCGTGCCCAACAGTCCCCTCACGCGGCAGACCAACAGGTCCAGGACCTGTGCAGTAATCCTCTATCTATACCCCTCTATCCCCTTTTCCAGCAGGAAATTGTCCAATTCTTTCTTGATTCCCAGTACCGTGCTCTGCCCTATTACGCCCTCTTGAAGCGCATTCCAGGTGTCTATCACACGTTGGTAAAGAAGAACTCCCTAGCATTTGTTTTGAGTTACAGTAAAGACACAAGTAGTTTCCTTGTTGAAGTGGATTTGCAGTTTGTGAAAGGCAATTCTATAAAGTCACATCTACAGGTGGGCACCAAATATCTGCATATGTTTACAGAATACCAGCAAGTACATGGCAAGAGACGCCACTAATTGACACCTATATGCTAGCTGTGATTCTATAAAATATGTGTGTATTCACTTAGGCCCTGATCCTATAAATAGCAGCTAAGTCAGGCACCAAGGAACGTTTGGAAGATCTGGACCCCTAGACCCGCCCCAGTTCCGCCTCCCGCTGCCTGCTCTTGTCGGGCAGGAACACATCCGCGCATGCATGGATGTGATGCGATGACATCGTGTGCATGCACGTGTGCGTTCCTGCCCAATAGTAACCTGGACTGACCCCTGGAGATGTCCTTAAAAGGAGGACATGTCTGAGGAAATCCAGATGTCTGGTAACCCTAGTGGCATATAGGGGAAATTCTACAAATGGCACTTGAACTTAGGCACCAATAGGTGCCCTACCAGTGCCTAAGTTAATTAAGAAACGCTTTTTAAAATGGCAAAAGATGTTAAAGTTAAAGCGCCTACAAAATCGGTACCGGAATCGTGCCTCTTTAGGCGCTTTAGGTCGCCTAACGCCGGAAGTGGCATTAGGCAGCCTAAATTGCCTACATAGGCACGATTCATGACAAAGATAGGTGCTGGAAATGTAGGCCTGGAAATCCCTGCCCTACATTTCTGGTGCTTGTCTTTCCTGGAGGCATAATTCTGTATACAGTGCCTTCGCATGATTGACACATGATGGTCAGCCGCCTATATTGGCGCCGTGTACAGAATCTGGGCCATAGTGCATGTCAGTCTTTAAGTTAGGTGCTTTTTATAGAATTGCGCCTTGCGGCGCCTAAACTGAACTTAGGCACCCTAACCTTAGGCACTCCCTATTTATGCCAGGGTTTTCTTAGCCTAAATACCAGTGCCTAAGTCCAGTTTAGGTGCCTACCATGCCAAACACACCCATGATCCACCCCTAACCATGTCTACTTTCTGGTAGGTGCCTTGGACTAGGTGATTACCTAAAAGTGGTAGGTGTCTAACAAGTTAGGTGCCAACTATCCAATTAATTTTAATTTAAGCCAATTATGAGGCACTAATTGCTCATTATTGGCACCGATTAAGCTTTTAAAATAATAAAAACCCCTCTTATACAAAGCCCGATAGCACGGGCTGCTGCGGTAACTGCCCCGAAGCCCAAAGGGATTTAAAAGGCTTCGGGGCTTTTGCTGCACAACAGCTGCTAGTTCAGCTTTGTAAAGGGGGGGGGGGGGCACCTAACTTTAGGCATCTTTTATAGCATCTGGGCCTTAGTACAGATATGTAAGAGGGGTAATCACGTGGACTGAGAGTGAGCAGCTTTACTCGATACACGTGTAAATTACAGAATATTGTATGTTTCTCATGAACATGGTGCCTCATAGCCAAGGACATTCATACCAACTACTGACATGGAGTGATTGCAGCCACATGTTTGTACATAAAGTGGTGTCTGATTCCCATATTCCGTAACAGTTGGAAAAAAGTGAGATCTAAATAATAAAAGCATAAACATAACGGCCTTTACCCACATAATTGCCCATGTAGATTACTGCTTGGCACGAAGATTTGTGGTGCTAATTTCTTTTTTTTGTTGTTTTTTTTGTCAACAATGTATATCAGTCCCCCAGAACGGATATACACATAATCACATGAACAGCCAATCCCCTGCAAGCTCATCATATATCCCCAACCTAATAAACATACCCCTGTGACATTGAGCCCTGATAAAGACCCACCCCTCCCCATCTCCCCAAACATGTCCCCCCCAACCCCCCTACCTGTACAAACATTTAAAAGGCATAAGTAAAAGAAAGCATGTGATCCTCAATGCAAGAGCAACCAACGATTCAAGTAGTGGCAGAAAAGTAAGGCAAGCAACATAGTTCTGTATATGTATCAATTGTCTAACCAACATGGCTATCTGAGTCTATGTTAGCATTGAGCTGGTTAGACGATTGATATATACACAGAGCTATGTTGCGTGCCATGGTGCTAATTTCATGGCATCCTCTTGAGTGCTCTTTACTGAATTGCCCCCTTAGATTATAGTAAGGCAGCAGAGGGTGAAGCGACTTGCCCGACGTCCCAAGGATTAGGAAGCTTGGTTTTTAGCCTACTTCTCTAACTACTTTGCTAGTCCTCCATTCTTGCCAGTCTTGACAGAATAGCTCAATCTCTTTCAGCTCATCTGGGAGGGAGCACCATTTTTGGGAGCCTCAGTTTGAGTGCCTGTGACGTTTGGGTGATACTGTATTGGCATCAGTCCTTTGGGCGCTTCTCATCCCTCTTCCTGGAACTGGGCTGTTGGGGCTGGCAGTGTTGTGGTGGGGTGGTCCTCAGAATAGAAAAGAGATCATAGCTGCCTCAGGCAATGCCTATGAGGGAGGATGGTGCCATAGGCACCACTGGGGAAGGAATGATCTCCCTTCTGCTCTGAGGATTGTGCCATCTGCAGCACTGTGTTTCTGCTGGCTCAGATGATTCCGCCTCAGATCCTGGTTAGTATGTGTCTGTGTGTATGGGGGAGGGGGGAGATCACCAGTCAGTGCGAGAGAGAGGACTTTTGGACACCTGCAGTTTGGGTGTCAATATGCATAGGCACCCAAATGTTGGTCCCCAAAACTCTTGCTTCAATTTGGAGAATGTCTGTTGACAGCAGTCTTTAAATCTTGCCATTGGTTTTCTGGTCCTTTAGTGAATATGAAATTGATTATTGCTGAATTACTTCATATTCGCTTCTGCTGTGTGCTTTGGATCACTGCCCCACAGAAACAGGTTATTAGAAATTGCCTACCCTGTGTGCTATTATACAGGTACCTCATTCTCATTCAGTGGAGTGATTTCTGGAAATAAAGTTTGGCCAGGGATTGAAACAGTATGCATGTTTTTGTATTTTCAAAAGCATATATATTTTTATGGAAAAAGTAACCTCAGAAGAAAGGAGGTGTATCTTCAAGTACTTTTAATTTTGGGAATTCTCAAAGTTACCTGTGCACTTTTGTCTTAAAAACTGGTCCATTGGAAATGTCCAGGGCTGGTTCAAGGCATGGACCAACTAAGGCAGTGGCTCAAGGCTCCAAGCCTTAAGGATGCCAAAATCATGTTTCAATTGTTCTCCTGCAGTGTCCAAAACCTCCATTCTTGGGTCTGACAACCTTCCCCCATTCTACCTTTAAATGTGGTTGTCTCCAGCAGCCTTTCACCTAATGCTACCCGCACCAGCTCCATCTTCCCTATGCCACATCCCTACAGAAACAAAAAGTTACATCAAAGTGGGGGTAGAGCATGGCAGAAGGAAGAACCTGGAGCTGATGTGGGTAGCTCAAGATGAAAATCAACTGATGCTGGTGCTCAAGATGAAAATCAACTGCATTTAAAGGTAGACAAAGAGGAGGAGTGTGGTGTAAGAGAAAGGATGGAGCGTTGAACCAAAAGCTGGCCCAGGGTGCCAAACCAGAAGTTGACGTGCTGCTACAGACCCTGGAGCCAGCCCTGTTCATTAGTCAAAAGTATTTATAGACCTTATAACTAAGTACTATTTTCCCCATAATGGTATAATATAACTATGGCTCTGGCGATGAATACTAATGAATCAGACAGAAAACTTAGTAATAGCATAAAGACTGTATTGGCTGTTAAAATATAATGTGGGAAAACTGGGTAAGAGAAAGTGTCATAAGTACATAAGAACATAAGAAATGCCTTCACCGGATCAGACCATAGGTCCATCCAGCCCGGTGACCCGCACATGCGGAGGCCAAGCTAGGTGTTTCTTGATGAAGACCTTTGATTGCCTATATCCCTCAATGTGATTTGCAAGAAAGTGTGCATCCAACTTGCCCTTGAATCCTAGAATGGTAGTCTCCATCACAACCTCTTCTGGGAGAGCATTCCAAGCGTCCACCACTCGCTATGTGAAAGAGAACTCCCTGACCTTTGTCCTGGGCCTGTTGCCCCTCAGTTTCAGTCCATGACCTCTTGTATGAGTCACATTTGACAGTGTGAATAACGATGTTTCTTGCTCTATTTTGTCAAATTCTTTAAGTATTTTAAAAGTCTCTATCATATCCCCTCACAGTCTTCTCTTCTCGAGGGTGAACAATCCGTTTTCCGAGGTGTCTTTGAATGAAAGTATCTAATGGCAGCATCTTCCTCTTTTAGGTGCTGTTCAGGAAGCGAGATGAGAGCAGCTGCTGCAGAGAGCCTGACCAGCGTCTGAAAATGAGCTGCGATTCATGTGAGTGTGCTCAGCTGACGCAGCATCGCTTCGCTTCTATGCTCACGTTTCTTGTTCACCAGTGCTACCTGTGAGCGGGCTGTCTAGGTCAAGTGGAGCAAATGGAGCTGCAAATGTAGAAAGAGGATAAATGCTAATAATTCTCATTATTCAGCTTGCCTACAAAAGGTATGACTTAGGAAAGGGGATGGGACCTGTATACCACCTTTTTGTGGTTACACATTCATACTTATTTTGCACCTGGGGCAATGGAGGATGAAGTGACTTGCCCAGGGTCACAAGGAGCAGGCACTGGAAATCAATTTGCTGACGATTGTATTTTTTTCTTGGTATCTTAATCATAGGAAGCTTTATGATTTGCAAAGTTAGATAATGGTTAGGGCAGTGACCTGAGAGCCAGGGAAACCAGGCTTGATTCCCACTGCAGCTCTTTGTGACTAATCCTCCATTGTCCCAGTTACAAATAAGTACCTGTAAGTAATTTGTAAACCAATTTGATTGTAACCACAGAAAGGCATTGTATGAAATCCCATCCCTTTTCCTTGTCTTTCAATGTTTGCATAGAATGAGAAAGCAGATATTAAGACTCAAACTTGTTCTACTTTTATGCTCCTTGGGACTTCCAGCTCAGTGTGAACACAGAGGATCTAGCAGTATAAGTCTTCATTTGGAACTACGTAGGCTTTTGACCCCGTTTTTATGTCCTCTCCCAATTTACTTAGGACTGTGTACTGAAGATCTATTTTCTCTTGTTATTTTATTTTATTCAGTGTATAAATGTCTGGCCCCATTTACCTCATTTCTCAGCATTACATAAATAAAACAAACAAGCAAAAATCTGAGCTAAAAAAAACCCAACAACCCAACAACGTTTTAGCTCTCTGGGTCTCCCCCATACATATTAAGCCACCTTATAAAATGCACAGTGTAAGCAACTAAAGGTGCTACAGTAAATAGATAAAACTCAACAGAATTGAAGACCTGTTCTACCACAATCATGAACAGATAATTCTGTCTTTGAACTTTGCCATTTTTATTGAGCTTGTCAGTAAATGTCTCAGTTCAGCTGAGCAAGTAAGAGCTGAAAAGTGGATCTATTCCAGTAAACTCAGCACAGTATAGAAAGTTCTCATGTTATGGACACACCAAGACAAAACAAAACCTTTTTTTATATGAACATGGATTCATAAGAACACTGCATTAATTGTTCTATCTGTATACATTGCCGATTTTGCATAAGCGGTCTTTTGTATTGTGTTCTGGTTACATAGTTTTAAGAAAACAGGATGTGTTTACATATTACTGCTAGGGTGTACATGTCCAAAATGGTTGTTAATTCTCATTTTGCACCAAATTTTAGCAATTTTTGTGAATATTTTTTGTTTTTGTCCTCCCACCTTTTTTGCATGTATTGCAAGAATTTTTTTTTGCTCATACAAATTGATTCTGGTTAATTTGTAGGAATATGCATGCACAAGCAGCTTGCAAGCACTTAAATTTTTACATACCTGTACAAACCAAATGCATGCTAATGAATGCACACCCTTAATTTCTAGAACAGAAGGCTCATCTCCTAGCATCCCATAAACACAAAAAGAGAGACAAAACACTGCAGCAACTAATACACAACACAAAATGGGAAGAAAGAAGGCTGCTCAATCAAGTATATCTCTTTGGTGTCACTATAGGTGGCACAGGGTGGCAAGTGCCACTTCAGAAAAAGAACAAAAGGCCTTGTCACTCATTTTACATAACATAAAACAAATTCATCAGGGGGATGCTCTCCTTTAAGAAGACCTCCCTCCTCTGAGGCAGTACAGAAGCTGCCAGATTGGAGGTGGGACTTTTCTACAACATCCCTGTAGGTCTCCTCTATACATCTCCTGTCTCCCTCAACTCCTCCAAGTCTGTTACTCTGGCCTCAAGAGATTGAACCCGTTCCCTGAGTGCTACGAGCTCTTTGCACCGACCACACACATAAAACCTCTCACCAACTGGAAGATAATCAAACATGTAACACTCATTGCAAAAGACTGGATAGCCCCATCTTGCTGCTGGACTGCTGCCTGCATCTTAATATTGGTGATTTCTTTTAGTTGCTACAGGAGTTGGAATATGTACACTAAGGGTTAGATTCACTAACCCCCGATTCCGTGTCCGATCCATTCCCGATTGCATGCAGGCAGCAAATTCACAAAAGGCTTGAATGCAAATGGGGACGATCGTTGACACACACCCCACCCACGGCACGGATCACTAGAGAGCGATCCTTGAGCATGCGCAGACCCTGACAGTACTGACAGGAGAAGCAGCCTCCTGTCACTGCTGTCAGGGCTTCTTCTGGCTTTAACAAAAATTTTTTTTAATCCGGCAGATATTTTGTGTGTATTACACACACAAAATAACTGCGTGATTAAAAAATCACCCCCAAAGTGCTTCCTCCCCACCAAACCCCTAAAAAATGCCCCCCCCCCAAAAAAAAATGCAGCCCCGCCAAAGAACAAAAAGCAGGAGGGATGCCAACTCTCTCCTACCATCTTAAAACCATCCTGGCCCGGCCCGGCTCACCTCCCTCCCTGTACCTTTAGCTAGGCTGGCCGACTGGCCAAGCCCGGCCCACCCCCTCCCTGTACCTTTAAAATCATTGGGAGAAGGAGGGGTGCTAAGTCCCTCCTGCTCCAGGCATCCTCCGACACCAACTGCAGCCTTAGGCCATGCCCCAGTGCATCATGTGATGCATGGGGAGGGGCCTGAGGCCCTCATTGGCTGAGGCGCCTCAGGTTTCTCCCTTGGGAAGGGCCTGGGGCGCCTCAGCCAATCAAGGACTTCCTTAGGGAGGAGTCTAAGGAAGTCCCTGATTGGTCATTTGGAGGATTGGGAGGAAGGTTAGTGAACTGGGTTGGGGAACAATTGGGTCGCAAAGGGGTCGCAAACCGATTGGTACATGATCGGTTTGCTTAGTGAATCTAGGCCTAAGTTCCCCTAAGATTGCTAGTTCTAAGTTATGTTAGAGTAATGTTTAATTTTGATTATTATTTTATAATGTAATTGGTAAGTTAGCCTCTAAGGATTTTCTAGACTATTTCTTAAGAGCTAATTACTAGCTAATTACTTTTTTAGCCTTCTAATTGATTCAAGGAACTATAAATATGAGGCCAGGGATGGGTGGGAATTAAACACCTAAAAGAAGACTTTCCCCAACTGCTATCTGTGCTCTAATCTGATTTTATCTTATGCTCTGACATGCAGCCTAAAATACTAATCTAGACTAAAACACTAAAAACCCTAACAGAGACTCTAAAGCAGTGTTTTTCAACCGTGCCGCGAGATGTTGCCTGGTGTGCCGTACGGTCAGGGCCGCCATCAGGGCAGTACCACCAGTCTAGGGAGAGGGGCGGTCCGCCCCACGTGGACAGGAGAGAGCTGGACGGGGGACCCGCGGAGTTCAATACATCTCGAGCCGCGAGGCTCGTCTTCTGCTTCCTGCCTGCCCTGCAGCTAACATATAGCCGATCGCAAGCGTTCCCCGATGTCAGCGCTGACGTCGGAGGGAGGGCTTAAGCAAAGCCTGCCCTCCGACGTCAGCGCTGACGTCGGAGAATACTTCCGTTTGGCTATTTGTGCGCGGCAGGGCAGGCAGGAAGCAGAAGACAAGCCTCGCGGCTTGAGCTTCGTTTTGCTGAGAAAGTTGCAAAGATGGGCTGGGAGGCAAACACGGAACACAAAAGGGGGGAGGGAGTGCGTTTTTGGACACAGAAGAAATGGACTTAGGAGAGAGGAAGGGAGGGAAAGAGATGCTGAGGTGGGGGAGGGAATGCGGTTTTGGACACAGAAGAAATGGACTTGGGAGAGAGGAAGGGAGAGAAAGAGATGCTGAGGTGGGGGAGGGAATGGGTTTTTGGACACAGAAGGCATGGACTTGGGAGAGAGGAAGGGAGGGAAAGAGATGCTGAGGTGGGGGAGGGAATGCGTTTTTGGACACAGAAGAAATGGACTTGGGAGAGAGGAAGGGAGGGAAAGAGATGCTGAGGTGGGGGAGGGAATGAGTGTTTGGACACAGAAGGCATGGACTTTGGAGAGAGGAAGGGAGGGAAAGAGATGGTTGTGTACAAGGGGAATAGAAGAAAGGAGAATTTTTGGTCATAGGGAGGGAGTGAGGTACAGATAGTGGCATACCAGGGTGGGGGGGGGGGCGGTCTGCCCCACCCCGGGTTTACGTCCCAAGGGGGTGCACAGCTGGCCATCCTCCAGTGTTGTCCCTAGGCCGGCAAACTGCGGCTCTTTAGCCACTTGAGTGCCACCGCCGCCATCGGGAACAGGCCGGCGCCAAGTTCTCCCTGCTTTTCCCTGTGGGGCCGGCCAACTCTCGCCACTCGTGTCAATTCTGACGTCGGAGAGGACGTTCTGGCTGGCCTAGAACGTCCTCTCCGACGTTAGAATTGATGACGGGTGGCGAGAGTTGGTCGGCCCTGCGGGGACGAGAAGCAGGGAGAACTCGGTGCCGGCCTGTTCCCGATGGCGGCAGTGGCAGCCTATTCCCCAGTGGCGGTGGCAGCATTATAAAATACTTTCTTTGTGTTTATTTGATTCCTATATATTTATATATAGTCAATATAGGCACAGTTAAATTTTTTAACTTTTTCTAATGGTGGTGTGCCTCGTGATTTTTTTCATGAAACAAGTGTGCCTTTGCCCAAAAATGTTGAAAAACACTGCTCTAAAGACTTCACTATTGCCTAAACTGACTTTGCTGTAAAAGCAAAGTACTGAATTAAAATGTAAATGAGAAGGACAAAGAAATCACCCACTGAAGTCCAAGTTTTACCTTTTCCCAGATCTTCACTCAGCACCTCTTCAGGACAAACCTCAGGCATAAAATACTTTTTGATTGTTCTTAATTTATTTTCAAAGTGTAAAAGGAGTTTTTAATTATTACCAGTTGAATGTGACCATGTTTATAATGTTAATAAATTCTCCCAAAATTTTTGATTGAAGAACTAAGGGAAATTTATAACCATCAAAATTTATATTGTCAATAGATTTTGTGTCAGTAGATGGACCAAGTCATAAAAATGTGGTTTTGTTTTTATTTAATTTGAGACAATGTGAGCAGATGCAATTTTCAATAGTATTCACACATTTTCAGATAGTAACTAGTGTCTCTGCCCTTAATTGGGATACTAGAAGAATGACAATAATGTCATTGCATGTACAGTATATAATGTTTTAAACCAATTTGGGTCAAGAGCGACCCCAAGAGATTGGAATAACAAATTAAAAATTGGAGAGAAGGGGAAGCCTTGAGGCACTCCATTAAGTGGTCTCCAATTTTCAGAAAACTGTTCCTCTTTCTTCACATTGTAATGCCTATTATTAAAAATAACAAAAACCCACTGATTCAAGAAAGCACTGGCCTTGAATTCTTACATGGCTCTCAAATGAAAATCTTCCAAATCAAAAGCACTGCTAAGAACAAATTGGGTAATAATAACACACTGACCTTTGCATAATAATTTCTAACAATAGGCTACTACAGCTGATACTACATTTTCTGTACTATAATTTTTTTTTAATAAAGACTGATTGTGACAAATGTAAAATATCAAACTGTTTGCAACAGATGCCTAGTTGTCTTATAACAAATCCCTCTGTCACTGTAACAGAAAGTGGTACTGAAGCAACAGAACAATAATTACTGACATCTGCTAGACTCAACATCCTTTGGTACACGTGTCAAAACAATACCCCCTCTAGACGACGGAAATAAGCCAGATGACAACTGATAATTTAACCAGTGAGTGAGTAAACCTAGAAATAATGGAGATGCCAACTTAACCAAATACAGTGGGGCAAACATGCATACAGCAGAAATATTTAGCATATTTCAAAAACAAGCTTTTAGTTTATGCTTATTAAAATCTGCTATACCGCCAGATCTTACAATAGTTCTTAGCGGTTTACATCAGTAAAATTTCTAATTAACATATAAAACACAAAAGGAACGCCTTACAATATAGGCTAGCACACAGAGAAACACAGCAATCAACATCAATAATCTTCATTATCCTGTGCGTTGAAGGGAGTGTCTTTGAACTGAATTTGATCAAATTTCCCCTGTTCTTATCCACCAGGATAGTAGATCCATCATTAAATTGTACAATACAGAGAGGATCATACAGGGGCAGATGGACCCTCATGGTTTGAATCTTAGATTTAAAAAAAGGTTGCCAGATCTCAAAAGAATTTCCCGTTGGAGCGCAATTCAAATTGCCCTGGAAGTTTTTGAACAGACCTTGTAAGTATATCTTTGGACTTTTCTGCAAGGATGTCCAAAAGTCGGGTCGTTAAAATAACAATTTTTGAAACCGCAAGATGTCTGTTTTTTTAAAAAAAAAATTTTTTTAAATACCTCATCTAGATTTTCTGGTCCTTAGGATGACTATTTTTTTTGCCCATTTTCAAAAATCAAAACATCCATAGTGGGAGGAGACAGCATTTTAATGGACGGTTCACAAAGATATGGCAACAGAGTAGTGGGGCACTGCTGTGAACTTCACAATAAAGGGTGCCAGGTACACATTTCATCATAGCCCTCCATTTATGGTGGAATGTGTGAGCCCTCCAAAATGCCCCCAAAACCTACTATACCCACCTGTCCATTACCCCAATAGACCTTATGGCTGCAGGCATTACCTATATGGCAGTACAGTAGGTTTTGGGTGGGTTCTGGAGGCCTCACACATTCCACCATAAATGTAGTGGGTAGGGTGGGATATGGGCCTGCTGCTCTACTAGGATTTCCTGTAATATCTGCAGCTGTCATAGAGGCTAGCATGTACTGCTTCTTTCACATCTTTGGGAGGTGGAAGGGGATCAGTGAACACTGGGAGAGTGAGGGGGGATCAAACCTTCATGCATTCAGTGGTCATCTGGTCAATTTGGGCACCTTTTTTGGGGCCTTATTCACCTTTTTTTTTAGTTCAATATGTTTATTAATTTTCAAAAGATAAGAACGATACACGCTAGAATACATGGTAGGCAAAATAATACATGAATGCCAATATCCATCCAAACTTCACCATGCGCCCTAGATCCCACCCAGCCTCTCCCCCACCCTACCCAAACCCCAACAACCAATGATACACAAAAACAGTGAAGTAGAAACAGTCACCACTCCAGAGTCCAGTTCAGTATGCTGTGTTATGTGTTAAGCAAATGACTCCGAGCTCTGGGAGTCAAAGTGCTCCAGAAAGGTTCCCAACAGTGGCGAAAAGCTCGGCCAAGCTTGGAGTCTAAAGAAGAGATATGTAGTTGGTCCATGGAAGCCTGCTGCATCTTCCATGGACGCTGCAGCCAATGGGATAAAGTAGGAGAGTCAGAAGAAATCCAGCAGTGCAATATCACCCTTTTCCCCATCAGCACCACACGAGCCATGAAGCTCCGAAATCCCTTCGGGGAAGGGAACGGTAGGGAACCTTATTCACTTTTAAAGGAGGTCTAACTGATTATTGCTGCAAGGCATCCAAGTCCTGAGGCCGCTCTAATCCTAACCAACCCATGCCTCTAACACACCCCCTTAAGATTTAGACTACAGTGGAGGGAATATGACCTGCAAGGTGTCTAAAACATCAGTTTTGAAAATCGGCATTTGGACATTTTGACAATTAAAATGTCTCAAGTGCTGGTTTATACTCCCTTTTAGATGTATTTCTTTTTTGAAATTGAGCCCCATAGGGTTCGATGAATTCGTACAGTCAGAAACTATACACTAACTAAACTACAAGTGCTCTTTTACCTTGGGCATGCAGAGAGTCACAATACAAGATAATGCGTGGGTTACCCTTAACTCCAGAAAACATGTACTGTATAATTATGTGAAAAGGGCACCGCACTATATTAGAGAGGCTGCGTATGTGGAGAGTGTGTCCAATAATTGAAAACAAAAATCCTAGGACGAGTTTAATAAAAGGCTAGCAAAGATCATCAAAGTATAGTTGGATCTCAACCCCTAATTATACCTACAGTAAGTAGAAGATAAAAAACCTTCCAAATGACTCAATCTGCAACTATTTCTAGTAACTAGAATAACACTAGTAAGACAGTAAATGGAATATTAGTGGCAAGACAGTAGAAGTTGCAGAAAGCTCTAGAATACACAGAATAAATAACAAAAGCAAGAGAAATAATGTCATTAGAGAAAATAGTAATGTCTCAAAAAGGAGATTACAGTAAAAACAGACACAGTTCAATATTGAAACACTGTAGTCAGCATTATTTTGAACACCCACCATGAGATTTTATACAGTGCTGTTATTCATAGAAGTGGTAACACTGAATATATGTATATACTAGAGAATAACACGTGGACAAATTTTTCCCTGTCCTCACGGGAACTAATTTTCCTGTCCCGTTGAGTTCTTTTCCTGTCCCTGCCCCATTCCTGCAAGCTCTGTCCTCATAGTCACAAGCCTCAAACACTTTAAAATCATAAGTAGCAACATTCTAGAGCTCAGATTGTGATGTCATAATGCCTCATTCCACCAGTGCCTAAGCTGTGTATTCATCTGCACAAGCCTCAAACACTTTAAAATCATAAGTAGCAACATTCTAGAGCGCAAATGGTGATGTCATAATGCCTCATTCCACCAATACTTAAGCTCTGTCCTCATCTGCACAAGCCTCAAACACTTTAAAATCATAAATAGCAACATTCTAGAGCTCAGATTGTGATGTCATAATGCCTCATTCCACCAATGCTTAAGCTCTGTCCTCATCTACACAAGCCTCAAACGCTTTAAAATCATGTGTTCGAGGCTTATGCAGTTAAGGCAGAGCTTACAGGAATGGGACAGGGAAGTTGAGTTCCTGCGGGGACAGGGACAAATTTGTCCCTGTGTCATCTCTAGTATATACCTGCAAGCACCACCACTATATGGATAATCTTTATCCTGTCCAGAATTTATACTGATAGCAGATGAACATCACATTTTCCGTAGACTTAGGTGGAAACTCCCTGTGGTTTAATCATTAGCTTCCAAATCTGGGCCTGGAGGCACCCCAGCCAGTCCGATTTTCAGGATATCCACAATGAATATTCATGAGAGGGATTTAAATGCAGTGAAAGCCGTGCATGCCAATCTCTTTCATGGATGTTCATGAAAAGGCAGAGTCTACTTTTCATTATAGAATATGCACCAATTATGCCCCCTCTGGGTAAACTATATATAGATGCACTGTTACAGAATTACACCTCCCATCCCCCAATTGTCTTCATCCATATCATTATGAGGGTACTTTTATAAAGTGAATTTGACATGTATGTGGCTTGATGGTATGTACTTTGCAGGTACAGGGGTGGTGTGTGGCTGTAGCTTGCAGGCAGGTGCAGAGATCATAAAATGATGGTAACCAAGAGAAGATAGATAATTTGCAGGTATCACGCAGGAGCAGCTCGCACTTTGGTAGGTAAAATCTTTTATTCTTAAAAGGGGATTTCACATAAAAATTGCCCCGCATGGTTACACTTTGCCCACTACTGGGCTGCGTCAGCAGATCCTGCTATACTAGATTCGATACTGCCATCTGCATGTTGGGCTGAATTGCTGCTGATTTATTTGAATATTTGAATCAGCTCAAAGAGATTTGCCTGTGATCATTAGGAGTTTCAGCGAAACCTGCCTTGATGCAGCCCAGTAGTGGGCAAAACATGGTCACGTTGAGCGATTTTTATGTGTGACTTTCTGTTAAGAAGAAAAGATTTTATGTTACTGAAGTGTGATCTGCTCTTTTCCTACTCCGCCTAGATTATAAAATGCATAAATGTAAGTGTATTCTTGAATAATCTAGGTGCAGAGCACTGGTGTACCTGGCTTGGATGCCACCAGGTGCATGACACCCCTTCCCCCTTCTCCAGGCAGTGGGAGGTGTGTGGGTTTGCGTGCTTGTGGCTATCAGTTCTACCGCCTCCTCCCCCCTCCCCTACCCCTCGCCTAGCCCTGGAACAGGAAGTTGATATCAGAGGAAGTGGGAACTGGCAGAGCCGACAGCCACGTGTGTGTGGACTGTGGCCCTCCCAGCTTCTTTGTGCACCTCTTACCACCTGCACCTAGGGTGGACCACACCTACTGTCCTACCCTTGGTATACAACTGGTGCAGCTTCCTCCTACTTGACAGCAAGACTGTGCCTGCCGGCAGGCATGATTTTTACTATTTAAGCTAGTAGTGTTTTAAAAAGACACATAGGTGCCTATCTGTCTTTATAAAATAGTGCATTGTATCGCAAACTGTGTGTCCCGAGATACTGGTGAGGAGGAGAGGTGCTGGTGCCAGCTGACTGCTTATAGGACGTGCCTCTCGCACAGTAGAAGCATGTCCTGAAGTTGGTCAGCCAGCATCTGCGCCTCTCCTCCTCGTCTGCACCTCTGCTCCTTCTCCTCACCTCTCCTTCAGCAGCCCCCTCCCCCCGGTCGGCAATAGGAGGCTCAGGGCCGTGGCTGAAGGACATCCGCACAGGCACAGATGTTGACGTGATGACATCATGTGACACATTGAAATAGTGCCTAAGTTGGTGCTTAGTTTATTAAACCAAGCGCCCTGTTCTAAAATTACTCTGTGTGTTGGCAACCCAATGTCACCCCTATGGTTGGCTCTTTTACTCTCACCCCGTTCTTTGCACACTCTCACATTCTGCTTTGTCCATTCTTTTTTCTCTAGACTGGAGGGTTCTGGCTCTATTCATGCTGGGAACTTTCTTCTCTGTGGCGGTGGTGTGGTACCTGCGAGCAGAACCCAATATGCCAGTGTAAGTTACGGTTCACAAACATTGGGGCAGTAAATAGATGAGGAAGCAGTCATTTGTTGGCACGAATGCTACATCTAGCAGAGCATAGCATCTTTCAAGGCTTCTCTCTATGGTCTTATGTGCAGGAAATGATATTAAATGCCAACAGTTCATGCATTCAGTATCAGGAACCGCCTTGAACCGCAAGGTAATGGCGGAATAGAAATCACTAATGTAATGTAATGTAATTCTTTAAGAAAAGTGTGCCCTGTATACATAGAGGGGGGAATTCCATTTATGTTGCCTAAAAAAATTGGCATAAAAATATCCATGCTTAGTGCTATACTATAAACTGCATCCAGAGTTAGGTACGGTCTGTAGCAAGTGTATCGCAAACTGTGTGCTGTGGTACACTAATGAGCCTTGCAAGGTTCCAGGTGTGCCGCCAGATGCTGGGAAGGAGGAGAGGTGCCAGTGCCGGCTGACTGCCTACAGGACGTGCCTCTCGCGGCAAGATTCACATCCTGTATGCAGTCAGCCAGTGCCGGCATCTCTCCTCGACGCACCTTTTCTTTTACAGCACTCCCTCTCCCCCCCACCCCTTCCCCCCCCACACACACTGATGTCTCAGGACCCCGACTGGAGGGCCTCTGTACATGTGCGGATGTCGATGAGATGACATCACACATTTGCATGATGTCATTGTGTTGACGTCAATGCACTTCTCGATGCCCTCGAGCCGTGGTCCTCAATTTAGTGTGCCTGTAGTTTGCGAAACTGGTTTACCAATATGCATACCACCTGTCCATGTGACTAAAATGTAGGCACAGCCTTCTATGCTAATGAAAACCTGGCATTAATGCCTGCGCCTAAATTGTGTCTGGTTTCTATAACAGTGCATTTAACTTTTAGAAATGCCTTTGGTCTGCCTATGCTCCTCCCCCTGCCATGCCCCCTTTTGAGATTCAAGCACTAGAATTTATTCACGTCACTTTATAGAATACACTTAGAAAGCTGTGTTTATAAATTCTAATTAGTGCTAATTATTGCTTGTTAATTGATAATAATCTGTGCAGCTTGGCTTGTTAACTAATTAAGTTGTGTATGCAATTCAGAATATACACAGATTTGAGCTCATAACTTTAGTCACAGTATACAGAATCTGGGGGAGTGTGGTTTTTTTAAGAAGAGTTCATCTATTATTGGCAAATTACATTATGTCACAATTGACAGCCCATCCTTAATGACCGGCTTTCCTATGCCTGAATCCTGCCCTGGCAGCTTATTGTAGTCTGGTACTTGTAAACCTGCAGGATGTTTGGGGTAGGAAGTTAGAGAGCCAGGAATGTGGTTGGGATCTGGACTAGTTAAAATTGAGAATTTGTGCTCTTGAAGAAGGGTGGGACTGAATGAGATGGAGAATTTTCACTTACTGATGAGGGTTTCACCTCTTAGATCAGGGGAAGGTGAGCAAAGCAAGAATATAGTTAGTACTTTGTTAGTTCCTGTAGTTATTTTTTTGACATATCCCTGTCATTTTTCTTGGTCCTGGGCTTTCCCAGGGAGTAAAGGGGAAGAACTTTGATTTGGAGGTTTCTCAGTGAGGAAAGCTTAAAGGGGTCTTTGTTTTCTTCCTAGCCCCTATGTGATTGCTGAGGATGACGGCATGATGTGTTTGCAGGGGAACATGGGAAGGAAGGCCTTACTACTGATAGAAAAGTAAGTACTCTACTGTTGCCCCAGCTTGTCCTTATTCAGATTTGAAGCTGGTTTGAAGGTAGGCGAAAGTTGAAATAGTTTCTGTCTACAGGTAAATTGGGCCAAAAATGAACAGACCACACATGATTTGTTGTCGATTTGAGTAAGGTGAACATCACTGCCAGTTGGTGCAGTCTGAACCATTTTTGAAGTCCCCCCTCCCTCCCAACTTCAGGTCTTCTCCCTTTTTTACCCGCAGTTATAGTCGGAATCATCCAGCATTCTTACAAATGAGCGACTTTTTCTGGGAGAAAAACCAGTCGGTTTATCAGCTGCCATATGGTACTCAGGGAAGTGGTAAGTAATACTACCTTAGGGCTGGATTTAGGGATTGGAAACTGGGGAAAGGGGGGAGGGGAGTTCTGTAGGTCAGTTTGCAAGTCCAGTGCTTGCAATAGCACATCTTTCCCCCATGATAGTGCAGTAGATAAAAGGTATTTGCAAAATGGATTGAAATATTGGATGGTCACTAAAAAAGCAGCAACATCTACCGTGAAATTAAGCAACAGCTGTAGTGAAAGTGAAGCTGGTTAGTGAGCACCAGGGTCCTGTGGTAATATTTTACTAGGAATGGTTCACACTGTCCCTAAATAAGTTTGATGACAAAAATGATTCCCTCAATAGAGAGTAGAATTATTGGAGTATCCACCAAAAAGCCTCTAATCCAGTGTGTCGCAAACTTTCCTCCCGGCAGCACACTAAATCTAGTGCCCCTGCTGGAAGGAACCCGGAAGTCGACGTGATGATGTCACGCACGTGTGTGACATCATTGCGTCGACATCCGCACCTGCGTGGAGACCCGTCTGGTCGCGACACCGCCAGTGGAGGGATCCGGGAAGTGCAGGGAGAGGAGGAGAGATGCTGGCAAGGAGGAGAGTCATCTGCGCCAGCTAACTTCCTACAGGACGTTCCTCTCGCCGCGAGAGGCACGTCCTATAGGCAGGCAGCCGGCGTGGTGACTCTCCTCCTCGCCAGTGTGTCGCGGCACACCAGAAATCTCAAGAGGAACACTGGTGTGCCGCGGCACACAGTTTGCGATACACTGCTCTAATCAATAGTAGTAGACTTAAAAGGCTATAACTTCACTGTGTCATGATTATAAATTTAAATGTTTCAGTGATAAGAGAGCCCTCCGTTTTTGCAACTCAAATGGGCACACAGCCTCACAGTCAGAGTTGTCTACAGATGAACCCAAGCGGGTATTCATTGTGAAACATCCCCAAGTAATTATTAGCATATTATTAAACTTTTACTCTCTCTTTTGCTTGCAGAAGAAATACTGCTTAAGGTACTGGCACTAACAATGAGATATGACATGCCTGACCGCGTACAGAGGTAAGGCCACAGGTGATCTTGTCACCATCATCTTTTTTTCTTTAAGTTTTCTTTTGACATGAGCTTGGGAGAGCTGTGTGTCTCATGACTGTAATAATAGCAGACATAGGCGTTGGAACCGGGGGGAGGAGGGTGTGAGGGGGTGCCACAGAGGCCATGGCTTCCCCCCAAATTGTCCATGGCTCCAGGGCTGGCGTTAGCCGTAGCCCAGGGTTTCTCAATGCGCATCACTCATCACCTACCCGCCGCTACATTAAATTACAGCCCCGGTGCCGCAACTGCAGGAAGGGATGGGCCAGCGCGTGCAGGAATTGATTTTATTTTCAATTTAGTGATCAAAATATGTCAGTTTTGAGAATTTATATCTGCTGTCTATATTTTGCACTATATTTGTCTATTTTTCTATATTTGTTACTGAGGTGACATTGCATATTTTAAAGTTATCTGCCTTGACATCTTTGAAAATCCCCCAAATATAAATGGTAATTAACATTTTCTCTGCGTACATTGTGCTTTGTGTTTGTTTTATTTTGTGATTAACCATTATGTGTTGTTAATAATATTTTATTGTATGTATATATGAAAAATATGGCATTACAATTAGTACTATGGGGGGGGTGGGGTCTGGAAGGGAGCTTTCAGGCCCCCCTCCAAACAAAAAAGTGTTCCGCTGCCTATGGCAGCAGATACTACAGGGCAAGACTGAGGTGGATCAGCAGTGCTGAAGATGCATGTTTCCTGTGTTAAAACCACCCCCCCAAACCCCAATGTGATCAAGCAAGAATTTTGCTGGTATTTTGTAGTCTACCTCATCTGTGATATTTGACACCATCCCAGATAAACCGAGTGCCAATTCTTACTACATTCTAATTCTTGCTACGTATGTAGGCTGTGCCATTAGTGGTCTTCATTGTTTACGTTTCTCTCTGATTTTCTTAGCTTGGATTCCTGTAGTCGGCATTCCAACCGTCCCCCTAGATATGAAGTTACCATCCCGCAGCCATCAGCGTTGGATACAGTTTGGTTAAGTGACTGAGTTTAGCTAGGCAGACAATAGCTTCACTATATTCTGGTAATGAAAAGTAGGCTGGTTAGCAACGGCTTTATATCTTAGTACCCCAAACTTTTATCATAACATCCTCAAAGGGTTAAAGGTATTCTGCCTCTCTTCCCCTTTGCTTTCTTGAAGCTAAGGACCCGGAACTGCCCTGCCCAGCCCATAGGATGGTGCTTCAGTTTCTGCTGCTGTGGTGTGGTCCATTTCCCATCATGCCTTCCTGGGACCTCTCTCCCTCCCAGTGCCTTGTTGTTGGTAACTAAGACTCTGCCCCATATTCTCTTGATATCCTTGTCCCACAGGCTGTCAGACACCAGTATTGATACTGGAAGTTTGCAAGTCCAGTTTTCTATAGTTCTCTCTCATGCAAGGCTAATTTTTCTTTGTTTTATGTCTGGTTTCCTCCCGTCCATTTTTCATCTGGGCGTCATGAATGGAGCTCTCACTCTCTCCCACACTGGTTTCTTATCAGTGATCCAACATGCACAGCCCACCTGTCTCATCAGTGAGCTATCATGCATAGCCTTTTTGTGCCACATCCCATCTGACTTTCAGAGAGCCATTGTACACAACCTTTTGTTTATTTCTTTAGAAGACCATCGTGGGTATAATTCAAGTGGCTGAAATCTGTAGCTGCTGCCAGGTGCATCCATTGTGTGCCAGTAGCAGAGCAGTCAGCAGTGTCGTCATGTTCCAGTACCCTGGACCTGGGAATACTGACGTCCTTGGTTTACCATTGTTACTGCACAGTTTGAATGCTCCCATCAGCAACCAGGGAGCCCTTGTGCTTTTAGCTGGTGTGAGCCCAGGGAAAAGACTATTTCCCCTTCTTTTAAGGTAGTCCCCCATTTAAAGTAGTCCCTTATACTTGGTTCCCCATTTCAACTTAGAATGTTCATCAATAGCCACACGCAGACTACACCTGTTTAATCACCCAACACTAAAGGCCTGCCGTTACAAAAGATACCTGAATAGAACACTTGCCTTCCAAGCAGGTCAACTGAACGATTGGCTGGGAAACATTATCACGCACTCCTCATCCTATCTAAGTTTCAGAAAACTTGTAAAAACAAACTTGTTTAACCAATTTGTAACCAAGTTCTATCAAGCCTCTCCTCTCCAACCCTAACCGAATTGTTCCCAAAATCTCTTATGCCTCACCTCTGTATCATGCTCTCTTGTATTTTGATGATCTTACATTGTACCTGTATTCGCTGTTTGTCCAGCTCTTCTTTGTTGTAAACCGCCTCAAACTACCATGGCTTTGGCAGTATATAAGAATAAAAATTATTATTATTAAAGTGACAATCTCCTTTTTAGTTTGTATTCTTCCTTGATTTGCTTGGCTAGAAAGGCAGTATAAACATAAATGATCTGCTGACATGCACAGAGAGAGAGTAGCTATTTAGCTTGTTAACATTCTACAGATGTTCTAGTGTTCCACAACAATGAAAAGATGAAAAATAAAAAAGGCCTATCCTAAACCTTTGGGTAGGACCACTGTTCCCTTTAAGCTGAGTAAGAGTCCTCCAGCTGCATAGCCTCCAGTAGGGGGTGCTGTTTCAATAGTGTGCTGTTTCAATAGTGTATATTTGTCTATTTTTGTATAGTTGTTACTGAGGTGACATTGACCTCTGAAAAAACCCCGAATTCAAATGATAATTAACATTTTCTCTGCGTAGAGTGTGCATTGTGTTTTTTTAAAATTTTATTGTTTGTTTCAAATCTATTCTCGGTATGGCCCCCCCCCTATACCTGGCCTCCCATTTTAAATTGAATTGCACCACCAGGCCTTCACACAGAATTCATATGTTCAGTCACCCTATAATAAAAACCTGCCGATACAAAAGATTCCTTGACAGAACACTAGCCTTCCAAGCAAGTCAACAAAACGTCTGGCTAGGCATCATCATCAAGCACTCCTCATCCTATCTTAACTTCAGAAAACAAGTTAAAACCAACCTGTTTAACCGATTTGTAACCTAGAACTCTTAAACCTTCTCCTGAACTCTTAGCCACATGTACTCGATATCCCCACATTGTGACTTTATGTAACCAAAGGTTTTGTAACTTCTTCAAATTTTTATTGTAATTACTTCAATCTCTTTGTATTGTAACTACTTCGCTGATTGTCCAGTGCCTCTTGTTGTAAACCGCCTCGAACTATCATGGCTTTGGCGGTATATAAAAATAAAATTATTATTATTATTTTCAGTTGCTAGGGATAGGCAGGTTCCCCGGAGTCCTGCAAAGCTTGCTTGTCCCTCACTATTAGAAATGTGATAGCGATACAGCACTCCCTACTGGCAGGATTGTAGGTGGAGGATGGGACTTATTGGACCTGACTCAGTCTAGAAGACAAAGGTTCCTGATAAAAAACTGAATGGAGTTAGGCTGAAATGGGCTACAAGAGACTACAGAGTGGGTATTCAAAGTGATTTAACTAGCCAAAAACAGCGCCTGGCTGGTGAAATCACTTGTACAGGCTACCCATTTAAATTTAGCTGTACTTAGGGCTAGATTCACTAACCTGACTTCAGGGGCCGATTCCAGCGGGCCTGACGAATTCTCAAAACAATAATATTGAAATAAGGGCGATCGGAGGAACGCCCCCCTCCGACTGCATGGATCGCTAGTGTGCGATACTGACACTTGCGCAGACCATCTGTAGATGGTCTGCGCATGCGTCTAAGACCCTTCTGAGCCATTACTTTTGTGTTTTTACTTTACTAGCCCAGCGAGCCTGTGGTTTAACCCGCTTAAACCTGCAGATTAAAACCACGGGCTCGCTGTGCGGGGAAGGGTAGGCAAGATTCGGGGCAGCAGGCAGGAGAGATTCGGGGGAGAGCAGGGCGGTTATTTGGGGGAGAGCAGAGCGGCAGGCAGGAGAGATTCGGGGGAGAGCAGGGCGGTTATTTGGGGGAGAGCAGAGCGGCAGGCAGGAGAGATTTGGGGGAGAGCAGGGTGGCGATTTGGGGGAGAACAAGGTGGCGATTCGGGGGAGAGCAAGATGGCGATTCTGGGGAGAGCAGGGCAGCAGGCAGGAGAGATTCGGGGCAGAGAGATAAATATTATCGGGACAGCAGAGACCAGGGCGTGCAGAGAACAGGGCAGAGAGCACGGCGGCAATGGAGCTGGAGAGTTGGAAAGGACGTTTGCAACTGGTCCCCAGCAGTCGCTCCTTGGGTTGATCGGCCAGCCCAGTCGGTTTGAAAGATTTCATTAGTGAATCAGGTCCCTGCCTGCTATGCCTGTCGTTCCCCTCATTTGCATGCGCAGATTGGAAGCGGATCGCAGGAGAGGTTAGTGAATCAGGTCAGGGAAAATCGGGTCGCAAACTGATTGGTACGCGATCAGTTTGCTTAGTGAATCTAGCCCTTAATCAGTTAGTGTCACTGAATATCATGACAGACCGCTAAATTGGCTATTTTGTGGGCAGTCTAGGGGTGGAGTTGGCACTTATGCAGTTAAGAGCGGATATTCAGCACTTAACCACCTAAGTTAAGAGGTCAAATCAGACTGCATAAAACACAATCCAATCTTTATGCAGTGTCGCATAAGAGAAGAGCTAGCCACATAAACACGAATATTCAGTGCCCAGGCATGCGTTTTCACATAGGAAGAAGCCAAAGCAGTGGCAAAATTGAAAGGCGCATAAAATATCCACAAAAGAACATCGGTGACAAAGGGAGAGAGAAGTGCAAATGTTAAGTTGGAGCCATTACTGCGTATGAGGCTTAAGAACATAAGAACAGCCTTACTGGGTCAGACCAATAGTCCATCAACCATCCCAGTAGCCCATTCTCACGGTGGCCAATCCAGGTCATTAGTGCCTGGCCAAAACCCAAGGTGTAGCAATATTCCATGCTACCGATCCAGGGCAAGCAGTGGCTTCCCCCATGTCTTTCTCAATAACAGACTATGGACTTTTCCTCCAGGAACTTGTCCAAACCTTTCTTAAAACCAGCTACGCTATCCGCTCTTACCACATCCTCTGGCAACGCATTCCAGAGCTTAACTATTCTCTGAGTGAAAAAAAATTTCCTCCTATTGATTTTAAGAGTACTTCCCTGTACCTTCATCGAGGCAAACCAGTGAAAAGCTTGGTGGGGCCAAGTGATTCTTATCTACTGAGATCATCTGTGTTTCTATGACTAAAATGATCCTGGAGAAGAGGAAAATTATTACAGACTCCTTTCTCATATAAGCTGCTTGGTTACATTTTCCCAGTTTTGGCATTGATATGTTGCGTTCATGTTCTGATAAATCCAGCCCCTGGAGTATGGGTGTGTTTGGGATTTAGAGCCCAATGAACACTCCCCTTGGCAATGTCTTGCTTCATCAAGGTCTTTTCCCACAGACAGGTTTCAAAACAATACAGCAAAGTTCACAAGCTTTCTCTTGGAAAGGTGTCCAGGGGGAAAAATACTCACAGATCTGCACTTGCTCTTTTTCTTTGGATACCCTATCCTTCAAAACAAGTTGCTTAGTTTGAATTTGGAAAACTACATATGTTGTTTCATTATATAACCAGTACTACTTATCATTGCTAAACTGCTACCAGGCTTGCAGAACATTATACGGACAGCCTCTGCACAACAGAGCTTCCAGTTTAGTCAAGACAGGCATACATCAGAGATAGCCTAGGGATTAGAGCAGCAGCCTGTGAAGCAGAGAAACTGGGCTGCTTTTGCATTTGCTGCACTGGGAATCACCACTGCGGGCCTTGTAAACGGAGCTCTTAACTCTTTATTGTCTCAGGTACAAATTTAAGGGCCATTTTACTAAGCTCTGTTAATAGATAGGCATAGTGTGTCCTAAGACAGGGCTTTCACATTTACCAAAACCATTTCTATCACGGCCACAAAATTGACTTTTTTTAAAAATAAAATTACTTTATTTACAATTTTACAAAAATTAATCCAAGCAGAAATACAGAGATAAGATTATAATATAGGCATATATAAATAAGAAAAAATATAATTAAACTCTTAGGTCTCCTTTTACTAAGGTGCACTAGCGTTTTTAGCGCACGAAGGATATTATCGCCCGCTACACCGCACGCTACTCGTCTAGAACTAATGCCAGCTCAATGCTGGCGTTAGCGTCTAGTGTGCGTGGCAATGTTGCAGCGCTATTCCACAGGTTAATGCCCTAACGCAGCTTCATAAAAGGAGCCCTTAATTAGACCACTGTATTATACAATAGAATGGACACTTGAAAATAAAAGATTTAAAAGGAATTTAAAACGACATTTTTTTATTTCTTGAATATTTGGCCACATGCTAATGTTAGCATTAATGTGCGGCCATTTCAAAAATTTAACGTGGGAACATTTAGGGCCTGATTTTATAAACAGTGCCTAGCGGTGCCATCTCTTGGGTACCATTCAGGGGGTTGTCAGTTAACCACTAGGTGCTGTTTACAGAATTGTGTCTAGCATGCCTAACTTGATTTAGGCACTGCGAGGTGTCCTAATGTTAGACGCTGGTATTTTAGGCTACGGTTTTCCTGGCCTAATTTACTGGCACATAATACAGATGCCTACTAATGCCTAAGTAGGATTCTTTAGTTCAGGTGCAGAACTTTGTAACGTGGGAGACATGAAACCGGCAAATTAAAGAGGGATTCCTTGAAATTGCCTGTGGCGAAACATAGTCCTATGTCGGAGTATGTACCCCTAGCCGCGTTTGCAAAACAAAGCAACAAGCATTAAGATGAGTACTTGCTAAGATATATTTATTATATTAAATTATTACTAAGCAGTTAAAGCACTTTAGAAAATCTATATATATATAAAATCGGAGGTATGTATGTGTGTATGTATGTGTGTGTGTATGTGCCGCGATCACGCAAAAACGGCTTGACCGATTTGAACGAAACTTGGTATGCAGATCCCTCACTACCTGGGATGATATGTTCTGGGGGTCTCTCGGCCCACCTGCACATGTGGGCAGAGCTACAAACATAAAATCACGTTTCACCCATTCATGTCAATGGAAAAAATGAAAAAAGCTGCCATTCTCACAGTAATTCAAAACCGGCTTGACCGATTTTAACGAACCTTGGTATGCAGATCCCTCACTACCTGGGGTGATATGTTCTGGGGGTCTCGCAGCCCACCTGCACACGTGGGCGGAGCTACAAACAGAAAATCAGATTTCACCCATTAATGTCAATGGAAAAAATGTTAAAAGCTGCCATTCTCACAGTAATTCAAAAACGGCTTGACCGATTTGAACCAAACTTTGTATGCAGGTCCCTCACTACCTGGGCTGATATGTTCTGGGGGTCTCGCGGCCCTCCTGCACACGTGGGCGGAGCTACAAACAGAAAATCTGATATCACCCAATCATGTCAATGGAAAAAATGTAAAAAGCTGCCATTCTCACAGTAATTCACAAACGGCTTGACCGATTTGAACTAAACTTGGTATGCAGATCCCTCACTACCTGGGGTGATATGTTCTGGGGGTCTCTCGGCCCACAACTCTATGTTGCTTGCTCAAGGGTGGGTTCCCCCAACAAGGTATATGTTCTTGCTCCTGGAGGTGAAACTAAAAATTTTGTTTATAATCACGTTTTGCGTTAGTTGTATTGTATTCATTTTGTCAAATATTTCACATTATAATTTGAATATTGTACTTTTTATTAAGCTGTAAAACAATAATTTCATTCACTACTATAAAGTATCTTTATTTGAATCCATTTACAGTGTTATTGCTATAATTAAATACCCGTGCAACGCCGGGTCATCAGCTAGTAATATATAATATATTAAAAAAAAGACCGATGACGAGTCTGGTGCTATTTGTCTGTGTGTATGAAACTTATATTACATGCAGCTGCACCGCCAAGGTCTATGAGATGAATATTTAAGGTTGCTCTCGATTAATGCTAATGCCTAAATCATACCGTGCTTTTTCTACATCCCTAACCATGCCATGTTTATGTTTTGTGGGTAGCATTAGGCACCTCGACTTAGGTGTTGGTAGGCATTACTCTGAGTTCAAAATACAAAAATCTTTCTATATTTAAAAGTGAATATTTAAACTAAGTACAAAAAAGTGCTCAGAACCAATGACTGGTAGTAAAAAGATCATGCCGGGGTTTTACCCCTAGAGAAAATCTTTACTTGTTCAATCATCGCACTTTAAGTATTGTACTGTATTGGTGACTATTCCAACTTCTCAAAGTGTCATAAACATTCAAAAAGTTTTTAGTGTACTCATTTTGGATGTCTAATTGTTCCAGGTTCTGATGCGTTTCGCCAGACCGGGCTTCCTCAGAGAACCCACACAGAAGTCTCAAAATGGTTGTGATCTAATGTTCTTTCCTTGTGTGGGTTCTCTGAGGAAGCCTGGTCTGGCGAAACGCATCAGAATGCCTACTATTTCTGAATGTAATTCACCTTGAACTACCACTGGAAAGATGTGAGCTAAATATAAATAAAAAAATACATGACTAACAAGAGAGTCTAGGACAGGGGTGCCCAAATGATCAATTGCGATGAACCAGTAGATCGCGAAGGCAACATGAGTCGATCATGTTGCCTTCGAATTCTACCTGCTTCCCGTCGCAGAAGCGCCGAGCCGATCAGCCTTCCCCACCCAATGTCAATTTTGAGAGGTAGTTCCAGGTCAGCCAATCGCTGCTTGGCTGATCCGGAACTTCCTCTCTGACGTCAGAATTGATGTTGGGGGTGTAGGCTGGTCGGCCCGGCGCTTCTACGTCGGAAAGCAGGGAGAGCTTGGGGTGCGGTGGTTTGGGGGCCTGTTCCCCGATGGCGGAAGCAGTGGCTTGGGGGAGAGCAGGGAGAAAAAGAAAGGGAGTAGGCTGGAAAACAGAAAGAAGGGGGGCAGGGAGACAGAAAGAAATAAGGGAATCAGAAAGAAAGGAAGACAGGGGGGAAGAGAGACAGAAAGAAAGAAAGGGGGCATGGAGAGAGACAGACAGAAAGAAGGGGGGCAGGAAGGCAGAAAGAAAGAAGGGAGAAAGAAAGAGGGAGCAGGGAGAGAGAAGACAGACAGAAAGAAAGGGGGCAGGGAGAAAAAAGACAGCTAGAAAGAAAGAAGGGGCAGGGAGAAAGAAAGAAAGAAAGAAAGGGGAGGGGGCAGGGAGAGAGGAAGAAAAAGTTGGCGGAGGGAATAAGGTCTGGAAGCATACAGCAGGCTGAAAGAAGGGAAGAAATATTGGATGCACAGTCAGAAGAAGAAAGTACAACCAGAGATTCATGAAATCACCAGACAACAAAGGTAGGAAAAATGATTTTATTTTCAATTTAGTGATCAAAATGTGTCCGTTTTGAGAATTTATATCTGCTGTCTATAGTTTGCACAATGGCCCCCTTTTACTAAACCGCAATAGCAATTTTTAGTGCAGGGAGCCTATGAGCATTGAGAGCAGCGCAGGGCATTCAACGCAGTTTCCTGCACTAAAAGCAGCTATCGCGGTTTAATAAAAAGGGAGGGGGTATCTTTGTCTATTTTTTTATAGTTGTTACTGAGGTGACATTGCATAGAGTCATCTACCTTGACCTCTTTGAAAAAAAACCCAGAATATAATAATAATAATTTTATTTTTTATATACTGCCCAACCAGAAGTTCCGGGTGGTTCACAACAAGAGAACTGAGGCATATCAGTGAAGATGCAAGATACAGTAGAAATCAGTAGAATACAATGCTATAAAATACAACATGATACAATGTAGAGTGATACCAAGCCAAGTCATTGCATAAATTTACCAAACAGATAGGTTTTCAGTGATTTTCTAAACTTATAGTAAGATTGGGAGTGGGCAATCAGAGAACGCATCCAAAAGTTCATTCTGCCTGCTTGAAAGGCTAGAGTTTTGTCTAAAAAACTTTTAAAATGGCAGGCTTTCGGAGTAGGGTACATGAACATACCCGAGTTTCTTGTGTTCTTGCTTAATGTGAATAGATTTAATTGGGAGGATAAGTATGATGGTAGTAATCCAAAGAGAGCTTTATAAGAAATGCAGCTTAATTTAAAAATGACTCTAGTTTCAAAAGGGAGCCATGGAGTTGCATGTAAAAAGGGCTTATATGGTCAAACTTTGTCAGTCCAAAGATCAAATGTACAGCAGCATTTTGAACCAGGTGAAGTCTTTGCAGTGTTTTCTTGGTTGACCCTAGATATGTGATATTACAATAATCTAAGGTGGATAGGATGGTGGATTGAACTAGTATTCTAAAGGACATCATGTCAAAATATTTTTTTATAGTTCTTAGTTTCCATAAAATGGCGAAGCATTTTTTAGTCAGTTGGTCTGTGTGTTTCTCGAACGTTAGGTGTCAGTCCATAGTTACTCCCAGGATTTTGATATGACTTAATATTTTAAATTTTTGGCCATTAAGTTGAATGGAAGTTTCTCTGAGTTTATCATTAGGACTAGCTAGGAAGATCTTAGTTTTCTCAGGGTTGAGTTTCAGTTTTGACTTGAACAGGGTAACCTACCAAACCCTTAGTTGCCCGGGAATAATGATACTTGCACAAACGTTTCCATCCAATATTATTTTTATTTAAAATTAACAGCAAACCTCAATTCATTAGGCCATATGTGCAAGAGGGTCGTCATACATAGTCAGGCATGTCAAAGTTCATCTCTCCTGACAAATATGATCTCCCTGAGAATCAACGCCCCAAAGTTCATTTATATACTTTTGCAGTACCTAGTATGACATCACAGTTGTCAACCAATCAACCAAGAGAGGCTGGCCGTTTGTGGAACAAAGATATTCCTTTTAACTTTTAGAGATACCAGGATTAAAGAAAAGTTTTACAAATCACATCCTTGTTTTACATCAATTTCTGAATGCGTAACACATTATAACGTACCCAATAAACACTTTGTAATTCTCAAAAAGTTTAAATCAACCAGTTCTTCTGTGTTTAGAGAACTCGTGTTTTGGAGAAAACTGACAGTCTGGGGTTTTACAGACACAAAAAGAACATACGTATAACCCCTCCTAACGAGAACTCCCAATATGGGCTAAATGAGCCCTCCATTCACAAGTTTCTGAAAGGTCAGATAGGTCAAACTGCAAATGAGTTACTTTTCTGGATTTCTCCAGGTTTAAAATATATAAAAACTATAGTTTATGATTTTATGTTCAAACATACATGCACACACATAATCAAACACATTCTCACGCATTCGGAGCCCCAAAACATTCATTAACCATTCAATACTTAAATACAAATTATATTCACTTTCTTCTATACCCAGCATTGGAATGTGAAATCAGATATGCTCCAAGCTAACTAGCTCAAGAACATCTGCTATCAGTTAGGCCATGAGGATCTTCTGGCGCGAACCCTTTAGACCAGGGATCTCAAAGTCCCTCCTTGAGAGCCACAATCCAGTCGGGTTTTCAGGATTTCCCCAATGAATATGCATTGAAAGCAGTGCATGCACATAGGATCTCATGCATATTCATTGGGGAAATCCTGAAAACTCGACTAGAATGTGATACTCAAGGAGGGACTTTGAGACCCCTGCTTTAGAGCAAAGAACAGACACAAAGAAGAATAGAAACAAAATGGAGGCAGATTAATACAAAATGAAGTTATTAATACCTGTATAAGTGTGTTATGTATATCTACCTGGCTTCCAGATGCATATACTCTTTCCCTCCTGGTAACCCCTAGTGTTTTCCTGTTATTCTCTAATGTCATTTTTCTGGCCTTTGCCGCAATCCATATTCAGTTTTTTATTGTTGTATTTATGCACCAACTTTTCATAAGTTTCTGTTGGGCATGGCCATAACTATCACATATGCATCTAACTAGATTTACCCAGAATCACATAAAAAGGAGGCATCTCATTTGTAGAAAAAATCTACAACATTCAAATTTTTTCTTACACACTATCCATTCCAATCCAGTATATCATAGCGCCCCCTACCAGCCATCCAGTGCCACTACTCAGACTGGAACATCCATTGTTTTATTTTTCCCAGGATATTTGAGATTAGGTTATTTAGTTCTGTTGAAAATGATTGGAGTGGTTTTAGTATAGTGATATCATCAGCGTATATGTAGAATGCCAAAGGGACTAAGTATATGTTGAACAGTGTTGGCGAGCCTTGCAGTCTTCTACATAATATCTGTGAGCAACCAACATACGTAAAGGGCCTCTTTTAGAAAGCCGTGGTAGTAATTCCCCTGCAGCAAATGCACTGAAGCTTATTCAGTTGCTGTGATTTTGGTGCATTTACTATGGGAGAATCGCTACTGCAGGTTTGCAAAAGAGACCCAAAATAAATGACAAGAATCCGATTAGCTAATTATAGGGGTGTGTGGACTATTAAACTGAACTGGGTAAAAGAGAAGAGTTTTACATATTCTACGCAATGGTGTCGGTTTCCAGAAATGCTGCTTGTTCAAATGAGCAACGCGATACTCAGAATTCAACATAGGATCAAAGGAGACACTGTGCACCTTCAGTGTGTTTCATTTTTCAAGCACACATTCTTTAAAGGGAGTGCATTACCTATAAGTGGTGGCGTCAGAGTTTCTAAGAGCCAGATCGTTTTTTGTTCTATCAGCATTTAGCATAAGACACTTGCCCCCCCTTATGAACCCGCATCAGTGTTTTTTTATTATCGGCCATGGCGGTACAAGCTGCGACGCTCACAGAATTCCTGTGAGCGTCAGAACTTTTTACTGCTGTGGCTGGCAATAAAAAACGCTAACGTGGCTTCATAAAGGAGGGGGGGGGGAGTTAGTTAGTTCTATTTTGTAAAGATGACAAAGGCATCTTTGAGCCTTTGTAATGTAGCCTTATATAATGACCCCTCTCCCCAGTAGCGTACAGATGTCCTTGTGCAAATTTTACCCTATTTTGAAGATGTCAATGTGTGCATGTAGTTTCAGGTTTAATTTTAATTTGATATACAGTATATCTCCGTGAATTTGCGGTTTGTGAATCGCAGACTCGGTCTTTTGTGTTATTTTCCGACCGCCTCTTCCTAGTACTAAAGTCAGGCTACACCAATCAGGAGCTGCTTTGACACGCCAGATAGCATGTCAAAGCAGCTCCTGATTGGTGTAGCCTGACTTTAGTACCAGGAAGAGGTGATTGGAAAATACTCGTAATGACCCTGCACCCGCCGGCACCCCAGCTGCCCTCTCCTGCCTCTGATCTGCTCCTAAACTGCATTTGTGGTTTTTCAAAATTTGCGGGTGTTCCTGGAACATAACCCCCATGAATTTCGAGGGAGTACTGTACAACCTATCTAGTAGTCTAAGCGGTGTGTTAAAATAAATTAATTTTAAGAAACATTTGTTGACGAAGACAGGTACAAATGAACATTAAACCAATACTCGCTACAAGAGGGAAGAAGGGAGAATAATTACATTATATTTCTAAAAAAAATAAAACAAGAGGGCAACACAGGGCATAAATTATACCGCCCCCCCCCCCCATCACAACTGTGAGCAGATTATGCCCCAGGATGCCTTAATGCAGATCACATAAAAGTGACGCTCTTTTATGCATCTACATTCTCTGCAGAAAACCTGCTTTACATGCTCTATAACATAAGCACCTAAATATAGACTAATCTAATCTTCTATTTCTGCATCGCACATACCTAAGCAGGCTCAAGGTGACTTACAAAGAGAAGTGAGAGAAAGCGGAGACTAATAGCACTAGCGCGTGAATGATACAGATTTGCCATTTGGCCTTTATCTGCCATCATGTATCTATGTTTCTTGTTAAGTAGTATTCTATAGGCCTGATATTCAGAAAAGGCTGAGTTCCTAAATTAGCCTCCTAAATTTGTACCCTATTTTCAGCCAAATTTAGCAGCATAACTTTTCAGCTGAAAATTCATCTTATTTTAGTAGCTTAGAAGTTATGCTCATAAATGTAGGCCATATCATCAAAAAGGAGAAACACCAGGGTAGTATTAAACTCTTCACTTTTTCAAAATGAGTAAAATCACTCCAATTATCATGCAAAAACCTCTTTATCTTCTGTCTTCTATACCAAGATGGTTTAAAAAAAAAAAAATAAAAAATCAGTGTTCAAAACTTCTTCTTAGCATCCCATGCACTAGGTGGGTCTTTTATACATGCTTCCTAAAATTTCTTTTAAAACTAAAACTGACCAGGAGAAGGAATATCAGAAATTCAACGTGTGAAGGGGATTATGGGGCCTCTTATAGCACACAGCTCTTTCAGAACCTACTTTACCAATCCCAGTTCTTTAATCATTTGTTCCTCCCCCCCAACCACCCTGTTTTTAGACAGCGCTGGAATCCTTGGGGATAGATAAGCGCAGTTTCACACTTTATTAGTGCACCTTGTTCTATGGAATATTTCATATATAATTAATTTTAAAAAACATTTCGCAAATAAAATCAAGAAATGGGGAGGAACAAATGATTAAGAACTGGGATTGGTGAAGTGGGTTCTGAAATAGCTGTGTGCTATATTTCTTTATACCGTGATATTTTTTAATTTGTATGTTCTTAACTTTTATATTCTGAAATGTATTCATAGACCCCTGATGAAAGCTATTGTTGAAACTTGGACAAGTTCGATTCTTCTTCAGTAAAATTTTATATGTTGCTCCTTTTGGTTGTTCCTCCTCCTTTGGACCACTTTTGTTGTCTTGTGTCACTGATTGCCCTGAAGTTGACCAGTTTCAAGGCACTGACACTGGCATCACTAGGCATGCTCAGTTTAACCAACACAACCCCCTCCCCCACAGTCTGAGCCCTGAACCTGTGCTGATGTATCGGTAGAACTAAGCATGTGGGGAGGGAGGGAAGATGCTTTTGTCGGAGCATTCCTGCTAGCTGCACTGACCATGTGCACTGCCACTGGTTTACAAGATGTTTGAAAGCACTAAAATAGGGAAAAGAAAGAAGGCCAGTAAAGTACCATGTTTCCCCGAAAATAAGACCTGTCCCAAAAATAAGCACTACCATGATTTTTAAAGATGCTCCTAATATAAGCCTTACCCCCAAAATAAGCCCTAGTTAAGATCAACCATCGAATATTCCTGACACTCCCCAACTCCATCCCTGACACTAGTGCTGCCCAACTCGCCGCAAAAAATTGGACTCGTCAACTCAGCATCCCCCAACCCGGTGAAACCTGACATACCTCCACTCCAAGGCCGCCTAAAGCGGCAGCAGCAGCAGTGCTCTAAACAGGCTGCTTCGTGGTCTTCCCCACTGGGGCTCTCCCTCTGCCGCATCACAGTGGGAGGGTCAGTAAGGTTCTGCTGCACAGGGGGATGGGAGGGAGCGATAGAAAGATGTGGCACAAGGGAATGGGTGAGAGGGGAGGAAAGATGCTGCACATGGGGGGGGGGGGAAGTAAGAAAATTGGAAGAATTGGGGTGGAGGAGAGGAAGGGAGAGATGATTGTTGTATATGAAAAAAAAATAAGATATCCCCCGAAAATAAGCCCTAATACATTTTTGGGACCCAAAATTAATATGACACTGTCTTATTTTCGGGGCAACATGGTATCTCTTAACTGTTTCTTTTGGGTTTGTTTTGCAGCTTGCCATGCTGGAGATGTGTAGTTGTGGGCAATGGACACAGGCTAAAGAATAGCTCCCTTGGAGATGTCATTAACAAGTATGACATTGTTATGAGGTAGGTGCTACCAATACACAGGACAGAGAGGCACGGATTTGGTATTATCCTGGGTACAATGCATACAGTGGAGGTAGTGTTTGTAAATTTATCTCAACCCTATTCATGCAAGGCAACTTGTTGAAATTTGTCAAAACATTCAGTCTAATCGACATTTAGTTGTCAATGTTTTATCAATGTTTTTAATAAGTCTTCAGTATATGCCAACCACCCGCCTATCAATTCATGGCTGAAGTATTGCCTGGCAAATTCATCCTAATCAGACTTATTTTTGTTTTTGTAAAAATTTTCAATATTCAAGTGCTCCTAAAGTGCTAGTTTTGTGCTCTTAAATACTTCTAAAATATTTTCAAACTTTAAACTTTACGAATCTTGTACTTAGCTTTATGCTTTGTATATTTGATTTCCTCTGTTTGTTAATTTCTGTTGAACGTCATGCTCCGACATGTTTTGTCAAAGGCTTTATCAAGAAGAGGTCCCCTAATGCATCTTTTTTTTCATATAAATCAACAATCTTTGTATAATTTAATAAATTCTCCAAATTATAATAAACGAAGTGTGTAACCCAAACAGATTAGCCCTTCATAGTAACATAGTAACATAGTAGATGATGGCAGATAAAGACCCGAATGGTCCATCCAGTCTGCCCAACCTGATTCAATTTAAATTTTTTTTTTTTTTTCTTCTTAGCTATTTCTGGGCGAGAATCCAAAGCTTTACCCGGTACTATGCTTGGGTTCCAACTGCCGAAATCTCTGTTAAGACTTACTCCAGCCCATCTACACCCTCCCAGCCATTGAAGCCCTCCCCTGCCCATCCTCCTCCAAACGGCCATGCACAGACACAGACCGTACAAGTCTGCCCAGTAACTGGCCTAGTTCAATCTTTAATATTATTTTCTGATTCTAAATCTTCTGTGTTCATCCCACGCTTCTTTGAACTCAGTCACAGTTTTACTCTCCACCATCTCTCTCGGGAGCGCATTCCAGGCATCCACCACCCTCTCCGTAAAGTAGAATTTCCTAACATTGCCCCTGAATCTACCACCCCTCAACCTCAAATTATGTCCTCTGGTTTTACCATTTTCCTTTCTCTGGAAAAGATTTTACCAGTGTTGATCCGCTGCATTCTGACTTAATCTCTGTAGTGCTAAGATGGCCGCGGCATTGTTTCTTTGGTCTTTATAAATCTAGGTGTTGAACCTGCATAGTGACCGGGGAATTCAAATCTTTGTGACTTTATAGTAATGTCATCCACTCGATCTCCTGTTTGAGTCCAAAAGGAGTCACGGTATTCAAAGTAAAAATCCAGCGCTGTTCCTTGCTATTTAGCCTCTTTTCATAATTTCCTCCCTCCCACCCTTCTTTTAAATGATCAATGATTCGCCATTGGATATCATCTACTGTGTGAGCCTTATCTAGTCAATGTTGAACCAACGGAGCCTGAATGTTGCCTGTCGAGATTCTAAATTTATGTTCATTCAGACATATTTGAACCAGTCGGCTGCTGCGTCCGATATATATCATATCTCATGGGCATACAATTACGTACACAACGTTGTGAGATTTACATGTGGTATGTGTGTGAGAATCAATAGTGATGGTTCTTTTCCCCCTCAATTGTTTTTTCACACCATTGGCATGGATTCCCCAAATAGAAACATCACTATTGACGTCACTACGCAGACACGTTCAACACCTAGAGTTATAAAGACCAAAGAAACAACGCCGTGGCCATCTTAGCACTACAGAGATTAAGTCAGGATGCAGCGGATCAACACTGAAGGGGGTAATCTGTTTGGGTTACACACTTCAAGAGAACGTTAAGAACACCTTGAATGAGCCAAGTGCAAAGTGATCCACCCACGTAATCTGCAGTGAGACCATATAGCACTTTATAACACAATAATCCAAATTTAAAGATGACTCTGCCCTCAACTGAAAGCCAGTGCAACCTACAATAGTAAGGCGTCAGATGACCTGACTTTTTAAAATTTAAAATTAACCTTACTGCAGTATTTTGGATCATTTGCATTCTATAAAGATTTTATTTGAAGGCCTGCACGAAATTTCAAACCGTTCTTTAGATATGTTAAATGGAAGCAAACGCTAGGGAGGAGGTGGGACCACTAGGCGACGGAGACAGAATGGGAGTGGTGAAGGAGGAGAAAGAAGTCACAGAAAGACTTAACATGTTCTTTTCGTTTTTATTTACAAACGAAGACACAACCAACATACCAGAACCTGAGCAATTCTTCAATGGAAATCAAGCAGAAAAATTAACATCCATGGAAGTGAGCCTTGAAGATGTGTGCAGGCAGATAGAAAAACTAAAAACTGACAAATCCCCGGGTCCAGACAGAATCCATCCAAGGGTTCTGAAGGAATTAAAGGAGGAGATAGTGGAACTACTGCAGCAAATTTGCAACCTATCCCTGAAAACAGGCGTGATCCCGGAGGATTGGAAGATAGCCAGTGTCGCGCCCATCTTTAAAAAGGGATCAAGAGATGACCCGGGAAACTACAGACCGGTGAGTCTGACCTCGGTTCCAGGGAAAATGGCGGAAGCACTGATAAAAGAAAACATCGATGAACATTTTGAAAGAAACGAACTTCTGATAACCAGCCAACATGTTTTCTGCAGGGGAAGATCGTGCCTAACTAACTTATTGCACTTCTTCGAAGGAATTAACAAATGGATGGACAGAGGAGACCCCATAGACATCATATACCTAGATTTCCAAAAAGCCTTTGAGAAGGTGCCTCATGAACGTCTACTCCGGAAACTGAAGAACCACGGGGTAGACGGAAACGTACATATATGGATCAGAAACTGGTTGGCGGGTAGAAGACAGAGGGTAGGGGTGAAGGGACACTACTCGGACTGGAGGAGGGTCACGAGTAGTGTTTCGCAGGGCTCGGTGCTCGGGCCGCTGCTATTTAATATATTCATAAATGATCTAGAAACAGGGACGAAGTGTGAGATAATAAAATTTGTGGACGACACCAAACTATTTAGTGGAGCTCGGACTAAACAGGACTGCGAAGAATTGCAAAGGGACTTTAACAAACTAGGGGAATGGGCGACGAGATGGCAGATGAAGTTCAACGTTGAGAAATGTAAAGTATTGCATGTGGGAAGCAGAAACCCGAGGTACAACTATACGATGAGAGGGATGTTATTGAATAAGAGTACCCAAGAAAGGGACTTGGGGGTAATGGTGGACATGACAATGACGAATAGAATGCTAGGTATAATCAAGAAGGGTATTACAACCAGAACGAAAGAAATTATCCTGCTATTGTATCGGGCGATAGTGCGCCCGCATCTGGAATACTGCGTCCAATATTGGTTGCCGTACCTTAAGAAGGATATAGCGTTACTCGAGAGAGTTCAGAGGAGAGCGACACATCTGATAAAAGAGATGGAAAACCTTTCATACGCTGAGAGATTGGATAAACAGGGTCTCTTTTCCCTGGAGAAGAGGAGACTTAGAGGGGATATGATAGAGACTTACAAGATCATGAAGGGCATAGAGAGAGTAGAGAGGGACAGATTCTTCAAACTTTTGAAAAATAAAAGAAGAAGAGGGCATTCGGAAAAGTTGAAAGGAGACAGATTCAAAACAAATGCTAGAAAATTCTTCTTTACTCAACGTGTGGTGGACACCTGGAATGCACTTCCAGAGGATGTAATAGGGCAGAGTACGGTACTGGGGTTCAAGTAAGGATTGGACAATTTCCTGCTGGAAAAGGGGATAGAAGGGTATCAATAGAGGATTACTGCACAGGTCCTGGACCTGTTGGGCCGCCACATGAGCGGACTGCTGGGCACGATGGACCTCAGGTCTGACCCAGCGGAGGCATTGCTTATGTTCTTATGCATAATAAATGATGTTGCAATAATTCAAAGTGCTGAGAATCAAAGACTGCACTAAAAACTCCACTTTTCAAGCAAATGCGTGGACAAAAAAGTGGGGTTTCAACAATAATAGTAGAACATGGCACTGTGTTGGACGTGCACAGAGTATAATGGTACAGACGTGAACTGGACTAGAATTATGTAACCCTTTGTTCCAGAAGATCATATTGTTTCCAAGGAGTAAGCTCAAATAATTATTTTCCCTGGTCCTCTCGCCACTATTACTTACATAAGCAGCAGAACACTGCTTTTTTTTGGGGGGGGGAGGGGGCAGGAGCTCTGCCCTAGCACAAGACTTCTAAACAGCTCCCGAGTCCCCCACCCACCTCCTCCAGGCACTTTAGTTAAATCTTCAGCATTCACCGTGCAATGTCTGCGAACAGGCCTGCCTCAGGAAGTAGAACGAAGGATTCTGGGGCAGATCTGCTCTCTGATGCTGCACGGTTGATTCGCGGTGGCTGCCCGAAGATTTATGCAACACCACCGGGAGAAGGGTGAGCGGGAGGGCCAAAAAAAAAAAAAAAAAGCGACTGAGAATTTTGGGGGAGACCATGGCCCCCGTGGCCTCCCCCATTCCAATTCCTATGTAAGTGTAACATTCATGTTCACCTTCAGGGGTGAAATGGATTCTATAGTAGGAGAAAGGGATTTCCCTTCAAGGCCTAAGGTATTTAGTTCCACCCTTATCAATAATACAGTCTTTTTAGGTGCTCCAATTAAGTTTTGTTCAAATTTTTACAAAACAGGTAGTTGAGACTTTGAGGCATTTTTTTCCATGGATGTACAGCATTGATCAGATATGTCTCTTCATAGTACTACAATGTACTGCTCCTTCATCTGTATCCCTTTTCACCTGGGGATTTTTTTTTTTTATCTTTCTGCCACATCTACTCCTGCAAAAGGCTCTGCATGCATAGGTGCCAACATTTCAAAATGCTCGAGGGTGCCAGGCACAATACAAATTGCTTCTCCTTTGACACTGTGAAAAAGCGGCTGAGCTAAGAGCCTTTCCTCTGACATCAGAGGGACTTCCCCGGATGTCAGAGGGAAAGCATTTGGCTCAGCCATGTGCAGCATGTAGGACATGCTGACCATGGCTTTGTTGAAGAGAGACAAGTGCAGCTCTAGTAAGGAGGAAGAGGGAGACGACCAGAACATGGTTAAACCTGAGGGGCCACAAACTCGGGACACAGAATAAAGGGAGGGAGGGAGGAAGAGGGGCATGTTGGGACACAGGAGGGAGGAGAGATATAGAAGCAAAGGAGGGAGCACAAACTAGGAAGGGGGAGAGGGAGACATCACATTTGGCCATGAGTGCTTGGCTGCCAATGTTTGGCCGTGTAACGGTTGGCTGCCAATGTGGCCGACAGTGGCTGCGACCATACGTGATGATTCGGTTTCTAATATCATACATTCCTTCTGCCAGTATCATACTGGGCTAATCAGAATCCCAATGGGATCCTTAAAGCGCCTGTTGGTACAGACAATAGCACTAAGATGGCTTTGCATTGCAATACAGGATGGTACAAGGTATGCTGCTAGAATTACAAAGTGAGGCATGATGCTGAACACAGACATGGAAGAAATGCGACGCCATGTTGAATTTTGTCTAAGGTAGAATGGACATGTGCACTACAGTTACTCATGCTCCCTTTTTCTGTGTGCTTTCCACCCTTCATTCTCACAGGCTGAACAATGCTCCTGTACACAAGTATGAGCACGATGTGGGTAACAAGACCACTTTGCGCCTGTTCTACCCGGAGTCTGCAGACTTTGACCCTCACTTACAGAACAATCCAGACTCTCTCATGGTGTTGGTTCCCTTTAAAACCCCTGATATACAGTGGCTAAAGGCCGTTCTAAACAATGAGAAGAGGGTAAGTTGTGCAGGGCTGGTTCTCTTTTCATTTCATTCTTCTTGTTAATATAAATTGATAATGATAGACAATCAAGTGATATTGTATGTGTTCAAATGTTATTTTCTGACGCACTTGTTGTAAGATATAAAAATGAATAAAGAATTTAAAATATTTCATTCTAATTTTTTTTCTTTTTTAATCTCATCTTCCAATGAAGACAGTGGCCTTATACTTTATTATTTCTATTCAGCTTTTATCCAGAACGGATTACAAATATTGCATGCATATTAAAACACTTGACAAATCAAAGCATATAAATAGCTCATTCGTAAAACTATCAAGACTTAGCTCAAAAGTACTGTAAAAAAAGATAAAAAGTGAAAGCTATATGCTAAGTAGCATATTTCATCTGACAGAAAAGATGTTTTTCAACATTTTCTTAAACTGATGTAAATCTTTCTGTTGCCGAAGATACATAAGAACATAAGAATAGCCTTACTGGGTCAGACCAATCCAGGTCACAAGTACCTGGCAAAAACCCAAGGAGTTGCAGCATTCCATGCTACCTATCCAGGGCAAGCAGTGGCTTCCCCCATGTCTTTTTCAATAACAGAGTATGCACTTTTTCTCCAGGAACTTAACCTTTCTTAAAACCAGATATGCTATCCACTCTTACCACAACTTCTGGCAATGCGTTCCATAGGTTAACTATTCTCTGATTGAAAACATATTTCCTCCCTATTGGTTTTAAAAGTATGTCCCTGTAACTTCATCGAGTGTCCCCTAGTCTTTCTAATTTATGACATAGTGAAAAATCGATCCACTTGTACCCATTCTACTCCACTCAGGATTTTGTCGACTTCAGTTATATCGCCCCTCACCTGTCTCTTTTCCAAGTTGAATAGCCCTAATCTTTTTAGTCTTTCCTCATACAATAGGACTTTCATCCCCTTTATCATCTTGGTTGCTCTTCTTTGAACCTTTTCTAGTGCTGCTATATCTTTCTTGAGATAAAGGAGACCAGAATTGAATGCAATACTCCAGGTGAGGTCGCACCTGGCATTATAACATTCTTAGTCTTGTTAACCATCCCCTTTTTAATAATTCCTAGCATCTTGTTTGCTTTTTTTGGCCCCCTCCGCACATTATCTACAATGTCACCCAGATCCATTTCTTGGGTGCTAATCCCCAAGGTGGACCCTAGCATCTGGTAACTGTGATTTTGGTTATTCTTCCCAATGTGCATCACTTTGCATTTGTCCACATTAAATTTCATCTGCCACTTGGACGCCCAGTCTTCCAATTTCCTTGGGTCTGCCTGCAGTTTTTCACAATCTGCATGTGTTTTAACAACTTTGAACAGTTTAGTGTCTTCTGCAAATTTAATCACCTCATTCGTCATTCCAATTTCCAGATCATTTATAAATAAATTAAATAGCACTGGTCCCAGTACAGATCCCTGCAGCACTCCACTGTTTACTCTCCTCTATTGAGAAAAATGGCCATTTAACCCTACCCTCTGTTTTCTATCCGATAACCAATTCCTAGTCCACAACTGAACTTTGCTACTTATCCAATGTCTCTTTAATTTTCTCAGGAGCCTCTCATGAGGAACTTTGTCCAAAGTTTTCTTAAAATCTAGATACACTACATCAACAAGATCACCTTTAGCCGCATGTTTCTTCACAACTTCAAAGAATTCAAGCAAATTGGTGAGGCAAGACCCATGCTGTTTCATTAAATCATGCTTGTCTATGTGTTCCACAATTTTATTTTTTATAATTGTTTCCACCATTTTGCCTAGTACGGAAGTCAGGCTTACCGGTCTGTAATTTCTCAGATCTCCCCTGGAACCCTTTATAAAAATTGGCGTAACATTGGCCACCCTTCAATCTTCAGGTACTACAGACAATTTTAGCGACAGGTTACAAATCACTAACAGCAGGTTAGCAATTTCATGTTTGAGTTCTTTTAGTACTCTGGTCCAGCACATGTAAACACAGTGGCGTACCTAGGGTATGTGGCACCCGGGGCCCATCATTTTTTGACACTCCCCCCCACCCACCCCTCATGTAAAAAATATTTTTTGTAATAACCATGAAACGGTATAAATGGTCAGAATAGAAACAGGGAGTGAAAATATTCTTTTATTGAACCTCATATATGTAACCATTATTCCAAACATAACAAAGTTCCCCTTGGACTGGAAAACCGCCAACGTAATCCCACTCCACAAAAAGGGCTGCAGGACTAAGACAGCAAACTACAGACCAGTGAGTCTCACGTCTATAGTGTGTAAACTCATGGAAACACTGATCAAACAGAATCTTGACACAATCCTAGACGAAGAAAAACTCGTGATCCACACCAACACGGGTTCACCCAGGGTAGATCCTGCCAATCTAATCTGATTAGCTTTTTTGACTGGGTTACTAGACAACTGGATGCCGGAGAGTCACTGGACGTGGTATATTTGGACTTCAGTAAAGCATTTGATAGCGTCCCTCATCGAAGATTACTGAACAAGTTGAAATCGATAGGATTAGGAGACACTTTAACTACATGGGTTGGGGAATGGCTGAGCGGTAGACTTCAAAAGGTGGTGGTGAACGGTACCCCATCCGAAGCATCGGACGTGATCAGTGGAGTGCCGCAGGGCTTGGTCCTGGGCCCGATTCTATTTAACTTATTCATAAGAGATATGACGCAAGGACTTAGAGGAAGGGTATCACTGTTCGCTGACGATGCCAAGCTTTGCAACATAGTAGGCAAAAGCTTATTACCTGATAATATGACACACGACCTAATGTTGCTGGAACAATGGTCAACTACTTGGCAGCTAGGCTTCAATGCTAAAAAATGCAAGATAATGCACCTGGGTAAGAGAAACCCGCATAGAACTTATGTACTAAATGGTGAGACCTTGGTTAGGACCATGGCGGAACGTGACCTAGGGGTGATCATTAGTGAGGACATGAAGGTTGCCAATCAAGTGGAGAAGGCTTCCTCCAGGGCAAGACAAATGATGGGGTGTATCCGCAGAGGTTTCGTCAGCAGGAGACCTGAAATTATGATGCCGTTGTACAGAGCCATGGTGAGGCCTCACTTGGAGTACTGTGTTCAGTTTTGGAGACCACACTACTGAAAAGACGTGCTGAGGATCGAGTCGGTTCAGCGAACGGCCACCAGGATGGTCTTGGGGCTCAAGGATCTCACGTATGAAGAAAGATTTAAAAAATTGCGGCTGTACTCACTTGAGGAAAGAAGAGAACGGGGAGATATGATTGAAACATATAAGTACATCACGGGACGCATCGAGTCAGAAGATGATATCTTCTGGCTCATGGGACCCTCGACCACCAGAGGGCATCCGCTGAAGATCAGGGGAGGGAAGTTTCATGGCGACTCCAGGAAGTACTTCTTCACCGAAAGAGTAGTGGATCATTGGAACAGACTCCCACTCAAGGTGATAAAGGCCAGCAGCGTGACGGATTTTAAGAGAAAATGGGATACTCACGTGGGATCTTTAAGGGAGTAAATTTAGGGGAGGGGATACTTGGAATGGGCAGACTTGGTGGGCTATAGCCCTTTTCTGCTGCTTTTTTCTATGTTTCTAACATAACATAACATAAATTATGTCTGAATTGTCATGACATCAGAAGTATGTATGGAGTAGTTGCAGGTGATGCTTGGGACAGTTCTGATTGTGTTAGTTCGGTTTTATGTGTTTTTTGAATAGAAGGGTTTTTATTTCTTTTTTGAAGGTTTTGTAGTCTGTGATCGAGGTCAATAGGTTGTAGAGTTGGGGGTCGAGTGTTGCAGCTCGAATGGCTAGGAGGTTGTCGAACAGTTTTTTTCTTTTGACGTTTTTGGTTGGAGGGTGGGTGAATGGTGTGCGAGTTCTCCTATGTCTGGTTGAGGTGGATTTAATTATTTAGCTGAAGAAATTAGTTACCCCCTCATCCCACACACATTAATTCTCTTCCATTTTTGTTCCCATTATAAAAAACACTGATAAGTTCCCAGAAAAAAAATACATTAAAATAAGAAGTGAAAACAAAGGCCCCTACAGATGAGAACATAACATAAGAATAGCCTAACTGGGTCAGACCAATGGTCCATCATGCCCAGTAGCCCATTCTCATGGTACCCAATCCAAGTCACTAGTACCTGGTCAAAACTCAAAGAGTAGCAACATTCCATGCTACCGATCCAGGGCAAGCAGACACTTCCCCATGTCTTAATAACAGACTATGGACTTTTCCTCCAGGAATTTGTCCAAATCTTTCTTAAAACCAGCTAAGCTATCTGCTTTTACCATAACTTCTGGCCACTTCATTTTTAAGCTTAGATCTTTCCTTCCAAACAGAGACCTTGCTAGATGTCAAATAAAGCACAAGGGAACTTCACACGGACTTAGCTGTGCAGGAAATGTGAATCTCCTCATACACCCACCTATAAGTGCAAAAATGTGCAAAGGTCTGTTTTTTTCTTTCGATCACTACATAGCCTAATGCCACACAAGCAGCACTGTTACAAAAGGTCAATGCTAAGGTTAACAAAGTTTCCTTCCTTGGACCACAAGGAGATACTGACAAACCACTGGAAGAGATCCCAAAACAACTACCTAGGCACAATACCCAAAGACCCACTCAGTGTGTGAACCAGTTGAGTGGAGTGGACTAACTGAGGGGTGGAAATGGGCCCTGAGTTTGTTCAGGAGAATTTCCCAGACCACCTCTTCCTCTCAACACATTGACATACTGCCATCACCACCACCACTACCACTAGGAACACCTCACTGGGTAGGCCAGCAATGCTTATAAACTTTATAAAACACATTATTATATTTTTTTATAAAGCACATATTTTAACTGAACTCTCTGACATCCTCAGCCTTTCCATTCACAAAAATAGAAAGAAGAAAAGTTCCTATTTCCTGCTGTCTCATGTCCCCGGCCTATACAATATTTTTCTTCTGCAGACCCTTCAAAAGTCTGACCAAATCCTCGTTTCACTTGCATTATAAAGTACTGACAATGCCATCTCTCCCCAATCCCAGGTCCTAAAGTCTGAGACAGTAGCGCAAACTGCCCGATTCAGGAAGAAAAATTTCGATTCAGCCTATTTAATTGGTTTTTCGATTCGATTTTCCTGCCCAGTTGGGTGATATTTTTCAAAAATCCTGGTGGGTTTTATAGCTTTTTCACCCCCTTTGGCTTCTCCTAACCACACTGGCGCTGTGGTGTAAATAAAATAAAGAAACAAAAAGGATTTTTCCTCTCTCTGTTAAATCCTAGCTCACGTTTGCGGTCTAACACCAGCTCTGGCAGGATACACATTTCAAATTTGACATATTGTAATCACAAAACAGAAATTAAAATTAATTTTTCTACCTTTTGTTGTCTGGTTATTTTTCAAATCTTGTTGGTCCCAGGCTCTGGTTGTCTTCTGATAACTTGCTTGCCAGGGTCTCCTTCTTTCTTCATGCTAACCATCTATCTGCCATCTCTGTCCTCCCTTTCCATTTCCCTTCCCTCCCCAGGAAGTCTGGTATCTTTCCTTTTTTTCATCTCCCTCCACAGATCCACCTTTTCTTAACTACCCTTTCATCCGGCATCTCTCCCTCCTTCCCCATCACCCCAGGGCCCACCATCTCTTCCTTTCTTTTCCCAATTAATCAAGAACCTACAGGGTAAAGTACAATGATATAAAATCAGAGCCATGGGCAAACCCCTGCGGAGTTCCACAAGGATCTCCACTCTCACCTATGCTCTTCAACCTCTTTCTCTCCTCCCTAGGAGCCACTCTAGATAACCTAAATGTCACATCCTTCAGCTACGCAGACGACATCACCATACTCCTCCCCTTCGACCCATCAGATACCACCACCACAACAAAGCTGGAAACAACCTTAGATACAGTAGAAAAATGGATGATGGATCACAAACTAAAACTAAACTCAGAAAAAACAAAATTCCTCTTGCTTGAGCAGGCCAAAACGCCTGCCATCACAGAACTGAAAATCAAAAACACCAAATACCCAATACAACCCGAACTAAAACTCCTAGGAGTTATAATAGACAGTTGCTGCACAATGCAGTCCCAAATCAACAAGACGACCCAGAAAGCCTTTCTAACCATGAGAAATCTACGTAAAATCAGAAAATTCTTCAACCCAGCACAATTCAGACTAATTGTCCAATCCCTAGTCTTAGGTCTGCTGGACTACTGTAACTCCCTCTATCTTCCTTGTCCAGCCACTATGATAAAAAGACTCCAGACCATACAAAACACCGCCCTCAGACTGATCTACTCACTCAGAAAATATGATCACAAAACTACTGCCTTCTTAGACTCCCACTGGTTACCCATACAAGCACGAATTCAATTCAAGTTCTACTGCCTATTATTCAAAGCGTTACATGGCTCTTCCCCTTCCTACCTAAACAACCGCTTATACCAGATCTCCACCTCAAGACACAGAAGAACCCCAAACCCTTTTACCTTTCCCCCACTCAAAGGCACACTACGCAAGAAATTGTTTGACAACCTTCTGGCAACACAAGCAGCAAAACTCAACCATACCATCTCCAATCTGCTGACAACATCGGACGACTTCAAAACATTCCGAAAAGAAATCAAAACCCTGCTTTTCAAAAAATTCATCCAAATATCTTAACCATTCTTCACCTACCTCAAGATATTACGTCCCCAAATAACCCACCTAAACACCTTCCAAGCAAACAGACCCAAAAATTAGATGGTAATCCTACCTACTCTAACAATATTCTCTTTGTCCATATCACACAGTTCAGCACTGTCATTTTACTATCCAACCCCTAAATCCCCTTAGGAATCTATCCAGCTATCTCTCCTCTGTCAAAAAAAAAAAAAAAAAAAATTGTATCTTCACTGGAAAATGTCCAGTCAAATCTTTTGTAATCCGCCTTGAACTGCAAGGTATAGGCGGAATAGAAATCCGTAATGTAATGTAATGTAATGTATCTCTATCCCTCCTCCAAACCATCCCTTGTGTCCAATTTCTCTCCCTTTCTGTTCCTTCCCTCCCTAAATCCCATGGTCCATCATCTCTCTCCCTCTCCTCTATTTTCAGACCCATTATTTCTTCCCCCCAAAGTCTGGTATATGCACGTCTCTTTGAACACCCCCTTCCCTCTGTGTACTTCTACACCAGGGTACCCCCCAGAGGCCTGCACCCCCTTGAAGGCCTGTCCCCCCTTGAAGGCCTGACCCCCCCCCTTAAAGGCCTGCCTACCTGTCCCCCCCTTGAAGGCCTGCCTGCTTGCCTGTCCCTCCCCCGAAAGCCTGTCTCCCCCCATGAAGGCTTGTCCCCCCCTTTAAGGCTTGCATCTCCCCCTGAAGGCCTGTCCCTCCCCTTGAAGGCCTGCACCCCCCCGAAGGCCTGCACCCCCCTTGAAGGCCTGTCCCCCCCTTAGAGGCCTGCCTGCCTGTCCCCCCCTTGAAGGCCTGCCTGCCTGTCCCCCCAGAAAGCCTGTCTCCCCCCATGAAGACATGTCCTCCCCCCTTTAAGGCCTGCATCTCCCCCTGAAGGCTTGTCTCCCCCTTGAAGGCCTGCATCCCCCGAAGGCTGCACCCCCTCCAGAAGGCCTGCACCCCCCGAAGGCCTGCACCCCCTTGAAGGCCTGTCCCCCCCCTTGAAGGCCTGTCCCACCCCCTGTCCCCCCCCTTGAAGGCCTGTCCCACCCCCTGTCCCCCCCCTTAAAGGCCTGCCTGCCTGTCCCCCCCCTTGAAGGCCTGCCTGTCCCCCCCGGAAAGCCTGTCTCCCCCCATGAAGACATGTCCTCCCCCCTTTAAGGCCTACATCTCCCCCTGAAGGCTTGTCCCCCCCTTGAAGGCCTGAATCCCCCAAAGGCTGCACCCCCTCCAGAAGGCCTGCACCCCCAGAAGGCCTGCACCCCCTTGAAGGCCTGTTTCCCCCTTGAAGGCCTGTCCCACCCCCTGTCCCCCCCCTTAAAGGCCTGCCTGCCTGTCCCCCCCCCTTGAAGGCCTGCCTGCCTGTCCCCCTGAAAGCCTGTCTCCCCCCCATGAAGGCTTGTCCCCCCCCCCTTTAAGGCCTGCATCTCCCCCTGCAGGCCTGCCTGCCCGCCCCACCCCAAAGGACCGCTCACCCCCCTCCCACCCCCATCCAGATGTCCGATTTTTCCCCTCTGTCCTCCCTGCACCATTTAGAGTAGAAGCAGCCTGCAGCAAGATCGCCCCCCTCCACTGTCATCAGGGACGTGCCAGAGTAAATCAGGGCAGTAGAAGGACCCGAAGCAGCATGTGGAGACTGATGCAAGCGCTGCTGGAATCACCACGTTTGTAGTCCGGACCACGGGAAGGGAGGGGGGGTAGAGAAAACACTAATGCTGCTGCACAGGGAACTGGTGGAGGGGAGGAGGGAAATGGAGGGGGAGGGAATGCTGCTTTGGACAGACAGACAGAGAGAGGAAGGGAAACACAAATAAAATAAGAAAGACACAGGGGCAGGTGCACAGGGAACTGGTGTGGGGGGAGGGAAATGTAGGGGGATGGAATGCTGCTTTGGACAGACAGACAGAGGGAGGAAGGGAGACAGAAAGAAAAGAAGAAAGACACAGGGGCAGGGAGATACACAGAAAGACAGACAGGCAAAGGGGGCCAGGGACAGAGACAGACAGAAAGGACAGCGGGAGCCGCGTCAGGAGGGGTGCAGGATGTGGCAGTGGGAACTTTTCCAATGGGTGCAACTGGGCGGCTGTCGGGAGCCTCTGATCAGGGGCAGAGCAAGGTATCATAGGGATAAGAAGGAGGAGGGGGATAAAAAAGGAAGGGATGCCTACTGCTGGACAGGGGGAGAAGGAAAGAGATGCTGATGGACAGGTGGGGTGAAGAAAAAGGAACGGAGGACTAATGTTGGACAGGGGGAGAAGGAAAGAGGTGCTGCTGGACAGGGGGGAGGTAAAACAAAGGGAGAAGGGCTGCTGCTGCATAAGGAGAGCAGTGAAGGGGTGGTGGTGGACACAGGGGAGGTAAAAGGAAGGGAAAATGGACAGGGGGAGCAGGCAAGGGGTGGTGATGGACAGCCAAGGAAAAAGAAAGGTAGAAAGAAAGAAAGTGGCTAAGGAGAGAGAGAGAAAGAAATAAAGACAGACATGTTCGAGCACCCGTTAATGTAACGGGCTTAAAGATTAGTATAATAATAATAATAATAATAATTTTATTTCTTATATACCGCCAAAGCCATAGTAGTTCGAGGCAGTTTACAACGAAGAAGGGCTGGACAATCAGCGAAAATGGTACAAAGGTACAATCAGAGAAAATGGGTACCAGAGAAGAAAATGGTACAAACAGAGAAAATAGGAACAATCAGCGAACAGTGGTACAATCGGCGAAAAAAATGGTAGTCAGCTACAAAAGGTACAAATAGGGCAAAATGGTACAGGGAAGAAGGTCAAGACAATCTGCGTATAGGGGTATTAGGATGTGAATCGGGTGAATAGATTAGTTTTTAGTAGTTTCCTGAAGTTTAAGTAGGATGAAGTGCGAGAGATGATGTGGGCCAGCCAGTTATTGAGCTGACCTGCTTGGAAGGCAAGAGTTCTGTTTAGATAACTTTTGTAACGGCAGGCCTTTAGGGTAGGATAGCTGAACAGGTGGGTTCTGTGCGTGAGTTTGGATGGGCGGTCTAGGATGAAATGGGATACCAAGTAAAGGGGGGCCGAGCCAAGGATGGATTTGAAACAGAGACAGGCGAACTTGAATTGCACTCTTGCTTCCAGGGGTAGCCAGTGAAGTTTCTGTATTAGAAAAGAAAATGAGCCATTATGAAATGTTTGCACATTTCTTTATTTTGAAAATCATGCTTGGGTTTTGTTTTGTTTTTTTAATTCTTTATTGATTTTTCAAACTTCAATAGTGCAAAACATAAAATGTAACATATAATACTACAGTAAAAACACATTCAGCTTACACGTATTCATAATCAACCATTTTCTCCTACCCACCCAATGATATTCAATAAAACACAAAGACATAGATTATCGCAAAAACCTCATTCAATGAATGATATCCTCCCATTCACCCACCCACCCCAAGTGCAAATAGCCAAACAACAAAATTAAGACAGAAATTATCCCCCCTTGCCCCCTCTCCCTTCTCTGGATGTGCCTGAAAACAAACAAAAACTAACACATGATCAAAGACCTACTATATTGAAGAAATGTAAGATGTCAATGGACCCCATACCGATTTAAATGAATTACTATGCCCCAAATTATCAGCAATCATTCGTTCACATCTATAACTGCAGCACAGATTTGCCCACCAAAAAGGGAAATTTAAATGGTCGCAGTTCTTCCAATTTTGGGTAATCATCTGGATGGCAATCCAAGTCATGATAAGGAAAAGACGGCTTTTATATTGATCCATTGGGGGCTTGGTTTTGTTCTAATGCTATGCAGCGTACTACATATAGAAAGACCACATTGGGGGCTTGGTTTTGTTCTAATGCTATGCAGCGTACTACATATAGAAAGACCAATCAGTGGGTGTCCAAGTCTAGCATAAGGAGACATTCAGGATTAAATTTTCTTACACAGCATGTGAAGACTTGCAGAGAGAGGTTCTGTGTAGCGATCCTTTCTGAAACTTGGCTTACAGCAGAGGAAGTGCAACTGGGGGTCACCTGGACAACTCTCTTATTGTGCTGGAAAAACCAGGGGAGTGATGCACCCAGAACAGAAAGGAAAGCAATCTACTTGCAATACTATCTTTTTCTCTATTGAGGGTTATTTATTTATTTTCCAGTTTATAACCTGCCTCATCTTTAAATTGTTGAAGCCTAGAACCCTGGTTCGCCAGGAGTTCACTAGCTTTCACTCTTGCATATATACAAATAATTAGTTTTTACATATTCCTATTTGGAACACATCAGTGCTATCAACTTTTCCAAAATTGCATTAGGAGATTATATTATAATAATAATAATTTTATTTTTATATACCGCCTAACCAAAAATGGTTCTAGGCGGTTTACAACAGATATTGACTAGTCATACATTGAAGAGTAAAATTTAAAAGGAAAATACAATTCTAAGCAATATACAATAAATAGGAACTGATCCTACAGTGGAGAATATGATTTAAAAGGAAAATACAATTTAAAAGAATGGTTCTATATTGTTGAATAATATTCCCCTTATGGTTTTTGCTTATTGTGTCATCTTTTTTTCCCACATTCTTCCATGTCCAAGTCATATATTACATCTTCCTCTGGTGGGCAGAAAAGCATACATCACCAATTTAGAAAATGAGTTCTAATGTAGAAACGGGGAAGTTTTGTAAAGGGGTCCTGCACTTAAGACATCTAAAGGGCACCTAGTTGGAACCTGTTCTATAAAGGAAAGCAAGTCCTGCTTTTCTTTATAGAATACTAGCATATCTGTGTATATGTACACATATGTATTCAGGCGCAAACACTCCAACCATAAAGCTGGTGTAAATGCTCGTGCCTAGATTCCAGCAATGTGCATGTAAAGTATACTGTTCTATAAGTTATATGTGCAAGTGTGCACTCAACCCAGACTGTACTCATATAAATGCCCACTTGCAAACTATGAGCTATCAAAGATATATGCATAGGGCCTGATTCTATATAGACCGCCCCCAAAAAATTATCGCTGACTAGAACTGCGCTTAGTGCGATACTAGAAGGGGCATACGCTTAGTGGCTGTATACTTCACTAGGCGCACCTATTTAGGCTAAGAAAAAACAGGTCTAAATACCTGCACCTAAGTTGTGCATGGATTGGGCGTATTCCATACCATGATCTGCCTGTGCTCCTCCTCAGGCTATGTCCCCTTTTCAGATTTGAGCACTAGAACTGACGCACACCACATAGAATGCGCCTCCCAAGTTGTGTGTGTAATTTCTAATTAGTGCCAATTAGCATCAATTATGAGGTGTTAATTGCCAATTATTGGTGCTGGTCGGTCTTGTGTGCGCAAATCAGTTGTGCGCACCTATTTTGTATGTACAACTTATGCCACTGTATACAGAATTTGGGAGATAGTGGCAGAAGAGTGTATTTCTGTCATTTGCATTTGTATGTGTACATGCATGTGTATATATATATTGGTATTCTGGCCATTCTGATAAGATAATAGTGGATAAGACAATGAAGCTGTCGGCACATTGCGCAGCGACCTCTAAGAAGGCGAATAAAATGCTAGGTATAATCAAGAAAGATATTACAACCAGAACGAAAGAAGTTATCCTGCCGCTGTATCGGGTGATGGTGCGCCCACATCTGGAGTACTGCGTCCAGTATTGGTCGCCATACCTTAAGAAGGATATGGCGATACTCAAGAGGGTTCAGAAAAGAGCGACGCGATTGATAAAAGGTATGGAAAACCTTTCATATGCTGAAAGATTAGAGAAACTGGGGCTCTTTTCCCTGGAAAAGCGGAGACTTAGAGGGGACATGATAGAGACTTACAAGATCATGAAGGGCATAGAGAAAGTGGAGAGGGACAGATTCTTCAAACTTTCGAAAACTACAAGAACGAGAGGGCACTCGGAAAAATTAAAAGAGACAGATTCACTAGGAAGTTCTTCTTCACACAAAGGGTGGTGGACACCTGGAATGAGCTTCCAGAGGGTGTGATAGGACAGAGCACGATATCGGGGTTCAAGAAGGGATTAGATAATTTCCTGAAGGAAAAAGGGATAGAAGGTTATAGATAAAGGAATACTATACAGGTCTTGGACCTGATGGGCTGCCGCGTGAGCGGACTGCTGGGCATGATGGACCTCTGGTCTGACCCAGCAGAGGCTGATTATAATGTACAAGAGAAGACAGAAAACCCAATAAATCATAAAGTACTAAATCATAAAGTAAACAGGGTTTGACCTAAAAAAAAGGCCTTCACAATCCCCCATAAGAATGTGTGTGTATATATGTGTATAAGCATGCTCGTACACCAAAGTGCTTGTATATCAAAGCAACTTTCCCCATAGCAGTTAGTGGAAACGCGGGCGATTCATTCCACATCTCAAAAAGACTCCCCCCCGAAGTCACTGGTGCATTTACACTCCACCCCACTATATCCCCAAAAGACCCCCCCCCTCCCCCAAGGCCACTGGCGCGCTTCCACCCCACCCCTGGGAACTGGCTTCGCCCAACCCACCCCCAAGAACCGGCATCGTTCCCAAGAACCGGAGAAACCCGAGAATCTCATTAAAATCTTGGAGAGAGTGGGAGCCAGAAGGCCTTGAGCATGCGCAGATGCTCAAGGCCCAGCAGATATCACCGGCAGGTGGCAGGCTCCTTTGGCACCGGCACGTCCTATGGGTTGGTGCTGCATGCCGGTGTCCAATTGTGGTAAGGGGTTAGGCGGGCAGGGCGCGATGCTGGTTCTCGGGGGTGGGGGCTCGCAGATCGAGTCAACGCTCAGTTTGGGAGGCAAGATTTGCGACAATGTTTTGCTCGTCTTGCAAAACACTCGCAAACCACATTACTTGCAAACCGAGGTTTGACTGTATATATATATGAGCCACTCGGTTTTCCAATATGAGCAGGAAAAGACCTCAGATCTCCACCCCCACCCTACAGAGATTGGGGGAAGGAAATGAAGGAGTAATAATACCGCATGGGCATAAAAACACCTTCTCAAGCATATGAAAAGGTGGCTTTGTGCAATGCAGAATATCTCAAAGAAAACAGTGTTTATCTTGTGCAGATGATCTGATATGTTGACGTTGGCCAGTATTTCATTTGTAAAGCTGCCTCAGGGTGTGAAAATGCTGTATAAACACAACAAGCACAAAATTAATGCAGAGTATATCCTGAAAAAGCATACACATGTTATATGGATAGGAAACAAACATACCTGTCTTTCAAAAGCATTTCCTGCACCCAATCTCTGTAATGTGGGGGCGGGGATCTGAAGCTTTTTCCTCCTTATTTTGAAAAAACGAATGGCTTATATATGTACAGTGGCATAGTAACGGGAGGTGGGGGGGGCAGTCTGCCCCAGGTGCCATCTTAATGGATGTGCCGGCATCATCCTCCTCTTTGTCCCCCCTCCGCTCCCTCCCCCAATACCATGCACCCGCCCCTCCCCTCGTACCTCATTAACATTCACGACGTGAGCAGCAATCTCAACCTGCTGCTTGCACCAGCGTCAACTCTTCCTCTGATGTCACTTCCTGCACCTGTGCCTTGTAAGTGATGTCAGAGGAAGAGCCGGCGTTGGCACAAGCAGCAGGTTGGGGTTTCTGCTCGCAATGCGAATGTTAGAGGTACGGGGGAAGGGGAGGAGCACATACGCATGACAGGAGGGGGCAGGGAAGGAGCGGAAGGGGACGGAGCAGAGGACCCCGGTGCCTCTCACCCTCGCTATGCCACTGTATATGTACTTATATAACTATACATATACGCACACATGCATATAATGGATTGTGAAGGCCTCTTTAGGTCTGTTTATTCATATGTATGTTTGTTATCTGTTTACTTTGATTTAGTAGAAAGAGTATTCTGGTCATTAACATGCGTGTATTTGCCATGTAAATGTTAGTAATTTCTTTATAGAAATGCTATTATATGACTCGCTATCTCACGATGACCACACATACGAAGAGCTGCCATTTCCATCACCGTTTAACAGTGATCTGACAGGAAGAATGCACCCATAATTCACCCTAATGATGTCCTTTCCTATTCCAGTCTCGAAAAGGCTTCTGGAAATCACCCCCTTTGATTTGGGATGTGAAGCCAGAGAATGTTCGGATCCTGAATCCTTATTTTATGGAAGTTACTGCTTCTAAATTGCTGAATGTCTCTATTAAACCTCCTCGTAAAAATAAAGAGGTAAGAAAATTCAAAGGTAGAAAAGGGCTGTGTAGTATCTTCCTGGAATTCTCACATCCTGCAAAATGTTCTAGCATGCTCCCTGTGATCTCTTATTTACACTTAATCAAAAATATAGGGACTAAGGGGCACAAAATGAATTTATTGAGGCTGATATTCAGCACTATTTTGCTGGCTAGGAGCTGTTCCCGGCCAGCTAAATAAAATGTAGCCAGCTAACCAATATTCAATAGGAGATAGCTGATTATCTTCCGCTGAATATCTGGCTCAGTGGATTGGCTGGTGACCAGCTATGTCACGTGACATAGCAAATTACAGCCAAAGTTTAGTGGCTTGCTGGCTAACTTCAGCGGCCAAATATAGCCTCCTAAAAGGGTGGTTTGTCTTTGGCCATTACGACTTAACCAGGTAATCCGCTCAATACTGGCCTAGCTGGCTATGTCTTAGCCAACCAAAAACAGATTAGAAATTCAATGCCAGTCGCCCGATAAGGCGCCGGTATTGGTGCAGATCGCCAGCAGTCTCCCATGGTCTGACATAAACAAATTGGGGGAAATTTTTCTTCATTTAATATATAATTAAACTCTGGAATTCATTGCCAGAGAATGTAGTAAAACTGTCACCGCTGAGTTTTTTTTTCTTGTAAAGTTAATCATTGTAGCAAATTTCAAATAAATAAACTATAAAAGCAGATAGCTTAGCAGAGTTTAAAAAAGGTTTGAACAATTTCCTCAAAGAAAAGGCCATAAGCTATTATTAAGATGGAAAATCTGTTGCATATTCCTGAGATTAGTAGCATAAAATGGGTTTCACAAGATCTTGCCTGGTACGCATGACTTGGAAACTAGGTCACTGTTGGAAATGGGATACTGAGCTTGATGGACCTTCAGCCTGTCCTAGTTTGGCAATGCTTTTGTTCTTATGTTCATGTGTGCGTGTTTGTGCCATTTGTTCAGGTAAAGTGATTATCTTGAGGACAGAAAGGTCAGTAAATTTGACTTGCAATAACATAACATAACATAAAATTTTATTTATATACCACAATACACCGTGAAGTTCGGTTAATAGGGGTAAGATAGAGGATCATACATAAAAGGGGAGGGCACAACAACAAGTAACATAGGAGTGTAAATAAAGGATCATGTGGCAGGTTAGAGTCAAATACAATACAGGTGAGGCGATAAATGAAAAACTTAAGAAATAAACAGATTGGATCTTAGGACAAATTCAGATGCGGTAAGGGAGGAATGAGTCCATCAACTTAGCCACAGGACTGGATGATCTATCTATGATGTACTGTATTAGATTGAAGAATGACATGGGGACAAATTTTTCCCCGTACCTATGGGAATTCATTTTTCTGTCCCCGCAAGTTTTTTTTCCTGTCCCTGCCCCATTCTTGCAAGCTCTGTCCTCATCTGCCCAAGCCTCAAACACTTTAAAATCATAAGTATCCGTGACTTGTGCAGTTAAGGCAGAGCTTACAGAAATGGGACAGGGACAGCGACAAAACTCATGGGGACGGGATGGGGAAATTGAGCTCCTGTGTCCCATGTCATTCTGTAGCTCAGGTGTTTGAGTTCTCTAAGCTGGATGAGTTCTGCATCCAGATCTCTTATAATTTGTAATCCGCCTAGAACCGCAAGGCACAGGCGGAATAGAAATCACTAATGTAATGTAATGTAATGTAATGTAATACTTGATATTTCGGATTGACTTGGGTTTTCCCATTTCCCATTAGCTCCTGTTTTAAACACTGACCTTTAGACATAATGTTACAGCAATTAGATATCTGAGCCCGTCTTGTCCCATTGGTGTAATGTGGGTAAAACCTAGGAATCAGGGGTTGGATTTTGTTGAGAAAATCTGGCAGAATAGATATGATGGAAGGCTTATTGGAATATGACTGACCTTGACCTGGTATAACCAAACTACACCAAACTGGCCTTCTTCCAAATTGTAGATGTCAGTGAGACAATGATGATACTGTACTATATTTTAATTAATGAATTATTGGACTGTTATATTTTATATTGTAATTTATGTGAGATATAATTTAATGTAGGATATAAATGTGATAAATAGTCAATAAAATGACTCTTGTGGCATCACCAATTTTATTTTTCTATCCCGTTTTCCCCAGGGAGCTCAGAACGGGTTACAGGTTAAACATACATAAAATATAGTTAACAGGTTACAATATGACAGTTACAGAAGAATTTTTACAATACAAGGTTGTGTCCTAATTCTATACATACTATAGGTCTACTAACAAGAAATATAAAATAGAGTTCAGAGGTTAAAGTTTGCCATAGTAATCCTCAACAGTGTAAGTTTTTTCAATACAAGTTTTCTAACCTGGATAAAAGAGCCTCGGCACTTTGGTTCCGCTGTAATATGTAATGTAATGTAATTTATTTCTTATATACCGCTATATCCTTTAGGTTCTAAGCGGTTTGAAGAAAATATACATTAAGATTATAAATGAGAAGTAAGAAGGTACTTAAAAAATTCCCTTACTGTCCCGAAGGCTCACAATCTAACTAAAGTACCTGGAAATTAATAAAGAAGAGAAAATAAAGATGGTTGAAAAAAGAAAAATTATATGTGAATTTATAGGATGGAAATTAAACTGACTGTGAAGAACTGTATGAAAAATACATATGGAATGCAGTTAGAGAGGATAGGTTACAATCTATTTATGGTATTTGTTTAATTGGAAGGTGTTAAGGTGGGTAATTTGGGGGAAGGTTATCTGAAGGTAGGTGAATCTTCTGGAGGTAAAAGAGGAGGGGTTAAGATATTTGGATGAATTTTTTGAAAAGCAGGGTTTTGATTTCTTTTCTGAATGTTTTGAGGTTGTCTGATATTGTCATAATACTGCTAATTCTTCCCCTCCCCCCTCCATGAACAGGATTAGCAGATGTTGCATGATTGGACCAGGAAGAGAAAATGGGCACGCTAGGTAGGCCTTGTGGTTGAGATGAGTTTGCCCGTAGACAGGAGTGGCATGTGGTATTGGACAGCCATCCTTCTCTGTTAAGTAACATCACACTACTTTGGGAGGGTGGTGGAGAGCAGAAGGACAGCTGGGGGAATAAATATGCTGCAATACAAACTTATTCTTCATTTTGTGGACCCCGAATTAAAGGTCCTGTCTTAAGGATGTGACAGTTACATCTTTTGTAGGTAGATTATACTGTAGTAGTTAGGAGGGAGGAGAGCAAAATCCTCACAAGGGTAGCAAATGATAAAAGGAAAAAAATGAGGTCCAAAACAAGATAAGGAGCCTAAAAGTGATGATAAAACACTTCTGTTTAATAACGTTTAAACATTGACAAGGCCAGTGTTTACAGCTAAAGAAGCATGATTCGACACAGTCATAGTAATGACTGCCTGAGTATTAGCTGTCTCTGTGCAATGCACAGCAGCCCTCTGTGCAATCATTACTTCCCTAGTTATAATCCATCCTTGATATATAGCTTTTTAGCGCATTCAACTCCTGATGCACGCAGCCCTGCCGAAACACAGCAATATTGTGTTGTGCTTCTCCAGCTGCAAACACTGACTTTGTCATTGTTTATAACTTTAATAACTTTAATAACTTTAATAAACAGAAATGTTTTATCATCACCTTGGGACTCCTTGGGTTTGTTTTGGGATCTCACATTTTTTTTTGCAGATTCCAGTAATTGTCATTACTGGAATCTGCAAAAAATTTACATCTTATCTTTCTTTCTCTCTCACTCTCTTTTTTTTTTTTTCCTCTTCCAGAAACCTACCACAGGCCTCTTAGCCATCACCTTTGCACTGCACATCTGTGATGTGGTTCATATTGCAGGGTTCGGTTACCCAGAGACCACGAATAAAAAGCAGACAATACACTACTATGAGCAAATCACGCTGACATCTATGGCGGTGAGTCACGGCATCTTAGTGTGGGGAAACAGCAGAATGCCACTTAAAACTCTAGAATGAAAAGATGCTTTTCCTGAGCCACTCAATATGTTTTGATTTCAAGAAATCTCTTCATACATAGACACTGTTGGATAACGCGCACTGAATATATTCCACATAATTCAAATACAAGCCATCAATACACAATCATAATAATAGCTGTTTGTTTTATGAATTTGTTGGTTTTTGGCAATTTTAATCTTTATTTAGATACCTGTTTGCGAGCATGTGATAAATCCTTCGCCTTTCTCTTCTCTGAACTGGAACTTATCCTTCATGTCCCGTTCTCAGTGCATGTCACTGGCCACATCCTGGATTAGGTTTTCACTAGGCCATTGGAAGGCCTGATCCTTTCTTGTTTTTCTTATACCTCCTTCCCACAGACAGATTATTTTCTTATTTTCTATTCCCTGAAATTCTCTCTAGGTCCGTTGTCATATCATCCTCTTATGCCCTTTTACCCCTCCCACCGGCCAATCCTGCTACCACTCCTCTCCTTCCCCTCCCCTCAAATTGCTTAACTCCCTTCCAAGTGATTTTTTTTCTCTGTCAGTCTCAGACCAAGCTCAGGTCTGGATCTTTTCTTTGTGCAAAGCACTACCCTAACAACCTGTACAGTTGTCTGTCCAGCACTCCATGGTATCAACTTCAACTCTTGTCTACTAAAGCAACAACTTTGCTGTGCTGAGTGCAATTGGTGCAAATTTCCCTCCTCTACAACTCTTAATTTTTGTAATGATTTATCATGGCCACATCGCTGCCATGTAAAGTCCCTTCACAGGGATTACTATACAATCCTGATAAATAAATCGTCCAACTGGCCAAAGAAATTATATGGTTTGGTCAACCAGTTTTCTTCCATTACCCTAACATTTGCTTACCTTGACAATATCTTGGCCTCTGCTTTTGCTGATTATTTCTCTGCTAAAATTAAGTTTCTGCATTCTTCCATTCATCACCAACTTCCCTTCCATTTCTTCATTTTCCCAGGATACAAATCTAGATTTCCTATATCCCCCACATAGCCGCCTCCAGAATGCAATTTTCTTCTTCATGGACCCATTGCCCCAATTTAACCTTCCTTCTTTGACCCTGTTGACTAAGGGCTGGATTCATAAAGATGTTCACTAAACTGGTTCCAGCCGGTTCAACGTGCCAGTTTTTTACTGGCCGATTATCAGAATGGCTCACCGTGGTCTTATCTGAGATTCCTAGCAGTCTCTGACTCTGCCATGCAAATGTAGTACAATTAGGTCATTTATATAAAAATGAATTAGAATGGGCTCATTAATATTTAAAAGAGCACTCCAGGTTATTCTCTATCATCGTGTGATTCTCTAACCTCGTTGTTCCACCTTTGCGGGCAAAACTTTCCAGCAGGGTTTGAGCTGTCATAGCCTTACTTTCTAGTTAGTGTCTGAGTTCTGATTGGCTCAGGCACTGACTGGAAAGTAAGGCTTGACAGCTAAGACACACCCCTGCAAATTAAAAAACAACAACCCCTGATTCTTCCCTCCCACCGATTTCCCTCCCCCCCCAAAGAGACATTCAATGCCCCTGACAATGCTGGCATCCCCCGCATCTTTAAATTGAAGGATGGCAGGAGGGATGCCCACTCCCTTTTGCCACTGGGGTCCCCTGCCCCCCTTGACAACCCCAAACCCTTCCGACAATCCCCCTGTACCTTTAAATTGAAGGTCTGCAGGACCTCCTGCCGTCATAGTCTCCCATCCCCCCTCCTTTACCTTTAAGATAAAGGCCAGCAGGAGGGATGTCTACTCCCTATGGCTGGCAGGTCCGCCTCTTCAAGATGGTGGGCCTTCCTGGTGCATCCTGGGATGTACCGTGGAGGGGCCTTAGGCTCTGATTGGCCCCTGGGAAGCTGTAAGAAGGAAACTGCTTTATAATGGGGGAGTTTGGAAACATATCAGCTTTGGGATCAATTAATGCCAATTAATCTAACAAAAGATATCTTTTTCTGTGTCCAGGATTCAGATCACAATGTCTCTCATGAAGCTCAAGCAATACGAAGATTGTTGGAAGCCAGAATCATAAGGAACCTTACTCGCTTCTGAAAAGACTTTGAAGAACTTCATCCCCAGTTAAGGGGAAGCCTATTATGAGGCTCAGAAGTCTTCATGAGCTGCTGTCCTCAAGTACTTTCTAACTGGAGCCTACCACTACTGCCAGCGTGTTCCTTGACGAAACTAGGAACACTATAGAAGCAACACTGGGGAGGCTAATAGTGTGGCCAGGGCCACTCACGAGGCTGTTGCCTTACTGCAGTTGGTGGGTAGGGCAAAGATTGACTTCCTGGAGACAGCAGGCACCGAAAGCATCAAGGATTGTATATAGATGGCATGTTGCTGTTTAGAGACAAACTTTCTAGCTGGAACGCATTCCCAGGACAACATCAAGATTTGGAAGGCATTAAAACAAAGGCTTCTGATGACTTTTAACTTTTCAATCAAGCAAAGACTTTTGTTGGGTCTGTGACGTTTAATTTAAATGCATATTGATCAGAAGGATACTGCAAAATGAAGGGCTTTGGAGTAAATTATGGTTTACTGTATGAATCGAGAAGGCAGCTGCCGGTGTGATGCCTAGATCCCTTTCCCCTAGAAAAGAAGACTGTTGGTAAAGTGTTCCATTGAGGGAAGGTGGGTCAAGGATGAGTCTGCAGAGCAGTCTTGTCATGAAAAGAAAGGAGATCCTGTAGTGATCCTGAATGTGCTGCCCTGTCCAATTATTTTATACTTTGTTATAAAACTTCAGTATTGAAAACTGCTGGGTTTCTGGGCAGAGAGGTTAGTCCTGTACTTTCAAGGAGGCATTTGTGGGGACAGGTGCCCTCTAATGTGCCAGTATAAGCCACCTTGATTTCTTTACTAGGAGAAGGCCTAGAAGCAAACTAGAATATGTTGCTAAATGGAGGATGGAAAACCAGGGTTAGTCCCCAGAGCTGCTAAGTATACTTGCACTGCAGGGACGGTGTAAATTTATTGTAGAGATTGGACACAGCAGATCTGAAGAGTTTCTAATTATCCCTCATGCCCTCTTTTGCAACTGCCTCTCCTCCTGTATAGACTTTATCTCTTTTGGTACCATCATTACCGCATTTTGCACAGTATGTGACTGACTCATACAGTTAACTGTGGATAGTCAGCCTCTTAGTTGAAAAGGCCAGTGGGATACCTCTTACATTACAGAAGGGTTTCCCACAACTGTTCTGATGACCTCACAACCAGTGGGATTTCCAGAATGAAAATACTAGAGATAAAGTCGTTTATATTGGGTCTTAAGTGTATCATGCATATTCATTTTGGATAACCTCAGAATTGGATCGACTGGGGGGGTCACCAAAATAGATGCACCATATTAATACAAGCTCAGTGTTTCAGAAAGACATAAGGCAGGTAGAAATACTATCTTGTATCACTTGACAGTGTTGATAGAGGATTTGCTCTTTTTTTTTTTTTTTATAAAATGATCCACAACCCCTACTACCATTTCCCCATTCAGTTGTAGAAGCAGCCATATAGTGAATCATAGAGATTGGATGTGATTGGTCCATCTTTTGATTTAATGTCATAAGTGACATCACACAACAGGTTAGGGACCACTCAGGCACCCAGTTTATGGATGTACAATGTGATTTATAGAATTCTGATAGCCATATTGATCCCAAAGACAACTGGGTTCTTTTTCTAGCAAATCATTACCTTTCATTAGATCCACAGAAGACTAATCTAAAAGATGGCATTTTATATTAGCTTTCTAGACAACATTGTCTCTTCAGATGTGATGCCATTTATAAATTGTTCCAAGTTGTAAGGCTGCGGGAGCAACTTAGAAACTGAAAACCATAATCATCTGGCAATGCTATGTTCAGTTTGTAGAAGCTGAATTTTTCTGCTTGTGGGACATAATTTCATAGTAAAACATTTCCAAAAAAGCCTCTGTGTAAGCTCAATCGCAACACTTCACATAAAAATTAGATTATACATATTATGGGACCATCAGAGGGTAAAATCTCTCCATTTTCTAGAGATAACGTTATCCGCAATTTGTCATCAGGCCGTGAAGCAGTGTTTCAATTTGTTTAAATTTTACAACTGCACTCCATAAAATGTTTTCAAATGTGCACTTATCTTAGAAAAGGCACTGCCACAGTGCAATCCAGGTTTATTTCCACGAAGACTTCATGTTTTGTTCTTCTACGTCAGGGAGAAATTTCCTGGACCAAAGTTTTTAAAAAGCATTCATAAAAAACTGTCCGATATCACTGTATACTTAATTTTCATATCGTCTAAGGCAAACCCATAGGCCTTTATGAAATAGGCCTACTGCAGCGACTCCCCAGTAATGCACAAATTCTCTCACACAAATTTATATCTGCTCCAAAGAGGACATTAATGTCTGAATGTACTAGTCTGTGCATGGCATGCCAAAAGTTGTATGCTGAATGGTAGGTGCATGCCCAAGCTGCACACATAACTGAATTGATTAATAAATCCTTAGCTAGCAATAATTGGACGCTAGCAACTAATTATATGGCTATTATCGAGACGTTGACTGCGCAACACCAAGTTTACCTACTGATTTGTTATTGCACCACTGTTTAAATTAGTATTCTATGATTGTTTAATCCCAGATGACCCCTGACATAGGTGCTGTGCGCCAAAACACGATCTGTGTCTGGCCTGTTGTGTAAAGACCAGTCCCAATTTTTGAGGCTCTTTGTGCTTCTTTTTTTGTTTCCATAGGTTATATGAAATATGTGCCTACATCATAACTACATCCCTCACCCCCAGGAATACCTACTTGCAGATCACATAAAAATATACATACTCTTTCGGTGCATCTACTTTATCTAAGTTGTTTTTTGTTTATAGAATATACTTTATACAAGGAAAGAGCTTTCTAAAATGATACATTTTAAAAATCTGATATAGCATTACAACATTCCTGTATGTTTAAAGGATTCAAGGCCAGGGATAAGAGGTGCCAAAACCCTGGTCCTCTATAGATAGGAAGGGGAGTGGAGGCAGAGATGATGGATTGGGATTGTGGCATCCTTTTATCACCAGTGGGGGAGGGGGGGCGGAGATACCAGTGCAAAACCTGGCTCAGCACCAGAGTTCCTTGAGACAACCCTGAAAGGATTACAAACACGTAACAATTGGTATTTACTGCAACCAATGATACTTCTGAATTGGGATTGGGGGGGGGGGGTTTGCTCTTTACCTTTAAAGTTATTCAGCATATGGGACCTTTGCCTTTAACAGAGACTACACAGAAGTACTATTGTAATTATTTAAAGCCTTTTCCGCATTCAAACTCTATTTCACACAGGAAAAATTAATTTTATAAAATTGAAAGATCACAAATGCATGTGAAAAGTACACCTATGTTTACGTGACCTGCTTGTTGGTTTTCCCAGGGCTTAGCTTGGGGAGATCATAAGTGGACTTGAGATGTTTACACGCACTTTCTAAAATTCACTCGTATGTGTGTAGAATAAATGCCAAAACATTCCTTTTCTTGGAGCACGTGTGAACTTGTGCATCAGCTTTGTGCCCTATTGGGGCTGCACCTGGGAGCCTGTATTACCTTTATAAAACAACTGCTGTGGCATTCCTTCAAATTATGAATCACAGGGGAAGCAGTGGTGACGTAAGGTGTTCAGGAATGAAGGTCATTGCTGATTTCTTTCAGTGACTAGCAGAGGTAGCATTCTGCTCAAAAATCCACAAGCCTTTGCAGGGTGTGCTATTGTAACTGGTAGTCCTGGGCATTGGTGGGAGGAGGGAGGGGAGATAAATGGGAGAGACCTGCAGTAATGCTGTATCTACACAAGGAACTTTTAAGAAGGATGATATATGCACTAAAGTGGGCATGTTTTTGTATAGAGTTTGGAAGGAGGGTTTAGATTGTCCAATGTTCTCTCACATTCATTGGACAAATTCACATTTCTAATTGATCTGATTCCTTTTGAGAATCCTTCCCTGTAAAACCTTTCTTTTTATTGCTTCACATCGTGCTCCTGTCAGGGAGCTATTATGCACATACAATAGGCTCATGTGTTTTGCAGACTGACTACAGTAGTATCCTTTTGTGGTTGAGAAATTAGGCCAGTGGTTCCCAACCCTGTCCTGGAGGAACACCAGGCCAATTGGGTTTTCAGGCTAGCCCTAATGAATATGCATGAAGCAAATTTGCATGCCTATCACTTCCATCATATGCAAATCTCTCTCATGCATATTCATTAGGGCTAGCCTGAAAACCCGATTGGCCTGGTGTTCCTCCAGGACAGGGTTGGGAATCACTGAATTAGGCTACGACCTCTTCAGTATTGATTGCTGTGCTGTAATTTAACTGACCACTAGGTGTCTCTGTAATAGCAATGCTCTGTGAGCATACTGACTGTTTTGCAACACTACCACCACAGGTTTACCTGAGGAATCTATAGGCACTTTTCTGCTGTAACTGTGTGTTTGTTTTCCTGTCTGTATTTTTATTTTAGATTTCTTGTTTTTTCACCACTTCCCTTTTTCCCATTTGTTATTGCTGAATACCTGACAATTTTTTTGTGACTGAATTTGCTGTAACATGGGACTGGTGAATCGTTCACTGGATTGCTTTCTCCTCCTACCTTCCTCCTTAAACCACTGATCCCAAATAACCAGTGGGGGTCAGGATGAAGAAGACAGCCCTCTGGGGCTCAAAGCCAAATTAATTTAACTAATAAAAATAAATATTATTTATCTTAGAACTATAGAGGTGTAATGCAGAATAATTTTGTGTTGCTTCTGATTATTCTCTGTTTAAATGTATAATATGATTGACATAAATTATTCAATGCTCGGTGTTCAATACAACTAGAAAACACAACCATTCATATGATTGATATGGTATCTTGGGGGTCAGCAGGATCATAACACTTTTATCTATGGGTAAGAGGGGCAGCTGCCCTTGGCCCATCTTAACAGGGTGTCCATAGGTACAGGCAACTGTAAGTACAGTGCTCACTCTAGTCCTGCAATTGCATTATTCATTAGTGCAATGTCACCTATTTATCCAAACTTATTTTCAGCTCTTTTCTACTCCCAACCCCTGTCCTCAGTATGAGCTGCCATCTTCCCCCTCACCCCCAATTCAACATCTCCCTCTGCCATGCACTGGTCTATCTTAAAGATGGCCTTCTGTTGGTTTCCAGCAGCAGCAACATTGCATATATGTTGCCTGTGGCCTGGTCTGAAGCTTCTCCTCTGACCTTTCCTGCCTATTCAGAAACAGGAAGTGATTTCAGAGGAGGTGTGAAGGGCCAAAGGGGAAGCTTTAGAGTAAAATAATTGCCACTCCTATTGTTAAAGATCCCAAAGAATCTATTAGTGAAGTTTCAAACTACCAACCAATAGCTTTAATCCCTTTGTTTACTAAACTGCTAGAAGGGCTGGCCAGTATTCAATTTATCAGACTATTTAGATCATTTTACATTTCTATCTAATTTTCAGTCGGGTTTCAGATCACTCCACAGTACAGAAGCTATACTTGTTTATTTAATAAATCACTTATTTAGTATTATATCTTTGGGACAAAATGCCTTGATTTAACAATTAGATTTGAGTTGTGCCTTTGATTTAGTTGCACTGTCTAGATTCATTGGGTCTGTCAGGTTTAATAGTTTTCTGCGATCTCACATATATCAGGCTAGAAGAGATAAAATTTTCTCTTATAAATGGAGTTTACCATGTGGTGTTCCTCAGGGATCTCCCCTTTCACCTTCAAAATCTTTCTTCATTGAAAAAGGAATTAACTGAATTCCGAGTCTTACACTATATTTATGCAGATGGTATTACAGTAACTTGATATTTCCTGTTTCCTCAAATTTCCCATTAGATGTATCTTGGATAGAAAAAGTTTTACTGTTGATACATGATTGGATGGCCAGTTGTAAATTAAAATTAAATAAAGAAAATCTAGAGCAGGGGTGTCCAACCTTTTGGCTTCCCTGGGCCTCATTGGCTGAAAAAAATGTTTCTGGGGCTGCACAAACGCGCAAGCACTGCAGCAAGACAGAGGAGGGAGCCGGCAAGACACTAAACACCCGAGGGCAGCAGAGGAAAACACTGCATCGCCCTCGACCGGAGCCTCACAAAATGCTTCACTGGGCCGCATGTGGCCCTCGGCCCACAGGTTGGACACCCCTGATCTAGAGTTTTCTTGGCTTCTAATAATAAGACAAAGGAAAAAAATTACTGTTAAATGGGATTACTTACATTATTATTCCAGCAATAAAAATTTTAGGGGTCCAATTAGATTGGAATTTATCAATGAAATCACAAATAGATTAAGTAGTACGAAAAGGATTTGTAACGCTATGGATGTTAAGGTCCATTTGTTCTTATTTTAAACCTTATCCATTTCAACTATTGGTGCAATCTCTTTTATTAAGTATTCTAGATTATTGCAATATAATATACTTAGTGGGTTCCTATAAAAATTTCCAAAAGTTACAATTTATTCAAAATTCTGCAGTGTGTCTGATACTTAGGGCTCCTTTTACTAAGGTACGCTAGCGTTTTTAGCATGTGCTAACCCCGTGCTAAACAGAAAATGGTAACGCAAGCTCTATGGAGGTGTTAACGTGTAGCGCACGGGGCTAAGCGCGCGCTAAAACCACTAGCGCACCTTAGTAAAAGGAGCCCTTAATTTGAAGAAATTTGATCATCTTTCTGGGTTTTTTTTTAAAAAACCAGAAATTGCATTGACTCCCAATACAGGCTGGGGCATTATTCAATTAGGATATGTTTGTTATAAGATCATGTTTAGTTCATTCTTATATGATCATCTTTCATTTTCTTTACCAAAACGATCTTTTTTTTTTTTTTTTTTATTATATTTTTATTATTTTCAACTTAAATTTCAAGTATTACACTTGTACAGAAAGCAAGAATAGAATGGATATCAAATACAATAGTAATATAATTCCTAAGTTAACAATTATACTATTTATGCTCAAGTCCACAAATTAAGATCCAAGAATTAAAGAAACTTGGCGAAGAAAAAAAAAAAAAAAAAGAACAGTAATAATAACAGAAAACTGAGAGCTATAGCATTGAGATAGGGGTCACAATATCTAAATTATAGGGCTCAAAGATTGTTAACATTCAGACGAGACATAGCCACGAAGTTAGTCAGTTGTGATGGTTCAAAAAACACATATTTAAACGTACGATAATATACAATACACTTACACGGATGTCTCAAATAAAAAGTTGCCCCCAAAGATAAAACCCCAGGTTTCAAAAGAAGAAATTCACGGCGGCGCCTTTGCGTCTCCCGTGCCAGATCTGGGAACATTAATATTTTATAACCAAGAAAGCTTTTTTGTCTATTTTTAAAGTAAAGTTTTAACAACCATGTTTTGTCAATTGGCAAAGCTAAGGTGATAATCATAGTGGCTGGTGATGCTAAATCCTTCTCAGATGTTTCTAAAACCTGTGAAATATTTAAAGGTTCTTGATCTGAAGATTTTACTTTTGGTTGTTGATTTTGTTCTTTATCAGACAAGTAATAAACCCTTGAAAATGGTGGTAATGAGTCCTCGGATATCTCTAAATTTTCCATTAGATATCTCTTAAGCATATCTCTAGGTGTTACTAACTCAAGTCTTGGAAAATTAATTAACCTTAAATTATTGCTACGTGAGTTATTCTCAAGCATTTCAATCTTCTTCCTTAGGTTAATATTGTCTTTAACTAAGATCTCTTGAATTTGTTTCGATGATTCAATTTCTTTTTCTATTTTTTGAATTGATGAATTAGAAGTATTTGTTTCTTCTCTTAAGTTCTTCAGTTCCTTATCATGTTCCTTAATTTTCTCTTCAATTTGTTGAAATGTAGGAGTAATATTTTTAACAAAACCAGCCATTAAGTCCCAAATAGAGTCTAAAGTCACTACTGCAGGTTTAATCAGTACAATTGGAGTTTGTGTAAGTGTAAATTGCTCACCGTCCTGAAGTCCTTCGAGGGGAGTCTTCTGTCCTTCCCCCTCAGATTGAGATGGTGTTCCCCCAGACATCTCCATGGGGGCCCTGGAAAAGTGGGCCCCAACCTCCAAGCTCTCCAGTAAATCCTTCCTTGCCTCTGGAGAGGAGAAAACCATTGAATCCGGGGTTTCCCCGCCCCTGGGAGAGCTGGTCGTCTGGGGCTGCGGGGGCGGTGCCCTAACGTCAGGGCTCAGCGTGGTATCGGGCCCAGGAGTATCCACAACGGGTTCGCCTCCCTGTGTCCTCTGCGGGCCGCCATCCGACGTCGCCGTGGCCTCCTGCATGCGCCTCAGGAGATCCTGTATATTTCCGAGACCCGGGGCTCCAGGACGCCGCGAGGCAGAAGCGGCACTCCGGCCCCGTCTCTTCGGCATCGCGGTAAGTAAAAACCGCTAGGAAAATTCAAACGAATACGATCCTGGGACACGCAGCTCAGCGCGTCCTGCTCTCAGATCGCCATCTTGGATCTCTACCTACCAAAACGATCTTTGCCTGTCTGTCAGTAAAGGAATGCAAGTATAAAAGATTTGTAACCAATCTATTTTCTTACCAAGTGGCCAAATGGGAGTCTATAATTGAACCATTAATTTCACTATCGGAGCTGCTCTTCATACATCAGTACACAGCATACAGCACTGATAATGTTTAAACTCTAAGGCTACAGTTCTGGAAAATACAGTTGACTCCAGCAAGGCCAGCAGACCGGACCGCCACGTGCTCTTAAGTGGAGTGTGCGCTTAATAGGCGTACCTCATTTTAGTCAGGCGGTTGTTTAGCCAGTATCAGCAGCTACCTGGGGTGATGGCGGCAAAAGCAAGCAGTGCTGAGAGGAAGGTGCTGGTGAGTGCTCGGCGCACTGGCGTAGGTCTCCCATCTACTTGCTGCCTAGGATGGCTCGTGATGCTTTCCAGGGACTTTCCAGGGAGAGGGGGTTGGGAGATAGTAAATGCAGTGCAACAACTACAGAGGACCCGTGATTGCATTTAACCAGAGTGAATGTAATGTGAAAGAACAGAGGTGCAACCTATGACATCAGTGTGCATAAACGGATTGTGTGCTTATCAGAAGTGTAAATATCCGGAATTTACGTCTATTGACTTTAATGTTAAAAAAAAAAAAAAAACCCCGGGACCATGGTAGTAGGGTGCGGATAACCGGAGCGTGCGCTTACCCGACATGCACTTAGGTGGAGTCGACTGTAGATGCACCCTTTAACAATTCATTTCAGTGCATACTATTTGCCCAGGGCTACATTGTCCCCCCAGCAAACGAACAAATGATTCTCTTAAAAAGGGAATCATTTGAGGGTGTTCTCACACTAAACTTCATGACGTAAATTGAAAAAAAATCAGTACCAGTTGATGGAAAATATAGGCTGGAACTCTCAAATGGGTGGCCAGCCCATGGCACAGTAATAGAGATCAGCAAATGCCAAACTGATTTTAGCACATATATCCAGTCTCCCCATATTAGGAGAGACCCCTCTTTATTCACATCTCAAGGAGTTTACCTTGTTACACACTCTCATAATAACATAAGAATTGCCGCTGCTGGGTCAGACCAGTGGTCCATCGTGCCCAGCAGTCCACTCACACGGCGGCCCTTAGGTCAAAGACCAGAGCCCTGAGTCTAGCCTTACCTGCATACATTCTGGTTCAGCAGGAACTTGTCTAACTTTGTCCTGAATCCCTGGAGGGTGTTTTCCCCTATAACAGCCTCCGGAAGAGCGTTCCAGTTTTCTACCACTCTCTGGAAATATAGAAAGGTGAGTTTGGGCACCAGGTGACGTCACATTTCAGTATGGCTCCATGATAAGTGGGTGCCGCGGGTGCTCACCGGCGTTGCTCATCTTCTGGCTGGCTCACCTGCTGAAAGCCGTGGGTGTCTGTTCCTTGCACAATCTGTGGCTGCGTCGGAAGCGGTTCCTCTGACATCCAGACTGACGCAGTTGTGGATCACGCGAGGAGCGGACGCCCGCGGCTTTCAGAAGGGGAGCTGGCCAGACATGCTGGGCAGGAAAGGGGGGGGAGGGTAGAAATGCTGGCAGGGAAGGGGGAGGGTAGAAATTCTGCACATGGAAGGGGGAGGGTAGAAATGCTGCACAGGGAAGGGGGGAAGGTAGAAATACTGCACAGGCAAGGGGGGGGGAGAAATGCTGCAAAGGCATGGGGGGAGACATGCTGCTGCTGCTGCACAGGGAAGGGGGAGGGTAGAAATACTGCACAGGCAAGGGGGAGACATGCTGCTGCTGCAGCACCCAATTGGGGAGAGAGAGGGAAGGAGGGAGAAGGAAGACAAGGGAGAGGAAGTAGAGATGCCAAGTCCATGGGAGGGAGGAAAAGGAAAAAAGGAAAGGAGATACCAGACCATGGATGGGGAGGAAGAGATGCCATGGCATGAGGGAAGGGAAGGAGATAGAGATACCACACCATGATGTGGAGTGGGAAGGAAGGAAGGAAGGAAAGGAGAAGAGAAAGAGAGAGATTCCAAAGCATAGGCGAAATGGTGGAGACAGAAAAATGGAGAGAGGTGAAGCTGAAATGAATCATGTGCAAAGGAGAGAAGGGACCCCAGATATACAGTTTATTGAAGGGACATAGAAAGAGGGAAGATGCCATATGGCAGAGAGAGAGTGTGGTAGTAGATGGAAGGGGCAGAGAGAGAGAGAGTGTGGGCAGTAGATGGAAGTGATAGAGAGGGAAGAAGCTGGGTGGAAGGGGCAAAGAGAAGGCAGATGGAAGGGAGTTGCATGGAAGGGAGAGAGGACAAACACTGTATAGAAAAAAGAGAGCAAAGAGAAGATGATTAAAGCAGAAAAGACAAAAGGTAGAAAGATTTTTTTTTGTTGCTTCACTTAGAATCAAGTAGTGTATTGATAAAGGTTTATAAATAGGAAATGGAAATAAGGCAATTTTTTGGACTAAACCCCTTTCCTCAGGACAGGATACCATAACATAACAGCAGTTCTATTCTGAAGAAAGATTTGGCCTCTGAAAGCTAATTGAAAAATGGATTAGTCCAATAAAATGGTATTTTCTTATTTCTCATTATTCGTTTTATTTTTATTTGTTAATTTGTAAAGTGGTGATTGTTATGTATCAGTTTCTTCAAATTACATCTACTGTCTTTATATTTTGCACAGTATTAGGGGACATGTGTCACTGTTTTTGTGGTGTTGTAGTGTTGCATTGTATGCAGAGCCTGGTTTCTTGGCAGTTCAGTTTAACTTTTGTCTACATATTTCTATTTTTAGTTTGTGATTATTCCATATTGGGCGAGGGTGTATCTCTGTTCTGTGTGTATGAAAAGGACATAGTTTTCAGTTGGCATTGACTGTGCAGGATCTGGCTTGTTTAGTTTTACAATGTATGTGTTGGTGTTCTAGTGCTCACTGCAGTGTTTAAGATGCTGCCTTTTCCTAGGTACACTCTTGTTGTGCAATATGTGGATTGTTATTAAAAATCATATTTTTTATATAGATGGGGGGGTCAAAAAATGATGGGCCCCCAGGTGTCACATATGCTAGGTAAACCACTGTGTATGTATATTATCCTTATCTGCCCTGAGTGCTACATTCCAGTGTATTTTGCTAACTTTCATTTATTGCTAATAAATATATTTCATACCAGTAGCCAAGGAGTGCGAGGTCTATTTCTGTGACGCGATCAGCAGCTGTCGCTGTCATTTTGTATGGAATCTATCCCCTTTTAACTTTAGAGAGTGCCCTCTCATTCTTTCTACCTTGGAGAGGGTGAACAACCTGTCTTTATCTACTAAGTCTGTTCCCTTCATTATCTTGAAGGTTTCGATCATGTCCCCTCTCAGTCTCCTCTTTTCAAGGGAGAAAAGGCCCAGTTTCTCTAATCTCTCACTCTACGGCAATTCCTACAGTCCCTTAACCATTTTAGACGCTCTTCTCTGGACCTTTTCGAGTAATACCGTGTCCTTCTTCATGTACGGTGACCAGTGCTGGACGCAGTATTCCGGGTGGGGACGTACCATGGCCCGGTACAGTGGCATGATAACATTCTCCGATCTGTTTGTGATCCCCTTCTTAATCATTCCTAGCAATCTGTTCACCCTTTTTGCCGCCGCCGCAGTGCATTGCGCAGACGGCTTTATTGACTTGTCGACCAATACTCCCAAGTCTCTTTCCTGGGGGGTCTCTCCAAGTACTGCACTGGACATCCTGTATTCTTACCGACATGCATCACCTTACACTTATGCACATTAAACCTCATTTGCCATGTCGCGGCCCATTTCTTGAGCGTGATTATGTCACATTGCAGGTCTTTGCAATCCTTCTGCATCCTTACTACTGTACTCTGAATAACTTTGTATCATCTGCAAATTTAATCACCTTGCTCGTCATACCAATTTCCAGGTCGTTTATAAATATGTTGAAGAGCACGGGTCCAAGCACTGAACCCTGCAGCACTCCACTCATGACGCTTTTCCAGTCCGAGTATTATCCATTTACCCCCTCTCTCTGTTTCCTATCCCCCAACCAGTTTTTAATCCACGTGAGTATTTCACCCTCGATTCCATGGCTTGCAATTTTTCGAAATAGTCATTCATGCGGAACCTTGTCGAATGCCTTCTGAAAATCCAAATATACAATATCGATCATGTCATCCTTGTCTATCTTCCTGTTTACTCCCTCAAAGAAGTGCAGCAAGTTCGTCAAGCAAGATCTTCCTTTGCTGAAGCCATGCTGGCTGGTCCTCATCAGATTGTGCCTGTTCTGGTGATCAATGATGCTTTCCTTTGTCAACGCCTCTACCATCTTTCCCGGTACCGAGGTCAGACTCGCTGGTCTGTAGTTTCCTGGTTATCCCCTCGAACCTTTCTTGAAGATCGGCGTAACATTCGACACTTTCCAGTCTTCCAGAATCCTTCCCGATTTGATCAACAGATTGGCTATTAGTTGGAGCAGTTCAGCTATAGCCCCTTTCAGTTCCTTGATTACCCTTGGTTGGATGCCAACCGGTCCTGGGGATTTATCGATTTTAAGCCTATCAATCTGTCTGCATACCTCTACTAGACTGACCATCAACCCTATCAGTTTCCTGTCTTTGTTTCCTGCGTATAGCCTGTCAGCTTCCGGTATATTGCGTAAATCCTCTTCGGTAAATTCAGACGCAAAAAATGTGTTTAATTTGTCAGCGATGGCTTTGTCCTCCTTTAGCACTCCCTTTATTCCATGGTCATCCAACGGCCCCACCGCTTCCTTCACGGGTCGTTTCCCCTTAATATATCAAAATTTGAAGTTTTTTGCCTCCTTGGCTATTTTTTCCTCGTAGTCTCTTTTGGCCCCTCTTACCGCCTTATGGCACCTGCTTTGATGTTGTTTGTGCTTTTTCCAGTTTTCATACATTTTTGACCTTTTTCATTCCTTAAACGAAGTCTTCTTGTCTCTGATTGCTTCCTTCACCGCTACAGTGAGCCACGCCGGTTTCTTGTTCTTTTCCCTCTTGGATCCCTTGTTGATACGCGGTATATATAGATTTTGCACTTTGGTGACTGTGTCTTTAAAAAGGGACCATGCTTGCTCTAGCGATTTTACATGCTTATCCTCTTCTTAATCTTCTTCCCCACCATGAGTCTAATGGCTTCATAATTTCCTTTTGGAAATTCAGTGCCGTGGCCGACATTCTGGATCAATGTTTTGCCTTGTGTCCAGGTTGAAGCGGATCATATTGTGTTCACTGCTTCCCAGCATCCCTTCTACTTCTACGCCTTGCACCGGTCCTTGTAGTCCATTTAGAATTAAGCCCAGAATTGCATTTCCTCTCGTATTTTCCTTGACGAGTTGTTCCAGGAAGCAATCACCTACAGCATCCAGGAACTTGGTCTCCCTACCACAGCCGGAGGTACCTAGGTTCCAGTCTATCCCCGGATAATTGAAGTCGCCCATGATAACTACGTTGCCTCCCTTGCAGTTGCGTTTAATCTCGTCTTGTCATTTCTCCATCAGTTTCTTCAGACTGCCCTGGGGGTCGGTAGTAGATGCCGATCCCGGAATTTTGGCCCATAGAGACTCTACCTTATTTCTCATTTCCGGCATGTTCTCTCCGGTAGACTCAATTCCCTCTTTGATATATAGGGCAATACCCCAACCTATTTGACCTACTCTGTCTCTGCGGCATAGCTTGTATCCTAGTAGCATAGTATCCCCGACGTTTTCCTCATTCCACCATGTTTCCATGATGCCAATGATGTCAAGATTATCTCTTTGTGCCATAACTTCCAATTCCTCCATCTTATTCCTTAGGCTCCTTGTTTCTACTACATACACTTGAGTTTGCGGCCTGTTACTTTCTTGCATTTCCTTCTGTCTTCCGTCTGTATTGCCTATGATCCGGTGAGTCTTCTCTGCTATATTCCTGCACGGTATCCTCTGGGCATACTGTTTCCCGAACCATCGACTCTTGGTCGACTGTCGGCTTTCAAAGTCTTCCTAGTTTAAAAAGTGTTTCCCACCAAAATGGAAGATTTAAACGGTCCCATCGTTTCCAATTCCTTGTAATCATTTGCAGAGCAACTCCAGTCATAATGAGAAGGAGTCTATCTTTTTGATTTTTAAGCAGACTCTTAGGCATAAATGAAGTATCAAATAAAATTGTTCCGTAAGATAGCAGTATAGGAACCTCAAGAATAAAAATTATTTTGCTCCAATGAAACAGAAGTTGATTCAATGTTCCCACTTCAAGTTGGCAGTGCCAGCATTTATTAGAACGTGTACAATCCAATTTTTGTAGTCTCACCAGGGTCCAGAATATGCTATATAATAAAAAGTATAAAGTTTGTCTCATAGAGGCTGAGGTCATACATCGCATTCTACGATTCCAAAGTCGGGGCCATTGGGTTGCAGAGATGTTATATTGTATTTCTGAATTCAAGATATTACGTAGGCCTATTTTGGAAATTTAGGTAAGTATTCACGTATTAATTTGTGCCATGTAGAGGCCTGATGGCCTTGGAAGTCCACTTGAAAACATAAAAATGTTGACCTTTAAGAGTACCAATCAAAAATTATATCGTCATTTACCATTTTCTTTTAACCATCATTTTTTAGCTTTCTGTAGGGCCTCAGACTAGCCATTAGGTACCGTACATTTCTATGGTCACCAATCAAAACTTGTGGCTATGGCATCCTCACTAGCCCCATTAAATATCTTTTTTATTTTCACGTTTTTCCTTATTTAAAGTGCTTATTGCTATGTTATATAACTTAATTCTTAAATTCTTAAAACTTATTTGACTTATCTTAAGTCAGTCTTGTCTCATAATGTCATCGGGAAGGGACCTGTCACTTGACATGTTTCGCCTTCTGGCTGTTTCAAGAAAAGTCCCCTAAAAACATGAAAAAGTAATTAAGAACATAAGAACATAAGCAGTGCCTCCACCGGGTCAGACCATAGGTCCATCATGCCCAGCAGTCCGCTCCCGCGGCGGCCCAAACAGGTCACCTGTCTGAATCACCAGAAGGGGCCCCCTTGCCACCCTGGTTTCCCATTGAAGTCCTATCTTCCCATCGAAGTCCTAACCCTCCGGTTTTGCACATGCACGACCTGGTCGGGATTCTATACTTATTTCCTGGATACTTCTCTCAGTATCCCACGATCCCTTTATCCCTCAGGAATCCGTCCAATCCCTGTTTGAATCCCTGTACCGTACTCTGCCCGACCACTTCCTCCGGCAGCGCATTCCAAGTGTCCACGACCCTCTGGGTGTAAAAAAAACTTCCTTGCATTTGTTTTGAACCTATCTCCCTTCAGTTTCTCCGAGTGCCCCCTCATACCTGTTGTCCCCTTCAGTCTGAAGAATCTGTCCCTATCCACCCTCTCTATGCCCCTCATGATCTTGAAGGTCTCTATCATATCTCCCCTGAGCCTCCTTTTTTCCAGGGAGAAGAGCCCCAGCCTATCCAACCTCTCGGCGTATGGGCAGTGTTCCAGCCCTCTTACCAGTTTCGTCGCTCTCCTTTGGACTCTCTCAAGCACCGCCATGTCCGTCTTGAGGTATGGCGACCAATACTGAACGCAGTATTCCAGATGCGGACGCACCATCGCTCGATACAATGGCATGATGACTTCCCGCGTCCTGGTTGTGATGCCCCTCTTTATGATGCCCAGCATCCTGTTGGCTTTTTTCGAGGCTGCTGCGCACTGTGCAGATGGCTTCAGTGATGCATCCACCAGCACACCCAAGTCTCTCTCAAGTCTGCTGTCTCCCAACAATGCCCCCCCCCATTTTGTAGTTGAACAACGGGTTCTTTTTCCCTATATGCATGACCTTGCATTTTTCCACATTGAAGCGCATTTGCCATTTGTCTGCCCAGTCCTCCAGCTTCTCCAGGTCCCTTTGCAGGTCCTCACACTCCTCCCTGGACCTAACTCTGCCGCACAGTTTGGTATCATCTGCAAATTTTATGACCTCGCACTTTGCCTCTTTTTCCAGGTCATTGATAAATATGTTGAAGAGTAACGGCCCCAGCACCGATCCCTGTGGCACACCGCTTGTGACTCCCCGCCAGTCAGAATATTGGCCCTTTACTCCAACCCTCTGCAGTATACCCGACAACCAGTGCTTGATCCATCTGTGCACATCTCCTCCCACCCCGTGGTTCCACAGCTTCCTAAGCAGCCTTTCATGTGGCACCTTGTCGAAAGCCTTTTGAAAATCGAGGTAAATGATGTCGATGGGTTCCCCATTGTCCACCCGACTGCTTATTCCCTCAAAGAAGTACAGAAGGTTCGTTAAGCACGACCTTCCCTTACAGAATCCGTGCTGGCTTGTTCTCAGTAGACCATTTCTTTCAATGTGCTCGCAAATGCCGTCTTTGATCATAGCTTCCACCATCTTCCCTATAATTGAAGTCAGGCTCACCGGCCTGTAGTTCCCGGGGTCACCCCTCGATCCCTTCTTGAAGATAGGTGTGACATTCGCCAACTTCCAGTCCTTTGGTACCTCTCCAGTTTTCAAGGATAGGTTACAAACATGCTGGATTGTGCCCGCTATTTCCTGTCTTAGTTCCTTCAGAACCCTTGGGTGGATCCCGTCCGGACCCGGTGATTTGCCGCATTTTAACCTGTCTATCTGTTTGAGGACATCCTCCTTACTTACCTCTATGTGTTCCAATTTTTCAGCCTGTTCCCCACTCATGAGCTCCTCTGAGTCCGGTATATTAGATGTGTCTTCTCTCGTGAAAACCGACGAGAAGAACGTGTTCAACCTCTCAGCTACCTCTTTATCCTCCTTAATCACTCCCTTCCTATCCCCATCGTCCAACGGCCCCACCTCCTCTTTCGCTGGTCGTTTCCCCTTTATGTAACTGAAGAATGCCTTGAAGTTTTTCGCCTCCCTGGCCAGCCCCTCTTCGTATTTCCCTTTTGCTTTTCTAACCTCTCGGTGGCATTCTTTTTGGCATTAAGCTCAGACTCTTTGTTTTTTAGTTAGAAACATAGAAACATAGAAAGATGACGGCAGAAAAGGGCTACAGCCCATCAAATCTGCCCACTCTACTGACCCACCCCATTAAGTCTGAGTGCTAATGACCTAGTTCCTTAACTCGACCCTCATAGGGATCCCACGTGGATGTCCCATTTATTCTTAAAGTCGAGCACGCTGGTGGCCTTGATCACCTGCACCGGAAGTTTGTTCCAGTGATCTACCACCCTTTCTGTGAAGAAATACTTCCTGGTGTCACCATTAAATTTTCCTCCTCTGAGTTTGAGCGGGTGCCCCCTTGTGATCGAGGGTCCCTTGGGAAAGAATATGTCGTTTTCCACCTCGACTTATTAGGAGCTTTCAAGTTTAAAACCATATAATAAATCTTACCCCTTCTTAAACTTATTCGCACCATCCTGATCTGCATAGTGTTTAGTGAGATAAGATGGCCATAGTGTTTTTGTTTCTTTTTAAATACCTCCCCCCTACTGACATCAAAACTGGCAGCGAATCAGGATTTAAATTAGGGACATCCATTCAAATTCTTGATTCAACCCTCCCGGTTCTACCGTATTCAAATTATATATCCACTTTTGCTCAGCAAAATTCAATCTTCTTTTATAGTTTCCTCCCTCCCACCCTTCTGATATGTGGTCAATAACCCACCAGCGTAATTCTCCTATTGTATGAGCACATGAAATCCAATGTTGTGTGAGCGGGGCTTCCTTTACTTCATTAAGGATCCTAGACTTATGTTCATTTAGCCTCACATTTATTGAGCGACTCATCCTACCCACATAGATCAAATCGCACGGACATACAATGACATATATAACATTATGGGACCTACAAGTAGTCCTTGTTTTTGCTATTATATCAATATCCCTGTTGGGAGGCTGCCAATTTCTTCCTTCTATTGTAGTTTCACACCATTGACAACTTTGGCATTTGATATGTCCCATTTCCCCTCGAACTTCCACAATGTCTGTGCTATATCTATACCGGGCCAGCCGTTCCCCAAGATTATTGCCCCGGCTTTAGGCTATTGTGGGGAATTCCGCAAACAAATCAGGGATAGTCTGTAGTATATGCCAGTGTTTTTTCATACATGTTATCAACTGTTTAGTTCCATTATAAAAAGGAAGAATGCATGTAAGTCTAGGGTTCTCCTGAGCCACATTCTCATTCTGGTTTACCGAATGTTGATTCAGAAACAATTCCCGATTAGCGTACTTAGCTCGTAAAAAAGCTTTACGCACTGATTTTCTTGGATATCCTCGGGAGAGGATTCTCTGTTCCAACTCCCTAGATTGCTGTAAAAATTCATTTTCCTCAGTGCAAATTCTCCGCAATCTAAGGAATTGCCCAATCGGTAAATTGAATTTCAATTTATAGGGATGATGGCTATGAAATTTTAGTAAAGTATTTCTAGATACTGGTTTCCGGTATAATGTGGTTTTCAAAACATTCTGATCACAATTAATGGTGAGGTCAAGGAAATGTATATATTTAGCATCGTATGTCAACGTGAACTGTATATGTGTATTCAATTGATTGAGGATATATACAAACTCTTTCAAAGACTCCTCCACATCATTCCAGACGAAAAAAACATCGTCCAAAAATCTCTTCCACAGTATCACTCTACTAAATTGTTCCAATGAGTATATCATAAACATCTTCCATCCTCACCAAATATAGAGTTGCCACCGATGGGGCTAGCATGGCCCCCATGGCAACCCCTTGCATCTGTAGGTAGAATTTTCCCGCAAACCAAAAATAATTTGCCGAGATCACCAACTCTGCCAACTGGACTAAAAATTCAGTTTTTATTCTGGATTCATCAGCTCTCTGATCTAAATAATAGCTAATGGTCTCCAGCGCTGCTTGCTGGGGAATCATTGTGTATAAAGATGTTATATCCAAAGATGCTAGGATAGTAGTATCAGATCCAAGTTCCAAATTCTGTAGTAGAGTGATAAAATGGGAGGAGTCTTTTATGAAAGATGCCACATTTGTAGCAAAAGGTTGTAAAAAGTGATCCAAGAATTGTGAAAGGGGCTCCAACACTGGGGTCGTTGTAAATTCTTCTGCACTTTTGGAACAAAGTAGATCTTCGGGGTAACAGGATATGTTTCCATCAAGAACGCAGCTTCTTTCTTCGTTATCCTTGAATGTAATGCGGGTTCCACCAAATGTTTAATCCTATCCATAAGTTGTTCCTTAGGATCATTGTCTAGCTCACAATATGCTTGCATGTCACTTAATTGCCTATACACCTCTGCGTTATATTGTTCTCTACTTTGGATAACAGTGGCACCCCTTTTGTCCGCTTTCAATATTAATAAGTCTTTATTATCAGTCAATTCTTTCAAAGCTTGTCTTTGTACTCTATTAATTTTCCCCGGTATATATCCCATCGCATTCTCACCTTCCAACTTCAACAGATCACTTAAAACCAATTGTTGAAAAATACTAATGGAGGGATGAGTATTTCCTGGTGGCACCCAATTACTAATGGGTTTTTTAATGGAAATGTCGCAAGTGGGTGGGTTCTCATGAAAAAAGACCCGGAGCTGCAATTTTCATATAAATTTTAAAAAAGCTATCCTCGTCTTAAAGGGATCATATAGCATAGTAGGAATAAAATTCAAGCCCAATTGAAATACCTCTTCCTGTGCGCTTGTTAATAAATAAGATGTTAAGTTTATCAAGGTTGATTGTTCCGAGTGATCGGACCTCCCGTTCCTCTCACAGTCATGTTCCGTCCTTGTTTGTTCCCCTGAGTCTTCCCTTGGGACGCCCCTAAAAAAGCCTTCGTGACATCAGGATTGGTATTCGTCTGGGCACTGTCATTCCCTGCATCACTTGAGTATTCCGATTCATCCGACGATTTTTCAAAAGCTACCTTTTTCTGTTTAATTTGATGCACATTCTTCTTGTTCCAAGTGTACACTTTGTCATTTTGGTAATCATATTCATCCCTCCTGAACTTCTTGATCTTAGCCTGTTTTAAAGAGTCTTTAAATGTTGTTAAAGATTGCTGAAACTCATTCATTTTTTTATCATATTCTTCCAAAGAGAATTTTGTTTTTAAGTCCTGGTTCATACCTTCAAGTTTTTGTTTCAATTCACCTTTTAATTGTGTTGTTGTATCCACTATCAGAACCATCAAGTCACGACTGCAGCGATTTAATATGGCTATCCATTTATCTAAAAAGTTCTTATCATTAGTAAATAGCCTAGGTTCTTTTAACATCCGAAGTCCTCGTGGAATCATTGCTTTCTTTAAATACTGAATGAGAGTACTACCATGCAGCTCCGCTCTTATCATTCTTTTCGGTATATTTTCCCAATCTTCCCACAAGTTCTGTGATCCCAATTCACTGCCATCATCAAGCAGGGCCGGTCTTAATAATAAAGTTTGTACATGTTCCTCAGTATAACCCATGAAATCTGCCATGATGGCTATTCCTTTTAGTAACAATTCGTATAAAAATCTCAAATTTCCAAATTTACCTAATTTTTTAAGACTGTATATCGCACTTCAACAGTATCACCCGCAGCCACAAGTTTTGATTGGTGACCATAGAAATGTACGGCACCTAATGGCTAGTCTGAGGCCCTACAAAAAGCTAAAAAATGATTGTTAAAAGAAAATGGTAAATGACATTGATATAATTTTTGATTGGATATCTTCAATGTCTTACAATTGACTGCGGATCTTTAAGAATACGCCATTTAGGAATTCCTTTTTTGGATAGCTTGTTTTAATTGTGTATTTGATAGGCCAAATGACTACTGTATCTGAAGAAAAGATGCCAGTTTATCCTGAGAACATACATCTTCTAGAGTTCTAATTCCAACCTGCAACCAGTTTTTCCACAAAATTTTTGATTTTCTCACCATAATTTTAGGATTCAGTCATAAGGACTGACATTTTGTTTTCTTAATAGGCGTTGGCAATAGAACATCCAAGAATCTTAAAGTTTTCCAAGTAGAATGAAGAATCATATTACCTTTAAAGATTCTTGGAAGTCCAATAATCAATAATTAATAATAATAATAATTTATTTTTTTGTATACCGCTATACCAAAAGTTCAAAGCGGTTCACAACAGGAGAATACATACAGTCAGTCAATAAAATACATGATAAGTCAATAGGAGTACATCAGATAAAAGCATGGAAAGTTAGAACAATGGCCCCTGTTAAAATGTGCGCATATCACATGTGTAAGACAAAGCGGGGCCATAAGTTGACTTTCAAGAATAAGTCAAAATGGCAAATTTTCAATGAGCTCTGGAAGGATCCAATACATACACTGATGCAAGATGTAAGTTTGATGGTATATATAAAAATTTGGAAAATGTATTCCTCCCAAAGATTGAGACTTTTGCAAAGATGATAAGGCAATTCTGGGAGTCTTACCAAGCCATAGAAAACCCAAAAGAATTCTGTTTAGTTTTTTGTAGAAAGATACCTGAAAATAAATTGGTATTATACTCATCTGGTAACAAATTACAGGAGCGATCATCATCTTAATAGTTTGAACTCTCCCCCACCAAGAAAGATGCAACAGGTTCCATCGCTCACACATTTCCTTAATCTTCGTCAATAAGCATCTTTCATTTACCAGCATAGTTTCTTCCAGTGTCTGTTGGATTATTATTCCTAAATACTTTATTCTAGAATGGAATAGAAACATAGAGTTTGATGGCAGAAAAGGGCCATCGGTCCAACAAGTCTGCCCACTCGAAGAATCCTCCCTCAACAAGAACCCTCTTTTTAAGCATTTCCCCGGAGCGAACCCACATATTTATCCCATTGTCCCTTGAAGTCAAGTGCGTTACTGGCCTCAACTATCTGACGTGGAAGACCATTCCATCGATCAACCACTCTTTCGGTGAAGAAGTATTTCCTGATGTCACCATGAAATCTCCCACCCTTGAGTTTGAGTGGATGCCCTCTGGTTGCCGTGGGACCCGTAAGGAAGAAGATATCTTCCTCCACCTCAATATAGCCCATAAGATATTTGAATGTCTATCATGTCATCCCTTTCTCTGCGTTCTTCGAGAGAATATAACTGCAGCCTGCTTAGAAATGGATCAAGTTATCCCTTAACACAATGAACATTCAGTGGAAGAACCTCAGATTTGCTCCAGTTGATCTTGTATCCAGAAAATTTCCCAAAGTTTCTGATCAACTGTAGCAAAGCTGGAATAGTTAGTTCAGGATTAGTTAAATGCAATCAGATATCATCTGCATATGTTGAAACCTTATACATTTGACCTGCATATTGTGACAAACCCAATTCCATTTCTGGTTTAGAAACATAGAAACATAGAAATTGACGGCAGAAAAGGGCCATAGCCCATCGAGTCTGCCCATACCAATGACCCACTCCCTGACTTTTACTCCCCTATAGATCCCACGTGAATATCCCATTTTTTCTTAAAATCTGACACGCTGTTGGCCTCAATCACCTGCTGAGGCAGCTCGTTCCAATGATTGACCACCCTGTTGGTGAAGAAGTACTTCCTAGCATCACCTTGAAATTTCCCTCCCCTGATTTTCAGCGAGTGTCCTCTGGTTACCGAGGGCCCTGTAAGACTGAAGATATCATCTTTCACCTCTATACGCCCCGTGATATACTTAAAGGTCTCAATCATGTCCCCCCTCTCTCTTCGCTCCTCCAGTGAGTACATCCGCAGTTTTTTTAGCCTTTCTTCATACATGAGATCCCTGAGCCCCAAGACCATCCTGGTAGCCATTCGCTGAACCGACTCAATTCTCAACACATCTTTCCGGTAGTGTGGTCTCCAGAATTGAACACAATACTCGAGATGAGGTCTCACCATGGATCTGTACAGTGGCATTATGACTTCAGGTTTTCTGCTGACAAAACCCCTACGGATGCAGCCCATCATTTGTCTTGCCTTGGACGAAGCCTTCTCCACATGATTAGCAGCCTTCATATCATCACCCTTTGAAGCCTACCATCTAGCCAATCCCTTATCCATGTAGTGAATGTATCCCCTAATCCCATCGATTTTAGTTTGTTCAACAGCCTGCGGTGCAGGACGCTATCAAAAGCTTTGCTGAAGTCCAAATATATCACGTCCAGGGACTCTCCGGCATCCAGATGACTGGTCACCCAGTCAAAGAAGTCAATCAGATTAGATTGGCAGGACCTTCCCCTTGTAAATCTGTGTTGGTGTGGATCATGTAAATTTTCTTCGTCTAGAATTTTGTCGAGTTTCTGTTTGATCAGTGTTTCCATGAGTTTGCACACTATGGATGTAAGACTCACCGGTCTGTAATTTTCTGTCTCTGTTCTGCAGCCCTTTTTGTGGAGTGGAATTACGTTAGCTGTTTTCCAGTCTAGGGGTACTTTTCCCGTGTGCATGGAAAGATTGAAGAGCACGGATAGTGGTTCAGCCAGAACTTCACTCAGCTCTCTGAGTACCCTGGGGTGTAGATTGTCAGGTCCCATGGCTATGTCTACTTTGAGTCTTGAAAGTCCGTGGTAGATGCTACTGGGTGTAAACTCATAATCATGAAACAGGTCATTTTGGCTGTCTCTTATCTGTAGTTGTGGACCAGCTCCCGGTGCTTCACAGGTGAATACTGAGCAGAAGTATTCGTTTAGCAGTTCTGCCTTGGTAGTATCAGATTATGCGTAGTTTCAATCTGATTGCCTAAGGCGTTCTATCCCATCTTTGTTTCTCTTCCTGTCACTAATGTACCTGAAGAAGGATTTGTCCCCTTTTTTAATGTTCCGTGCTAGATCTTCCTCTGTTCGAAGTTTGGCTTCCCTGACTGCCTTTTTGACAGCCTTAGATCTGGCCAGATAGTCTTCTTTTGCCTCCCTTTTCCCAAGATGTTTGTAGGTGATAAATGCTTCTTTTTTCTTTTTAATGAGGTCCGAAATTTCCTTGCTGAACCATTGTGGTTTTTTGTTTCTCCGGCGTTTGCTTACTGTATTTATGTAGTGGCTAGATGCTTCGCTCAGGATGGATTTTAGATTTGACCACATAGTTTCCAGATTGTCAGTTTCTGCATGGTTTTGCAGCTCCTGATGGACAAAGTCTCTCATGTGGTCGAAGTCTGCGCCCCTAAAGTTGAGGACCCTCGTTGCTGTGTTTGATTTAGAGAAGCCTTTCCTGAGGTTGAGCCATACCATGTTGTGGTCACTGGAGGCCAGCGTGTCTCCCACTGATACTTCCGAGACACTGTCTCCATTTGTGAGTACCAGGTCCAGTATTGCCTTTTCCCTGGTGGGCTCTAATACCATTTGTTTGAGTTGTGCACCCTTAATGGAGGTTAATATTCTTCTGCTACCACACGTAGTCGCGGAGAGGGTGTTCCAGTCTGTATCTGGCATGTTGAAGTCCCCTAACAGTACTGTGTCACCACGCAAAGTGATGTTCTTTATGTCCTCAATCAATTCCTTGTCTTTGTCTTCCTGTTGCCTTGGAGGCCTGTATACCACACCTAGGTAAAGGCATTTTTCATTCCCTCTGGCCAGGTTTACCCAAAGTGATTCCCCTGTGTATCTAACCTCTGTGATCCTGGTAGTTTTGATATTATCCTTAGTGTATAGTGCAACCCCCCCCCCCCCTCCTAATTTGCCCTCTCTGTCCCGACGAAGTAGATTGTAGCCTGGTATAACCATATCCCACCCATGCGATTCTGTGAACCAGGTCTCGGATATCGCTACTATGTCAAGGTCAGCATTCCTTATCTCTGTTTCTAGTTCCAGGATTTTGTTGCCCAAGCTGTGTGCATTAACATACATTGCTCTCCAAATTTGTGATGAGATGCCTATCCCCTTTAGTGTGACTCTTGTTTTTTTTTGTGTATACTATGGGTACCTACCTTAGGCTTAGAAGTGTGGGTTTTACTTGCTTCCCCAGGGTTGATCCTTGCTGCTCTGGTATGTATGTATGAACCCTCCTCCAACTTACCTAGTTTAAAGCCTTCCGAAGTAGGCGTGCTAGTCGATGTCCAAAAACTTTCTTGCCTCTCCTTGTTAGGTGTAGTCCGTCAGGTCTCTGTAGTCCTTGTAGCGCCTCTCAGTGGTCTAGGAATCCAAAGTTCATCTCTAAACACCATTCGCGAAGCCACTCGTTGGTCCGATGGATACGCTCTTCCCTGTCTCTGCCTTTGTCTCTTACTGGGAGAATTGATGAGAAGACCACCTGTGCTCCTGTCTGCTTCAGCTTTCTTCCCAGGGCCTCAAAGTCTTTAGGGATGCTGTCTGATGTGCTTCTGGCAGTATCGTTGGTACCTACATGAATGAGAAACATAGGGAAATGGTCAGTAGGTTTCAGAAGTTTGTCTATACTGGTGGTGATGTCCTGGATCCTGGCTCCAGGGAGACAGCAGACCTCCCTCGACTGCAAATCTGGTCTGCAAATTGGTCCTTCGATGCCTCTTAGCATGGAGTCTCCGATGACCACCACTCTACGCTCCTTCCAAGGGGGGGGGTCGAGCAGTGAGAACTGTAGCCGATGTTCTGTGTTCGGAATCCTGAGCCCCCTCTAGTAACATAGTAGATGATGGCAGATAAAGACCCGAATGGTCCATCCAGTCTGCCCAACCTGATTCAATTTAAATTTTTTAATTTTTTCTTCTTAGCTATTTCTGGGCAAAAATCCAAAGCTTTACCCGGTACTGTGCTTGGGTTCCAACTGCCGAAATCTCTGTTAAGACTTACTCCAGCCCATCTATACCCTCCCAGCCATTGAAGCCCTCCCCAGCCCATCCTCCAACAAACGGCCATATACAGACACAAACCGTTCAAGTCTGCCCAGTACTGGCCTTAGTTCAATATTTAATCTTATTTTTTGATTCTAGACTCTTTGTGTTCATCCCAAGCTTCTTTGAACTCAGTCACAGTTTTACTCTCCACCACCTCTCTCGGGAGCGCATTCCTGGCATCCACCACCCTCTCCGTAAAGTAGAATTTCCTAACATTGTTCTTGAATCTACCAAGCCTCAACCTCAAATTATGTCCTCTGGTTTTACCATTTTCCTTTCTCTGAAAAAGATTTTGTTCTACGTTAATACCCTTCAAGTATTTGAACGTCTGAATCATATCTCCCCTGTCTCTCCTTTCCTCTAGGGTATACATATTCAGGGCTTCCAGTCTCTCCTCATACGTCTTCTGGCGCAAGCCTCCTATCATTTTCGTCGCCCTCCTCTGGACCGCCTCAAGCCTTCTTATGTCCTTCGCCAGATACGGTCTCCAAAATTGAACACAATATTCCAAGTGGGGTCTTACCAATGACCTGTACAGTGGCATCAACACCTTCTTCCTTCTACTGACTACGCCTCTCTTTATACAGCCCAGCATCCTTCTGGCAGCAGCCACTGCCTTGTCACACTGTTTTTTCACCTTTAGATCTTCGGACACAATCACCCCATGGTCCCTCTCCCCGTCCGTGCATATCAGCTTCTCTCCTCCCAGCATATACGGTTCCTTCCTATTATTAATCCCCAAATGCATTACTCTGCATTTCTTTGCATTGAATTTTAGTTGCCAGACATTAGACCATTCCTCTAACTTTTGCAGATCCTCTTTCATCTTTTCCACTCCCTCTTCGGTGTCTACTCTGTTACAAATCTTGGTATCATCTGCAAAAAGGCACACTTTTCCTTCTATCCCTTCAGCAATGTCACTCACAAACATATTGAACAGGATTGGCCCCAGCACTGATCCCTGAGGGACTCCACTACTCACCTTTCCTTCCTTCGAACGACTTCCATTAACCACCACCCTTTGACGTCTGTCCAACAGCCAGTTTCTGACCCAGTTCACCATTTTGGGTCCTAACTTCAGCCCTTCAAGTTTGTTCAACAGCCTCCTATGAGGAACTGTATCAAAGGCTTTGCTGAAATCCAAGTAAATTACATCTAGCATATGTCCTCGATCAACTCTCTGGTCACCCAATCAAAAAATTCAATCAGGTTCGTTTGGCACGATTTACCTTTTGTAAAGTCAAGTTGCCTCGGATCCTGTAACCCATTAGATTCAAGGAAGTACACAATCCTTTCTTTCAGCAAAACTTCCATTATTTTTCCAACAACTGAAGTGAGACTCACCGGCCTGTAGTTTCCTGCTTCATCCCTGTGACCACTTTTATGAATAGGGACCACATCCGCTCTCCTCCAATCCCCAGGAATCACTCCCGTCTCCAGAGATTTGTTGAACAAGTCTTTATTAGGACTTGCCAGAACCTCTCTGAGCTCCCTTAGTATCCTGGGATGGATCCCGTCTGGTCCCATCGTTTTGTCCACCTTCAGTTTTTCAAGTTGCTCATAAACACCCTCCTCCGTGAACGGCGCAGAATCTACTCCATTTTCCCGTGTAACTTTGCTAGACAATCTCGGTCCTTCTCCAGGATTTTCTTCTGTGAACACAGAACAGAAGTATTTGTTTAGCACATTCGCTTTCTCCACATCACTTTCCACATATTGGTTCCCAGCATCTTTTAGCCTAGCAATTCCTTTTTTCATCTTCCTCCTTTCACTAATATGTCTGAAAAAATTTTTGTCTCCCTTTTTTACATTTTTAGCCATTTGTTCTTCCGCCTGTGCTTTCGCCAGATGTATCTCTCTCTTGGCTTCTTTCAGTTTCACCCTGTAGTCCTTTCTGCTCTCCTCGTCTTGGTTTTTTTTATATTTCACGAACGCCAACTCTTTCGCCTTTATTTTCTCAGCCACTAGATTGGAGAACCATATCGGCTTCCTTTTTCTCTTGTTTTTATTGATTTTCTTCACATAAAGGTCCGTAGCCATTTTTATCGCTCCTTTCAGCTTAGACCACTGTCTTTCCACTTCTCTTATGTCCTCCCATCCTAACAGCTCTTTCTTCAGGTACTCTCCCATAGCATTAAAGTCCGTACATTTGAAATCTAGGACTTTAAGTATCGTGCGGCCGCTCTCCACTTTAGCCGTTATATCAAACCAAACCGTTTGATGATCGCAACTACCTAGGTGAGCACCCACTCGAACATTAGAGATACTCTCTCCATTTGTGAGAACCAGATCCAATATCGCTTTTTCCCTTGTGGGTTCCGTCACCATTTGTCTGAGCAGAGCCTCTTGAAAGGCATCCACAATCTCCCTACTTCTTTCCAATTCCGCAGACGGAACATTCCAGTCCGCATCCGGCAGGTTGAAATCTCCCAACAGCAGAACCTCCTCTTTCCTTCCAAACTTTTGGATATCCACAATCAGATCCTTATCAATTTGCTGCGATTGAGTCGGAGGTCTGTAGACTACACCCACGTAGATAGAAGTTCCATCTTCTCTTTTCAGAGCAATCCATATCGCTTCTTCCTCTCCCCAGGTCCCTTGCATTTCGGTCGCTTGGATATTGATCTTTACATAGAGAGCTACTCCTCCACCTTTATGACCATCTCTGTCCTTCCGAAAAAGATTATATCCCGGTATGTTTGCATCCCATCCATGTGATTCACTGAACCATGTCTCTGTGATAGCGACAATATCTAGATCTGCCTCTAACATCAGGGCTTGCAGATCATGAACTTTGTTGCTTAGACTGCGAGCATTTGTGGTCATCGCTTTCCAGCTATTTTTCAGCGATAATCTCCTTTTTCGTATGGATTTTTGTTTCGTTTCACTTTCCGTTGTAATACTAAGAAATGAGTTGCTGATATTGCTTGTGTTGCAGTCTTTACTACTATCACATCTTTTCTTTTGCCGGGGGTGGTCTCTATAATTGTCCTTCGTACTTACACCACCCCCACCTTCTAGTTTAAATGCCTAGAAAAATATTGTCTAAATTTCTCTGCAAGGTTTCTTTTTCCTGCTGTAGTAATATGTAGCCCATCAGTGCAATATAGCTTCTTGTCCTTCCATGTATTTCCCCATCCTCCTATGTACCTGAAGCCTTCTTGATGACACCAGGCTTTGAGCCATCTATTAAAGTCCTCTGTGTTTTTCACTCTTTGCTCCCCCTTTCCATATGCAGGCAGTATTTCAGAAAAAGCTAAAGTCTTTAAAAAAAGGTTTCACGCCCTCACCAAGCTCCCGAAAAGCTTTCTGTGCTGCAAGTGTGGAGTTGTTGGCCAGGTCATTTGTTCCCAGATGGATGACAACATCAGTGTTAAAATCCTTAGTTTCTTCCTTCATTATAGTCTGTATTTGCCTGGAACTCCTGGTAGCTGAGGATCCTGGAAGACATTTCACTATTTTGGTCTCCTCGCCTTGTGTTCCAAGGTTAATGCCTCTGATGATGGAATCCCCCAACATCCTCGACAGTTCCTTCTTGAAGGACATGAAATCTGTTCTTCAGGGAAAGTTGTGGGGTTGATGTAGAACTGCCCTGTTTGAGAGAAAAAGAAGAAGAAAGTGAGAATGGTGGGGGGTTTCTTTGCTTGCCAGTAGAAGAGGTTACCAGCTGCCAGGGACCGGCATCTCCAATCATTTCCTGTATTCCGATCGTTGAATTTAGAGCTGTAGGTTTGGGAGTGCCAAAGATGGTCTTGTCGAGGTTTCGTTCTGTGATGTGAGACAGTTCCTGGATGGCATCGTCGATGAAGGCCTTATCCTCCCTGATGCATCTCAGGCGTTTCACCTCCTCCCTGAGGTTCCGCAGTTCCTGCATAATGTCCTCGTCCACTTCTACCTGTCTCATCTCCTCTGTCTGCGTAGAGACCGAAGCATACCGAGGGAGGGGGGTGGCCTCGGTCAGCACTGAGATGGGGAGGAAATTCACTAAACCTCAATGCAGGAGAGCTGATCAAGTTGCAACTCAGACTACAGAATTAGCTGACTACTACTTAGTGAGATTGCATCAGATGAGGAATGGCAGGAAAAGGAAAGGCAGGAAAGCTTTACCCAGTTTAAACCTGTCTCTGACACTGCCGGGAGATTATTACCTTTCCAGCAGCCTGTCCCTTTGAGAGCCAGGGCAGGAAAGAAACCTGTATGTACAGTAGACAAATGCACCAAGCTATTGTGTGGAGAGCCCTGCCCCCATCCAGGCTGGGGGGGGGGGGGTGTCTATCCATAGCTTAAAGCTTGAGGCAGTCTAGAGTAGCAAGAGGAGAGAGGCAAGCAGGGACTGCAGCTGGAGCTGAGAGCCAGGAAGAGAGTGAGATTCTCTCTCACCAGTGAGAGGAGGCTGGAGAAACAGATTGGCTTATGGCAGAGGCAGAGAAGATGTTTTCTCCCTCTGGAATTTGTAAGCAGCACCAAGGAGAAGCCATGGACATCCAGTAGAATCTGGTAGGAGCTGAAACTTATGTGAACATGGAAGTGCAGTGAAATGTATGTGTTTTTGTTTTCTGCCTGCAGAGGCTGAGCTGCCAGATAAGCTGTGCATTTGAACTGTACCTGCTTGTTGCTATGTCTTATTTTTCTTTGAGGAGAGTTTAGTTTTCCTCTCCCAGAATTCTGGACTTTGAATTTTGCCTTAAAGCATTGGCTTCCTGTAAACCACCGCATTACGTTCAAAGTATTACTTCTAGTTTATAAAGCCATAAATTTTAATGAGCCACAGTTTATAAATAGATGGTTAATCCCTTACAATACTTCTCGTTCACTTCGCTCCTCTTCTTCTAACCTTCTTACGGTCCCCTCTTTAAAGGTAATTGGTACTAGGCGTAATGATATGTTTTCAGTATTTGCCCCTCAATCATGGAATCTTTTACCTCAGTATATTAGGGACTTAAAAAACTTAGCCGTATTTAAAAAAGCATTAAAAACTTTCTTTTTTAAAGATGCGTATGATTCTTAAAGGTTTTTTTTGTTCTTTTTTTTTGTTCTTTTTTTTTTCTTTTTTCCCAAATTTAACCTCCCCTCCTATTTGTTTTTTTCCATAGTTGTAACCCTCTTTTTCTTGCTAAAATATTGTAATTTCTCCCCTATTTTTCCTCACAATTCTTGTATGTTTTTTGTCTAAAACTAATATTTGTTTTAATATGTAAGTATTTTTGTTTGTCATTTTTTTTTTTTTTTAAATTTATAACAAAAATTAGTTTTTACATTATCACCATTGTCTATTTTACATGTTTTATGGTTTTGTACATCGCCTAGTAATCTATAATAGGCGATTCATTAAGAATCAATAAACTTGAAACTTGAAACTTGAATTTTGATTCAAACAAACGTTTGTAGGTTTTTTTTTTCTGCTAGTAGCCAGGCTAGGCAATCACATTCCTCTCTCACAGCTGTGTGTAGTTGCTACAGTGACATTTCAGAAGGAAATGTACTTAGAATCTCTGCACCTAACCAGAACATTGGCTCTGAATTAAACTTCTCTACATTCTGGGCTGTTATAAGTTTTTTTTCTTACAGTTTCTGAGCACAAGTTTTGCTTATAAAGAAACAGCTTATTTAAGGAAAGATTATGCTGAAGTGAAGCCATGTGATATACCTGCATGCTATGCTACCCAGTTTGCTGTGAGGTTTTTTTTTTCTCTTTTCATTATCTGGCCAAGGACTGGCAGTGCTCATTTTGAATAAACATCTGAGTGAACATTACAATCTGGTGAAGAGGACTATTATAAGGGACTGTTATAAGGGACTGTTAAAGTCCAGAAGCCGGAGACTGTATTTTAAGCCATTACTGACACACTTGGAAACTTGATTTTGGGTTTTTTTCTGTATGAGAACTATATGATTTCATGGAATGAGTGGTGTCTTTTGATATTGCAAAACTGAAGCCTGTGGTAAGGTTAAGTTGGCCAGTGGCTGAAATAAAGCTATTGTTTTTGCCAGTTCTGACTAAGACCCATTACTTGCATGACCCTGTTAGGCTGTTTGCCAGCCAGATAAGTCCTGAAGGGACATGCCGGGACAGAAGTTTTGTCACAATCCTGTGGGCTCGCTGTGCAGTTCAGGGGCGTGGGTGTGACATTAATGGTGTCAGGTGTGCGATCTGGCGCCCCTTTCAGGTGAAGAAGGGTACGAAAACCCAATTACTAAAATTTAAGATTAATCTTAAAACTTATCTATTTCAAGACGCCTTTGCTAAATCTTAATCATCACTTGGCTCATTCATCGATCTCTTTCTCAAAACTAATTTCTTCTTCAGCGCATATTTCTCATACCATGCACCCTTACCCCTCGTGTTACATTCCTTCCCTCTATCTCATTTCTTCTATTATTATGTAACTTTTCCCTTCCTCCCTACTGATCCTCACTGTCAGGTTTTGTCCGTTCATGTTTTATATGTTTTTCCCTTTTTTTTTTTTTTAACACTATTAATTAATTCTTGCTATTCTATTTTAAATTTTATTGTTAACCGGTCAGATACTTGTTTTATGATCGGGATATTAAAAACCAATAAACTTGAAACTTGAAACATTGCAAGGTGAATTTTTTTTTTTTTTTTTGGTTTTCGCTTTTGTGGATTTTACCTTGAATTTTTCTTCCTGGAATTTTTGGATTTGAGTTACTGGAAGAAAAAGTTGTTTGGACTAAGCTATTGGAAGCTACTATTAACCATGGATTTATAAGTCTTCAGGACGTTTCTGGATCCTACAAAGGAGCAGCTGGGTCGACAGCGGAGGAAACCACAGCAGTTCAACTCAGGGGAGTGATATAGGAATGGAGCCAGTAACTGGATGGCATCAGGAGTTCTAGTGGAACCAGACGGAGACCGGGTGGTCTCAGAGGAAGTGTAGTGCACCCTATAAGGAGCACAGAGGCGTAGACTCACCTGCACCATGGTAAGTGCACTACTCGGAGGGTCTAGGAGGGTGGTGCTGGGGGTCTTTGACCATTAGGATACTGCACTTGGATATTGTATTTTGATTCTTTCTGAAGGATCGTGATGGAGCAGTAAGCATTAGTGATAGTCGCTGGAGAGTGTCAGCGACAGACTGAGGAGCTGAGAAAAGTGCTGGAAAATAGTCAAGGACTTTGGCAAGCTAACCAGGAGGCATCTGAACGTCACCATGGGGACTTTTTGAAAGCCATGGAGCAGCAGACAAAGGTCATGGCACAGCTATTACAACGTGCAACAGGAGGACCTACTGTCACGTCAGTACTGGATGTCATTCCTACTCAACCAACGGTAGGGCAGAACTCTTTAAATATGTTAAATCTGAACAAAATTACACCAGAGGATGGCCCAGATGATTTTTTGAGCTCCTTTGAAAAGATAGCTACAGCAGCAGACTGGCCTCTGGAGCAGTGGGCTGTCTATCTCCTACCTTGTCTGGCTGGAGAATCCTTAGCAGTCTTTCAGACTATAGCCCCTGAGCAAGCCAATAATTATTCAGCTATTGAAGCTCATATTCTTGATTTCCTAGGTTATACCAGGGAACATTATAGACAGACCTTCCGTAGTATCCAGCTACAAGATAGAGAAAGGCCCAAAGCACTATTACAATGCCTCATTAAAGTAGCAGAGAGGCAGTTGCAGCTTTGAAGAAGGACACGGTACTACTCGAAAGGGTCCAGAGAAGAGCGACTAAAATGGTTAAGGAGCTGGAGGAGTTGTCGTACAGTGAGAGATTAGAGAAACTGGGCCTCTTCTTCTTTGAAAAGAGGAGACTGAGGGGACATGATCGAAACCTTAAAGATAATGAAGGAAATATACTTAGTAGATAAAGACAGGTTGTTCACCCTCTCCAAGGTAGGGAGAACGAGAGGGCACTCTCTAAAGTTAAAAGGAGATAGATTCCGTACAAACGTAAGTAAGTTCTTTTTCACCCAGAGAGTGGTGGAAAACTGGAACGCTCTTCCGGAGGTTGTCGTAGGGGAAAACACCATCCAGGGATTCAAGACAAAGTTAGACAAGTTCCTGTGGAACTAGAACATACGCAGGAAGGGCTGGTCTCGGTTAGGTTGCTGGTCTTTGACCTGGGGGCCACCGCGGGAGCGGACTGTTGGGCACGATGGGCCACTGGTCTGACTCAGCAGCGGCAGTTCTTATGTTCTGTCATAGCAGACCGTAGAGCATTGTTCACAGAGATAGTACGTAAACAATTTCTAGAAGCTATGCTTCTGAATGTGAAAAGCTGGGTCCGTAGGCAGGGATGTCAGGATCTGAATCAGGTCTTGACAGTAGCGGAGGCATACTTAGACACACAAATCCCTGTTGAAATAGCCAGACCAGCAAATAGAACATCCACCCCTACACACACACTTAGGGATACATTGCCTACCATGGCTACCCAAATAAGAATGGTATTTTCTCCCAGTGTCGATGGAGGCATTATTGGACTCTGGGGCTGATGATGGCCTGTCAGTTCTGGGAAGAGGTGTTCCCCAGGGAAGGAGAAATGGGGGACAAAGGAAAAGTTAGAATAAAGTGTGTTCATGGGGATACCAAACAATATCCAGTATGACTCACCCGAACATGGTACACGGATAGGATGTATAGAACCTCTCTAGCCATTGCACCCGAGGCCCCTTTTGAAATTATATTAGGTTGTGATTGACAGGGGTTCCCAGAAGCTATAAAAGGGAAACAATGCATGGTGAATATGCATTCTCAGGGACCCACTAAGGATGGGGTGGAAACGGAGTTAGGAAAGATTTTTCCTTTTACAGGAAAAGCTTTTCGGAAAGCTCAGCAGAAAGGGGAACGCAAGACATGTGCACAGAAAAGGAGGCAGCAACAAAGGAGGGGCCGGGCAATGGTGAAGGTTGGAGAGATCAAAGAGGTTCCTTGGTTACCCAGAGAGGTGATGGAAACTTTCCCTACCTTTAGAGCCGAACAAAAGGATGATCCCACCCTTAGGGAAGAATGGCAAAGGGCAGGAGAAAGACAAGAAGGAGTAAACCGGTGGATAGTAAGACAAGGACTGTTGTACAGAGAAGGTCCTGGTAGTAAAGAACAGCAGCTGTTAGTCCCTCAAAGGTTTAGAAAGCTAGTACTGAGGTTAGCTCATGACCACCCTTTATCGGGACATAAGGGGGCTGAGGCCACCTTTAATCAGGTGGCTCGGTGATTTTTTTAGCCAGGGATTAGGCAGGAAGTTATAGAATTCTGTTGGTCCTGTCCGACCTGCCAGAAGCTGTCTTTGGCGATGGCAGCTAGGGCACCTCTCATATTCATTCCAATAATTGAAGAACCAGTAGGGCGCCTGGCAATGGACATAATAGGGCCCCTGGAAAAGACTCATAGGGGCAATAGTTTCATTCTTGTGGTAATGGACATGGCTACTCATTTTCCTTGGGCATTTCCTCTCAGAAAGAGGACATCCATGGCCATTATGAAGGAATTACTAGGGTTATTTTGTTTGATAGGATTTTCTAGGGAGGTATTGACTGACCAAGGGAGCAATTTTCTGTCAGCGGAGATGAAGTTGTTCTGGGAGGGTTTTGGTATTAGACACATTAAAACTTCTGCCTACCACCCCCAGGCTAATGGAATGGTAGAAAGGTTTAACCAAACCCTCAAACAGATGCTTAAAAAGGGGATAGGAGAGGAACCAAGGGATTGGGACCTTCTGGTACCCTTTGCCCTTTTTGCTGCTCGGGAGAAAGTCCAAGATTCACTAGGCATAAGTCCCTATAAATTGATGTTTGGACATTCTCCTAGGGGAGTGCTAGACATGCTAAGAGATAAATGGGACTTTCCGGAGGAAACAGAGAGCAATATTATCTGTTATCTAGCACGGCTTAAGGAGAGGTTGAGATGCGCCCTTGTCCAAGGGAAGGAAAATTTAGAATGGAACTAACGACAGAAGACCTTTTAAGATAAGAAAGCAAGGTCGCGTCAGCTACAGGTAGGAGACTGTGTTAGTGTTAGCCCACTCCAGTGGCAGGATGAACCCACTGACTGCCAACGTGTGAGGTATCGCATACAAAACAATGACCACAGGGGGAATGAAAATCTTTTCCAGGTTGAAGATAAGGCTTTTGCTGGAAGTCCAAAGAAACTAAATGTTCTGAGAGGTTCTTGTATCAGGAAAAGCAATACAAGGATTATCTCGGAAAACTAGATAAAATTGGAGTACATGCCAGTGGGTACGTATACTTCTGGTCAGAGCAAAAGATAGGGTGGAATGAGAGAAGACACAAATTTGATTCGATAAAGTTTCATTATTGCTTTGTTTCAACAATAACTCCCGGTTCGCATGCCCAAGCCCTCAGGTAAGCTTTATGGATTATCGCTTGAGGATAGCCCCTGGCCAAAATTTTATTTTGTAAAATCTTACCTTCCCTTTTAAAATCAGAGTCGGTAGTACATATTTTTCTAGCCCGTGAATATTGGCCAACTGGAATAGCTGCTTTTAAGCATCTAGGGTGACAATTAGAAAAGGACAGGAGGTTATTCCTTTCAGTTGATTTGTGATTAATTTTACCCCCTTCCAAAATCACAGTTGTGTCAAGAAAAGTGATAGAATTCCTGTGACTGGTCATAGTAAAACTTAGGTAGGTGGTAAGAGTTAATCCAAGCAACAAAGGCAGCCAGGTGTTCATCAGAAGTCCAAATAAAAAATATGTCATCAATGAAGTGCATCCAGCACTGGATGTGCTGGAAGTAAACATTAGAGTACAAAAAATCTTCTAATTGAGACATAAATAAATTGGCAATACTGGAAATGGCAGTTGTACACATAGCCACTTCCTACCGGTTGGGGGAGGGGGGGTTGGGGTGAAGTTGGAGGGAAAGAGAAGCACCCATGGGGGAGAACGAAGCACCTGCAATATGGGGAGGTTGGAGGGAGGGGGAGTGCGAAGCACCCATGGGAGGGATGGAGTGAGGGAAAGAGGAGCACTAAAAGGTTTCAAGTTTATTAAATTTTACTATACCAACTATCAGCAAGTATCTAGCCGGTTTACAAGTTAAAATAAGATAAAAAATAAAATTAATACAATATATAAAATAATTAAGAAGAAAAAGAAAAGGGGATTGTGAACATTTAGACTTTAACTGGACATACTGGACAGTGATGGTAGGGAAAAGAAATGGAAGGGAAAAAATACATTGTTCGGCTAAAAAAAAAAAATTGTATTGGGGAGGATGAAACATAAGGAATGGGATCGCTTCCTAAAAGCGGTTGAGGTATTGAAGAATAAATTATATTAGGGAGCAGGAAAACGCGTCTTGGAATAAGAAAGTTTTTAATTTGTCAATTGATGTCTCGTGACGAATGTGGGATGGAAATGAGTTCCATAGGGTAGGAGCGACTACGGAAAAGTTAGTCTTTCTCGTATAGTAGAAATCTTTGATTGTGGGGACAGATAGCAGGTTTTGATCAGCTGATCTAAGGGTCCGTGATGAGCAGTAGGGGATTAGAAGTTTATCTAGAAAAGAAGGTTGGCGGGAGAATCTGATTTTGAAGACTTGCATAATTGTTTTATATGGTTACAGAAGATTGGAAGGTGGAGTAAAAAAATGGGTGAAAGGTGGGGCAAGACTGGTGAAAGGTAGGGTGGGATGGGGCAGGGGAAAGACTAGTAGGAGGTGGGTAGGGCCATGTGCTTTCTTTTTTGACTTCACAAATATGGTTACTCTACCCTTAACTCCTCATTTCAGTGCCTACTACAGTATTTGCCCAGGGCTACACTAGGATATAACTAGCAATCTTAGGGGACTCAGTTTACGTACTGCTACTTCATTAGCAACTTAATTAAGAAATCACCAGTAATAAGATGCAGGCAGCAGTCTTTTGCACTGAGTGTCACATGTCTGATTATCTCCCAGTTGATGTACTTAGTGCAAAGAGCTCCTAGCAGTCAGAGAGCTGATTGATCCCAGAGTAGCAGAGAAGCTGAGGCAAACAAAGAGGCCTACAGGGATATAGTAGATAAGTTCCGCCTCCAATCTGGCAATCTCAGTGCTGCCTCAGAAGAGAAGGGTCACCTGAAGGGAGAGAGCATCACTTTGGAGAGGCAGGAAGTTATATTGTTTCAGGACCTGCCCTAAAGGGAATACAATATCCTCTTGAACCAAAGGTATGTCTCTAGGGGCTTCTGTTCAGGAGGGAAGGGTTAGGACATCCATTTTAGCTGGAGATATGATCATTACGCATGTAGAAAGCTGGGTGGCTGGTGGACGTGAGAGTCACTTGCTTGTCATTTGCGAGGGTGACAGAGCTCACACATTGCCTAGATAAGATTTTACACAGTGATGGGGAGGAGCTGGCTGTTTTGGTACATGAGGGTGCCAATGACATAGGAAAATGTGGGAGGACGATTCTCCAAATTTAGGTTTTTAGGTAGAAGGTTAAAATTCAGACCTCCAGGGTAACATTTTCAGTGTTCTCTGTTCAACGCACAGGACACAAGTCAGGCAGAGCTCTTGGAGTCTCAATGCATGGATGAGACAATAGGGAGGGGGGAGGGTTTTAGATTTGTTAGGAACTGGGCAACATTCTGGGGAAGGGAGCTTTTTCCAAAAATATAGGCTCCACCTTACCCAGGCTGGCATCAACATTTAAAAAGGCTATAGAGTAGTTTTTAAACTAGAAACCGGGTGATGGCAGGTAATTTTGCTCAAGAGCGCATGGTTTATTTGAAGGACATCACCAAAACAGGAAAGATAGGGCATCCTGATTTTAAGGTTGCAATAAAAGCCTTAGTAGATCAGGTGTCTTTAAATAAAGAGTAGACAGATTTTAAAGATTGCAAATTATCCCTGTCAACTGCTGAGCAAGTTGTAAATAAGAATAAAAGACATTGGAATGTCTTTATGCAAATACCAGAAGCCTAAAAAATAAGATGGAAAAGTTAGAATATCTTGCACTAAATGGAAAGATAGATTTAATAGGCATCTCTGAGGCCTGGTGAAAAGTAGGTAACCAATGGGTAGTGTGATACCAGAGTACAAATTATATTACAGCGATAAAGTGGATTGAATTGGTGGAGGGGTATTGTAATGTGTTAAAGAGGACCTCGATTTGAATAGGCTAAAAATTCTGCAGAACACAAAATGCACCTTAGAATCCTTATGGATAGAAATTTCATGTGTAAAGGGGAAAAGGATAGTGATAGGAGTGTACTACCATCCAACTGGCCAGAATGAGAACAGACAGATGCAGAAAAGCTAATAGAGATTAGTGAGGCTAACAAACTGGGTAACACAATAATAATGGGTGATTTAAATTACACAGGTCAAAAAAAAAAATTTCTTGGTGCCTTGGGGTTTTGTTTTTTACCTGTTCCTGGGGTTATTTGGGGCGCTGATTCAGAAAATTGCATTGGATAGACCACATCAGCTCTAGTTTTTTAGATATGGTTGAATTTATGGTTCTATTCCAATCGGTCATTCCACCAGGATGAAAAAAGAGTACAAGATCATCTCTTTAGACTTGGAAAAGAACATCAATGGGTAATTTGTGTAGACGTGAAGATTGTTAATTTTCTTCTTGGTCAACAAAGTGCTTTTTATGCCTTTGGGATAGTAGAGCCAAACATGAACATTGGGCAAAAAAAGATTGGCCTCCGAGGGAATATATGGTAGTTGGAGGACAAAATGTAATCAATGAACCCTTGATAACACGAGAGAGAATCATGCTGCCACCACTACATATAAAGCTAGGCCTGGTGAAACAATTTGTAAAGGCTCTGAATAAAGACGGTTCGTGCATTGGATACATAGCGTATATGTTAGCTCAGGGGTCTCAAAGTCCTTCCTTGAGGGCCGCAATCCAGTTGGGTTTTCAGGATTTCCCCAATGAATATGCATGAGATCTATGTGCATGCACTGCTATCAATGCATATTCATTGGGGAAATCCTGAAACCCGACTGGATTGCGGCCCTCAAAGAAGGACTTTGAGATCCCTGTGTTAGCTGGACTTATCATGGAAAAACTGCTGGCAGGAATTTTCAATTTGTCTACAGATCAGACAACTTATAAATGACCCACATTTCATAGCATCAGTGAATGAAATCAAATCATGTGCCTGGTCTTCATTTGTTTTTGTTGTGAAAAACTTTCTTGGCAACAAGAAGGCAGACAACTACATACAATTAGTAGAGGATATGCTCTTTCATTTCAAGAGGCTTGGCTGTAACATGAGTGTTAAAGTTCATTATCTGCACAGTCACTTAGGGATTCTTTTACTAAGCTGTGCTAGCGGTTTTAGCGCGCGCTAGACACTAATGCCAACTAGATCTCTCCGCAGCCTTTGACCTGGTAGACCATAACATCCTTCTACAAATACTGGACTCAATAGGAATCAGTGATATGGTACTATCATGGTTTAAAGGATTCCTACAATCCAGAACATACAGAGTTAAAACAAGCAAAGAAATATCCGAGCAATGGTCTAACCTCTGCGGAGTACCCCAAGGATCACCTCTTTTCCCCACACTCTTCAACCTATACATTGCTTCCCTCAGCTCCTACCTAGACAAACACGATCTAACCTCCTACAGTTATGCAAACGACATCACCATTCTCCTTCCATTCGATCAACCAGCACCATCCGTGGCGGACACAATACACAGAACACTTGAAACAATAACAACATGGATGAAAGACTACAAACTAAAACTAAATCCAGACAGTCCTTCGCCTAAAAGCTGGATTCTGTAACCGGTGTCTGTCAAAAACAACACCGGTTACAGAATCCACCCCAACCCCCCCCCCCCCACGACATCGGGGCAGGAGGGAACCCAAGCCCGACTGCCCCATGATCCCTAAACCCCTCCCCCCCCGATTACAGTCGAGCAGGAAGGGAACCCAAGCCCTCCTGCACCGGGCACCTGCGGCACCCCACGACACCATCGGGGCAGGAGGGAGCCCAAGCCCTCCTGCCCTGGGCACCGCGGCAACCCGCGACAACATCGGGCCAGGAGAGAGCCCAAGCCCTCCTGGCCCCAGCGATCCCCCCCGCCGATTATGTACGGGGCAGGAGGGAGCCCAAGCCCTCCTGTCCCACGGCCCCCCCCCAATTACGATCAGGCCAGGAGGGAGCCCAAGCCCTCCTGACCTCTCGCCCCCCCACCCTCTACACGATCGGGCAGGAGGGAGCCCAACTCCTCCTGCCCAGGCGAACCCCCTATCCCCCACCCCCACTACAATATGGGCAGGAGGGATCCCAGGCCCTCCTGCCCTTGACACAACCCCCTCCCCCAACGTCCATCCCCCCGAACCCCCGATCGCCCCCCCCGCCAACCCACGACCCCCCCGTCGACCCCACGACCCCCACCCCCCTTCCCCGTACCTCAAATCGTTGGCTGGACAGACGGGTGCCAAGCCCGCCTGTCCGGCAGGCCAGTCGGCTCTGGAATGGGACCAGATTGGCCCAGGCAGCTGAAACCTCACCCACAGGTGGGGCCTAAGGCACCTGGGCCAATCAAAATAGGCCCGGGAGCCTTAGGCTCCTCCTGTGGGCGGGGCCTTAAGCACATGGGCTGTAATATCACAGGCCGACGCCGACGCCAGGCCCCCAGGGTATATAGGCCCAGGGCGAACTTCCTTGATATGACAGATGAGCGGTGTATTGGTCTCTTTCGATTTAATCGGGAGACCATAGTTAATCTGTGTGAGCAACTGCAGGAGGATTTGGAGCACACCACTCTTAGGGGACATTCCCTTCCAGTTTATGTACATGCAACTACAGCCCTGGCGTTTTTGGCTACAGGAACCTTCCAAAGGCCCCTGGGAGCTGGGGCTGGCATCAGTCAACCGTCTGTATCCAGGATCATCAATAAATTTTTGGATGTCTTTTTAAGGCGTATTGCCATGTATATACAGTTTCCGATGAGTGAGGCTGAGCGGCGATGCACAATGAGGGGTTTTGATCAACTGGCACTTTTCCCCTCTGTCCTGGGAGCTATAGACTATACACATGTAGCACTCAGACCACCTGCCGAGAGTGAAAGGCAATTTAGGAACCGGAGAGCATATCATTTGCAGGTGGTCTGTAGTGCTACCCAGGGTCCTGCCACAATGCTTATATCCTGGCCCACTCTGGCCTAGGTGGCAGGTTCCAGAGGGGAGAAATCCATGGTGGTGGCTGGTTGGTGAGTTAACATCCTACTGCAAATAAAGCTTTGCTACATTAATCACCTTTCTCTCATTTTACCATAGGATCATCGCAAATTTTGGAGGATGTTGCAGAACAATGGACAACAGATATGTGCCCCTTTTCTAATATTGTTTCTTCTTGCAGGTGATCGTGCCTATCCCCTGAGGTCGTGGTTGATGACCCCAGTTGTGCGTCCCTAACAGCCGGAGGAGGTGCGGTATAACCGGGCTCTGAACACCACAAGGGCCATCGTTGAACATGCGTTTGGGTTGCTTAAGTCCCGCTTTAGATGTCTACACTGCTCAGGAGGGCAACTGCTTTACAGCCCCGACAAGGTGTCCAAGATGTTTGTTGCTTGCTGCATGCTACATAACCTAGCGGTGAGAAGAAGGATGCCAGACCCTCCTGAGCCGGTCCAAGACAGTGACGATGACAAGGACATCCAACCTAGACAGAGGCTGCTACCTGAGCAAGAGGAGCGTAGGAGAGGGCAGGTGGTCAGGGACAACCTAATAAGAGCCCATTTCTTGGGATAATGGTGAGTATATTTATGTGAATCCCAAAAAGCTTCTCTCTCTGTCTGTCTCTGTCTCATGTGACTGAATGTGATCATGCCTCTTTCTCTAGGCAGCAGTTACAGCTCAGATGTCCCTGACCACCAAAGCAAGAAGTTATTGGTAGCAGCTCAAGTATTAAAGGTGGAATAATAGGTGAGAATCGAATGTAGCTATCTTTGTTTTTGGCCTGATTCACTATGTTGCTCCTGTATATCATTCCATTAGCAGGCTTTATGATGAATTGACCACATTTCAAAAAGCTAACAGCTTTCATACTCTTGTTGCAGTTTGGATGTCCAAGACTTTCATCGTCACCATACAAGGGCATCGTAATGTGCTTCTTGATGGCCTGGTAAGAGCTAGCAGTTTAGGACCTCTTGGTTTTTTGGTTTTTTTTACGAACAAGTCCTAAATCAACACATGCTGGTGTTAGATTAGCATATGTGTTGATTGAACACTCCCTTAGTTTTAAGTATAAATCACATCTATAGTTCTAAAAACACTCTCTCAATGAACGTCTTTGGGAAGCTCAGAGAAAGCTGATTGGATGACTTATACTGCTAAAATGTTAAACTACAGCTATCAGAAGCCTATATGGTGCTCAGCTTTCCACTTCTTATAGGAGTAAATGATGATATTGGTCTACAAGTTTCTGTGTAGCATAAGACTAAAGCTCCCCCTCCCCCCCTTTTCCATGCTGATAATTCAAGTTCAACTGAAGCTATAGGGTAACTGTAGGTGTTCTGGCAGTTTGAGGTGGGGGACTTTTCCAATGTATTAACATGCTTCCCCTCTTTGCAGGTGTTCGGGCCCAGATGACCTCCTCCTGTGGCTAGCATCTCATCGTGAAGCTGCTCCTGTGATTCGGGCGGATCCTGTGACCTATTCCTGATACTTGTGCATAGGTAGGTACGAGACATTTGTGCTCACTTCAACTAACCTTCAATATTCCAAACAGTGTGTGTAGGTTCCTAGCTCTCATATGGACTCTGTAACAAGGAGGACAGCATTTATTTCCCTTGCTTTCAATGGCAGAAACATCTGGCCTTTATTCTCTGACCTCCTTACTTCCCTTTCTTCCAGTGCAACGAAGAACATCCTACATCTCTGAATCCATCTTCCTTTTCCTACAACCTGCCTTATCCTACCGGGGGTCCATGAGGAAACTTTAATAATTCAAGCGCACGGACATTTTACCCTTTCCTCCTGTAGGCTGGCAATTGATTTGGACCTAGGAGTGGCTTACTCTGTATACCGGTGTAGCTGTGATCCATCTCATTGAACTGCAGTTGCATGATGTTATACTTGCACACCGCTTTCCTGGACTGTGCAAGGATTGTACATTTGAGTGTCAATGACATGATATTCTACAATAAAAAATTTTAAACCATTTATGGATCTTGTGATTACTTAGAAAAGGAATGCCAGGGCCCATTCTGATACATTGAGTAATGCACAGGCATAAGTGTTTCCTTAAGTACCACTGTAAATTGATCAATGTTATCACATTCATCTTTGTCTTAACTAGTGTTTAATGAAGGTCAGGTTGCAAAGGAAAGAAGTGGGGTAGCAAACAGGGTAGGTGTGCTATTGGGGGGGGAACTAGGGGTTGTCATGTCTCCTATTTGCTCACCAGTCCAATGACACTACCTCAGAGCCTGCAAATAGCATAATTAAGAAGATGGCATTACTAGAGAGGATGGACAAGGTGGTATTGTTCCATCTTGTGGTTTGTAGGGAAATATTTTCCTTTTTACACACCTGGGTTTCACTTCTCTTCCCTTCCACACATAGCCTTCTGCTTACATTGTATAACATTAATCTCACCTGCTGCATTCTTAGATTATACATCTGAGAAAACCACACAGGAAACATATAAACCAGTATAAACCTTTTTTTAATATATAAAATCTTTAATATATATATTAAAAACAGATTGCCAAAGTGAAATTATATGTACATATGTGTAATCAGGCAGGCACTTTTTAGTATTTTACATCTTTTGTCTTTTATATTTTTTTTGCAAAGTAGATTTCAACAGGTTTTTATTATAAAAGAGCTGTTTGGTAACACATGCATGTGGCACAAAGATTAAAAACAACAAATTGTGAAAGAACGTGATGAAGGATTTGAGGTTGTAAGTTCAAATCCCACTCTGCTATCTTTGGGGGGGGGATTTGTAAAAATAACTATTTTGTACAAGTTTATATACACAAACTAATTTAACATTATTCTTAGTGATCACCTGAATATGAATAATGATGTTCCTTAGGGTGGAACAAACTGGCTAGGAGCCTGGAGTCCTCTGTGGTAAAATAAGGATTTCTCCTGACTGCCATTTTCTCTTAATAAAATGTGTTATTAAACAAACAAAAAACCAAAAGGTGAATGTATGATGTCAGAACGCTAAAACAGCATGATGGCGAACAGATTTAGGACACGGATAAGAAGAAAAAACGCTACCGGCGCCTATAATTTGCATACGACGCCTATGCGGGAAGATCCACTATTATGTTCACATGACATCAAAAAGGCTGCCGATATATCGCATACGACGCCTAAACGGAAAGGTACAATTGAAGAATAGCTTCAATTTTATTCCGCATTCAGTAGCACAGTGGTTAGAATGAAGGTTAGCGTATTAGCATGGTCTGGGTTCGACTCCCTCAGCTGACACAGTACTCATTTTAATAAAACTTACAAGATACAGAGCAATTCCATCTAATTGTCATCTCAAACAGCACATTAGCAATACAAGACACAATACATTAGAAAAGTTGAGCTTGCGTTTGATCAAAACAGCACTATTGGACTCCATGTCACGTTTATTGAACCATACTTGAGAATATGGGTTTCGGGTCAGTGAAAGCAGCGCTTTAAACCATTGAGCTACCACTCTTATGTCTCAGCCTACTGTGAGATGATAGCTAAGCAGATTTTATCTTAGCAGTTCACTAAGGTATGATATTACAGGGGAGCCTGAGACACTGGAGTGAAAGGTGCTGTAGCTCAATGAGTAAAAGTGCTGTACCGATCTTTCGGAGGTTGTGAGTTCAACTCAAGTTTCAAGTTTATTTGAAATTTGATGAATCGCTTATACATAAAATACTAAGCGATGTACAATAAAATCCAAATTTGAATGTAAAATAAAATACAGAATGATAAATAAAACACTAAGCAAATTACTATAAAATCCAAATTTGAACATATATTAAAATACAAGGTAATAATAATAACAATAACAATAAATCAAAATAAAAAGGGGGTTTGACCTACAGACCAACAGACTCAACTCCTGGCCTGTCTTTTATTTGTGGCATTCTACCTTCCAGGTGCACCTTGATGATGTCACAATGAGGTCAGCATTGTGCTGCTGGCTACTTCCATTTGCTATGAACTAGAAGCCACATTCAGGTCTGTTCTGTGTTTTATTCTGTTTTTAAGCTTGGCCAATTGAAGTTATGGGATTTCCCTTTAGTCTGAAGAATGAGTTGATTGTAGCGATGTTTCAAGACAAGAAGAGTGTTATTTAGAGCAAGGAATCACTTCTATAAAACCTCTCTCAAATAACGTCTTTGGGAGGCCTGTAGAAAGCTTAAACTAGAGCTTAAACTAGAGCTTAAACTACAGTTATCAGAAGTCTATATGGTGCTCTGCTTTCCACTTCTTATAGGAGTTAATGATGGTATTGTTATACAAGTTTCTGTGTAGAACAGTGGATTAGAGTGAAGGTTAGTGTGTAAGCATGGCACATTGTTTCAATATGCACACTGATGTTCCAAGATCAACTTCCACTGAAACTGATATGTTATAAATATTGCTTCAAACATGCTATACTGTGATTTCATTATCCTTTTAATGATCCTATACTTTGGGTTAATTATGTGAAAGCTTACTTTCCTGAAATAATGATAAGAAATGGTTAAAAAATGGCGTGATATGCTATGGACAGTTAGGCGTGCAGAGAGATTCACATCCACGCCGAGCGTTCGCCACAAAGGTCGCCGATATTTTGCATATGACACCTAAGCGGAACAGAAAATTACAAATTTATAGCTCATTCAGTAGAACAGTGGTTAGACTGAAGGTTAGCGATAAAAACAGCACTATTGGACTCCATGTCACATTTATTGAACCATACTTGAGAATATGGGTTTCGGGCCAGTGAAAGCAGCGCTTTAAACAATTGAGCTACCACTCTTTTGTCTCAGCCTACTGTGAGATAAGCAGATTTTACCTTAGTAGTTCACTAACGTATGATATGATAGGGGAGCCAGAGACACTGGAGTGAAAGGTACTGTAGCTCAATGAGTAAAAGCGCTGTACCGATCTTCCGGAGGTTGTGAGTTCAACTCCCAGCCTGTGTTTTACTTATGTGCTATGGGCGGTTGGAACATTTAGAATTGACTCTATTAAGCTTCCAGCAGCGATGTGCTTTGCAAGTCACAAAGTTATACAATATCATCACGTTTAGCACTCAGGAACTCTTTTGAACAAGTACCACTCGGGTCTCCTGAAGCAGGGATCAAAACAGGGCCACGTTCAGACCCCATAAATCCTGTCTATGAGCTAAGTGCAAATTTCATCAGTTTCAAAGTGCAGTGACGATTGCATGACATAAGAAAGAAAGAAAAAAACATTGAACATTTGAAATGGTTTAAGAATTAGATCATATTTAATCTACAGCCTTTTCAGCAAGTGATCAAAGATTTTTATGAAATGACAATGACTGGAAGGTGAATTCTTCACCCAAGGGAGGTTTTTCAGCCTTCCCTTCAGAGTTTCACATCTCTGAGCATTTTTATATATATATTATTTGGGGATCACTGTCTGTAGGCTAGTCACCCTTATGAGGTCAGTTGTGCTCTATATCAGTTATTAATCTCTTTCTGACCTTGTTCTTATATATTAGTATCCCTGACATTTACTAAAGGAAATTCATGTGTTATACTTATGGCATTCTACGTTCCTGGTGCACCTTGATGATGTCACAACAGGTCATCATTGTGCAAGCTTCATACCTCCATTTGCAATGAACTAGAAGCCACATTCAGGTTTGTTCTGTGTTTTTATTCTGTTTTTAAGGTTGGCCAATTGAAGTTATGGGATTTGCCTTTGGTCTGAAGAATGAGCTGATTGTAGCAATGTTTCAAGACAAGGAAAGTGTTATTTAGAGCAAGGAATCACTTGTATAAAACCTCTCTCAAATAACGTCTCTGGGAAGCCCAGAGAAAGCTCATTGGATGACTTAGACTGCCTATAAGGTGTTTCTGGAGCTTAAACAAAGTTTATCAGAAGCCTATATGGCAGTGGCGTACTAAGAGGAGGGGCGGTCTGCCCTGGGTGCACGCCCCTAGGGGGTGCGCAGCCAGCCACCTTCCCTATTCTGCCGCTGCTCCGTCTCACCACCGCATCCCGGCACCGGCTCCCCCGCAGAGTCATTCCTTAACCCGGTCGGCTGGACGGCCGGCAACTGGTAGATGGAGACAAAAGGTGAGGGGGGCTGGTGGGCAGGGAAAAAGCGTCGGGCCCACAAGGCTTCACCTCCGGCGTCAATTCTAACGTCAGAGGGTAAGTTCTGGGCCAGCCAATCGCTGTCTGGCTGGCCGGCAACTTCCTCCCCATTAGAACTGACGCTGAAAGTGAAATCTTGTCGGCCCGATGCTTGTACGCGTCAGACCTGGCTCGGGGAAGGAGCAGGGAGAAATTGGCTGCTGGCTTGGGGGTGGGGGTAAGGAAAGAATCGTGTAAGTGGAGAAATCGGCATGATGGCTTTGTGGGGGCTAGGGGGAGAGCGAAAGAAAGGCAGAAATAAAGAGGGGGGCCAGGGGGAGAGAAAGAAAGGCAAAAATAAAGAGGGGGACCAGGGGGAGAGAGAAAGAAAGGCAGAAATAAAGATGGGGCCGGGGGAGAGAGAAAGAAAGGCAGAAATAAAGAGGGGGGCCAGGGGTAGAGAGAAAGAAAGGTGGAAATAAAGAGGGGGCCTGGGGGAGAAAGAAAGAAAGAGGGGGGGGGGGGGCAGGAGGAGAAAGACGAAGGACCAGAAGAAGGACCAGGGACTTATGAAATCACCAGACAAAAAGGTAGGAAAAATGATTTTATTTTCAATTTAGTGATCAAAATGTGTCCGTTTTGAGAATTTATATCTGCTGCCTATATTTTGCACTATGGCCCCCTTTTACTAAACCGCAATAGCGGTTTTTAGTGCAGGGAGCCTATGAGCGTCAAGAGCAGCGCGGGGCATTCAGCACAGCTCCCTGCACTAAAATCAACTATCGTGGTTTAGTAAAAAGGGTGGGGGTATTTGTCTATTTTTGTTTGCACAGTCTTATATGTCCAAACATTTAAACCTATTGTACATCTTATTTGTCTAATTACTTCCATTGTGTATGTTTACTTGTAGACCGTTCTGAGCTACTGGGAGGATGGGATATAAATCTAAATAAATAAAATAAATAAATAAATAAATAAATATAGTTGTTACTGAAGTGACATCTGCCTTGACCTCTTTGAAACTCCCCCGAATATAAATGATGATTAACATTTTCTCTGCGTACAGTATGCTTTGTGTTTTTTTAAAATTTTATTATTGGTAGATCATTTTGACTTGATCATTTAAAAAGTAACTCGCAAGCCCAAAAAGTGTGGGCATCCCTTCTGTAAATAGTGGTGTCCGTCCCAGCTTGTGCTCCCTCTGATGGTTGTTTCACTTCTGGCTACTCATGCAATCCGCGGCTGCATCAGAAGTGTTCCCTCTGATGTCACGATGTCAGAGAGAAGGCTTCCAATGCAGCCGCGGATCGTGTGAGGTGTAGACGCCTGCTGCTTTGAGCAGGGGAACTGGCCAGAAATGCTGGGCAGGGAAGAGATGTTCCTGCTGCACTAGGGAGGGGGGGGAAATAAATGTTGCACAGGGAAGGGGGGGAGAAATGCTGCTGCTGCACAGGGAAGGGGGGAGAAATGCTACTGCTGCACAGGGAAAGGGGTGAGAAAGATGCTGCTGCTGCACCCAGTTGGGGAGAGAGAGGGAAGAATGGAGAAGGAAGACAAGGGAGAGGAACCAGAGATGCCAAGTCCATGGGAGGGATGGAAAGGAAAGGAGATACCAGACCATGGAGGGAGAGGAAGAGATGCCATGGCATGAGGGAAGGGAAGGAGATAGAGATAGAAATACCACACCATGGTGTGGAGTGGGAAGGAAGGAAGGAAAGGAGAAGAGAAAGAGAGAGATGCCAAAGCATAGGGGAAGGGGTGGAGACAGAAAAATGGAGAGGGGGTGAAGCTGAAATGAATCATGTGCAAAGGAGAGAAGAGACCCCGGATATACAGTTTATTGAAGGGACATAGAAAGAGGGAAGATGCCATATGGAAGAGAGAGAGGGTGGACGGTAGATGGAAGGAGCAGAGGGAGTGTGGGCAGTAGATGGAAGGGGTAGAGAGAGAGGGCAGAAGCTGGGTGGAAGGGACAAAGTGAGGGCAGATGTTGCATGGAAGGGATGGAGGACAAGCGCTTTATAGAAAGAAGAGAGAGAAGATGATTAAAGCAGAAACGACAAAAGGTAGAAAGATTTTTTTTGTTGCTTTACTTAGAATCAAGTAATATTGTAACTGTATTGATAAAAGTTTATAAATAGGAAATGGAAATAAGGCAATTTATTGGACTACACCCCTTTCCTCGGGACAGAATAGCATAACACCAGTATACTGTACTGTTCTGAAGAAAGATTTGGCCTCTGAAAGCTAATTGAAAAATGGATTAGTCCAATAAAATGGTATTTTCTTATTTCTCATTATTTGTTTTATTTTTATTTGTTAATTTGTAAAGTGGTGATTGTTATGTATCAGGTTTTTCAAATTTACATCTACTGTCTTTATATTTTGCACAGTATTAGGGGACATGTGTCACTGTTTTTGTGGTGTTGTGGGGTTGCATTGTATGCAGAGTCTGGTTTTTGTCTACATATTTCTATTTTTAGTTTGTGATTATTCCATATTGGGCGAGAGTGTATCTCTGTTCTGTGTGTATGAAAAAGACATAGTTTTCAGTTGGCATTGACTGCAGGATCAATTGACTGTGCGGGATCTGGCTTGTTTAGTTTTATAATGTATGTATTGGTGTTCTAGTGCTCACTGCAGTGTTTAAGATTCTACCTTTTCCTAGGTACACTCTTGTTGTGCAATATGTGGATTGTTACTAAAAATATATATTTTTCATATAGATGGGGGGAGGTGTCAAAAAATGATGGGCCCTGGGTGTCACATATGCTAGGTACGCCACTGCTATATGGTGCTCAAAGTCCAATGCTTTCCACTTCTTATAGGAGTTGATAACATTTCTGTACAACTTTCTGTGTAACATAAATCTGAAGTTTCCCCCTTCCATGCTGATAATTTGAGTTCAACTCCTACTCAGTACTTCTCATCTTATATTTCTCCTTTTAGACATGGCATATTTTTTATGTTTTTATAATGGTAAAGTATACAATTCTAAAATCATGAAGTAAAAAGATATAACAGGGCAGTGTTCTATCTCCTAGCAGAATTAACTTCCATTCACTACCTATAAGAAGCAGTATAATCAAATCAGAATTGCTATTATTGTATGGTTCGTTGTCTAGCACAGCGGATTAGAGTGAAGGTTAGCATGTCACATTTTTTTCAATATACTCACTGATAGTCCCAGATCAACTCCCACTGAAACTAATATATTATAAATATTGCTTTAAACATGCTATACTGTGTTTTTATTATCCTTTTAATGATCCTATACTTTGGGTTAATTATGTGAAAGCTTACAATGGTGAAATAATTATAATGCTGAAATATATATAACATCGTAGGGACGTCTTGGAATGGCAGTGTAGAGATGTCTAGATGACGTTTCAGAAAGCCACATCTAACTTGCACTCAGCGTTGTACAGACGTCTAGTAGCAGTCTATGGAACGCCTAAGTATCGCTAATTGGCACTTGCGCTGCAAGGACATCTAAACCACGCCTAACTTTAGACGCACTATTCAGAATCTAGGCCATAGTGCCTACCTGTTTGCCTTCCCCTCCCTGAAGGGCTGTGTCTACAAGAGATTCCTTGATAGAACACTATCGTTCCAAGCTGGCAAATGGAATAAATGTCTAACCACCCTCATTTCAAGTGCACCCTCCTACCAATCCTTCAGGAAATCAATAAAGACCTATCTCTTTGATAAATTTCTCTGACCCCCCACCTGGTTACATCACTGATATACCTACTGTACCTCTGTCATATTTCCGGTTACACCCAACCTCTCATGGTCCACCAATGTAATTGATATTTATTTCAATGTTCTTCACAACACTTCCTGTAACATCGCTGTACATGAACAATCTTTTCCTCTGTAAACCGCTCTGAACTGCTTGTGGTATTGCGGTATACAAAATAAAGTTATTATTACAAAATAAAGTTATTACAAATCTTTAGAACAAATAGGAAGATCTTCATGAGCTGCAGGTTGTTCAAGAACAGAATGAGACTTACTGAAAAGAACCTATACTAGTAGCAAGTCTACTGGCAAAGTGCATCAAGCTAATCTGAGTCTGGCTTTAAAACTATCTGTAGTAAACAGGAAATGATTTGTGCTCTCTCCTGCATAAACTTGGAAGAACTTACATTCCATCTACTGCAATAGCTGATTCTGCACATAGTCCTGTAGTTAGAGACACTAACTAGTCCAATACATGCTAAGTGAAAATATGTTCTTTGTTTAATCAGTATAAATGCTGAAGATTTCCAAACCACTTGTTTTCCTCCCAAGTCATTTTTCACTGCTTTCTACCAGTCAGAAATCATGAAGTAAACTGAGTGGCATTAAATTGTTCCAATTCTTACCTCATGCTAGAACCCCTAATATAAATTTTCTTTTCCGAGCTTTGTCAAAATAGTATCATGTATACAGAATATAATCGGACTTTTCTATTTTGATGATTAAATGATCAACTGAGAAATGTGCTGAAATTAGGCATTTACCCCCTCTTCTACAAAGCCACGTGGTAACGGCCCCGAAGCCCATAGAGATTTAAAGGGGCTTTTAGAAATGGGTACTTCCAAGAGAGAGCACACTATAGTTTCTAAACTTCCTGGACCCTGAAAAAAAATCTTCCTGAGAGCAAATTCAAGTACACTTTTGATTCCATGACCTAATGTTCTTTATTTCTGAAATCTAATTCTTTATACAGAGCAATTAAAATGGAAGTAACCACTCCAACTGTAAAGCCATTGAGCCTCTCCATTACAAAAATGGGTTTCTTTGATTTTGTGGTCACCGTGTATTGAAAAAAGACCAGGCTTGCTCTACCATCTGCCATTTTTTGGAGATGTTCCTAAGTTTCTTCCTTACCATTCTCCTCATCGCTTTGTAGTTTCCTTTCTTGAAGCTGAAAGTTGTCGCTATGGTTCTCTTTCCCTTCGGTATTCCAACTTCAACCTTTAACTTGATCATATTATGATCGCTGTTTCCCAATGGTCCCACTACTTTCACTTCCTTTGTAGGTCCTCCTAACCCATTTAGGATTAGATCAAGAGTGGCATTCCCTCTCGTCGGTTCTCTGACAAGCTGCTGCATGAAGCAATCCTGCATAGCCTCCAGGAATCCTCTCTCCCTAGTGCATTTTGAGCTTCCAAGACTCCAGTCTATCCCGGGATAGTTGAAGTCTCCCATAATAACCGTGTTACTGCTTTTGCATTCTCTCTTCATCTCGGCTTTCATTTCTTCATTGACATCTTCGGTTTGTCCAGGTGGACGATAGTATAGGCCCATCTTTATCTCAGGCCCTTTCCTTCCAGGTATTTTAACCCATAGCAATTCCAGTTCGTTGGTCGTCTCTGCCGTGTCCACTCTGGTCGAGTGTATGCTTTCTTTTATGTAAAGGGTATTCCATCTCCTTTCTGTCCCGACCTGTCCTGGCAATAGAGCTTGTACCCCGGCAGTACTGTATCCCATTTGTTATCTTCATTCCACCGTGTTTCAGAGACCCCAATGATGTCTATGTCCTCTGCTATGACCATGATTTCTAGTTCCCCCATTTTGTTCCTTAGGCTCCTTGCATTGGTATATATGCAATTTAGATCTTGGTATTTTCTTGTCTTTATTTCCCTTCCCTGTGCTTCGATCTTTAGTTTCTTCTCTTGTGCTACAATCTTCCTAACCTCCTCTTCTGGGTTAGTCAACTCCTGTAATTTGCCCTTTGTTTTTTCCCAGCCTTTTTCCCCCTTAGTATCTTCGCGGATACTTTCTTCTGAATCATCGATGCTTGATCAACTATCAGCTTTCCCCTTCTTCTTAGTTTAAAGCCTGCTCTATTCCTCTCCTGACGTTGTTTGCTAGTAGTCTAGTTCCCACCGTACTCAGGTGAAGTCCATAATTTTTCTCGCACTTTACAGTAGTCTGTTGGTTACAGCTGTCTCTCCCTCTCACCCCTGCTTTTGGGCCAGGGAAGATCTTTCTTTTTCATTGTTTGTGTTTCTTCCCTGTTTTGGGTTTTTTGGATTTCTTTGCGATGTATTGTAAGACATTTTTTGATGTATGTCTGGAAGACTGGGAAGAGAGAGAGAATATGCACTGGGCATGTATTTTGTTATGGTTTCTTTCTATTTTTTGTACATTTTAAAATATATATTTTTTATTTTCTGAACATGGAGACTGAAAGGTGGTTGTTGTTGGTTCATGTTTAATTCCACCCACTGCTTATACTATCCAGGCTAATCAAAAATTTGTCATTCCAGACTGTTAATTATGACAGTGAAGCCCTCCACAACATCGAAAACAATTATTTTCAATGTCTCCTAGATACTTATATATATTGGGGGAATCTTCAGAGAGCTTCTAGAGTATATTGCTCAAATGCAGCTGCACTCTTCATTGATCCATATATTCTATCACAATATTTATCTTTCCATTAATCTAAAGATATTTTGTATGAAGGGTAGGAGTAAAGGTGTCCACTACTCAGACTGGAGGAGGGTCACGAGTGGTGTCCCACAGGGCTCGGTGCTCGGGCCGCTGCTATTTAATATATTCATAAATGATCTAGAAACAGGGACGAAGTGTGAGAGAATAAAATTTGCGGACGACACCAAACTATTTAGTGGAGCTCGGACTAAAGAGGACTGCGAAGAATTGCAAAGGGACTTGAACAAACTAGGGGAATGAGCGACGAGATGGCAGATGAAGTTCAACGTTGAGAAATGTAAAGTATTACACATGGGAAGCAGAAACCCGAGGTACAACTATACGATGGGAGGGATGTTATTGAATGAGAGTACCCAAGAAAGGGACTTGAGGGTAATGGTGGACATGACAATGAAGCCGACAGCACAGTGCACAGCGGCCGCTAAGAGAGAGAATAGAATGCTAGGTATAATCAAGAAGGGTATTACTACCAGAACGAAAGAAGTTATCTTGCCATTGTATCGGACAATGGTGCTTTCGCATCTGGAGTACTGCGTTCAATATTGGTCGCCGTACCTTAAGAAGGATATGGCGTTACTCGAGAGGGTTCAGAGGAGAGCGACACATCTGATAAAAGGTATGGAAAACCTTTCATATGCTGAGAGATTGGAGAAACTGGGACTCTTTTCCCTGGCGAAGAGGAGACTTAGAGGGGATATGATAGAGACTTACAAGATCATGAAGGGCATAGAGAGAGTAGAGAGGGACAGATTCTTCAAACTTTCAAAAAATAAGAAAACAAGAGGGCATTTGGAAAAGTTGAAAGGGGACAGATTCAAAACGAATGCTAGGAAGTTCTTCTTTACCCAACGTGTGGTAGTCACCTGGAATGCACTTCCAGAGGATGTAATAGGGCAGAGTACAGTACTGGGGTTCAAGAAAGGATTGGACAATTTCCTGCTGGAAAAGGGGATAGAGGGGTATAGATAGAGGATTACTGCATAGGTCCTGGACATGTTGGCCCGCCGCGTGAGCGGACTGCTGGGCACGATGGACCTCAGGTCTGACCCAGCGGAGGCATTGCTTATGTTCTTATGTTCAAGGTGCTAATTGCCATGGTAGATAGGCAAATCTTATGTCTCTTATGAATCTTATGTTATCCCAGAACAAGCAAGCAGCATATTCTCACGTATGGGTGACTTCACCAACGGAGCCCCGGTACCGACCACTTTAAAAGTGCATCGCCACTTTAAGTCTTCAGAAAGTTTGCGATAGACCGAACCATGCATGCATGAATGCCTTCCCGCCTGATGTAGGGCGTGCAGTCCCTCAGTTTCTTAGTTTTCGCGGAGCTAAGAAGTCGCGTTTTCAACGGCTGTTGAAAAATTTTATGTTTCGCTCTCACGGCTTCTGACTTTCAGTCAGTTCTCTTTTCTTTTTAGTAAAAAACAAAACAAACCAACAACGAAAAAATGATTATTTTCCTATTGTGGGCTTGGGTTTGGCAGTAGTGCTGCCCGATTCGCGATTCAAATCGATTCTCCGATTCACTTTGGGTGAATCAATTCAAATCGGTTTGTTTTTTAAGAAAATCGGACTTACTGATTCGTTGACCTCCTTGTTAGAGACCCGTTCAGGCTTTCCCTCTGCTACCGGAATCCTTGCTTCTGGTGTAACTTCCGGTTTTGTAAAACTGGAAGTTACATCGAAGAAAGGACTCCGGTAGCAGAGGGAAATCCCGAACGGGTCTCTAACAAGGGGGCCGAGGAATCAGTATCCTGCCACTACTCTGGGCGTCTTCTCTCCATTTGGCCGCCCAAGCGGAAACAGGAAGTTTTCACTGAGGGCAGGCTGCAATGGAGAGAAGATGCAAGGAGTGGTGGTAGGAGTGGATCGCTACTGCCACCTGCAGCACATTGTACAGTAACATCAAAATAAAGGTAAAGCTTTCCGAACTTTGCAAGAATGCAACTATGAGCACTGGCAGATTTGGGAAAACTACATTCTTACCAGTACTGATATAGGAGAGTTTTCAGAAGCTATTAAAGCTTACCACCGACTTATGGATTTACAAGACAAATAGAAAGATATTCAGGTGCTGAACATTCTGGTGAAGGCAGTGGTGGATGGAATAGTTGATCGATAGGGAGAATTGTCAACAAGTTTGAGGGGGAAACTGCAGGAGTTGTTTGAAAGATTGACTGCTAGAGAGACAAATGATGGAGAAATCTGGAAACTATATGCTAAACTATATGGCAGTGGAAAGAGTAATAATGAAGATGATAATGAATGTATATTCCCCTATTCATGGAAGCTCAATTGTTCATTGAGGATTTCTCAGTTGGTTGCTCATTTCTTGGAGCTCTCTGATTAAGGTGACCATTGTTCTGACTTCATTAGCTAACTCGATGCAGACGTCACTCCTTCCAACATCTGTGAATAGTTGCTTTGCTTTGGAAGATAATCCTTGGAGGTTAAGTCATGCTGAAGAGAGAATTCTCATCATAAAAAAAAATAGGTAGATGGAGGGAGAGGGGAGATGGACTGGAGGAGAGATGGGGAGAAGATAGATGGGAGAAATGAACTTGGTGGAGGGGGAAGATGGATGGTGGAGGGGGAATTGGACTTGGGGGAGATCATGGAGAGGGGAGATGGGGGAAGAATAGAAGAAATAAGGATCTAAAAACAGGAGAGGGAGAGAGATGGTGGACAATGGGATTTAGGGAGGGAAGGAACAGAAAGGAAGAGAAGTTGGACACAAGAGATGGTGGGGGGCATAGAGATACTGGATAGGAGGGTAGTTAGAAAGAGAACGGGAGAGCTGGTGGGGAAGGAGGGAGAGATGCTGGATGACAGGGTAGTTGAGAAAAGGAGACATGGTGGATCTGGGCAAGAGACCCTGGCAAGCAAGTTATCAGAAGACGTTTGGTACAGAGCCTGGGATCAACATGATATGAAAAATGACCAGACAACAAAAGGTAAAAAAAAATAATTTTATTTTCTGTTTTGTGATTATAATGTGTCAGATTTGAAATTTGTATCCTGCCAGAGCTGAGCTAGGATTTAACAGAAAGAGGAAAAATCTTTTTTGTTTGTTTATTTTGTTTACACCACAGCACCAGTATGGGTAGGAGAGGGCAAAGAGGGTGAAAAGGCCATAAAATAAACTCACCAGGATGTTTACAAAAAACACCTAATTGTGCAGGAAAATCGAATCGAATCGAAATATTTTTTCCTGAATCAGGCAGCACTATTCGGCGGGCCCTTATGGATCGTCATAGCATTCGTTTTTCCTATGGCTGTCTTACCGTTTCTGTCCCTCCCGCCGATAGTGTTCAACACAGGCAATTTCTGTGCTCGGGCACTTATGATCACCGCCATCCACCGCTACTTCTTGCGGTGTCTGGCCCTCGACCTTGCCGATTTCTGCTTCCTCTGCTCTTTTCTTCAGCAGCTCATTCCCACTCAACTTCAGCAACAGCTCCTGTTCTGTGCCATCAGGAATCCGATGCCCACTGCATTTCCGACACTGGCCGTACTAATCAAGCTCGCACCAACCACATCAATGCCGGGAGTAGATCTCCCCACGCTGTCTACGGTGTTGCGCCTCACAGTAGGTAAGCCAGCTGCCAAGCTTATCCTTGCTCCTTCTGGACTTCTGGTCATAGTAGCAGTGAGTCAAGTCCTTCTGACTTCTAGCAGCCCCAACGATAGCTCTGATTCAGTGTCAATGAGTGCCTCGATACCGGCATTCTCAACTCCGGAGCGTACAGCGGCGCCAAAGGTACCGGTGTTTTTCTCTAATGCAGCGAACAACAGAATTGCTGCAAAAGGACATATGGGAGGAATTTCAGCTGCTTATGCCAACTCCCATGTCGACATTGACTCTCTCTCGGTGCCGGTTCAGTCTGAGCCATCGAGTCTGGTTGCACCTACCCAGGAGCCTCCAGTAGCTGCACCGATCCTGGTACAGGAATCGATATCGGCCTTCCAAAGCTGATCCTTTTCTCCAAGATATCATCAGAGGCCACATCGGTGCCGCCTAGCAAGGCTCTCCGCAAGTCAAAGCATTTGGAGCATTCAGTACTGTCTATTTGACACCGGCTCGCAATGCTAGAGATTTGGATGTTTGGGCGGTTTCTGAACAGGAGCCTCTACTCCCTGACACCGAGGATTCCTCAGGGGGTAATCTACTTGCCTTTTTTCCCAGGCAGCTCCTTTCCCAATTTTCTCCAGGAGATGTCTGGGGTTTTCTCCATTCTTTTAGAGGTGTATTCTAAACAATCCAAACAATTTTTAGATACCTTAGCAAGGAGTTCCTCAAACTTTGAAACTCAACTTACAGTACCGGTGGCTCCTCACAATTTGGACTCACTGTACAGGGTGGTCCCCTCCAGGTTTGATAAACCACTCTTCTCTGGAGCAAGTGTCTTTGCCTTTGTACCTCCTGGCAAAGAGGGCAAGGCTATGGATCAGTTTGGCAACCGTCTATATCAGAAGGCTATGTTGCCCAACCGGTCTGGTATTTTCACTTCTACCTGAAGCATTTGTTATAACAACTAACCCTGTTCCATCCATATCTTCTGGAACGTCAGCTCCCGGCTTTTTAACATTTCATATCAGCCTTACTTCAACTTTGCAAGTACATGGTCATATCAGCATATGCCACCCTTCAATTGACCTCTTGTGCAGCATCATTGTCAGTTGCTATGCGGCACCTTGCCTGGCTTAGAGTGTCTCCGCTCGACATTAACCACCAGGACAGGCTAGCAAATGCACCTTGTTTAGGGGATGAACTCTTCGTGCTTCCATGGACACGGCTACTCAGAAGTTGTCTGCCCATGAGGCCAGGTGGGACACTCTGGTCAAGCCCAAATCGAAGTCTCCACCTTCTTATTCCTTCATACCACAATCTTATCAACAAAGATTTTCTGCAAAACCTTTGACTCTGTTCCAGTCTCTATCCAGGCAACAAAGGCCATTACAGCAACCACATCAGCAACATCAAAAGCAATAGGCTGCTCCGCAAAAATCAACACAGCCTTTTTGACATGTTTCTTCAGAGCATAGCCAACTTCCCCATTCTCCAGTCCATGCCTCAACCCATCAGAAGCTGCCTTCAGTTCTTCATAGTTCGCTGGCACCTCAGATCTCTGGGTTCTCACCATCATATGGCAGGGTTACACACTCAATTTTTACACCCTGCCTTCAGACCATCTTCCAAGAGAGTCTGTTTTGGATCCTGCACAGTCCTCCCTTCTTCAGGAGGTTCAATTCCTTCTGCTGAATGCCATCGAGGAAATTCCCCTCGATCAGCAGGGTCAGGTATTCTACTCCCCGTTCCTTCTTGGTATCAAGAAGACTGGAGGACTAAGACCCATCCTGGGAAAAGGAGAAATTCAGGATGTTCTCCCTCGCAATGCTTTATCCTCTCTTCAATTGGAATGACTGGCTCTGCTATTTGGATCTCAAGGAAGCCTACACACATATCCCAATATATCTGGCTTCCAGAAAGTACCTTCGTTTCCAACTCAATCGATGTCATTACCAGTACAAGGTACTTCCTTTCGGCCTGGCATCTTATGCCAGAGTCTTTATGAAGTGCCGGATTGTAGTGTCCGCATCTCTCCAATCATACGGCCTTCAAGTCTTTCCTTACCTGGACGACTGGTTGATCAAGGCTGTTTCATCTCAGGAAGTGGTCCAAGCAACATCTCAGACCATTTCTTTTCTTTAGTCACTAGGATTCGAGGTCAACTTTTCTGAATCACATCTCATTCTGACTCAACGTCTGCAGTTCATTGGGGCAATCCTTGACACCACTCTCATGAGAGTGTTTCTCCTTCCAGATTGTCTTCAGGCTCTCATACGTCTGTGTCAGCAACTGCTTCCTCTTCAAACTGTTTCTGCTGGTCATGTGGTGGTTCTTCTAGGCCACATGGCTTCCACTGTCCATGTAACACCACTGACAAGACTACATCTTTGCACTCCTCAGTGGACCCTTGTGTCTCAGTGGTCTCAAGCGACCGATTGTCTCTCACAACATATATCTGTGACATCATCTATTCTGCAGTCACTTCAATGGTGGATGACCTCTTCAAATCTCTCTAGAGGTCTCCTTTTTTCACTTGCCCCTTTATCTCCAGGTCATCTTGACGGACGCATCTCCTTATGCCTGGGGGGCTCATATGGACACTCTTCAGACTCAGGGTCTTTGAACCCCAGGGAGCGGAAATTTCACATCAATTTCTTGGAACTCAGAGCGATGTTTTATGCCCTCAAGGCTTTTCATCATCTACTCTGCCCTCAAGTCCTCCTCCTTTGCACAGACATTCAAGTAGCAAGGTACTACATAAACAAGCAAAGAGGCACAGGCTCTCTCCTGTTATGTCAGGAGGCCTAGAAAATCTGGACTTGGATGACAGCTCGCAATCTGTTCTTGAAGGCTGTCTCTATTCAAGGGAAGAAGAATTGCCTAGCAGACAACCTCAACAGAATTCTTCAGCCTCACGAATGGACTCTCAACTCTACAACTCTCCAGTCCATCTTTGCTCAATGGGGCACTCCTCAAGTGGACTTGTTTGCGGTTCTCCACAACCACCAGTTGCCCCAGTTTTGCTCCAGACTTTACTCTCCTCTCTGTCTGGAAGCAGATGCTTTTCTCCTGGACTGGACAGGCCTGTTTCTATATGCATTCCCTCCAATCCCTTTTATGTTGAGAACTCTCTTCAAGCTCAAGAGAAAAGCAGCCACCATGATTCTCATTGCTTTATGGTGGCCTAGGCAACATTGGTTCTCCCTTCTACTCCAACTCAGTTCCAGGGAGCTCATACCTCTTCCAGTATTTCCTACTCTGCTCACTCAGAATCAAGAACCACTTCTACATCCCAACCTGTAATCACTTCACCTGATAGCTTGGTTTCTCTCAGGCTGAATCCCTCTCACTTACATCTTTCTCAGCCTGTTCGTCAAATTCTTAATGCATCCAGGACACAAGCCACTCAGCAATGTTATCAATAAAAGTGGACTAGGTTCTCTTCCTGGTGTCTTCTTCATCATCATGATCCAACTTCATTATCAGTGGATGTGGTGTTGGATTATCTGCTTCTTCTGTCTAATTCTGTCCTCAAATCTACATCTGTCAGAGTCCGTCTCAGCGTTATTACAGCTTTTCACATGCCAGCCTAGGGTAAACCTCTTACTGCTCATCCTTTAGTCTCCAGATTCATGAAAGGTCTTTTCAATGTGAAACCACCTCTCAAACCTCCACCTGTCATCTGGGACCTTAATGTGGTATTTTCCAGCTTAATGAAGCCACCATTTGAACCAATGGCTACAGCTCATCTTAGGTTTCTCACCTAGAAAGTGGTCTTCCTTATTGCTCTCACCTCTGCCAGGAGAGTCAGTGAGTTACAAGCATTAGTAACAGATCCACCCTTCACAGTTTTTCATCATGCCAAGTTGGTTCTGCGTATACATCCAAAGTTTCTTCCGACAGTTGTCACTGAATTTCTTCTCAATCAGTCAATTGTTCTGCCTGTGTTTTTTCCTAAGCCTCATTCTCATGCTGGAGAAACTGCTTTGCATACTTTGGACTGTAAATGAGCTTTGGCCTAATACATTGACTGGACAAAGCCACATTGAACATCTCCCCGACTTTTCATCTCTTTTGATCCAAACAAGTTGGGGCATCCTATTCCTAAAAGAACGATTTCCAACTGGCTGCTGGCTTGCCTCCCATTCTGTTATACTCAGACTGGACTGGCACTGACGAGTTGTGTCACAGCCCACAAAATTAGACCTATGGCAGCTTCTATGGCTTTCCTCAGATCTATTCCCATTGAGGAAATCTGTAAAGTTGCCACCTGGTCCTCAGTTCTTACCTTCACTTCTCACTATTGTCTGGAGTCTTTCTCCAGATGGGATGGGCACTTTGGCCATTCTTTATTACAAATTTTAATTTCCTAAGGCCAACACTCCCACCATCCCTTTTCCGTTAGCTTGGAGGTCACCCATACGTGAGACTATGCTGCCTGCTTGTCCTGGGATAAAGCCCAGTTACTTACCGTAACAGGTGTTATCCAGGAACATCAGGCAGATATTCTCACAACCCACCCACCTCCCCGAGTTGGCTTCTTAGCTGGCTTATCTTAACTGAGGGACTGTGCGCCTTACGTCGGGCAGGAAGGCACTCATGCATGCGCGGTTCGGGCTATTGCAAACTTTCTAAAGACTTAAAGTGGTGATGCATTTTTAAAGTGGGGCTCTGTCGGTGACATCACCCATACGTGAGAATATCTGCCTGCTGTCCCTGGATAACACCTGTTACGGTAAGTAACTGTGCTTTTTGAATTGTGCTTTTTGAATTGCAAGAGCCATAAGAATTGCAGATATGCAGGGAGGAGGAGCCTAGGCTACCAGGGATATCCTTGGGGAGGGGCATTGGGGTGAGGGTGATTAGCATATCAGGAATATTTAGGGAAGATGGTAGTTGGGGTCCACTAGACCAGTGGTCCACTAGACCAGCGGCTCTTTAGCCACTTGAGTGCAGCTCTGCCAGTAGTCAAAATTTTCCTTTACAGAAGGGCCTCGATACAGCAGCTGTTCTCACAAGCTGCCAGTGGCTGCCCTGAAGTTTTCCCTCTGCCGCAATTTCCCATTTCTGATGGGGCATCTACCGGCAGTTTGTCAGAACGGCTGCCATTGGGGCCAGATTAAAGGATAGGGTCCAAAATGATCAGGGGGGCCCGTTGGTGCGGTGCTTTAGGGCTGTTTGGGCATCTCCCTCACCCTTGCTGGATTCGCAGCAGAGTCATCGCCCCGCCCCCCCCCAGCATCATCATCCCGGCCCCCCCCCAGCACCATCATCCTGGGCCCTCCTCAATCATCATCATCCCAGCCCCCCCCCAAGCAACATCATCCCGGGTCCTCCCCGTTGACCCTCCCACTGCGAGAGGACCGACAAACCTTCCTCCAGCACTCGGCGGCAGCTGCAGCACTCTAAAAAGGCTGCTTTGTAGTTTGCAGTCTTCTGCTGGTGATTCCCTCTGCCGCATCACTGATGTTTAGAGTGCTGCAGCTGCCGACGAATGCTGGAGGGAGGTTTGTCAGTCGTCTCGCAGTGGGTCGGCGGGGTTTACATGGGAGGGAGAGCTAAATGTTCATTTTCAGAGGGGCCCTGGCTACAGGGAGAGAAGCGGTCTGCCCTGGATGCTCCAAGGCCTGGCATCTTTAACTTCTTTGGGCAGCAAAAGCGTTTACAGTTAGCAGCTGTTGCAGGCTTCGGGCCTTCCTCTCTGTTGAGTCCTGCCTTCTTCCTGTTTCCATGAAGGCAAGACCCAACAGAGAAGAAGGCCCGAAGCCGGCAATAGCAGCAAATTGTGAATACTGCTTGAAGAGGTTCATGACGCCAGGCCTTGGAGCACCCGCTTAGGGGCTGCACTGCCGACCGTGGATGGGTGACAGAAGGAGGAAAGGAAGCAGAGGGGGAGAGAATTGCTGCACCCAACTGGAGGGAAAGGAAGGAATGAAAGGAGATGCCTGGGCTTGGAGGGAAGAGAAGGGAGGAAGAGATGCCAGGTCATGGAGGGAAGGGAGGGAGGGAGGAAGAGATGGAGTGAAGAAAGGGAGGGAGGAAGAGATGCTAGGGTATGGAGGGAAGGAGGAGATGTCAGAGCATTGGTGGAGAGGAAGAGACAAAAGGAAAGGAGAGAGATGCCAGGGAATCAGGAAAGGGAAGGAGACAGATGCCAGACCATGGGGTGGGAAGGAAAGGAGAAGAGAGAGATGCCAGAGCATAAGGGAGGGGGTAGTGACACAGAAAAATGGAGAGGTGGCAGAGCTGAAATGAATCATGTACAAAGGAGAGAAGGGGCACAAGATAGACAGTTTATAGAAGGAGCATAGAAAGAAGGAAGATGCCATATGGAACGGGAGAGGGCGGACAGTGGATGGCAGGGGCAGAGAGAGAGGGCAGACATGGAAGGGGCTGATGCTGCATAGAAGACAGAGAGAGGACAAATGCTGGCTAGAAAGAATTGAGTGAAGACAAGATGATTAAAGCAGAAACAACAAAAGGTAGAAAAAGATTTTTTTTGTCAATAAATAAGATTATTATTATTATTATGATATCTGGTTTTATTTAATGTTAGTAGCTAGTTTAAACCGACTCCTAAAAACATGGTTCTTGAAAAGAAATTTGGCTCTCAAAAGAAATCTTAATCGTTGTGCTGCTGATCTTTGGCTCTTTTGACTAATGAGTTTGCCTACCATTGCACTAGATTATCAGGGATTTTCTCAGGTAGTGTTGGAGGTGGGAACAGGACAGAGTATGGGGCGGGGGATCATAGAAACATGATGACAGATAAAAGCCAAATGGCCCATCCAGTCTGCCCATCCACAGCAGCCACTATCTCTTCCACGTGCCTATCCCAGGCTTTCTTGAAATCAGACATAGTCTCAGGTATGTTTAACAAATGTCTGCCTTCCTCATACCCTAACAAGAAGGGAAACATGGTTTTTGCTTTTCACCAGCAAACGGCTGCATACTACTGCTGTAGTGTGTTCTGTTCTTTTCGGATAGCACACACTTTTTTTTTTTTAAGGCAGCAGTAATTTGCATGCCATTAGTTTACTGCATTGAGGAGCAAAAATTGTGCATCCACCTTGCATTAGAAGTTGTGTGCTAAGCCATCAGCGCACTAGTGCAAGGCTGTAACATTGATTTTCTGCATTGGCCCCTGAGGATGGACACTAGTATTAGTGTGTTACTTGCTTTGGATCTTTAGCCTCTTCCTCCATGACCATTTCAATTCCTCAGATACAAGTGGCTCTGGAGGGAAAAGCATGCCCATTTGAGAGGACAGGCTTCTATTCAGAGCAAAATGTCTTTGCATTCCTCAAGAACTTAAGTTTTAATGATGCAAGCAAATGCTTTTATGGACTCTTCCATAGCAAATTGGTTCATTTGCAGCCAGCCTAATTGCTTTATCTCTGTTATCTGTTACATATTAATGGCTAAGCAAGGTGCTGTGATATACACTTGATACTGTTCCAGCAAACAGCTGGGTCTCTAAACAAATCATTAACAGCTCAGAAGGGACAATGGGCTGCTGTTTATTTGCATATTAATGAACCTTCATGAATAATGTGTCAGACAGAGTGTCTGATAACATTTTTTAGAAGTTCTGTAGGAAGAGACTGCTTTGTGCATGTTTGAGGTTTTTTCCCCTGGCTGTTATGACAGGGTGCCACCATAAGATGGCAGCAACATGATTTGAATTAGCAGTTTAGATTAGATACCTGCTTAGAAGTTTATTCAAGAATGTTGAGTAAATATGCTATAAATACAAACTTTTGTTGTTGGGCTGCCTTTTTTTTAATTTCTGTATTTACCACTACTGTATAAGATTCTGTCGAGACCTCATTTAGATTACTGTGCACAATTTTGAAGACAGCACCTTCAAAAAGAGTTGATCCAGAGGACATCTACTAAAATGGTCAGTGATCTTCATCATAAAGTATATGAGCACACACTTAAAGATCTCAATATGTATACTTTGGAGGAAAGGTGGGGTAGGGGCAATATGATAGAGATGTTTACATACCTACATGGCATAAATGTACATGTTGTAACAGTTAACTTATTTAGGAGGGTGTAAATATAGCATACTTAGAATGGTTAACTGTAGGGTTACCAGACATCCAGATTTCCCCAGACAACTTTTCAAAACCCAGCACTTTGTCCAGGTTTTGAAAAGCTTTCCGACAAAATTGCGTCAGGAAGGGGTATCCATGCGTGCGCAGACATAACATGGCAACGTCATTGCATTACATCTGCGCATGCACAGATGCCATCTGGGGGTGGAGCTGGGAGGCAGAACTGGGTGGTCCTGGGGGTGTGGTCATGGGTCAGGACTTTCCTGAAGGAAAATCTGGTAACCCTAGTTAACTGTAATCTTGTGTAAACACAGTATATATAAAATATACACATATATAATAATGTAATAATACAAATGCAAACATGATACCGTTGCCAAACATTTTGGAGGCTGACAACAATCACAGTGGAATCCATCTGAATCTGTATTTAAAATCTATTACAGATGTCTTTGAAAACCGCTCTGAATTGACTCCCTAGTCATTAGTAGCAGTATAGAAGCTTCCAATAAAGATGGTCTCTTTCAATTGAAGGAAACTCTGGAATAAAGGGGCTAGGACAGGGGTGGGTAACGAGGGCCACAATCCAGGTTTTGAGGATTTCCCCCAATGAATATACATGAGATCTATTTGCATGCATTGCCTCCATTGTATACAAAGGGATCACATGCATATTCATTGGGGAAATCCTAAAAGCCCAACTAGATTGCGGCCCTCGTTGCCCAACCATGGGCTAGGATAAAGGTGAAAGGGGATAGACTAAGAAGTAACCATCAAATACTTTTTCATGGAAAAGGTAGTGAATGTAACATAAAAACATAGTAATATAGTAGATGACGGCTAATAAAGACCCGAATGGTCCATCCAGTCTGCTGTTGGAGTTGAAGGTGGAAGGAGCTCTGAGTAGTACTGCTGGAAAGAACCAGAAGTCAGGGAAAGAGGGAGCTGGGCCTAGCTCTGTGCCCCAAGGTTGTCCATGGATCCTGGGGTCCCTTCCCTGGGAAAGGCCCAGGCTGCGAGGCCTGGAGAGGATGGAAGACAGAAGTTTGGGGTGACTATAGTGGGGTCCTTCCTGGAGGAAGGTTCCCTGAAGGTGCAGAGGAGGCAGGTGGAGGAACCCCAGCCTGGCAGCAGTTCAGCAGGGCCCTGGAAGGAGCGGAGGTAGGCCAGCAAACCCTGTGTCCATGGAAGTGGAAGAGGGACAGGTCAAGGTCAAGGGCAGGCCTGTCCTGGAGACCTCATCTGAGAGTGGCAGCTCTGGGGAGTCGGAAGATGAGATGTGGTCTGACAATGATTTGTTTGAGGATATGGTGGAGGTATAGGAGTTGGAGGCAGAAGCCCTTGGGCAGAGTGCTGCGGATCCTGCTTCAAGGACAGAGCAGACTGTGAAACTGGTGGGTGAATTGGAGAGAAGGTCTCAGGAGCTGCAGAGGAAGATAAAGATGGTCACAGTTATGAGAAAATTGGCATAAAATAAAGAACAGCGTCTGAAATACACCAAAGAGGAGCAATTGTTGAGACGGCAGTTAGACATTTGTATTCATAAAATGACTGCCATTACCAGGGATAAGACAAACCCAGTATGTGAACTATTCAGAAACCGGGAAAGGATGGCTGCTACAAAGAATGGAGTACAGGGGTCACTGCCCTTGTCAGTGGTGCCTGAATCATTGGAATCCACTTCTTGTGAAAATCCTGCTGGGACTGTAGCAGATGCAGAGGGAAGAAAAGTTAATTTACCTGCACAGGGAAGGTTACAAACTGGAACAGGAGGACTTAAAGTAGAAATAGCTCCCACCTTAGCTAAAGACTATGAGCTGGTCCAACCACCAGTTCCTATAAGGAGAGTAGTGCCCCAGGTGGTCTGCAGTGGCCGATAATGGAAAGTCCAGTGCTGGCAGGAGCTACACCTGTCTTGAGTTTGGGGCTATCAGAATCTCCTGTAGTAACAGACTTTAAAAATACACCAAGTGCTGCTTCCTAGCCAAGTATGGGATGGAGGAAAAAAGTATAACCCAAAGGCAAAACTTTAAAGAAACTGCAGACCAGAAGAAAATACAGATTCCTTTTCATTGCCCTGCCATCTGAGCTCCTAGTCTGTTTCAGGGGGCATGGCGGTGCAGGAAAAATGGTGTTTGGGAACAGGCATTCAAGAGCAAGGATCTTTAAATGAAAATGCCCTTGAGCAAGGGTTGTGGACAGTGACAGTGAATCCCAAGCCTGCAGGAAGAAAAGTGGAGACAGCTCGTGAAAAGAGAGAAGTTGGAGCAGAATCTAGCTCAGCTGGGTCAGTTCTGGTGAATGAATTAAGTTCCCCTGAACAGCCAGGCTGCACAGAGCAAGAGCCTAGGGGAACCGTGCAGCCATGACTACAGAGGCGGAACTTGTACGGGCAGGCCAACCAGCAGGGAAATGCTCCTTATCCGTCAGCAACAGGGCTAAAGGATGACACTGCTGATGCACATTGGGGGGGCAGAGCCAGTCCGGCGCTGCAGCAAACTCCCTACCTGTCGCAGCAGCAAAATTAAAAGCTATAAATGCCGTGCAGGGGGAGAGAAGCATCTGGGTAAGGAAGGAGGAGCTGCGGTTGGAGGCAGGAAGCCCAGGAAGGGAGCAGAGCATGATACTATCAGCAATTTGGGTGGAGGTGGGATCAGTAGCAGAGACGGTAGCTGACTTGGGGGCAAAGGAGGCAGCATTGGCAGCAGTTTTGGCGGCTGCAACAGCAGGAGTTTCAGCGATGATTCGAGCAACAGTGGCACCAGTGGCAGCTAGAAGAGAGGCAGAGCTGGCAACGGCGGCAGCAGCAATAGCACTACCAGGAGTGATGGCTAATCGGAAGGAGGGACAATGGAATTGACATGTGACTGCAGTTTCAATACCAGCAGACTATGTGGGGGAGAGGGGAGAGGCTGGGAAAGCATCAGTGGTGGTTGGGAGGGGGGAAGAGGGGTTGAAGGGAGCAGTGAGGATGTGAATGGGTTTAAATCTCAGGAGCGTGGTACTATGTATGGGGACCCAAAGGGTTGTCAGTCAGGGGAGGGGGAAGGATAGCCAAGGGTGGTGCTGGGAGGGTGGGATTGGGTTTGAGAGGGGTGTGAGGAGGGATAATGGAGATTTTGGACCCATGCAAAAGACCTCCCTTGCAGAAGCAGTTAAGGGTGGTGGGGGAGGGATGGGGAAGACAGAAGGCTGACGGGAATGGTGCGGATGGAGGGGAGGAGGAGAGAGGTGGTGGGTAAAAGGGGAGGGGTATGGGAGGGATGGGGGGAGGGGGGATTTAAATGTAGAAACGTGGTTCAGTTAAAGTGGATTGGGATGGGTCCCGTGCCAGGGAGAGAGACAGTTTTGTAACTGATCCTGGGTTTGGGGTTTATCCCAGAGGATTTCTATGCCCTGATTCACCAGGTCAACATGCCGGAGTATGACATGAGTTTTCTTACACAGCGCGGCTTAGAGGTTTTCTGGGATAGATACAAAGAAGTGAGAGGCACAGAGCAGTGGAAGTCATTTAGGGCTATCCCTGTTTCTAGACCAGATGTAGTTCAAGTGACCATTTTGCTCAGGAATGAATTGATCCCGGGGTCAAACTTGTCTTATTGGTTGGGCAGGTTTGGCGGGCTTAGGTCCCCTTTGGTTACAGTTTTTGACTCCAGTAGAGTGTGAGCGGGGGGTTAGAGTGTGTGCGTACAGCTGAAGCAGGAAGGTAATAGAATTGTTCACATCCCTGCTTCCACCTTTATAGGAAGAGACAAGATCCAGTGCTTTTACAAGGGCCAACCAAAAGTTTGTTTCAGATGTGGTTTGTTCCGACATTTTAGTATGTCATGCCCCACAATCATTTGCATGCGTTGTGGGAGTAGAGGCCATGTGGGGGAAGACTGTGACCTTATTAGATGTAACCTCTGTGGGGAACTCGGACATCCCTTTAGCAAGTGTCCCAGGGCAACGCATAATTCAGGGGATTGGAGTGGCGATGATGATTTGTTTGGGGAAGGGATTAGTTGGGGGGGAGTCAGCAATCTGGGGGGAAGGAGGGGAGGTATTTACTTTCACCTCAGAAGGATGGGGGAGGGGAAAGAAGGTGAAAGGGATGAGCAGTGGGGAGCAAAGTATGATATTGGGGGGTGGGGTAGAGGTAGAAATTCCGGTAGAGGAGAGAAGGGGTTTGGGAGATGAGAGGGATGAGGAGTAGGGATGGATATCAGTGAAGTCTAAGAGGGGGAGCAAGGGGAAAGTTATTGGGGGGAAAATCAATTGTAGCAGGCAGTAATCGGTTCCAGATTTCGGAACATGAGGAAGTGGGGGGGGGGAAGGGTTATGGGCACTGAAGTGGCTGGGCAAAAAGAAGTCCAGGAGGGAGGTGCTAAAAGTGGAGGAAGGGTCCGGGGGAAGTACCGGTGGTGGTGTTGGAGCATCTCCCTTTGCGAGCCCAGCAGCAGGGTTCTGTTGGGGCCCTGTTAGAGCCTCCGGGAGCAGTACCAGAGGGGAGGGAGGAGGGTGGAAGGGGGCTGGGAGGGGGGACCCAGGGGGTGGGCAAGCAGGGTGTGTCGGGGGACAGGAAAGTATGGTTGTGGAAGTGAATGGTAATGTGGCTGAACATGCTGGGGGGGGGTAGGAGAACGGGAGAATGGGTGGGAAGAGGTGAGAGAGGAGGTTGTGTTGACTCTGGATGAGGTTATACCATCTGGGGTGGTTGTGAAGAGGGACACGGAGGAAGATGGCAGTCTGGTAAAGAAGAAAAAATCAAAGTAAAAACATGGCTAGTCTCTCATTAGTGTGTGATTCCCTGAATGTGGCAGGGTTTCGCTCAGAGCGAAAGAGGCATTTAGCTTTTGACTATTTTCAGCAGCAGGATTTTGATGTGCTATTTTTGCAGGAGACTCGGTTCTGTGATCCTTGGCTCCTGTGACAAGTTAAAAGAGAATGGAAACAGGGTCCCTCTTTCTGGTGTCTAGTCCACGAGGCTTACGGAGTGGTGGTGGCTTTGTTTTTTAGTGTCCAAATTACAGTCAGACATATGGTGGAATTGGGTGATGGCCGAGGATTGGTGTTAGACATGAGGGTGGAGGGGGGAGGAATTATGTCTTATTAACATCTACAGTCCCCAGAGGAAGTGAGATAGGAAAAGGCTTATCCAGAGGATTAGGCCATACTTATATACTGCTCGGAGGTTAATCTGGGGGGAGATTTTAATGCAGTCCTACGGAAAGAGAATAGGTACGGGAGGTCCTTTAGTTTGGAATACAATGAACTTTTCTTGGCCCAGGTATGTAAGGAGGCAGAGCTGATAGATGCCTTCATGCGATTCTCATTAGATGGTGGGTTTACTTATGTCAGAGGGGCATCCAGAAGCAGGATTGACAGGTTCCTGCTTCACCCGGGCGACTGTGGGAATCCTCCGTCTTTGCGGTTTCTGGAATTCTTGGATCACACGCTCATAGTGGTGCGCATCGGCAGCAGGTGTCCGGCGTTCGGGAAAGGTCTATGGCGGCTCAGTGTGGAGCTTATGTCAGAGATTCAGGTCCGACAGGACTTTTTACAGTTCTGGTCAGCCCAGTTGTCGGTGCTGGAGGCTTTTCCTTCGGTAGCCAGCTGGTGGGAAGAGATCAATTAGTGCATCAAGGCCTTCTTTCAGAAGTGTGTTCAGTGGGCGGCGATAGGGAAGAGCAGCAAGTTACCTTGTGTAGAGAATTGATCTGCAGGGTGTAAGAAGGGCAGCAGGGCTCTGCTATTTGGGACATAAAGGACGCTATAGAGAAATTGCAGTATGACCGTTACAAGTCCCTTGTGTGGGAGAGGAACTACGGTAAATTCATCTCGCCAGACCTCTTTCAAGCATGTAAAGAAGGGAGGGTGGGGAACCAGAGGTTGCAGGGCTTACAGAATGTGGAGGGCTTGTCTGTAGAAACAGAGGAAGGGATCCTGGGGGTGATAGGGGACTATTTTGGGCATTTCTTTTCCGGGCAGAATTGTGCAGTTGATGGGTGGGAGGAGTACGTATCAGCTACCTCGGGGGTTTTGGGTTCCTTACGCAGCAGGACCAGGATGGGTTGATCGGGTCTTGGACAGAGCAGGAGGTCAGGGTGGCTATCGCGGGTTTATCAAAGAAAACGATGCCCGGTCTGGACGGACTCATGTCAGAGTTCTACATAGAGTTCCAGGACCAACTAGCTCCGGTGATAGGCACCAGATAGACGCTAGTTAGGAACCATACCGTGTCTAAACAGCGTAGAAAATATAGACGAAGGAAAAGCTGGTCTAAGTGTGATTTTTGCTTCATTTTAATGGAGTTTCAACTTTTGTAGCTTGCGACTTCCCATAGATGTACATTAGGCGTGAGTGCTGCTTCTGCAATGATATTTCCTATAGTGAGTTTGAATATTTTTTTTTGTCTTCTTTCTCCCTCCTAATAGATTTAATAAGCCACCATATCAATAGAGCACATTAATATAAACATATTGCATGGAAAACATAGTACTTTTCTGCCCAAACAGTATTATGATTTACTCATTACACCACCTTTGGCTTTCCTGCTTAAAAAGAACCCCCTTTTTTTTCAACAAACAGTGCTGCAATCGGCTCTTTCTTGACAGCAAAGAAAGAACATGAAAAACATTGCACACATTACTTCATTTCTCAGCGCTTAAAAAGAGAAAAACCAGATACAGACCTTAACATGCATTTTCCCTCAATGCAAAATGGAGCTCTTCAGCTTCACAAAGCTGACCTCATCAAACTGCACCTTCAAGCTAGTATGCCACAATTAAAAGATGCACTGGGTGTTGAGCTCACAACCTCTGTATGACCAGCACAGGACTTTAACCCATACATCAGTTTCTATTCAAGTGGATCTCAGTGCCCTTTCATATCATAGTTGACTGACCTGCCTATGTATCATCTGATTAGCTATCATATCACCACAAGGAAAGCATTTCTGGCTCACCAGGTTAATGCGCCTTGTTGCACCCTGTCCATCTCAAGCTTTCAGGTTCAAATCCCACCTTCATTCATTTTAACTGCTTCCTATTAGCTGTCATAAGAGGGTCTAGACTCTAGATGGTGGACTTTGCCATTTTTATCAGCACATTTTTCTTTCTAGGCAAACTTATTTTCTCCTTCCCATGGCTAGGACATCCTAAGCTGTCATGGGAAGAAACTTCTCCTCTGACAGAAAGATGCCATTTGTGGCTCACCAGGTTACTTCACCTTGTTACACCTTGTCCATCTTCTGAAGCTCCCCGGTTCAAATCCCACCCTCACTTTCACTCATTTTAACAGCATCCTAACAGCTCTCATAAGTGGTGGACTTTGCTGTTTTTCATCAGCATTCTGCAGTTTGCAGGCACAGGTGCATCAGATACATTCATCTGCTCTCTGCTACAAGCCATTGTGGTAGGAATATGCAATATCCACACAGGGAAACAGGTAGAAGAGTTTACTTAAAACTTCAGAGGGCTTGGACAGGTATTGAAGGAAGGTATATGTTTTTGAGATGTACCCTAGAGACATTCCTGTTGGTATATTCAGCTTGGTTGGTTGTGGTTTAATTCTTGAGGAGTGTGTGTTGGGGTGGGGGAGAGAGTTTGTGTGTTGGGGTGGGGGAGAGAGTTTAGGATGAGAGAGAACAGGCTGCTGAGAATTGCTGCAGGTCATTTTAAAGATCAACTCAAATATGTTTAAGCAAAGGAATGGCCAAAGAGTTTGAAGGTTTTCTGGTAGAAAAATTAATATCAAATATTTGCTAACCGCACTCAAGACTTGAACCCCTGACGTATGGAAGATAAAAAGCAGTGCCTTAAGGCATAGAGCTATAGAGGGAACTTTGTTTAGAATTTGATAATAGAGCCTCTACAGACTAAGCAGATGACAAATGGCTTCTAGTAAAAGCTTTCAGAAGGGAAGGAATTGATTAAAAGTCAGTACAGGTGTGTTTGCCCAAACCACACCTAATCAGATTTGAAAGTTTTCTGGTGGGAAGTCCAAAAGATGCCTAAGATGTCAGACGCTACTTAGGCATACTTAGTATAAGAAGGTCCATCAGAGCAGTGTTTTCTCTTTTAGGACTCCTATTCTGTGTTAATGCTGATTTCTGAGACTTTACTTTTCTTGATTATCTTTTAACCTTTTCATTCCTATATCTGCCACAACTCTCCATTTCATAAGACCATTAGCAGCTATAGTAATTTGCAATTTTGATGTTTGTCTAACCTTTTTCATCTTTCCAGGAACAAATCTAAGTGAGAATGATATATTGTTATCTACTTAGGTGTCTTTATTAGATAAAAGCTCAGGCAGAACTGATTTCTTCTTTGGGACTCCCATTCTGTGTTATTGCTTATGGTGATTCTCCATTAACTTTTTGTCCCCCCTGATATCTGCCACAACTCTCCATTCCACAGGGTCATTAGCAGGTCTGAGAATGTGATAATAAAATTTGGTTCCAGGAGTCTTGGCTGAAAAAAAAATCCATGCTGTTTTGAAACTTTGGTGCCAGCAAAAAGGATATGCAAGTTACATGAATATGTGGAACCTATAGCAGTGCTTTTCGTCATAGAGCTAAAGGTAAATCTTTTGAGAGTCCTAATTGTTAGGTATCCTTATTATAAAAAAGGAACAGTGTGTTTTTTTGCTTCTCATTTTAGCTGTTATTCGGAGACTGCTGCTTTTTATTTTTGCCACAAATGTTTTTACTTTTCCCCCTTTTTCTCCTGATTTCAGTTTCTCAGAGGCCAGAGCTCAACTACCAAAACAGAAAGAATAGGTAAGAATGATGTACTGCAACCTTTCTTTGCCCTTGAGATGAATTATCTACATTTTCACAATACTAACATGTTTCACACTTTTTTTTCCTTCAGAAGGGTGTAGTTATAGAAGATTTAATGAGAAAACAGTAAATTGGTGAGTTTTAGGCTCTCTTTTACAAAGAGAAATTAACCAATCAACTCTTAATTTGTCTCAATCCATCTTCCTTTTTCTTCATCCATCTCATCGAACTGCAGCTGCCTGATATTACACTTGCATGCTGCTTTTCTGTACTGTGCAATAAAAAAAATCTTATACCATTTTTCACCTTGTGCTTATTTATATTGAGTTGAATATTCATAGATAGTAATTCAGCAGTTGTCAATTCTTAACTAGTAGAACTCTGCTCAGAGACATGAAAGCAATATGTTCCACCTCACCACCCAATCATTGCAGTGTTCAAAACATTTTTTACTCCAGTTTGAGACATTCTCCTTAACTGTTATGTTGCTAGCTACAACAGCTATGCTTGGCTTCTTATGCAAGTCTAAAATGAAAAGGCAAATTACTCAGACTTAGCTTTGAAATAGTAGCAGGTTCTGACGTGCCACGTTTCGGTCCTTCGTCAGGGAACCGATAAACAAACACAGTTAAACTGGAGGTGATCACCTGAATATGAATACTTATATTCCTGGGAAAGGAGGCCAGCCTGTTGATCCTCCTGGTTAGACGTTCCCAGGAGGCTCTATTCTGGAGGAAGGTCCTCCTACTTCCTGCAACTTTAAAAAAATGATGTTCCCTCCACAGGAACAGCGTGGCAAGGAGCCTAGAATCCTCTGTTCTAAAATTCAGATTCCTCCTTGCTGCCATGTTTAGAAAATGAATTGCGTTATATAAATCGGTGATTCTGTGACGTCACAATGCTAAAATGGCATGATGTCATATGGCGCTCCTTAGGCGTGCTTATAGATCCGCAATGACGCCGATGCTACTGCCCAAACGACGCCTAAATGGAACAGTATAATCAAAGAATTGCTATGATTTTATATCTGATTCAGTAGCACAGTGGTTAGAATGAAGGTTAGCGTATGAGCATGGTCTGGGTTTGACTCCCTCAAGTCTTTCAGCTGGCACAATACTCATTTTAATAAAAATTACAAGCTACAGACCAATCACATCTAATTTTCATCTCAAACAGCACAACATTAGCAATACTAGACACAATATATTACAAAAGTTGAGCATGCATTTGATAAAAACAGCATTATTTGACTCCGTGTCACATGTATTGAACCATACTTGATTATGGGTGTTGGGTCAGTGAAAGCAGTGCTTTAAACAACAGTTCTTCAACTGCCGGTCCGCAGGAAATTTTTACCAGTCTGCACAGGGCCGGCAAGATTGACTCCCTTCAATTTCCTGCCGGTCCGCGCAGGGCCAGCAAGATCAACAGCTGAAGTTTGCGCTGGGCCAGAGAGATCTTGGGGAGCCTCCGACAGTGGCTTTCTCCCCTCTGCAGCTCTCCTTTACTTCCCAGCGCAGCGATTCACGAAGGCAGCCTTGGGGCTTTTGCTGAGTCGTGGCTGCCTCTGATGATGCAACTTCCTCTTTCCTCAGAGGTGGCGCGAACAAAGGACCCGAGACTGCCTTCCTGAATCGCTGTGCTGGGAAGTAAGGAGAGCTGCTGGGAGGGGAGAAAGCCACTATTGGAGTCTGGGAAGCTGCTGGGCAAGGGGAAACAGGGACAGCTGCTACTGGAGAGGGAGAAGGAAAGATGCTGCTGGGAGAGGAGGAGGGAAAGGAATCTGGGAAGCTGCTGGGCAAGGGAAAAAAGGGACAGCTGCTACTGGAGAGGGAGAAGGAAAGATGCTGCTGGGAGAGGAGGAGGGAAAGGAATCTGGGAAGCTGCTGGGCAAGGGAAAAAAGGGACAGCTGCTACTGGAGAGGGAGAAGGAGAGATGCTGCTGGGAGGGGAGGAGGGAAAGGAGTCTGGGAAGCTGCTGGGCAAAGGAAAAAAAGGGATAGCTGCTACTGGACCTGGAAGGAAGCTTGTGGGCAAGGGAAAAAAAAGGGACAGCTGCTACTGGAGAGGGAGAAGGAGAGATGCTGCTGGGAGGGGAGGAAGGGAAGAGAGTTACTGCTGGACAGGAGGAGTAGGGAAGGGAGAATGAAAAAAGGAAGGAAACAGCTGGCAGAGAGATTAGAGGAGGGGAAGGGGAGACACAGGCATGAGAAAGTAGAGAGATTGATGATAGGAAGGGGTCAACAGAAAAATAAGCAGAGAGGGACAACGATGATAGATCTGGTGTAGGAGAGATAAAAATGAAGAGAGCAGTGATGCTGGAATGAATCATGTAAAAAGGAGAGAGGGGGCACAAGCTGGATGGAAAGGGGAGAGGGGCATAGAAAGAAGACAGATACCATATGGAAGGGGGAGAGGACAGACAGTGGATGGAAGGGGCAGATGCTGGATTAAAGAGACAGAGAGGGCAGACGCTGGAAGGAAGAGAGTGAAAAGAAGATTGAAAGCAGAAACCAGAGACGACAAAAGGTAGAAAAAAATAATTTTATTTCTATTTTGTGATTAGAATATATCAGATTTGAAATATATATCCTGCTAGAGCTGGTGTTAGACATAACTGGGGACTGCAAAACCCAGGCAGTGCTTCTTTAGCTTCAAGCTGGTTTAGGGCGCTCTCTGACCAGGGGGCAGTTGCCCTAGTTGCACTCCCCTAAAACTATTCCTGTCATGTGTGACTGCAGTATTCTGTTAGCATGATATTTCTGTGTAGCATTCTGTAATAATTTGGCTTGTCCAGTTTTCTTGATAGTAGAGGGGATATATGTGAAGGGGAGGGGAGCCAGGGGTTTTGTTGATCCTTGCTCTGAATTATTTGTATTTATAAAATGACAATTGTACAGAATATTGTTTCTTTTTATACTTTAATAAAATACATTCAATATAAAATCATAACTGAGGCTTGTGTGGATGGGATCAGATGATTTGTGGGGACCGAGCTCGCGGAGATGGGGCGGAAACAGGGTTTTTAAATTTTAGTCCTAGTAGTTTGCCGGTCCACAAAATAATTCTTTATTTTCTGCCGGTCCACGGGTGTAAAAAGGTTGAAGAACACTGCTTTAAACCATTGAGCTACCAGTCTTTTGTCTCAGCTAACTGTGATATGATAGCTAAGCAGATGATACCTTAGCAGATCACTAAGCTATGATATGACAGGGGAGTCAGAAAAACAGGAGTAGAAGGTGGTAGTGTAGCTCAATGAGTAAAAGCGCTGTACTGTAGAGAATGACATGGGGAAAAAATCTGTCCCTGTCACTGCATCGTCCCCAGCCCACCATCCTCTGAACCGCCCCGTCACCGCCGTTCCCTTCACCGCCCCGTCATCGTCACCGCCATCCCTTTCACCGCCCCGTCACCGCCACTGCCATCCCATTCACCGCCCCGTCACCATCCCCGCAGCATCCATATAAGCCTCAGTACTGTGAAACACCATGAAGACAGAAGAGAGTTCTGCCACTACTACTACTGCACTGAGAATCTGTTTCAGTGCCTCTCCCCTGTAGTAAAAACAGAACATAAAATAAATCAATTAACTTGTCCTCCCTTTCAATGACGTGTCCCCTATGTTCACCTATAGCTCGAATCAGGTCAATTGTGCACACTAAAAATGTAGAAGGATCTGGAACGTGAGCGCAGGCAGGCTGTGATACAAAAACAGCAGACACCCGACCGACTGCAGTGTTCCGCCATCTCCCTCCCTCTATCTCACCTTAGATGTAGAGTATGCCGGCTTTCTTTTTCGCCCAGCCGCATGTGCGGGTGCTCATTTGTTCAATATTCTTCTCTGACGCAACCGGAAACAGGAAGTTGCAAGAGAAGAGAAGATTGATCAACGCGAGCGCGGCTTTTTGAACGCATGCGGCTGGGCGAAAAAGAAAGCCCGCATACTCTACATCAGTGTTTTACAACCTTTTTACACCCGTGGACCAGCAGAAATAAAAGAATTATTTTGTGGACCGGCAAACTACTAAGACTAAAATTTTAAAACCCTGTTTCCGCCCCATCTCCGCAAGCTCAGTCACCTCAGTAACTATAGAAAAATAGACAAATATAGTGCAAAATATAGACAGCAGATATAAATTCTCAAAACTGACACATTTTGATCACTAAATTGAAAATAAAATCATTTTTCCTACCTTTGCTATCTGGTGATTGATTTCATGAGTCTCTGGTTGCGTTTCCTTCTGTCTGTGTATCCTTTCTTTCATTTCTTTCTTTCTGCACTCAGGCCCAAGAATTGTCCCTTTCTGTTCCCTCCCTCTTTCCTTCCTATGTCCTTAGTGCCCCCGGTGCCTCCTTCCCATGTCTTTAGTGCCCCCGGTGCCTCCTTCCCATGTCCTTAGTACCCCTTCCTGTCTTTAGTGCCCCCAGTGCCTCCTTCCCATGTCTTTAGTGCCCCAGTGCCTCCTTCCCATGTCCTTAGTGTCCCTTCCTGTCTTTAGTGCCCCCAGTGCCTCCTTCCTATGTCTTTAGTGCCCCAGTGCCTCCTTCCCATGTCCCTAGTGCCCCTTCCTGTCTTTAGTGCCCCCAGTGCCTCCTTCCCATGTCTTTAGTGCCCCCGGTGCCTCCTTCCCATGTCTTTAGTGCCCCTAGTGCCTCCTTCCTATGTCCCTCTCACTGCCTTCCACACTTTGTCCTACCCCCACCCCCACCCCCGAAGCCTGCCTGCCTGTGCCTGTCCCTCCCTAGCCAAAGCCAGCCTGCTGCCTCCATGCCGCTTAAAAAAAAAAAAAGCCTCCCTTCTTTTCCTCTTCTCTTACCGCCATGCTGCAGCTGCTAAAGCTGGAAGTTTTCTTTCCGACTCAATTCTGAAGTCGGAGAGGATGTTCTGGGCCAGACAGGCAGCGATTGGCTGGCCCAGAACGTCCTCTCCGACGTCAGAATTGACATCGGAAAGACTTCCTGTCGGCTTTAGTAGCTGCAGCATGGTGATAAGAGCAGGAGAAAAGGTGAGGCTTTTTTTTTTTCTTTGCGCAGACCGGCAGAAATTCAACCGGCGGTTGCTCTTCAGTTCAAAGGTGAAGTGGAGGGAGGGAGATGGCGGGGACCGCGCGATCTTGATTGCCTCACTGCGGGGACAAGTCCATTCACCGCTCCACGGGGCGGTGAATGGCCTTGTCCCCGTCCCGCAGAGGCCACTATTTTTTATTCCCCGTTTCGGCGGGTTACCCGCGGCTAAACGCGGCTAGCCGTGGGTAACCGCCACCGTGTCATTCTCTACTGTACTGATCTTCCAGAGGTTGTGAGTTCAACTCCCAGCCTGTCTTTTACTTGTGGCATTCTATCTTCCAGGTGCACATTGATGATGTCACAATGAGGTCAGCATTCTGCTGCTGCATACTTCCATTTGCAATGAACTGGAAGCCACATTCAGGTCTGTTCTGTGTTTTATTCTGTTTTTAAGCTTGGCCAATTGAAGTTATGGGATTTCCCTTTGGTTTGAAGAATGAGCTGATTGTAGCAATGTTTCATGAGAAAGAGAGTGTTATTTAGAGCAAGGAATCACTTCTAAAAACTTCTCTCAAATAACATCTGTGGGAAGCCCAGAGAAAGCTGATTAGATGACCTAGGCTGCCTATTCTGCTAAAGTCTTTCTGGAGCTTAAACTACGTCTATCAGAAGCGTATATGGTGCTCAAAGTCCTATGCTTTCAACTTCTTATAGGAGTTAATGATGCCATTGCTATACAAATTTCTGTGTAGCATAAGACTAAAGCTTCCCCTTTCCATGCTGATAATTCTAGTTCAACTCCTACTCAGTACCTCTCAATCAAAAACTAATCTTATACTTATCCTTTTAAACATGGCATATTTTGTTACTTTTTTGGTTTTTATACTGTTGACTTATACAATTCTGAAATCATGAAAAAAAAAGATATAACAAGGCAGTGTTCTGTCTCCTAGCAGAATTAACTGTCATTCACTACCTATAAGGAGTAGTATAATCAAATCAGAATTGCTATTATTGTATGGCTCATTGTCTAGCACAGCGAATTAGAGTGAAGGTTAGTGTGTAAGCATGTCACATTTTTTTCAATATGCACACTGATGTTCCCAGATCAACTCCCACTGAAACCAATCTAATATAACTATCCTTTTAAACATGGTATACTGTGTTTTTATTATCCTTTTAATGATGGTATACTTTGGGTTAATTATGTTAAAGCCTACAGTCCTGAAATAATGATAACAAATCAGTAAAAACCACCTTTTTATATATAACATCGTAGGGACGTCTATCTGGCGTCTATATGGGGTTTTGAGAACGCGTGCCTAACAGACGCCTAAGATATGCTTAGTGCATTAGAGATGTCTATACGATGCCTATGTAACGCCTAAGTAACACTGATTGGGACTTGCGCCACAAGGACATCTAAAGCACGCCTAAAGTTAGGCTCAGTTTACAGAATCGGGGCCATAGTGTACATTGTATCTCTAAGGGAGAAGAAGGGGTAGTAGATGGCATGGATAGGCAGACTAGACAGTCTGCCTTTATTTTTCTCTGTTTCTATGCTACTATCTATTCTTCTCACCAGCATTCTCCACTTTCCCTGTACTGACCCCATACCTTGAGCTCCCACCTGAGAATTCTCCTCCTCAGACCCCAGGAGTCAGAAAAGGGGACCCCCACCCTTCCAGGGTCGAATTCAAATCTTTAGGAGTCTCTTTTGCCCTTCCCAGACTGGCTCCTGCCACATTTTAACTAACTCTGCATTTGGGCTTTACCTCTCTGATAGCTCTTAATCTGATGCTACTGGCCTGCGGTTGTAGCTTTCTTCCTTTGCACTGACCACAGGGGTGTACACTCCATTGCCTACTTCAGCTGCTTATGGGTTGACACAATCCCAGTGCTCGTTCTTTTTGCTCAAGCCGACCAACACAAACAAACCTCTATTATCTTCTGGGGGTCCTGTGCATGAACAATTTGAGATGTCTTCCTCTTTCTGCTCCATGCACAGTATTAAAAGTCTTGTGCTAGAGGCATAAGAACATAAGAATAGCCTTACTGGGTCAGACCAATGGTCCATCAAGCCCAGTAGCCCATTCTCAAGGTGGCCAATCCAGGTCACTAGTACCTGGCCAAAACCCAAGGTGTAACAATATTCCATGCTACCAATCCAGTGCAAGCAGTGACTTCCCCCGTGTCTTTCTCAATAACAGACTATTGACTTTTCCTCCAGGAAATTATCCAAACCTTTCTTAAAACCAGCTACGCTATCTGCTCTTACTGCATGGAGTTCCTATGTTTTCAGACAGACTTCTTGGGTCACCAGGCCGCTCAGTGGTATAAATTATTAACTGGACTTATTAAGAAAAAACCAAATACAGGTCTGAGAGACATTTGAAGCATTGAGATTAAGCATCAAATTAATGCGTCTCAATGGCCACGAATTTGGTCTTGGAGGATGAGATGTACAGTGTCGGCATCCATGAGACAAACTTGGCTTTTTCTGTTACATAGAGCTTTATGGACCCCTGTTTGTTTACAAAAATTGCATAGCTCTAAGTCTAATGAATGCTGGCACTGTCATCTCGAAGCAGGGACTTTAGATCATTTATTATTCTATTGTCCATTCATTATGAATTTTTGGAAATCAATTTGGGACCAAATTAACTGTTTATTAGATAACCCTGTGGCATTATCATATGATACTGTGCTGTTTGGTATGGCAATGAGAGCAAAAAGTCAGATATCTACAAATAATAACAAATTATTACTTATAATGACTGGGGTTGCCATTCAACAAATTACATATAATTGGAAAAATTGGAATAGATTAAATTATAATTTTTGGTGGAACTCCTTATGTCATATTTATAAAATGGAGAGACTTATTGCAATACAACAGGGTTGTTTCAGGAAATTTCAAGATATTTGGGAGCCATTAACAAAGTATTGTAATGATTAGAAAAATCTTGTTTCCCTTAAATTTACAAGTTCAATTATGGGGTGGGAGGGAGGGTATTTTTATTGTTACATGTTGTATAAGTATTGATTATATGATAGATAAGGGTGGGGAGGGGGGGAGATAAGAGAATATTATATGTATCATTGTTGATTATTAAGTGATATATTTATGGTTATTTGTATGGATATGTTATCACACTTATTATAAGTTTAAAAATGAATAAAGATTAAAAAAAACAACAAAAAAAACAGCTACGCTATCCACTCTTACCACATCCTCTGGCAATGTGTTCCAGAGCTTAACTATTCTCTGAGTGAAAAAAAAATTCCTCCTAGTTATGCTATTGCTAAGGTTATCAACAGGCTCCTATTTCATTAGCCTGGCTATTTTTCTTTAAGGGAGGCCAGTGGCCAGCAGGACCAATAAAGCATCTAATGTAAGGGATGGTTTTCCAACTGCTGCTGGCCTATGTTTGGGTCAAAACTGAGCTGGTGGCAGTCGGTGCTTTTATAAACATGGACCACCACTGGTTAATTTAGACCCCTGGCGCCGTTTTGCTGGGGGCACCTCTCTATCTCCCACACCATGTTCGTGCCCTCCCTTCCCCGCACCTCTTTAAAACCTTCGCCAGTGCAATCAACTTCTCTACCCTGCTGCCTGTGCTGGCCTGAAATTGCTTCTGAGTCGTGGGGGCCAGGAAGTGACATCAGAAGGAAAGCCAACGCCAGCGCGAGCAGCAGGCCGGTGAAGTTGCTCACACTGGCGAAGATTTGAAATGGAGTGGGAATGGAGGGCATGAGTGTGGTGGGGGGTGGAGAGGAGGGGGTGGAAGGAGAGGGGGTGGAGATGGGGGGGGGGGCACCACCACCCCGGGTGCCTCCTTCTCTCACTAAGCCACAGGATATAGCTGATATTCAATGCTGTACTCACATAGCAAGCCAGGCAAAAATATGACTGATTTAAATGGTCCTACTTGCCTAATTTGCTATGAGGGCACCTGTCCTGAATATCGCAGGTGGAAATGTAGTAACATAGTAGGTGATGGCAGATGAAGACCTGCAAGGTTTCTAGACCACAGCCTAGGGGTAGGTATGTCCGTAGAGTAGGGGCAACAACAGAAAAGCAAAAAGCAAAGTCAAGGCTAACATGATAATTAGAAGATTGTCCTTCCTCTCCTTTATACATGATTTGTTTCAGCTTCATCCCCCCTCTCCATTTTTCTCTTTCTGTCTCCACTCCCTTTCCCATACTCTGGCATCTCTCTCTTCTCCTTTCCTTCCGCCTGCACATGCATAGATGTCGATGTGATGACATCATATGTACACACGCATGCACATGATGTTATCACATTGACATCTGCGCATGTGCAGAGGTCCTCCAGACCGCAGGGAAGGAGACAGGAGGTTCAGCTGGGGGGGGCAACAGTGCGGGGCCAAAGCTGACATATAACAAACAAATAAAAAGCCTTTGTTATCTAGATGTTATTTTCCTGTTCTTTTTTAAATTCCTTTTGAAGAGCTACTGTCTGTTTTCTATTTTTTTCTCTTTATTCTTACCCTTTATCTGGTATTGAGCTTTCACTTTTCATCTAAATTTGCTTCATTTTTGTCTGCTTCTAGATCTCTAACTTTCTACTCTTAGCCCCTTTAACTATCCTACCTTTCCAATCATCTCTTCTCATCCTCAGCCATCATCTATTTGTCTCTCACTCCTTGTCATTTCTTCATATCATTTATTATTTCTCTCTCTTTTTCCCCTTCCCATCTTTGATTTTATTCCTCCATCCCCAATTTTATCTCTTTCTTACCCCCATTTTCCTCTCCTGTTCCTTAGTCTTTCTCTTTTTCTCTTGTATCTATCTATGCACTTCCCCTTTCCTCTCTATTACTCTTTAATGTCCATCTTTCCCCCCCTCTCCCAGCAGGGCTAAATGTATCTGACACCCCAGTCAAACTTTCCGTTTTATGCTGCACTCCCAACTTTCCTCCCAGGGACAACTTCAATTTGCTGTGAGAATTCCCAAAAGGGAAAGCCCTCTCAAAGCTCTGGTTTGGGATCAGGAGAAGGGAGGGGGCAATTAAAACACTGGCCACATGGTTGCTGCAAGAAAAAAAGAATATGACTTCTCCCAGGGATAAGCAATTTGAAATCTCTAGCTTTTGGGTTCCTGCCAGGTACTTGTGACCTGAATTATCCACCGTTGGAAACAGGATATTAGGATTGAAAGACCTTTGGTCTGACCCAATATGGCAAAGCTTATGTTCTCAAGCTATATAATAAAAAAAAAATATATAAAAACTTTGCAATTTTAGGTTATACTCAGCAAAATCTGTAGCAGTTAAATAACATTGCCTAGGATTCTAGTATAAAAAATACTGACCCCCAAACCCTCATACTGGACTGTTATTGTATTAATTGTAAACATATTTTGTGGCCAGAGAAGTCCTGCTTACCTAACAACGGGAGCAGAGCAGAGCTAGAACATTTCCCCATAGAACTTACCATACAACAAAAAAAAGTCCTGATTCTGGTTTCACGCTGGTGACAGCAATATAAACCTTCAGTACCAAGGCATAGTAAGAAATAATACAGAACCCTAGAAAAGTTACTCATGAACAGAAATTAGACAAGGGCTCTACCCAGGAAAAGGCAGCACGGTGAATATTAAAGTGGGCACTAGAACATCATACGAACATAAGAACTGCCATCTCTGGATCAGACCCTAGGTCCATCAGGTCCGGTAACCCGCACACGCGGAGGCCTCGCCAGGTGTACCCTGGCATAGTTTTAGTCCCCATATCACTGTATGCTTCTCAAGGGAGATGTGCATCTAATTTACCCTTACCCGTATCACTCTATGCCACTCTTAAGGAGATGTGCATCTAGTTTACATTTAAATCCTAGAACGGTGGATTCTGCAATTACTTCCTCTGAGAGAGCATTCCAGGTGTCCACCACTCGCTGCGTGAAACAGAGCTTCCTGATATTCGTCCTGGACCTGTCCCCCCTCAGTTTCAGTCTATGTCCTCTTGTCTGTGTCACATTGGACATTGTAAATAACTGCTTTCCCTGCTCCATTTTGTCAAATCCTTTCAGTACTGTATTTTGAAAGTCTCGATTAGATCCCCTCACAGTCTCCTCTTCTCAAGGGAGAACAACCCCAGTCTCCTAAGTCGTTCCTCGTAGTCCAGGTTCTCCATACCTTTCACTAGCTTTGTTGCTCATCTCTGCACCCTCTCTAGCAGTTTTATATCCTTCTTTAGGTTTGGAGACCAATGCTGGATGCAGTATTCCAGGTGCGGTCTGACCATGGCTCTGTAGAGTGGTATTATAACTTTCTCTGATCTACTCGTAATTCCCTTCTTTATCATGCCTAGCATTCTGTTTGCTTTCTTCACCGCCGCTGAGTTACACTTGACATACTATACTTGTGATCTTTATTTTTTCTGCCCAAATGCATCACTTTGCATTTTTCCACATTAAAATTCATCTGCCATTTATCTGTCCACATCTCCAATTGATTCAAGTCGCTCTGGAACTCCTCGCTGTCCTTCTGCAATCTGATTGCCCGGCATAGCTTTGTGTCGTCTGCAAACTTGATGATTTCACTGGATGTTCCTTCTTCCAGGTCATTTATGAAAATATTAAATAAGATGGGTCCAAGTACCGAGCCCTGGGGTACACTGCTAGTCACTTTTTCTCATTCTGAGAACTTCCCATTTATGCCCACTTTCTGTTTTCTGTTCTCTAGCCATTTGCCTATCCATCTTAGTATATCTCCCTCTATTCCATGGCCTTGTAATTTCCTGAGAAGACTTACATGTAGAACCTTGTCAAATGCTTTCTGAAAGTCCAAGTATACAATATCCACCGGTTCTCCACTATCAATTTGTCTGTTTACTGTCTCAAAAAATTGAAGTAGGTTCGTCAAACATGATTTCCTTTTCCTGAACCCATGTTGACTGGCTCTCATCAGGTCGTGTGTGTCTAGGTGCCGGACTATGCTATCTTTGATCAGCGCCTCAACCATCTTTCCAGGGACAGACGTGAGACTCACAGGTCTGTAGTTGCCTGGCACTCCTCTCGATCCTTTTTTAAATATTGGCGTGATGTTCAATATCTTCCAGTCGTCCGGTATCTGTCCTGTTTTGATTGACAGGTTGGCAAGTTTTTGCAATAGTTCTCCGATTTCAAATTTCAATACACCTATTGGGAAAATTGAATAAACAAGATTATTCTAAGAGAATACTTGGAGTCAGTGACACATGCTGAGCACAGAAAGATCTTCACAAAGTGCACAATAATTGACCGCAACTAAAAATAAAAATATGTAGGCAAAAATGTAATTGAAATGCCAAGAAACCATACTCAGCATGCAATGCATCACCAGAGAAATAGAAACAGAAATTCATTGCCCCTTTACTATGCAAAATATAAAGATAGCAAATGTAAATGCCTAAAACGGACATTTGAATCACTAAATTGAAAATAAAATGAGTTTTCTACCTTTGTTATGTAGCCATTTAATTTTCTAATCATCTTACTTCCAGTCTCTAGTACTGCTTTCATGTCTGTGTTCTCTTAACTCTGTTTCCAAGGCCTCCTGTCCATTTTCCATTTCTTTTCTCTCCATCTTTATTTCTTCTCCTCCATCTGTCTCTTTCAGCATTCTTCCGTGTACTTTCTCTGTCTACTCAGATTTCACCCCTCTTCACCATTCATTTCTCAGCCTTCCTCATTTTATGCCTACCTACAGCTTTTTATCTCCCTCATCCCGGCATTCCTATTTCTCATATCTCTCTCCTTCCTAACCTTTTTGCCCAGGTTTTTACTTCTCTCTGTCTTATCCTACCTATGACCAGCACGCATATCTCTCTCCATCTCCCCGTGCCTCAAGTCTAGCATCTCCTCTTTTCTTTCCCACTCTCCATGTCCAGCATCTCTGCTTCTCTTCCCTTCTTTATTTCCTGTGTCCAGCATCTTTTCTTCCTTTCTCCATCCCCATAATTCAGCATCTCCCTCTGTCTTTCCTTACTCCTGTGTCTAGCATTTCCACAATCCAGCATTTCCCTCTATCTTTCTTTCCTTACTCTTGTGTCTAGCATCTCCCCTTGATATAAAGAGGTGGGATAGTGATAAGACAAAAATGCATTTGAGAAGGGGTGAGAGAGAGAGGACATGAAAGTAAACAATATGGATAGATACCATGGAAGGAGCATCAGAGATGGTGATGGAGATAAGAAGGGATGATTACAAAAGGAGGAGGGTGAAAGAAGATGACTAGAGAAAGACAGTGTGGGGGATAATTGGGAGGATAAGAGATAAAGAAGCAGAGAAGAGAGAGATGAAGCAAAACATGGAAGAAACAGATACAAGGAAATTTTAATTTAATTTAATTTAATTCTTATATACCGCTAATAACCGTGAGGTTTCTAAGAAATGGAGATGGAGAGAGGAAAAAGAAAAAGACAATAAACAAGGACTTAAAAGAAGATTAATGTAATAAAAAGAGACCAGGAGCAAAAATAAAACGTCCAGATGGCAAAGGTAGAACCCCCCACCCCCCGCATTTTATTTTGAATTGTTTAAATTGAATATGTCAGCTTATCATAAACTTTGTGTAAATCTAGTTCAGACTGTATGATCCTATTAAACTGTTAAGCCCCCTTTTACAATGCCACAGTAGTAGTGATTCTCCTGTGACAAATGAGCCAAAGCTTATTTAATTCCTTTGGACTTCAGTGCATTTACCTCAGGAAAATCGCTACCAAGGCTTTGTAAAAGGGACTCTTAGGGTCAGATTCTGTAAAGGCCATTATTTTATCTCAGTTGGACTATGGCAATTCGCTTTATGCTTTCTTAAGTACCGTATTTTCACGCATATAACGCGCGCGTTATACACGATTTTACAAACCGTGCATAACCTTGCGCGTTATACACGTGAGCGCGCTATATACAATTTTTTTTACATAGTTCCCACCCCGCCCGACGCCCGATTCATCATCTGGAAGGACCGCTCGCACCCCCACCGCTCGCACTCCCACCCCGATGGACCGCTCGCACTCCCACCCGAAGAACCGCTCGCACCCCCACAGCCTCCCCCCCTCCCCCATGGAGAAGCTGTCTACCTTGTTTCCGGATGCCAGTGAGCCCAGCTGCTTCCTCTTCCGGTGGTCCCGCCCTTTCTCTGACTTCAGAGAAAGGGCGGGACTGCCGGAAGAGGAAGCAGCGTAGCGCAGGGCTCAGAGAAGGGGCGGGACCGCCAGCAGAGGAAGCAGCTGGGCTCACTGGCATCCGGAAACAAGGTAGACAGCTTCTCCATGGGGGAGGGGGGGAGGCTGTGGGGGTTGCGAGCGGTTCTTCGGGTGGGAGTGCGAGCGGTCCATCAGGGTTGGAGTGCGAGCGGTGGGGGTGCGAGCGGTCCTTCCGGATGATGAATCGGGTGTCGGGGGGGGGCATCAGGCTTTCAGGATGGGGACAGGAATTCAAGGGGGACAGGCTGACCTTCAAGGGGGGACAGGACTTCAAGGGGGGACAGGCAGGACTTCAAGGGGGGACAGGCAGAGGAGAGTCGGGGCAGCCAGAGGAGAGTCGGGGCAGCATGCGCGGTATACCCGTGAGCGCGGTATATAAAAATTTCTTTACATAAATTTGTGTTTCCCGCACGCTATATCCGTGTGCGCGTTTTACACGGGTGTGCGTTATCTATGTGAAAATACGGTACATGCAATTTGAAGAAGCTACAACTTATCCAGAGTACGGTGGCTAAACTAATATTCGGTAAACATAAATATGATCATGTCATACCTTTATTGAGATTCCTTCACTAGCTTCCTGTTTACTGGAGGATCCAAATTAAATGTGTAATTTTCAAAATTCTATATGGTATTTTTTCTCCTTTGGTTCCTGTCTCATTTTTTATTTAGAAATGGTTGAACACAAAACAAAATCACAACAGTCGGAAACAGAGCCCAAATAGAAAACAAGTAATAAGAAAGTCTATCGTGGTGTTCTTCCCGCAGACCGTAAAGACTTCAAAACAGACCTCAACTACCCCCTCCCCACCTTCTCCCAACCCACCCTCCACCCCCAGCACTCCAGTGTCAAAAGTTCAGGAGAGCAGTTCGGGTTCTATGAGATAAATTGTCCCAAACTGGCGCCCAAATAGCCCAAAATCTCCTCCAATGCCCAGGACTACCATGTTTAACATTCAGATATTCATATTTTAACAAGAGAAACATCTCATTTCTCCACATGGTAACAGTAGGTACTTCAGCCTGTCTCCACAATAAAAGAATACATTTCCTAGCCAACAGGGAAGCTTTTTCCAACAGTTGAGAATGATCCCTAGACAGTCCCAAAGAAGAAAATTGTGAAAAAAGCATAACATCCGCCTGCAGAAGAAGTCTATGCCGTAATATCGTTTGCAAATAAAGACAAAGGACCAAAAGGTTTGCACTCAGTTATAAGATCAGAACATATGGAACAAACCAGCTGGTGTAGACTGACACTTTGGACAACAGGCATGAGAAGCAGATCCTGCCAGGTATACCTTATAAGTGGATATATAGAGCCGTAATAAAAACTTGTAATGTTGTTCCTGCAAAGCAATTGAACGAGACGTTTCATTAGAAGATGTAAACCAGCACCAGTTATCTGCTCTGAAGGGGCAAGATCTTGGTTCCACACAATCGCCACAGCATCATAGTCCCAGGGCACACTAAAACTGTCCAAACTAACTTGGTGAAAGGAAAGGCTGGTCCTAGGTTGTCTAGATAAGGTCAAAGTTTCCAAGACCATATCCGCCATATCTTAATTTAAGATGTTAGAGTCCAGGGAATGAAGATAATGAGAAACTTGGCCATAAGACAACCAATCTCTGGCCAGCAAATCACCTCGAGCTTGAAGATCTTGAAAAGAAAGAGGAAGTCCATGCTCACTTATCACATCCCACACATAACAGATACCCTGGTCAGCCTAACGAAACAGATATAACTTGAATGTGTCCGGGTCCAAATCTCGATTCCCCCCTAGGGGTAATAAAATAATGGATGTAAAAGGCAAATGCATACGTTTGTACAACCATTACCAACACTGTCTCATAGATTTCAACAGAGAATGAGAGCGAGTAGGAAAGATCCGGTGAGGTCTTTTAGCATGAAGATAGTATAACAAGTGCATTGGTGCCATCAGCTGTTGTTCCAAAGTCACTGGCGTGTAGTGCTGAGTATTCTTTATCCAATCAACCAAGTGTCGAAGGAGACAAGCTATGTTATATCTTCACAAAGCTAGGCTACCTCGCCCCACTGGCAAGGAGATGGTTCCTGTCTCATTTAATTCACAAGAAATCTCTAATTCTAGGAGCTCCCAGAAATATAAATTTGGCTTTCCCACTGTTAAACAAATAAAATCTATGGCCAATTTTTGTCGAACATTCTCTTTTTTATTTGTAAAAGTTAGGAATGACCTAGAAACATAAGAAAAGCCTTCACCGGATCAGACCAAGGTCCATCTAGTCCGGCGATCCGCACACGCGGAGGCCCATTTAGGTGCTCCTTGTTGGAGACCCGGATTTCCCGTATCCCTCAATATGATTTGCAAGAAGGTGTGCATCCAACTTGCGTTTGAAACCCAGAACAGTATTCTCTGCCACCACCTCCTCTGGGAGAGCATTCCAGGCGCCCACCACTCTTTGTGTGAAACAGAACTTCCTGACATTTGTCCTGAACCTGCTGCCATTCAGTTTCAGGCTATGACCTCTTGTCCGTGCCACATCTGAAAATGTCAGTAATGCTGCTTCCTGGTCAATTTGGTCAAATCCTTTTAATATTTTAAAAGTCTCAATCAGATCCCCACGCAGTCTTCTCTTTTCGAGGGTGAACAGTCCCAGTTTTCTGAGGCGTTCCTTGTAGCTTAAATTCTCCATGCCTTTGACTAGTTTCGTGGTTCGCCTCTGCACCCTCTCCAACAGAATTTTATCCTTCATAAGGTATGGAGACCAGTGTTGGACACAGTATTCTTAGTGTGGTCTGACCATTGTTCTGTAAATTGGCATTATAACATCTTCCAACCTACTCGTGATCCCTTTCTTAATCATACCTAACATCCTATTTGCTTTCTTCGCCGCCGCCGCACATTGAGCCGACGGCTTTAGGGTTCTGTCTATCAGAACCCCCAAATCCCTTTCTTGTTCGCATTTGGCTAATGTCGCCCCTGACATCTTGTAATCATATTCTTTGTTTTTTTTCCCCAGATGCATCACCTTGCATTTGTCTATGTTAAAATTCATCTGCCACTTTATCGCCCACATTTCCAGCTGATTTAGATCCTTTTGAAGATCCTCACAGTCCCTTTGAGAGCCTACCGCCCGACATAGTTTTGTATCATCTGCAAACTTGATTATATTGCTTGATGTTTCCTCTTCCAGGTCATTTATAAAAATATTGAACAAGATGGACCCAAGAACCGAGCCCTGGGGCACGCCGCTGGTCACCTTTTCCCAGTCCGAGAATTTCCAATTTATGGTTACCCTCTGCGTTCTGTTCTCTAGCCAATTTCCGATCCATCCGTGCACTTCTCCTCCTATTCCATGACCTAGTAGTTTACTCATAAGCCTTGCGTGCGGAACCTTGTCAAACGCTTTTTGGAAGTCCAAGTAAATTATGTCCACTGGATCTCCACTATCTATTTGCTTGTTCACCTTCTCAAAGAATTGAAGTAAATTTGTCAAACATGACCTCCCTTTCCTGAAGCCGTGTTGACTAGCTCTCATTAGGTTGTGCTTTTCCAAGTGTTGTACAATGCTAACTTTAATTAGTGCTTCGATTATCTTCCCAGGAACCGATGTGAGACTCACCGGTCTGTAGTTTCCTGGTTCACCTCTTGATCCTTTTTTGAAAATTGGGATGACATTTGCTAATCGTCTGGTATTTGCCCGGTCCTAATTGACATGTTAGCTACGGATTGTAATAGTTCCCCAATTTCTATCCTAAGTTCCTTTAATACTCTCGGGTGAATCCCGTCCGGTCCAGGGGATTTATCACTTTTTAGTTTGTCAATCTGAAAGTAAATCATGTCCAACTCCACATTTATTGTTGTTAGGCTCTCCTCTATGCCTCCGGTGAATACCCTCCCAGTGTCTGGCATTATTGTAGTGTCCTCGTTTGTGAAGACAGAGGCAAAGAATGAATTTAACCTATCGACAACCTGTTTGTCTTCTTTGATTGATCCTATCATTCCTTGATCGTTGAGAGGGCCCACTGTTTCTCTTGCTGGTTTCTTTCCTTTTATATATCTAAAAAAGATCTTAAAGTTTTTGTTTTCTTGCGCTATCTTTTCTTCATAGACCTTTTTGGCTTCTCTTACCACTTTATGACACTTTTTCTGGTCGATTTTGTGACAGTTCCAGGCCTCCGTCGTTTTTTCCCGCTTCCATTTTTTAAACGAGTTCCTCTTTTCCCTTACTGCAACCTTCACCTCTTTGGATAACCAAGCTGGTTCACCTTTGCTCTTTTTTCGCCTTCCTTTAGATATCTTTGGTATGTAAAGATTCTGTGCTTCAATGATGGTGTTTTTCAGTAGAGACCATGCTTGATCAACTGATTTGATTTCTGCTTTGCCCTTCTTGTGCCGTTTTCTAACCATGGTTCTCATGCTGTCGTAATTCCCTTTTTTTAAAGTTAAAGGTTGTGGCTTTAGTCTTGATTGGTTTCCCCTTGCCGATGCCAATGGTGAAATTGATCATATTGTGATCACTTGTCCCCAGCGGGGCCGTAACCTCTACATCTGCTGTCCTTCCAGTAATGCCATTTATAACCAAGTCCAGGATTGCGTTTCCTCTTGTCGGTTCTCCCACCATTTGTTCAAGGAAGCAATCTCCTATCATCTCCAGGAATTTAGTCTCCCTGCCGCAGATTGACGTTCCCAGTTTCCAGTCTATCCCCGGATAGTTGAAGTCCCCCATGATCGTTACATTTCCTGATTTACATCCACTGTTAATTTCCTCCATCATTTCTTTGTCTGTTTCTTCAGTCTGTCCCGGTGGTCGATAATAGAGGCCAATTTGTATATCTGCTTCTTTTTGTCCAGGAATCTTTATCCAGAGGGACTCTAGTTTACCATTAGCTTCCATCTCCCCTTCTCTAACAGACTCTATTTCCTCCTGGACGTACAGGGCAATGCCTCCACCTTTTTGCCCAATCCTATCTCTTCTGTATAGTTTATATCCTTGCAATGCCGTGTCCCATTCGTTTTCTTCATTCCACCATGTTTCTGTTATTCCTATAATGTCCAGTTGTTTACTCCTTGCTAGTTCTTCCAGTTCGCCCATTTTGTTTCTTAAGTTTCTGGCATTTGTGTACATACATTTAAAATCTGTTCGTGATAATTTCCTGGATTTAGTGGTTCTCACATCCCTTTTTGTATCCATTTGATCTTTTTCGTTTTCATTGCCTCCTGTAGTTTCATCTTGTTCTTCCCCTATATCTGTGTGGTTGTTTGAAGTTTCCTCTTCATGATATCCTGATGTCCGGTCCATCGACTGGTTGTCGACTGTCGGCTCTCCCCTGATCTTTAGTTTAAAGCCTTCTCAATGAACTTCTTCATGTTCTCAGCTAGGACTCTCGCTCCCTGTTTGGTGAGGTGTAGACCGTCCTTCCTTCTATAATTAGAGTTTTCTCATTTACCCACTTTTTGTAAAGTATTGAAGACATATTTATTTCAGAAATTTACTAATGATCCTTCTTTTTCTAATAATCAATCATAAAAGATAAAATTCTGGCCTAAAAGATATACCCCCTCCTCTACAAAACTGCGATAGCAGTTTCTAGTATGGGAAGCTGCGCTGAATGGCCCGTACTGCTCCCAACGCTCATAGAGTTTCTATGAGCATTGGGAGTAGCGCAGGCCATTCAACGCAGCTCTCTGCGCTAGAAACTGCTATCGCAGTTTTGTAGAAGAGGAGGATAGTCTCTGCTCTAATCTAATTTTATTAATATTTTGTTAACTGAGTCAAGCCCTCCTGTTGGGTTGAATCGGTATAAAAAAATTAAAGATTAGATTAGATATTCAAATTATATGCACACTGTAAAAATAAAAGCAAGGGGGAGGAACATGCTTGGTTTATGCACATAAGAGTTTTGTTGCAAATGCAGCTGTTTGCACATGCAGCTCTTTGCATATGTCAGGCAAACCCAACCATGAAGCACACATGAGTGCTGCTTTTCTGAGCATTCAAGGCCCTGGCAATAGCACACAAAATAATTTATGCCACCACCCCCTCCTACATAAAATCCAAGCTACCCATCTACATCCCCACCCGCACCCTCCGCTCAGAAATGGAGATACGTCTATGCATTCCCCCCGGAAGGTCCCTCCTTTCAGAAACCGCCCGCAAATGCTCCTACAGCCATTTCATTCCCCAACTCTGGAACCAATTTTCCCCTCAACTCAGACTACAGAACTCACTAATGACATTCCGGAAAATGGTAAAGACCCTCCTCTTCAACTAAAGGTCTATACCTAACCCCCTTAAACCCCACCTCTACCCTTCTTTCTCCATTCTAATCTTCTGCCTAAATTTCTGTATAGTCCACTCTCAGCCTATACTCAAATAACTTGTATCTAAACTAAACTACTTATATTTAACTTACTGTTCTTAATTTGCTGTATAGACCCTATATCTAAACTGCTGCACAGTCTCGTATGTCCAGGTATTTAAATCTACTGTATAATCTTGTATGTCCAATTCACTCCATTGTGAATCTTTACTTGTAAACCATTCTGAGCTACTGGGAGGACTGGATAAAAATCTAAATAAATAAATAAATATAAGCTTTTCAATTATTTTTTCTTGGAAGGCTTATACTTTATTTAAGCACAGATAATATGTACTATAGAAATAAAACAAAAGGAATAAAGGTACTACCACGCCCATTTCATTTAAGCACAGAAAACAGGCTGTTTTTTGTGTTAATTCACTGTCTTTAGTGTCGGATTTGCCTGGACTCTTGTACATTTCTTTATCAGTACTGGCACTTACACGCTTGCACAGGTTTTCATCTTCTTCTCAAAGAAAATAAAACTGCCAATTTTAAAACTGGAACTCAAAAGAAGTCCTCCCTTCAATCCTTCCACTGCCAGTTCTGAGCTGAAAATTGTGGGATATAAGAAACTACATTTAAATACAATATGCAGCCATGCTTGTTGTTTCCCGCACTAAAGTCCTCTGGGCATTCTTTGCAGGTTTATATGTGTGTTATTCCTGTGCTAAGTGACCTTACCGCTGGCAGTAGGTTTTGAGAATCAGCTTGTTAGAGTTTTTGCTTCTTTTGTCCCATCCGTGACCTACTACACTTGCTTTTGATGATTTCTCATCTGTGTTACTGATTCCCTCTGTTCTCCCTGCAGTACCTAATTCCTAGGGCCAAAGAGTACAGGAGAAGCTGATCATAAATTGTATATTTCCAGCAGGGTGAGCAGGATCTCTTTTCATCTACCAAAGAACAGCTGTAGAAGCTGAAGATACTACAAACTGCTTACAGCTACAGTTCTCCTGGGGATCCCAACCAGGAATAAGTCACCTAAAGTACTGCTTTGGAGTCTCATGAGAAGATTTTCAAATGTTTGCGGTAAACTTCAACAAGCCGCTGTCACGTTCACTACTGTAATGATTTAAAAAATGTGAGTCATTCGTACAAAACAGCGCATGCAAATGAGGTTTGCAGAGAGTTGCCTAGGGTTGCTAAATTTGCATGTGCTAATCACTGGTGATAGCGATCGGCATATGTGCAGAATAAATGCACATCCAATTTTTAAAAAATTAATTAAAGACCGGCAGGAGGGATGCTCACTCCTTCCTGCCACCATAGTCAAGCAACCCCCCCTCCCTCCCAGGAGGGGCTTTTGCCTCCTGGGCCAATTATAGCCTTAGGGCCCTCTCCGGTGTATCCAGGGATTGCACTGGGAGGGGCCCAAGGCTCTGATTGATTCAGATACCTAAGACTCCTCCTAACCAGCTGAGAATGTGCATATAAGTTAGGACAGCCCTGCCCTATTTTTGTGCTGAGTTAACTGAGCACCAATCTGAATATTGTAGCATGGCCGTCCCTTAGGATACAGCAGGGACTGGCACATACCACTGATACAGCCCTGGTGTACTTCCCCAAGTAGGAGGGAGTCCCTGTATTGGTGGGCTTACCTAGCTTTTAATAGTCAGAATGGTCCACAATAGCTAAGCTTTCAAAAACTAAACAGAATTTATTTGGCATTCAGGTTAACAAAAAATGTGTACTGTAATATAGCCAATCACAGAACAAAAGAACACAAAAATCAAACTTTCTTTCACAAGCCTGGTTTGGCAAACACCCTGAGTGCTTAGTTAATGTCCCAGGTAAGTTCTGCTAATGTCCAGCCACAACAAAACATGAATCATAACATTTTCATTATTCAGTTCTTTTTAACAACAACAACAACAACAAAACAAACAGTTCAGCTCAGGCATTGAGAAACTTCATTCCGTTCAATGCTTTAAGGAGAGTAAGGCTGGTGGATCTGCGAATTCAGCACTTTGCCAGAACAAAATGCAAAACCCCACAAAACCCTCCTCTGAGATGATGGGCAAATTTAAAGCTCCAATGAAGACCAAACAAACTGTCCAGGTAACATTATTCTTACCTCTGCTTAACTATAGCAGAGATCTTGCATGCAGTGGCAGCCATCTTGAAAAAAAAAAAAAAAAAAACCTTCAGCAAGAAAAAACAATTCATTGCCAGGTTTCCAGGGATAGACTTTCCCCTTCCAAAAGTTCCAACAAGGTTCAAACAATCCCAGTGAAAACTTCCACTCAAACAACTTCCTTAGAAGCAAGTAGTTACCCCAGCAAACCAAAAACTCTTGCAAAGAGAGAGAGAAAAAACCAAACCTTGGCCAAAAATAGTCAGTTCAACTCACTTCCATATCTTCTGCTCAGGCACGGCATTCCATTCCATGGCTTCAGGCACACTGTCCTCTTGAAAATCCTCTCCTGCCCCAGGTGACTGCATTTCAATATCCTCTGGTTGCTGGGACTGTGGAGGCTCCTCCAGAATTGAAGCTTCCCTGGACTGCCTTCTTAACTGTGATTCCCAGCCCTCTAAATGCTGCAGAGCTGCAGAGCCACAACCAGCCCTGTGCAGGGAATGGTCTCTGCTCAGCTCTGACTGCTTCACAGCCTTTTTAGCTGGCAATTCCAAAATTGATGCCCTTAAAGGGACATAACCCTGTTTCCCCAGACTGTACTATGGGAAATGAAGTGCAAGCAGAATTCAGAGACTAAAACCTGGCACAAGGCCAGAGCAGGAGTCAGGCTTGTGACAGTATTGACTGGTGCCCAGTTAACTTCCATGTCAGTGCAGACACCTGGCTATTTGATTCTCAGAACTGTGCATGCCCCAGCATAGAATATGTAGGACTAGTTCAATCTGTAGCTGTTACTAGCTTATAAGCAGTTTACTACCATGGGCTATTTACCCTCCATTGTGTTTAGCCAATTTCCAGCGATGAAATGTGACACCCAGTTGTCATTCTATATATAGTTTTTCTCCCATTAAATGTAGCCAGTTCTAGTTCTGTTTATGAAATTTGCATATGTCTTTTCTCAGATTTTTCTCTACTTGGTGTGGACCATCTACTGTCCTGACCTCCTGTGTTGGGATCTTCTCATCTCTAACTCCATTCCTGTGGAGTTTCCAAAGGGCCACATCTTGGATAAAGATGGAGAGCTTATAAAGTGCCAATAAAGAGTGAAACCTCCTTTGGCACTCACCTGCTGTGTAAATGGACAGTGAACCTGTTTGCTGTGTGAACTGACTGGTAATAGCAGAATTTTCAAGCCATTTACATAACTCTGTGCTTGGTAAACCCCTGCAGCTGGCACTGAAGCTCTGTTTAACATTTCTGATATCAGCTCCTTTTTAAAGACATTGTCTGTAGACCTAATTTGTGACAACCAAAAATGTGGCTGTGTTGCCAGCTGAAACAGGCTATAATTAGAAGCATTGGTAACTGCTTCTGTGTTCCTGGTGTCCTCTGTCGAATGCTTCCCTGAACCTAGAGCCTTGAACACAGTTGTTGCTACCTGGCAGCTCCTGTGTGTTCTTGTGTCAAATGAGTTGGCGGTTTCAGCCCATTTCTCATGGCCAGGTGCTCACATTGTAAAAACTAACACCACAGCTGGCATTCTTGCTAGTGCCCAAAGAAGAAAGTCTAGGATTAAATAGCTGGGAAATTATTGATACTCCCAGCGGCTTAAAGTTGGCAGACAAAGATAGGAAAGGTGATATTGTCTATGTTACCTATTTTGTTCATGAAAAAGTAGGAATTTAACCTGCAGTTTAGCGTATTTTTCACCATATGTCAAAAGGGTCCATGTGAGCCTGGTCTGGTTTGCCTAACTACTTGCAAAGAAGTATCTTGCTTTATTTTGGGAACCTATTACATTTCCCTGCATGCACTGGGGCTAAGATTGGAACTGACTCAGTACATTTCTTTTAATGTGAAGATATGTAGTCACTTTATTCTATTAACATTAAGTTCTTTAGAAACCTTCATATTTAAAAATAAAAAAAAAGAATGCATGCCTAGTTAAGTAGGGGAAATATGATCTATGTCACAGACCCAGAAGCAATCAAAGGGTGCTTTAACTTAACTGGAGATGATTGCAGCTGCCCATACCTTAATTGGATTCTCTACAGAGACCCCCCTATTTCGTGTCCTTCACCACTCACAGTTTTAGTAGCCATCCTCTGGACCAACTCCATCCTGATTATATCTTTTTGATAGTATGGTCTCCAGAAATGTATACAATATTCTAAATGAGGTCTCACCAGTCTTATACAAGGGCATCATTACTTTCTTTTTCCTACTGGCTATTCCTTTCTCTATGCATCCAAGCATTCTTCTAGCTTTCACCATCACCTCCTAAACTGTACCATTCCCTTGGGTTTTTGAAGTCTAATTATATGGCCTTGCATTTCTTAGCATTAAATCCTTGCTGCCAAATTCTAAACCACTCTTCAAGCTTTGCTAAGTCCTTCCTCATGTTATCCATACCATCAAGGGAGTCTACCCTACTGCAGATTTTGGTATCATCCACAAAGAATCAAACCTTACTAGATAGCCCTTCAGCAATATTGCATACAGAAGAGTTAAATAGAACAGACCCAAGATCTGGTAACATCCCTTTCCTTAGAGTGAGCTCCATTTACTGCTACCTTCTCTCACCTTCCACACAATCAGCCTGTCACTTTGGGGCCCATATTGAGAGCACCTAGGGCCATATTGAGAGCATCTTTTAGACACTGGTCTATGCGGTTGTCAATCAATTGTTAGGCATTTTTATAGAATCATGCCTAGTTGAAGCTACTGGTATACTAAGCCAGGTTTTACCTGGCCTAATTTACTGGCACCTATCTTGGATACCTAGCAATGCCTAAGTCTACCATGCTTATTCTTCGCACCTAAAAGATCTAAAATAGAAAGTAGAGGAGAGAGAGAAAACACAGAAGGGGGGGGGCCTTCTTTTCCTCTTACTTTTATTTACTTTCCTTTGTTGCCCTTATAATAACTCCTTTCAGTTTTGCCCACAGACAGCTCCTTGACATAATCCCCCATCTGAACAAAGCTAATTTTTTGAAGTCTAGAACCTTTGCTTGTGAATGAACCCTCTCCACACCTGCCTTAATATTAAACCACACAATTTGGTAATCACTGGATGCCTGATGATCACCCACCATAACATCAGAAACACTCTTTCCATTCATAAGCATTACCAATTGCCGGAACAGTTGCCTCTGTAGAAAATCCAGGATCGCTTTACTTCTAGGATGCCCTGCAGTAGGGATGCCCCAATAAACATCTGGCATATTAAAATCATCTGTTAGTATAATTTCCCCTTATACAGCTCTATTTTGAACATCTTCAATTAAATCTCTATCCAATTCTCTCTGTGAAGGAGGCCTGTATATCTCACCAATGTAAATACATTTTCCTTTCCTTCTTTCCACATTGACCCATTGTGCCTTTTCTTACCCTGTAGGTCATGCAATTGTGTGGCTTTAATATGAGCTTTAACAAATGCTGCTTTCCATGCATTGTCCCTTTTACTAATTTGTGTAGATGTATTTAATGCTTCACTTACCTGAGGGCTTATACTTAACATTCAAAATAACAGCACCCTGAGCAGTTCCACAGTTTAGAACATTTATATGTGTAAATGGGTAAGAAAAACCCAGGTCTGCCTAATTCAGTTTAAATGAAAGGCTGCATGTCTTTAAGTAATTCTGCACATCCTAGACTGTGGACTATTAAATACTTTTAATTGTGCGGTGAGACCAAGCTTAACCGTCAGAAAGGGAAAAAGCAGGTGTGATAGATAGCAGCCCGTGAATGGTTGCACACGCACGATAGCATATTAGAACTGTGAAAATATAGCACTTCGGTATGGATTTTACCATCATGATTTTAATTTATCTAACATGTGGGAAAATATAAACCGGTGTTGTCCCATTGAAGGAAATGGTAAATGGTCTGTAAATAGATTTTTTGCAGAATACAGTGTGAAGAGCTTTGCCTATGACCAAATGCTGATTTACAGTGAACTTGTTCATGGTTTTCAAGCAAGTTTATTGATACATTTTTTTTACCTAATTACAGCACTGTTCCTGAAGCCACTGATGCATTGAAATACTTCTTTTCTCTTTTATATATATTTTTTTACCCATATATTTTTGTTATTGTCTTTTTTAACAAATCATTTTTTCCTGTTCTGGAAGATCTCTGGGTGATGATAAGCCTTCACAGAATTCTGACATTATATAGTATGAGAGAGATAAAAATAAGCCAAATTGAGCCAAAGGGTTTTCCAGCTTCTGAAGAGAAGCAGTAGCTTGGTTACTATGTTAGTCCACTTAGATCATGGGTCTCAAAGTCCCTCCTTGTGGGCCGCAATCCAGTCGGGTTTTCAGGATTTCCCCAATGAATATGCATGAGATCTATGTGCATGCACTGCTTTCAATGCTTATTCATTGGGGAAATCCTGTAAACCCGACTGGATTGCGGCCCTCAAGGAGGGACTTTGAGATCCCTGACTTAGATGTATAGAAACAAGGGTTAGCTAACAAGCCATAGGCGCTATTGATTATAAGACTAACTTTTGGCTAGCTTTTACAGAGGGCCATCATTCTGCTCTGACCTAGTGAAGATATACCACTCTGAGAGCAGGTCACAAATGTATTAAGTTGTTAACTCAATAAAAAGTTCACCTATAATTTGTTTGTTGATCTTTATTTCAAGAAAAAGAGGAAATACAAGATGTACTAAAGCCAAATGAGCTTTGGCTCAGCCAGTAACTTACAACATTTTGTTTATTGCTGTTGTTGACGATGGGATGGGAATGTAATTAGAAGAGTTCTATACTTTTGTGAGCTGCCTAGGTTTTAGGCGGATAATAAATATTTCAAATAAATAAAATAAATAACCTCCCCTTTTACAAAACTGCGCCAGCGTTTCTAGCGCTGGTCAAGGCGGTAACATCTCCAACGCTCATAGAATTTCTATGAGTGTCAGAGCTGTTACCGCTATGGCCAGCGCTACAAACTGCACTACAGTTTTGTAAAAGGGGTGGGGGGGGGTAAATATATAGTCAAACTAGGCTGGAAGACTCTTCTTTTTCATTTGCATGACATTTGTTTTCAAATCTTTTATTTTTGTACATATGCTATAAATTTAACTGACTGTGGAATAGCTTCTAGTTAGCCACAGCACATGCAGAATGGGTTTGCGGTTAACTATGGGTAGCAAAGTAAAGGACTTGTTCACTTATGTGTGGAAAAGTTTTGCAGTTACTATACATTTAATGCAAAAATTAACACACTGTAAATGCAGTGCTTGTGCTCTAACTGTTGGGGACTTCTCTAGAATGTCCTTATACAGTTACCAGCCAGAAGATATTTTTTTGACAGCATTTATAGTGGCAGCATGGATACACTTTGGGCTGGATTCAACAATCTGCGCCATTATCGGCGGCTGCCTACAAGATGGCCACCAATCAAGTGTCATTCACACAAAGGCACCGTTTGTAGAATCATGTCTACAGGAAAGGAAAGCGCCAGAAATGTAGGCAAGGATTTTAAAGACCTACATTTCTGGCACCTACATTCCCCCTCTCTGTCCCCCCCACCTCTTCCCATTCTTCCTCTCCACACATGCATCCCCTTCCCTTCTCCATACCTCTAGTTAAAGTTGTTGTTCGCGGCGGTCAACAATGTGCTCTTTGTGACCCTGTCAGCTCTCCCACTGATGTCACTTCCAGGTGCTGCGCATAGAAAGTGATGTCAGAGGGAAAGCCGATGGGGTTGTGAGGAACACGTTGTTGATCGCTGCGAACAACAACTTCAACTAGAGGTATGGGGAAGAGAAGGAAAGGCGAGGGGGGGGGCGCATGTAGCAGGTGGGATTGGGGAAGGAGCGGGGGGTGCAGAGACAAGAGTGGGGGAGAGGTGCCACCATCCCGGGTGCCTCTCACCCTCGTTACGCCACCGGCTGCCATGCCAACTAATAGCAGTTACCTGCATGTGTGCCAGAAGCATATGTTAATTCATGCACTTAACTGTTTAGTGCACTTTAGCAAGCATGCCCCTAAGGAAGGGATGTGCAACCTGAGACCCATGAACTATCCCATTCTGCAAGGTCCTAGATGTGCACTTTGATTCCCTCTTCTTATTGCTCTGTTCTACATGGGAGTGTGCCAAAGTTAGGGGTTAGGCACCATTTCTAGCAGGGGTGTCAAACTCAATCACATTAAGGAGCTGAAATCCAAAACACAGGCTGTTGTGGGCCAGACCCCGCCCAATCTCCGTCCCAGACCCCGCCCCCATAATAGTATTAATTATAATACAATTTTTTCCATTCATTCATATATACACATACAATATAATCTTATTAACACCACATAATGGTTAACCACAAAATTAAACCACACAAAGCACACTGAATACTTCTCAACATTCATTCCTACCAGAATACTGATAACCCCTATTCAAATATGGGACCAAAAACTAAAAGTACTAATATATAAAAAAGAAACTCTAAGATGCAAGACTCTGCATGCAGTACAACCCCCAGGCAGTACAACCCCCAGAGAAAAAGAAACAAATATATTTCTTCCTGAGCAATGCAAAATATAGACAGCAAATTAAAATTCTCAAAATTGACACAATTCAAACACTAAATTGAAAATAAAATCATTCCTCTACCTTTGCTGTTTCCCTCCCTCCATGCTGTGCCTCCCTCCAGCGGGTTTCTTACCTTCTGGCCATTTTATGCCACCCACGGTCCGATGCCCCGGGTGTTTATCTTGTGGCTGGCTCCCTCCTCCTCACAGCCGCAGTGTGCACAAAGCCGCTTGCAGCGGCTTCTTGCACGTTCTGCATCAGAACCAGAAGCCTTCTCTCTGACATCGCAGAGTCAGAGGGAATGCTTCTGGATGAGGCGTGGGATGCACGAGGAGCCGCTGCACGTGGATTCGTGCACACTGCGGCTGTGAGGATGAGGGAGCTGGCCACCAGATAACACCGGGGGTATTGGACCGCGGGCTGCATAAAACGGCCAAGCGGGCCAGATTCAGCCCGCGGGCCTTGAGTTTGACACCTGTGATTTATAGAATCAGGGACTTAATATGCATCATTGCAATGCTCAGATTTAAGTTTTTGTGAATTACCCTCTAAATATGTAAATATTTAGAGTACACTTCCCCCTCTGTATTCGCACTGGTTAGGGGCAGAGCCAGCCTGCGAATATAAAAAAAACGTGAATAATATTTGGGCTGGTTCTGCCCCTAACCCCCACTTCCCCCAGCTATTTTAAGCCCTGTAAGCCTCCCCTTAAGCCTTACCTGGTGGTCTAGCGGTTTTTTGGGGCAGGAGCGATTTTCCCATGCTCCTGCCCCGTGCAGATCGCTCACAGGAAATGGCTGCCTTGAGCTCTCGTCGTAGCCCATCAAGGCAGCCATTTCCTGTGAGTGATCTGTATGGGGCAGGAGCGTGGGAAGATTGCTCCTGCCCCGAAAACCTGCTAGACCACCAGGTAAGGCTTAAGGGAGGCTTACAGGACTTAAAATAGCCTGAAAAATGAAAAAGCATTTTTTGTTTTAAAACCGTGAATAATCAAATCCGTAGATATGGAAACCGCGAATACAGAGGGGGAAGTGTATTAGTTTTTATGTGTAAATGCTCACAGGTGAATGCCCATATGTTAGTATGCTGCCTATGAGTTATTCTGCAAATATTCAGTTACTCATGTGTTCAATAAAATAATGTAAGCCTATCTTCCTTACAGAATAGGCTCCTAAAATCTGTTATAGAATCATCCCGAACATGGCCAAAGTTAAGTATTTTAAACTAGGGCAGAATTTGGAGTATTTCGAGGGCAGGGATAAACATTATACAGAGTGACAAAATTAAAAGCCGTAGTCTGTCTAACATTTATTTCCAAGTCTAAATAGAAATAGCAGGAATAACTTGAAACAAATAAGTTGACCATTTAAAATTGTGCTGACATTTTCTACATTCACATGGGACTATATCAGGGATCTCAAAGTCCCTCCTTGAGGGCCGCAATCCAGTCGGGTTTACAGGATTTCCCCAATGAATATGCATTGAAAGCAGTGCATGCACATAGATCTCATGCATATTCATTGGGGAAATCCTGAAAACCCGACTGGATTGCGGCCCTCAAGGAGGGACTTTGAGACCCCTGGACTATACTGTATAGCTCAGCTGAAAATATGAATAATTTAAAAGGATAACACCATATTTGTTGAAAGTTATGCTTTTTTGCCACTTGGATGAATATCAACCTTATCAAGTCTATGCATGATATGTATCGAAATCTAGGATGGACTTCTCTCTCACTGTTGACAGGGAGCTATATGATAACTCTTAACAACTCTGCTGAGTCACATTTAAGAAAGATAATGAATCTGTGATTCGACTTTATCTTCCCCTATTGTGGCTCTCTGCTATCCTAGTCCTGTCGCTGCAGTATTTTTGTATATATCCAGGGTGGGTGGGTGGGGGATATCTTTTTGGTTTATTTCTTGATTGAATTGTTGGAAGGAGGGGGGGGGGGATATTTCTCTTCTGTAATGTTATTGATGGAATTTAAGTACTTATGTTGATTATTAATGGTTGTATATTTCATGGCACTTTGTATTAGTTTTGAAAATTAATAAAGATTTATAAAAATGCCAAGGATTGCTATCCAAAACCAATAATAGGAAAATTACCAATATAACAGAATAGAGCTGATACCTTTATTAGGGCACTGAATATAATTGAATATATCAGGACCTTAGTCCAGAATATTTGCATCTTAAATTCTCTGTTCACATCAGTCAACTAAAGGTATCATCACTTTTGCAATACTCTTGGTTTTCTTCCAGATATGATCTCCATGATATACACAACTTAATATATCAGAAATATACAGGTAGTCACTCTGGGATGGATAACCTGTTAGTGCAATTCTGGCACTTTAACTGAACAAAATCTTCCAAAAAGGAAAGAAAGAAAAAAAAAAAAAGACTGATATTGCATTATGAACTTCATGTTATGACAGTGCTAGTTGTTCTTTCCCAGTTTTCCATCTCCCAGCCTATTCCATTCTAAGTATTGAGGAAGTGGGCAAGAAAAACAAGGTGTAAACTCAAAGGGGAGCCTGACATTGAGTCAGGGTAGCAGCTCTGCAGCCTTGAAGAAAAACAGGGATTGGCTTCCGTGAAGACGAGATACTGGGCTAAATGGACCATTGGTCTGACCCAGTAAGGCTATTCTTACGTTCTGCGATGTGCCGTCCTGTGCTTTTGTACACGCTAGAGCTTGAGGATTGTGAACCTAAGTTTTGCCTAGATGGAAGTTAGAGCTGATTTTTTTGAATCCCTGAAGAAACCATCGGGTTGTTGGTGAAACAAGGTCTTGTAGGAGGAGTTTGTGGTCTGCCGCCATTGGTGGAGCTGTAACCCTGAACACCGTTGAAAAGAAGAGAAGTTTGTATGATACCGGCGGAGTTGGTTAAGCAACAGCAAGTGTTCTGGCGTCAGAGCTAAGTTATATCTTTTTGGTTTTCTACCTTTCATCTGTTTATGCCATTAGAAAAATGGGCTTTTTTAAAAATGTAATAAAAAGTAAAAAATTAAAAATATTTATTAATTATACTATTTTTACTGTGCACTAGTGGGTTTTATTCCTCTCTAGATCCCTACATTCCTTTTGGTGTGAGTTTTTTTGCCAATGACAAAAACGCTAGCTTAAAAATCATCAATGATTGCTACGTGATAAAGTATTTCTTGAGGCTTTTTCTCCACCTTTTTGGATCTGAGAAATTGAGTCCACTGCTGGTGAGTGATATTTTTGTTATTCTTATGTTCTCAAATCTGTCCTAGCTTTGGATTTTCAAGACAAACACAGTGAGAATACATGCGAAATTTGCATATAATGGGGCTCAGTTGCTTAAAGGGTATTCTGAAAAAGCAGTATTCACATCCTTTGGGGCTAGGTGGCAGTGTGGGTCTAAGCTGTCCAGAGGGCTTTGCAAGTGCTGCATTCACACAAGGCACATGGGAGGCTGGGGGTGGGGGGGTGCAAAGGTTGAACCATCTCCATTGTCTCCCCTGCTTGGCCATGTGTAGTGGGTGGGTGGGGGCGTGTCACACAGGAGATGATTCTGACCCTGGAGGGGACACAGTTAATGTTCCTGTAAGTCCATCTTCACCCATCTCTGTGCTGTCCCAAATGCAGCTATATCCAGGGCAAATGGGAAGTATCTTTTCATATATTTGGTGATTAGGACATCTCCCTTGCCTATTTTGTTGTTTGTTCTTCATATTAAGGCAAGTCTTTCTCTCTGGTTTGTTATTTCCAGGGCAACATTACTACTACTACTATCCAGTCGTGTCCAACCCTTGGATACTTTGTAGGCCAGTCCTCGCCATACTTCCCTGTTTTCCATGGCTTATTTCAATTGATTGATGTTCATTCCAAGTCATTCTTGATGGTATAGGCCTTTGATCTCCCCTGTTTCCTTTTATCACTGACCATGATGAGTAGCACCTCCTTTTCTAGTGAATTCGCCCTCATCACATGTCCAAAATAGGTCAGTTTCTGCCTGGTAATCTGTCTTCCAGGGACAACTCTGGGTTTATATGATCAAGAGCATCTTTGTTAGTGAGCCTAGTTGTCCATGAGATTCATAGAAATCTTCTCCAGCACAGCTCATAGGCATCAATTTTCCTTATATCTGCTTTTGTGAGTGTCTATGTCTCGCAGCCATATGTCATGATTGGGAGCACAATTGCAGTGATCAGTCTTTGATGGTGACCGAGATGTCCTTGCACTTCCATATTTGGTCCAAGCTAACCATGGCTGCATGCCCCAGTGCTCATCAAGGCTTGATCTCTGATGTCGAACTGCCACTGTGATTAATCAGGGACCCAAGGGAAATGAAGCTGTCAACCACTTCTATTTCTTCATGGTTGATCCTTATGTGGACTTTTTTGTTGGTGGTAGTCATTATTTTGGTCATCTTGATGTTCAGGTAAAGTTCCATCTTCTCGCTTTCTTCTTTTAGCTTCAGGATCATCTTCTTGAGGTCCTACTCACTCTCTGCCATCAGGGTAGTATCATCTGCATATCTCAGATTGCTGATGGTTCTTCCACCTATTTTCACTTCCTTAAGGCATAGGCAAGCAAGGTACATTCCTAGGGCTCATAGGTTTGGGAGAGCCATGTCAGGTATGCCTGTAATTTGAACCATGGAGGAAATGGTGTTATCACTGGTTCATATACAAAAAGAGACAATGGTGTTATCAGCCAGCACTGTGCATTGGCACCTTTCTGGACTAACTAGGTTGGAATGGCATTTGGAAAGAGGTGGTAATATTAGCCTTCATGTGATTGACTCCAGGGCCTGATATTCAGCCAGCAGTGATCAGCATTTTGCTGACTGCTGTTGGCATTACACCCAGAAATTCAATGCTTGGCCATGTTTGGGCTTTGTCATTGCATTTCTGGGTTTATAGAGCCGGTGAAAACAGCTGGTTAAGTACAATATTCAGCACTTAATCAGCTATGACGAATCACACAATCATAAGGCTGCTTTTTTGTGTGGTATTGTTTGTGCAGTTATCTTAACCAGTTAAGTGATGAATATTGGCACTTAACCACCTAAGTGCCGACTCTGCCCCCTGAATGCTTCCAAAATAGCTGGTTTCAGCTTGAGTGCTAACTAGGCATTTTCAGTGTTCCATTTTCATTAATTGCCTCTGAAAATGCCAGGAGCTTTTTCTGGTCATTTAAAATATCTTGAATATCAGGCCCCTGTTGACTCACTGAGGCTTTAATCCTCAAAGTAAATTTGCAACACATGAGAATACAAGAAGCTGTAAGTAGCTAAACAGATTCTGAGAAAAATGCTTCGCTGCTTGCTGAAGTCTGGGGTGGAGTGGGTGGATTGAAAGAAAGGAAGAGGGAGCTTGCTGGGGTCTTGGAAGGGGAGGAAGCAGAGGTGTAGCTGGTGTAGCTAGGTGGGGTGCAAGGGGAGCAGCCACTCTTCCAAATGAATTTTGAATGAAATGGTACCTATGCAGATTGACCCTTCAGCCTTGCATTGGTGCCTGTTTTATAAATGGTCTGCTCCCCTGGTGTCAAAACCTGGTTAAACGTCTTGGAGGAAGAGTGATCACTGAGGTCTGGGGATGGGATTAAGGGGTATTTTTAACTCCTCCATCACCTTAATATGACATTTGAGGGGACATTCAATAATTTATCTACTTGAGTATGAAAGAAAGTAGCAAGTGTGTTGAAACAAGTCTGTGCATGTTGTGACATGTCTCAAGGTTACTTGTGCATAGCTGTGGCTTAATGCGAGTCTAAAATTCTGAGAGAATGGATGTCAGAAGAGTCCTCATGCAAATCAAGTAGGAAACTGCTAGATTAAATTTCTCACAAAAGAAGGGAAAAAGCCAAAGGAGACCCATGAATGCATGACTGCAGTTTATGGTGAGTCTGTTCCATCATCCTACAAAGTAAAATTTTGGAACAAGAAGTTTAAGTGGGGTAGAGAGTCTATTGAAGATGTCCCTCACACTGGAAGGCCTTTGGTAGCAACTTCCACAGAAATGTGCAAGAAAGTCAAGGATTTAATTTTGTCAGACAGATGAATTAAAGTTTCCAAAGTAGCTGAAGAAATGGGCAATCTCGGCAGGTACAGTTTGGCAAACAATTCATAAAAAGTTGGGCATGTCCAAGGTTAGTGCAAGATGGGTTCCAAGAATGCTGACACCATGTCGGAAGGCCAAGAGGCTCCAGTACTGTCAGGAAAACTTGGAGATGCTTTATGAAGACCAAGTGAATTTTTTTCCTCATTTGGTGACTGGAGATGAGACTTGGGTCTATCACAGAGATTCTGAGTCCAAAATGCAATCAATGCAGTGGAAAAACAAGTCAATCCTCACTAAAATAGTTCAAGACAGAAAAATCTGCAGGCAAAGTCATGGCAACTGTCTTCTAGGATGATAAAGGACTTTTCATTCTGGAGTTCAAGCCACACAAGACAAACATAACCAGGGAGAGTTAAGCCAACACAATGATCGCTTTGCGGGAGTCAATCAAGGAGAAAAGACAAAGAAAACTCACAGCAGGCATGCTGCTTTTTCATGACAATGTGCTGGTGCACATGTCACAACAATCATAGGCTGCCAACCGAGAATGTGGGCTTCAGCAGCTGAGCCATCCACCCTACAATCCTGACCTGGCTTCCTTGGAATATTTCCTGTTCTGAGTTTTGAAGAAATCTTTCAATGGACAGCGGTTTTCAAGTGATGAAGACATCAAGGAAGCTGTGATGTCCTGCTTTGAAGATCAAACAGAATAATTCTTTTCAAAGGGGTTAAAGTCATTGAAGTGTTTGGAGCTATCAGAGGATTATATTGAGAAACAAACCAAAAATTTTTGTAAACTCTTTTCTTTCCTACTGAGGTATATAAATTATTGAACATCCATAATTAGATGTAGAGACTAAAGTACATGCATTTATGAGGGTTTAGATTATAGGGAGGAGGCCCAATATAGTTGTTTGCCTAGAGCCCACCAAATCATTAATCCTGCCACGGTCATTAATTCTTTCACTTCTTCATTTTGTCACTTTATACTGTATCTTTCCCATTGCCTTCAAGCATCCAATAGTCAAAGCTCTCCCCCAAACTCTTCACATTCTATTGTTATCCCCCATTTTTTCTTTGCTCACCTTTGTATCCAAATAAGAACATAAGAACATAAGAAGCGCCATCTCCGGATCAGACCTTCGGTCCATCTAGTCCGGTGATCCGCACACGCAGAGGCCCTGCCAGGTATACACCTGGCTTACCCTATAGCCAACCATATCTCTATATGCCTCTCTCAAGGAGATATGCATCTAGTTTGCCCTTGAAGCCTAGGACTGTCGATTCTGCAATAATCTCCCCTGGGAGAGTATTCCAGATGTCAACCACTCTCTGTGTGAAGCAGAACTTCCTGATATTAGTCCTGAACTTGCCCCCCCTTAGCTTCATTTTATGTCCTCTTGTCCGTGTCAAATTGGACAATGTAAATAATCTTCTCTGCTCTATTTTGTCGATTCCTTTCAGTATTTTGAAGGTCTCGATCATATCCCCACGCAGTCTCCTTTTCTCAAGGGAGAACAATCCCAGTGTTTTAAGTCGATCCTCATATTCCAGTTTCTCCATACCCTTCACTAGTTTAGTTGCTCGCCTCTGCACCCTCTCCAGCAGTTTTATATCCTTCTTTAGGTAGGGAGACCAATGTTGGAATATTTATCTCTGCTGCCTTTACCTTCCTGTTTTGTAAAATATTCTTGACCTGTTCCAGTCTGGATTTTGCCATTTATACTCCCTCATCAAGGGCACTAGTGACCTCCTCTTTGACTTACAACATTTGCTGTTTTTGACACCTTAGCACTCTGTGCTCACTTAAACTCGTAGATTTGTTCCTATTTTAGTTCTCTTCCAGCTTCTTCCAGGACACTTTCAGTCACCCCCTATTTAGACTAATGCAACCTGCCGTTGAATGATTTTTCTCCATTTCAGACTTTTCAAGACTGAGAGGCATAACACACTGATACTATCATGTAATTCCTCTTCTTGAATTGCTACATTGGCTCCCTGTCCAATTCTTCCTAAAATTTAAATAGCTTATTCTTGCCACTAAGTGCATTCACTCTGCAGCACTATTTTACCTTCCTCTCTTGTTTCCTTATAGATCTTCCCAAACATTGCTCAGCGGCTAAGGTGTACATATTCATACTCGTGTCCTTCATTGCTAAATCTTAACTTTGTGCCTTCCAGCTTGTTGCACCAAACACCTTTTATTAACATTTGTGTCATGCTCTCTCTCTTGCCAGAGTCAAATGTAGCCTAAAAATGCACCTCTGATGCCATTTCTACAGGATGAGGCAAACACAGAAAATGAATGGTTTCGAAATGATCCTTGATAAAGTGTTGAGTATGCAAAACATGTCGGATCTGAGTTTCCCCGATCATAAAAACTGAGATGTTATAAGCTTCTAGTACATATGTAAAAGTATTTAACTAATAGTACTTTAAGGCATTTTTTAAGCACTTTGAAACTATTGCACTTTAAAAACTGCACTTTAAATAATGAAATCCAATTAGGATAAAATAGTGGGCCACTGAGGAGACAACACGTCAAGCTTAGCACTAGGATAAATATTTGAGTGCTTCTGAGGTCTGAAGCTTCAGTAAAATTATGAAACTTAAGAGTAGTTGAATCATATATAATAATGGACATTTATTTCTTGGAATAAGAAATATTTATGAGCTATATGTGATTTCAAGTTAGATTAATATTGAAGAAATAACCATCTTATTGGGACCCTTAGAGTTTTTTTTTGCCATTTTCTCAGCAACCGCTTTGAATTTCAGTGAGAAATTTTATGTACTTCGTCATCACACTTAAACAACAATTAATTATATTAAGCTGTGTTGATGTTACTGACATTTTAGCATTACTACCTAGCAACTTATGCACAATAAAAATGTTCAAGGTAAAACACAGTACAATAGTGTCATTCAAACGATATAATTAATGTGTCAAGAATTTGCAGTCTCAGTGAGTGCTCAAAGGGACAAATTCTATAAGCGACGCCTATGTTGGCTTCAATTATGAGCTTTAAGGCACCAGTTACAGAATCTGGCCCAAAGAGTCCACCCCCAGCTTTAACATAGGCCTTAAGTTGCTTTGGGAAGTTCTTAACAGCCTTGTCAATCATTCCTATAGCAGGCTGTTCCAGATTATCTGTAGTGCTTCCTTGGGTTTAGTGATTGTTTATGGCTTTGGGTGGAGTTTGTGATAGGCCTCCAGCATTGTTCTCCAGACAAAAGTCTATGACTTAACAGTAAGCTAGAACCCCATTGTTTTTTCATATAATGATAGTTTTACAATACAAACATTCTGAACATGCAAAAAAAAAAAAAATCACTGGGTAGACATGCTAAAATGTCTGTAACTTCATTGTGTTATGTTAATCTTCATTCTACTTGGCACATAAATGTAGGCAGTGACAATGATTACAACTGTACACTTTCACATTGAAATTCCAAATGGTTGCTGAGAAAACAAAAAAATTCTAAAGGGTTACTTTTTTTTACCTATTCTGTAGAACTGAAACCTATTCAAGTCTTCATAAGGACACCTCACCTCACTCATGGGCTTCCCCACATGCACTCTCATCAGGCCTGACATCTTGCAGATGACCCCCACTGCTTTTAACTTAAGGGTCCCATGTGTTTCTTCTCTGTTTTATCAGCTTATAAGCTCAAAAAGCAAGGACATTTTATTGTATGTATTTGTGAAGTGCAGCATACAAATGACACGAGGGGGCACTGAAAAGTTCTCAGCCCAACCGACAACTTCCTGACTTCTGCCACTGTAGCTTAAGAGTGTTATTTCATTAAGGGCCAATTTGCAGAAATGAAATTCTATGTTTTGACATTGTTTCAGATCGTTGATTGAACCATCTCCATGTCATTCTCTTCTTGGTTGAGCTGAGTTCTTTTCAGCACCCCCTCGCAGTGCTCTATGATAATAATAATCTAGGTGTGGGATTCAAGATGAACACTTAGCAGGTTCTGAAAGAAAAGGTAGTCTATAACCTTCTATTGAGGACACCCACTGCAATAGCAGTGCTTTATTTCATTAAGTGTCAATTTGCAGAAATAAAATCCTATGTTTTGACATTGTTTCAAATCATTGATTGAACCAAATCCATGTCATTCCTCTTCTTGATTGAGCTGAGATCTTTACTGCACCCCCTCGCAGTGCTATACAATAATAATAATTGTAGGTGTGGGATTCAAGATGAACACTTAGCAAGTTCTGAAAGAAAAGATAGTCTATAAACTTCTTTTGAGGACACCCACTGCAATAGCAGTGCTTTATAGGGAAGTAGAATGATGAAGCAGCAATGGAGAAAATTCTTGGATACCTGTGACTTTAACCGCTGTTGGGGTAGTTTCAAAATGATCCTACGGATGAATCACAGCAACCTCCAACTGCACCATTTTTCTACAATGGATTTACCAAAGCGATACAACACATTTGCTGTCTAAAGCACATTGAAAACTAATTTGTGTTTATTCTAAGTTCTCTGGTTAAAGGTGGTCATGTACTCACCGTGGTGCTTCTCAGGCTATGATCTAATAAAATATCAAAGAAAACTTGCAACCTCAAGAAATCCAGTCTATCTATCTTACCTAGAATTAAAACTTAACATGACTGTCAGTGTTCTCCAGTTTGCCACTACTTGGCATAGTGTTATTTTTCCTTTATAGCTTATTTTTGAAGCATTTAGATGTCTCAAAATGTCCACGTGGACATCCATGTTCTTGAAAAGTCCAAATCTCAATTTTTGAAAAGGCAGAAAAAGGATGTCCAGTACTGCAGTATGTACACATAGTAAGGGTGTGTGTTGTGGGTACAATTTGGGCAGGACTGGGAAAGGCCCAAAATCAAGACGTCCAACAGCAATTACGGGAAGAAACATTCAAGCCTAAACTGACCTGTTTCAGTCACATCTAGGTTAGAAAAAGGTGCTCTGATTGAGCAGCTGACCACTGGAAGGATTAAGGACCTGACACTTCCTTAATTCCCCAGTGGTTGTTGTCCTTTTCCCTTTCCCCTGAAAGCTCTAAAACAGGTCAGATATTATGGGCATTCTTCAATTCACAATTTTAACTTTTTTAATTTAATTTTTTTTAAAATTGTGAGCCCTCCAGAAACAGAAAAATACATACTGTACCTAAATATAGAAGTCACATGCATGCTTGAAGGTATATTCACTGCAGCTCCTCAGTATCTTTCTCTCTATTCCGACCCGGGAACTCCATTCATGGGTAAGTCTACCTTGTCGTTATCCTTCTTCTCTACTGCCAACTCCCATAGAAACATGATGGCAGATAAAGGCCAAATGGCCCATCCCATCCCAATTTCATCCCTTCTACCTTGCTGTGCCGTATGCCTGGAACAACCTTTCTGACTCGGTTAGGGGGCTCCCTCTCTGGCGGTATTCAAATCCAGGCTGAAAACCCACATTTTTGAACATAAGAATTGCCGCTGCTGGGTCAGACCAGTAGTCCATCATGCCCAGCAGTCTGCTTCCGCGGCGGCCCTTAAGTCAAAGACCAGTGCCCTAACTGAGACTAGCCTTACCTACATACGTTCTGGTTCAGCAGGAACTTGTCTAACTTTGTCTTGAATCCCTGGAGGGTGTTTTCGGCTATAACAGCCTCCGGAAGAGCGTTCCAGTTTTCCACCACTCTCTGGGTGAAGTAGAACTTCCTTACTTTTGTGCAGAATCTATCCTCTTTTAACTTTAGAGAGTGCCCTCTCGTAGTGGCGTACCTAGCATATGTGACACCCGGGGCCCATCATTTTTTGGCACCCCCCCATCTGTACGAAAAACATGATTTTTAGTAACAAGCCACACGTCACACATGAGTACCTAGGAAAAGGCAGCATCTTACATATGCAGTGAGCAGTACAACATCAATACACCCATTGTAAAACTAAACAAGCCAGACTAGTACAGATCAATTCTACACCGTCAATCCTAACAGAAAACCATGTCTTTCGAACACACAGAACACAGAAAACACCTTTGCCTAGTATGGAATATGTCATCACAAACTAAACCCTCCCCCTTTTACAAAACTGTAGTGTGGATTTTAGCCATGGTGGTAACAGCTCTGACGCTCATTGAATTCTGCTACCACCACGGCTGGTGCTAAAAAACGCTCCACAGTTTTATAAAAGGGGGGATAAAATAGAAATACATAGACAAAGGTTAAATTGAACCAGCAAGAAGCTGGACTCTGCATACAATGCAACACCACAGAAACAGTGACACATGTCTCCTAAAGCAATAAATAAATAGAAATTTTTTTTCTACCTTTGTCTTCTCTGGTTTCTGCTTTCCTCATCTTCTTGTTACTCTCTTCCTTCCATCCACTGTCTGCCAACTCTCTGCCCCTATATGGCATCTTCTCTCCTTCTATGCCCCTTCCAGAAACTGTATGCCTCCCCCTTCCATCTCTCCTTTCATCCGCTCTCTCCTCTCCTTCCCTCTCCCACACCTCTCTTCTGCAATCCCTTTCTTCCCTCATTTTCCTTTTCAATTTATTTTCTGCATCCATTTAGATTACGTTCTTACTACCCTCTCATCAATTTCCTTTTTTACTGTCTACCTACAGCTCGCCACCTCTTTCCCTCACCCCCTCCAGTATTTCCCTAACTCAATCCTTTTCCCCCATCATGTACCCTCCTTTTATTTATCCCCTCCTTCAATCATGTGCCCTCTTTCTCTACCTCTTCCATCTAGTACCTTCTCCTCTCTCTGTCCACTTCCATGGTCTGCTCCCCTCTTTCTCTCCTCCCATTTCCTTCCTGCATTTGCTCTCTTATCTCTATCATCTGCACTTCCATCCAGCATAGGCTCCCCCTCTACCTGCCACACTACCATCCAATGTCTGCCCTTTCTCTCTCCATCCACCCCTCTTCAATCAGCATCTGCTCCCTTTCTTTCCCTCCAATTCAATTCCATCCAGTATCCTTCCCCCTTATGTCTCTCTCCCCTTTCCCTGTATCCAGGGAATTCCATCAGCACCACCCTTCCATTCCACCCTTCCCCCTTTCTCTCCCTGCACCACTCTTTCATTCCAGCAGTCCTGCTCCTTTCTCGCGATGACTGTAGCTGCCGGCTGCTGGTCCACCCCACTCTGATGTACTAGCTCTGGAGCAGAGTCGGCAGCCGTGTGCTGGAAGGTCCCGCGATGACTCCAGGCTTTGCTCTGGAAGAAGTAAGTTACGTCAAAGGGGGTTGACCCGGCTGACGCAGGGAGTTGCGGCAAGGTCCTGCGACGAGTGTGTCTGCCGGGTCTACCCCCTCCGACATAACTTACTTCTTCCAGAGCAAAGCCGGCAGATGAGTCATCAGGGGACTTTCCTGCACCTCAGCGCAGCTGCTGACTCTGCTCTAGAGAAGTGTTTTTCAACCTTTTTACACCCGTGGACTGGCAGAAATAAAAGAATTATTTTGTGGACCATCAAACTACTAAGACTGAAATTAAAAAAACACATTTCCGCTCTGTCTCTGCAAGCTCAGTCCTCGCAAACCATCTGATCCCATCCGCATACGTCTCAGTTCTGATTTTATATTGAATATATTTTATTAAAGTATAAAAAGAAACAATATTCTGTACAATTGTCATTTTATAAATATAAATATACAGAGCAAGGGCCAACAAAACCCCTGTCTCCTCTCCCCTTCACATATATCCCCTCTAATATCAAGAAAACTGAACAAGCCAAATTATTATAGAATGCTACACAGAAATATCATGCTAACAGAATACTGCAGTTACACATGACAGGAATAGTGTTAGGGGATTGCCCCCTGGTCCAAGAGAGCCCTAAGCCAGCTGGAAGCTAAAGAAGCCCTCTTCTCTCTCCCCACTTCCCTCATCTGCCCCTTCTCACCACTTCCATCATCTGCCCTCTTCTCTCTCCCCCTTCTCTCCACTTCCATCATCTGCCCCTTCTCACTCTTCCCCCCACTTCCACCATCTGCCCTCTTCTCTCTCCCCACTTCCATCATCTGCCCCTTCTCTCTCTTTCCCCCCCACTTCCATCATCTGCCCTCTTCTCTCTCCCCCTTCTCTCCACTTCCATCATCTGCCCCTTCTCTCTCTTTCCCCCCACTTCCATCATCTGCCCTCTTCTCTCTCCCCACTTCCATCATCTGTCCCCTTCTCTCAATCTCTCCATCCACCACAGGCCCATCTTTCTCCCTTCCTCACCTTTCTGATTTTGACAACCAGATCGGCAAGGCCCACCCCTCCGCAACGGCACTCAGAGGCATCGGCACCCCCCGCGATAGCACTCAAGTTCAGCCTCCTTCTCCTGGCATCAACAGAATTTCAGATCGGCAACAGGTGCTCAGTCAAAAGCTTCCCTCTGACTGAACTGCCTGGGCGGAAACAGAAAGCTGAGTCAGTCTTCCAGAATCCTTCTCGATTTGATTGCCAGATTGGCTATTAGTTGTAGCAGTTCAGCTATAGCCCCTTTCAGTTCCTTGATCACCCTCGGATGGATGCCATCCAGTTCCAGGGATTTATCGTTTTGAAGCCTATCAATCTGCCTGCATATCTCTTCTAGACTGACCGTCATCCCTGTCAGTTTCACAACCTCATTTCCTGCGTATAGCCTGTCAGCTTCCGGTATGTTGCTTATATCCTCTTCGGTAAAGACAGACACAAAAAATGTGTTCAGTTTGTTAGTGATGGCTTTGTCCTCCTTTAGCACTCCCTTTATTCCATGGTCATCCAACGGCCCCACCGCTTCCTTTGCCGGTTGTTTCCCCTTAACATATCGAAAGAACGGCTTAAAGTTTTTCGCCTCCTTGGCTATTTTTTTCTCATAGTCTTTTTTGGCTTTTCTTACCGCCTTGTGGCATCTGCTTTGATGTTGTTTGTGCTTTTTCCAGTTTTCATCCGTTTTTGACCTTTTCCATTCCTTAAACAGGTCAGAACAAACGCAAGGAAGTTTTTTTTCACCCAAAGGGTCGTGGACACTTGGAATGCGCTACCGGAGGAAGTGATCAGGCAGAATACGGTACAGGGATTCAAACAGGGATTGGACGGATTCCTGAAGGATAAAGGGATCATGGGATACTGAGGGAGGAGCTGGGATGTAACACAAGTATAGAAAACTAACCAGGTAATGAGTATAGAAACCAAACCAGGTCGTGCATGTGCAAGACCGGAGGGTTAGGACCTCGATAGGAAGACAGGACTTAAATGAGAAACCAAGGTGGCAAGGGAGCCCCTTCTGGTGATACAGACAGGTCGTGACCTGTTTGGGCCGCCGCGGGAGCGGACTGCTGGGCGGGATGGACCTGTGGTCTGACCTGGCAGAGGCACTGCTTATGTTCTTATGTTCTTATGTCTTCTTGTCTCTGATCGTTTCCTTCACTGCTATAGTGAGCCACACCGGTTCCCTGTTCTTTTTCCTCTTGGATCCCTTGGTGATACGCAGTATATAAAGATTTTGCGCCTCGGTGACTGTGTCCTTATAAAGGGACCACGCTTGCTCTAGTGTTTTTATAAGGCGTTTAAGTCCTAACACAACCAACTTGTAAAGTACCCATATCTGTTTGTCATTCTCTCTATAGTCCTCTACCCTATCTGCCTCATCATTCCCTTTGTGTGTATAGATTCACCCTTTTTTTCCTTTCTGTCTGTCATAATTGGATTGTAAGCTTTTTTGAGCAGACTGTCTCCTGCATGTTTAATGTAAAGCATCTCTTGCATGTTTAATGTAAAGCATCTGTGTAGTGCTATAGAAATAATAAATAGCAGTAGTAATAGTAGATACAACAGTTATTTTTCTGTTCCTGGGGGGCTCACAATTCTAAAATAAAAGAGATAAAATAGGATTTGAACCTGGGTTCTTTGGTTTAAAGTTCTCAGCACTAACCACTAGGCTGCTCCTCTGAAGGGACATCTGTGTGGCCACTCTTTTAAGAAAACTACCAGACAGATGTCCATCTCTGCTTTCTTGCTGTTCATATGCTGGACGTTCCAGTTTGTAAAACGGCCGTTCATGCAGGACGCTCTCAGCATTCAGAGGTCCATCTTGCATATTTTTGAACAGGAAATCCTGAAGTATTTCCTGTTGGGGGGAAAAAAAAGTGAAATGGACATCCATTTTGGATGTTATGAACTGGACATCTCTATTCTGACTTTGATGTCCTTTTGAAAATGTCCCCTCCACCTCTCCTAGTTTCCTGTAAAAATGTGTTCCCTTTAATGAGATAATTTTATCCTATAACATTTGCCCCACTCACAATTTTACTAAAATTCTCATTCATAACTGTGAAGAAGGCAATATTTTATGCATATTGAGAACACCCAGCAAAGGAGAGAAAACAGAACAAGATTTGCAGTAAATGCTTCTGGTTTACAGGTGATGGTTTCCCCATCTCCTTCACTCTCTTGTGTCAACTAAGTCAACAATTTTACAGTTCCACAAAGCAAGGGGAAGGGTTTACAGACAGACTAAGTAGGCAAAATGATACATTCTTTCAGGAGACTTGCATATGCTTTGCGAAGCCCTAAAAAAAAAAAAAATCAAATTAATTCTTTAGTTGTAGAACCAGGTCCAGGATGACAAAAAGGTTGTAGGAAATCCAGCCAAAGAACTGATTTGTTTTAAAGATGTAAACAACCTATAAGGCTAGGAGAATGATGTCAAGTGTTTTGAGGAAGGCAGGTAGAATTTGTCCCTGGGATCCAGGGACATACCATCAGTGGATCGCTAGTTGTGACTCTTCTTCTCTAGCACCTGCCATCACTTCTAGCCGGAAGTAGTCATTTGTTTTTCTTTTTAAAGCTTGAATGACTATCAATAAGTAACAGAAACAATGTCTCCCTCCCCCCTCCCCCACCCATTTTATATTTTATTTCTATGAATTCAGTTTTTTCTCCTGGGTTCAAACAAAGCTCTCACGAGATTCAAATGAAATTGGGAGTGCTTGTTGAACTCAAGATTCATACCTCCTCCCCCTTGAACCCCGTCTGTGCAATGATTAGAGATGTGTTATTCTCTTAGTCCTTCTATGTTCAGGATCTGTGCTATATGCCTGGTATGAACATGTATTGTACAACTGGACATCTGTCCTCCAACTTCTCATTCCCGCTTTCCAAAACCCCAAGCCTGTAGGGTCCAGGTACTATGCTAGGAAAATAGGATATTGTGCTTAATGCTAATTTGCCTTCAGTTATAGACACTCTTTACCAATAACCCCAGACAAAATGTTCTCTGTCATGGGGCTTCTATCATCCTAGCAGGAGGTGCAAAGTCTTTGTTTTTCTTTAATTATTTAATATCTTAAATAACACAACACAGTATTTCTTCTCACATGATCCATGGCTTGTAGTTCTAATAGGGGCAAAAAGTGCTTCATAAATTCTTCTCTCCTTGTTGTCTTAAACATGTGGAATTAATATCAATCTCTTCTCCAGTGCTAGGTCACGGCCTCTCTTGCCTTTCCAAAGCCTCTTTTCATTGTAACTAGTGTTATTTCCTTTATCCCTCTTCCCTTCCCCATCCTCTATCCATCTTCCCAAGGATAGGAAGAACTATCAGACATGTGTCTGCATTCGCCTCTGGAGGGGACGAGTGGGGTCTGAGTTTTGGGATGAAGACTGGGAGTAGTGGGAAGAAGAGGCTGAGGCCTTGCTGGCTTTGTCAAACTGCACATATCCATCCTGCTTGCCACTGCTGCTGACGCTGCTGTCACACTGGGTGTCTAGGAAGGAGCTGCTGTCACTCATGGAACCCCGCTGGAACTCACGCTCACACAACTCAATGGAACTGCTGCCCATGCCCAGCACAAAACGCTGGCTATAGTCATAGAGCCGGTTCTGCCCGCTCAGTGTGGTATAGATGTTGGTGAAAGACATGCCTGTTGGTACCCTTTGCTTGTTAGAGGCTCTCAGGTCTGGCTGGCAACCGGACAATGAGATAGTGGGGGTAGAATGGTGGTCCTTGAAGGTGTTCACGCTGTAATATCCATTGGTGGGATCCTAGAAAATATAGAACATTGCAAATGAAGATGTTAATATCATTCTCTAAACCTTAAAAAATGATTGTCAACTCAAACTGCAATCATATGGGTTGTGGACAGCAGCTGCAAATTGATAGGGACTAAATATTGTGATGCTATCCCCACTCCATTATCTGGGTGATTTATTGGCTTACTATCACTGATTGTGACAAGTTGACAAGTTGATCTTGAGCTAAAAAAATGAAAGACTCCTTCCCTGATTTTCTGGGTTTTAATTACTATGAATCACAATTGTCATCCAATGAAGCTAGAATGGTAGATCACGATTATCGATCATCATGTTTCTGATTTTCTCTAATAGCAACACAGTTATGAGGTAAATATTCAATGTATTTGTCTGGGTAACTTTGGTGCTGGGGGTGTTTCCAGAGTACAGCATGTCCGGAAGCATTCTGAATATGAAAGGTTATTTGGCTAAGCCAAGCCACTGATATAGCAGCCCTAATGTTATCCAGGCAAAATTATCAAGATAACCTATCCAGATAATTCCAACTGAATATCCAATTAAAATGATCTGGCTAATTGTTTGTAAAGAATTTTACTACTCACAGGACTGCTGAAAACTGCCATCAGTATAGTTAGTGGAAAAACATTTTCCAGTTTTAGAATATTATGTAACACTTTATTATATAGTTTGGCTAACTATATAATAAAGCCATGCTGTATGCTTGTGATCAAAAATAATGATGTTACTTTTATTTTTCAATATACCTGGAACTCTGACCAATATCACGATATTATACATATTCCAAGTATAACCCACTTTATATCAGCTTATGAAGATAGATCTTTGCGCTTCAGCACCACCACTCCACTGCTTTAACAATTTTGCATAGCAGGAAAAATTACATGTAGCATCGTCACTGGCCCTACTGATTTTAATGTTAAACTTTTTTTAAAATAAACTTTTCTAAGTGTATATTTCATTTGTTAGTTCATACATTTCAATGTTGTTTTTTAAAGTCACTTATCTTTTTCAACTAATTTGACCTGGAAGAGGCAGACCTGACGTTTCGCAACAAGTGCTGTTTCAAGGGTCCCCCGTGGTCACTTCTTTCATCCAACTCACATAAATTTAAAGAGCAAGGTATACTAGTGATGTCATCAATAGCATATGCTTCTCTCTTACATATGCAAATCTTTTTGCTTCTGAAGAAATATGTGTATATTGTATGACATCAGCAGTGAAGAAAACAAATTTGCTATACATAAGAGGACTGTATGTTAAGATGTGGCTTCCCCCAATATTCAGAACGAGTTAACTGATCATCAACAGCCACCAGCTGGTTAACTTGTGTCTCAGTCATTTTCAGCATTATCCTGGCTGAAAATCTTTGGCTAGTGAGCAATCCTGGGGCGTTCCGGGGTGGGGGCAGATATGATATAGGCCTCAATTTTCAGCATTAACCAGCCAAGGTTAGCACACAGATAGGACTGCATAAATAACGATCTTATCTTTACGTGTTAGCTGATGGCTGTTTAGTGCTGAATATTAGCTAAGCAGTTATTAGCTAGCTGCCTTTTAAAAACCTTGAATATTCAATGCTGGCTACCAGAAATGGCCTGGTATTGAATATCCAGGGTCGGCCCAGGCACCAAGCTTTACACACGCTGCCTGCTGAATATCAGCCCCTTAGCGTCCGGAAAACATCCTTGATTTCATTGTACATTTATGTTACTAATTTGAGCTGACAGTAGCACTTCTAAAGCTCTGATAAGCAAAGTATTTGTGGGGCATCAGATTATGTTTATAATATTGAGTCAAAGCCTCCTTTTATCCACATGAAACATGCTGTTATGCAGTTCAAACCCTCATTGTTGGTCCTCATGAGGCAATACTCTGCAAGCTGGTCAGCAGGACTGCCATCTAACTTATTCAGTTAGAGTTATCCAAATAATTTTAGGATGGGACTGATTTGCCAGTCTATCTTTATCCAATGAATACTAACACCACCACTGAGGGGATAAGCTTTTGCTATGCCCTGAGAAAGATTCTAAACCAACTTTTTAATCTAGCCAATTTTTTTTTTTTTTTGCTAGCTAGATAAAATTTAGACAGGGAGTTTGGGGGTAGAATATTCAAATCTTGTGTATTTTCTGGCTGTCTCCAAAAGTTAGTGAGACAAACCCTTTGAATATCAACCTCCCACGCCCCTGCTTGTTCTTTTTTTTTCCATTCAGTGAATCAGAGTACATGCTTTTTCCACGGGTATATTTATCAAAGACATGCAATATTGTAGTTAGGGAAGGGAAAGGCACATCACTGTTTTTACCAGTACTTGTGAGAAAGTCTCAGTCCATGTGTGTCTATACAACTTGTCTTGAACTATAATGGTGCTAAATAAAGCACTGAAGATATGAATCAGTAAGGAACAAATCTGAAGTCTATTATTGTGAGATATAGTTCAGGTCCGGTTTTCCAACTCTTAACTCCAGTACCTTTTTCTTCTGCAGAATTAAAACTGAAATAAACAACTAATGGTAATAACATGGTAGCTGTACTCGGAATATCGATTAGATTAAACCAACAATCTTTTATATGCATGATGCAATGATGTATAATTCTTGATGAAGTTTAGTAACTAACTGTCCTTTTAAACCACTTTTTAATTAAAGAATTAGATGGACATAGAGGCTCTACAGTGTCAGCGGATCAACTGGCTATGCATTTTTCATATAAAGTTAATAAGTTGCAAGACTCTTTCCTGTTGCTCTCTAACTCAATTTTGTATTTCGAAGAGGATGATGATTCGATAAGAGAAGAAGGAATAGAAAAGTCTTAGTCTTTGATGGCTAACTGGATAGCTTTTAAGCCTTTGACTATCTGTGGTTTAGAGAAGCTTTTGAAACAGGTTCTTCATACATTCTCAGCTTTAGATCCCTATATCTTGTACATAGCTGTCAACTCCTGTATCTCACAATCCCGACTATGATTAATACTAATCTCTCCTCAGGCTGCCTCCTGACGCAAAGGAAGACACGCTAGGCAGGCTGGGAGGGAGTATTCAGTGACACTTAATAGGCAGTGTCACTGAATATCTCCTCTGACCACCTAGGCACTTTCTGAACAGTAATGGGCCGGGCTGGGGATGGAAGTTATGCATACATCAGCCATATTCAAAGTTAAGTGGTTTAAGTTTGGACAGAAAAGTTGCTCTCTCAATAGGTATACTTTGGAGGAAAGATGGGAGAGATGAGATATGATAGGGATGTTGAAATACCTATATAGCATAAATAGTCATGAGGCCAATCTTTCAATTGAAAGGAAGCTCCAGGATGAGAGGGCATGGGATGAAGTTAAGAAGTGATAGGCTCAAGTGTAATCTAAGGAAATACTTTTATACAGAAGTGATGGTAGATGCGTGGAATAGTGTCTTGGTGGAAGTGGTGGAGATAAAGACTATGTCTGAATCCAAGAAAACGTGGGACATGCACATGGGGAGAAAAGATAGTAGATGCTGTGGATGAGCAGACTGGTTAGGCCATTTGGCCTTTATCTACCATCAAGTTTCTATGTTTCTATGTAAATTAAACCACTTGTATTGTGACCATTACAGTCAGCACTTGCTGCCTATCTAGTAAATATACTTGGATTATTTAAAAGCTGAGGCCAGAATTTTCAATGAACACTGTAGTACTTAAGTATTCACCTGTATGTATATACAGTCAAACCTCGGTTTGCGAGTGTATTGCAAGACGAGCAAAACACTCAAGCAAATCGTGCCTCGCAAACCGAGCATTGACTCGATATGCGATCCCCCCCCCCTGAGAAATGGCATTGCCTCCCCCCCCTGCAAGAACCAGCATCGCCCGCCCGCCCGCCCAAACCCAAACCCTTATCACGATCTGGCACTGGCACGCAGCACCAACCCACAGGACGTGCCGGTGCCTGAAGATCCTGCCTCTTGCCGCTTGGCTGGGCCTTAAGCATCTGTGCATGCTCAAGGCCTTCTGGCTCTCACTCTCTCTGAGATTCTTGGGGACAGCGGGAGCCAGAAGGCCTTGAGCATGTGCAGATACTCAAGGCCCAGCCCAGCGGCAAGAGGCAGGATCTGCAAGATCTTCGGCACGACCTGTGGGTTGGTGCTGCGTGCTGGTGCTAGATTGAGGTAAGGGTTTGGGTTTGGGCAGGAGGGCAATGCTAGTTCTTTTGTGGGGGGTGGTGGAAGCACACCAGTGGCCTCGGGGGTGGGTGGGTGTGGAAGTGAGCAGCACCGATGGCCTCGGGTGGGTGGGGAGCGGGAACCAATCAAGCAAGTTTCCCTTACTTCCTATGGGGAAACTCGCTTTGATATACGAGCATGCTTCTGGAACGAATTATGCTTGCAAACCAAGGTACCACTGTATATTGAAATCCCACTCCCAAGAATACCTCCAACCAAGGTTAGATAAACTTAAGAATAGAGGGGAGATTCAAGAAAGTGTGTCACATATTAGGCAGGAAAATTTGGGTGCTAATTCATTAGGTAAGCCTCTCTTATCTGTACTCTTCTCCTCTACTACCAACTCCCTTCTATCTTGCTGTACCATATGCATGGAACAGACAGCCTTAGTCAGTATGCCAAGCTTCACCTCTTGGAGTATTCAAATCTAGGCTAAAAGTCCACTTTTTCAAGGCTACTTTTAGCTCATAACTCCCACTCACTTATAAAGTACCCATGTCTGTTTCATAGTTCAATCTGTGAGAAATTTCCTAACCCCTATTTGTTCTGTTTGTCTGTTTTAATTACTCTATTCAGCAGGGGTTGTCTCTTACATGTTTAATGTATAGCACTGCGTATGTCTGACAGTGCTATGGGAATCAAATGTAGTAGTAGTAGCAATGGCACACAAGATTGCTATTTTAGAATAGAGGATAAACTGGAATGTGTGCCCGCCTAACTTTAGGCGTGAGTACTTATGCCATGTCAAAGGCTGGTGTAAATGGTTACACCTAAAGCTGGCAGTTGCAAGTGTATGGGATAATATTATTTAACTTATGCACACAGCTATGAGACATGCCCTTGATCTACCTATGTGCACAACTCATTTGTAGTTGCAAGCTATAGCATTTAGGGACTAACTGGCCAATATTCAAAATGACTTAATCAGCCAGAAACAGCTTCTGACTAGTTAAATCACTTGTTCATGGCTATCTGGTCATTTTTCAGCAGCACTTAGCCGGCTACCTCTGCTGATAACTGGTTAGCGCCAAATTCAAACGCAGCTAACTTTGGGCATTCTAGGGTGGAGTCGAGTTAAGTGCTGATATTCAGCCCCTCACCCGTATAAGGTAATCGCTTAAATCAGGCCATATAAATAGCAGTCCTATCTGTAAGTGGTTTGGCTTATGCAGTCAAGGGCTGAGTATTGACTTAACCATATGTTAGCCGGCTCAACGCCCCCTCTCCCCCAGATGTTCAGTGTCAGAGCCCGGCATTGAATATTCTGGAATTATGCCAGCGGTAGACAGAAAAACGCTCACTGCTGCCTGCTAAATGCATTGCCAACTCCAGACTCCATCCCTTCTTTCTTGCCACGCCGTATGCCTGGAACAATACGTTATGTTCTGTCTCTAGCAGTATTCAAATCCAAGCTAAAAGCCTACTTTTTAAAAGCTGCTTTCAACTCTTAACTCACTGTCAGATAGCTATACCCATTTTATCATTCCTTCAGCCAGGCACTCCCCAATCCCGAGATGTCCTGTATATCAGTCCAAATTAGATTGTAAGCTCTTCTGAGCAGGGACTGTCTATTGAATGTTAAAATGTATAGCGCTGCGTATGCCTTTCAGCACTATAGAAATGATAAATAGTAGTAGTAGTGTCATATATCCCGCAACTCTCTATAAGGAACCCATGCAGTTTACAATAAGAATTAAATCAAGCTCTTGAAGTTACTTTTTTTTTAAAGTCAGATCTTGTGGGTTGCTAAATGGAAGAGGCAAAGGATAGGAGGTTGGCTATAGAGAGAAGAGATAGATCTTTATTTTCTTCTGAAAGTCTAGGTAAGTGGTGAGTTGCCTTAAATATGTTGGCAGTATGTTCCAGATAAGAGGTCCTTGTTATTCAAAGGTAGCTTTAAATTCTTTCCACCAAACTTGTTGAGATGATAGGAAAGATCTTAAGTGCAGTTATGAGCATAACTACAAATGAGTGTCAATTAGCATCAATTAATGCCACTTAAGGGCTACTATTGGCACTTCAGGCCAATTGGCTTTTAATTTAACAATTAAGTTTTGCCTGCAACTGGCACTTCTCTATAACTTATGTGCCCAAATTTGTATGCTAGTTGAAAATTTGGGTGCACAACTTTATAGAATCCAGGGGATGCTGAGTGTATGCACATAGGTTTAGGTACATGTACCAGAGACCTTTCTGAAAATAAAACAACACTGCAAAACATTCAGTTGACATAAGGCAGGGGGCATCATGCTTTCTGTGTGTACTTTTGAAATCACAAAAATGTTTTCTTTCATGACAGATATCAAGAACTGATACAGAAAGAGAGAAAGCAGTGAGTTGCAGAAGCCCAGCGAACCCACAGCATGCCTTCATCCTATGGGAGCTGGGTTCTCTTTGTTGCTATGGAAACCACTTGGAGAAAAATGACATGAAATCATTTTTGAGGAGAAACGATTAATCATCTTTTTAAACACAGTTCTTCATCTCTATGTAAATAAATCTGACTCAAAAGGCTAATGCCCTACAAGTGAAAATGCTTTTAGGCTAAAGGGGATACAAGATGGTGAAATCTAATTTTAGGATGAGGGGCTTCCAATTACAGTATTGTTAAGTTTGGAGAGGCAGAGCCTCAGTCTCCAGCAGAGGTCCTTCTTGCATCAATAATGTCAGAGCTACCACTGTCCTATGTGAAATTTCTTGAAGCAACCATCCAATAAAGTTCACAAATATGTGAACATGGTGTTCTTTAATGATGCTCCCTCTGCCCCTTTCAGTGTTAGGTTTGCTTATGTTATTAGTCATACTACACTTAAGCTCTTCCTGGTATTGACATCCCTTACCACATTGTTCATCCCTTTCCCCAACCTTTTTATTTTTATTGTAATCCCTGATTCCCTCTTTCCCCATGTTCTCAATTGTTTTCCTTTATGTTTTGTCTTCTTTCTGTTCTTATTCTATTTAGTTTGTTTTTTTGTTTTATTTTAAATTTTTTATTGTAAACCGCTTAGATTTGCCTTCTGGTTTTATATTTGCGGTATATTAAATAAACTGAACTTGGTTGATCATGGGAAGATTAAGATGCACTTACTTGTTCATTGTTTTTTTGCACTTACAGATTGTGAGATATAACAATCATGGATATTCGGGTGTGGCAATGCACACTCTGCTTGGCCTTGGATGCAGGCCTTCAGGGGGGACAGGCAGGCCTTGGGTGCAGGCCTTCAGGGGGGACAGGCAGGCCTTTGGGGGGGGGGGGACAGGCAGGCCTTAGGTGCAGGCCTTCAGGGGGGACAGGCAGGCCTTGGGTGCAGGCCTTCGGGGGGGGACAGAAAGGCCTTCAGGGTGGACAGGCAGGCCTTCAGGTGTGGGGTGTAGGCCTTCAGGGGGGACAGACTTTCAGGGGAATGGGCCCTGGTGTAGAAGTACACGGAGGGAGGGAGGGAAGGGGGGGTTCAAAGAGACATGCATATGCCGGACTTTGGGGGGGAAGAAATAATGGGTCTAAAAATAGAGGAGAGGGAGAGAGATGATGGGCAATGGGATTTAGAGAGGGAAGGAACAGAAAGGGAGAGAAATTGGACACAAGGGATGGTGTGGAGGGGGATAGAGATACTGGATAGGAGGGTAGTTGGGAAAAGAAAGGGAGAGATGGTGGACCCTGGGGTGGTGGGGAAGGAGGGGGAGATGCTGGATGAAAGGCTAGTTGAGAAAAGGTGAATCTGTGGATGGAGATGAAAAAAAAAGGAAAGATGCCAGACCTCTGGGGGAGGGTAGAGAAACAGAAGGGGAGGACAGAGATGGCAGATGGATGGTTAGCACGGAGAAAGAAGGAGACCCTGGCAAGCAAGTTATCAGAAGACAACCAGAGCCTGGGACCAACAAAAGGTAGAAAAAATAATTTTATTTTCTGTTTTGTGATTACAATATGTCATATTTGAAACGTGTATCTTGCCAGAGCTGGTGTTAGACCACAAATGTGAGCTAGGATTTAACAGAGAGAGGAAAAGTCTTTTTTGTTTGTTTACACCACAGTGCCTGTGTGATTAGGAGAAGGCAAAGGGAGTGAAGAGGCTATAAAAATGGTGAAGAGGTTATAAAATAAACCCACCAGGATGTTTAAAAAAAAACACACCCAATTGGGCAGGAAAATCGAATCAAATCGAAAAATCGATTCAATAGGCTGAATCTAATCGAATCAAATTTTTTTTCCTGAATTGGGCAGCACTAGTACTCAGGTCTTAGCGCTTGTAATGTAGGTGAGGTTTTTAAAGGCCTACACTATAGGCGCCTAAATCCTTTAGAGAGTCGCGTCTAGCAGTGCCTAAGTCCTTCTCTGCCCCTAAACACGCCTACTTTGGAATTAAACACCATTAGGCACCATGCAATAGTTGCCTATTTTTCGTAGAATCATACCTAGGAAGATAGGTGCCTGTCACCCAATAATTTTTTTTTATTTTCAATTATGAGCTTCTTATAGCTCATAATTGAAGCCAATTTACTAATTACCCCTCCCCTCCCCTCTTTACAAAGCTGCGGTAGGGCTTTAATGGGAATCGGAGCATTTGCCATGTGATAGCCGTTACCATGGTTTTGTAAAAGGAAGGGTAAGTTATGCACCTATCTTTAGGTGCCTCTTGTAGAATTTGCTTCTTAGAGCCCTTTTCCACGCCAAACTTCGGGCATATGTAAATCCTTGTGTAAATCCTGGCGAGTAAGTTTGGAACAGATCCCTGGTATTCAATAATACTACATGTATGTTTGGTGAATGGGAAAGGGTAGGAGGCCTACTGGCAGGAGGGGTTGGGCACCCTCCTGCCATGATCATCAGGGGGTGGGAGGCCTACTGGCAGGAGGGGTTGGGCACCCTCCTGCCAGCGCTCATCAGGGGTCTTTTGGCAGGAGGGATCGTTTAGGGGGAGGGGGGAGACTCACAGCCGTAGCCGCTATACCAATTGCGGCAGGGAGATCCCTTGCTGTGATTAAGTATTGTGGCCTTATCTAAAGTAACCCGGTTCTGTAACCGGCGTGTCTAAAATGGACGTCGGTTACAGAATCGGGTTTAGTTTGGGCGGGTGTAAGCCCGGGACAGGCGTCCTATACAGAATCCGGGTGTAGGCCCGGGACGGGCGTCCTATACAGAATCCGGGCCTCAGTGTTTAAGTGCTGAATATTGTCTTAAGTTGCCTTATCTTAATTGGCTTAAAAATAACCGGATATTCAAAGCTGAAGCCTGCACAATTCCTGGCTTGGAAAATCCAGGAATAATGCCATTGACAGTGAGCAAAATGCTCATGTCCAACGGCTGAATATTGACCTCAAGGTGTGCAGCTAATACACTTTTCTCCCAGTACCCTCGTAAATCTGTGTTTGCAAATGTATGTGTCTTGCACATGCTCCACCCAAACTCCTTTTCCATCTGGAGTCAATTCTTGGATTGTTTCTGGAAGGCTATTTGTGTAAACCCATTCTTAGCTTTTGTTAGTTTGACACACATGGGAGTGTTTATCCTTTTTTGTTTAGTTTGCTCATCCAAACTCCAAACACCAAAAAGGAGATCAAAGATCCCTCATGAAAAAATACAAGTGAAAAAGAAGTAGGGGAGGGAGAAGAACATAAGAACATAAGAACATAAGAACATAAGAACTGCCTTCTCCGGATCAGACCTTCGGTCCATCAAGTCCGGCGATCCGCACACGCGGAGGCCCTGCCAGGTGTACACCTGGCGTAATTTATAGTCCACCAAATCCTTATATGCCTCTCTTAAGGAGATATGCATCTAGTTTGCTCTTGAAGCCTAGGATGGTCGATTCTGTCATAATCTCCTCTGGGAGGGCATTCCAGGTGTCAACCACTCTCTGAGTAAAGCAGAACTTCCTGACATTAGTCCTGAACCTGTCCCCCCTCAGCTTCATTACATGTCCTCTAGTCCGTGTCAAATTGGACAATGTAAATAATCTTCTCTGCTCTATTTTGTCGATTCCTTTCAGTATTTTGAAGGTCTCGATCATATCCCCACGCAGTCTCCTTTTCTCAAGGGAGAACAATCCTAGTGTTATAAGTCTGTCCTCGTATTCCAGTTTCTCCATACCCTTCACCAGTTTTGTTGCTCGTCTCTGCACCCTCTCCAGCAGCTTTATATCCTTCTTTAGGTAGGGGGACCAATGTTGGACACAGTATTCCAAGTGTGGTCTGACCATTGCCCTATAAAGCGGCATTATAACTTTCTCCGATCTACTCGAGATTCCTTTCTTTATCATGCCCAACATTCTATTTGCCTTCTTTGCCGCTGCCGCGCATTGTGCCGACGGCTTCAGGGTCCTATCTATCAGTACACCCAGGTCCTTTTCTTGTTCACTCTTCCCCAGAGTTGCACCTGACATTGTATACTCGTATTCCTTATTTTTATTGCCTAAATGCATTACCTTGCATTTCTCCACATTGAACTTCATCTGCCATTTCTCCGCCCATGTTTCTAACCGACACAAGTCGCTCTGGAGTTTCTCTCTATCCTCCTGCGATCTGATTGCCCGGCATAGTTTTGTATCGTCTGCAAACTTGATGATCTCACTGGATGTTCCTTCCTCCAGGTCATTGATATAAATATTAAAAAGGATCGGCCCAAGTACCGAGCCCTGGGGTACACCACTAGTCACTTTCTCCCAGTCGGAGAACTTCCCATTTATGCCCACTCTCTGCTTTCGGTTTTCCAGCCATTTGCCTATCCATCTTTGTATATCCCCCTCTATGCCATGACTTTGTAGTTTCCTGAGAAGTCTTTCGTGTGGAACTTTGTCGAACGCTTTCTGGAAGTCCAAGTATATTATGTCCACCGGCTTCCCACTATCAATTTGCTCGTTCACGGTCTCGAAAAATTGGAGTAAATTAGTCAAACATGATTTCCCTTTCCTGAATCCATGTTGACTGGGTTTCATCAAGTCGTATGCGTCCAAGTGCAGGACTATGCTATCCTTGATCAGTGCTTCAACCATCTTGCCAGGGACAGACGTAAGACTAACAGGTCTATAGTTGCCCGGTTCCCCTCTCGATCCTTTTTTGAAAATTGGGGTGACGTTCGCTATCCTCCAGTCGTCCGGTATCTGTCCAGTTCTGATTGTCAGGTTTGCAAGTTTTTGCAATAACTCTCCGATTTCAAACTTCAATTCCTTTAAGACTCTCGGATGAATCCCATCCGGTCCAGGGGATTTGTCACTTTTAAGTTTGTCGATCTGATAGTATATCTGGTCTAAGTCCACCTCAACTGTGGTGAGGCTGTCTTCTATTTCTCCTGCAAACACTTTCTCCGCTTCAGGTATTGTTGAGGTGTCCTCCTTCGTAAAGACGGACGCAAAGAAGGAATTTAGTTTGTCTGCGATTTGTTTATCTTCCTTGATGTACCCTTTTCTTCCCTGGTCGTCCAGGGGTCCCACTGCCTCTTTTGCAGGTTTTTTTCCCTTTCACGTATCTAAAGAAGGGCTTGAAGTTTTTGGCCTCCTGGGCTATTTTTTCCTCATATTCCTGTTTTGCATCCCTCACCGCCTTGTGACATTTCTTCTGATCATCTTTATGTTTGTTCCAGGCTTCGGTTGTCTTTATGCATTTCCATTTTTTGAAAGAGTCCTTCTTTTCTTTTATGGCTTCCTTCACCTGTATGGTAAGCCATGCCGGTTCTCTTTTGCTCTTTGTTCTCCGATCTTTGGAAATCCTCGGAATGTAGAGATCTTGTGCTTCTGTGATAGTATTTTTCAGTAGGGTCCATGCCTGATCAACCGTTTCAAGTTTGTCCACCATCTTCTCGAGTCGTTTTTCTACCATGGCTCTCATGCTATCGTATTTACCCTTTTTAAAGTTCAAGGTGATGGTTAAGGTTTTGGCATGTTTCCCTTTCCCGATGTCAAGTTTAAAGTTGATTACATTGTGATCACTCGTTCCCAGTGGAACTATGACTTCCACTTCTGTTATCGGTCCCGTGAGGCCATTTAGGACCAAGTCCAAGGTGGCGTTGCCTCTTGTCGGCTCTTTTACCATTTGTTCCAGGAAGCAATCCCCTAGCACCTCCAGGAACTTGGCTTCCTTGCCGCAGTTGGAGGTTGCTAGTTTCCAGTCTATCCCTGGGAAATTGAAGTCTCCCAATATAATTACATTGCCTGTCTTGCATTCTTGTTTGATTTCCTCCATCATTTCTGAGTCAGTTTCCTCCGCCTGTCCTGGTGGACGATAGTAAAGGCCAATTTTCGTATCTGCGCCATATTGACCAGGAATTTTGATCCAGAGTGATTCAAGCTTCTCTTTCATTTCTGTTGTAACCATTTCAACAGAATCTATTCCCTCCTTAACATATAGAGCAATACCTCCACCTTTCTGCCCTACTCGATCTCTTCTATACAGTTTGTATCCCTGTAGTACTGTGTCCCATTTGTTTTCTTCATTCCACCATGTTTCTGTTATGCCAATGATATCCAATATGTCATGTCTTGCTATTGTCTCTAGTTCCCCCATTTTGTTACCCAGACTTCTAGCATTCGTATACATACATCTAAGTTCCCTTCGTGTTACCTTTTTGGACCTTCTACTCTTGGCCTTCCCTGTAGTTTCAATTACGGTATCCTTTACTGCTCCTGTGTTATCACCTTTGTTTGCTGTGTGGTCGTCCCCTCCTGTGTCTGAGTTGTCCCTTCCTGCTTTTTCTCCCTTATTGGCTGTGAGGTCGTCTTCTCTTGTGTAGGTGTAGTTGTCCTTGGCTTCTTCGTCGGGGCATCCTGCTATCCGTACCATCGACCGGTGGTCGACTGTCGGCTTTCCCCTGTCTTTCAGTTTAAAGCCTTCTCGATTGCCTTCTTCATGTTGCCTGCCAAAACTCTTGCTCCTTCCTTGTTGAGGTGTAGTCCGTCCCTTCTGTAGTACTTGCTTTTTCCCCAGAACGCCGTCCAGTTGCGCACGAAGTCGAAGCCTTCTTCTTCGCACCATCGTCTCATCCAGAAAAATAAATAGAAAGGAAATTACCTTGTTCCACCCAAACTCCATCCATGTCAATATTCACCTGCAAGCACGTGGCATTGCATTTTGTCATGCGTGTAATATACGTATATGTCCACATAGGCATGTACATGACTAGAATTCTGGCATATTGTATGTCCTTGCTTCCTAAAACTAGGCGGCTCCTTATACAATTACCCCATAGTGGCTGCATATTGGCGATGGTGATGGCTGTATTCATGTGGAGGGGCATAATCGAAAGGAACGTCTAAGTCCGTTTTCATTTAAGTCGCAAGTCGTCCAAAGTAAAAAACAGCCTAGGACACATTTTCGAAAAATACATCCAAAATAATTTTTGTTTTGAAAATCGTCTAACTATACGTCCTACCGATCTGATTGTCCAAGTCGCTAAATCGTCTATCTCTATACCACATTTTCGGCCAACTTTTCATCCAAGTCAAAAACACCTAGAACAAGCCCTATTGGACGTGGGAGGGGTCTGCAAAGCGATGGACTGAACACCCAGACATGGCACCTAAATAGTGGGGTACCTTACAGGGCACTGCTGTGAACTTCACAAAAAGAGTGTCATGTCATCATCTCACTACAGCTCCCATATAGGTCACCTCTAGAATCCCCTAAACTCACTTATCTACCACACTAATAGCCCTTATGGCTGCAGGAGCCATTTATATGCCAGTAGAAAAGGGTTTTGGGGGTGTATAGGGGAGTGCACATGTTTAAGTATCAATGCAGTGATTACAGGGGCTTATGGGCATGGGTCCTCCTCTCCATGAGTCCCTAACCCACCCCCAAGACGGCTTAAGCCGCCTCTGTGCTGGACGACTAGGCTTTGCTATGCCAGGCTGCCAGGTGATGATGGTCTGCAGACTGAATTTTAAAGGTGTGATTATGATTTTTCTGGGGTTGGGGGGGATTGGTGATCACTGGGGTAGTGTTTGGGGGGTCTGTTTTATGTGTTTGAAGTGCTTATCTGGTGACTTCAGGTGGGTTTTTGTGACTTAGACCATGTTTTACGTGGTCTAAGTCACAACGTCCAAGTTCTGTCTAGGCTCTGTTGTACAACTTTCGGTTATACATGCTGTACGACTAAGTCTAAGCTGGCCCATATCCTGCCCAACTCCCACCCTCGACACTCCTCCTGAAATGCCCCATTTAGCTTTGGTCATTCAGCGGCACTATGAAGGCCTAGGTCATTTTTAAATATGTCCAAAACCCGGTTTTATTATCGGCACTTGGACATTTTTGACTTATGATCATCCAAGTGCTGACTTAGGCTGGTTTTTGGATGTTTTTCTCTTTTGATTATGAGCCCCATACTCTGTATCTCACCTATATGTACAGTGCCACTAAGAGTAACTTTTCAGTTTTATGCATGGTAGATGTTACATTCTGCTTTGATAAAAGTAGATAAAATGATAAACTCTCATCTCTATATCATAAGGAACAGAGAAGATTTTGTCCATATAGAAAATGCATGGAAACTTTTGATTTATGATAATAAGTTAATTAAATGACAAGAAATTTGGACTTAACTGCTCACTTTTCTAAACCAGAGTGTGAGGTGAGTTAAAATTCAGGTAGAGTAGGTAGGACTCTACCTTAAAAGGTCCCCAATCTAAGTTGCTACTTGAAGCAGTGGAGGGTTAAATAACTTTCCCAAGGAATATCAGTTGGGAGAAATGGGATATGAACCTGGTTTCCATCATTTTCAGCTGATTGCTCCTACCACCAAGCCACACCAGTCCTGGTTTTACTGTACAACATACATAGCCTTTTAGATCTGGTTTCATTATGAATAGCTAGACCCTGTGTGTAATGGTCAACAAGGACTGGTCCAGAAGTTATAGGACTCTCTTGTCAGGAAAGAGTCTTGGCCTCACCTTCAGGTTCTGGAACTCCTTCTCCTCTTCCTTGAGGACCTCTAGTTGTTTGAGGACAGAATCTTGCTGGAATTCTCCTCGATCCATCTTAGAAAAAAAAAAAAAAAAAATTAATATATATATGCAATTTTAGAAAATGAATTGAATGGTAAGAGTCAACAGTAGCTCAATTTCTGTTTCTTTTGATCGTGTAGTCTTCCTGCTTGATAAAAGTCAATTGCACAATAATTGCACCACAGAGATGCTATGATATGCTTATTATAGGCTCAGCTTTATTCTGGGTTCCGTACTGGGCTGGCTTTAACCATTATGCAGATTAGGTGCCTACCTAGGATGTAAGCTCCAATGTATTTTTTTTTTAGCAAAAAAGTATTGTTACTGATATACCAGGCCATTCTTCAGGAGTGGGGTGATCACTGAGGGACCCACCCCACAGTAGCCATGTTCCCTGCAACCAGTCACAGAATCCAATGGAAAGGCAGCACTGAGTGTGCAGAACCTGAGCTCTTTTATTAATATTTGGGGACCATGGGTCTAATCTAAACTAAACTAAACCTTGGTTTGTATACCGCATCCTCTCCACAATTGTAGAGCTCGGCACGGTTTACAAGAGTTGGGAGAGAAAGGAACTTCAATGAAGATTAAAGGATATAGTGAGAAAAATATTTGGAGAAGGAGAAGTATTACATTTTTGGGAATAGCCAGGTTTTCAGGTTATCAAGCAATAGGAAAGGTGCCGGTACTTAGTACCCCCTCAAAAAAAAAATCCTGGTAAGCTCCCTGGAGTGGCAAAGAGCAGCTGCAGTTAAAGCAAAACAATAGCTTTTGATAATCATATAAAACCAAAGAACTATCAGCATGTACTTTTTCCTGGAGAGAATGTGGGAAATTTTCAAATACAAGGAGACAATATGCGCAAGCCATGCTCATTCAGAATAACACAACAACACAAAAACAAAAGCAACCCCTCCTTCCCAGGGTCCCAATCTCCACCAAATAAAGGAAAAGAAGAACATCAGTAAGCTATAGCCATCAGTAGTTCAATATCCGACTCTGCGCCACTGGATTCAAGGTATTCCAGAAAGGTTTTGGCCCTGGTACTATAAAATATCCTTTATTTTCTTCAACAGTCTGAAGCTTTAGAATTAATGTTTGTATCTAGTACATCCAAGATGATCTAACTAGACTCAAGTACTGAACAGTCTGTATCATATTTAGGGCTCCTTTTACAAATCCGCAGTAAAGGCTTCTACCGTGGGCTGGCAAGGTAAATGCTCTGACGCTCATTTATTTATTCCATTTTCTATACCATTCTCCCAGGAGAGCTCAGAAAGGTTTACATGAATTTATTCAGATACTCAAGCATTTTCCCCTGTCTGTCCGGGTGGGCTCACAATCTATCTAATGTACCTGGGCAGGGCAGGATTAATTCGTCGAGGGCCCTTAGGCACACAAATACACTTGGCCCCCCGCCCCGCCCCACCCCACCATGTGCCCAGGCAGAAACAGGAAGCGGCGTCAGAGGGAAGCTTTGGACAAGTAGCACCGCTTGCATAATTACAGTTCCTGTTGCCTTTCTTACCAGCGTTGCTTGCATGTCTTACTTTCCATCGATTGGGGGGGGGGGGTTGCCGATCGGGGTGGGGCCCGTGTTGTCGATCGGTGGGGCCTGCATTGCCGATCGATGCTGAAGGGGCCCATCGCCGTTTGGAAAAAACAATGTTGATGGCTTCCTTCATCGGAACCCCCTGACCATTTTGGGCCCTAGGCACGTGCCTACTTGGCCTATTGATTAATCCTGTCCTGTACCTGGGGCAATAAGGGGATTAAGTGACTTGCCCAGGGTCACAAGGAGTAGTGTGGGTTTGAACCCACAACCTCAGGGTGCTGAGGCCGTAGCTTTAATCCATGCACCACACTCTCCCATTCTCATAGAAGTCCTATGAGCGTGGGAGCATTTACGTTGACGACCCGAGGTAGAAACCTCTACTGCGGCTTTGTAAAAGCCAGCTTTAGTGAGATTCAGTATTCATCATTCTATATGCAATGAAAATAAAATAGAACTGCTTTGAGATATTTAGTTACTGTTGATTCATTATTGTCTTAGCTTGGATCTCTTTGTAAATAACTACGAAGTTGTGAAACTTTTCCTAGAGAATTATTTTTGTCCTTCGGGATGTGGCATAAGGTTGCTTGACTGCTGGCTGTAGGCCTTTAGCCCTCAACACTAATTCCCATACTTCATAAAAGCTGCATATATTTTGTTTCCCATTTGGGAGTGAGGATGGTGTGAGAAGGTTTGAAATACAAACAGGAGATTGGTATCTATATCAACACAGTTCAGAAAGAAAAGAGATTAACACATCTGTTAATTCCAGCACATTTGAATTATAGCATTCAGCAAGGCAAGCTTTTTAAAAGTATACAGAAGTTTCTTTCAATGTAATTTAATTTAATCAGTTAGCAGTCATGAAAAAATTAATTTGTTTTTTCCTCATCTTTTTTCTTTTTTGTAGTTCACAGCTCGTTGGCTCCTAGCTTAGGCGGAGAATGGAGTCCTGCTTTTAATAATGAGTCACTTTCTGAAGCCTGCTGCTGAAACCTTCACACTGCTATCATCCAAGTGAGAAAGAGTTTTCTTTTATTATATTTTTTGACATTTTTGGCTATATTTCCAGAATACAGATCAGCTCAAAAGCAAGTATTAGTTTAAATCACGCCTTTATCTACTTTAGCTGATTCGCACCCTTGAATGCTTGGTTGTCTCATTCTGCCTGACTGTAGTTTTTGTGAGTGAGGAGAGGTTTGGTTTTTAGGTGCATTTTACTTAAGCAACAGTGCCTATTAGAGAGAGTTCATCCATTAGTCTGTTTGTTCATCCATTTATTTGCATATTTGCAAGTTAATCATTTGTGCACAACCTCACTCTATCTTGGAGAGCAGGGGCACAAAGAGAGGGCTGGAGTCCTACTGGCAGAAAGAAAGCTGCAATGGTGATAAAGAGCTAGTGGGAGTCCTGGGATCTAACCGGCAGGGAAAGAGGAGCACCATGGAGAAGAGTTGGCAGAAATCACCGAGTCCACTGGCAGGAAGAAAGCTGCAGCATTCTAAAGAGTCGGCAGGAGTGCCTGGTCCAAGAGCAGAAAGAGAAAAGAACAGAGAAGAGCTGGTGGGAGTCCCTGATCCTACCAGCAGAAAGGGAGGAGCAGTGATTTAAACAGCCAAAAGGAACCCCTGGGTCCCACTAGCAGGAAAAGAAGCACGGAGAAGGAAGAGATGGCTGAATAACTGGAGCATAAGATAAGGAGGCAGGGATAGAGGAGAAAAAGAGATTGGGGGGGGGGGGAGGAAGCATAAGTGAAGAGTGGGTTTAGGAGGAAAGAAAGGGATAGAGCATAAGAAAAGGGATGGGGTTACTGAGGAGGAGAGAATAGGACACAGAACATATGGGACGGGTTGGGGAGGAAACAAGGAACGGAGCATAAGGAAAAAAACAGTGTTAGATGGGGAATAGAGAAGAGAAGGTGAGTGCAAGATGGGAAGGGAAGAAGGGAGTGAAAGGCCAAGGGGAAGGAATGGAGATAGCATGCTAGATTGAGTAGTGGTTAAGGAGGTGAAGAAGAGTACATGGGTGAGTGAAAGAGGAGAAGGGAGAATGCAAGAGAGAGAGCAGCCACATAGTCTTTTTCAAAGTAGAAGCATTGAGAACTTCTACATATTTATATTTATGTAATCTTTCCAAACCTGCTGTCAAATTCTCCTGAACATACCTGTCAATGGAAACAATTGGATGCACTTCAAAAACCTGTTTGCATCACTGGTTGGTAATAACCAAAGAAACCAGTAGCAAACTAGGGGCATTCAATAATTTATTTTGGACTGAAAACAGCCTATTGTCTTTAAACATGTGAGCAAAGAAAACCGCAGACAAGCGTTTTTTTGCTAGTTCAGCTTGTCTGCGGTGTTCTTTGCTCACATGTTTAAAGACAATAGACTGTTTTCAGTCAATTCTTTATATGTGAGTTTGCAAACAATTGGACCCCTGAGGGAGGCGTGTTCACTGAAACACGGACCATGTAGGGTCCGGTTGGATTTTTACCAGTGTAATTTTTATCATTGTACTTTTTTCATTGAATGTTCATGTTTTTATATGTCAGGGTATAATAAATTATCTCCAGAACATCTGTATCCACAGTATTTTGGTTTTGTTTTCAAGATAGAAGAATCTACAGGCAAATTCATGGCAACTGTCTTCTGGGATGATGAAGGACTTTTGCTTCTGGAGTTCATGCCACAGAAGACAACCATAACTGGGAAGAGTTACGCCAATGCAATGATCACTTTGCGGGAGTCAAAGACGAAGAAAACACACAGCAGATGTGCTCTTTCTTCACAACAATGCACTGGTGCACATGTCATGATAATCACAGACTGCCATCCAAGAATGTGGGTTTCTGCAGCTGAAACATCCACCCTACAGTCCTGACCTGGCTCCCTCATATTATTTCCTGTTCTGAGTTTTGAAGAAATCTCTCCATGGATAGTGGTTTTCAAGTGATGAAGATGTCAAGGAAGCTGAGACGCCCTAATTTGAAGATCAAACAGAATAATTCTTTTCAAAGGGATTAAAGTCATTGCAGGAAAAGTGGATAAAATGTATGGAGCTAGCAGGAGACTATATTGAGAAATAAAACCAAAAAGTTCTTGAAAACTCTTTTCTTTCCTACTGAGGTATTCTTTATATGTGAGTTTGCAAACAATTGGACCCCTGAGGAAGGCGTGTTCGCTGAAACACAGACCGGTTGGATTTTTGCCACTGTAATTTTTATCATTGTTCTTTTTTCATTGAATTTTCATGTTTTTATATGTCAGAGTATAATAAATTATCTCCAGAACATCTGTATCCACAGTTTTTAGTTTTTGTTTTCATCAGTGGATTGTTTTCACTGTGGATCATTGGGTCTCCCCATTTTTCTTTGTTGTGCTGATTCTTCTGTCTTGAACATTTTTGGGATGGGGGATGACTTGTGCTTCTACTGCATTGACTCCATTTTGGACTCAGGATTTCTGTGATAGACCCAAGTCTCATCTCCAGTTACCAAATAATGAAAAAAAATCACTTGGTCTTCACAGAGCATCTCAAAGTTCTCTTGACAGCACTGGAACCTTGTGGCCTCCTGACATGGCGTCAGCATTCTTGGAACCCATCTTGCACTAACTTTGGACAAGCCCGACTTTTAATGAATTATTTTCCAAACTGTACCTGTTAAGATGCCAATTTCTTCAGGTTTCAGGTTTATTTAAAATTTGATAATATCGCTTATAATACTTCTAAGCGATGTACATTATAAAAACAGGGATACAACAGTACAAGTTAGGAACATAGACAAGATCAAATAAAGACCAACATGATACAAAAGGGTCAGGGGTAGAACTACAATAATTATAGGAAAGAAACAAATATGGGAAATACAAACTGGGTTAACGGGAATGTCTGGAGCCTCCTATAATTTATATTTCTTTAAAAAGAGACGTTATTCAATTGAAGATTTAGTTTTCAAAGGCGTCTTTATATAGCAAGGACTTCAGGGAGCTCTTGAATCTATCAAGATTTCATTCTCCTCTGAGAAAAGAAGACAAAGTATTCCATAACTGCATTCAGGAAACCTAATTTGTTTGCCTGAGAAAATTAAATCCTCGTCTTTCTTACACATTTCTGTGGAAGTTGCTTCCACAGGCCGTCCAGTGTGAGAGTTGTCTTCAATGGACTCTCTACCCCACTTAAATAGCTTGCTCCAAAATTTTACTTTGTAGGAAGATGGGGCAGACTCACCATAAACTGCAGTCATGCATTCATGGGTCTCCTTTGGCCTTTTCCCTTCTTTTGTGAGAAATTTTTATCACCAACCGGTGCTCCAAATCTAGCAGTTTCTTACTTGATTCGCACAAGGACTCATAAAAACATAAGAACATAAGCAGTGCCTCCGCCGGGTCAGACCATAGTTCCATCCTGCCCGGCAGTCCGCTCCCGCGGCAGCCCAAACAGGTCACGACCTGTCTGAATCACCAGAAGGGGCTCCCTTGCCACCTTGGTTTTTCATTGAAGTCCTATCTTCCCATCGAAGTCCTAACCCTCCGGTCTTGCACATGCACGACCTGTTGGGTTTCTATACTCATTACCTGGTTAGCTTTCTATACTTGTGTTACATCCCAGCTCCTCCCTCAGTATCCCACGATCCCTTTATCTCTCAGGAATCCGTCCATTCCCTGTTTGAATCCCTGTACCGTACTCTGCCTGATCACTTCCTCCGGTAGCGCATTCCAAGTGTCCACGACCCTTTGGGTGAAAAAAAATTTCCTTGCATTTGTTTTGAACCAATCTCCCTTCAGTTTCTCCGAATGCCCCCTCGTACTTGTTGTCCCCTTCAGTCTGAAGAATCTGTCCCTATCCACCCTCTCTATGCCCCTCATGATCTTGAAGGTCTCTATCATATTTCCCCTGAGCCTCCTTTTTTCCAGAGAGAAGAGCCCCAGCCTATCCAACCTCTCGGCGTATGGGCAGTGTTCCAGCCCTTTTACCAGTTTTGTTGCTCTCCTTTGGACTCTCTCAAGTACCGCCATGTCCTTCTTGAGGTGCGGCGACCAATACTGAACGCAGTATTCCAGATGTGGACGCACCATCGCTTGATACAATGGCATGATGACTTCCCGCGTCCTGGTTGTTATGCCCCTCTTTATGATGCCCAGCATCCTGTTGGCTTTTTTCGAGGCTGCTGCGCACTGTGCAGATGGCTTCAGTGATGCATCCACCAGCACACCCAAGTCTCTCTCAAGTCTGCTGTCTCCCAACAATGCCCCCCCCCCCCCCACAATTTGTAGTTGAACAACGGGTTCTTTTCCCTATATGCATGACCTTGCATTTTTCCACGTTAAAGCGCATTTGCCATTTGTTTGCCCAGTCCTCACACTTGCCATTTGTTTGCAGGTCCTCACACTCCTCCCTGGACCCAACTCTGCCGCACAGTTTGGCATCGTCTGCAAATTTTATAACCTCGCACTTTGCCTCCTTTTCCAGGTCATTGATAAATATGTTGAAGAGTAACGGCCCCAGCACCGATCCCTGTGGCACACCGCTTGTGACTCCCCACCAGTCAGAATATTGGCCCTTCACTCTGACCCTCTGCAGTCTACCCGACAACCAGTGCTTGATCCATCTGTGCACATCCCCTCCCACCCCGTGGTTCCACAGCTTCCTAAGCAGCCTTTCATGTGGCAGACTCTCCTGAGATCCTGTCTCTTGGAATGCTAGACTCACACTGAGCCACTACTGTGCACAAGTAACCTTGAGACAAGTCACAACATGCATAGATTTGTTTCAAAATGCTTGTTACTTTCTTTCATACTCAGGTAGATAAATTATTGAAGTGAAACTGGGACAGAGAGTGGCCACACTTACGAATTTGGCAGTTTGGTCTTTTTTAGGTTCTCTTCAGCTTTCTCATCAGCCCATGCCCAAATGGCACCCCAAAGTCAGCAGTGGGAGCCAGAAGGTCAGGAGGGTGGATGGGGAGAGGGGAGAAGGATGTGACTTATCAGTGAATTCAAGGGCAATATATAGGTTCTGTAAATTACATCCCTTTTAAACTATTTTGGAATTCTCCTGACAATAACTGAATTATAATCAATCAAAGCACATGCAATAGCTTTCAGTTGTATAGGCAAAGAAATAGTGCTGTCTGCATCTTTTGTTATTGAAAGCAGGTTTTCTAAAATTGCACACCACTGCTCAGTGCCTATCTTGAGAACACTTCACTAAAACAAATCAGTCTGCTGTACTTACATGGGCACACCAGATTCTTAAAGCAATTCCAGTTTCTGTTAGAATTAACCATTTAAGCTGTGCCACTAGACCCTTCAGCTTTGTGGACCTTTCTGTTAACTACACAACTCCTAGCATTGCAACCAAGAATTTGATAATTAAACAGGTCATAACCACCCCAACAGCACCCCTCCCATAAAGAACAAAACACCTCAGTGGAATCAAGACAGTAGCAAAACAACTGATCATGCCAAAGGAAGTATCATGTAGAATGGCATGAACACATCATGGCCCTATAACTGGGGCAGAGCACCACAGACTGTCTGTGGAAAATATTTATTTTAATTTACTTTTTTTTATAATTACTTGATTCCTTTTAGAACAGGGGTGTCAAAGTCCCTCCTCGAGGGCCGTAATCCAGTCGGGTTTTCAGGATTTCCCCAATAAATATGCATGAGATCTATTAGCATACAATGAAAGCAGTGCATGCAAATAGATCTCATGCATATTTATTGGGGAAATCTTGAAAACCTGACTGGATTGCGGCCCTCGAAGAGGGACTTTGACACCAGAGTGTGATAGGCAGTGGATCACATCAGACAGCAGTAGTTAAGGGCAAGGGGTCGTATATTTGATATACTGTCTTTCTGTGGTACAACATAGTTTACATATGATATACAGGTATTTTAGCTAGTATTTTAGGTATTTTAGCAGGTATTTTAGCTAGTATTTTAGCCCGTTACATTAAAGGGTGCTAGAATATATGTTTGTGTGTCTTTATTTCTGTCTCTCTCTCCCTCCCGCTGTCTATCTCTCTCCCTGGCCTCCTTTGTCTGTCTGTCTTTCTGTGTCTCTCCCTGCCCCTGTGTCTTTCTTCTTTTCTTTCTATCTATTTGTCTCTCTCCCTGCCTCCTATGCAGCAGCATTTCTCTCCCACAACTTCCCTGTGCAGCAGCCACAGCAGCATTCCCTCCCCTTCCATTTCCCTCCCCCCACACCACTTCCCTGTGCAGCAGCGTTTCCCTTCCCGCGGTCTGGCCGGCTTCCTTAGTTCCTTCCCCCCCCCTTCCCTTCCCGCGGTCCCGACAAACCTTCCGATTCCAGCAGCGTCTGCAGCACTCTACACATGCTGCTTCGGGGCCTTCTACTGCCCAGCAAATTTCAAAAATTAAGAAGATTAGGGGACACTCAATGAAGTTACATGGAAATACCTTTTAAAACAAATAGGAGAAAATCTATTTTTCACTCAAAGAATAGTTATTGTAAGCTCTATGGGGCAGGGACTGTTTCTTGCATGTTTTATATACAGTGCTGTGTGCATCTGGTAGTGCTATAGAAATACGATTGCTGTTGTTGTAAAGCTCTGGAACTTGTTGCCAGAGGAAGTGGTAACAGTGGTCAGAGTAACTGGATTTAAAAATGTTTTGGAAACATTCCTGCAGGAACGTCCATAGCCTGCTATTGATACAGACATGGGGGAAGCCACTGTTTGCCCTGGGATCGGTAGCATGGAATGGTGCTACTATTTGGGTTTCTGCCAGGTACTTGTGACCTAGATTGGCCATCGTGAAGTACAGGATACTGGGCTAGATGGACCATTGGTCTGTCCCGGTATGCACATTCTTATGTTCTTATGTGAGCCATTGTGATATCACTGATGAGGTTGGTCTTAGGCATTGGTGGAATGAGGAATTATGACATCACAGTCTCAGCTCTGGAATGTTGCTACTGTTTGGGTTTCTGCCATGTACTTGTGACCTGGATTGGACACTGTTGGAAACAGGATATTGGGCTAAATGGACCATTGGGTTGACATAGTATGACTATTCTTACGTTCTTATGTAGAGCAGAGCAGGCAGTGATGCAATGGCAGAGGCTAGAGTAGTACTAGCAATAATAAAACAGGGCACTAAGGGGACAATGTTATAACTGGGCGTCTCCATTTAGGAGTGATAGGAAGCTATTCTAAAAGAGAATCTATGTGGCATTTCTCAACCAGTAACTTCAGCACAGCCTCTTTACTACCAGGTGCAGCAAGTGTGCAAAGCATTTGAAACAATTAAAAAAAAAAAGCCCCATCCCGCATTATCTTAATTGTGCTCAAATTGTATGTTACAAAATGGCCAGAAAACATCTCTGTCTTTCTCTGGCATAGCTGCCCATCTTCCTGCATTCTAGATGCAGCTCTGCCTGCAGTTAGGCACACAACTAATTACAGAGGTTGGGGATCATTCATCCACTAAAGTTATCTTGGAAGGTAATTGGTAACTTGTGATTAAGAGGTGCAGCATCATCTTAAACCCCATGTTCTCTTTTCTGCATGGAGCCTGCAGCCTAGAGTCAGTAGCTTCCATTGAACTTAGCAGAAAAAGGTGTCTCTGGAAATGATATTGAATGCCCCTAAGAACTTAAGAATAGCCTTACTGGATTAGACCAATGGTCCATCTAGCCCAGTATCCCATCTTCACGGAGGCCAATCCAAGTCACAAGTACCTGGCAAAAACCCAAATAGTCACAGCACTGCGTGCCACCAATCCAGGGCAAGCAGTGGCTTCTCCCATGTCAGTCTCAACAGCAGTTTATGGACTTTTCCTCCAGGAATTTGTCCAAACCTTTTTTTTAAACCAGCTACATTAACCGCTCTTACCAGATCCTCTGGCAAAAATAGCCAATTTTTTTCTCAACGATTAGCCTTCTGAGAATACATGCATTCTGCATAATGCTGATCCTGAAGTACTTTAAATACCTGTACAAGACTTCTTCTCTACAGTCCATGGTGTTGACTGTGGCTGTTGCTCCTGGAAATGAGGCAGAAGGAAGAGCAGAAGACATCACACTTTCCACTACCTGCTCTACCTGTGGGGTGTTCTTGGACCTAGCAGTATCTTTTAACACACCAACAAGAAGACCTTCTAGACCCTTTTTGTCACTAAAATTTCAATATATTATGATTCTTCTAGAATTACTTCACTTGAGGATTCATAAGTTCAGTATCTGCCAAAACCAGTTCTATACAATTTCCAGCAGGGGACAGAATACATCTACTACTGGATTATATTGGCTTCACTTGCTGCTGCCCTTCTATTTCTTCACTTCTTTGCTCATCTACTCTTTCACAGTTGTGCTGGATGTTGCATCTGTTGGTACTCTCATCTTTTAAAAAATTCTCTTTAGCTTGTTTGATAGACTACAGAGGGTTATACTCCCCGATATTCGTGCGGGGTTCCATTCCAGGAACCCCCGCGAATGCTGAAAACCCGCGAATATGTTTTTTAGCGGGAGAGATAGGAGAGGGCAGCCAGAGCGCCGGCAAATGAAGGAAATCACTTGTGGTATGCTCTGACTGCCTCTTCCTGTACTAAAGTCAGGCCTCACCAATCAGGAGCTGCATGTCAAAGCACCTCCTGATTGGTGAGGCCTTACTTTAGTACATACAGCGAGTGATTTCCTTCACTCGCCGGCGCTCCGGCTGCCCTCTCCTGCCTGGTCATTGGTGGTCGGAAACTACCGCAAATGACCAGGACCACGAATGACTGGGGGAACACTGTATCACCTTCTCTGTTCCTCTGCAATGGGGCTCGTGTTAGCCCTGCATTCCTCAACTGCTTTCCCTCAGATGGCTCTACCACCATTCCCATGCCTACCCTCTCCAAGCATTATGTATGATTCAATCAGAATACATTGTAAGCTCTATCAAGCAGTTTACCCTATTGCTACCTATACATTATGAGGCTCATAATCAAAAGAAAAATACGTCTAAAAACCCGCCCAAGTCGGCACTTGGACGACCTAAAAGACAGGTTATCCAAGTGCCGATAACTGAAACAAGTTTTTAGACGTATCCAACATAAGAACATAAGAATTGCTAGTGCTGAGTCAGACTAGTGGTCCATCATGCCCAGCAGTCCGCTCAAGCGGCGGCCCTCTGGTCTAAGACCAGCACCCTAACTGAGACTAGCCCTACCAGCGCATGTTCTTATTCAACAGAAACTTGTCTAACTTTGTCTTGAATCCTTGGAGGGTGTTTTCCCCTATAACAGCCTCTGGAAGAGCGTTCCAACTTTCTACCACTCTCTGGGTGAAGAAGAACTTCCTTACGTTTGTACAGAATCTATCCCCTTTCAACTTTAGAGATTGCCCTCTTGTTCTCCCTACCTTGGAGAGGTGAACAACCTGTCCTTATCTACTAAGTCTATCCCCTTCAGTACCTTAAATGTTTCGATCATGTCCCCTCTCAATCTCCTCTGTTCGAGAGAGAAGAGGCCCAGTTTCTCTAATCTTTCGCTGTACGGTAGCTCCTCCAGCCCCTTAACCATCTTAGTCGCTCTTCTCTGGACCCTTTCGAGTAGTACCGTGTCCTTCTTCAGGTACAGCGACCAGTGCTGGACGCAGTACTCCAGGTGAAGGCATACCTTGGCCCGGTACAGCGGCATGATAACTTTCTCTGATCTGTTCGTGATCCCCTTCTTTATCATTCCTAGCATTCTGTTTGCCCTTTTTGCTGCCACCGCACATTATGTGGACAGCTTCATCGACTTGTCAATCAGAACTCCCAAGTCCCTTTCCTGTGAGGTCTCTCCAAGTACCGCCCCGGACATCCTGTATTCGTGCATGAGATTTTTGTTACCGACATGCATCACTTTACACTTATCCACGTTGAACCTCATCTGCCATGTCGATGCCCATTCCTCGAGCTTGCTTATGTCACGTTGCAGATCTTTGCAATCCCCCTGCGTCTTTACTATTCTGAATAGCTTCGTATCATCCACAAATTTAATCACCTCGCTCGTCGTACCTATGTCCAGATCATTTATAAAGATGTTAAAGAGCACGAGTCCAAGCACCGAGCCCTGTGGCACCCCACTGGTGACGCTCTTTCAGTCCGAGTATTGTCCATTTACCCCCATTCTCTGTTTCCTATGCTCCAGCCAGTTTTTAATCCACGTGAGTATTTCACCCTCAATTCCATGGCTTGCAATTTTCCGAAGTAGTCGTTCAAGCGGAACCTTGTCGAACGCCTTCTGAAAATCCAGATATACAATGTCGACTGGATCGCCCTTGTCTATCTGTCTGTTTACTCCCTCAAAGAAGTGCAGCAAGTTCGTCAAAAACGATCTGCCTTTGCTAAAACCGTGCTGACTGGTCCTCATCAGCCCGTTTCCGTCAAGGTGATCAATGATGCTGACTTTATCAGTGACTCTACCATCTTTCCTGGTACAGAGGTCAGACTCACCGGTCTGTAGTTCTCCGGATCTCCCCTCGAACCTTTCTTGAAGATAGGTGTAACATTCACTACCTTCCAGTCTTACGGAATCTTTCCCGATTTGATCGACAGATTGGCTATTAGTTGAAGCAGTTCAGCTATGGTACCTTTCAGTTCCTTGATGACCCTCGGATGGATGCCATCCAGTCCCGGGGATTTATCGCTCTTAAGCCTATCAATCTGCCTACATACCTCCTCTAGACTGACCGTCAATCCTGTCAGCTTTCCGTCTTCGTTTCCAGCATATAGCCTGATGGGTTCCAGTATGCTGTGTACATCTTATTCGGTAAATACAGATGCAAAAAATGTGTTCAGTTTGTCAGCAATTGCTTTGTCCTCCTTTAGTGCTCCCTTTATTCCATGGTCATCCAACGGTCCTACCACTTCCTTTGCGGGTCGTTTCCCCTTAATATATCGGAAGAAAGGCTTGAAGTTCTTCGCCTCCTTGTCTATTTTTTCCTCGTAGTCTCTTTTGGCCCCTTTTACTGCCTTATGGCACCTGCGTTGATGTTGTTTGTGCTTGTTCCAGTTTTCATCCGTTTTTGACCTTTTCCATTCCTTAAATGAAGTTTTCTTGTATCTGATCGCTTCCTTCACCTCTACAGTGAGCCATGCCGGTTCTTTGTTCTTTTTCCTCTTGGATCCCTTGTTGATACGCGGTATATATATATTTTGCGCCTCGGTGACTGTGTCCTTAAAAAGGGACCAAGCTTGCTCTAGCATTTTTACAGTGCTTATCCTCTTCTTAATCTTCTTCCCTACCATGAGTCTCATCCCTTCGTAATTCCCTTTTCGGAAGTTCAGTGCCGTGGTTGTCGTTTTGGACCGATGTTTCTCCCCTGCGTCCAGATCAAAGCGGATCATATTGTGATCACTGCTTCCCAGCGTCCCTTCTACTTCTACATCTTGTGCTGGTCCTCGCAGGCCATTTAGAATTAAGTCCAGAATTGCATTTCCTCTAGTATTTTCCTTGACAAGTTGTTCCAGGAAGCAATCGCCTACAGCATCCAAGAACTTGGTCTCTCTAATGCAGCTGGAGATGCCTAGGTTCCAGTCTATTCCCGGATAGTTGAAGTCACCCATGATAACTGTGTTGCCTCCCTTGCAGTTGCGTTTAATCTCGTTTGTCATTTCTCCATCAATTTCTTTGGACTGCCCTGGGGGTCGGTAGTAGATGCCGATCTTCGTTTCCAGGCCATTTGTTCCTGGAATTTTGACCCGTAGAGACTCTAACTTATCCGTCAGTTGTGGCGTGTTCTCTCCAGCACATTCAATTTCCTCTTTGACGTATATGGCAATGCCCCCATCTTTTTGAGCCACTCTGTCTCTGCGGTATAGTTTGTATCCCGGTAGCACAGTGTCCCAGATGTTTTCCTCAGTCCACCATGTTTCCGTGATGCCTATGATGTCAACGTTATCTTTTTGTGCTATGGCTTCTAATTCACCCATCTTATTTGTAAGGCTCCTTGCGTTTGTGTACATACACTTGAGTTTGCAGCTTTTTCCTTTCTTGCATTTCCTTCCCTCTTGTGTCCTTTTCGATCTCTCTTGCCTGTAATCCGGTGAGTCTTTCCCTCTTCTTCTTGCACGGTATCCTCTGGGTATACCGGTTCCCGAACCATCGACTCTCTCTCTCTGTCGACTGTAGGCTTTCCCCTTCTTCCTAGTTTAAAAACTTGTCCATTTCTCTCTTGATGTTGCTTGCAAGTAGCCTCGTTCCGTCTCTGCTGAGGTGGAGTCCATCTTTCCTGTAGACCTTCCTGTAGAGCATCCTTTCTGCCTTTTCTTCGGTGTCCTGTCTATACAGTACTCTTTTTGTGTTCCTTTTCTGTGAAGCCAGAGGTTGATAGATTTGTACAACTCACTTTTCCTTGTTTTTGAGAGAGATACTTTGAGTCTGTCAGAATCACAGAATCCTCTGTAATTCTATTACTCCCAGTCTACATCAGTGACTACTAGAAAGCACAGACAATATCGTCTGCCCTACAGTCACTACCAGCTCAAGCCAACCAGACACAGACAGAAAGCCTGAGAGTTTGAAGGAAACATTTTTATTTGGCTCACAGAGCTGTACAGCGCTGTGTACATCTGGTAGCGCTATCAAAATAATTAATAGTAGAAATAGTAGTAATGATTTAAATTTTAATTTTTTTTGTACCTTTTGCACTCCAGCAAAACAACTGTTTTGAAGCAGCGATGAATCACGTTTACTCTATGAATACATGAGGAAAAATGGTATGGTATCTTCTTTTTCCAACGAAGCTGTTGATATTATCACTCATGGAATTTCAAATGACAGGCTTGTTTTGCTGCTTTTCAAACGGTTTCAACACGATTAGTGAACAGTGCCTTGGGCTTTTGCATTTTCCCTCTCCTACAGAGACCCCATGGTCCAAGGTCCTATGGATTGTGCTTTGCCACCAAAAAAGAATGATATGAATGGAGACTTCAAATTCCATCCTCTTGCTCATTTGATTCAGTTAAAGGTATACAAACCAAAAATGATTTCATTTGTCACAACTTACCATTTGCATAAATGTGTATCTCTGTGGCTAAATACTGCTGCCTCTGTCAATTAAATTACATTGATGTCTTCTATCCCATCAATACCTATCAGTTCTAGGCAGTTTACAACAAGAAATTAGCCTGGGCATTCCCAGGGAGATTACAAGGTTCATAGCTATAGTATGCGTTGGGATCTGGGAATGGTCGATACGGTTTGGTTTGATCATTTGACAAATTTCTTGAATAGTATGGGTTTCAGTTCTTTCCTGAATGTTTTGTAGTTGGGCATCGTGGTCAGCAGATTTGAGAGGTGGTGGTCTATTTTTGCTGCTCTGGTGGCTAGTAGACCGTCATATATTTTTTTGCTTTGCATGCCTTTGATTGGGGGGTAGGTAAAGTATGCTGACTTCTCCTTGGTCTGGATGTGTTTTTCCTGATTAGGCAGTTGTTCAGATAGCTTGGTCCATTTCCATTTAGGGCTTTGAATAGGGTGCAGTATTGAATAGGGTGCAGAATTTGTGTTGTATGCTCTATCTATATATTAGATATAGAACTTTGAATTTTCTTCGCGCAACAACTGGTGTATTAACTCTGTCACCCCTTGGCTCTTGAGAACAGTGTTCCCAATTAAACCACAAAGCAGACTCCGAGGCCTACTGAGGGAGCTCATTAGAAGTCACTTCTGAACTTTTGTTTAATATAAATCTTATTCTAGATGCCTATTTCCATGTGTTCATTCTCTCTCTTCAGCAAAGAGCATACATGTTTTTGATTCTCCACAGCATTTGAAGAACAGACAAGACACAGGAAAGGCTAAAAAGGAGGATCATAATGGACAAAAAAAATCCTTTCAAAAAAACCCTATTAGTATTAAGAAGAAAATGAGAAAGTAGCCATAGAAGAACTATTGCGAAGGTGAATCTGAGTCACAATTTTTAGCTCCATGGAGGGTGAGACCAGTTTTAGGGATGCTTATAGACATTTGATGATCTGGATATATTATTCCCAGACTGATATGGCCCTGATTCCATCACACAGGATCAAGAGTCTTGGCTCTGCTTATCTAGCTAGAATCAAGGGCACAATAGTATTTTGCAGCACTTGTAATCACTGTATCTGTTTGGGCATAAATAACCCTTCCCCCTATAAAAGATTTGTTAGAATAATCAATCCTTCCCACGAGAAATGCACGTGTGTGGTGCAGTGTTTGAGGTTGAGGGTTCAAATCCCACACTGCTCCTTATGACCCTGGGCATGTCATTTAATCCCCATTGCCCCAGGCACATTAGATAGAGTGGGAGCCCACCGGGACAGTTAGGGAAAAATGCTTGAATACATGAATAATTTGTAATCCTAATAGAATTGTAGGATATGTGGAATATAAATAATTTTTAAAAAATTGGTCCAAAAATGATCTTGTCCTTAATCATTGCAGCCCTGTAAAATAGTCCAAATTTGTGGCCCCAAAGTCAGATCTTTATCCAATAACTCTCTTCCCTTTCAGGTTCATGTATTACAGAACCTTTGAAGGCTTTAATCAGTTCCCTAAGTATTGGAAACCACATTCAAAGCCCTCTGATATCATGGGAAGAGGTGCAACTGTTTAATGGGGAATAGTATTTGGATGAAATGGGTGCTTAGGCAAGAGTTGCTTTTGATGCCTCCCTTCCCTTTCAGGTTCATGTATTACAGAACGACTTCCAAAATATCATATGGAATTATTTGGTGCTCCTTTCCTTCAGCTTGGCACCCAGAGTGGTTGCCTTTCTTGCACTGCCATTGAGATGGGCTTGATAACTAGTGATGATACTGAGCTGTCTAGGCTACTAGTAAAGGATTTTACCTGACATAAATATCCTGCTGGGAGCTCTGTCATAACAAGGCTCTCAGCCAAATTCTTCATCATGTTGAGATTTATTCTAGTCTTAGTGTCAGGGCCTGTTATCACCAAACCTCAAGCTAGAGATCTGATAGGTGGAACACTGGTGTTTCACTCTCTGAGTTACTGGTAGATACACTATAAATCAGCTTCCCAACACCTGAGCTCCTTGCCATTTCTCCTTTTTTTGTAGAATCTAAGTAAGCAAAGTATCTTATATTGCCTTAACTGCCCACTTTAATAGTGAGTGTGTTGTTGCTGAAGCAACCCAACCCCTGAAGGTGTGGCTCACTGGTTGTGAGATCAAATCTCAGTGCTGCTTCTTGTGACCTTGGGCAAGTCACTTAACCCTCCAGTGCCCACTGCTTTGAATGTCAGCTTTGGGTTTTTGCCAGGTACTTGTGACTTGGATGGGATAATGGGCTAAATAGACCATTGGGCTGATCCAGTAAGGCTGTTCTTATGAAGCAAGGTTTGCTCAGGCACCAGGTAAAAGAGCTCGCTGGGAACAAGTAAGTATTTCTGGCCCTTTGAGGGTAAGCTGAGGATGACTTAATCATAATGGTAAATCCTGTGGTAAGCTATCTAGAATATCTGATCTGTTATCTATGATCCAAATCTTAAATTTATGACCTGTTTATCTTCTGACCTGAGTTTATTTCTATGTTCCATGACTATGTTTGGATTCATTGAATCCATTTATGTTGTGCCAGTTCATGCTCCTGTGGAACAGGTGCAGACATTCTAACCTGGACTGACCTTTCTTGTCAGTATTGGAATCTGTTATTGCTTTGAAGCACTGACACCTTCTGAAAGCCTGCAAACACTTCTACTCCTACCCTTAAGGAGGGTGTGTTTATGCTTTGATATATATATGAAGTTAAGTGTGTGTTGTCTTGTTACCTCACTGCAAAGAATAAACTCTGTTAATTACAGGAGAACTGTGATCTTAGTAATTCCAGCTAAAAACTTGAACTTCTATTTCTCTTGCTCCCTCATTCTCCTTCTACTTCTACATAAGAATATAAGAATAGCCATACTGGGTCAGACCAGTGGTCCATCTAGCCCAGTTTCCTGTTTCCAACAGTGGCCAATCCAGGTCACAGCACCTGGCAGAAACCCCTACAGTAGCAAAATTCCATGTTACCGATCCCAGGGCATGCAATGGCTTTCCTCATCTCTGTCTCAATAGCACGCTGTGGATTTTTCCTCCAGGAACTTGTTCAAACCTTTCTTAAGCACAACTATTTGTAGATGCTTTTCTTAAAACCTAGTGAGATTTGGTTCTCCGGTTTGGGTGGTTTCCAATCTTAAGGGTAGTTTCAAGTTTTATTAAAATTTTGATGCATCGCAAAATCATAAATTCAAAGCGAATTACAATTAAAAACAGGGTCTCAGTTACTAACTAGAACAAACACACAAACATTACAGACTTATACATAGGGGAAGTGTGGAGAGCTACCATAAGCATAGTAAAGTAACAAGAAAGGTTGAGGAGGAATGATTTAAATTTGTGATAGTATTTTATTGAAATATTACCACCAATTACAAAAACTGCTGTATTTCTGTAACTACTCGTTATTATGCTGTTTGCTTTTATAATTATATATGTTTAATATGTACATGGCTTAGATTTAAGTGGTTTATAAATTTAAAAAAATAAATAAACCCAGCTATGCTAACTGCTGTAACCTCATCATCTAGCAACAAGTTCCAGAGCTTAACTATTCTTTGAGCAACAAAAACATTTCCTCCTGTTTGTTTTAAAACTAATCCCATGTAATTTCATCAAGTGTCCCCTGTTTTTTGTACTTTTTGGAAAGGATGAAAAATCAATTCACTTTTACCCGTTCTACACCACTCAGGATTTTGTAGACCTCAATTATATCCCCCTCAGCCATCTCTTTTCCAAGCTGAAGAGCCCAAACCTCTTTAGTCTTTCCTCATACGAGAGGAGTTCCATCCCCTTTGTCATTGTGGTTGCTCTTCTTCTAATGCTGCTATGTCTTTTTTTGAGACACAGCACCAGAATTGTGCTCAATACTCAAGGTGAGGTCACATCATGGTGCAATAAAGAGGTATTATAATATTCTCAGTATTATTTACCATCCATTTCCTAATAATTCCTAGCATCCTGTTTGCTTTTTTTGTTGCAGTTGTACACTGGACAGACAATTTCACCTTAGTGTCTATGATGATATTCAGATTTTTTCTTGGGTGCTGATTCCTGAGATGGACCCTAGCATAAGGTAACTATGATTTGGATCATTCTTCCCAATATGTATCACTTTGCATCTGTCCACATTAAATTTCATCTGCTATTTGGATTTTTCACAATCCTCATATGTTTTGACAACTTTGCATAGTTTTGTACAAATTTAATCACCGCCCTTGTTGTTCCAATTTCCAAATCATCTATAATTATGTTAAATAACACCAGTCCCCCTGTGACACTCTACTATTTACCCTCCTCCACTGTAAAAAATGGCCACGTAACCCTACCCCCTGTTTTCTGTCCATGTTACTTAGTTAACAGAGACTCTGCCTGAGTTTTTCTTGCTCTGTTCTTCCTGGGTATAATTACATCTTAGGCTTTCTTCCCTGAGGAAAGTAGAAAGAATATACCTTGAGGTACAAATAACACCATTGAAGCAGCCTTGCTGAGTGAAACATGGCCATTTTGGGCAATCTTTTATGTGATCTCCTACAATAAAAGATCTTAACTGACTTCTAATGTGCTTGCTTGTTCATCTTCCAATCCACTCGTACTAGCAGATCATTTGCCCATCTGTTTTTCTAGGACTTTTCTAGATACTTTCAACTTCTACTCTTCTTCAGTGGTACCTGCTTCTGGTCCTAGCTCCAACTTCCACTATAGCGTTCTCTATAGTCCAAAATGTTAAGATGCACAGATCAAGATAAGTAAAAATATCTGGAAAGGTTAAGAGAGGCTGTTTGAGTTGTCAGGAAAGCAAAGATGAAAATGGAAAAAAAATAGTAGACACAGTAAAACAGGGGGGACAAGACATTTTTTTTAGATATATTAGTGATAGGAGGAAGTGTAAAACTGGCATTGTGAGACTCAAAGGTGAAGGGGAGGAATATGTAGAACTGATGAAGATAAGACTGAAGTGCTTAATAAATATTTCTGTGTTCACAGCTGAAGTACCGGGAGTAGGACTCCAGTAAACAAAAGCAAATAGGACTGGAGGTGTGGTAGATCCTGATCGATTTTCTGAGGAGCTTGCTAAACTAAAGGTGGATAAAGCAATGGGGCCAGATGATGTACATCCGAAGATACTGAGGGAACTTAGGGAAGCTCTGGTGGCTCTGCAGGCTGACCTTTTCAATGCTTCTCTAGAGTTGAAAATGGTACTGGAGGATTGGAGAAGGGCAGACGTGGTCCCTCTCCACAAAAGTGTAAGTAAGGAAGGGAACTACAGTCCGGTAATTCTGACTTCTATGGTAAGAAAATGGATGGAAATGCTTTTAAAACAGAGAATAGTACAGTTTCTGGAATCCAGTGGATTACAGAACCGGAGGCAACATGGATTCACCAGAGGTAGGTCTTGTCAGACAAATCTGATCAATTTCTTTGACTTGGTGACCAGAGATAGAGGGAAAACACTAAAGATGGTATATTTAGATTTTAGCAAAGCCTTTGACAGTGTTCCACATAAGTGTCTAATAAATAAATACTCAGTAAGGGCCCCAAAGTCAGGAACTGGTTGAATGGAAGACGACAGAGGGTAGTGGTCAATGGAGATCACTCTGAGGAACAGGATCTTACCAGTGGTATGCCTCAAGGTTCAGTTCTGGGCCTGTTCTTTTTAACATTTTTGTAAGCAATATTACTGAAGGGCTCTTTGCAGATGATACCAAAAATATGCAATAAACTAGACACCCCTGATGGTGTGGAAAACATGAGGAAGGACCTACAAAGTTTGAGGAATGGTCTGAAATTTGGTAGCTAAAGTTTAATGCAAAAAAGTGCAAGGTCATGCATTTGGGCTGCAGAAATCCAAGGGGATGATACTGTTTAGGTGGTGAAGAACTTTTGTGCATGAAAGAAAAGCGGGACTTGGGTCTGATAGTATGTGATGATCTTAAGGTGGCCAAACAAGTTGAAAAAGTGACAAGAAAAGCTAGAATGATGTTTGGGTGCTTAGGGAGAGGAATGGCCAGTAGGAAAAAGGAGATATTGATGCCTGTGTATAAGACTCTGGTGAGACCTCATTTACAATATTGTGTACAATTCTGGAGACCGCACTTTTAAAAATATATAAATAGGATGGAATTGGTCCAGAGGAAGGCAATTAAAATGGTTGATGGTCTACGTCAGTGGCTCCCAACCTTGTCCTGGAGGACTACCAGGCCAATCGGGTTTTCAGGATAACCCTGATGAATATGCATGGAGCAGATTTGCATGCCTCTCACTTCCATTATATGCAAATCTCTCTCATGCATATTCATTAGGGCTAGCCTGAAAACCCGATTGGTCTGGTGGTCCTCCAGGACAGGGTTGGGAACCACTGGTCTACGTCATAAGGCATATAGGGAAAGACTTAAAGATCTTAATATGTATACTTTGGAGGAAAGGAGGGAGATATGATAGAGATGTTTAAATATCTGTGTCACAAAGAAACTCAAATGAAGTTAAAGGTGATAGACTCAGGAGTAATCTAAGGAAATACAGAAAAGGTGGTAGATAAGTGGAAAAGTTTCCCAGTAGAAGTGGTGAAGACAAAGACTGTGTCTGAATTCAAGAAAGTGTGGGACAGGCACTTGGGATCTCTTAGGGAGAAGAGAAGATAGTGGATGTTGTTATTTTTCTGTTTCTTGCTTGATGGATTAAAAAAACAGCAGGTTTCTCCATGAACAACAGCAAGACAACCCCACAGAGGTTGGAAACCTGATGGGCAGCAATGACAGAGGTGATGGCGAGAATTTCGCCAGGTGTCAGCTCATGGTAGTTTGGTGTGTCTACGAATCTGTTCATCACAAGAGCTGTCCAGCGGATTGGTTATTCATTATTAAGACAATTCTCCAGAACAACTTTGGCGCATCCCCCTTGTCCCCCCCCAACAAAATGTACTTTAATAATCCTAAAATTTATAGGGCATTTTCATTTCAACTTAAATCTAAGAACATTCTGACATTTGAAGGCTTTGTTTTGCTATTTGAAAATCAGTATTATAGGTGCCAAGTTGATTCACACTTGAGTGTCAAAGACTTTCATTCACAAACCAGGTTGTCTGGTTGTAAGAGGAAGGAATGTTGGACATAGTGGTGAAGGGAATGGAGGGAGAGATGTGGCATGGTGCTGGAGAGGGATGATAGAAGGAGAAATGTTGGGCATGGGGCTGGTGGGCAGGGGTGAAAGATGCTGCACATGGTCCAGGGGATAAGAGAGGAATAAATGCTGGACCATGGTAGGAGGAACCAACAGAAGAATTTGCAAAAGACGGGAAAGTGGAAAAAAAGAAACTGGGTCCAACTTGATGGAAATATAAGTCTTCAGACAACAAAGGTAAAAATCAGAATTTATTGACTAAAATATGTTAGCTTTGGGAAATATATATAGCAGATGTCTTTGTATTGTGTTTAAAAGAAAAAGAAATGCATTTCTGGTTTTATTTCTATAGTGCTGAAGTACTTGCAGACCCTTGCTGTGTGCTGGTGGGGATCCCTAAGCATCGCCAGCAGAGGACCTCCTCTAATGAGGCCAGAACTCCCCTCCACCAAGCGCAGCAGTCGCTGGCAGCATCCATGAGCCACTGAGGTGCCAGCATCTGTGTCTCAGGGACGCTACTGCTGCCTGCCAAGCTTGGCAAAAGGAACCCCCGGCCACCTGCAGAGGAAGTACTAAGCTGCCATAGCTTGGGGGTCCTCATCAGCTTAGTATTTATATTTACATTAGAGGCTCTGGTAGAAACCCGTTTATAAACTATGTATTCTTCCCAATGAATATTTCCAAATTAATAAAATGTCTTTGCTTATTTATAAATGGATCTCTAGCAGATCCTTTAATTCAGTAGCATAATTAAATGAAATAACTACTTCTGAAGTTTATAGGGATGGGCGGGGATGGATTTGATTCCAGTGGTGATGGGTGGGGATGGGTTTAATTCTACCGTGGATGGGCAGGGACGGGTTTGATTTCTGTTCCCGTGCAATTCTCTACTTCAAAGCTGTACCCTTCAGTGTCACTCATGTGCCTGCAGGTGTTGTCTCCTATCCATCTTGCCTACAAATACTCAGTCATAAGTAATAGATTGAGCCAGTTATGGTTTTACCCCCATTACAGCTATGAATTTGCAGGCCTCCCATAGTAGAAAATGTTGGCAGTAGCCCATAGAAGCAACAGGTTTTAAACCAAGCAGGCAACACCTTTCCCTGATGACCATGGAACTTGTCAGTAGTCTTTACATGAGCCTATCTCCACAATGCATCTTTAAGGGATGGGCTGTCATTTGCTGTGACATGGAAAATATCATCAATATAGCCCATGTTATTGCATGTCAACATTTTATGTGTCCTTAACATGTGCCAATAATAGCACACACTCTGTAAATAGTATACACTTTTTGCAGAGGATACAATCTTAATTACATTGCTCCTGTAATAACAAAATGGCCACCCCCCCCTAAAAAAAAATAACATAGAAACAAGATGGCAGATAAAGGCCAAATGGCCCATCTAGTCTGCCCATCCACAGTAACCATTATTTCTTTTTCTCTCTGAGAGATCCCACGTGCCTATCCCAGGCCCTTTTGAATTCAAACACAGTCTCTATTTCCACCACCTCTTCCGGGAGACTGTTCCACGCATCTATCACCCTTTCTATAAAAAAGTATTTCCTCAGATTACTCCTGAGCCTATCACCTCTTAACTTCATCCTATGCCCTCTCATTGCAGAGTTTCCTTAAAGAGACTTGACTCATGCACATTTATATTACGTAGGTATTTAAATGACTCTATCATATCTTCCCTCTCCTGTCTTTCCTCCAAAGTATACAGATTGAGATCTTTAAGTCTGTCCCCATACACCTTATCACGAAGACCACACACCATTTTAGTAGCCTTCCTCTGGACCGACTCCATCCTTTTCATATCTTTTTCAAGGTGCGGCCTCCAGAATTGTACACAATATTCTAAATGAGGTCTCACCAGAGTCTTATACAGAGGCATCAATACCTCCTTTTTCCTACTGGCCATACCTCTCCCTATGCAACCTAGCATCCTTCTAGCTTTCGCCGTTATCTTTTCAACCTGTTTGGCCACAATCACACCCAAGTCCCTCTCTTCCGTCGTGCACATAAGTTCTTCACCCCCTAAACCAGGGGTAGGGAACTCCGGTCCTCAAGAGCCATATTCCAGTCGGGTTTTCAGGATTTCCCCAATGAATATGCATGAGATCTATTTGCATGCACTGCTTTCAATGCATATTCATTGGGGAAATCCTGAAAACCCGACTAGATTACGGCTCTCGAGGACCGGAGTTCCCTACCCCTGCCCTAAACGGTACTGTTCCTTCTAGTTTTTGCAGCCCAAATGTATGACCTTGCATTTCTTAGCATTAAATTTTAGCTGTCAAATTTCAGACCATTCTTCAAGCTTCACCAGGTCTTTCTTCATGTTATTCACACCATCCGGCATGTCTACTCTATTGCAGATTTTGGTATCATCCGCAAAGAGACAAATCTTACCTGACAACCCTTCAGCAATATCATTTATAAAAATGTTAAAAAGAACAGGATCAAGAACAGAATCTTGAGGCACACCACTGGTAACATCCCTTTCCTCAGAGCGATCTCCATTGATCACTACCCTCTGTCGCCTTTCACTCAACAAGTTCTTGATCCAGCTTGCCACTTTGGGACCCATCCCAAGGGCACTCAGTTTATTTATCAGACATCTGTTTGGAACACTGTCAAAGGCTTTGCTAAAATCTAAATACACCACATCTAGCGCACATCCTCTATCCAATTTTCTGGTCACCCAGTCAAAGAAATTGATCAGATTTGTCTGACCAAGACCTACCTCTAGTGAATCCATAAAAATTCCTGTGAATGACTTAGGAAATAATATAGAATGGAATGTTCTAGTCATGCACGCCTAGCATCCGTGCCCCATTGCCACAATTTGGATTACTATAGAACATTTCTTTAGGGATTTGTTCAGATCCTTGATATGGTGTGTGGTTTTTCGCACAGCATATGCAAGGATTTGAACTTCCCACCTTTAAAAAAATCAACTTACCGGGTTACTAAACAGCTCTAGGTTATCAAGGACAAGTTTTGACAGGCCATGGATTTTTAGAGCAGATTTATTTTTATGGTAGCGCTTACCTAACCTATCTTAAGGGACAATCTCACCCCCCCACCCCCAACCCACTGCCAGACAGATTTAGAGGATTTTTGCAATGAATATGCAGAAGATAAATCTGTATGCAGTGGAGGCAGTATATTCATATCTATCATATGCATATTCATTGCAGATGTCCTGAAAACCTGACTATCTGGGGATTCCTTAAGAAAGGTCTGGAAATCACTGTTTGACAGAAATGAATGGACCAATCTGAATTATAAATTTGTGGAATGAGCTAAGTCAGGGCTGGATTAAATAATTCTTTAAGACACGAAGGCAGTTGTCAACCCTACTAGAAAGACCTGCAAATTCAGGCTCTGAAAGCTTTGTTTAATTTTAATTTGGAATTTATATACATGTATTTCTTTTCAAATTAATACTGTAGGCAAAAAAGAAATATCATTTTGTATAATATGAGCCATCGAAGCAGTGAGCTGTCTCTAGTGGAAACCAGGAATGCCCAGGAGGTGGCAGGGCATTTGATGAACAAATTCCTTTTCCCTTAGAGGCTCGGCAGAAAGCTGGAGCAGTTTGCACTTCTCCCAGGGATAAAAAGGAAGATTAGGAAGATGTGGCCTAGAAGCAAAAGACATTTGCAAACTCTGTAGTGTCTAGAGAAAACGTAGGTCTGTGATTTTCATATATCACTGCTTGCTTGCTATGCAGTAGACTGATTTGCCCTTTGTAGCAAAACCTCTGAGTATGACAGGTCCATCAGCACAAACATACGATGCCTGAGGATACCTGGAGACCAGAATAATTACTTTTTAATGAACTGTGAGTGGGTTAAAATGAGTAAAATGACATGAAATATGTAAGAAATAACTTCTAAACTTGCATGAATTTCCATAACGCTTTCCATCTAAAGTAGATTTCAGTTTGTTTTATGATGCCAGGAAGTCTGCTGTGAATGGCCTGACAACCTATTTCTGATGCCTGCATGACACGAATTCCCAGAGAGAATGGAGACCAATGTTGTTTGTATCTAATTTCAGCTAGATATACCAAGGTGCAGAAAGCTTGTGTGACTTGTGGTGAAAGAAATTCTCTTTTGTTTTGTTGCCTATGCAAGGCTCTCATCTCTTATTCCCTTTAAAATGCGTGGTGAATATGTACACTTAGCATTTGTGGGAAGCAGAGGGGAGGGGAGAAAATGGGAGGATCAAGACAAAAATAAATAGCAATCCTTGACCTCTAGCTTTGAGTAGCAGGCAGAACTAACACAATAAACCAATGAAGTGGAGTGTGAACTGAGGGATTCTCATTTTTCTGACTTCATGCTTTGTACCGCTAAACTGGTAGGCCAAAAGTCATTGTCCTGTTTGCTAGTTTTTCAATGGCCATTTTATGAAAATACCTAGGAACATATGTGGTTTTATAAAATAGGCTACAAGTAGGTTCCTAATTGATCTCTTAATTTAGGTGAGTTTTATAAAATTTCCCTCATTTTGTATATAAGTTTAATATTAAAAACTTATGATGGGAAGGATGGTGGTAGGATGATTATGACTATGAGTATATTAAAATCTTTGAGGGAGGGAATTGGGTCTGAAAGTTAATTGGTGGGAGGAGGTTTAGGGTTACCATATGGCTCCAGAAAAAAGAGGACGGATTAAGACATCCGGGTTTTACTTCCATTTGTTTTAATAACCCTATATGAGAGTGAAGGTTCAATTAGAACATCTAATGAGGGGCTTATTCCAAGCTGAGGTAATTTTCTGGCTTTTACAAGAAAGGATCTGCCTGGTATTTTTCATATACTTGGTATATTGGGCTTAATTGTTGTAGTTTTTAGAGTAGAGGGGTATTTTTAAAGAAGCTTTTAGTTGTTTGGATTTTTGTTTTATCTCACAATAAGTAAGTAAAAGTAAGAGGAAAAGAAGGCTGCTTTGGTTCTCAAAAGTAGTAGCTGAGAAGGTAAGGAATAAGAGCTAGCTTACATAAACTACAAAAGATCACAGAAAGAGGAAGACAGGCAAAAAAATCTGTAAAGTTAAGAGAGGCTGGTCTTGTCAGGAAAGCAAAGATGCACATGGAAGAAAAAATAGCTGACACAGTAAAACAGGGAGACAAGACTTTTTTTTTAGATATATTAGTAATAGGAAGAAGTGCAAAAGTGGCATTGTTAGACTCAAAGGTAAAAGGGAGGAATATGTAGACGCTGATAAAGAAAAGGCTGAATTGCTTAAAAAATATTTCTGTTCTGTGTTTACGGCTGAAGCGCCGGGAGCGGGACCGCAGAAGACAAACGTGAATAGGGATGGAGGAGTAAAGAGAGCAAGGCAAATAATGTTCTTTTAAGACATTATACATCTGAGGATAAACAGTAAATATTCAAGACATTTTTTACATATATTAGTGTTAAGACGAAGTGCAAAAGTCATAAGACTCAAGCATAAAGAGGAGGAATATGTAGAGGCTGATGAGAAAAAAGTGGAATTGCTTAACAGATATATTTGTTTGATGTTCACTAAGAAAGGATTTGGAACATGACCACAGAAAATAGCCATAAACTGGAATGGAAGTGAGGTGGATCTCGATCCAATTTCAGAAGACCATGTTCATGATTTACTGGCTGACCTAAAAATCAACAAAGTGATGGGGCTATCTCATGTTTTTAAGGTAACTAGGGAATATTTTAGTATCTCAGCTGTTTGACATTTTCAATGCTTCCTGATGCATGGGAGAAGTTCTGGAGAGCTGAAGATGGGTGGATGAGCTTCCTCTCTAGAAAAGTAGGAGGAAGAGGCTGGTTAGTCTGACCTTAGGGTAAGTTGATTAATGGAGTTGGGAAGGATCATGAATTGAGAGCCCTGCCCAAGACCTTCCTGTATATAGCAATAGGAGGTGGACTGAAGGGGGGGGGGCAATATGCTTACCATCAGTTGCTTGATGGTTGGGTGCTCCTCACTCTCCCGCCCAGCAGCTGGCTCCTTGTGCACAATCTCTACACGGATGTCATTCTTGGCTGAGACCACACCTTTCAAGTCTGATGGGAAGAAAAGGGAGAATATATTAGCTGCCTAGACTAGGAGCATCCACAGGGCCTATGAGGAAAAGAGTCTGAATTTATTCACAGGTTCACAGCTAGAGGGAAAGTATCCCCTATGTTTCTATATCCAAAGGATTTCAGAAAGCCATCCTGTCCTATCCATCTATGACCTTTGACATATGCATTCCTGTATCCAGAGCACATTACACAAACAGATACCTGCTAAAATCCTACAAATTTAGACAGCATCAATTCAAAGGCCTTTCACTTAGAGTCAAAGATATCTTAAATTAAATGACTCTGAAGATCCCAGGTCCAGTCTCGGTGAAAGCTGGGGTAAATTCCTTTATTAGCAACAAATTGTAAAGGTATTTTTTGTCAAATTTTTACTTTTTAGGTATATAACTAGCAGACAAAAAAAATCACTACCTTGTGAACTGTCACTGCATACAAAAAGTTAATCAAACAAGTCTCAGAAACACTGACTGAACACAGTGTTTAAATTAATACTATTACCAATCAGTATTATGGTTCCAAAATTTGGGTTTTTAAAAAATATTTGTAAAATTTTCACATGATTGGTGGTACAGTACTCCCCCGAAATTCACGGGGGTTATGTTCCAGGAGCACCCACGAACTTTGAAAAACCGCGAATATTGGATGTGGGGATCGGAGGCAAGAGAGGGCTACAGGGGTGGTGGCTCACCAGGACTTCTGCCCATCTACAGTTGGCTGCCAATCTGCTCTGCTTTCTGCTGTCTTATGCTTTCGGGACTTTCTTTGGAGTCATTGTAGTCTACAAACACGCATGGAAAAAATCCACAAATGACTGAGTCCGCGAATTCGGAACCACAAATTTGTGAGGGTATACTGTATTGGAAGCTCTATTTATCTACAGAACAGGTATAGCATCCATAGCAGCTGTGTGAGTGTAAGGACCTGTTGCCTTACTAAAGAGTAAACAGATTAAGGGGCATTTTCAAAATGATGTCCAAGTCAGAACGTCCTAAACAGACATCCATCTAACACGTAATATGTATTTTTGAACAGGATACAGCCCATTAGAAAATATGTGATATGGACATCCATGCACTTGAAACAGTGTGTGGCACAGTGGTTAGAGCTACAGCCTCAGCACGTGAGGTTGTGGGTTCAAATCCTGTGCTGCTTATTGTGACCCTGGGCAAGTCACTTATTGCCCCAGGTACATTAGATAGACTGTGAACCCACCAGGGCAGACAGGAAAAAATACTTTGAGTACCTGAATGTAAACCATTTAGACTATAAGTGGTATATAAATGCTTAATTAAATAAAATAATAAACATCCATTTTACAAACTGAAACGTCCAAAATTTAAATGAAGGAAAACAAGGGACATGGGCATCTGTATACCAGCATTCTTAGAAAATGGCCACATAGATGTCCAGCAAAGTGGAGGGTCAGCCTAGTGTTTTTTGTTTCTGGAGGTCTCACAATTTAAAAGTGTTGAAGAGGGATTTATAATACCTTGATTTATAGTTTACTGTACTAACTACTAATTATTCCTCAGACTTGCTTCCTACTTTGTTAAGAATGCCCATAACACCTGAAGCTGTCACAGAGCCTGGTATCCCTTTCCAGTTTTGCTTTTGAGGAGAGGGAGATGGACAGCAACCACTGGTGTCATGCCTTAATCCTCCTAATGGACAGCTGCTCAATCAGAGCACCTTTCTGTAACCTGAACGTTCCTGAAACAGGTCTAAATAAGAAAATCCTTCTATTTAGACATTAACATTTTTTAACAAAAATAAATTGAAGTGACAATAAAACCACAATAACTTAGAGAATGTCACTCACCAGCAGTGGATTCAATTTCTCAGATCTTACATTCACACAAAAAGATGGAGAAAAAGCTTCAATTATTATATCATTGATGATATATCATTGATGATTATATCATTGATGATTTTTAAGCTAGCATTGTTTTTGTCATTGGCAAAAAAACTCACACCAGAAAAGAATGTAGGGACCTAGAGAGCATTCAACCCCACTACTGTGCACTGAAATATTTTTTAAATTTTTATTTTCATTAAATATCTAAAAGGCATCATATATATATATAAAAAAAGCCTATACATATAGAGGCATTTGAACTAACAGATGAAGAGTAGAAAAAGAAAAACTTAGCTCTGGCGCCAGAACCTTGCTGTCAAAGACCAACTTAGCAGATAGCAAAAATCATCAAATAAATGGCATTGAGGGTTGCAGCAGTTGGCGACAGGCCAACATTTCTTTCCCTTTGGAAAAAAACTGTTGGGTGTCCAGATTCCAGGAACTCTCTAGTCCTGTCCAAAACATGCTCCAGTGTTGGATGTCCCTATTCTGCCTTTGCAAAATCAAGTTTGTAAGTTTAATGTGCATGGATGTCCTTTTCAGCCTTTTGAGATGTCCATGGGCTTTGAAAATGAGCACCTTTATTTAGCACACAGAGTGGCATGTTTCTGAAGACCCCTTTGGATCTGTGTGGTAAGTGATTTCTGATAGTACAGAACATGCTGAGCCTCGTTGAGACGGTCCCAGCTTGATTTTTACCAGAAGAAGAGAAAAGAGCCTGTTGCTGATTAACGCTGGTTTTTACTACATTGCAATAGAGCTTCTTACCGCGGGGCTGGGGAGATAAATGCTCTGATGCTCATAGGATTTGAATGAGCATTGTAGCATTTACCTCACTGGCCCGTGGTAAAAAGCTCTACTGCGGTTTAGTAAAAGAAGCCCTATGCTCTTTGGAGTACTAAGATCATCAGGAATTGCAAATTCATTAGTACATATGGTTTGTTATCATGCCTTAAACTGATTTTGTGTGCACTAAATTTTGTGATGTATATTGAGTTACAATCCAACATAAGAAGGGACGTAGTAAGATATGTGTGTGTGTGTGTGTGTGTAAGGGGGGGCAGCAAACTGACCCAGGTGCCATCTTCACGCGGGTGCAGGCCTCTCCTCCTTTCATCCTCTCCGCCCCCTGCATACCTCTTTAATTGTTTACTGGCACAAGCTGCATCTTCTACCTGCTGCTCACGCTGGCCTCTGCTCCCTTCTGATGTCACTTCCTGGTCACACCACCCGTTCTTTCATCTCTTTGCCAGCTACATTTTACGCTCTCACCCCTTCACAGACTTGTCCTTTACTCTGTCATCTCCAGTGTCTTTCAGCTCCTTCCCAGCTTCCATCCAGGCACTCTTTCCCTCCATTCTCACCCCATCCCTGCCTCCCTATTCCTGCCCATTGGGTGTCTCCTGCTGAGAAAGAACAGGATCCAGCTCTGGGCTACTGCTACTTGTCCTCTCAACCCTTCTTACTCCTCTCCAAACCATGACAGTAGGAGGACCACCAATTAATCATGTCATCTACTGCCATAGGACTACCTTAGGTACAGTCTTCTGATATTATATAATTACTAATGTTTAAGCCCGTTACATTAACGGGTGCTAGAATAGATGTGTAGACTTTTAGCACAATGGATCGCTGAGGCGTTTCTTTCTTTTTTTATCTCTGTCTGTCCTTTTTTTTCTCTCTCTGCCCCCCTTTCTTTCTTTCTGTCTCTGTCCCCCTGTCTGTGTGTCTCTGTCTTTCTTTCTATCTGTCTCTTTCCTGGCTTCTTGTCTTACTGTCTGTCTCTCTCCCTGTCCCCCTGTCTTTCTGTCTGTCTCTCTCCCTGTCCCCCTGTCTTTCTGTCTGTCTCTCTCCCTGGCTTTCTGTCAGTCTTTCTTTCTGTCTCTTCTCCCTTCCTTTTACCTCCCATGTCCCCTGTCCAGTAGTAGCCCTTCTCCCTTCCTTTTACCTCCCCCCTGCCAGCTCCTTCAGAAGTACTGTTCCCAATACACACACTTCTCCCAAATTTAAGCAAAATATTTACACCCCTCCCCCAAAGCAAAGCAAGATTGCGCCCTGATCCCAAACAATCACACCCTTCCCCCAAAGAAAACCAAGATAGTTTATTGTTCTCAACCAATTAAAACCCTCCCCCCAAATCAAATCAAGATTGTTTCCTGTCCCCAACAAATCACACCCCTCTCCCCAAATGGAAACAAGATTGTTCCCTTCCCCCCTTCCCAGCACTCCCCCTTTACCTAAAGTACATATAAGCTCGTTCACTGATTCCCCAGCACACACACTTCACCCAAATTAAAGCAAAATATTTCCCTTCCCCAAACAGGCTTATTTGAGAAGTTTAGCTTGTGCAAGATAGTTCACAGCTCCCCCAGCAAACATCCTTCCCACAAAACAAAGTAAAATAGCTCCCTTCCCCATGCAGGCTTATCTTGGAAGTTTTCCTTTTTCTCTAAGAGAGATGGGGCAGGTCCCGCAGTAGGCTTTTCTCCAGTTGGGGAAAATGTTGAGGTTTTTTTTCAGTTGGATAAACTGCTGAGTGAAAAAATTCACATGTCCCTTTTTTTCGGAGATAGATGGGGCAGGTCCCGAAGCAGGAAATCACCGTGTGTTTTTGTTAATAGTTTAGAAGTTTTTCTTTTTTTTGGAGGCAGATAAGGCAGGTCCCGCAGCAGACTCCTCTTGTCAGCTGGGGAAACTGGAGTTTTTTGGGGTGTTTTTCGAAAGCAGAAGGGGCAGGTCCCGAAGCAGGCGCCTCTTGTCAGCTGGGGAAACTGGAGAGTTTGTTGTTTTTTTTTTTCTGAGGCAGAAGGGGCAGGTTCCGAAGCAGGCTTCTCTTGTTAGCTGGGGAAACTGGTGATGGTTTTTTTTGTTTTTTTTTCAGAGGCAGATGGGGGCAGGTCCCAAATCAGGCTCCTCTTGTCAGCTGGGGAAACTTGCGTGGTTTTTTTTTTTTCGGAGACAGATGGGGCAAGTCCTGCAGCAGGCTCCTCTTATCAGCTGGGGGAACTGGCGAGTTGTTTTTTTTTTTTTGGAGGCAGATGGGGCAGGTCCCGAAGGAGGCTCCTTTTTTAAGTTTTGGAAACTGCGGCGTGTGGAAAACTCCACAGTGAACGGCAACAACTATAGGCTGTAAAGCGCAACAATCAGAGGCTCCAAAGCGCAACAACCAGAGGCTCCATGCAGGGTAAAACGCTGCATGAAAAAACCAACCGTCGTTGAGGAAAGCAACATAACCGTTGCTGGGGAAACTGCCGCGTGCAAAGTGACACAGGCTCTTTCTAATGCGCATGCGGAGGCACGGCACTATGGAGGCATGGAGCCATGAAGATGCATGCATGCAAAGGGTTTTATTATAGCGGATATTTCACTCTTCATACTGTCACAATGACCTCATGACAACAAGAAGCGATATGCTGAGTAGTCCAAAATTCTAAAACCCATGGCTCCCCATGGTCGCTATTCTCCAGATTCTGTATGGGATGCTCAATTTTGGGTGTGGATCTTAGATCTGTGCTTAATCTAGTCAATTAATAATAATAATCTTCTTGTATACTGCCCAACCATAAGTTCCAGGCAATTCACAACAAAGAAGGACTGTGCAATCAGTGAAACATACATATGAACAGAGATACAACAATAATCAAGTTACAAACTTATCAAACAGATAAGTTTTTAATAACTTTCTAAAAGCATAATATGATTGTGCTTGTGGAATCAGAATACTTAACCAGGAATTCATCTTTCCTAACTGAAATACAAAAGTCATCTAAAAATCTCTTGTAACGACAAGCTTTTAAAGATGGATACATGAACAAACAATTATTTTGGGCAATTTTGTTCAACTTATATAACTTAAATTGGGAGGATAGGTATCCTGGAGCCAAACCAAACAGAGCTTTAAAGCAGATGCAACCAAATTTAAACAAAATTCTTGCTTCAAATGGCAACCAATGAAGTTGTTGATAGAAAGGACTCACATGGTCACATTTTTTAAATCTGAAAATCAAATGCACTGCCGTATTTTGTATTACTCGAATACAATTTAAGATTTTCTTATAAGATGCCAAGTAAATAATGGTGCAGTAGTCAAGGGCAGATAGAATTAAAGACTGAACCACTAATCTAAAAGATACTTAGTCAAAATATTTTGTGATGGTTCAAAGTTTCCAAAGAATCACAAAGCATTTTTTTATCATTAGATCAATAATTGGAGTTAAAGTGAAACACTGCTTGCATATGGACCATTATTGCATGGGTCCAGATTATATACAATGGCAACATGCCTCCCGATGATGCTGGGTTTGTATGCAGGACGTATTTGCATGTAGTACAATGCAGTATAGCCCTTGATGCCTAGTGAGTGCTTTTTTGGCAATTTTTGTAAGAGAACTCCAGAGGCAGATGGGAAGCAGCCAAAAAGCCTGGTTTTATGAGTGATTTTTGGTGACTTTTGCAGAAGAACTCTGGAGTCAGGCGGGAGGCAGCCGAAAAACCTGGTTGTGCGAGTGCTTCTTTGGTGGCTTTTGTAAGACAACTCCAAAGCCAGATTCATTTATACGTGGCTCCAAGGTCTTTGCCTCCCATCTACCTTGTACTATTGGCGCTCAACTGTAAGAAGCACTTAATTGGCAGTACATAGGAATTAGGTGCTGATCTGCCCTATGCCATATCCTATCATATGCATTGCCAAATTTCATAGTGTGCAGCTCCAAAGGGGGCATGGCGATGGGAGGGACATGGACAGATTAGGAGGCATTCCCAGAAATAAGGCACATTGTTATAGAATACCTACATTTGTGTGCCTAACTACCATCAGTGGGGTGCAGGCATAAATATTCATGCCCAAAATTAGGCATAAAGGCATGGATTCTCTAAATGGTGGCTGCCTTAAAAGAAGCCACTGATTGTGTGCCAATCACATGTTTAGAGAATCATGCCTCAGACAAAAATAGATGTCAGAAATGTAGGCCAGGGTTTTCACAGCCTATATTTCCTGCGCCTACCTTTAACGTGAATTGCGCCTCTGGAGGTGCCTTCCAGTGCCTAATGCTATTTCCAGCATTAGCCACGCCTACAGCGGTGTTAGGCACTGGTTGGCACTTCCAGAAGCGTGCTTGTGGCACAGTTTGTTTAGGTGCTGGTAGGCGCCTTGAAATTTTAAGTACCGTTTGAAACAGCGTTTCCCACTTAACTTAGGCACCTAATTTATGGTGCTGTTTATAGAATTTTCCCCAAATTGAGCTCTAAGTTAGTATTCTGTAAAGGATGTTCGCAAAAGTGTCCTTTATGGAATATTAGCTTAGTTCTGATCATCCCTATTTGGCTCATACTACCCCCCAAGAGCTGCACTGTCCCACAACAGAACACAACATATGAGGCTGCAGTGTAAGCTTTTCTTACATAAGCTACTCCATGAAAAAAAGAAAAAGTACAGCATGGCCATCAGCAGTTTAAGCTGCAAACACATATAGTGCTCCATTACAGAACAAGCACGTATAGGCAGTAGCAATGTGATCTTCCTTAAGTTTTCTTAACCTTGCTCTGGAAGTGTCACCTATATAGGTGAGGGAGTAATTCAGGTTTCATGCCTATGGAGTATTTGGCTTCCTTACAGAGGCTGTCAGTGACTGCTAGATTGTGCTAATGAATTCTGTGAATTGGACTGCAGCCACCAGCTTGTTTCATAGCTGTCATCAAAAGGCTTTTAGGCAGTAATAATTTTTAGTTACTACCAATATGAGTCAGATTTGAATTGGCAACCTGAACGAGAATGGCTCTTTAACATTGAGTCAAGTTGAGAGTGGAGGAGCATAGCACTTTGGCAGCAGAGTTTGCAACTGCCCCAGACTGTTCCCAGCCAAGTATGATAGCAGATATTTGCGAGACCTACCGTCTGTGATGCCACTGTGGTGGTGGCTCTGGAAGCTCTTTAAATATCATCTGCACTGTGGTCTGCTGAGATTGAATGGAAGACTGTAGCACATTGACAGTGCAGATCACTGCTGCTACAGCCCATTAGCAGACATTTGTGATCTCTACCCTCTGTGAGATCATTAGAAGGCCTCCAGAAAGTCCTTAAATAGCATCTGCCCTGTGGTTAAGTTGGAAGAGAGAGGAGGTCCATAGCACATTGATGACAGCATCTACTTTTGCCATGGACTGTTTCCAGTCAAGCGTATTAGCAGGTACTTGTGAGACCTACCCTTTGTGATATCACTGGGGCCTCCAGAAGCTCTTTAAAGATCTGCACTATGGTGTGTGTGACCATAGGTGCATGTCCAAAGGGGCATACCCTGCCCCTTAGGAGCCCATTGGAGCACCACATAGGTACCGTTGAAGTTTTAGCTATGAATCTTGGCATTTGGATTTATGGGTAAGCATAAGTTTAAGTCTAAAGGTAATGCAGCATCTTGTTACAGGCACTGCTTTACTGAATGCACCTCTCTTCCTCTTCCAATGGTTTCATTGACTATTTATCTAAGTGGTTCTCCAATGGTTTCATTGTCATCTTTGGGGACTTTGTCATCAGGATCCCTGATCTCCTCTGCTTCTCTTCATATGTTTCTTTGCCTAGTGTCTTTGAATGAAGATAGTTCATTGGAATTAGATGCTAAAGATCAAAATATTTCCTTAAAGGACTAAGGGTTGGCTATTATGACTGGAAGGGATGCTTCATAGGACGGTCACCCAGATATGCACTTTTACTTTAATTTCAAAATGTTTCGATTTTACAAGTTTCTTAGGGAACTCTCAAGATAATATTTCTTCTACAGCAAATGCTCTCATTATCTTGGCATATGAGAAAGATAAAGTTTCTGTTACAAAGGCTTATTTTAGGAAAAAGGATTCTTTGTTCTGTGGTGCAAAAATTCAGATTGTATCTGATGTTCACTCAATCTCGCTTCACAGGAAATCTTTTCAAATGTGGACTTTCAAATGTTGCTAAATGGAGAAACATAATGTGACCCGCTGAGTGAAAATGTACCAAAAGTGGGGTATGTGACTTATTTTTTTACCACAAGATACGAGGGGGTGCTGAAAAGTTCTCAGCTCAACCAACCAACTTCCTAAATTCAAAGTGTTATTTTGGCACTGTAGCGGGAAAGAGTGTTATCTTATTTTGTTAAGTGCCAAGTTGTAGAAACAAAATTTTGTGGGTTTTTTTTTTACATTGTTTCAGATCATTGTTTGAACCATATCCACATCATTCTCGTCTTGGCTGGTCTGAGAATTTTTCGGCACCCCCTCATAGAAGGACATCAACTATAAAATCTGCCAAATTTCAGCCTCAGATATGGGCTAATAACATCTTTAAAAAAACTGAGAAACCTTTATCACAATAAAGCAACTAACCCCAGAAATAACATAATCCACTTTGGGTACCTGCAGTTTTTAGGCTATAGGACACGAAAAACATCAAGATAAATTTTTTGGTCTTTAATTTGGTTAGTTCTATGCACATCCAGGGTGGGAGGGTGGGTTAAAATGTTTATTATTTATGATGATTATTTATTGGAAGGGGGGTGGGTGGGTGGGATAAAATGACTTACTGTGTATGAATACTTTAAGTTGTATGTGCTTTCACGCTTTATTGTCTGTTTATTAATCTATACATTGCACTGTTAAATATTTTGAAACTAAATAAAATATTTTAACAAAAAGAAAAACGAAAAACATCAAAGTTGTTAAAAGAGACTGTATCGTTCAATTTTACTGACCCTTATTCTGCAGTGCCCATAACTTTCAAAAATGAAAGTTTCACTTGCAAACGTTTGGTACCTTTTTACTCAGCAGATCACATATATTAGCAATAGAACTGTAGATTTCCTCTCTCCAGCCTGTTTCTGTCTTCACTAATAAAGACTGTCTTACTTTTCATTTTAAATTAGAGATGATGGAAAATGCACGTAGAGCAAGGAATTAGCAGTTCTTAAGTTTTTCCTTTTACACATTTGTTGTCACCTGAAATTTTGTTAAGAAAATATTTCAAGGAATTTTAAACATTTCTTAAAGCAATACTTTATTCATCGCTAATTGTTACTATAAACCAACTAAACAGTGAGTAGAGCTGCAGGATCACGAGGCGGCAGATACTTTAGTTTCACAAAGTTTCGATTTTACGAGTTTCTTAGGGAACTCTCAAGATAATATTTCTTCCACAGCGAATGCCCTCATTATCTTGGCATATGAGAAAGATAAGGTTTCTGTTACAAAGGCTTATTTTAGGAAAAAGGATTCTTTGTTCTGTGGTGCAAAAATTCAGATTGTATCTGATGTTCACTCGATCTCGCTTCACAGGAAATCTTTTTGGCTTCTAAACCCTCAGGTGTTAGCTCTTTTGCCTGAAATTCCCATATAAATAAATGTATGCTTTCTTTTTAAGATAATACTTATGTATTTAATAAATTTCATACAATTGGAGTGAAATGGTGTAGTGGCTGTGTTAGTCCACTTTTCAAGGTAATATACAGAAATAAAACAAAAAACAAAGGAAATAAGGTAATACCTTTTTTATTGGACCAACTCAATGTATTTTTTGATGAGCTTTCAAAGGTAACCCTTCCTCAGATCAGAAATACGCATATGAATATATTGTGTGCATTATATATTTTTCTCTATTTCCTAAATGTTATTTGAAGTATGTTTCAAAATTGCAATAGACAGCAGCAGCACACACACACATAAAAACATTGATTTAATTCCCTCTAGCTATCAATGTCCTCATAATGATAGAGCCGAAGGGGCTCATTTTCATAAAAGATAGACATCCAAGAGATAGTATAAACTGGAACTTGAATGTCTTACTTGTCAAAATGCCCAAGTGGGCATTTTTGAAACTGACTTTCTAGGCCAGTGGTTCCCATCTCTGTCCTGGAAGACCACCAGGCCAATCGGGTTTTCAGGCTAGCCGTAATGAATATGCATGGAGCAGATTTGCATGCCTGTCACTTCCATTATATGCAAACCTCTTTCATGCATATTCATTAGGGCTAGCCTGAAAACCCGATTGGCCTGGTGGTCCTCCAGGACAGGGTTGGCAACCACTGTTCTAGACGTCTTTCTGGTTGTTTTGTCTCCAGTGCATCTAAATTTTAGGGCACCACTTAGAAATGCTTGATGTCATTACGCATTCATCCTGCTCCTTATTATTATTGTATACCAGTTTCCCAGATCCTCAGCGGAGCCACCACATACTCAAATATATCTCATAGTATGTGGCTTTATGCTCCAACTCGTCATTGGATCAATTTATGTTACTTTTTGAATTATTTTCTCATTTATCATTTGCTTAATATTTATCTACTACAAGCTATATGGTCTCACCTCTCACATGGATAGTTACATCAACATGTTTCACCTATTGAACTTTACATTGCCTTGAAAAAATCTATTGATATTGAAAGAAACCTGAGCAAATTCTTGTGGAACAATTGCTAACCCCGAATCGCAATGCATAAACTCAAAAATAATAAGTCAAACAGGGGAGTCAACTTCCCGGATTTTCTTCAATAAGGTAAGGTAATTGCATTTCTAAGTGGTGTTTTGAATATTGCCCTTATTTAAGTTTATGACTTAAGAGTTAGCACCACTAGCCAATCTAAATTTTAGGGGGCATGTTAGAGGCATGTTTTGGATGGGCTTAGGACTTGGACGTTCTGCAGGGATATTCAAACTTTTAACAAAATATGTAGGGCACCATTTAGACGTTTGGGGCTGGACCTGTTTTTAAAACAAATAAGGGACAAAAAGTACCCAAACTGACCAAATGACCAATGGAGGGATTAAGGCATGGACCCCCTTACTCTCCAGTGGTTAGTGACCCCTCCCTCCACCCAAAGATATGAAACAAACAGTACATTCCAGCCTGTAGCTACAGATGGCCACACAGACAGCTGAGCAGAGCAGAGGAGCACTCTAAGGGGTACTGCAGTGAACATCACATAAAAAGTGCCAGGTATACATTTCACTATAACTTGCTTATATCATATGGTGAGTCCTCCGAAACTTACTGTACCTACATAAAAATAACACCTGCAGGCATAAGGGCTACTGCTGTGGTGTACAAGTGGGTACAGTAAATTTTGGGTGGGTTTCAGAGGGCTCACTATACAATATAAGCAGGTTATAGTGAGTGTACCTGGGACTTTTTAATGTGACATTCACTGCAGTACCCCCTAGAGTGCCTCTTTGCTCTGCTTGCTTTGCTCAGCTGTCTGTGTAGTTTGCTAAGAATGTTGGCTGCTTAGACAACCCAATAGCTTGTTTTTGTGTTTTTCATTTGGATGTCTTTGTATTCGAAAATAGCCACAAAAGATAGACCCACTAAGGGCCAAAACATCTAGACAGGTCATTTAAAAAAAGATAGACAACCTGCTGTTTTGAAAATGGACATTTTCTCTACTGGATTTCTGGGCATCTTTCCCAAAACATTCAAACTCAGATTTAGATGTCCTATCAAAAATGCCCCTCCAACTGAACTTTTGGTTTCTGCTGAAACCGAATTTGTGACTGAAACTGGCCACTCAGTTTCGACAGCACCTGAAACTGTAAATAAAAATCCTCCCCCCATCCAACCATAAAAGCCCCTCCAGCAGCAGTGGCCCCTACAATTATCCCCCCTGCAATTACACCCCACTCCCTACAATTAGACCTGGCCCTTCTCTCCTTGCTTGACACTGAAAACTCCAGGTGGTCTCTTTAGGGACAAGACTGAGCCCCTCTCACTCCTGCCTCGCATGCTGCTCCAATGGAAATAGCTGCTAAGACTTCCTGTGGGAACCTCACTAGACTGCTACGGCAGGTTCTGGCAGCCATTTTGTGGTTGGAACATGAACACACACACACACATATGTGGAGAGGGGTTAGAAAGAACTTTATGTTCTACATGCTTTTAACCACTTGTTTTATTTTATTCAAGAGGCTATATATGAACTTTTACTTATAAAAATCATAAGAACATAAGAATTGCCGCTGCTGGGTCAGACCAGTAGTCCATCGTGCCCAGCAGTCCGCTCACGCGGTGGCCCCTAGGTCAATGACCAGTGCCTTAAGAACATAAGAACATAAGGTGCAGGGAGGGGGGTATTTTAATATCACATGTTTTATATGATAATGAAATATATGGGAGGGAGGGTTGGGATAGGGAAGGGTATAAGAATTTGTGAGATGTGTCAATGATTATTTCTAAGTGATGTATTTATTGTTTATGTGATTTAATATATTTTAACACTTAATGTAATCTTGAAAATGAATAAAAAATATTTAAAAAAAAGAACATAAGCAATGCCTCTGCTGGGTCAGACCTGAGGTCCATCGTGCCCAGCAGTCCGCTCTCGCGGCGGTCCAACAGGTCCAGGACCTGTGCAGTAATCCTCTATCTATACCTCTCTATCCCCTTTTCCAGTAGGTAATTATCCAATCTTTTCTTAAACCCCATTACCGTACTCTGCCCTATTACGTCCTCTGGAAGCGCATTCCAGGTGTCCACCAAACGTTGGGTAAAAAAGAACTTCCTAGCATTCGTTTTGAATCTGTCCCCTTTCAACTTTTCCGAGTGCCCTCTTGTTCTTTTATTTTTTGAAAGTTTGAAGAATCTGTCTCTCTCCACCCTCTCTATGCCCTTCATGATCTTGTAAGTCTCTATCATATCCCCTCTAAGTCTCCTCTTCTCCAGAGAAAAGAGACCCAATTTCTCCAATTTCTCAGCGTATGAAAGGTTTTCCATACCTTTTATCAGACGTGTCGCTCTCCTCTGGACCCTTTTGAGTAACGCCATATCCTTCTTAAGATACGGCGACCAAAATTGGACGCAGTACTCCAGATGCGGATGCACCATCGCCCGATACAACGGCAGAATAACTTCTTTCGTTCTGGTCGCAATGCCCTTCTTAATTATACCAAGCATTCTATTCGCTCTCTTAGCGGCCGCTGCGCACTGTGCCCTCGGCTTCATTGTCATGTCCACCATTACCCCCAAGTCCCTTTCCTGTGTACTCTCATTCAATAATATCCCTCCCATCGCATAGTTGTACCTCAAGTTTCTGCTTCCCATAAGTAATACTTTGCATTTCTCAACGTTGAACTTCATCTGCCACCTCGTCGCCCATTCCCCTAGCTTGTTCAAGTCCCTTTGCAATTCTTCGCAGTCCTCTATAGTCCGAGCACCACTAAATAGTTTGGTGTCGTCTGCAAATTTTATTATCTCACACTTTGTCCCTGTTTCTAGATCATTTAATGAATATATTAAATAGCAGCGGCCCAAGCACCAAGCCCTGCGGTATACCACTTAACTAAGACTAGCCCTAACTGCCTACGTTCCGGTTTAGCAGGAACTTGTCTAACTTTGTCTTGAATCCCTGGAGTGTGTTTTCCCCTATAACAGCCTGAGCATTCCAGCTTTCCACCACTCTCTGGGTGAAGAAGAACTTCCTTACGTTTGTATGGAATCTATCCCCTTTTAACTTTAGAGAGTGCCTTCTCGTTCTCCCTACCTTGGAAAGGGTGAACAACCTGTCTTTATCTACTAAGTCTATTCCCTTCATTATCTTGAATGTTTCGATCATGTCCCCTCTCAGTCTCCTCTTTTCAAGAGAGAAGAGGCCTGGTTTCTCCAATCTCTCACTGTATGGCAACTCCTCCAGCCCCTTAACCATTTTAGTCGTTGCTATTTGTTACCGTGAACATGAATTTATATAGATCAAGTGGTTGCAATGTCAGTAATCATCAAAATATCAGGCAGGCAATCCATAAAGACATGTGGTATATAAATATGGTATTATAAGCTGGACTGAAGAATTAAAATCTAGAGACTGTATTGATAGAGAATGTAAAATATAAGCAAGAAATACTCAAAGCAAGAAAAAGGTAGGGCTAGGATTTAGAGCTAATCGAAGGAGAATGATATAACATGATTAATGAACCAGAAGAGAATTTTCCATAGAATGAAAATTCAATGCTAAGAATTCATCCATAGGAAGCTGAAAGGTACAGAAATAAAAAGAAATTACTAAAGGAGAGGATAGTGCACTTCTGGATGTGTCTCCAATAGAGATTATAGGAGCCAAAATAATGACAGGATAAGCGTCCTTAAACCATCAATCTGGATAGACACTTTTAAGTCTTCCAATAAAAGTCTTTATTATACCATATAGTTTTTGATTTGGGTCAAAATCTACATGGTATAATAAAGACTTTTATTGGAAGACTTAAAAGTGACAATCCAGTGTGATGGCATAAGGATGCTTATCCTAGTATATCTACTTTCTCATCCCTACTTTTGGTGGATTTGGTACTTCTTGGGCATGGGGACTTTTTTCTATTCTTTGTTGGTAATACATATATAGAAGTTAGGGGTGAAAGCAGAAGACCACAGATTAAAGACAGCACAATAGGCAGTTATAATAAAGAAAGAAAGAAAAAAAAATCAGCAGGTTGAATGAACCGAATGGTCTTTATTCACTAATATCTATGCTTCAGTGATCTGAGGATTCTTTCTGCTGCTTCAATTATGTGTTTACATGCTCCTCTTTGCCATTTTATTCTTAAATAATGTTAAAAGTAAAATAATCGTGATTCTTGATGATGCTGTGAGAACGCCCCCTAGCATCTCTCCTGCAACACAATTTTCCCGAAATTATATTGGCATCTCCTTTGGCCTTTGGGTTAGACCAATCTATAAAGACATGGCTGGCAATAAAAGGAAAGATTAATGACTTTCCTATGACTCATTAGTTTAATATAAAACATTGGTAGCAGATTTAGGGATCTTTAGAAATATAAATACTGAATCAGTACCAGTTTTCTTCCATGTGAATACTTTATTGCTTTGCATTCTAGCAGGCTTGAAGCCTTCATTTTCTGGATCCAGAAGAACCTTATAGTCTTGAGATTTATGTATACTGCCCAAGGAGACACAGTAGAGGGTAACTGGCAAACTGCAGAAATACGCAACAGTCAACCTCATCATATTAACACACTTCTACAGGTGGGCAATATGTTGTCAGTGCAGGATTACTAGCCAATACTGTAACTATCATTTAGGTATTCTTCTTGGGTGAAATTTTGGGTAGTATGATTATAAATTATATAAAAATTAATTCCAAAAATTGGAATCTTATAGATTAATCTACTCACTTGTTGACCATAGTTGGTAATGATTGACCATAATATGGCAGTACTGTACTTGTGATTGATGACTGTGGTCTAGAATGACTGATCAGACATAGCACAGCATTATGGTATTGGCTACTCTATGCAACCATTCTTGATGTTGAGTGAGTCTTGGTTTTGCTCCATTGCATGCAGGGAGATATACAGTAGTTCTATTTTTCTTAAGAGAACTCAACTAGAAAATCCAAATTACATTTTCAAGTTTACAATGGGGCATAACCTGGACTGGATCAGCCTGTCCCCCTTGACATGGAGCTACTATACATAGTTGCTATAGTCAGTGCCAAAGGGGCTGCAGAAACACAACTGGCAAACAGCTAGAGGAATCCATGGCAAATCAAGGCCAGTTTTTGACAACGACCACAAGCACACTTCTACTACAGATAACAATCTATGATTTCAGTTTTTCCTTGGCCTATGATACCCCACCCACTGCCACTTTAGAGAATGAAACAGCTTACTTCTCTGTGAGCGAGCACAGCAGAAAGCCACAATGGTGGCCATGAGGACGAGGAAAGCGACTCCAGCTCCTACAGCCACGCCTATGATTACAGCCATCGGTACAGATTCTGCAAGAAAAGGACAGAGGGCAAATCAACTGGAAGATAGATTCCGCATTATCTTTTCCTATCCTATTCACTCCACACACCTGTCAAGGCCTTACCCTTAAATCTGAGGGAAAATGTCCTCCCCACCCTCAAATGTAATAGGTTGACCTAAAATATGAGGTGATAGATGCCACCTGGAACTGACAATATAATCAACAATGTCTGTCAATTCTAGGCATTTCTTCCAATGAGTAGAATTAATAGGATAAACTTTAAGACTCCCATTGCATAGCAGTTTGTATCAGACCAGGTTTTATGGTGGGTGTCACTTGCCTTAAGTTTTAACTAAAGCTGGCCAACTGTTGCATTAGAAAATGCCATACTATGGCCAAGAAAATGCCAGACTTCAGTGATTTAGTAAAGAAAGGCAAGAGTTTTAAGTTTTAATTATATAGTGTTAATTTTCTCTATATATATTATAGCATATTAACATTGCTATATTCACTCAGAAGAGCTGTCAAAATAGTGTTATATGTCCAAGACAAATGCAGAAAGCACAGTGCCCAGTGCCCATTTACTGTCACCACAGCTATTATAACTTGGCAATCGTACCCAATGTGATGACATCCCATATAAGAATTATGTGAAATACTAAATATAATATCTCAGGAAAGGCAGGTCCCTTATTGCACCTCTCTGTGTGCCTTTAATACTCATTCCTCCAAAATCTCTCTTTTCCCTCTCCTTTCTTGATCTGCTGATCCCTCTTATTATATATTTATCCATTTATTGATTTCAAAATAGTTGGTTACTTGTGTCAAGATACCTCAAATCATGGTACAGACGGAAAATCAATTAACCAACAAATGACTATGAATAAGTCAATAAAACAATAGACAACAATATTAAATAGAAACCTCTTCCAAGTTGATATGTACAGACAGCAAACAGAGTCTTCATGAAACAACATGGAAAACATCTTTCTGCAGAACACACAATAATCAGGGAATGGGGTGGTGGAGGAGAAGTTGAAGTCCGCTGAAACTCAGAAGCAGCAAAGAGGAGTTTGCCTCCCTGATGGCCAGCTAAGTTAATCTACAACAGCAGATACGATTTGTTCCGATGTTTGGATAAGCCTATACAGAATGTGACTCCAGGGTCACTAAAGCAGTAATTCTATAACAGGGTTTCTCTATGTAGGCCCCCGCATGAGGCCTATTCTGTGAAGGAAGGTAGATGCTTACTTTTCTTTATAGAATACTGGCTTAACATGTGAAATATGTGCCTATAATTTACACAAACCAAAGGGCTGCTGTTAGTGTTCATACCTAAATGCCGCAGAAACACATGTAAACATAGTATTTCATAAGTTACTTGTCAAAGTGTGAGCCCTGCCCACAGTCCAATCAGACTCTGACTATTTGTACACTCAGCAGTAAAAGAAGTGCTGCGCAAGATATGTGTGTATTTATAGAAAATAACTTAGGCAGAATTTTGGCACTTGTAGGTATATGTGCACACCATTATTCTAATCATTTATGTGTGTAATTAGTGCATAAACGAACATGCTTACTGTACAGAATTATCCCTTATATATCCCTATGTTAAGTAACACTTGGTTGATTTTTCTGTGGCTGAAATAGACTGAATTTATTAATTATTGTGGCAGGAACATTTATTGGAGGCCTCCTAATCTGGAACGCTAGGGGAGAAGAATTAAAGGTTTTTTTTTTGCCTATTTCCTCTTTTGTACCTCCCAGAAGTAGGCTGAATGTCCATCAGCCAAGAGGTTCAGTCTTTAAACAAGTCAATTCCAAGAACTGATGCAGAGGTAAACGAAGAAACGAATTACTACAGAAAGAGCTGAAAGAGTGAAGTCCTGAAGCGAAAAGTTTATTCTGTCTCTCAATTTTCCTTCTCTAATCAGTGGGGTTCCTGTTGCTGTCTATGGCCCAGGACAAAAGGAAAGCAGGGATGTTCCCCCGTCGTCTAACTTCTTAACTCCCAAGAAGGCTTAAAGAGCAGAAAAAATAAAACTTGTTGAGAGTGACCTGCACTAAGCCAAACTGCATGAGGGGAAGAGGAAAAGGGTTATCTCAAGAGTAAAAGAGATCGTTTTCACCGCTTATCCTTGTGCCTGCCAGACAGAAACTTGCTCAGGATAAAAAGGTGCCCCTGTAGCTTATGCATTAGAGCTAGAGGCAGTAAGAACGCTCAGATTGTCTAATCAGAATCTACTAGAAATGCCATCTTGTAAATCCATCCTCTTAAACTATTCCCCCTTTTACAAAACTGCTGAAGCGATTTTTAGTGCAGACCGGCGCGCTAAATGCTTCCGCGGTTTTATGAAAAGGGGGGGAGGGGGGTATGTATCGATTTTCTATTTTTAAAGTTGCAGGTCTAAAACTCTGGAATGGATTGCCATTTAATTTGTATGGGCTGCAAAACTGCAGAATTTAAGACAGCCTTATAAATCTTTTTTATTTAACCAGGCATTTGGAAATTACTCACTAATAAATTAGCTGTTTTTTTTTTTATTCTAAAGGGACAAGATGTTATATTGAAAACAGGATAAGTTCAAGATATATATTATGTGTTAATTGATTTACCCCCACCCCCTTTTACACAACAGTCGCAAGAGGTTTTTAGCGCTGGCCAGCACACTGAATGCTCTGCGCTGCTCCGATGCTCTTAGGAACTCTATGACTGTCGGAGCAGCGCAGAGCATTCAGCACGCTGGCCAGTGCTAAAAATTTATTGCGTGGTTTTGTAATAAGGAGGGAGGATATATGCTGTTTTTATGTTTTTAATTTAGTTTTGTATGTTACTTGTACACCGTCAAGTACCTTTGAATTGTGTGGTTAATAAATATTGTAAATAAATAAATAATGCAGATGAAACCAATGGGGGATTTGTTCATGGACCCACTGCAGCAGGAGATAAGCCACAAAAGTTACTAAAAAAAAAAAAGTTAAGAGGATTAAATATAATTAAGCGGACTTCTGCTAATAAAGAGGAGGTAATGTACTGCTATTATCACATGTTACATCTTATGAACTTCAAACAGAAGCTCTCTTTGGCACAATGCAAGTATTCAGGAAAGCATTAGTAGTACATTTGAGAGACTGAGGGGCTGACGCAGAAAGAAACCATGAGCTTAGCCATGGGGATCCCATGAGCTGAACATGGATCGTACGTGCTGAGCAATGCATAGGGGTATTGTGTGTTTGTGCAGCAAGACAGTTTTTGAAAGGCTCGAATTTAGGCGCAGAATAACAGGTGCTGATGTATGCTGAAACTTTCAGTTTTGGTTCAGATATGCCTACAGGAAGGGAAACCTTGTGCGCATGTGTCTGGCATACTTAACGTGACCATTACATTTTTTTCCTCATAACGGGACAACTACTAATTTTTAGGTAATAACATTGTAGATATCTGTCTTTCTTTCTCCCTACCCCCTTTCTGTCTTTCTTTCTCTCTCCCTGCCCCCCTATACTTCCCTTACTTTCTCTCTCTCTCCCTGCCCCCTTCTTTCTTTCTCTCTCCCTGTCTCCCCCATTGCTGCTGATTTCTCCAACAGGCCAGGTGTGTGCAGTGACTTTACAAGCGGTGGGCCCACAAGCCTTCCTCCCTGACGTCAATTCTGAAGTTGGAGAGGAAGTTCCAGGCCAGCCAGGCAGTGGTCGGCTGGTCAGGGGGAGGGGGAGCGGGGAAGCTTGTGGGCCCGCCGCTTGTAAAGTTGCATCCCGTTGTCCCCAAGCACAGCGCCTTTTTAAAAATTATTAGAGGGGTTGCTCTCTTTCTGAAAATGAGACATTTCGGCGTCCCAAAGCTGTGCTTGGGGACAACGGGATGGTTCCATTCAAAACGGGACGTATGGTCATGCTAGGCATATTCTCCTCCCATTTGCTGCAGGATTTCTGTGCATAAAATTTGCCTTTAACTAACTTACTGCTTTCCAAAGTATCAGGCTTGTGGTAAAAACCACACACCCAGACATCCACATACAGCTCTACTTTTCTGCATTGGGGGTCTGAATTCGTAGTCCACATATCCTGGCTTGAGAATGAGTTTCATCGCTGTCATGATACATACAATACTATCCCATTTGGAGACACAGTCCCTTGAATATGCTCAGCAAAAAAATATGGAAACCTAGACCAAATTTCCTAATGAAGGAATGTGGATTTGATATACTACCTTTCTGTGGTACAATCAACGTGGTTTACAATAGATAGATAGATACTTTTTTTTCTACCTGGGGCAAAGGAGGATTGAGGGTTAAGTGATCTGCCCAGGGTCACAAGGAGTTGCAATGGGAACTGAACTGAGTTCTGAAAGATAACTAAGGGAGAACTGAAAGTAGAATTATAATTGGAGGAAAAGCCTTAGAACCCCGTTAGGGTTTAGGAAAAACCTCCCCTACTCGAGAGGGTAAATAACTTCATCGGCATAAAAATGTCCGATAGCAAAGTCCTGATATGGCCTAATCATTCACAATTTAGCAAATCATCATGCAACTGGGCTGACGGCTTGTTTCGCTCCACACATCTTTAAAGATAAATTTTCTTATATATAACAGACTTTTGAAACATAGACTGCATGATGATTTGCTAAATTGTGAATGATTAGGCCATATCAGCATATTACATAACTTTGGTATCAAACATTTTTATGCCAATGAAGTTATTTACCCTCTCAGTTAGGGGCGGTTTTTCCTAATCCCTAACGGGGTTCTGAGGCGTTTCCTCTGATTATAATTCTGCTTTCAGTTCTCCTCCAACATATACACACAACTATTTTTATTAATTTGACTATATCAGTGGTCTCAAACTCGCGGCCCGGGGGCCACAAGCGGCCCGCCAGGTACAATTTTGAGGCCCTCAATATGTTAATCATAATCACAAAAGTAAAATAAAAGTTTCTTGATCATAAGATCATAAGATTTGCCACTGCTGGGTCAGACCAGTGGTCCATCGTGCCCAGCAGTCCGCTCACGCGGCGGCCCTTAGGTCAAAGACCAGTGCCCTATTTGAGTCTAGCTTTACTTGCATATGTTCTGTTCCAGTAGGAACTTATCCAACCTTGTCTTGAATCCCTGAAGTGTGCTTTCCCCTATAAACAGCCTCCGGGAGAGCGTTCCAGACCTCCACCACTCTCTGGGTGAAGAAGAACTTCCTTACGTTAGTACGGAATCTTTTCCCTTCTAACTTTAGCGAATGCCCTCTCGTTCTCTTCACCTTGGAAAGGGTGAACAATCTCTCTGTCTCTACTATGTCAATTCCCTTCAATATCTTGATATCTTGTGTCTTTTGCTATAAATTACAATATTATTATTAAGACTTAGCCAAAAGGAAATATTTATAAACTATAAAGAGTTTTTTACCGCATGCAAAATTGTTATTTCTTTAATAAGACATTAATTATTTTTTTCCGAGGCCCTCCAAGTACCTACAAATACAAAATGTGGCCCTGCAAAGGGTTTGAGTTTGAGACCACTGGACTATATTGAATGTAAGCTGTGGGGGTAGTGACAGTTATTTTTGAACTAAACTGAGTTCTCCAGGTTCTCAGCTCACTACACTATGGTTAGGCTACTCCTGTACCCCTAATGGGCTTAGAAAAATTCTAAGCTCATTTTATTGAGGCAATATGTAAATCAAAATAAACAAAGATGATATGCAGGATGGGTAAAAAGTAAGCACTATGCATCTCTCATCATAGATGACAGTTCAGGTTAAATTAATATACTGCATATAAAACAAAATTTTCCAAGAGGTTCACAGAGGAAATGTATTGTTGTGGAAGAATAAGGAGAAAAATGTAAGATTAACTGGGATTACAAATGGGTATAATAACTAAAGCTCAAGAGGTGAGCAGTAATTTGACTTTAATGAGGGGGAGGGGGTGGAAGAAGATAATAGAGTTGACTAAAAATCTCCAAGCACCAATTGCCTGTGTTCACTTAAAAAGGTGAACCAGGACAGAACATTTTAGAACATAAGAACATAAGAAGTTGCCTCCACTGGGTCGGACCAGAGGTCCATCTCGCCCAGCGGTCTGCTCCCGCGGCGGCCCATCAGGTCCATGACCTGTGAAGTGGTTTCTGAATACTTCTATAACCTACCTCAAGGTGAACAAAGCCATGGGACCAGACAATTTGCACCCAAGAGTGCTCAGAGAATTGAGCGATGTCCTGGCGAAACCGTTGGCTGAACTATTCAATCTCTCCCTAAGTAAGGGGAAAGTTCCCCTGGACTGGAAATTAGCTAATGTCGTTCCTCTGCATAAAAAGGGTTGCAGGGCAGAGGCTGCGAATTATAGACCGGTGAGTCTCACATCAATAGTGTGCAAACTCATGGAAACACTAATTAAAAGCAAATTGGACACAATCTTGAATGAAGGGAATCTTCGGGATCCCAGTCAGCATGGATTCACCAAGGGTAGGTCCTGCCAATCCAATCTCATCAGCTTCTTTGACTGGGTAACAAGAAAGTTGGACTTGGGAGAGTCTTTGGACGTCGTATACCTGGACTTCAGTAAAGCTTTTGACAGTGTCCCACACCGAAGGCTGCTAAGCAAGATGGAATCGATGGGGTTAGGAGAGACACTAACTGCATGGATCAATGATTGGCTGAGTGGCAGACTTCAGAGGGTGGTGGTTAATGGTACCCTCTCTAAAACATCGGAGGTGACCAGTGGAGTGCCGCAGGGCTCGGTCCTGGGTCCACTCCTTTTCAACATATTCATAGGGGATCTGACTCAAGGGCTTCAAGGTAAAATAACACTATTCGCCGATGACGCCAAACTATGTAATATAGTAAGTGAATGCAGTTTACAGAATTATATGGCGCAGGATCTGCTTACATTGGAAAGTTGGTCCTCAACCTGGCAGCTAGGCTTCAATGCTAAGAAATGTAAGGTCATGCACCTCGGAAGCGGAACCTCATGCAAGACATACTTCTTGAATGGAGAAACTTTAACTAGGACTTCAGCAGAACGAGATTTAGGAGTAATCATCAGGGCAGACATGAAAACTGCCAATCAAGTGGAGAAGGCTTCATCTAAGGCAAGGCAGATATTGGGTTGTATCAATAGAAGTTTTGTCAGCCGAAAACCTGAAGTCATAATGTACAGGGCCATGGTGAGACCTCATCTGAAGTACTGTGTGCAATTCTGGAGGCCACATTACAGTAAAGATGTGCGCAGAATTGAATCGGTTCAACGGACGGCCACCAGGATGATCTCGGGGCTCAAGGGTCTCTCGTACGAAGAGAGACTGAACAAATTGCAGCTCTACACTCTTGAGGAACGTAGGGAGAGGGGAGACATGATCGAAACATTTAAGTACCTCACGGGACGTGTCGAAGTGGAAGATGATATTTTCTTTCTCAAGGGACCCTCGGCCACAAGAGGGCACCCGCTCAAACTCAGGGGCGGAAAATTTCATGGCGACACCAGAAAGTATTTCTTCACAGAGAGAGTGGTTGATCGTTGGAACAAGCTTCCAGTGCAGGTGATCGAGGCAGACAGCGTGCCAGACTTTAAGAATAAATGGGATACCCATGTGGGATCCCTACGAGGGTCAAGATAAGGAAATTGGGTCATTAGGGCATAGAAAGGGGGTGGGTAAGCAGAGTGGGCAGACTTGATGGGCTGTAGCCCTTTTCTGCCGTCATCTTCTTCATCTTCTATGTTTCTATGTTTCTATACCTCTAGTTTTATCTGTACCCCTCAATCCCCTTATCCTCCAGAACCTATCCAAACCTTCCTTGAACCCCTGTAAAGTGCTCTGGCCTATCACATCCTCCGGAAGCGCGTTCCATGTGTCCACCACCCTCTGGGTAAAAAAGAACTTCCTAGCATTAGTTCTAAACCTGTCCCCTTTCAATTTCTCAGAGTATCCCCTAGTGCTTGTGGTTCCCCTCAGTTTGAAGAATCTGTCCTTATCCACTTTCTCTATGCCCTTAAGGATTTTGAAGGTTTCTATCATGTCCCCTCTAAGTCTCCTCTTTTCCAGGGAGAACAGCCCTAGCATTTTTAACCTGTCAGCGTATGAAAAATTTTCCATACCTCATATCAGTTTAGTCGCTCTTCTCTGGACTCCCTCGAGTACTGCCATGTCTTTCTTGAGGTACAGCGACCAGTCGGCGACCGACACAGTACTCCAGGTGCGGGCGCACCATTGCGCGATACAGCGGCATGATGTCTTCCTTCATCCTGGTTATGATACCCTTTTTGATGATGCCCAGCATTCTGTTTGCTTTCTTTGAGGCTGTCGCACACTGCGCCGATGGTTTCAATGTTGTGTCCACCATCACCCCCAGGTCTCTTTCAAGGTTGCTCACCCCTAGTAATGTTCCCCCCATTTTGTAGCTGAACATCGGGTTCTTTTTCCCTACATGCATGACCTTGCATTTCTCTACGTTAAAACTCATTTGCCACTTTTTTGCCCATTCTTCCAGTCTCGTTAGGTCCCTTTGCAGGTCTTCACAGTCTTCCGTGCTTCTAACCCTGCTGCAGAGTTTGGTGTCATCAGTAAATTTGATAACCTCACATTTTGTCCCCATCTCCAGGTCGTTAATAAATATATTGAATAGGAGAGGTCCCAGCACCGAGCCCTGTGGAACTCCGCTCGTGACCCATTGCCAGTCAGAGTATTGGCCCTTTACTCCAACCCTCTGTTTCCTGCCTGCCAACCAGTGTTTGATCCATCGGTAGACATCCCCTTGCACCCCGTGGTTCCACAGCTTTTTAAGTAGCCGTTTGTGCGGTACCTTGTCGAAGGCTTTTTGGAAGTCAAGGTAAATGATGTCTATGGATTCCCCCTTATCCATCTGGCTGTTTATCCCCTCAAAGAAGTACAGCAAGTTCGTGAGGCACGACCTTCCCTTGCAGAAGCCGTGCTGGCTTGCCTTCAGTTGTCCATTGTTTTCTATGTGTTCGCAGATTGTGTCCTTTACCAGTGCTTCCATCATCTTGCCCGGAACCGAGGTCAAGCTCACAGGCCTGTAGTTTCCCGGGTCACCCCTTGATCCCTTCTTAAAGATGGGCGTGACATTTGCTATTTTCCAGTCCTCTGGGATCTCCCCAGTTTTTAAGGAGAGGTTACATATTTGGCGAAGTGGTTCTGCTATTTCGTTTCTCAGTTCTTTTAGTACCCTTGGGTGGATGCCGTCTGGGCCCGGTGATTTGTCGTTCTTCAATCTGTCTATCTGTCTGAGGACATCTTCTTTGCTTACCTCTAGCTGTACCAGCCTTTCATCGTGGTCTCCGTTTATAATCTCCTCGGGTTCTGGGATATTGGATGTGTTCTCTCTGGTGAAGACTGACGAGAAGAATTTGTTTAACCTGTCAGCTATCTCTTTTTCCTCCTTTATCACTCCTTTCCTGTCTCCGTCTTCCAGTGGTCCCACTTCCTCTCTGGCTGGTTGTTTCCCTTTCACATACTTGAAGAAGGGTTTGAAGTTTCTTGCTTCTCCCGCCAGTCTTTCCTCATATTCTCTCTTCGCTTTCCTGACCTCTCGATGGCATGTAAGTCTATTCAGTAGCAACTGATGATCACTCAAATCAGCTTGCAAAAGACAATTAAAGAGATTACTGAAAGGGTGTTGGTTTTGTGGTAAGCTTGTAAGTTCCATTTTCTGTGGTTCAACGGAATTAAACATATCTACAGATGGTTGAATTTGACTGAAAGCAGCTATCTCAAATACTCTCATCAAAACTGGGATGTTTATGTCTGGCCTGAAATTTGCCATTTACTAGTATCTAAGACATTTATATATGGAAGGCAATGAATCCTTGTGTAAAACAGCAAGAAGTGCCAGGCTGCCACACCAGCCTTGGCCAAACCTAACACAATATTCATAATTTTTGCGCTTGTAACTCAGAAAAAAATGATTCATAAGAATGCCTACTTGTAATTGGCCACAAACTATCAGTTGCTTACCCTCTGTTCATAGATCATCATATTATCCACCTTCTTTCTGGCTAGTATCTTTCTTTAAATGTAGGACCCCCTTGTTCCAGAATAGGCATGGAACTTCTTGCATTCTCTCATAAATGAGTCAGCACTTGTTGCACTTTATAAGTCATCTTAATTTGTTAAACAACAGTACTCTTTCTTATACCTCATTTCTTGCTGTGCTTTCTGCCTTCATGCATAGGTGTTACCAGATGTTCTGGAAAACCCAGACATGTCCTCTTTTTAAAGGACTGTCTGGGTGCCTAGATGGGCTTTCCAAAACCCAGTAGTTTGTCCAGGTTTTGGAAAGCCACGCCCTCCCGGCCATATCTGGAGGGCCTCCGAGCATGTGTAGATGATGTTGCACGCATCCACGCATGCTTGGAGGCCCTCCAGATGTGGCCCGGAGGTTGGAAAAGAAAATTGAGGCTTTGTGGGAGTGGGGATGGAGGTGAATGGGGCGGAACTGGAGGTGAAATGGGTTGGGGCTGGGGGTGGACTCTTTTTCTCTCATCATTTGTATTTACATGCAGCTCTTTGAAAGTCTACGAGGCATTCACCACAGGCCAGAAAAGTGGAAACTTCCAATTCTGGGAGTGACTGTGAGAGGAGAGTATGCAGTATATAATGTACTGGCTGACTTCACAAGATGGGTTCCTATTCCTGAACTCTTTATATAGGTTTCTCCCTAAGATTAGGGATCAAAGGACAGGCGGATTCTACTTTAACTTAGCAATTAGCATGACATCACTTGGTTGGGGTTACACCCTGCACTATTTCTGTCATAGGGAATAGTGCTGCCCGATTTGCGATTCGAATCGATTCTCCGATTCACTTTGGGTGAATCGATTCGAATCAGTTTGTTATTGAAAAAAAAATTGGACTTACCGATTCGTTGGCCCCCTTGCTACCGCCGGTTTTGCTGAATCGAATCGAATCAATTTTTTTCCCCCCTGAATCGGGCAGCACTATTAGGGAGCAGGAGACCTGGTCTTGGAATCAAACTCAGTCTTCCAAATAGCAGTGTGGACAATTTTCAATAGCATTTGCACAGGTAAATAGCAATTTATGCATGTAAAGTGGCTGCCTGAAAACTTTTCTCCCTCCATATGGCTAACCCCCATAGGGGTTCTCAACACAGTCCTCATTTTCACAATGACTATATATAACAAACGTGCACGCGCTACCTCCATGGTATGCAAATTTATCTTATGTGTATTCATTGCAGGTATTCTGAAAACCTGACTGGCTTGATGTGAACCGAGGACTAGGTTGAGGAGAGCTGGGCATTCCGGAACGTAAGGAAGTAAAAGGACAAACATGGATCATAATTTCAATCTTCAGGAATTATTTTTCATGGTGACAAAAAACAAGTGCAAATGTTCATGGGTATGCTTTCATTGCTAAAAGATGTGTGTAATACTGAATCAGAATGGTAGATTTTTGAACAAATCTAGCAGATACAAGAGTGGAGATCAGAAATAGGCAAGTCGAAGAACTGAGCCAGAGAGTGCTATTCTTTTAGTCGTAAAGACCTGACTACTACAGACAGCTGTGCAATGGGAATCCTCCAGTACTTTTCCCTAGACTGGCTCTTGAATCATTTTATCAAAGGCCCAACCATTGGACAATATATTCTAGCATTAGTGGGGATATTTTTAACAAATGTTCACAAAGTATGCATAACATTTGTAGTAATATGCTAGGAGACCTTTAGTTCTCTCATCTGTAAGGCAACAGGTATGTGAGTCGTGCTTGTAGAACACAAGAGAACAATTTCCAAAATACTAGTGACCATAACAGAGAGAATCGGGGTGAGGACTTGTCCTCCACCTGCTGGAGAGTCCCACCCCACACTTAAGCCTCTGGCTGCATGCTGTGTGGAAGCTGGCATGAGGGGATCGCCTCCTGAGGGCTGCAATAGAGAGAGAGACAACAGAAACCAAGGCGAATGGGCTGGAAAAGCGCCACTCACTATGCTTGGATGGAACAGCTGGGGGAGGGGGGTTGGGGCAGTTACATCACATATTCACCTTCGGTTCAGGATTCCATACCTGGTTCCATACCACCTCCTGCTCTCATTTTCGTACCTGTTTGAAAATAAAGCAAGTTGTCTACAGCTTTGCTGAGCCCAATGGGTGCACTTCAGAATTTCTGACAGAGCAAAAACTGTAGTGCATTAAAAAAATATAAGAAGATGAAAAAAAAAAAAAACCAAACCAAAACAAAAAACCAACCAAAGAAAGATTGTTTAGGGTAGAGCCTCTTTTTGAGGGGAGAAAAGCTGCATATGATGGCTGCAGTTATGCGTTACAAGATTTGATTTATGGATAAGTTCAGTGGATTTTCATGTACTTTGCTATGTCCGTGGAAATATGGGACTGTAATTACACTCACAAGAATTTGCATTTAAAGCTCATTTAATTTGAAACTATAGAAAGAATAGATTATGGGGGCTCATTTTCAAAAAAGAAAAACGTCCAAAAGATGGCATAAACTGGCACTTGGATGTTTTAAATCGCCAAAATGTCCAAGCGCTGATTTTCAAACTGACATTTTTGATTTCTTGCAGGCCATTTTTCTTCTAATATGTCTAAATCTTAAGGGTGGGGCATGTTAGAGGTATGTTTTGGGTGGGATTAGGATGGCTTTAAGACTTTGATGTCCAGGGTGTCATTTAGTTGTTCAGAGCTAGATTACATTATATTACATTAGTGATTTTTATTGTGCAAATAAGGACCGAAAAGGTGCCCAAACTGACCAGATGACTGCTGGATGAATGATGGCCTGTCCCCCTCCCAATCCCCCAGTAGTCACTGACCCCCTTCCACCTCCAAAGATGGGAGAGAAACAGTACATATCAGCCTGTATGACAGCTGCAGATATTGTAGGAAATCCTTGTAGAGCAGCAAGCAGTTGTCTGGAGTAGCCTGATGGAGAGTGTAGTGAACCAGTGAGAGGGGAATCCAGATCCATATCTCACCCTACCCACTACATTTATGGTAGAAAGTGTGAGTCCAACAAAACCCACCCAAAACTTGCTGTACTGCCATATAGGTGATGTCTGCATCCATAAGGGCTATTGGGGTGGTAGAAAGGTGTGTATAGTAGGTTTTGAGTGTGTTTGGGAGGGCTCACCATACACTATAAGGGGGTTATGATGAAATGTTTACCCGGCACCCTTTAAGTAAAGTTCACAGTAGTGCTCTGTTGGCAGGTCTGTGTGGCCAGTCCATTAAAACGACGACCCTTCTTAAATGACTTGTTTTAAACGTTTTGCATTTGGACGTTTTGATTTTTGAAAAATGGCCCCAAAAGATAGACGTCCTAAGGGCCAGATCATCTAGACAAGTCATTTTCGAAAAAAGAAGATAGACGTCTTGCAGTTTCGAAAATGGTCATTTTCCCAACCCGACTGTTGGATGTCCTTGTGGAAGCATCCAAAGTTGGGCTTAGATATCTTATCGAAAATGCCCCTCTACATGTCAAATATCTGCAAGAATAGTCTACTGGGATTCAACATAACCAAGAGGGTAATTCTACTGTCCACATAAAAATGCTCGTTATGGGCTATGTTCTAGAATGCTGTTAGATGATAGAGCTGCCCACGAGGTATGTTCTGCTCCATACACCTGATTCTTTTGCCCCATACTGATTGCTTTTGACAGCACCTTCTGGCATTGCCCTCAGCTGACTTACAGAAATGCCCAAAAGATTACCCCCCTAATGATACAAAGTGCTCACTGGACGTGCCTTCTTCTGCATTACAGTAATACTTATTATAAATGAGGATACAGAGATGGCCAATGAGTGATATTACCTGTACAATACCCATCAATGTTTGTTTTTCACAGAAATGTCCATACAGATAGCTTTCTTGCTACACCGCTGTAAAATGTCTATTCCCCTAGATGCTGCTGGACTTGATGTTATCCATTGTTTTCTGTTACCACGTGGAGGTATGTTCAAGTCTTGCAAACAACTCTTTATACAGTCCCTGCCCAGTGTAATTACCTACTTGCAGAAGGCTGGAGAAGGCAATGACCCTGTTTGCATTGGAACAAGCCCAAAACTAACTTAGAAGGGGTTCATTGAGCTTTAATACAGTCTCAGTGGCAGCTGTGCACATAAATCAACACTTAACAAGAACAGTCCACCTGCTGTGCCCTTGCATTTAATGAAAATCAAACAGGACCTGGAACTCTTCCAGCAGGTTACCATTCTTTAGAAAGGCATTTCTTGCTTAATGGAGTCTTCCAGTTCTGAGTACAAATCAAAGCAATGAGAAACATTTTTTTATGAAAAAAAGATATCAAAGTCCCCAAAAACTAACTCAGGGAGCTGGAAGAACATGAACTGTCATCACTGATCAGTTCCCTTGGCTGGGTGGGGTGGAGAAGACTCAGGTTTGGAGAAAGCCATGATGCTTAGAATGCAGCTTCACCTGCCCCTTTCCTTCTCTTCTCCTCTCCACAACCATAGTCCTATCAGAGTATTGCCCCTCATATTTCATTATATTGCCCGATACAGTTCAGCAATATTTGAAAAGGAAAGGCTTAATGTGGGGCAGGATGTGTGTGGACAGATTTCACTGCAGTAAAGAAACATTCAAGCTGCAGACCAACCTGAATGCTACTTGTACTGGAAGAAAGGAAATTTCTGATAGGAGTACTAATTTGTTTCCTCACAGACACACAGAATGAAAATATGGGGCCCTTTTACAAAGCTAGAGTAAGCACTAAAGTGTGCTTGTTGTTAGGTGCCATTGTCTTGTGTTCAAGTCCTAGCAACTTAATAATGATATCAAGTTTTTGTGGCAAAATATAGAAGTACATTGCCGAGCCTTTCTTCTGCACAGTATAAATTCGATGTCATCGCCGTTGTCACATCAAATGCGATCCTCTGCCCTCAACACAACCCATCTGCTGCTTCCCAGATGGGTGGTACAACGTTAGTCTGACATCTCCGCTGAAACCTGTCTGCCTTGGGAGGCCCTGATGGTAGTGAAACTGCTGACGGAATAGCTTTCAGCTTCTCAGATGCGCGCAAGCCCCAGTGGCACGACAAGCCCATGTACCATGACTGTGCTTACTGTAGCAAAAAATGGCACACTGAGGGGCATGCTGAGGTATTCAGTAATTTTGCTATATGCACATGTTACCCATGCTCTAAAAAAATAAAATTTATTTTTTGGTGCAGGGTGTGTGTGTTTGGGGGTGAGGGTGGAGAAAGGGGGGTGTTCTGCACTAATAAGTTAGCGCAGCTACACTACCGCATGCTAACCAAATAGTGCAAGCTTTAGGCATGAGCCCCTACTGCCTACATAATGAGTGGCACTAAGGGCTCATGCACTAATCTGTTTTAATGGCCAGCGCTAATGGCAAAATTAGCATATGAAGTAAACACCATAACACCAAGGTCCAGATGCTCTAAAATTGCCATTAAAATCAAGTGGGTTGCTGTGGTGCCGGTATATTGTCCGATTTGAAAATGGCGATCAATATTCAAACAATTTTGCATGTACATGAGTTTTGAAGAAGCCCGCCATAATCCCATCCAATCAGTTGCAGGAGAAAGTGACTGACACATGCGCAGAATAGCTACATCACAGGGATGTATGACTGACAATCATAGGCATGCCTTCTTGTAGTGCATCATTGGCGCACCTCATAACGGGGGATGGGTGGAGAACTAACGACAAACATGTAAATGTGAAAATACAAGATATATATGCCTTTTTCTACACTGCAATCGGCAGCCCCAACCTCTATACACTTTTACTGAATGTGCGTGAGATGCACCTTAAACACACATGCATGAGACGCACTCTTTACACATGTGTATATTATATGGGTCTCCAATCCCACAAAAAGCATTTTTATGAACTTCCACATGCAATCAGCGGCCCAGACCTGTTGGTATACGCTTCTAACTCACGCGTTTCAACGCTACTGGCACCTCCTGACTTGTTGCTAATTTTGGATTGTTAAAGACCGGTGCTTCATTTTGTGCATCATCTGGGCATCGACTGAAGTGCTCATTTTAATATTGATGAGCTTGTTGTAATCCATTTACATACGATTATTGGAGACTGTTACAAACCACGAAAAAGACCGCAATTAGCCATATTGGGCATTGAGAGCTGAAATACTTCAATGCTAAACCGATGAAAACTGGTTTAGCGTAAATCGTTAAATGCATGGTGAGTTTTGAGCATATGGACCCAAGGCTTTATGAATTCCCCTTCAATGATATCAATCAAAAGTCCAATCAGGAATTCGAACAGTCAGCCACATCACTTCAGAGTATCGATATCAAAACACAATCGGGAAGACTTCAGTAAAGTTAGGCTTTACTTTGCTCTGCCAGCTCTTTACTCACATCCTTAGACTCTCCACCCGTGACCATATCCAATCTTTTCTCCAATACAGATATTTTTGCATTTACAATAACAACATCACTTAATTTCAAAATCCGTGCTCACTGTGGTTCCACTCAATGCATTGCTCAAAATTAGCATGTGGCCATTAATACAAAAAGTAGGAGATTCCACCATTTTGCCACAGCAGTCAAGATGGCCTTAGTGTATGGGAATGACCCACATAAAGGCGTGCTAAGGCCACTTTTTACTGCTGTTTTATAAAGGGGCCCCTGTGTATGTCTGGCCCACAGAGAGACATTGAGTATTTCTTGTAGAGCCACCAAATTTCTTAGGGGGAAAAAACCTACCTCTTTCATGTACAATTATTTCTGTCTTTCCATTATCTTTCATTTAAAAATATAGCAGTTCATTTTAGTGGTGAAATAATTTAATTGTTTTCAAAATAATTATATATATTTTATTCTAACCAACTGAGAATCTTGGATTAGCAGGCTATAAATTATTTTTTTAATGAAAGAAAATAAAAAATATGAGCATAACTATTCAGCAGATGGAGGTCAGCGTTTTTGGGCTACCACTGGCATTATTCCTAGACATTCAATGCCAGGCCATGTATGGGCACCAAAACTGAATATCCAGGCATACATGGCTAGCTAATATTTATGCGGTAAAGTGCAATATTCAGGCTACATTTTATTTATGGAGTTACCTTATGCGGTTAAACACTGAATACTGGTACTTAACTGCATAAGTGCCAACTCCATCTCTGGATTGCCTACAAGTTAGACGGTTACAGCTTAGGTGCTAACTGCAGATATTCAGCGGTATTGATCAGTTAAGAGCAGCTGAATATCTGTGATCAGCTATGGGAAAACAAGTTAAATGGCTAGGAGCCTCTCCTTGTCATTTAAATTGCTTTGAATATTGACCCAAGTGCTTTCTAATTTACCACTAATGAGTTTTCCAGTGTTGGCATTTATGCTACTCAAATCCCTCCTTGAAGATGATCTCTGATTTAAACTGTCTCCCAATACCTTGCTTTCGACCTTTTCCTCAAACCATCTACAGTGGGCTGCAGTGTATCTTTAATTACTGCTTGTAAAGAATAAAGCCAGGACTATGACAGCCATATGAGGAATTGTTCCTCTTCTGGGGCATGCCATATATAACTTTCATCTTCATTCCTCTCCACTTCTGGCCCTCACCAACCTAGGATGCAAAATTCAGATGGGTTTTCCATCATGCCTTGTGAGAGATGACCATAACCTTGAATGACTTCTGAGAAAGTTCTACTTGACTTTCTTCTAAGGGTGCTTTATTCCAACAGCACTCAGGGCCCCACCTTGCTCTTTGAGCCGGATGATCTCGGTGTCTGATCCAAAGCCGTTCCAAGCAGTGCAGTTGTAGATGGTTTGGAAATCAGCCCTCACGATGTTGCTGATGGTAAGAGTGGAGATTACACCTTCCTCTGTGCTGACAGTTTCCACCGTGTAACGTCCGGAAGTCCCTGACTCCAACACATTCTCCTTCCAGGACCAGGCCTATAGAACAAAGAGAAAGGCCAATACCAGGTTAGTCTTTAAATGGTGAAAGGCTTGGATTTATCTAGCTAAGCTATTTATTTATTCACTCAACATTACTTATGCACTGATAAGTAAACAAAAATCACCATTAAAATACAAATAAAACAGAAATGTAATAAAATCAAATAAATCAACACATATAAAATAAAATTTCATTAGAAACAAATTTTTTTTTTTAATATATCTGAACCAAACTATATAACATTACTCATCTGAGCCCTAAGTTTTATCCACATAGAGGAAGGATCAGGCTTCTCACCATGTTCTTGAAATGAGCTTGAGATAAGATAATTTACTTTAAAATTGGTCTGAAACTCACTGGGGAGAGAGTTTCTCTCTCTTTCTTTCTCTTGTTATTGCATTTTTGACTTGGTAGTTGCTCCTGTTCTTCTCAACTTCCAGCTCATCTGGAACCAGGGCTGGGATCCTGGCACCATGAGCCTTCATTTGCAACTTTTGTTTTCTCACTATTTTATCTAACCTCAACCCACTTAGTGTAGTCATTATGATGATAATTTTTGGCCCTGCATTCATGGGTTCTCAATCCAACCACTCGGTATTACCTTTGAATTATGACCATGATCCCCTTTGCCTCCAGGTACTGTGAATGTTGCTCTGACAGCATCTCCATCCCAGGTCAAAGAAAGGCATAAAGACCCAACTCAGCAATTCAGGGATCAAATTGAAAACCTTCTGTGTAACAGTACACAGCACAGGCACAGAACTGAAAGAATGGCCCCGAATGATGAACAAAAAAACATAAGAGTTGCCATACTGAGACAGACCCAAGGTCTATCAAGTCTAGTATCTTGTTTCCAACAGTGGCCAAACCAGGTCACAAGTACCTGGCAAGATACCAAGGAGAAAAACAGATTTTCTACTGCTTATCCTAGGAATAAGCTATGGATTTTCCCAAGCCATCTTAATAATGGCTTATGGACTTCTCTTTTAGGAAATTATCTGACCCTTTTTAAAAACCCTCCTAAGCTAGCTGCTTTCACCATATTCTGCAGCAATGAATTCCAGAGTTTAATTACCTGTTGAGTGAAGAAATATTTCCTCTGGTTTGTTTTAAATCTACTACTTAGTAGTTTCATTGCATGCCTCCTAGAACTAGTATTTTTAGATAGACTAAACAAGCAATTCACATTTACTCATTCCACTCCACTCAGTATTTTATAGACCTCTATCACATCTCCCCTAGCCACTTTAGCCTTTCCTCATAGGGAAGTCATCCCGTCCCTTTTATCATTTTTGTCACCCTTCTCTGTACCTTTTCTAATCCTGCTATATCTTCTTTGATATGCGGCGACCAGAACTGCACAGTTTTGAGGTGCGGCTGCGCAATAGAGCAATACAAGACATGGTAACATTTTCATCTTTGTTTTCCATTCCTTTCCTGATAATTCCAAATATTCTGCTTGCTTTTTTAGCTGCTGCAGCACATTGATCTACGGGCTTCAACGTAATCTCAATGATGACACCTAGATCCTTTTTCTGGGCAGTGACTCCTAACCTGGAACCCTGCCTCACATAGCTATAGTTTGTGTTCCTCTTTCCCACATGCATCACTTTGCACTTATTCACATTAAACGTCATCTGCTATTTTGACGTCCAGTCTCCTAGTCTCACAACATCCTCTTGCAATTTTTCACAATCCTCTTGCGATTTAGCAACTTTGAACAACATTGTGTCATCAGCAAATTTAGGCCTCCTTTTATCAAGTTGCGTTAGGTTTTTTTAAAATCATGGGTCACTACGGTAAAAGCTCCAACGCTCATAGAATTTCTATGAACGTTGGAGCTTGTACTGCAGCGACCCGCAATAAAAAAAACCCTAACGCAGTTTGAGAAAAGGGGACCTTAATTATCTCACTAGTTATTCCCATCTTTAGATTGCTGGTATTTACACGCACGTATGTTTCAGCACTAGTCATTTATTCTTGGGGCTCAATATTCAAAATGGTATAACCAATCAGGAGGGGTTCCTGGCCATTTAAACTGCCAGTTTGGGGCTAACTGGGCATTTTTAGTGCCACTTCACTAGATAGAATTACTGAAAATCACTGGTTAGCACCCAAGTCAAAACTGGCTATTTGGAGGGTGTTTCAGGGGCAGTGCCAGCACTTAACTGGACACGTGGGGCAATGGAGGATGCCATAAAAGTCAGTCAGTGGCACAGTAAGGGGGTGGGGCAGGGGGTGGTCATGTTGGTGAGGTTGCAGGCACCCCCTCCTCTCCGCCCTCCCGCCTCTTCCCATTCCACCCCTCACAATGTGTGCGCCCCCTTCCTTTCCCCATACTTCTCATTGTTCACCGCCGCAAACAACCACTTTAACGTGCTCCTCACAACCACGCTATCTCTCCCACTGATGTCACTTCTGGGTGCCGCGCATAGGAAGTGACATCAGAGGGAGAGCCAACAGGGTCATGAGGAGCACATTGAAGTTCTTGTTGCTCACGGCGGTGAACAGCTAGAGATACAGGTGAGGAAAGAGAGGTGCGTGCACAGCAGGGGGGATTGGGGGAAGGAGAGTGAGAGAGCGGAGACAAGGGCGGTGGAGGGGCGCCACCGCCCCGGGCGCCTCTCACCCTTGCTATGCCACTGAAGTCCTGTCTTTACATAGTTCTTCTTAGCTGATTAGCTGCCGACTGTTGCACTTAACTGGCTATTAGTTAGCTGGTGTCTCTGCACCTGGAAATTTAATGCTGGAGCCTGGCATGATCCAGTACTGAATTTCTAGGTTTAATGACAGTAGTGGTCAACAAAACGCTGATTGCCACCAGCTGAATAACGGGCCTGTTGGTGCCTAAATCTATTACAGATATTAATCTCAGGGTGGCCAATGTTTGCTGCCCAATATCTAACTTTAGTGCCTGTTTTGGCCCAGACCAGCTTCACTTCAGTCGATGGATAAGTTTTATGCAGGAAACCTGCAATGGCATGGTCTATGCATAAAATTATATTTCTTTTTAAATAATGAGTACATTATTGTTACAACTCTCATAAGTTTCCCAAGATACTGAAAAACACCAGAAGTAAGATACATTTAACCATAAGCTCCCTGTGTCAGGGAATTGCCTCTAACTGGGCTCTATTGGATTGCTTTGCTGGATGTGATTTGAGAAACAGGAAACTCTATCTCTGACTGGCATTGTCCGTGTTGAAAGGACACCAAGACTTACTATTCTGTCTGGCGGAGGGGTGCTACGAATAAAGCACTTTATCTGTCCTTTCTCCCCATGCAAGGCATGCTGAGTCTGGGTGCTGGAGATAATTGGAGGTCCTGAAATAGGGCAAAGAGAGAGAAAGCTGTGTTAGAGCACTGGGCTGCCAACCAGAGAAGTCACTTTTCAAATTGCTCTGCCACACCTTGTTATTTGGGGCAAGTCACTATTCAGCACGGTTTAACAAGGCAGCAGAGGCTCTTTCTTGCTTTAGTGCTGTACTTTCTAATTAGTGCCGGGGTAGTCTGGGGATGGATTCAGAGTAGAGCTGAGAGTTATTCAGCAGTGGTATGCAGATAGCCCTTTTGCTGTTCAAGTTAACCAGGTAGTTGTCAACATAGTGGCATAGTGAGGGAAGCTTGTGTCCAGGACAGGGGTGCCCGGCATCCCTTGAACTTGTGTGTGTGGAGGGGGGGGGAGGGCTCTCTCTTAGATGCACTCTTCCCCCTTCTATATCTCTTTGTCTTCTTTTCTTCATCATCAATAAGCAGCATCTCCTACCCATTGCTTGTGCTGAATGAGCCTGTCCTCTTCCATCACTTCCTGGTCCTGTGAACAGGAAGTGATGTCAGAGAGAGGTCTTGGGCTGGCATGAGCACGGGAGGCAGTTTCTGCTCAATGCAAGTGAAGACTAGAAGAGGGGGGAGGAGCATTGAGCCCTGTCCCTCAATGAGATAGTTCCAAAAAGAAGATTCTCCATCCCTTTTGTTTTTCCCCTTCCCTTTCTTTTTATTGATTTTATTGTAGTTCTCCCCTTCGCCCTCTCATTCTCAGTTTGTCATTATTTGGTTTCTTGTATTTTTAATTTGTTTTATCAATTTATATATTGTATATCGCTTAGTAAAAATGATAAGCGATTAATCAAACACTTATTAAACTTGAAACTTGAGAGATGCTTGTGCTCCTGCCATGGGTGCAAGCTTCCCTTGTTTCACCCCCTGCCCCCTTACTATGCCACTGTGTCTGCATACCATTGGCAGTACCTGGGTAACTTCTGGTGGCCACCCCTGACCTACTGTAGATATTTAGTATCTAGATATCCAGTCTAATGCAGTCAGCTATTGTCAGCATTTAAAAAAACACTGGGAATAGTGTAATGGGCTGAGAACCTGGGGATCTGAGATTCTTACTGAGGCTCCTTGTGACTCTGAGCAAGTCGCATAACCCTCTGTTACCTCAGGTACAAAATCAGAATCTGAGCCCACTAGGGACAGAGAAAATACCCACATATAATAAAAAAGGTTGTATCACTGAAAGAAAGTACAGTATATCAAATCCATGACCCTTTACCTTAATCCCTCCAGTGAAGAGCTGCTTAATCAGACCACCTTTCTGTATCCTGAATGCGCCAGGTACCAGGCCAAAATACCAATGATCATCTCTTTAGACACAGACATCCCTTCCCCTTTCAAAATCAAAGTTGGATATCCATTTTTTTTTGTATTTATTTTCTGTAGGAGCATATCAAAGGTGAAGAATGGGTATGACTGTGCTATCCAGCTAGCACATTCTGATTACTGTGTGTTAACATGGGAGCTCATAGTGCCTCCTAACTAGTTTTTCACAGGAGTCAATCACATCCGACGCTGCTGTCGCTCACATTTAGTAATGCATCAAGTCAAGCAAGTGATACAATTAAAGTTCTGGGTAGGTCTATCTTATCAGGATCATATTTCATCTGTTGTTAGAACTTGTGGTTTTTTTTTTGGGGGGGAGGGGGTTGTGACTGATAAGATTGGCCCAGCTTTGGTTTGATCCAAGGGCTTTTTGTATCATCATTCATGGTCTTATAATTATGTAGCTGGACTATTGTAATGCCCATACCAAGGGTATGTGCCAGAGAGAGAACAGAAGGCTCCAGATGTTGTAGCATATTTCAGTCACACCGATTTCTAAAGCTAAGATGTATGACCATGTGTCCCCCCACCACTGAGAGCTGAACACTAGCTCCCGGTAGAGTTTCACATATTATACAAAATTAAATTACTGGTTCATAAGATGTTTGTACAGGCTCCCCTCAATTTTTGTCTTCATACCTGTTGCTATATATCTGTGCTTAAGCGTTGCATTTAGCTAAGAATTATTTGTTGACTGTTCCTTCCTTCTGACATGTTTTGTGAAGTATTTTTCATAATTATGTTTGATGCTGTAGGGTCCAGTTTCTGGAATGCCCTCCCCCTGCCTCTGAGCACAGCCCTCACTCTCATTGTTTAAAGTTTCTTAGGAGATGTAGCTATTTCAAAGGGTCTTTAATACATCGAATTGGCCCACTGGCTAGCACTACTGGGTAATTGTTGGTTGCTAGGTATGGAGGACAAAGGATGTGGAAGATTCTGCCTTATTTACTCTCCTATCAGTTTTTTGTATTTCCTTTTCGATATTTTTGTTTTCTCTGTGTGATTTTATTGTACCTTTATACTGCTTTTATAGTCTTACCTTAAGCGACCAATCAAATAAATAAACAGAACCTTGAACCATGAGGCAGTAAGTGCTTCTCTATCAACTTTTATCAGATTACTTGCGCTATTGCAAACATTAGTGCATAACCCAAAAAAGAAATACTACAGATTGCCCTATTTTCTGGATGCACTAGAAATGGGCTTTGTGAATGGGAAAGTCCCATGTTAGCATGCACCTCCCGGAGAAGCTGGTTTCATCTTCTCTGGGAGGTCTATAGACCCAACAGAGCTTTGAGATCAGAAGGCGGCATGAGATTATTAGCAAAAAACAGAATAAGGTGCGAGATATGTGGCCACATAATCAAAAATGTTCTCAATTGCTGGAGGGTCTCTCTGGAATAAACTGTCGGGACACCTAAGATTATGTACTGACCGCTTTAGTTTTAAGAAGCTGTTAAAAACCAAGCTTTTTATGGACGCTTATTTGTAGAGCCAATCCAACTCATGGTTCAGATTGTTCCATACGGAATAAGTAGTTTCTGTATTGGTTTTGGTCTTTGGAGTCCACAGGCAGAGATTTTTTGATCATTCATGTTAAAAATAGACTGTCTGTAGGATTTTCTAGGCTGTGAATTGGTTGTTTGCTGAGAGTGAGTGAAGTTTGTAATTTTAGATAGGAATGAATGGAAGTTTGTTAATTTTAAGTTTTGTGTTTATAATTATGCATCTTCATTTTATTGAAACTGCTTAGATCATAGGCAGTATATAATGTTTTTGATTAAATAAATGAAATCATTTTGTAGCACACCCTATGTGTGCATCCAGCCCCCCAAACCCCAAAGTATAGTCCTAGAGGTGAAAAGGCTTTGTATCCCTGTGAGTTAATTCCCTGTGCCTTACATTCCCAGAACTGTATAACTCCATATCACCTATGCCATCCAGTCCTAGAGAAACATTCTGTATTCCTGCACCAATATAATGTCATGCCATTCCTATGCAGTAAAAATGAAATGAGACTCTAGTGGGTAATTCTTTATTTTTCTTAGACAGTGAACATCTGCTGATGCTCCAATGTATCAGCCGCACATCTGTCAGCTGCAAACACTGGATTGGAGACTAAAAGCTGTGACTTATCACCTCGCTTCATATAAAAAAAATTGAGATAATGAATTATCGATACCATTTACTGTAAGTGACACCTCCCGTTCTCCAGCGCCCACACGTGGAACAACTGCCCTGCAGACATATTTCCCAGCATCCTCCTGTCTAACCATCTTCAGTGTTAGGAAGTTGTCGTTGCTCAAGACCTGAAAGGAAAGGGATGGAATTTGAAAAGTACATGGAATTGGCAACAGTTTATGGAAAATGCCTGTGTTGTTAACATTTTCAGTGGCAGGCTGGCAGCAGTAAACCTTTTAAAAGAAAATGCCGACTGTGGAATTTGTGAAAACATGTATATACAGTACCACTATATGGATAGATTAGACTAGCTGATATTGTGATATTGAACTAGCCAGAGACAGTGCTGACTTGTTAAATAGTACTCAGCTAGTTAACCCCCCGTTTTACAAAACTGTAGCACGGTTTTTAGCCCAAGCCACGGTGGTAACAGCTCCAATGCTCATAGGAATTCTATGAACATCAGAGCTCTTACCACCATGGCTGGTGCTAAAAACCAATGACTGGCAATTTTGAGCACTAACCACTCAAATCGGGCCTCCCAAATACCAGTCTCTCACTATACTACTTAGCATTTCTATAGTGCTATTAGATGTATGCAGTGCTCTGCATTAGACACAAAGGAGACAATCCCTGCTCAATAGAGCTTACAATCTAATTAAAGTACAATCTAATTAAAGAGGGAATGATGAAACAGACATGGGCACTATAAACTTAACTGGCCAGCGCTGGTTTTTGACTTAGCTTGTTAACGTTTTGGCAGCAAAACCCCCGTTGGATATTCAATGTCGGTTATTGAGATGAAGGTCTGAATATCACTTAAACTGACTCTGCCCCAGGAATTGCCTACAAGGTAACTGTTTTTGAATTCAGTGTTAACCAGCAATTTAGCTGGTTGGCAGCAATTTCTGACTGATTGAATTATTTTGAATATCAGCCGGATAAAGTGTAGAAATATGTTGCAACAGCATAGAGGAGATTTTTTTTGTGTGCAATGATGAGGTTCATAGCCACGATTTTATGAGTGGCAGATATTTTAGTACATGGGTTTTCTCCTCTTTTATGTTTCATATTTTCTGATAAAACACAATCATATTAAGTAGTTATGATTTTCAGTACTGGATGCAAAATTTCTTCTGAGTGGACTTTGATATTGTTTATACTTCTAGTGGATATCATAATTTAGATTTGCAGACAGGATGTTGGCTTGATGGACCATTGTACGACTTAGCATGGCACTTCTTAAGTTCTAACTGATCAAACATCTCTCCTGCCTTAAATGTATGATCCACATATGCAGCATACATATAAAATTAAATACAACAGCACGGATGGATGGAACACTAACCCTGATGACGGATGGGAAGGAGTAAGGAGGTAGGGGATGTATGCACGATGGCTTTGAGAGAAGAGCTGGATGGGAAAGAAGGCAGGGAAGAGGCTGTGTGTAATAATTCCACCTGAAAGTTGGGTGAGAAAGGAATAATGAGAAAACAGAGCATAAATAACAGCTCAGACGCAGCCCTTTCAGTGATCTGATGAAACGTACTTTCATGCATCAGAGGAAACAGGAGAAATTGCCCCTTGGAAAGAGTGCTGCCCTCTTGACAGATACTGGCCATAAAAATGCTAACTCTGTTAAGCCTCTTGATGTACGCTGCCCGTATTGCTTATTGCTTGCTCTTATCTGCATATTTGCAGCACTGGATGGAGATAGGTTTAACAGAAACTTTACTCACCAAGGGCTTGAACTCAGAAGAAGAAAAATTACTTTGTCAGCATTTTTAAAAGGCATCACTCCTAACTGTAACACTGAAATCAAAAACAAGAGTGAACGGGGGACAGCAGCTTTCTCTCCCTCTCATCCCCATTCCCCTGTGGTTATTTCATAGGCAGTCTGTGAAAGAAACAACTTAATGAAATGCTCTACAGCACTTTAATCCTCTCTACTCCCCTCCATCTTTCAAGCAAAGATACCTGGCCGGCCAACTGGTGAATTAGATTCTTTTGAATCCAAATCACTAAAGGCCAGCACCATCTTTTCTTATTGTTATTCATGTTCCCTGATAACTTGTCTCAGATTCCAAAAACACACTCACTTCTCAGTCCTCTAGAAGCTAGGCAAGAGCTATATTCATATTTGCAGTTCTGGTCAATGTTTTTTCACCTATGCAACTTTGACAGAGTTGTTAAATCATTAGAGGCAAACTAGAACTCATTCTGTTTTTTTCTTAAGCTTTCATCTACAATAATTTTAGGATTTGTAGTCAGAAAGGAAAGATTACAAACCTCCAAATCCTTAGCAGAGAGAGATACCTCCCCCCCAATATTCAGCAGGACATAACCAGCTGAAAATGGCTCTTGGCTGGCTAAGTCCCATTTGGCCAGCTATCTGCTAATATTCAGCAGGAGATAGTCGAATATCTCCCACTGAATATCTGGCTCACTGGCTAACCTTGGTGACCAGCTATGTTGTGTGACATAGCTGATCACTACTGATTTTCATCAGCTGATTAGCTAAGGCATGCAGCCAGATAGACCTGCCTATCCTTCCCCTCATTAAAAGGCATTTCCCATGCAGGAAAACTAGGGACCTCCCTCCCCTTCAGAATCACTGAGCTCCGGAACAACCTTACTTCCTCACTTCGGAATCTGAGCTCCCTCCAACTTTTCCACAAACATCTGAAAACTTGGCTATTCTCAAAAATGTAAAACTTCCTCCCTCTCAGGTATACTAAGCCCCTCTAAACATTTTTTGTACTAAGGCCTATAACCCTTCATTGGAGTTCCTTTTCTATCCCAGCTCCTATACACTGTGCCGAGCTCTATGATTGCGGAGAGGATATGGTATACAAACCTAAGGTTTAGTTTAGTTAGTTTAGTTTAAAAGGCAGGTCTATGTTTGGCCGTTTGCCTTAGCCAGCCAGCCAATGAAAATCGGCTTTGCCAGCTAAGTGTGAGCCACTGAACTTCAACCCGGATATTCAATGTTGGTGACCCTGGTATTGAATATCCGGGATCGCCGCTGATCATGGGAGGCAGGTGGGCTGCCTCCCAAGATTTCAATATCAGGCCCAAAGATTATAATTTGGAGATGTGCACTTTTTAATATATATTTTGATTACAAAGATGTAGAAAATCATTTGCAAACATCTATGAGAAGGGTCCTCAAATCTAGTCTTCAAAGTCTACCACCAAGCCAGATTTTCATGATTTCCACAATGAATGTATTAGAGATCTATCTGGATTCATTGTTTCTAGCTGGATTGTGGACTTTGAGGACTAGATTTGAGGACCTCTGATACATGATGACTAAAAATCAATACAACCTTTACATATACATTTTGGAGGCAATTTTATAACGGTTCCTCGATGAGGAAGATTCTTCTATACTGGTGTTCAGATCTATTGAAAAGTTTTCCACGCTCTCGATGAACCCCTTTTGCATCCATAAGAACTTAAGAATTGCCATACTGGGAAAGACCAAAGGTCCGTCAAGCCCAGTATCCTGTTTCCAACAGTGGCAAACCCAGATCCCAAGTACCTAGCTGGATCTCAAGTAATAAAACAGATTTTATGTTGCTTATACTAAGAATAAGCAATGGATTTCCACAAGCCATTTCAATAATTTCCTATGAACTTCCCTTTTAGGAATTTATCCAACCCTTTTTTAAACCTCGCTATGCTAACTGATTTCACCACATTCTCCGGCAATGAATTCCAGAGTTTAGTTGCACGTTCTTTGAAGAAATATTTTCTCCATTTTCTTTTAAATCTACTACTTAGTAGCTTTATTGCATGCCCCCTGGTCCTAGTATTTTTGGAAAGAGTAAACAAGCGATTCACGTTTACACTTTCTACTCCACTCACTAGTTTATAGACCTCTATCATATCACCCCTGAGCCGTCTGTTCTCCAAGCTGAAGACCTTTAGCTGCTTTAGCCTTTTCTCATAGAGAAGTTGTCCCATCCCTTTTATCATTTTCATTGTCCTTCTCTGTACCTTTCCAATCGAAATATGGCAACCAGAATTCCACACAGTATTTGAGGTGCGGCCGTACCATAGACATTTTAATCTTTGTTTTCCATTCCTTTCCTGATAATTCCTAACATTCTATTTGCTTTCTTAGCCTCCGCCATTTTAATATATCCTCAACAATGACACCTAGATTCTTTTCCTGGGCAGTGACTCCTAACATAGAACCTTGTATCATGTAGCTATAGTTTGGGTTCCTCTTTCCCACATGCATCACTTTGCACTTGCTAACATTAAACGTCATCTGCCATTTTGATGCCCAGTCTCCCAAGGTCCTCTTGCAATTTTTCACAATCCTCTTATGATTTAACAACTTTGTGTCATCAGCAAACTTAATTATCTCATTACTGTAGTTATTCCCATTTCTAGATCATTCATAAATATGTTAAAAAGCAGCAGTCCCAGAAAAGACCCCTGGGGAACCCCGCTATTTATCTTTCTCCATTCAGAATATTGACCATTTAAACCTGTTTTCTGTCTTTCCAGTTCTTAAGCCATAATATGACATTACCTCCTATCCCACGACTTCCTAATTTCCTCAAAAGTCTTTCATGAAGTATTTTGTCAAATGCCTTTTGAAAATCCAAATACAGAATATCAAATGGCTCCCCTTTATCCACATGTTCATTTGCCCCTTAAAAGAAATGCAATAGACTGGTGAGACAAGATTTCCCTTGACTAAATCCATGCTGGCTTTCTCTCATTATTCCATGCTTATGTATATGTTCTGTCATTTTGTTCTTTATAATAGTCTCATCATTTTGCCCAGCACTAACATCAGACTCACTGGTCTATAATTTCCCAGATACCTCTGGAACCCTTTTTAAAAATTAGCGTCACGTTAACTACCCTCCAGTCTTCTGGTACTATTCTGGATTTTAAAGAAAAATTACTAATAAAATAGCTCTGCAAGTTTATTTTGCAATTCTATCAACATTCTGGGATGTATACCATCCAGTCCAGGCCATTTGCTCTTGTTAAATTTGTCAAATTGATCTATTACAGAAATTTGTTTGAACTTCTCCGATTCATCAGAATTGAATACCATTTTTGGCACCTGTATCTTCTCCATATCTTCCTCAGTGAAGACCTAGGCATAAAATTAATTTAATTTCTCCGCTATGGCCTTGTCTTCCCTGAGAGCCCCTTTTATCCCTCAGTTGTCTAGAACAGTGTTTTTCAACCTTTTTTGGGCAAAGGCACACTTGTTTCATGAAAAAAATCACGAGGCACACCACCATTAGAAAATGTTAAAAAATTTAACTCTGTGCCTATATTGACTATATATAAAGTAATTCTCTTGAATAGGAATCAAATAAACACAAAGAAAGTATTTTATAATGCTGCCACCGCCACTGGGGAATAGGCTGCCACTGCCGCCATCGGGAACAGGCCGGCACCGAGTTCTCCCTGCTTCTCTTCCCCGCGGGGCCGACCAACTCTCGCCACCCGTCGTCAATTCTAACGTCGGAGAGGACGTTCTAGGCCAGCCAGGCAGCGATTGGCTGGCCCAGAACGTCCTCTCCGACATCAGAATTGACGCGAGTGGCGAGAGTTGGCCGGCCCCACAGGGAAAAGCAGGGAGAACTTGGCGCCAGCCTGTTCCCGATGGCGGCGGTGGCACTCAAGTGGCTAAAGAGCTGCAGTTTGCCGGCCTAGGGACAACACTGGAGGGTGGCCAGCTGTGCACCCCCTTGGGACGTAAACCCGGGGTGGGGCAGACCGCCCCCTCCCCACCCTGGTATGCCACTATCTGTACCTCACTCCCTCCCTATGACCAAAAATTCTCCTTTCTTCTATTCCCCGTGTACACAACCATCTCTTTCCCTCCCTTCCTCTCTCCAAAGTCCATGCCTTCTGTGTCCAAACACTCATTCCCTCCCCCACCTCAGCATCTCTTTCCCTCCCTTCCTCTCTCCCAAGTCCATTTCTTCTGTGTCCAAAACGAATTCCCTCCCCCACCTCAGCATCTCTTTCCCTCCCTTCCTCTCTCCCAAGTCCATTTCTTCTGTGTCCAAAACGCATTCCCTCCCCCACCTCAGCATCTCTTTCCCTCCCTTCCTCTCTCCCAAGTCCATGCCTTCTGTGTCCAAAAACCCATTCCCTCCCCCACCTCAGCATCTCTTTCCCTCCCTTCCTCTCTCCCAAGTCCATGCCTTCTGTGTCCAAAAACCCATTCCCTCCCCCACCTCAGCATCTCTTTCCCTCCCTTCCTCTCTCCCAAGTCCATGCCTTCTGTGTCCAAAAACCCATTCCCTCCCCCACCTCAGCATCTCTTTCCCTCCCTTCCTCTCTCCCAAGTTCATGCCTTGTGTCCAAAACGCACTCCCTCCCCCCTTTTGTGTTCCGTGTTTGCCTCCCAGCCCATCTTTGCAACTTTCTCAGCAAAACGAAGCTCAAGCCGCGAGGCTTGTCTTCTGCTTCCTGCCTGCCCTGCCACGCACAAATAGCCGAATGGAAGTATTCTCCGACGTCAGCGCTGACGTCGGAGGGCAGGCTTTGCTTAAGCCCGCCCTCCGACGTCAGCGCTGACATCGGGGAACGCTTGCGATCGGCTATATGTTAGCTGCAGGGCAGGCAGGAACAGAAGACGAGCCTCGCGGCTCGAGATGTATTGAACTCCGCGGGTCCCTCGTCCAGCTCTCTCCTGTCCACGTGGGGCGGACCGCCCCTCTCCCTAGACTGGTGGTACTGCCCTGATGGCGGCCCTGACCGTACGGCACACCAGGCAACATCTCGCGGCACACTAGTGTGCCGCGGAACAGCGGTTGAAAAACACTGGTCTAGAAGTCCAACTGATTCTCTTTCTGGCTTCTTCCTTTAATATACCCAATAAAGGTTTTACTGTGTGTTTTTGCTTCCAGCACATTCATCTTTTCAAGTTCTCTCTTTGTCTTCCTTATTAGCACCTTGCATTTGACTTGACATTCCTTGTGCTGTTTACAATTATTTTCAGTCAGATCTTTTCACTTTCTGAAGGATTCTTTTTTTTTTTTTTAGCTTTAATAGCTTCCTTCACCTCACTCGTTAACCATGCCGTTTGGTCTTCCTTCCTCCTTTTTTAATACATGGAACATATGTAGTCTGGGCTTCCAGAATGATATTTTTTTAATAACATCCATGCCTGATGTAGATTTTTGACCTTTGCAGCTGCTCCTCTAAATTTCTTTTTTACCATTCTCCTCATATTATCATACTGTCCCTTTTATTTTTTTTTAGTTAAATGCTGTTGTATTGGATTTCCTGTGTGAACTTACTCCAGGGATTATATCAAATGTGATCAAGTTATGATCACTGTTATCAAGTGGCCTCAGTATCATTACCTCCCGTACCAAATTCATGTGCTCCACCTCTTGTTGATTCCTGAACCAGCTACTCCATAAAGCAGTTCTTATTTTCATCGAGGAATTTTATTTCCCTAGCATACCTTGATGTTACATTTACCCAATCAATATTGGGTTACTGGATAAGTACTGTATCATTGAACTTTGCATTTTACAGGTCCATATTTGAGAAATGCATGTTTGACTCTTAAGGCTTCTTCTATAAAACTGCGCTGAGTGGCTCACGTTGCTCCCGATGCTCATAGAGTTCCTATGAGCGTTGAGAGCAGTGCGGGTGATTCAGCGCGGCTCTCTGCACTAAAAACTGCTAGCACAGTTTTATAGAAGAGGGGTGTTAGTGTTAACCATTGAATTTATTTCCCTGTGTTTTCAAGAACAAAAATTTAGATGTTTATGTTTATTAAAATTTGATATATCGCCACAGCATACAACTGTTCACAGATCTTAAGAACCTATTACTGTTATAGTGGGCATTTTGGGGATATGAATATTATTCTGGGAGGTGTTTAATTCTATAGTATTGAATGAATGCATTTTATATTAATACATAGTATTTACAACATATAAATTATAGCCAGGTATGTTATGTACAAGTGCCCTTGGTGGAGGTGGGGTCCTGTGAGGGGTTTTTGAGAAGCGGCTTAACCACTGCATCTTTGAAGGTAGCTGGGATAGCTGGAGTGGAAATAAATAGTTTGAGAATATGGCAGATGGGAGGGATAACAGTATGTGTGAGATGGGGGTCAAGTAGAGGGGTAGGAATAGAGTCTGAGGGGCATGTAGTAGGCTTCGCTGAAGACAGAAGTTGTGATTTCAGAGAAGGAAAAAAAGTCAGCAATAGTTGACAGAGGTATGAGAGGGTGGGACCAGGCAAGAGGAGCTTCCTGAGTTGTTTGGATGAACGATGAAGGGGTGGTGTGAGTTTGAAGCTCAGGAGAGTGGATGGTGGATAGGGAAGAAAGATGTGACTTTGTAGTGAATTCAAAGGTGATCTTGTGGACCTTGTCATGGAAGTAATCAGCCATAGTCTGGGGAGAGAGAGAAGGAGGGATCGGAAGTGGGGGCGCTTTGAGGAGGGAGTTCAGCGTGGCAAAGAAACGATGAGGATTGGAAGGAAGGGTGTTAGTTAGTTGGATGTAGCTTGACCCATGTAAGCGCAGAATTAAAGGAGGTCAGCATAAATTTAAAGTGAAGTAAGTCAGCATGTATGTGAGATTTGAGCCAAAGGCGCTCGACATAATGGGTACAGGATTATAAGACCTCTAGAGACAGGACATCTATTGTACCTGAGAAAGGCATGAGTTATATCCAATCAAACTCTGTCAAGCATAAGTTTTAAATATCTGTAAATGTATAACATCTAGGACGATGATTCCTGTGATCTGTTGGAAATTGTATTTACATAATTTGAAAATAGGTCAGTAGGTTCCATTTACTTTTGAGTTATTCAAATGATAGGAAGTTTCCTTTTCCAAATTTCAACTAGGCCCAAGATAAATGCAAACTTGTTCTTTACGGTTTCAAAAGCTGATCTTTATCTTGACCTGTGGGAAGTCTGGGTTTTCTATCAGACTAATATATTATATATTATAGTATATATTATAGGATATATTATGTGAATTCTGTCACCATGCTCACTACCTCTTCCAGACAACCCTATATGGTCTGGAAAAGTTTTAATTTTTGTTTCATTTTACTATGTATGATACTAAAAAAACACATAGGCCCTTATTTTAGAATTCCTATTAACATATGTAAATACCAAAACTGACTTTGGAAAGTCAAGATTTACAAGTGTAAATGTGTAATACATCCATAGGACAAGGGGGTGGGATTGGGGCAGAGCCTACAAATACACATATATTCCCCATTCATGAAGGGAAAAGAATATCTATGACCTCTATGATCAAAGATGGGTTTTACACATGCTTCTTGGTATGTACAAGTTTTGTAAAAGTGCTTGTTTTGGGTAGAGCTCTATGGGAGGGATACGGAGGAGGCCCCCCTTAATGCCCCCCACCCCAAAAAACTTAATAGTGGCAAATTATTTTGGTACCTGTACTTAATTAGGAGAATTCAGATGTATAGATTTCTAAAATGACATACATACATGTCTAGAATCTGAAATACCAATTTTGAGTAAGTGCTAACACATACATGTGTATGTTGCTGAGTTATCTCTTTTGATGATTTAGATGTTGACAAATTGGGGGCGTGGCCTGATCGCCACGGAGACCACACGCATGTAGTGACTGCTCCTCGCACCCGCACCTAAATCCAAGCAGAATCGTGCTTTTATATTTGTAGTTTCTGCTTCGTCGGGTGTATTTCGCTGCCAGAGTCATCTTACAACCTCAGAGACTGAAAGGAAAAGAGCGACCCGTGTTCACTGGGGGGGGCGTGGCCTGATCATCGCGGAGACCGCATAGGAGTGGAGACAGCCCCTTACACCCGCACCTAGGATCTGGAGGGAAGGAGCGGCCCGCATTCACTCACGCTGCTTAGCAACAAGTGGCCCGGTCATGTGATGCAGCTGATTTAAAAAAAAAAACAAACGTTTCTGAGCTTTCTAACCTACAGTTTCCACACGCCTACCTAGCTAAAACATACAAACTCTACTCAAACCATTTCTGCTCCCTCTGGGGCTTCCGCTGACCGGTGTGTGTGTGTGAAGCCTCCGGATAGTGCCTGGTATGCCGGTTAAATCGGCGAAAACGCCGAAACACAAGACTACCTGCGCTGCTCTCAAAATGGCGGCGGCGCCGACTCCGGCTCCTGTCCTGACACACTGGGGTGAATGGGCCCAAGAAATTTCACGAACAGTCACTGCAGCCTTAGAAGATAGGCTTCACAAATTACAGCTGGCTATGGACTGTATTAATGAGCGTTTTGAGACACAGGCTGGCCGTATAACAACATTGGAACAGAGGGTGTCAGATGGTGAGGACGCAGTATTACAAGACCGAGAGAATGTGACTACTTTACAAGCTTAAGTGGCAACATTGACTGGACGGCTGGATGAACAGGAGAACCGTCAGCGTCGTAATAATTTAAGAGTTGTGGGGCTGCCTGAGCTTCGGGCTGACCAAGACCTCTACCAATTTTTTCAGGTTTGGCTCCCAAAACAACTTGGCCTGACGACACCAATGGATGGTTTTATATGTGAGCGAGCACATCGCATGGGCCAGCGTATGGAAGATAGCAACTGCTCGCGAGCAGCGATCGCTAGATACATTAATTGGAAAGAAAAGGAACTCATCATGCAGGCTTTTCGGAAATCTAGACCGCTGGAATATGAAGGTCAAAAATTATTATTATTCAATGACTACTCCTTACATGTATCCTCCCTCCGTAAGGCGATGGCGCCGCTCTGCTCCACACTTCATCGCAGGGGAATACGGTTTGCACTCATATATCCGGCATCTCTGCGTATTTGGCGAGATGGGAAACCAAATACTTTCACAGATAAAACGTCCGCACAACAATTTATTGACTCTTTATCTGTGATAGAGACTGGAGAATCCACGGTTCAGACTCCACCACATGCTGTAAATTCTCGCATCAGCTAATTTTAAATCCAATCTGCAGAAATTTCTTTAATGTTTCAGTATTCATTAAGATGTACCCGACGAAGATGAAAGCAACATACAATAACCACACTATTCCCTTCACTGAGCTTGAGATCCTGGCATCATTCCTAGATTTCTTACAAATATACTGATATGCACTGTTTGCTTTGTCTATTTCTCTTATGAGACTATGCAATGAAATACATATATTATGTTGTATGCTCTACTAGGTCAAGCACACTAATTTCATGTTTTCTGTTATTAAGTGGGTGTGGATTTTGCTAGTTGTTACATATGTGTAATTTCTCCGTGCTCACAAGAGCACCCTTAAATTGTTTTAAAATTTGCATAATAGTATGGTCCATTTCCTTTCTGACTATACATTATGCTGACATTACTGTTTCCTCTTCTCTTATTCTCAGATTTTCTTTATTTCTATTTTTAGACAGGAGTGTCTACCTGGCCTCACGGCTACATCAGTTATTTTTTCTAGACAGTAGGGATATATATTTTGCTTTATTACTGTATATCATAGACTATGGCTGATTTACATGTTCTTTCCTTTAATGTGAATGGTTTGAACCATCCCATTAAAAGAAAAAAGATAGCTAACTATGTGTCAAATAAACACCCTGATGTAATTTATTTGCAAGAAACCCACCTCCCGCCCGCTGATGCCTCGAAATTCCAATTAAAGGGATTCTCTACTCATTTATACTCCCCTGCAACTCACCGAAAGAAAAATGGGGTTTCAATATTTCTCAATGATAAACTATCTCCGGTAATTCATTCTTTTAAAACATACACGGATGGAAGATGGTGTCTAGTGTATGCTGCGGTGAACTCAGTAAATTTTGTTTTTCTTAATATATATGCCCTGGTCCAAGACCACCCAGATTTCTTCAAAGAGCTACAGCTGGCGTTGATTGAATTTGATTCTTGTCCTATGATATTAGGAGGTGATTTTAATCAAATTCAAGACTTATATATTGATAGATCATCTTCTTGCAAACCCTCCAAATCCAGGTCTTTCACAGCTCTTCATGCTTTAAATGATGCCTTCTCCCTTGTGGATCCTTGGCGCTTGCTTTACCCAAAAGGCAGAGAATACACACATTTTTCACCACCACATAACACGTACACAAGAATTGATTTTTTTCTCTTGTCATCTTCTCTTATTCAAGATCTTACCAATTCTATTATACATCCAATTTTTCTTACAGATCACGCTGCCATTTCTTTATATATATCCATATCGGCCCCATGTAAAGAATCCTCTTCTTGGCGACTGAATAACACCCTACTCTTAGATGAGGAAATTGTTGAAAGAATCAATTCTTTTACTGTGGAGTTTTTGAAAATAACTCTAAAGATCCTGAAATCTGTCCTTAAACTATCTGGGAAGCATACAAAGCAACCCTCAGAGGCGAATTGATTAAAATAGCTTCTTGGAAAAATAAACAGTCTATAAGAAAGGAAAAAGACTTAGAAAATTCTATTAAAGCCTTAGAATTACAACATATGTCTAATCATTTACATGACCCAGCTACTCTCCAACGTATCCAAAATCTTAAATATGAATACAACACTTTGGTTTCATGTACAGCCCGATGTGATATCTTCATCTCCACTTCTGGTCACTACAAGGGAGATAACCTTATGGGTTGGCCTTTAGCTAGATATCTTAAAACCAAATCTAAAAGACTACATATCACAACTATTCAAGATCCATCAGGTCATTTAGTCAAAACCAGATCTTTAATTTCCTCTCAATTTGAAAACTTTTATGCTTCTCTATACCAATCCGAATCAGCTGCTTCTGAATCAGATATAGATTCCTTTCTTACCTCCTTAACTCATCCGATCATATCAGACTCTGTTAAATTGGAACTAGATTCCCCTATAACTATATCAGAAATTGAAACTGCCATATCCTCTTTACCAGCTGGGAAAGCCCCTGGCCCAGACGGCTTTACTAATGAATTATTTAAACAATTCCAAACCCTCCTAGCTCCTTATCTTCTTACATATTATGATTTCCTCCATTCTACTCCGAACAAACAATTCAATTTCACTGAGGCCACAATTGTAGTAATCCCCAAACCTGATAGAGACGCCACCTTGGTTAAAAACTTCCGCCCTATTTCTCTCCTTAACTTAGATTATAAGATAATGGCAAAACTACTTGCATTAAGACTTACCAAAGTAATCCCGTCTCTCATACATAAAGATCAAACAGGGTTCATTAAACAAAGATATATAGGAGATAACCTGCGTCTCTTTCATCATATTAACGCTTATGCTAAAACAATGTCAGACCCCGTAATTGGTCTAGCTATTGATGCCGAAAAAGCATTTGACCGGGTGGAGTGGTCTTTTCTTTTCCGTGTCCTGAAGTGGCTCATTTTTCACGGATTGGATAGAAACGCTATATCGCCAACCCACAGCTCATATTCTAATTAATAACTCTCTATCCAATAAATTTTCCCTTCACAGAGGTACACGACAAGGCTGCCCTCTCTCACCATTGTTATTTAATTTAGTGTTGGAGCCCTTCCTTTCAGCTATCCGACAATGCCCCTTAATCAAAGGCATCCCCTCCTCTAATAGAGACTTCAAATTAGCAGCTTATGCTGATGATGTTTTACTCTTTCTTAGGAACCCTCTAGTCTCTCTTCCTCACCTTATTCAAATTGTCACTCAATATTCTCTCCTCTCTGGTTATTCTGTTAATTGGGAGAAATCAGAGATCTTCCCTCTGAACGATAATATTCTTCCCTCAGATCTAGCTCACTTTTCCTTCTCATGGTCGCATGAAGCTGTGAAATACTTGGGGATCTTAATACATAAAGATCCGATATATGCTCAAGATCTTAATATATCCAAAGTCAAAAATATAGTTCTAAATACTACATCTCGATGGTCTCCACTTTTTCTATCCTGGTGGGGTAGAATAACAGCCATCAAAATGACTTTGGCCCCTCAAATCAATTACATTCTCTCTATGCTTCCTCTTCTATGCCGGAAGTCATTTTTTCAATGGCTAAATAGGAAGCTATCTGAATTCATTTGGAACAAGAAAAAACCTCGAATTGCTCTCGCCAAGCTGAAAGCCTCTAAGATTAATGGTGGTCTTAACTTTCCAGATTTTTATCATTATTATATTGCTTCACTAGCTAAATATGGTGCTTACTGGCTCACTGACTCCCTCTTCCAAGATCCTCCTGCCTGGTTTGAAATGGAGAGCTTTTTATGCATGCCTTTACACACCTCCTGCCTACTAACAGTGTCAATACCCAGACACTTGAGAAGGCACTCTTTGTTGAGTTCAACGCAACATGCTCTTCATCTTCTAGATAAATTGGCTGAGATCTCAGTTTATGATAGTCCACTCATGTCCCTTTGGAATAACTCTAAAATTCAAAACCATGGCAAATCCCTTTCATGGAAACGATGGCAGCGGGCGGGTCTGTTCCTTTTGATATTATTTGCTCTACATATTCGCTGCCTCCTTCTGTTTATTCACAATGGCTCTCACTCACTGAAACACTGTCTTCTATGCATATACGTTTTGACTTCATGACTTCCACTCATACTATTCGTCATTGGTCTATACTGTCTCTACTTAAAGGCAAGGCGATATCTCTTTTCTACAGTATTTTAAGAGATCATTCCTTCACTTTTACACCCCAATCTATGAAACACTGGGAAACTATACTCACTATTCCGCTTTCTGACATTGATTGGGAACTTTTCTGGTCTTCAACAAATCGCCCACTTTTATCTTCTAGAGTCTCACAATCAATGTTCTTTATTATGTGGCATGCAGTATGGACTCCATTTCGCATGTGGAAAGCCAATTTAAAACAAGACTCTGTTTGCTGGAACTGTTTAAAAGATGTAGGAACTCTCGACCACATGCTTTTTCACTGTACACAGGTCTGATCCTTTTGGACTCGCATTTGGAGCACCATACAATCTATTACTAACTGCTCGGAAGAGATCTCTATGGACATTGTAATCCTTCGCTCTCAACATCCCTGCTTTGTCCTCCTAAACTCATTGATACCATGTTTGTGACTGCTCTCATGCACATTCTGAAAAACTGGAAATCATCTTCGTTATTAGACTATACTTTTTGGTGGAACTCTCTGTGTATGTACCATAGATTTGAATCATATGCATATGAGAAAAAAATTACATCCAGAACCCTCACGAACTTGAAGTTTAACAAATCACCTTGGTCATTCATAGATACCTATGTACGTTCTGCTTCGTAGACACTCCTGTCTTCCTTTTCTTTAATTTCCTTTTCTTTATTTTTCTTTCATCTTTCTCCCTTTTTTCTGTTGTTCTCCCTCACTTTCTTCTTATATTCTCTTCACATGCAGTTCTAATAGTAGGAACCTTTCTCACTGTTATGTTCCTCTATAGTTAAATATAGATTTATATGCTCTTTATACAGAAAGCTTTATTTTGACTTCATGTATTTGAACTGCTTCCTGTATTTTCTAAAAATACTCAATAAAAAACTTAAAAAAAAAGATGTTGACAAATTGCTTTCCCTCCTGCATGTTGCATGTATTTTATAAAAGGCTCCTTTCCCAAAATAGTACTTGAATATGATATGTTCTGGATGTCTCAGGGGTAAATATTCAGTTACCAGCATTATCCTCAGATATGCAATGTCGGGCTATGTCCAGGCACTGGCACCATGTTTGTGTAACCAGTTGTCCCTTATCCTATTAAGTGCAATACTGTATTCAGCACTTAACTACCTAAGTGAAACCTAAGAGAGGACTTGATTGTATGTGGTCTGATTTGGATGTAAAATGCTGAATATCGATACTTAACTGCATAAGTGCCTCCTCCACCCCTAGACCACCAACAAAATCACGGCTCCATGCAAACGATTTAACTGGGCATGTTGACCCTCAGTTTGAATTCCTATGTTCTACATAGTAACATAGTAGATACGGCAGATAAAAGACCTGAATGGTCCATCCAGTCTGCCCAAACTGATTCAATTTAATTTTTTTTCTTCTTCTTAGCTATTTCTGGGCAAGAATCCAAAGCTCTGCCTGATAAAGTCTCCGTCAAAGCTCACTCCAGTCCAAGTACACCTTCCCAGCCCATTCTTCACCAAACGGCCATATACAGACACAGATCATGCAAGTCCGCCTTGGTTCTTCAATATTTACTATTATTTTATGATTCTAGATCCTCTGTGTTCTTCCCATGCTTTTTTGAACTCCGTCACCATTTTCATCTCCACCACCTCTCTTGGGATCACATTCCAAACATCCACCACCCTTCTCCGTGAAGAAGAATTTCCTTACATTGCTCTTGAGTCTCCCACCCTTCAGCCTCAGATTATGCCCTCTAGTTTTACCATTTTTCTTTCTCTTGAAAAGATTTTGTTCTACGTTAATACCTTTCAAGTACTTGAACATTTGAATCATATCTCCCCTGTCCCTCCTTTCCTCTAGGGTATACATATTCAGGGCTTCCAGTCTCTCCTCATACGTCTTTTGGCGCAAACCTCCTATCATTTTCATTGCCCTCATCTGGACCACTAAAATATTATGGACTGTCTAAAATATTATGGTCTATCATAAGAACATAAGGTTTGCCATACTGGGACAGACTGAAGGTCTATCAAGCCCAATATTCTGTTTACAACAGTGGCCAATCCAGGTGTTTGTTTTATTAAAACTTGTTATACTGCTTATTCATACGACTGGTCCAAGTGGTTCACAAATATACAATCAATATAAAACAAAATAAAAGAATTCCATCATTAAATAGGATAGACCTAATCCATACAAAACCAATCATACAGGACAACACTCCTAACTAAATGAGTACAGTATTACATCATGAACTAAAAAAAAAATCACAGGACTGCTGATTAATGACCTAAAAATCCATCACAAAATATGAATGCGCTCCGATTCAATTGAATCTTGGCTAAAAGCTTCTCAGAAGAAGAAAGTTTTTAACATAGTTTTAAAGGATTTACATTTTTCCTCGAGAGGGTCCAGAGGAGAGCGACACGTCTGATAAAAGGTATGGAAAACCTTTCATACGCTGAGAGATTGGAGAAATTGGGTCTCTTTTCTCTGGAGAAGAGGAGACTTAGAGAGGATATGATAGAAACTTACAAGATCATGAAGGGCATAGAGAAAGTGGAGAGAGACAGATTCTTCAAACTTTCAAAAAATAAAAGAACAAGAGGGCACTCGGAAAAGTTGAAAGGGGACAGATTCAAAATGAATGCTAGGAAGTTCTTCTTTACCCAACGTGTGATGGACACCTGGAATGCGCTTCCAGAGGACGTAATAGGGCAGAGTACCGTAATGGGGTTTAAGAAAGGATTGGACAATTACCTACTGGAAAAGGGGATAGAGGATTACTGCACAGGTCCTGGACCTGTTGGGCCGCCGCGAGAGCGGACTGCTGGGCACGATGGACCTCAGGTCTGACCCAGCAGAGGCATTGCTTATATTCTTATGTTCTTATGTTCCTCTAACTTCAAATCTCGAGGCAAACCGTTCCATAGGTTTGGTGCCATGAAATAAAATGCATTATTTCGGGTAAACTCGCACCTTGCCCTATTCACTGATGGAAGTACTAATTTATTGTCCTGAATAGATCTCAAGGTTCTTGTTGGTGCAGATCACAAGTACCTGGCAAGATCCCAAAAGAGTAAAAACAGATTTTAGGCTGCTTATCTTAGGAATAAGCAGTGGAATTTCTCAAATCCATCTTAATAATGGCTTATGGACTTTTCTTGAAGGACCTTCTCTAAACTTGTCTAAACATGTTAGTTCTTCCAGCAATCCCCAAGCTGCATATTCAAAAGCAAGTAATATAGTCAGTACCCAATACCAGTCACCATGAAACAAAATAAGCTAAATTCAGTGCTGGTTAACAGATAAATTGGATGGACTACTCAATATCCAGTAAACATTTATCCATTTTGATTTAGGAGTCAGGGTTGCTACAGTTGCAGAGCAAAATTTATCTAGGTAACAGAGTTAAAAATATACAATGCATTAAAAAAAAAAAAAAGAAAGGGAATGCTAAAGACTCATTTCATCTCTTCAAACCTATAATTCAATATGCAGAGACAGTCTAAACCTATAATTCATATCCAAAGACATCCTATTTTTTCAAACCTGTAACTCATTGTTCATGACCACTGATTAGAAATCATGCTGTAAACTGCATTGAATCCTTGTCGAAACTTGCAGCACAGAAGAAAAAGTGTGGTAAGGTATGGTAACACGGTCATGAAAATAGGAAAGGCAATTCATATATCAAGCATAAGCACACAAGTAAAATTATAGTACAAAGACCATTCTAGTTAGTAGAACTTGCTCTGTAAATAGACTTATTAACCTATCTTGGTCAAGATTAACATTCCCAAAGGCAGAGAGAGTTTATTCCACAAAGTGGGTGCTAGACAAAAAAAGTGCTTTGACTAGCTGCTCCACGCTAGCCTGAGAAGGACTAGGTAAAACCAAATGATCATTCATGGAGTGGAAGAAATGTAAGGGGACATAAAGAATAGTATATCTATAAAATAATGAGTGAAGTGGAAAGGGTAGACGTGAATCGCTTGTTCACTCTTTCCAAAAATACTAGGACTAGGGGACAAACGATGAAGCTACTAAGTAGTAGATTTAAAACAAACCAGAGAAAATATTTCTTCACACAATGTGTAATTAAACTCTGGAATTCATTGCTGGAGAATGTGGTGAAATCAGTTAGCTTAGCGGGGTTTAAAAAAGATTTGGATAATTTCCTATAAGAGAAGTCCATAGACCATTATTGAGATGGCTTTGGGAAATCCACTGCAGCATAAAATCTACAGTACTTGCGATCTAGCTAGGTGCTTGGGACCTGGGTTGGCCACTGTTGGAAACAGGATACTGGGCTTGATAGACCTTCAGTCTGTCCCAGTATGGCAACTCTTATGTTCTTATTATATCATTATAGAGAAGCAGATCATCCCAAAGCACTTTATAGGCAAGAATAGTGCCCAAATGTTGGTGGAATGGAAGGTTATTCTGTTAGCAGCAATACTGTCCACATGAAGGAGACGGAATCAGTGGTATAGCACAACCAACACAACAAAAGAAAAGCACCTGGGCCTCAATAATTGGTGTGTAGGAACAGATTTTATTCAAGGACCCGACATGGGCTATGTTTCGACAAAATGCTTGCCCCAGGTTACTTGGTCTCTCTCAATTTCGGTCTAGAAGGGGCATGACTTAGACTCATAGTAGCCTAATAAATGGAAATACCCTGGATATGGACTTTGTATGCATGCACAGTTTAGTTGGTTGTTTTTTTTTTAAATATGATTGAGCTGGACACATTGCTACTGAGAGTTTTTATGCCACACATACACGGTATGCTGCTTTTCAATACAGTTCAACATTTCTTAATTAATTACATATTGGACTACAAACCACTGGATCTTTTATTTTTGGAACAATAAGCACAGCTGAACCCTGAGGCAGGCATTTTGCCGAAACACAGCCCATGTTGGGTCCTTGAATTAAAGGTTGTTCCTGTACACCAATTCTTGAGGCCCGCATGCTTTTTTTTTGTCAAACAGCAATACTGAGCCAACTATCTAGATAACTACTTGGATAAAATTAGTCCAGAAAAATTGCTGTCCTAACTTTATCCAGATAGCGGTTTGAATATCCCTCCTATATGTATAGCTGTAGCATGTGCTGCTATACCTCGATATTTTGCATCTCTCAGAATCTGCGATCACACTGTTAGATAACCATGTTTAATTTAACCGCTATGGCCAGTGTTTAAAAAATCGCTGACCATGGCGGCTGAATATTCACCACATAACTGGAATGGACACCTGGAATGCACTTCCAGAGGAAGTAATAGGGCAGAGTACGGTACTGGGGTTTAAGAAAGGATTGGACAATTTCCTGTTGGAAAAGGGGATAAAAGGGTATAGATAGAGGATTACTGCACAGGTCCTGGACCTGTTGGGTTGCCGCATGAGTGGGCTGCTGGGCATGATGGACCTCAGGTCTGACCCAGTGGAGGCATTGCTTATCTAATATAATAAAACGCTAGACCGCGCATGCGCACTCCCATCGCGTGCGTCCATTTTCTGTGAGCTGTAGGGCACCGCAGATAGGAGTGCGCATGCACGTGAAGCTCTCTCTCTCCCTCTCCCTGAGGTAGATGTCGACCGCGGCGGCTGTCGGCAGCCCGAGGCGGATGTCGGCCGCGGTGGCTGCTGGCCGCCCGAAGCTCGCTCTCTCTCTTCCTCCCCCCCTAGGAGGCGGATGTCCACCGCGGCGGCCCGAGTCGGATGTCGGCCGCGGTGGCTGCTGGCCGCCCGAAGCTCTCTCTCTCTCTTCCTCCCCCCCTAGGAGGCGGATGTCCACCGCGGCGGCCCGAGTCGGATGTCGGCCGCGGTGGCTGCTGGCCGTGGCGGCTGTCGGCGGCTGCAGGCCGCGGCAGCCAAACCCCGAAAGCATTTCAACATAAGTAGGCCATGCAGTTCAGGAGGAAGGTGTGGGGGGGGGAGGAAAATACTGCACAAGGAAGTGGGGTGGGAGGGAAATGGAGGGCAGAAAAGGGGTTGATGGACAGGGGAAGAGGTGCTGATGAACAGGGAGGGGGGCAGAAAAATGAAGACAGGCCTACTGCTGGACAGGGGGAGCAGGAAGGAGGTGATGATGGACAAGGGGAGGTAAAACAAAGGGAGAAGGGCTTCTGCTGGATAAGGTGAGCAGTGATGGGGTGGTGGAGGACACAGGGGAGGTAAAAGGAAGGGAGAATGGACAGGGGGAGCAGGCAAGGGGTGGTAGTGGACAGCCAAGGAAAAAAAAAAAAAAGACAGACAGAAATACAGAAAGCGGCTAAGGAGAGAGAAAAAAACCCCAAAACAGACACACACACATATATTCTAGCACCCGTTAATGTAACGGGCTATAAGACTAGTGTTCTTATGTTCTTATAACTATGACAGACAATCAGTTTCTAGAATCTGTCTTTCTGATATTATCACTTGTTCTGTTATGCCAAAGTGTGGTGTATTATTCAAGATGACAGCTAATACCCTTCTCAAAACAGGCATAATGCTCAGCTGACCTGTAGAAGGCATTGTATAATGCCATTTGATGAAAGACAAAGAAGAACTTGGCATTGGGACCTGAATACTTTTTGTAAAGCAACAGATCATCTCTTGTTCTGACTTCAGAAAATTTTATTTATATTTTATGTAAATATTACTCTCAGGCATCCACAAAACAAAAAAATTAAAGACTAAAATGCACCCGAAGTTATTACTTCATAGTCATCCAAAAGACATAAAAGACACCTCTTATAGGGGTCCTTTTACTAAGGCATGCCAGCCGATCTAGCGTGCGCTTAACGCTAATGCGTCCATTATATTATATGGATGCATTAGCATTTAGTGTGGGCTATATCAGCTAGAGCGCCTTAGTAAAAGAGGGGGTTAGTAAACGCCAATGATCATTTATTAGATAAGTCAGCACAATAACCGAACATTAGCCAGTCAAAAGGAACTTTTAGAAATGTCTAATGGCATCACTGTGCTGCTCCCTCATTAAAGGTTTACATGAGAAGAATCTGCTCTTTTGACAAGAATCAACTACTGTGATTTACCATATATAGTAAAACCTTGGTTTGCGAGCATAATTCGTTCCAGAAGCATGCTTGTAATCCAAAGCACTCGTATATCAAAGCGAATTGCCCCATAAGAAATAATGGAAACGCAGACGATTCGTTCCACAATCCAAAAACTTTAATCCAAAATACTATACATACTTGTATTGCCAAACCTCAGTCGTTTAGAACAGTCACTTCGCTCCAGAAGAATCAGAGAGAGAAGAACCATCGGCTCAGTTGTGATGATGTGACGCATGTATACTGTATGTACTCGTATTGCAAGACTTTGCTTGTATATCAAGTTAAAATTTAATGAAATGTTTTGCTTGTGTGGCAAAACACTTTCAATCCAAGGTTTTACTGTATACTCGAATATAAACCAAGATTTCTATGTCAAAAAAATGGCCCTAAAATGGGGGTCTTGGTTTATATTTGAGTCTCATTTAGCCCCCCCCCCCCCCTTCCTGGACCCACCGCGGACCTCCAATACTGCCTTGGTGGTCCAGTGGTGCCAGGTTTCGAGAAAGGTTGCTTCGGGAATTCACAACAGCCTTTTTTTTTTAAACCACAGAGACTGCTGGGCAGGAATGTAGAAGGATTGCTCCTGCCCTGCCTCAATGCTGGACCACCAGGGACCTATGATAGGCCTGGAAGAGGGACGGGATTGGGCTGGTTAGTTAGTTGTGGAGGCAAAGTCACCATGAGGGAGGGAGGGATCAATCAGTAGCTCCGGCTCCCCACACCACTGGACCACTAGAGAAGTACTGGAGGCCTGCAAAGGGTCCAGGAAGGGGGGCAGAATGTCTGTCAGCAGAGCTGGCAGACAGGACACTGGTGAAGGGAAGAGGGATTGCTTCTGTCCTGTTACCAGTACTTGAATATAAACTATCAGTTTATATTTGAGTTAAAAATTTTCTCTCTTATTTTAGGGGAGAAATGTCATCTAGGTTTATATTTGGATAGGTTTAATTTTGAGTATTTATGGTATCTAAAAACTATGGATCTGATATTCAAATACACTTATTTGGACAGTAGCACATGCTATCCAGATAAATGGGTTTCTAGAAGCAGTGGAGAAAGGAAATAAGCTCAGAAAGGTTATGGGTCAGCCACTTGCCATGTCCTAACAGAAATTCACCACTGACTAGATTTCAGTATTGACCCTGTCTACAAAAGGACTATTGAACTTAAAAGTTCTGGATGAGATTAGTAAGCCTGTATATCTCATGAAGTTGATATTATGACCATTATCTTAGAAACATATCCTTTTGTCGTTCTATATTTTACCGACGGAACAAAAAAAGTGGAAAATCACTGGACTAAGAATATAGCCCTCGATGGAGACTGCCCCAACTTTGTTGGTTGGCTGAGAACTTTTCAGTGGCCCCTTGTAACTCCAGAACCTGATGCTTACCACTCCAGAGCCCCTCTTCATCCACACGATGGTTAGCGAGGGGTTTCCTCTCCATGCACAACGAAACACCGCATCTGAGCCCAGGTCCACTAGAAGAGACTGCGGTTCTGTTGCCATTCTGGGTCCAACTGTTTAGGAGAGAGGGATCAAAAACGCAGTATCCAAATAAGTAATACTATCTAATACATACCAACTTTTCAGGCAGTCTACTGATGTGAAGATCAATATAACCATTAATTTCTCTTTTTTTTCGAGTCACTTTAATCTATTCCTGTTCTTTAATAAATTTATTCTAACTTGTTTCTCGCTTTGTTTTTATGGGTTTCTTCATTCATATGTATACTATTTGACATATAATTTTTTCATTTGTCTACAATACATGTAGTCTTTCTTTTTCTCTGAGAAATTCAGGTGTCAGACATGAAACTGAAAAATAGCTTCCACTGTATAATCATATGCTTGTCTATGATCTGTGCCAAAAGAACTTCTTATGATTGCTTCTGAATAATAACATTATGTACTCCACAAGATCAAAAAGTTTGAAAAATCAATGCTTTTTTTCATGACTTATATACATTTAAAACTTAAATAATTTTTCTAAGGCCCTAGATTAGGGATGCAAAATTTTGGGCAAGGGAGAGAATATCCTTTTCTGGTTCATACGCACTCTTCTTCCCCAGTGCCAGATTTGGTTCAGAGCTCCCAGGCACCCGATGTTGCACAATGCTCTGAACTAGAGAATGACACGGTGACAAAATTCATCACCGTCCCCGTCCCCGCGGATAACCGCGGGAAATAATCCCATGTCATTTTTTAGTGTCTATTTCGGCTTCAGTCCTTCTACACTAGCATTATTCAAAGCAAAGCTTGTGGGTCAGTGGTTGTGGCCATTCATACTCTGATTCTTCCCTCTCTCCTTAAAGAATGACATGAAGATGGTTTACCGCGGTTATCCGCGGGGACGGAGACAGTGATGAATTTTGTCACCGTGTCATTCTCTACTCTGAACTACTACTACTACTATTAATTATTTCTATAGCACTACTAGACGTACGCAACGCTATACACAACTTTTCAGCAGCCCCTTGTAGTGTGATAGAGTTATAGGATAGTCAATGGAACAATAGAGTGCATAGGAAGAGGTATAATTATTTAAAAAAGGAAGCAATAATACTTTTTAAGAACATAAGAATAGCTTTACTGGGTCAGACCAATGGTCCATCTAGCCCAGTATCCTGTCTTCACAGCGGGCCAATCCAAGTCACAAGTACCTGGCAAAAATAGAAGCATTCCATGCCACCAATCCAGGGCAAGCAGTGGCTTCCCCAATGTCTGTCTCAACAGCAGACTATGGACTTTTCCTCCAGGAATTTGTCCAAACCTTTTTTAAACCAGCTACATTAACCACTCTCACCACATCCTCTGGCAATGCATTCCAGTGCTTAACTATTCTCTGAGTGAAAAAAATATTTCCTCTTATTGGTTTTAAAAGTATTACTCTAATTTCATTGAATTCCCCCTAATCTTTGTAAATCTTGATGCAGTAAAAATTCGATCCATTTGTACCTGTTTTACACAACTCTGGATTTTGTTGACTTCAATCCTATCTCCCCTCAGCTGTCTCTTTTCCAAGCTGAAGACCCCTAACCTCTTTAGTCTTTCCTCATACGAGAGGAGTTCCATCCCCTTTATCATCTTGGTCGCTCTTCTTTGAACCTTTTCTAGTGCCGCTATATGTTTTTTGAGATAAGGAGACCAGAGCTGAATGAGGTACTCAAGGTGAAGTTGCATCATGGAGTGAAACCGAGGCATTATAATATTCTTAGTCTTATTTTCCAGGTGAATTACATTCAGGTACGCTAGGTATTTCCCTATCCCTGGAGATTCACAATCTAATTTTACTAAGATGTGGGCAACAAATGAACTTATTGTGCCTGTATGTGGTCATTCCTGTGTGCTAAGGTGATTCTTATCACAGTGATAGAAACCCCAATTTTCTATTTATTTAATTAATGACCATGAGACTAGAGGTCTGCACAGGAATGGGGATCTCAGGAATCCCGCGGGTCCCGCAGGAATCCCCCCTAACCCTACGGGACTCCCACAGGGACTCCCCTCTGGTCCATGGGACACCCACGGGGACCCCCTTCTAGCCAACGGGACTCCCACGGGGATGAAAGGCTTTGGAAGCAGGGTTCGTCCATATAATATAATGGATACGTCAGCCTTAGTAAAAGAGGGGATTTATAAGTTAATTACCTGAACAGAAAACAAAAAAAGGGTTCCACCAAAGAGATTCCACAAGGAAAACAGCAGCGTAAACACAAAAGAAACTGTGGAATTGATGATCCTGTCAGAAGTAATTGCTGCTTTTTATGGGGACGGGTGGGGATGGAGGTAATTCCTTGCGGGGATGAGTGGGGACGGAGAGGATCCTGACGGGGATGGGTGGGGATGGAGAGGATCCTGGCAGGGACGGGCGGGGATAGGTGGGATTTCTGACCCCGCGCAACTCTCTACATGTGACCACTTACCACTACCTATTTGTAGGCAGTAAGGGCTCCTGCGTTATCCATGCACTAACCAGATACTGTATGGTAATATAGATAGCACAGGAATGCCCACTCTTTGCCCCTGACATGCACCTAAAAAAAAAAAAGTTTAGTGCATGGTTAGCACATGTAAATGGCTAAACTACGCGGAATGCATTTAGTGCATCCCACATTAGGCTGTTTTTGCTGCATTAGGGACCCCTAAGTTTATACCTGAGGCAATCGAGGGTAAAGTGATCTGCCCAAGATTGCAAGGAGCAGCACCAGGAAATGAAACAGACTTCCCTGCATGGTTATCTCTAGGCTACTCTTCCACCTCCTTGTGATCTTTATCTGTCATTTTCTCAGTTTCTGTGATCCTTTTAGCAGCTGGAACTATTTTACTATGTGTGGGTGTGGGGGAGGAGGGGGGTTGAGGTGTAATGAAGTACAACCAGGACCAGTTCTGCCTGTTTTGATTACAAGAAACCAGTTCTCAACCCCAAGCTCACTAGTTTTCTCCTATTATGCTCTCTATAGGGACCTGTGCACCTTTTTAATAACCTGACAAAAGACAGAAAGATTTTCTTTCCCCTCTTCTGTCAAATTTCCAAACGGGCAATTCTTAAGAACTGCTCGGCTGAATTCTTATATCGATCCCAGCATGCACAGGGGACCATGCATCGTTTCAAAGATGTTTTATTTATTTATTTATTTATATTAGGTATTTATATACCGCCCATCAGAGTTATCTAAGCAGTTTACAATCAGGTACTCAAGCATTTTCCCTATCTGTCCCGGTGGGTTCACAATCTATTTAACGTACCTAGGGCAATTGAAGATTGAGTGACTTGCCCAGGGTCACAAGCAGCAGTTTTGGTGTGATTAAGCATCTTCTGCTGCTAGGGCAGCTTGCCTGAAATTCATGCTGGCAGGCTGGTAGCAGGAGACATGAAAAACAAGATTTATTCCATTGGCACAAAAGGCCAGAAAACACCTTGCAAAAGCAGGCACTGTATTCTCATTTTGGCATGAAGAGGCTTGGAAGAGAGCATCTAATTTTATTTTTTATTATTATTTTTTTTTAACCAAAGACTTTCTATGTAATAGGCCACACAGTTGAAACAAAAGAGTAAGCACCATGTTCTCAGTAATTCTGACAAAAAATCTGTGGCAAGTGATGAACCCACTTTATGCCACTGGAATATAGGATTTGTAGAGTGTTCTCTTAACGTTCTCCTGCAGTTCTGAAAGCAATTTCCTATGGAAGAATGTCACAAACAACATCACATGTAAAATTGCAAATGGCAGCTCTATCCATACATGCAGATATGCATACTGTGTGAATCAATTTGCTTTATCAGGGACTTGCTCTAGGGAGAGTTAAAGAAGAAAAAATGTTGCCTTTTCTTTTTTATTTTTAAACTGAGATTGATGAGTGAGAGTTCAGAGGACTTTATGCATCTTAAAGGGATTCCGACAATTGGTAGGAAGATAATTGGTAGGATGACAATTGGTAGGATCTTCCTACCAAATGTTATCCTCCCAATTGGTGTATCCAATTGCCGTACCCAATTGCCTTACCAATTGTCCTACTACTAACCTAGGCCCCAACATCCCCCTGATCTCCCCAGCCCCCTAACACCCCTCTGACATCTACCCGACACCCCTCTGACATTCCCACACCCCCATCATCCCTCTCACCCTCTCCCGACACTGCACATTCCCCCCTACATTGTTCTGACATCTGCACACCCCTTCTCAACACCACATATTCCCCCCAATACCACCCTGACACCTACACATACCCCCAATACCCCTCTGACATCCCTGCACACCCATATAACATCCCCTGATGCCCCTCTGACATCCTGACACCCCCTGTACCTTTTGCAGAAACATTGGCAGGATGGATGTCCACTCCCTTAGGAGGGGCCTTAAACAACCTGGGCCAATCAGAGCCTTAGGCCCCTCCCCGGTGCATCCCTGTCAGAGACACGGGGTTGTGTGGGAGGGGTTGTGTGATGCCGGAAGGGAGTAGGCATCTCTTCCACTGCTGGGGAGGTGTCAGGCGATGCATTGCTTGGCGGCGGGAGGGAGTGGGCATCTCTCTCGCTGCTGGGATGGGGATGTCAGGTGGGGGGGTTGCTTGACATTGGCGACAGATGGAGTGGGCATCTCTCCTGCTGCCTTCAGGGGGTATCGAGGGGGCATTGCTTGGCAACAGGAGGGAGTGGGCATTTTTCCTGCTGTGGGGGGAGGGGGGAGTTAGTAGTGTCAGGTGATTTTGCGACACAGCAGGAGAAATTGGGCATCTCTCCTGCTGATCTTTATTTATTTATTTATTTTTAATGTGTGTGTGGGGGGGGGGGGGTTTATTAGCTGTCAAACCTTACTTTCCTGTTAGTGCCTGAGCCAATCAGTGCTCAGGTACGGATCAGAAAGTAAGGCAATGACAGCATATGTGGCACAATGAGGTTAGAGAATCACTTGGCGATTATAGAGAATCGCTCCTAGTGCTCGTTTTAATACTAATGATCTCATTGTACTACATTTGCATGGCAGTATTGGAGACAGCTAGAAAACGTGGAAAAGACCTTGGTAAGCCATTTTGATAATCCGCCACTACAATACATGCACGGTAAAGCAGCTGGAACCTGTTTAGCAAGCACATTAAAGGCAGATTTTAGTTTTGAGAATCTGCCCCTTAATCCCTCCATTGCCCCAGGTACCACAGTTAGATTACAAGCCTGCTGGGACAGACAGGAAAAATACTTTTACTATTCAGTGTATTGTAAACTGCTTTGAGTGAACCTCTGCATGAAAAGTGGTTAATAAATAAATATGCTCTTGAAAGGCTTTGACCTGATATTCAGTGCTATTTAGCCAGCCTGGAACAGCTCCTGACTGGCTAAACAGCATATAGCCAGCTTTCTGGTGATATTCAGTGGGAAATATCTGGCCATCTCCTGCTGAAGCAGATTGGCTGGTGACCAGCGTGACATAGCTGGTCACTGCCTATATTCAGTGCCTTAACAGCTAGACAGAGTCACCTAAAAGGGTGGTCTATCTTTGGCCATTAAGACTTGGCTGGCAAATTGCTGAACACTGGCCTAGCCAGCTATGTCTTGGCCAGTCAAAAATAGACTGGACATTCAATGCTGGTCACTAGATAAACTGCTGGCATTGAATTTCTGGTATCGCCATGGACTGTGGGAGATCACCCTTTGAATGTTACAAAATATAAAATGTGACCCCCAACAGAGAAGGATTGGACAAGCCTGGTCTACAGCAAATGCACTTTCACATTCAATATGAGGAGATTATGGAAGGATGATTGTTAGAAATAGGAGTATGATTATATTCCCCCAAAGATTTAAAAGCAGGCATAATTACTGTACCTTTAAAAGGTCAGAGTTACTTGATAACTAACATACTGTATAGTATATATTCATTGAGAAATTCAGATTGTTTTATGCCCCCTATAGACTGTGAGTGAATGCTGCTTCTCATGTTACAATAGGAGAACAACCAAGGAGTTTACCTTAATCCTGAAGTGACTAATCTCATTTAGGGCAATTAACCAGGATTAATTATTCCAGGAGTGACTCCTATTGCATGTGTGTGGAGTTGTGGAATCAATTTCAGAATTGTGTGGGAACAAATACAGTGTGAGTACACTACAGAATGAATTCGATTAACTTCAACAGATCTGAAAACTGAAGTACATTCTCCAGGAGCAGAATAGTTTAAAAGAATCAGATCCCTATTGACAGGTATGCTAGAACAGAAGCATTTCAAAATTATTTCAACTCCAAGATATTCTCAAATTAAATTCCCATAACAACAAACTTTTCTTTATTATGACAGGAGTTGCCATACAACTTATTTTGAAGAATTGGAAAAACTGGAACCGATTAAATTATAATTTCTGGTGGGAATCTTTATGCTACACTTTTAAACTGGAAAGTATGATTGCCATACAACTGGGACATTATAGAAAATTTAAGGATGTTTGGGAACCATTGACAAAATTCTGTAAGGAGTGATTATTGATTTAGCCCTCTGATTATACACGTCCAGGGTAGGAAAATACCTTTAATTTAATTTATTGTTGATTGTAATTTTTGTGTGTATAAGGGGTGGGGGAAGAGACACGTATTTGTTATGAAATATAATTTGATTTAATTTAAGTGCTGTTTAAAGTGTAAAATATTTGTAAAATATGTTGCACTTATTGTTAGCTTTAAAACGAATAAAGACTAAAAAAAAAAAAATTCAGATAAAATGAAAAGATGAAAACTTCAGTGATTTTGACTTAACGACTGAATTATTTACACAAAAAAACTTACCCCCAACCCTTTTACTAAACCTTGATAATGGTTTTTAGCGCAGGGAGCCGTGTGGAATGCTCTGCACTACTCAAGACTCTCATAGAGTTCCTATGAGCACTGGGAGCATTCAGCTCAGCTCCCTGTGCTAATAACCGCTATTGCGGCTTAGTAAAAGGGGGGGAGGGGTATATTGCTGCTTTAAAAGATACCACCTGAGTTACCATGATAAAAGAGGTACACACAAACATTTTGAAAGCTCTTTGAAGGATGATATGGAGAGAACGTGAGTAATTTCACCCCTTCCCCACATCGTTCTCTTTATACCCATTTCAACCACCCAGAAATGCTCTTTCTTATCTAGGTAATCTAGGCTCTTCAATTGAATGTGTGTTCTTACAATATACATCCACAGTTCTGCTGACGTTGGTACTTCCTAATGCATTGGTCACCTCACAGGACACTTGGTCAGAGAAGTAAGTGTGGTCCACAGTCACCTCATAAGTGTCACCCATGGCTTCCTTAATTATGCGACCACCTTTCGCCCACCTGAAAAAAACCCAACAGATTTTAGTATCTTTCTTCATAAAACACCTCAGAGATATGTCAATTTATCATCATTTTATGATTATAATGCAGTATATAAATACGAGGGAGTATACAAAAGTTCTCAGCCCGACCCAGATGAGAATGACATGGATATGGTTCAATCAGTGATCTGAAACAATGTCAAAACATAGAATTTCATTTCTGTAAATTGGCACTTAACGAAATAAGATAACACTCTTTTCAGCTAGAGTGGCAAAATAACGCTCAGAATTTAGGAAGTTGGTTGGTTGGGCTGAGAACTTTTCAGCACACTCTCATATTAAACACATTCTGGTTTAAGGTTAAGGTGGAAGGTTTGTTGAATTTGATCGGCCATTTACTCGTATCATTAGAAGAACAACAACAAAGTTTACAATATGCAAAGACCTGGATAGGTAGGAAGGATTTGCAGTTGGTTGTTAATAGGATTGAATATCGGAGATATCTGCTGCCATATAGGTGCCACCTGCAGCCATAAGGGCCATTGGAGTTGTAGACAGGTGGGTATAGTGGGTTTTTGGGTACTTACCATGACCTATAAGGGAGTTGTGGTGAGATGTTTATGTGGCACCCTTTTTGTGAAGTTCACAGCAGTGCCCTGTAAGGTGCTCCACTGCTCTATTGCCATGTCTGGATGGCCCATCACAATGCTGCCCCCTCCCACATCCAAAAGGTCTTGTTCTGAATGTTTCAGACTTGGATGAATTTTTGGTCGAGAATGTGGTATAAAGATAGACGTAGTGGCGGTCTGGACAATCAAACTCCTGGACGTATAGGTAGATGATTTTTGCAAAAAAAAATTTTGGATGTAATTTTCGAGAATTAACATTTTGCCGCTGCCGACTTTGGGCGACTAGCATCCTACGTCCAAATCAGACTTAGACGTTTCTTTTGATTATACCCCTCTTAGGCACTTGGAAACTCTTATGGCTCCTTTCCTTTTAATATTGTCACCGGCAGCCTCAGGTCAATGGGTCCTGGGACACCGGGACAAGGAAAAACTCTTGTGAGCTGCTGCAGGCAGCAAAAGGAAGGAAAAAAGAAGTGTTATCAGAAGGGAACACCACCACACCAGGTAAGTAATCTTCAGGAAATAACTGGGTTTATTCTTCAAATTAAAATACTCAAGCTAGCTTTGCTTGTTTCCATCGTACTCAGCTTCAAAAGAAAGACACAAACTTGTCAGGATGTTCAACTATCAAGAATAGTCCCCAAAACACTCAAAATATGCAGTTAAACAGTCTCTGGGTGAATGTTGGTTAGATACAAGTCCAAACACATAAGGCAAATCTTTCCCAAAGCTGTGGCTGGCACTCCAGCCAATTAACAGTCCAATGACTTGTAAAGCTTCAAAGCAAAAACAGTCTCTTGTGCTGAAATCTTCAGCCTGAGTCAGTGCTACGGCCCTGACCCTCCCAGCAGCTGACGTGCTGGCCAGGCAGTGTGCTCCGCGTGGTAATAACTTTGCCAATAATAGGCCCTCAATCCCACCACAGAAAACGCGGGGCAGACCCCACTGCCTGGGACTGGAACAGTCCTTCCCCCACCCAGGGGAAACAGAAAACCCCAAAATAAGTCTTTCTCAGTTCTTATCAGGTGCCTCCAAGCACCCCAGCTCCTTCAGGGTGTCACCAAAAAAAAGAACTTTGAATTAGCTTAGTTAAGCAAGGTTGCAGTTATTACTTAAGCAGTTTCAACTACTTGCCTCTGAAACAGCAAACCTCCATGGGCAGGGCTCCATTCTGTAGCTCAGCATATGGCTCTGGCTCCAGCTCCATGTCCTGAGGATCTTCAGGCATGCAGAGAGGCGGTTCCGCTCCAGCCTCAGTCAGATCCATGCTTTCCATATGCTCGCTGCCATTCAGAGCTCTCAACCCTGAGCGCCGCTGCCCGTCCTCTAGCTGCTCCTGCTCCTTCAGATTCTGCTTCTGCCTCCGCCTCTCTTACAGTTCAGCTCTCTGTGTTAACAGTCTGCAGCCACGCCCCAAACCCTCAGGTGAAAAGGATTTCCTGGGAACTAACCTAGGATTATGTGGGGGATGGAAACCTACACTTCTGCTCTCCCGCTCCCTCTATAGGTCAAAGAAGGAAAGTCATCCAATGTCTCAGTTTGGGATTTAAATGGAGCTGCTTGTGGAATGTCAGCTCTTGAACTGTGCACTGCACTGGGGACACTCCTAGCAGGTATAGGCTGCATACCACAATATTTTATTGCTCTTTGGCTTTTCTTGGAAAAATATTCCTTGGAAAATGATCAAACTACCCCATAAAATTTTAAAACAGAAAGCAAGGATTGTTATATTTATGCTATTTAAAACAGCTGAGTTATTACTTAAAAAATAACAAAACTAAAGATGTATTCACAGCCCTGCTGCTTGCAAAATGGCCTTTGATGAGAAGCCGACAGCTCCACACTTGGTTTTCACTGCTGTTTGCCAAGCAATTTGCAAATGCTGACCTGAAGCATTTGTCTCTGGCAGTTTGCCTCTGTGCCAGAGGCTCAGAGGAGAAGAAAGAGGGAGGCATGAGGCGGCCTATCTGAAATTACAACAGCATACTAAGGGAAGAGAAATGGCAAAAGGGCCATATTTCTGGTCTCTCTGGTGAAATAATTCTTCCAGTCCAATGCATTTCAATAGAGATAGCTCCTTTATTTTGGCCACAAGGGGGCCCAATGGTTTCACAGCATAGTTATCAAAAGTGACTGCAAAGGAAGCAGGGTTACAAACAATAGATGCAAGAAATAGCATCTGCAAAGGTAGAATATAAGATCTACAAAATACCAAGTGGCGTGAAATGGGTAGATATGAATCGCTTGTTTACTCGTTCCAACAATGCTAAGACTATGGGGCATGGAATGAAGATATCAAGTAGTAAATTTAAAACAAATCAGAGAAAATATGTCTTCATTCAACATGTAATTAAACTCTAAAATTCATTGTTTATTATTTATTTAAAGATTTGATACCACAAACTAATGACTATGAAGTCAATTTAGAGTGGTTTACATGAGCAACTTTGACGAACATATGGACATTAACTTCAGTAATGATGGTACAGTACATGAGTTACAATATATGAACAAGGAGTAACACTGACTGCTGGAGTTATGACAAAAGAGCTTAGTAATGGTGTTACGTACAGAATTAGATTGTTTCTGAAATGCCCATTATACATATACAAATCATTTACCTTTGATTCAACAATTTATTTATTTATTTAATTTGATTTCTATTCTGTTCTCCTGGGGGACTCATAACGGGTTACAGTTGACATTCACAAAAAAATTACAGGACAAAGGCATTCCTAGAAGAGACAGGAGAGTGAGAAAAGGAGAGAGGGGGGAGCACGAGAAGGCAGGGAGTCAGAGGTGGGAAGGGGCAGGAGGAGGAGGAGAGCAGGGAGTAGGCTGATCATTAGCACTGTTCAAGTGAAGAGATGGGTCTTCAGCATTTTCTGGAAGGCCATCAGCGAGACTTGAGATCTTATCTGGGTGGGCAACTGATTCCAGAGACGGGGGATGAAGTGGCTGTATGAGCGTTTATGAGCCGTTTCCATTAGGAGGGATCATCCAATCATTTTATACTTATTTATATCATTAACCTCTATAAATATACATACTAAACCTTTTAGTTGTCATTTAAATGTATCATCATTGAAACTTCATTTATATATCCTGCTTAATCCATTGCCAGATAATGTGGTAAAAGCAGTTAGTTTAGCAGGGTTAAAAAAAAAAAATAAAATAAAAAAGTTTGGATAATTTCCTAAAAGAAAAGTCCATAAGTCATTATTAAGGTGGACTTAGGAAAATCTACTGCTTATTTTTAGGATAAGCAGCATAAAATCTGTTTTACTCTTTCGGGATCTTGCCAGATACTTTTGATCTGGGTTGGCCACTGTTGGAAATAGTGTACTGTGCTTGAAAGACCTTCAGCCTGTCCAAGTACAGCAACTCATGTTCTTATGACTTCAGATAAGGACCATAAAGCCTATTTATTCTGTCCAGATTACTTCCAGATGCAGATCTCAGACCTCTCTTTATTTCTTGATTACAGTTTGGTTTATTTCTGCCATGTGATGCTGACTGCTGAAACCCGCATCAAAAAATCTATTAGTGATTTGTTTCTGTCATGCATTTTTGTCAGGGATCCTAGAACCTACACGTTTCTGTGGATTTCACCAAAACAGATTCTCCGATCAATTTGCAATATATTTATATGATTTTCTTCAGTTGGTTTGTGAAGCTAATTTGGCATAGTTTGCACATCTGTTACCACATCATGGGTGCTTGTGCCAGCCTTGCTTTAACTCTACTGATGGCTTGCAATGCCAATGTATCCACAGGAAGCAGAGCCCTGAGACCGTAGGTGTAGAGGAGGGTTAAACCAGCTGTTATACTGCACTATCCAGTGTACTAGATGGTTCACAATAAACCATACACAATTCAAAATCACTAGAAGCTAAAATTTAAACAAGTATCTTAGAAAGTTTCAGATACATTTCAAAAATCTAAAATGATAAGATCAATAAAAGAAATCTAAATGGACTTTTAACCTTCAATTATAATCTTGCTGAAACAAACAGATCTTTAATAGCTTCTACAACTTTAAGTAATTACCTATTTGAATTACCGTATGCAGAATTTCTGGAAGCATGTTCCACAAGCGTGTTCTCCAACGCTCATAGGAATTCTATGAGTGTCGAAGCTTTACTGCAGTTGCCTCCGATAAAAAAAAACCTTACACGGTTTGATAAAAGGGGGCCTAAATGATGGAACAATCAGTGGTTGACAGTAAGGCCCTGATTCTATAAAATACGCCTACAGTTAGATTGGCACGCCTAGCTGATCTTGGCACCCAACTTTACTCACAGGAACTCTGTGACCATCGGAGCAGCGCAGAACATTCAGTGCACCAGCCGGCACTAAAAACCTGTTGTGCGGTTTTGTAAAAGGGGGGTGTATATTTTTTAATTGGCTTAATCAGCGCTGATCCATGAAAGTTCCATTAAAAACCAATTACAAAATAATTTGCCAGTAGGCGCCCAACTCAGTAGGTGCTTACTACTTACTACTTTGATGTAAGCATCTACAACGAGGTGCCTACTAGCAAATAGGCATGTTTCGGGGTGGATTTGGGGCAGAGTTTGGGCGTGGGATGAACACAGAGGATTTAGAATCAGAAAATAATATTCAATATTGAACTAAGGCCAGTACTGGGCAGACTTGCATGGTCTGTGTCTGTATATGGCCATTTGGTGGAGGATGGGCTGGGGAGGGCTTCAATGGCTGGGAGGGTGTATATGGGCTGGAGTAAGTCTTAACAGAGATTTCGGCAGTACCGGGTAAAGCTTTGGATTCTTGCCCAGAAATAGCTAAGAAGAAAAAATTAAAAAATTAAAATTAAATCAGGTTGGGCAGACTGGATGGACCATTCGGGTCTTTATCTGCCGTCATCTACTATGTTATTATGTTACTATGTTAGGCACCTGTAGGCGACTGCCTTAGGTGCACTCATTTAGGCCAAGAAAACCCTGACCTACAAGGCAGTGTGCCTGAGGAATCCGTGCCTACTGGTGATTAAGAATGCTTAGGTGCTGCTAGACACGAGTCTATAAACAGCGCCTAGGAGTTAGACAGTGTTTATAGAATCAGGGTCTTAACTCTTAATGTCATAGCTAATTAGGGTTACCAGACATCCGGATTTCCCCGGACATGTTCTCCTTTTGAGGCCATGTCCGGGGGTCTGGATGGTTTTTCAAAACCCGGCACTTTGTCCGGGTTTTGAAAATCTTTCCTTCCGGCAGGAGGGCATCTGCGCATGCGCGGATGTCCTGCTCGAAGAGAGCAGGCAGTGGGGCGCGGGATTGGAGGCGGGGCTGGGGTGGGCTTGAGGGCGTGATGGGGTGGAACCAGGGCATGATGGGGCGGGGATGGGTGGGCCTGGGGGTTGGTCTAAGGGTCCAGATTTTCCAGGTGGAAAATCTGGCAACTCTATATCTATTGCCAGGGGGACTTAATCATGCAGTGTTTTAAAATCAATGTCAGTATCCTAAATTGTATACGTCATACATCGTGGAGATATGTTTAAACCTTGCTGCTGATGCCAGCTTCAGTTCCCTTCTGACATCACTTCCTGGTTGAGGGACAGGATGATCACACATAAGGGAGCCGAGGCCAGCGTGAGCAGCAGGTGGAGGATGCAGCTTGCACCAGTGAACATTTAAAGAGGGTGTGTGTGTGTGGAGGGGGGCAAGCATCAGGTGCAGGGAAGAGCAGGGGGGTACATGGCATGGCATTGCCAGGCATCACTTCCCTGGGTGCCAACCACCCTAGCTACAGTACTGTCTGTACAAGATTTCTAAAATTGACCTCTGTTAGTAAATCTTTTAATCTCCCCAGTACCTTTAACTTGAAAAAGATCTTTTTTCAGTAACACTCTATGATGAGGGGTAAATTTGTGGACTTTGTATTTAATGGCAAGATTCTGGATTTAGACTAAATTATCTAAATTCAGATTTCTTTTTTTCTGATGTCCTATTTACTGTTGTTTCGTTAATGTTCATTTTCATGATGAAAATGCATACATCAATTTTTTAAAAATGCTTCCATCTGGAGTTCAGAGGCTGCAACATGTAGAGACAAACTATCAAGATGTGCTTGAAAATTCCTTTTAATCAGGCCTGTGGCATCCACGGTAATTGGAAATATTTTTGTATCTTTCTGCCACATTTTCTTGGTCTCTGACTGCATTTCTTGGTAATTGAGGATCTTCTCTCTCCACTCAATGCACAGAATAATGATTTGGCACTGACACCTCTATTATCAATGCTGTTTTCTTCTGTAAGAAGCCTTTTTGGCTTTTTGTTCTAATAATCTGTTACATGGAGAAGGCCAGTGGTGAAGTAATGAGGGAAGGATTCATTTATTTAAGTAAACTTCTGAGTCTTCTGCCAGGCACAATGTCCTCTGACTGCTCTATTTCACTAGAACTTCCCTTAAAGGAGTCAGAACTTTTTTTTATTTTTTTAAGATCATTTAGTATAAATTAAGAGGTTGATATTCAGCCAATGGCATTCTGTGTTTAGCTGGCTCCTGCCAGTGTTATGCCTGAAAATTCAATGTCAGGCTATGTCTGGGCTCTGGTATTGAAATTCTGAGTTTGCAGAGATGGCTTTGGGGTACCAAATAAAGATATGATTGACAGCATTCCTGGAACCCTCCCAAGATAGGACTGCATTAGGCACTAACCAGTCATTTTCAGTGGCACTAACCAGTTAAGTGTTAGGTCCAAACAAATGATTTAACAAGCCAGGAGCCATTTCTGGCTGGTTTATTTGCTTTGAATAATAACAAGGGGACACTCAATGAAGATACATAGAAATATCTTTAAAACAAAGAGGAGAAAATATTTTTTCATTCAACTAATAGTAAATCTCAGGAACTCATGCCAGAGGATGTGGTAGCAATGGGTAGCATATCTGGGTTTAAAAATAATTTGGACATATGCTTGGAGGAAAAGTCCAATATCTGCTATTGAGAGAGATATGGGGGAAGCCACTGCTTTCCCTAGGATTGGTACCATGGAATGCTGCTACTATTTGGGCTTCTGCCAGGTACTTGTGACAACTGCCCTGGGCCCCGAAGGCTGTCATATTTCCCCATTGTCTCCACCTCCTGCCTTTCCGTTCTAACTTTAAGAAGTAATTATGGTCTGCAGAGAGTTGTCGGCGCTGCAGCGATACTAACTGTGGCCTGTGGCCTCCATTGCACTTTCCCTCTGTCGTGATCCCGCCCCACCTCAGACGTAACGTCCTGTTTCAGCCACTAGATGGACCATTGGTCTAACTCGGTATGATTATTCTCAAGTTCATATGAACCCGTGGAGGGGCATAATTTAAAAAAAAACATCTAAGTCCCCTTTTGGCCTAAGGACCTAAATGTTGAAAGTAGAAGCAGGGAAAATGTCCATTATATAAAGATGTCCAAAGGGAGGTTTTTTTTGATAATGGCCTACCTCTACGTTCAGCTGTTTAAACACCCAGACCACCACTACGTCTAAACTTACACCATATAATCAACCTAAAAAAAGCCTAAGTCCCAAACGCCCAAAACAAGGGCTTTTAGGCGAAGGAGGGGCCAGTCCTTCGCCTAAAAGCTGGATTCTGTAACCAGTGTCTGTCAAAAATAACACCGGTTACAGAATCCCCCCCACCCCAGCAACGATAGCGCCAGGAGGGAGCCCAAACCTTCCTGGCCCGGTGAAAGACGACACCTGCACCCCAACAGCGATCGGGCCAGGAGGGAGCCCAAGCCCTCCTGGCCTGGTGAAAGCCGACAACACCCACCCCGACAACGATCGGGCCAGGAGAGACCCCTACACCGCTGACTACGATCCGGGCAGGAGGGAGCCCAAGCCCTCCTGCCCCGGCGACCCCCAACCCGCCAACTATGATCCAGGCAGGAGGGTGCCAAAACCCTCCTGCCAGGTGACCCCCCTCTACCCCCACCCCACAAAAATATGGACAGGAAGGATCCCAGGCCCTCCTGCCCTCGGCGCACCCCCTCCCACGATCGCCCCTGAACCCCCGATTGGCTCCCACCTGCCGACCCTGTGACCCCTTGCCGATCCCTCGACCTCCCCCACCCCCAACCCCCCTCCCCGTACCTGTAAAAAAGTTGGCCGGACGGATGGGTCCCTAGCCCGTCGGTCCTGCAGGCCCGCCATCTGTCAAATGGCGGGCCTTAGGGCCTGATTGGCCCAGGCGCCTCACACCCTGCCCACAGGTGGGGCCACAGCTAATCGGCTCAGTAGCCTTAGGCCCCTCCTGTGAGCGTTGCCTTAGGCACATGGGCTGGGTTGGATTGAGCAATTTGTTCTGATTGGTGACATCTATGAAGATAAGTGCAATTTTGTTTCTTGTTCTTTTTCCTGTTCCCTGTGCACAGTGGTGGGATGATATCCCGTTTTGGAAAATTACATTTTTGAGAATTGTGGAGGTTTTTTGCCTATGATACAGAATTAGAACGGCTAAAAAAACTCATTGGGTTGCCGTCTGCATATTATATAAGGTTGAGGCTTTTTCTCCACTTGAATTAAATGTTTTTTTCAGTGGGTATTCTCACCACTTGGCTAATAACATTTTTTTCCTTTTTTGACTTATATTTCGTTATTATTATTATTCTTGAGACACATTTAAATACTTACATGGCTTAAAGACGCATGAGTCAAGTCTCTTTCATTTGAAAGGAAGCTCTGGAATGAGATGGCATAGGATGAAGATAAGAGGTGATAGGCTCAGGAGTAATCTAAGGAAATACTTTTTTACTGAAGGAGTAGTAGATGCGTGGAAAAGTCTCCCGGAAAAGGTGGTGGAGACAGAGACTGCATCTGAATTCAAGAAAGCCTGGGATAGACAAATGAGATCTCTTAGAGAGAGGAAGAGATAATGGTTACTGTGGATGGGCAGACTGGATGAGCCATTTGGCCTTTATCTGCCATCATGTTTCTATGTTTCTGCATCTGTATGCAAAAAATAAATAAATATCTAAGTTGTGAATCTTGTGTAAGAAACCATCAAATGGCCTTAAAAAAGAAGATTTCTTTTCAAAAAAAAGGAGTCGTGGCAATAAGAAAGTGAAAACTCAAAGAATTAGAAAAGGGCAAAAAATGGAGTCTATCAGAACTGACATTTTGGGAAAAAAATGTTAGTACAATCTCTATTTAAATTACAATAAATTGGTTCCTCCCTTCTAACAGTCAAATGGTGTGAAATATGTTTTCAATAACAGTAGCTGCCATGTATCTTCAAGAAAAAGGAAATAGTACAAGTAAAGTTTGCACAAGTTCATTTTTATAATTCAAAAATGCCAACATGACAAGCATTTCATACGCCAGTGAAGCAATACATCTGTGCGCAGTGCTTAACTCTTCCAGTGCCACTCCAGCCAACTACCCAGAAAGTACAGTACATTTCTTTGATGATAGGGTAAGTCTGGGGGAGCTGTACATGTTTCTTAAAGATTTATATTTTCCTTTACAGCTACTTTTTGTGAGAGCTGGTTAGTGGCAGCAGAGATGTTGCTCCAGTGTGCCGTTAGCAGTGGTAGTTTTGAAGGGTCTTTAATGGTAACCCTTAAAGAAGGTCAGAGTTTTATAAAATCCATCTGCCTTCTGTGTTATGCCTGTCTGACAGCTCTTGCTACAGGATAATCCAGGAAAAAGTATCAAGCACTCTGCTGATTTAGGCAGTTTTACAGCAATGAACAAAAATGCTTTCTCAGATATAATTGAATCAGAATAAGGGGGAATTGCATTTTACCCTAGCATGTATATATATATAGGGTACCCACAAAAATACTCCTTGATTTTAAATGGTTACAAAATCAAAACTTATTGGTCCCAAGCCCGTTGGTCCGGCAGGCCCACCATCCGTCGAATGGCGGGCTTTAGGGCCCGATTGGCCCAGACGCCTCAAACCCCGCCCACAGGTGGAGCCTGAGGCACCTGGGCCAACTGGAATCAGTTGCAAATATAAGTCTCAAAAAGTAGTTAGCAAGATCTTACACAATCGCTTGCACTTTCACCCTTATAAGCTGCAATTGGTGCAGAAGTAACAACCTTCAGACAATGCAACGTGAATGACCAGGTGTTCATCAAGTGGCCCCCGAGATCACCAGACATTACTATTTGTGACTACCCACAACTATGGATGATCTGCAGGAAAGCATCACTGAAGCTATAAATGCAATCACGTCGGATATGCTTTGGAGAGTCTGGTCCAAGCTTGCTTATTGCATCAATGTTTCCCGAGTAACAGGTGGGACACACATCGAGTGTCTGTAATCAACAGATACCATATGAAACTTTATGAGTTGATGAAACTGTAGCCTCAAAGGCGAAAGAATATTCTAATAAATTCTGGTTTTGTAACCATTTAAAATCAAGGAGTGTTTTTGTGGGCACCCTGTATTGCCAATATACTTTTTTTCAAAGAAACTTGTTCAGTTTACTTTAGAAATGGTGGGCAGCCTCAGTCCTCAAGAGCCACATCCAGTCAGGTCTTCAAGATCTTCTCAATGAATATGCATGAGTTCTATTTGAATGCTTGTCTCTTACACTTGGATCATCATAACCTTCTTCTTGTCTCTTACCATTTCACAGTTAAGTTTGGTATAGTTTGCTTTTCTTGCTTTAAGGTTGTTGTCCCTATACTCTGGAATTGCCTTCCCCTAAACATCAGACTTGAAACTTCCTTAAAAAAGAATACTACTTCATGAAGACATTTCCCCTAGATCGAGTAAATTTCTGCATGCGTGGCTGAAGATAGAAGCAGCGGCTTCTAAGTCGGGAGAGCAGAGGTGCGGCGGTGAGGAGCGGGTAGCGGCGAGAGTTAGCTCCGCCCACCCGCGTCACCAGCCGCGTCACCAGCAACACCAGCGCCGGACTCCCCCTTAAGAGGGGGGTGCCAACGGCGCACGGCCGTTCGGCGCGCGGCGAAGGCGAGCGGCAAAGGCGCTCGCCTTAGTGAGAGCGCCTTTGCGAAGGAGCCTTGGAAGGAGCACAGGCAGCCCAGCAGCAAATTCTAAACTTCTAACTAATAAAAAAAATAAAATAAAATAAAAAAATACCTTTTATTCTGTTCCCATTCTTCTCTTCTCTCTCTATTCTTTCAGCTAGCTGCACGCCAAGCTAACTCACACTCAGCTAACCCCTTTCAGATACCCTCAGCTCTTAACTTCTTATTCTCTCAGACACCTAAATCTTTCATAATCTCGCACTAGCTCTCAGTAGGATTTTTCTAACTCTCCTTTCTTTTTCTAATTTACTGACAGGCTGACCTAATTCACAACTTGAAGATGGCAGGGAGGACTAGAAGCGCCAAGGGTACAACCAAATCCAGCATTCCAGTCACCATGGGGACCCTGGAGGAGATCACGGACGGCGAACGAAGGGAGGAGGACTCAGGGCGGTGGACAGAGGTCTCCGTGCAGACCGAATCCATCCCCCGACACTACACTACAGTCTCCACGCAGACAGAGGAGGCTGCTCAGCTGGATGGAGCCCTCATGCAAGAACTGCGGAGCCTCAGGGAGGAGGTGGTTCGCCTGAGAAGCATCCGAGAGGATGAAGCCTACATCGACGGAGTCGTTCAGGAGTTGTCCCAAATTACAGAGCAGACCCACGACAAGTCCATTCTTGAGACACCCAAATCATTAGTTTTGAAGCCAACATTTGGGTTACAGGAAATGGCTGGCGGCAATGACACCTGGCAGTTGGTGACCTCTTCCACAGGTAAACATAGAAGATCCCCCCTCCTTTTTTCAATCTCTTCATCCTCTTCTTTTTCTCCCCAACAGGCCGACCCTACATCAACCCCTCATCTCGTCCTGAAGAATAGATTCCAGATTCTTCAGGAAGAAGCTGCCGACAAGGTACAGGAGCAGGCCCAGCACGAAGAACAGGAACAGGCCCAACACGCAACCCCATCTGCTGACCGACTTCCTCCTCCTCCACAACGGAAGAAGCGCAGAGTTATAGTCATCGGGGACTCCATGCTGAGGGGCACCGAGGGACCAATCTGCAGACCGGATGCACAATCAAGAGAGGTTTGCTGTCTGCCTGGTGCCAAAATACGGGACATCACCACCAGCCTAGGGAAATTACTTACACCTCATGACCATTTTCCTATGCTTCTTATCCATATAGGTACGAATGACACTGCCAGGAACACCCCAGAAACCATCGCCAGAGACTTCGGAGCCTTGGGTGAGAGGCTGAAGCAGACAAGTGCGCAGGTAGTCTTCTCATCAATCCTACCAGTTAGAGGCAAGGGAAGAGCCAGAGATGAATGCATCCTGAGAACGAACGAATGGCTACGAGGATGGTGTCGAGATATGAACTTCGGATTCCTGGATCATAGAGAGGTGCTGCAAGGACTACAGGGACCAGACGGACTCCATTTGACCAGCAGAGGTAAGAACATCTTCGGACACCGACTAGCCCGCCTACTTCGCAGGGCTTTAAACTAGGTAAGTTGGGGGAGGGGGCCTACTCATATACTGGGGTGGAAAGGAACTATCCTGATGGGACGAGTCGACACTCAGATTCCGAGGTAAGGACCCAATATGCAAACAGATCTCTTGGAGCCACACAGACTCAGTCAGGAATAGCCTTACAGGGACTCAGCAAACACAAAGTGTGGAGGGCCATGTATGTTAATGCACACAGTTTAGGCAATAAAATTCTAGAACTAGAAACTGAAATAAGGGATGCCAACCTGGACGTGGTGGCAATATCCGAGACTTGGTTCACTGACACACATGGGTGGGATATGGCTATACCGGGGTACAATCTACTTCGTCAGGACAGAGAGGGCAGGTTAGGTGGAGGGGTAGCACTATACATTAAAGAAGACATCAAAACTACCAGGATCACTGATGTCAAGTATACCGGGGAGTCCCTCTGGGTTAACCTGGCACGAGGTAGTAAAAAAATGCCTGTATCTTGGTGTGGTATACAGACCTCCAAGACAACTGGAAAACATGGACGCAGAATTAATTGAAGACATAGAGAATATAACTCTACGGGGTGACACTGTGCTGCTAGGGGACTTCAACATGCCTGATGCAGACTGGAAGACATTTTCAGCAGCAACCAGCAGCAGCAGGAGGCTTCTGAACTCCATAAAAGGAGTACATCTCAGACAGATGGTAACGGAGCCCACTAGGGCCCAGACGATCCTAGACCTGGTACTCACAAACGGGGAAAGCATCTCAGAGGTCTCGGTAGGAGATACGCTAGCCTCCAGCGACCATAACATGGTATGGTTCAACATTGGGAAAGGATCCCCTAAATCAATTACAAAAACAAAGGTGCTCAAATTTCGGGGCGCCGACTTCGCACGTATGGGAGATCACGTTCATCAGACGCTACAGGACCAAGCAGAGACCGGCAATGTGGAAACTATGTGGTCGTACCTGAAATCATCCATACACGAAGCAACTAATCGCTACATAAAATCAGTAGATAAACGGCAAAGAAACAACAAACCCCAATGGTTCACTGAAGAGATCTCACTCCTCATTAAGGAGAAGAAAAAAGCATTTCTTTCCTACAAACGCACCCAGAGAAGAGAAACTAAAGTAGAATATAAGACCAGATCTGCAGCGGTCAAAACAGCAGTTAGGGAGGCCAAACGTCGAGTGGAAGAAACTCTGGCAAAAAACATTAAAAAAGGGGACAAATCCTTCTTTAGGTATATCAGCGATAGGAAAAGGAACACAGACGGTATAGTACGCCTTAGACAACCGGACGGAAACTATGCGGTGGCGGATTCAGAAAAAGCAGAACTACTAAATGAATATTTCTGCTCAGTCTTCACCTGCGAAGCACCGGGACACGGACCACAGTTGATGATAATACAAGACGTGGATGACCCGTTTCAGAATTTTGAGTTCACTCCTGGGGACGTCTACAACGAACTGGCAAGGCTAAAGGTAAACAAGGCCATGGGACCGGACAATTTACACCCAAGAGTGCTCAGAGAATTGAGAGATGTCCTGGCAGAACCGTTGGCGGTGCTCTTCAATCTCTCACTAAGTACGGGGAAAGTTCCGTTGGACTGGAAAACAGCCAACGTCGTTCCTCTACATAAAAAGGGTTGCAAGGCTGAGGCTGCGAACTATAGACCGGTAAGCCTCACCTCAATAGTGTGCAAACTCATGGAAACACTAATTAAGTACAAATTAGATACGATCCTGAACGAGGGTAATCTCCGGGATCCCAGCCAACATGGATTCACCAAGGGTAGGTCATGCCAGTCCAATCTAATAAGCTTCTTTGACTGGGTAACAAGAAGACTAGACTCAGGAGAGTCCTTGGACGTCGTGTACCTGGACTTCAGCAAAGCGTTTGACAGCGTCCCACACCGCAGGCTGCTGAACAAGATGAAATCTATGGGATTAGGAGAGACTCTAACTGCATGGGTTAAAGATTGGCTTAGTGGCAGACTTCAGAGGGTGGTGGTCAACGGTACCCTTTCTAAAATGTCGGAGGTGACCAGCGGAGTGCCACAGGGTTCGGTCCTGGGCCCACTCCTCTTCAACATATTCATTAGGGATCTGACTCAAGGGCTCCAAGGCAAGGTAACCTTATTCGCTGATGACGCCAAACTATGCAATGTAGTAAACGGCTGTAATCTTCAGGATGCTATGGAGCAAGACCTGCGTACTTTAGAAAGTTGGTCCTTGATCTGGCAGCTGGGCTTCAACGCCAAGAAATGTAAGGTCATGCATCTCGGCAACGGAAATCCTTGCAGAACTTACACCCTGAATGGAGAAACTTTAGCCAGGACTACGGCAGAACGAGACTTAGGAGTAATCATCAGTGATGACATGAAAGCAGCCACTCAAGTGGAGAAGGCTTCATCTAAAGCACGGCAAATGATAGGTTGTATCAAGAGAAGCTTCGTCAACAGGAAACCTGAAGTCATGATGCCACTGTACAGAGCCATGGTGAGACCGCATCTGGAATACTGTGTTCAATTCTGGAGGCCACATTACCGTAAGGATGTGCTCAGAGTTGAATCGGTTCAGCGGATGGCCAACAGGATGGTCTCGGGGCTAAAGGGTCTCCCGTACGAAGAAAGACTGAGCAAATTGCAGCTCTACACTCTCGAGGAGCGTAGGGAGAGGGGAGACATGATTGAGACATTTAAGTACATCACGGGACGGGTAGAGGTGGAAGATGATATCTTTCTTCTCAGGGGACCCTCGACCACAAGAGGACATCCGCTCAAGCTCAGGGGAGGGAAGTTTCGTGGAGACACCAGGAAATACTTCTTCACGGAGAGAGTGATTGAGCATTGGAACGAGCTTCCAGTGCAGGTGGTCGAGGCACGCAGCATCTCAGACTTCAAGAACAAATGGGATACCTATGTGGGATCCCTACGAGGTCATGCCAAGGGATAGGGTCACTAGGACTGAATGAGCGGATCAGTAGAGTGACAGTAAAATTACAATTATTCTTTATGGGGGTCAGTAGACTTAAGAGGGTGGGTAAATAGTGTGGGCAGACTTGATGGGCTATGGCCCTTATCTGCCGTCATCTTTCTATGTTTCTATGTTTCTATGGTTCCAACTTTAAGACTGCCCTGGACCATCTCATTTAGTCTTGAGTTCTATTTCTTTCCTCTATCCCTTCCTCCCATGTCTAGCTTATTAATGCTAATGGTCTCTTATATTATTCCTGCTAATATTTTTGATACAGCAGTGTAACCTAAGCCTTCCATTGTATTTCTCCATTTTCTTCTCCCCCATACTACTACTCTATTATTTTTATATGATTCATAACCACTTAGATTTTCTTTGTTGGGTGGCATCTAAAATACATCCAGAAGCTTGATCATTCCTTCTAGGCTGCTTTTCCAGAGCTGCCAGGAGAAAAATTTGAATTTTATGTCCAAGAAGCTTCAGTATATGTAAAATCATCCTAGGGAATTGTTTCTGATTATGAAGGAAAGATAGAAGCACCTTCAGCCGAGGGTTTGGTCACTGTGTTTAAAGATAAAGTTGATTATGTGTTTACATCGGGATAGTTTAGTTGTAAGATGGGATTCTTTGGTTGAAATGGTGGATGCGGTGATCCAAAATTCTGTCCCTGTGTCATTGATACCTTTTGGGCACTTATACCTGCCTTTACATTGTCTAACTCACAACGTACAAGTTTCGCCTAGGCAGTCTCATCAAACATTTGATTATCTCTGCAGGACGACTAAGTCTAGGTTGGCCCACATCCCGCACTAACCACTCCTCAAAAAATGCCCCTTTCAGCTCTGGGTGCACAGCGGGATTTAGAGGCCTAAAATGTCCCTGGATACATCCACAAAGCCATTTTGATTATCTGCGCTTGGACAATCTGTCTTTTAGATCATTCAAGTGCCGACTTGGGCGGGATTTTAGATGTATTTACGTTTTGATTATGAGCCCCATAGTGTATATATGAGGTATAACAATTAAGTTCATGAACTTACCACTGTGCACTTATGTTGGCAGCACTGTACAAACAGCTCAGTAACATTTCTTAACCTTGGTTTATCAGTGTTTCACATCTGTGCTTGTGTTGACATGTGGCATGTCTTGCTGAGTGGCTTTCATTATTGTTGTTGCATATTTTTGTGTGCTGTTGCAAGAATGGCGGAGCTTGATTTACAGCAATGAACAAACATTAAATTTTTTGTTAAACTTACAGTGCTCTGGTGTGGAAAGTGTTATCAGTATTTCTAGCCATGCATGTGTGTCTTTTTATGGTCTTATATTTTGTCATTGATTGATATTCCCCATATATGTTTATCTATTTTTATGGATAGACTAGTCTTTAAACCCATTACATTAATGGGTGCTAGAATAGATGTGTGTGTGTGTCTTTCTTTCTCTCTCTTTCCTCGGCTGTCAACCACCACCCCTTGCCGCTCCCCCTGTCCAGCAGTAGCCCTTCTCTCTTCCTTTTACTTCCCCCGTGTCCAGCAGCATCCCTTCCCTGCTCCCCCAGTCCAGCAGACCTCATCACTTCAGTTTACCTCCCCCCTGTCGAGCAGCACCTCTTCCCTGCTCCCCCTGTCCAGCAGTAGGCCTTCTCCCTTCCTTTTACCTCCCCCCTGTCCAGCAGCACCTCTTACCTGATCCCCCTGTCCAGCAGTAGGCCTTCTCCTTTCTCTGCTCCCCCTGTCCAGCATCCGCTAGCCCGGGCAGCCTCAGGGTTTTTGCTAGGCCGGCCCACCTCGCATTATCGAATTGGGCCGGCCTAGCAAATGTCCTGCAGCTGCTGCGTTTGCTGGTCTGGGGGTGAGAAGAGGCGTCCCAGCAGCGCAGGAGTCAAACCTCCACTGAAATCACCGTTGCAAGCCGCCCCACGCACTACAAGCCACCCCTTGCACCGGAAATCAAATTTGGCACAAAGGCACACAGCACGGTGGCAGGGAACCCAAATTATATATATATATGTGTGTGTATGTATATGTATATATATATATATATATATATGTTTCATTTATCAAGTTTAATATACCACCACCTTTCAAATTCAAGTCAGCAATGCTGTTTACAACAGTGGTCTGTGTAGATGGAGAGAAAGAAGGTTGTATGTGTTTATAATTTACAAATGCACAGTCTAACTCTAAAGCATTATTGTATTTTTGTTTATTTAAAATATTTTTTTGCTATAAAAACTGTAATAATTTTTGGAATTTATGAGGCATATTAATGTGAAATGAGAAAAAAATCTATTTCTAGAGCTTAGTGAAAATGCTGCTAATTGAAAACATTCATTTATTTCATTGTAAATGGTAGTAAGGGAGATTTTCAAGCTTGCTTTTAAACCAAATGATATAGTATACAACTTCCCTGCACAAGACTTGCAGCTGTTGGCTCTGCCAGTCCCCTGCCCCCTCTGAAGTCAAGTTCCTGTTTTGTGGCACCCCTATACTGCCTACACTGGAGGCGGACCACATCCATTGCCAAGCTTTGGTACACCACTGACCTAGGTTCCATTAATAGAATACTAGTGGAACCTGGTATCATGCACCACAATTATACCAACACTAGAACAGGCTTTAAGTACGGGAACCCAAATGTGGCAGTATTGCATGTAACAAACACTAGGAAAGGTAGGGTTACCATATGGCTCCAGAAAAAGGAGAAACATAGAAACGTAGAAACATAGAGTGTGACGGCAGAAGAGGGCCGAAGGCCCAACAAGTCTGCCCACTAAGAACCCTCCCTCCTTGGTGTACCCCTCTTTCATGCATAACTTTGTAGCACTCCCACCTGTTTGTCCCAGCGACTTTTGAAGTCTGGTACACTACTGGCTTCGACCACCTGGCGTGGAAGTTTATTCCAACGATCAGTCACCCGTTCGGTGAAGAAGTATTTCCTGGTGTCACTATGAAATCTTCCCCCCTTAAGTTTTAGGGGATGCCTTCTTGTCGCTGTGGGACCTGTAAGAAAAAAGATTTCTTCATCCACCTTAATACGACCCGTGATGTATTTGAATGTTTCTATCATGTCCCTCCTTCTCTGCGCTCCTCGAGAGAATATAGGCGTAGTCTGGTCAGACGTTCCTCATATGGGATGTCTTTAAGTCCTGAGACCATCATAGTGGCCATTCTCTGGATCGATTCCATTCTTTTAACATAGTAACATAGTAACATAGTAGATGACGGCAGATAAAGACCCGAATGGTCCATCCAGTCTGCCCAACCTGATTCAATTTAAATTTTTTTTTTTTTTTTTTTTCTTCTTAGCTATTTCTGGGCGAGAATCCAAAGCTTTACCCGGTACTGTGCTTGAGTTCCAACTGCCAAAATCTCTGTTAAGACTTACTCCAGCCCATCTACACCCTCCCAGCCATTGAAGCCCTCCCCAGCCCATCCTCCACCAAACGGCCATATACAGACACAGACCGTGCAAGTCTGCCCAGTAACTGGCCTAGTTCAATATTTAATATTATTTTCTGATTCTAAATCTTCTGTGTTCATCCCACGCTTCTTTGAACTCAGTCACAGTTTTACTCTCCACCACCTCTCTCGGGAGCGCATTCCAGGCATCCACCACCCTCTCCGTAAAGTAGAATTTCCTAACATTGCCCCTGAATCTACCACCCCTCAACCTCAAATTATGTCCTCTGGTTTTACCATTTTCCTTTCTCTGGAAAAGATTTTGTTCTACGTTAATACCCTTTAAGTATTTGAACGTCTGAATCATATCTCCCCTGTCTCTCCTTTCCTCTAGGGTATACATATTCAGGTCTTCCAGTCTCTCCTCATACGTCTTCTGGCGCAAGCCTCCTATCATTTTCGTCGCCCTCCTCTGGACCGCCTCAAGTCTTCTTATGTCTTTCGCCAGATACGGTCTCCAAAACTGAACACAATACTCCAAGTGGGGCCTCACCAATGACCTGTACAGGGGCATCAACACCTTCTTCCTTCTACTGACTACGCCTCTCTTTATACAGCCCAGAATCCTTCTGGCAGCAGCCACTGCCTTATCACACTGTTTTTTCGCCTTTAGATCTTCGGACACTATCACCCCAAGGTCCCTCTCTCCGTCCGTGCATATCAGCTTCTCTCCTCCCAGCATATACGGTTCCTTCCTATTATTAATCCCCAAATGCATTACTCTGCATTTCTTTGCATTGAATTTTAGTTGCCAGGCATTAGACCATTCCTCTAACTTTTGCAGATCCTTTTTCATATTATCCACTCCCTCTTCGGTGTCTACTCTGTTACAAATCTTGGTATCATCTGCAAAAAGGCACACTTTTCCTTCTAGCCCTTCAGCAATGTCACTTACATACATATTGAACAGGATTGGCCCCAGCACCGAACCCTGAGGGACTCCACTAGTCACCTTTCCTTCCTTCGAGCGACTTCCATTAACCACCACCCTCTGGCGTCTGTCCGATAGCCAGTTTCTGACCCAGTTCACCACTTTGGGTTTCAAGTTTCAAGTTTATTAGGTGGCTTGATTAACCGCCTTAGACAAAGTTTCTAAGCGGTGAACATTTAAAAAAAATTACATAGATTAGGTAACAAAACAGTCCATACAATTAATAAATAAACTTAAAAAACTAAAAATTGACATTGTTAACACAAGGTAAGGAGGGATGAAATACAATTTGTAAAGTAAAGAAGAAACATCAAAGGAGAGTACAAAAGGGTAATAAGACATTAAAGGGGAATTAAAATAAGCAAAGTAATAAGATTAAAAATTAACTTGCAAATGCATCTCTAAAAAGGAAAGTCTTTAATTCGTTTTTAAATTTTAGAAACTCTTTCTCCTCCCGTAAAAACATAGGGAGGGCGTTCCATGTCTGCGGTGCCGTACAAGAGAAGATATATTGTCTCCTAGTATTGATAATTTTTAGAGGAGGAATAGACAAAAGATTTTGTTCGCTTGATCTCAAGGTTCTCTTTGTAGAATAAGGGATAAGTAGTCTAAATAGAAATGCCGGGGACTTATTATATAAAGTTTTAAAAATAATTGTGCATAATTTATGAGTGATTCTGTGTAAAACAGGAAGCCAGTGAGCCTTTTTAAGGAGTGGTGTTACATGATCAAACTTTTTGGATTTAGTTATTAATTTAATTGAAGCATTCTGAATAATTTGTAGACGTTTTATTTCTTGTAAAGCAATTCCTTTAAATAGGGAATTGCAATAATCGATTTTAGATATCACCAGAGAATGAATAAGTATATTTAGTGATTTAGGACAGAGAAATTTAGAAATAGAACGAATTTTCCGCAATCTGTAAAAGGTAGTTTTCACAATGCTACTGATATGATCGTGAAAGTTGAGTTTATTGTCAAAAATTACTCCTAAAATTTTTATATTTTTAACTAATTGAAGGGGAACATTTGAGATTGAAATAGGAGTAATAAGAGAAAAACTATCCTTCCAGGGAAAAAGCATGACATTAGATTTTTTAATGTTAAGAGCGAGTCTGTTTTTGTCAAGCCAATGATGCACTTGATCTAGTTTTTCATTAATAGCCGAAATTTCATTTATGTTGTTATTAACTAATGGGTGCAATAATTGTATATCATCGGCATAGGCAAAAACGTGAAATCCAATGGATTGGCATAGTGTCAGTAGTGGAGCCAAAAAAATATTAAAAAGCAAAGGTGAAAGAATAGACCCCTGAGGAACCCCATGTGTAATATGTGAGGGTAAGGATGAAGATTCATTGAAAATAACTGTGGATGTGCGATCCTTAAAGTATGATGTAAACCAAGCTAGAACTTCATCTGTAATCCCCACAGAGTGAAGTCTATCAAGGAGTAAGTGGTGATCAATCGTATCAAACGGGTCCTAACTTCAGCCCTTCAAGTTTGTTCAACAGCCTCCTATGAGGAACTGTATCAAAGGCTTTGCTGAAATCCAAGTAAATTACATCTAGCATATGTCCTTGATCCAGCTCTCTGGTCACCCAATCAAAAAATTCAATCAGGTTCGTTTGGCACGATTTACCTTTTGTAAAGCCATGTTGCCTCGGATCCTGTAACCCATTAGATTCAAGGAAATACACTATCCTTTCTTTCAGCAACACTTCCATTATTTTTCCAACAACTGAAGTGAGGCTCACTGGCCTGTAGTTTCCTGCTTCATCCCTGTGACCACTTTTATGAATAGGGACCACATCCGCTCTCCTCCAATCCCCAGGAATCACTCCCGTCTCCAGAGATTTGTTGAACAAGTCTTTAATAGGACTCGCCAGAACCTCTCTGAGTTCCCTTAGTATCCTGGGATGGATCCCGTCTGGTCCCATCGCTTTGTCCACCTTCAGTTTTTCAAGTTGCTCATAAACACCCTCCTCCGTGAACGGCGCAGAATCTACTCCATTTTCTCGTGTAACTTTGCCGGACAATCTCGGTCCTTCTCCAGGATTTTCTTCTGTGAACACAGAACAGAAGTATTTGTTTAGCACATTTGCTTTCTCCTCATCACTCTCCACATATTTGTTCCCAGCATCTTTTAGCCTAGCAATTCCATTTTTTATCTTCCTCCTTTCACTAATATATCTGAAAAAATTTTTATCTCCCTTTTTTACATTTGTAGCCATTTGTTCTTCCGCCTGTGCCTTCGCTAAACGTATCTCTCTCTTGGCTTCTTTCAGTTTCACCCTGTAGTCCTTTCTGCTCTCCTCTTCTTGGGTTTTTTTATATTTCATGAACGCCAACTCTTTCGCCTTTATTTTCTCAGCCACTAGGTTGGAGAACCATATCGGCTTCCTTTTTCTCTTGTTTTTATTGATTTTCTTCACATAAAGGTCCGTAGCCATTTTTATCGCTCCTTTCAGCTTAGACCACTGTCTTTCCACTTCTCTTATGTCCTCCCATCCTAACAGCTCTTTCTTCAGGTACTTTCCCATTGCATTAAAGTCCGTACGTTTGAAATCTAGGACTTTAAGTATCGTGCGGCCGCTCTCCACTTTAGCCGTTATATCAAACCAAACCGTTTGATGATCGCTACTACCCAGGTGAGCACCCACTCGAACATTAGAGATACTCTCTCCATTTGTGAGGACCAGATCCAATATCGCTTTTTCCCTTGTGGGTTCCGTCACCATTTGTCTGAGCAGAGCCTCTTGAAAGGCATCCACAATCTCCCTACTTCTTTCCGATTCCGCAGTCGGAACATTCCAGTCCGCATCCGGCAGGTTGAAATCTCCCAACAGCAGAACCTCCTCTTTCCTTCCAAACTTTTGGATATCCACAATCAGATCCTTATCAATTTGCTGCGATTGAGTCGGAGGTCTGTAGACTACACCCACGTAGATAGAAGTTTCATCTTCTCTTTTCAGAGCAATCCATATCGCTTCTTCCTCTCCCCAGGTCCCTTGCATTTCGGTCGCTTGGATATTGATCTTTACATAGAGAGCTACTCCTCCACCTTTATGACCATCTCTGTCCTTCCTAAAAAGATTATATCCCGGTATGTTTGCATCCCATCCATGTGATTCACTGAACCATGTCTCTGTGATAGCAACAATATCTAGATCTGCCTCTAATATCAGGGCTTGCAGATCATGTACTTTGTTGCTTAGACTGCGAGCATTTGTGGTCATCGCTTTCCAGCTATTTTTCAGCGATAATCTCCTTTTTCGTATGGATTTTTGTGTCGTTTCACTTTCCGCTGCAATACTAAGAAATGAGTTGCTGATATTGCTTTTGTTGCAGCCTTTACTACTATCACATCTTTTCTTTTGCCGGGGGTGGTCTCTACATACACCACCCCCACCTTCTAGTTTAAATGCCTAGAAAAATATTGTCTAAATTTCTCTGCAAGGTTTCTTTTTCCTGCTGTAGTAATATGTAGCCCATCAGTGCAATATAGCTTCTTGTCCTTCCATGTATTTCCCCATCCTCCTTTGTACCTGAAGCCTTCTTGATGACACCAGGCTCTGAGCCATCTATTAAAGTCCTCTGTGTTTTTCATTCTTTGCTCTCCTTTTCCATATGCAGGCAGTATTTCAGAAAAAGCTAAAGTCTTTACAAAAGGTTTCACGCCCTCACCAAGCTCCCGAAAAGCTTTCTGTGCTGCAAGTGTGGAGTTGTTGGCCAGGTCATTTGTTCCCAGATGGATAACAACATCAGTGTTAAAATCCTTAGTTTCTTCCTTAATTATAGTCAGTATTTGCCTGGAACTCCTGGTAGCTGAGGATCCTGGAAGACATTTCACTATTTTGGACTCCTCGCCCTGTGTTCCAAGGTTAATGCCTCTGATGATGGAATCTCCCAACAGTAATAGTTTTCTGTTTTTGGCTTTTTTATTTTTACTTAGGGTGCTCTTGTTCTCTTGAGTTTCTTTCATTGGTTCCAGTCCCACCTCCCTTCTGTTTTCCTGAGTATCGCAGTGCACTAGTGGAGCGAAGGAATTCTGTAGAGGTAATATTAGTGAAGGTGGATGTTTCTGTGTTACATGTCGCAGTCTTCCTGAGCCTACTGTGACCCATTTGTTCCTGGGTTGTTTTATTCTTTGAGGTAGAGGTGGTAAGTTGGTATGATTTTGTGGAGTGATGGAAGCTGCTTTAATTGTATTCAATTCCTGTTTAAGTTTACAGAGCTCCTCCTTAATACTGGCAAGTTGAAGACAGATGGGGCAAGCCTTAAGCCTCCAAATAGTATGTCTTGGAATTAAAGCACCACAGTGATTGCATAGAATAAAGGTCATCTTGATTGGTTGTGAAGTCCTGATTATATGGGTCTCTATATATGAATAGTGGTCCCTGGGGTTGGTGGGACTATAAGTAAGACTACTAGTAAGGCAGAAATATAGGCTCTATACCACCTAAAACACAGTATTTTAAACAAAACTGCAGGTTCTATCAGTGCTACCCTAAAACACAGGATTTATAACAGGATTTTCCCTACTTTAGTCACCCTGAGCCACAGGCACCAGAAATATAGGCTCTATACCACCTAAAACACAGTATTTTAAACAAAACTGCAGGAAGAGGAAATAAGATTTAACAGAGGAAAGAGAAGGATTTTTTTGTGCTTTTTTTTTTATATTTTTTGATAATGTGGCCTCCAAAACTGGACACAGTACTCCAGATGAGATCTCACCATGGATCTGTACAACAGTAGTATGATTTCAGGCTTTCGGCTGATAAAGCTCCTTCTGATGCAACCCAGCATTTGTCTTGCCGTTGCTGAAGCTTTCTCCACCTGATTGGCAGCTTTCATATCTTCCTGGATGAGAACTCCCAAGTCCCTTTCTTCAGTGGTTCTTGCTAAGTTTACACCGTTCAAGGTGTATGTTCTGCATGGATTTCTGCTCCTAAGGTGCATCACTTTACATTTTTTGGCATTAAAGTTTAGTTGCCAAGTACTGGACCATTGTTCCAGCAATAGCAGGTTCTGCTCCATAGTGTTGGGCCTGGTTGCGCCATTAGGTTCTATTGCTCTGCCCACAATGTTGCATACTTCCGGGCTTTACTTCCATTACTTTCAATGGAAGAAAAACCCTCAATCCATCTTCTTTTTTTTCTGGAGCTATATGGTAACCCTAGGGAGGGGGCCCCAAAGCTTGCTTGCAGGTTACACCTCTTTCAGCTTCAGACAGGTCTGGGGCTCCCAGGGACATGTTGGCCAAGGGCAATTGCACTGTCACTGTTTGTTCACCCTTAACACATGTATCTCTTCTGTGTACACCTAGGGTTAACAGACGTATGGATTTATCTAGACATGTTCTCTTTCTAGAGGGCATGTCCAGATGTTCAGATGGCACTTTGTCTAGAGGAAGGGGAGGGGGTTCTTACTGTTGCAGACTGGGGGGGGGAGAGGGTTACCAGACGTCCGGATTTCCCTGGACATATTCTTCTTGCCTCATGAATGTCCTTTTAGAGGACATGTCCAGGCGTCCAGATGGCTTTTCAAAAAGGTTTGGATAATTTCCTAAAAGAGAAGTCCATAGGCCATTATTGAGATGACTTGGGGGAAAACCACTGCTCATTCCTGTTTTACTACTTGGGACCTGGGTTGGCCACTGGAAACAGGGTACTGGGCTTGATGGACCTTTGCTCTGTCCCATTATGCATTACCCTCATTATCTCCCTCTTTCTTTCTGTCCCACTGTGCTATGTAACTTTTTTCCTCTGTTTTTATTTATTTATTTAGATTTGTTATTGTAAACCGCTTAGCTGGTACTATGATAGACAGTATGTCGAGAAAAAATTGAACTTGAACTCCTTAGCAAATCCCTTATTTACACCGCTTTGGGCACCTGTGAATTAGCGGTTTGTGAATAAAGCTGGATTTGGATTTCATAACCATGCAGGCTGCTGAGGTTTCCCCACAGCTTTCTGCCTTCTCTTTTAAAACCTAATTATGTTGCTTCCACTTTCACAAGCTTAGAGATTGCTTTTGTTAGGTGAAAAACAAAGCTAAGAGCTTCAGGCATCAAATGCCAAATGGATATATCTAAACTTCACAGGTCTAATGTCTTACCAGGAGAAAAATAAAGTTCAGCAGTTAGTTCTATTGTGAGATTGCTCTGCTGTAGGCTGTCATTAGGGATTGCACGTGTTCACTCTCATTCCTGACAGGAGAAGTAGAAACTAGTAGCCTCGATTTATTTGGGAGCTGAGACTTTATTACACAGCCAATGTCATAAGAGCATAAGAATAGCCTTACTGGGTCAGACCAATGGTCCATCTAGCCCAGTATCCCATCTTCACAGAGGTCAATCCAAGTCACAAGTACCTGGCAAAAAAACAAATAGTAGCAGCATTCCATGCTACCGTCCCATATCTGTCTCAACAGCAGACTATGGACTTTTCTTCCTGGTAACTGCCCCAAAGCCCATAGGGCTTTAAGGGGCTTTGTGGCTTTTGTTATGTGGCAGCCACTAGTCCGGCTTTGTAAAAGAGGGGGTTAATTATCTCACTATTTATTCCCATCTCTAGATCATTGATAAATATGTTAAAAAGGTGCGGTCCCAGCACAGACCCCTGTGGAACCCCATTATTTACCCTTCTCCATTGAGAAGATTAACCATTTAAACCTACTGTCTATTTTCTGTCTTTCAACCAGTTCTTAATCCATAATAGGACATTACCTCCTATCCCATGACTCTAATTTCCTGAGCACAGAAAGAATGGATATGATGATAATTATTCGGAATTTCTCCTTGAGAAGGAAATGGTTGAGATATCTGAGGTAGAGCATAGTCTGCTAGCCTTCTGCTCTTTTGGAATGAAAAGTTATCTTTGAGTAGAAACTTTGATTATATTCATGTGGTGGAACATATGCTATGGCTTTGGCTTGGAGAAGAAGGTGGACTGCCTCAAGCAACCATCTGTGTACAACAAAGTGTCGTGATCACTTGCCAAGCCATAAAGAAAAAGGAGCTCCATCTACAACTAGGATTGAAGTGAATTCTAAAACTGGAAAACATGCTTAGGGAGCTCCTTAGAGCATAATGAAAGTAGAACCAATTGGCCAGGGAGAATGGTTATGTTTCCATAGGAACGATGGGGAAGAAATTAAATTCATATTCAGAAACAGTAGAAATATGCAGCTGGAACTGCAAACCTATGGATGACCGAAAAATTGAAAATGTGAAGATAGGAAAAAGTTCTCCCTCTGACTTGTGGATGGGACATTCCCTTTGCCGGATTGCTAATGCTCTTGCTCCCCACAGACCCAGTGCAGCATGAGGAGTTGAACTTTATCCTATCTCAAGAAAACATTAAGGCCCTCTTTTACTAAGGTGTACTAACAGATTTAGCGCACACTAAATGCTAATGCATGCATGTTAGTCTATGGACACGTTAGCGCATATTAATTCGATTAGCACACGCTAATAGGTTAGCGCCCCTTAGTAAAAGAGGAGGTGAATTCCTGAGTATCTGAAACGCCCATTGGTAGATGACTACACCAAAGTGTATATGTTTAGCTATTACCGATGTGTGTTAAATTTCTGTTATTTTCCACAATAAAGTGCAGATATTGAAAGATCATTTAATAAAATATTGCCATAATACCAAGAAATTTGCTCCATTAAGCAAAAATAATGGCAAATTTTAAGAAAAATAGAGCTTTATGTAATCAGTGGCTTTGAGTGACGATACCAGGAACTTCTCAGTAAACAGCTGTAACGGCACTGAACACAAAACAGTTGTCTGATCGCCTGGCAAGAACAAAGACAATGAATTACCGTAGTATGTTATGGAGCAAGAGATTAGAACTGAGAGTCTGATGCCACGTTTCATTCATTTTTTAGATTTCTTCCATTTATCTTTAATTAAACCTTCTGCTGTTTCATTATTGTGCTCCTCTGCATGGACCCTATGAGAACAGTATTCAAAAGATTTGCCCCTGGTAACTGGGATTCATCCAAATTGTTGGCTTTTTAACACCCCCTCCAAGTACTAGTCAGCTCAGTTTAGTTAGGTAAGTCTGCTCCCAGTGAATGGCTTTCCTGAGGTAATATTCAGCACCAAATTTACTAGAATAAGCACTGTTGGTTGTTTCCTTTGTACTCTCTTGAGTTTCTTCTTAGGTTTACCAGAATTTACTCGCTTAAAATCTGGACCCATAGCCCCCCTCCCCAGGCCTGCCCAGTTCCACCCAGCCCTGCCCCCCTCAACCTGTTCTCGTCCTCAGGACAATGTCAGGAGGGCATCTGCGAATGCACGGATGCAACGTGATGATGTCACGCGCATGTGCAGATGCCCTCCTGACACGGTCCCATGGTGGAAGTGACAGGTTTTGAAAAGCCGTCCGGGTAAATCCAGAATCTGGATTCCAGATGTCTGGTAAAGAATCTTTCTCTCCCTATACTTTTTTTGTGTGTGGGGGGGGGGAGGGGTGTCTAGAAAAGCTGTTTACCTAAACACTTTCTGGTAAATATTCAGCCCTCCGTTGTCAGTGTTTTTGACAGCACTGACTGCCATAGGCGGAGATAGGCTCAGATATTCAGTGCTGGGTTGGTGAAGCCCAGGGTTTATCCAGGTATGGCCAATAGTCAGTACCATAGCTGTGGCTCTGGGCAAGTCATTTAACTCTCCATTGATCCAGGTACAAAATAAGTACCTGCATATAATATGTATGTTGCTTTAATTGGAACCAATTTAAATGTGCCAATGTAATTTTTAAAATTTTACATGGAATTTTTTCGCCTTTATTACCTCTATCATTTAACTCTCTTCAGTTTCACTCTACAAGGAATACATATAAATTTAAATTGCTTTTCCCTTCTGTTAAAGGGATTAAAACCCTAGCTAAATTCTCACATTCCTTAGCCTATTCTTTGGTAAAAGTTTGGAACAATCTTCCCTCGATTATCAGAACATCATTATCTCTATCACTTTTTAGGAAAAATCTGAAAACTTATCTCTTTCAGAGATTCTTAATTGAGGACTGATCTAATTTATTGAAAATTTTTCTATTACCTTCATTATTGTTTTCTATTATATTCTTTTAAACTTTGTTAACTGGCTCGACTCCTTGTTGGACTTGGTATATAAGATGTAACATAGTAGATGACGGCAGATAAAGACCCGAATGGTCCATCCAGTCTGCCCAACCTGATTCAATTTAAATTTTTTTTTTTTTTTCTTCTTAGCTATTTCTGGGCGAGAATCCAAAGCTTTACCCGGTACTGTGCTTGAGTTCCAACTGCCAAAATCTCTGTTAAGACTTACTCCAGCCCATCTACACCCTCCCAGCCATTGAAGCCCTCCCCAGCCCATCCTCCACCAAACGGCCATATACAGACACAGACCGTGCAAGTCTGCCCAGTAACTGGCCTAGTTCAATATTTAATATTATTTTCTGATTCTAAATCTTCTGTGTTCATCCCACGCTTCTTTGAACTCAGTCACAGTTTTACTCTCCACCACCTCTCTCGGGAGCGCATTCCAGGCATCCACCACCCTCTCCGTAAAGTAGAATTTCCTAACATTGCCCCTGAATCTACCACCCCTCAACCTCAAATTATGTCCTCTGGTTTTACCATTTTCCTTTCTCTGGAAAAGATTTTGTTCTACGTTAATACCCTTTAAGTATTTGAACGTCTGAATCATATCTCCCCTGTCTCTCCTTTCCTCTAGGGTATACATATTCAGGTCAGATTAGAAATTAGATTAGATTAGAAGATGGCATAACCAGGAGCAGCTCAAGGCAATCTGCTGTCTGAGGTGAGGGGGTGGGCTGGCTCCCCTCCCCCTTAACATCCAAAATGGGGGTGGGACAAGGGCTGCCCTAATTAGGATTTCCGCTTTCTACTCCCCAATTGGCATTTTTTCCATTCTACCCTCCCCCCCCGTATCTACCTTCAATTAGTCATAAAAGTTACTGGGTGGTGGTAGCGATTCACAGAGCTACCCTGCTGCCAATCCCAGCGTCTTCTCTCCACTGCAGCCCGCTCTATCTGACAACTTCCTGTTTCCACTGGGGCAGGCTTTAATAGAGATAATATGCTCTGTGAGTTGCTATCACCACCCAGCAACTTTTATGACAAACTGAAGGTAGTTGGGGGGGAGGTAGAATGGGAAAAATGTTGATTGGGGGAGAGGAGAAGGGTGAAAGCATTAGATGTGGGAAGGGGAGCGGCAGAGAGATCTAAGCTGTTGCTCTTTCAACAGTGTCTTTCCAAAGTCCCCATCAACAGGGAGCATAAACTGAACATCATCTGCATAAAGCCGATACAAGACCTGCGCGGACCACAGCAGAGGGGGATCAGATAGAGATTAAACAAAACAGCTGATAGGGCTGAGCTCTGCGGCACACCCGTCGTAACTTTCCGCTGGTGGGACAATACACCACAAGAACATAAGAATTGCCATCTCCGGATCAGACCATAGGTCCATCAAGTCCGGTGATCCACACATGCGGAGGTCTCGCCAGGAGTACCCTGGCATAGTTTTGGTCCCCATATCACTTTATGCTTCTCATAGGGAGATGTGCATCCAGCTTACCCATACGCGTATCACTCTATGCCACTCTTAAGGAGATGTGCATCTAGTTTACCCTTAAATCCTAGAACAGTGGATTCCTCAATTACTTCCTCTGCGAGAGCATTCCAAGTGTTCACCACTCGCTGTGTGAAGCAGAACTTTCTCTGCCCATTTCTCCAATTGACTCAAGTCACTCTGGAATTCCTTGCTGTCCTTCAGCGATTTGATTGCCCAGCATAGCTTTGTGTCATCTGCAAACTTGATGATCTCACTGGATGTTCCTTCTTCTAGGTCATTGATGAAAATGTTAAATAAGATGGGCCCAAGTACCGAGCTCTGTGGTACACCGCTAGTCACTTTCTCCCAGTCTGAAACTTCCCTTTTATGCCCACTCTCTGCTTTCTGTTCTCCAGCCATTTGCCTATCCATCTTAGTATATCTCCCTCTATTCCACTACAACTTCTTGCTGCCTATTCCGCAAGAAGTTGGAGAACCATTTTAAAAGTGCTCCTCCAATTCTACAACCTTTCAGTCTACCAAGTAAAATAACATGATCCAACGTGTCAAACGCTGCTGATACATCAAGAAATATTGCCAGATACTCTTTCCCATTGTCAAGACCACTTCGTACTTCATCCAGCAATGACACCAATAGGGTCTCAGTGCTGTGATGCTTCTGTAAAACGTACTTGCAATCATCTAAAATTCCATGGTCCTGGAGATACTTATCCAGCTGCAAATACACAAGTCTCTGCAGAACCTTCCCCAAAAAGGATAGTGAAGCTACAGGATGGAAATTACTGATCACATTATTTCCAAGTTTCTTATCTTTTACTAAAGGTTTTATAGTCTCAACTTTCAACACCTCCGGTACCTCACCCGCTTGCAACTTCAAGTTCATCATTAGTGTCACACTCGGTGCAATCCTACTCCCCAAACTCCTCAACACTTGTACATATAATCAAACTCACTGCAGTATTTTGAATCAGCTGAATTTTTTTAAAACAATTTTTGAATTCAAGTACTATCTGATTATTGCAGAAATGCCCACTGCCTACATCCCAGAGGCACACCCTCCATGAACATCCCCTCCCCCAAACACATTTTGTAGTATATGGTTTGCACATGCAGATTGGGCTCTTATCTCAGGATGCCTGAGGGTGTCCTATGTTAAAACATTTTAAGGTGCAGTAAGCATGCATAGGTGCAGTAAAAGGGCCCCTAAATATTATGATGCCCTAATCTATGAATATAATTCTTCTGAATGGATGTACTGTCACGAATCTTTTAACAACTGACACTATTTCTGAAAGAAGCTTAAGAGGTAAACTTTCTGCCCTTTTTCTTCAGTAGCAGCCTTTATAGGGCAGGCCAATAGGAAAATAAAAAACCCAAGCACAAGACAAAAACCATTTGGTCTGTGCCTGTTCTGTATGTCAGAATTTCAGATGAGATTGGGAGGTAAGCCTATTTAGGTGTAGTACTGGCATGAAAAGAAATAGGAACACGATTTCATTTCTGGAAATAAGAGATAGGTGTCAAAAAGGCTCTTTAAAAGCATTTTGAGAACATTACTTCTGAAGCACATAGTGCTTGGAACATTTGTAAGCGAACGGAAATTGCAATCCTTGCACACAGGCTATTTATTTTAAGACAGGGGCAAGAAGGTGCAAGATTATTATTTTTATTGCTGCTGCTGATAAAGGAGCTGGGCAAGATGGAACATTAACAGGTACTGTGGCATTTCCTTTCTCTCTTGATGTTCACTCCTGATCCTTGTGGCTGGGCCTACCAGGCCCTAAGAAAGGGGCAGCCATTGTCTGACACTACAAAATTGAATCAGTTTCGGTATGGGGTGGTAGAGATTTTTACTATGGCCCAGGGCGCCAAATGCTTCGACGCTCATAAGAATTCTATGAGCGTCGGAGCATTGAGGACCTGGTTCTGCAAATACGGATCCCGATGGTAGGTGGCAATAGGCGTCCAACTGCCATCTCTCAGCCAACCAGGATGCACTTTTTTTTTTTTAAAGGGAAGGACGCCTACAATGTAGGCATGTGTCGTGCATATATGAGATGCTCAAGTAAGCCCAATGTAGGACAAGGGCATGGTTTTGCCTGAAAGTGGCACAGGTTATGCTTAAGTCTATTTAAGTGTGAGACAGATGCCTTAAATGTAGGCCTGCAAAATGCTGTTAAGGCAGAGATTACAGGAATGGGGCAGGGACAGGGCCAGTGACAAAACTTGCGGGGACGAGGAGAAGGAAAGGAACCCTATGGAGATCAGAAAGATCTTTGAGTGTGCATATGTGATGGGAGAAGGCCACGAAGCACCCCCTCCGGAGATCCATATAAAAATTAGAAGGGGGAGGGAGGAGAAATGATCTCCGGCAGGGATCAGGATGTGAGGGAAGCTCAGGGGCAGCCCATAAGGGGACAAGGGGTCCTGATGGCCCTTCACTACCCTCAGAGACCAAAGGTGGTAGATGGGAAAATGGGTCCTTTCTCAGAGAAATTTCCAAGACACCCCCCACTCCATTTGGTCCAAAAACAGGCACGTCCTTACTCTGAGTGCCAAAGATCGCCATCAGCTTTGCGAAGAGCTGCCCCATGCTGCAGGGCCCGGAGCCCTGCGGGTCGAACGCAGCGGTCTGCAAAGGGACTGGCTGCAGTAGCAATTAAAGAGCCAGTATCACGCCAGATCTATTCCGTGTCATTTTCTAACTCAGATCACAAAAGGGAATGTAACAGAAACCTTGGGCTATCTTCATGAATTGCAGTCCCTATAAGTTTCCACAGCAGAGTTTTAAACAGACACTTGCATAAGGCAGAAGATCTTCTAGCTTGTGGAATTCATCTTCTGGCAATACTACACCCAGTGCAGTTCTTCAATTACTGAGCTCAGAATTTGGGATAAATGATGACACTTCCACATAAGAACAGTTCTTTAGCCCCCCCATAATTTCTAGTAGTAGCTCTTCAAAAGAAAGAAACAAGTGGACATACATAAGAACATAAAAATTGCCATACTGGGTCAGACCGAAGGTCCATCAAACCCCAAATCCTGTTTCCAACAGTAGCCAACCCAGGTCCCAAGTACATAGCAAGATCCCAAGTAGTAAAACAGACTTTATGCTGCTTATCCTAGGAATAAGCAGTGGATTTCCCCAAGTCATCTGAATAATGGTCTATGGACTTTTCTTTTAGGAAATTATCCAAGCCTTTTTAAAACCCCGCTAAGCTAACTGATTTCACCACATTCTCTAGCAACGAATATCAGAGTTTAATTATACATTGTGTGAATAAATATTTTCTCTGGTTTGTTTTAAATCTACTACTTAGTAGCTTCATTGTATGTTCCCTAGTCCTAGTATTTTTGGAACGCGTGAACAAGCAATTCACATCTACCCTCTCCACTCCATTCATTATTTCATAGACCTCTAACATATCATCCCCTGAGCCGTCTCTTCTCCAAGCTAAAGAGCCCTAGCTGCTTTAGCCTTTCCTCTTAGGGAAGTCGTCCCATTCCTTTTAGTGTATACTGCTTATTGTCTCTGAAGGAAGGTTCATCAAACTGGCTTCTGCACAAGCATGGACAAAGAATGAGGAACAGAGCCCCCTCTTTCTCTCGCTCCTTAAGCATCCCAAACTGGAAACACATAATGTTAGACATAGTTGTACTGAATGTATAACCAAAAGTTTTACAACACAGCCTAGACTGAACTTGGACGTTGTGATTTAGGCCATTTAAAACATGGTCCAAGTCACAAAAACCTATATAAAGTGACCAGATAAGCACTGCAAACACATAGTACAGACTACCCCAGTAATCACCGAACCCCCCCCTAAAAATCGTAATCACAACTTTAAATATCTGCCTCTAGAACATCAGCACCTGGCAGCCTGCCATAGGAAAGCCTAGTAGAGCTGCACAGAGGCGGCTTAAGTTGTCTTGAGGGTGGGCTAGGGACCCATGGAGAGGAGGACCCAGGCCCATAAGCCACTTTAATCACTGCATTCATGGTGAAACATGTGCACTCCCCCAAAAAAACCAAAACCCTTTTGTACTGCCATATAAGTGGCTCCTGCAGCCATAAGGGCTATTGGGGTTGTAGACAGGTAGGAATAGTACGTTTTGGGGGGTCTCACTACGACCTATAAGGGAGCTGTAGTGAGATGTTTATGGGGCACCCTTTTTGTAATGTTCACAGTAGTGCCTTGTAAGGTACCCTACTATTCAGGTGCAGTGTCTGGGTGTCCAGTCCATCACTTTGCTGACCCCTCCCACGTCCAACAGAGCTTATTCTAGGCATTTTTGACTTGGATGAATATTTGGACGAAAATGTGGTATAAAGATGGATGATTTAGCAACTTGGACGATCAGACGGCTGGACTTATAATTAGACAATTTTCGAAAAACAAAAATACTTTGGACTTATTTTTCGAAAATGCGTCTTAAGCTGTGTCTGACTTTGGACAACTTGCGACAGGCATAAACATTCTTTCGATTATGCCCCTCCACTTGTTTATTTAGATTTTTTTTTTTTTAATGTCCCTCTATATTTTATGTGACCACAAAACAATGGCCATTGCTGAATATAGGACCCAATGCATCAAAACAGTTTACAGTAAAATTAAAATCAACTGAGAAAGAGAAATACAAAAGAAATGATATTTAAAATAAAAACATCAGTAAGAGCTAAGAAATAACATATCAGAGATTGATTTGAATGATTGGTCCTTGTTAATATTTGTGTGTTTCTAGAAAAGAAAATCCAGTTGTCAGTGCTAAAATATCTGTGGCTAGATTTGTTAGCTGTAAACTACTATAGGGAGTGCTTTCTTCACACTGCCGTCCAGTACTGGCTCACTAGCACCTGTCCCACCCCCACCCTGACTTCAGTATTGCAATTTTGACCTTTTTTTTAATGTTGTCATCCCTGACTGCTCTCCGATTCCTTCTCTTTTTCTTTGCAAGGCTATAAAATTAAGAATTGTGTGATGGCAGTCACAGTCCCAAAGAAAATATATCAGTGTAGTTACAGGAGTCAATGCTGTGCTGACATTACTGCCATGAAGAGCCTTGCAGCAAGGGTTTCTGCAGCTAGGAAATCAGAGACTGCTGACCTGTGCACTGCTGCTACCAAAGAAATGTAATTTAAAACAGTAAAGGCTGGTTATTTTTAATGCTTTTTCTTTCTTAATTTTTTAAATGTGAAATGCCGCAAACTGTGCCTGGTTTTATTTCTCCTCTGTGGATAGCAGAAATGTTTAACTTTATGCTCTGTCCCCCAAATTCTGTATATGGAACCTAAGGTTGGGTGCGCACCTTGGCGCACATAGCCGATGTATGTGTACAATTTAATTGGTACCTATAATTTCCAATTAACACAAATTGGGACTAATTGGGCAAATAAGACCACAGAAAAGGCAGTCCTATCTTTGCCCACTAAGTTCTACAGGTGATGGCACTCATATGATTTCCAGATTATGTGCACAATTTGGAAAGCACAATTCTGTAAGAAATATGCGCCAGGGGGCATGGTTGGGGTGCATCGTGGGGGTTCTTAAAATTATACGCATTGTTATAGAATATGCCCCAATCCGTGTACTACTTAGGCACAGGCATTTAGGCCTGGTTTTAGCTGGGTGATCCTAAAAATTATGTGAGACACTGGCTATAAACGTGATTCTGTAACAACATTACACTTAGCACTTTACCACTCGGCATTGATTTTTTAAGGCACTATATACAGTATATAGTTTCAATTTGCAGATTTTGAGTTGACCTCACTTGTATTTATTTATATTTGGTGTTTTTACTCCTGTTATGCTGTTTAACAAAATTGTAAGTCTTTTGTTGAATTGTATTTCCTGTACACCGCCTTGGGTGAATCTCTTCATAAAGGCGGTTAATAAATCCAAATAAAATATATATGGATCTATCTTAATAATGTTCAGTTGTGAGTAGTAACACTCTAGCTGACAATCATTGTGACATCGTGTGCAGTCATTTGGCCTCTCCTAAATATTCTTAAACATTTGGGAAAGGAGAAAAGCATATTCGCCCTAATATTCGGTCTGTGGTGGTCGTCACTGGTTTTCAAAATCTTTGATGGCTCTTTCCCAGAATATCTACTTTCTTTCCCCAGTGGTAAATGAACTCCTCGTGCACGCGCTTTTTTTTTTTTTTTAGAATTTATTATCCATTTTTTCAAGGAGGTCATTATGAAAGATCACTACTACATATACTTGCTATCGATGGTACAGTTTTGGAACTCTTTACCTAGAGATTCAAAATTTGTCCATTCTTTCCATTCTTACCACTTTATTGCTCGAAGAATATTTTTAGCGGTTTGTTTTCTGCTTTGAACTTAATCAGGAGTTGGAGGAATACAAATATCACATAATATTATATTACTGCCGCAGGCTGAATCTAACACAGATATTCAATGCTGAAACCATGTCCGGGTATCCGCATTGAATAGCTGAGTCAACTGGCAATCTGGAAATCATACGAGTGCCATCCCCTGTAGAACTAAGCAGGCAAAGATAGGACTGCCTTTTCTGTGGTCTTATTTGCCCACTTAGCTAGGCAGATACTAACATGGCATAATAACCATTTCCTCCCTGACTGTTCACAGATAGCTCCATCATTAACCGCAGAGTGTGGCAGCAGTCAGAGGGGATATTCGGCACTGTGTGGTTAACACTGAATATCTAGGGATGATCCACTGAATAGGGTTTAAGCAGGTAGGTTTGTCTTATGCTCATTTAAAGAAACCCTGTTGAATATCTACTCCCAGGCCAGCTGAAATCCCTGGGAGATCAGAAAACATTATAATGACATTGAGATTTCTTTAAACCTGTCCTGCCATTGCGTAATGCTAGGCTGTGATCATCTGCCGAGTCCATTTACCACCTAGCTTCCCATAAGACAGTGCTCTCCTAATGGCACAACTAGCCAGTAAGGTTTTAGGGTTACCAAAAATGAATATGCATAACATAATTTGCATATATTAGAGACCTATTTTATGTAAATTTATTTCATGCATATTCATCATGGTGATCCTGAAAACATAATTGTCTATGTATGCCAGGGTTGAATGCGCTGGTATAGGGAAAATCCATCTCTGGGGTTTAATTATGTACTTCTTAAATTCACATAACAAATGTTGTTATAACTCTGCAAATTTCTGCATCAAACAAGGAAATGAGGTATAGAATAAATAAATGTTCACACAGCTCCTGCTTTTGTAATTGTAAATTTCTGTTGTTTTCCCCATGTGGTTACTGCTTTCCCCGCAGTCACACATTTCTAATCCTGTTGCCCTTCCTTTGAAGCTGACTGGCAGATCCATCATGTATACCCCCACCAGGTGATGGGCAGCTTTCACGGAGGGAAAAAGCTGGGAGCCAAACTTGTCATGCAATGAAATTGATTTTTTTTCAAAGCTGACTTTTACAAGATTAAGTTTTCTTCATTTTTTCCCCATCACTTCTCTGCCAACCCACAAGGCATTCTGAACTCTAAGAAAATTAGAGGCGTGTGGGACAAAATTGAACCTCCCCCCACCAGCAATCTGCTTCTGTAAAAGTCTGCCAGTCTTGATTCTGGATGATTGGGATACTTTGGCTGTGAAAGGTGTCATCTGTCAAAAGGGATTTTCTCAGCCCAGCCTGGGAGAGGTTATGGGCACTGTAGTAGGAGCTGTGGGTGCTCTTCAATCTTAGGGAGGGAACTAGGGGAGACTCCTTCCTCTTTCATTCTTCAGAGGAACTGGGGCTCATTTAAAAAAAAATATAGATGTCCAAAAGATTTTATTGTCAAAACATCCAAGAGAGCATTTTCGAAACTGACTGGTTGTTTTATCTCCAGTGCATCTAAATCTTAAGGGGACATGTTATAAGACATGCTTAGAGTGGGATTAGGGTAGACTTAGCACTTGGATGTTTTACAGTGATTATGAAACATTTTATAAAATATCTAGAACACAATTTGGACGTTTTGGCCTAGGCCTGTTTTTAAAATGAATAAGGGCTTAAAAGGTACCCAAACTGACCAGTAAAAGGACTCCAAAATATGGGAACTATTCAGGAGCAACATCAACTCTCAGGACTTGAGATGATGAATAGATTATAAAGTCATCTCTAAAAGCACATAGAGATTATTTATTTTTAGTATTTAGAGTATATACCACTTACAACCTAAGTGGTGTACATTCAGGTACTCAAGCATTTTCCCCTATCTGTCCTGGCAGGCTCACAATCTATCTAATGTACCTGGGGCAATGGGATTATTTAGCGACTTGATTTTTTTATAGAAGAACAAGATGTATCTTCCTATCCCCCCTGATGCAGCAAATAGCGAAATGCTGGTTACCACCATCGGAGGAGGAAGATTTCTATAACACGCTCTGCTCTGTACACATTAACAAGTCATTAATCTGCAGTTGAAGAGAACAGCGCCAAAGATAAGTAGCTGTAGTCTCTATTACAGAAATCGTCTGATACAAACTATGTATGCAGAGCTTTCTATTGAGTCAAGTTCAAGTTTTTTGAGGATTATAGGATATATTAAGAGTTTAAATAAGGAGGGTTTTTTTTTACAAGCTGGTGAGGTATTTACTCTTTCTAGTCTCCCAGCAAGATTTGTTCTGGCTGGAGACAGGGATCTGAGGCTTTTTTCCTCCTTGCAACATAAACTATTCTGGTGCACAATTATTAGTTTTTGGTGTTTCAACAATTTGAAAAGAATAGAGTCGGTATATTTTTTTGGTATGTAGAACTGAACCTTCTGTCTTGCATATTTTTTGATAGATTAAGGGCTCCTTTTACGAAGCCGCGTTAGTAGCTTCAGCGTGTGCGACTTTTCATCACGCGGTAGTCTAAAAACTACCGCCTGCTCAAGAGGAGGCGGTAGTAGCTAGCGCAGCCGGCAGTTTAGCGCATGGGTATTACGCGTGTTAAACTGCTACCGTGCCTTCATAAAAGGAGCCCTAAGTGACTTGCCTAGGGTCACAAAGAGCAGTGTCACCCCACAACCTCAGGGTGCTGGCTGTGGCTCTAACCACTGCACCACACACTCCCCACTGCCCTTCAACACTGACTGCTATTTCTATGTGGCATTACTTAATCTCTAAAACATTTAGAATTCTTTATTATGCCTCTTCTGGAGTTTAACTTACTGTAAATTGATTTACTGGTTATACTGACTTATACAAGAGAGGTCATTTTACAAGTACTTGTCACACTTTAAATATCTCAATTCTGGCACTTATATGTTTTTGTGGCCAAAATATATAAATCAGTATTTTACAAAAGGGCAGAACAAAAAGTTTAAGCCATTAAAATGTCAGGACGTACCACTTTTAGATCACAAATAATTGCCACTGCAGCATGTTCCATTGATTATTTGCTTTGGTACGGACTGTGAGAGTGCTGAGAAAGAGTTTGTGAGTTTGATTGCCCACCCAGTTCTACCATTTGTTACCCCTCCATCTCCACATCTGCTACCGCCTCTACCTTCCAATACCCTGCCAAATACCTTATCTCCTCACCTCCCCCCCTCCCTCCCTTTTACTATCCTGTCTGTTTCTCAGAATGTTTATCATTCTGTTCCTTATACCAGTGTTCTTCAACCAAAGGTCCACGGACCGGTGCCGGTCCACAGAAATTTCCTGCCGGTCCACAGGGCCGGCATGTGCATCAGGCCCAAAACTGTGTTTTTCAACTGCCGGTCCGCGGTGCAATCGATGCGTTGTTAATAAGATTATATTGTGTGTATATATGAAAAATGAATGGAAAAAATAGTGTTACAATTAGGACTATGTGGGCAGGGTCTGGGGTGGAGATTGGGTAGAGATGGGTGGGGTCTTCCCACGACTTAGCCCAGTGTTCTTCAACCACCGGTCTGCAGACTGATGCCGGTCCACAAAATAATTCTTTCATTTCTGCCGGTCCATAGGTGTAAAAAGGTTGAAGAACACTGCCTTATACTATTGGAGGCAAGGTTTCCCTTGCAGGATAAGAACTGCTGCTTTGGAGCCAATACAAACCTTCCCATGCAGCCTCTGCCAGAGATTGTAAAATATTTAAAAAATAATCCCGCAAGTGTATATAATTCAAAATACTCTCAAATGTAAATATAAGTATCGGAGTCAGTTCGACACTGAAAGGAGAGAAAAAATGTTTATTGCAGCATTTTTGGAACTTCACATTGGCATATCTTCATTCTGGTTTTCCTGAAGAAGCTTTGGTGAAACATGGCTGTGTAGAGACCTGGGGCTCCTTTTATCAAGCCGCAACTTTCATCACGCGCTAACCCCTGCACTGGCCAAAAACTACCGCCTGCTCAAGAGGAGGCTAGCACGTCCGGCGGTTTAGCACGTGCTATTACACGCGTTAAACCCCTAGCGCAGCTTGATAAAAAGAGCCCCTGGAGATAGAAATTTGGTCTATCAAATCTGCTACTTCTTTTGGAGTCATTGTGCTATGCAGCAAGAAGTGATTTAAAGACATTGAGATAAGCAATTTTATCCACGGCACAAAGATTACAAGTTATTCAATAGTGCTGTGTTGTGCTATGATTATAAATAATAATAATTAATAATAATAATTTTATTTTTTATATACCGCCAAAGCCATGATAGTTCGAGGCGGTTTACAACAAGAGGTGCTGGACAATCAGCGAAATGGTCACAATTCAAAGTCATCGAATACAGGAGGACCCATTGTGGTCTCCAATATATGAGCACTATACAGTTAAATTTATATTTTCATTTGAGGGTATTTTGAAACATATACTGTACACTTGTGGGGTTATTTTTTTTAATATTGTCAGTCAAATTTCCCGTGGTGAACATATATTAAAACCTTACTTTTTTTAAAGAGATAATAAAAGGCAGTATATGTTGCTATTTGGTACATCTAAGTTTTTGAAATTGCTGGTAGCTCTAAACTTTTATAGCCTGCCATTTTACAAAGCTGGCAGCTTCTCTGGCTCAGTATTGAAAAGCAACCCTTCATTGATCCGATGTTACCATCTCTGTGGCAAAGACCTTTCTACCATTGGACTGACCATACAATTTCTGCTTTTGCCTGTATATGCTTTTAACACACGTGGTTCAATGCTATCGGCACCTCCAAACTGTCGGTAATTTTGGAGCATTAAAGGTTGGCATTTCATTTTGTGCTTCACCCGGCAATGTCTGGGCATCACCGGAGTGCTCATTGTACATTTCCATAGTATTCTCAGAGGCTGCTATGAGGCACTGAAAAGTCCGCACAGAGCCATTTTGTGTATTGGAAGTTAAAATGCTTGTATGCTATACCGGTTAGAACTGGTTTAGCATTGAACGTTAAAGGCTCGGTAAATTTTGAGCATCAGGGCCTGCGTGAAGAACTAGCTTAGTGGTTAGAGCAGTCCAAAGGTGCTAGATTGAAAGCCTGTTGCTTAATCTTCTATTGTCTCAGGTACAAGATAAGATTGTAAATCCAATAGGGTGTAATCTACTGCTGCAAAAGGTGTAGTCTAAATAAATAAGCAGTTTGCACACACTATACATTTTGTAGGGCCACCAGAGATGGAGCTACATGTTTTCTCCTGCAGGCACTGAATGGACACCAGGATCATGGTAGGGACCTTTTAGATGCTATGTACTTATCCTATGGAGCAGGACATGATGGTGTAAGGTCATGTGGCCAATTTCAGCTTCATGAGTACCCATGAGTACGCATTTTTCCCCCAGATGTTTTACATTTCCAATTTTGATTTGCTATATGTTTCTGAATGCCGTCAGGGGACAGAGATATGTTAATTTTACATTAGGCTTCTACATGCTGACATCAATGACTTTTCTAAAATGGTGCTGCACATGTCCAGAAGCCAGAAGGATGGCTAACAGGTCTGGACATTTTCTAGAGCTTGAATCCTCTACGTGAATTCTCTTTACCAGCGTTGCATTTCTCAGTCTGCCTTTTTGGTATTTCCATTTAATATTTTTTCTATGTACAGTAAAACCTTGGTTTGCGAGCATAATTTATTCCAAAAATATGCTTGTAATCCAAAACACTCGTATATCAAAGCGAATTTCCATATAACAAATAATGGAAACTCCACAACCCAAAACCTTTAATATAAAATACTGTATGTACTTGTATTGCAAGATCTTGCAATACGAGTACATAAATAGGTCTCTACTATCGACCTCCAGGTCAGACGGAGGAAACAGACTCTGAGATGATAGAAGAAATAAGACATGAATGTAGGACAGGCAATGTAATGATCATGGGAGACTTCAATTTCCCAGGAATAGACTGGAACCTAGTAACTTCAAGCTGCGGCAGGGAGATAAAGTTCCTGGAAATGGTGGGTGACTGCTTCCTGGAACAAATGGTAGGAGAACCGACAAGAGGAAACGCCACCTTGGATTTGGTCCTAAATGGCATAACTGGGCAAACAAAAGAAGTAGAAGTCACGGTCCCGCTGGGGACGAGCGATCACAGTATGACCTACTTTAAACTCGACATCGGAAAGGGGAAGCGAACCAAGACCCTAACCACAACCTTTAACTTTAAAAAAGGAAGATATGACAACATGAGAGCCATGGTAAGAAAACGGATCAAAAAAAGGATAGCTGAAATTGAAACGGTAGAGCAAGCATGGTCCCTACTAAAAAATACTATCACCGAAGCACAGAATCTATACATTCCGCAGATAACCAAAGGAAGGAAAACTAAAGCCAAAAGAGAACCAGCTTGGCTAACCAAAGAGGTAAAGGATGCAGTTAGGGAAAAGAAGGACTCTTTTAAAAAATGGAAACGCGAGAATACAACCGAGGCTTGGAACAGTCACAAAGACGACCAGAAGAAGTGCCACAAGGCGGTGAGAGAAGCCAAAAGGGCCTATGAGGAAAAGATAGCCAAAGAGGCCAAAAACTTCAAACTCTTTTTTAGATATGTTAAGGGGAAAAAACCTGCAAAGGAGACAGTAGGCCCTCTCGACGACCAAGGAAGAAAAGGATACATCAAAGAAGACAAACAGATTGCAGACAGATTAAATTCCTTCTTTGCTTCTGTCTTTACCAAGGAGGATGCCACTTCAATACCCGAAACAGTGAAAGTTTTCAAGGGAGAAATAGAGGAGAGCCTCACCACAGTGAAGGTGAATCTGGACCAGATATACTATCAGATTGACAAACTAAAAAGTGACAAATCCCCTGGCCCAGATGGAATTCACCCGAGAGTATTAAAGGAACTAAAGGTGGAAATCGGAGAACTACTGCTTAAATGTATGTACACGAATGCCAGAAGCCTGAGAAACAAAATGGGGGAGTTGGAAACACTAGCTAGATGCGAAGAAATAGATATCAATGGCATAACAGAAACATGGTGGGACGAGGAAAATTAATGGGATACAGTACTACAGGGATACAAGCTTTACAGAAGAGACAGAACAGGGCAGAAAGGGGGAGGCATTGCCCTATATGTCCAGGAAGGAGTAGAATCTACTGGAGAAGGGAAGGCGGAAGAGAAAACGAAACTGGAGTCCCTCTGGGTAAAGATCCCCAGACAAAACGGAGCAGACATAAAAATAGGTCTCTACTATCGACCTCCAGGTCAGACGGAGGAAACAGACTCGGATATGATAGATGAAATAAGACATGAATGTAAGATGGGCAGTGTAACTATCATGGGAGACTTCAATTTCCCAGGAATAGACTGGAACCTAATAACCTCAAGCTGCGGCAAAGAAATAAAGTTCCTGGAAATGATGGGAGACTGCTTCCTAGAACAAATGGTAGGAGAACCGACAAGAGGAAACGCCACCTTGGACTTAGTCCTAGATGGCATAACTGGGCAAACCAAAGATGTAGAAGTCACGGTCCCGCTAGGAACGAGCGACCACAGTATGATCTACTTTAAACTCGACATCGGGAAGAGGAAGCGAACTAAGACCCTAACCAAGACCTTCAACTTTAAAAAAGGAAGATACGATAGCATGCGAGCCATGGTAAGAAAACGGATCAAGAAAAGGATATCCAAAATCGAAACGGTAGAACAAGCATGGTCCCTACTAAAAAAAACTATCACCGAAGCACAGAATCTATACATCCCGCAGATAGCCAAAGGAAGGAAAACTAAAGCCAAAAGAGAACCAGCTTGGCTAACCAAAGAGGTGAAGGATGCAGTTAGGGAAAAGAAAGACTCGTTCAAAAAATGGAAGCGCGAGAAAACAACTGAGGCTTGGAACAGTCATAAAGACGACCAGAAGAAGTGCCACAAGGCTGTGAGAGAAGCCAAAAGGGCCTATGAGGAAAAGATAGCCCAAGAGGCCAAAAACTTCAAACCATTTTTTAGATATGTTAAAGGGAAAAAACCTGCAAAGGAGACAGTGGGCCCTCTCGACGACCAAGGAAGAAAAGGATACATCAAAGAGGACAAACAGATTGCAGACAGATTAAATTCCTTCTTTGCTTCTGTATTTACCAAGGAAGACACCACATCGATACCCGAAACAGTGAAAGTATTCAAGGGGGAAATAGAGGAGAGCCTCACCACAGTGAAGGTGGATCTGGACCAGGTATACTATCAGATTGACAAACTAAAAAGTGACAAATCCCCTGGCCCAGACGGAATTCACCCGAGAGTATTAAAAGAACTAAAGGTGGAAATCGGAGAACTACTGCAAACCCTCGCTAACTTGTCAGTTATAACCGGACAGATACCTGAAGACTGGAAGATAGCGAACGTAATACCAATCTTCAAAAAAGGATCAAGGGGAGAACCGGGAAACTATAGACCAGTCAGTCTCACATCGGTCCCTGGGAAAATGGTTGAGGCTTTGATTAAAGACAGCATTGTACAGCACCTTGATAACCATGACCTGCTGAGAGGTAGTCAGCATGGCTTCAGGAAAGGGAAGTCATGCTTGACAAACTTACTTCAGTTTTTTCGAGGGAGTGAACAAACAAGTCGATAGCGGAGAACTGGTTGAAATAATATACTTGGACTTCCAGAAAGCGTTCGACAAAGTACCTCATGCGAGACTTCTCAAGAAACTACAAAGTCATGGAGTAGAAGGGGATATACTGAGATGGATAGGAAAATGGCTAGAAAACAGAAGACAAAGAGTGGGCATAAATGGGAAGTACTCAGACTGGAAGAAAGTAACTAGCGGTGTGCCTCAGGGCTCAGTTCTTGGGCCTATCTTATTCAATATCTTCGTAAATGACCTGGAAGAAGAAACGACCAGTGCTATCATCAAGTTTGCAGATGACACAAAACTATGCCGAGCAATCAGGTCACAAAAAGTCAGCGAAGAACTCCAGAGAGATTTGAAGCAACTTGAGAGATGGGCTGAAAATTGGCAGATGAGTTTTAATGTAGAAAAATGCAAAGTGATGCACCTGGGCAGTAAAAACAAGGAGCATGGGTACAAACTGTTAGGTATAACATTGGGGAAGAGCGATCAAGAAAAAGACCTGGGAGTACTGATAGATAGAACCCTGAAGCCATCGGCTCAATGTGCAGCGGCGGCAAAGAAAGCTAACAGGATGTTAGGCATGATAAAGAAAGGAATCACGAGTAGATCAAGGGAGGTCATAATGCCGCTTTATAGAGCAATGGTCAGACCACACCTGGAATACTGTGTCCAACACTGGTCTCCATACCTGAAGAAGGATATAACACTACTGGAGAGGGTGCAGAGGAGAGCGACGAAGCTAGTAAAAGGTATGGAGAACTTGAGCTACAAAGATCGCCTCAGAAAACTGGGACTATTCACCCTTGAGAAGAGAAGACTGAGAGGGGATCTGATAGAGACTTTTAAATTGCTAAAAGGAATTGACATAATGGAGCAAGCTCACTCACCAACAGGGGGAAAGGATGGTGAGCAAGAAACAGCGTTATTCACATTGGCAAATGTAACCCAGTCTCGGACCAGAGGTCATGGCCTGAAGCTGAGAGGGGACACGGCCAAGACAAACGTCAGAAAGTTCTGCTTCACACAGCGAGTGGTGAACGCCTGGAACTCTCTCCCGAAAGAGCTGGTGGAGGAAACCACCGTTATAGGATTTAAGGGAAAATTGGACGCACATCTTCTTGCAGAAGACATTGAGAGATACGAGTGACATTGTATTCGCCAGGGTGTGCCTGGCTGGGCCTCCGCATGTGCGGAACGCTGGACTAGATGGACCCCGGGTCTGATCCGGTGCAGGCATTTCTTATGTTCTTATGTTCTTACTGCAATCCCTCGCTAACATGTCAATTAGAACCGGACGGATACCAGAAGACTGGAAGATAGCGAACGTCATCCCAATCTTCAAAAAAGGATCAAGGGGAGAACCGGGAAACTATAGACCTGTGAGTCTCACATCGGTCCCTGGGAAAATGGTTGAGGCTTTGATTAAAGACAGCATAGTACAGCATCTAGATAACCATGACCTGCTGAAAGGTAGTCAGCATGGCTTCAGGAAAGGAAAGTCGTGCTTGACCAACTTACTTCAATTTTTTGAGGAAGTGAACAAACAAGTCGATAGCGGAGAACCGGTAGACGTAATATACTTGGACTTCCAGAAAGCGTTCGACAAAGTACCTCATGCGAGACTTCTCAAAAAACTACAAAGTCATGGAATAGAAGGGGATGTACTAAGATGGATAGGAAAATGGCTGGAAAACAGAAGACAGAGAGTGGGCATAAATGGGAATTACTCAGACTGGAAAAAAGTAACTAGCGGTGTGCCTCAGGGCTCGGTTCTTGGGCCTATCTTATTCAATATCTTCGTAAATGACCTGGAAGAAGAAACAACCAGTGTTATTGTCAAGTTTGCAGATGACACAAAGCTATGCCGGACAATCAGGTTACAAAAAGACAGCGAGGAACTTCAGAGAGATCTGAAGCAACTTGAGAGATGGGCAGAAAATTGGCAGATGAGTTTTAATGTGGAAAAATGCAAAGTGATGCACCTGGGCAGAAAAAACAAGGAGCATGAGTATAAACTGTTAGGTATAATATTGGGGAAGAGCGAACAAGAAAAAGACTTAGGGGTACTGATAGACAGGACCCTAAAGCCGTCGGCTCAATGCGCAGCGGCGGCAAAGAAAGCTAACAGGATGTTAGGCATGATAAAGAAGGGAATCACGAGTAGATCAAGGGAGGTCATAATGCCGCTTTATAGAGCAATGGTCAGACCACACTTGGAATACTGTGTCCAACACTGGTCTCCATACCTGAAGAAGGATATAACACTGCTGGAGAAGGTGCAGAGGCGAGCAACGAAGCTAGTAGAAGGTATGGAGAACTTGAGCTACAAGGATCGCCTCAGAAAACTGGGATTATTCACCCTTGAGAAGAGAAGACTGAGAGGGGATCTGATAGAGACTTTTAAATTGCTAAAAGGAATCGACAAAATGGAGCAAGCTCACTCACCAGCAGGGGGAAAGGATGGAGAGCAAGAAATAGCCTTATTCACATTGGCGAATGTGATCCAGACTCGGACCAGAGGTCATGGCCTGAAGCAGAGAGGGGACATGGCCAGGACAAATGTCAGAAAGTTCTGCTTCACACAGCGAGTGGTGAACGCCTGGAACTCTCTCCCGAAAGAGATGGTGGAGGAAACTACCATTCTAGGATTTAAGGGAAAATTGGACGCACATCTTCTTGCAGGACACATTGAGGGATACGAGTGACTAATGTATGCGTCAGGGTACGCCTGGCTGAGCCTCCGCGTGTGCGGATCACCGGACTGGATGGACCCCAGGTCTGATCCGGTGCAGGCATTTCTTATGTTCTTATGCTTGTTTAGAACAGAGTCAGAGCGAGAGAGAGAGAGAGAGAAAAACCATTGGCTCAGTTGTGATGATGTGATGTGTGTATACTGTATGTACTTGTATATCAATTTAAAACTTAATACAATGTTTTCTTCTCTTGCAAAACACTTGCATACCAAGTTACCTGCAATCCAAGGTTTTACTGTATTTCTATTTCTAAGTTGCAGCCTCTTATTCTGCATTAGGTGGAGGTTTGTCTATGTTCTGCAGCTATGTGCATAACTGAGGTGCAAGATTCTGCCAATGTGTTTTGCATAATTGATTTCCAGGTGTTAATTGTTGTGTGTGTGCATATTGTAAGGGTAACATTTTAATATGTATGTTTCATTGTAATCCGCTTTGGTTCAAAGCAGAATAAACATTTTTTAAATAAATAAAGCAGTGTAGACTGGTCTCTTGGGGTCTAGTGTAGACAACCTTGATACTTTTGAATGCCCTCTTTTAAGGTATAATAGTTGTCCTTGTGACAGAAACTGATTTTCCCCTGATGCAGGCATTTGTTGCTGAAACATGTCAGGCACTAAATGCCATTCTGATTGGCACCAGTTTTTTTAGGTGCCATATATAGAATCCTAATTTTAGCCACAAAGCTAAATAGGCACTTATCTGAATATTGGCCAATGTCCGGTTAGCAGCTTCCAGGTGTCTGGCTCTCTTCCCGTCCTAATCCTCCCTCCTTCCCCTGAAGATGATGTATCAGAATTAGGTCCCCATTGGCATACATGAAAGATCTCTGGTGGTCTAGTGGGGTCCTGCTAGCAGAAACAATCATACTTGCTCCTGCCTGTTGCGGATCTGGCCAAAGAACACAATCCGTGCTTTTAGGGTCAGTCAAATCTAACCCCAAATCAATTAAATATGGAGTTCCTCGAGGTGCCCTGCTGTCCTCCCTCCTCTTCAATCTGTTTATCAGACCAGTCATTGACATCGCGCATAAATACAACATTAAGATTCACTCCTATGCCGATGACCTTCAACTACTGCTCTCACTAGTGACGATCGATCAACTCAACTCACTAACCTCCTACACTGCCTCTCTGACATGAAAAACTGGATGACTTCCCATAAACTCCAGCTGAATGCCTCAAAGACTGAACTACACTGGATTAGGAAAAAGAACACTACTTTTACCCGTCTGATCTTATCCTGAGAATCTACCCCCATAATAGCAAAAGCCCAGGTACAAAGTCTTGGAATAATACTGGATGGACACCTGTCCCTCTCCACCCATGTCTCACAGGTAGTTTCCATATCTTTTTACTACCTACGCCAACTGTGAAGGATCAAACCCTTCCTCCCAGAAACAGACTTAGCCCAGCTGCTTTATGCCTACGTACTCTCTAGGCTAGACTACTGCAACTCCCTATTCAATGAAATCACTGCAAGAGACCTATAATGCCTTCAAAAAGTCCAGAATTCAGCAATTCGGCTCCTATACAACCTCGGCTTCCATGATCCCATTACTCCAGTGCTCTGTGCAGCCCACTGGTTACCAGTCAAAAAGCGCTGTATCTTCAAAGCCTTGGTTATGACCCACAAAAGATTCCACCAAAAAAACCCCAGCCTACATAGCATCCAAGCTGTGCCCATATATAACATTCCATTTTTAGCAAAGTTAACAGAAAAAATCGTCTTTAAGCAAATTTCAGAGTTTGTTGAGCAAACAAATGTGTTACATCCTAATCAAACCGGTTTTAGACAACACCATAGTACAGAACATTCACTAATTGGTATGACAACTTCAATTCAATATTTTTTGGATCATCATCAATCGGTGCTTTTAACATCACTTGATCTCTCAGCAGCGTTTGATACGATTGATCACCAATTACTCCTTGCTAGACTTCAATCTATTGGGGTTACAGATGATGTTCTAGCATGGTTTACATCGTACTTCAGTAATCGCACATCTACAGTAATCTTTAATGATTCTTCTTCTTCAATTTCACAAACATCATATGGGGTTCCTCAAGGATCAATTCTTTCACCTTTACTTTTTAATATATTCTTGGCACCTCTTTTGACATTATGTCAATCTATAGGATTTCATGTTTTTGCCTATGCCGATGATATTCAATTATTGTACCCCCTAAATAATAACAACATAAATGAAATTTTGACAATTAATGAGAAACTGGAGCAAATTCATCATTGGCTGGACAAAAACAGGTTGGCTCTCAATATCAAAAAAACAAACATCATGCTGTTTCCTTGGAAGGAAAACTTTTCTTTAGTTACTCCTATTATGATTCAAAATATTCCTCTTCAATTAGTTAAAAATACTAAAATTCTAGGAGTAATTTTTGATAATAAACTCAATTATCATGATCACATTAGTAGTATTGTTAAAACCACCTTCTATAGATTGCGGAAAATTCGATCCATTTCTAAATTCCTCTGTCCTAGAGCACTTAATATTCTTATTCACTCTCTGGTGATGTCTAAAATCGATTACTGCAATTCATTATTTACAGGAATTACGTTACAAGAAATTAAACGTTTACAAATTATTCAAAATGCTTCCATTAAATTAATAACAAAATCTAAAAAATTCGATCATGTGACACCACTCCTTAAAAAGGCTCATTGGCTGCCAGTCATACACAGAATTACACACAAATTATGTACTATTATCTTTAAAACATTAGAAAATAAGACTCCAGCATTTTTATTCAGACTACTTATCCCATATTCTGTTAAAAGAACTTTAAGATCTAGTGAACGGAACCTTTTATCAATTCCTACGTTAAAAGTAATTAACACAAGAAGACAATTTATCTTTTCATGTACAGCTCCCCAGGTCTGGAATGCGCTTCCCATGTTTTTACGGGAGGAGAAAGTGTTTGGGAAATTTAAAAGCGAATTAAAAACTTTTTTGTTTAAAGACGCATTTGCAAATTAATTAAATTTTATTACACAGTGTTACTCTAGTTAATTATTTTTTACCCATTTTTTAATCTCCTTATGTGTTCTCCCTGTAAGTTCTTTCTTTACTATAAAAAAATGTATTTCTTTCCCTCTTACCCTTTGTTTACGTTATAATTGAAATTGTATGTAATGTTGTTGTTTCCTTACATGTATATTTTATTGTACATCGCTTAGAAATCTGATTAAGCGATTTAACAAGCAACCTAATAAACTTGAAACTTGAAACTTGAAACCCCTTACCGCTTCCTCCGCTTCAAAGCAGAACAAAGACTCAACATTCCCACAGGGAAATCCCTCCGGATGAGCATGGCACATAAATGCTCCTACAGCCATTGACTCCCTCAGCTATGGAACCAGCTACCCACACAGATAAGGTCACTAGACCCACTAATGTCCTTCCGTAGAGCAATAAAGACCTTCCTCTTCCAACAATAGGGCCTCAACTGAACAGCTTTCTCAATTTACTCTCCAATTACCCTTTGCTAAGACTAGATTGAACTCTCGAATAATTCTGTAATTGTCTAAATGTAACCTAATTATTGTCATGACTATTCTGTTAAATTGATTGTGAATGTCAAATTGTAACCCGTTCTGAGCTGGGAAAATGGGATAAAAATTGAAATAAATAAAATAAATAGTGGCAGTCTTGTGGTACTGGTACAAGTTGCCGAGTCCACGCTGTTCATTTTCCAATCGTGCATATTTGTATAATGACCGTTCCTATTCCATGCGCCTGCAAATAATCTTACAAATTGCTCTCTTTTGCAATCTCTAGAGTGATGCTTTCAAAGACCTGACAGAGGGGTTTGATACTCTTGCTACATGCACATGGGAGGGATCAGATGGAAAACAACTGGCCAAACTAATGCCTGGTGCACCAATTTCCAGCTCTCATCAAAGCATGGATGATATTAAATCCTTTTTAATGGGGGCTGATTCTATGAACATGGAGGCTCCTTTGAAGTGATCTGTGCTGTAACTGCTGCTATTATACACTGGAGCTGTCTGAGTGGTCACCAGGTCACCAAGGCCAAAGGAAGGCAATTCTGCAGCTTTTCTGTACCGTGACTGTTGCTAGGAGAGTACAATTACAGTTCAAGTAATACAGCATTCAAGATTTTGTGAGGTCAATTTTAATTCAAGATTTTTTTTCACTATACTCTTGAAGACCTATAGATTTTCAAGACCTTCAGAAGGGAGATGCACTGAAATAGAAAATTTTAAAGTGGGATAATGTATTAACCCATCACTGAAATGCAGAATGGAAAGTTTAGGAGGTAAGAGTTATAAACAAGAAACAATATGAAAATTATGATAATCAATGCTATTGATACTTATGATACAATAATGAAAATGAAACAAATCAAGGAATAAGGGGTCAATTTTCAGAGTTTTTATGATTGCCGGTGGCCAGTAAACATATAACTTCACAATCTGTACATGGTGTCTGAAAAGAAAGAGGACCCCAACATTTTTCCCACAAAATCATCTTACTGCAGCAGAAACTTCTGCCTGCAATTTGAGACATTTCTGAGTACTGAACATTATTTTTCAACAGGACAGAGTTCCAGAGTATTGAGCTTGTAAAATACTATAGTTGAGCTCTTAATTAATAAAACTCCAGAATTCCTCTGGACCGCTTCATGCCTTTTTGTGTCCTTCGCCAGATACGGTCTCCAAGTGGAGCCTCACCAACGACCTGTACAGGGGCATCAACACCTTTGTTCTTCTACTGGTTACGCCTCTCTTTATACAGCCCAGCATTCTTATGCCAGCAGCCACCGCCTCGTCGCATTGTATTTTTGTCTTTGGATCTTCGGACCCTATCACCCCAAGGTCTCTCTCCCCATCCGTGCATATCAGCCTCTCACCTCCCAGCATATAGGGCTCCTTACGATTATTAATCCCCAAATGTATCACTCTGCATTTCTTTGCATTGTGCCACACTTCCCTAACCTGTCTTTACAGTAGCACACACTGATGAATTCCCCCCTAAATGTTTAAACAATTGCAAAGTATTTTGAAACTATATAAGGGGTCCCATTTTTTTTTTTCAGACACCATGTAAATACTGAAAACAACAGTTTATACAGATAAAGGGTAATTCTATAACTCGGTGTCTGCATTTACATGCCCCCTGCATGCATAAATTTAAAGAACATTAGCACTAGTGTACTCTTATGAGCGTAAGAACTACCGAGACACATAAGCGCTATTCTGTAAAGGTGTGTGTAAGTGGCATTCAATGTTCAATTATACCATCTTTGAAAGAGACAATCAAAGCAGATTACAAAATTAAAAACTTGAAAAGGAAAAGAACTACAATAATTTAAAGAAAAGGGGAAAAGAAAATAAAGAGTAGGAAAAAGAGAGGAGATTAGTAAAGTTGTCTCTAGCTGGAAGTAGCCTCCAACAAACACAAGGGAGACAGTTCCCTCTGCACAAATTGCAGCCAGATCTTCCTCTAGTTTCTACCAGTCATCCTTTCAAAAGAAACAAAATACAGTGTTCCCCTTCCTTTCGTTCTCTCCATAATTGTTTTCTATCCTATATTAATTGTATTTCTTCCCCATCTTCCTTTTGTTTTGTGTTAGTCTAGTCCAATATATACTACATTAGTTACACTATTTGCTTAAGTTGTTTTAATCTCCTTTTTTAATTGTATTGTTATTGGCGTTTTTATTTTTGTATTCCCCATTATATTTTATCTGTAACTCACTTAGAAGTTGGATAAGCGACAGAATCAAGTTTTAATAAAAACTTGAAACTTGGTCTTCAAAAACCCTCTTTATTAGCAAGTAGCCTCCACCATCTTAGAGTCCCGAGGAAAAAACGACTGAGAACAGATTTTTAGAGCAGTCCTACATTTTATAGAAGATTGTTCATAAGAACATAAGCAATGCCTCTGCCGGGTCAGACCCGAGGTCCATCGCGCCCAGTAGTCCGCTCACGCGGCGGCCCAACAGGTCCAGGACCTGTGCAGCAATCCTCTATCTATACCCCTCTATCCCCTTTTTCAACAGAAAATTGTCCAATCCTTTCTTAAACCCCATTACCGTACTCTGCCCTATTACGTCCTCTGGAAGCGCATTCCAGGTATCCACCACCCGCTGAGTAAAGAAAAACTTCCTAGCATTTGTTTTGAATCTATCCCCTTCCAATTTTTCCGAATGCCCTCTTGTTCTTTTATGTTTTGAAAATTTGAAGAATCTCTCTCTCTCTACTATCTCTATGCCCTTCATGATCTTGTAGGTTTCTATCATGTCTCCTCTGAGTCTCCGCTTTTCCAAGGAGAAGAGCTCTAGCCTCTCCAGTCTTTCAGTGTATGAAAGGTTTTCCATGCCCTTAATCATTCGTGTCGCTCTTCTCTGGACCCTCTCAAGTATTGCCATATCCTTCTTGAGGTACGGTGACCAATACTGAACACAGTACTCCAGGTGCGGGCGCACCATTGCCCGATACAACGGCAGGATGACTTCTTTTGTTCTGGTCATAATACCATTTTTAATAATACCCAACATTCTGTTTGCCTTCTTCGCGGCTGCTGCGCATTGCGCCGTTGACTTCATTGTTGTATCCACCAATACACCCAAATCTCTTTCAAGGTTACTTCCCTCTAATACTAATCCCCCCATTTGGTAGCTGAACATCAGGTTTTTTCTCCCTATATGCATGACCTTGCATTTCCCTACATTGAATTTCATCTGCCATTTATTCGCCCACTCCTCCAGTTTGTTTAGGTCCCTTTGTAGGTCCTCACACTCTTCCGTAGTTCTAACCCTTCTACAGAGTTTAGTGTCGTCCGCAAATTTTATAACTTCACATTTCGTCCCCGTTTCCAGGTCATTTATAAATATATTGAACAGCAGCGGTCCAAGTACAGACCCCTGCGGAACTCCGCTCGTGACTTTCCTCCAGCCCGAGTAGTGACCCTTTACTCCAACCCTCTGTCTCCTGCCTGCCAACCAGTGTTTAATCCATCTGTATACGTCCCCTTCCACCCCGTGGTTCCATAGCTTCCTAAGCAGCCGCTCATGGGGTACTTTGTCAAAGGCCTTTTGGAAGTCAATGTAAATGATGTCTACAGGTTCCCCTTTGTCCAACTGGCTGTTTACCCCCTCAAAGAAGTGCAGTAAGTTTGTTTGGCACGATCTTCCCTTGCAGAAGCCATGTTGGCTCGCTTTCATCAGCCCATTTTTTTCGATGTGCTCACAGATGCTATCCTTTATCAGTGCTTCTACCATCTTGCCTGGAACCGATGTCAAACTTACCGGCCTATAGTTTCCCGGGTCTCCTCTTGACCCCTTTTTAAAGATAGGTGTAACATTTGCTATCTTCCAGTCCTCCGGAATCTCTCCAGTTTTCAGGGATAGGTTGCAAACTATTTGGAGTATTTCCGCTATCTCATTTCTTAGTTCTTTTAGTACCCTAGGGTGGATTCCGTCCGGGCCTGGTGATTTGTCACTTTTCAATCTATCTATCTGTCAGCTTGAAAGAAAGCGGGGCGGGAGTTTCAGAGGGAAAGGGATTGAAAGTAGAAGGCAGAGTGATGACTAGATTCAAGTCGAGAGCAGTGAATGGGGGAATGGAAAGATGATTGGGAGAGGCAGAACGAATGGCACAAGATGAGTCATAGGGCATGATATGGGAGAAAAAAATAAGTGGGAGTCCCAATGTGCAAGTCTGTATGTGCAAAGGTGAGGGTATCATCAGGGAACCATTGGGGACAGGCTAGAGGAAGGGTTACATGATCATAGTGGTGGGTATGAGAATGGATTCTGACACAGGTGTTCTGCATATAGCTAACTTCATAAACAGAGGGAGATATTAAATGATAGAATCTGTGATGAAAGATTCAACAGTATTGCCAATCTATCACAGCTCTTCATATATATAATTTTCTAATTAAATAGTAAAGTGCTCAGACCACATAACCATTAATTAGATGATAACACCTAACTGTGGTTCTTATAGGGACCATCATTGCCTTTACTGTCCCTTACCCAACCCTAAACACAAAAAATACGTTAAAACTGAATATTTCTGAAGCCAAACAATGCATGATTAATCAACTTGCAGAAATAGTTATTTTTAATAACTATTTTAAATTTGAGAATAAATTATATCTTAAGACTAAGGGAGTAGCCATGGGTATAACTCTGGCGTGTTTATACATGACCAGGTTTGAGAGCACATTCGTGTATATTTTAGACATGTGAGGTGCTGGAGATGATTTATAGACAATGTCTTTTTTGTGTGGACTGGTGACACTGTGGGACTTCATCAGTTTTTACAGGAAATTAATTCGAAAGATCCCAACATTAGATTTACCTATAAACAGGATTTATACCAAATTTCATTTTTAGGTATTAATATCTTTAAAATAGGTAATCACATCGTCACCAGGCAGCCTCCACAAGAAAGCAACAGATCGTAACACATTATTGCAGTATCAAAGCTTCCACCCCTGTATTCTTAGGAATAGTATCCCTACTGGTCAATTCCTCTGCTTAAGGAGGATTTGTTCAGAGGAGGAAGACTTTGATAGGCAAGCTCATTTGATAAATTTATTGATAGAGGTTACCCAGGGAAAATTGTTAAAAGAGCTTAGAAACGAGTGAAGAATTGCCATCGTCCATGGCTTCTTTTACCTATGACACATAATAAGGAACATAAAGTAGTGTGTGTCTTACCATACACTAACAACAGCAATGTAATTAAAAAGATACTTTTAAAGCATTGGTCTATCTTACAGTTCCATTCCTCGTTAAGAGAAAAACCAAAATTTGCGTTTACTAGAGCTCAAAATCTTGGGGAGAAATTAAAGTACAGAAAATTTGAACGCAGGTCACGTAATTTACCTCCACATCAGAAATGCGGCAAATGCTGCCACTGTAGCTATGTTTTGGAGCAAGTAAATATCGAGATCCCTTTTCCTGAAAACACTCATATAAAGACGGAAGATAAATGATGTTACACCATTATCATAAATTTTAGAACCTTACTAGTGTATTACCTTTTAATTGATTTGCAACAATACATATGTTAATCATACCAGATTTTTTTCAGATTGCCCTGTCTCAGGGGTAGGCAAGTCTGGATATCTACAATGAATATGTATGAGATGGATTTGCATGCACTGCCTCCTTGAGATGCAAATCCATTTATTGTGGATATCCTGAAAACATGACCTGGCTCCAGCTCTCGAGGACTGGAATTGCCTGCCCCTGCCCTATCTCAACAGTAACGTAGAACGTCTTGGTTCAGAGAATTGTCCCCATGTAGATAATGACTGCAAGTCAGGATATCTACAATGAATATGTATGAGATGGATTTGCATGCACTGCCTCCTTGAGATGCAAATCCATTTATTGTGGATATCCTGAAAACATGACCTGGCTCCGGCTCTCGAGGACTGGAATTGCCTGCCCCTGCCCTATCTCAACAGTAACGTAGAACGTCTTGGTTCAGAGAATTGTCCCCATGTAGATAATGACTGCAAGTCAGGATATCTACAATGAATATGTATGAGATGGATTTGAATGCACTGCCTCCTTGAGATGCAAATCCATTTATTGTGGATATCCTGAAAACATGACCTGGCTCCGGCTCTCGAGGACTGGAATTGCCTGCCCCTGTCCTATCTCAACAGTAACGTAGAACGTCTTGGTTCAGAGAATTATCCCCATGTAGATAATGACTGCAAGTCAGGATATCTACAATGAATATGTATGAGATGGATTTGCATGCACTGCCTCCTTGAGATGCAAATCCATTTATTGTGGATATCCTGAAAACATGACCTGGCTCCGGCTCTCGAGGACTGGAATTGCCTGCCCCTGTCCTATCTCAACAGTAACGTAGAACGTCTTGGTTCAGAGAATTGTCCCCATGTAGATAATGACTGCAAGTCAGGATATCTACAATGAATATGTATGAGATGGATTTGCATGCACTGCCTCCTTGAGATGCAAATCCATTTATTGTGGATATCCTGAAAACCTGACCTGGCTCCGGTTCTCAAGGACTGGAATTGCCTACCCCTGTCCCTATCTCAACAGTAACGTAGAACGCTTTGGTTCAGAGAATTGTCCCCATGTAGATAATGACTGCAAGTTTCATTCTTCTTTGCTACTGTAATATTACAGATCCTACCTGAGGATCTGTACCTTTGTCCCTCAATTTGCTATCATTGAGGATCCTGTGCTCGTTTTGTGCTATCTTGAATTCTGACATATATATGTTTTTGCTCCCTCCACCTTGATTAGGAGACTAGTCTATGCACCCTGCTATCTTTTCTGTGAAATACTGCTCAGCAAAGAGATCTCAAAGCTTGCAGCCCATTGGCAGGTAATTGTGCTGCTTCTCTTGTGATATTACTGTCCTTGGACATAATTAAAATTAAGGAAATGCAAAACTTTATTCCACTTATGCTTGATAATTTCCTTCATCCATCTTTTTAATTACATCCAATTTAAGTAAAGCTTAAATCATACGAAATTAGAGTTATATTTTTCTGAAGATGTTACATTACCCCTGTGAGTACTGGTAAATAGGATGACAGAGAATTACCACACTATTGAAATGGAAATTTCACACAGGTACAAATCTACAAGTCGAAAGTGATTATTTTAAACATATGAAACTCGGGAAAAGATGGGAAGCAAATTATGCTCAGCTGATGGTTTCGTTTCATTTCAATTGACTTGTTTGGACTACTGCTAATTCCTAGGGCTTTTCATCTTATAGATAGCGCATTGTGAAGGGAGGACAGTAATAAGGTTTGAGCATTATACCACTAAAATGGTCAACAGTGTATGCCATAAAGCATATAGAGATACAAACATCTAAACATATATACCCTGGAGCTGAAAATAGGGCATGATAGGAAAGGATAGGAAAGAGACAGTAATAAAAAAAACAGGCGACAGATCTCTTACAATGGAAAATAAACTTTTGAAAATAATCAGCGACTGGTCTGGGGATGATGGCAGTGGCATTGTAAGGGTGAGCAGTGCCAAGGCTACTGCCCATATCGGTATCAGCTTGCCCTTTGACGTCACTTCCTAGGCTTTGGTCCCGGAAGTGATGCCAGAGAGCGGCAGCACTGTGAAAAGTGCATCTCTGTCATGTGGCTAATGAAACAAGATAAAAATTACATGATTCACCTAAACCAGTGGTTCCCAAACCTGTCCTGGAGGACCCCCAGGCCGGTCGGGTTTTCAGGTTAGCCCTAATGAATATGCTTGGGCAGATTTGAAAGCCTGGCACCTCCATTATATGTCTTATGTGATTCTGGCTGTGGTACATGATAAAATTTGACATTAAAAACAAATTACAAGATTTACATGAATTATACGAGTAGTAGTTTTTTGGGGGGGAGAAAAGGCAGGTCTTATGCGCGCTTGTTGAAAACCAACATTGCATCCCCCCACCCTTCCCTTCATCCAATAGCTCTGGCACACATGTGATATGTGTGCTTACGGCATTGCTTTTCCTGACACATGCACACATTTACGCCTCTTTCATGGTGTAATTCTGCGCATGTGCCGATCACTATCACCAGCGACTCATCTCATGTAAATTTAGCGAACCTTCGCTACTCTCCACCAATCTCATTTGCAGGTGTGATTTTTTGAGAATGACTCGCCTTTTTGAAATCATTACAATAATGGCTGCGACAGCGGCACATCAGTTTTTACTGAAAAGTTTTGAGAATCTAGCCCCTAATCTTCAAAGATTGTAAATGGGCTCATTTTTAAGGATATCCCAAGGTGGTGGCTATTGGAATCACTTTTTCCCTTCATTTTCTCTGCAATTGTTTTGAGTAAGTATCAGGAGATTAATTGTGTTTTTCATGCATCAACACAATTGGGGGCTCTTTTACTTAAGCCATGGCAAAAGTGGCCTTAGCGTGCTCTTAATCAGTGGCATAGCAAGGGTAAGTGGCGCCCCCTTCCATCGCCCTCCCTCTGATAAGCGCGTGCCCCCTTTCCTTCCCCTGTACCTTTTTAATTTTACAGGCCATGCATCAGCACAAACTTGCTGCCTGTGTTGGGTTGGCTATCCCTCTGACATCACTCCTTCGGTGCAGGGCCGGAAGTGACATCAGAGAGAGGCAACACTGATGCTGGTCATGCAGGAAAAATTTAAGAGGTACAAGGGAAGGGAAAGGGTGCACATAGATGGTAGGGGTGTTGGGAAGGAGGTGGGGTGGTGAGGACGATGGGTGCCTTTGCCCTTTACGAAGACTGTGCCTGGGGCGGACCATCCCACCCCACCTCACACTCTTCTTACTACACCAGTGCTCTTAATGTGGGCCTTTTTTTGCAGCAAGGTGACTTTTGTTGTGGCTGGATTAGGCAGATTTTCCTATTTCTGGAATTAATGGTCATGTGCTAATTGTGCAATTAGCAAACAGCCATTAAACATATTACTGTATGAGCCCTTACTAGCACTCATTTTGTAGGAGGTAAGGGCTCCTGCACTAATTCTGTGCTAATTAATTAGAGCACAGAAATACCCCAAGTGCTAACTGATTAGCACTGTTACACCCCCTTTCCAGAAAAAAAAAATATATATATTTTTTTGCATGTGGTGTACATGTGCAAATTGGGAAATTTATCATGTGACACCTCGGCGCATTCCGGGGTAACCCTTTTGAGCTGTGATAAGCATACGTTAGCTCTTACTGCAGCTTAGTAAAAGGACCCCTTTGTTATTATATGGTATTTTATGTCTTTTCTTTAATTTTCCTGCTTGTTTGTTTGTAATATACTACATATATTTTTTATTAAAAAAATATCACTGCTGTAGAATGAAAAGTCATGGGTTGAAGTTGAACAGAGGACAGCTTAATCTAATGGAATATTTCTTCACAGATTGGTGGATACATAGAACAGCCGCCAAATGAAAGTGGAAAGCATGGGAAAAGTACATAAAATCTCTACAGAATGGCCGTGTCCTAAATATAACCCCGTTCAATCTCCCCCTTCCTCCTGGGAATGCCTCTCTACAAACAGACTAGAGCAGTGTATCGCAAACTGTGTGTCCTGGAAGATTCCAGGTGTGCTGCGAGATGCCAGCAAAGAGGAGAGGTGCCAGCACTGGCTGACTGCTGAGAGGCATGTGTCAGTCAGCCGGCGTCCACACCTCTCCTTTTCCCTCCTCGCCGGTGCTTTTTCTCCTTCTCCTCACCTCTCTTTCTGCAGATAATGGCGGTAATGGGAGGCTCAGGGCATCCATGCATACACAGACATCGACGTGATGCCATCATGATTACGTGTGACATCATCATGTCGACACCTGTGCATTTCTGGGTGCCCTCCAGGCATGGCTGTGAGATTAGTGTGCAGCACCTTAAAAAGTTTGCGATACACTGGGCTAGAGCGATCTCTGAGTACCTTTACCCAGGCAGAAGCAGGTGGTTTTTTAGACAGTTCATTTTACTTTGGCATAGAGTGCCCTAATGTAGGACTTTCGTGCATACTAAGCCCAGGCAGTTTTCTATTTGTTGAATTTCTGGCTATGTGGTATTGTTTCAAGCCATTTTAAGTGTTCCGATTTTTAAGCGCCTTTAAGCTTTACTAGGTACCATAGAAACATAGATGGCAGATAAAGGCCAAATGGCCCATCTAGTCTGCCCATCCACAGTAACCATTATCTCTTTCTCTCTCTGAGAGATCCCACGTGCCTATCCCAGGCCCTCTTGAATTTAGACACAGTCTCTGTTTCCACCACCTCTGCAGGGAGACTGTTCTACATATCTACCACCCTTTCCGTAAAAAAGTATTTCCTCAGATTAATCCGGAGCCTATCACCTCTTAACTTCATCCTATGCCCTCTCATTGCAGAGTTTCCTTTCAAATGAAAGTGACTCAACTCATGCATTTTAGCCAGACTGTTCAGAGTGCAGTGAACATTTATGATATTTATTTTCATTTTTATTTCAGAGACCTGATCACCAAAATGTTGAATGGGTTTCTAAGAATTATTTTCTTGGGGGTTCTCTGAAGCAGGACCGAAACTTGGCTCACGTCGGAACCTTTAAGCAGATAAGTGAATGTTTGCATTACCAGTTTTTCGAATGTTTTGAACATTGAAGATGATGAATGTTCATAATCAAGAAAATTGATCATTTGTGGAAGTTTATGCAATGATTGGTTGGTGAGGCTACATTTGGGATCTTTGCCCCTCTTTTCCGGCCACCAGGTTTGTGAGCATATTTTTCCTACACACTGTTCGCTGATTGTACCATTTTTTTCTCTGTTTGTACCATTTTTTTTTCTCTGCCACCTATTTTCTCTGATTGTACCATTTTCGCTGATTGTCCAGCCCTTCTTCATTGTAAACCGCCTCGAACTACTATGGCTTTGGCGGTATATAAGAAATAAAATTATTATTATTATTATTACACTATAAAATTACAAATTCAGTGGTTGTGATAAGTATTAAAATTTTCTTTTTACAACATCATTTGATACAAGGGAGTTTCATATATATTTTAGTCTGTGTGCTATTGTTAGCTTAGCACATGGCCATTAAAAAAAAAAAAAAATTAATGTGGGAGCACTTAGGGCCAGATTTTATAAATGGTGCCTATGTTAGGTATCGCTAACTCAGATCGCGAATGCCAAACAACGACTAACTAAAATCCGCAACCCAAATGATGTTAATTAGCTTAAAGGGTGTGGTAATTGACCTGGCCACTGAAGTTAATTGACATAAATTTTTTAAAATTTAATTAAGAGTTCTGTGCAAACTCAGAGTGGTGCCTAGCGACGCCTAAATCGAGGTACCCTCAGATGGCTACAAATGCTTACCTAAAAAGTAGGTGTGGTTAGTGGGAGGGGACTAGGCATGGTAAACTTAAGCGTCACTAGGTTGACTGATTGATAGATCTTCAATCTAAGACATCTTTCCCCAGTGATAAGGAATGAATATATACGTATGAGGATACCTAGAAATATCTCATTCTCCATTATCATCTCCAACAGTCTCTCTCTTTGCCACCCTTATTTTGGCAGTCCCTGTCTACCACTCCTGCACCCACCGTAACATAACATAAAAATGTATTTATTTGCCACAATACCTTAGGAGTTCTATGCGGTTTACAAAAGAAAATTGAAACAGTGACAATAAAAACAAATGACCTAGAAATTAGAAAAATTTCTTAAATAAGTTTTCAATAATTTCCTGAACTGCTGGTAAGAGGCAGAGCTAACTAACAGATTTACAAACTATTTATCACAAGAAGCTGCCTAAAAAGATAGGAGTCGTTGAAAATAGCCTTGTATAAACAACCCTTTACGGATGGAAAAGCAAACAAATTACAATTATGTCCTGGGCATTGTGAATTAATGAATAAAAAATGATCCACAAGATAATCAGGTGCTAAACCATGTAAGACTTTATAGCATACTAGTCTTTAAGTCTGTTACATTAATCGGTGCTAGAATAGATGTGTCTGTCTTTCTTTCTGTCTCTCTCTCCTTGGCCGCTGTCTGTCTGTCTTTCTGTCTGTCTGTCTGCCTCTCTCTCTCTCCTTGGCTGCTGTCTGTGTGTCTTTCTGTCTCTTTCTCTCTCCTTGGCCGCTGTCTGTCTGTCATTCTCTCTCTCTCTCTCTCTCTCTCCTTGGCCATTGTCTGTCTTTCTGTCTCTTTCTCTCCTTGGCCGCTGTCTGTGTGTCTTTCTGTCTCTTTCTCTCTCTCTCTCCTTGGCTGCTGTCTGTGTGTCTTTCTGTCTCATTCTCTCTCGTTGGCGCTGTCTGTCTGTCTTTCTGCCTCTCTCTCTCTCTCTCTCCTTGGCCGCTGTCTGTGTAACTTTCTGTCTCTTTCTCTCTCTCTCTCGGCTGCTGTCTGTCTGTCTTTCTCTCTCTCTCTTTGGCCGCTGTCTGTGTCTGTCTGTCATTCTCCCTTCCTACCCCTCCTGTGGTAGCACCACCAGCCTCCAGCACAAATAAACAAATGCTCATCCTCGACCCGCCCAACAAACAAATTCAGAGGTAAGGGGTGTTGGTTCACCGCCGTGCGGGCAGAGAGTGCGGCTCCTGTGAGCTGCAACGGTGCTCTGACCCAGAGAGGAGAGTGGAGGCACAGGAGAAGGTCGTGCGACCAGGGAGCAGCAGTGGCTGTGGTATTCCATCCCCTAGCTTCGTAGCTTGGTCGCTGCCACCTCCTTTTCTCCCTGATGTCAGCCCCGAATGTGCACATGCGCCGCACGTGCACACGCCGCATCCTTTAACATTCTGCCGGCCACGGAGCTACAGACGCACGGAGCCATGAAAATTGAAGTGCGCATGTGCGCTAAGGGAATTATTATAGCGGATACAATCAAACTTAAATCTGACTCTGGCCTCGAAAGGTAACCAATGTAGGCTTTGGTAATAAGATATGACATGATCTGATTTTTTTCAGATTGAAAATTAATCGGACTGCCATGTTATGTATGATACAGAGTCTATGAAGATTTTTCTGATAACCCTCTAAGTAAACTATATTATGGTAGTCCAGTCACACTCACTCTCAAAAACCCCCTTTTCCCCAGCACCTAGGGCCATCTAGCTCCTTCTGAAGGCCATGTTTCTGTAAGACCACTCTGACACCACTGCACATGAACCTCACTCTGCCAAATATGTCTATGACCAATGCCTGAGGAGTTATGTGCACAGCTGCTAATATATATATGCACACAGCACTCTCCAGTAACAGAGTTGGACCTCTCAACCACCACAATAGTCTCTTTTTTCATGTTCAGAAACTCTTTGTATAATCTAGCTATTCAACTGATAGCTCTTTGACTAAGGGCCATAGACTGCAGCTTCTTCTAGAATCCTGTACATGTTTCTGTTGAGTGAGGACGATGAACCTTGCTCCCTCTCAAAGAATTAGAATGGTGATGTATCCTTGCCTACCCATGGGGCAGAAACCAGATTCAGGGATCAAACTCAAGTTCCACTGTTTGCAGCATGTAGTGAATATGGTTGATAGATGGGTGACTTTGACGAAACTGAAGAAAAAGCAAAGAAAGTGCATACGAGCTGTTGCTTTGTTCTGTCTCTCATTTTTATGGACATCTGCTTCTGCCTGATTAACAATAATTTATAAAAGTCTTTTAATGAAAGGGTCCCAGCAGTCTCCTTTTAAGGATACCTTATGAAAACCGTGCCAAGAAAGTTGCATGAACCTATTAAAAGCAAAGTCTGTTTGCTTTGCTCATACCTAGATGGGTTGAAAGGTCTGTACTGTTTCAATTTGGCTTCATTTGCCAGCTTGCTTTGCTCAAACCTAGATGGGTTGAAAGGTCTGTACTGCTTCAATTTGGCTTCATTTGCCAGCTTTGCTCGACACTCTATCATTCCAAAACAAGCTGCCATGGAGAATGGATAGCAGATGGGGAGCACTTTAGAGTGACAGCCTCCAAGTCCTTTGCTCTCTGCCCAATGCCAGACTCCTTGCCAGGCCCAATCTCAAGAAAAAACAATTAGCAAACCCACAAGGAATGCAGCATGACACAGAAATCACGCCTTGAATTTCTTAGCGAGGATAATTCAAAAAGCACATATCTGCATTGCAAAAAGGTGTGTTTTGCTGAAAGAATGAGTTAGTTGAGGATGTGTGTTCATGTAAGAGTATGTGATTGCTTGTGTAGGGAGTGACTGGGTGGGCTGTGTGAGAATGGCTCATGGTGGTGTAAGTAGCTTTAAGTAAGAAAGGTAGAGTATGCAGAGAGGTGTAAACATGGAAAAGGAGTGGGTGGAGGAAATGTCAGTCAGTTGTTTTCTCCTTCCTTCCTCTTCTCTTTCTTACCTTGATTCTGCTTTCTTCCCCTTTCCTTTTTGTCCTTCCCATCTATTCCCCCTCCTTCCACTCCCAATTTCAGTTCCATAGTAACATAGTAAATGATGGCAGATAAAGATCTGCAAAGTTCATACAGTCTGCTCAGAAGTCATTTCCATCTAATCCTGACATTTCTTTCCCTTCCCTTTCGTCCTCGCAAAAACCTCTGTGGGTCAAGGTCATCATCTTTTCCTGATCTGGGTCATCTTCCTCCTCTTTTACTGGATGAAGTTAGGAACCCTGCTGCCACTTCATGCTGAGTCATGCATGCTACTCTTTTTCTGCTGGTGGGGGTTGAGAGGCTCACAAGCACTTCAGGCTGAGTCATGCTGTCTTAGTTCTTGCTGCTCCTCTTCTGCCAGTTGGATTTAGAACCCTGCCAGTACTTAAGGCCAAATCACTCTGGCTCACCTTCACACAAAAACAAGCATGCAAATGGATGGACTTGCAGAGCTATTGTTAGTAATTTGTAATTTTTCTTTAAAATCCAGCATAGTGTCAGAAGACTTGAGGGTGGCCAACGTGATGCTAATTTTGACAAAGGTTCCAGAGGTGATCTGGGCAAAATGATGAAGACTATTATAAAGAACAAAATGACAGAACATATTCATAAGCATGGATTAATGAGAGAAAGTCAACATCGATTTAATCAAGGGAAATCTTGCCTCACCAATCTACTGCATTTCTTTAAAGGGATAAATGCACATGTGGATAAAGGTGAGCCAGTTGATATTGTGTATTTGAATTTTCAAAAGGCATTTGACAAAGCACACCATGAAAGACTTCTGAGGAAATTAGAAAGTCATGGAATAGGAGGTAAGGTCCTATTATGGATTAAGAACTGCTTGAAAGACAGAAAACAGAGAGTAGGTTTAAATGGTCAATATTTTCAATGGAGAAGGGTAAATAGTGGAGTTCATTATATAAACCACTCACACAGCTAGAATTCTCATCTAACTAAACCAAAGCTGAGAACCAAATAATGAAAGCAATGTGATAATCTACAATGCTGTTGAAGGAAGGAAAAGCCTCAGATCCCCCATTAAGGAAGAACCCTTCTCTAACTGGAGACAGTAAATAACTTCATTGGCATAAAAACCTCCTTCATTTTAATGTCGGTAAACAATTCAAAACTATTAGTAGCAGTTATTCACAGTTGGTAACGGTTAGATGTTAATAGCATTTGACACAATCCTACAATTAGTAGATAAAGTTGAGTTAGTAAATAAAGTTAAACTTATCTTCAGCATGTTATGGCAATGGCTTCTGTCCCAACCAATGATGGCCAAGCATTTCACCCTCCCTTTCCCTAGGCAACTGCAAGGTGAAAAGCTTGGCCATCGTCGGTTGGGGCGGAAGCCATTGCCATAACATGCTGAAGATAAGTTTAACTTTATCTAAAAGGCGAAAAGGTGGTGGCTGCTACCAGAAGGATGCTGGGCTGTATAAAGAGAGGCATAATCAGTAGAAGAAAGAAGGTGTTGATGCCCCTGTACAGGTCGTTGGTGAGGACTCACTTGGGAGTATTGTGTTCAGTTTTGGAGACCGTATCTAGCAAAGAACATAAGAAGACATGAAGTGGTCCAGAGGAGGGCGATGAAAATGATAGGAGGTTTGTGCCAAAAGACTTATAAGGAAAGACTGGAAGCCCTGAGTATGTATACCCTAGAGGAAAGGAGGGACAGGGGAGATATGATTCAGATGTTCAAATGCTTGAAAGGTATTAATGTAGAACAAAATCTTTTCCAGAGAAAGGAAAATGGTAAAACTATAGGACATAATTTGAGGTTGGTAGACTTAAGAGCAATGTAAGGAAATTCTTCTTTACGGAGAGGGTGTTGGATACCTGGAATGTGCTCCCGAGAGAGGTGATAGAGAGGAAAACAGTGACAGAGTTCAAAAAAGTGTGGGATGAACATAAAGGATCGAGAATCAGAAAATAATAGTAAATAGTGAAGAACTAAGGCCAGTACAGGGCAGATTTGCAAGGACTGTGTCTACATATGGCTGTTTGGTTGAGGATGGGCCGGGGAGGGCGTCAATGGCTGGGATGGTGTAGATGGGCTGGAGTGAGCTTTGATGCAGACTTCAGTAGTTGGAACCTAAGTATAGTATCGGGCAGGTTGGGCAGACTGGATGGACCATTTAGGTCTTTATCTGCCGTCATCTACAATGTTACTAACTCAACTTTATCTACTAACTGTAGGATTGTGTCAAATGCTATTAACAGCTAACCATTACCAACTGTGAATAACTGCTATTAGCACTTTTGAATTGTTTACCAACATTAAAATGAAGGAGGTTTTTATGACAATGAAGTTATTTACCCTCTCAGTTAGAGAAGGGTTCTTCCTTAATGGGGATCTGAGGCTTTTCTTTCCTTCAACAGCATTGTAGAATATCACATTGTTTTCATTATTTGGTTCACAGCTTTGGTATAGTTAAATAGTGGGGTTCCCCTGGGATTTGTGTTGGGACCGCTGCTTTTTAACATATTTATCAATGAACCAGAGATGGGAATAACTAATGAGATAATTAAATTTGCTGATGACAATTGCTGCCTGTCTAGCCTAGAACTTCCTCTCCGACGTCAGAATTGACATCGGGGAAGAAGGCTTGTGGGCCGGCGCCTGGACCTTCCTTTTCTTCAGTTGCAGCGGGCAGCAAGCAGCGGCGGGCAGTGGACCGGGGAGGTGGGGGGGGGGGGGCGTTGAATCGGCGGTAGGCCAGGCTTTGGGCGCTGGAGGGAAGTAGACAGGCAGGTTGGCTTTGGCGCGGCCGGGAGGGAGGGGAAGCAATCGCCTGTCCCGTTGTCCCCACGCAGAGCTTCAGTTTGCTGTCTCTGAAAACGGGACATTTTGGAGTCCAGAAGCTATGAGTGGGGACAACGGGACAGGGGATCTAAAAATGGGACGTATGTTCACATTAGGCATGATGGGCCTTTGGTCTGCTCCAGTATGGCAATTCTTATGTTCTTATGATCAACATCAGGCAGATGGACATAAAAAAAGAGGTATCATTTTGTGTGGGATTGACTGACAAATGCATATCAGAAGCCCTTCCATTCTTGAGGTATTATTAAAGTGGGTGAGGAGAACCACACAGGAGATGTAGTGTTATCTGTAGGGGAGAAATAGAGGCTTATTTTTCTATGGGTGGGAGACGGACCTGCAAAATGCGTGCTTCTAAAACATTATACAGCTTCTCCATATAGATAGAGGTACATGTGCTCTTTCACAGTGTGTAAACTTTAATCTATGTGGGCTGAGGAAGTGAAGATACTTAATCATTTTTATTGCCCTCTGCACCTTTTCCAGTTCTCATATCTTTTTTGAGATATACTGTCCAATATTCAGCAGTATTTAGCTCCCAGCTGGCTAAATGCCGCTATGCGGGCTAACCAATGATATACAGCAGGATATAGCTGGCTATCTCCTGCAGAATATCCCTGTCAGCAGATTGACTAATGACCAGCTATGTCACATGACATAGCCAGTCACTGCCAATATTCATTGGTTGACCGGCTAAGTCTAGCAGCCAGAGAGACCTGCCTAAAAAGCAGGTCTATCTTTGACTGCTATGCCTTAGCTGGTCAACCAATGAATATCAGCTTGGCTGGCTAAGTCCTCAACAACTGCATTTAACCCCAGCACTGAATATCTGGGTTCACCACCAACCACGGGAGGTAGCAAAGCTGCCTTCCACAGTCTGAATATCGGCCCTCCAGTGACTAGAACTGCATACAATATTCTGGGTACAGTTACACCACAGATCAATACAGGGGCCGTATTACATTTCCTGTTTCTTTTTTTTTCATTCTAAGAACATAAGAACATAAGAAGTTGCCACCGCTGAGGCAGACCAGAGGTCCATCTCGCCCAGCAGTCTGCTCCTGCGGCGGCCCATCAGGCCCACTGCCAGAACAGTGGTCTCTGACTAATTTTATAATTTACCTCTAATCCTGTCCCTATAACCTTACCTCTACTCCTATCTGTACCCCTCAATCCCTTTGTCCTCCAGGTACCTGTCCAGACCTTCTTTGAAGCCCTGTAGCGTGCTTCTGCTTATCACATCCTCTGGTAGCGCGTTCCATGTATCCACCACCCTCTGGGTGAAAAAGAACTTCCTGGCGTTTGTTCTAAACCTTTCCCCTTTCAATTTCTCTGAGTGCCCCCTTGTACTTGTGGTTCCCCTTAGTTTGAAAAATCTGTCCCTGTCCACTTTTTCTATGCCCTTCATGATCTTGAAGGTTTCTATCATGTCTCCCCTGAGTCGTCGCTTTTCCAGGAAGAAAAGCCCCAGCTTTTTCAGTCTGTCAGTATATGAGAGGTCCCCCCATACCCTTTATTAGCTTAGTTGCTCTTCTCTGGACTCTCTCAAGTACCGCCATGTCTTTCTTGAGGTACGGTGACCAGTACTGGACACAGTACTCCAGGTGCGGGCGCACCATTGCACGATACAGTGGCAGGATGACTTCCTTCGTCCTGGTCGTGATACCTTTCTTAATGATACCCAACATTTTGTTCGCTTTCCTTGAGGATGTGGCGCACTGCGCCAACGCCTTCAATGTTGTGTCCACCACCACTCCTAGGTCTCTTTCAAGGTTGCTCACCCCTAGCGGTGATCCTCCCATCTTGTAAGTGAACATCGGGTTCTTTTTCCCAACATGCATGACCTTGCATTTCCCTATGTTGAAGCTCATTTGCCACTTTTTGACCCACTCTTCCAGCGTTGTCAGATCTTTTTGGAGGTCTTCGCAGTCCTCCATGGTTTTGACCCTGCTGTATAGTTTAGTGTCATCTGCAAATTTAATAACCTCACATTTTGTTCCCACCTCCAGGTCGTTAATAAATATATTGAACAGGAGCGGTCCCAGCACCGACCCCTGTGGAACTCTGCTCGTGACCCATTGCCAATCTGAGTAGTGGCCCTTTACTCCAACCCTCTGTTTCCTGTCCGCAAGCCAGTTTTTGATCCATCGGTGGTCCTCCCCTTGCACCCCGTGATTCCATAGCTTCCTTAGCAGTCTTTCGTGTGGATCCTCGACCTGGTACTCACCAACGGGGAAAGCGTTTCAAAGGTCTCAGTAGGAGATACGCTAGCCTCCAGTGACCACAACATAATATGGTTCAACCTTAGGAAAGGCTTCCCTAGATCAAACACGAAAACAAAGGTACTCCATTTCCGCGGCACAGACTTCACACGCATGGGAGATTTCGTACATCGGACGCTACAGGACCAAGTGGAGACCGATAATGTAGAAGATAAGTGGTTAACACTGAAATCAACCATACATGAAGCAACTAGCCGCTTCATAAAATCAGTAAATAAACGACAAAGAAACAATAAACCCCAATGGTTCACCGCAGAGATCTCACACCTTGTTAAGGAGAAGAAAAAAGCATTTCTTTCCTACAAGAGTACGGAAACAAGAGAAGCCATCATGGAATATAGGACCAGATCTACAGCGGTCAAAACAGCAATTAGGGAGGTCAAACTTCGTGTGGAGGAAACTCTAGCAAAGAACATTAAGAAGGGGGACAAATCCTTCTTCAGGTATATTAGTGATAGGAAAAAGAACACAGACGGAATAGTACGCCTTATCAAACGGGATGGGAATTACGTGGAAGCAGATTCAGATAAAGCCGAACTACTGAACGAATACTTCTGCTCTGTCTTCACTTGCGAGGCACCAGGACACGGTCCTCAGTTAGAGGCTAAGTCAAATGCGAACGACCCGTTTCAGAATTTTGAGTTTACACCAGGTGAAGTTTACAGTGAACTGTCAAGACTAAAGGTAAATAAGGCCATGGGACCAGACAATCTGCACCCAAGAGTGCTCAAGGAGTTGTGCGATGTCCTGGCGATACCGCTAGCTGCACTCTTCAATCTCTCCCTAAGCACGGGGAGAGTACCCTTGGACTGGAAAACAGCCAACGTCATTCCTCTACACAAAAAGGGTTGCAGGGCAGAGGCTGCGAATTACAGGCCGGTGAGTCTCACATCAATAGTGTGTAAACTCATGGAAACTTTAATTAAACGCAAATTAGACACGATCCTGTCTGAGGGAAATCTACGGGTTCCTAATCAACATGGATTCACCGGGGGTAGGTCCTGCCAATCTAATCTCATCAGCTTCTTTGACTGGGTGACAAGGAAGCTAGACTTGGGAGAGTCTATGGACATCGTGTACCTGGATTTCAGTAAAGCATTTGATAGCGTCCCACACCGCAGGCTGTTGAGCAAAATGAAATCGATGGGGTTAGGAGAAACACTAACTACTTGGGTCAATGATTGGCTAAGTGGAAGATTACAAAGGGTAATGGTAAACGGTACCCTCTCTAAAACATCGGAGGTGACCAGCGGAGTACCGCAGGGTTCAGTCCTGGGCCCACTCCTTTTCAACATATTCATAGGGGATCTGACCCAGGGGCTTCATGGTAAAATAACATTATTCGCCGACGACGCTAAACTATGCAATATAGTAAGGGAATGTACTTTACAGGATAGTATGGCACAGGACCTGCTTACATTGGAAAGATGGTCCTCGACCTGGCAGTTGGGCTTTAACGCTGGGAAATGTAAGGTTATGCACCTCGGTAGCGGTAATCCATGCAGAAATTACACCTTGAATGGAGAAACTTTAACTTGTACTTCGGCGGAACGAGACCTAGGAGTAATCATCAGTGCAGACATGAAAACTGCCAATCAAGTGGAGAAGGCTTCATCTAAAGCAAGGCAGATGATGGGATGTATCAGTAGAAGCTTTGTCAGCAGGAAGCCTGAAGTCATAATGCCATTGTACAGAACCATGGTGAGACCTCATCTGGAATACTGTGTACAATTCTGGAGGCCACATTACCGTAAAGATGTGCTTAGAATCGAATCGGTTCAACGGATGGCCATCAGGAGGATCTCGGGGCTAAAGGGTCTCTCGTACGAGGAGAGACTAAACAAACTACAGCTCTACACTCTAGAAGAACATAGGGAGAGAGGAGACATGATTGAGACATTTAAATACATCACGGGACGTATCGAGGTGGAAGATGATATCTTCTTTCTCAGGGGACCCTCTGCCACTAGAGGCGGGAAATTTCATGGCGACATCAGGAAGTATTTCTTCACAGAAAGAGTGGTTGACCGTTGGAATGAGCTTCCAGCGCAGGTGATCGAGGCCAGCAGCGTGCTGGACTTTAAGAATAAATGGGATACCTATGTGGGATCCCTACGAGGGATCGAGGCCAGCAGCGTGCTGGACTTTAAGAATAAATGGGATACCTATGTGGGATCCCTACGAGGGTCGAACTGGAATATCGGTCGCTAGGTATAGACTTAAGAGGATGGGTCAGTAGGGTGGGCAGACTTGATGGGCTATAGCCCTTTTCTGCCGTCATCTTCTATGTTTCTATGTTTCTATACCTTGTCAAAGGCTTTTTGGAAGTCAAGGTAAATGATGTCTATGGATTCCCCTCTATCCACCTGGCTGTTTACCCCCTCAAAGAAGTATAATAAGTTCGTGAGGCATGATCTGCCCTTGCAGAAGCCATGTTGGCTCGACTTTAGCTGCCCATGTTTTCGATGTGTTCCCAGATGCTGTCTTTAATCAGCGCTTCCATCATTTTTCCCAGGACCGAGGTCAAGCTCATCGGCCTGTAGTTTCCTGGGTCACCCCTTGAGCCTTTCTTGAAGATGGGCGTGACATTTGCTATTTTCCAGTCCTCCGGAATCTCTCCCGTTTTTAGGGATAGGTTGCATATTTGTCGAAGTGGCTCAGCTATTTTGTTCCTTAGTTCCTTGAGTACCCTTGGGTGTATGCCATCCGGACCTGGTGATTTGTCGCACTTTAGCCTGTCTATCTGCCTGAGGACATCCACCTTGCTCACCTCTAGTTGGACCAGATTTTCATCCTGATCTCCTTTTCCGATCTCCTCGGGTTCCGGAATGTTGGTTGTGTCCTCCCTTGTGAAGACTGACGTGAAGAACTCATTTAACCTGTCTGCTATCTCCTTTTCCTCTTTTACCACTCCCTTTCTGTCCCCATCATCCAAGGGTCCTACTTCCTCCCTAGCTGGTTGCTTCCCCTTGACGTACCTGAAGAATGATTTGAAGTTTGTTGCCTCCCCTGCCAGTCTTTCTTCATATTCTCTTTTTGCTTTCCTAACCACTCGGTGACACTCCTTTTGGTGTCTTTTATGCTCCTTTTAGTTGTTTTCTGTCTGGTCCTTTTTCCATTTTTTGAATGATGCCTTCTTATCGCCTTTTTCACTGCATTTGTTATCCACATTGGGTTTTTTGTTCTATTTTTCTTGCACCCTTTCCTGAACTTGGGGACGCACAGGTTCTGTGCTTCGTGCACCGTGCCCTTGAGTAGGGTCCAGGCTTTTTCTACGGACTCTGTCTTCCTTGCAGTATCGTTGAGTTTCTTTCCCACCATTTTCCTCATGGCATCATAATTCCCTTTTTTGAAGTTGAGTGCCGTCGTTGTGGTTCTTGTCACCTTTGATGGTCCAATTTCTAGCCTGTACTGGATCGTATTGTGATCGCTGTTTCCTAGTGGGGCTAGTACTGCCACCTCCTTAGCGGGCCCCCCTAGTCCATTGAAGATTAGGTCAAGAGTGGCATCTCCCCGTGTTGGTTCCGTGACCAGCTGTTCCATGAAACAGTCCCTTGTGACCTCCAGGAATTTGGTCTCCCTCGTACAGTTTGAGTGCCCGATGCTCCAGTCTATTCCCGGGTAGTTGAAGTCCCCCATCACCACCATACTTCCGCTTTTGCATAACTGCCTCAGTTCGGCCTCCAGGTCCTGGTCGATTTCTTCCGATTGTCCAGGTGGGCGATAATACAGACCCAATTTTATGTCTGTTCCTGCTCCTCCTGGTAGCTTAACCCATAATGATTCCAAGTCGTCCGCCCTTACTGTTGTTTCTATCCTGGTTGAAGGTATGGAATCTTTTATATATAGCGCTATTCCTCCACCCTTTTTGTGTGATCTATCTCTCCTGTAGAGTTTGAACCCTGGTAAGGCCACATCCCATTTATTGTCATCAGTCCACCACGTTTCTGTGACTCCAATTATGTCTAGGCCCTTTTTGCAGGCTAATACTTCCAGCTCTCCCATTTTAGCCCCTAGGCTCCTAGTGTTAGTGTACAAGCAATGTAAGTCCCGGTTGTTCGCCTTTCTTGATGGTTTTCCTCATGGTTTGTTACTCCTGGTGTCCCCCTCGTAAGTTGCTAGTCCCCAAGCCTCGTCTCGGTCATCCTCCTCCTGTGGTGTATCTGTTTTGTCCTCAGCCTGTTTCCCCATTTTTGGTTGTCCTTCTGGGATCCGTTGTTCTCTTTTAGTCCTGCTTACCAATGACATTTGTGCCATAGACTCCTGCGATCTATCCTTAGGTCCTTTTTCCAAAAGTTCCACCTCAGTCCTGAGCCCTCTTTTACAGTGCCCTTGTTTAATATCCTTGGCCCTGGTCCTCTGCATTGCGTCCTTAGGTCCTTTTCCCAAAAATTCCCACTCAGCCCCGTTCCCTTTTTTACAATGTCCTTGCTCAATGCCCCTGGCCCTGGGCCCTTGTATTGCTTCCTTAGGTCCTTTTTCCAAAAATTTCCACTCAGTCCCGTGCCCTCTTTTACAATGTCCTTGCTCCGTATCCTTATTTGATACATTTGTCCGATGTGTCAGATTGACTGTCGGCTTTCCCCTCTTCCTCAGTTTAAAGCCAAGTCTATGACGCTCTGGACGTTGCGTGCCAGCATCCTCGTCACAGTCGTGCTCAGGTGCAGTCCGTCACTCCTGTAGAGTTTATTCTTTCCCAAGAAAGTTGTCCAGTTCCAAACAAAAAGGAAACCCTCCTCCTCGCACCATCTCCTGCCAACCGTTTATTGCTTGTAGTTCACTCTGCCTCTGTGTGTCCGCTCTTGGTACTGGCAGGAACTCTGAGAAGGCTATCCTCCTTGCCCTCAGTTTCAGTCTCCTCCCCAGGATCCTGAACTGATCAGTTAGTGCAGTCCTGTTGTAGTCCCTCCTGCTGACGTCATTGGTTCCAACATGGATTACTACAGCTGTCTCCTCTGTCTCGGCCCCTTCCAGGATCCTTTCAATTCTGTTGATGACGTCCTTCGTTCTTGCCCCGGGGAGTCGAACCTCTCTCCCCCCGGCTATGTAACTGTCCACTCCTCTCAGGATTGAGTCTCCTATTACGATAGCAGATCTCCCCTTCATCAACTGTCTCTCCGGTCTCAGGTCTGTGTCAGTGGTGCAGTCAGCTAGTCCTTCCTCCGGGTTCTGTTTGGTCTCCTCCTCATCTGCCTGTCCAGTTTCCCCGCAAGGCCCTACTTCCATGGTGTCTGTTAATTCTCTCCTGATGAGCTGGTTGTCCTGTGCCTCCACCATCCTGCAAGCCTCTTCAATGAACTTCTCGAGCTCTCTAACTTGTTCCGTGATGTGGTCCTCTCTAGTGGTGTCTTCAGTTTCCCAGCACTGCTCCTCTATGGTGCACAGTCCCTCCAGTTCCTGTACTCGAACCTGCAGTCTCCCGACCTCCTTCTTCAGGCTATCCAGTTCCTGACATCGACTGCATATGTATGCCCGCCTCCCGGAGGGGAGGTAGTCATACATATGACATTCGATGCAGTATACTGGGTAGCTCCGCTGGGTTCCTGTAGCCTCCATTTCTTTCTCCTTGCTCCTATGGTCCCTCGGTGGTTGAGAGTGGTTCCCGGCGTGCAGCTAGCTGCAAAAGTAAACACCGCCGCGGTCCGCCTCGTGCTCCGGCTCCTTTTCTCTTAAAGGGGAGCCCGGGCCGATGCGACCTGTGACGCGTGGGGGTGGGCGGTGCTAGCTCTCGCTGCGACCCCGATCTGCCTGCCTGCTGCTTAGTCCTCCTCCCCTCTACTTTTCCGGCTTCCTCCCCTCCGCCTCCCCTCTGGAACTAGAGAGAACAAAAGGAAAGAATACCTGCAAAAGTAAACGCCGCCGCGGTCCGCCTTGCATTCTACTTGCTTTTTTAAAAAATTTAGAATGTGCTGCCACACACTACTCCTAAGCTCAAGATTTCAAAATACTGCCCATAAGTACTCCAATATGTTAAGGAGTAATTCCCAGTATGGATCCCAGCATAGTGTACAATAGTTTGAGTTTTACTTTCCAATGTGCCTTATTAACATAGTAAATGACAACAGATAAAGACCTGAAAAGTCAATCCAGTCTGCCCATAAGTTATACTCATTAAAAAATACATGATTACATTAACTAGTCTCTTCTTTGATATTTCTGGGCTGTAGACTGTAAAGTCTAGTATTTCACACTTGTCTATATTTGATTTCATCTGCTACTGAGATGCCCAGTTCCCTGGTCTCAGGGTCCTCCTGTAATTCCTCATAGCCTGCCACAATTACAGTCCTAAATAAAAACATGAGCGGTGACCTGCATGAAGCAGCAGTTACAACTCTAATCACCTTATTGGGTAGACTAGATGGGTCATTTTGGTCTTTATCTGCCTTCAAGTATTACGTTGCTACGTATATTTCCCTGAGGACTTTTCATCATCTATCTCTCTTCACTTGGAAAATAGACCACTTAATCCTATTCTTTGTTACTCATTTTAATCAGTTTCCAATCCACAAAAGGACATTGTCGCTGCCAACTGTCTCATCACTTTTTCATTTCCTCAGGAGTCTCTCAAGAAGGAGTTTATCAAATGCCTTCTGAGAATCCAGGTACACTTTGTGGCTCATTTTCAAAAGAGAAAAACGTCCAAAAAATGGCATTAAGTTGCATTTGGACATTTTGTTTACTAAGGGCTCTTTTTACTAAGCCGCATTAGGGCATTAACGCGCGGAATAGGGTGCGCTAAAATGCTGGCTGCGCTAAAAACGCTAATGCAGCTTAGTAAAAGGAGCCCTACAACATCCAAATTGCCACTTTTTGAAACACATTTTTTAGATGGTTTTCTATACTGTTTATCTGCTGTGCATCTAAATCTCAAGGGGTTAGGTTGGGAAGTGGTGAGGCAAAGGATGTCAAACACTCAGCGACAGGTTATTCCAAAGTGTACTTTATTGGAGAACAGCACTGTGGACTCAACACTGGCAGTGTTTCAGCAATCTTGCCTTTGTCAAGAGTCTATAATAGCTGTTCTGTCTTCTTATAAATGCTTGTGTGGACATAAACAGAAAACGCTTGAATCAAACATGGCTACGGCAAGCTTCCGAGTCACAAGTAGGTAGGATTAGGGCAGACTTATGATTTGAATATTTTTTTTTACAATAGAACATTGCAGAAAGCATCCAGAGCAAAACTTGGATGTTTGAGGCTAGACTTGTAAGTGCCAAAAAGGTGGCCAACTGGATCCCATTACTCCCACAGTGGTCACTGACTCCTTCCTACCCCCCAAAGATGTGAATGAAACAGTACATACAGTACCTGCCTGTTATGGCTAGTCCCAGTAGAGCAGCAAGCAAATTTCTGGAATAGCCTAGTGGGTGGAACAGTGGACTATAGCGATGGGGACCCAGGCCCATATCCCACTCTAACTACTACACTTATGGGGGATTATGTGAGTCTTCCAAAACCTATCTAAATCCCACTGTACTGACATATACATGACACCTGAATGCATAATCATGTATTTTTAATGGGCATAACTAAAGGGCAGACTGGATGGACCATTCAGGTCTTTATCTACCATCATTTACTATGTTACTTTAAGGGCTACTGGTGTGGTATACAGTTGGGTACAGTAGGTTTTGGGTGAGTTTTGGAGGGTTCATCAGGCAATGTAATAGGGTTTTGGTAAGATGTGTACCTGGGACCTTTTCTGTGAAGTTCAATGCAGTGCCCCCTAGGGCTCTGCTGGATCATTTGTGTGGCCAGTCTGCTAAGAATGCTGGCCTCTCCTATATCCCAATGACTGTTTTTTGTGTATTTTTCATTTGGACATTTTTTTTAATGGTTCAAAAAAATAGAAACATTGAGGCCAAACACATTTAGGAAATGCCCATTTTTGGAAATATAATAAGACATTTTCCTGTTCTGAAAACTGTCATGTTTACTACTGGATTTTTGGACATTTTCCGCAGAACATGTAAACTCAGATTTAGATGTCATATCGAAAATGCTCCTCCACATTTACTGGCTTCTATCTACCCACATGCTACTTATTCCTTCAAAAGCTAATAGATTTTTATTTTTGCTAAATACATGATGGCTCTGCTATTAATGCATATCTATGTGATATCCTGAAAAGGTATGTTCATTGTCTGTATGGTCAATGATTTTCTTCTTAATAATAGCTTCCACCAGTTTAGTTTAGGTTAGTATTAAATTTAGTAATCATATTCAGTTTGGGGGGGGTGTCCCAAAATGTACTAAGAAACTTTGCATTAGAAACAATACATGGAAGATGGAGAGCCTGAGTGGGTTAAGGTCAACTGAGAAGAATATGAACCTACAGGTGGGGAAAGCATACAGACTATGGTCTATTGAATGCTTTCCAATCCATCTCCCATATATCTGAGCCACAGAGGAATCTGTTCCTGCTTACTTTATGATCATGTGCTGCTTAAAAGGGGGCGCTACTGTGGTACTGTGGCTTTCCTCTGCTCCTCTCCTGGCACTCCAATCTTTGAGATCTCCGACATCTAGCTATCAGAAATCTGTTGTCTGGTCTTGCTTATGGCACCAATATCTTAAATTCAGCCCTGCATTCTATTAAAGAAAGATTCCAAACTTTTTATGCAGTAACGATGACTATCAGGCTAATGCTTCCCTCATATAACATAGAAACATAGAAGATGACGGCAGAAAAGGGCTACAGCCCATCAAGTCTGCCCACTCTGCTTACCCACCCCCTGTCTATGCCCTAATGACCCAATTTTCTTATCTTGACCCTCGTAGGGATCCCACATGGGTATCGCATTTATTCTTAAAGTCTGGCACGCTGTCTGCCTCGATCACCTGCACTGGACGCTTGTTCCAATGATCAACCACCCTCTCTGTGAAGAAATACTTTCTGGTGTCACCATGAAATTTTCCGCCCCTGAGTTTGAGCGGGTGCCCTCTTGTGGCCGAGGGTCCCACTAAAAAGACAGGTGCAGCACAGCACAAAATTCCTGTATATATACTGCTTCAGCACAGAATAATGGACAAAAGTTATATCAAAGTCGCCTCAATCTAAGCCTACTACTTGCTTTCCAAACTCTGTATTACATCTTTCTCTGACACTACCATGCATCTATTCTGTACCACATCCATCACTCTCCCATACTTTACAACTCCTTTTCTGCAATCCCTGTTAATCTCTTCTACTTTGAGGTCCATCCCTAAAATGAGAATAAGATTCCAGTTCCATCCTGGAACGGCATGCTTCCCCACTTCAGCTACCAGCTCCTTTTCTGTCTCTGTACGTTTATTCCTCAATTCTAATGTCCAACCAAATGCTCCTAGCATTAACCTTATCATGTATCCTCTCATATTCTCATTTGGTATCACTGCAGCATATTAAAATTTTATTTCTGGATGGATCACTGAATCATGCCATATGGAAGATTTGCATTTGATATTCAAGCCAAGATCTCATAGCCTCTGGATGCAGGAGAAGGGAAATCTTATCCATCATTCTTCTGCAAAACCTACTTCCATATTCAGGACACACAATTATGCATTCCAAAGAAAGATATGATGTGTGGCCATCAGTCAAGGATCATCTGCAATCTGCAATCGTGTATAATTCTTTGTAACATATAACATATACAACATTCTATGGAACAATATGTTGCCTGTAACCCACCTAGAAGTCTAATTAATAAGGAGTCAGTGGGATATAAGATTGAATATAACATAACATGCTGACAATATCTAATTAGTGGTGGTCAGTAAGAGGGAATCTGATATCATGGCAGGTTTTACAAGTAGTTGTTGTTTTTATTGTTGTAGCTCAGATGTCTGACAATATGTATTCTATAAATGCTGCCAAAATATCTACGCCCGATCCAGAAATGCACATGCAACCTACTATATTATAGAAGCAATCATCAATAATTGGATGCTAACAATCAGTTTTTGACTTTACTTGGCATAATGACTAACGACTGCACGCACATCTGGCTGCTCACCATTCAATAAGCTTGGGCGCCCAAATCCTACAGCATGCAGCCCAAAAGGGGGCGTGGCTAGGGGGGGCATGGGTGGGTCAGGGGCATTCTCAAAAGATGCATGCAGGGTTAGAGAATTCTGGGGATCTGCATCCAACATGTATGCCAGGATTTATACCAGGCTCCACCTGGCATAAGTCCTCGTGCCCAAAGTTGGGCAGCAGATGCTATTCTATAAAAGCTACTCATCCCAGAGGGAGTGCCCTATGTAGAATGGCACTGAGTGGTATATAAAAGAGGTCCAAAACCATAAGAATATTTACGTAGGATGATTGATTATGGTATAAAAGTGTCTATATTGAAAACCATCTAAAAAAAACACTAACTCTGTATTGCAACACCTTTACAGAAGCTCATGTAAACTGCTCTGAATTGACTCCCCAGTCATTAGTAGTGGTACAGAAGCTTTCAATAAACATAAGAATAGCCAAACTGGGTCAGACCAGTGGTCTATCTAGCCCAGTATCCTGTTCCCAACAGTGGCCAATTCAGGTCATAAGTACCTGGCAGAGACCCAAATACTAGCAAGATTCCAATATGGAGACTGGATTCAACTGGCCAAAATATAAAAATCATTCTTCCTGATGACCTGCTAATGTCCTCCTTCCAATCCTTTTGAATTCTGACAGCACATTGTTATATCCTTTGTGAAATAACAGTTATCAATGTAACCCAGAGTGCCAAAGGAAGCTTGTACCAAGGAGTGAAATTTATTGCCTCAGTGAGTGAGATCGAAGGCTAAAAAAAAAAAGGAGAGATTTCAGATAATACAGCTGTGGTATATCCTGATTTAAAATCTGATGGCTACTGAAGATAGAATTGTATTTTGTTTGCTCTGCTGCTGTTGTTTTTCCTCCCCATATTTAAGGGCAAACACAGTGTGACAGAGCAGCCATCTCTGGAGTACTGAAGTACAACTATCCATCTTGCACCTTCAATGTTCCAGCTTATAAAACCTCCAAACCATTCACCAGTCTTCATGACCAGATAAGTGAGTTAGTAGAGTTTATTTACGAGTATTGGGATTTATTAACTGCCTTTATGCGGCGATTCTTCCATGGTGGTGTGCAGCAAGTACAGCTTGATATAAAACTTAAAATGTTGTTAACAGCATAGGAAAAAGACCAATATAAGCATAAATACAATCAATGAGGCACACTTGGAGATGATAAAATTAAACCCAATGAATAGGACTAACACGGTAAACATTCAACAGCACTGTAAAACAATCATAAAACAGAAATATGATAAATGTCAGCAGAATATAAGAGACTCTAGTAGGCAACATGGAAGCACATTCATATAACACAGTTGTGATATGATGTCAGCACGATACAAATGAAACAGTTTAATAAGCACACATTAGAACGCTACCACTACTATTATTTATTATTTCTATAGCACTGAAAGGCATAGGCAGCGCTGTACATTTTAACATACAATAGACAGTCCCTGCTCAGAAGAGTTTGCAATCTAATTTAGACAGGACATTTCAGGGTTGGGGAGATTATAGTGGGCATAGGTATCTGACAGCAGTGAATAGGAATTAAGAGCTCAAAGCAGTTTCAAAAAAGTGGGCTTTTAGCTTGGATTTGAATACTGCTAGGGATGGAGCATGACGTATTGATTCAGGCAGCCTGTTCCAGGCATACGATGCTGCAAGAAAGAAGGGACGGAGTCTGGAGCTGGCAGTGGAAAAGAAGGGAACAGATAAGAGGGTCTTGCCCAATGAGCAGAGATCACGGGGAGGAGCATAGGGGGAGATAAGTGAGGAGAAATATCAGGGGGAGGGGGGGCTGTAGAGCAAACGCACTTGTAAGTCAGCAAGAGGAGTTTAAACTGTATTCAGAAATGGATGGGGAGCCAATTAAGTGACTTGAGGAGAGGGGTAACATGAGAATATCGGCTCTCATGGAATATGAGTTGTGCAACAGCATTTTGAATGGATTAAAGAGGTGAGAGATGGTTGCGCAGGAGGCCCGAGAGAAGTACATTGCAGTAGTCTAAGTGCGAGGTGATGAGAGTGTGGACAAGGGTTTTGGTAGTGTGTTCAGAGAGAAGAGGATGGATTTTGATAGGGAGGTAGAGGAGGAAGTGACAGGATTTGGCGGTTTGCTGGATCTGAGCAGAGAAGGATAGAGGGAGTTAAAGTTCACCCTAAGGTTGCGAGCTGAAGAGTTAGGGAGGAGGATAGTGTTATCTACAGAAACAGAGAACGGCGAGAGGGGAGAGGTGGGTTTAGGCAGAAAGATAAGGAGTTCAGTTTTAGCCATATTCAGTTTGAGATAGCGGCAAGACATCCAAGCAGCAATGTCGGACAGGCAGGCTGAAATTCGGGCCTGAACTCCTGCAGAGATATCTGGCGTGGAGAGGTAGATCTGGGAGTTGTCAGCAGAGAGGCAATATTGAAAACCATGAGAGGAGATCAGCATACCAAGAGAGCGGGTATAGGGAAAAGAGGAGAGGGCCCAGGACAGAACAGTACACCAATAGATAGCGGGATGGCGGCAGCGGAAGATCCAAAGTAACATACGCTGAAGGTACGACAAGAGAGATAGGAAGTAAACCAGGAGAGAGCAGAACTCTGGAATCCCAGTAAGGACAACGTGTTGAGAAGGAGGTGGTGATCCATAGTGTCCAAGGCAGCAGACAGATCGAGAAGAATGAGGATAGAGTAGAGTCCATTGGATTTGGCCAGGAACAGGTTGTTAGAGACTTTAGCAAGAGCAGTTTCTGTAGAGGGGAGAGGGTGAAAGAGTGAAACATTGTAACATCTATCCGAGGGGGGCAAGTGCAGTTGAGATATAATTGGGTAGATTTTATGTTGTCAGTGGTCTGTGTTTTTGAAAATGCTCACCAACAGCAGCTAAATTAGCCCTGGATATTCAGTGCTGAGCCTTGTGTAGGCACCAGTACTGACTATTTAGTGATAATGCTGGGTGTCCTGGCTGCTGGAGCTGATGTGGCCCCCAACTGAATATCAGCCAGGACCCACATAACTTTAAAATTCTCTGATCCCCCCCCCCACACACACACTTATGATACTCTTCAAACTACCAGACCTCTTCTGAACCCCCTCCCCCAAAACAATTCCCTGTGACATCAATCCCCCCCCTCTCTGGCCTGCTATCACAAAGGCCTTCCCTGGGCTACCCGTGAACTCTTGCAGCAGCCATTTTCTGTGATAATTCGGCACTTTTGGGGGACAATTCTATAAGTAGGCACTTCCATTTAGGTCCCCCAAGAGCACATGGTAAAAGCTTATTCTATAAGAGAACATAGGTGTCTAGGTTTCATTATAGAACAGAAGCGTAACTCAATATCAATGTCCTTAACATTTAGGCACATGCCCTTATGCCAGCTATAGAGCCGACACCTAAATATGGCAGCGATGGCATGAACTTACAATATTCTGTAAGTTACATTTATAAGTAGAAGCCCTGCCTATGTCCTGTCCATGCTTCATCCCTGCATATGTCCCCTTCACAAATATGTGCTGTGCAAAATAGGCACATATTTACAGAACAGTTCCTAGGTGGAATACTGTCCTGTATGCACATACGTGCCTAAACATTTGCTTGTGTATCGCTCAAGTAAATGTTAGCACCTAATATATAGAATTGATCCATTTGAAATTCCATCATGAATATATGATAAGCCAAGGCTCTGATACAGTTAGCAGATTCTTTGGCCAATGGCGTAGTAAGGATAGAAGGTGCCCCCTGTTTCTTCTGCCCCCTCCTCTCTGCGCCCCAGCTCCTTCCACCACCCCCAACTCCACACTCGTATTCTCCCCCCCCCGGTACCTCTAAATCTTTGCCAGCGCAAGTGGCTTTTTACCAGCAGCATACTCTTCACACCAGCATTGGATTTACTTTTGATGTTACTTCCTGGCCCCATGACCCAGAAGTGATTCAGAGGGGAACCAGGCTGGTACAAGCAACAGGCAGGAAAAATTGCTTGCACTAGTGAAGATCTACAGAGATATGAGGTGGAGATGGGGGTGGGGTGGGGAGAGATGGTGCGAGCATGGCATGGTGTGGCGGGGCAGGGTAGAGAGGTGCTGGCGACCCTATTGACATGGTGCCCGGGACAGTGCACTCCCCCCGCCTCACCCCCCTTACTTCGCCACTGCCTTTGACCATGTCCTACCTGTACTGGGTGACTGCAGGGTTTGCCTTAGCAGAGCAATGAAACTTCACTGGATTGTCTTCCAGAACAGGTTGAGGTTCCACAGAGAGGTTAACTAGGGGTGGATCTAAAAAGAGAGAACAAGATACCTTAGTCAAGTGAGGTGGAAGTAAAAAATTCAATTAAATACAGCTTTCATAACGAGGGCGAAGCAATCTTTTGTATACGGTTGTTACAATAGCTACAACTGAGAGCAAATTCTTTTGAAAATGAGATTTCTCTGCAGGAAATATTTTAAATAGAGAACCATTGCTAGAGATTATATTGTATAAAGTCTTGTTTTGTAGCATTATAATTCGTTAAACAGATTATTATTTCAGTTCCCTAAAAATACTTTAGAGCACTAGTGCCCTTGGAAATATAATATAAGCTAATTTTGGAGAATCTGGGTGGAAATATATTGAATTCATGTAAATGGCCATTTGCTGCTATGTATTCTGTCTGTTCTGGTGTATAATATTCTCTCTCAGATTCTCTTGCCAATGTATTTTATTTATTTATTTTAAAAATGTATCTCCTACCTACTAGCTAGGCGAGTTACAAATCATATACATAAAAATCACTCACAGCACATAACAACAGAAAGTAACCTACAGTATAATCAGCAATTAAAATTAACCTACACAATTAGATAAATTTCAAACAGTAAAATTCAGGCAATACCTTTATAAAAAATGTCTTCAATTATTGGTCAAAGTAAGCCTGTACAAATAAATGTGCTACTGTGAATAATCCCAGATCGATGCAAGATATTTTAAGATAAATATCACTGTTTGAAGATGTCTCTTACAAAGATCACTACTTAATAACAAAAGAGATTATCATATGTTAGGTGATTTCAATTGCTGTTGTCAGACAAGCCATTTCAAGTTGTTCTTCAGTATCATCTTAGCTCTATTTAAATTATAGGATCCCATAGGGATTGTCATTATCTGTGGTTTTTATTAACTTTTATTTTCAGCCCTTGGCAGTGGTTTTGCAGACCCCGAGGGTACAGTTTCAAAATAGCAGAAGGGTGGGACTGACTTTCCATTGGAATTCACACAACCACAGTACACACACTTTCATAAAAATCTACAAACATGACTCCTACCAGGAGTCCAAAGAAACTCAGACTAATAATACAAGTCACCCAAAACAAAGACAATGTTACTGGCAGCTAACGTCGTTCCTCTGCACAAAAAAGGTTGCAGGGCACAGGCTGTGAATTACAGACCGGTGAGTCTCACTTCAATTGTGAGTAAGCTCATGGAAACGCTAATCAAACGTGAATTAGACACTATCCTGAATGAGGAGAATCTACGCAACCCCCACCAACACGGTTTCACTAAGGGTAGGTCATGCCAATCCAATCTTATCAGCTTCTTTGACTGGGTAACTAGAAAGCTGGACCAGGGAGAGTCCCTGGACGTCATGTATTTGGACTTCAGTAAAGCTTTCGACAGCGTCCCCCACCGTAGATTATTGAACAAAATGAAATTGATGGGATTAGGTGCAACACTAACTCAATGGGTCAATGACTGGCTAAGTGGTAGACTTCAGAGAGTGTTGGTTAACGGTGCCCTCTCCAAAACATCGAGGGTGTCCAGTGGAGCGCCGCAGGGTTCGGTCCTGGGACCGATCCTTTTCAATATATTCATAGGAGACCTGACCCAGGGGCTTCAAGGTAAGATAGCATTGTTTGCCGATGACGCCAAACTATGTAACACTGTAAGTAAAAATGATTTGTCCGACAGCATGAAGCAAGACCTGCTTTTACTGGAACATTGGTCCATGACCTGGCAGCTGGGCTTCAACGTGAAAAAATGCAAGATCATGCACCTTGGCAACAATAATCCGTGCAGAACATACACACTGTACAGCGAGACCTTGGCTAGGACGGCAGCAGAGCGGGACTTAGGGGTGATCATTAGTAAAGACATGAAAACAGCCATCCAAGTGGAAAAGGCTACATCCAAGGCTAAACAAATGCTGGGTTGTATCCGTAGAAGCTTTGTTAGCTGGAAGCCGGAGGCCATAATGCCATTGTACAGAACCATGGTGAGACCTCATCTGGAGTACTGTGTGCAATTCTGGAGGCCACACTACCGTAAGGACATACTGAGAGTTGAGTCGGTTCAGCGCATGGCCACTAGGATGATCTTGGGGCTTAAGGATTTCTCATACGAGGACAGGCTGCACAGTGCGGCTATACTCTCTCGAAGAGCGTAGGGAGAGGGGAGACATGATTGAGACATTTAAGTACATCACTGGCCGCATAGAGGTGGAAGACAATATTTTCTCTTTCAAGGGTCCGTCAGCACAAGAGGACATCTGCTGAGAATCAGGGGCGGGAAATTTCATGGGGATACCAGGAAGTACTTCTTCACAGAAAAAGTGGAAGACCATTGGAACAAACTCCCAGAGCAGGTGATCGCGGCCAGCAGCATACAAGATTTTAAGAATAAATGGGATGCCCATGTCGGATCTTTACAAGGGCAGTGTAGAGGTGATGCCACCTGTGAGCGACCCCTTAGGAGGTTGTTAGGGGAGGGTTAATGGAGTGGGCAGACTTGATGGGCTATGGTCCTTTTCTGCCGTCATCTTCTATGTTTCTATGTTTTTATGATATATTACCTCCGACCATACAGTATGTATAATTTGATAACAATTTTATAACTTTATGTATCATATATAATTCTTTGTACCATATATAATTGTACAGTATACAACATTCTATGGAACAGTATGTTGCCTGTAACCCACCTAGAAGTCTAATTAATAAGGAGTCAGTGGGATATAAGATTGAATATAACATAACATATGCTGACAATATCTAATTAATGGTGGTCAGTAAGAGGGAATCTGATATCGTGGCAGGTTTTACAAGTAGCTGTTGTTTTTAGTGTTGCAGCTCAGATGTCTGACAATATGTATTCTATAAATGCTGCCAAAATATCTGCGCTCGATCCAGAAATGCACGTGCAACCTACTATATTATAGAAGCAATCATCAATAATTGGATGCTAACAATCAGTTTTTAACTTTACTTGGCATAATTAACGACTGCACGCACATCTGGCTGCTCACCATTCAATAAGCTTGGGCGCCCAAATCCTACAGCATGCAGCCCAAAAGGGGGCGTGGCTAGGGGGGCATGGGTGGATCAGGGGCATTCTCAAAAGATGCATGCAGGGTTAGAGAATTCTGGGGCTCTGCACCCAACTTGTATGCCAGGATTTATACCAGGCTCCACCTGGCATAAGTCCTCGTGCCCAAAGTTGGGCAGCAGATGCTATTCTATATAGGCTACTCATCCCAGAGTGAGTGCCCTATGTAGAATGGCACTGAATGCTGCTTTGTCCTGGTGCCTGATTTTCAGCAGGAAAAAGGGAGAAAGGGTCTTGCCTTAAAACGTAGGAACACCCAAAGATAAAGGCAAGTTAGATGTCAAAAACACCTGGAAATTTATTATAAAATGTGCATAAAACACATCAATCTGTGTTACAGTCTTTGTGCATGTTGCAAAGCACCAAACTGGTAGCTGGAATCAGAGAGGTCCTGACTAGGATCCCAATTTCTGCTTTTGTAAAATGCCTTCCTCAGGGGACACTGACATAAAGGGCTCCTTTTACGAAGGTGCGCTAGTGTTTTTAGCGCACGCATCGGATTAGCACGCACTAGCCAAAAATCTACCGCCTGCTCAAAAGGAGGCAGCAGCGTCTAGCGCACATGGCAATTTAGCGTGAGCTATTCCGCGCGCTAAGGCCCTAGCGCGCTTTCATACAAGGAGCCCAAAATGTCACAGAAAAACACTGTAAAATATTAACAATAAAAAAAACACAACCCATGCCATGTCAGCGTCTGACGCCATCAAGAACGCTGTGATTCCAACTACCAATTTGGCGCTTTGCTACATGCTCAAAGACTTTAACACAGATTGATTTCTAGGTGTTTTTGGCATCTCAGCACCATTTGCTCAGTCTGGCACTGAGTGGGTGATTCTATAAAATAGGTGCTACCATTTATACATCAATTATGTATGTAAATGCCAAAATTCCACATGTTATTCTGTAAATATGTAGATATTTACAGAATAATACTTAGGTGGAATTTTGGCAACAGAAGTGTAGAGAAACTTATGTAGCATGTATTTTACAGGTAGACATACATATAGGTGGAGTCTGGGCATTGCATGGGTAGGATCTAGCTTTACATCTTTGTCTCACTTTACAAAATGGTGGAAGGCTCACTTTTTAAATCAGGCCTTTGGGGGTCTCTTTGCCAGGCAGTCAGCATGTGGAGGAAGGTGAGGCTATGAAGTACAGCCTTTCTCAATTTTTGTTTTATTTTAGTTTTTTGGTTGGGGAGGGGGTTCTTTTCTTTTATGGGGCAATCATGTTGCAAAATGAAGTTCTTTTCTGACTTAATTATTTTATATTTCTTAATTGGAAACCGCTGCTTTTGTCTTGGCAGTATATTAAGATTAATAAAATAAAACTGTACATGCAAAACTTTACAGCTTTAACTTTTAAATTAAACAGACAAGAAAACCTATAAAAATCTATAATAATAAAATGCTAACTGCGCATGCGCACTCTTACCGTGTGCTTCCTTGATCCCTGATCTGTCCGGCATGCGCGCCAGACAAGCCTCCCTGCTTTCCACCTCACGCCGCTGCAGAAACGGCCCCATACTCGCGGCTCGGCTTCAGGCTCACTTAATCCCTTGCCGCCCCCACACTTTCCCTTCCCGCAATCTGACCGGCTCACTTAGTCCCTTCCCGCACCTCCCCCCTTCCCTTCTCGCGATCCGACCGGCTCCCTTAGTCTCTTCCCGCACCCCCCTTTCCCTTCCCGCGATTCAACCGGCTCTCTTAGTCCCTTCCCTTCCCGCAGTCCCGACAAACCTGCGACTCCAGCAGCGTCTGCAGCACTCTACACATGCTGCTTCAGGGCATTCTTCTGCCCTGATTTATTCTGGCACGTCCCTGATGACATCATCAGAGATGCGGCAGAGCAAATCAGGGCAGTAGAAGGCCCCGAAGCAGCGTGTGTAGAGTGCTGCAGATGCTGCTGGAGTCGCAGGTTTGTCGGAACCGCGGGAAGGGGGGAGGTCGGAAAGGGACTAAGGGAGCTGGCCAGACTGCGGGAAGGGAAATGGGGGATAGGGGAAACGCTGCTGCAGCACAGGGAAGTAGTGTGGGGGGAGGGAATGCTGCTATGGCTGCTGCACAGGGAAGTGGGGTGAGATAAATGCTGCTGCATAGGAGGCAGGGAGAGAGACAGACAGACAGAAAGATAGAAAGAAAGACAGACAGTGGGAAGAAGGGAGACAGAAAGAAAAGAAGAAAGACACAGGGGTAGGGAGAGACACAGAAAGACAGACAGACAAAGGGGGCCAGGGAGAGAGACAGACAGAAAGAAAGACACCGGGAGGGAGGGAGAGACAGAAATAAAGAAACACAGACAGACATATATTCTAGCACCCATTAATGTAACGGGCTAAAATACTAGTCTTTATAATAAGTATAATCTAAGTTGACGACACAATTTAAGGAAATATTACAGCAAATGTCCACAACTTGGAGGATCCAGTGAGAAATGGAGAAAGTATCATGGCAATACCTCTAAAATAAGGAGAAATAAAAAGAAAAGGTTGCATGCTAGATTGCTAGAAGAGAAGCATATCTAATAACTCACTTTTTTTTCTTTCTTTTTTTAATCTTTATTAATTTTCAAATATTAACAGTGTAACACACAGGTATAAGAACATATAACAAGTCAAGAAAAACACATTCAACCTAAAGATATTCAAAATAAATTATTTTATCCCACCCACCCATCGATTAATAATAATAACTCACTTAAACAAATCTCTCTTGAGGTGCTGCAGTAGGAGCCGGTCTGGCAGCAAAAAAAGTCAGATCACGTAACACCTTACAATCAAACAGTTCATTGACTACCAGTAGAAGCGATGATAATTTTCAAATTTGCCTGTTTATGTTACAAAACTATATTTGGTCTTGCTCCAAGTGATCGCTTGAAACATTTTGCATTATCTGAAATTAATTGCAGAGCCCGTAATATCATATTGTTTACTTTTTCATCACTAAAGGGTTGTACATGTAAAAGATCTCTCGAGAGGACTTTTGTTTTCCAAGCAGATAAATGGAACAGGAATTTAAGTGGTCTGATTACATCTTCTCATTCTTTTTGACGTCAGAAAATCATTGAAAACTTATTTGTTTGTTAATTTGTTAAATGATTTGCTAATTTTTTTGTATTAGTGATTGACAATGTTAATTTGCTGTACTATCACTGTATTTGTATAGTTTCCCTCTTGTTGATAACCTCATTGAACTACGAGGTATCGTGGTCTATAAAGTTACTATTATTAAATGAAGGTATTCCCAGAATATATACTTATTGGATTGTTAATAAATTCTACATTTACAGGGAGATTTCAGACAAAAAGAGGCCCCTGAGTCACTCCTGGATAGAGCAATAAAAGCGGTCACCATTTCTGGGTTTCCCTAGAAACATCTGGAAAAATCCAGACTTTAACATTTCTAGATAATCTCTCTTTAGAGCTGAAGTCAACAACATCAGCTGAAGTTACAGCCCAAGTCACCAGGGTATTCTCTGTCAAATTATCTGAAGTTAATTCTTCTCAGCTCCTAGATTCCAAAGAGTCTACAGCCAAATTTTCCTATTCTATTTACCTTCCTTACATCTGGGTAGCCAGAAAATACCCTTTTGGGTTGCATTTGTACTGGTGAACCTCTAGGGACTTGAACGGGGAGCGTGAGGGGTCCTGTACATCCAGACTCAGGGAGACCTCAAGCTCCAAGGAATGCTTCTGGCCTCTGTCTCCAGTCACAGCAAATGGTACGTATTTCTCCTGGATGCTGCAGAAAATGATCAATTGGATCACAGATAGGGGCATTTAGGTAGGGGGTACTAGGTTGTCCCTGTTTCAGTCCTCCCTTTTGATTTCCCATGACAGTTGAATACTATCCCTATATCATTTTTTCTCTTGATGCAATGATTCTTTGGAATCCACTGCCTGAGTTCTTGAGGGGTGAAAATAATTATTTTAGTTTTTGTTGACATTTAAAACCCTATCTGGCATAAGTAGTCTATGAATGCATATTTAAAAGCAGTACATAAATAAAGTGACATTCAAAGCTTAGTCTTCCATGGTAAACCTATCGCTCATTGTATGCAACATGTGTATTATATTGAAATGCACTGCTGTGATGCTAACCAAAACAATTATTGAAAACCCTGCAAAACCACTCAAAACTATGCAGAAAACCTTCCATTCTAAAATAAAACTAACAACCAAGATTCCCTACGAAAAGGCAGCCTACAAAATATTACACTGTGTCGTAAAATATCAATATGTTGGGGAAACAATACAAGCTAGACCAGGAGTGGGTAACTCCGGTCCTCGAGGGCTAGAATCCAGTCAGGTTTTCAGGATTTCCCCAATGAATATGCATTGAAAGCAGTGCATGCAAATAGATCTCATGCATATTTATTGGGGAAATCCTGAAAACCTGACTGGATTCCAGCCCTCGCGGACTGGAGTTGCTGTGAGTTCCCGTAGTCTCTTGAGACTACGACGGGAACTCCCTACAGCCATTTCCTCATGGCGATATGCACGGGTCAGGAGCGTAGGAAGATCGCTCCTGCCCCGAAAGCCCTCTAGACCACCAGGTAAGGCCGGGAAGGCGGCAGAGAGGTAATGCATTACACCCCAACCAAACAGGTTTTCGAAAATATCACAGCACTGAATATTCTATGATTGGTCTAGTTACAAACATTCATTACTTTCTTGACCATCATAAATCTGTAGCACTTTTTTCTTTAGACCTATCCGCAGCTTTCGACACCATAGATCATGAAATTCTTCTTAATCGTCTGCAATCACTAGGGATTGATGGCCAAGTCTTACAGTGGTTAACATCCTTTCTATCAAACCGAACTTCGAGAGTTAAATTTAATGAGTCCTATTCTGAAAACTTTTCCTTATCTTCCGGAGTTCCACAAGGATCAATACTATCCCCTCTGCTATTTAACATTTTCTTATCCCCACTCATCACTATGTCACAGTCACTAGGATTCACAACATTTTCATACGCTGATGATATTCAACTACTGCACCCTCTCAATCCAGAAAACACAGAAGAAATAATAACTATCACTGACAAACTAGAAAAAATAAAAACCTGGTTAAATAATAACAAATTGGCTTTAAATACCCAAAAAACAAAAACCATGCTTTTCAATTGGAAAGGAGACATATTTCAAAAAACACCATTCATACTTGATAACATCCCATTAGAATCAGTACCTAAGTTGAAAATCCTCGGCGTAATAATCGATGTTGATCTATCTTTTCATGACCATATCAGCGCAATAGTTAAATCCTGTTTTTACAGATTACGTCTCTTACGTTCAATTTCTACTTTTTTGGAAGCAAAATCACTCAATATTTTAATTCACTCTCTTATTATTTCCAAACTGGACTATTGCAATGCTCTCTTTGTTAACATAACTCAAAAAGAAAATAGACGTCTCCAAATCATCCAAAACACAGCAGTAAAATTAATATTCAATGCAAAGAAATTTGATCATGTTACCCCCTTACTAATTAAATCACACTGGCTTCCTATAACCCACCGAATTACCTTTAAAATATTATTTTTGGTTTTCAAAACATTAAGCTTCAATGAACCCCAATTTATTGCAAAAATAATTGTCCCACACAAATCTGCTCGTTCCTTAAGATCCTCTTCATTAAATTTGCTATCAGTCCCTTCTTTAAGAATCATAGGCACAAGACGCAATGATATATTCTCTGTAAAAGCGCCCACACTGTGGAACTCCCTTCCAAATTTTATCAAAAACGAAAAAGACCTTGTTGCGTTTAAGAAAATTTTAAAAACATATTTATTCCAGGACGCATTTGACCTATAAAACATAGTCTTTTTTAGGTTTCCATACCCTTCTTTTTCATCTTAACCCATCTTTACCCAATGTGCTTTTACCCTTGGATGTTAAACTTTAACAGATAACAAAATTGTAACTTCTTCCCTTGCTTCCCACCCCTTCATGTTCGTCAATCTTTGTCAGTTTCTTAAGTGATTTTTTGTCAACTAAATGTATGTCTGTCTCTTAATTGATTTTTATTAACCAAATGTATTGCCACACTCTGATGGTTTTTAATTGTACATCGCTTAGGTATTGTGATAAGCGATTCATCAAATAAAGGTAAACTTGAAACTTGAACTTGAAACTTAAAAAATATGGGGTTTTTATTTTCCCCCTCCCCAGAAAAAAAATCGCAATTATGTGAAATCGCGAGTGCAGAAACTGCGAATGGGGAAGGGGAAGTGTACAGAATTTATGAAGAAATATGCATGATTAGGGTTACTAGACGTCCGGATTTCCCCGGACATATCCTCCTTTTTAAGACATGTCCGGGGGTCCAGACAACTTTTCAAAACCCGGCACTTTATCTGGGTTTTGAAAAGCCTCCTCATATCGTGTCGGGCAAGAAGGAAGTCTGCGCATCCATGGACTTCCTCCCTGCCTGACAAGATCAGGAAGCGAGTAGCGATGCTAGAGTGGGACTGGGGGTGGGATTAGGGCATTACAGGGTGGGGATGGCCAGAATTGGGCAGGACTGGGGGCGGGTCTAGGGGTCCGAATTTTCCAAATGGAAAATCTGGCAACCCTAACCATGATGCTTGTAACCCGCCCAGAACTCAGATTACAGAGGATTCAGTGGGATAAGACTGCACATAACATGACAAATGGTAAATTGTCCACACACAAAACAATGCTTCCTGCAGAATAAACTGCACATTATACAAGTGGATCGATTTTTCACTCCGTCAAAAATTACAAAGACTAGGGGACACTCAATGAAGTTACCGGGAAATACATTTAAAACCAATAGGAGGAAAATTTTTTTTCATTCAGAGAATAGTTAAGCTCTGGAACGCATTACCAGAGGATGTGGTAACAGCGGATAGCATAGTTGGTTTTAAGAAAGGTTTGGACAAGTTCCTGGAGGAAAAGTCCATAGTCTGTTATTGAGAAAGACACGGGGGAAGCCACTGCTTGCCTTTTAACGGTAGCATGGAATATTGCTCCACCTTGGGTTTTGGCCAGGTACTAGTGACCTGGATTGGCCACCGTGAGAATAGGTTACTGGACTGATGGACCATTGGTCTAACCCAGTAAGGCTATTCTTATGTTCTTACATTTGGTACGCAGAATTTAACTTATTATGCTACTGTTGAGGTTTGTATATTTGAATACGTGCAGTCCCTGATACAGGCAATAGCTGAAACACCTGGCTGAAGCTCCTAGCTGTTTAAATCAACTGCCCAGGGTTAACCGGATAGTGCTATTAAAAATGCACGGTTGGTATTCAAGCCAAAACCAGCTGTTTGGGGGCATTCTGGGCAGTGGTGTAGTAAGGAGGGGCAGGAAGTGCGGACCACTACAGTTGCCTTGTTGTTGGGGGTGCTGGCACCTCTCCACACTGCCCCGCCATACCTCCCCACCTCGTACCTCTGTAGATCTTCGCTTAAGCGAGCAACTTCTTCTGCCTGTTGCTCATGTTAGCCTGGTTCCCCTATGAATCACTTCCGGTTCATGGGGTCAGGAAGTGACATCAGAAGGAAATCCAACACTAGCACAAGGAGCATGCTATAGAACACACTCTTGCTGGTGAAGATTTAGAGATACGGGGGGATGGGGAAAGGAAAGCAAGAGTGTGGAGTACGGGTGGGAAGGAGCAGGAGGGGCACAGAAAGGAGGGTAGGCATGGGGGGCACCATTGCCCCAGGCGCCTCCAGTCCTTACTATACCACTGATTCTGGGGTAGAGTTGCTACTGTCTTAGCTGATTAAGTGCTGATGTCTGGAACTTACCCAATTAAGATAACTGCATAAATAGAATAACATAAATTGCAGTTTTTCATTGCTGGTTAAGTGCTGAATAATGCTTTTAACCCACTATGTTTTAGTTAGCTCCCACACCTGGAAATTCAATGCTGGAGCCTGCACTTGACCTAGCTTTGAATTTCTGGGTTTAATGCCAGCAGCAGTTAGCAAAATGTTGATCACTACCGGATGAATATTTGAGCCAACAATATTAAAACCCAATTAGAATTAGAAACAACATCTTTCAATCAACTGGAAATTAAAAAAAAAAAAAACCAACAAAAAAAAAGTCATTTCAGGTCCACATCAGGAATAGAAATGTGAAGACAAAACTTAAACTGGAAACCTTGGGGTCAATTTTCAATGGGAGTTATACTACCTGATAACTCCTATTGGCCATGTCCAACTTGGATATTCAGCAGCCCACTGACTATCTAGGCAGAGCATCAAGGCATTATCCAGTTAATGCTGGGGCAATCTGGAGTAGAATCAGGGTGAAGTTAACACCTCTGAATATCAGCAGTACCTGGGTAATTCTCAGCAGTTGCCCAGACAGGGTCCAGCACTAAATATCGCAGTCTCATTCGACTGGCAGTGGTCAACTCACCACTGCCTGCTGAATAATGACTGTGATAGGCCAGAACATGCTACAGGGCTTCAAAGAAGGTTTGGATAGGTTCCTGGAAGACAGGGGAATTGAAGGGTACAGATAAGGACTGAGGTTAGGATATAGAGACAGGAGTAGAGATAGGTTAGAGAAAAATCAAGGGCCACTGCTCAAGCAGTGGGCCTGATGGGCCGCCGCGGGAGCGGACCGCTGGGCGCGATGGACCTCTGGTCTGACTCAGCAGAGGCAACTTCTTATGTTCTTATGACTTGGGTAACCCTTGGGATCTCACATCCCTTTGCAGGGATTTATTTTAGGGGCCAACAGCAACAGAACATAAGAGTTTGTCCTACTAGGACAGGCCGAAGGGTCATCAAGCTCAGTATCATGTTTCTAACAGTGGCCAATCTAGGGAACAAGTACATGGCAAGATTCCAGAAGAGTAAAATAGATTTTATGCTGCTTATCCTAGAAATTAGCAGAAGGTTTTCATAAGTCCATCTTAATAACGGTTTATGAACTTTTTTTCAGAAAATTATTCAAATCTTTTTATAACCCTGTTTTTATCACAATCTCCAGCAAAGAATGCCAGAATTTAATTACGTGTTCAGTGAACATATATTTTCTCTGGTCTGCTTTAAATTTAATATTTAGAAGCTTCAATGCATGCCCCCTAGTCCTAGAATTTTTGGAAAGAGTAAACAAGGGATTCACATCTACTCGTTACACTTCACTCAGTATTTTATAGACCTCTATCATATGTCCCCTGAACAGTGTCTTCTCCAGGCTGAAGAGCCTCAACTGCTTTAGCCTTTCTTCATAAGGAAGTCATCCCATTCCCTTTATCATTTCTGTTGCCCTTCTCTGTACCTTTTCTAATTCTGCTATATCTTTTTTGAGATGCGGTGACCAGAACAACACACAGTATTTGAGGTGTAGTCGCACTGTGGAGTGATACAAAGACACTATAACATTCTCATTTTTGTTTTCTATTCCTTTCCGCTAAAACTGACTTGCAGTTCACTTTGCATTGGGTGTCAAGGCCAGACAGCAAATGTTCAAATCTGCAGTATGCATTCAAAAACCCCAAATATTTTATATGCGAACACTTTTATAAAATATGTATAGCGCCCTAAAAGACAGTGGCCCTAATATTCAACCCCTGGTTTAGTGGTTTTAAAGCTCCTGTTGCAGGTTGAATTCAACCAAGATATTCAGTACTGGGCACTGGTACAGACTATCCAAGACAGCCACTGAAACAGAAGTTGTACAGGTGCCGATCGAAATTCAGTGTTGGCACCCACATAGCTAAGCACATAAGGTAGGACTGTTTTTTGCGCGGTCCTATCTACCTGCTTAGCTGTGTGGACATTGACACTGGATACTATTGCTGCCCACATAACTACTGATTCTTCCTTGACGCAACCCATTGGCCACCCTGGCAATAACTGCAAAGTGCCATGGCAGTCAGAAGGAATGTTCAATGGCACTCCTCTCTTGACCGCTTAAAACCATTGAACATTGTAACATCCAAAGAAACCATTTTACTAAGGAAACATTCAGAAAAGAGTGGTATCACTCAAGGCTTCTAAGTTTAACTAGTGCTACTTGTATGCATAAGAAGCCATTTTGTATCACTGATGGATTTTGACAAACTGCTTATCTAAGTGGAGCCAATTAAGTAACCTAGTTTTGATACTGACCTTTGACATTCTGAGGAGGTTTTGATTTCCCCATGAGGCAGAGCTGATCCCACCACTGAGCACATGGCCTCACATTTTGGCCCCATTTCCTTGCTCTTACTGATGAAACCAAATGAGGCCCTGCATCCCTTCGCATCTTCCATGGACTGCCTCTGCCGAGAGGTAGACACTATTCCCCCCTGAAGTACTCCTCCTAACCACCTAATAAAATAGTTAGCCATGTGTTTTGTGTGACTCAAAGCAGGATAAATAAAAGCCATGTGTTTTGTGTGACTCAAAGCAGGATATTCCACAATATATACTTCCCTGGGTGAATCTCTTCATAAAGGTGGCTAATATATCCCAATAAATAAGTAAACACATACAATGATTCTGTAAATGTGGAAACTATGGGGTCCTTTTACTAAGGCGTATTAGCCGATTTAGCACGCGCTAAATATTAGCGCCTCTAAATGCTAACACATCCATTATATTCTGTGGACGTGTTAGCATTTAGCGTGCGCTAAATCGGCTAGCGCGCTTTAGTAAAAGACCCCCTATATAATTTGAAGGAGCATCCAAATTATCTCCCCCTTTTATCAAACCGTGCTAGAGGCTTTTAGCGTGGGCCAGAGAGGAAAGGGCTCCAACGATCACAGAAATTCTATGAGCATCGGAGCATTTACCAAGCCAGCTCACGCTAAAAACCTCTAGCACAGGTTGATAAAAGGGGCCCTAAGTTTCTTTAAATTATTGTGTACCTTTTCTAAAATCTATCTAATCTAGTCTAGTCTTTGATCTTATGTACCACATCTTCCCTAAAAAAATAGGGCTCAATGCAGTTCACACAAGAATACAGTATTCCCCCGGTCATTTGCGGTTTGCGAATCGCGGAACCGGTCATTCGCGGCCTGCTCCTACCGCCTCTTCCTGTAGTAAAGTTGGGCTACCCCAATCAGGAGCTGTGTGTCAAAGCAGCTCCTGATTGGTGTAGCCCAACTTTACTATAGGAAGAGGTGGTAGGAGCAAACTGCGAGTGATTTCCTTCCCCCGCCAGCGCTCTAGCTGCCCTTTCCTGCCTCTCCAGCTGCCCTCTCCTGTCTCCCCTGCCTAAAAACCGCATTTGCGGTTTTTCAAAATTCACGGGGGGTTCCTGGAACGGAACACCTGCAAATTTCAGGGAAATACTGTATAATATATTAGACATAGCTAGAAAATCAACCTTCAGAGGATTTTTGGAATAATAACGTTTTCAGATGTTTATGAAATCATTGATAAGAATTGATCTCCCGAATAGGAAGAGGTATATCATTCCATAAGGAAGTTGCCACTTAAGAAAAAGAGCGTTCAACAGAGATTTTTTGAATGAACTCCCTTGAAAGAAGGAAACATCAGCATACATAAGCAATTAGATCTATGAATTACATGTCCTGAAAAATACTGTCTTTCACTTTTGTTGCATTTTGTCTGCTGCTGCCTGTCCTGCTCACGTGTCCCCTGAGAAAGGTGTTGTTATACGCCGAAACAGGGATCCTTGTTGGGACCATTATTGCTTCAATAAAGACTTTATCATTGGTTGAAAAGAGACCTCCCTTGCTTCTGCTGTTTGACTGTCTTTACCCGAAGACGAGGTGATCTGTTTGCTTCAGAAAAATACTGTACCAGAGAGACAAGTGACTCCAAAGTAAAACCATGAAATATTTTAAAAATTAAATGCAGCCTCCTTTTTTACCCGGATGCTGGAAAGGGGCACACAAATTTTATTTTATTTATTGGAACCAGAGTGGGGACCAACTTAACAGCTGGAGTCTCACAGCAAGCAAGCATCACACACTCCTCTCACTCCTTGAATAATGTAGACCACACCAGGATGTAAAGTCCAAAAACCAAAATCCAAATTTACTGCTTGAAACCCGAAAGAGGCACACACTTGAACAAGGAACAGTTGCTTTTAGAACACAGTCCAGCTATGTACAGATTCTCACTCTCCTTCACTCTAGTCTTTAATTGGCTTGGCTTCTCAATGGTTTTTCTTAGGCTTCTGGAAACTTCTGGATCTGGAACCCTTGTCCTGAGTCCCTGGCCATTTCCAGAGGTGCCTGCCTGTCTGCATGTTATTTATAATTTCCAACTACAATTACAATGATCATAAGGTGGGTTCTGATTAACAGAAGCTAAACCTCTTAAACAGACTTTGCATTGGTCAGTTGGTGGGTTCTGACCAAAAGACAAATTTCCTAATCCAATTACATTTGTTATTTGGTGGGCTCTGACCAAAAGACAGATCTCCTGCCCATATCCAATCCATAAATCTCCTCTGGAGTGAGGTCACAAAACTGAGACCACCTTCCAGGAAGTCCAAAAACTGGCTTGGCTTCTCAATGGTTTTTCTTAGGCTTCTGGAAACTTCAGGAACCCTTGTCCTGAGTCCCTAGCCATTTCCACAGGTATCTGCCTGTCTGCTCATAGTCTTTGGTTCCCATGGAGACCCAGGTACATGAACCCTTTTCAAACTCCCTAGTTCACAAGTTCACATTCTCTAGATCACTGTATCACAAACTGTGTGCCTCCTGAGATTTCAGGTGTGCCGCAACACACTGGCGAGGAGGAGAGTCATCCACGCTGGCTGACTGCCTACAGGATGAGCCTCTCGCATCCTGTAGGAAGTCAGCTAGCGTGAATGACTCTCCTCCTGGCCAGCGATTCTCCTCCTCTCCCCGCACTTCCGGGATTCCTCTACCAAAGCGGGTCGCGGCCAGATGGGCCTCCGTGCATGTGTGAACATCGACGCAATGACATTTCTCATGTGCATGACACATCATGTTGACATCCACGCACTTCCAAGTGCCTTCCGGCTGGGGGACTGGATTTAGTATGCCACCGGCCATAAAGTTTGTGAGACACTGCTCTAGATGTTACCAATTATCACCTATGTGGCTCTAAGCTAGGGATGCCCTCCATACACCAAATACACCGTATTGAAAGCTTGCAGTTCTGGGAAATAGATGTACCTCTTTATTCTTCACTTCATTGCATACTATTTGCCCAAAGCTACATAAACACAAACATTCAAAGTCAACCCTTGCTCAAAGAGACAAACAATGAAGGCTTCTCAGAAGCGATGATGTATGTTCATACTGATATTTAGTCATGCAGTCAGCATTTTTTTTTGTAAATGCTGCCTACCACAGCTGATTTAAATCTAGATATTCCATAAACCATATTAAGTGATGGTATCTGGATAATGGCTACTGCTGAATATTTAGATTTGATGTTGGCCACTGACTCTATCCAAAGATCAATTATATTCAGCTTGATATCCAGATAGCTAACCTGACAAAATTAGGACAGACCAAATATCACCATAAATGACAGGGCAGGCCTTGCCAAAACACTATCCATCTAGTGCTTGAATAGTCTGCCAATATTTTCAGTGGCACTATCTGCTATTTAGATAAGTAGCTTTGAATACAGTCCAGGATATTTCTATTTGTTTACTCATTTATCTGTGTGCATCTAGTTTTACACATGCACATGACACCTAACCTTTTCAAACTGACCGCTCCAAAGACTTTTAAACTAAGCTTCCTTCTAGCTTGTTTAGCACCTTGAGTGGCAGCTATGCATATAAATAATGGTCATTATTACATTAGGATCGCACACACTTGTAAATGCACATACACATCTCATAGAAACATGATGGCAGATAAAGGCCAAATGGCCCATCTAGTCTGCCCATCCACAATAACTATTATCTCTTTCTCTCTGAGAGATCCCATGTGCCTATACCAGGTCCTCTTGAATTCAGACACAGTCTCTGTGTTCCATGCATCTACCATCTTTTCCGTAAAAAAGTATTTCCTCAGATTACCTCTCATTGCAGAGTTTCCTTACAAATGAAAGAGACTCGCCTCATGCACTTTTATATTATGTAGGTATTTAAACAACTCTATCATATCTCCCCTCTCCCACCTTTCCTCAAAGTATACAAATTGAGATCTTTAAGTCTGTCCCCATACACCTTATCATGAAGACCACACACCATTTTAGTAGCCTTCCTCTGGACCGACTCCATCCTTTTTGAAGGTGCGGCCTCCAGAATTGTATACAATATTCTAAATGAGGTCTCACCAGAGTCTTATACAGAGGCATCAATACCTCCTTTTTCCTACTGGCCATACCTCTCACTATACAACCTAGCATCCTTCTAGCTTTCGCCATCACCTTTTCAACCTGTTTGGCCACCTTAAGATCATCAGATACAATCATACCCAAGTGCCGCTCCTCTGTGGTACACATAAGTTCTTTACCCCTTAAACTGTACCATTCCCTCTGGTTTTTGCAACCCAAATAACAGCTAACGTCATTCCACTCCACAAAAAGGGATGCAGCACGGAGGCTGCGAATTATAGACCGGTGAGTCTCACATCGATAGTGAATAAACTTATGGAAACACTAATCAAACACAAATTAGATACGATCCTGAATGAAGAGAATCTGCGAGATCACCATCAACATGGATTTACAAAGGGAAGGTCCTGCCAATCCAATCTAATCAGCTTCTTTGTCTGGGTAACAAGAAAGCTGGATATGGGGGAGTCCCTGGATGTCGTGTACTTGGACTTCAGTAAAGCTTTTGATACTGTCCCACACCGCAGGTTATTGAGCAAGATGAGTTTGATGGGATTAGGTGAAACATTAACTGCATGGGTTAAAGACTGGCTTAGAGGTAGACTTCAGAGGGTGGTGGTGAACCCTCTCCGAAACATCGGAGGTGATCAGTGGAGTGCCGCAGGGCTTGGTCTTGGGCCCGATCTTATTTAACTTCTTCGTAAGGGACCTGGCTCAGGGGCTTCGAGATAAAATTACATTATTCGCCGATGAAGCCAAACTATGCAACATATTAGGCAAAAGCACAGTGCCAGACAGTATGACGCAGGACCTACTCTTACTGGAACATTGGTCCACGACTTGGCAACTAAGTTTCAATGCCAAAAAGTGTAAGGTCATGCACCTTGGCAGCAGAAATCCATGCAGATCTTACACCCTAAATGGTGAGATCTTAGCAAGGACTACAGCAGAACGAGACTTGTGGGTAATCATTAGTGAAGACATGAAGACTGCCAATCAAGTGGAGAAAGCTTCATCCAAGGCTAGACAAATGATGGGTTGTATCCGTAGAAGTTTTGTCAGCCGAAAGCCCAAAGTCATAATGCCATTGTACAGATCCATGGTGATACCTCATCTGGAATATTGTGTACAATTCTGGAGGCCACATTACCAAAAAGATGTGCTGAGAGTTGTCAGTTCAGCGAATGGCCACCAGGATGGTCTCGGGACTCAAGGATCTCCCGTATGAGGAACGGCTGGGTAAGTTGCAGCTATACTCACTCGAGGAGCGCAGAGAGAGGGGAGACATGATTGAGACGTTCAAATATGTCATGGGCCTTATCGAGGTGGAAGAAGATATCTTTTTTCTTAAAGGACCCATGGCAACAAGAGGGCATCCGTTGAAAATCAGGGGTGGGAAACTTCATGGCGACACCAGGAAGTATTTCTTCACCGAAAAGGTGGTTGATCATTGGAATGATCTTCCTCTGCAGGTAATCGAGGCCAGCAGCGTGCCAGATTTTAAGGAAAAATGGGATAAGCAAGTGGGATCTCTTCATGGAAGAATTTAGGGGGGTGGGTCATTAGAGTGGGCAGACTTGATGGGCTGTGGCCCTTTTCTGCCGTCATTTTCTATGTTTCTAAATACATGACCTTGCATTTCTTAGCATTAAATTTTAGCTGCCAAACTTCAGACCCAAATTCAAAGTTGTGTATCTAGGGTGTGATTTTGGTGGGCCAATAAATTATATGTATACTTTCCATTTCATATGAAGAATATGCAAATTTGGGGGGAACTTTTCCCACTGGCTTTGTAATTCCTCCAAGGCATGCAAAAGTTTCTGCTAAGTGACAATTTCTCCCTGGACTTGAAATGAGTGATTGAGGAGGGCTACTGTGCTCCCATCCCCACCCCCCACTTGGTAATTTGTACAGCCTCTATAATGCTAAAATTTGCCTTGCATGGTTTTGCTCTATAATTGGCGGCACTTATAATTATCTGGAAAACAGATCATATAATCACTGGCATTTATACATGAAGGTAGTGGAAATTAGCATTTCTGTGTATAATAGGCAGCATTTATAGATGGAAGCTGTCGAGTGATGCGGCTTCTTTTCTGCACGTGTAGGTTTTTGAAAACAATACTCCGGTTGTATATGCTGGCAAATTAAAGTGCATTTGCCAGTATCTTTACATATATTGTACAAAAAGCTCGGCATTGATGGAGCCTTTTGGAAATACTGGGGTAACTGAACATCCTACCTTGGACACCCCAGTTCTTATCTCAACGTTCTATGAGCTAAATTGGGGCTTCTTTATATTTAAGGCAGGCTCCCTTATAGGACTAAAATAGACTTGGTCCTGACTATCTTGAAAAGAGAGGCTGTAATTCCTGGAAGGGGGTGCAAGCTTGAGGTGCAAGAACCCTGATGTTAAATCCACAGACCTGTTCATGATTAGGTTTGTTGTTTGGTCAGACAAACCAGGAGAGACATCCCCACAGCATAAACACGTCAAGAACGTCAGTGGAGATGTTCTATGATTCAAGTGTGCCAATTTTATTAATTCAAAAACCTCTGCCTATTTAGTGCGATGGCTCCATCGCACTAACTAGGCAATGATTTTTGAATTAATAAAATTGGCACACTTGAATCATAGAACATCTCCACTGACGTTCTTCTTAGGTTTGTTATTTTTCATATGCATTCTGCAGTACATAGCTGTTCCCTATTTTCCCTGTCTAACGGGGAAGCTCTTTTTCATTTATCATAGAAATTAATAATTTCCCCTCTAGTTAATTTGTGTTCTCTTCTTCACAATGCATTTCACTGGGAAGGCAATTCTCTTGCTTCCTCCCTACCAAATCCATGAGGAGATGCAGAAAAGCTGCACAATGGCGCCACAAGCGTAACAGCAATGAATGCAGCAAGGTAATTGTAGGCAAATTTTATATGTATCAGATCTGAAGCAAAAACGGGGAGAATATGCCGAATGCATGCGCACTTGATTTTGCGATAAGCACAGCTTCTTTTGCGCATGTCGGAACCAAAACTGAAAGTACGAGAAGAGACGAAGACTTAAATATGTATACTCTAGAGGAGAGGAGGGACAGGGGAGATATGATACAGACATTTAAATACTTGAGGTAGGGTTACCAGACGTCCAGATTTACTCGGACATGCTGAGTTTTGAAAAGCTTCTAAGAAATCGCCGTCTGACGAGAGCAGGCAGTGGGGGATGGGGCTGGGATGGGGCTAGGGTGGGATTGGGGGCGGGACTGGGACATAACTGGGTGGGGATGGGTGCAACTGGGTGGGCCTAGGGCGGGTCTAGGGGTCCAGATTTTCCAAATGGAAAATCTGGTAACCATAACTTGAGGGGTATTAATACAGAACCAAATCTTTTCCAGAGAAGGGAAAATGGTAAAATTAGAGGGTGCAAATTGAGGTTGCAGGGTGATAGACTTCAGAATAATGTTCGGAAATTCTTTTTCATGGAGAGAGAGGTTGTTGCCTGGGATTCAAAAAAGCATGAGATGAACACAAAGGATCTCTAGAAAATTAATGGCTGGTACTGGTTAGTTTTGCCCGGTCTGTGTCCCATATATGGCGAGTCAGTTTAGAATGGCTGTGAAGGGCTTTGATAGAAGCTCTAGTAATTTGGAACGTGAGGACAGTGCGGGCAGACTTTATGGTATGTATCCTGCAAACGACAGGATGGTTAGGATAGGCTGGATTGAGCTTAGAGGGCAACTCTGGTAGTGGGAACCTAAAGACAGTACCTGGCAGACCTCTACGGTCTTTGGCCCAGAACTATTAAAGAAAAAAAAGACAATTTAAACAAGAATGCATTATGCAGTGTGACTATTGGGCAGACTGAATGGACCATTCAAGTCTTTATATGTTATATTACTATATTGGTACTTGTTGATCAGCACCTAAATATGAGCCTTTCAAAAATTGTCTACCTTTGAAATTTTTGAGAGGCTCATATTTGGCACAAAAGAACAGGCATTGATGTATGCTTTCACTTTTAGTTTTATTTGGACACATGCACATGTTTGTTACTTCAAGTTTCAAGTTTATTATGGATTTGATTAATCGCTTATTCAAATTTGAAGCGATGTACAAAACACTATAATTACAAGTTTCTAGGGAAAACAAACCAAATAAATACAACTGACTTGATAAAACATATAATCCGAAAGGGAAAAATGGGGAAAGAAATACAAGTTATTGATAGTAAATAAGACGAGTAAGGGAAAAAACATTAGGAGAGGGGAAAGCAGTGGACTTCAAAGAAATTAGGAACTAAGATTCAGTTGATGCTCCTAATCTAATTTTCTAGTTGTCAAATGCATCTTTAAAAAAGAAAGCATTTTAGCTTGCTCTTGAATCTATCTAGATTTTGTTCTTCCCGTACGTAAATTGGGAGGGAATTCCATATTTGGGGGTCTGTGACGGAGAAAATGAATTGCTACCGTGTATTTATGTTTTTGAGTGAGGGAACTATTAATAGATGTTGTTCAGTAGACCTGAGTAATCTTGTAGAAGTAAAGGGAATCAGTGATCTATGAATAAAGGCGGGAGTTTTATAAAGAATAGATTTGAAAGTCAATAGACTTAATTTATATGTTATGCGGTGCGCAACTGGAAGCCAATGCCCTTTATTAAGGAGTGGTGTCACATGGTCAAATTTTTTAGCTTTCGTTATGAGTTTAATTGAAGCATTTTGAATGATCTGTAAGCGTCTGATTTCCTTTTGGGCAATTCCTTTAAATAGTGCGTTGCAGTAATCGATTTTTGAAATCACCAGGGAATGAATTAGTGTATTGAGTGACTTAGGGCATAAGAATTTCGAAACTGAACGAATTTGACGTAGTCTAAAGAAGGTAGATCTCACAATACTACTGATATGTTCATGATAAGTTAGTTTGTAATAAAAAATAACCCCTAGGATCTTAATGCTACTGATTGACTGCAGGATGGAACCTTTAATAGTAATTGGAAAAAGGAGCTTATTATCTGCCCAGGGTTACCATTTTTCAGGCCGCAAAAATCCAGACTTATGGCCCTGCCCTGTTCCGTCTCTGGTCCTACTCCGTTCTTCACAGTCCTGCCCAATTCCACCTTTGGCTCTGCCCCATTCCACCCCAGCCACAGCCACTTCAGCCTCCAGCCCTGTCACCAAAGACCTCCTCTCTTCTTCCCCTAAAAGCCGCGATATGTGTGACATCATCCACGCATGCACAGATGCACTCCAGATGCGGTCGGAGCTCGTTGGGGCTTTCCAAAACCCGGACAAATTGCCAAGTTTTGGAAAGTCTGTCCAAGACCCTGGACAGTCTTCTAAAAAGAGGACATGTCTGGGTTTTCCCGGACATCTGGTAACTCTATATCTGCCTTTATAACTTGCACAGGCTTTCTTTGGCTTCCATAACAAGACAATACCAGCATTTAAATGTGAAAGATAGACAAGAAATCTTTTCTGCAAATCTTTCGACATTACTCTGGACCCTTGCGATAAATTTCTTGCGTTGAAAACACATCAAAAGTGGGCAGTGCACAATCTGCACAGCACAGAATACCTAAAGTAGCTCGGAAGCATACATTTTAATACAACTTACAGCTGTCTTTCCACGCAAAAATCCTCTCTGCATTGCTCAGTGTGTATAGGGTTACCATGTTTTGGGCCGCAAAACCCCAGACACATGGCCCCGCCCTGTTTTGCCTCCAACCCCGCCCTGTTCCTTCTCAACCCTGCTCAGTTCCGCCTCCAACCCCACCTCCACAAACCTCTTTTCTTTCCCGACAAGCTCCGGCTACGTTTGGAGGGCCTGGAGCATGCATGGATGTGTGTGATGTCATCTACGCATGCTTAGAGGCCTTCCAGATATGGCTGGAGCATGGGGCGGCTTTCAAGAACCTGGACAAACTGCAGGGTTTTGGAAAGCCAGTCCGGGCACCTGGACAGTCCTATAAGAAGAGGGCATGTCTGGGTTTTTCCGGCCGTCTGGTAACCCTAGGTGTGTAGAACCTTCATGCAGCTGTCAATAACCCTGCGCCTAAGCCTGTGGTTGCTTTCTGCATCCACCCCTAAGAGTTTGCAAAAGCAGGTTCAGATTGCTCTGTCTCCAACTGCAATTTATTTATTTTACAAATTTATACCCCACTTAGTGCTAAACAGCTTGCAATAAAAACATACATTAAAAAATAACATAAGTCACTTACAACAATTCACATAACATTTTGACAGCCTGCTATGCAAACATGGAAAATAACAGCAGATAAAAGGCCCTGAGGCCTATCCAGTCTGCTCTGCTTGACTGTATATCAGTTCCATCCATGAATCTGTCTTGGAGAGATTGGAACTAGAAGTTCATAGATGGAATAGGATAAAAAAAAGCACTGGTTCTGCATCTTATGACATGGGAACTAACTGACAACATGACCAGCTTTATCTGATTCACTGCCTGGCAAATGGCAATTGAGGGGGAGTTATCAATGTGGGTTACTCATTGACATGAGTTATTTTACCACATTGTACTTTTTTAACATAGGGTTTCACTGCATAAAATGGGACCCTGAACCTATCCGGAGTGCTCTCTCCCCCTCTACTGCTGTAACTCTTCAAGTCGTCAGAACACGACTGAAGTAAACACACTGCCTTCGGTGACTCGGAAGCTCCCCTCTACTGCTTCCTGTTCCCGCATAGGTGGAAAGCAGTAGCAGAAAGGAAGCTTCCGGGTTGCCAAAGGCAGTATGTTTACTTCATTCATGCTGATGACAGCCTGAAGAGTTACAGCAGTGCCAGGCGAACAAGCACTGGATGCCGGTGGGGGGGAGGGGGGAGGGGGGAGAGACAGCATGAGAAGGGTAAGAGAGATGCTGTACCAAGGGGATGGGGAGAAAAAGGAAGGAAAGAAGCCAGACCTCAAGGGGAAGGAATCAAAGGGGCAAATAAAGATGCCATACCATAACACTGAATGGGGAATGGGAAGAATAGAGATGTCATACCACGGAAAGGAAGGAGGAGGGAGGGATTCCAAACAAAGGAAGGGAGGGGAAGGGAAAGACAGAGAGATGCCAGACCACAAAGGGGGAGGAAGGAGGGAGGGGAGAGAGGTGCCAGACTATGGGTAGGAGAGGATAAAAATCCCAGACCATAGGAGAGGGAAAGAGAAGGAGGAGATGGTACATAGGGATGGAGGGGAAGAGATGAAAGAGATGGATGACATGGTGCACAGGGATGGGAGAGATGGGGAAGGGAAGAGAGGTGGAATAAATGCTGTTTATGGATAGATGGGAATAGGGGAGAAGATGGCACACGTGAATGGTGGGGAAGAGCAGAGAGAGAGGGAGGAGATAGTGCACATGGATAGATGGGAAGACAAGGAAAAGTAGATAGATCTGAGGAGGAAGCAGAAAAATGGAAGAAAGTTGAATATTAAAAGTTAATGTCAAAGATAGATGTAGGGCAGAAAGTGAAGGAGAAAAAAGAGCAAATGGATAAGAAGGCCTTGGAAACACAGTTAAGAGCACAGACAGAAGGAAGAGCAACCAGAAACAGAGAAAAGATGAGTACAAAAATAAAATCACCAGCCAAGAAAGGTAGGAAAAGTGATTTTATTTTCAATTTAGTGATTGAAATGTGTCCCGTTTTTTCACCTTCGGCACTAAGGCCCCACAATTTATTATTTATTATTATTTTTTTAGATTGCAAGTATTAGCTTTTATCATGGTTTTAAGATAATACCATATCTATGGTGTCTAGAAGGTTTTGAATCCTAGCTTGAATTTGTTTTTAAATTATGTTTTTATTATATCCATTTATAGATTACCAGGGAACAAGTGCTTATTTTATTGAATTTTGTTCCTTTAATAAAGTTATTTTGTATACCATTGGTCTTTATTATGAGACGATTAGCAACAGTCTCATTTATATTTACAGTTACAGTGGTACCTTGGATTACGAGCATAATCCGTTCCAAGAGCATGCTCGTAATCCAAAATGCTCGTTTATCAAAGCGAGTTTCCCCATAGGAAATAATGGAAACTCGCTTTGATGCATTCCCCCCTCCCGAGAACCGACATTGCTCTCCTCGAAGGCCCCCCTGCGATCCGGCAACCCCCCCCCCCCCCCCGACGCGATTGGGCATCCCCCCGCCACGATCCGGCACCCCCCCGCCACGATTGGGCACACCCCCCCCCCCCCCCGCCGCTTCTTACCCTCATCTGGGCACCTCGAAGATCGGCCTCCTCATCTGCTGGGCCTTGAGCATCTGCGCATGCTCAAGGCCTGTGAGTTCAAGTCCTTAATGTATTTTTAGCATGTGCAAACAGGCTACCACAGATAATACACATTAAGGCATTTTACAGTGTTTTGTCTGTTTGTGCTAAATGGCGTGTTGCAAATAAAAAAACAACAAATAAGAACATAAGAATAGCCTTACTGGGTCAGACCAATTCACGTCCCTAGTAACTGGTCAAAACCCAAGGAATAGCAATATTCCATACTACCGATCCAGGGCAAATAGTGGCTTCCCCATGTCTCTCTCAATAACAGACTATGGACTTTTCCTCCAGGAAATTGTCCAAACCTTTCTTAAAACCAGCTATGCTATTTATTGTTACCACAACTTCTGGCAATACATTCCAGAGCTTAACTATTCTCTGTGTGAATTTTTTTTTCCTCCTATTGGTTTTAAATGTATTTCCCTGTAACTTCATTGAGTGTTCCCTAGTCTTTGTAATTTTTGATGGAGTGAAAAATTGATCCACTTGTACCCGTTCTACTCCACTCAGGATTTTGTAGACTTCAAACATATCTCCCCTCAGCTGTCTATTTTCCAAGCTGAAGAGCCCTAACCTTTTTAGTCTTTCCTCATATGAGAGGAGTTCCATCCCCTTTATCATCTTGGTCACTCTTCTTTGAACTTTTTCTAGTGCCAATATCTTTCTTGAGATAAGGAGACCAGAACTGAAAGCAATATTCCAGGTGAGGTCACACCATGGAGCGATACAGAGGAATTAACATTCTTGGTCTTGTTAACCATCCCTTTTTTAATAATTCCTAGCATCTTGTTTGATTTTTTGGCCGCCGCCACACATTGGGCAGAAGGTTTCATCGTATTATCTATAATGACAACCAAATCCTTTTCTTGGGCGCTAACCCCCAAGGTGGACCCGCATCTGGTAACTGTGATTTGGGTTAGTCTTCCTAATGGGCATCACTTTGCATTTCTCCACATTAAATTTCATCTGCCACTTGAACACCTAGGGCTCTTTTTACTAAGCTGCGATAGATGTAAACCATGAACAAGGGCTGTCCAGTGAAAGCACATTTGCTTAATTGTCACCCCCGTAGTCTCTTTGTAAATGTAAACTTAATGAAAAGTTAATAATAGGATGAAATGTTCTAGGATAGAAGTGTTATATGCACAAATAAGATAGGAAAATGGTCAAGGTTAAAGTATAAAGTTATGAGTGCAACTAAGCTGCTGATTTGTAGGGTAGTGTGTATAATATAGAGTACAAGGTGCAGAAGACATAGTGCCATGTTGCAAAACACTAAAGTAATGAGTATATAACACACCTAATATAGTAATATAGGTAGAGGAAGTTAGAGACAGGAAACTATAGCTGTGTTAGGCCCAAAACCATCTTTGCTGCCCTGAAGCATTCTGAATGTGTTTACAAGATCTGTGTGTGTACAGCCAAGGACATTTGCCATCTCTGGATGTCCATTGCCATCTGAATATGGAGGAGAGTTAGTTTCTCATCATGGTTATGAACTGTGTTTTATGCTCTTATCATCTTTGGCTCGTCTTGCTGACTACCAAGGACCTTGCACCAGAACATTATTATTTATTCCATTGCATGAAAAAAAAAACCTGCTGGTCTAAGTCTGATTGGTCCTCTAGGACAGTGATTCCCAACCCTGTCCTGGAGGAACACCAGGCCAATCGGGTTTTCAGGCTAGCCCTAATGAATATGCATGAGAGAGATTTGCATATGATGGAAGTGATAGGCATGCAAATTTGCTTCATGCATTTTCATTAGGGCTAGCCTGAAAACCCAATTGGCCTGGTGTTCCTCCAGGACAGGGTTGGGAACCACTGCTCTAGGATCACCTGGCACACGCTAAGAATCTGTGTGCTATCCTGAGTTACAGCAGAGCAGAGTAGATAAAAGCACCCTGTGCAAGAGTGTACGGTTAGAGAGAAATATTCTGTACCTTGTATGCTAGCTACAAGCTTAAGAACTTCCTCCCCTGTTATAACTTATTGAATTACTAACTTTTCATTTGCTTTTTGTATTTGATTGCATTTCTTTGATAAAAAAAATAAACCGCTTGAATTCGAGAACTGTAATAAAGTGTTGTGTGGTTACTATTCTGTGAAGGACTTCTTGCAGCCGGCCTTTCAAAACCTTTTTAAAAATCGGCATAATATTGGCCACCTTCCAATCTTCAGGTACTACAGATAATTTTAGCAACAGGTTACAGATCACTAACAGCAGGCCAGCATTTTCATGTCAGAGTTCTTTTAGTACTCTGGGATGTATATCATCTGGTCCAGGTGATTTATCACTTTTTAACTTGCCGATTTGGCTTAGTAAATTTTCCAGTTTCACCGAGATATATTTTTGATAGGGGGCGTGGCATGGGAGGGGAATGTGTGTGGGAATGTCATCTGGCTAGCATGTTATATTTAACATGTTTTAACTAGATAATGCAGAGCTTAGCAGCTCCTAAATAGAAGGCAATAATTAGGGAATTCTATAAGTGGCATCTACACTAATTGCAGCTAACGACACCTAAGTTAAGGATCCAGTGCATTTGCCATGGAAGAATTACTACTGCGACTTTGTAAAAGGGGCCCTTAGGAGTTTAGCATTGATTTTTAAAACTAGGCTCATAGATCTCAGCAAATGAATGCCAGTTCTAAATTTATAAATCAAATCAACACACTAATAATAAATTTTTTATCAAGGTGCCAAAATATTCAATTCATAGATATAGCCAGAGTATAAACTTTCTTAAGGCTATGAAGCCACCTTGTGTAATTTTAACCCGACCCTCAGTGGCACCACTCAGGACTCAAACTTCTCATTGTCCTGAACTTTATGTGTCTGCTCGTCATCGGGTCATTTATTATTTATTATTTCATAGAGCTTTCTGCTATTTATATTTATTCTTTTCTTATAAAGATATTCTCTTATAAAGATAAATACTTAGCTTAAAATATGGCTAAGTCTTCTTGGTTAGAGATGTCAGCACTAATAAGGGATGTCAAAGCCGACATGTTTCGCCTCGCTTGCTTTTTCAAGGCTCAATCCCTACAAATAACCAACAAAATCATAAGTTAAAACCTATTTCAATTGTAACAAAGTGTAACAAAGTAAGTTCTTACATGGCTCCAAATAGAACGTGTTTCAATTGTATTGTTCAAGAAACAAGCTCTTTCTTAACCAAAAGGCTTTTAAATTGTTACTCACCCTTAGCCATCTACTTCCGTTGTAACAGTCAATACTTTACAGCGCGGCCGACAGCGTTCTTTGGTTTAAATATCATAGGAGATCCAATCAGCCAGAAGACACGTGATGACGTGTCATCTGACGTGCCGGTGCTCACGTTACTGTAACTTGTTCCTTACTCCTTATTATTCTTTTTCTAGCTCCTCCCACTACTCTATTCTTCTGACTAAATCAGACTAGAGATAGCCATTCAAGCTCTGTATTCAGCCCATAAGGGGTAACTGTATTTAATGTGTAAATCCAACGTTGTTCTTTGTAGTTGAGTTTTTCTTCCATGTTATCCACCCCCTCCCCCTCTTTTTCATTCCAATGATCGATAACCCTCCATTTTAACTGGCTGGAATCATGTTGATGAATTATGCAATGTTCGACTATCGGAGCTTGCAACGTTTTTGTTTTTATCCTTGACTTATGCTCATCTAGTCGCACATGAATAGGACGAGATGTCCGTCCCACATATACAAGATTACATGGGCGGATCAAAATATAAACTACATTTTCCGTCTGGCAAGTTGTATTTGTGAATGCCATGATGATTTTCTTAATTTGAGGATCTGTCCATGTACTACCCTCAATGGTGCTGTTGCACCATTGACAGCTCCCACATTTACTATGATTACCCACTATGGTTTCATACCTAAAACCTAGTTTTTGTTGAATCAAAATCTGACCTATTGATTTGCCTTTTCTAAAAGCAAACATTGGAATCTCTGCAAAAACATTGTGAAGTTGTAATATTTGCCAGTATCGTTTTATCTGATTTATCAGTGCCTTAGCTGCTTCAGAATACGGAAGCACGCAAATGAGTCTATCCTCTACTTCAGCGTGACTTTTCTCTGTTAGTAATAATTCTCTATTGGCATATTTGGCTCGTAAATATGCACGGTGAATGGATTTCGCTGGATATCCTCTAACTTTGAACCTTTCCTGTAAATCATTAGCCGCTTCTTTAAAATCTCTAATGTCTGAAGATACTCTTCTAAGTCTAAGGAACTGACTAACTGGAAGGTTAAATTTGAGATGGTAGGGGTGGTAGCTTGAAAAGTGTAGTAATGAATTTCGGGCTGTAGATTTCCTAAAGAGTTTTGTAGTCAGCTGAGCGTTTTCTTTAATAAGACGCATGTCCAAAAAAATCAAGTGTTTTAGTGTCATAAGTAGGAGTAAACTGAAGATGAATATCCCTAGTGTTAATCCAAGTAAGAAAATCTAACAATTCCTGCTCTGTGCCCTTCCAAAGAAAGAAAATGTCATCTAAAAACCTTTTCCAGACCAAAATGTTTTTAAAGAAAATAGAAGGATATATCTCATTCTCCTCAAATTTATTCATATAGAGGGTGGCCACTGAAGGAGCCAGAGTGGCCCCCATTGCCACCCCTTGAGTCTGTTGGTAATAGACTCCTCTGAATTCAAAATAGTTTTGTTCAATAACCCACTGAGATAATTTCATTAGAAAGTCCGTGCTGATACGTTGGTCCCCCTTTCTTTTAGTTAGAACCTCTTTCACTACTTCAAGTGCCCCTTGTTGGGGAATTTTAGTGTATAAAGAGACCACGTCAAGCGTTACTAGAAATGTTGTTAACTCAATATGTGTAGTTTGGGTTAAAATCCTAAGAAAATGAGAGGAGTCTTTAATATAAGAAGAAATCTTAATCACTTCCTTCCTTAAAAAGACGTCTACAAATTTAGAAAGGGGTTCTAGAAGAGACCCCCGTGTATTCACGATAGGTCTACCTGGTGGATTAATTTGGCTCTTATGTATTTTGGGGACAAAGTAGATCGTCGGGGTTCTAGGATCTCCTATGATATTTAAACCAAAGAACACTGTTGGCCGCGCTGTAAAGTATTGACTGTTACAACGGAGGTAGATGGCTAAGGGTGAGTAACAATTTAAAAGCCTTTTGGTTAAGAAAGAGCTTGTTTCTTGAACTATACAATTGAAACACATTCTATTTGGAGCCATGTAAGAACTTACTTTGTTACACTTTGTTACAATTGAAATAGGTTTTAACTTATGGTTTTGTTGGTTATTTGTAGGAATTGAGCCTTGAAAAAGCAAGCGAGGCGAAACATGTCGGCTTTGACATCCCTTATTAGTGCTGACATCTCTAACCAAGAAGACTTAGCCATATTTTAAGCTAAGTATTTATCTTTTTAAGAGAATATCTTTATAAGAAAAGAATAAATAGAAATAGAAATAGCAGAAAGCTCTATGAAATAATAAATAATAAATGACCCGATGACGAGCAGACACATAAAGCTCAGGACAATGAGAAGTTTGAGTCCTGAGTGGTGCCACTGAGGGTCGGGTTAAAAAATTCTAAAAATTATATATATATATATATATATATATAAAATTACACAAGGTGGCTTCATAGCCTTAAGAAAGTTTATACTCTGGCTATATCTATGAATAGTCCTAAATTTATAAGCATAACTTTTCAGCTGCAAAGATAAATTTTCAACTACAAGGTTATGCTGCTATGTTTGGATGAAGATAGGGCACAAATTTAGAAGCATAACTTAGTGGCATAAATTTAGGAGCTCAGCTGTTTTTGGAATATCAAGCCCATAAAATTTACTAGTAACACAATAGACATAAACCCCTGGATTCTATAAACATCCCATAAATTTCCACAAGCATAATTGCACACTATCTTGAGATGCAACTAAATTGGCTAACGAGCCTGTGAGGAATTAAGGGGTTTTCCCTCCCTAAGACTGCAGTTATGCCATTGGGCAGCAGGGGGTATCAGACAAATCAGGGACCACTACCTGTCCCAGAATGCCCTGAGCTTTGCAGCTCAGTGCTGAGATCTATTAAGGAAGGGATAAAGCCCTGCTGAGTCAGAAGGATAGAACTCAGGCAGGGAGGAATACTTCTGCCCCAGACTCATTGGGGTGAGATCCCTAGCTGTGGGCTGAGGAAAAGCCATGGGAAGTCAAGAAATATGGCAAGGGCTGTTAGAAGAGCTGACAGTGCAAGACTTTTGGTACATGGCTGGCCACGGTAAGCAAATCTTGTTATGCTGAGGATTGTGGACTATGTATGGGTCTGACTGGGACCATCCCTTGAACCTTGCTTAAGAAAAACTGTTTATCCTTGAGCTGAGAAAGGATTTTGCCTTACCAGAGTCTGTGAGGTAAGGCTCAGGTCTGTACTTAATAGAAAAATCTGTTATACCTGCAAGAGTGCAGTGTCCAGGCTGTTTGTGTTAGTGGACACCACATCCAGGAAAACCCAGGGTCATGGGAAGGGCATGGGGGGGGGGGGTCGGGCTATTCACTAAAGATGTATGCAGTATTACTGAATACCAGAGATCCACGCCTAACTTATGTGCCAAGATTAACGCCAGGTATCAGTTGCCAAAGTTTGGCCTGGAAATTGGCTTTGAATGTGATTCTATAAACGGAGTGCCATTTATAGAATATTGCTCCATGTGGATTATTTTGGGTGCCTTTTTTTTTTTAAGCACCATTTACTTAATCTAGTCCCAAATGACAGATGGGAGGGCACATGACTCTTAACAGGAGGAAGCAATGAAGCACGCAGATGTCATTCTTAAGCTGGCTCTGTCAGGCTAGCCCATATCCAGGCACAGCGTGATCACAGAGGGGTAAGGCACTCTATAAGCAATCATGATGGGAAGACATGACTATAGAAGAGAGAATTTTAAGCTATTTTAAATTTATTGTGAGAGGATTCTAATCAAAGAGACAGAGAAAAGCCATTCCACAGACAAGGGAACAATGACTCCAGAGGCAGAAGGCTTAGCCAGAAACATGCACCGGCTTCTGTCTCTTTTAGAGCTTTTCTTTTGGACAATGATATATTTGGAGGGGGTAAGGGCCAAGTTCATCTTTTGCAACATATCAATTTGTACCTCCTAGAGAGCTGGATAGCAGGAACTGAAACTGGGACAAATAAATAAAGGTAAGAGTTACTAATCCGCAGCTGTGGCCTAACTGAGGTGATAGTGATTGCTGCTTAAAATAATCATCTCCACTTTCATATCTGAATTCTTGAGAAGGGATCTTGCAGCGTGCTCTAATTAGATCATCAGGAAAAGAGACAGAGTTTTCAGAAAAGCAATGGATGCGTTGTTTAGTGTTTTTTTGTCTTCTTAATCAAGGCAGCAGGGTGCCAAGGCTTCTCTCAGCCGCATGCTTCGGCCCTCCATCACCTCCATTGGACTAGTACACAGTCCACGTGTCACTCTAAAGCAGCAAAGAGCTGCACCTTAGAAAATAATCTGGGTCCCCTGGAACAAGGTGCACAATGTTGTCACTGAGCCACTGCCAACTGTGAGAACAAGATGTAACTTTGAGGTTAATTTGTTTGACAGTACAATGGTACAAGCCTGCCTCATTTAAGTTAGGAACTTGCTGTGTTTTAAAAATTACAGAGAAAAACCAATGATGTTTTTGCATGACTCTGCTTCGAATACAAAATTATACAATTCCTCTCCACCCAGCAAATTTAAAGCAAGTCTGTAATTTAAATATATTTTCAAACACTTACACCCCCCTGGCTGGAGGGACTAATTCCAAGCTGAATGTTGTTTTGTAGCATTTCAATGCTTTGCTTGTTATTTTGAAAGTGATATTTCTAAAATTGCTTTAGTAAATCACTAGTATCCTATTAAAAAATCTAAATTTTGGCATTGTTTACAGGATCTTATTTTTCAACTAAAACTAATTGATCCATGGAGATTGATGCACATGGATATGCATTCTTACACCTTCTTTTCTCCTCCTCACACGTCATACTCCAGAATCGATTTCTTATTGACTAGTTACTCCCTCGCCGATAAAATAGACACTTCAGACATCCATCAAATTACGATATCGGATCACGCCTCAATACTGTTGACCTTTAAAAATATTCATCCCTGCTATCGGATGCAACCTTCATTGAACATATCAACATAAAATAATTATTTGAATTTAACAAAGTGTCTGACACTTCTTGGTCTAATACTTGGGATATCTTACGCCTCAAAAAGAAGGAAAGTAGTGTTGCTTTACAGGCCCTGGAACAACGAATAATAACTAGAGTCTCTTCACTTTAATGACTCATCGAACCCGAAGCTACAGGATAAACTCCACAAGTTAAGATATGAATATAATTTATTTCTCAGTACTATTGCCTCAAAAGAAGTATTCATGAAATCTGCACACTACTAAGCAAACGTAAAATTGTTTTATCCGATATTTGAAGAAATATTTTTTTTCATTTTTGAAATAGCTTATTTAGTATTTTCTTTCAGTTTGATGATAGAATTAGCTGAGGAAACTAAAGTCTATTAGCATAGCAGTTAGTTTAGAGAGCCTTTTGCTGTTCACATAAGAGGACTAAATTCAGTAAATAGTGAAAATTAAATCAACTTAAACGCACGAATAATGGGGTAATTGAAGGGTAATTCCATAACAGGGTCCCCAATGTAAGCGCTGGTTATGGCATCTCTTGTAAGCCTACTCTATAAAGAAAAGCAGGAGCCTACTTTTCTTTATAGAATACCAGCACAAATAAGTCGTATCTGAAAAACATATGTGCATTACGACCTAGAGAGGATAGCACGCACGCATTCAATAATACAATTCAATGATTTTGCATGCACCTGTGTACTCTGCCTTTTCTCCACCCAAAATCCAGCAAAATATGTGCCATCAAGTTCCAGTGCATAATTTTCTGTTAGGTGACATTCTATATAAGGTCTCTTATATGCATAAGTGGCCATTTATGCATGTACATGACTACAATATTAATGAATAAATCTATTCCGCTTGTGCAATGTAAGAGCATAAGGTAGTGGACATTGCACATTCCCCTCTGAAGTTTTTTGCCGATGATGTGGGTGGAGGAGGTTTGAGCATTTTCATGCTCTGCCATAATATTACCCGAGGCTTTTTCTTCCATTGGGGATAGTGCTCTTACATTGCACAAGCGGAATAGTTTTATTCATTAATATTTATTTAATCCACTTCCACCTCTTTAGTTGTACATGACTACAATACATAGATATAGATACATAGACACATAAATAACCCCCTACAAAATACCGACTAGTTGACCTAGTACTGGGGTAGGCAATTCCGGTCCTTGAGAGCTGGAGCCAGGTCAGGTTTTCAGGATCTCCACAATAAATATACATGAGATAGATTTGCATCTCAAGGAGGCAGTGCATGCAAATCCATCTCATACATATTCATGGTGGAGATCCTGAAAACCTGACCTGGCTCCGGCTCTTGAGGACCGGAATTGCCTACCACCTTACCTAGTATATAAGATGTCATGAAAATGAGGACATATTTTGTCAGGGCTTGCATGGGGGGTGGGGTTTAGTAGAATATGGGCAGAACACACAAGCAGATGCATAGATTATAAAATATTATAATTTATACCCATATAGGACAAATTTTGGTACAGACATGTAGAGCCGGATTCTATAAATGGTGCTAAACATGGGTCACAAACATAGGAGAAAGTTCCTTCTCACATACCAATTTTAAATATTCATGATTTTATATTCATAAATCCATTTTAGTTTATTTTGTACACATTTTGTGAGTGTTTATATATTTATGTTTTTTATATTATAGACTCCTAATGAAGGCTGTTTAGGCCGAAACACAGATGTGTCGAGTCTCTATTGGAATTGAATAAAAATTTCTAGAACCCAGAAGTCGCCTTTGCTGTGGGTTTTTTGTTTGTTTGTTTGTTTTTTGCTAAAACATGGGCTAGAAAAGATCAGTGTTGTGTGATTCTATAAAGGGCACGCACCCTTTACAGAATCACACTTAGGGCTCCTTTTACTAAGGTGCGCTAGCGTTTTTAACGCACGCAGCAGATTAGCGTGTGCTAACCCCACGCTACACCGCTAGAACTAACGCCAGCTCAATGCTGGCATTAGCGTCTAGCGAGCGCTATTCTGCGCGTTAAAGCCCTAACGCAGCTCAGTAAAAGGAGCCCTTAGAGCCAGTACTTAATGCACTTCTCCACTGTCAATTCAAGACTTTGTTCCTTTCATCTAGCTGCCCTGTATGCCACGCCCCTCCCTTTCCCTTGTTTAAAAGCAGACTGCTAACCCACCTTTTTGATCTAGCTTTCAAACCATAACCCTACTCCCCATTGCCCTAGCCAGCAGATTAACATTTCCCCCTAACTCAGTGATGGCTAACCTTTCTGAGCCCGAGTGCCCAAACTGCCGCACAAAACCAAAGAATTTCCTCAAAGTGCCAGCACGTCAATTAAACCTTAATAACAAGATTTTAGTATCTAAAAACTCTTTATAAAGTTGCCTGAACCAGTGATTCCCAACCCTGTCCTGGAGGAACACCAGGCCAATCGGGTTTTCAGGCTAGCCCTAATGAATATGCATGAGAGAGATTTGCATATGATGGAAGTGATAGGCATGCAAATTTGCTTCATGCATATTCATTAGGGCTAGCCTGAAAACCCAATTGGCCTGGTGTTCCTCCAGGACAGGGTTGGGAAACACTGGCCTGAACTATGTAACATCATTTTTAAAGGTTGGAATCTTTGTATTGTCAGAGAATCAATTTGATTCACAATCCTTTGGTTTTCATTTCAATTTATTGGCAATTTATAATGTTTTAATGATTTCATTCAATTTAATGAATTTAGGAAGAATTTGATTCAGTTACACAATATATTTTAAATGTATTATTCACATAACATGTCAAATGTATCCTGAGTAAAAAAAAAGATAAACTTCTTAAAACTGTTAACTGTGTCAAGACTCTGTGTGCATTCCCAAAGAGTCTATACATGTTTTTTTGTAAAATTTACAATCAAATTAGAAAACAGTTAAATCATTACATTTCTAATAATATGATGTAAAGAAAACAAAAGAGCTTTCAATTAAACCAACCGTTTTTATTGGAAATTCCAGATTGGAATACAACAGGGCCATGTAAAGTCCCTTTTTTAAATAACATCTTTAAATAATATTTAAATAACTTAGAAAGTGTCTTAACTGCAAACTGAAAACACTGCTTCATGTAAACATATGCATTGGGCATGCTCTGAAAAAAATTAATGTGATTTTTGTTGTTGCATGCATGCTGATAACTTGTCAATCCTTGGCTCATAGTGCGTTAATTTCAGAGCAACACATGCAGCACTCATGTCATCTGTTAATCTGTTTCTAGCATCAGATTTTATATGATTCAAAGCCGAAAACAGCTGCTCACAAGCATAGGATGACCCAAACAAAGTAAGAAGAGCAATCCCAAGTGCTTTCATGGACTTAAAATTGTCTGGCAGAGAATTCCACGCTTTTAGGATTTCATTTTCAGAACTGCTAGCAGTGATTTCATTTGTCACCCTTTCACACTCAATACGTTCAAGAGCCGCACGCAGGTCATTGAATTTACTTTTCCAGATAGAGCTTTCTTGAAATTCCAGTAGCTCCATTTCCAAATTTTGAATATCCAACCACTGTAAGCAGGAAAGATCAAGATCTTCAAATGTGGACTTTTCTGGGGAAGTTATAAATGAAAGGGTTGTCTCCATCTTACGGAACTGAGAAAATCTTTTACTAAAATTCTCCTTTGCTTCGGCTACAATGGTGGAATATGCTTTGTGGATTTCCTGGTGTTTTTTATGACTGTCCACAAATGTTGTAGAATTATCCAAATGTATTTTTAGGTTGGGAAAATATTTTAGCTGTCCACTCTCAAGGTCTTTTTCAAAAACATGCAATTTTCTCTCAAAAGCTTTGATGTCACTAAACATGCTTTCTGCTGTTTTTCCCATGCCTTGTAATTTTTTGTTTAGTACATTAAAGTGGTTAGTAAAATCTGTAAAGAACATGAGGTTGGTAAGCCAGGCCATGTTGGTGAGTTGAGGATAGTCTTCCCCCTTTTCGTTCATAAATAGCCTAACTTCTTCCAAGCAGGCCACAAATCTCTCTAACACTCGTCCTCTGCTCAGCCACCAGACATTATTGTACATCAGTAAAGTGTTATATTGTGCTTGAACCTCATAAAGAAGGGCTTGAAATTGTCGAAAATTAAGAGCACGCGCCATGATGAAGTTCACCATTTTTGTTACATCTTTGAGGACATCGTCAAGTTTTTTGCTGCTTTCTTTGGCGCAGAGAGCCTCTTGATGTATTATGCAGTGAAATTGAATCAGTGGATGTTTTGCTTCCTTAGCAAAGAAATGAATGAATCCTGATGTTGTCCCCACCATGCTAGGTGCACCATCGCTAGTAACTGAAACTACTTTTTCTGGACTTATGTCTAGTGATGAAAAATCCTCCATCACAGCATTGTGGATATCTATCCCTTGTGTTCTTCCAGGCAAAGACAGCAGTTTTACCAGCTCTTCTCTCATGATGTCACCAGTAGCATAACGCAAAATGAGCGCTAGTCTTGCATGGTTAGTAATATCTGTACTTTCATCCAAGCACATGGAGTAGAAGGGTGCTTTTTGTAAGTCGCAAGTAAGCTGTTGACTAACATCAGCAGCCATTCGCAGAACCCTATCTTTTGCAGTATTTCTGCTTAGCAGCATCTCAGAGATGCGCTGCACAATTTTATCCTTGTTTTGGAAATCATGGAAGAGTGAATTACTCCCAGCCAAAATTGCCTTTTTGATAAAATCTCCATCAGAGAGGGGCTTACCATGTTTTGCCATGCACAGTGAAATTTGAAAGCTGGCAACTGTAAGATGATTAGTTTTTGAAAGATAGTTGCTAAAACTAAGAGACTGGGAGTGATATTTCTTTAATTTTCCTACAAGGAACTCTTTTCTTTGAGCTAAACCAAGTTCAGCAACACTGTTATGGTTGGTCTCAAAGTGACGTTTGACACTTGATGTGCGAGACACAACACTTTCATTACACATAATACACAATGCTTTCCCACTGCGTTCAATCACTCCATATGTCTCTGTCCAGGCCTCTTGGAATGGTCTTCCACTATCTGTTTTTGCTTTTTTTGCTGTACTCATTTTCTTTGTTCAAGACTTCAAGTCTACAAAAAGATAAAATTTGTATAATAAAAAAAATCTAATGAAGTGCTGTATACAAATCCGTCCCCATAAAAAAATATGTGATTGGGGAATTTTACTAATTGTAGACATCCGTTTTGGTCAAAAAATATACTGTCCGGGTGAAAACCGGACTTGTGTAACCTGAGTGTATGGGAAAAGGACTTTTATTTTTTATTATTGGAGTCTTTGTTATTTTATTATGATGTTTACAAAAGCACTGTGAAGGGCCACATATACACTTTACTGTTTTTTTGCTATATTGAGTTTTCCATAAGGTACAGCGCAGAGGATTAGTGTGTTGGTTGTTCACAGAGAGCCCAGCCCTCCTCTCAGCTTACTGAACTTCTCTATGCAATCATCATAAGCAGCTTTTTTATTTCCTCGAATTTAGCATGTCCCCCATGGAAGATACAGAGGTTTTTACAGAGGAGCACATTATTAGACACATTAACTTCCCTCCTCACCTCTCTAGCATGGGAGCACTAGGAACTGTTCCTGATTACAGATGTCACATGTGGAGTCACACTACAGCCTCACTGAGTTCCTGTGACAGACTGTGTGAAGCTTCTCTTCCTCCCCCCACTTCCCCCTCACACACTGCCTGGCTCATAGGATACTAAGGGGAAGATAGGCAGGCTAAACATCCACTCACAGGACTGCAGCCAGCACAGGAGGATGGGCCGCGGCCCACCGGGACAATGCCCGGTCCTCCCAATGGCCAGTCTGGCCCTGTTGCCAGGTGAGCTGCAAAGCAGACACCGGCACACTCACCTCCCGCCGCGCCGCATATCTTAATTGCGGACTAGAGAGTTGCTGCTGTAAGAAGGTAATTTAGATTCGCGGTTAAGGGCAGGGAAGTTTGTCGGACCAGGGCTGTTGTCGGTCAGTCGGGTTAGCGCCACAAAAGTAAGGGGACCTGGCCGGCTGTGCTGCACACGGGGCGGGGCGGACCGCCCCCCTCCCTTGGTAGCCACTCGAGCCACGAGGCTACTCCTCCTTACCTACCCTGCCTGCAGTACAGAGCCAAACGGAAGTCTTCCCAACGTCAGCGTAGACGTCGGAGGGAGGGAGGGCTTTGTTTACCGATGTCAGCGCTGATGTCGGGAAGACTTCCATTCGGCTCTGTGCTGCAAGCAGAGCAGGTAGGGAGAAAAGCCGAGCGACTTAGTACATCCAGCCCCGCAGGAACCCCGCGATCTTTGGAGGCGTCCCCACGGGATCCCCGCGACCCGTGCAGCTCTCTATTGTGGACCTTCCCGCGTGCCAGCTGCAAGGCCTTCGCGTGCCACAGCTGGCACGTGTGCCATAGTTTCGCCATCGCTGCCCTAACTGTATCCATGGCATCCTGTTTGTCTTGTCTGTTTAGATTGTAAGCTCCTTCGAGCAGGGATTGTCTCCTTCGTGGCTCTGTACAGCATTGCAGACATCTGGTAGCGCTCTAGAAATAATTAATAGTAGTAGTTGTAGTTAATTATTTTGTTGTAAACTCATAACAATTTATTGCAAGTCAAAATCTTTCTAATTACAGTAAAAATATGTCTTAAACTACTTTTCAATATAATCCCCATTGATGTCCAAGCATTTTTGAGACCAGTAGTCATGATTGACAATCCCATAATTAAAAAAAGTTTTCCTCTAGTTGTTGAAAGTTTCATGGACGCCGTCATCGGTCTGCATGGGTTTTCTGCCCAAGAATTCCTTTAGTTTTGGGAAAGTCTGATGGCACCAGGTTTAGGCTGTATGGAGGATGGTCCAGTATCTCCCATTGAAATTTCTGCAACACTTCTGTTGTGTTTCAAGCAATATGAGGACATCATTCTTTTCTGTTTGTGTTCTGGTATCAACATTCTTGGAACCCGCCTCACACAAATCTTCTTGTAGTGAAGGCGATCAATAACAATTTCGTAAACAACAGAACGAGAAACATAAGAAAAAGCCGCATGAAGCTCATCAATTGTGAATCTCCTGTTCTGCTGAATGTGTGCATCAATTGCAGATGACAGACGGACGTCCAGATCTTGCTTCATCGTGCATGTTTGTTCTCCTTCGTTAGACAACTGACACCATTTCTGTACATTTGCCTCATTCATTATACCCTCACCGTACAATTCATTTAGCTGTCGATGAATTTCAGCTTGGCAAATGTTCTTTGCATTTAAAAAACAAATCACCAATCGCACCTCACAATTGGAGGGATTGTGAAATTACATCTGACCCAGACTCATAAGCCACTCCAACCACTAGATTCATGGTGGAAAATGTGAACCCATAAAAAAACCCCAAACCCTACTGTATTGCCATATAGGTGCCACCTGCAGCCATAACGGCTACTGGGTTGTAGACAGGTAGGCATAGTGGGTTTTGGGGGGCTCACAATAACCTATAAGAGAGTTCTGGTGAGAAGTTTATGTGGCACCCTTTTTTGTGAAGTTCACAGCAGTGCCCTGTAAGGGGCCCCTCTTCTCTGTTGCCATGTCTGGGTGGCCAGTCCATCACAATGCTGGCCCCTCCTATGTCCAAAAGGTCTTGTTCTAGGCGTTTGGGACTTGGATGAATTTTTGGTCAAGAATGTGGTATAAACATAGACGTAGTGCTGGTCTGGGCAATCAAATGCCTGGATGTACAGACAGACGATTTTTGGGGAAAAATATTTTAGATGTACTTTTCGAGAATAGACATTTTGCTGCTGTCGACTTTGGGCAACTAGCACCCTATGTCCAAATCGGACTTAGACTTTTTAAAAAATTATGTCCCTCTAACTGTATTAGATAACCATTTAGATCCTTAGGGAGACAGAACAAGAAACAAAAGGAATGGTAAGTATTAATACAGAATATAGCAAAAGGGTGAAACAAGGCAATCTTCACTTTACAAAGATTCATATATTCCACAAATACCCCTTTGAGTTTTTCACAGATCACAAAGTCAAAGAGAACTAGACATAACCTGGGAGATGATAATATAGGTAAACAGGAATAATGTGATGAAGCTGTTTAAGCAATCAAAATTTTCTTAAAAGGAAAAGTCTTTAAGGCCTTTCTAAAAAGTGCATAATCCTGTGTCTCTTTAATTTGAACAGGCATTGAGTTCCAAATAGCAGGAGCATTAGATGCAAAACCTGCAGAAAAGATAGTTTCATTTTTCACGTTATTGGGATTTGGAAAATGACAAAGCATGTGATCATGAAGACATTTTTATTGAACTGAAATCTGAACCCCACTCGGCTAAGTAAGCAGGAGCCAATCCATAAAGGATTTAAAAATTGTTGTACACATTTTAAACTCAATTTTAACTTCAACTGGTAGCCAATATAATTCCACCAACAGTGGGCAGACTATTATGTTTATGGGCTGAATATAGTCTCATCTGATTATACTAACACAGGCAGGCAGCAGGCTCTTGGATCCCTCAGCCCAAACCATCAGAAGGTTTGAGGCCTGTCCTAAATTTCTTATGGGAGGTCTCAAGACAGACGTATTGGTAAGACATTCCAAAGCAATGGTGCAACAAAGAAAAAGACAGAACATCTGGCTGTTGTGTCAGAGACAGGGGGAATTGACAACATGTTCCCATGTTGAGATAGGAGGGAATGAAATGCAATATAAGGAAATCTCTATAGAATGGCACTTAGCACTAAATTTTTTGGTGTCATTTTTGAGCCTCTTTTATTGAATTCCTTCCATTCTGCTTGGTTTTCTATATACAGTATATTCTGGAATAGGGTTACCATATATCCAGGAAAACCCAGATATGTACTTGCTTTAGAGGACTGTTCAGTTGTCCGGATGTTTTTTTTTTTTAAGAAGTCTGTCTGGGTTTAGCCGGCTCTCCTGACTCCCTCACCTACCTCCTCCCTGGCTGCTGTAATTCAATCTTTGGGTAGCTGGCAACAACAATGAGATAAGCCTGCTGCTGATAGCCTACCCCAGAAGCTGCCTTTCTGCAGCTCCCGCTTACATGGGAACATGAAATCGCTACAGAGATGCAGCCTCTAGAGCAGGCTGGTGACAGCAGGCTCACCTCATTGTTGCTGTCAGCTGCCCGGACATTGAATTATAGTGGCTGGGGAGGAAGTAGGTGGGGGAGTTGGGATCTACAGAGGGGAAGCAGCATCGGAGGTTGGAGGAGAGAGGGGGCTGGAGAAACATCAAGGAAGGAGAGAGGGCTGGAGAAACATCATGGAAGGGGGGCTGGAGAAACATGGGGAAAGGGAGGTTTGAAGAAATAGCATGGAGGGAACTGGAGAAACAACATGGGGTGAAAGAGGGAGTGCTGAAAAACAGCATGGAAGGAGGAAGGGCTGGTGAAGCATTATGAAAAGGAGAGAGTGCTGGAGAAAAGAGCATAGAATAGGGTGATATTGAATGGGACGGGAGAACTAGAAACATCAGGAGAGGAAGTTGGAAGGAGAGAGAGAGAGAGAGAGAGGGGGGAACCTGCAAAAAAAAAGGGGGGGGGGAATGGTGGTGTTGGTGTTGGAAGGACAGAGAGAGAGAGAAAGAAAGAAAGAAGCACCCACAGGAGAGGGGGTTGGATGGAGAGAGAGGGAGGGTTAGAGGGAGGGAGAGAGAAACACTAAAAATGTACAGAGGAAGGGAAGAGACCAAGGAAATGGGTGAAAGGTTGGGGGGGGGGAGAGAATTGGGCAAACTGTGGGTGGGGCTGTGAGTGGAGTATGGGCTGTGGATGAAGTGTGGGCGGGTTCATGTGTCTCTTTTTTGTCTTCACAAATATGGTAACCCTATTCTGTAACTATGCAGAGTTAAATGTCCTACTAAGATCATACTATAAGGGTTTGGGTATATGTTCTGGATCATATTGGGTACTGTGCAAGTGTTCTTTTGGCTAATATTCTCTTGATTTAGCTGACATTCTACAAGCAATATTTCTCATAATATAGTCAGCTGAAAACCTGAAGGTTGTGAACCTATTCCCTAAGTTAAACCTAGAAAGCAGTGCCTAGCCCAGACATGGGCAACTCCGGTCCTCGAGGGCCAGAATCCATAAGGGTTTTCAAGATTTCCCCAATGAATATGCATGATATCTATTTGCATGCACTGCTTTCAATGCATATTCAGGGTGTCCAATGTCGGTCCTCGAGGGCCGTAGTCCAGTCGGATTTTCAGGATTTCTTCAATGAATATACATGAGGTCTATTTGCATGCACTGCTTTCATTGTATGCTAATAGATCTCATGCATATTCATTGGGGAAATCCTGAAAACCCGACTGGATTGCGGCCCTCGAGGACCGACATTGGACACCCCTGCTCTAAGCAGAGTGGGAGTCCTCCAACTGCATTGCTGCCAGTAGGAGGTGGTGCTTCAATATTGTGTTGTCAATCACTAGGGACAGGCAGGTTCCCTGGAGTCCTGCAGTGTTTGCCTGTCCCTCACTACTGAAAATGTGATAGTGAAACAGCACCTCTCATTGGCAGGACTGTAGCTGGAGGACTCTTGCTCAGTTTAGAGGAAACGCTGAAGAAGCCCCACCAGCAGTATGTAGTCTTGCCCACAGTTTAAACTGGATGTAGGCTTACATTATCATTCGTGATGAAGATCCAATGAAAAATGTGTGTATATATTTGAGCAAAGTGAGAAAAGTCAAGAAGATTTTACATATTCTCAGTGATGCATTTATATATCCCATTCCACTTCTAACCATATCTTCCATCTGCCCATATGCCTTTTTAAGCATCTCTCTTAACCAAGTCAAGCTAGTGCTATTTTGCCTTTGCAGATGGTATATACAGATGAGGCTTCATGTGGTCTTCTGACATCTGCTTCTCGTTAATATTAATTAGCGAATCAGCAGAGGTAGCCCTCCAGAGTGGAGGAGTTAAAGCAGGGAACCATTGCAGCTTGTGGCCAGGTGTGAGGGAGAGCTGCTCAGCAGCCCTTTTCCCTCGACCTTGTATAATTTATTCATAAGACACCTGTTATAATTGTATAAACTTCAATCTGGGCTTTGCGATTATACAGTACAGTGTTATAGACTAAAACATTCCCGCCTCACTCTCTGCTAGAAACTCCCAAAGCATATCTTAGATCTTTGGGGGGGCTCCTGTTTGTAACATTACTGATGATCTATTCTAACAGCTCTTCTTATTTATTTATTTAGCCTGAAAGATTATTTATTTAGCCCGGAAGAGCAAGTTACACAAACTTTGTTTGCAGAGCCAAGCTGAAGGGGTATGGGTGAACTCCGAGTAAAACATGAGCGAAGCTGGATTCACATATTTAAAAAAAAAAAAAAAGCAATTCAATGGGTGCTAAAGGTTTGGAGTAGAGTTGCGCGGGGACAGAAAACCCACCCGTCACCATCTATCCCTGCGAGGAATCCTTCCGTCCCCACCAGGAATCCCCTCCATCCCTAACTGTCCCCGCGAGGAATCCCCTCCGTCCCCGCCTGTCCCTATAAACTTCAGAAATAGTTATTTCATTTAATTATGCTACTGAATTAAAGGCTCTGGTAGAGACCCATTTACAAATAAGCAAAGAGATTTTATTAATTTGGAAATATTAATTGGGAAGAATACATACTTTGTAAACGGGTTTCTACCAGAGCCTCTAATGTAAATATAAAATATAAATACTCAGCTGATGAGAACCCCCAAGCTGTCAGCTGAGGACTTCCTTTGCAGTTGGCCAGGGGTCCCTTTTGCCAAGCTTGGCAGGCAGCAGTAGCGTCCCTGAGTCACAGATGGCTCATGGATGCTGCCAGTGACTGCTGTGCTTGGTGGAGGGGAATTCTGGCTGTCTCTAGAGGAGGTCCTCTGCTGGCGGTGCTTGGGATCTCCACCAGTCACAGCAAGAATCAGCAAATACTTCAACACTGTAGAAATAAAACCAGAAATGCATTTCCTTTTCTTTTGAACACAATACAAAGACATCTGCTATATACATTTCCCAAAGCTAACATATTTTAGTCAATAAATTCTGTTTTTTTACCTTTGTTGTCTGGAGACTTATTTTTCCATAAAGTTGGTCCCAGTTTCTTTTTTCTGCTTTCCCATCTTCTGTAAATTCTTCTGTTGCTGTCCATTGGTTCCTCCTTCCATGGTCCAGCATTTATCCCTTTCTCATCTTTCGCCCCTGCCCACCAGTCTCATGCCCTACATTTCTCCTTCTATCATCCCTCTCCAGCACCATGCCACATCTCTCCCTCCATTCCCTTCACCACTGTGTCCAACATTCCTCCCTCTTGCATCCATTTCAATCTGTCCAACTGTTCCCTTTCCACCACAATATTTCTCCCTCTCACTCCTTCCTTATGACCAAAAATTTTCCTTTCTTCCATTCCCGTGTACACAACCATCTCTTTCCCTCCCTTCTTCTCTCCCAAGTCCATGCCATCTGTGTCCAAAAACGCACTCCCTCTCCCACCTCAGCATCTCTTTCCCTCCCTTTCTCCATCCTCTTTCCCAAGTTCATGCCTTGTGTCCAAAAACGCACTCCCTCCCCCACTTCAGCATCTCTTTCCCTCCCTTCCTCCATCCTCTTTCCCAAGTTCATGCCTTGTGTCCAAAACGCACTCCCTCCCCCATCTCTTTCCCTCCCTTCCTCCATCCTCTCTCCCAAGTTCATGCCTTGTGCCAAAAATGCACTCCCTCTCCCCCTTTTGTGTTCCGCCTCCCAGTCCTCATCTGCAAGCAAATTACCAGCAAAATGGAGCTCGAGCCGTGAGGTTTGCCTTCTATTCCCTGCCTGCACTGCCCCAGCACACATAGTCGACCGGAAGTCTTCCCCGATGTCAGCGCTGACGTCGGAGGGAGGGAGGGCTTTGCTTAAGCCCTCCCTCTGACGACAGCGCTGACATCGTGGAAGACTTCTGGTTGGCTGTGTGCTGCGGCAGAGTAGGTAGGAAAAAGAAGACGAGCCTCGCGGCTTGAGTTGCATCGAACCCCGCAGGATCCCCACAACCCTAGGAGGCGTCCCCATGGGATCCCTGCGACCCTAGGGGGTGTCCCCATGGGATCCCTGTGACACTAGGGGGAGTCCCCATGGGATCCCCGTGACCCAAAGGGGGAACCCGCGGGTCCTGCGGGATTCCCGTCGTCCCTATTCCCATGCAGCTCTCTAGTTTGGAGCCCAAAATCTAGGCACTAAGCTAGTATTCTATAACAGCACCTAGGCCCAGATTCTATAAATGATGCCTAAAGTTAAAGCATCTAGATTGGCACGCCTAGCCAATCTAGGCCCTAACTTAATTTTCTTAATTAGTGTAATTGGTGCAGATAATTGAAAGCTATTTTTAAAAAAACAACTGTTAGGCGCCCCCTCCTTACTATGCCACAGAGCATGTGGTCATTTAAATGCTGATATTCAGTCCCTAAGCAGCCAGGTTTACCACATAAATGAACTGCATACAAGCCTGTCTTATTTTTATGCGGAATATTGATCTAAGCTGCTATGTGTTAGCCAGCTTAAAAATAACTGAATATTTAAAGTCAATTCCTTAGCTGCCATTTCTATTTATGCCATGGTTCTCTCATGTCTGGACTACTGCAATGCTGCCTACACTGGTCTTTCATCCAAGCTTCTTATACATTTACAGTCTATATGGAATCTGCTTTATGTACATTCTCCCAAGCAAGTGGTCCATCGTGCCCAGCAGTCCGCTCACGCGGTGGCCCTTTTGGTCAAAGACCAGCACCCTAACTGAGACTAGTCCTTCTAGCCTATGTCCTTGTTCAGCATGAACTTGTCTAACTTTATCTTGAATCTCTGGAGGGTGTTTTCTCCTATGACAGATTCCGGAAGAGCGTTCCAGTTTTCGACCACTCTCTGGGTGAAGAAGAACCTCCTTACGTTTGTACAGAATCTATCCTCTTTTAACTTTAGAGAGTGCCTTCTCGTTTTCCCTACATTGGAGAGGGTGAACAACCTGTCCTTATCTACTAAGTCTATCCCCTTCAGTACCTTGAATGTTTCGATCATGTCCCCTCTCAATCTCCTCTGCTCGAGGGAGAAGAGGCCCAATTTCTCTAATCTCTCGCTGTACGGCAGCTCCATAACCATCTTAGTCGCTCTTCTCTGGACCCTTTCGAGTAGCACCATGTCCTTCTTCATGTACGGCGACCACCACCAGGGCGCCTCCCTCCCTCGCTAAGCGACTGGCAGCAGGTACTTAAATGCACAGCAGGCGAGTCTCAAATTAAAACCACCTTATTAGTGCAAAGCCCCAATGAACAAAATATAGGGTCAACAGCAGCAAAACCAGGATCCATGACCATATTCTGAGTGATCCCATCTTATACTGAGATGTGATAAATGGAGTCTACAGTGCGTGCACGTTACTTTATCGGTAGAAAGAGAAAAGGCGAATAGAATGTCTGTGAAACACTTTGTTCCACTGGTTGAATGCTTCAGTGTTCTGTCTGGGAAGTGCCAAGGATCTCTCAGTGGCTGGCTGGGCAGGCGCTTCCGTTCACTCTCTAGCCTCACATCTTATAAATAGTTTATGCTGTGTGAAACTATTAAACGTAATTTTAATCCCACTCATGCTGTTCGCTGCAAAGCCAGCTTTGATGTTGCTTGTAGAACGGCAATAGCACTGAAAGAAGGGGCAGAGAAGGCCTTTCTATTGCATATACCAAGTTCAGGAAAAAAAGAGTTAAAGGTACAGATATTTTCAGAGGAGAACTGAGTCAGAACACACCGAAAGTAAACACATTAACATTTTAGCAGTATGTCCACACAGTAGCACAAGAAATCAATACATATTATTCATTTTATTTGATGTCACATATCATCAACAATCTTCTAAGTAGTTTACAAAAAAAAAAAAAAAAATAGTACAAATGAAAGAGGAGACAATGGACAAGAAACAGACGGGAAAGGTAGGGAAAATAGAGAATGATCATGTTCAGGGGTACAGAAAACCAAGCAACAATACAAATGGGTATGGGGGACTCTAGAAAGATAGCGAACCAAATCATGCTGCCCTGGCAGGAAGTTAATTAGAAAAGGAACACAATCTGCAATCAATGAGGGAATTCCTGAGTAAGACAGAAGACCATAAAAGTAGACTGAAAACCTACCTTTTTGATATAGCCTTCAATTCATAACCCTACTCCCTATTAGTGCTGCCCGATTCACCGATTCGAATCGATTCAATTTTCAAAAAAATCAGCCTCCCGATTCAATGACCGACCCTTCCCCCGTGCCTTTCTAAAGCAGGAAATGCAGCGCTGCCTCTTGCTGGCCATCCGCTGCCGCTCCTGCTTGAGGGGGAAGAGTCAGTCAGAAAGGCCTCCTCCAGCTTCCCTGCTCTTACCTTCTTAAGGCTAACACGGCAGCCTGCAGGCTCGTTGGTGTTATAGCGATCCCTGCAGCTGCCCGTCATCCTCAATAGCACGTTCTCTCTGCTACGTGCTGCCCATGCTCTGACGTCAGGGACAGGATCGCGGCAGAGGGAACGTGCTGCTGAGGATGACGGGCAGCTGCAGGGATCACTATAACACCAACGAGCCTGAAGGCTGCCATGTTAGCCTAAAGGTAAGAGTGGGGAAGCTGGGGGAAGATACAGGCTTGCAGGGGGGAGCAGGCGTTCGCAGTGGCGAGCAGGCCGTAGAATGCCTTCAAGGCAGGGGGGTGGCAGGCCTTTGCGGGTGGAGCAGGTCTTCTCTGCGGGGAGCAGGCCAAAGAGTGCCTTCATGGCAGGGGGGCAGGCCTCTGCAGAGGGAAGAGGAAGAACAGTTCCTTCACAGTGGGGAGGCAGGCCTGTGCAGAGGGAGGAGGAGGAGGAAGGAGTAAGAGAGGGGAGGGGAGATGCCAGACCTGGGGTGAAGGGAAGAGAGAGACCAAATCAAAAAGAGGGGCAGGAAAGCAAAGGAGAGGTGCTGGCCTAAAGGAGAGAGGGAGAAGAAATGCAAGACCACAAGGGGAAGGGTACAAGAGGGACAGATACTACTCCAAAGTAGGTGGGCAGGATGCAGGATGGCAGGAGAGATAGTAGGAGAAAGCCTGTACATGGGGAAGGGGATACAGAAGGTAAGGAAGAGAAAAAGAAGAGGTAAGGAAGAGAGAAAGAAGAAGCTAGATATGGGGAGAGATAAGATGCTGGGCATGGAGGGAGCATAGGAATAGGGACACAAGGGGGACAGTACTGGAGTGGAGAATAGGGACAGGGACACAGAAGAGAGATGCTGGATGAAAGGGTAGTTGAGAAAAGGAGAAATGGTGGATCTGTGGATGGTGGGGTCCATCGATGGAGCTGCGGGGGGATGGAGATGAAAAACAAGAAAGATGCCAGACCTCCGGGGGAGGAAAGGGAAACAGAAAGGGAGGCCAGAGATGAAAGATGGATGAATAGCAAGAAGAAAGAAGGAGAGCCTGATCAGAAGACAACCAGACCAACATGGGACCAACATGATTTGAAAAATAACCGGACAAGAAAAGGTAGGAAAAATAATTTCATTTTCTGTTTTGTGATTACAATATGTCAGATTTGAAATGTGTATCTTTCCAGAGCTTGTGTTGAACCACGAACGTGAGCTAGGATTTAACAGAGAGAGAGGAAAAGTATTTTCTGTTTGTTTATTTTGTTTACACCACAGGACCAGTGTGGGTAGGAGAGGGCAAAGGGGGTGAAGAGGCTATAAAATAAACCCACCAGGATGTTTGGAAAAAACCACCCAATTGGGCAGGAAAATTGAATCGAATCAAATCGAAAAATCAATTCAATAGGCTGAATTGAATCGATTTGAAATTTTTTTTCCTGCTGCTCTCCAACCCAGCCAGCTGATTAATCGTTCCCCTTAACTGTATCCATGACATGTCTTTGGGAAGCAGAGCTGAGATTGTGATGTCATAATGCCTCCTTCCATCAATAAGAGACAACCTCATAAGTGATGCCAGAATGGCTTGATTGTCCTGTACTCCCCCTCTGCCCTCCAACCCAGCCCGCTGATTAACCGTTCCCCGTAACTGTATCCAAGACATCCTGTTTGTCTATCTTGGCTGTTTAGATTGTCAGCTCTTTCAAGCAGGGACTGTTTTCTTCTTCTTTGTGACTCTGTACAGTGCTGCATTTGTCTGGTAGTGCTATAGAAATAATTCATAGTACTAGTAGAAGATTTGGGGGTCCTTTTAAGCTACACTAAAAAGTGGCCTGTGTTATTTATAATATGTGGGTTTCCCTACTGTATAGCAACAAGGAAGTGAAAAATATACAGCCTGGACTCATCCCAATGCTTAAACACAGCTGCTACTATCGGCTACTTTGAAAGCCTGGTTGCTGAACCTAGAGGAACAGCCAGAAGGAAGAAGAGAGAGTTTTGGAGAAGTACAGGGGTGTAAGTTGAATAGAAGAAAGTCAGCTTCAGGAGCTCACACAGGACCTGAAAAATCACAAGTTTCAAGATTCAAAGTTTTTATTAGTATTTGATGGATCGCTTATTTAATTTACTAAGCGATGTACAATTATATAAAAACAGGGTTGTGAATACAGAAAAAATAACATCAAACTTACAAAATAAGACTAACATGAATCGTGGAGGATAGGAGGGAAAAGTTACAATTCCTTGTTAAAGCGAAAAAAGAGGAGGGGAGGGGAGTAAACGAGAGGGAGAGTAAAAAAGAACACAAAAAACCCTAAGACTTCTGGTTATTAGTCAATAAGTGAAAGATTGAATGCATCTCTGAAAAGATAAGCTTTTAAGATTTTTTTAAAGGGTGAAAGGTCTTTTTCGTCTCTGATGTATTGTGGTAGTGAGTGCCACAGTTAAGGGGCCATGACCGAAAACATATCGTGCCTTCTGGTGCCTATAATTTTCAGGGATGGAACAGTTAGGAGGTTATGAGAAGTTGAACGGAGAGACCGGGAAGTGTTATAAGGGGTAAGCATTCTGGTTATGAATTGAGGTTCGTTACAGATTAAAGATTTAAAAACTAGAAGTAGTATTTTAAAAGTGATACGATGGCTAATTGGAAGCCAATGGGAATCAATCATCAAGTGTGTGACGTGGTCATATTTTTTAGCATTATAGATGAGTTTAACCGCTGTATTTTGTATTATTTGGAGCCTTCTTTTTTCTTTTTGTGAAATATTGAGTAAGAGAGAGTTACAGTAATCGATTTTGGCTATGACCAGGGAGTGAATTAATATATTGATAGATTTAGGCTCGAGAAATTTAGATATCGAGCGTATCAGACATAGTTTGAAAAAGCATGTTTTAACTTTATTGCCTATATGGTCGTGAAATGAAAGTTTATCATCGACAATGACACCTAAAATTTTTAAGGAAGGTACCAGTTCTAAGAGAGTATCGTTAAGGAAAAAAAGGGTACTCGGGAGTTGTATCCTTCTTCCAAGTGAAAAGCATCGATTTGGTTTTATTAATGTTTAAAGCTAGTTTGTTGGAATTTAGCCAATTTTTTATAGTATCAAGTTTTTTATTGATTGCCCTAATTTCATCTTTATTTTCAGGATCTATAGGACGAAGGAGCTGGATGTCATCAGCCCAAGAGAAAACACACAGACACTGGATACTCTAGCTACAGTGTCTGTCACAGACAGGGGAAGAAGGAAGAAACTGTCATAAGCTTCTTTGGAGAAGAGAGAGTGCACTACTCCAGGAAAAAAGAACAATGGTAATCTCTCCTAAATTTAAATACACAGGGGACATATCTATCCCCAACTATAATACAGCACGGAGGTGGTTATTATACATGCTGTTTGGAATCCTATCTGAAAGCAGTAAGAGTTCCAACTGGGCTCCGTCACTCTGCTATATTATAATTGAACTGAACTTATCTTTGTCAGGCTTAGCAGTCTGATATCTTACTGAAATACCAGGTCTTGCAATAACATTAGCTATTTAAAAGAATGTACTATTTTTCTTATCTTATGCTGGCCATTTTTTCTCTTGTATGCCTTATTGCTTTGTTATTTCTTTTTAAGTTGAACCCCAAACTTTTCAGTAATGTTATTGTTGTGACTTATACACCTGCCTCTCTGGTGAATTTTTGCATGAAAATGACATGACCAGTCTGTTATACCTATCTTGCTCCAGTGTAGGGTTAGCAGATTTTGGGCCACAAATCCCCAGACACGTGGCCCCGCCCTGTTCCTCCCCCAGCCCCGTCCCTACAAAGCCTCTTGTCTTCTTCCCCGATGAGCTCTGGCTGCGTCTGAAGGACTTGGAGAATACACGAATGTGTGTGATATCATCTGCGCATTCTCAGAGTAGTGGTGTAGTAAGGGTAGGAGGTGCCCGTGCGGTGACACCCTCCGGCCCCCGTGCCCCACTCCCTCTACGGCCATCCTCTCCTCCCTGCCCCCCATTCTAAACTTGTGCTCTCCCTCCCCGTACCTCTTAATCTTCGCCAGTGTGAGTAGTTTCTGCAACCATGTGCCTCGCGCCAGTGTTGGATCTCCCTCTGACGTCACTTCCTGGCCTTGTGACCCAGAAGAGATTCAGAGGGGTACCAGGCTGGCGCAAGCATCAGGCAGAAGTTGCTCACGCTAGGGAAGATAATACAGAGGTACTGGGTGGGGGGGAGGAGGGTGTGGTGTGGTGTGGCGTGGTGGAGAGGTGCCAGTGCCCCCACCGACTTCGCATCCACGGCGGTCTGCCCCTCTTACTACGCCACTGACTCAGAGGACTTCCAGAGCTTGCCAGAGCTTTCCAAAACTTGCCAGAGCTTTCCAAAACTGCTGGGTTTTGGAAAGTCCATCTGGGCACCTGGACGGTCCTGTACAAAGAGGACATGTCCAGGTTTTTTCAGACATCTGGTAACCCTACTCCAGTGGATCAGTGTCCCAGAACCTTTTTTTCCAGGTTAGAGAGGAAGTGTTCTTGCCTATTCACACGCCTTCTAAATCTGAATGTGTCGCCCTACAACAAGCATAAATTGGCATAGGAGGTCATAGGTTATACTTGTATATAAATAATATTAGGGTCAATAATCAAAGGGCCTGATTCTATATAGGATGCCACTAGGTGCCCTAATCATGGCCTTCCCATACCTAAGGACACGTACTGATGCTTATCTGAAAAGTAGACGTGGTTAGGGGTGGAGTATAGGCATGGTTGAGTTAGGCATCTGATCAGTGGCATAGTGAGGGTGAGAGCTGCTGGGGGCAGTGGCGTCCCTCCACTGACCTCTTCTCCATCCCCTACCCCATCCCTTCCCCTGCACCTCTTTAACGTTCCCGGCATGAGCAGCAACCCCAACCTGCTACACATATCAGCGGCGGTTCTTCCTCTGACATCACTTTCTAGGCGTGTGTCCAGGAAGTGACATCAGAGGAAGAATTGATGTTGGCACAAGCAGCAGGTTGGGGGTCGCTGCTTACACCAGGTACATTAAAGAGGTACGGGGAAGGGAAAGGGGCATATATGCATGGTAATGGAGGGTGGGGGTGCGGGAAAGGAGTGGAGGGGGGCAGAGAGGAGGACATGTGCAGACGACCCCACCAAGACAGAGCCATGTGTGGACCACCCCCTCTTATTATGCCACTGCATTCAATATAGGCACTGGTAAATTAGGCCAATAAAAACCCGGCTTAAAGGAGCAGTGCCTACCTTTAGGACACCTAGTGATGCCTAAGTTTGCTTGGGTGCCAGTAGGCATGTTTCTTTAAACAGCGCCTAACGGTTGATTGACAGCCATGCTGAGCAGCACAGGCACCACCATTTATAGAATCAGGCCCAAAGTGCTTATATTAGAGCAAAGTCAGAGGGAAATTTTTACCCATGCGGAATTGCACCATTAAACAAAAGAGAATTATTGCTCCTCTTGAAACGTATCCACACAGATTTTAACTTCTTTTTTTCTAGAGGTAACTTTCTGTTCTTTAAAGGAAAAAAATTTAAAGGCTGGACCTAACTCCTTGGCTCCCTCTCCTGGACCCTATACCTATACAGGCTCAATGATGGGTACAGGAGAAATCCCCCTTACTCCTGCTCCAGTGCCTGCTGCATTCAAAATGGTACGGCCTACAGAATGACACAGAGAAAAAATTTGTTCCCGTCCCCATGGGATCTATCTCCATCCCTGTCTTGACCCTGCGAGTTCTGTCCCTGCCCCATCCCTGCAAGCTCTGTCCTTATCTGCACAAGCCTCAAACACTTGCAGGGATGGGGCAGACACAGGGACAGAACTCACGGGGATGGGACGAGGATATAAATAGATCCCGTGGAGATGGGGACAAATTTGTCTCCATGTCATTTTCTAGTGGTACTCTTGCAGTACTTGTAGTATGCATCAGGTTTCTATTTATTTAAAGAATCAGGCTTCAGTGGAGTTCTTTAGCCTTTTAAACTACATGATAAGGCCTTAGGATGGGGGAGGAGGGGGAGGGATTCAGTTTACTAGAATCTTGGGTTTTGTGGTCCATCCAGGTTTTTCAATTCTTTTATCCCCACATCAGAGCTGAAGGGGGCAAGGGGTCAACAGTAGCTTCGTGGAAGGGCAATGGTGCCTCCATAATGAGCCATGAGAGCCCTTTAATTTGATTTGCTGCTGCACAAAAGGGCCCTTTTTTACAATAATTTTCACTTATTATCTTACCCAGGAAAGTGCAAAGTTTTGAGTTGTAGCGACATGCAATAATTGCAAAATTTAGCTGCAGTATGCAGACAAGCCAGGAACTCATTAGCATCCCATAAATACATTTTTGCAAAAATTACTAACCTGGAGAGATTTTCAAAGGACAGACCATGTGGACCACAGTGAGTTGTCATTTAACAATCTCACACAGTTCTATAATTGGTGGAATATGTCTGCCTTTGGCACAGAATATCATGCCAAGGAGAGCAGGACATCAAGCCTCAAAGAGACAATAATATCAATACGAAAGAGGCAGTCATGATCCACAGAACATGTGTAAAATAAAGCAATGGATAGGTTATAAAAGGTACACTTCTAGTAAAATAACCCAATGTGGCTCGTCTTGCCTATGGCAGGCTGCTTCAGGGGCAGCGACTAATGGAGAGTCTAAAATCACACTTCCCCTTAGTGAAGGCAAGGAACTGGAAGGAGTGTCGTGGCTGGTGCCAGCACTCCTTGCCTTCACTATTTTAGATTCCCCCTTAGTTGCTGCCCCTGAAGCAGCCTGCCTTAGCCACATGGAGGGCCATTTTGGATAGGAGATCTATTTTCGACTTTGGACGTTTCCACAAGAACCAGGAGACAGAGGGAAGAGGCTAGCGCTGGACCCAGAGGAGGGAAAAGATGATAGAAGGAGGTAAGACAAGTGGCTAGATATGCATGAGGGAAGGGGGAAGGGAGAAGCTGCACATGATGAAGGAAAGGGAAGACAGAGGGAAATGTACATGGATGCAAGGGGAAATGCTTGCACATGGATGAAAAGGAAAGGAAAGAAGAGGAGATCACATAGATGGAAGGGGAGGGGAAATGCATATAGAATGAAGGGAAGAGAGTGATGGAAATGCTGTACATGGATGGTAGGAAAGGGAGTAGGGGGAAATGCTGTATATGGATGGCAGGGAAAGGAGAGGGAGAAATGCAGCACATGGATGGGAGGGAATAGAGGAAATGCTGCACATAGATGGAAGGGTAGGGGAGAAGTGCTCATAGATGGAAAAGAGAGATGGAAATGCATATAGAATGAAGGGAGTGGGGGGAGGGATGCACATAGATGCAAGGGACGGGAGTGAAGGGAAATGGACATGGATGGTAGGGTAAGGAAGGAAGTGGAGGGAAATGCTGCACGTGGATAGAAGGGCAGGGAAGGGAGAGGCGGGTTAAATGCTGCACGTAGGTAGAAAGGAAGGGGGTAAATGCTAAACAGGATGGGAGGAAAGATGGAGGAAATGCACATGGAAGGGAACAGAGAAGGGGGAATGTTGCACATGGATGGAAGAGAAGGAAAGAAGTAAAATACTAGATGGATTTGAGAAGGGAGTAGAAAACGCAAGAAAAGTGAAAGCAGTGCTAGAGATGGATGTAGGGCAGGAAGCGAAGAAGAAAGAAAGAAAAGGAACAGCATATGGGTAGAAGACCCTGGAAACAGTTAAGAGTACAAAAAGAGGGAAGCAGAACCAGAGACTGGGAACAAGATGATTAAAGTAATAAAATCAGCTGACATCAAAGGTAGGAAAAATAATTTTATTTTCAGTTTAGTGATTTAATTTATGTCAGTTGTGAGAATTGACATCTGCCAGTATTTCTTTGCATTTCTTTTTATTTCGCTGATGTTGCACCCAGTAGCGAGGGTGAGAGGCGCCCCTTCCCTGCCCTCTTTGCCCTCCACATGCTCCTTCCCTGCCCCCTCCTGCTGCACTTGCGCCACTTCCCTTCCCCTGTACCTCTGTAATGTTGCTGGCGCAAACAGCAACCCTCAACTTGCTGCTGTGCAGGTGTCGGCTCTTCCTCTGATGTCACTTCCTAGGCACGGATCCAGGAAGTGACATCAGAGGAAGAGCCAAAGTTGGGCGAGACAGCAGGTTGGGAGTTGCTGCTAGTACCAGAAATGTTACAGAGATATGGGGGAAGGGAGGCGATGCGCACATTAGGCAATGGGAGGGAGGGGGGAAGGTAAGGAGCAGGGAATTGCATAGAGGAGGACAAGTGCCTGCGCCCTCATCAAGATGGTGCCCAGGGCGGTCCGCCTCCTCCTTACTATGCCATTGGTTACACTGTATTTAGAGTCTGTCATCCCGGGTTTCAGTTTAATTTTTAACATTAGTGTATTTGAACAGGGGTTCTCTGTGTTCTGCATGCTTGATTGAGGCTAGAATAGGGTGTTGAGGAAGCGTATGACAGAGGAAGGAGTTAGGTATTTAAAAGGCTTGAGTGAGGGTGGAAATAGAGTTAATATGATATGCAGAAATGTTGCTTTGACTTACCATCCTCCTCCCACTAGTTCACCTCCCTGCAGCTACCCCAAATATTTTGGTGACCTGTCAAAAACGTGTAAGACACTGGCACACTGACAATCCAGCCCTGACATTTGCATGCAGGACAAATGGACGCCACCCTTTTACTTTCCATTCCGCTCTAGGGATGTGTGTGTGTGTGTGTGGGGTACCCCCCCACTACACTTACAACTCCCTCTGCCACCTTATGCATTCCCGTTTACGCTCTGAGGGGGGTGTGGGGGAACCCCCTCCCTCTACACTCACGCTCTTATTCGGGGTATGTGCAATGCTTTGCCGACAAACTCTTTAGAAGATTGCCGCAAACCCCCTAACACATTTACAATTGCACCCCGACAATTCTGCTCCCTTGATGCGCGCACTTGTCCATGCGCGCATTTGATGGAGCAGAATTATCAGGGCGCAATTGTCCAGTAAGCTACTGCCGGTGTACCAATATTTCTGTCTAGAGATGCTACTGCATAGGCATAGTGGGGCTGATTTTATAAACAGTGCCTATCAACATCCATCTCCTAGTTACCACTCAGTGTGGATGTCAATCAGCTGCTAGGCATTGTTTAAAGAATCATGCCTACCTAACTTGACTTAGGCATCACTAGACATCCTAATATTAGGCACTGCTATATTAGGCTAGGGATTTCCTGGCCTAATTTCCTGGCGCCTAACATGGACCCCTAGTGACGCCTAAGTCATAGCACGCTTATTTTCTGCCCCTAACTATGCCTACTTTTGAGATAGGCATCATTAGGCACTGGTAGGCATCTTGACTTAGGCGTCGGTAGGCACCGCTCACGCCATTTCCGAGTTTCAAATTTTAAATGAGCTTTTAACGGTATGGTCAATTACCATGCCAATCGAGCTTATTAATCAATTTTGAGTTCCATATAGAACTCATCTAGGTGTCCCCAATCAGGGCGCCTAGCAGCACCTAACCGAGAGGCTGTTTCTAGAATCTAGTCCAATGTGGCCAAATCGGGATATTTTAATGAGAGTGTGGCATAGTAGTTAGAGCCAAAAGTGGAATTTCAGTTTTTATAAAAAATATTTCTTATCAAATGGTATCAAATGATAACCCAGAAAATGTGCTACAGTTTCCATGTATCATATTATCACTCTTCATCAGATAATTCAAAGAGAGGAGACCTCAGACTGGTTCCCAATGCTTACAAGCCAGCGAAATAGCTGTTCAGCTAAATCAAACCATGTTGTAATCATCGGTCTCCCTCCACCACCCTAACAAATCTACTATGCAAACTTCTGAATATGTGTTTAAAATTTATAAATAATTCCAGTTATATAAATGACTTATCTCATGGTTGAAAGAACATGAATTCTAAATGCTTCTTCTTTCAACCATGAGATAAATCATTCATATAACTGGATTTATTTATAAATTTTAAACACATATTCAGAAGTTTGCATAGTAGATTTGTTAGGGTGGTGGAGGGAGACCGATGATTACAACATGGTTTGATTTAGCTGAACAACTATTTCGCTGGCTTGTAAGCATTGGGAACCAGTCTGAGGTCTCCTCTCTTTGAATTATCTGATGAAGAGTGATAATATGATACATGGAAACTGTAGCACATTTTCTGGAATATCATTATATTTTTTGGTATTATTTGGTATTTTGTTGTGTGGAATTCTATAACCATTTTTTTGTGTAGATAATGGTTAGAACTACAGCCTCAGCACCCTGAGGTTGTGGGTTCAAACTCCACACTGCTCCTTGTGACCCTGTGTGTCACTTAGGGCTCCTTTTACTAAGATGCGTTAGGGCCTAAACGCGCGGAATAGTGCACGCTAAATTGCCGCGTGCGCTAGACCTTAATGCCAGCATTGAGCTGGCATTATTCTAGAAGCGTACTGCGTGGTTTAGCACGCGGTAATTTTGTGTATGCGCTAAAAAGGCAAGTGCACCTTAGTAAAAGGAGCCCTTAATCCTCCACTATCCCAGGTACATTAGATAGACTGTAAGCCCACCGGGACAGATAAAATGCTTGAAGTATCTGTATGTAAAACCGCTTTGAGTGTGGTTGTATAAACTACAAAAAGGCGGTACACAAGTCCCAGTCCCTTTTAACCTTTTTGATTCATTGCTTTGCTTTGCCTTTGGCACAGGCCAGCAAAGACCTGTATGGGGCTTCTTGTCATTATATTTCCTTGAACATCTGTGAAGCATCACTGCCCCATGACCTTATGTCTTATCAATATGTCTTTTCATGTGTCATTCTCTGTTAGCTCAGTTATCCTATAATCAAATCACATCTATTCCCATTTTCTTTTTTTCTGCTTAACTGGGCTCTGGCTATTTAGACCCCCGGCTGTTAGCTCAATCTTCTTCTGCCGGCTCAGTCCCTACACACTTTAGAGTGGCTTAAAAGCCTCTCAGCCTCAGTGGTGAGCATCATTTTAAAAAGTGAGACTTCAGCAGTGCTTGTGACCTTACTAGCCATTAAGATGGCTTTTAATTGGGAGCTGGCAAGCTCATAGCATGGTAACATTTTCCATACTTGCCTGCAGCCTTACAAATGGGTGCATTTACACTGCTTCAGAAATGTGTATAAATGAATCAGGGCAAGGGTCAGCAGACAGCAGAGTCAGAGTAGAGGAGAAAGTGAAAAAGTCATCACCTTGCCATTGTGTGCTGCTGAATTTGATGGGAGAAAATGTTACGTCTGCATGCGTCTAAACCTCTTCTGATGTCTGCCATGGCTAACAAATGAAATGATGCTGCAATATTTCAATTTTTTCCACTCTTGAAATACAGGCAGACTGGCTGTAACCTTCCTCCAGAAAGCTGACGGTTGTGGGGAGGCAGTGGGGATGCATTTTAAGTGGATTTTCTGAACTGAATTTTAATCAGTGTAGATGGAAATCTGAAGTTTTTGAACTGGCATTATTGCTTTTTAAAAATTTGTTTTACTTTATAAAATAACATGATATCCTAAATTCAGCACGAAGGACTCTTCCTAAATAAGATTGAGAGCTTGTATAATATGGTGGTAGGTGGGGAGGGGGTGGAGGGATGAACACTCTGACCTTTGACTATACTGGGGACATGAAATCATTCAGAACTTGGTGAAATCAAAAAGATTAACACCCTCTTTTACTAAAGTGCGCTAACCGATTAGCGCGTGCTAGACTAACATGCGATGGACACATGCAAATGTAGGAAATCTTCGTTGCTGTCCGCTGATCTTATTTGCATGCACGATTTTTAAAGAATGTCTCGGGATTTTAGATTCGGTATCAAAACGGCTGCGTTAGCAGACCGTCGCTTTTTAACGTAGGTTTTTGAAAATCCTGGCACGAGTGGCTAAGTTTAGCAGTCAAATCAGACTGAATAAATAGCAGTCCTATATTTGGTCACTATCCCCCCAATATTCAGACTTTGGGAGATCACCAGCGATTTCCCACGGTCCACAGCAAACTCAGAAATTCAATGCCGGTATCATATCTGGCGACCAGCATTGAATTTCTAGTCAATGTTTGTCTGACAGAGACACAAACGGCTAGGCCATAACATAGCATAAAAGTTTAGTTATGAATCGTAAAACCTTTCAGTTTTATGAGAATTACAGCAATAAAAACTGAGCATTATCAGCAAATTACATTCATTCAAAATACATATAAAAACATTATCCATGAACTAATTCATACAAATATATATAAACTAATTCATACAAATATATAGAAACTAGTGTTTAAGCCCGTTAGATTAACGGGTGCTAGATGTCTCCTGCTTTTGAACCTGGGCAGGGGCAGAGGCAGAGCCGGGGCGGGAGGGAGTGACGGTGGGAGAGCAATTTCAAAGCTTCAGCAGCGGCGGCTCTTTGACCAATCCGCGCTTACAACGTCCCCACACTTATGGTCTGGCTGGCTCCCCCACCAAAGCCCTTCGCAGCGGCAGCCCCTCCCGCATCCGTCCCCGTGTCCCAAGCCTCTCCGAAGGCCGGCTCCCACGAAAATGGTACCCCTCTGTCCAAAGCTGCGGCGGAAGCCTCCCTCAAGACACATTTCAAATCTGACATATTGTAATCACAAAACAGAAAATAAAATTATTTTTCTTACCTTTTGTTGTCTGGTCATTATTCATATCATGTAGGGGTCCCAGGCTATGGTTGGCTTTTGATAACTTGCTTGCCAGGGCCCCTTCTTTCTTCTTCCCTCCCTCCATCCCTGCAGCTGAAGACAGGCACCTCCCCCCAGTGGTCTGAGACAGGAGGGAGCAGTTAGGAGAGGGTCTAAGGCTAAAGAGGGGCTCAACAGCGCCCAACCACCTTTCCTTCCCTCCCTCCATCAGGTGCAGTGAATCCACCAATGTTAAAAGGAGCCGTGTCGAAATCGGAGGCCTGCCACTGCTGTAGCACGTTCCCCTCTGCCTTGGTCCCGCCCCTTCTCTGACATATGGGACCGCGGCAGAGGGAATGTGTTACGGTGGCGGCAGGGCTCCAATTTCAAAGCAACTCCTTTTAACATAGGCGGAGGTGAACTGTACCTGATGGAGGAAGGGAAGGAACGGTGGGCCAAATTTTGGCAACAGCAGGAATTGTTTTGCGGGCCAAGCACCGTGAAACTTTGTTTCTTTAGGCAGCCCCGGTTGTTTACTTGGATTCAATGTGAGCCGGGTGAGGAAGGCAGCCGCAGCCTCGCAGCTAGGTATGGGGACAACAATGGCGCTTATGCTCAAGCCCCCGCCGCAGCTCCTCTCTCGATCCTGGTGCGGTTCGAGAGGGGAGTCGTGGCGGCGGCTTGAACATAAGCGCGATTGTTGTCCCCCTACCTAGCTGCAAGGCTGCGGCGGGGTTTCCATGGCAACCCGATCGCGGATCTCAGTGTAGGGCCGGGTCTGGCGGCGCCGTGTAGTGCGGAAGCGGGAGGCGGGACCTCAGCACAGCGCCGCCGGCCCCCAGGAGCTCGAGGCCGGCGGCGGACATGCCTGGTGTGGCATGGTGCAGGAAGAACAGTGATCGGTGGAGAGCAGGTGATGACAGTGATAGGTGGCGCGAGGTGGAGAGTAGGTGATGACGTAAAACGTGCGCATGCGCACTCGTGTTTTCGGGACGGATCAGGGAACACGTTTTTTTTAGTGCGCATGCGCGGCCTAGCATTTTATTATATTAGATATATAGAAATTTAGCAAACAAGTTTATAATAAATTCCTGAAATGGATATATGAACCAGATTGTAGAAATAATGGACGGAATTCAGCAGTTAGCCAGCTACATCTCAATGGCCAACAATAGACCACCCTTTTATATTAAAAATCTTATGAATATAATTATTTAGCTTTCCTTTCCCAGCTGGACCAGTTCAAAGGATACCTAATTAGCTTCTGAAAAAGTAACAATACATTTAGAGGGAAATTGTTTTTTTTTTAAAGTTCCTAGAGCTATAACCCTATCTTTTTTTTTTTTAATCTTTATTCATTTTTAAACTCACAATAAGTGTAACATAAAATACATACATTTTATACTTTAACATCACTTAATATATCTTCAAATTCTAACTCGCATCAATTATCTCCCCCCCCCTTATACCAAACAATTATTCATAAGCGAGAGAAATCATAAAATATTCCCACCCCCCACCCCACCCTGGACGTGTATGAACAAAAGGAAAAAAATAATAATATTTATTCTATGCAGTAATTTCAATCTTTACAGTATCTTGTTAATGGCTCCCAAATATCCTGAAATTTCCCTGCTGCAATTCCATTTTAAATATGTGACACAAAGAGTTCCACCAAAAGCTAAAATTCAGCCAATCCCAATTTTTCCAATTATTCATAATCTGTTGTATGGCAACCCCTGTCATAATGAGTAGAAGCTTATTATTATTAGAGGATATTTGGCTCTTAGCCCTCATTGACATGCCAAACAATTCAGTGTCATAGGATAATGCCACCAGATTATCTAACAAACTATTTATTTGACCCCATATTGATTTCCAAAAAGCAAGTATAATAACAAATGATCTAATGTCCCAGTTTCAAAATGACAGTGCCAGCATCTATTAGATTTAGAGCTATCTAACTTCTGTAAATGAACCGGGGTCAAAAATGCTCTATGTAACAGAAAACACCAAGTTTGTCTCATAGATGTAGACACTGGACATCTCATCCTCCAAGCCCAAATACGTGGTCATTGAGAAGCAGTAATTTGATGCTTGATCTCAATGCTCCAAATGTCCTGAAGACCAGTTTTTGGTTTCTTATTTAAAAATCCAGATATTAATTTATACCACTGAGCGACCTGATGTCCCAGGAAGTCCACCTGAAAGCATAAGAGCGGCAAACTATACTGATTACTGAGATTTTTCCATTCAGGGAACCCAACCTGAATGGCTTGCTTCAACTGTAACCATCTATAATTTTGTGATTTATTAAGACCAAATTTGTGTTGCAATTGTGAAAAATCAAGCAGCTTACCATCTGAAATAACATCATCCAAAGTACGTATACCCACCTTCATTCAATACTTCCAGATGACCTTAAATCTGCCAATTTGAATCTTGGAGTTCAGCCATAGGGTCTGATGAGTTGATTTATGAACCGATATAGGTGTTAAATTATTCACATATTTTAAGATTTTCCATTTATCTACTAGGATTCTGTTATCCTTATATAATCTAGGCATCTTAATACTCAACACATGACTCAACCTCAATGGTAACATGAGTTGCCATTCCAACCATAACCAGTCTGGGAGATTTTCAATGAGCTCAGGGAGGATCCAGTACATACCCTGACACATAATATAGGCTATAAAAGTTGGGAAAATTTACCCCACCCTCCGCATTTGGTTTTTGTAGAAATACAATGGCAATTCTTGCTGCTTTCCCCAGCCAAATAAATTTTGTTAGAACACTATTTAATTTCTTGTAAAAAGACCCCTTAAAAAACACTGGCAACATACCCATTTGGTAACAGACTACGGGCAGAATCATCATCTTAACTGTTTGGACTCTCCCCCATCAAGACAGATGTAGTGGGTTCCAATGCTCACACATTTCTGTGACCTTCAGTAATAAAGATTTTTCATTTACTTTCATAGTTTCTTCCAGTGTACTTTTTATCCAAATACCTAAATATTTTATACCCTCTTCCTTCCATAGAAAAGGGAATATGTCAAATAAACCTTTTGTACAATATACATTAAGTAGAAGAACCTCTGATTTGCTCCAGTTTATTTTATAACCAGAGAATTTTCCAAATCTCTCAATCAGATCCAGTAAATGCGGAATGGTGGTTTCAGGCCTTTGATCGTGTGGAATGGGCTTTCATGTATCATGCAATGGATTGGTTTGGTATTGGTTCTGGATTTATACAAATGTTCCAAACCTTGCATAGTTCCCCTTATGCATGATTATACATTAATAATAATTTTTCTGAACGTTTTTGTCTTAGAAAGAGAGTTAGACAAGGGTGTTCGTTATCTCCTTTGCTTTTTTGACATTGTATTGGAACCCTTGTTATTGCCTATTCGGCAGACAGAGGAGATACAAGGTATTCCTTATGCAGGTCGGGAATATAAGGTCTCTGCTTATGCAGATGACATATTGCTATAACTCTATCTATAAACTTAAGAAAATGTCTACATCTAGCCTGAGTGACTCTAGAAACATCTGGAAATATTTACAGTTTCCCACCACAAAAAAGGAAATCTTTCTGTTTATAGTAACTTTTCAAACCTAAAACTTTATCTCTGAGACAAAAGAGACCAGAAGGGTAGAATGCTCTGAGAAATCATCTTGAGTAGTCTCCAAAAAATGCAGTCAGATCTACTACCTTATTACCTTGATCAGATCATAGGCAGTGGATTGCTTTTTTGTTGGGGGGGTAGGGGATGCAAAAACTCTGCTTGGCCCCAGCAGAATACCTTTCTCTAGGTACTGACTCCCCACCTACCTTCCCCAGTTACTGTAATTTTAAATCTTCAGCAGCCGCCGTGCAGCATCAACGAGCAGGCGTGCCCTGGAAGTCTTCATTTTGCAGTGACTTCCTGTTCCAGCATAGACGGGACACTGCAGAATGAAGACTTCTGGAGCAGGCCTGCTCGTTGATGCCATGTGGCGGCTGCCCAAAGATTTAAAATTACAGCGGCCAGGAGGAGGTAGGTGGGGGAGTTGAACCATAACTGACTGCCAAATTTTGGGGAGGCCATGGCCCCTGTGGCCTCCCCCATTCTGACGCCTATATATCAGATAATACCTCAATTCCATCCTGCACCAGTCTCTTTACGTTTTTAGGTAAATATTAACACTTTTAAGTGGCTCTATCTGCCCAATGAATATAGCCAGTGAGCTGCTGAATATTGGTGGTAACCAGCTATATCACTTGACATAGCCAGTCATCGGCCAAACTGCTAAGCCGGATATTCAATGAGAGATATCTGTCTCTTTCTTACTGAATATCTTGAGATAGCTGGCTATGTGCTATTTAGCCAGCCAGAAGCCGTTCCCAGTCAGCTAAATAGCACTTAATATCGGCCTCTATAAACTTAACTGGTCAACACTGAATATTGACTTAGCCGATTAACCTTTTAGCAGCCATCCCACTCCCTTCTAAATATTCAAAGCCAATCACTGGGAATGGCATTGAATATTTATGGTCGATGACAACTGTGGGAGTTATCTGGGTGCCTCCTGGAGGCTGAATATGAGGCCCAAAATCTCACTAAGGGGTCAGTATTCACAGCAATTTAATAAGGCGGGAGAAATTATTGCCTGGTTAAATTGCCTGAGGGGGCTATCCACTGATATTCAGTGGCACATAACCAGATAGTGCCTCTGAATATCAGCACAAATATCATTCCATAAATGGTACCTAACTCATAGGTGCCATTTGACACGGCTGTCAATCATCTGCTAGGAACTATTTATAAAATTGTATCTAGTGGTGCTTAAGCAGTCTTAGATGCTGAAACCTTAGGCACCCTGCCATTTTATATTGATTTTTAATTGTTTTATAATGGCACTTTCAATCATCAGCGCCAATTAGGAAAATTAAGTTAAGCACCTAGATTGTAGTACCTGAAGATTCGAGGGTGGCCAATGTTATGCCGATTTTTAAAAAGGGTTCCAAGAGAGATCTGGAGAATTACAGACCAATAAGCCTGACCTTAGTGCCAGGCAAAACAGTAGAAACAATTATAAAAAATAAAATTGTGGAACATATAGACAAGCATGATTTAATGAGAGTCAGCATGGGTTCATCCAAGGGAGGTCTTGCCTCACCAATTTGTTTGACTTCTTTGAAGGTATGAATAAACCTGTGGATAAAGGTGAGCCGGATGATGTAGCATATCTAGATTTCCAGAAAGCTTTTGATAACGTTCCTCATGAGAGGCTCCAGAGAAAATTAAAGAGTCATGGGATGGGAGGCAATGTTCAATTGTGGATTAAGAATTGGTTATCGGGCAGAAAACAGGATATAAAATAAATTGGAGTAAATCGGAGGTTCTTCCGCTAAAAGTACACTGTCCAAAAGGATTATTTGACACATTCCCTTTTCTTTGGAAAGAAGAGGGTATAAAATATTTAGGCATTTGGATTCAAAAAACGTTGGAAGAGACGATGAAAGTAAATGAAAAATCCTTATTGCTAAAGGTCTCAGAAATGTGTGAGCAATGGAACCCACTACATCTGTCTTGGTGGGGGAGAATCCAAATAGTTAAGATGATGATTTTGCCTGTGGTTTGTTACCAAATGTGTAGGTTACCAGTTTATTTTCAGGGGTCCTTTTACAAGAAGTTGAATAGCATTCTTACCAAATTTGTTTGGCTAGGTAAAACTGCTAGAATTGCTTTAGTATCTTTACAAAAACCAATTACAGCAGGTGGGGTAAACTTCCCAAACTTTTATAGGTATCATCAGGCCTATATACTGTGTCAGGGTATGTATTGGGTCTTTCCTGAGCTCATGGAACATCTTCTTGATTGGCTGTATTTAGAGTGGCAAATTATGTCCCCTTTACTGCTGTCTCATGTGTTGAGTATCAAGTTACCTAGTTATGTTAAAGACAATAGTGGACAAATGCAAGGTCATGCATATAGGGAAAAAGAACCCGTTGTTCAGCTACAAATTAGGGGGGGTATTGTTGGGAGACAGCAGACTCGAGAGAGACTTGGGTGTGCTGGTGGATGCATCACTGAAGCCATCTGCACAGTGCGCAGCAGCCTCGAAAAAAGCCAACAGGATGCTGGGCATCATAAAGAAGGGCATAGCAACCAGAACACGGGAAGTCATCATGCCTTTGTATCGAGCGATGGTACGTCCACATCTGGAGTACTGCGTTCAGTATTGGTCGCCGCACCTCAAGAAGGACATGGCGGTACTTGAGAGAGTCCAAAGGAGAGCAACGAAATTGGTAAGAGGGCTGGAACACTGCTCATACGCCGAGAGGCTGGATAGGCTGGGGCTCTTCTCTCTGGAGAAAAGGAGGCTCAGGGAAGATATGATAGAGACTTTCAAGATCATGAGGGGCATAGAGAAGGTGGATAGGGACAGATTCTTTAGACTGAAGGGGACAGCAAATACGAGGGGACATTCTGAGAAACTGAAGGGAGATAGATTCAAAACAAATGCAAGGAAGCTTTTTTTCACCCAAAGGGTCGTGGACACTTGGAATGCGCTACCGGAGGAAGTGATCAGGCAGAATACGGTACAAGGATTCAAACAGGGATTGGATGGATTCCTGAGGGATAAAGGGATCGTGGGATACTGAGGGAGGAGCTGGGAGGTAACACAAGTATAGGAAGTAAATCAGGTAATGAGTATAAACTAACCTGGTCGTGCATGTGCAAGACCGGAGGGCTAGGACTTCGATGGGAAGGCAGGACTTAAATGGGAAACCAGGGTGGCAGGGGAGTATAAACTAACCTGGTCGTGCATGTGCAAGACCGGAGGGCTAGGACTTCGATGGGAAGGCAGGACTTAAATGGGAAACCAGGGTGGCAGGGGAGCCCCTTCTGGTGATTCAGACAGGTCTTGACCTGTTTTGGGCCGCCGCGGGAGCGGACTGCTGGGCGGGATGGACCTGTGGTCTGACCCGGCGGAGGCACTGCTTATGTTCTTATGTTCTTATATTTGAGACTTGGAAAACCTTGAAATTCATTAACAATTTAACAGAAATTCCAGTAGAGAAATCCATGTGCCAATCCTTATGGTTAAACTCCAAGATTCAAATTGGCAAGTCTAAGATCGCCTGGAAGCACTGGATGCAGGCAGGCAGGCATACGTACACTAGAAGATGTTATATCAAATGGGAAAATGCTTGATTTTTCACGACTGTAACAATCTTTTGGTATTTCAAAGTCTCAAATTTATAAGTGGTTGCAGTTGAAGCAAGCCATTCAGAAAGGGTTCCCTGATTGGCGAAATTTAAAAAATCATTATAGCATGCAGGTCCTGTGCTTCTAGACAGATTTGCTAGGACATCAGGCTGCCCATTGGTATAAAATAATATCTGAATTCCTGAATAAAAAGCCAAAAACTAGTCTTAGGGACATTTGGAGCATTGAGATAAAGCAGCATATTTCTGCATCTCAATGGCCATAAGACAAACATGTGTTTTTTTGTTACATAGAAGTTTCTGGACCACTGTTTGTTTACAAAAATTAGATAGTTCTAAATCTAATAGATGCTGGCACTGTCATCTTGATGTAGGGACACTGGATCATCTGCTGTTCTATTGTCCTTTGATACTTAACTTTTGGAAGTCAATATGGGGACAGATTAATACCATACTGGAGGCATCAATTCCATTGACATATGAAGTAGTTATATGCGGAACATTATTGCATATTAAGCCCCCCATGGACTGCTATAAATGCTGACTTTTCCTTATTATGATTGGGATAGCCATGCAAATGATTACTCGCAATTGGAAGAATTGGAATCACCTTATTTTCCTTTTTGGTGGGCGAGCTTATGTTTAACTTATAAATATGAGAAAATTAATGCTGACATGCTGGGGCATAATAAGATATTCAAATTAGTTTGGGGTCCATTGACAACTTTTGTATATTTGCTATAGTTGTCCTTCATCTTTATTTTCCGTTGTTTTTCACCCACACATCCAGGGGTGGGTGGGAGCAGGAGGGGGGGTATATCTTTTATTTTGGTATCATTCCTGATGGTAATGATGGATGGGGGAAGGAATTTTTATCTTTTGTATAGATACTGATTGATTATAAGTGCTTGGTTGATTATCATTATTTGTATATAAATTGTATATAAATTTTTTTAACTTTATTTAGTTTTTAATGCCAACAAAAAGTGCATTGTATTGCACTTTTTGTTGGCATTAAAAACTAAATAAAGTTTTTCTTTTTTTCAGTTCAAAAGCTTTATTGGGTTTATTAAGAAAACAACAAGATCTTCGGATGTAATGGAGTTAGTATGTCATCTACAACTGTATTATGCATCCCTTGATCTTGTTGTATGCTTATTGTTTTCTAAATAAAGTTTAAAAAAAGAAAATTATAGAAGATTTATAAAAAAAAAAATAAGATTTACAAAATCTAGGGGCGACTTGATGAAGTTACAGAGCAATACTTTTAAAACTAATAGGAGGAAATATTTTTTTCACTCAGAGAATAGTTAAGCTCTGGAATGCGTTACCAGAGGATGTGGTAAGAGAGGTTAATGTGGCTGGTTTTAAAAAAGGTTTGGACAAGTTCCTGGAGGAAAAGTCTATAAACTGGGAGAAGCTGGCATGGAATGCTGCTACTAATTGTGGTTTTGAAAATCAAAAATACAGAAAGCAGATCCTTCTATACAGGGCAGGATTAACCAATAGACTAAGTAGGCACGAGCCTAGGGTCCAAAATGGTCAGGGGGGCCCGATGAAGGACATCAACATTGTATTTTCTAAACGGCGATGGACCCCTCCAGCATCGATTGGCAATGTGGGCCCCCCCAATTGGCAATGCAGGCCCCAACCCGATCGGCAATGCAGCCCACCCCCATCAACGGAAAGTAAGACAAGCAAGCAATGCAGGTAAGAATGGCAACAGGAACTGTAATTATGCAAGCGGTGCTGCTTGCCCAAAGCGTCCCTCTGACGCAGCTTCCTGTTTCTGCCTGGGCGCATGGTGGGGCTGGACAGGGGGCCCAGTGTACTTGTGTGCCTAGGGGCCCTCGACGAATTAATCCTGCACTGCTTCTATATGTAATCCAACCCAATAAATACATTTTAGTAAACTAATTGGGTTCCTGGATATTTAAAAAGACTAACAGATCTCATGCCTAACAATTTATAGAAAATTTTTTATATAAGTCCATTAATAGTTTTAACTTACCCTAAATCTAACACAAAACTTCTCTTGATGGCTTAGGTGAAACAACTAGGAGGAAAGGCATATCATATGTCATTGGTGGCTCTCAGTGCATCGCTCCTGGTTGAAACAGGGAGATAGTATCACACTGTTTAGAATTTGCACATGTCTTTGATGATTTAGAACATGTGGATACATTGATTAGAGGGGGTGACATTAACTCCATTTTACTTAGAAAGGAAAAACGGTGGATTTTCTATTTGAAAACCCTTGCACCAGCGGGTCCCAATAGAGAATGGGATGTGTGAAGGGAATGAGAACTGTTAAGATAGGAAGGTAGCAAGAAAAAAAGTCATAAAAACTAACGCTACTTAATAGGAACGGGGAAGTCTGTAAAATGTTGAAGTAAAATGAAAGATCGCTTGGTTACATTAGGACAGACTGACATTCCCGGTTTGGAAATAAGGGGTGCTAATAATGGGTGTCTTGATAGGTCACTAACCTTTGGGGATATTTTCACCGTGCATCACCAGGCCAGGCCGTGCCCAAGTAGGAGTGGCCGAAAGAGCCCAGAATACACGGTGTTGACTGAGCGGTGTATCAGTACTAATTGGAGTTGGTGGATCAAGTAAAAAACACCCAGTTCTGCTTCCAAAACAAAATTCTTTATTCCAATAGGAACTTCAGCTTTCAAAACCCACAATTGCATTCACAGTTCAAAAGGAAAAATAAACTTGAATTTCGCAGCTATAGTCCAAAAATGACTCTTCTTCTTAGTACAATAGTCCATAGATTCCCAAACTACTTTCAAATTGCTTTCATGCAGTTGGATACAGTCTCTTGCTGGCAATCACTTCTGGCAGACTGGATCTGCCTCCGAACTCTTTGGATGCAGAGCTCAGGGCAGAAGGGACCTCCTCCCACAATGACCGTTGGATGTGGTCCCTCCCAACTAGGACCCACAATCTAGTCTATGAAAACAAACCCCAATAGGAAAAAGATCTCCAACTACTGCCACGGCTGTGCAGTGTTAATTGCTCCAGCCTGGAAACTTTTTGGTTCTTGCCCAAAGGAATGCAAGGACCCCTCACAAGCTACTAAGGCTTTCAGTAACCTTTCTTTTTGCCTCAAGGTTACAGAGACAACCAGCCCATTAACTAGCACAACCAGTCTCAGCCTAACTTCCTTTAAATCCCATTGGTTTCCATAGCCCACTGGTCAGCATCAACATCGCCCTCTTTAAAATCCATGGATTCTCCCTGGTCTAAAACATCTTCATTATCAGAAGCTTCCCTCATGCATTCATCTAACATTTCGGCTTCCATAAAGTTAGCTCTGACCTGGGTGTTAGGCTGAGGTATACTGCTGCGTGCTCTTGGAACTGGACTCCTGTCTCCATTCTGTCTCCTCTCCAGTGTGGTTTGATTCAGTGGCTGCCTCCTCAGGATAATGAGCAACAGGTGTGGCTTGTTCCTGCCTGGAATTGTGTCCCCCATGAATGTTAGGAGATGGGTGGTGCATCCTCCCCCTAGGAACAATATCCTGAGTACTTTTAGTTCCACTTACCCATTGTTCTCCCTTCTTTAACTCAGGCGAAAACAAATAGGTACTTCCTTGCTCCTCACTGAACCTTCCTTGTCTGACTGTAGTTCTGGGCTGAGGTGTTGGTGTGGGTAATGTTTTATCTCTTTGCCCTAGGCATAGGCGTCCTTTCACTACCCTGCTCAGTCGCAGGGCCTACCCTGTGACAATATCAATGTGGTAAATGCCGTCTGGGACCGTCACTATGATGTCACTGTCACATGACTCATAGTCAGGAGTTAAAAATGGTGATGGGCTTGATGATTCCTGTTTACTATAGAATATTGAAGCACGCCGTGCTCCAGAAGTTAAACTTAATTGGTAAGTACTTACGCGAAAGTGTGCGGTAATAGACCTGTTTGCTATAAAGAAACCTCACGATCTGCATGAAGATTATTATTAAAGGGGAAGAGATTTTAATAGTTAAGTTGTTGATAATAAAATAATGTGGCAGTTAGGGTTATGATTAATAATCATTATTTTTTTTAAGTGAGGGGTGTTTTGGGAAGTTAGTTTAGTAGGTTGTTCTATATTATTTAAATAGTTCAAATGATTCTTTTCAGAGTGACATAGCAACAAATGAAATTCCCCCGATGAAGGTCAGATGACTGAAATGCTCGAATGAGAACAGAGCGTCGGGCAATTGATATTTAAGACTAACGATGGACTAGCAACAGGCTATTGAAGATAAGTGTTGCTATTGTATGGGTTGAATTAAAAGTTTTTTATAAGGTAGCTTCTTGAATGAATTAGGAGTTGTGCAATTTGAAAAAGGAGTTTTAGTAGTAACCCCTCATGAATAAAATTAAGCATTATTGGGGATAATGATTAAATCTGTATATTGGGAATAATAACAAAAAATTTTGTGTAAAATGAATAAAGTTTAACAAGTGAGTCTGAAGTATTAAGAGAAGGGGGAGGAGGATATGGCGTAGATGATTATACCGTTATGGTTATGGGATGTCCACCAATGACATATGATATGCCTTTCCTCCTAGTTGTTTCACCTAAGCCATCAAGAGAAGTTTTGTGTTAGATTTAGGGTAAGTTAAAACTATTAATGGACTTATCTTAAAAATTCTTCTATAAATTGTTAGGCATAAGATAGCCAATCTGATCTGTATAAAGAGGTCTTTTTAAATATCCAGGAACCCTATTAGTTTACTAAAACTAATTGGGGTTTTGCCAGATACTTTTGACTTGGATTGACCTCCTTGAAAATGGGATACTAGGCTAGAAGGACCATTACTCTTGGTCTAGTAAGGCTATTCTTATGAATCAGGGTAAAACTGCCAAAGCTGAAACTGGCTATCTCGATGGGTAGTCTGGAGGCTGCGTCAGATCTTAACCAGCTAAATAAGACCACATAAATAGCAGTTCTATCTTTGGCTATTTTAACTTAACCTGTTAATATGACCTGAATATCTGGGCACAAAGCCAGCAGCAGTGAAAATCTTGCTGACTGCAGCCAGCTTAGTATTTACCCCTAAACTTTTAAATTTCAAAGCATAAAAAGTAGATGGCGATGGTAGTGGATTTAGGGCAGGAAATAAAGGCCCTCCTTTACAGTGCTGCACTAGCGTTTTTAGTGCCGGCTATGGCAGTAAGACCTCCGTTGTTCATAGGAATTCTATGAGCTTCAGAGCTCTTACTGCCGCGGCCAGTGCTAAAAATGCTAGCGCGGCTTTGTAAAGGAGGGGGACAGTTAGTAGCTTAGCACCAATTTTCAGCACCAGGCTCATAAATCTGGGCACATGAATGGCCGTCCTAAATTTATGAGCGTAACTTTTAAGCTCCTAACTTAAGATGAATTTTCAGTGAAAATGCGGAGGAGCATTTTTGATATGACGTCTAGGTCTGAATGAGGAGGTTTTGTCAAAAATGTCTCGGTAAAATGTCTAGTTCACAAGCGTAATTGACAGAAAAACGTCTACATTTCTGGTTCGATTATGGCTTTGAGCTTGTCTTTTTCAGGCTGAATACATCCATCTGTATCATTTTCGACAGAAAAAAAAATGTCTCAGGGAAAAATGTAGAAAACCAAGCCATAGGGAAGTCTGCCTGGCAGCATTCCTAGTGAACTGGACAGTTATGGGTGGACTTCTATAGTCTGTGCTCTGTATTTGACAGTACAGATTGGGACAAGCTGCCATGGGCATCGATGGCAATTCCAGTAGTTGGCTTTTATGGTCTGTGTCCCAGAAATTGCAAAGAAAGACCAGGATCGAGTATTTTATCTTTCAGCCATCAACTGATGACTACTGGGCAGACTGGACGCACTGTTCAGCTCTTTATGTGCTACCATCTACTCTGGTATTAAAGAAACTGCTTTGGCTTCCGGTGGTTCAAAGGGTTTGTTTTAAGATGCTATCAGTAGTTCATCAGAGTTTGTATAGCTATGTGCCAGCAAACTATCAGAATTTGTAGGAGGTGCATCAGCCGGGGAAGGTACTATGAGACTGACCTCTATGAAGGAAATTGTTGTCCGATATGTTAAGTTAAGAACAGCAATGATGTCCATGGCAGGAGTGAAATTGTGGAACCATCTTCCCGGCATCCTGAGGACCTGTTCTGACCGTTCAAAGTTCAGAAAAATATTAAAGACCGAACTATATGTTGAGGCCTTTTTCTGATTTTGTGCTGCAAATTAGTCAGGATATCTTGAATTGTGATTAAACTAAACTGAACTAAAACTTAACCTTAAATACTGGGTATTCAACCAAAGGAAGCTCGACGCGGTTAACAATAAATTAAAAAAATAAAGTAAACTGAAATACAAGAGAGTTATTTTTCAATATGTTTAGCGAATAAAAAGTTTATGGAAACTTGGAAGGAACTGGGACACCTCAAAATTAGGGGAAGTTCATTTCATAATTGGGGAAATTTAAACGCCAGAGAGCTGCTAAAAAGCTTAACTCCTTGAATGAAGATGAAGCAACAAGTAATTTAATAAAGTTTGCAGACGACACAAAACTATGTCGGGTAGTTGGGTCACAAAAGGACAGAGAAGAACGTCAGAGAGATTTGAACCAGCTAGAGAAATGGGCAGAAAAGTGGCAGATGAAGTTTAACATAGACAAATGTAAAGTGATGCACCTGGGTAAGAAAAACAAGGAACATGAATATAAAATGTTAGGTGTAACATTGGGCAAGAGCGAATAAGAAAGGGACCTGGGGGAACTGATAGACAGGACCCTGAAGCCGTCGGCTCAATGCGCAGCAGCTGCAAAGAAAGCAAATAGGATGTTGGGCATGATAAAGAAGGGAATCACAAGTAGATCGGCGGACATCATAATGCCACTTTACAGAGCAATGGTCAGACCACACTTGGAGTACTGTGTCCAACAACTGGTCTCCCTAGCTAAAGAAGGATATAATCCTACTGGAGAGGGTGCAAAGGCGAGCCACGAAGCTAGTTAAAGGTATCAAGAATTTGAGCTACAAAGAACGCCTCGGAAAACTGGGATTGTTCACCCTCGAGAAGAGAAGACTGCGAGGGGACATAATAGAGACTTTTAAAATACTAAAAGGATTCAACAAAATAGAGCAAGAAACATTGTTCTTCACATTGTCAAATGTGACTCGGACAAGAGGTCATGGACTGAAATTGAGGGGCACCAGGCCCAGGACAAATATCAGGAAATTATATTTCGCACAATGAGTGGTGGACGCTTGGAACGCTCTCCCAGAGGAGGTCGTGATGGAGACCAACATCCTGGGATTCAAGGGCAAGTTGGATGCACACCTTCTCGCAAATCACTTTGGGGGATACGAGTAAACAAGGTTTTCTCAGCAGGGGACACCTGGTTTGGCCTCCGCGAGTGCAGGTTGCTGGACTGGATAGACCTAGGGTCTGATCCGGTGAAGCCATTTCTTATGTTCTTTTGTTGAATTCCTTTCCTAGAAGGAAGAGAAAGTTTAAATCGAATGATGAATCAAAGATACCATGTAAAATCTTAAAAATAATACATAAACACTTAAACTGAATTCTAAAATAAACCGGGAGCCAATGGAGAGAGAAAAGCAAAGGAGTCACATGGTCAAATTTGTTCTTTCCATAGATCAATTGTAGTCTTTGAAGGCAGTTCTTAGTGATGTCAAGATAAATGGCGTTGCAATAATCTAACCGGGATAATATAATAGATTGGACCAAAACAGAAAAATGACGTTGATGGAAAAGAGATCTGACCTTCCTCAACATTCGTAAGCTGAAAAAAACATTTCTTAACCAGAGAGTTTATTTGATCCTTAAAAGTAAGAGAAGAATCAAAAAGTATTCCCAAAATCTTAGAAGAGAACTCAGTTTGTAGGGAGGCTCCAGAATCCAAAAGTACAGTAGAAGGAAGATGATCCAATTTTGGGCCTAACCACAGAAGTTTAGTTTTAGCTGCATTTAGCTTCATCTGGACAGACATAGCCCAAGTTTGAAGTTTAGAGTTACAGTGATTTATTTTAAAAGTTAAATTGGTAATATTTGGATCAATCTCAATCAGTATAAAAATGTCATCCGCATAAGTAAAAAGCGTTTCCCACGCTGACAGCTTATAAATATTCAAAGTTGTCATATAAAGACTAAACAAAATTGGGTAAATCGGAGAGCCCTGGGGAATTCCGCTAGTAGGTTACCATGAATTAGAAATATTACCATCAATATTAACTGAATAAGATCAGGGCAATAAAAATTTAGCATAGGGACTTCCGGCGGAAACATGGTGCTGTAGACAGCGTGCTGCTACAGCTCCGCTACACCAGACCATGGCGCGGCAATTAATCTGCTTTTTTTCCCCCCGGTTCGGGTCGGCTGCGGCACTGGAGAGATTGCGGGAAGTACCTTTCACAGCTGCTCTGCCTTACATTTTCGGGACGCCCGGAGGCCACGTGGCGCCGCAGGCAGCGTGCGGCTGCGACTCTGCTGAACTGGAACGCGGCGCGGATCTCCCCCTGCAGGTCTAATTTCAGGTTCCCCCGTGCTGGGGAGTTTACTGGAGGCGCGGCGCGACTCTGAACTCGCCCTCCTAGCAGCCCTGCAGTTTCGGGCTCGGGACACCTGGTAGCCACGTGGTGCCGCAGAAAGCGTGTGGCTAGGATTCTGACCCCCGGACTGCGGAGTAGCTCTTCCCCTGCAGGCCGGATTCCGGGTTGAGTCTTCTCCCGGTGCTGGGGGGCTTCCTGGTGGTGCGGCAGGATCTGGGAGCCTAGGGTAGGATCGCCATGGCGACTAAGGCGGTCCGGAAGGATCGGGAGCGGAGTAAGCTGCCAGAGGCCAAGTTGGTGGATCCCGTGGCGCCCCCATCGCCGGAGGCTCCTCACTCATCCTGGGTGTCCGCGGTTACGGCAGAGGTTCAGGCTGCCCTCGAGAGCTCCCTGGGGGACAAACTGCTGCGCATACTTGATAAACTGGACACGCTGGACCAGAGATTTGCCTCCCTCACGTCAGAGGTCAAGGAGACTCAGCAGTGGGTGAGTGCTGCGGAGGATCGCGTCCAGCAGCTTGCCCAGGAACAGTCTGCCCACAGTACAGCGTTGGCTATGTTGCGTGCCAAGGTGGATGACTTGGAGAACAGGTCCCGCCGCAATAACCTTTGGTTTGTTGGCCTGCCTGAATCAGTACGGGACGTGGAGCTGGGGGCGATGTTGGAACGCTGGTTGCCTGAGTCTTTGTCTCTATCATCTTCCTCGAGCCCCTTGCGGGTGGAGAGGGCACATCGCTTGGGGCAGCGGAGAGAGAATGCTGACAGACCTCGAGTGGTCATTTGCTGTATCCTGAATTATCATCATAAGATGGAAGTCCTGCGTGCGTTGCGACAGGGCAAGAAGCTCTTGTATGACAACAAGCCCATTCTTTGTTTCCAGGACTACTCCGCGGAGGTCTCTCAGGCACGGCGCAGGTTTTCACCTTTATGCACCCGTCTTATCCAGCGCCACATTGCTTTTTCTCTGCAATACCCGGCTCGCCTGAGGTTGACACATCTGGGTAGAGCTCATCATTTCGATACCTTGGAGGCCGCGCAGCGATTTGTGACGGAGATGATACCTGAAGAACCACCGCAGGGAGCGGCTGTGGACTGAGGAGACCCATATCTGGGGCCGGGTCTGTGGTTTGAGTTTGGACTGGGGGTTTCTCTCCTTCCCCTCTGCGTTGGGTCTCTGTGTTTTTTGAGGGACTGCCTGGTTGATGTGTGGGGGGATGGAGGGGGGTTTGCCTACTTGTCCTCTGTTAGTTTGGGTCTGTTCAGGCCTTTCTGGTTATTTGAGCACTGGGGATTGGGCTTGATGAGTGTGCTTGAGGGTAGGTGTTGTGGCTGTGGTGTTCGTGGAGGGGAGGGGTGGGTTGAGTGTCTCGGGGGGTTTGGCTGATGGAGGATGTTTTTGCTATTCTCTGTGTTTTGGGGTTTGTGGGTCGGGGGGTACTGGTCATTATTCCCGTGGGAGGGTGTACCTGGTTTCCTGGAAGTGATGCCCTTTTTGGGGTGTCTTGGGTGTAGATTGGGTGAGGGTAGGTTGTGGAGGGGGGATAGAGGGGTGGGGAGGGGGGGAGTTGGGGGGTGGGGGTGGGTCTCGAAGGGTTTCAGGGGTTCTGTGGTGGGGCTTTTTGTGGAATTTTGGGGGGGATGGGTTGGGGGGTTCTGTGCTAGGGGATTGATTTGGTGGCAGGGGTATGGCTTGATTCTTGGGGCAAGAGGTGGCGAGAAGCCGGGGGAGCGGTGGCTGGGACGCTTCTCTGGCACTCTACTGGTTCTTTCTTCTTGTGTGATTTGGCTACTGAGTGGATTGCTCTGGAATACACTTTAACTTCTTGGAATGTTGGGGGGATCCACTCCCCTATTAAGCGCTCCAAAATATTGCAGCGTTTGAATCGTTCTAAAACCTCTATTGCTTTTTTACAGGAGACCCGTTTATCCTCAGTGGAACATGCCAAGCTTTGTACCTGGTGGGTGGGTTCATATTTGGAGGCGCCCGCCGTGGGGGGAAAGGGAGGTGTTATTATTTTCATCCGTAAGGGTCTTCGCCTACTCACCCAGAAAGTGCTCCGCGACCCTAGGGGGCGTTACATAGTTACCTTAGTGTTACTTGATAATCGGCCACTTTTGCTCTGTAATGTTTACGCTCCTAACAATCCTTCGGCCAGGTTTTTTAGGGGGCTTCGCAATCAACTCTTGCAGTTTGGAGATGTTCCGATGCTGGTGGGCGGGGACTTTAATGAGGTAACGGATCCAAAGGTGGATCGCTCTGCTTCGGGGGGTAGAGAGACCTCCAAACTTTATACGGGTGGTCAACTTTTGGAATCCACCTTGGGGTTGCTTGATGTGTGGCAGGTGCTTCACCCGTTGGAGAGGGATTACTCCCACTTGTCTAGGGCGCACGGGACGCTTTCCCGAATTGATTTTATCCTCATTTCTCGCGCACTGCTTCCCCGGGTACTGGGGGTTGATATGGGCCCCATTGAAATATCTGACCATGCTTGGGTGGGATTTCGGTGGACTTGGGGAGACTCTCCGAACAATAGAGGGTCCTGGCGGTTTCCCTGTTATTTGTATAGGGATACCCGTTTTCATGAGTTTTTGATACAGCGCTGGCGTGATTTTCAACTTAATAATCAGCAGCATCGTGATGATCCCATTCTCTACTGGGAGACGGCTAAGGCTGTTTTACGGGGGGATGTCATCTCTTATGTGGCCAGGGAGTCGAAGCTGAAGCATAGGCGGATTCTGGCTTTAGAGCGGAAGGCGACTGTGTTGAGATGCCAGTACGGCAGGGCGCCATCATTCCTGCTTCGAGCGCAGCTTTTGGAGGTCCAGCAGGAACTGAATGAATTGTTGCATCTCCGGGCTCTGCGGACGAGGGAGTACTTTAAGTTTCATTTGTTTCGGTTTGCGAATAAGAGCAGTCGATTGTTGGCCCGCCTGGCGCATCCGAGGGGCGGACCTGAGAGCATATCGGCTCTTCGGGGCTCTTCTGGGGTGCTGCATCATCGGCCGGAGGAGATATGTGAACTATTGCGGGAGTTTTTTGCTGAGGTGTATACAGATCCAGGCCCAGAGCTTTTGGATGGGCAACTTTATCTTGACAGCCTCGATTTGCCTTGTTTCTCTCAGCGGGATGCTGCCGTTTTGGATCTTCCCATTACCGCAGAGGAGGTAGAAGGGGCGATTGGGGTCAGTCCGTTGGGAAAGGCGCCGGGCCCGGATGGGTTTCGGAGTGAGTTCTACAAGTTGTTGGTGACGGACGTAGCGCCAGTGTTGGCTGAGGTTTATAATCTGAGTGTTGCTAAGGGCTTTCTTCCTCGTTACGTAAATCTAGCGTCTATTATAGTTCTCCCGAAGCCTGGTAAGGACCCTCTTTTGCCTGAATTGTACCGTCCTATATCATTGTTGAACTATGAGGCGAAGCTTTTGGCTAAACTTTTGGCTACCCGCCTGGCGCGCGTTTTGCCATCGGTGATCTCTGACTCTCAGGTGGGGTTTGTGAGGGATAGGCCGGTGGCTAAGAATATCCGGCGTATCTTGTTAGCATTGGAACGGGTGGGACAGGACGGTAGCCCTGCCATGCTCATTAGTTTTGATGCCGAGAAGGCGTTCGATAAGGTGCGGTGGGGTTACCTTTTTGCGGTGCTGAGGACGTACGGTTTGGGCCCTTTCTTTTTTGGTGCCATCCAGGCGCTGTACAGTGATCCAGAGGCGAGGATTTTGGTTAATGGGACTTGCTCTGGCTTTTTTCCTATTTGCCGAGGGACTCGCCAGGGCTGCCCCTTGTCGCCGCTCCTGTTCGTGCTTTCTTTAGACCCTCTACTTCGGGAGCTTCAGGCCAATGCGGATATTCGGGGATTGGTCTTAGGAGATTCCCATTTTAAACTGGCAGCGTTTGCGGATGACCTGTTGGTCTTTTTAACGGACCCGCAGCGTTCCTTGCCCGTACTATTGGAGAGCCTTCGGGAATATGGAGATTTCTCTGGCTTCGTCTTGAATTTTGCGAAATCTGAGGCGCTGGCTTCCTCGGTTCATCTTCGGCGGTTTTGGGGGGATAGTTTCCCGTTGCGCTGGGCTGACTCCTCCTTTAGATATCTGGGGATCAGGCTGACTATGGATGTGGCCCAACTGTATCGTCTTAATATTGATAAACTCCTTGCGGATACTAAACTGTTGCTAGCCAAATGGCAGGCGTTGCCGCTGTCTTTGTTGGGACGAATTCATTTATTTCGTATGGTTGTCTTCCCGAGATGGCTTTACGTTCTTCAGACTCTTCCCCTTTCTTTGTTGCAGAAGGATATTCGTTCCCTCATCTCCCTATTGATCCGGTTTTGTTGGGGTGGTCGAAGACCTAAATTGAAATGGTCCTTGTTGGTGGGGCCTGCCTACGGGGGTGGTTTGGGGGTGCCTGACCTCAGGGTTTATAACCAGGCCTGTTTGCTTCGTCATATTAGTGATTGGGTGTTGGGTACCTCTTTTTATACGGACCTTTCTCTGGAGCGGGATCATTTCTATCCTCTTCATCTCTTGTATCTCCTCCATGCCCCGTTATCTAAACTGCCACGACTCTGTAGGTGTAGTATCTTGTTTCGGTCCTTGTGGACAGTGTGGCATCAAATCCTTCGGTTGTGGAATCAGGACTCTCATACTAGTGCACTTCTCCCGTTGGTGGGGAATTTAGCTTTCCCTCCGGGGGTTGGACCTTCTGTGTTTGGTCGTTGGAGGGCTCGGGGAGTGGAACAGTTGCGGCATGTTCTGCGGGATGATGGGTCTCTCTTACCTTGTGCTGAATTAGCGGGGAGGGGGGTACCTGAGATTGGACTTCCTTTTGCTTATTGTCAACTCAGTCATTACGTGGCTTCCCTCCAGGGGACTTCTTTGCAAGGGGATTTTGGGACCCGGCTCTGTACTTTTTTGACTGCAGATCCTGATTCCAGGGTCTCGATCTCTGTTTTGCATAGCCAGATCCTGGCTCTTTGCCCGCCGAGGGTTTTCCCTGGTATTCTGGAGGCCTGGCAGCGGGACTTGGGTAGGGACTTGGGGGAAAAATTTTTGTTAACTGCCCTGAGACGCACTGCGGGCTTGGTACATAGTGCTGAATTACGTGAATGTCATTTTCGCACTGTTCTGAGGGCCTATGCTTCCCAGAGTCAGGCTTACCATATGGGTTGTATTGATACTCAATTATGCATCCGCTGTTCGGTGGAGGTGAACTCTTACTTTCATGGTATTTGGAGTTGTGAGGGGATTCAGGTATTCTGGGCTGAGCTGGCCTCCTTTTTACAGGGCTTGTTGCAGACCCCTGTGCCAGTCTCAGTGCAGTCTATGCTGTTTGCCCATTTCTCTTTCTTGCATATGTACACTTCTTATGAAAAATTATTTCTTAGTAAATGTTTTATTTTGGGGAAGAAATGTATCCTGTGTTGCTGGCTTTCTTCTGAACCACCTTCTTTCTGGTATTGGAGGAATCGCCTTCATGAACTTCTGGGTTGGGAGGTCCGTTTGGCCTGTTCTTCTCGACGCCGGAGCAGAGACTTTGTTCACACTTGGACTCCGTATTTGAACATTTTGACTCCTGAGAGTCGTAGCCGTGTTTTGAATAGACTTCACCTCTGAATCTGTGCTTCTATGTGTCTTTGATGTTCCCTGCCTAAGAGTTTTCGGTATCTGTGGGGGGTTGGGGAGGGGAGGGGAGGGGAGGGTGGGGGGTTGGGGATTCTTTGCTGTGGGGTGGGGGTGAGGTGGGTCCGGGGAGGGCATAAGAGTCCAGTCCTCCGCGGGTGTCTGTTGAAAATGCATACCATGGTTGTTATGACTATTGTGTTTACTATTGCTTAATAAAAATAGATTTGAACAAATAGGAATAAAAACACTGTGGAGACAAAAAAAAAAAATAAATTAGCATAGTTTGCTAATAAACTGCTCTCCCAGTTTTGAGGGATACCACTAATATGTGATCGTGCTGTAATTGAAGATTTTTTAAATGTATTTTGTCTGAAACTACTGTGAATGTTTTAATGTTAACCGCTTAGGGATAGGTGGTCTATAAATTTTAGAAATAAATAAGCGGTATAACAAGTTCTAATAAAACAAAAACATACATAAATGTTACATCATCACCAGATAGGGGTCACAGAAATAGGGCTGCTCTCCCACCCTCTGTACTTCCACTGTGACATGCCCAGTACTGACAGTCACCAACGGTCATGTCCTGCTTTGCCACCACTTCTGCCTTCACATTTTGGATAAGTAGGAGAGAATGAAATAGATGACAGAGGGAGGAAAGCAGAACATAACATAACATATTGTGGCCGGGCCGGTTCCTAAGTAGGTGGGAAGCCGGGCGCGGCCCACAGGTAGATTTATGTTGTAGCGCCTTTTATGTGGCTGGTAAAGTAAAAACCCGGAAACCGGATTTTCATGGAACTGAGATTAAGTTTATTAAAGTTCAAAGGAAAATTAATTGGCAATACATTATCAGCTTTGCACATTCTCACAGTTCATACATCTTCCCCAAGTCCTTGGGCTCGGCCTGGATCCTCCAGGTCCACTCTCCAGTGCAAATTCAAACACACAAATGAAGAGAAACCCCCCCCCCCCCCACAAAAGTTTAGCTTCCAACTTGCTGCTTAAACTCTTCGGGTCAGGGAAACTGTTTCCCTTGCACAAAGACCCTCAATTAATTCCTTCCCTTTCTGGGTTGAGGAAAGGCAATTCAAAGTTGCTGGTAATGCTTTCTTTTCCTAATAAAGCAATTTACTTCTGCCCTCCTCTAGCAGGGCTTGGTTCAGGATTCCTAATCCAGGACTGGATTCTTGGGGAAAGTTAGCATAAACTCTCAGTCGTACTCTCCCCCTATCTCCATGTCCTTTCCAAGTTCACATTCCTCGCTAAGACTGTTCATATCATAATTCAAAGATTCCTGGCTCAGACTATTCCCCCACCCGGTATCTTCAGGCACTTCCTGCCAATTACCTCCTTGCCGGGGGGTCAGGTCTGTACTGACCGTGTCTGCTCTTGGCTTTGGACTTTGCTTTCCAAGGTTGGTCCACCACAGTGAGATACACCCTCCCGGGGCTCTCAATTCCCCTCCTGCTAGGTTGTATCCAGCTTGGGGTCCTGGCTTGAGGCACTACTCCTCCTTGGCAACTGCAAGCCTTCCTTGCTGAGTGCTGATTAGCAGTAGCTTCACCTGTGCCTCCTGGTTGCCTACCTCCAAATGGTGTCAGAGGTTTTTTAACTTGCCTTTCCTGAGGGCTAGCCCCACTCCCTCCTGGGTTTGACCTTAGTTTCCCCACCTGAGGAAAGAAGCAATAGGGAGAGTAATTAGTGTCACCTGCCCTCCCCCTCTGACTCTTGGGCTTTGCTATGGCCTGATTTCCTTCTTCCCTTCCTGGTTGTGTTGGCTGGCCCCACTCCAGGCCAGGTTTTCTCGGGCTCAAGACATGGTGCATGCTGGGATTTGTAGTTCTTAGCACTGGGACAGGAGCTTCCCTGTAACAATATGCATTGCCATATTAGGACAGACCAAAGGTCCATCAAGCCCAGTATCCTGTTTCCAACACTGGCCAATCCAGGTCACAAGTATTTGGCAGATTCCAAAAGAGTAAAATCGATTTTTTTTATGCTGCTTATCCTAGAAATAAGCATGGATTTTCCCAAGACCATCTTAATAATGGCTAATGCACTTCTCTATTGGGAAATTATCCAAACTATTTTTAGTCTTTGCCAATCTAATGGGCTTTAGCACATTCTTTGGCAATGCAATCCCGAGTTTAATCACACATTGAATGAAGAAATGCTTTCTCCAGTTTGTTTTAAATTTAATACTTAAAAGCTTCATTGCCTGCTCCCTAGTCCTAGTATTTATGGAAAGAGTAAACAAGTGATTCACATCTACCTGTTCCACTCCACTTGGTATTTTATAGACCTCTATCTTATCTCCCCTCAGTTGCCTCTTCTCTAAGCTGAAGAGTCCTAGCTGCTATTTTGTTTTCATCTTTATCGTTTAGGGTCATGTGAATTTTCAGTGTCAAAATGAGGTCTTATTAGATAAAATGTTTGGGAAGCACTGGTCTAGTGACAACAATTTCCATTTTGAAATGCCTTTGTCACCAATTTAAGACATGAAGCCTCTAGGTCTCATTTCAAAACAGGTTGCAAAACCCTTTTATTGAGGCATTTGGGGAGCTGTGATGCTTGTTCAGGGTTCACTGGGACTAGGAACACAAGTTGCTGCAAGTCTCTTCTGTTTTGGGTTGTTGTTTTTTTGCAAATCATTTTTATTAAAGTCAACCAGAGGAACAAACAGGATACAGGGTAAGCAGATGCATAACAGAAGCATCTATGAGCAGTGCAAAACAAGCACCATCAGCATAGGAGATATGAACAACATAACAACCATATGTAATAAAGAAAGATAAAAAGAAGAGGAGATGCCCAAGATCCCCCACCCAGAATAAACCACAAAATCAAGGGCACAAATCGAAGAGAGAGTGGGAGATCACGTAGCAGAGCTCCCTCTTCAGGCTAAGAGGAGGAAAGCAGTGATGGATAGAAAGCTCCAAATCGCTGTCTCTTTGGTCCTACCTCTAGTCTTTTTTTTTTTTTTTTAACAAATTTTTTTTTAACAAATTTGCCTTTTTGTTTTCAAAGACCAAATAGAAATGAATAAACTGGTCTGAACTAAAATCCATAGATTGTTTACTGGGGTGATTCACTGACTTCTGAATTCATTACTGTCCCTGTCCCCGCAGATAACCGTGGGAAACCATCTCCATGTCATTCTTTAAGGAGAGAGGGAAGAATCAGAGTATGAATGGGTGCAGCCACTGACCCTCAAGCCTTGCACTGAAGAATGCTGGTGTAGAAGGCCTGAGGTTGAGAGAAACACTAAAGAATGACAGTCTCTGGTATCCAGAGCAGATATTGTGATGTCATAATGCTTCATTCCACCAATGCCTAAGAGCCAATCACATCAGTGATGTCACAATGGCTTGATTGTCCTATACTTGGCTCACATAAAAATCAGGGTATGAATGGGCACAGCCACTGACCCTCAAGCCTTGCATTGAAGAATGCTGGTGTAGAAGGACTGAAGTTGAGCTAGACACTAAAGAATGACAAGGGATGGTTTCCCGCAGGGACAGGAACGCTTATTAACCCACAATGAGAACTTGACATTTTATTGTCTGTACTTCCCATGCTCTTTGTCTAGCTTCTAAGCTCCAGGGCCAGCTACAGCCCAGTTTTCTGTTAAAGGTGACTAGTTATGCAGCCTTTGATATATCAATGGGTATCTTGGTCACTTCTCTATTCATGGAAGCTGTGTAGAATCCTGTCAAAACTGGATTAAATAGACTCAGTATCAGCTGGAATGTCATCAGAGCTTTTCTGCTTACAGACAAATCATCTTAGGTTTTCTGAGAAAGAAATTGCCATGCTTGTTATTGCAAGGTGCCATTTTCTGCTGGCAATATGTGTTTTCTTTACAGCTATAATAGTATTTCTCCTCAAATTTTGTTGCTAGTGGATTGCTTAAGATTGCAGAGTATTGTATTAAACTAGTTTGAAATGCTGATCAGTCTGAGTGTTGGTTTAGGGTGATTGGATGGGATGGGAGAGACAGGTGGCTACCTGGGGTGCCAATTTGGAGGATGGGAGTGGGAAACTAATGCACCATTCCACTATTGTCACTACAGGAGAGGTAATAAATGTCTTCATGTTAGTGGAAGCACAGCTATGTCATTAGAAGGGGACCGATATATCAACAGAGTCATTGAAACAGAGTTTCCCTCCCACCCTAGTCAGTCGGATGACCAGATTCTTTTCCCTGGCCATTATGAGAACCCTTTTCATCCATAATGCCACTTAGGTCAGTAACAATCCAACTCTAACATTTTGGAAAGGTCCTAAATAGTACCATCACTGTTCGCTCTAAGCCAGTGATTCTCAAATGGTATGCTATTGCACACTAGTGGTGTACGGCTTCCCCCTGGCCTCCCGCGCATTTATCTACCTAATTTCATTAGCGGAGCACCCTGCAGAGAGGATCGCCCGTGCTAGTGATCTTTGCAAGCTGCCATAGGCCTTCAGAGCTTTCTTCCCTCTGCCGCGGTCCCGCCCCTCCTCTGATGTCAGAGGCAGGATCACGCCAGAGGAAACAGCTCCAAAGGCCTATGGCAGCTTGCAAAGATCACTAGCACCGGTGATCTTCTCTGCAGGCTGCTGATATTAAGTAAATGGATGCGTGGGAGGTCAGGGGGAACACGCAGGCCTTCCGGAGGGGGGTGTGTATGCAGTCCTTCAGGGTGTGTGTGCAGTTCTTCGGGGGGGGGGGGTGCAGGCCTTTAGGGGGGGACAGACAGGTCTTCAGGGGTGGGGTGCAGGCTTTCGGGGAGGTGCAGGCCTTCAGGGGTGGTGGCACAGGCCTTCAGGGATGGTGGCACAGGCCTTCAGGCAGGACAAGCAGGCCTTCAGGTGTGGGTTCAGGTAGGCCTTCAGGTGTGGGGTACAGGCCTTTGAGGGGTGCAGGCCTTCAGGGGGGGCAGACCTTCAGGAGAAGGGGGCCCTGGTGTAGAAGTACACCGAGGTAGGGAGGGAATGGGGGTTCAAAGGGACATGCATATGCCGGACTTTGGGGGGGAAAAAATAATGGTTCTAAAAAAAGAGGAGAGGAAGAGAGATTGTGGCAATGGGATTTAGGGAGGGAAGGAACAGAAAGGGAGAGAAGTTGGACACAAGAGATGGTGTGGAGGGGGGATAGAGATACTGGATAGGAGGGTAGTTTGGAAAAGAAAGGGAGAGATGGTAGACCCTGGGGTGGTGGGGAAGGAGGGAGAGATGCTGGATGAAAGGGTAGTTGAGAAAAGGTGGATCTGTGGATGGAGACGGAAAAAAGGAAAGATGCCAGACCTATGGGGGAGGAAAGGGAAGCGGAAGGGGAAGACTGAGATAGAAGATGGATGGTTAGCACAGAGAAAGAAGAAAGAAGGAAGAAACAAGTCATCAGAAGACAACCAGAGCCTGGGACCAACAAGATTTGAATAATGACCAGACAACAAAAGGTAGAAAAAATAATTTTATTTTCTATTTTGTGATTACAATATGTCAGATTTGAAATGTGTATCCTGTCAGAGCCGGTGTTAAGACTGCGAACGTGAGTTAGAATCTAACAGAGAGAGGAAAAGTCTTTTTGTTTGTTTATTTTGTTTACAGCACAGCACCAGTGTAGTTAGGAAAAGGCAAAGGGGGTGAAGAGGTTATAAAAGGGATGAAGAGCAGAGGGGATAGTAAATATGTACTATATTAAACTTGTAGGGAAACTTTATTTGTAGAAAATAAAAGTAAAAGTAATGTTTGAAAAAAACACCCAACTGGGCAGGAAAATCAAATTGAATCGACAAATCAATTCAATAGGCTGAATCAAATCAAATTTTTTTTTCCTGAATTGGGCAGCACTAGTGCGCGGGCATGGTGGTGGAGGGGGGGCAGGGAAGGAATGGGGGATGGAGAAAAGGGCAAGGGGCACCTCTCACTTTTGCTTCACCATTGTCCACACTCTTTGAGACATATCTGTGAAATGCAGAGATTCAGGGCACATACGAGCATCGAGTGCAATTCCATAAACTATGTACCCAACTGCTGTCCTGCTTATGTCAAGTGGACCACACATTTGAAGATAAGTGTTTGTTTAGACTATCTATTTATTGCCAAGATAAATGCTATTATATTTTGAGAATGTTTAAGATGATGGCCTTGAAAATAAGAAGGCTTTTTGTGTTCAATCTTTTTATTTATTTAAATGATTAGAAAACATCCATTAAATCAGTAACAGAAAAATAACCGTATAACAGGAATGTGCTACATATCATAAAGTGGAATGATACATTCACAAAGTACAAAGAATGTACATCAATATAAATGACCAATAAAAGACACCATGAAAGTGTATGGTATAGTACAGGGTAGAACTATATACTGTTAGATTTATGATGTCAATAAGTCAGTAATAGGAGTCCAAATCTTATTGAAGGTAGCTAATGAATTCGCTTTTTCAGCTGCCACCTTTTCAAATTTTATATAGGTCCTTCCAGTTAGATAAAACGGCTTTCAGTGCAAGCTGTAGTAGACATGACAACAGCCTAGCTTGATATTTATCTAACTTATCAGCAATAACTAATGCAATGAATATTATCACCAGAAAGGATATCTTAGACTTTATGGGTAGAATATCACAGATTGTAGACCATAGGCCTGATTCTGCACAATGCGTCTAAAGTTAGGCGCTGTTTAGGTGCCTAAGTTAGGTGTCCTTTGTAGAATCGCTCAGCAGAGTTCAGCACTGTTTAGGCATCTAACTTTTTAGGCGTCCTTTAGAGCAGTGTTTTTCAACCGCTGTTCCGCGGCACACTAGTGTGCCGCGAGATGTTGCCTGGTGTGCCGCAGGGCCGCCATCAGGGCAGTACTACCAGTCCTGCATTCAGGGGCCCGGAGCTGACAGGGGGCCCGAGGCAGGGGCGCCAGTAGCTCGCCAAGGCAAAGTGAGTCGATCACCCAGAACTCACTTTGTCTTGGCGATCTAATCTATCGAGCCGATAAATCTTCTTCTCCCCGACGTCAATTCTGCAGTCGGAGAGGAAGTTCGGGCCAGCCAATCGCTGCCTGGCTGGGCGGAACTTCCTCTCCGATTGCAGAATTGACGTCAGGGAGAGCATGCGTCGGCGTCGGCTTTGGGGCCTGTTATCCATTGGTGGGTCCTGTTCCCCGATGGCAGTGGCAGTGGCTTGGGGAACGGCAGGGAGAAAGAAAGAAAGGGGGCAGGCAGGGAAACAGAAGGAAAGAAGAGAAACAGAAAAAAAGAAAGAAAGGTCAGGGAGAGAGGAAGAAAAAGTTGGGGGAGGGAATGAGGTGTGGAGGAGAGAAAGCATACAGGCTGATAGAAGGGAAGAAAGATTGGATGCACAGTCAGAAGAAGAAAGTGCAACCAGAAATCACCAGACAAGGTAGGAAAAATGATTTTATTTTAAATTTAGCAAAGTGGAGGCAGTATTACCACAGTTTTCAAAGGAATTTGCCCAAATAACTTAATAGTTAACTGGGTAAATTCCCAGAGATGAAAACTTCCCTTCACTTACTATGCACAGTTCTGAATTTATATCTGCTGTCTATATTTTACAATATGGTCACCTTTTACTAAACCGCAATAGTGGTTTTTAGCACAGGGAGCCTATGAGCGTCAAGAGCAGCGCTGGGCATTCAGCGCAGTTCCCTGCGCTAAAAACTGCTATTGTGGTTTAATAAAAAGGATGGAGGGTATATTTGTCTATTTTTGTATGCTATAAAAACCAAATACAGAGAGAGACTGAGAGCTGTTGACGAAGAGCTACGTGTGTGTCTTTCTTCGATTCCAGCCAGAATATCAGCTTTGTGTTCAGCCAAACAGGCCCAGGTTTCGCACTGAATAAAGTATTTTATAATTTTTCACTATTCTGTTTACTTAATATTTCATAATAAAGTAATTATAAAATACTTTCTTTGTGTTTATTTGATTCCTATTCAAGAGAATTACTTTATATATAGTCAATATAGGCACAGAGTTAAATTTTTTAACATTTTCTAATGGTGGTGTGCCTCGTGATTTTTTTCATGAAACAAGTGTGCCTTTGCCCAAAAAAGGTTGAAAAACACTGCTTTAGAGAATCAGGTTTTAGATGAGATTTAGATGTCCAAATAATAAGAACATAAGAAGTTGCCTCCACCGGGTCAGACCAGAGGTCCATCTGAGTTTTTATTTTTGCTTTATTAAACCCAAAAATCATTTAATAAGGCACCACATAAATGGGGCACATCAAAACAGATATATTTGTGGACAAACAGCAATGCTATTTGCTAATTAGACAAAAAGATCCATTAACTGAAGCACAGCACATGAAAAACATAGCTTTAGTTTTCTTGCTAAAAAGCTACCCTTTTTTCTGACTAAACAGTGCACCTATCAGCTCATTCTTGAAAGCAAAGAAAGCACATGACACAAATATATAGATTGCATGCATAACTTCATTTGCAAAAGCTTAAAAACAGGTTTGCAGCTGCACAATGGTGACCTCATTGTGAGATCATCAAGGTGCACCTACAAGGTAGAATGGCACAATTAAAATATGTGCTGGGGAGCTGGTTGGGATTTGAACTTATGACCTCTGCAAGAGGAGCACAGGGCTTTTACTCATTGAGCGGCACTGCCGCAAGAACCACAAGTTTCGTGAGAACTTATGGCAGTGTTTCAGTCAGCGGCGCAGGGCGGGGCGGGAGTTCTAAAAGCTCACTCCTGCGCGTGCTGGCCCGGCTTCTGACATCGGCAGGAGGGGCTCAGGCAGGATATACCGCTGGACAACCAGGGAAAAGGGATAAAAAATAGTACAGTACTGTATTAACATAGGCCAACTTACGACCGAATCAACTTACGACCTATCAGTTGGAACCGATTGCGGTCATAAGTCAACGACTACCTGTACCTACAAATCCAAAATGTGGCCCTGCAAAGGGTTTGAGTTTGAGACCGTTGCTCTAAAGTGTCAGTTTTCTGAACATTTGAGCGTAAGTGGTACATAAACACAGGATACCAGATCTCTGAACTTGAGTTCACCCCATTACATCAGATGACAGTGATTAGGTTCTATGCCATCTTCACTAAATAAAAAAATGATGATATTACGAGAAGCATTCAATAATTTATCTACCTCAGTAGGAAAGAAAAGAGTTTTAAAACATTTTTGTTTTATTTTTCAGTATAGTCCCCTGATAGCTCCATACTCTTCATCCACTTTTCCTACAATGACTTTAACCCCCTTGAAAAGAATTCTTCTGGTTGACCTTCAAACTAGGACATCACAGCTTCCTTAACGTCTTCATCAAATGAAAACCGCTGTCCACGGAAAGATTTCTTCAAAACTTGGAACAGGAAATAATCTGAGGGAGCCAGGTTAGGACTTTAGGGTGGATGGATAAGCTGTTGAAACCCAGATGGTAGCCTGTGATTGTCATGACATGTGCACCGGTGCACTATTGTGAAGAAGCAACACGCCTGCTGTGAGTTTTCCTCGTCTTTTCTCCTTGATTGACTGCCACAAAGCAATCATTGTGTTGGCGTAACTCTTCCCGGTTATGGTTGTCTTGTGTGGCAAGAACTCCAGAAGCAAAAATCCTTCATTATCCCAGAAGAAAGTTGCTATTACTTTGCCTGCAGATTTTTCTGTCTTGAACTTTTTAGGGTGGGGGATGTCTTGTGCTACCACTGCATTGATTCTATTTTGGTCTCAGGATCTCTGTGATAGACCCAAGTCTCATCTCCAGTCACTGAACAATGAAAAAAATTCACTTGGTCTTCACGGAGCATCTCCATGTTCTCCTGACAGCACTGGAGACTCGTGGCCGTCTGACATAGCATCAGCATTCTTGGAACTCATCTTGCACTAACCTTGGACATGCCCAACCTGTCATGAAATATTTTTCAAACTGTACCTGCTAAGATGCCCATTTCTTCAGCTATTTGGGAAACCTTAATTTTTCTTTCTGACAAAATTAAATCCTAAACTTCCTTGCACATTTCTGTGGAAGTTGCTTCTACAGGCTATCCAGTGTGAGGGTCATCTTCAATAGACTTTCTACCCCATCATATTTACTGCTTGATTCAAAATTTTACTTTGTAGGATAATGGTGCAGACTCACCATAAACTGTAGTCATGTGTTCATGGATCTTCTTTGGCTTTTTCCCTTCTTTTGTGAGAAATTTTATCACTGAACAGTGCTCCAAATCTAGCAGTTTCTTACTTGATTTGAACAAGGACTCTCCTGACATCCTGTCTCTTGGAATGTTAGATTCACACTGAACCACAACTGTGCATGAGTAACCTTGAGACATGTCACAGCATGTACAGATGTTTCAATACGCTTGCTACTTTCTTTCATGCTTGGGTAGATAAATTATTGAACATCCCTTATATGTCTGGATTAAAGAATGGATAGATTTTCACACAGTACAGTAGTGAGCTTAGCAACACTTACGCTGAATGTCGATGGTGACAGATGTTTCCTTCCCACTGGGAATGGCCTTGTTGGTGGCCCGGCAAATGATGCTTTGGCCATTTTCAATGTCTGAGGAAGAAATGATGAGCGTGCTCACTATGCTCTCCCTTTTCCCATCCCTCAGGAGAGTCTGTAGGTATAGAAGAGACAAGAGAAGACAACTGCATATTAAGAGGGAACCATGCACCTTTCAGCTCTTTTGTCAACATACATGATTCTCATTGTGCATAATTCACCTACTCTGATATTTGTGGTCGTGGGACCAGGAAGTGATGTCAGAGGGAGAGCTGAGATCGGCGTGAGCAGCATCTGGTAGATGCTGCTTTCTACCACCAAACATTTTGAGGAGGTATGTGGGGATGCCGAGTGCTACCTCCCCAGGAGCCTCCTTCCACACTGTTAAATATCTCTTTGTTCCTTATTAGTCAAGCTCCTCTTTAACTACAACTCATTCATCTACATGTGTGAGCTGAGGATGCTTTCATTCTCTCTCTTCCCTGATTCAATGACCTGATTCTATAAATTTTAAGAGCTGCTCATGACATTTGTGACCAGTGGCGTAGTGAGGGTGAGAGGCATCCGGGGCGGTGGCACCCTGCCCTCGTCTCTGCCCCGTCGCTCCTTCCCCAATCCCGCTTGCTGGACGCACCCACCCTTCCCTTGTACCTCTAATTGAAGTTGTTGCTTGCGGCGATCAACAATGTGCTCTTCGCGACCCCATTGGCTCACCCTCTGACATCACTTCCTGTACATGGCATCCAGAAGTAACATCAGCGGAAGTGCCAATAGGGTCACAAAGAGAACGTTGTTGACTGCTGTGAGCAACAACTTCAACTAAGTGGGGAGGGGAAGGGAGGCTTGTGCGTGGAGGGGAGGAATGGGAAGATGCAGGGGGCGAAGGAGGGGTGCCGGTGCCCCTACCAACATGGCACCCAAAGCAGACCTCCCCCCTTGCTCCCCCTTACGCCACTGTTTGTGCCCACCTTTGGGAAAAAGTAAGTAAAGTAGCAGATCTAAAAGGTTGAAAATGGCTGATTTTTCATGTTACGGGTTTGGACTTGTATTAGTGTTTGCCCTAATAGAATTCATTTTAAAAAAAACCTCTTTTTTTGTGAGGGGGTGACTTTATCCACCTTTTCTCAGAGATGGTCATATTTGTAAACAGGGCCAGCATTTTCCATGCATGAGCACATATCATAGAACAAAGGTGGTCAGTGCTATGTACGGTTAAGGTCGGTACCACTGTGTTTCCCCCAAAATAAGGCACTGTCTTATATTAATTTTGGGCCCAAAAACCCACTAGGTCTTATTTTTGGGGAAACAATGCCCAATCACAAACCCACAGCATCTTTCTATCCCCTTCCCCCCACTGCGCAGCCGAACCCCCTCCGACCCTTCCAACTCTCCCTCCCCTTTGTCACAACCCTAGCCCTAAAGCTCGGCTTGTGCCAGGAAAGGCTATGCCTAAACCTAGCCTGGCTGTAAAAAGGGCCAACCAGTGTGACAGAGCAAACTACAATAGAAAGGTAGGCTCTGAGTTGCCTCTTAAAACTCAGATTACAAAACCCTGGGGAGGTGAGGACTATGAGTGGAACAGCATAGATCAGCCCCAGAACAATTCCTCTGACTCAGCTAACTCACAGCTGCAGGACTTGATTAGAAGTCCTGTGAGAACTAAACAGAAGCTGCAGTCTGCCCTGCCCCCTCTTAGAACAGGGCGTGGTCGCCTCAATGCTCTTGAGGCTGCACTGAGGAGGAAGCAGTCTGTCTGCCCTGGGTCAGCCCAGGAAGGAGGTTTACAGGACTGCTCTCCTGAACCTCACCACTTGCAGGATGTTGAGATGGTGGATGCAGCCCCTGTCTCTGAAGCCAACCAGCTAGCTGAACCAGAGCCCATGGACTGCCTGGAAACTGTTATGAATACAGAAGCTTACTCCATGGAAGAAAGCTAAGTAATATTACTGGGTTTTTGTTGTGCTTAAGCTTGCAATCTTTTGGGCTTCTTTCAGTGGAACCTGTTTGCACCTGTGGGAAGCAAGTGAGCAGTGCAGAGCTCACTGCAAGGTGCCTGAGACTGGAAACCTTTTTTCCAGGTTTATTTTTGCTGGACTGTTTGTTTTATGTGTTTTTTTGAAAGTAAGAAAAGCTTCAATTTTGACTGTGTGCCTGGGATGGTAGTTTATTGGGGAAGAATCCACATAATATCCTTGGTTGGGATTGTGGGGCCATTTGTGGCATTCTGTTTTACACAGAGTTTAATTAGTGGATTCGGCTACTCCCCTCCCCCACCAACTACTGTTAAGTTGGTTTGGACCAAGCCTGCTTCTATCTAGGCTTGGGCACAGCACTGTCTTTATTTAAAAGAAGTGGTATAGCTTGTTACTGCCTGTTTGCCAAAGGCAGAACTATTAGCATTGAACTCTTATACTTACCTGTGATACCTGCAAGAAAGGTGTGAGTTGTTTATTTTTTTTTCAACTCAGTTTTATTTTTCCATGTTTTCTTGGTTTATGGAAAGAATGGACTGAACCCTGTTCAGGATTGATAACCACAATAAAGTGGGGCTTTATTTTCACTTAATACTGACTGTTTTGACCTGTTTTGTGCTTCTTTATTGCACTGAGGAACCAGCAGGACTTCCAGCCTTCTCTGGAAGCACGTAAGACGCGGGCTGTTCTGAGCGCTGACCGGAGCCAAGCATATACACGGGCACCGGCAACGCCACACCTTCCATCTCTCCCTCCCCACGCCGACCGCAACACTGACATACCATTACCTTCTTCCAAACGGTAGCGTTGTGGCAGCAATCTAAACGGGCTGCTTCGGGCCTTCTACCGCCGGGGCGTTGCATGTGCCGCATTGGTGATGACATCATTAGTGATGCGGCAGAGAAATGCCCCGGCGGGAGAAGGCACGGAGCAGTGCGTTTAGATTGCTGCCGCGACACTACCCTTTGGAAAAAGGTAATGGTATGTCGGTCTCATGGTCGGTGTGGGGACAGCGAGATGGAAGGGGAGGGAGAGATGGAAGGGTTGGTGAGGGAGGGGGGGGGAGCGCTGCTGCCTGCGAATCCAGCCAGTGCTTATTTTCAGGGTAGGTCTTATTTTCAGGGAAACACGGTAGCTGGCAGTGATGAGTCAATGCAATGAACTTGTTTAGATCTTTTGAGGCAAACAGTGTGGTTGCAGTTCACAGGTTTGAAATCCCAGTTCAGCTAAGAGCTGATGCCCCTTGGATTGAACTCTGGCTCAAATGGCAAAAGGAATTTCATGCTCCCAATACTAGAGCGAGACCTAAAAAGTGGAAGTTTGAGCAAGAGATTGTATATAGTGCAAGTACGTATTCAGTCAAATAGTTGCAAATGGGTTAATTTGTGTTTACTATGCAATGGATGCTGCACAGTCCAGCTGTTGTTTAACATTGAAGATTAGAGTATAAAGTATGGGTTTATATTCACAACCTGTAACATCTGGCGCTGCTCTATGATACTGTCCTGATTAACTTTCTTTTCCCAAACAGATATTAATGCAGCTTCCTGACATAATCAGATCAGACAGTATTTCTCAAAGCTCTCAAGAGCACATTAAAATATTCGTATTAAGATGCATTTTATTAACGCTATAAATAGCTGCAACCCGAAACTGTTAAGGTAACTGGATCCCTAGAGACTTGGGGGGTTTCATCAGCTGCAAGAAAAGACATGCACTTTCTTCTCTTAACATTCTTGGCTCTTTAGCTCATACGTACAAGTACAGTATTTTCTTTCCATTTGATTTTGTCATCCCTAAATAGAAATACATCAGATCTCTGCTGGGAATGGATGATTGTAACAGTTTAGTGCACCTCACGTCTATGCTTAGGGTATTTTTGTTATGGTTTTGTGTGTGTGTGTGTGAAGAGGGAGGTATGGGGGAAATTCTGTGCTTTATCCTCTACACCTCGTCCTCTGGGCTGATTGATTGAAGGCGCCATGCTGAGTAGCACATCCTGCCTGATTGTGTACCAAAGAGATTCCAGTGGGGACACAACACCTGCTGCTCATTTCCCTTGATTGAATTGGAAGCCTGATTCTCAGTTGTTCTCTCGGGATTATGCAGAAGCATAGGCCTCACCTACTATAACACGCAGCCAGCTGCTGGGAATAGTTGTGCTGCGAGTGATAGACAGATATCCCTCCCTCCCCTGTAGGTGCAGTCTGTGACCTTTGCTTCGCTGCTTTGGGTTTGCCCAATTTGACTTGCTTTGCATTTTTTAAACCAAGATTTTTTTTAGATGATAACAGAGCCCCCCTTGGATTTTACTGCATTTAAGATTACCGTAGATGTTCATTATATGCAGAACAGATTTACTTGTCATTAGGTCCAGGACAGGCAGTATAATAAATTTGGTATGTGCTGCTTATCCTAAAGAGGAGATCCATTTCATATTGCTTGCCCTTAGAAGGATGAAATGCTGATCCCCAAGTCTATCTGTTTAATAACTGTTCATGTATTTGTCTAAGGATCTGAATGGTAACAGTGTTTCTTTATGGTGGCTATTCAATTAAACGTCCAATTGATTCTCCTCTGGATGTTTTGAAAGGTCATTTGGTCAACCCTACTTTTTTATTGTCATGTATTTGTCCTCCAGAAAGTAGGCCTAACCTTTTTTTTAATTCAGGCACCACCTCACAAGTCCATAAAAAAAAGTAGAAATGTGTGCCCAGTGGATATCAGAATGAAGAAACAAAAGTAAGGCACACAAAAAAGAAGGATCCAGCAATACTTGTAAAGCACAAAACTTTATTCTGAATCAAAAGACGGAGGTGCCTGCAGAATGCTCCTATGGGAATAACCTCACTTTGCTCCTGGTGAGGAAGAGTTTCCCTTTCTTCCTCCATCGAGGTGAAAAATGGAAGGATGCAACAAGGGAATGGGGACTGAAGGAGGCCTAGCAAGATGTTGCAGCAACAAAAATGCTGGTATTAGGGAGAAAAGAGGAAAACTACTATACCTTGGGAGTTGAAAGGAGAGATGCCGGGCCATTGGATAAAGGGAAGAGAGAGGAAAGATGCTAGATTACAGTGGAAAAGGGAAGACAGAAGTGAGTCACAGGACCATGGGGTAGGGAAGAGAGGGGAGATGCTGGGCAATGTAGGGTAAAAAGTAGCCAGATGGAAGATGTTGGACCATAGAGAGGAGATGATGTACTATGGGGAAGGGGGAACAGAGGAGAAATACTGGGAAGGAGAAAAAAAAAGAAAAAGGCAAAGAGGAGGAAATGATAGGCTACGGGGGAAGGGGAAATACTGGACCAAGCTGCTAGAAGGAAAGAGAGAAGGAAGACACTGGACCAGATGGGGGAGGGAAGAGAAATGGGAGATACTGGATCACAGTAGGAAGGAAAGAGAGAGGGAAGATACTGGACAATGGGGAGAAAAGGAAAAAGATAGGAAATGCAGGATCATGGGGGAATGGAGAGAAGAAAGATGGATGATGCTAAATTATGCAAGGAAAGAGAAGAGAAAAAGGGAGATGGCTCATGAAGAGAAGGGGCAGATGCTATATATGGGAGCATAGAGAGAGAGAGAGAGAGAGGCAAAATGTGGGTGAAGTGAGAGATGCTGGACACAGGAGGAGAAAGAAAGGGTAGATGGCAGATATGGAGGGATGAAAATAAGGAACAGTTAGCAAAAGACTGAATAGAAACTAGGAAGAGGAGGGGGAGAGAAAGAGATGGAGAACTTTAGATAGCCATTTTTTCGAGGGGAGTATTGCTTATACAGTTTAAGTGCAGTATCCCCCCTATAAATTAACATTAACAATACTGTGTGTGGGAGACATTTGCATGCTTACTTTGTCCATTGTATGTAAATCTCCCTTATGCATATTCATGTGGGAATTTTGAAAAGCTGATTTGTTAGCAGCCCTTGAGGACTGGAAGTGATTATTACTACCTTAGAGGGAACATCTGAGTTTTGTATGCTTCATTAGAATGGAATATGATCAGCGCTAATTATGTTTTAAAAACAAGTACCCAGTCAGGGTCAGTGAAGGGGTTCCACCTTCCACTCCAGCTACAAACAGGTTCATAAGGTGACCTAGGTGTTCTACAATTTTATTGACTTAAAGACTTGACACGTACGTGTTTCCGCCTAACCAGCCTGCATCAGGAATCTTAACAGAAGACTGGATTTTATACAGCAGCCCTCTATTGTCTTGTGAAAATGAACACACTCAGCACAACGTTGTTTAAATGAACTCTTGGAGATAAATAAAGACAAGAAACCCGCTGATATGTCTGTTATCGATCGGTTTTTACTCTGTTAAAATCTACAAAGACTAAGGGACTCTTGATGAAGTTAGAGGAAAATACTTTTAAAACCAATAAGAGGAAATATTTTTTTCACTCAGAAAATAGTTAAGCTCTGGAATGCATCGCCAGACGTTGTGGTAAGAGCAGATCCCGTAGCTGGTTTTAAGATACGTTTCGACAAGTTCCTGGAAGAAAAGTCCATAGTCTGTTATTGAGAAAAACATGGGGGAAGCTACTGCTTGCCCTGGATCGGTAGCATGGAATGTTGCTACTTTTGGGGTTTTTGCTAGGTACTAGGGCTACTGGGCTTGATGGACCGTTGGTCTGACCCAGTAAGTCTATTCTTAAGTTCTTATGATTGCTATTTATGTGGTCCTATTTGGTCATTTAGCTAAGCAGGCACTGGCACTAAATATTTCTGGAACCTGCATAGCCCCTGGCTCCTTCCTGAGTCTGCCTTCGTAACACCCTTCTCCTGCCTACTGTTGAAATAGCCGGTTGGTGCCAATATTCAGCGCAATGCCCGGTTAACTGCGGCTGAATAATTTACGGTCCACTGAGCGCGATTTCAGCAGGCAGGAGCCTCTTTTACTAATGTAAATTGCTTTGAATATGAATTCCTTAGAGTTTAGACACCAGACTGTGGCATTTTAATGCATCTTCTATAGGCAAATGAAAGCGACTCTTATCCTTTCATTATTCATATTTTAATCAAACAGGTTTTTAGAAACGATGATTTTATTGTTCTCTTCAGTCTCACCAGAATTTATTCAGGCCTCTTTTCAATAATTATCTTTTTATAGATGTGCATTAGGTACTACCTCCTTTCATGAGACAATTTTCCTTTAATAACTGTATAAATGGTAGTTTATATAGTGTGGTATTTACAAGAAATTAAAATTCTTTGCTCAGATTAACAAGGTTAGTGTGCTATAATCATGTTAAATGGACATGGCCTAGGTAAGTATTGTTTTGCCCTAAAGGGCAATATGTAGAAAAGTGAATGAAATGGGCGTGCTTACTTTAGACATTTATTTCAATACATATTTAAATAGGGCAAGAAAAGTGGTAAGGAGCTGTAGAGGGCAGGCAGCATCCAATTGTTGTCAATTGCAAAACTGATCATCTCTTACAGTCTCTTACAGTACATGGAAGACAACCACAGCATTCTAGAAAATGTTTAAAAAATTACAGCATTTAACCAAATTGCCATCTGACTCACACTGTACTTCTGTAATTCTTTCTCTGTCCATACCAAGCTTTGAAGGGTGTGTGTGTGTCTGTGTACAGTATTAAAGAATGACACAGGGATAAATTTTTCCCTGTCCCTGCAGGAACTCAATTCCCCATCCCGTCAAGTTTTTTTTTCCTGTCCCTGCCCCATGCCTTAACTGTACAAACCTGTTTGAGGCTTGTGCAGATGAGGGCAAAGCTTGAAGGAATGGGGCAGGGACAGTAAAAGAACTCTCCAGGATGGGACAAGAAAGTGAGTTCCTGTGGGGATGGGGAAAAATCTGTCCTCGTGTCACTGTCTAATATCAGTGCCCTGACATGCCTGGATATAATGAAGAAGGTGACCGAGACCGGCAAGAGGTTCTGGGAAAAAGGAGATTGGTGTGATCACGGATGCACCAATCATAAGTTAAGGAAAAGTGGTATAGCATAATCTAGCCAGTGAAGATTGGCTAGTTGTGCAAAGAAGACATGTGCCCTAAGCCACGTATGCATGAATTTTTGTGACTTTTCATATGGTCACATGGTGAAAATTTTATGGATAAAAGTCTATTTTGAGGGGCTGCTCCTGGTTTGGTCCCCTTCCTCTATTGGGGGTGTGAGCTTTTCCACAGAATCAGTATGGGGTAAATTTTTTAATCTAATTTAAAGAATAGAGTTATAATTATTGAGGAACCAGTTTTTATTTTTAGGTGAAGAGAACATAGGGGAAGAGTTAGCTACCTTAGAAGGGTTTAAACTGGGATCAAAAGTTGAAATTCATTTGTTTGCCTCCAGTTGTATATTAACTTGCTACACTAATTCAGTTCTTTCTTGCAATTATTAAATTAATTCTTTCAATAAACCAATTTGATTATTTAAATTCATTTCTGGTTTTCGTTGTCCTATTTGGGGAACATTGCTTGTGAAGGGAGATCAGGGGTTCTGGGTCCCAGTTTCCTGACAGTAGCTTTGCAATGAAACAGACCTTTGGGTGAAAGCATAGCATAAGAGAGAAAACACTTTTTTTCTGTATAAAATGCAAAAAGGCAGACTTTTTTTTTAAAAACTCACATTATATCTGATGAGATATACACTTGGCACCCTTTTTGTGACATTCACAGCAGTGCCCTCTAAGGTGTCCCACTGCTCTGCTGGCATGTCTGTGTGGCCAGTGTAGTACAAATGGTGGCCCTGACTAAATCCAAATGGCTTGGTTTTGGATGTTTTGAAATTGGATATTTTTCTTTTCAAAAATGGCTAGAGAATTTGAATATCCTAACGACCAAGACGTCTAGATAGCCAATTTAAAAAACAAAACAAAACCCAAAATAGACATCTAGTGGTTTTGAAAATGGACATTTTCCCTGTTTATTTAACATTTGTTTATCCGCTTATCAAAAAATATAAGTGGAGTACATGTAATAAAAAAGGGGATTACATAAAATATGACAGAACAGACATACTGAAACAAGAGGGGGGAGGACTGCATCCAATTATAGGAAAGTAAACGGTAATGGTTAACATATAAGGATAGAGGATTCCATCTGTAGGAATGATTCAAGTAAGGACGTATTTGATTTAAAGAGGTTTACTATTGTTTCTTCCCTTAGATGGGTCGGCATTGCTTTCCATAGTGAGGGTGCAATCACTGAAAAAATTGCAGAACGCATTGTATTAATGTGACGTAAAGAAGGAATAGTCAGCAGATGCTGAGTATTAGATCTAAGTGATCTCTTTACAGCATAGGGTATGAGAAGCCTATCCATGAATTTTCACCTCCTGATTATTGGATGCATTTCTCAAGACATCCAAATTGGACTTAAACATACTATAAAAAATGGCCTTCTACATGTCTCTATATAATAGTACCTAAGTATTTATTAGGATTTATTTACTGCCTTTATGAAGGCATTCATTCAAGTTTATATTAAAGAAGTTTGTTTAAAGAACTAGAGTCTGGCCTGGTAATATTATTAGGCTACAGATTCAATGAGTTCATCTGTCTGGGATCCTCAGAGGAAAACCTCAGCACACTTATTTACTACTCGAAAGGGTCCAGAGAAGAGCGACTAAACTGGTTAAGGGGCTGAAGGAGTTGCCGTACAACGAGAGATTAGAGAAACTGGGCCTCTTCTCCCTTGAAAAGAGGAGACTGAGAGGGGACATGATCAAAACATTCAAGATAATGAAGGGAATAGACTTAGTAGATAGAGACAGGATGTTCACCCTCTAAGGTAGAGAGAACGAGAGGGCACTCTCTGAAGTTAAAAGGGGATAGATTCCGTACAAACATAAGGAAGTTCTTCTTCACCCAGAGAATGGTGGAAAACTGGAATGCTCTTCCGGAAAACACCCTCCAGGGATTCAAGACAAAGTTAGACAAGTTCCTGCTGAACTGGAACATATGCAGGTCTCAGGGCTGATCTCAGGGCACTGGTCTTTGACCTAGGGGGCCGCCACGGGAGCTGACTGCAGAGCACGATGGACCACTGGTCTGACCCAGCAGCAGCAATTCTTATGTTCTTATGTAGCCTAATAATATTACCAGGCCAGACTCTAGTTCTTTAAACACACTTCTTTAATATAAACTTAAAACAAAGAAAGAAATAAACTCACAGTTCTGATGATCTCAAGGATTTCTTCTCTTACAGAATCCACATTTCTATTGGCACATCCTAGATATAGGGAAAGCCAGGAGTGTATTTTCACAGACTCTCTGTGAAGTGGTAATATTGTACTTTAAAGCTTAACACTGAATTACTTGGAGGCCATCAGACCCACAGGTGAATCCAGATGGGAGCAATACTTGTCCTATGCCACGTGCCTGCCTGAAGAATGGAGTCTGTTTATCTGCCTACACACATAAGAGAGAACTAACAGGAGAAAGGGGGGGGGCCCACAGCAGTGCACTCTGGGAGCTTGACTTAAAGAAAAACAGTTCAGTCAAACTTCGGTTTGCAAGTGTTTTGCAAGATGAACAAAACACTCGAGCAAACTTTAACTCACAAACCGAGCATTGACTCGATGAACGAGCTACCTGGCCTGCTGGAGAGGGAGGTATATGTCTGTGGGCCGGCTCTGCAGGTCTCCTTCTGCTTCCGAGAGGCGTGCACATGCAGAGGATAGAGAAAGAAAAAGCCCAGGCAAAGCCGGATAATTCCAAAAGCTTCTCCCCTCTCTCTCAAGAAACTCCTACAAGCAGCCGAACTCATCAAACTTGACTTTTCCCAGCCGAGGACGCACGCCTGACTGTGCTTCTGCTGTGGCTTTTCCTCTATGGTTTCGTGCCCTGAGAGTTCACGTTGGGCGTTCGCTCTCGTTTGAGTGTGAGAAGAGGGAATCTGCCACACCTCCTCCTCCATGCTGTCTGCCGCCGATTAAGAAGTCATAGCAAGAGGGGAAGAGGTGAAGCCAAAGCAGACCCGGCTCGGGATGGCCATGGACGGCAGATGCCAGGATGCGCCGCCAGAGAACGGCTCAGTGCTGCCTCGCTGCACCCGAGCCCCGCATTCCCCTCCGCCGCCCACCAAACCCCCGCTGCTGCTCGACTACGATGGCCGCGTGCTGCAGCGCCTGCTCCTGCTCCCCTGGATGGAAAGGGGAGAAAGGGAGAAATGCTGAAACAGGAAGTGGGACAAGTGTTGGACCACAAGAAGAAATAGGCCTCTTTTTGGGATCAGGAACGAATCATGCGGGCTTCCCTTACTTTCTATGGGGAAACTCGCTTTGATATATGAGCTCTTTGGTTTACGAGCATGCTTCTGGAAAGAATTATGCTCGCAAACCAAGTTCCACTGTACTCTGTTTACATATTCAATGCACAAGTGCTTCTGCTTCCAAGAAATTGGAGGCAGAACAATAAATCAAACATAAGCAATAGACAATTACATAAGCAAAAATATTCAAATTACATTTTAATAAACAGCATGGGCTGCAAGCAAAGATAGAGCATAGAGATAGATAAGACAGAGTAGCAGGAGTATGTTAATGAGGGGACTAACTTAAAGAAGTTGCACATGAGGTCAGAATGGTGTTTGAGAATGCTCCGCTAGGGTAGGAGCGGAGAAACATTTGCAGCCAGTGTCAGTATATCTCCTTTTATACGTTACTCTCCCAATGACTGAACCTTAGAATTTGCTACTCGATGCTGTAATCAAATTCTTATCTTCCAAAATTTAGCAGTTGCACTTTTAGACTGTTGTACCCAGGTTCTCTGTATGGCAGTGCACAGCATTTTCCTCTGAGCCACCAGTCCAACCCAACAGGGCTATTTCTACTGTACTTATTTGTACAATTAAGACATAAATATCAGCCAGTAATAAGGGCAACATTCTGACTGGTAGTTTGCATGCTTGCTCCTTGCGTTTGTTAATCAGAGGGATTTGCATGCATTACAATATGCAGTGCATTAAGTCTCTGGTTCCCTAGGAAGCAAAGAGAAGTGATACTGCAGGGGACGGAGCAAACCGTACTTCACTGGTGACAATCCCACAATGCCTATGTGGGCTCTTAATTAAAACCCACTCTGCAAGGGCTTATAAGAATGACACGTTGATCCTTTTGTGCCTGTGTGCTTGATTTTCAGGATGTAATTTTCATCATATGTTGATTAATAAGGTTCTCATATGTCTTTTTAAGTGGCCTTCTGGTGCACAAAACGGACCTCAGAGGTATGTATGCCAAAGCTCTACATGCTGCCTTCAGGGGCTGACTTCATCAAGCAGTGGGGTAGGTATTGTCCAGTGAAGGCTATTGCCAGCATGAGCATCATAAGCCTTAACAACTTTTCACTCTAAAATAAGCTAATGTGTAAAAAAGGAAGGGAAAAGAGTGAATTTTAACCAGTGCATAAGCTCTGTTGATTATATAGCAACCAAGGGAGACCATATTTCTATGAAGTGACTTATCACAAGAGAGCTGCTTAAGTCGAAAAATCTGCATAGATGTATATGTTTACTAATTATTCCCCGGATTCTATAAAGGTGCCGCAAAATTGGGCACAGCTCTCAGATTTGCACGCAACATAATTTGCTAATGGGCTCCAATTAGTGCATTTAATAAGCACTATTTGGCACTAATTATGATTTGTATGTGGATCCGCCTGCAAACGATTCTAACTTTAGGCACCTAAATTGGATCACACAGAGAGTGGGCATAAATGGGAAGTTCTCAGACTGGGAGAAAGTGACTAGTGGTGTGCCCCAGGGCTCGGTACTTGGGCCGATCCTATTTAACATTTATATCAATGACCTTGAAGACGGAATATCCAGTGAGTGAGATCATTAAGTTTGCAGACGACACAAAGCTATGCCGGACAATCAGAACGCAGAAAGATAGCGAAGAACTCCAGAGCGACTTGTATCAGTTAGAGAAATGGGCAGAGCAATGGCAGATGAAGTTCAACGTGGAGAAATGCAAAGTAATGCATTTAGGCAGTAAGAATAAGGAACACGAGTATAGAATGTCAGGAGCAACTCTGGGTAAGAGCGAACAAGAAAGGGACCTGGGTGTACTGATAGATAGGACCCTGAAGCCGTCAGCACAATGCGCGGCAGCGGCAAAGAAAGCGAACAGAATGTTAGGAATGATAAAGAAAGGAATCATGAGCAGATTGGAGAAAGTCATAATGCCGCTTTATAGAGCAATGGTCAGACCACACTTGGAATACTGTGTCCAACATTGGTCTCCCAAACTAAAGAGGGATATAAAACTGCTGGAGAGGGTGCAGAGACGAGCAACGAAGCTAATAAGAGGTATGGAGAACTTGGAATATGAGGAACGACTCAAGAAACTAGGACTGTTCTCCCTTGAGAAGAGGAGGCTGCGAGGGGACATGATAGAGACGTTCAAAATACTGAAAGACATCGATAAAATAGAGCAGAAAAACAAATTATTTACACTGTCCAACGTGACACGGACAAGAGGACATGGTTTAAAGCTAAGAGGGGACAAGTCCAGGACAAATGTCAGGAGGTTCTGCTTTACGCAGCGAGTGGTGAACGCCTGGAATGCTCTTCCACAGGAGGTTATTAAGGAATCCACTGTGCTAGGATTCAAAGGCAAATTAGATGCACATCTCCTTATGAGAGGCATAGAGGGATATGGGTGGTAAAACTACATCAGGTGTATACCTGACTGGGCCTCCGCGTGTGCGGATCGCCGGACTCGATGGACCATGGGTCAGATCCGGAGATGGCAGTTCTTATGTTCTTATGTTCTCCAAGGAGGGTGTTGCCATGAGAGGGGCATCTATGGGTCAAACAGTGGCATAATAAGGGACGGGGGACAGGAGCAGAATGCCTCAGATGCCATCTTTGCGGGGGAGGGAGTACTGATGCCAGTACCTCTCTTCCTCTCTGCCCCTCCCCCATTTACCTCTTTAAATGTTTGCCAGTATGAGCAGCATCTTTCACTCGCTGCTCGCGCTGGCCTCGGCTTCCTTCTGACATCACTTCCTGGTTGCGGGACCAAGATGTGATGTCAGAAGAGAGCTGATGCTGGCGCAAGCAGCAGGTAGAAGATGCTGCTCGTGCCGGTGAACATTTCAAGAGGTATCCTGGGGGTGGTGGGGGCTCAAGCAGCGGGGATGACTGGGGGCGTTCATGTGACACGGAAGCGTGGGGGGCACATGGCACAGTGATGCCAGGTGCCACCGCCCTGAGCGCCAACCTCCCTCTTTAAGCCACTGGTCGGAGACATTCACAAAATATACATGTGGTGTTACAGAACAGTGGGAATCCATGCCCAATTTACACACCAAATTTACAGCAGATTTCAGCTGACACAAGTTCTTGAATCCAAAGCTGAATGCAAGATTTGGCACTTAATGCTATTTCATGAAGATCATCCCGGTGTTGAGTGCCAATTTTTATTGGCATCTAATTTTCAGTGCCCTTTGTGGAATTCTTCCCTATAAAGATTCATAATCCCTTCAATATTCAGCCAGTGACAGTGTTTTTGTTAGACACTAATCGCCGCTGGCTAAATTATCCTCCAGTATTTAATGCCGGGCCATGTCTGGGCACTGACACTGAATATTAGGGGCTAAATGTAGACAGGCTGAACACCGGCACTTATGAGTTATTTAGGCCCTAGTTGAATATAAGGCTGGCACCCGCATACTTTTTTTCTTTTTAATTTGAGGCCGGGAGCCCTTTCTCATCCCCCTGACAAAGCCCCCTTCCTCTGAAAACACAGGCATTAAGCAGTCCCCCTGCCCCTGTAACTACCACAGCCCCCCAACCTTTCAGCCATCCAGGTAGGCTTCCTGGGCCTATCTGCATCCATGGTGTTCCAGCGGTGGTCATCGGAGGCAGAAGTGCAGCTCCCTTGCTCTTGCCTCTTATGGCACTCTTCTAAAATGGCTGTTGCAACCTCTTGCTGCACTCACGGTATTTTGGTGCTGCAAGAGGTCACAATAATCTCTTGTAAGGGTGCCACAAGGGATAGGAGTGAGGGCACTATGCTCTTTCCCCTAATGACCATTGCTGAACCACCAGGGATACAAGTAGGTAGGCCTGGGGGGCTACCTGGATGGCTGAAAGGTTGGGGGCTGGGGTATGGTAGAGGCATAATCAGTGGGCCTTTGCTGCATCCCTCTGGACCCCCTTAATCTGGCTGTGACCTCAGCTTTTACACTTCCTGGACAAAGCCCTCGTGTTTGTACAAGGAAAACTGTTCCAGCAGTTAGTAATGGAACCCACGCGGGATGGGGTCATACTGGACAGACAGTGTTTCTCATGTTACAGTGGGTAATCATCTGGCATCCAGTGATCACTGCATAGTATGGTTTAATATTGAGATGGGTATAGAAAGGGCTCATTCAAAAGTAAAGGTTCTAGACTTTAGAAAAACGAACTTTGTTTGGATGGGGATTACCTCAAGGAATTGTTGCCTGGATAGGGACATCTGAAAGGAGTACTGGAGAAGGGTGGATATGTTCTCTCTATATATAAAAGTGGAAGTAAGGAAGAAGAAGGGAATTACAGGCCAGTAAGTTTGACTTCTGTGGTACGAAAATTAATAGAAACACTTTTAAAACAGAGAATGGAGAAGTTTTAGTAATCTGGTGGATTACAGGATCCATGGCAACATGGATTCAGTAGAGGTAGGTCTTCTCAGACAACTCTGATCAATTTCTTTGACTGGGTGACCAGAGAATTGGATAGAGGAAGTGCGCTAGATGTGGTGTATTTAGATTTTAGTAAAGCCTTTGACAGTGCTCCACACACACATCTAATAACTGAATGCTCTCGGGTTGGGCCCCAAATTGACAAGCTGGGTCAGAAACTGGTTGTGGAAGATGACAGAGGGTAGTGGTCATTGGAGATCGCTCTGAGGAAAGGGATGTTACCAGTGGTGAGCCTCAAGGTTCTGTTCTTGGGCCTGTTCTTTTTAACATGTTATAAGAAATATTGTTGAAGGGCTGTCAGGTAAGATTTGCCTCTTTGCAGATGATACCAAAGGAACAGTACAGTTTAGGGGGTGAAGAACTTATGTGTATGACAGAAGAGTGGGACTTGGGTGTGATTGTATGTGATGATCTTATAAGGTGGCCAAACAGGTTGAAAAGGTGACGGCAAAAACTAGAAGGATCCTAGGGTGTATAGGAAGAGGTATGGCCAATAGAAAAAAGGAATTATTGATGCTCTGTATAAGACTCTGGTTAGACCTCATTTAGAATATTGTGTACAATTCTCGAGACCACACCTTGAAAAAGATATAAAAAGGATTGAGTCATTCCAGAGGAAGGCTACTAAAATGGTGCGTAGTCTTCATCATGAAGCATAAGGGAACATACTTAAAGATCTCAATATGTATACTTTGGAGGAAAGGCGAGAGAGGGGAATATATGATAGAAACGTTTAAATACCTTTGTGGCGTAATTGCGCATGAGATGAGTCTCTTTCATTTGAAAGGAAGTTCTGGAATGAGAGGGCATAGGATGAACTTAAGAGGTGATAGGCTCAGGAGTAATCTAACTAAATACTTTTATACAGAAAGGGTGGTAGATGCATGGAACAGTCTCCTGGAAGAGGTGGTGGAGACAGAGATTGTGTCTGAATTCAAGAAAGCATGGAATAGGTATGTGAGATCTCTTAGAGAGAGGAACAGATAATGGTTACTGCGGATGAGCAGACTAGATGGGCCATTTGGCTTTTATTTGCCATCATGTTTCTATGTTTCTATAACCATAAAACTCTATGACATCACAACTCTATGACATCACAATGCATGTGTAAAGAGCCTTAGCCAATAGGGAGAGGAGGAGATAGTGGATGTTGCAGATGGGCAGACTAGATGGGCCATTTAGCCTTTATCTGCCATCATGTTTCTATGTTTCTTCCCCTCCTATGTCACTTCCTCCATGGGTGGAAAGTGAGTTTAAAGGTGGCTCTGACACTGTGAGGGCACATGGTAGTGTCATATAGATTCCCTCACAGTCCTAGTCTCTGATTTCTGCTTTCCTCTATATTATCTTAACTTTTTGCCAGGGGATCCTGTCCATTTGAAATTTGTTCTCTCTTCATGTCTAATATCCATCTTTCATCTGCATCCCTATCCCCCCCTCCCACCCGTGTTCCTGCTCCCCCCCCCCCCAGGTCTAGTATCTTCCCTCTGTGTCCTTATCCTTCCTCCTATACCCAGGATCACCCTTCTTTGTCTTTCTCCAGTCCCCTTTCCTTGTCCAATTTATACTGAAGAGGCTATAATTTATACAAAATGTTGCCATCAGAATAATTTCTAATGCAACTAGGCATGATCACCAGTCCTCTCCTATTGAACCACCACTGGCTGCCCATAGCTTTCCATATTTGCTACAAGATTGTCACTTCAACAAATAAGATGATTCATTTTGGCACCCCTTCTTATTTGGCGTTTCCTATTACCCTTCATACCTAGCTGAGATCCCTGCATGATCTTCATGATGGTCAGCTTCACCTTCCCCTGTGCACTTAGCTCATCTTGAATCCATGCACCACTGTGCCTTCTTTTATCTTGCCATAATGATTTGGAATGCCATTCCCTTGAGTTTATATACTGAAGATTCCTTTAGGATATTTAAAATACCTCTACAGACATAGCTTTTTGAATAGGATTTTGCTGTTTAATTATCTTACATTCCCTAGATCCCTGGCCATCTGTCACATAAGGCTGGGGGGAGGTATAAATTTCCTTTGTTACCTCTTTTCTTGTCTCTCCTTTCCTATCCAATATGGCATTCCCTTTCTATTTCTGATTTGTTGTACTGTAATTGTAAACTGCTCTGCTGTTCTACACAAAGGGTGGTAAATTAAGCTTAACATTGCTCCTCTATATCTCTATCCTCCCTTATCCAGCATTGCCCCTCTATGTCCTTATCCTCCCTTGTGAATCATTGCTCTGAGTTCCTATCTCTCAGCTTCCCATATCCAGTGTCTTCCTTATGTGTTGTGACAGGTAAGGGGCCTGTGATGTAATGCAGTGGTCACAGGAGGGAGATCTGTGTCCTTGGGATACAGCGTATAGGTGTTATATGCCATTGAGGCCACCAGGGGGAAGCTCTGGGTGCTGATTCAAGGAGGAAGATCTGGGAAGGCAAGGCTTGCATCCAGGGGAAATATAGTTCCCAGAAGGCTTAGGGGCTAGGAGCTGGTTCTTTGCAGTTCTAAGAAGCAGGGGAAAACCTGGACTGGAATCTTCCAGGGGAAGAGAGAAATAGAGCCATCCAGTAGCCCCAGGGAAGGTGAGGTCTCAAAAGTCTGACCTAGCAAGGGATGGGTCCCTTGATAGAGTTGCTCCAGAACCTTCTAAACCCTTGCATACAAGCAGGTTGGCTAGAAAGGAAGGGGGCACTAATAGAACAGCCTGAGCTCACAACCAGATGAAGGAAAGCCTGCCTGGAGTGGATGAAGAGGTTCTTGATGAACTACAGTTATGCAAGCAGCAAGTAAGTCTTGACAGGACTGGGACAGAAGTAGTAAAAAAACGGTTTGTCTGCAAGAACAGAAACTGTTACATCAATACAGGAGTAATGCAGTAGTGCTGAAAGGAGTTTAGAAGCCAGCACTGTTTTTTGTTAAGTATTTCCTTTTGGTTATCAGCCAGGGGTAGAGGATGACAAGGAAAGTAAAGATGTAAAGACAAAGTTAGACAAGTTCCTGCTGAACCAGAACATACGCAAGTAGGGCTAGTCTCAGTTAGGGTGCTGGTCTTTGACCAGAGGACCGCTGCGTGAGCGGACTGCTGGGCATGATGGACCACTGGTCTGACCCAGCAGCCGCAATTGTTAAGAACATAAGAACATAAGCAGTGCCTCTGCTGGGTCAGACCAGAGGTCCATCATGCCCAGCAGTCCGCTCACGCGGTGGCCCATCAGGTCCAGTAATCCTCTATCTATACCCTTCTATCCCTTTTTCCTTCAGGAAATTGTCTAATCCCTTCTTGAACCCCAATACCGTACTCTGTCCTATCACACCCTCTGGAAGCACATTCCAAGTGTCCACCACCCTCTGGGTAAAGAAGAACTTCCTAGCGTTGGTTCTGAATCTGTCCCCTCTTAATTTTTCCGAATGTCCTCTCGTTCTTGTAGTTTTCAAAAGTTTGAAGAATCTGTCCCTCTCCACTTTCTCTATGCCCTTCATTATCTTGTAAGTCTCTATCATGTCCCCTCTAAGTCTCTGCTTTTCTAGGGAAAAGAGCCCCAGTTTCTCTAATCTTTCAGCATATGAAAGGTTTTCCATACCTTTTATCAATCATGTTGCTCTTTTCTGAACTCTCTCGAGTATCACCATATCCTTCGAGAGGGTTCAGAAAAGAGCGACACGATTGATAAAAGGTATGGAAAACCTTTCATATGCTGAAAGATTAGAGAAACTGGGGCTCTTTTCCCTAGAAAAGCGGAGACTTAGAGGGGACATGATAGAGACTTACAAGATTATGAATTGCATAGAGAAAGTGGAGAAGGACAGATTATGTTCTTAATGTCATCTAGAGTATGGAGGCAGATAATCAAAACAGAAACACCCGTGGGCCACTTAGAAGGTAGAGTGCAGGAGCCTGTGTTGGGTCTGCTGGGAAACTGATCATAATGTGATCAAATTTGAGCTGATACCGGGAGTGACGTCGCAAAAGAAATCTACTGTAAAGGTGTTTAATTTTTGAAAAGGCGACTATAATAAAATGAGGAAAATGGTTAAAAAGAAGCTAAAAGGATCAGTTGCAAAGGTTAGGACTGTAAACCAGGCATTGATATTTAAAAATCAGAAATTATAAAGAAGTGAAAAATTATAAAGGAGTGAAAAATAAACTAACTATTTCAATGAACTCCAGTTATACATTTGTGCTGGGAGCAAATACTCACTAGTATACTCAGGCAAAATAGTGAGTATTATTTAAAAATATCAAAGACATTTTATACCCATGGAGGCGGAGCTTAACTAAGATGGCGGCCTGAAGACTGCAGGGAGATGCCGACACGATCATTTATTAAAAATTTACCCAACATCATGGTGAAAAGGAAATCCAAAGGCCGGGTTTTCCCAGAAGAGTCTGCAATTCAGACCGGGCCGATGGACTCCTTTGTGCAGCATGTCCCTTGAAAGTAGCAACTGGAGGAAGCCTCGGCAGGAGGGAATGTGCTAGCTGAGGCACAGGAGCCCTCCCTTGAGGGTGTCAGCTTATCCCCGGAGGAGCGAAGTCCTACGGCTTGTTCTGCGGCTGCGGGAGCAGCTGGAGTGGTGAAGGAGCTGCCGATGCAAGGCCTGATTCGGGACGCTCCCGAATCCCGACAGGGCAAGGGATCTAGCTCTTTGAGGAGACAGGAGGAGAGATTCTTGCCAGCACTGCAGCTGGAGGGGAGATTAGAACCAAAACAAATTATTTTGAAGATTCCTACTACTGCAAATACAGGTACTGGTGTTCTTGCCCCTACAGAAGCCTGAAGTTTTCAATATGGAGTTGACTTGGGAAGCTATATCTAATCTCCAGATCTCTTTGGGAAATCAGATACAGCAACTTTCTCAATGTTGTACTACTGTACTTTCAGAAAGTTTGGAATTAAAAACTAAAGTTTCAAGTTTGGAAAATAAATCAGAGGACCTTGACACCAGATTAAAATCTTTGGAAATATAAGCACTAGCTTGGGTTAAGGATAGTACAAGTCTTCATTTTAAGCAAGAAATGGTGGAAAATTCAATAAGAAGATGTAATTTGCGGATTATTAACTTGCCAAAAGTGTTTTCTATACCTGCAATAGTTATGTTTAAATGCTATTTAAATGAAGTTTTTAAAGTATCCGAGTCCTCTTATCCACCTCTCTCTAAAATATATTACCTACCTAAAATAATTAGGTTGCAAAATCCCAATCAGCAGAATTTATCTGCTGATAGTTTGGATTTATCTAATTTCCTGGAAGGGTTGGACACTGAGACCTGCTACTTTATTGGTACGATTTGCTATTGATTCAGATAGAGAATGGATGCTTAAGTTGTTTTTCAAATATGAAGATGTTCTCTTTTTATCAAATAATATAAGAATGTATCCAGATGTATCTCGTCCTAACCAGCAGAGAAGGAAGCAATTTCATATTTTTGAGACCTCAGGCTGTGAAGTTGGGGGCAACCTTTGTCCTGAAATACCCATGCAAGTGTGTTTTGGTATATAAAGAGAACAGATATGTTTTCTACGAGCTGCAGCAGTTATCTAATTTTGTCTAAAGATGATTCGTAATTAGCCTATGATTTCAATCTCTTCTAATACGCTCAGAGAGGAATAGTTTGAGGGCATTTAAACTTCCTGGTATCTTTTTTTTCCTTTGGTAAATCTCAGTAATTTTCAGCTCCATCTCCATACACTTAGATTGTGGACTAACTATACCATGTAATATAATATTTGCCTGATATATATGATTTGTATTTTGTATTGTTTATTTTTTTGCATCGTATTTTTTCCTCTTTTTTGACTGATGTGAATGTCAAAAATTATAAAAATTAATAAAGAAATAATTTTTTTTTAAATACCATCGTGGATGCCCAAACCAAACCAGATGTATTCCATGTATCAGCAAAGGTGGAAAGAAGAGGAAACAAGAGCCGGCATGATTAATAGGTGAAGTGAAAGAGGCTATTAGAGCCAAAAAAGCATCCTTTAATGAATGGAAACAGGATCTGAATGAAGAGACACAAGCACTGGCAAGTTAGATGCAAAGCACTGATTAAGAAAAAATATGAAGAAAAATTTTCAAAAGAGGCAAAAACTTTTAGGTACATCAGAAGCAGAAAACCTTTGAGGGAATCCATGGGACCACTGGATGATGCTCAGGGAGGATAAGATCATAGTGGAGAGACTAAATTAATTCTTTGGTTCGGTCTTTATGGAAGAAGATGTAAGAGATCTACCTGAACCGGAAATGGTTTTCAGGGGTGATGATATGGAGGAACTGAAAGAAATCTCAGAGAATTTGGAAGATGTACCAAGTCAAATTGACAAGTTAAAAAGTGATAAATTGCCTGGTATACATCCCAGGGTACGAAAAGAACTCAAGCATGAAATTGCTGACCTGCTATAAGTGATCTGTAACCTATCGCTAAAATCATCTGTAGTACCTGAAGATTGGAGGGTGGCCAATGTTACACCGATTTTTTAAATGGGTTACAGGAGAGATCCAGGAAATTACAGACTGGTAAGCCTGACTTCAGTGTCGGGCAAAATGGTGAAAACAATTATAAAAAATAAAATTGTGGAACACATAGACAAAATATAATATAACTAGTGTTTAAGCTTGTTACATTAACGGGTGCTAGAATAGATGTATAGACTTTTAGCACAATGGGTCGCTGAGGCGTTTCTTTCTTTCTTTATGCTTTTTATCTCTCTCCCTGCTCCCCTTTCTTTCCGTCTCTGTCCCCCTGTGTGTCTCTGTCTCTTCACTGGCCCCCTGTCTTACTGTCTCTCTCCCTGGCTGTCTGTCAGTCTTTCTTTGTTTCTGTATCTTCTCCCTTCGCGAGTGTGGGGCAGTTGTAGGCATGCATGTGCACTCCTTCCGGCCACGGACATACGGAACACACAGGTAGGAGTGCGCATGCGCCGCTTAGGGTTTTATTATCTAGTCATTAAGCCCGTTACATTAACGGGTGCTAAAATATATGTCTGTCTGTCTCCCTCCCACTGATTCTCTCTCTCTCCCTGGCCCCCTTTCTCTGTCTGTCTTTCTGTCCCTCTCCCTGCCCCTGTGTCTTTCTTTCTTTCTGTCTCCCTCCCTCCCGCTGTCAGTCTGTCATTTTTCCCCATTTCCCTGTGCAGCAGCATTTCCATCCCACTTCCCTATGCAGCAGCAACAGCATTTCCCTCCTATCCCCCCTTTTCCTGTGCAGAAGCAGCAGCAGTATTTTCCTTCCCCTCCAAGTCCCTGTATAGCAGTAGCAGCATTTTCCCCCACCCCCCTTTCCCTTCTCTTACCGCGATCTGGCCTGCTCCGTTCGGCCCTTCCCCCTTCTTTTACTGCCGTTGTCCTGCTCGATCTGGCCTGCTCCTGACCCTCCCACCGCCGACAAACCTCCGGGCTCCAGCCGCATAGGCAGCACTTTAAACACGTTGCTTCGCGGCCTTCTACTGCCGATTTCCTCTCCTGCGTCTGTCTCCGATGATGTCATCAGAGACGCGGCAGAGGAAATCGGCAGTAGAAGGGCGCGAAGCAGCGTGTTTATAGTGCTGCCTACACTTCTGGAGCTGGGAGGTTTGTGGAAGGTCAACGGCCGGAGTGGGGCTGCTCTCCACCACTCAGTTGCTGCCACTGGTGCTGCCTACGCTGCTGGAGCTGGGAGGTTTATAGAGGGTCAACGGGCGGAGCGGGGCTGCTCTCCACCACTCAGTTGCTGCCACTGGAATGCAAACAGGGCCGCGAGTGTGGGGCAGTTGTAGTCGCGCATGCGCACTTGTTCAGGTCACGGACATGCGGAACATGCAAGTAGAAGTGCGCATGTGCGGCTTAGGGTTTTATTATAGAGATGAGACAGAGTCAACATGGGGGAGATCTTGCCTCACCAATTTGCTTGACTTCTTTGAAGGTGTGATTAAACATGTGGGTAAAGGTGAGCTGGTTGATGTAGTGTATCTAGATTTTCAGAAAGGTTTTGACAAAGTTCCTCATAAGAGGCTCCTGAGAAAATGAATGAGTCATGGGATATTTGGCAACGTTCAGTTATGGATTAGGAATTGGTTATCAAATAGAAACAGAGGGCAGGGTTAAATGGTCATTTTTTTCAATGGAGGAGAGTAAACAGTGGAGTGCCGCAGGGATCTGTATTGGGACCAGTGCTATTTAACTTATTTATAAATGATCTGGAAATTGGAACGACGAGTGAGGTGATTAAATTTGCAGAAGACACTAAACTGTTCAGAGTTTTTAAAACGCATGTGGATTGTGAAAAATTGCAGGCAGACCTTAGGAAATTGGAAGACTGGGCGTCCAAGCAGCAGATGAAATATAATGTGGACAAATGCAAAGTGATGTGCATTGGGAAGAATAACCCGAATCACAGTTACCGGATGCAAAGGTCCACCTTGGGGGTTAGCACCCAAGAAAAGGATCTGGATGTTATTGTAGACAATACAATGAAACTTTTCACCCAATGTGTGGTGGCAGCCAAAAAAGCAAACAAGATGCTAGGAATTATTAAAAAAGGGATGGTTACCAAGACTAAGAATGTTATAATGCCCCTGTATTGCTCTATGGTGCAACCTCATCTGGAGTATTGCGCTCAATTCTGGTCTTATTATTTCAAGAAAGATATAGCAGCACTGAAAAAGGTTCATAGAAGAGCGACCAAGATGATAAAGGGGATGGAACTCCTCTTGTAGTGAGGAGAATGTTAAAAAGTTTCTTTTGATTAATAGGAATGATAATATTAGGGTTAGAGGAATGCAGAATAGAATTCAATGCCATCCCAACTTTCTTAACAGAGCACAGTTAGAACTGCCTTTTTTGCAGTCCAATTTGCCCAGTTAGGTATGTAGGCATCAGCACTATTGTTGGTACCTACATAACTTCTGAGACTACCCTGACTCTGTGTCTGGACCAGAATGGTCATTGCAAATGTTCTTTGACACTGCCTGATTAAGTTGCTTTGAGCATCAGCAGCTGGTCAGCTCAGTGTGACTTAAGCAGGCAGGAACACTTTCTTCCCACTTAAACCAAGCTGAATATCCACTTCTACAAAACTACCCTTAAATAGAAAAAATATATATCTGAATACATGAATAAAAAAAAGGCTGAAATTGAAGAGTCCATAAATAGCAATTCCTTCTGGGACATGAGTAAGGGACTTAATCCCAAAACAAAATCAGATTTAGTATTCCAAAATGGTACGGTTTGGATCCAGCACTGCTAATACCTCTCTAAAGAGATCAAAACAGACCATCTCACACATGAGCAAAAACACATCCAGGATAAATTAAATCTAATGGAAAGAAATAGTCAAGATTACCAAATACCTCTAGGCACTCCTTTAATGATGCAGGATATCAAAGAATGCCTTCAGACACTTGTACCCAGAAAAGCATATTGCCCTGATATTAAGCCATCAGTGTTCAGCATTATGCCATGCCCAGGCTCTGATGTTGAATTTTTGGGTTCTGATTTGTTATACTGAAACTGTAAATTCATAATCCGCTTGTCTTTGCATTATATATTTAAGACTCGGCTACCACACACGTCTATAACCACCCAAAATAGGTAGCATAGAGAGGAACTAGGTTAAGAAAACTGAAGCAAAGTACTTTCAAGCTAAGAATATGAAAGCTAAGTACTTCTAACTATAATGGGAGAGTAATGCATAAGAATCACTAAATCATTTTTAAAAAGTATAAAAAGTAAAAAAAATTATAAATAAACAGTATAGAGAGTATACGGGACCGATGATAGCTCACTGTATAGTTACTAGCCTTGAGAAAAACATCGGGCTTTTAACTGCGAGCGCTTGAGACCCCTAGTTCCTCTCTATGCTACCTATTTTGGGTGGTTATAGACGTATGTGATAGCCAAGTCTTAAAGATTTCAGTGAGACTCACAAAAGTTTGGATAGCGGGTTTTTATTATATATGTCAACCTTATAACCTGTTCTGAGCTCGCTGGGGAGGATGGGATATAAAAAAAATAACCCCCTCCTTTACAAAACCACGCTAGCATTTTTAATGCCGACTGCGGTGGTAACAGGTCGGCACTAAAAATGCTAGTGTGACTTTGTAAAGGAGGGGGGTAAATAAATAAACAAAATACTCTGCTGTTCTAAATAAAAGATGGTATATTAAGCTTAATAAACCATACATGGTTGCTCCTCTCTATGTCTATCCTGCCTTATCCAGCCTTGCCCTTCTATGTCCTTATCCCCTCCCCTCCTTGTTCATCATCACTCTGATCCACTTTAGTTCTGACTCCTCCTCCATACCGCCCACAAAATGGCCGGCTTTGAGTTAGCAGTTTGTGATAATATTCACTGGCACTAAATGGTTAAGACCTGCTGAATATCACCGGATAGCCCCACACAAGTGATTTAACCCCCATAAATTTTAAGCACCTAAATTAAGATGAATTTTTGGCTGAAAATAGAGCACAACTAATTATGGAGAATGAATTTCGGAGTTCAACATTTTCTGAATATTGAGCTCTATAATTTTATTTTATTGTTGCATTTCTTTGTAAATCATTTCCTTTTTTAATGAATCCCTAAATGTATTATTTTGGCAACACATCTAAAATTGTTATGCCACTAAACTTCTCTGATAATGAATTGAGGAAGACTTTAAAAGAGCTGAAATTGTTTTTATCAATCTCATGCTGCAAAGTTAATTTTAAGCAATTATGTAGCAATATTCTGAAATTTACAATAATTATCAGGATGTTGGGCTATTCGAACATCCCACTGAGATAGACACTTACATTTTGCTACAGTGTATTGTAGAAAGACACAAAGCGTTAGGCAATACATTTCTGGTTTATGGTTGAGTTGCCACAACAACATGGACTTAAAAAGGAAATGTACCCTGATCATTTGGCTCTGGAAACCAATAAGCTAAGATTATGGTGAGAGCCATCAGTTTAAAAAAAAAAACTACTAATATGAGGCTTACATCATTTTATATCACCTAATTAGGAGATCCTTTTACTAAAGTGCATTAGATGTTGCAGTTACTGCGACAATGCAGAAAAAAAATGAGCATGCTGTAGTTGCAAATTTATCCCCCCTCCCCTTTTTACTAAGCCACAGTAGAGGTTTCTACCATAGCCCGGGGCACTACATGCTCCGGCGCTCATAGGAATTCTATATTTATTTAGTGCTCTGGGCCATGGTAAAAACCTTTACTGTGGCTTAGTAAAAAGGGGGGAGGGCAGGGGCGGGTCTTAATGCAGCAATTATTGGGAGCGTGTACAATATTGTCCATTGCAGTTCAGTTAACTTTTGCAATAGCACAGGGCACTGTTTTTTTTTTCTAAGCAGCGTGGAAGTCCTCCACCTACATTCCTGTCAGTGAGCGGTGCTGTTTCACTATCACATTTCCAATAGTAAAGAACAGGCAAGATCTGTAGAATTCCAGGGAACCTGCTTGAAGCACCACTTCTCACTGGCAGCCATGCAGTTGGAGGACTCCTGCTCAGTTTAGAGGGAACAGTGGCAAGCAGTAATTAGTTGCATTTAGCACAGAGTAGGGATACCGGATTTTACTATTGTAAAATCCGGACCCATGGCCCCAGCCTCACCCCCCCCCCCCAGCTCCGCACCCCTCAACTTATTCTTGTGCTCGGAGCCGTGTTGGGAGAGTATTTGCACATGCGCAGGTGTGATGCAATGATATCACATGCATGCGACATCACTGCATGCACGGACGCCCTCCTGATACAGTCTCGAGCGGGAAGCTTTTCAAAACCCAGAGTGCTGGGTTTTGAAAAGCTGTCAGGACACATGGATATGTCCTCTAAAAAGAGGACGAGTCCGGGTAAATCTGTATGTCTGGTAACCCTAGTGCCGAGGCACTTAGCACTTCCTATTTAGGAGGAGGTAAGTAGTCTCGCACAAACTTAGCATTAGTTGGTTAGGAAGTGGTAAGTGTAGCATGTTAATTGCTGTGCACTCACCATGCCTATTCTCTGTTCCATGCTCTGCCTAGTTCTGTCCCTAATGCAAAATGCCCTTAATGAGTGACTTAGCGAATAGTATCCTTAAGAAAACTGCAAACGTGGTTAGCGTGGTTTGTATGCTAGCTCTTTCTGTGCACTCAACTATGCATTAACAGCCCAGTGCAGAAAGGCCCCTAAGTGATGTATGACCTATCTATCTCTTTAGAGCAAAAGACTGGAGACTGAATACAAATGAGGCTCATTAACCAATCATAGCAGTCTCTTTAGAGCCTAGAGATAAAGAGAGAGAAACAGAGCAGAGTACACAGGAAGAGAGAGAAATTCTGTGAGAATTTTTGGTCTGGAAAAGCGTAGAAAAGGAACAACAGGGTGGGAGAAAGTTTCAAAGTTTATTTAAAATTTGCTATATCGCCTATACATAATTAAACTAAAGTAACTTTGGCTAATTAGTAAATGAAGGATAATGGCATCGTAGGTGAAAGCAGTCTTCATTCAGTTTGACCCATATTTCTACATGAGTGAAGTGGATTTCTTGGTCAAAGACATAGTAGATGGCATTACATATTCCAGAGTATTGAACCACTTGTTCACCATCCAAAAATCACATGGGCTTTCAAGACTCAGATGGTCATGTGAGAGCTAAACTGAGGAAGCACATATTAAATAACTGGCCAGAATGAAGGGACAAATTTTCTACGAGATCAAATTGACAGCAGAAAGAAACAATAACCCTTTTTTACAATAACCCTAACACTACCAATTTTCTCTGGAATGACCACAGCAGGATGCCACAGTAGTGACTTCTAGTGTGAGTTTTGTGCGCCTGGCCAGAAACTAAATACATATTATACTGCCAGCCATCAAGGAACCTTTTATATTATCTGTGTGCTTGGTGAGAGGACATTGGAGGAGAATTAAATTTTATAGCCACAGACACTAAAAACAATATAAATACCTACTTGCCCTTGGGGGTCACCCTCAACCCCAATGTATCAGGGAACTGGCTACACAATAGATCTTTCTTTACTTATAAGAAAGTGTGTTTTTGTTTCTTGTAGTTTGTTAGAGTATAGATATGAATGGCCATTTTCTAACAGGATGCCTAGGTTAATAGGACAGGAAGGCACCTAGTTTTTGCCTATTTTATAAAGGCATGTTGATGTCTATGGGCTCTTTTTACTAAGATGCACTAACAGATTTAGTGCATGCTAAATGCTAAGAAGCCCATAGGAAAAAAATGGGCTCTATGGCACTTAACACATGCTAATCCATTAGCGAACCTTACCACTACGTATCATTTATAGAGTACTGAAAGGCGTAAGTGGCGCTGCACATTTTGACATTTATAGACAGTCCCTGCTCAGAAGAGTTTACAATCTAACTTGGACAGACAGACTTTTTTACAATATGATACAATACAGTAAAACACGTATAATGTGTTGCTTTCCATCTAACTGGTCCAGTGTGAATTACAAAACAAGAAGCTAGTCATTCACTAGGAATAATTCAAAAGCTATTGTAAGAAACAGTAAAACTACAGTGAATAATAAAACACATGAGGGAGATACAAGATGGAGTCTGTGTGAGTAGATATATCTGCAGCTACCCTTAGGAGCCAATTTTGTGTTATGGTTTTCTTGCTTGTGTAATATTGTTTTTGGGGGGAGGGGGTAATCAATTTCAGGTTTTTTTAACTCAAACATTTGGAAAAATTTCTTAAGGCAAGAGAAGATGTATACAGTCGACTCCACTTAAGTGCACACACTCCACGTGCACTTAAATGGAGTGTGTGCTTAATAGGAGGGGGGAGGGGAGGGGTAGGCTGTAGTTAAGCCGGCTCAGTTTAAATATGGCACATGGGCTGCTGGAGCCTAAAGTGCAGGAAAGCTATGCCCTACAGCTTGAATGGAAGCAGAGCACTCACTTTCCCAGCGTACAAGCCATTCCCAGTCAGAATGTGATTGCATTTAACCAGAGTGAACGTAACATGAAAGAATAGAGGCTGAAGCTATGACATCAATGCGCATAAGCGGATTGTGTGCTTATCTGAATTGCAAATATCCAGAGTTTACGTCCATTGACTTTAATGTGGAAAAAAACGGGACCGTGGTGGTGGGCTGCGGATAACCGAAGCGCACTTAGGTGGAGTCAACTGTTTGTGATTCTATAGAACCACACATTAACTGTAAATGATGCTAAGGTAGGCTAACTGAGATGTTCACTCAATGACTTGCTTTTTCCTTGTTTAATTTTATAATTCATCTTGGATTGATTTTTCCTTTTCTTGTGGATATTTAATGTTTAAGATTGTCACCAGTAGCATGAAGAAAATAATTTTCCTGTATTTTTTCCCCATTATTTCTTTTGCATCCCTGTTTAAACCCAGAAAAAATGAAGCTTTTCCTTGCAAGTCCCAACCATAAACTAACTAATACCTCTCTGAACCTAAACGGGTTAACTTACCCAATCAATTCCACCATTAAAATCCTAGGAGTCATCCTGGACCGATGCTTGACTTTTGAAGACCATACCAACGCTCAGGTTAAAAATTGCTTTTGCACCCTCTGGAAACTCCATACCTTCAAACACTACTTCGACTTCCCCTCCTTCCTGGTTCAGTCTCTAATCTTGAGCACCTTGGATTACTGCAACATCATATATTTGGGATCCTTCAAGAAAACCATCAAACATCTGAGAATCATCCAAAATACCGCCGTCCATCTCATTTATGGTCTCAAAAAGTCAGACCATGTTAGCCCGTTCTACAGAAAACTTCACTAATTGCAAATGGAGGCAAGGGTCATCTTCAAGTTGGCCTGCCTCTGCTTCAAAACCATAACTGGTTCATCCCCAATTTACCTATCGCATCACTTTGTGTTTTCTGGCACCACTCGCACACGTAATGCCCATCCATTTGCCTTCCCCTCCCTGAAGGGCTTTGTATACAAGAGATTTCTTGATGGAACACTGTCATTCCAAGCTGGCAAATGGAATAATTGTCCGTCTACCCTCATTTCATGTGCACCCTCCTACCAATCCTTCAGGAAATCAGTCAAAACCTATCTCTTTGATAAATTTCTCTGACTCCTTCCTACCCTGCTAAATCACTGTATTACCTGCTGTATCTCCGACATATTTCCAGTTATACCTATATTTCGGCTCACTAATGTACAGTCTCTTCCTCTGTAAACCGCTCTGAACTGCTTGTGGTATTGCGGTATACAAATAAAAGTTATTATTATTATAAGAAAAATGTTAAAAATAAAAGTCTAAAAAAACAAACAATAAAAGTAGATTAATTTAGGGGCCCTTTTACTAAGTTATGTTAGGTGTTAACGCAAGCCTAATGCTGGGATGATCTGCACTAGGCCAGTATTCTGCCAAGGGCTGTCTGTGCAGAGCGACTTTAACAGAATATAGACTTAGCATGCATCCTGGGCCAGATTCTATAAATGGTGCTTAAGCGCGCCTACATTGTACTCAGTATGGTTGTCAATCAACAATGAGGTGACTCTTATAGAATCACACCTAGTGGTGCCTAAGTGGACTTAGGCATCGATAGGCATCATAGAGGTAGGTACTGATACATTAGGCCAGGTTTTATCAGGCCTAATGTACCAGTGCCTAACTCAAATGCCTAGTGACACCGAAGTCATCCACGCCTATTCTCTGCCCCTAACCGTGGCTACATTTCAAGCTGCCGTTGTTAGGCATCAGAGGGTGCCTAGACTTAGGCGTTGCTTGATGCCTCTCTGAATTCTGCGTAGAACTCTTAATTGGTTATTTAAAAAAAAAAAAAATTCAATGGCATGGTGAATTACCATGTCATTTAACCTAATTGAAACAATTTGGGTTGTGCATGGATTTTAGTTAGGCATTGCTAGGTGTCTGCAAATAGGGACAGATTCTTGAAAATGCATGTCCTGATGGCAGGTGGCGATAGGCGCAGAGGCGTACCTAGCATATGTGACACCCGGGGCCCGTCATTTTTTGGCACCCCCCCCCCATGATTTTTAGTAACAAGCCACATGTCACACATGAGCACCTAGGAAAAGGCAGCATCTTACATACTGCAGTGAGCAGTACAACATCAAGTTTCAAGTTTATTAGGATTTTATATACCGCCTATCTAAGGTTATCTAAGCGGTTTTTACAATCAGGTACTCAAGCATTTTCCCTCTCTGTCCCTCTCTGTCCCATTGTAAAACTAAACAAGCCAGACTAGTACAGATCAATCCTACACCATCAATCCTAACAGAAAACCATGTCTTTCGAACATACAGAACACAGAAAACACCTTCGCCTAGTATGGAATATGTCATCACATACTAACTCCTCCCCCTTTTACAAAACTGTAGTGTGGATTTTAGCCACGGTGGTAAAAGCTCCAACACTCATAGAATTCTGAGCATCAGAGCTGCTACCACCACGGATGGCGCTAAAAAACACTCCACAGTTTTGTAAAAGGGGGGGATAAAATAGAAATACATAGACAAAGGTTAAATTGAACCAGCAAGAAGCTGGACTCTGCATACAATGCAACATCACAGAAACAGTGACACAGGTCTCCTAAAGCAATAAATAAATAGAAAATTTTTGTTCTACCTTTGTCTTCTCTGGTTTCTGCTTTCCTCATCTTCTTGTTACTCTCTTCCTTCCATCCATTGTCCCTCTTCTCTCTGCATCTTCCATTTGCTCTGTTACTGTGCCTCGCCCTTTCTCCCTCCTTCCAAATTGGTCTGGCACCCATCTTCTTCCCTCCGCTCCTCCCATAGTCTGGCATCTCTGTCTTCTTTCCTGCCAGCGTCTTCTCCCAACTCTCTCTTCCCATTTCCCTTCAGCGTCTTCTCCCCACTCTCTGTTCCCCATTTCCATTCAGCATCTTCTTCCCACTCTGTCTTCCCCATGTGCTTTCAGCATCCTTCTCCCCCTCTGTTTTACCCTGTTTTCCTCTCCACCCCACCTTTTCTTCCTTTCTCCCTCCCTGCCCCTTACCTTTGTGGCACTTTCTCTCCCCCCCCGGCCCGGACAACAGGCCCGGTCCGACAAACCTCCCTGCCCTGTGGCCGGCGATGTCTAAACTGCCTTCTTACAGCAGCCGGAGCATTGTAGTTGAATATGGCTGCTGTAAAGGTTATCTCTGATGCAACTTCCGGTTGCATCAGAGATGACCTTTACGGCAGAAACACACAACTTCAATGCTCTAGCTTAGGGGTGCCCACACTTTTTGGGCTTGTGAGCTACATTAAAAATGACCAAGTCAAAATGATCTATCAACAATAAAATTAAAAAAAAAAAAACAACACAAAGCACACTGTACGCTGAGAAAATGTTAATTATCATTCCTATTCTGGGGGTTTTTCATAGAGGTCAAGGCAGATGACTCTATGCACTGTCATCTCAGTAACAACCATACAAAAAGAGACAAATACCCCCCTCTCTTTTTTACTAAAGCACAATAGCAGTTTTTAGCGCAGGGAGCTGCGCTGAATGCCCAGGGCTGCTCTCAATGCTCATATGCTCCCTGCGCTAAAAACCGCTATTGTGGTTTAGTAAAAGGGGGGCCATAGTGCAAAATAAAGAGAGCAGATATAAATTCAGACACATTTTGATCACTAAATTTAAAATAAAATCATTTTTTCTACCTTGTTGTCTAGTGATTTCATGAGTCTCTGGTTGCACTTTCTTCTTCTGACTGTGCATCCAATCTTTCTTCCCACCTTTCCTTCCTCCCTCCCGTGGTCTGGCATCTCTATCAGCCCCTTCCTTGCTTCCCTTCGATGTCTGGAATCTTTTCTCCCCATTCCCGCGTTCCAGCATCTCTCTTACCCTCCCCTTGCTATTCCTCCTCCCCCCCCCCCCGGCAGGATCCGGTGCTTGCTCATTGTTCTTCCCAGCAGCACTGCTGCAACTCTTCGGGCCACCGGCAGCATGAATGAAGTAAACATGCTGCCTTCAGTGACCCAGTTCTGGCCTCCTTTTTTTTTTTCCAATGACACCTTCTAAAACCGCCGCCACCCCAAGCTCGTCTTCCCTGTGTCGGGCCGACCAGCCTTCCTCTCCCCGACGTCAATTCTGCCATCGGAGAGGAAGTTTCTCCCAGCTAGGCAGCGATTGGCTGGCCCAAACTTCCTCTCCGACGGCAGAATTGACGTCGGGGAGAGACAGGCTGATTGGCCCGGTACAGTTTTCCGGACCTGGCCGGCTGTGCACCCCCCCCCATTAGTACGCCACTGGGTAGGCATCCTTCCGCTGTCCGGCAGCCAATTGGGACACATGTTTGGTTTTTTTTAAACTCTCGGAGGTAGGTCACCCACATTGTAGGCCTTCAGAGCGTGTCTACGGAGACGTGCAGCATGTTTACACAGATGCAGAGTGATGCTTAAGCACGCCCAAGGCAGGGCAAGGGTGTGGCTTCACATGGAAGTAGCCTTGGGCAGGCTTAAGCGTCAATATGTACTTAAGTAGACGCAAGACAGATGCCTTAAGTGTAGGCATACAAAATGCTGACCTAAATTTTGGGTGTCTGACTAGGATGGCAGACACGATACTCTTTTGGACACCAATGCATGATTGACACATGCACCGATGTCAGCGTCCAAAAGAGAATCAGGCCTTTAGGGTGCCTAAAGGCACCTAACTAGGGTGCCATTTATAGAATTTGGCCCCTTGAGCCTAATTTTGCATACAAGCACTTACACATGTTAAGAGCTGGTGTAAAAGCTAGCACCTAAATAATGGTAGAAGGGCACATAAATGATGGTATTCTATAACATTTGGGCCCTTATACAAAGGTGGGTTGCCAAGCAGCATATGTTAAATGCTGAGCTGCCCATTCTATTCCTATGGGTGATTTGGCATTTAGCTTGCACTGCTCGACAGTGTGCCTTTGTAAAAGTCCACAATTATGTCTAAATTCTGGGAATACTCCTGACCCACCTATGCCCCTCTCATGGTCAGCCCCCTTTTGAGTTTCCCACCCAAAAATTAAGGTGCCATGTTATAGAAAATGGCAGAGGGCAGATCCGTATGTGATTCTTAAAGGCTGCCAATTAACATCAATTATTGATCATTGATGGCTGATTAACTAGTTTATGCACGGATCTGTAATCCGTAACCCAGATTTGTGCACCCAATTTTGGGCAACCTATACAGAATCTAGGCACTGAAAAATATTTTACAATTTTGTTGAGAGGGCACATTTAGGGGTGATGAAGACACATTCTTACTCTAATCAATTAACATGGCTAAATTACTGCAGACTAACTGCAGGAAGAGCATGTGAGGCCTTACCACTTACAAAATGGGTGTGCTCATACAATATATTTTTTTTAATGGCTGCTTACAAATGGCAACATTAGTGCATGGCCCATAATATAGAATATAGAAAAAAAATAAGAGTTGCCATACTAGGACAGACTGAAAGTTCATCAAGCCCAGTATCCTGTTTCCAACAGTGACCAACCCAAGTCCCAAGTACCTGGCAAGATTCCAAAGAGAAACAACATTCTAGAGCTGATTATTGTAATGTCATAATGCCTCATTCCACCAATGCCTAAGAGCCAACCTCATCAGTGATGTCATAATAGCTTGATTATCCCTATACTTGGCTCACATAAGAATTGCCATACTAGGACAGACCGAAGGTTCATCAAGCCCAGTATCCTATTTCCATTTCCAACTGTGGTAAATCCAGGTCACAAGTACCTGGCAAGATCCCAAGGAGAAATACAGATTTTATGCAGCTTGTCCTAGGAATAAGCAGTGGATTTCCCCAAACTATCTCAATAATGGCTTATGGACTTTTGTTTTAGGAAATTGTCCAAAATTATTTTTTAAACCCTGCTAAGCTAACTGCTTTCACCACCTTCTCCAGCAATGAATTCCAGAGTTTAATTACACGTTTAATGAAGAAATAATTTCTTCAGTTTATTTTGAAACTACTAAAACTTGCATTGAAAAACCTTGCACTATAACTATGGCAAATTGCAACCTGTACACTGTATATTATGTATGTTAGCGTGTAACCCCTGTTCTGAGCTCATTGGGGTATACGGAATAGAAAATAAAATAAATATTTTGAATCTACTACTTAGTAGCTTCATCATATGCCCCCCTAGTCCTAGTATTTTTGGAAAGAGTAAACAAGCGATTCACATCCTCCCTTTCCACTCCATTCAGTATTTTATAGACCTCTATCATATCTCCGCTGAGCTGTCTCTTCTCCAGGCTGAAGAGCCTTGACCACTGTAGCCTTTCCCCATAGGGAAGTCATCCCATCCCTTTTATCATTTTCATTACCCTTCTCTGACCTTTCCTAATTCCGTTATATCTTTTTTTTGAGATGCACACAGTATTCGAGGTGCGGCCATACCATAGAGTGATACAAAGGTATGATAACATTTTCATCTTTGTTTTCCATTCCTTTCCTGATAATTCCTAATGTTCTCTTTGCTTTCTTAGCCACCACCGTACACAGAGTTAAGGGCTTCACTGCATGCTTAGTGATGACACCTAGATTCTATGTGGAACCCTGCTTCACATAGCTATAGTTTGGGTTCCTCTTTCCCACATGCATCCCTTGGCACTTGCTCACATTAAACGTCATCTGCCATTTTGACGCCCAATCTCCCAGTCTCATGAGGTCCTCTTACAATTTTTCACAATCTTCTTGGGATTTAAACAACTTTGTGTCATGAAAAAATTTAATTATCTCACTAATTATTCCCATCTCTAGATCATTGATAAATATGTTAAAAAGCAACAGTCGCATCACAGAGCCCTAGGTCTTAGCATGTGGGAAAATCCCATGCAAGGGCATGCAAATGTTACTTTTTACTGCATCTTAAAGGATCTCTAAGAAAAAGGAATGAGCAAAATAAAGCTAAAAACTTCAATCAATCTATAATAATTAATTAAAGAGAGAAAAAATAATTAATAAAAGAGAGAAAAGAGAGCAAATAAAGCCAGAAAAAAACAGAACTCTTGCCCCAGTATGAACCACATGTAACATCCAACTGAAAAAAATATACAATTGTAATATAAAAAAGAGGCAGTCTGCCAAAATGAAACATCAAGAAGCTAATGTGTAGAGAAAAAAAAAGAAAAATATATATTACTCACAATAAATCACACACTAACTCTCCAAACACTTCCATAAAAAAGAAGGAAATTATGATTTTGAGTCATTCATGCCTAATTACTCTCGGCTCCAAAGGAAGTGAACAAAAAAAAGGGTAAAGCCAGCATATTATAGCTTTTCACATCTTGGTAATGGAAGAGAAAGCCCCAACGCTGATAAAAACTCTCAAAACAATATGAGGTCCATAAAAAATGAAAACATGAAATGCTCCACAATCCATGGCAGCCCCTAGCCTTGCTCTCAAATGGACCACCAAAACCATAAGGATCTGTGTGTAAGAAGCCTTATCTTTCTGAAGCAAAACAAGCCAAGACCGCAAAATGTTTTAACTAAAAGTCCTTTATTTTCTAAATAAAGTCAATAATTCCTAACTAAAAGGCCCTTTTATAAAGCTGCAGTAAGCACTAATGTGTGCTGACTGCATGTTAAAATGCACTACTACAGGGCATGCTCAGTCATCCTATTGTAGTTTTTGCATGTGCATGCTGGGGCATGTTTGGAAGTGGAGAGTAGGCGTGGCTATGCTAATCAGTTAGCACATGGGCATTGCTGTGCACTGATTAGCATATGAGCCCTTGGGGCCTGATTCTATACATGGTGCCTACTGGTAGGTACCTAGATTGGGGTGACTAACTTGATTTTTTTAATTGGTTCAAACAGTGCTGTTAATTAAACAGCCTAAAAAATGGCTGTGGTATTTTGCCCTTAATATCCGTCCAGAAAATACAGTAATTTTGTAACAATATAGGACCGGATATTAGATTTTTTTCACATTTTTACAAGTGGATAAATGAGAACACCTCAGTCCCACCACTCCACCGCTGTTTCGTTTTCCAACTCCGGGAAGAAATTATGTGGTGACCTTCATCATTGGCCGTTCTGCATTCACCAATTGTTGAACCACTAGTTATAATAACCTCAATGTATCATTTAACCGTTGTCTGCAGTTCTTTTTTTATTTAATAATATTATTGTGCACTTATCTTTGCATCCGCCAAAACCTGGGAGCCAGACCCGACATGTTTCGTGCTATGGCGCTTTATCAAGGGTCTCCCTGCACATTAAAGAGAAGAAAGCAGTTAAGTTACCATTATACTACTGCTCCCTTCCTACCCAGTATATCTATAGTATAATTCACCATCTCATATTATTGACCCTTACCAAGGAAGCTGCTGTCATCCGCCTCCAACTGTAAGCACTAATGGCATGCCGCTGCCATCTTTTCTCCTATAAGCTTCCAGTTGGAGTCGGATGACAGCAGCTACCTCGGTAAGGGTCAATAATATGAGATGGTGAATTATAGTATAGATATACTGGGTAGGAAGGGAGCAGTAGTATAATGGTAACTTAACTGCTTTCTTCTCTTTAATGTGCAGGGAGACCCTTGATAAAGCGCCATAGCACGAAACATGTCAGGTCTGGCTCCCAGGTTTTGGCGGATGCAAAGATAAGTGCACAATAATATTATTAAATAAAAAAAGAACTGCAGACAACGGTTAAATGATACATTGAGGTTATTATAACTAGTGGTTCAACAATTGGTGAATGCAGAATGGCCAATGATGAAGGTCACCACATAATTTCTTCCCGCAGTTGGAAAACAAAACAGCGGTGGAGTGGTGGGACTGAGGTGTTCTCATTTATCCACTTGTAAAAATGTGAAAAAAATTTACTATCCGGTCCTATATCGTTAATTAAACAGCAGCATTATAAACCAAATAAAACCAATTTTAAAAATGTAATTTTCGTGTAGGCACCTAACTCGGTGGGCATTATATAGGTGTCTACACTAAGGCACCTACCCAAAAAGTGGTCATGGTTAGGGGCAGAGTTTTGACATTGAATGAGTTAGGCACCAGTATTTTAGGGCAAGAAAAACCTGGCCAAATATACTGGTGCCTAACTTGATTTAGGCACTGCTAGGTGTGATTCTATAAATAATGCCTAACTTTGATTGACAGGTTGCCATTTTTCTAGGTGCCTACGAGTTAGGTACCATTTATAGAATCAGGCTCTTAAGAGGGAAATTTTCTAACCTTTCTCAGATGTCACTTCTTGGACCCACACCTAGGAAGTGACGTTAGGGGGGAAGAGCCGATGCTGGTGCGAGCAGCAGATTGGGGTTGCTGCTTGTGCCAGGAACATTAAAGAAGTGCGTTCGAAGGGAAGGGGTGCATGCATGGACAGCAGGGGGTGGGGAAGGAGCGGATGGGGGGTGGGGCACCTTCACCCTCACTGCGTCACAGTCATTGTGGAAATCCCTACAGAATTTTTGCACTTTCATGTTTACTGTAGCAGAGGTTGAAAGAAGCGCCAGTCAGCAGGTGTTCCAGCATTTTGTCTATCAAGAGAAATTGATTTTGCAATGCTAATTAAAGACTGCAATGAAAACTATCAGAAAAATGATACTTTAAAGTGAAAAGTATATTTATAAATGTTAGCAGTCATGCTGGTCCATTACAGCTAAAAGAAATTCAACATATCAGCTGCTGGATGTTATCGTTATTCAAGTTTATTAAGATTTGTTATCTACGCAATATAATATATTTCAATGCGTATAACAATTTTTTCTTTTTTTTAAAAATAGGGGGAGGACAGAACAAGACATTGTATACAAATTATATACGTTCTAATACAAACTGGTACAAAAGGCAAGGGGGATGAACTACAATCTTTAAAGAAAGAAAAGAAACATTTAGGGAAGAACATATATGGTGGGAACACATAAGAAGAAAATAAAATAAAATAAAGGATAATTTGGCGACCTACTCATAAGATTGATTAAGGTCTAAAGATTTAGTACTTGGTAAGTTATGCTGTCTATGTTTTGAATGCGTCCTTGTACAGAAAGCTTTTTAAGGAGTGCTTGAATTTTTCTAAGGAAGGTTCATTACGTAGGTATAGTGTAAATTGTTCCAAAGCTGGGGTGCTATGACCGAGAAAATGGTAGATCTCCTGGTCCCTATTATTTTTAGAGAAGGAATAGTTAATAAATGTTGTTGTGTTGATCTGAGTGCCCTAAATGGAGAATACGGTATCAAAAGACGATCCAAAAATATTGGCGCATATGATTGTTGAATTTTAAAAGTTAACAGTATGATTTTAAAAGTTATTATATGTGTGATTGGTAGCCACTGTGCAGCTTGTAAAAGTGGTGTAACGTGGTCATATTTGTTTGAATTTCTAATAATTTTTATTGCTGTATTATCTGTAGCCTTCTTATTTCTTTATTGGTTATGTCATGGTATAAGGTATTGCAATAATCTAGCCTAGAAATGATTGAGTGGATTAGAATGTGACAAAATAATAAGCAACGTAGAAGTCTTCTCTCTAATATGGGCTGCTTTTACTTGTATCTTTTCCATTTTTGTTGGAACGTGACAAGGTTTGTTTGTATATTTTTTTCTGAATGTATATTTTGTAAATATAAATTGGCCAACTGAGAATAAAAATTTGCTGTCTAAACAAATGTCTGATAGAATGATGTTTCTGAGGAAGATAGAAAATTTGGAAAATCAGCAGAAAAATTTGAATCTAAGGATTCTAAATTTTCATATAGCAAAATTTATGTCTTCTCAGGAACTCTTCAAGAACTTTATGATGACAGTTTTAAAAGTATCAGAATTGAATCTTCCCCCGATACAGAAAATTTATTATTTAAAGAATGCTCAAAAAGAAAAAGTTTTAGAAGGTGGAACTGAGCAATTATCGGTAGATGTATCAGCAATATTGCAATCTTCTGAAATTGAATTACTGGGTCGGGCAACATTATTAGTCTCTTTTGTATTCTTACAAGATAAAGAAATGCTGTTGAAATTATACTTTAAGCTGAAACAAGTCACCTTTTTAGATGAAAGGGTATATATATTTCCTGACGTCTCGAAATGGACACAATCCAGGAGGAAATAATTTTTGCAATATCGTCCTAAAGTTATTTCAATGGGGGCAATTTTTCAGTTAAGATTTCCCTGTAAATGCTTTATTACCTATCAAGGGAATAAATATATATTTTTTGAGCCTGCCCAATTAGGTTTTTTCCTAGAGAATAAAGGGACTCCATTGCAGCCAGAATGAATCAAGTGATTTAGTGCGGAATTTAGTTTAATAGTAGGTTAATATCTAAGTACTGCTCTTTTCTTTATGTTTTTGTTAAGTGTATCCCTTTTCCCCAGGGGGTTTTCTTCTATGTCCTGCCTTCCTCCCCATTTGAGGACTATAATAATGAGTATATTGCTTGTATATTGTTTTCAGTCTGTATTGACTTAATATATGTATTTCAGGATTTCTCTGTACCATTTTTATTGGTTGTACAAAAATTATAAATATAAAATAAATAAAAAAAAATTGGCCAATATTCAAAATGATTTAACCAGTCAAGAAACAGGTGCCGACCAGTTAAAATTGTTGGTTGTGGGTAACTGATTATTTTCAGTGGCACTTAACCAGTTTTCTTCACCGAAAACAGAGAGTAGGTTGAAATGGTCAATATTCTCAATGGAGGGTAAATAGTGGGGTTCCCTGAATATTTAAGAGGAAATTGTGTAAATAGCATATAAAAAGAGAGCGCCTATCACATTTAGATGCCCATTACAGGATCACGCCTAATTTAAAACTTAGGTGTCTGTAATGTAAGCCAGGGTTTTAAAGGTCTAAATAATAGGCAACTAAGCCCCTCTTTTACGAAACTGCAATAGTAGTTTCTAGTGTGGGGAGCAGCGCTGAATGGCCCCCACTGCTCCTGACGCTCATTGAGTTCCTATGAGCGTCAGAAGCAGCGCGGCTCCCCGCACTAGAAACTGCTATCGCAGTTTCATAAAAGGAGGCCTAAGTCATTTCCCCCCCCCCCCTTTTTTTACAAAACTGTGATAGCGGTTTTTATCCTTTTACATTTTCTTTTTTAACAAATTGTAGTTCTCCCCTTTTTTTCCTCTTGTTTTCACGTCCTCTCCCCAATCAAGTTTGTCTGTCTTGTAAGGTTTATGTTTATTATTTGTTGTTTGTTCCCTATTTATATTTAAACTATTTTGATTGTACAATGCTTTGAATTCTAGGAGAAACATTTAATCAACATTTTAATAAACTATTAACCATCCTGCTTTGGGTCTTAAACTGACAAAAATAAATCTAGACAAGCCAAATATCCAAAAATATGTATATCCACCAAAAGATATTCTTATAGTAAACCCAAACCCTAGAGACTTCTTGGGAGGTATCTCTCTCTTTAATGTACATGATAGTAGTTTGTCAGGGTTTTGGAGGGGCCCAAGCTCAGGGCCGCATCTAGCGGGCCTCCGAGTATGCACAGGTGCGATGTGACGTCACCACGTCGTATCCACTTATGATTGGAGGCCATCCAGATACGGCCCTGAGCTTGGGGAAGAAGAGATGAAGTTTGTGTGGGGGCGGGGCTGGGGCAGAAAGGGGTGAGGAACAGGGTGGGGGCCACATTGTCCTTTTTTTATCGACAAAATCTGGTAACCCTATTTCTGTGGGTACTTTAGTTCCTCCTTTAAAGGGGGTGCAAGAGTATAGAGGGGTATAAAGTACTCGAGGGCTGACTTTATAAGTGGCCCCTGAAATGGCAGGTGCTAAAAAATTGGCATCAGCTGCGTGCCATTCACATTCAGGTGCCACTTAGAGAATCATGGATACTGGCGCCCAATGACAAACTGGTACTGGTACTGGCACTGGTAATGTAGGCCAGGGTTTTAAAGGCCTATATTTATGGCACTTAGGTTCACTGTAGAATCACACCTAGCCATAGGCCAACTCCGCCCCTAAACACACCTCCTTAGGCAAGTAGCATCACTAAGTACCACTAGGTGCTAGCCACTGGTCCCAAGAGGCACCTGGTGGTGTCTAGGTTTTTAAAAAGTTGGGTTTTTTAATCAGCTTTCAATGGTGTGATCAATTATTGCACCACTTAAAGCTGATTAAAACAATAGTTAGGTGCCGCAGGTGTGATCTAGGTACCTGCCGACACCTAACTTTAGGTAGGGTTACCAGATTTTCCTTCAGGAAAATCCGGACCCATTGCCACGTCCCCCAGGATCACCCAGTTTCTACTCTGCCCCGCCCTGTTCTGCCCCCAGCCCCACCTCCAGAAGGCATCTGTAAATATGCGGACATGACTCGTCACTACATTGCATCAGACGCGATTATGTCAGGAAGCTTTTGAAAACCCAGACAAAGTGCTGGGTTTTGAAAAGCCGTCTGGACCCCCGGACATGTCCTCAAAAGGACAACATGTCTGGGGAAATCCGGATGTCTGATAACCCTAACTTTAGGTATCCCTTATAGAATTTTCCTCTTGGTGGCCAGATTTTCAAAGGAATTCTCTGAATGAAGTTCGCTTTGAAAATGTTCTTGCAGTCCTGTGTGTAGTCTGTAACAGCAGATTTCCAGCTCCAGGACCATAATATATATTTTATAATTTTTATAGGTGAAAATTTTTTATGCCATTCTTTTTTTCCATTAGTAGATTATATACTACATCACCATCTGGTGGTGGAGGAAACACAGTACACCTAATTGAGTTACTGTTTTTGGGTGACCATTAGGTGTCACTATAAGACCTGCATTTGCTATAGCCCTCATTGTAGCTGTGGTACTTGTTATCTATAAAATGGATTCCTTTAGCAAACACTTTCTACAAGGGTGCATATAAATATACAAAGGTCATTTCAATCAGCTAAAAAGCCAATGGTTTAATTTCATTCTATAATAGCATTAAAATCAACAGGATTTGCATGAAATGCATGAGAAATCTACACTGTCCCAATATGTTATTCTATGCTTCTCTTGTGAATGCATTATAATTTTAATATTCCAAGTCTAAATATGCATGTCTGGCCTGTCTGTATCCCAAATTAATCATTTTGAACAATGCCTGCAAGGCAACCTAAAAACCAATTAAATACAAGAAAAACAGGTGCACCTTCTACTGGAAAATTCATCAGGCAGAAAACTCCTTGAGTTTATGACTTCACTATTCTCTCATTTTTCGAATCTATTGGTATTAGAGAATGACACGGTGAAAAAATTGGTCCCCGTCACCGCCCCGTCCCCGTCTCACCATCCCCGTCACCGCCCCGTCCCCGTCTCACCAACCCCGTCACCGCCCCGTCCCCGTCTCACCATCCTCTTCACCGCCCCGTCACCGCCACTGCCACCCCATTCACCGCCCCGTCACCGCCACTGCAATCCCATTCACTTTTCTTTATTTACGTATAAAGGAAACATTCTTTAAAACTTTAAAACTTAGTTAAATATTAGTTAATAACTATACAAAAACAAAACACGCAGAGAAAAAATTAATTAATAAAAATTCTCAAAACTGACACATTTTGATCACTAAATTTAAAATAGTTATTTTTCATACAGTTTTTCAATCACTAATCTTCCACCACCCCTGGGGCTAGCAATGCAAAAACAAACACGACATGTACTTTAAATGCTGCCGTGATTAGCATAGTGACCGCGGCTACGGCTGCAAGTCTCCCCTCCCCCCAGCGATCACGGCAGGAGGGCACCCAACCCCTCCTGTAGACCCCCCCAACGGCCCTCCCGACAATCGCAGCAGAAGGGTACCCAACCCCTCCTGCCGGTCCTCCCAATGGCCTCCCCTAAGATCGCCGGCAGGAGGGTACCCAACCCCTCCTGCTGGACCCCCCCCCCAACGAACCCTCCCACCCCGGAACCCCCTTAGTCTTACTTTTCAAGTTGGACCGGACAGCTCCTCGCTCGTCTGGCCAGCAGGCCTGCCTCCGTCCAAATGAGGCGGGCCCGCCCCTCCCCTCCCCTCCCCTGCCTCCCAATGGCCTCCCCTAAGATCGCCGGCAGGAGGGTACCCAACCCCTCCTGCTGGACCCCCCCCCAACGAACCCTCCCACCCCGGAACCCCCTTAGTCTTACTTTTCAAGTTGGACCGGACAGCTCCTCGCTCGTCTGGCCAGCAGGCCTGCCTCCGTCCAAATGAGGCGGGCCCGCCCCTACCCTGCCCAACCCACAGGATCCTAGAGCCTGATTGGTCTAGGCACCTAAAGCCACTCCCGCTATAGGAGGGGCCTTAGGTGCTTGGGCCAATCAGGCCCTAGGATCCTGTGGGTTAGGCAGGGGAGGGGAGGGGCGGGCCCGCCTCATTTGGACGGAGGCAGGCCTGCTGGCCAGACGAGCGAGGAGCTGTCCGGTCCAACTTGAAAAGTAAGACTAAGGGGGGTTCCGGGGTGGGAGGGTTCGTTGGGGGGGGGGGTCCAGCAGGAGGGGTTGGGTACCCTCCTGCCGGCGATCTTAGGGGAGGCCATTGGGAGAACCGGCAGGAGGGGTTGGGTACCCTTCTGCTGCGATTGGCAGGAAGGGTTGAAATGACAAATGAGGAGCACGGTGAAATAGCGGTTCCTAGAAAGGGGTACATTGGCCCGCGGGGACAAACCTGTTCACCGTTTCCGCGGTCGGTGAATGGCCTTGTCCCCGTCACCGCAGCGACTGCTATTTTTCTTCCCCGTTTTCGGCGGTGACCCGCGGCTTAAATGCGGTGGCCGCGGGTAAACCGTCACCGTGTCATTCTCTAATTGGTATGTCCAATCAATTATGTCATTAAGGATGAATTTTCGAGTACTCAGGCTCTACCTGTATTAGCAAGGATTAATGCTGTTTTAATGCATCATGGTGAATGTGTACTCATGTGTATCTGTCTCATACACACATGCTTTTTTGTCCTTCAGGGCTGACCTTGGTATATGTGGTTCCACTGAGGACTTCTCCCTTCCTCATCCAGGTGATGGAGGCTGCTGGCTTGGCATTGTCCGCCTGACAAGTGAGGTTCAACGGATCTCCGGCTCTCAGGCTGATCACAGGTCCTCCAATAATGACGGGGTCATCTGGGGGGACTTCAAGAAAAGGGAGTAGAAATAATTAAAAATACAATGAAATGTGTGTACCTTGACGGGTGATAAATCAAACGTTTGCAGACTTAATTGCATGAAGGTCATAAATATTTGCTAGAATGGGAGAGGGGAGGATGTTAGGGAAGGGGAAAAGGGAAAAAGAAAACCAACTAGTTGAAGTTAGGTTGATATAGAGGGTTTTAGCAATACCTGGTGTAGTATGGGGATGGAAAAGTTAACAAACTGCACATGTTATGTCTAAAGAGGCGTTATATTATGCATTTACTTATTTGTATAGTTATTGAGTACCGTAGCAGTTTGTTTTCAGAGTAGTAATGGCAGCAGATTTAATATCCTAACTATGAACATCATATTGAATGATTTCAATAAAAATCCCAATGACAAAAAATATATATTAAAAAAAAATTATGATTTAGTTCACACCTTTTTCATAGTACCTGAACCCTGGAGGAGTAATAACTTAAAAGGCCCTTTATCTAAAGAGTACAGAAACACATTAAAGCATTAAGGCTGATTTAATTCAAAACTCCTAGTTAACTGTTCAATGCCCATGTCTGTTTTCATCATTCCCACAATAAGTAACTCCCTAAGGGGGCCTTTTACTAAGGCACGCTGGCCGATTGAGCGCACGCGCTAAATGCTAAAGCCCCCATTAAATTCTATGGACGCGCTAGCATTTAACGGGCGCTAATATTTAGCGCACACTAAATCGGCTAGCGCACCCTAGTAAAAGACCCCCGAAATCCTTATTTGTCTGTTTTTATTAGATTGTAAGCTCTGACAAGCATGGACTGTCTCGTATGTGTTTAGTGAACACTGCTGCATACATCAAGTGGCACTACAGAAACGATAAGTAGTAATAATAATAATAACTTTATTTTTGTATACTGCAATACCACAAACAGTTCAGAGCGATTTACAGGGGAAGAGACTGTACATACACAGCGATGATACAGAGAAATATTGTCAAGTACATTAGTAACAAATTTCAATTACAAGAGAATACCGAGAGGGGATAGGTAAAACCGGAGGGAATGAAGTACATTGGTATGCAGAGAGAGGAAAGGAAAAATCAGGAAAATAAAGAGAAACGGCTTGTGTTTCAGTAGTATAGCAAGGAGGGAAGGAGTTAAGAGAAATTTATCAAAGAGATATGATTTGAGTGATTTCCTGAACATAAGCAATGCCTCCGCTGGGTCAGACCTGAGGTCCATCGTGCCCAGCAGCCCGCTCACACGGCGGCCCAACAGGTCCAGGACCTGTGCAGTGATCCTCTATTTATACTGTTCTATCCCCCTTTCCAGCAGGAAATTGTCCAATCCTTTCTTAAACCCCAACACCGTACTCTGCCCTATTACCTCCTCTGGAAGCGCATTCTAGGTGTCCACCGCACGCTGGGTAAAGAAGAACTTCTTAGCATTTGTTTTGAATCTGTCCCCTTTCAGCTTTTCCGAATGCCCTCTTGTTCTTTTATTTTTTGAACAAGAGGGCATTCGGAAAAGGATTGGTAAGATGGAGCATATGAGATGAGGGTGGTCAGACAATCATTCCATTTGCCAGCTTGGAATGAGAGAGTTTGTCGAGGAATCTTTTGTAGACACATCCCTTCGGGGAGGGATAGGCAAACAGGAAGGCAGTGCATGTGCGGGTGGTGCCTGGAAACACGAAGTGGCGCGACAGGTAGATCGGGGATGAGCCCGTTAAGGTTTTGAAGCAGAGGCAGGCGAACTTGAAGATGACCCTTGCTTCTATTGGCAACCAGTGAAGTTTTCTGTAGAAAGGGCTAACATGATCTGACTTTTTGAGGCCATAGATGAGGTGGACGGCGGTGTTCTGAATGATTCTCAGATGTTAATAGTAGTAGTATTTTTTTCTGTTTATTTGCTTTTAACTTGAGTGTTACTGATTAAAAAAAAATAAATAAAATTGGGGGGGTGGGATGAGGAGTCATGGCCAGAGAGTTAGCATTCCTGCAGTAACTCTGGATTCTATATACAACGCCCCAAACTGAACGCCCAATTAAATTGGCTAAGGATCCCATTATAGAACAGAATTGAACCCCAATTTTTTTCAGCTCCAGTTTTTGAGTGCCATTGAATTTTTCCATCCTAGTGTGCTAGGGTTAGCGTGTGCTATCTGTACCGCTGCCTTACTTAATTGCTTTAATTGGCACGGTAATTGACTGCATTAAAAACTATTTTTCGCTCCGTCAAAAATTACAAAGACTAGTGGACACTCGATGAAGTTACAGGGAAATACTTTTAAAACCAATAGGAGGAAATTTTTTTTCACTCAGAGAATAGTTAAACTCTGGAACGCATTGCCAGAGGATGCGGTAAGAGCAGATAGCGTAGCTGGTTTTAAGAAAGGTTTGGACAAGTTCCTGGAGGAAAAGTCCATAGTCTGTTATTGAGAAAGACACAGGGGAAGCCACTGCTTACCTTGTATTGGTAGCATGGACTATTGCTACACCTTGGGTTTTGGCTAGGTACTGGTGACCTGGATTGGCCACCGTGAGAATAGGCTACTGGGCTTGATGGACCATTGGTCTAACACCATAAGGCTATTCTTATGTTCGTATGTTCTTATAAACTAATTTTAATAAATAGGTGCTGGTAGATGCCTATGAAGGTAGGCGTCATAATCATGTCTAAGGAGGCGTCTAATAGTGCCTAAGGTCAAAGTAGGTGTGATTAGGGGCAGAGATGACCTTAGGTGCCGTTAGAAATGATTCTCAAAATAACTTAGGCGTCTACAATATAGACTAGTAAAACACTGGCCTACATTGCAGACACCTAAGTTTCCTGGTAGGCGATGTTGGTTAATTATTTAAATGATGCCTAAGCATGATTGAAACACTGCTGGTGCCTTTTTTGCAGGCGGCTGCCAATTTAGGCACCATTTACAGAATATGGCCCTAATGTCCCATAAAGGCGCATAATATCTATCATAATTCACAATTCAATATCTTAACAAGGTTGCCTCCCTCCCACCCTATCACTTGCCATTTTATGTCCTTCACCTATTTCTTGCCAATGTTGAACTAATATTGAATTATAAGAAACAACAATGGATATTTAACTTAAATACAGTGGCTCCGTTTGGGATAAATTTAGAAATAGAATGGGCAAATCTCTTATAACATTCATAGATATAAGGATAATTAATCCCGAAGACAGAGATATTGTTAACAGCAAGATACACATAAGGTTAGTTGTAAAAATGATGTGGCCATCTTTGTGCAAGTAGAATGCAGAGGCAAAATTAGGTGAGAAAATAAAAAAAACTTTGTAAGTGTATTTAAAAGAGTATTACTGGTAAGTTTAGTTCTTGCATATTCAGAGGACTTGCTGCAACATGACCTATTATATTTTCTTGCCTAGGGATATCCTTGAAAAAGCCATTTCAGATAAACATGTCGGGTGAAGTCAATCCCCGGCTGATATTATTACACTAACATGTATATGAACACAGATAAATGCAACTATTCTAATACTTATTCAAGTGTGTAACATATTAGATATGTTAGGTATGAATAATATAAGGGCATGTGCATAAAAGTGACAATGAAAATATTTTAAAAGAAAATATTTGAAGCAGATCAATGACGAGTGTGTGCAAGATCCTACTGGTACAGAAAAAAGCCATACAGGAGGCATATCTGAAGTTCTTGCTTGAACAATTTTTATTTATTTATTTATCATTTTTCAATAACATATCAAGCATCCGCTTGTACAGAAAGATAAAGTTAAACAATAATAATAATAATTTTATTTTTATACTAGTATTTTAGCCCGTTACATTAACGGGTGCTAGAATATATGTCTGTCTTTATTTCTGTCTCTCTCTTTCCCTCCCGCTGTCTTTCTTTCTGTCTGTCTCTCTCCCTGGCCCCTTTTGTCTGTCTGTCTTTCTGTGTCTCTCCCTGCCCCTGTGTCTTCTTTTCTTTCTGACTCCCTTCCTCCCCATGTCTGTCTTTCTTTCTATCTATCTGTCTCTCTCCCTGCCTCCTATGCAGCAGCATTTCTGTCCCCCCACTTCCCTGTGCAGCAGCCACAGCAGTATTCCCTCCCCCTCCATTTCCCTGAGCAGCAGCCACAGCAGCAGCATTCCCTACCCCTCCATTTCCCTCCCCCCACACCACTTCCCTGTGCAGCAGCAGCAGCAGACCTCCCCTTTCTCTTCCTGCGGTCTGGGGGGCTCCCTTACTGCCCCCCTTTCCCTTCTCGCGGTCTTGACAAACCTGCCGATTCCAGCAGCGTGTGCAGCACTCTACACACGCTGCTTCGGGGTCTTCTACTGCCCTGATTTACTGTGGCAGGTCCCTGATGACATCATCAGAGACGCGGCAGAGCAAATCAGGGCGGTAGAAGGCCCCAAGCAGCGTGTGTAGAGTGCTGCATATGCTGCTGGAATCGGCAGGTTTGTAGTCAGGACCGCAGGAAGGGAAGGGGGGGCAGTAAAGGAGCCATGACTCTGTCTCGCAGCAGGCTTGCTGGCTCCGGCCAGCCAAAGTTCATTTTTTAGTTCAAAGCCAATGCTGTGTCTCCTCTCTCGATCCCCGCCAGATTTGGAAGTCTTCTCCAACTCTGGTGAGGTTCGATAGAGGAGCCGCGGCAGGGGCTTTGAACAAAAAAATGAACTTTGTCTGGCTGGATCCGGTAAGCCCGCTGCGAGACAGAGAGATGCGTGGTAAGCGCGCATGCGCACTCTTCCGGTCACTACAGATCAGGCAACACGGCGTTAAGAGTGCGCATGCACGCTTAGCATTTTATTATTATAGATACCGCCAAAGCCAAAGTAGTTTGAGGCGGTTTACAATAAGAAGAGCTGGACAGTCAGCGAAGAAATAACAATGAAGTTCTTGAATACAATGAAATACTTGGAATAACAATGATGTCATTGAATACATGCATATTTGTGGGGAGGAAGAGAAATAGAGTGAAAGTCATATTGTAGGGACGTCAAGTACAAGGGAGTAGAATACAGGGGAAAGACTTTAAGAGTTCTTGGTTACAGATCGGTTAAACAGGTTGGTTTTAACTAGTTTAACAAGAAATAAAATACAATTCAATTTATAATCTACTAACCCAATATATCTTAACTTTAACTCAAGTCCTCAATATAGGTCCAAGATGTAGAATCAGCGAGAATTAAACAAAGAAATAGAATTAAAATTAACAATCATGTTGGCTGAGACAGGAGATCAAACAATCTAATTTAAGAGTGCTTCATGTTCCTCCTATTTTCAGTCGAGCCGCTGACAAGAAGGATGTCAGTTGGCTAGGATCAAAGAAGACATATTTTTGCATTTGATGCACTATCACACATTTACATGGGTGGCGAAGAAAATAAGTCGCCCCAAGAGCTATAACACCTGGCTTTAACAACAAGAATTCACGACGACGTTTTTGTGTATCTTGTGACAGGTCTGGATACATTTGTATTTTATACCCTAGAAATTCTTTCTGTTTATTTTTAAAGAAAAGTCTTAATAGCCAGTTCTTATCCGGTACTAAGGCAACTGTAAGAAGAAGTGTTGCCGGCTTTGCGACTTCCCTATCTGAAAGTTCCAGCATTGTAGAAATATTAAGCCTTGCTTGAACAATTTAAGTATTGTGCTTAAGAAATCAAAGTATTGGGGCACACTGTATATATTGGTACCATAGCTTTAAGATATATACATCATAGATGTTTTTTTCTATTGCATTTAGTGGTATAGCCAGATGTTGATGGGGGGAGGACTTGAGCCCAAAATAGGTGGGCATCAATTTTCTCCCCGCCCAAATAGACATTTGAGCTGGCATGGGTCCCCAAGACCCACCAAATGAAGACCACCTCCTCCAGTCCAGCAGCCAGAAATCTCCAAGCTCAGCAGCTGGTAGCAGTATTCCCGAGCTGCCACTGCATGTGAGAAAGCCGAACAGGCACGGGGTGGGGATGGGAGCTGCAGCAGCTCTGAAATATTGTTGCTGGCTGCAGAGCTTGGGAGAGTTCTGTTCGGTGGACCTGAGGGGGAGAAAGTGGTCATCAGCCAGTGAGGCTTGAGGAACCCCACAAACCACAGCAAAGGAAATGTTTTTATTTCTCCAATGAAACAATAAAGCCAGCGGCACAATGCGCAGCAGCCACAAAGAAGGCGAATAGAATGTTGGACATTATCAAAAAAGGTATCACTACCAGAACGAAGGAAGTTATCCTGCCACTGTATCGGGCGATGGTGTGCCCGCATCTGGAGTACTGCGTCCAATACTGGTCACCGTCCCTTAAGAAGGATATGGCGATACTCGAGAGGGTCCAGACGCTTATGTTCTTATGTGGTAGCAGTGGCAAGTCAGGAAATAGGGGGAGGGGGCAAGGAGATGAGGGGTTAGGGGCCCCTCCTTAATATCTGCCCTGGGCTCCAGCAAGTCTAAAACTTGCCCTGTGTATACAGAGAGACAATCTCTTGTGTGGTGGTTAATTTTAGAGACAAAGGAGTGAAGAGAAAGAAACCTTGGAAAGCAAGAGGAAGAAATATGGGCAAAGAATAGATGCTGATTATATCTTTCAAAATTCCATTATTCTCCCCTGATTTATTCACATCCTTTGAGTTACTGATTGGATCTCAGTTCACTAAAATATTGATCAAACTCAGGGCAAGGAAAAGGCCTGGTGAATAAGCAGAGGTCTCTCAATAGCCAACTCCTGTCTCCATCCAAATAGCAACACATGGAAGAATGCATTAGGGAAGCAGTAAAAGAGAACTGAAGTGTAGACTCTAAAAGGTTGCTCTTAAACTGAAGCTCCTAGCACATACTGAGACCCTATAACCAGGGTTACTGTATGACTTCAGAAAAAGGAGATCAGATAGAGACATCTGGGTTTTATGTCCATTGAAAGCAATGGAAGTAAAACCTGGATGTCTCACTCCATCCTCCTTTTTCTGGAGCCGAATGGTAACCCTACCTATAACCCAGGGCTACTCATTTCTCGAGGTTCAAAGGCAAGCCAGGCTTTCAAGATATCCACAATGATACATGCTTGAGAGAGATCTGCATACCAAGGAGGCAGTGCATGCAAATCTCTCTCATGCATATTCATTGTGGATATCCTGAGAACCTGGCTTGCCTTTGGACTTTGAAAACAGAAATCGAGTAATCCTGCTGTAACTAGTCCCTTGGGTGGGGTGGGGTGGGAATAGGGTTACCATATGGTTCCAGAAAAAGGAGGATGTCTCAATCCGTCCTCCTTTTTTCTGGAGCCATATGGTAACCCTAGGTGGGAAAGGCAGGAAATGACAGCTCTGAAGGTCCACAGAGGGGTGAAGAAAATGATTCCTCCCCCAGTTAGGGTGAAACTTTCGCCATGGTCCTAGCTCAATGGATTGTCATTTACCCTCTTTTCACGGCAGTTATTCACTGACCTCTTCAGCTGATTGTATGGGAAAATATCATTTACACGATAAATAAAAGGAAATGATAAGCAAAAGCCAAACACATGATGTGATATTCAAGGGCTTTATTTGGATAAAGCTGCCAAATACCATTGCCTGGACCAATTGAATGCTAGTTGTCTGAGTAGCAGGTACTGCTGGACAACTATCAACTCTTTATATTTTAAGCAGACAATTTAACCATTTGTTGCCCAAGGCAATTTATAGGAAATGGTTATATTATATACTCCTACGGTCAACCAGATAAATCTATTTGAATATCGACTCCAGTGCAGAACAATAGCAGTGTATTTTCTAACTTTGGCTTGTTCCCTTTGATAATATGTTTTGAAACAAGTTCAAGTGTCTTTTAATGAATGAGTTTCATTACTCTGTATTTCACTTATGACTGGCTTTTGAGGAAGTCACCGTACTGTAATTAATTACTTTAATTAATTTGTCCAATACTTTTTATTGCCTTAAGAACTCTAGCTGGTAGCTCTAAAAGGAATCTGGGCACTATTTTCTTTACGAGCAGTGTCTCAGCGACCCCCCCTCTCCCCCTTTCAATTTGTAATATCAAAGCAGTTATAGCTCCTATAGGACTAGTATGTTCTCTACATTGGCCCTCAGGAATGGAATGAGATTCCAATGTACATATGTCAGCAGGATAATTTGCGTAATTTTAAGTGATTATTGAAGAGGTATTAATTTTGCAAGTTGAAGTATGGAGTTTAAGCCTTTTGTGTGCATTTGAGCGCTGGCCGCTGATTTGTCCTTTTGTTTTAAATTTGTAATGTATGTATTAGTGGGGTTTTTTTCAGATTGTGAATGTACAGTGTTCCCCCGCAAATTCGCGGTTCACAAATCTCGGACTCAGTAATTCATGGAATGCTCCGACCTCTTCTTCCTGTACTAAAGTCAGGCTACACCAATCAGGAGCTGCGTGTCAAAGCAGCTCCTGATTGGTGTAGTCTGACTTTAGTAACAGGAAGAGGCGGTCGGAGCATACCGGGTATGATTTAGTGCACCCGCTGGCTCCTCAGCTGCCCTCTCCTGCCTCTTGACATACTCAAAACCGCATTTGTGGTTTTTAGAAATTTGCGGGTGTTCCTGGAACAGAACCCCCGCGAATTTCGGGGGAGTACTGTACTTGTTGTGACTCACTTTGTATAAAGCTGGATACAAATGAATAACTTACAAATTATAGCTCCTCTGCGAGGAGTTCTTTGTTCCCTCTGTCCACTAAAGTTGGCAGCCACGCCAAAGATAGATTCTTGTCTACCCATTTTGCTTTACTGCTTCACTATTTCAGCCTTCACAAACCTGTTTTGGTGAGCCCCTGCTGAATACCAGCATGTGAATTCATCTTGTGTATATTCATTGTGGATGTCCTAAAAGCCCTGTTGGTTGCAGGATCAATAGGGCATGTTTGGGATGTCCTGCCTGACCTACTTTCCACTTTTACCCCCTATTGTCCTTCTCTAAGGATCCTCCTGCTTAGTCCAGGTTTTCCTTATTTTGATATTTTATTTCAAATATTTATCATCTGAAGAACAACAAAATAATACAACATACCAAGAGAAGATGGGTAAGGGTTGTATAATCTCCAGGCTGAGGAGCCCTAGTCGAAGAGGCTAAAAGGGCTGTTGAGCTGGAGTTACCACTAATAAAGGAGGGGGCATTGTGCCAAAGCTATTATCACCAAATAAGACTCCGTCCCTTCTACCCTGCTGCACCATATGCCTGGAACAAACTGCCTGACTCTGTACGTCAGGCTCCATCTCTAGTAGTATTCAAATCCGTGCTAAAAGCCTACTTTTTTGAAAAGCTGCTTTTAAGTCCTAACTCCATCCCACTTGTAAAGCATCCATATCAGTTTGTCATTCTCTTTTTAGACCCCATACCCTATCTGTCTTATCACTCCCTTTGTAATTCCCTACCTGAGCAGCGCAGTGGCACGCCATTCGCACACAGGTCAATTTTGCGCCGATACCTGTGCACAGGACGATTGCACACTGCTGTTTCCAGTGCTTTTATGGCTTACCGGGAGCGTTTTGAGGGTATGTGTGTGGGGAACCCCCCACTATACTTATAAATGCTCCCGCTGGGGGAGGGACCCTCCAATACACTGAAAACTCCCGAACAGCGAGAGAACAGAAGTTTTCAGTGAATTGGGGGGAATTCCCCCTCCCCAACCCCCCCAACGGGAGCACTACCACTTACAAGTGTACTAGGGGGTTCCACCCCCCAACCCCCCTCAAAATGCTCCTGGTAAGCTGCAAAACCACTGGAAACAGCAGCACGCAATCGTACTGTGCGCAGGTGTCAGTGTGCCATTGACCTGCGCGCTTTAGTTACAGAACCGAGCAGTGTGCATAGATTTACCTTTTTTGTCCTGTTTGTCCATCATAATTAGATTGTAAGCTCTTTCAAGCAGGGACTGTCTCTTGTACAGTGCTGTATATGTTTAGTAGCGCTACAGATATGATAAACAGTAGTAGTAGTAGTGATGAGGGCAGGAATCTGAAACTTTTAGAATATTTAGACTTTTGTTTGTTATGTTACACTTCTGCTTCGATAAAAGTTAAGGGCTCTTTTACTAAACTCTTATAAGAAATGGAATTAGAATGCCCTTACCTGGGTCTTTCCCATGCATTAAACCCATTTCTTTCATAGCTGCGTAATTGCCTTTTTTTCTATTAATTTCATTTGCCCCTGTGTGCTAATGGTATTATAAGTGGGAAACTATTAAAAATATTAATGGAGGAGCACTTCCTTCATCCTATTTAAGAGGAAGTAAGGGTTCCTGTGTTAAACTTGGGCTAATGTGTATATACTAACTAGTTACAGCGACCATACCTACTCATTATCCAGTCCCTGTCCATGCCATGCCGCCTTCCAAAATGTTTTAGAAAATTTAGGGTTCCTTTTACAAAGGTCCATTAGGGCCTTAATGCACGGAATAGCGCGCGCTAGCCGCTATTGCCTCCTCTTGAACAGGCAGTAGTTTTTTGGATAGCGCATGCTAATCCAGTGCATGCGCTATAAACGCTAGCGCACCTTTGTTAAAGGAGCCCTTACTCAATATGGACCCCCTTTAAATTGAGTAAAATCAGAGCTAATGAATCAAGCCAATGTTGGTCTTGTAGCAAAGCGACGGGTACTCTGATCCATTTACTGTTTCAATGCAAACTTTTACAATACTATTGGCAAAGACCAGCTTCCCTAACTGACACTAGCCCTACCAGCGTACGTCCTTGTTCAGCAGGAACTTGTCTAACTTAGTCTTGAATCCCTGGAGGGTGTGTTCCCCTATGACAGACTCCAGAAGAGCGTTCCAGTTTTCTACTACTCTCTGGGTGAAGAAGAACTTCCTTACGTTTGTACAGAATCTATCCCCTTTCAACTTTAGAGAGTGCCCTCTTGTTCACCCTACCTTATCTACTAAGTCTATCCCCTTCAGTACCTTGAATGTTTTGATCATGTCCAAGGTACTGAAGGGGATAGACTTAGTAGATAAGGACAGGTTGTTCACCCTCTCCAAGGTAGGGAGAACAAGAGGGCACTCTCTAAAATTGAAAGGGGATAGATTTCGCACAAACGTACAGAAGTTCTTCTTCACCCAGAGGGTGGTAGAAAACTTGAACGCTCTTCCGGTGTCTGTCATAGGGAAACACACCCTCCAGGGATTTAAGACTAAGTTAGACAAGTTCCTGCTGAACAAGGACGTACGCTGGTAGGGCTAGTGTCAGTTAGGGAAGCTGGTCTTTGACCAGAGGGCCGCCACATGAGCGGACTGCTGGGCATGATTGACCACAGGTCTGACCCAGCAGCGGCAATTCTTATGTTCTTATGCAACAAGTTTGTGATTCCATTTGCTCATTGATCAACATTCAAGAGCCGCTAACCATGAATATTATTTTGTTGGGCCGTTTTGTTATAAACTCATCAATTACAGATGAGCAGGCTAAATTATTACGAATTATGCTTAACTTAGCAATAAAAATAATTCTTAATCAGTGGAAGGATTTTTCAGGGGTTGAACATATTGCTTGGTGGAATACAGTAACACCTCATTGCTACGTTTGAAAGAGCGTTTGCTGAGGAAAAGGGTTGTTTGCACACATTTCAAAAGGTCTGGAAACCTCTCATAAAATATAGGGCTCCTTTTACGAAGGTGTGCTAAGCATTTTAGCGCATGCACCAGATTAGGATGCTAGCCAAAAATCTACTGCCTGCTCAAAAGGAGGCGGTAGCAGCTAGCATGCGTGGCAATTTAGCGTGCGCTATTCCGCACGTTAAGGCCCTAACGCGCCTTCGTTAAAGGAGCCCATAGTGACATATCATATTTAAAATGCTGAATATCATTTCTTCGTAATTAGTAATCAAGTTTCAAGTTTTATTAAAATTTGTTGTGCGCGCAATGTCAAATATTTCAAAGCGTATTACAAGTTTTAAAAATGGGGGATATACCATAAGACAGTTTGTTACAAAATAATATATGTTCATACAAATTTAGTACCGATACAGAAGGAGAGGGGGATGAACTACAATCGTTAAAGAAAATGGAGAAAAATTTAAGGGTAACACATCAGGGGGGCAAAAAGTGAAAGTAGAGAAGGAGAAAATAAAAAGAGAAAGAAAAAATTTTTTGAGTCCTATTAATGAGGACTGGAATAGCATTGGGTATTAGGGTATAAAATATAATATTTTAACATTAAACTGGTTATCTTGTCTATGTCTCAAAAGCGTCCTTATACAAGAAACTTTTTAACAAACCTTTGAATTTTTCTAATGAGGTTTCACCACGCAAATAATTTGGTAGATTATTCTAGAGCGGAGGAGCTATAACGGAAAATATAGAAGATCTCGTAGTGCCTATTACTTTTAAGGAGGGGATGGTCAGAAGATGCTGTTCCGTTGATCTAAGGGCTCCTTTTACTAAGGTGCGCTAATGTTTTTAGTGCACGCAGCAGATTAGCGCGTACTAACCCTGCGCTACATGGCTAGAACTAATGCCAGATCAATGCTGGCATTAGCGTCAAGCACGCGGGCTATTCCGTGCGTTAAAGCCCTAATGCAGCTTAGTAAAAGGAGCACTAAGGAGTAAATTCTCTATTAGTACGTTTAACTTAGGCGTGCTTTGGACGTCCAGCAAACGTAAATAACAATTAACTATATTTAGGCGTGAGATAGACGTCCCGCAAAATAGACGTGCGCAAAATAGACGTCCCTCGTCGCACAGAATAGACGTCCTTCAAAATAGACGTGCGCAAAATAGATGCAGGTATCTGAACCGTCTCTAATGGACCCGTGATAAACGTGAGTACGGATTTTTTTTTTTAAAATTATACTTTATATATACTCTTTATTATCACACATTCAGCATTGATAAGTATAGGATGATGAAAAACATAACTAAAACACTGTATCAGAATTGTAAGAAATATGTTATGTTTCAAAGGAAAACTAGAAAATGAAACGTACCGAGTGGGTGTTGAACTTACATTATCAGTAATGGAAGGTGGGAACCAGTAGATGTGTGCTACACAGAAAGCTATACAGGAATGTCATACTCACCTCCTATTAGAAGTGGAAAGGATAGGACTTTGAACACCATATAGACTTTTTATAAACTTCATTTAACTTCCACAAAGACTGGCAGGAAAGGCACCCTAACTCATCCAATAAGCTTTCTCTCGATTTGCCAGAGACATTATTTCAGAGAGGATAGTTTAGAAGTGATATCTTGCTCCAAAGAACACTCTCCTGGTCTTAAAACATTCCTACTATCAGCTCATTCTTCACAACAAGAAACACAATCAAAACACAGATTCAACCTGAATGTGGCTTCCAGTTCACAGGAAGAGGAAATAGCAAGCAGCACAATGCTGATCTCATTGTGACATCATCAAGGTGCACCTGGAAGGTAGATATGCCACAAGTAAAAGACAAGCCGGGACTTGAACTCACAACCTACAGATGATCGAGATAGTGCTTTTACTCACTGACCTACACCTGTGTCTCTAATTCCTCTGTCATAGCATACCTTAGTAATGTGCTAAAGTATACTCTACTTAGCTATCATATCACAGTCAGTTGAGGCTCAATGGTGTAAAGCACTGTTGTCACGGATGCAACACCCATATTCTTAAGTATGGTTCAATAAATGTAATACAGAGTCAAAATTATGCTGTTTATTTTATCAAACCCAAGCTCAACTTTTTAATGTATTGTGTATAGTCTCGCTAATGTGTTTGTGATGAAAATTAGATGTGATACGTGTATATATATAAACCCTAGCCACGCATGCGCACATACCTGCGTGCTTCTGTGATCTCTGCTCTGTGATCAGTAGGTCTGTGGCCAGCAGGAGTGCAGATGCAGCAGCCAGGTGACTCCCCCCCTCCCTCCCTCCCTCACCACCAAAATCACCACCACCAAAGCTTCCTCCTTCTGGCCAGCCGGGAGGAGGGCTCCGAGTCGCTGAAGACTGTCCCAGATCGCTCATAAATTAACCTTTTCATCTGAGGTGTGAGGCTGCGGTGACCTTGCTCCCCGCCTCACTAAGGTTTCATCTTAAGAAATTCAAATGCATTGTAGAAAATGCAAGTGACTATTCTGTGTCATCCTAGACACCCCTGCAACACCCCAACAACACACTCCTGCAGCATAAACCCCTCATGTTATAATCAAGTAAAAGACAAGCTGCGAGTTGAACTCATAACCTATGGATAACTGGTACAGCTTGTTTACTAACTGAGCTACCGAGCTACTTAACTGTAGCCCTAACCCTAACCATAAAGTAGCATCTGACATTATAGAAGCCGTTAGAATTTTGAAATAGTTTTGGACGTTCCTTGGGTGTTCTTAGATCAAATATACCTGTAGATACTTGCAATGATTACCCCTTGTCAAAGCTTGTACCTAAAGCCATTTCTGGAGACTCCCATTCCCAAGTCCCCAACATAGCTCAGTGCTTAAAAGCACTGCTTGTATCTTCCCCAAAGGTCAGGGGTTCAAGTCCTGACTAAGGTTACCAAAGACAGAATATGATTTTGTTTTTCCACCCACCCATGCATAGCTAAGCTAAAATATGTGCACCTCACTTCCCAATCTTCATTTATTTAATTTACAAATTGTCATTGTGTTTGGGGGAGGTGAAGTTTCATTAGGTTTACATGGTAAGCTTCTAAGCGTTCTGCTGTACTTTTTTGTGTAACAGCTATATCGGCGTGGTTTAGGATATAATCTATAGTGTTGATGTAACGCGGAGCGGCTGCTGCAAGCACGCCCAAGCGGCACAAACACGTCATCGCGTTTTTATGCGTTGTGACGTCATAGAATCGCCCGTTCTTCATACGCAGTTATTTCTCCTAAAATGGCTGCCAGGAGACAGCCAAACTTCACCACTGAAGACTCCAGGCTACTGGCCAGGCTCTTTTAGTGCATGAGCACCATTATTTCAGAGTGGCAGGCCATCGCAGGTCATACCTGCAGTTCAGGGACTCCTGGAGCCGCCTGACCCGGCGCTATAATCGTAGAGCCTCCTGTCCCAGGGAAGTAAGTATTCCAAGTCAGGCCCTCACAAATAATCATGTAAAATGTAATGATGGAAACCTGTCTCAATCAAATTGTTCATGTTTTTGTGGGTAAATTTTGATTCCTTTTAAAAACTACAATTGTGCATAATAAATCTTTTACATTGAATACTGAAATTAAAGCACATCCCAAAGGAGCAGTAGTAGGATTTCAAATGACAAATTCAGCTCCTAGAAGGCATCTATTCCATTCACAACATGCACACAACTAATTTTTGGGTCACAAGCTTCACATTTGTAATCGAAACATCTTGACATCAACTTTGCCAAAGTGCTGCTATGTCATTTCAAATACCTTAAACACTCCTGTATCAATCTGCTGGTCTAGGGAGATAGTGGCATGACGTTTAAAGTGACAGCGTCAGTACCCTGACGTCAGGGGTTTCAAGCCACGCTGCTCCTTCTGACCAAACTATTTTATTGCCCCTGCTGCATGATTGTAAGCTCACCAGGACATGCTGTAATGTGGGGCAGTGCTGATAGGCTACAGCCTCAGCACCCTGGGGGTGTGAGTTCAATCCCACCTCCTCCTTGTGATGCTGTCCATGTCACCTCACACCCCCCCTCCCCCCCCCCCCCCCCACTGTCCCAGGTACAGTAGAGAGATAGCGATGCCTCCAGCACAGAAAGGGGAAATGCTGGTGTACGTGAATAAATTCATGTAAAACATGTGGCAGAAGGGGGTGGAGGCAGACACCAAAGCGGATAGGGGCTCTTGGAGGGCAGTGTACTCCATTTTTTGTGCTTATAGAGGTCAATACTTAAGTAAACATGTTATGCCATAGTGCTAGATGGCACTCATCATATCCCTCCCTCTCTGTTCTTTCTTTCTCTCTATTATCCAGGTTGAGGATCTCAGGAAAAGGGGGCGACTGCTGAGGCGCCAGGAGCGGGCCTTCCTTGAGGGGGTGAGGGAGGAATTGCGTGCACAAGCCGGTGAGTAATGAGTCCAGCGTGTGTTTCTTTGTGATCAGCCTACCAGAATAAATAGATGAAAATGCTTGAGTAGCTGTCAACCATTCTTAATCATAAAATCTGCAGTAAAGCTGCTATTGTGATATCATGTCACAATGGCTTTATGGTGTTCTACTTGCCTCACTTACTTACGCTACATTTTGATGTTTACAGTGGAGTAGGTGCTTTGCATCCTGTTATTAGCATTTGAAGAAAATAACGTAGTAAATAATGTCATGTTCAAAAGTGTTGTCGACATATCTGACTGTATCCTATTTCTCTCTTGTCAAGCAGCACCGCAGGCACCCCCTCAGGAGGCCCCGCAGGTGATGGAGGGAGCCCCACCCTGGTCCTCAGCAGAGGAAGAGGAGATGGAGGAGGAGGAAGAGGAGGAGGAGGAGGCCTGGCAGCCCTCAGGACCGCCCACACCACCACTGCCCCCTGGACCTCCACCACTGCCACCTGGACCTCCACCACTGCCCCCACCACTGCCCCCTGGACTGCCTGCCCCACCACTGCCCCCTGGACCCCCACCGCCTGCCCCACCACTACCTCCTGGACCACCACCACCATCCCCTGTTGGACCTTCCCCTTCCCCCACCCACAGCCCTTCCCCTCACTCTCCTGCCCTTCCTGTTCCCATCCCACCCCCTTTCCTTGCTGTTCCCCCCCAGGAGCAGCCCGACCAGCCTCAGGAGGGGGCAGCCAGGGAGATGGCGGCCTACTCTGCCATCTTGGAGGAGGTGCAGGTAATGAGAGGGTGTGTGGAGAGGATGGAACATGCCCTCTTGCGGCTGGTAGCCGAAAGAGGGCATGGTGCCAGCAGCCATACACCCTCTCATTGACTGCACCTCCTTCCGCCCCCCTCGCCTGAGGTAGCTCAAGCTGCTCTTGGGGGGCACCTACCCTCTTTCCCTGTGTTATGTGTATGTAAATAGTTATTTAAAAAAAAAGTTTTAAGTTTTTAAAAGTTTAAAAAGTTTATATTTTAATAAAAAAGATGGTTATAGTTTAAACTTTCCTGTGTGGTTTTAACCATGTAGCATCAGCAGTTTAGTGGACAGAGTCCAAGGTAGATAGGGGTTCAGGAGGGACTGCTGAATGGGCCCTTTTCAATATACAAGAAGGTGACATATAGAAAGTTTGACAATCTTTATTGGGGTCTGTCATTCATTCTATTACCTGCTAGCCACTCTGATGTCAAATCATTGCAGAATCTAGGAAAAAAGTAAGTGAATGCAAGGGTATATGCAACTATAGGTAGATAACGACATCTCAGCTATGATGTGCAAAATAAGGCAGTCCCTGTTCCAAAGTAAATGGCTACATAAGGAAGAAAATATAAGTCACTGTGGTAGATTTGTTGTTAAGGAATAGGGTTACTGCTACTAAGAGTTGGCTCCACACCAGGAGAATCCAAATGAGACATGTGGGTTTTTCTTCCTTTCACGGAAGGTGATGGAAGTAAAGGCCACATACCTCAATCTATCCTCCTGGTTCTTGAGCTGCACTATTTTGGTTAAGCAGGTGTGGAAACCACAAAGATGCTCACAGCTGCACTGCTCTCAGTAATACAAAACTCCATCTGACAATACTGCAGTTGCCTGTTTAAGACACCTGAAAACAGAAAAGAGGAGAAGCTGGTTTACACAAGGTTCACAAACAGTGGGTTCAACCCCCAAGGTCCATATCTATCCTCCCTTCCCTGAAGCAATGTGTTAACCTCATTTATGTTGAGCTGCTGTTTGTGTGCATATAACAGCAGGAATGCGTGCCATGGTGTTCTATGAGGCCAACATTATCAATTTACTATTGTTCCTGAAAGTCATCAAGGATACCTGTGTGAAGAGAACAATAGAAGTGTGAAACATTTATTTCACTCATCAGAAGAGTGACTCAAGTGAAGAATAGTAGAGTATCATTCTCACCTACAACTGTTTGGCTAGGTGCAAGCTGGTGTGCTGAGCTGATGAGCAGAGTTAACCTGAAATGAAGAATAGAGAAACTGTTAACAAAGATCTATGTCTCCAAAATGAAACACTGAAGTTGTGGCAGAACACACACCTAGAAGTAACAGAAGTGCTAACATACCTTTAGACTCCTTATTAAAAATGGCAGCCATTAGCCACTCATTAGGAGTTTTCCACCTGAACCATGTACACTGATTGGATGTCCACTGAATGGCAGTGTTCCCCCCCCCCCAACACACCCAACCTGTTCTTATCAATGAGTTAGTACACAGAACCATTCCTCACCTGATTTTAACTTGCCTGTAATTTGATTCTACAAAGAATTAACTTTAGCTCTATGAGTAAACCCTCTCAGATGTATGAACACATCCATTTTACTTATATATCCATATTTCTACCAGCAAAATTTCTACCAGCATGGTCTTTATCAGTCTTCTCAGTCATTTTTGTCAGCCCTGTGGAATGAAGAGTAAGAGATATCAGAAATAAAATAACTATTATAAACAATAGCACACAATGAAAGCCCATAAAGAGAAGTCAGTTTTTGCTGGTTGGTTTCTTTAGTTCTATCATAAGGACACCTAAGTAGCTTACAAAATATCATTCTCACCTGGACTTACTATCTGAGCTACTTCTAGAAAAGATAAAACAACATATTAGAATGACATGTAGCTTGTTAATGGCTCTGTGGAATAGAGAGAAATGGGAGGCAGAGATAGGAAAAAAAAAAAGTAAAAGACTAAGACAGAGTAAAGTCTCAAACATCTGCATAAGGAATAGAACAGAATAGAAAAGAAACACTGCTCACCTGGACCTTCTTATACCCATGCACGCCTAATTAACGTCGGACGTCAGTAGGACGGGAAAGGTTTCTCAATGCCTATTGGGCACCGTTCGGGTGCGGTTCCTTGGCCCGCTTCCTAACCACGCCTATCACACCTCATTGGCTATTCTATGGGGGTGTGTTTGAACGTGTTCTACAAGTAGCCTGAAAAGATATCTTCACCTTACAACATGGCTCCAAAACGGAAATCGAATTTCTTGCATGGAGAGTTGCAGATATGGAAAATGGAAGTGGGGCAGACCATGACATTTTGAAAGCAGGGAGAGTGGTGGGTGTAGGCATCTGTGTGTAACCTGGCCTGGCCCCTTCTTTTCCCTAACAATTGATTCCCCTCCACACTTAACACAAAATTTAAGTCCTCAACAATCCCTCACACCAACACCCAGAAAAATCCATAAACGAAAGAAATACAGATAATGGGGGTGGGGAGGAGTGTCAAAGGCAGAAGGGAGTATAAAGGAGAACAGGCAAGTTTCATAGCACAAAGTTTCATCATTGAGGAAACGGAACACCACAAACACCAACTCTCATGAGGGGGTCTTACATAGGGAAAATGGCTGTGCCAAAGCTTTCTATATACTAAGCACGCCTAATTAGCGGCGGACGTCATAGAAACCGTTAGGATTCAAATCTAATTGGATGTGCATTGGATGTGGTTTTGCAATATACAGCTGTAGTGACGTTGTAGTCATTTCCTTCACATCTCTAAGCTCTATGTTCTAAACAAAGTTACCTCTATAGCTCTATGCCTTAAGGCATTGCTTTTTTCATCGTCCATACATCAGGGGGTTCAAGTCTTGAGTAAGGTTAGCAAATAGGTTATATTCATTTCTCAGCCAGGACACCTGGTAACTCTTTAGCCTTGCCTTTACATATCAATATTTTGCTTCAGCTTTTATTATGTGCAGCCCATTGTCTAATAGTTAATGCAACCTGTTCTCTCTCATGCTGAACACCCTCCCCCCACCAAAAACATCCCCCCCTAACTGGATCATTCTTCAACACCTGTCCAAGCCCTCTGAAGTTTGATTTAACTCATAGAAAACAAATATGAAATATGTATTAAAGAATTGCAGCACAAATAACGCCTAAACGGAACCGATTATTTACAGTCCTATATGCATTAGTACAGTGCTTAGAATGAAGATTAGCGTGTGAGAAAAACGGAGCTCCACCTCACATGCATTCAAGCACACTTGGGAATATGGGTTTGGGGCTCAGTGAAAGCAGCCTACTATGACATTATAGCTAAACTCCTTTTCCCTTAGCACTTCACTAAGATATGATATGACAAGGGAACCAGAGGAATTGGAGCTGTGGGTCAGTGAGGAAAGGCACTCTCTACCAATTGTCCGGCCTTTGAGGGTTCAAATCCCAGCCTGTATTTTACTTGTGGCGTATCTGCCTTCCAGGTGCACTTTGATGATGCTTTCCACTTCTTATAGGAGTTGAATATAACATTTCTCCATTTAAACATGGCATACGTTGTTAGTTTTGATCGTGGTAAAGTATACATTTCTGAAATGGTGAAGAAATGGCAGAAAGCGGTATAAGCAAATCCAAACTGCTATAAGCACAAGAAAGCATTTGTAGCTCAACACGCTAATGCTCCTTTTCTGAGCTTTGCCATCTAAAACTCCCCAGTTCGACTCCCACCTTTGCTAATTTTAATAAGGTCCTAGTTTTTTGCTATTAGCTCTTATAACATTTCCCTTTGCAGGCAAACCTATTTTCAACTTACCATGGCTGGGACATCCTAAGCAGTGATGAGAGCACATTAACCAGGCGATCCACAAATGTCATCTTGCTGTCAGAGGAAAGGTGTCTCTCATCACTGCTTAGGATGTCCGAGCCATGGTAAGTTGAAAATAGGTTTGCCTGCAAAGGGAAATGTTATAAGAGCTAATAGCAAAAAACTAGGACCTTATTAAAATTAGCAAAGGTGGGAGTCGAACTGGGGAGTTTTAGATGGCAAAGCTCAGAAAAGGAGCATTAGCGTGTTGAGCTACAAATGCTTTCTTGTGCTTATAGCAGTTTGGATTTGCTTATACCGCTTTCTGCCATTTCTTCACCATTTCAGAAATGTATACTTTACCACGATCAAAACTAACAACGTATGCCATATTTAAATGGAGAAATGTTATATTCAACTCCTATAAGAAGTGGAAAGCATCATCAAAGTGCACCTGGAAGGCAGATACGCCACAAGTAAAATACAGGCTGGGATTTGAACCCTCAAAGGCCGGACAATTGGTAGAGAGTGCCTTTCCTCACTGACCCACAGCTCCAATTCCTCTGGTTCCCTTGTCATATCATATCTTAGTGAAGTGCTAAGGGAAAAGGAGTTTAGCTATAATGTCATAGTAGGCTGCTTTCACTGAGCCCCAAACCCATATTCCCAAGTGTGCTTGAATGCATGTGAGGTGGAGCTCCGTTTTTCTCACACGCTAATCTTCATTCTAAGCACTGTACTAATGCATATAGGACTGTAAATAATCGGTTCCGTTTAGGCGTTATTTGTGCTGCAATTCTTTAATACATATTTCATATTTGTTTTCTACTTGAAAACGTTCCAAATCTTTAGGCATTCCTTTGCTTAAACTTATTTGAGTTCATCCTGATATGATACCTAATGAAGCACGGACAGTTCAGTCAAGCAGCTGTAGCTCTATCGGTTAGGAGCCCAGCCTGTGCTGCTAACATCCAGAAGTTGTGGGTTCAACACCCACCACGTCTTTTAATTGTGGCATATTACTGGAAGATGCAGATTGATGAGGTCACAATGAGGTCAGTTTTGTGCAACTGAACACCTCCATTTTGCAATGAGGGAAGCTGGATTGTTAAGGTGTGTATCTGTTTATTCTCTTTTTAAGTGCTGATAATGTGTGCTGGTTTTTCTTTGCTTTCAAAAGAGAGCCGATTGCAGTGCTGTTTGTTGAGACAAAAAAGGGGGTTGTAAAAGCCATGTGAAAATTATATTATGGTTTGGGATGAAATGTGGTTTGTTATCCATGCAATATAATGTGTTCCATTGTTATGGTGTCATTATATTTATTCGGACAGAGAAAAGATGAAATATACCTATTGAAATTCACTATTGGAATTATTGATGAAAAACACAGCGGACGTCTGCCTCGCGTCTAACAAAGAGCCGCAATTACGATAGTTGAAACGGCATTGAAATCCAAGCTAGACCAGGGTTTCTTACGTCTACATAATTCACGAGATTTAGACGCACGCGTTCGCCCAAGTAGCGCCTATCTAGCGTCCCCACTTGGTACGCCCAACGGAACGCCCACGGAACGCCCACGTCCAGAGCTGCAGACGGGACTATGCGTTCAATAGACGTTAGTTCGTTATGTACTACCTAGGGACGTCTATGTGTCGTTAATTACCCAATTAACATCAATTAAGACCCTTAACTCCGTAATTATTCACTTGCAGCGGACGTCCAAAGCACGCCTAAGTTAAACGCAGTAATAGAGAATTTAGGCCTAAGTGTCCTAAATGGGGTGTATGGTATCAGAAAGTGGTCTAGAAATATTGGTGTATTGGATTGTCGGATTTTAAAGGTTAATAACGTGATTTTGTAAGTAATTCTGTGCGAGACTGGTAGCCAATGTGCTTTTTGCAGAAGTGGTATCACGTGGTCATATTTTATTGAATTGATGATAATTTTTATTGCTGTATTTTGGGTTCATAGTCAGTCGCGTGCGAGACACCAGCGCGCCGACAATCGAGCGCTGACAATTCGGTGCAAGAAAGAAGCGCGCCACGAGAAAACTTAGTTTTAAAGAGCTCCGAACCAGGGTGTGAGTGGGGAACCCCCCCACTTTACTGTATAGTGTTTGCGCTGCTTTTGAGGAGGGTTTGGAACCCTCCATTATAAAGAAAACGGAACTTTTCCAATTTTGGGGGGGGGAAGTTCCATTTTTTCTATAATGTGGGGGGTTGCATCCCCCAACCCCCCCCCCAACGGCAGCACAAACACTATGCAGTAAAGTGGGTGGTTCCCCCTGTCGGAGCTCTTTAAAACTAAGTTTTCCCGCGGCGTGTTTCTTTGTTGCACCGAATTGTCAGTGCTCGATTGTTGGCGCGCGTGTTACAGTAATCAAGCTACTAGCTGCTAGCTATGTGCTGGTTATTGTTAGTTTATGATAGCTATTAGTACTACCATCATCTGTATATTGATTTCTGTATACATATTTTATTATTGTGATCTGTTTATACATGATCTGTTTATACTTGCAAATATAATAAATATTTATTGAACTTAAAAAATTACTCCCCTCCCCACCCTTTTGCTAAGCTGCGGTAGAGGCTCCTACCTGTATATCAGTGGCCACCAATCGCATGTCAATCATACGACGGCATCATATAGAGAATCGAGCCTCGGTGAAAGACAGATGCCTGAAATGTAGGCCAAGGTTTTGTAGGCCTACATTTACAGTACTTATCTTTGTCATGAATTGCACCTGCCTAGGCACTTTAGGCTGCCTAACGCCACTTCTGGCGTTATCCATACCCATAGTGGCATTAGGTGGCCTAAAAGAACCTATGGAGGCGCTATTCTGCCACCAATTTTTTAGGTGCTGGTAAGCGCCTTGAAACCCAATTTAAAACATCATTTGAACGGCATTTTTTACTGAGTTGGGGTGCATATTGGCATCTAAAAACTCAGCCCTAGAGAAACTGGGCCAAAAAAATACAGATTGTAGTGCTTTATAATGTCAACATGTTTTGTTTATTTTATAGAGGTCTATAAAATACTAAGTGGAGCGGATCGGGTAGATGTGAATCACTTGTTTACTCTTTCCAGAAATACTAGGACTAGGGAGTATGCGATGAAACTACTAAGTAGTAGATTTAAAACAAACTAGAGAAAATATTTCTTTACTCAATATACAATTAAGCTCTGAAATTCATTGTTGGAAAATGTGGTGAAAGCAGTTAGCTTAGCAGGGTTTTAAAAAGGTTTGAATAATTTCCTAAAAGAGAAGTTTATAAGCCATCTGGAAATCCACTGCTTATTCCTAGGATAAGCAGCATAAAATCTGTATTTCTCTTTTTAATCGTACCAGGTACTTGTGACCTGGGTTGGCCACCATTGGAAACAGAAAGCTGGGTCTGTTCCAGTATGGCAACTCTTATGTTCTGATGTTTGTGACATCACAATTGCTGCCATATCTGTCATCATATTTCTTTGCTCTAACTCAACTTCATAGCATTCACTTTCTAGCCTTCTCTTTAAAAATATGAAATAATCTATTTCCTTCCACCTTTCACACTATGTGACTCTCACTGCAAACAAAAAATATATTACTCTGAATAAAACCATGTCAATACAGTTTCCTTTGAATTAGTTTGAGCTGGAAATATATTGCTTTTTCTGCTCACATATATTGGTTTCAGTGAACGTGTATGCACAGCTCCAGCTATCAGCTGCTTGGGTACCATGGAAGTTGATATAGTAGAGAAGGAGGAATACGTTTGAATAATAACATATTGTTACAGGTCACTAATATATTGGTTTTAGTCGAAATCTGATTCAGGGCTGTTCACTGCATCAACAGAGTCCCTCAAATGAATTTTACTGTTATCTATTCTGAAGCCATCAGCTTGCTATTGCCTAAGGCAAATATTTTCCAAAAGAATATCCTTTTACATAAGCTATAACTCTCTTTGTAGATGACAAACAACAGCAACTTTAATATGCAAACATTTGAAATTAGTTTTCTTTTTGAAAGTTTGGTATTAGATTTTTTTTTATTATTATTATTGTTTCATGTAGAGTAGTTGCCACATCTCTTTGATTGATTCCCGATGTTTTGTAACTGTCTGCTTTAATATTGGTTGCATAAAAGTTACTCTGGTTGATCATCTCATGCTCCTGTTCCTGTTGCTGGCCTCACCAGTCCTCTTCTAGGCCCAGCTGGTAAATAAAAATTTTTAGCCAACAGAGGAATTGCTTCTGGTGGTATTTTAAGTCTCAAATTACCAGGATGAGAACAGGAGTATCTCCAGAAAATACATTTCCAATCTCTCAATAGGAGTCATAGATACAGTAAAACCTTGGTTTGCGAGCATAATTCGTTCCAGAAGCATGCTTGTAATCCAAAGCACTCATAAATCAAAGCGAATTTCCCCATAAGAAATAATGGAAACTCAGACGATTCAATCCACAACCTAAAAACTTTAATTCAAAATACTCGCTCATTTAGAAGTCACTACACTCCCGCAGCTTTCAGAGAGAGAACCATTGGCTCAGTTGTGATGATGTGACGCATGTATACTGTATGTACTTGTATTTCAAGACATTGCTTGTATATCAAGTTAAAATTTAATAAAATGTTTTGCTTGTCTTGTAAAACACTTGCAAACCAACTTACTTGCAATCCAAGGTTTTACTGTATCTCCCAAGGGAATTCAAGAACCTCCTATTGAAATACCTAGCTTGATGGAAAATCAGGAAATGTTCTCGATCATGCGCCAAGTCATATACTAGTGTTGCTATTAGGGTTGCCAGATTTTGTCCTAAAAAAAAAAGAGGGTGCGTGGCCCCGCCTCATTCTGCCCCCCCCGTCCCGCCCCATCCCACACACGGACACACCGCATTCTGCCCATACCCTGCCTCGTTCCACCCCCCCCCAAACCCGGTCCCATACAAACCCTGTCTCTTCACGGCCAGGTCTGGAGGGCATCTGCGCATGTGCGGACGTGACATGATGATGGCCTGCGCGTGCGAGCATGCATGCGACAGTACCGCGTCCCATCCACGCACACGCAGATGCCTTCCAGACGCGGCCCTGAGTTCAATGGTTTTCAAAAACCTGAACAAAGTGCTGGGTTTTGAAAATCCGTCCGGATGCCTGGAGAGTCTTCTTAAAAAAAAAAAAAAAAAAGGACATGTCCGGGTAAATCCAGAAATCTGGTAACCCTAATTGCTTTGCTCCTATTAGTCCTCTCCTGAAATCACTACATTGACTCCCTATTTGTTTCTGCAGACAGTTCAGATTCCTCTTATTGACTTACAAGTGCATTCATTCTGCAACTTCTCAGCATCTCTCCACTCTGATCATTCCCTACACCCCTTTTTGGGAACTCCACTTATTTATTTCATTCATTTTCCATCCTGTTGTCCCCAAAGAGCTCAGAACGGGATACTCAGGTAAGTTTTCCTATCTGTACCCTTCTCCTCCGCTGCTAACTCCAAATTCTATTCCTGGAAGTGTGTGGCGTAATGACTAGAGCTATAGCCTCAACACCCTGAGGTTTATACGTTCAAATCCCTTGCTGCTCCTTGTGATCTTGGTCAAGTCACTTAATCCCCCATTGCCCCAGATACATGCTTGAATACCTGAATGTAAACCACTTAAGCTATAAGTGGTCTATAAATTATATATATATATAGTGGAACCTTGGTTTACGAGCATAATTTGTTCCAAAAGCATGCTCGTAAACCAAAATACTCGTATATCAAAGCGAGTTTCCCCATAGGAAATAATGGAACCTCGCTTTGATACGTTCCCACCCACTCCCGAGGCCAGCGTCGCTGCTCCCCCACCCCCACCGCTCACGAAGGTCCCCCCCCACTCGAACTGGCACCCCCCCCGCATGAACCGGCACCCCCCACCCGAACAATTTGAACTTACCCCGCCATCTGGCACCGGCACGCAGCCCACAGGATGAGCCGGTGCCGCTTGAAGATCTTCCTGCTGGGCCTTGAGCATGCATCTGCGCATGCTCAAGGCCTTCTAATTCTCCCTCTCGACGAGATTCTCGGAGATCTCCGAGAATCTCGGTGAGAGGGAGAATTAGAAGGCCTTGAGCATGCACAGATGCATGCTCAAGGCCCGGCAGAGGCAGGAAGATCGTCAAGCGGCACCGGCATGTCCTGTGGGCTGCATGCCGGTGCCAGACCGGGGGGGGGAGTGTAAGTTCAAGTTGTTCAGGCGGGGGGTGCCGGTTCGCGGGGGGGGGGGGGGGCTTGCAAATCGAGTCAACACTCGGTTTGCGAGACAAGTTTTACGAGAATGTTTTGCTCGTCTTGGAAAACACTCGCAAACCGGGGTTACTCGCAAACCGAGGTTTGACTGTATATATATATTTTTTTTATCATGTTACACCGTATGCCTGGAGCAAACTTCCTGAGTCAGTACATCAAGCTCCATCTCTGGCTGTATTCAAATCTAGGCTAAACGCCTATCTTTTTGAGGCTGTTTTTAACTCCTTTCACTTATTTAGTACCCATGTCTGTTTTAATCGTTCCCCCCATAAGTAATTCTCGAATCCCTCATTTGTCTGCCTTGATCAGTTTTCAAACTTTGTGGGTAGAGGAGTCGCCTAATGGTTTGTGCAGTAGCCTAGGGTATCTGGGTTCATATTCCCACTGCAGCTTCTTGTGACTCTTCATTATCCTAAGTACTTATATATAATAGGCAAACTGCTTTGACTGTAACCACAGAAAGGTGGTATAACACATTTGTCAAGCAGGGCCTGTCTCATAAATGTTTACTGTTCAGCACTGAATATTAGGGGCATTTTCAAAACACTTTTTTTTTTCCAAGTTGCTGTTGGGTATCTCTCATTACCAAATTCCTATTTGCGGTATCTATCCAAATCAGATACACCCCTCTTTCTGTCTCTAATCTATATCCCACAGTTGCTAGTGGAATCAGTAAGGGGGCAAGAACAGTCATCTGAACTCAGAGTCACCATTGCCTACTGCACTCCTAAGCCATAATCCTCAGCCCCGAAAAGTTCCAGCACAAATCGGTGCATCAACCTCTGAACTTAGAAATCCACCACTGATGAAATCAAGAGTAAGCCTGTAGGCTTTGCATATCCTCTGTGATTTGCATATCCTTATGCTGCCATCTTATTTATTTACTAGTTGTTTAGCCCGTTACATTAACGGGTGCTAGCAGCCCTTCTCCCTTACTTTTACCTCCTCCCTGTCCAGCAGCACCCCCACCCATTCCCTGCTCCCCCTATATAGCAGTAGCCCTTTTCCTTTTATCTCCCCCTGTTCAGCATCACCCCATTTCCAGCTCCCCATATCCAGCAGTAGCTATTCTCCTTTGCAGGAGCCCTTCTCCCTTCCTTTTATCCCCCCCCTCCCGGTCTAGCAGTACCTCTTCCCTGCTTCCCCTATCCAGCAGTAGGCCTCCCTTCCTGTTACCTCCCCCCCTGTCCAGAATCACCTCTTCCCCGCTCCTCCTGTACTGCAGCACCCCCTTACCTGCTCCGCCTGTCCAGTCCGGTGATCTCCAGCCAACAGGATGGCTCCTGCAGGGAGTCTAGTTCCTGTCCGGTCCGCGCCAGGCGTGCGAGCCTGCTCCGCCCCCTCCCGACCTGCTGGGAGTATTTGAATTAGACCCGACGGTTCCTGTTGAGGGAAGCACTCCTCACCGGACTCAGCGGTGAACTCCAGCCATCGGGCCGACATCCGCCTTGGTTTTTTGTTTTATTTTAGTTGAAAGATGCGGCGGTGGCTCCTCTCATGATCCCCGCCTGCGTCGGAAGTCCAACGCAGGCGGGGATCGTGAGATTAGCCACCGCCGCGTCTTTCAAAGAATCGTAAGCCGCGCATGCACACTTCCTATGTGTCAAATGCAGGGCTCACGTGACAGTGGATCGCAGGCGCTCCTCTTGCTCTCTGGCTGGTGTTAACGTCTGGGGCATTTTTTATTGTTATGTGTAATCAAGGCAGAGATGAGAAGTGGCTCGAGCCGACGCGCTTCTGCTGGGGACTCGTACAGTCCAGTCCTTCTGGAGAGTGTAGGGCAGTGGGGCCGTAGTAAGAGCGGGGCATGCTGCAGTCTTGGCGGCCACGGACATACGGATCATGGAAGCACGCCGATAAGACTGCGCATGCGCCGCCTACGGTTTTATTATATAGATAAACCACTTATAACCTAAGTGGTTTACATTCAGGTACTCAAGCATTTTTCCCTATCTGTCCTGGTGGGCTCACACTTATCTAATGTACCTGGGTCAGTAAGAGATTGAGCGACTTACGCAGGGTCACAAGGAGCAGCATGGGATTTGAACCCACAACCTCAGGGTGCTGAGACAGTAGCTCTAACCCCTGCACCACACACTCCTACTTCTATTTCTAAATTGGGGTCACTTATTTTGTATTTTGCTTTGCCTATGTGACAGAGGCGAATTAATAGAGATCTAGAGCAGTTAGGCTTGTTTTTGTCCCCATTATGATGTGTTGGCATTTGCAATGTTGTCTTTTCAGAGGTTCTCTGGCCGGTTGCAGAGGGTGCACTTATTGCAAGGGAGGGGCCCTGGATGGTCATCCTGCTCAAGATCAGCTCTGCCCATGGTACCACCACCTTTTATTTTAGAAAAGAAGCACTGTGACGTGCCAAGAGCACAGCCAAAGTGCCACTCTGGACCCGAGCACCCAATCAATACAGGCAGTCCCCGAGTTACAGCCGCCCGACTTAAGAACGACTCATACTTAAGAACGTGGTCGTGGCTTCATTTGATTTCACTGAGCAGTATTTCCAGAGGCATGGACTCCTACACTTCGTCTGCAGCAGATTCAGGAATGATGCATGACCACATTAAGAACAGGGTGTGGTTGTGCATCTTAGAGGAAACATTGGTAGGGATACTTGGCCCTTTTGTCAGCGGAAGTAAGAAATAAGAATCTTAAAATTTGTAAGTTCTGAGTTACGTATAAATCCAACTTAAGAACAGCTTTAAAAATGTAACTCGTTCTTAACCTGCTTGTAGTGTTAAGTTTTATTCCACACGTTCAGTATAAAAACTGAATGGTCTGGATTTAATATGTTGAGTAGTATTTCTATGATATTGGAAAGGACGCCTCAGCCCCACCACTCCACCGCAAAGAACAGACTTGTATCGCGGGAAGCATAATGTGGTGCTTCATCATTGGCTGCCACTTCTCATATTTTAACAAAACTATACTTTATTTTGATTTAGTTAAATATTTTATGATTATAATCATAAAATATTTAACTAAATCAAAATAAAGTATAGTTTTGTTAAAATATGAGAAGTGGCAGCCAATGATGAAGCACCACATTATGCTTCCCGCGATATAAGTCTGTTCTTTGCGGTGGAGTGGTGGGGCTGAGGCGTCCTTTTCAATATCATAGAAATACTACTCAACATATTAAATCCAGACCATTCAGTTTTTATACTGAACGTGTTGATTTGATAGTGGTTGGATTATTATCACCTGATAAGAGGCCAATATATTAACAGCTTTAAGTTTTATTCCACGGCACAACTGATCGTATCTAAAGGCATACCTTGTGTGCCTTGGCTTTACCACCTGCTGAAGATTAGTCCTTCTCCTTCCTAGAAAGACTGCAGGTGAACTTGGCTGTCCTCTGTTAGGCAACATGCCACATCCTTCCAACTACTGCTATGAATGCACCAAACTCTCTGCTACTCATCGTGCTGAATGGCCTTGCTTCCACTTTTGGGGAACATAATACTGCTGTACTGATGCTCTGTGCAAATTGGTTTTGGTTTTTTCTTCTTTTTGGCCCTCTACCAAAATAATACCTAAACCTGAAACCAAAACTGAAGGTAAAAAAATAAAAAAAAGAGGTGGACAACCTTAACATTGAAGGTAATTCCTTTAAAACTGAAACTGTAAACAGAACAGAAGCACACCAATGCTAAATTAGATGCGAGTAAAAATATTCATGAAGTCTCCATTTGCGACTGTGTTGAAAATTATAAGTTTAAACTGAAAGGGTCTAAAAACTAAATAGAAGCAAAGCATGTGTGGTGGCTGCTCCAATGGGCAATGATGCCTTAAATCTAATAGGTTATGGGAAGCAGATGTGTCTGATAGTGGTTTCCTCCTTCCTTCCCCCCTCCCCCCATGCTGTGCACATTTGGAAACCTGTCCAAGAAAAGCCTGACTTGAAATTCAGACTGTGTCTAATTGATTCCCTGACAGATTCTCACACCTTTTTCATAGGTTCATGGCTAAGACATCGAGGGGGTTTCAGGTTACATTACAATAGCACTCCATGAGCCTAAAAGATGGATTTCCCTGATGGGCTACACTGATAGAGATGCTACCAGCATTACCAAAAGCTATCTATCAAAGCCCGCATCTTGTCTTTTGAGGTTTTAATCACTCCAGGTGTCAGCTTCAACATCACTGGACAAGACAAACTGTCTCCATTTATGTTGGGTGGGAGAAAAAGATATATAAGGCAAAATCCTTTCCTGACAAACAAGAAATTGAAAGTGCAGAGCTGAGCAGAGATGTGAAGGGCATGCTACTTTGCTAAACTCCTACTACTTAAAGTCGCCCTCTCCAGAGAGAAATATAGCTGAAACAGATTTTAAATCAAGATTGCACTTTCTGAAGAAGGGTTCGCTGCAATGTACATGATAATATGCAAAATGCAGCGGTCAAACTGATCTTTGGGCTGAGGAAGTTTGACCACGTGACACCCTACTACCGGCAGCTGCATTGGCTGCCAATGGAGGCGCGCGTAAAGTTTAAATTTGCCTGCTTCTGCTTCAAAGCACTACACGGACTTGCCCCTAAATATATAACTGACCTTTTCGTCTTCTCAGCCAACAGACACGAGAGAAGCTCACATTCCCACTTCGTTTCCCCCCCAGTGAGAGGTTGTAAACTGAAAAAACACCATGAACATCATCTCTCGCACCAAGCAGCATCATGGGATAAAGACCTAGAACAATTGCTTTCGCCCACTACTTATGAGGAATTTAGGAAACGTCTGAAAACACACCTGTTCCTAAAGTATCTAGACAACTGATCCTCTCTTCTCTCTCCCCTCTATAGCGATTAACTTGTTCTATTGATCACTCGCTCCTCAAAAATGGATTTCCTGTCCTATTAACCCTCTTTCTTCCTCCCCTCTTAAAGTCAATCAATTTGTACCTTTGCTTAATCTTTGTAAACCGTATAGAACTTCACGGTATTGCGGTATATAAGCTGTTATTATTATTAATATAGCAATGGTTAGCATATAAGGGCCTATTAACCCAGGCAGTATGTCCAGTTGCCTACTGTGTTGCCAGAAACCTGACTGGATCATATCCCATCCTTACCTTCAACATCACTTTCTATATCTGTCCTATGCCTACCTAACGCCTGTCATTGTGTCTAGTTTTTACCAGCCCTGTTGGTAGGTTAATCTGATACTCAACACCCTCTTAGTGAAAAAGTAGTTCTACAAGTGTGTTCATTCAGCAGACCCTCAATATTTCTCCTCTCTCCTTATACACCTCCCAGAGAACTCCGTTCCTCAGATAAGCTGCTTTTAGCTTTACCTTTCTCCTCCACTGCCAATTCCAGACTTTGTTCCTTTCATCTAGCTGCCCCTATGCCTGAAATAAATTACCTGAGTTTGCCCGCCAAGCCCCTTCCCTTTCCTAGTTTGAAAGCAGACTGAAAACCCACCTTTTTGATGTAGCCTTCAATCCTTAACCCTACTCCTCTGCTCTTCAACCCAGTCAACTAATTAATGGTTCCCTTTAACTGTATTCATGACATCCTGTTAGGCACCTAACTTACCCCCCCCACCCCCACCCTTATACAAGATCACAATAGTGGTTTTTAGCGCAGGCCGGCGTACTGGATGCTCCATGCTGCTCCCGATGCTCATAGGACTCTATGAGCAATGGGAGCAGTGCGGAGCATTCAACGCGCCGGCCTGAGCTAAAAATTGCTATCACAGTTTTGTAAATAGGGGGGGAGGGGGTTAATTAGTACATTGGCTTTATGAGCTTTAATAAGCTCATCATTTAATAAAATAAAAATTAATTGGGTGATAGGTGCTTATCTTAAGGCGCCTAATGGTGCCTAACGCCAAAGTAGATGTGTTTAGGGGCAGAGAAAGACTTAGGTGCTATCAGGCGCAATTCTCTAAAGTACTTAAGCACCAGGAAGAACCAAGAAAAACTTAGGTGCCTACATTTCAGGCACCTAAGGGCTCCTTTTACAAAGGTGCGCTAGCATTTTTAGCGCACGCACAAGATTAGCACGCGCTATAGCGCAGGCTAGCCGAAAAATTACCGCCTGCTTAAAAGGAGGCGGTAGCAACTAGCGTGCAAGGCAATTTAGCGCAAGCTATTCCGTGCATTAAGGCCCTAACGCACCTTTGTAAAAGGAGCCCACAGTTTTAGTTTGTCATGATTCTGTAATGGGCGCTTAAGTGTGATTGTCATGAATCCATGATGCCCAACTTTAGGCGACTATCTTTTTAGGCCCCCAATTACAGAATCTGTGCCTCATCTATAAGTTAATCCATAATGATGCTCCTTTAACTTTGGCTTCTTCTCTTCACCTTTCTAGACCATTATGGATTCGAGGATCCTCAGATAGATTATTGCTTGATGTGCCATTTTTCAAACACATTAGATTGGGTTATTATTGTTATGTTATGAAATGATATATGCTAAGGGTGCCCGATTGAGGAACTCTCTTCCACTTAAAGACTAACGCAGGATTGTTACAATTTAGGAAACAGCTTAAAACATATTTATTTAAAAAAGCTTATGCAATATGAGGTGTGTATTGTCTGGATCAGTAGACTTGAGATATGTTTATGTCAGATCAGTGAATTTGAGTCATGTCAAATTATGATTGAGTTAAATGATACATTTTTGTTTTTAGCATTATTTTATGTCTCTGTATTGTTACTATTGTGATATTATGTATGTTTTATCCTGTAACCCAGTGGTTCCCAACCCTGTCCTGGAGGAACACCAGGCCAATTGGGTTTTCAGGCTAGCCCTAATGAATATGCATGAAGCAAATTTGCATGACTATCACTTCCATCATATGCAAATCTCTCTCATGCATATTCATTAGGGCTAGCCTGAAAACCCGATTGGCCTGGTGTTCCTCCAGGACAGGGTTGGGAATCACTGCTGTAACCGCCTAGAACAATCAGATAGTATGGATAATAAGTATTTAACATAAATAATAGCATTCTGACTTGAATGTCATTTACAAAATGCCCCTCCACATCATTATAGAAGGAATTTTTTTCATACTGAGTAAAGTATTGGTCACATAATAAGAGAGGATTCGCTTTTGCCTTCTCCCCTCCCCCCAAACTGCCATGGGCTAATTAGCAGAGCCCAAAATGCCCCATTTAATTTTCTCAGTTTGAATAGATGAATGTATAAATTCTCATAGATACCCAACACAACTCTCTCCACCAACAGTACCTCCTCAGTAGAAGCCCCTATTTGCCTCTCCATCCCAAAGTGTTGTCCCCCACCCCAAATTCAGAAGGTCCCTACCCCCACTTCTGCACCTCTTCATGACTCTCCCTCACCAGTACTATCAGATACCCAAGGTGGTTTAGAGGTATACAGGAACAATCCCCAGTTGCTCCTGCCCTGCCAACTCTGGGATCCAAAATGACATTGGAAGCTCTTAGTGGTAGTCTCATAGTACCACGATTAGTGTCATCTTTCCATGTATGGGCTTCTTTTGCTTTGAAAGCAAAACAGAGAAAAAATTGGTACAATGGATAACTGTAGGTTATGTAAGAAAAAGCTAGAATGATTACTCCTCTCCTAGCTGGTTGCAAAGTTCTAATGGCAGAACCAGTGGCGTACCTAGGGTATGAGACACCCCAGACCAATCATTTTTTTTATCCTCTCTCTCAATATAAAAATATATTTTTATTAATTTTATTAATTTTTGTAGCCCATCCTCCCCAGAGAGCTCAGAATGAGTTACATTTTAACATTCACAGTGTTAACAATATAACATTACATAGTGTTACAACCTCTCCAACCCCATACCAATACTGTGGTGTAAACAAAATAAACAAAAAAGACTTTTCCTCTCTCTGTTAGGTCCTAGTTCATGCTTGCTGTCTAAAACCAGCTCTGGCAGGATACACATTTCAAATCTGACATATTGTAAACACAAAATAGAAATTAAAATTATTTTTCTACCTTTTATTGTCTGGTCATTTTATTATTCAAATCTTGTTGGTCCCAGGCTCTGGTTTCTGTTTGTTAACTCGCTTGCCAGGGTCTCCTGCCCATTTGGCTTTTTCTTCTTTCTCCATGCTCACTATCCATCTTCCATCTCTGTAACTTCCCTTCCACTGCATTATCCAACATTTCTGTTTTATTCCCACTGTCTACCATCTCTTTCTGTTCCCCTCCATGCAGCATCTCTCCCCCTTCCATGCAGTATTTCTCCCTTCCTCCCCTCCATTATTATGTGTAACATTTCTTTCTCTCTCCACATGCAACCTCTCTTCCTGCCCTCTACCCTATGTCCAACATTTTTCCTTTTCTCTTCTCCATGCACGTTTCCCTCCCCACCACCATATGCAGGATTTCTCCTTCTAATCCTTTTCTACCACTTTGTTATATCTTTACCTTCCTCTTCTGCAGCCCATACCCAATAATTCTTCCTCTCTCCTATCCCTCTGGGTAGCAGCTTTCCATCCCTCCCTCCCAGGGCCGGTTTTAGACATGCTGGGGCCCAGGGCAGACATTGAGGAGGGGGCCCTCCCTCTTCTACCTGCCCGTCTCCCATTTTCCCCACCCAATTACTTCTTTATATACAAAACAGGCAGACCTTCACCAAATATAGAACAATGGATCACAAATTAGAAATAGAAATATGAATACCAAAACTGAATTGGAAACCATAAACAGTTAAACTTGGCAAGTACTGCATTTTGGACACAATCAATGGCATAACCATGAGAGGAGGCTGGGCCTCCCACTCTGAGCTTAGGCTCCCTCAAAATGAACATCTCCCTTGCTGTAGCTGGTAGGGATCCCCAAGCCTCACCAATTGACGGCCACCTCCTCCCCCTCCAACTTTCCAAGTTCTGCAGCTGGCAGCAATATTGCAGAGTTGCTGCTGTTGCCTTCCCTCCTCTCTGGCTTTCATACATGCATGAAAGCAGTGGCAGCTTGAGGTTATTGCCATTAGCTGCAAAGCTTGGAGATTTCTGGTTGCTAGACCGGAGGAAGATGTCTTCAGTTGACAGGGCTTGGGAATCCCTACTAGCTCAAGGTGGGGAGAAACTCTGGTGCCCATCTACTAATTTTGGGCTCCAGTCCCTCCCCTGAATACAATACAAAAATAATTGTGATGCACATATCCCAAAGCTAACATTGCAATTAATAAATTAAAAACAATTTTTTTTACCCTGTATGTATTTATGTTATGGTCTGAAATTGCAATATATGCATATTCTTTTTATTCATTTGTTTTTATCCATGTGTTTTAAAATATGTTTCTTATTACATGATGTTTTTATTCATGTTATGTTTGGATTATGTGATGATTTATATGTTTATGATGCTTTAGTTTGTAATCATGTTTTATTATATTTGACATGGTCCCTTTAGGCTCTTGATAAAGGCACAGATGCCGAAACACTGTCAGTGTCGATTCTATTGAGCCATTGCAGCGTATTCATCAATAAATTGGTTATTTTGAACAATACACCCTTGGCTGATCTATTGACATCCTGCCCTCACAACTCCCTCGTTGTGCACATATCCCAAAGCTAATATATTCCAGTTAATAAATTCAAAATTAAACAATTTTTTCTACCTTGTTTGGACATTTTGTTTTTCCATCATCTTGGTCCTAGTTTCTCTTTCTGCTTTTGGTCTATCTATTAATTCTCTTTCCAGTGTCTCTTCTCTCTTGTTCCATTTCCTCCTTATGTCTGTCTCCAATGTATTGATTTTTCCCCTTTCAGTTTTCCACTCAAATCTTGCCCTCTCTCTCACCCTTTTTAAATGTTCAGCTACCTCTCAATTTGCCATCTCCTCTCAGTCCCTAGGTCTCCCATTTCCCATCTTACTCCTTTCCCAGCCTCCTATTGTACTCACTGTTCTCTCACTCATCTTGTCATATCCCTTTTGACCTCATCCACAAGGCTCACCCCCTTCCTTTCTCTACTGGTCAGGCTATGTCTCCCAGTCTCTTTCCCTCTATCCTCTAGCATCTTCTTATCCCAGCTCTCTTCCCTTCTGCCCTCCCATGGGTCCATCTCTCCTCCTCTCTCCCCATGGCCCAACATTTTGCTCCCTCTCTTTTATATTGTTCTTCCCTCCCCTGATGATGCTGAACAATGAGATGGAGGGAAAAAAAAGGAGATGCTGCATCTCTCTCTCCCTTTCACCACCAGACCTAACATTTCTCCCTCTCTCCCTTCCATCCCCAGGTCCAACTTCTCTCCCTTTCTCTTCACAACTGCCTCTATCCCATATCTCTCCCTGCCTACCTGCTTGCCTCCTTTCTTCTCCCAGGTCCACCATCACTCCCTTTCTCTTCCCAACAGTTCTCCCTTCAAGAATCTCTTTCCCTATTCCTCCACATCAGCTCAGGTTCAACTTCTTTCCCTTCAGACCCTTACCCACCATCTCTCTCTCTCTGTCCTCTGTTTCCGGCCTCATAAGCGCTTCCCAACGCCCAGTCTGGCACTTCTTTTAATACATTCCCCACTTTAACCTTAAAAAAAAAAACAGTCCAGGAGGATTCCACAGCCCAGCATGCTCCCCTCCTCTTCTCTCCTCATTGGTCTGATGTCACCCTCACCTTCTGTCTTGATGAAAAATCCGCTGACTTCGGTAACAATTCAGAAACGTTGGCTCAGTTCTCCTTCCTGCTTTCCATCTGCCCTGGTCTGTCTTCAATGACGCAACTTGCTGTTTCTGCCTGGGTGGACCACAGCAGATGGAGAGCAGGAAGTGGAGCCATGGGCAATATTTCTGAATTACTGTCGAGGTCAGCGGATTTTTCAGCAGACAGAAGGTGAGGGTGGCATTGGAGAAGGGGGAAGACATGCTGGGCCACAGGGACCCCCCCAGAGCCTTAGGGCCTAGGGCAGCTGCTCTGTTTGCTCACCCCTAAAGCTGGCCCTGCTCCCTCCCACTGTGAAGCGCCTCCTGCCCAACCCCTCCCCCCCATGCAGCAGCAGTAGTAGTGGCTGGGCCGTTAGAAGCAGTTTGTTTGTTTATTTATCTCCCGCCCTTATCCAGGGCAAGTAACACTTTTACATACAAAATAATACATTACATTTAACATACAAATCACATCAACACAACCATCACTTTAACCAAAATACACACATACATACAAAGTATAAAAATACAAGTAGTATACAAATTGCTTCAACAACAAGCATCGGTATACATCAGAATATAAAAATGCCTATGATATACAAGTCACTAGCATGACGAATATAATTAAAACCAGTAAAACAAAACAGACCATGGAATACATCAGTGACCCACACTCTGCACTCAACAGTCATCACTATTCCTCTCTCGAAAACTCTCATATCCCATATTTCATCGTACAGAACAAATGCCTTTTCAATATTTTCTTAAAGTTCTGTAAATTCTGCTAATGGCGAATATATTCTGGAAGGTTGTTCCATTCCCTGGGGCCAATGCAGTGAAAAACACTATTCCTGGATGTTGAAAGCCGCAAGTCCCACACAGATGGGACAAACAAGTCAAAGTACTCAGTAGACCGAAGCACGTGAGCCGACTCATGTGGCACGATACTCTGGACCAGATGTTTGTGGGCCAACTTCTGAAAGCACATAAAGACTTTTACCAATAACTTGTGATGTATCCTGTCCCTTACCTTCAACCAATATAACTTTATTAAAAAATCCATCACATGTTCACGCCTACTCAGTTTGAACAACGATCTTATCACCGAATTCTGGGCCACCTGTAACGCACACAAAACTGACTCAGGTACTCCCAAGAACACCATACTACAGTAATCAAAAACAGATAATACCATCGACTGCAACACTATCCTAAACACTGGAACCACCAAATAAGACCTGAGTCAATTCACTAACCGAAGATGGAAATAAACTGTGAACGGGCTGTTTGTGGTCTACTCCGCCAGGGCATCTCTCTGCTGCATCATCAGTGACACGGCAGAGGGAAGACCCCAACAGGGCAGGCTACAGGCAACCTGTTCAGTGCACTGCTTCTAACAGCCCAATCACTGCTGCTGCTGCTGCTTTAGGAGGCACCCATCATGGAGAGGTATGTCAATTCTGTCAACACCACCGGCAGAAAAGAAGGCCCGACATCGGCATTGCCAGAAGGGAAAGTTCGTGGACCATGACTCCAAGGCTGGGAGCACCCCCTCATGGTATGCACCTGTGGCGGACTGTCGTCCCCCCACCGGTATGCCATTGGGCAGAACATTTCTATATAGAATGGCACAATATGGTGGGAGACAAAATCTCACCCATTGGATACTTTAAAAATTTTACAACATTGCTTTACCATAAGAACGTCAAATATTTTACCGTTATTTATGAGATGTATTATTTTAAAAGGTTTGTTCCTTTTAAATGAAAGACCCACATTTTATGTGTATTTATGATGCTTACATGTTACTTGTGTTCAGTTTTACATTTTGTGCTTTATTGACATTTTGGCCCTGATTCTGCAAAGTGTGTCCTGATTATAGGCAGCTGTAGGTGTCCTACAGCTGTCTAATCAGCCAATCGGGAGGTACGTTTTCTAAAAAAATGCTCCCCAGGCAGGCCGCCTATATTGAATGCGCCTCTGGGAGCCTAGAGAGGCCCACAAGCCCGTCTAAGCTCGCCTAAAGCTAGGCGGTAGCCTTAGGCGAACCTAGGCGGCCCTGTGCATCTCCCTAGCAGAGCGGGAGACGCTTACAATGTAGGCTAGCAAAATGCTGGCTTACATGGTATGTAGACGCGGCCACTATACTTTATCGCGGCATGGGATCTCCCTGCCGCGATTAATATAGCGGCCGCAGATACAGCCGCCAGTCTCCCCAACTCCCCCTCTGACGTTCGCGGCAGGAGGGTGCCCAACCCCTCCTGCCGAAAGAACCCAGCCCCCTCAAAGATCGCTGGCAGGAGGGTACCCAACTCCTCCTGCTGGAGACCCCCAAACAAAATGCCCTAACTGTACTCCCCGGACCCCCCCAATGGCCTCCATGAAGATCACCGGCAGGAGGGTGCCCTACCCCTCCTGCCGGACCCCTCAATGCCCCCCCGAAGATCGCCGGCAGGAGAGTGCCCAAGCGGTAAGCTTGAGGGGGTTCTGGGGTGGGGGGTTCACTGGGGGGTCCGGCAGGAGGGGGTTGGGCACCCTCCTGCCGGTGATCTTCGGGGGGGCCTTTGGGGGGTCTGGGGAGGGCAGTTAAGGCACTTTGTTTGGTGGGTTCATTGGGGTGGGTTCTGGCAGAAGGGGTTGGGTACCTTCCTGCCAGTGATCTTTGGGGGGGCGGGTTCTTTCAGCAGGAGGGGTTGGGCACCCTCCTGCCGTGAATGTTGGGGTGGGGGGTGGGGAGACTGGCGGCAGTAGTTGTGGCCGCTATACTAACCGCGGCAAGGAAATCCCTTGCTGCGATAAAGTTTAGCGGTCGCGTCTAAACTCTAAACAAAAACCCAATTCTGTAACCAGCATCTGCAACATGGACGTCAGTTATAGAATCGGGTTTACTTTGGGTGGGTTTTGTTCCAATTCTGTATAGGATGCCCGGGACAGGTGTCCTATACAGAATCTGGACCTTTATGCTTCCTAGATGTAATATATGCATTTTGTTCATCTTTTCACATTTTTTTGATTATTTCATTTTTAATAAGTGTTCTGGTTTTATATGATTTTATTATTTGTTGATTGTTTATATTTATTTCATATGTTTGGATTCCTGAGGCAGGCCTAGTAGCTGAAACATGAATCACGTTGAGTCTTTCTCCATTCAAAAAATAGACTGAACACCACTTTGCGATTTGTTGTCTTCCCCGCTGTTGTTTTTTGTTGCTTCTGATCCCACAGTGGATTTGTCTTCTGCTTTGTGAATGTTTAAGTAACACTAACTGCTAAACTGAAAACTGGCTACTTTGTGGATGGTCAGGGAGCGAATTTGGCACTTACAAGGTTAAATGCCGATGTTCAGCACTTAATCGCTTGTTAAGCAGCCAAATCGGACCACATAAAACACAGTTCTATCTTTATGTGGTGTTGCTTAGACAATTAAGTGCTGAATATTGCACTTTACCGCATATTTACCTGGATATTTAATGTCAGTACCTGGACATGTCCCAGCATTGAATATCCATGGATAATGCCAGTGGTGGCTCAAAACCTGCTCACTGCTGCCAACTGCATATTTACTCTACAGTAAATAGAATTTTCTAGAAACTTAAAAATAGCTCGTTCATTTGGGGGCTGATTCTATAAACAGCACTTAAATCAGCTGTTGTCTAAAAATAAGGCGCAGGCCACATGTCAATCACGCTTAGGCACTGTTTACAGAATCGCGGCTAGCAGTGCCTAGGTATAAACTTAGGGCTCCTTTTACTAAGGTGCGCTAGCGTTTTTAGCGCACGCAGGAAATTACCACGCGCTACGCGGGAAAACTAACACCAGCTAAATGTTGGTGTTAAGGTTTATCGCGTGCGGCAATTTAGCGTGCGCAATTTCACGCGTTAATGCCCTAATGCGGCTTAGTAAAAGGAGCCCTTAGGCGCCTGAAATGTAGGCGAGGGTTTTAAAGGCCCTACATTTCTAGCACATAAGTTGGAGAACTGCACTTCACACTTAGAAATGGCCACTTTAGTGTTAGGTGCCGCTAAGCGCCATGGTTAGACGCCTATCTTTTATAGAATCAGATAGGTACTTATTGCTCAATTCTTTTTTAACAATTATTGAACCTATTAAGGGTATTTTGCCAATTAAGTTAGCGCCTTTTATAGAATCAGTCCCTTGCTATTCTTCTGCAGCTTTTACTGCCCCTCATCATGGGTAACACTTTTCTAAAGTGTCCATAAGTGTTAGAACCTTACTATTAGAGAAGGACAAAAAACCATCCCTAACAGAACTGGAAGTAAACTCAATCAAGTACCCTATACAGAGCGCCCTCAAAATCCTAGGTATACATCTAGACAGACGCTGCACAATGCAAACACAAATCCAAAAAAATCACCCAAAAAGCATTCTTCACAATGCGAAATCTAAGAAAAATCAGAAAATTCTTCAATAAAGAACAATTCAGGATCATTGTCCAATCCCTTGTGCTAAGTATTGTAGACTATTGCAACAGCCTCTACTTACCTTGCCCGACCAACACGATAAAAAAACTGCAGTCCATCCAGAACACAGCCCTCAGACTCATATACTCACTCAGCAAACACGACCACATTACCAATGCATACCTTGAATCCCACTGGCTACCAATAAAAGCAAGAACACAATTCAAACTCTACTGTCTCATTTTCAAAGTAACCCACAGCACAGCACCCAGTTACCTAAATAACCGTTTTCACCACTACCTCCCACCAAGAAGAAGAAGAACACAGAACCTTTTCACCTACCCTCCACTCAACGGTACTCGTCGTAAGAAACTTTACGACAACCTCCTGGGGACACAGGCAGCTAAAATAGACTCTGACATCTCAAAATTACTGACCAAAACAACAGACATAAAAGAGTTCCGCAAAGAAATAAAAACATAACTGTTCAAAAAATATCTCCCATCACTCTAACCACCACCCAATGAGCTCCCAATCAACGACTTCGGAAATACCCACCTATATCATCTTTTTATCTGTGATCTAGAATGTACTGTAATTTCTTCTACACTACACCCGATTTAACCGATCGAGTTGACATGTATTACCTCTGTAAAATGCATTATCTTCTGTTATATGTAATATCTTCTGTAATAAGTATTATCTTCTGTGAAATTGTAGTATTATAACTCATTACTGTTCCTGTAACTTACTCTTATCCTGAAATGTAACTCTACTGGAATGTCCCAGATATTTTCTATATTGTAATCCGCCTAGAACCGCAAGGCACAGGCGGAATAGAAATCCCTAATGTAATGTAATGTAATGTATGTCAGATAATGTGACTTCTTAAAGGATGGCAGAAGTGGCAAAATGAGAACAGTTAGTGTGTCTTTTTTGTTCTCATTTGCTCGTGTTAATTTTGTTATAATGACCACAACAGTGGGCATGATAAGATTTTCGCCTCTGTTGATAGTTAAAAACACTGTGGTGAAGACTGGCTAATGATAATGTCCGGTTCCAGGGGTTCTGTTAATTAAACTTAAAAATTAAGCAGTGTAATTACGCTGCCTGTTAAGGCTGTGGACACTCATTATTGTTCAGCGGGTTCTAACACAGCGGAGCAGCTTAATAGTTGAACAAGTAGGCAAAAAGTCATCACGGCCAAGGTTCAAATCTTGCTTCTCCCACTCTACTCCTGTCAGACAAGCCCTGCATTTAAACCAACACAATGGTGGAAAAGTAGGAAATACCTGTAAATCTAAAGCAGAAAACAAATCCCTAAATGTATTACATAAGGAGGGGGGGAAGGGGGCAAACACATCTTCTGTTTTAGGGAGGAGAAATGTTAGTTCTGTTAAAAAAAAACCCAACAACCCTAAATAAAAAGATTATAAAGGATAGAAGAGATCTATAAAAGTACAGATGTGGGCTGCTATATAATGTAAGAGAATAGGGAGGATTATGATGTTGCATGCAACTCAGTGCTACTGTCTAATGTGAGCGGAAGACAAGGGATTATTGTGGAAAGGTTGAGAATGATTGAAGCAGCACTAAGGAGCACACAGCAGAGATGATCCTGATCCATTTCACAAAAATTCCTCTTCCTCTCTAAATTATAGAACACAGCGTCAATAATCTTCATCCTTTCTACAACAATTTGTCCTTTCTCATACTGCAGCAATAATGCAGAGGAGGACAGAAAAATTAAGCTGTATTGGACTAACAGAAGGATTTGGGGTATTGAATTTCCTTTTCAATGGTGTTGTTTCTGTCCTATTTTACTATGGCATGCCTTTTCACGAACTTGCTGCCTACGTCAGTATCAGCTCTCCCTCTGACGTCACTTCCTAGGTGCGGGACTCAGAAGTGACATCAGAGAGAGAGTCGAACCCTAACATGGGCAGCAAGTTCATGAAGCTGCTCGCATCGGGCAAATTGAAGAAGTATGGGAGAAGGGAAGGGGCGCACACGTGCGGCAGGCGGGGGGTTGGGAAGGAGTATGGAGCAGAGGGGAGGTTGGATTGCCGCTGTCCCCACCACGACAACAACTGGGACGGACTGTCACCCCCCCCCCTTACCATGCCACTGTTTGAGGGAGAGCCGAGGCTGGTTGGAGATGCTGATCATGTCAGCAAAGAGTTAAAGAGGAGCAGGGGGGAGGGAAAGCACACATGCAGTGGGGGAAGGGGAGGACTGGACAGGGAATGAGCAGGGGTGGAAAAGAGGGTGTGGCCACCTCCTACCCTCGCTATGCTACTGCCCCAAAGTCTAAATCTAATTCTATAAAGCACACATAAAGCTCTAATCTTGCAATTGAAAATGGATCATAGCTAGGGGAGAACCATGAAGGATTGTGGGTGTTCACTAAAGATGCACACACTATTACAGTAATGGGGAACCCACACTTAATTTAGGCATGAGGATTTATATCTAACTACTCTAAACTAAAACTTAGTTTTATAAACCAGGTCATCAGCCAATTTGGAGCTCAACTTGGTTAACATTAAGAAAAGGAAAAACACAAAAGAACTAGACGAGAAAAGAACTAAAAGCAGGAGAGGTAGATGTAATTAATTTCCAAAGTGCTTGACGAACAGAATTGTTTTCAAAGCCTTCCTGAATGATAAGAAGAGGCCTAAGCTTCTTAACGAGAGCGGCAAGTTATTCTAGAGCTCTGTCAATTTTAAGGAGAAAGAATGAATAAATTGCTTAATAGATTTACTTGTGCTATGCGCTATTCTAAAAACAGCAACCAACTCCGGGCTAGATTCTCAAAACTTCGTGGTAAAAACCGATGGGCCGCTGTCACAACCGTTATTGAAGCAATTTCAAAAAGGCGAGTCAATCATAGGCGTGCCAGAGCTATTGGATGAAAGGAAGGGAGGGGAGATACAACGTCGGCATAAGACATGCCTTTTCTCCCCCCACCCCACCCAGCTTGAACTGGTTTAGCGACCATGCTAAAGGCAACCTTAAGTTTTGAGAATCTGGCCCTTAGAGGCCATTTAGAGAATAGCATACTCTTTTTTTGGTGCCCAAATTCAGGTGACAGTTACAGAATCTAGTAATAAATGCTTTGAAATTGATCCTGAAACATGTACTGAAAATCAACTAAGAAACGAAACGGATCATTTCCCAAGTTATCCAACCCACAAAAATTATCAATCAAGAAAGAAGGGGGTGTAAAGGATAATTCATACAAAATCTAGTTTGAAATTTTTTTTATTTTTAATATCTAACTTCTTTTTTTATAAAAGATTCTATTATTACTAATAACCCAAATTTTATTGTGTGAAAAAACTTTTTTGAGCACACACTTACCCCAATGTATGAATAATTTAAGAGGCTGAAGTATCATAAAGGATGCATTGTTCTCAGTATTGATAAATCAAATAAAGTTATTTTAAGTTAAGACATTAAATTATATTAACAATTTACAATTGCTGATGAATTAAATAAAAGATAGGTTTGCACTCTTAGTCAGTTAGTTGATAGATTTCTAATTAAATTAATTAATTTAATAAAAAATTTTTGAGGTAGGAAGGAGGCTTCAAGTAAATGATTATATCACATGCATTCAGGATGAAGACTTGAAATAACATCCAAGTTATAAGAGGTCTCTTTACTGAGAACAATGCATCCTTTATGATACTAAAGCCTCTTAAATTATTCTTACATTGGGGTAAGTGTGTGCTCAATAAAAAGCTTTTTCACATGATAAAATTTGGGTTATTAGTAATAATAGAATCTTTTATAAAAAATGAAGTTAGATATTAAAAATAAAATTTTTTTCAATCTAGATTTTGTATGAGCTACAGAATCTAGGGCAGGATTCTACAAACTGCACTGGTATCGGTGGCTGCCGATCACATATCAATGAATCAAACCCAAAGCACTATGTGTAAATCTAGGTGCTTACTTCATATAACAAGATTTAGCTAAGAAATACTTTCATTCCTGCTAAACAAGCAACCATATTGTAATTTTTACCGACCCTCAGTGGCACCACTCAGGACTCAAACTTTTCATTGTCCTGAGCTTTACGTGTCTGCTCGTCACTGGGTCTCATAATCTTTTTAGAGCTAAATATTTTTAGACTTTTTATTTATTTTATATAATTTATATGTGTTTTTTATACTTAGCTTAAAACTGTGGCTAAGTCTGCTTGGCTTGCGATGTCAGCGTTTATACGGGATGTCCAAGCCGACATGTTTCGCCGAGATAGCTTTTTCAAGGCTTCATCCCTGCAAGTATAACCGGCATAGCCATAAGTTAATAGCTTTTATAAGTAAATTTGTTTACAAGTAAAAGAAGAGCTCTTCCTATAGATAGTTAGCTATCGCTCTACCAACATTCTAGCTTACTGCTTACCTCTTTACCACCGACTACCACTGTAACCGCCAATTCTTTACACCGGAAGCGGCAGCGTTTTTTCATTTAAATATCTAGGGCCATCTGATAAGCCCGAGGATACGTAATGACGTAAACTCCGGCGTAAAAGACAGCCCCGTACAGTTAATTATTAATTTCTTCTCTACCAGAATCCTCCAATTTAAATTTAAATTGGAGGATTCTGGTAGAGAAGAAATTAATAATTAACTGTACGGGGCTGTCTTTTACGCCGGAGTTTACGTCATTACGTATCCTCGGGCTTATCAGATGGCCCTAGATATTTAAATGAAAAAACGCTGCCGCTTCCGGTGTAAAGAATTGGCGGTTACAGTGGTAGTCGGTGGTAAAGAGGTAAGCAGTAAGCTAGAATGTTGGTAGAGCGATAGCTAACTATCTATAGGAAGAGCTCTTCTTTTACTTGTAAACAAATTTACTTATAAAAGCTATTAACTTATGGCTATGCCGGTTATACTTGCAGGGATGAAGCCTTGAAAAAGCTATCTCGGCGAAACATGTCGGCTTGGACATCCCGTATAAACGCTGACATCGCAAGCCAAGCAGACTTAGCCACAGTTTTAAGCTAAGTATAAAAAACACATATAAATTATATAAAATAAATAAAAAGTCTAAAAATATTTAGCTCTAAAAAGATTATGAGACCCAGTGACGAGCAGACACGTAAAGCTCAGGACAATGAAAAGTTTGAGTCCTGAGTGGTGCCACTGAGGGTCGGTAAAAATTACAATATGGTTGCTTGTTTAGCAGGAATGAAAGTATTTCTTAGCTAAATCTTGATCACATATCAATAGCACATTGGCACTGTCTGTAGAATTGTGGCTATCTCAAACATAGGCGCCAGAAATGTAGACCAGGGTTTTGAGGCCTACATTTCTGGTGCCTATGTATGATGTGAATCATGTCTACGGAGGCACCTAAGGATGCCTAAAGGTTGTTTCCGGCATTAGCCATGCCTACTTCGACTTTAGGCTTTCTATGGTGCCCCTGTAAAAACAATCTAGGTGCTGGTTTTGTAGGCGCCTACATCTTTGCCTCCCCCCTCCCTTTTATAAAACTGCATAAGACGTTTTTAGTGCCGGCTGACTGCTCCGATAGTCATAGAGTTTCTATGAGTGTTGGAGCAGCATAGAGTATTTAGCGCGCCATCCAACGTTAAAAACCTTTTGTGCAATTTGTAAAGCGGGGGGGGGGGGGGGTATATTAGGTGCAGGGAGGACAACTACTGGCACCTAACTTAAGGCACCATTTATAGAGTATGGGCCTAATTTCCTTTGAACACAGACCTGCTAAATTCTAGGTGGGATCAGTACGGATTCACTTCTTCTTATCATATGTTTCTAAACACTGCCAATCGTCATCCTTCTGTTAACCACTTACTTCTAACACCACTCACACATTTTTCCTTCCTATATACAGTACATTTCTATTTTTGATATTTGGTCATCTTGACTATTTTTTGTGGATTTTGCCAACTATATATTATTTTATATATCTTGTCCTAAATTCTGACTATATTGGTGATCTTTGTGCAGAAGAATGTTGACTAAAATTTTAAATTTTTCTTAAAACTTTTTTTTTTTAAATGTGGCCCTTGTAGATTTGGCTCGAGTGCTACCCTTCTGGCTTTTATAGACTATGTTCCAACAAATAAATATGGTAGAGAGATAGAAAGTAAATAACGAAATTCTCAAACATCTGTACAAATCATACAAGAGAATTCAAGTAAGCAAAATAAATACACAAAACTATTTAATTAAATGTGCTAAAACATATAAACATGTTCTAAATACCAGTGGTATATCAACTACAAGAGCATACGCTGATTTATTCAAGATAAGTTATACATTTCTTTTGGATATGCTATGGGGCTCATAATCGAAAGAAAAAATCGTCCAAAAACCGGCCTGTTGTCACTTGGACGATCATAAACGAAAGACATCCAAGTGCCGATAATCAAACCGGGTTTTGGACGTATTTCTAAACGACCTAGGCCTTCATAGTGCCGCTGAATGACCATAGCTAAATGGGGCGTGTCAGGAGGAGTGTCAAGGGCAGGATTTGGGCGGGACGTAGGCAGGCTTAGACGTAGTCGTACTGCATGTATAACCGAAAGTTATACAACACAGGATCGACGGGACTTGGACGTTGTGACTTAGACCATTTAAAACATGGTCTAAGTCACAAAAACCCACCTAAAGTCACCAGATGAGCACTGCAAATACATAATACAGACCCCCACAAACTACCCCAGTGATTACTGACCCTCCCCAACCCCATAAAAATCATAATCTCACCTTTAAAATTCAGCCTCCAGAACATCATCACCTGGCAGCCTGACATAGGAAATCCAAGTCATCCTGCACAGAGCCAGCTTAAGTCGTCTTGGGGGTTGGTTAGGGACCCCATGCCCATAAGCCCCTGTAATCACTGCATTGTTACTGAAACATGTGTACTCCCCTATACAACCCCAAAACCCTTTTGTACTGGCATATAAGTTGCTCCTGCAGCCATAAGGGCTATTAGGGTGGTAGATAAGTGGGCCTAGGGGATTCTGGAGGTGGTTTGGGGGGCTCACCATGACCTATAAGGGAGCTGTAATGAGATGATGACATGGCACCCTTTTTGTGAAGTTCACAGCAGTGACCTGTAAGGTACCCCACTATTTAGGTGCCATGTCTGGGTGTTCAGTCTATCACTTTGCAGACCCCTCCCACGTCCAGCAGGACTTGTTCTAGGCATTTTTGACTTGGATGAAAAGTTGGATGAAAATATGGTATAAAGATGGACGATTTAGCGACTTGGACGATCAGATCGGCAGGACATATACTTAGACGATTTTCAAAAGGGAAAAAATTTTGGACATATTTTTCGAAAATGTGTCCTAAGCTGTTTTCTTACTTTGGATGACTTGCGACTTAGACGAAAACAGACTTAGACGTTCCTTTCGATTATGCCCCTCCACATTTGTCATTATTGTTATTGAATGAATGGAGGTAGAAATGTGGAAGATATTTTTCCTGCCTACCACTGGTTTTTAGAGCATGTTTATATGTTTGAGAACATTTAATTAAATAGTTTTGCATATTTATTTTTATAGACTATGGACAGCACCTGTATTTTTGCATTTTGTCCTTCTTGACTTTATTGGATTAATGCAGTTCCTATGTTTTATGAGTCTTTTTGTTGCTGAATTAGGGGTGGTTGTTTTTTTTTTAAATTTCTTTCTGTTTTAACTTTATTTCCTAAACCACTAATGGCAGATAGCAAGCATAAATAAACATAAGAATAATCTTACTGGGTCAAACTAATGGTCCATCTAGCCCAGTGTCCCGTCTTCATGGTGGACAATCCAGGTGACAAGAACCTGGCAAAAACCCAAATAGCAGCAACATTCTGTGCTACCGATCCAGGGCAAACAGTGTTTTCCCTCATATCTGTCTCAATAGCAGACCATAGGGTATAAATGAGAGAGGTAGATGAAATAATGCTTGTAGAATGGTCATCTTTGCTGTTATGGGCTCCTTATATTACATTATCATTTATACAGTATACTGCATAACCTAATATAGTTCAATGCAGTTCACAACATAAAGGGGTTCATAATCGAAAGAGAAAAACCCTTTTGTACTGGCATATAAGTTGCTCCTGCAGCCATAAGGGCTATTGGGGTGGTAGATAAGTGGATCTAGGGGATTCTGGAGGTGGTTTGGGGGGCTCACCATGAGCTATAAGGGAACTGTAGTGAGATGATGACATGGTACCCTTTTTATGAAGTTCACATGGTGCCCTGTAAGGTACCCCACTATTTAGGTGACATGTCTGGGTGTTCAGTCCATCACTTTGCAGACCCCTCTTATGTCCAACAGGGCTTGTTCTAGGCGTTTTTGACTTGGACGAAAAGTTGGACGAAAATGTAGTATAAAAGATGGACGATTTAGCGGCTTGGACGATCAGATCAGCAGGACGTATACTTAGACAATTTTTGAAACAAAAAAAATTTGGACCTATTTTTTGAAAATGTGTCCTATGCTGTTTCTTACTTTGGACGACTTGCGACTTGGACGAAAACGGGCTTAAACATTCCTTTTGATTATGCCCATCCACGATTCTGAGACAATCTCAGGAGCTACAAAAAGCAGATTAATATGTCATAATTATGTATTACAGAAATTTATCAAATAAGTAGGTTTTAAAGAGTTTCCTGAAATGTTTGCATGATGTAGCGTTAGCTATTAGCCGACTAAATTCCTTGTCTCTGATCGCAGACTGATATGAAAATAATCAAAAAAAAAAAAAAAATTGTATCGACATTCCTTTACAGAGGGGAACGTGAAATAAGATAGAAAGCATTGGGACCATTTTGCTATTACCAGTTCAAAATGGTCCTTCAGGTAATTTGCTGTAAGACCAAAAAGCACCATGTAACAAAGTAATCCACTGTAAGAAAAAGAAAAAGTGCAGGAAGTTATTCTGATCTTTACAGCCCTGTCTCAGCAGCTAAGGAGAATCACAAATCCCCCAATTTGCAAACAGGGAAGGTGAACCATGAATGACCACTCTGTTGACCTGTAACTCTGCTCACTCCACAGGCTACTTCTACTAGACCTACAGTGTGCCAAGATGCCGTCTCTTTTCTGTAGCCCTTACAGCCTAGTCAAGATAGACAGGACAAATACATGTTGGAAGAGAATCAGAGGAAAAGATTTAAAATCTCAAGGTGGGTTATCATTTGTTCCACTCAACCCCAGCCAGCCATTATTTCGTGAGCCAAATGGCAAAAATGAAGGGTTCTGCTAAATGTGAAAGAGCTGCTGCTCTGCCCCATCCTGGTGCCTTTTCATTAACACTGTTTATCACAGCTGATCTCCCTGCTGCGCCAGCACAGCTGGAAGCTGGCGGGCTGAGTTTTGCTGAGTTCCATCAAAGCAGCCATAGCTCTTTAAATGCAGCAGCAATATAAACCGATTCCGTAAATAATTCATTCTATATTTACAGCAAACAGTAGCAGTCAGAACATTACCCTTTTCCTTTGTGAATTCCAGTTTGATCCAGACAATAAGAGCAGAAAAAAATTTTAAAGTCTCCCTGACACCGAGCCACTCCCACCAGGCATCTAAGGGATTGATTTAAGGAGGTTATTTTACAAGCAATGTCTCCACACAGAGATTTCATGAGAACATAGTGGCAGCATGGTTTCGGAAGATCAAACTTTTCCTGTTGGGCCATGGGCCATGCACCAGCTAAGAGGTACGCACACATTTTTTTTTTAAAGAAGTGTTGCTTTCAGCCAGGGCTTTTACACGTGGAATTAAAGAAATAATTCTCCGTAATCCACCTTGTTTATTTTACCAGTCTACAAAATTATATAAAATAAAAAATAAAAATTGCACTATTACTACATAACTGCAGTGGCATAGTAAGGATGGGGGGTGGTCCACCCCAGACACCGTCTTGGTGGGGGTGCCGGCACCCGTTTCTTTCTCAACCCCCCCTTCTGCATGCGTGTGCCCCTTCCCTTGTACCTCTTTAATTTTCTTGGTGCAAGCAGACTCTCAAACTTGCTGCCTGCATTGGCGTTGGCTCTCTGACATCATTTCCGTGTCCCGTACCTAGGAAGTGATGTCAAAGGGTGAGCCGACACAACGCGGGCAGCATATCCGTGATTCTGCTTGTGCTGGGAAAATTAAAGAGGTATGGTGAGAGGGAAGAGGGGGCAAGTGTGCAATGGGGGGGGGGGTGTCGGGAAGGAGCGGGGGTGGAGAAGAGGGCAGGGGAACTGATGTCATTGCACCTGGGCGCCACTCACCCTAGCTACGTCACTGCATAACTGGCAGCCCTTATACATATTGGTTTAAAAAACTGTGGGCTAAACGTGGAAGTAGTGAAATCACATGGCCAATATTCAGTGGTATTTACCTGGCTGGGAACGGCTCCTGACTGGCTAAATAACACTAAGGAGAATGTGGTGCAGTGGTTAAAGCTACAACTTCAGAATCCTGAGGTTGTGGGTTCAAACCCACGCTGCTCCTTGTGACCCTGGGCAAGTCACTTAATCCCCCCATTGCCCCAGGTACATTAGATAGATTGTGAGCCTGCCGGGACAGACAGGAAAAAATGCTTGAGTACCTGAATAAATTCATGTAAACTGTTTTGAGCTCCCCTGGGAGAACGGTATAGAAAATTGAATAAATAAATAACCACTGATCTATGGCTATCATACAGAGGGAAACTGAAGGTTTCATCTGTATGGAGCTCTTTTTCCTTAATTGACATATGTATTAGAGAATGACACGGGAGAAAATTTGTCCCCGTCCCTGCAGGAACTCATTTTTCCCCTTCCCGTCCCCACAAGTTTTGTCACTGTCCTTGTCCCGGCCCCGTTCCTGTAAGCTCTGCCTTAACCACACAAGCCTCGAAAACTTACGATTTTAAAGTATTTGAGGCTTGTGCAGATGAGGACAGAGCTTGCAGGAATGGGGCAAGGACAGGAAAAGAACTCGCTGGGATGGGATGGGAAAATGAGTTCCCGTGTCATTCTTTAGTATGCATTTTAACAATAGTGGCTGAACATGGCGTAATGATTTATCCAAAGAGGTTCTGTGCTCTTTGGGCCACTGACTCAGTGCTAAGTATATTTAGCCAATCTTTTGATCCCATGTAGACCAGCTAGACAATTTACCTTCAGTCTACTTAGTGAGACTAACCTTTACATGTAATTTGCCTTTTTAGCTTCTGAATCTTATCTATGGAATTCGTTGCCAATAGAATTACATAGTGAACGCTCATATGTTAAATTTAGAAGTCCGTTAAAAACTTATCTTTTTGGATTGGCATACTCTTAATTGCTTTTCAATCAGGGGATATTTAGTATCATAGTGGTACGAACGTTGGGGGAGAGATTTGCAGTTGCTGCTTTTTACAATTGTACTTCAAGTTTTAAAACCTTTTTTTTTCTATTTTCTATTTTAATTAGAACTTATCTTGTAAATTATTATTATATTCTTTGTATTTTACTTTCCTATTGATTCTCTTTTGTTTAGTACTATGTAAACCACTATGATGATGTTATCGAATAGTAGTCTATAAATACCAATAAACATAAACTTAAGTAGGAGAAACACTGCACCTATCACCATTCAGAGTCAGTGCAACATTCTGTGGATACAGGAAGTCTCTCGTTCATGATCTCATCTGAAAAAGCTGTTTATTGAGTAAGCTCTCAGTGGTTCATCTATGAAAACTTTGTTTCTCATGCCAAGCTTGAACAGATTACAGTTTCATACGTTATGATGTCTTAATAATGTTTATGTAAAAAAAAGCCTTTTGACTATTAACAAGGATGAGAAATCTAATTTGATGGAATGAAAACCCTTGCAGAATCCTTACTTGTCTTACTTTCCTATTGATTTAATGGAGTTCTTCCCCAACCATCTTGTGTATTGTATGTCAGTCAGGGCTCCTTTTATGAAGGTACGCTAGTGTTTTTAGCGCGCGCTCACCCCCACACTACATGGAAAATACTAATGCCAGCTTTATGGAGGCGTTAGCGTGTAGCGTGTGCTAAAAACGCTAGCGCACCTTCATAAAAGGAGCCCTTAGTCTTATGTACATACTCTGTTTATAAATGTATATATGGTTCATAGACAAAATTGCGCGAGACAACGTCGCGCAGATAACTGAGCGCAAGGTTGACGGCGCGCTGAAGAAAAGCACTATTTTAAAGGGTTCCGACGGGGGGTGTTGGTGGGGAACCCCCCTATTTTACTTAACAGACATCATGCTGGCGTTGGGGGGGGCTTAAAAGTGTTCCCGCTAAGCTGCGCTGGGGTGCGCTGGCGCACAAAATATTACCTCGCAGCGCACAAGTTTCTCGTCACAGCGCACACAGTGTAGAGCACAGTTCTTCAACCGCCGGTCCGCAAACAAAATCTTGCCGGTCCGCGAAGGATTCGGTCCCCGCCGCAACGAAAGGCCGGCGTCAGCTGACTTGCAACTTCCTGTTGCAGTCGCTGTGCCGGGACTCCTGCCTTCGCCGGGACTCCTGCCTTCCACCGCGTTTGCCTCCTGCCTTGTCTCCGCACCTCCAGACCAGCAGCGGCAGCTGTGTATGCTTTTAACTTCGGCACAGAGCTGCCCCTAATCAATAGTTTAGCGCGGTTTCATAAGGCAGCCTCGGGGCCTTTGCTAGGCCGGCCCACATCGCATCATCGAAGCGGGCCGGCTATCAAAGGCCCCGAGGCTGCCTCATGAAACCGCGCTAAACTATTGATTAGGGGCAGCTCTGTGCCGAAGTTAAAGCATACAGAGCTGCCGCTGCTGGTCTGAACTCTTGGGCCGCTGAAGGAGGGCAAAAAGCAGCTGTCCTGGAGGTTTCCCTTCCTCTCGCCTTTACAGGTTCCTTTTTTCCACCTTTTTTTTTTTCCTTCAAACGGCAACGGGCCCCAGCATCGACATCAATCAAGTAAGTTCCACTGTCAATCAAGCGGTTCTGCTCGGCCAAAGCTTCCCCTGTGACATGAGCCACCCTCAGGGGAAAGAAAGTGACCCACAAAGGTGAGGGGAAGGGGGGCAGATGATGGAAGTTGGGGGGGGGGAGAGAGAGAGAGAGAGAGAAGGGGCAGATGATGGAATGGAGGAGATGAGAGAGAGAGAGAAGGGGACAGATGATGGAAGTGAGAAGAAGGGAGAGAGAGCAGAAGGCAGATGGATGTCAGTTGAGAAGGGAGAGCAGATGCTGAATGGAAGTGGGGAAAGAACACATACTGGATGGAAGGAGGAGATAAATAAAGGGGGAAGAAAATAGTAAGATAATGGAGGGGTGAGGGAAAGGGGTGACAAGCTGTGTGTAGACACAGTGAAAAGAGGGAAACGGAACTAAATAGTAAGAAAGAATTTAATTTAGATGGAGGCAGAAAATAGAGAAGGAAGACCAGAGAAGAAAAGGGAAGAGAGAGCAGAGAATGATCAGATCTGAGTGGAGGAAATGAGAAGAGAGATATGCTAAAAACCACAGGGGGGAGGGAAGGATAGAGATGCCAGACCATGAGGGGAACAGAAGGAAGATGATGGATGCTAGACCAAATTGGGGGGTGGGGGGGGGGGCAGGAGGAGAGATGGCAGGGAAAGACAGACAGTGAATGGAAGGGGCAGATGCTGGACTGAAGAGACAGAGAAGGTTATCATGCTGCTGTACCGGGCCATTGGTACGCCCTCACCTGGAGTACTGCGTCCAGCACTGGTACTTTAAGAAGGACACGGTACTACTCGAAAGGATCCAGAGAAGAGCAACTAAAATGGTTAAGGGGCTGGAGGAGTTGCCGTACAGCGAAAGATTAGAGAAACTGGGCCTCTTCTCCCTTGAGCAGAGGAGATTGAGAGGGGACATGATAGAAACATTCAAGGTACTGAAGGGAATAGACTTAGTAGCTAAGGCAGGGAGAACGAGAGGGCACTCTCTAAAGTTGAAAGGGGATAGATTCCATACAAACGTAAGGAAGTTCTGTGGTAGAAAGCAACATATTTATTTGGCTCATAACTTGCTGGCGCCCGATATTTTTAGCTCACAGTGAAAAAAGTTTGCTCACAACACCCGCCCGCTTAGAGGGAACACTGGTTGTAACCCCCCTCATTATACTTGAAACCAAACTTTTTGCTTGTTTTTTAGGGAAAAAGTTCAGTTTTAAGTTTAATGTGGGGGGTTACAACCCCCCAAACCCCCCACAATGCCAGCACAATGTCCCCCCCACACACCCCGTTGGAGCCCTTTAAAATAGTGCTTTTCTTCGGCGCCCCGTCAACCTTGCGCTCAGTTGTCTGCATGCCGTTGTCTCGCGCGATTTAGTCCAGTCACCGTATATATAATTCCTTTTTAAAAAATAATACTTATATACTGCTTAGAATTACAAAAAGCGGTATAAAAATTTTTTTTTTTTTTTTTTGTAAATAATTTTTATTCTTTTTTAAATTCTTACATCAAGTGAAATACATGTATTACATTCAATTATGAAGAAACACTTGAAATTATCAATAAATGTTCTTACATTGTAAATTAAAGAAACCCTTTATCAAAATTTTATATCATATTATTATTACAATATTTTTCCCTTCCCTACCCCCTCTATATGTTCTATACATGTGTTATGATATCTGATCAGTAGAATAATTTGTCAATGGTCCCCATATTTTATTAAATTTTTTAATATAACCTTGTTGTATTGCCATTACTTTTTCCATTTTATATATATGACAAATTGAATTCCACCAGAAAGTATAATTTAATTTAGTGTAATCTTTCCAATTCTGAGTAATTTGCTGAATGGCGACCCCTGTTAGAATTAATAAACGTTTATTATTGTTAGCTGATATCGGACTCTGTGTTCTCATTGTTGTTCCAAATAATATTGTATCATATGATAGTCCAACATGATTTTCTAATAATTTATTAATTTGGGGCCAAATTAATTTCCAAAAGGAATTAATACAGGGACAAAAGAATAATAAATGATCTAATGTCCCCACTTCTATCTTACAATGCCAGCATCTATTAGATCTATTACTATCTAATTTCTGTAATCTTGTAGGGGTCCATAAAACTCTATGTAATAAAAACATCCATGTTTGACTCATAGATGCTGACCTTGTAGTATGTATTCTCCAGGACCAAAATTTTTGCCATTGAGATGCAGAAATTGTCTGTCCTATCTCAATACTCCAAATGTCCCTAAGTCCTGTTCTCTTTTTTTTGTTTGAAAATTCATATATAATCTTATACCATTTTGCAGCTTGGTGTCCTAGAAAATCTGCTTGAAAACAAAGGATTGGCAAACTATATTGATTATTAAGATTCTTCCATTCAGGGAACCCTTCCTGAATAGCCTGCTTCAATTGCATCCATTTAAAATATTGTGTTTTTTCTAATCCAAATTTTTGTTGCAATTGTGAAAAACTAAGCAGTGATCTGTATTGTGGCATTGTACTGAGAAAATGATTGGGTTCTCTCTGTTCTGTGTATATCTTTCATGTTGGTGAATAAAAAGTTTATACTAAAAAAAAAAAAAAAAAAAAAAATTAACTTGGAAACTTGATTTGAGTTTCAGAATGACATATTTAGTTTCAAACTATTGCTTGCTCTCTTTTTCTCACTTGCAGAATTATTCACCAGTGTTATGGAAAATCTTGTTCCAAGATATTTAACCTGGGAGTTTTTACTGTACACTCAGAATACAGGAGTAGAATGAAAGCAGGTAGGCGTTTTCGGTAGCATAGCTGGAATGTATTTATAATGTTCATTGTGCTTTGGTAACAAAATAGTAGTAAATATTTTAAGTGGAAAAATAAGGAAAATGAATGTAAAATTTTGACTGAAAATTAGCCATCCTAGTAGTGGATAATGGTGCACTAAGTTCAGGACCAACTGTTTTGTTTTGATTGTAGCTGTTCTTGGCTGCCCAGGAGCTGCAAGGAGCAGGAGCAAGTGGTGTTTGCTTCTCTTCCTGTTAACCACTAGACCAGGTAAGGTCCAGTGGAAACTAATATAACTTGGGAGTGGACAGGAGGAAGGATAGTCGACAGGAGAAGGAACTGAAAGTACCTTGGGGCATAGGCAGTGGAACACTGCCCCCATGCAGAGCAGTCATCGAAAATGGCTGCCGTGAGATCCCGTTGTAGTCTCGTGAGACCACAGGAACTTACAGCAGCCATTTTCGATGAAGATCACTCCTGCCTCGCGTCACTGTTAGACCACCAGGTAAGGCCGATTCACTAGGGGGGGGGGGGGAAACCCAGCACAAAAAAACCCCAAACAGTCGAAACAGTGGGTGCCGAAACTGCGAATAAGGAGGGAGGAGTGTATAGTTCTCCAGCTCTTACTTCAACTTTTGTGGAGACGGACCACATCCATCCTTTTCCAGTCCTCCAGTACCACTCCCAACTCTAAAGAATCATTGAAAAGTCAGTCTGCAGAGCCACCAGAACTTCTTGAAGTTCATTCATATCCTTTAGTTTTGCTAGCTCTTCACTAACATAGTTTTCTGAAAATCGTTCAGGGCCTATCCCACCTCCATTTATATTTGTCTGCCTGTCTTCCTCTTTCTGCAATCTTTTGTAGTTTATTACTACCACTAATCACCTATATAGCGCTGACTAGCTCGGTTGCCCCCAGGACAGGTTTGGGAACCACTTACGTAAGGCAATGGAGGGCTTAGTGACTTGCTCAAAATCACAATGAATGTCAACTAGATTTGAACCTTGTCTTCCTTAGGTCACAGCTCACAGGGCTACTCCTCCACTTGAAGTAAATTGGCAAGCATTAAATCCTCATATCCTAATTTACAATTTCTCCATTCATTACCATCTGAAGAAAAAGACCAAAAGGACCTTATTTTTTTTTTTTTAAAACAAAATTGCTTAATGGACATTTTGAGTTGTGCTGGTTTATTTTCATTGTTATTTAGGCATTTATGCAGTACTCGCAACCCTCTGTCCCCCAAATCCTCTTGTGATCTCAACCCTTGCATTTCTTTTAAGCTTTGTTCTAGCCTGATGACTCAGTGTGCTTTTAGGTGGTTTTGGGGGCATCTGGTTTCATGCCCTCACTCATTACCAAGGTTCCAGTGGCAGACTGCCTGTGTGCCTTTCTATGTCTATTCAATAAATGAAAAATTCATAAGGAACAGTAATAAGGCAGCTTGTAAATGAGCAAAAATACTTTAAATAATCTTAATAACCCTTAAAGGATAAGAAAGCAATAAGAACCTGTCAGGCTCAGCTAATTTCAATTAATTTATGAAAGAAAACTAAGTATTTGAGAGCACACTAGGAATAAATTCCTCGGCTTTCAAATGCTCATAATTGGGCAAAATGTTGCTCATTCATTCTGTTTGTGTAACACAGGAGAGGAGGAACAGCAGGGAGAGGGGATGTGATAAAGAAGAGAGGGAGGGACGGAAGGAGAACAGACACTGGGCAGAGAGCAGTCATAAAATGAAAGGGAGGCTGTGGGCGAAAAAGAAAAGGAATGGGAAGAGAGGGATGGGTGGATGTGATGGGAAGAAAACATGGAAAAATATAGGGTAAATTGGGAAAGCCGATGCTGAATGATACAGTGTAGCTGTTAGGTCCAATGTTATCAAGCCAACCACAACAGGTTGTTGTGTAGAAGTGGTTACATCATCAAATGAGGAGACCAGAGGTGTCAAGAAGGAGCACCCATGTCTATTTTAATCATTCCCACCCTAAGCAATTCCCTAATTCCTTATTTGTCATGTTTGTTTTGATAAGAGTATAAATTCTGTTAAGCAGGGATTGTCTCTTAAGTGTTTAATGTACAGCACTGCTTATGTCAGACAAATGTAGTATCATGATGAAAAACTTAGCTCAGTTTCATGTGAAGCAAGTCCCCTGCAGGGACAGAGAAAAAAACGCTCACATACTGCATTAATAATTCAAAAAAATGGTAACTTTCTTCCTTCATATGTTCATTCAGTGTCACTACATGAACAGTCAGCAGTGCGGCATATACAAGGAAACCACTCACCGCTAGCAGCTTTACACAGAGTCACTATGGAGCAATTCTATAAAAGGTGCTAAAAATTAAGCACCCAAAATCTGGGCGCCAGGAAAGTATATTATAGCGGAATCTGGACAGGAGGTGGTAGACTCAAGAGCAATGTAAGGTGGTGGATGCCTGGAATGCGTTCCTGAGAGAGCTGGTGGAGATGAAAATGGTGACAGAGTTAAAAAAAGTGTGGGATGAGCACAGAGGATCTAGAATCAGAAAATAATAGTAAATATTGAAGAACTAAGGTTAGTACTGGGCAGACTTGCACGGTCTGTGTCTGTATATGGCCATTTGTTGGAGGATGGGCTGGGGAGGGCTTCAATGGCTGGGAGGGTGTAGAAGGACTGGAGTGAGCTTTGGCAGAGACTTCAGTAGTTGGAACCTACAGAACAGTACCCAGCAGAGCTTTGGATTCTTGCCCAGAAATAGCTAAGAAGAAGACGAGAGAGGGTAGAGAGAACCCAGGAAAGAGACTTGGGAGTACTTGTAGACAAGTCACTGAAACCGTCTGCGCAATGAGCGGCGGCGGCAAAAAGGGCAAACAGAATGCTAGGGATGATTAAGATCTGAGACAGTTATCATGCTGCTGTACTGGGCCATTGTATGCCCCCACCTGGAATACTACATCCAACACTGGTCGCCGTACATGAAAAAGGACATAGTACTACTTGAAAGGGTCCAGAGAAGAGCAACAAAAATGGTTAAGGGACTGGAGGAATTGCCATACAATGAGCGGCTAGAGAAATTGGGCCTCTTCTCCCTTGAAAAGAGGAGACTTAGAAGGGACATGATCTAAACATTCAAAATATTGAAGGGAATTGACAGTAGAGAAAGAGAGATTGGTCACCTCCTCCAAGGTGAAGAGAATGCGAGGGCACTTGCTAAAGTTAAAGGGATAGATTCCTTACAAATGTAAGGAAGTTCTTCTTCACCCAGAGAGTGGTAGAAATCTGGAACGCTCTTCCAGAGGCTGTTATAGGGGAAAGCACCCTTAAGGGATTCAAGAAAAGGTTAGATAAGTTCCTGCTGGACCAGAACATACGCAGGTAAGGCTAGACTCAAATAAGGCACTTGTCTTTGACCTAAGGGCTGCCACGTGAGCGGACTCCTGGGCATGATGGACCACTGGTCTGACCCAGCAGTGGCAAATCTTATGTTCTTATGTTCTTAGTGGTTAATGGAGATCACTTTGAGGAAAGAGATGTTATCAGTGGTGTGTCTCAAGGTTCTGTTCATGGGCTTGTTATTTTTAACATATTTATAAATGATATTGCTGAAGGGCTGTTGAGTAAAATTTGGCTCTTTGAGGATGATACCAAAATGTGCAATAGAGCAGACACCCGGAATTGTGTGAATAACATGAAAAAAGACCTGGAAAAATGAGGTATTGATACCCCTGTATTAGAATCTGGTGAGACCTCATTTAAAATATTGTATACAATTAGTCTTTTATTGGCGCCACTCTGCTCATACTCACTGTCTTTTGGAGAGTTGTTTAAAGACACATTGTTTTTAGTCTACAATTGTTTTTTGAGACCATAGCATCCAATTGGACTCCTGAGGAAGGCGTGTTCGCTGAAACATGGACTGTGTAGGGTTTGGTAGGACTATACATGTGGACTATTATATTTGTATTTATTTGTTTTTTATTGGAAGAAATAAATAAATCATCTTTTTAGAACATCATCATCCACAGTCTTTTGTTTTTATCGTATACCATTCTGGAGACCACACTTTCAAAAAGATATATAAAGAATGGAATCAATGCAGAGGAAGGCTACTGAAATGGTGCGTGATCTTTGTCATACAGCATATGGAGACAGACTTAAAATTCTCAATCTGTATACTTTGGAGGAAAGATGGGAGAGGGGAGATATGATAGAGATATTTAAATACCTACGTGGCATAAATTCGCATGAGTCGAGTCGCTTTCATTTAAAAGGAAGCTCTGGAATGAGAGGGCACAGGATGAAGTTAAGAGGTGATAGGTTCAGGAGTAATCTAGGGAAATACTTTTTTTACAGAAAGGGTAGTAGGTGCGTAGGACAGTCTACCGGAAGAGGTGGTGGAGATAGAGCCTGTGTCTGAATTCAAGAAACCTGGGATAGGCATGTGGGATCTCTTAGAAAGAGAAAGAGATAATGGTTACTGCGGATGGACAGTGTGGATGGGCCATTTGGCCTTTATCTGCCATCATGTTTCTAGCCTCTTAAAAATAGGAATTGCCTCCTATAGGTGGGGCTGGTAGGGCTAGTCTCAGTTAGGGTGCTGGTCTTGGACCAGAGGGCCGCCGCGTGAGCGGACTGCTGGGCATGATGTACCACTGGTCTGACTCAGCAGTAGCAATTCTTATGTTCTTATGTTGGATGGTTTAATTTTTGGACAGATTTTTTTCTGGACTAAATTAAACTACTTAACCAAGTGGATAGTAACTGAATTTTGCCCCAATACATATAGCTATACTGAATGCTCTCACTCTTCCCAGCACAATGTGGGTCATTTAACTCATTTAGTGCCACTGCAAATTCAGATAGTGGACATACATTTAAAGAACTTAGTATCTATACTTACAATTCACCTATGTACCTCAAAAGCACCAATATTGGCAGTCATGTATATATGCATAACTCCTATTCTATAGGGTCACATCAAATGCTATAGTGCATAGTTACAAGGGAGTATAAATGTGGGTGTAGCATTGTTGGTCTATTGGCATATGTTAAATTCTTATTGTTGAAACAAATTACATTACCTTTAAAAGGGGGGGGGGAGACATTTCAAGAGTTCTCCTGCAATATGAGCAGCAATTCATCTATATTTAGAACACAGTAATACTGAACGGTTTGAATAGTGAGGTAGGGGATGGAACTCTTCTCGTATGAGGAAAGACTAAAATGGTTAGGACTCTTCAGCTTGGAAAAGAGATGGCTGAGGGGAGATACGATTGAAGTCTACAAAATCCGGAGTGGAGTAGAACGAGTACAAGTGGATCGATTTTTCACTCCGTCAAAAATTACAAAGACTAGGGCAGTGGTTCCCAACCCTGTCCTGGAGGAACACCAGGCCAATTGGGTTTTCAGGCTAGCCCTAATGAATATGCATGAAGCAAATTTGCATGCCTATCACTTCCATCATATGCAAATCTCTCTCATGCATATTCATTAGGGCTAGCCTGAAAACCCGATTGGCCTGGTGTTCCTCCAGGACAGGGTTGGGAATCACTTGACTAGGGGACTCGATGAAGTTACAGGGAAATACTTTTAAAACCAATAGGAGGAACTTTTTTTTCACTCAGAGAATAGTTAAGCTCTGGAATGCGTTGCGAGAGGATCTGCTAAGAGCAGATAGCGTAGCTAGTTTTAAGGAAGGTTTGGACAAGTTCCTGGAGGAAAAGTTCATAGTCTGTTATTGAGAAAGACATGAGGAAGCCATTGCTTGCCCTGGATTGGTAGCATGGAATATTGCTACTCCTTGGGTTTGGGCCAGGTACTAGTGACCTGGATTGGCCACCATGAGAACGGGCTACTGGGCTTGATGGTCTGACCATGTAAGGCTATTCTTATGTTCTTAGAATGGTACCAGTTGTGATTTGAAATCACTGTGGGTATTTGAGGTAATGAGATCAACATAATGATGTCATATTCCAGGGACAGTAAGAACATGACTTGGCTTTAAAACGCCAATTAAATGCATAGTAAACTAAACTAAACTAAACCTTAGGTTTGTATACCGCACCATCTCCACAAGCGTAGAGCTCGGCACGGTTTACAGGGTTAGGTTGAAAAGGAGCTACAATGAAGGGTTATAGGAAAGGAGCTAGGAAGATAAAGAGGGACAGGGTACCAAAGAGCGGGAGGTGTTAGATTTTTGAAAAGAGCCAAGTTTTCAGGTGTTTGCGGAAGGATTGGAGGGAGCTTGAAATTCTGAGTGGGGATGTGAGGTTGTTCCAGAGTTCTGTGGTTCTAAAGGGGAGGGATGTTCCTAGTTTTCCTAAGCGGGATATACCTTTTGCAGAAGGGAATGATAGTTTCAGTTTTTGGGAGGATCTAGTGGAATTAGGGTTAGAGGAGTTCCAGAAGAGTGGGATAACGGAAGGGAGGATACCATGTAGGATCTTGAAAGCTAAACAGGCACATTTAAAGAGGACTCTGGAGTGAACTGGGAGCCAGTGAAGTTTGGACAGGAGTGGGGAGACGTGGTCGAACTTGCCTTTAGCGAAAATAAGCTTGGCCGCGGCGTTAAGATTAGCTGAAGTCTATGGAGGTTTTTTTTTAGTTAGGCTTAAATAGATGGAGTTGCAATAATCCAGTCTAGAGAGGATGGTGGATTGAACAAGGACGACGAAATGAGAATGATGAAAGTACGATCTCACTTTCCTCAGCATATGAAGCCTAAAGAAGCATTTTTTTACCAAGAAGTTGAGGTGGTCATTGAAGGAGAGAGAGGAGTCTATGATGATGCCAAGGACTTTGCTTGAAAACTCAAGCTGAAGAGTGAAGCCGGAAGATAATGGGATGGAGGTGGGTAAATGACCTAATATTGGGCCGAGCCAAAGTAGTTTTGTTTTGGACTCGTTCAATTTCATTTGTACAGAATGTGCCCAAGACTGAAGGTTCATTATACATGCGGATATGTTCTCAGCGAGGTTAGTGAGGTTCGAGTCGGTCTCAAGGAGGATGAGGATATCGTCAGCATAGGTGTAGAGAGTTTCCAGGGGGGATAGATGAAGGAGTTTCAAAGAGGACATGTAAATATTGAAAAGGATAGGAGAGAGGGGTGAGCCTTGCGGGACTCCACATATCGGCCTCCAAGGAGGGGATGAGGTACCATTTATGTTAACGGTGTAGGAGCGTAAGCGTAGGAATTTCGAGAACCAGTCTAGGACTATGGAACTTATGCCTATTTCAGAGAGTTGGAAGATTAGAATATCATGATGGACGACGTCGAAAGCTGCGGAGAGGTCGAATTGTAGAAGTACAGCAAATTTGTTGCGAGAATGAAGTTGTTATACCTTAGAGATTAGTGAGGCTAATAGGGATTCAGTGCTGAAGTTATGTCTGAAGCCGAATTGGTGGGGTAGTAGTAAATGGAGCCTGTCATTCTTGAGATTTGGGGTCATATATGATTTGTAAGTAATATGATTCATTATAGTGGGGTATGTGTTTGATATATGTGGGTAGGTTTAGTGGGTTCATGTGAGATTAAGAGAATATTTTAAGGGAAGTGCTTTTATCTTGTTAACTTGTTTATTGTAATTGTGTTTAAAAGCAATGCAGAATGCTCCTTCTCCAGAGGAAGCCAATCGGTAAAATCCAGATCTGAGTAGCGTGGGATTATCACTCGGGAAAGATGAATAAATTGCTTCAGAAAAGAGTTGAATGTATATTAATATAAGGATTAATCATTGCACCCACCAGCCATAAGTAAATAAACTGTCATGGTGGTGATATGGTGGTGCGCCTATTACATGTAAGAGTTTCCAGGTTTTGAGTACTTATTTTTCACTATATATATTATATATATTTTTCTCACGTGAATAAAAGATATTTAAATTTAAAATTTAATCTTAAAGTTTAGCATTATTAAGTAAATTATAAAGAGACAGTCCCAAGAAGGATATTTCTGAGCTGAGTAGTAGAACTTATAAAATGGTGTTTTATTTCCTTATCTGTGAAATATATTTGAAAAATTTTGCCTCTCAGGTCAACTGCTGAGTGACAAACATAACTGAATAATTGTACCTAGTTATCTTTAGGGGAATTTTTATCCTTATCTAATGTAGAAGGAGTGTTGAAGGTATTCAGAATACAGACATAACAGAATTCAATATCTTTCAAGACAGGATACACAAGACACTGTGGAGTCTATTTGCTAAAAGCTTTCTTCTCTTACTGTTTGTGTATTAAGTGCATTGTAGGAATTTGTTTTCCTGATATGTTTTTCCAAAATAAGGAATGGCAGGCAGTGGAGATAAGGAAAAAAGAGACATAAGAAATGCAATGTTTCTGTTTAGCCAGCAGATGGAAGCAAATAAAGGTATAATAGAGGCTGGAAAGTGTTTCATTCCAGAGGTACTATGAGAAAGAAACAATAAGATAAGAAATGTGGTACTATAGACCATATCAGAACTTAGACCATATCAAGATCTTTAGAGAGAAGTAAAAGCCAAAGTAGGTGTTAAAGAGATCTCTTGATGATAAGAGACAATTAAGACATTGGTGACATTCATCAATCTTATTGCCTGTCTTGACATTTTGGAAAAGACAGCGGGTGAGAAGGAGTATGAAAAAAAAGAGAGGTCTTAAAGTGGACATGGAACTGTCAGCCTCCCTTCTGAGGTCATGGATGACAATTCTTCTGGGTCCTTCAAGAGGAAATAAAGGTTAGGAAAGGCGATATATTGTATAGTTATTGTGGTGGTGTTTGAGCAATACTGTCAGGTGGCAGTATGTGTCTGAAATTTTCTGATTTGAATGACTCCCAATATGGGTCCTGTCAGCTCTTATCCAGAGGTATATTTTCCTTCAAGCTAATTGTTGTATCTATGGAGCAACCAATGTAAGAAGAGACAAGCGTAAATAATTGTTGGTGTCATTAACTGGAAATGTCTTACTTACATGAGAAAGGCAATTGAATGGATATGCAATCTATTTTTATTGTGTATTTTTAAGAATCTGTAACTAAACATAACTTTCTTCCGTGACATATTTTTCATGTAAAGAGATTCGGTGTGGCCTGTGGAGGATGCAGAAGGATATAGGGCCACATGCAGTCATTGCAGGGCTGGGGCCTACTCTATTGCTTTTTTTCCTGGGGGAATTCTGTCTATTGTGCAGTGCAGAATTTGCAGAGAATTCCCCTCTTGGGACTAACACACAGATGCAATGGAAGATGCAATGGAATATAAAGTGGTATCTCTATGTAGACAAAATAAGAGAGAGGAGGACTGGCCATCGTGGTGAAAAAATCCTTACTCCTATCAAACTGAAAACCTGGACATTTTATCATGTCTGCTTAAGGATAACCCATGTGAAATTGTTCTTAGAAACCACCAAGCCAACTTAGTTTGGGAAGCCTTCATTGCCCCCCAACTTTGCCCTATTCCAAACACTATTCACCAAATACTGGCATGCACGCTGTTTACTGGACACCTGTCCATCAAGTTTCTTGCAATCCTCCCCACTTACCTCTCAGGGTCTGCTGATAAAAGCAATCCAGTAGGTCAACTATAGTAGCGTGCAGACGTGCCAACACAAAAAGCTATCTTCTGAAGTGAAGGCTATTTTGTTTGCCAAAACACAGACCGTGTAGGATCCTTTGCCACTGTTCATTGCTCTCAGTAATGCTTGGTTTGCCAGCTGGATAGCTTTTTGTGTTGGCATGTCTGTATGCGACTGTGCTTCTTTATTGACACAGATTACTATTGCATAGATGACCTACTGGATTGTTTTTATCAACTGGCTCACTTGTCGGAATAAACTTTTGTTATCAGGAAACTTTTGCTGTCAGGAAAGGTGAAATTGTCAAGCATCATATCAGTCCAGTGGAACAGCAGACCCTGAGAGGTTGGTAGAGAGGAGGGCAAGAAACTTGGTGGTGAATAGTTTTTGGAATAGAGCGAAGTTGAAGGCAGTGAAGGCTTCCCAAACTAAGTCGGCTTGGTAGTTTCTAAGAACAATTTAGGGTCTGAAACTGTCCAGCCAACTGATAATAATTGATTACCATTTGTGCAACTTAATATGTCTCCAAACATGCCAAAGTGAAGGTTATTTTGTTTGCTGAAACAAGGACCATGTAGGGTCTTTTGTCACTGTTCATTACCCTCATCTATCATATTGATATAGACCAGTATTGCTTGGTTTGCCAGCTGGATAGCTTTTTGTGTTGGCACGTCTGTATGCTACTGTGCATTTTTATCGACAAAGATTACTATTGCATAATTGACCTATTGGATTGTTTTTATCAACTGGCTCATTTGTTGGAATAAACTTTGGTTATCCAAAACATCAGCTTCACTTCTTTTTCTTGTTTTGTGTTTCTTTGCTGGTTCAGGTGGAGTATTGAAGTTTTCTTGTTTGTTCATATCTTGATAACACCAATTGTTAAATGGAACAAAGAACCTGTCTCCTCAATCACCAATTACCATCCAATCATTTCCATTCCCTTCTTTGTGAAACTCTTGGAAGGCCTTGTGTATCATTAGCTGCTAGATTAGCTGGAACAACATGATATACTGCACAACTCCCAATCAGGATTTTGAACACTCTTCAGCCCCAAGCCAGTACTAGCATCATTGCTGAACGATGTTCACCACCTATTCAGCAGAAAACAGGGTGCTCTAGTCTTGCAATTTGACCTGAGCAGTGCCCTATCCATTTTTAGAAAGATTTTTTGTATGGGCAACCAGGTGTTTGCCCACAGAAATATGTGTTCCACATATTCCTCAATGAGGAAAAAAGTATGCTCTCTTCTATAGTGTGTATGATTTTCAATGTGGAGAAAAGGGGCTGCAAAGTACATTTTAAGAGTTTAACTCTCCATACTTAATTCCCATTGGGAACTTTGCATCTGCAAACTGTGGGTACTTATATCTGTAGCAGGGGCAGACATGGATCTGTGCCCCCGGGCAATAAAGCTCCTGGGTCTCCTGCTTCCTCCCCCTGGGCTGGCCCCCCTCCCCTGCCCCTGAAAAATAAGGCTCCTACCCCCTTTACCTGTTTCTGCTGCAACAGAGCTTCCCACCAGCTTTCTGTTGTGGAGCTCGCAGCCTGCCCTCTGCTGCGTCCCACCCTTGCTGAAGTACGAAATTACGCTGGAAAGAGAACAGGCTATGAGCTCAGTAGCAGACAACTGATGGGAAACACTGGACACTCCACCTGCTCTCGTCCCTCAGGCACTGTCCAGTGGGCTGAATAGTCAATCTGCCTCTGATCTGTAGTCTCCATTAAGCAAAACATTTTCAAAGGGAAACTGTGGGCCACATTTCTACCCCAGCAGCTTGTCTGAACTTTACATTTTGTTTTGTATTGTACTGACAGCCTTTAAACTAAAGCAAGTAGTTTTCTGCTAGAGTCTTGTGTTTTTATAGATTAAGGCCCTCTTTTACTAAGATGCGCTAACCGATTAGTGCTCGCTAATCAGTTTAGCGTGCGCTAAATGCTGACACGTGCATGTTAGTCTATGGATGCGTCAGCAATTAGCGTGCACTAATTGGTTAGCACTTATAAAATGATTAGTTTTATAAGTAAAAGAGGGGGTAGTAAAAGAGGGGGGTAGTAAAAGAGGGGGGTAAATATTTATTTCTTGGGATTTATTAACCGCCTTTTCACAAAGAGATTCACCCAAAGCAGTTTACATGGAAAACCTTTCATACGCTGAAAGATTAGAGAGACTGGGGCTTTTTTCGCTGGAGAAGCGGAGACTTACAGGGGACACTATAGAGACTTACAAGATCATGAGGGGAATGGAGAGGGTGGAGAGGGACAGATCCTTCAAACTTTCGAAAACTACAAGAACGAGAGGGCATTCTGAAAAATTAAAAGGGGACAGATTCAGAACCAATGCTAGGAAGTTCTTCTTCAACCAACGGGTGGTGGACACCTGGAACGCGCTTCCAGAGGGAGTGATAGGACAAGGTACGGTATTGGAGTTCAAGAAGGGATTGGACAATTTTCTGAAGGAAAAGGGGATAGAAGGGTTTAGATAAAGGGCTAGTATACAGGTCCTGGACCTGATGGGCCACCGCGTGAGCGGACTGCTGGGCATGAGGGACCTCAGGTCTGACCCAGCAGAGGCACGGCTTATGTTCTTATACAATACATTGAATAGTAATCTGGTACTCTTCAGTATTTTCCCTATCTGTTCTGGCAAGCTCACAATCTAACTGTGATATCTGGGGCAATGGAGGGTATGAGACCTTTCCTTCAGTTTCCTTGAGACCTACCTGGTTTCTTGTCTCAGCCCAAATTACAACTTTGTACCCTACTGGTCATTTCCATTGCCCTTAAGACCTTGTAGGTTGGTTTTTAGGTTGTTTGGGTTTTGTTTTGTTTTTGCACTCCCCCCCCCCCCCCCCTCTAGTATAAAAATCTCCACTTAGAAAGCAAGCACTCCAAGCCTCTCTCTCCCTCTCCATCCAGGAATTTACATCATAGTTTAGCCAGTTAATTCAACATTCATCTCTTGAGTTAATTCAGCATCCAGCCAGAGTGAGTCAGTCAATTGAACAACATTTAATAATCCATTCTACAGAAAGGTTCTTCGTGTCTGTATTGAACCAGAATCGGTGCCACACTCTTGATTTCAACTATTTACTGTAGTCTCTCAATATTCAGCCCATGGCAGTCAGCAGTTTCAAAGCTGTTGACCACCTCAGGCTAAATTTAACTTGCATATTCAATGCCAGACCGTGTACGGGCATCAGCACTGAATATCTAGGTCAGCTGCAGACCCAGAAGTTATGCAGTTTCTAGTTGATATTCCATGCCAGCACCTACGTAGCTAACCAGGCCTTTTGTGTGGTCCTATGTGCCCAGTTAGCAGTGTGGGCACTGGCACTAAATGCTGCTGGTGCTCACATAATTGCTGGCTTCCCCCCAACTCTGCCCAAGGACTGCCCTAACAGGACAATGCTGCAGCAGTCAAAGGGGATATTCATGGCAGGGTTAAATCACAGGCCAAGTAGTCTTTTGCCGAGGAGCCAAATATTTAGGAGGATTTCCTGCCCGCTGAAATTCTATTCAATATCTATTTCATGTTTATTAAAATTTGCCGAATCACTTTTTTTAACACATAAATCAAAGTGATGTATATTTTAAAATAAAGTTAAGAAACAAATGCCATTATATGTTATAGAAAAGCTAACAGTCACACAAGAAACAATCATTCTTTGTAAAGGGAACTTTAAAACAAGCCAAGAACGTAAAACCTTTGGAATCAAAATGATAAGGTATTTTGGCACCTACCAGACAGGACCTAACAGAGATTAGGGCTTTTTTTTTCCCACTATAAAGACATTTAAAACTGCTCTGCCACCTTTCTGTCTCTTGACTGCCCACCCACCCCTCCTTCTTCCTATCCCCAAAATGCTTTCATGTTTTCCTTTCATGTAAGCTCTTTCAAGCAGGTACTGACTTCTTTGTGACTCTGTACAGCACTGCGTACGTCTGGTAGCGCTATAGAAATAATTAATAGCAGTATATATATTAATTATTTCTAAAGCACTACCAGACGTACGCAGCGCTGTACAGAGTCACAAAGAAGACAGTCCTTGCTCAAAAGAGTTTATAATCTAATTTTTTCTGATCTGAAGAAGGGTTATCTTCAAAAGCTCATCATACAATGCATTGAGCTAGTCCAATAGAAAAGGTATCACCTTATTTCCTTTGTTTTTAGTTTTAATTCTTTGTCCGCCATAGAGGCAAAAAGTCATTAATAGATGCCTCAGCCCCCCAAAATAAGGCCCTCTTTTACTAAGGTGCGCTAAGCATTTTAGCACACATTTAGCACACGCTAAATCAATGTGTGCGCTAACCGCTACTGCGTCCATAGGATAACATGCACACATTAGCGTTTAGCGCATTTTTAGCGTGCGCTAATATTTAGCACACGCTAAAAAGCATAGCGCACCTTAGTAAAAGAGGGGGGTAAGTCTTAAAGTTAACCTTAAATGTCTTTTATTTATCTTTATAATATATACACTCAAATTAAAAAAAAAAAAAATGTTTTCTTAGGTAGGTTATATTTTGGTTTCTCCTTTTTTTCCCCAACTTCCCTACGCTAATTTCACTGTAATATAACCTTATTGTTTTTTCCTTTACGTGTAAAGGAGTTAATTTTTGCATTGTATACCTCCCCAATTTATATTCATTACTAGTCTTTAAGCCCGTTACATTAACGGGTGCTAGAATAGATGTGTCTGTGTTTCTTTATCTCTCTCTCCTTGGCCGCTGCCTGTGTCCTTCTGTCTTTCCCCCCCCCCAGAGCAAAGCTGTCTGTCCCCAGCACACACCACCCCCCAAAGCAGCTCCCTTTCCCTCTCCCTATCTCTCCATGGCCCCTTCTGTCTCCCCCCAGCACACCCCTCCCCCCAAAGAAGCCCCTTTTCCCTTTCCCTCTCCCCCTGGCCCCCGGTATTGATCCCCTTCTTACCCTCCCTCCATCCCGGCGTCTTCTGGCCTGCTCACCTTCAAAGCAGCCTGCAATCTTCAAAGCAGCCGGCTTTAGCGAACCTCACAGGCCGCTCTTCAACTCGGTAGCACGTTCCCTCTGACGCAATCCCGTGCGTCAGAGGGAACGTGCTACTGAGGTTGGAGAGCGGCCTGCGAGGTTCTTTAAAGCCGGCCATGATCGCAGGCTGCTCTGAAGAGGAGGATAAGCGGTGGCGGTGGTGGTGGCGGCAGCGGTGAGCGAGGGCGGGAGGTGTGTTCCCGGCCGAGGATGCGGGCAGGGAGAGAGCTTGCCTGCGCTTCCGGTTGGTGAGTGAGGGCGAGAGGAGGGGAGTGTCCAGAATGTTCCCTGCCGCTGGGTTCTAAAATGGAACACGGCCATGGATCACACACCACAGTGGCAGGGATCACGCTGTTTTAACAGCGCATGCGCTGGTAAGCTTTTATTATATAGGATAAACCACTTAGATTTTAACTTTGGCATTATATTTGAGGTATATTAAATAAATTTAACTTGAACTTGAATAATGGGACATTATTCCAAAAAAATGAAGCCATAAAATAAAACACACTCTTTCAGAGAGCCTCGTAATAAGCCTGTTTTGGACTTGGGAAGACAACCCTGTGGTCATTTATGGAACATACAACTACTACTTATCATTTCTACTAGACATATGCAGTGCTGTACATGAAAACATTCAAGAGATTGGTAGAGCTTACAATCTAATCAAATAAACAGAATAAGTAGGGGGTTAAGGAGTTTCTCAGGCATGGGTATGTTCTCTTCAATGGAGTACAAGAAGGATCCAGGGGACTCCTCACACATATTGAACAGCAATAGCAGTCCATGATTAGAAGGTATTTAAAACAGAATCTGGGAGAATCCATGAGATCCGCATATCCATCCTTTATCTTGCTGCTGAGTTTCAGGCAGGGAGCTTCATGAGAGGTGACAGGAAGATAGCCCAGAGGAGCGCCCTGCTTCCACTATTTTAAAGTATCCCAGACCCTTTATTGTAAACCGCTTTGAACTTCACGGTATAGCGGTATATAAGAAATAAATTATTATTATTATTATTATTATTCTCTCACTGTCCTACCTTAATCTTGTTCATAGACAAAGGGCCAGTGTGTATGGAAAGGTTCATTTATCCAAATAGTCTGGAAGACCAGTATAAACTGTTTTATCAATCAAAGAAATAATTTTAAATTGAACTCTATAATGAATGGGGAGCCAACTTACTTTCCGAAGGAGTGGAGTAACCTGTCTTTTTTTTCATATAGCAGAACATAACAGATGTGCAACAGTATTTTGAAGAGTATGGAGTCTTTTTATTCTTAAGGGCTCTTGTTACAATGCAGTGGTAGCGGCTGTTGCTGCGGTAATCGCTCTGACGCCCATAGGGATTTAATGGGTGTTTGAGCGTTTGCCATCCAGCAGCTGCTACCACAGCTCTGTAAAGGGTGGGGGGGGGGGGATATGTTAGGAATACCAGCACAGATGACATTGCAAAAGGGTAATCATGAACCAATAAAGGCATGAAGCAGGGCATGCAATGAGTTAAAGTCAAGAATACCCCAAAGTGATTTTAATTTGCACAGGCAAAAAAATCTGGATTTCAAGACTGAAAAGATTTGGTTTGCAAATATAATGCCTAGGTATTTAAATATTTGGTAAGTCAAATATAATGCCTAGATATTTAAGTTGGTCCACAGGTAGACATGCCAACTTACAATAGCTCAATGGCTGGTATAAGTTGATATGCAACGCACAAAACTTATAGAATTCTATAAGTTGCACATCACTCGATGATATGCATATGGCCCATCCATGCTTATCCACGTTTGCCCCCCTTGCAGTTACACATTAAACAAAGGGTGACTAGCACTTATGCACACACATGCCAATTATTGGTGCCTGTGACTTGCATAAATAATATTATTCTATAAACTACACACTCAAGATATAGAATGAGGGGGAGAGATGTTAGGATTCAGTGGAACTTCATTTCCTTCAATTTCCTACTTCCTGTCACGTACTTACTTCCAGGAGGGAAGGTTTACTAACCATGATCACCATTTCTATCTAGGAAGGTGCCTAGTGTCAACAATTCCTCCAGCAACTAACCTGGCCTGGAGGACTCCCAGACTGCTGGGTTTTCAAGATATCCCTAATAAATATACATGAAGCAGATTTGCATGCTTGTCACTTCTATTATAAGCAACTCTGCCTCATGCACGTTCATTAGGGTTATCTTGAAAACCAAACTGGCTGGGGGGTCCCCCAGGACAGGTTTAAGAACCACTGACCTATACCATAGAAACACGATCACAGATAAAGGTCAAATGAACCATCCAGTCTTCCCATTGGCCCGTCTAGTCTGCCCATTTGAGAAAATTTCCATCTAGAGTCAGATATCATCTATATAGTTGGTTTTTTTTGGTTTGAATAATTTTTATTTAAATCTTCAGACACAATGTACATAAACCATAAAACATCATGTGAAGAGAAAATGGCCATTTTCAAAGCAGCAAAATATCTTTTTTAACTGACCATTTCTAATTGTGTTCGCCCTTAGTGTATCTATATATATTTTTTTTTTTTATCATTTATGGGGAAAAAAAACATTCAAAAGAAAAATGCACAAAACAAGCCATTGGGATGTAGGAGAGATCAGCATTTTTAATAGATAGACATCCCAGCAGAGCAGTGGGACACCTTAGGGGGCACTGTAGTGAACTTCACATAAAAAGGTCCAGGTACACATCTCACCATAACCCCCTTATATTGTATGGTGAGCCCTCCAAACCCACCCAAAACCTACTAGACCAAACTGTACACCATACCAATATATCTAAAAAAGGGGAAATATTACTAATAGGTGATTTTAACATGCCGGATGTTGATTGGGATATCCTATTGCGGGGTCTTTTAGAAGTAGGGAGACTCTAGATTCTCTATAAGGAGAACTGTTCCAGCAGTTGGTAATGGAACCATGTGGGATCGGATCATACTGGACTTAGTGCTTACAAACAGGGAAAGTGTTTCTGATGTTACAGTGGGTGATCATCTGGCATCCAGTTTAACATTAAGATGGGTATAGAGAAGGCTCATTCAAAAAGTTCGGAAGGGGGATTACATCAAGGAATTGTTGTCTGGATGGGAACATCTGGAAGGAGTAGAAATGAAGTGGGCAAAATTAAAAGGAGTAATTGTAAGAGCAACAAACCTTTTTGTAAGGCAAGTAAGTAATAGTAAGAGGAAAAGAAGGCCGCTTTGGTTCTCAAAAGTATTAGCTGAGAAGGAAAGAAATAAGAGGTTAGCTTTCGTAAACTACATAAGATCACAGAAAGAGGAAGACAGGCAAAAATATCTGGAAAAGTTAAGAGAGGCTGATCATGCGGTCAGGAAAACAAAGATGCAAATGGAATAAATAGCTGACACGGTAAAACGTTGAGACAAGACTTTTTTTTAGATATATTAGTGATAAGAAGTGCAAAAGTGGCATTGTGAGACTCAAAGGTGAAGGGGAAGAATATGTAGAAGCTGATAAAGAAAAGGCTGAATTGCTTAACAAATATTTCAGTTCTGTGTTCACGGCTGAAGCGTCGGGAGCGGAACTGAAGAAGACAAACGTGAAAAGTGATGGAGGCCTGGTAGACCCTGATTGATTTTCAGAGGGTTGTGTTCGTGCAGAGCTAGCTAAAATAAAGATAGACAAAGTGATAGGGCTGGATGATGTTCATCTGAGGGTACTGAAGAAACTTAGGGAAGTTCTGGTGGCTCCGCTGACTGACTTTTTCAATGAGTCTCTAGAGTTGGGAGTAGTACCGGAGGACTGGAGAAGTAAGCAAATTAATGGAAACTCTTTTAAAATGGAGAATGGTGAAGTTTCTGGAATCCTGTGGATTACATGACCAGAGGCAACATGGATTCACTAGAGGTAGGTCTTGTCAGATGAATTTGATCAATTTCTTTGACTGGGTGACCAATTTGATGAAGGGAGTATGCTAGATGTGGTGTATTTAGATTTTAGCAAAGCCTTTGACAGTGTTCTACTCAGACGTCTAATAAATAAACTGAGTGCCCTCAGGATGGGTCCCAAAGTTCCGGGATGGGTCAAGAAGTGGTTGAGTGGAAGGCGACAGAGGGTAGTGATCAATGGAGATCGCTCTGAGGAAAGGGACGTTACCAGTGGTGTGCCTCAAGGTTCTGTTCTTGGGCCTGTTCTTTTGAACATTTTTAAAAATGATATTGCTGAAGGGCTCTTTATTTATCCAATGACATATAAATACATCCGATTCAAAGACTCGATATGCATATGTTTCAGCCAACAGGCCTTCCTCAGGAGTCTATATGTAAGTATACGGACATATGAAAAACATCGAAAGCATCACTGGACAACATTCTGGGGAAAAAGCAGGTTCTATAGAAAGGATCGACTACACCTCGCAAAGCAGGGAGCAAGGGTCCTGGCTGAGAATTTAAAGAAGTCCATTGAGAAGGCTTTAAACTAAATTTCAGGGGAGAGCCGACAGTCGACAACCAGTCGATGGCACGGACACCAGGATATCCTGTTGAGGTAACTCCAAGCAATCACACTGATATAGGGCAAGAACCGGAAGATACTTCGAGAGCCGATGAAGAAGATCAAATGGATACAAAAAAGGATGTGAGGGCCTGTAAATCCAGTAAATCAGTACAATTTAAATGTATGTACGCGAATGCCAGAAGCTTAGGAAACAAAATGGGCGAGCTGGAAGAATTAGCAAGAAGAGAACAACTCGATATCATACGAATAACAGAAACATGGTGGAATGAAGAGAATGAATGGGACACTGCATTGAAAGGATATAGACTATATAGAAGAGATAAGATTGGGCAAAGGGGGGGGGGTATTGCCCTGTATGTCCAAGAGGACATAGAGTCGGTTAGTGAAGGAGATACAGAAGTAAATGGTAAACTAGAGTCACTATGGATAAAGATTCCTGGACGAAAAGAAGCAGACACACGAATTGGTCTTTATTATCGACCCCCGGGACAGACCGAGGAAACAGACATTGAAATGATGGAGGAAATTACTCAGAGAAGTAAATCGGGAAATGCAACGATCATGGGGGACTTCAACTTTCTGGGGATCAACTGGAAATTGGCAACGTCAAACTGCGGCAGGGAGTTAAAATTCCTTGAAATGTTAGGTGATTGCTTCCTTGAACAAATGGTAAGAGATTCGACAAGAGGAAATGCAATCCTGGACTTGGTCATAAATGGCATTGCTGGAAGGGCAGCAGATGTAGAAGTTACAGCCCTTCTAGGGACAAGTGATCACAATATGATCAATTTTACCATTGGCATCGGAAAAGGGAAACCAATCAAGACTAAAACCATAACCTTCAACTACAAAAAAGGAAATTACGACAGCATGAGAACTTTGGTTAGAAAACGGCTAAAGAAGGGCATAGCAGACATCCAAAAAGTTGAACAAGCATGGTCTCTACTGAAAAACACCATCATAGAAGCACAGAATCTACACATTCCGAGGATAACCAAAGGAAGGCGTAAAAAGAAAAATGGTGAACCAGTTTGGTTATCCAAAGAGGTAAAAGACGCAGTGAGGGAGAAGAGGAACTCATTTAAAAAATGGAAATGGGAAAAAACGATGGAAGCCTGGAACTGTCACAAAAGTGACCAAAAAAAGTGTCATAAAGTGGTAAGAGACGCCAAAAAAGTCTATGAGGAGAAGATAGCGCAGGAAGACAAAAACTTCAAGCCCTTTTTTAGATATATAAAGGGAAAGAAACCAGCAAGAGAGGCGGTAGGACCTCTTGACGATCATGGAAAGAAAGGGTCAATTAAAGAGGATAAACAGGTTGCCGACAGGTTAAATTTATTCTTTGCCTCAGTCTTCACAAATGAGGACACTTCAATAATGCCAGACACAGGGAAGATATTCACCGGGGCCACAGAGGAAAGCCTAACAACAGTGAAGGTGACGTTGGACATGATTTACTCCCAGATTGACAAACTAAAAAGCGACAAATCCCCTGGACTGGATGGAATTCACCCGAGAGTATTAAAGGAACTTAAGGAGGAAATTGGCGAACTATTACTAACAGTGTCTAACATGTCAATTAGAACTGGACAAATACCAGAAGATTGGAGGATAGCAAATGTCATCCCAATTTTCAAAAAAGGATCAAGAGGGGATCCAGGAAACTACCGACCTGTGAGCCTCACATCGGTTCCAGGGAAAATAATTGAAACATTAATCAAAGAGAACATTGTACAACACTTGAAAGACCACAATCTAATAAGGGATAGTCAACACGGTTTCAGGAAAGGGAAATCATGTTTAACAAACTTACTACAATTCTTCGAGAAAGTGAACAAACAAATGGATGGTGGAGAACCAGTGGATATAATTTACTTGGACTTTCAGAAAGCGTTTGACAAAGTCCCTCATGCAAGGCTTATGAAGAAACTAATAAGCCATGGAATTGGAGGAGAAGTACACAGATGGATCGGCAAATGGCTTGAAAACAGAAGACAACGGGTTAGCATAAATGGGAAATTCTCGGACTGGGAGAAAGTGACTAGCGGCGTGCCTCAGGGCTCGGTTCTTGGGCCTATCTTGTTCAATATTTTTATAAACGACCTGGAAGAGGATACAACATGCAATATAATAAAGTTTGCAGATGATACAAAACTATGTCGGGCGGTTGGCTCTCAAAGGGACTGTGAGGACCTCCAGAAAGATCTGAACAAACTGGAAATGTGGGCGATAAAGTGGCAGATGAACTTTAATATAAACAAATGCAAGGTCATGCATCTAGGAAAGAAAAACAAGGAACATGAGTACAGGATGTTGGGGTGAAGTTAGCAAAAACCGAACAGGAAAGGGATTTGGGGGTACTGATTGACATCAGTATAGGGGGTACCCTATAACCATCGGCACAATGTGCGGCAGCGGCGAAGAAAGCGAACAGGATGTTGGGCATGATTAAGAAAGGGATTACGAGTAGAACGGATGAGGTCATAATGCCACTTTATAGAACAATGGTCCGACCGCACTTGGAATACTGTGTCCAACACTGGTCTCCATACCTTAAAAAAGATATAACTCTGCTGGAAAAAGTGCAGAGGCGAGCCACAAAACTTGTCAAAGGAATGGAAAATTTGACCTACAAAGATCGACTCAGGAAGCTGGGGCTGTTTACCCTGGAGAAGAGAAGACTGAGAGGGGATTTGATAGAGACTTTTAAAATATTAAAAGGATTTGATATAATAGACCAAAAAGAACAATTACTGAAATATTCTGATGTGACAAGGACAAGAGGACATAGACTGAAACTGAGTGGCAGCAGGTTCAGGACAAATGTCAGGAAATTCTGTTTCACACAGCGCGTGGTGGGTGCTTGGAATGCACTCCCGGAGGAGGTTGTGGAGGAGACTACTGTTCTGGGATTCAAACGCAAGTTGGATGCACACCTTCTTGCATATCATATTGAGGGATACGGTAAATTCGGGTCTCCAAAAAGGAGTACCTAAATGGGCCTCCGCGTGTGCGGATCGCCGGACTTGATAGACCTCGGTCTGATCCGGTGAGGGCGTTTCTTATGTTCTGATGTTCTTATCATATGAAATACATACATAAAAATTATGAATAAAGTAAAAATGAAGAATGATTCATATACATGAGGTAAAAAACTTTAAAATACATATATGTCATGAATACATAGGTTAATGATTAAATATTGAACAATGCAGCTATGTTGATAATTAAATTTATCAACAAATATAATATAGTGAAATTTGTCACCAAATGAAATGTAATAAAATATGTAATCAACAACTTCCCCTGTTTTTGCCTTTGTATTTGCTTGGGGTTTCCTCTGTTTTTGCTATTGCTGAAGGGCTGTCAGGTAAGATTTGCCTCTTTACAGATGATACCAAAATCTGCAATAGAGTAGACACTTAGGATGGTGTAAATAACATGAAAAAAGACCTGGCAAAGCTTGAAAAATGGTCTGAAATTTGGCAACTAAAATGTATTGCTAAGAAATGCAAGGTCATGCATTTGGGCTGCAAAAACCCAAGGGAATGGTACAGTTTAGGGGGTGAAGAACTTATGTGCCACAACAGAAGTACGGGACTTGGGTGTTATTGTATGTGATGATCTTAAAGTAGCCAAACAGGCTGAAAAGTTGATGGTGAAAGATAGAAGGATGCTAGGGTGCATAGGGAGAGTTATGGCCAGTAGGAAAAAGGAGGTATTGATGCCCCTGTATAAGACTTTGGTGAGACCTCATTTAGAATATTGAGTACAATTCTGGAGGCCGCACCTTCAAAAAGATATAAAAAGGATAGAGTCGGTCCAGAGGAAGGCTACTAAAATGGTGTGTGGCCTTCGTCATAAGGCATATGGGGACAGACTTGAAGGTCTCAATCTGTATACTTTGGAGGAAAGGCGGGAGAGGGGAGATATTATAGAGACATTTAAATACCTATATGGTGTAAATGCTCAGTCATGAGTCAAGTTTCTTTCATGTGAAAGGAAGCTCTGGAATGAGAGGGCACAGAATGAAGTTAAGAGGTGATAGGTTAGGAGTAATCTAAGGAAATACTTTTTTACAGAAAGGGTGGTAGATACGTGGAACAGTCTCCCAAAAGAGGTGGTGGAGACAGAGAGTGTCTGAATTCAAGAAAGCCTGGAATAGGCACATGGGATCTCTTAGAGTTAGGAAGAGTTAGTGGTTACTGCGGATGGGCAGACTGGATGAGCCATTTGGATTTTATCTGCCATCATGTTTCTATGTTTCTATGTGTAAGTATAGTAGGTTTTGAGTGGATTTTGGAAAGCTCACATATTCTACTATAAGTGTAGTAGTAAGAGTGAGATAGGGCCTGAGTCTCCATCTCTATGGTTGACTACACTGCCTACTAGGTTACTCCAGGAACCTGCCTGCTGCTCTGTTAGAACTGGCCATAACATCTGAAGCTATAAATACAGGCAGCTATGCACTGTTTCATTCACATCTTTGGGAGTGGGAGGGGTCAGTGACCACTGGGGAAGTGTGTATGTGTATGGGGGGGGGGGTTCTTATTTACATCCCTCCAGTGGTCATCTGCTCAGTTAGGAAACGGGCTCTGAACTCCTCCTGCAATTACCAAATACTCCTTAACAAATTAGAAAACGCTCAAACTATTCCTTAACAGTATGTTCTTCTTATTGTCATAACAACTCTTATGTAATCCGACTTGAACCGCAAGGCAAAGGCGGAATAGAAATCACTAATGTAATGTAATATTTAAAACTTTTTTATACCGTTTATAAAACTAAACGGTTTACATCAATTAAAACATACATAAGATAAAAACAAACTATATCATAAAATCTACATAATTAAACAATTTCTTTTTTGCAAATGTCAACTAATAAATCGCAAGAGTAGAATAGCAAACATGGTTAAGCATATTCTTTTATTCAAATGTCAACTAATAAGTCACAAAAATGCAGTAACAAACAACTGGTAAATTGAAACCGGTTCTCACTCAGTCACAATTGGCCCATCAGAGCATTCCATATTTTGACAACAGTAATACAGAAAGTCATTGCTTTTGTATCTGCATAATCTCTCTGCACTATTGAAATTAATAGCTTTTGATTTTTGGATTGAAATGATCTATTAGGCTTATAGAGTGCCACAACTTGTCGAAAGTACCATGGTGTTTGATGGTAAATAATCTGATGGACCACAGAAGCAACTTTATGTTGTATACAAAATACAACTGTCAACTAATGTAATTGCTTCAGAATTGGCCTAATCTATGCCATCCTGTCAACTCCCATTACTAACCTAGCTGCAGCATTTTGCACCAATTGTAACGCTCTCTCTCTTGTTTTTGAAATTCCAAGATAGAGAATGTTACAATAATCTAACCTAGACAGAACCATCCCCTACACAACAGTCTGAAAATCAGAAGGCAAAATCAACAATTTCAAGCGATAGAACATATGAAGTTGGTTGAAACATGCCTTAACAGTCTTAGCTACTTGCAGCTTCATGGTCAGCCTTATTCATTATTAAAACAAGTCAAGCCCCAAAATGTCCAAATTGTGCCCTGGATGTTTTCTAAAATGTTTGATTATTTGCAGAAAAATACCCATAAGAACATAACATAAGAATAGACCTACTGGGTCAGACCAATGATCCATCAAGCCCAGTAGCCTGTTCTCACGGTGGCAAATCCAGGTCACTAGTATCTGGTCAAAACCCAAGGAGTAGCAATATTCCATGTTACAGATCCAGGGCAAGCTCATAAGCTCTCTCTCTAGCCCCGCCCACACCACACCTACAAAACGCTCCCTTGAGATTTAGATGAATTGCATAGAAATCCATCTAGAAAATAGGTTTTGAAAATACTAAATTGGAAGGGTTTGGGGAGATAAAAGTCCATCTGCCCCTTTAAACCACTTTTTTTGACGTTTTTCTCTTTTGAAAATGAGCCTCAAAATGTCCGTGCAGAGAGCAAGCACATGTAGGGTTTTTACTTGTGTGAAATCCAGACCCATAGACCTGCTCTTCCTGGACCGCCCAGTTCCACACATCCCTGTCCCATTATGCCCATGCCATGCCCCAGCCTTGCTCCTAGCCCCGCCCCCTCAGCTTGCTCTTATCGGTTGGGAGGGCATCCGTGCATGCAACATGATGATGTCCTGCATACACTTGATGTCACCAGATTGCATCTGCACATGTGTGGATGCCCCCTCCCGACGCGATCTGAAGAGGAAGTTTTTCAAAACCCGGATAAAGAGCTGGGTTTTGAAAAGCCGTCCAGACGCCCAGACATTTCCTCTAAAAAGAGGACATGTTCGTGTGAATACAGATGTTTTTCAAACCTTTCCTTGTTCTTTAATAATTTGTGATATAGAGAGACATCCCAACTGCTGCCCATTCATTTCTTTCTAATTTTCCCTATAAATCATGCTCTCATAGTACTGTTTGCCTATTCTTTTCCAGTTTGTCATCCCTGATAAATTAGTATACAATAGAAATCATTCCCTATGAATCCCTCATACGCTAAAATCTTTTCAAATTGACTTAAACCAGATTGAAAAATAGCTAGAGTCCAGGTCCAGTGCTTCGCCTCTGTCTCCCACACCAATTAAACAACTCATCTGAATGTCATGATGGTGAGAGGAAACAATAGCAGCATGAGTAGCTGTGGTCTCCTGCTAATCAATCCACTAAAGAGAGAAGATGAAGAAGGAGACAGGTCTCCAGTACAGGAACATCCTTGAAGTAGGGGAATCAGGGACTAGAGCTAGAAAGAGTTGATGACTGATGAATGAGATCATAGGGTAGTGGTTCTCAACCCTGTCCTGGGGACCCCCCAGCCAGCCGGGTTTTCAAGATATCCCTAATGAATATGCATGAGAGAGATTTGCATACCCGTCACTTCCATGATATGCAAATCTCTCTCATGCGTATTCATTAGGGACATCTTGAAAACCCAACTGGCTGGGGGGTCCCCAGGACAGAGTTGAGAATCACTGTCATAGGGGAAGGAGCATAGAGATAAGAACATAAGAACATAAGAAGTTGCCTCTACCGGGATCAGACCAGAGGTCCATCGCGCCCAGCGGTCCGCACCCGCGGCGGCCCATCAGGTCCATGACCTGTCAAGTGTTCCCTGCCCTAAAAAACCTATCCTTACTTCTATCCGTATCCCTCAATCCCCTTATCCTTCAGGAATTTATCCAAACCTTCTTATGATGATGAAGGATGAAGTTGAGAGAACGAACATGAGCGAGGAGGTTGTGGCAGAAATCATGAGGAGATTGAGAGATGAGGTTGTGAGGCAATGTGATCATCCCTGAGACTATATCAGTATGGAGAGGCACCCCTTCCTCTCTGACAGTGAATCCCTATCCATAATACCTCAGGTGCTCTGTTCTGTTCAAGTTACCCTGGGCCCAATCCCTACAGGCCTCCTGGGATCAGCCATGTTTGAAGTAGGGTGTGCTGTGTATATTTTAGCCTTGGGCTATCAATGACTTCTGGGCCTCCAGTACAAAAATGGGCCAACATCCCTGTTTGGAAGTCAAAATAAAAACCATTACAGTACTTTCTAGTAGCATACATTCAGTACTTGTGCTAGCATGCATTTAAGACACCTTGAAAATGCACAGAAAACAGATTTGGGGCTCCTTTTATTACGGTGCGCTAGCGTTTTTAGCGCACGCTACACCGCATGGTACGCTTCTAGAACTAATGCCAGCTCAATGCTGGCAGTAAGGTCTAGTGCGTGCGGCAATTCAGCGCACGCTATTCCGCAAGTTAAAGCCCTAAAGCAGCTTAGTAAAAGGATCCCTTAATGTGCATTAACCTATGAGTGAACAATTTTCATGCAATTAAAGATGAGGTTCATGAAACTTTTATTAATCCAAATTTGTGAAACAAGCCAGAAATAATAAATAAAAATCAGATTAAAAAGTTGAATTTGAAACAAAATGGGCTGGAAAACTTGCTTCCCTGTGCCCATTCCTTGTACTTTCCTTTGTTTGTTTTCAGAGAAAGACTAATGGCAATCTTTAACCCTCGAAACTCAAAATATGTAAGGGATTTTTGTTTAGTCAAACCAAAATGTGACAATAAGAAATAACAGAATAATCCAACTTGAACATTTTCCAGTGGTCAGCTGTTTTCCAAAGCAACTTGAAGAAAGCTAGTGAGAGCCTGCTGGATGTTCCAGCAGGGGGAGAAGCTATTATTTTCTTTTACCCCTTGATAGAAATGGCATATTCTCAATGTTTGCCTCAGACAGCTGGATATGAAATATGATTTACATTAGGTTAATACATTGAGTAAATTGAAATCAAAAGAGCAGCTGCTGTTTTCATTAAGCTCATGCTGGCAGTAGGAGGGATGGAGAAGGAGAGCAGGGAGGTGGAGAGGATCTGGGGAGGAAGGAGGGCCATTAGAAGTGAAAGAGCACTTGACACACAGCTGGGCTCTCTGTTTGCCTGCTGGCAAAAGGCAGTGAGCTGGCATAGAGTGTCTGGCACTTTTGTGACTGGTATTTAGAACAACCAAGATATGGACTGGCCCTCCATTGGGACGGCATTACACAGACTATGATCACAGACAGGACAGTAAAAAGCCATCTTCTTTGCCCAATTTACTTCTTCTGGCAGTGTCATGGGCTCTAGTTGATTTCTGACCATCCCATTACTTCTTTTTAACTAGGGATTCTCTATGCTTATCTCAAGCTGTAACTCCACTACATTTTTTGCTCTATTACTGCAACTGGGAGGTCATACTTTCCATGAAGAGATATTTTCTGATGTTACTCTAGGCCAGGGCTGCCCAAGTCCGGTCCTCGAGATCTACTGGCAGGCCAGGTTTTCAGGATATCCACAATGAATATGCATGAGAGAGATTTGCATACCAAGAAGGCAGTGCAGGCAAATCTCTCTCATACATATTCATTGTGGATATCCTGAAAACCTGGCCTGCCACTAGATCTCGAGGACCGGACTTGGGCAGCCCTGACTTAAAAGTTCTTTTCTATAATAGAATGTGATAGAGTGCCTGGAGTAAGCTCACCCCTTCACTGGATCACTTTAAGGGAGGCAGAGCTAGCCCGTCTGGCCAGGAAAGCAGATCTCGGGCAGAGACAGAATTAAAATCCCTAGAGTGGGAAGAAAAGGTGGAGACCTAGAACAGGAATGAAGGTTTTTTTCCTAGGGAATTCTCAGGAAGGGCTGCAGCGTCCGAAGATGGGCCTAGGAAGAAGGGAACTGACTCTGCATATGCCTCCACTACGTGTATGTGGCAATGACACTACAGTTTGAATATCAATTAGGGATATGCTTTTGGGGGCACAGTTATCAATGTGGGCTACAGATAAGATGTGTTATTTTACTACTAACTTGTACTATTTTAGCACAGCTTCCATTTTATGTTATAAGACCTAGGGCTCCTTTTACAAAGCCGCATTAGCGACTTTATCGCACGCAACTTTTTAGCGCACGCTAACCTCCGCGCTAGCCGAAAAACTACCGCCTGCTCAAGAGGAGGCGGTAGTGGCTAGTGTGGCCGACAAATTAGCACACGCTATTACCCGCATTAAACCGCTAACGCGTCTTCGTAAAAGGAGCCCCTAGTACTAATAATTGGGCTTAACAGTAAACATGACTTAACTACAGTACATATGAGGAACGTCTGACCAGACTACGCCTATATTCTCTCGAGGAGCGCAGAGAAAGGGGTGACATGGTAGAAATATTCAAATACATCATGGGTCATATTAAGGTGGAGGAAGAAATCTTTTTTCTTACAGGTCCCACGGCAACAAGAGAGCATTCCCTAAAACTTAAGGGGGGGAAGATTTCATAGTGACACCAGGAAATACTTCTTCACTGAATGGGTGATTGATCGTTGGAATAAATTTCCACGCCAGGTGGTCGAGGCCAGTAACATAGAAACATAGAAGATGACGGCAGAAAAGGGCTACAGCCCATCAAGTCTGCCCACTCTGCTTACCCACCCCCTGTCTATGCCCTAATGACCCAATTTCCTTATCTTGACCCTCGTAGGTATCCCACATGGGTATCCCATTTATTCTTAAAGTCTGGAACGCTGTCTGCCTCGATCACCTGCACTGGAAGCTTGTTCCAATGATCAACCACTCTCTCTGTGAAGAAATACTTTCTGGTGTCGCCATGAAATTTTCCGCCCCTGAGTTTGAGCGGGTGCCCTCTTGTGGCCGAGGGTCCCTTGAGAAAGAAAATATCATCTTCCACTTCGACACGTCCTGTGAGGTACTTAAATGTTTCGATCATGTCTCCCCTCCCTACGTTCCTCGAGAGTGTAGAGCTGCAATTTGTTCAGTCTCTCTTCGTACGAGAGACCCTTGAGCCCCGAGATCATCCTGGTGGCCGTCCACTGAACCGATTCAATTCTGCGCACATCTTTACTGTAATGTGGCCTCCAGAATTGCACACAGTACTCCAGATGAGGTCTCACCATGGCCCTGTACAATGGCATTATGACCTCAGGCTTTTGGCTGACAAAACTTCTATTGATACAACCCAATATCTGCCTTGCCTTAGATGAAGCCTTCTCCACTTGATTGGCAGTTTTCATGTTTGCACTAATGATTACTCCTAAATCTCGTTCTGCTGAAGTCCTAGTTAAAGTTTCTCCATTCAAGAAGTATGTCTTGCATGAGGTTCCGCTTCCGAGGTGCATGACCTTACATTTCTTAGCATTGAAGCCTAGCTGCCAGGTTGAGGACCAACTTTCCAGGTCCTGCGCCATATAATTCTGTAAACTGCATTCACTTACTATATTACATAGTTTGGTGTCATCGGCGAATAGTGTTATTTTACTGTGAAGCCCTTGAGTCAGATCCCCTATGAATATGTTGAAAAGGAGTGGACCCAGGACCGAGCCCTGCAGCACTCCACTGGTCACCTCCTATGTTTTAGAGAGGGTACCATTAACCACCACCCTCTGAAGTCTGCCACTCAGCCAATCATTGACCAATGCAGTTAGTGTCTCTCCTAACCCCATCGATTCCATCTTGCTTAGCAGCCTGCTGAAGTCCAGGTACACGACGTCCAAAGACTCTCCCAAGTCCAACTTTCTTGTTACCCAGTCAAAGAAGCTGATGAGATTGGATTGGCAGGACCTACCCTTGGTGAATCCATGCTGACTGGGATCCCGAAGATTCCCTTCATTCAAGATCGTGTCCAATTTGCTGTTAATTAGTGTTTCCATGAGTTTGCACACTATTGATGTGAGACTCACCGGTCTATAATTTGCAGCCTCTGCCCTGCAACCCTTTTTATGCAGAGGAACGACATTAGCTAATTTCCAGTCCAGGGGAACTTTCCCCTTACTTAGGGAGAGATTGAATAGCTCAGCCAACGGTTTCGCCAGGACATCGCTCAATTCTCTGAGCACTCTTGGGTGCAAATTGTCTGGTCCCATGGCTTTGTTCACCTTGAGTCTTGCCAGTTCACTGTAAACTTCACCTGGTGTGAACTTGAAATTCTGAAACGGGTCTTCTGTGCTTTGTGTTGCCTTCAACTGCGGTCCGTGTCCCGGTGCCTCACAGGTGAAGACTGAGCAGAAGTATTCATTCAGTAGTTTGGCTTTATCGGAATCTGCTTCCACATAACTTCCGTCCAGTCTTCTAAGGTGTACTATCCCGCTTGTGTTCCTTTTCTGTCACTAATATACCTGAAGAAGGATTTGTCCCCCTTTTTAATGTTTTTTGCCAGAATTTCTTCCACTCGAAGTTTTGCCTCCCTAACTGCCATTTTGACCGCTGTAGACCTGGTCCTATATTCTACCTTTGCCTCTCTTTTCTCCATGCGCTTGTAGTAGAGAAACACTTTTTTCTTCTCCTTAATGAGTGTACCAGACTTCAAAAGTCGCTGGGACAAACAGGTGGGAGTGCTACAAAGTTATGCATGAAAGAGGGGTACACCAGGGAGGGAGGGTTCTTAGTGGGCAGACTTGTTGGGCCGTCGGCCCTCTTCTGCCGTCATACTCTATGTTATGTTTCTATGTCAATAACTTCATCTTTTGGTTGGAGTGACTTAAAAATTTGGTACAAGTCAAGTTGATTGTTTTTTTAAATTGTTGTTTATTTATTTATTTTCAAATTAAATCACCAAGCATAACTTGTACAGAAAGCAATATTAGCTATTATATATACATCAAAGAATACATAAAGACCAAAGAAATAATAAATCTTAGTTAATTATGCTCAAGTCCTCAAGTAGGATCCAGGATAGTACTATTTAGTGAGAAAGTAAGAAAAGTTAACTAAACATACACTTTAAAGCATAATAATGGCTATAACACTGAGTAGAGGAGTTACATTCTAAACTAAACTAAACCTTAAGTTTATATACCGCATCATCTCCATAAAGATAGAGCTCGGCACGGTTTACAGGTAAATTCAATAAATGAGGGAAGGACATAAGAAATTAGAGGTTATGAAGAGGATAGCTAGCTTTACATTTTAAACAGATAGCTTTACGTTTTGGAGAAAAGCCAGGTTTTCAGAATAATTGGAATGAGCCTAGGTTCAGCAGCGGGGCAGGGAAGTTATTCCAAATCTCAGTGAATTTGAAGAAAAGGGATTTCCCTAATTTACCTGCATCATGACACCTTTAAACTAGGGGGAAAATAGTTTGAGTTTGTGGGCGGATCTGGTAGTGTCAGGTCTCGAAGAATTCCAGGATAGTGGAATTAAGGGAGGAAGAATGCCATGTAGGATCTTGAATATTAGGGAGGTACATTTAAAGTGAATCCTAGAAATTACCGGAAGCCAGTGAAGTTTTGACAGAAGCGGGGAAACATGGTCAAATTTGCTTTTTGCAAAGATCAACCTAGCCGCAGTGTTCTGGATCCGCTGAAGTCTTTGAAGATTTTTATTGGTTAGACTTAGATGGAATTACAATAGTCCAGTCTGGAAAGAATGATTGATTATACAAGGACAGCAAAACGTTGTTGGCGGAAGCAGGCTCTCACTTTCCTCAACATGTGAAGACTAAAAATACTTTTTTTTTTAACCAGAGAGTTGAGATGATCATTAAAGGAAAGTGTAGAGTCAATAATGATGCCCAAAACTTTGCTTGAGAATTTGATCTGCAGTGAGGGACAAGAAGGTAGTGGAATGAGCATGGGTAACTGATCTAATTTTGGGCCAAGCCAAAGTGGTTTTGTTTTGGACTCATTCAGCTTCATTTGTACAGAGAAGGCGCAGGATTGGAGTTCCTTAATCAATAGGGCTTAAGATTTTTCTACCTCCAGACGGGACAGCATCAAGAAAGAAGTCAACTGGTTTGGCTCAAAGAAAACATATTTAACAGTAAGGTAACACACTATACACTTACAAGGATGTCGTAAGTAAAAAGTAGCACCCAAAGCTACAACCCCCCGGTTTCGTCAAGTTGATTTAATGTATTTTAGCCTACAAATTAAAGGCTCCTTTTATCAAGCAATGTTAGAGCCTACCATGGGCCGGCGAGGTAAATGCTCTGATGCTCATTCAGTTCCTATGCGTGTCGGAGCATTTACCTCGTTGGTGTTAAGAAGTTTTAATGCACATTAAAATCTTTTATTAAAACAAATGTGTGAAACATACTAAAAAATAACAAACAAACTCCAAGAGTTGGGAAAACTGCTAAATAAATTTAATACAAACCAGACAATTTTACCCTGCGCACATTTTTTTTTAAAATTCTTTATTCATTTTCAAATTTACAATAAGTGTAACAATATATCCAAACAAATTAACAACAAATATAACACTTAATAATCATCAATGGTACAAATAATATGCTCTTATCTCCCACCCTTTCTTATCATATAATCAATACCTTATACAATATGTAACAACAAATTTATCCTCCCCTCCCCCCTCACAATCAAATTTGTAAATTTCCTTGTGCACATCCTTAATAACAGTTATCATCCCAATTTGAAATTCTCAAAAAGCAGATGACTGATCATTATAATTAATAATTATTCCCCTCTTTTATCAATCTGTGCTACTGAGCAATGCAAGCTAACCCCCCCCCCCCATCTTTTATAAAACCGTAGTGTGGTTTTTAGCGCCAGCCACAGCGGTAACAGCTTCAACGCTCATATGAATTCCATGAGCATTGGAGCTGTTACCACCATGGCTGGTGCTAAAAACCATGGTACAGTTTTGTAAAAAAAAAAAAAAAAAAGAGAAAGAGGTGAGGGGCAAATGCTGTGCCACCCATTTTATTTCTATGAGTGGCTCGGCATTTAGCTTGTGCTTTATTTTTTTAGCAGCTTGATAAAAATGGAGGTATAATCTTTGTACATTGCTCTAAAAATTAAAAGGCAGAATATATTCTATACTGATCATTCTTGCCATTATCTAACTAGCCAAAGAAAAATGAATTACCATCAGCCATAGCTCTGGAGAGCTATTCTGGTTTTATTTATGTATTACTTATGTATTAAGATTTATTAATGGTCTTTATGAAGAGATTCACTCAGGGCAGTGCACACCAAGCTTGATATAAACAACTTACATTATATTAAAAGCACAGCAATAATAACATGGCCAAATGCCAGTATAAAAACACAGTTAAAAACAATGAGATAAATCTGGAAATATTGCCATTAGTTTGCCTAATATGATTCCATAAACTACGTATATTTTAAGAATCTGTAACTGAACATGTAACTTTCTTCTGTGACATATTTCTCATGTACAGAGATTTTTTTGTGGCCCATTGGGGATGCATAAGAATGAAGGGCTGTGTGCAATCATTGCAGGGCCTCATTTGCATAAGTCAGTAGGGGCTGAAAATTGGGTTATGTATATAAAAACCCCACAGTCACTTGATAGTAGGGTTGAATGATTTCAATGCTGTTTGAAGAGCTGTTGATAAATTAATCTGTAATTTGTTGTGTTTCCATATATTCCAAATCCTTCATGATTAATTTTTCAAAGGTAGTAATTGTGGGATCAATTGAACCCAAGGAGGACAAGAGGATTTCAAATGTCATCTTGACAGGAAATCTTCCTGCGGTTGTTTTGTATCCGCTCCCCAAAAATGTACTTTCAATTTGTATTAATCATCAATTTATTATCCCTCAGATTCTGGGAAGGGGTAAAACGCGGACCTGACGGACCTCGCGGATCTAAACCTGCACGTCCTTAAAAATCTGAGGTCCGTGCCGCTTGTAGTTAGTTTCTGGCTCTGACAGACCTTGGTGACAATTTAGCGCTGCATAGGGAGGGAAAATTATTAGGATCCATCAGCGCTATAATGTTACCAAGGTCTGTCAGAGCCAGAGACTAGTGCTGGAACGGCTCTAAAACGAATCCTTTAAACTGGTTTCCTGCAGCCCCAGGTCCGCGGCTCTGACAGACCTTGATGACATTGTAGCGCTGAAGGATCCTAATACTTTTCCCTCCCTATGCTGAGATGGATCCGTCAGCGCTAAATTGTCACCGAAGTCTGTCAGAGCCAGAAACTAACTACAAGCAGCACGGACCTCAGATTTTTAAGGACGTGCGGGTTTAGATCCGTGAGATCCGTCAGGTCCGCGTTTTACCCTTTCCCCTCAGATTCCATCTACAAACAAAGAATCATCATGGGCATGATAAAGAAAGGAATCTCGAGTAGATCGGAGAAAGTTATAATGCCGCTTTATAGGGCAATGGTCAGACCACACTTGGAATACTGCGTCCAACATTGGTCTCCCTACCTAAAGAAGGATATAAAACTGCTGGAGAGGGTGCAGAGACGAGCAACAAAACTGGTGAAGGGTATGGAGAAACTGGAATACGAGGACAGACTTATAACACTAGGATTATTCTCCCTTGAGAAAAGGAGACTGCGTGGGGATATGATCGAGACCTTCAAAATACTGAAAGGAATCGACAAAATAGAGCAGAGAAGATTATTTACATTGTCCAATTTGACACGGACTAGAGGACATGTAATGAAGCTTAGGGGGGACAGGTTCAGGACTAATGTCAGGAAGTTCTGCTTCACTCAGAGAGTGGTTGACACCTGGAATGCCCTCCCAGATGAGATTATTGCGGAATCGACCGTCCTAGGCTTCAAGAGCAAACTAGATGCATATCTCCTTAAGAGAGGCATGTAAGGATATGGTGGACTATAAATTACGACAGGTGTACACCTGGCAGGGCCTCCGCGTGTGCGGATCGCCGGACTTGATGGACCGAAGGTCTGATCCGGAGATGGCATTTCTTATGTTCTTATGTTCTTAGACATGGTTCAACCTCCTGCAACTCAAGCTATACAATCTCTGATGGACTGAAGAAGCCACAAGAGAATTTGTAAGTTTATTTTCCCTCACTCTAGTCCTCCATGTTTACCAGCAGAAGAAGGGGCAGATGCATCTGAATGTTTTTTAGAGAAACTGGCCAGGAAAACAGAAAAAAAATCAACAAATGTATCATGGAACAGCAATTTCAGACAAGAATGCCAGAAAGCCACATTTTCAGAGAACAAGACAGTTTTACCCTACAAGAGGAAGGAGGAGGAAGAAGAAGAAGCAGAGGCAGAGGCAGAGGAAGATCCAGAAATCTCTCAAACCACCAAGCTTAGTGCTCCTTTTACTAAGCCGTGTTAGGGCTTTAATGCGCGGAATAGCGCGCGCTAGACCTTAAGGCCAGCATTGAGCTGGCGTTAGTTCTAGAAGCGTAGCACATGGTAATTTCCTGTGTGCGCTAAAAACGCTAGTGCACTTTAGTAAAAGGAGCCTTTAGTGAATAAAGCTCCCATTTTTAACATAACATAACATAATTATTTATTTATATACTGCATAAGCCTTACAGTTCTAAGCGGTTTACAAGGATATAGCAAATAAAATTTGTAACATAGGGAATAAAAGAATTGAAGAATTTTTAGTAACAGGAAAAGTTATTTTAAATTAGGATTGTCTTTCTGTCTCCCTTCCTCACTCTCTCTGTGTGTGCAAAGCAGCATTCCCTCCCCCTTCCATTTCCCTCCCCCCACATCAGTTCCCTGTGCAGCAGCATTAGCGTTTCCTCTACCCCCTTTCCCTTCCCACAGTCGCGACTACAAACGCAGACCCGAGTTCTTTGCCGCCCCCCCTTCCCTTCCCTTCCCGCGGGCCCGACTACACATGGCGATTCAAGCAGCGTGTGCAGCAGTGTTCACACGCTGCTTCGGGTCCTTCTACTGCCCTGATTTACTCTGGCACGTCCGGAGCAAATCAGGGAAGTAGAAGGGCCCGAAGCAGCGTGTGAAGACTGCTGCACACACTGCTTAAATCGCCAGTCGGGCCCGCGGGAAGGGAAGAGGGGGGGCGGCAAATGACTCGGGTCCCGGGCAGCGGAAAGTTGCTGGGCTCCTCGGTGGGGGCGCTGAGCGGCCGCGATCCCTCTCCTCCCAGACACCCCCCACCCCCAGAGGAACGGAGATCGGCGGCTACAGCCGCTGGCTTCGGCATCTTCTATCCACTGCGGCCAACCCTAGTGGAAACAGAAAGTTCTCCGAAGCAAGTGCGTCTCATCAGAGGAGCCGCCGCAGTGGCTTTAAACTGTAAAATAAATTTCAGCCGGTAGTGCTGCTTTTCGTAGATGGAGGTGTGCGATTTCCAATGTGTGTGGCCGCCGCATCGGCACTCTTGCTGGCCAAGTAAGGCTGGGGAGTCGCGCATGCGCACTCCTGCTAGGCCATGGACCTACATCTCAGATCAGGGAAAATGGAAGCACACAGTTGAGTGTGCATGCGCGGCTAGCGTTTTATTATTTCAGATATATGTTTTGGTTGGGGGGGGGGGTTTGCCAGAAATGTGGATAGAGTGGCATAGGCTTGGTCATATGATGACATATGTATATTGGTATTAGGTCCCTAGTATATGTCAAATTAGGATAAATCCAGTGCAAATTGTAACCTGTTAACTGTATATTAGAAACATAGAAACATAGAAAAAGACGGCAGATAAGGGACGCGGCCCATCTAGTCTGCCCACCCTGATGACCCTCCCCTATTTAACTCTGTGTAGAGATCCCATGTGACGATCCCATTTCTTAAAATCAGGCATGCTGCTTGCTTCGATCACCTGAAGTGGAAGTTTATTCCAGCGATCAACCACTCTTTCGGTGAAAAAGTATTTCCTGGTGTCGCCATGCAATTTCCCGCCCCTGATTTTCCACGTATGTCCTCTTGTCGCCGTCGGACCTTTGAAAAAGAAGATATCTTCTTCTACCTCGATACGGCCCGTGAGGTATTTGAATGTCTCAATCATGTCTCCCCTCTCTCTGCGTTCCTCGAGTGAGTATAGCCGTAATTTATCCAGACGTTCCTCGTACGGGAGATCCTTGAGCCCTGAGACCATCCGGGTGGCCATTCGCTGGACTGACTCAAGCCTCAGTACATCCTTGCGGTAATGAGGCCTCCAGAATTGTACGCAGTACTCCAGATGGTGCCTCACCATGGATCTATACAATGGCATAATGACTTCAGGCTTATGGCTGACGAAACTCCTACATATACATCCTATGATCTGCCTAGCCTTAGATGAAGCCCGCTCCACTTGATTGGCAGTCTTCATATCTTCGCTGATGATTACCCCTAAGTTCCGTTCTGCAACAGTCCTTGCTAGGATCTCGCCATTTAGGGTGTACGTCTCGCATGGATTCTGACTGCCAAGGTGCATGACTTTGCATTTTTTGGCATTGAAACTCAGTTGCCAGGTCCTAGACCATTGTTCCAGTAGGAGTAGGTCGTGTATCATATTGTCCGTTGTGCTCTTGCCTATTATATTACATAGTTTGGCGTCATTAGCGAATAACGTTATTTTACCTCGAAGCCCCTCAGCCAAGTCCCTTATAAAAATATTGAAAAGGATCGGGCCCAAGACCGAGCCATGCGGCACTCCGCTGATCACTGCCATCGTTACGGAGGGGGTGCCATTCACCACCACCCTCTGAAGTCTACCACCAAGCCAGTCTCCAACCCATTTTGTCAAAGTGTCACCTAATCCTATAAAACTCATTTTGCACAACAACCTGCGGTGTGGGACACTATCAAATGCTTTGCTGAAGTCCAAGTATACAATGTCTAAGGATTCTCCAACATCGAGCTTCCCCGTCACCCAGTCAAAGAAGCTGATCAAGTTGGATTGGCAGGATTTCCCCTTGGTAAATCCATGTTGACGGGGATCCCGTAGATTCTCCACGTCCAGGATCTTATCTAATTGGTGTTTGATTAGAGTTTCCATTAGTTTGCTCACTATTGATGTGAGACTCACTGGTCTGTAGTTCTCAGCCTCCGTCCTGCAACCTTTTTTGTGGAGTGGAATGATGTTAGCCGTTTTCCAGTCCAACGGGACTCTACCTGTACTAAGGGAGAGATTGAAGAGCGCGGATAGTGGCTCCGTCAGGATGTCCCTTAATTCCCTGAGCACCCTGGGGTGTAGGTTGTCTGGCCCCATTGCTTTGTTAACCTTGAGTTTTGACAGCTCACAGTAGACACTGCTTGTTGTAAACTTGAAATTACTAAACGGGTCTACTGAGCCATTCTTTTTCTGTAGCTGAGGGCCAGATCCCGGTGCCTCGCGGGTGAAGACTGAACAGAAGTATTCGTTTAACAATTCAGCTTTTTCCGAGTCAGCTTCTACGTAGTTCCCGTCTGGTTTCCTAAGGCATACTATACCGCTTGTGTTTCGGTTTCTGTCGCTAATATACCTGAAGAAGGATTTATCGCCCTTCTTGATGTTCTTTGCTAAAGTTTCTTCCATTCGGAATTTGGCCTCTCTAACTGCTGTTTTGACGGCTCTTGTCCTAGCCAAATAGACTTCTCTAGAGTCCTGAGATCCTGTATGTTTGTAAGAGATGAACGCTTTTTTCTTCTCTTTTATGAGGTCCGAGATCTCCGCAGAGAACCATTGTGGCTTATTGTTCCTGCGCCGTTTACTCACTGATTTTATATAGCGGTTGGTTGCCTCCTGAATGGTAGCTTTCAGAGTTGACCACAGTTCTTCTACGTTATCTTCCTGCTCGGTTTTGTAGCGCTTGATGGATGAAATCCCCCATACCCTCAAAATTGGCGTTCTTGAAGCTAAAGACCTTGGTCAATGTGTTAGTTTTGGCGAAACCCTTACTGAGATTGAACCATACCATGTTGTGGTCACTGGAGGCCAACTTGTCGCCCACTGAGACCCCAGTGACACTTTCGCCATTGGTAAATAATAGGTCCGGTATTGCTTGTTCCCTTGTTGGCTCCAATACCAGTTGCCTCAGTTTGGCTCCCTTCATAGAGTTCAATAGTCTCCTGCTGCTGCTGGATGTAGAGGAAAGTGTGTTCCAATCCACATCAGGCATACTGAAGTCTCCTAATAACACTGTATCCCCACGTAAGGTGATATTCTCTATGTCACCGATTAATTCCATATCCAGGTCATCCTGTTGCCTTGGGGGTCTGTATATTATGCCAAGATACAGGCATTTGTCATTCCCCCTGGCCAAATTTACCCAAAGGGATTCCCCTGTGTACCTGATATCTGTGATTCTGGTGACTTTAATACCATCCTTAGTGTATATTGCTACACCTCCTCCCATTCTGCCCTTCCTGTCTTGGCGAAGTAGGTTGTATCCTGGTATGACCATGTCCCACCTGTGGGAGTCTGTGAGCCAGGTCTCAGATATCGCCACCACATCCAGGTCAGCGTTCCTCATTTCAGTCTCTAGTTCCAGGATCTTGTTGCCCAAACTGTGGGCATTGATGTACATAGCCCTCCATGTAGTATGTTTGCTATGCCTCCCTGGGGCTGTTCCTGCTTGAGCTACATGGACCTTTTCAGTACTAATTGTAGTTTGTGTACTTTCCCTAGACCCAGTATTACAATGTGTACCTACCCCGGATTCGGAAGTGTGTGTATTCTGTGGGGGAATAACCGCTTGAGCTATTTAATTCTTTTAGTACAGCTTGCAATGTGTGTACCCTCCCTAGACCCAGAGTTACAATGTGAACCTACCCCAGACTTAAAAATGTGTGTACTCATCCCAGTCCCAGACCCAGAATTGCCTACCTCAGTCTCAGAAAAGTATTGGCAGCATAGCTCGTCAGATAGGTTGTTTGTGCTTGTACCCTCTCCCAACTTACCTAGTTTAAAGCCTTGTGAAGTAGGCGGGCCAGTCGGTGTCCAAGGACGTTCTTCCCTCTTCTAGTCAGGTGTAGCCCGTCTGGTCCCTGTAGTCCTAGTAGTGTCTCTCCATGTTGCAGGAACCCGAAGTTCATCTCCTTGCACCAATCTCACAGCCAGTTGTTAGCCCTCTGGATGCGATCCTCCCTGGCTCTGCCCTTGCCCCTTACAGGGAGGATCGAGAAGAAGACCACCTGTGCATCCATCCTCCTCAGCTTCTCACCCAGGGCTCTGAAGTCTGCCGGTATGCTATCCTGGGTGCTCCTGGCGGTGTCGTTTTTTCCGACGTGGATGAGAATCATGGGGAAATGTTTAACCTGTAACCCACTCTGAGCTCTTTGGGGAAGAAAATGAATTAAATAAATTAAATAAATAAATAGGCATTGTTAGGGGAAGGTATGGGGTAGTTCATTTCCCCAAATATTGCAGGTTATAATGCTGAATTGGATCTCCCTCTCGCACTGGCAGTATGATTTTGTTGCCTTTGATCGTGCCCCCCTCCCCCCACTAATTAAGCTACATTAAGCAATCCATAAATATTTAATTACACAAATAAATAAAAGCTTTGATGGGCATGCCTACTATAGTGCTAGCTAGCATTTGTGGATTATAATTCTAAAAGCAGGTAAAGAGATTTTAGGTTTAAAAAAAGCTAGATTTTTATCAGCGAAGTTCCTGACAATCTGTCATTTGGGAGAGGCAGAGGACAAGAGAGGGAAGAAGTGAATAAGGCAACATTAGGCGAATGAATAGGAAAAACACAGAGACTCACTTGCACAATACAGCAGGAAAGGAAGGCAAAGTCATTTTTTCAGGTTAATAATAGCCCTTCAGAACCGATACTGGGCGTGGTGGAACAGTGCACACCATAGTTATATGACAAGGAAAATAGTGGCGTGCCCAAGATCACACAGAGAATCAGCAGGAAAAGAGAATTTGAACTCTCAGTCTCGGTCATGCTCTTCTGTCACCGCTGATTGTTCTAAGCACTGGAGCCCACTTCTTCCCTTCCCATTGGATTTATGCAGCATCACGCAGCTCTTTTTAACAAAGTAACTCATTGCCAGACAATCAATTTTCTGCCCTTAGCTGCTTTCAGATTTCCAGAGGTGTGCTTTTTACACTGACGGATTATCTCTTTTCACTTTTCTTGTAAAAGAAACAAGTCCAATAAAGCGCTGTGGGGGAATTAAGCCAGTCCTTGCAAGATCCCGTGGTCTCCTTGCTGGTTATCATTGTTATGACTTCCAGGGTTCCCCCCCCCCATAACTCATGGGTTATGAAGGAGAAAGAGAAAGCATCTGACTAGGGTGGGGTTACAGGAAAGATACAGACATGTACTGTTCGATTTCAGGACTGAGTAAACAGTGCAGTCTCACAAGGCACAAGGGAGGCAGGGATGCCAAAATTACTTCTTGTCCACTGTCTTCTCTTCTTGGCTGTGGCGCAGCGGGCAGTTCAGCGGTGCCAGGGGGCATATTACACAGGGCATGAATTCTGACTTGCTATGTTCCTGACTCTGGCCCATATGCACAAAACTCATCATGCATTTAACGATTGTTGTTAAACCAGTTTTAACTGGTTTAGCGACAAAGTATTGCATCTATCATTGCCCAAAACAGCAAATCACGGTCTTTTCCATGGTTTGTAGCAGCCTCTGACAATCATATGTAAATACATTACAATGAACTCATCAATATTAAAATGAGCATTCTGATTGATGCACAAAATGAAGCGCTGAAATTTCCAACAGGTCTGGAGGTGCCAGTAGCATTAAAAAAAAGCACTGTAAGAACAGCTTTTTCTTTTTTTTTTTTTTTTGAATGGGCATATATTGTAAGAATATGTCCAGGGCACAATTTAGACATTTGGGGCTAGACCAGTTTTAACAATGAATAAGTGCCAAAAAGGTACCTAAACTTCCCAGATGATCACTAGAAGGATGAAGGCATGACCCCCCACACATACCCATTGTGGTCACAGACCCTCTCCCACACCCCAAGGGTAGAGTGGAAAGAGTAGATGTGAATCACTAGTTCACTCTTTCCAAAAATACTAGGACTAGGGGACATACAATGAAGCTACTAAGTAGTAGATTTAAAACAAACTGGAGAAAATATTTCTTCATACGTGTAATTAAACTCTGGAATTTGTTAGCAGAAAATGTGCTGAAATCAGTTAGCTTAGCGGAGTTTAAAAAAGGTTTGGATACTTTACTAAAAGAGAAGTCCACAGGCCATTATTGAGATGGCTTGGGGAAATCCACTGCTTATTCCTAGGATAAGCAGCATAGAATCTGTTTTGCTACTTGGGATCTAACTAGGTTGGCCACTGTTGGAAACAGAATACTGGGCTTGATGGACCTTTGGTCTGTCTCAGTATGCCAATTCTTATGTTCTTATGAATGAAACAGTACATACTTGCCTGTATTATAGCTTCAGATATTATGGCCAGTCCTAATAGAGTAGCAAGTAGGTTCCTGGAGTAGCCTGGTAGGTAGTGCGGTAAATAATAGAGATGGGGACTCAGGTCCATACTTCACTCTAACCACCACACTTACAGTGGAATTTGTGAGCCTTCCAAACCCCATCCTAATCCCACTGTACCCACAAATAGGTGTCACCTGCAAGCATAAGGGCTATTGTTGTGGTGTACTGTTGGGTACAGTGAGTTTTGGAGGGCTTACCTTACAATATAAGAAGTGTACCTGGGACTTTTTAAGTGCAGTTTACTGAATTGCTGCTTAGGGTGTCCCATTGCTCTACTAGGATGCCTGTGTGGCCAGTGTACTATGGTAAGAATGCTGGACCTCAGTGGTATAGTAAGGGTGAGCGGCACCTGGGGCGCTGGCACCCCCCATGCCCTTTTCCCCGCCCCCCCCCACCACACGTGCTCCCCCTTCCCTTTCCTCACACCTTTTTAACTTCTCCGGCGTGAGCAGCATGCCCACATCAGTGTTGGCTCGCCCTTTGACGTCACTTCCTGGACACGGGTCCCAGAAGTGATGGCAGCAACCGCCAGGAAAGTATAAAAGATACGGGGGAAGACAAGGGGCAGGCGCAGGCGGCAAGGAGAGGAGTGGAGGGGCGGAGGGGAAGAGGGATGCCGCACCCTTAGCAAGACAGCATCCGGGGCGGACCACCTTCCTCCACTACTGGCCCTTCCTACATCTCAATAGCTTGTTCTGTGAGTTTTTAAACAGAAGAAAACAAAGAAACAGAAGGAAAACACTGGGCAAAATACTTCAGCGTACACAAGTGGACAGAACGCTGCTTAAAAGGAGCACTTCTTAATAGCAGGAAAAGCCGCAGCACTCAACTAACCTGCAAAGGCACTGTGGTCACTCAGAAAGCAATTAGATGCTCTCCTGAGGGAAATAGAAAATTAAAACAAATGAGTCTCAATGGGCCTCAATGGCTTCTGCCTATGTCTTATTTCAGCTGCCTTTATATTCTAATAAGTTTGATGTAAATCTACTGATGTCTGCCTCATTATCTGTTACAGCAGCCTCCAGGATGCTCAACCTCACCTATATATCTCATTCCAATGAAGCACAGCAGCTGGAGACCAGTTGCCCCTCTGCCCTCAGCTGACCTCTGACAAGACTCAGCCCTTTGTATGAGAATTTCCAAGCCGTGCTTCAGGATATACCAGGCTCCTTTCATATTTACAGCAGTGATATTAACTATAAACCTCTGAATATCTGTTTACCTGTGTCATGTGCCAGGCCTGGCCTCTGTCCATCTGCAGGTGCCTACAGGTTCATTCAGGCCTCTAGATTAACCACACTAGAAACTGCACATAATCAGTTTTACAAGCCCCAACATGGTGTAATTGCATGTTCTCAGCTGGGCATAAGCATGAGGATGAGGATTAAACACCTCTGGTGCTTCAGGAGTTTGGACCTGTGCCTAATTAAAGGTGGTTCAGCAAATATGCAAGGAGGTGATTTTAGAAAGGCTAGAAACCATTTGCATGTGTAAAAAACTGATTTACATATGTGTGATGAAGTGTATAGGAAACTATCATTACTAGCCAATACTGTGTCTGAAGTGATTACAGATTGTTCTGCCTTTTTGTTCAATACATGCCAATTCATTGACAATATTTGCCTATACACAAGTCAGACAGTGTTGGCTAGATCTTGTGACTCCTGAGGCAAGCATTTATCGCCGAAGCACAGATCTGTGTTGAGTCTGCCAATATTTTCATGTGTATCGCAAAATTTTTTTTCCTGTATGTAATTGAATTAGGCAATCTGTCTTTGCATTTTATTGGGTTTGAAAAATATTTTATCATTATTGTTTTGTGGTCTGTTAATAAATAGCATTTTATGTATGTTTAATAATAATAATTTATTTTTATATACTGCCTAACCAGTAGTTCATAGTGGTTTACACAATAGGTACTCAACATACAATATAATAATAACATCATACATAATAAAATTCTAAGTAACTAATTCAAGCATTAAAACTAATGAATAAGGAAAACACAATATAAACTAAAATAAGTATAGATTAAAAGATTAAAAGTACATTATAACTACATGATAATATAAAAATCAATAATGTATATTATATTGTTTAAATAAGTGGGTTTTAAGATCTTTTCGAAATTGATAGTAAGTAAGAAATGGAGAAACAAGAAGATTCAAATATGAATTCATTAATCCTGCTTAGATGCTAAGGTCCTATCTAAAAAATTTTTTGTAACGACATGCATTTGCTGAAGGAAAATAAAACCAACCAGATCTACGTATATTTTTCTTAGAAATAAAAAAATTAAAATGAGAAACAAGGTAAGCTGGTGCTAAGCCAAATAAAACTTTAAAAAAATGCATCCAAATTAATTGGTCCTCCCCTTTTATTTATTTATAATTCTTTATGATTTTCATTATAAACCAATAATCACATTAGTGAACAAAAAATATGTCAAGTCCACATCAAGGGGAACACATAGGGCCTGATTCCATAAATGGTACCTACAAATTAGGAGCTAGGTAGTGTGGTGCTTAAGTGTGCTTAACCACATTTCTTCCCCATCATGTTTGGCTGCTTATATGGTTGGCATGGTGATGACTTCACAACCAGCATTTAAACATTTTTTTTCAAGATGGTGTCTGATCAGGATGTCATCTACATTACTCCTATTTTTCTGTTTTGTGTTCTGTTTGGATTGTTTACTTCATTATTTTCTAATTTGCTTTATTTTAAGTCTTTCATTGTTTTATTAGTACAATTTTTAATATCTCTAATGATCTGAGAAAATATTAATAATGATTTTGGCCATTCGAATACTACCATACAAGATCGTTAACGTTTTGCTTAGTAGAGGCCCTACTACCAGCATTGGTGAAATTTGGAAAGATCACAGCTGATTTCACCCCTCCTTCCAGCCGAGGATCGACGCTGTACCTGAGAGCGAGACACTAATGTTCCGTGCTAATTTTTCATTTTTGGCTGCCTGATAGTGGCTTCGTGGAGTCTGCTAACATTATTGGTCACACCATGAAGAACGCTGAATTCACTCATCCATACCAGGCCTGAATTTAGGATGCTACAACCCCTATAGCCTGTTTCTGGTGCTGTTGAGGATGGAGGATGGTGTCTTTTCTGGCGATGTGGCTGCGGATTCAGGGATCGGACAGCAGTTGGGCCCCACCTCTGCTGTTTGTTGTTTCACTGTGATGCTGGTGCGGAGGCAATGGGGAGATTCCTGAGGGAGGAGATGAGTGCTTTAGCTGTGATGCCTTGAACTGGCAAGGAAGGCCAATTTTGCATCGTGACCTCGGCTAACACCTAACTCTCAGCTGCTGAGGAGATGATCTTGCCTGATTCAGTGACATTGATTTGATTTTTATTTACTCTGTCTTGGTTGTTTTGGTTTTGGTTTAATTTTTGCTATTTTGTTTTTTTGTTTTATTCCTTCTGGGGTTGTTTATGAATCTGGGTTTCTTTTTTCTTTTGTTATATCTTTAGTATGTAAGTAAATGTTTATTCAGGTGCTTTAGCTAGATTGTGAGCCTTTTGGACAGACAGGGAAGTTCCAAGCGCCTAATATTAGATATTTAATTGTTTGTGAACCGTTGTGAACTTCGAAGAGGTACCAGCAGTATACAAATAAAAATTGTATTGTATATTATCAGTCAAGATGCCTTCCCCTCCTCATAATGCTGCACAGCCCCCCCCCACACTCGCAGTATGTGACAACAAAATCATTTAACAAAACTTCACTTGTCTTTTGCCATTTGTGTGTTTCATGCAGGATCAGTGGCATAGTTGATGGGAGTGCCAGAGCTTCTCTGCCCTGCCCCACCATCCCTGCCCCCCACCCCATACTTCTGTAGACCTTCGCTAGCGTGAGCAACGTCTCCTGCCTGTTGCTTGTGCCAGCCTGGTTCCCTCTTAATCACTTCCGGGCCAAGGGATCAGGAAGTGATGTCAGAGGGAAATCCAAAGCTTGTGCGAAGAGCATGCTGGAGAAAAGCCACTTACACGGGTGAAGATTTGTAAGTACCGGTGTGTGTGTGTGTGAGAGGGAGAGAACAAGTGGAGGGGGAGCGAGGATGGGGGCCCACCTTACTGGGTGCCTCCTACCCTTACTACACCACTTTGCAGGATCTCTTCTGAAGGTGCGAGGGTAATTTATACTTTACATCAGTGCTATCTAGATTCTCTGTCAAGACCGAATGTGGAGGCACTGAGTTCTTCTTTCTATAGTTGCTTTGGTATAGAAAGTGAAAGTCTATCAGAAGTTGGGGTTACCAGAAACAACTGCTATAGCAAGGCATTTAAAAGTAGATCTGTTTCCCATCACACTTTGACAAATAGCTTCCACCTTATTTTTAATCCATGCATTACACCTCCGGTACATGTTTCTCTAATAGACTTTGAGGACACAGAGTTGAAATATACCTCCTTGAAACTGAGAGTAGATATAATTAGGTTTGCACCTGTAACCCCTGTGAAACGAGAGGACTTGGCTGTGGCTTAATGCTGCTTGAATACTTCATTACAACTGTAGCTTTATGGCTATATGCCTGTGAGCAACATAGTGGAGATGTGCACATGCAAAAAACGTTGGTTCTGGGTTCATCTTCTTCAGACTTTTTCCTGATTTTCAGGCAATTGTTTCTATTCATTTTAGACCCTTTTTAATAAAACATTTTTAATATGCAAATCAGCTGTATGCACACTAATTAATAAATTGATTTTGTGCACATCGCTCCCAATCCTGCCCTAGCCCCACCCCCAATCCCGCCCCCAATTTCTTTCAATCATTTTTCATGTACACATATCTTATTAATTCATAATGGTAACCATAAAAAAATGTTTTAAACCCACAAAGCACACTGTACGCAGAGAAAATGTTAATTATCATATTTGGGGGGTTTTCAAAGATGTCAAGGCAGATGACCTTAAAATATGCAATGTCACCTCAATAACTATAGAAAAATAGACAAATATAGTGCAAAATATAGACAGTAGATATAAATTCTCAAAACTGACACATTTTGATCACTAAATTGAAAATAAAATCATTTTTCCTACCTTTGTTGTCTGGTGATTTCATGAGTCTCTGGTTGCAATTCCTTCTCACTGTGCATCCAATATTTCTTTCTTTCTTTCGCCCCCATCCCCTTTGGGTCCAGGTCTCTCTCTTTCTTTCTCCAGCCCCATCCCCTTTGGGTCTAGGTCTCTTTTTTCCCTCCGTTACCCTCCTCAGATCCAGTGTCAGTTATCCTTTGTACCTTTGTTCCAGGTCTCCCTCTCTCTCCCTCCTCTGTTATGATCTTGCCTCTCTCTGCTCTTCCTCAGGGTCTCTCCCCCTCTGTCTGCACCTCCCATAATCCTGCATCTGCCTCCTGTCTTTCCCCTTTGGTCCAGGCCTTTCTCTAGTCTTTCTTCTGCTTACAACCCCTCCTTTCTCTACCTCTTTCTCTCTTTCCTTCCTTACTCCCTCCTTCCTATGTCCCCCTCACTGCCTTCCAGCCTTTGTCCCACCCCCTCCCCCAAAGCCAGCCAGCTTGCCTGCCTGCCTACTTCCCTCCCTCCCTACTGCGCCAAAGCCAGCCAGCCAGCCTGTCTATCTCCCTCCAGTGCCGAAGCCTGGCCTACCGCCGATTCAACCCCCCCCCCCGGTCCGCCACTGCTGCCCTGCATGCTGCTTCCCACCCGCTGCCCGCTGCAATTGAAGGAAAGGAAGGTCCAGGTGCTGGCCTACAAACCTTCTTCCTGACATCAATTCTGATGTCAGAGAGGAAGTTCCTGGCCAGCCAGGCAGTGATTGGCTAGCCCGGAACTTCCTCTCCGACGTCAGAATTGATGTCGGGAAGAAGGTTTGTAGGACGATGCCTGGACCTTCCTTTCTTTCAGTTGCAGCGGGCGGCGGGTGGGTGTTGAACTGGCAGTAGGCCAGGCTTCACCGCTGGAGGGAGGGAGGCAGACAGGTAGGCAGGCTGGCTTTGGCGCAGTAGGGAGGGAGGGCGGGGAAGTGATTGCTTGTCCCGTTGTCCCCACGCACAGCTTAGAGATGCTGTTTCTGAAAATGGGACATTTCGGCATCCCAAAGCTGTGCATGGGGACAACGGGACAGGGGATCTAAAAACAGGATGATCCCATTCAAAATGGGACGTATTGTCACATTATGGATGGGGAACAGGCATGGAAGCTTTAACCAAATAGTGTACTCACTTTAGTAAGCTAGAATTAAAATATGTGCTGGGATTTGAACCTATGACCTCTAGAAGATGGGAACAGGGCTTTGAGCCGCAGCAGCTTCCACTAATATCTTTCTTCCTCACATCTGATATGATAGCTTAGGGATCTGCTAAGCTATGATCTTCTCAGGTATTTTTACCGTCACATGGCTAGGATCACTAAGTTCTCATGATAGGAACCCCCACAACCAAAAGGAAGTGGCTGTGGCAAATCAAGATAAAGCCCTGTGCTAATCTTCCAGAGGTTATGGGATCAAATCCCAGCATATATTTTAATTGTGGCATTCTGCCTTGCAGGCGCACCTTGATGATCTCACAATGAGGTCAGCATTGTGCAGCTGCACACCTTCATTTGCAATGAAGTTGAAGGTGCCATGCTAAGGTCTGTATCTGTTTTTTCTGTTTTTAAGCTTTTGCAAATGAAGTTATGTATGCAACCTATATATTTTTTTTTTCATGTGCTTTCTTTGCTCTCAAGAGTGAGTTGATTGGAGCACCGTTTAGTCAGAAAAAAAGGGTAGCTTTTTAGCAAGAAACCTAAAGCTGTGTTTTTCATGGATCTTTTCTTCTAATTAGCAAATAGCATTTCTGTTTGTCCACAAAAATAGAAGGTTTTGTATGCAATATATCTGTTTTGATGTGCCCTGCTTATGTGGTGCCTTATTAAATGTATTTTGAGCTTAATAAAGCAAAAATAAAAACCCAGAGAGCTATTTAGCAGATTGCATTAAGGACGTTCAAACTGTGCCTAAGTTCCATCCATAGGTCTATCTGAAGCCCAAACTATGCTCAAAAGTAGACCTCTTTTACAATGCCTATAGGCCCTAGTTTTACAATTACTATGCAACATGCTAGCTCAATGTATAGCACACTGGTTAAACCTACAACCTTCTACCCTAATGTTGCTGGTTCAAATCCCAGTCACTCTCTCTGATGGAAGATAAATATATAAAAGCATTAAACATATCCAATTCCCACTATCACAATTATAATGAAACACACCATAAAATCGCCATTCTGATAATGTCATAAGAACATAAGAATTGCAGCTGTTGGGTCAGACCAGTGATCCATCGTGCCCAGCAGTCCGCTCACGCAGCGGTCCTTGGTCAAAGACCAGTGCCCTAACTGAGACTAGCCCTACCTGCGTACGTTCTGGTTCAGCAGGAACTTGTCTAACTTTGTCTTGAATCCCTGGAGTGTGCTTTCCCCTACGACAGACTCCGGAAGAGTGTTCCAGTTTTCTACCACTCTCTGAGTGAAGAAGAACTTTCTTACATTCGTACGGAATCTATCCCCTTTCAATTTTAGAGAATGCCCTCTCGTTCTCCCTACCTTGGAGAGGGTGAACAACCTGACATCTACTAAGTCTATTCCCTTCAGTACCTTGAATGTTTCAATCATGTCCCCTCTCAATCTCCTCTGTTGGAGGGAGAAAAGGCTCAGTTTCTCTAATCTTTCACTATACGGCAACTCCTCCAGCCCCTTAACCATCTTAGTCGCCCTTCTCTGGACCTTTCAAGTAGCATCATGTCCTTCTTCATGTACGTTGACCAGTGCTGGACGCAGTACTCCAGGTGAGGGCACATCATGGCCCGGTACAGCGGCATGATAACCTTCTGCGATCTGTTTGTGATTCCCTTCTTTATCATTCCTTTTTTGCTGCCGCCGCACATTACGTGGACGGCTTCATCGACTTGTCGATCATAACTCCCAAGTCTCTTTCCTGGGAGGTCTCTCCAAGTACCGCCCCAGATATCCTGTATTCATGCATGAGATTTTTGTTACCTACATGCATCACTTTACACTTATCCATGTTGAACCTCATCTGCCATGTCGATACCCATTCCTCGAGCCTGATTATGTCACGTTGCAGATCTTCGCAATCCCCCTGTGTTTTCACTACTCTGAACAACTTTGTATCGTCTGCAAATTTAATCACCTCACTCGTCGTGCCTATATCCAGATCATTTATAAAGATGTTGAAGAGCACAGGTCCAAGCACCGAGCCCTGCGGCACCCCACTGGTGACGCTCTTCCAGTCCGAGTATTGTCCATTTACCTCCACTCTCTGCTTCCTATGATCCAGCCAGTTTTTAATCCACATGAGTATTTCACCCTCGATTCCATGGCTCGCAATTTTCCGAAGTAGTCATTCATGCGGAACCTTGTCAAATGCCTTCTGAAAATCCAGATATATATAATAATAATAAAATATTATAACATTAAGGACATTGTTTGGACGTCTAAATCTCACCTAAAACCTGATTCCCTAAGGACGCCTACAAAGTTAACGTCTAAACAGTGCTGAGTGCGATTCTATCTTGGACACACTTTGCAGAATCAGGGCCAAAATGTGCACTAACCTAGTGATCTGGAAAAGTCTTTCTGTGCAGGCTGCTTTTACTGAATACTAACTGAATGCACTGTTTCAGCCCCATGAGGATAGTTTCAAGTTTCATTTGTATTTGATATACCTTCCATTGTGAAAGCCATCTGAGTAGTTCACACAATTGGTTCACAAACTAATCAAGTACTCTAAGAGACAGATTCTCTAATATTGCCAGAAAAATCCAACGGGCTGCTATCATGGCTGTTATAATAATGATTTTATAATAACGATTTTAAAAAGATGAATCATTCTAAAAAATCGAACATGCAAATGAGGTTCATGGAGTTTCATGAAGGGTTGCTAAATTTACATGTGATGAGTCGCTGCTGATAGTAATCAGCACATGTGCAGAATATACCATGAAAAGAGGCCAGGAAATGCAATGCTGCAATCATCATCTTCAGGTCTTATCGCATATCTTCTCATCAGGATACCATGAAAAGCGCAAGGATAAGAACCACCATCCATACTGCCATCCACTATTATAACGCATGGCTCTCAAATGCCTATAATTCATGGGCTTTTGAATTTTGTAATTTTTTTACGTCAAATTTTATCATGAGCCACAGCCAGAAACACGTACTTGAGATGCAATTTTCACAGTATCGGCACCCCTGGAGCAGTCGGTGATTTTATGGTTGCTAAAAGCTGGCACCATGCTTGGGGAATCACACAGAGATGACAGAGAATCGCCTGGAGTGCTCCTTTAAATACTGATAAGCCCATTTTACTACCATTTTAATATTAATAACCTCATTGTACTATATTTGCATGGCAGAGTCAAAAATCTCAGAAAAGACCGCAGTGAGCTATTTTGATAGCGGCTGACTGGAACAGATTTAGCGACCATCGTTTAAGGAACAGTAAGTTCTGAGAATCTTCCTCTGAGTATTTTTCCCTATCAGTCCTGGAAGGCTTATAATCTAACTAAGGTACCTGAGGCGATGGAGTGTTAGGTGACTTGCCCAGGGTCACAGGGAGCAGCAGCAGGCTCAAACCCACAATCTCAGGGTACTGAGGTAGCAGCTCTAACCACTAGGCCTTTTCTCCTTGTTGGAACAGAGCCTGGACAGTCTCAGAATTTAGCCAGATAGGACAGGAGAGTTTGTGCTGTTCTAGCCAATACAATTTTCTGGATAGCAGACTGAATATTGCCATTATCTGAATGAGTTCTGGCGCTCACTGGCTTATTCAGATATTCAACACTGGCCGCTATCTGGATAGTGACACAGAATATCAGAATTTATTATTTTTTTTTAATCACCACAGTTGGCATTTAAAAAACAATACTGATTACAGTGGCTGAATATTAACCAGTCAAAAGTCACAATTTGTTTGGTGAACTCTTATTCTCTCTATTCTAGTGGACCAACAGGCTAACTGTATTACTTCACCTCTCTGCAGATATATTATCCTGCCTGCCTTCCAATCCATCATTTTTCTTGACAACTCTACATCTTTGAAAGCAAACAGTGCCACGCCATCATTATAATGTGGCTCATTACACTCATAATAATAACCAACGGTACAGACCCTTCTATCCTTCTCCTTCATTTATCCAATGTCATATAACCTAGCCTATCTTCCACTATTTGTATTGTTACTATTATCATGATTTGTACTGATCAAAAGAAGACAATATATGACCTTCAGGTCAAAATTGGCCTATTACATCATTTTATTCTGACTACCATACTTAGAATTCTATAAATATATTGCCTAGCTTGCTGCCATGCTCCTCTGGCAATCCCATCATTAAAACTGAATAAAAAGCAAGTTTCAATACATCATGAAAGACTTTGATGATGTTGTTGATAGGGCATTCCTAGAACTATGTGGAATTATTTCCCTTCATTTTTGTGCCAAACCATGCCCCTTCCTGATGAAAGGAGTGTAGCTCTCAAAATCTCCTAACTGTATTATTAGTCCAAGATAAAGGCTTCACCTACATCGTTTTGGTGACCTTTGTCATAAAATGGTAGGTTGCCAAATGTACTTTTCTATGCAGCTGCAGGAGGAATATTCTGCCCTTTTGTAAAATACTGGCTTATATATTTTGGCCATGCAAATGTATAACTGCTGTGATTAAGACAATTAAAATGTGAATAGCGCTTATAAAATGACTGCCCTTATGTTTTCTTATTATTTCATATGATCTTATAATAATAATAATAACAGTTTATATACCACAATACCGTTAAGTTCTATGCAGTTTACAATAGATTAAGCGAGGTACAAATTGATTGAATTTAAGAGGGGGGAAGAGGAGAGTTAATAGGACCGGAAATGCGTTGTTGAGGAGAAAGAGGAATCACTATGGAGGAGAAAGAAGATGAGTGGGTCAGTTGTCTAGATACTTTAGGAACAGTTGAGATTTTAGACGTTTTCTGAATTCCTCATAAGTACTGGGCGAAAACAGTTGATCTAGGTCTTTACCCCACAATGCTGCTTGATGTGAAAGAAGGTGTTCAAGGTGTTTTTTCAGTTTACAACCTCTAACTGGGGGGGAAACGAAGTAGGAATGAGAGCTTCTCTTATGGAACCTGTGAAGCACTCTAGGTGATTAGCAAATATGCAAACCTTTTAAAATAAATAACTTCCAGTCATTACAGTGACAGCTCTAAATATAGCCATCAATGTCAGCTCCATCCAGAATTTGACTTCATTGGACTACTAAATCTGTGTGCATCATCCTGAGGTCCTGACCAGCCCAGAAAATGGAAGACTGGCTTAGAACTCAAACTCTTGTTTTCTTCATGGCAGTGTTCTTATAGCAATGTCAAGAAGACATGGGCCAGCCCTACAAATCTGTACTTTTAACTTATTGTAATTGAAAACCCTAGAGGCCGGTCTTTTATTTTAAAAGACCGCCACATCTAGAGTTCAAGTATTCAGGGTCCACAATAAGTAAATTCAATGCATATTCCCCAAAATGATCAAAGTGGTGATGAATCTACATTGAACTTTCTCTATTTTCCCCCCAGATTCACTGGGGAAATATAATTACATTTCTGTAGTAATTCAGGAGGAAAGTTTTATAAAACTCATTGAAATCAACGTGGGACTTCATATTTGCAGTACATCTCTATTGGGGGAGGGGGGGGGAAGAAAAAACTGTAGAGGAGTTGCTTTTAAAAAAGTTGAAATTAATGGCTTGAACAGTAACATTTTCAATTTCATGCAGGGTGAATATTACAACTTGCTGTGTGTACATTTGAAATATGGCACAGCACTGATAAAATGTTCAGAAGAACTCCAGGATCTTAAATTGTCATGTTTATGGGCACTATGGCATCTTTACAAGAACTTTGTTTCAATAATTACAACTTTTATAACATCTTTTATTTTTTTACATTCCTTTCCTCTTAATTATCCCTGTCTTTGGCTCTCCCTTGCAAAATATGGGCTCTTTTTATCAAGCAGTGGTAGAGTGTTTTACTGCAGGCCAGTGAGGAAAATGCTCTGACGCTCAAAGGAATTGAATGAGCGTTGAAGCATTTACCTCACCGGTCTGCGGTAAAACGCACTACAGCTGCTTGATAAAAGGAAACCTATGTTAGTAAGATTTAATTCAGCTTTTGGCTTCCTTGCAGCCTAGAGAAATTTCTGAAAAGTTCTAGATAACTTGAAAATAATTGTTTGCAAAACGCCTTTGACATCAAAATGTTTTGAAGAATTTGTTTTCTTCCAAGGGATGTAATAAACTATAAATTGTTGCTCTAAACTTAAGTACTAAGGGGTTCTTATACTAAGCTGCAGTAAAAATTGGCCATAGTGTTTCCTTAAGGCTAATTTTATTGTGGCCGTAAAAAACCCTGATTGACTATTTATTTAATTAATGGCCATGTACTAATGTTCAAACAAGAAAAGGAAGTATAACTTGCCTTACAAAGGAAACCAATACAAAAAAAGGGCAAGTGTGATGTCCAATCCAGCCAAACAAATCTTTATTGTGTAAATGCAATAATGTACAATCCCAACTAGGATCCAAGTTTTGGCAGAATAAACTGCCTTCTTCAAGGGACAAACATTACGCTACAGCCAGTACTGGTGTTTCTCTTTGTGCCCCCAAACAGTGCATGAGATCTTCTTTAATCTGAGTTTGAAATTTCTTCTATCAAGTGATATTTGTTTATTTATTTCTTCATTTGTTTAGCCCATCCTCCCAAAAGAGCCCAGAATGGGTTACTGGAATACATATGCAGTAACACTTTCACTCTGATTGATGCATAAATGTCAAGTTCAATGATAGCAAAACAGCACAGGTCCTGCAATAAATCCAAACTGAAGGAAAAAGCCTCAGACATGGGCCCTCCCACCTCCACTAAAGAGTGGTGTTACTTAAAGGTGGTTGAGTGATCACCTCATCGGCAAAAAACCTTCATTAGAATTAAAATTGAAAAAGACTGTGCTGTATTGTTGAGGACATGAAACAAGATAGATGAAAATAATATCAACTTATCTTCAGCTGATCGGTATACCGACAGTGTCTAACGTTTCACAAATATGCTGCTTCAGGGTGTGACATGACCGATCAGACTTCAAAAATGGATTTATTGCAGGGCCTGTGCTGTTTTGCTATCATTGAACTTGACATTTATGCATCAATCAGAGTGAAAATGTTAATGCATATTATATTGTTTTTTCATTATATCTGAGTTATTTGGCTATATATTTACAGGAGGACATATACAGTATAGTCGACAAATATGGACAAGACATATTTGGAAAGCGAGTGGTACAATGACTGAGTTATGGTAAATAGAGAACATCTGAGATACACTAGGTAATTATACATGCCATAGTAAATATAAACATTACATTACATTAGTGTCTTCTATCCTACCAATACCTTTCAGTTCTAGGCGATTTACAAGAGTTGGCCTGGGCATTTCCAGGGAGAATACATGGTTAATAGATGTAGTGTGCGTCGGGATCTGTGGAGGGTCGATCAGGTTTAGTTAGATCATTTGATAAATTTCTTGAATAGAAAAGTTTTAAGTTCTTTCCTGAATGTTTTGCAGTTGGGCGTCATAGTCAGCAGATTGGAGAGGTGATGGTCTTGTTTTGCTGCTCTGGTGGTTAATAGTCCGTTGTATATTTTTTTGCTTTGTATACCTTTGAATGTGGGGGTGGGGGGTGAAATGTGCATGAGTTCTCCTTGGTCTGGATGTATTGTTCCTGATTAGGAGGTTGCTCAGATAGCTTGGTCCATTTCCATTTAGGGCTTTGAATAGGGTGCAGTAGAATTTGTATTGTATGCGTGCTTGTACTGGAAGCCAGTGTGAATCTCGGAAAGCAGTGGTGATGTGGTCATATTTTTTCAGTGAGTAAATCAGCCTAAGAGCTGTATTTTGGACTGTTTGTAATTGTTTTAGCATGTTGGTTGGGCATGACAGGTATAGGATATTACAATAGTCCAGGAGTCATAGGATTAGTGCTTGTACCAAGAATTTGAATTGTTCGTTGTTAAAGTATTTTCAGATTTGCCTTAAGTGCATGACTTTTGGATCGTTTTGCTGATTTGAAGTTGCATGGTGATGCCTTTTCTATCATTATTCCCAGCAGTTTTAGATTGGGTTGCATGGGGTATGTGATGGAGACTATTTCTAGGTTTGTTATGATTGGGTTTTTGTTTTTTTTCTAAAAGTAAGAAATTGGTTTTGTCTTGATTCAGCTTTAATTTGTGGTCTCTCATCCATTTTTACACTGTTTCTAGTGCAGTGTGTAGTTTGTTCGTGGTGTTGGCGTTGGTTTGGTCAAAAGGCAGGAGGATGGTGATGTCATCTGCATAGCTGTATGAAGTTATGCTTATTTCATCTAAGCATGTGCCAAGTGTGGCTATGTAAAGGTTGAAGAGTGTTGGAGATAGTGGGGAGCCTTGGGGGACTCCGCAGGGATTGTTTCAGGATTCTGACTGTTCCTTGTTTGTTTTAACTCTGTATTTTCTTGAGCGGAGGAATCCTTCAAACCAATTGTGGCTTTTGCCTGTGATTCCTATTGCCTCCAATGTTTGTAGTAGGATATTGTGATCTACTAGGTCAAATGCCGCTGTGAGATAGAGTTGTATGAGTAGCATTTTTTTGCTTTTACTTAGGTGTTTGGCTGTATCTGGGAGGGAGATTAGTAGTGTTTCTGTGCTGTAGTTGCCTCTGAAGCCTGATTGTGAGGGGTGGAATAAATTGTGGTTTTCTAAGTATTCGGTAAGAAGTTTTGCTACGAGGCCTTCCATTAGCTTGATGTAAAAGCGGTATAGAAGCTATAGGTCTGTAATTGGATGGCTGATCTGTAGCTCCCTTTGGATCTTTCAGGATAGGGGTTATGATGATTTTGGATAGATCTTGTGAAAATTGGCCCTCTGTTAGCATGTAACTGATCCATCGCATGAGGTGGGTGCAGAATTTAGTGCTGGCTGCTTTTAACAGATATGGGGGGCAGTGGTTGAGGTCGCAGGCTGCATGATTGTATTTGTTGTAGAGTCTTTCTAGGTCGGGCTATTATAAGTTTGGGAAGTCTGACCAGTTTCTGTCTGCTGCGTAGGCCTCTTTTTCTATGAGAGGTAGTGAGATTTCGTCAAGATGGCTTGGGGTCCCGGTGAAAGTGTTTCTGGCTGTTGAGATTTTGTTTCTGAAGAATTCAGCCAGTTGGTTTCCTGTGGGGAGAGGGGCGGTTTTGGTGGCTAGGTAGGGTTTGGTGTCTGTGAGCTCCTTTAGTAGTTTGAAAAGTTTTTTGGTGTCTTGGATTTCCGAGATACTCTAATTAACTATGCATGCTTTGGTGGGGAACTTAGTGTTATGGCCTAGTTTATTTCATCTGAGATCATATGACAGCTTGCTCTTCAGAATCTTTTGCTCCGCTACCACATATCTTATTTTAAGTGCATCTCCCAACAATAAACTGAAAACCTTCAAAATGAGGTCGTCAGCGGCAATAATTTCTACAGGTTTCTTGCAGCTGCCCATTTCATATACTAATGTTGCCATTAAGCACATGATCATTTTTTATAATTACTATGGGAGCACTTACCAGCCCTCATAAAAAAAAAGAAAGAAACATATTTAGTGCATTGTTAGCATGCACACATGGTTTATGGATTTCCAGAAATTTGTCCAAAACTTTTCTAAACCTAGTAATACTAACTACTTTTACTACATCCTCTGGCAATGTACTGAGTGACAAAAAAAAAAGTTTTCTCCTATGTAACCCTTTTGTCAGTCCGAATTGTCTTTAGAGGGTTATTATATATATCGGGGCACACCTTGAGGAAGATAACACTGACCTACAGGGTTATTTTCACTAGATACAATACTGGGGCCAGGTGAGAACTAGTACATCTGGGGGCTATTGGGAAATGAATGTACACTCTCTAATCTTTACCAACAATAACTCAGTCTTGGACAGAATTGGGATTCTGAACCAAGAGGATTACTAAAAATATATTCAAGAAAGCAGGATAAATCTAAACAATAGTAAGGCCAAGCAAACATAACAGATACGATAATTTAATTCTCCCAAGAACTCCCAATTCCCCAAGAGACTCCACTTTCACGCCTTCTCTCTTGAAAACCTCTTAAAGCATGACTAAACATCGATGTGATCATAGATGCAGTTCCCTCAGGCTTTCTGTCCCTTCATATTTTACAGGACTAGGGCTCCCTGTTGCTCTTTTGTACTTTAAAGCTACTTTCTCCCTCCAGGGAATTATAGAAGCTTAAACCATCCCCGTCACTTCTCACTCTTTATTTATTTAGTTCATTTCTAGTCTGCCTATATCTAGATGGATTCCAATCAAAATATATATAAAACAACATATATACAAAGAAATAAAACACACAACACAACTTCTCTGGGTTAGCCAAAGACCTTAATCCCCTTACAGAATAGCACAGTGGATGGGGAACCAGAACCCAAAGATATAGGATTTCAAATGGGGCTTCATACCAGTACAATACTGGTTTCCCTCCCAAACGGGCTTCCTCATACAATTACCTCACTAGTTAGGAGAGCCTCCTGGAACAAGAAGGGTTACAAAGAGATCGCAATTCAAAATTTTAATAGCACCACTAGAGGTCTCTACTTCTCTCTTAAAATATCAGGGGGTTTTACTTTTTTTTTTTTGGGGGGGGGGGGTTACATTTATTTACTTTGAAATGGACTGTTTGGTAGCTTTATACCATGTCCCTTTGGTGTCTGTAATTTTTGAAAGAATAAACAATTGATTCATGTTTATCTGTTCCATTCTTCTCAGGTTTTTTTTTTTTAAATTATTTATTTATCATATTTTCCATAAAAATATCAAGTATCCACTTGTACAGAAAGATAGAGTTATCTAAAGAACATAAAATACAAAATTTTGTTGTATTTAACACTATCAAAAAGAAATATAGCTTAACTCCAGCTCAAGTCCACAAATCATAGATCCAAGAAGTAATAACAGCGAGCATTAAAATATAAAGAAAAAGAAACAGGAAATTCAGGAAATTTAGTCAGCTGAAAAGTATCCAAATTAATTCAATGAGCTCTCATGATGTCCCTGCATTCAGGCGCGCAGCCGACAAGAAGGTAGTCAGTTGAGTAGGGTCAAAGAAAACGTATTTTTGCTTTTGATATATTATCACACATTTACATGGGTGTCTTAAAAAGAAAGAAGCTCCAAGAGCAATCACTCCCGGTTTTAAGATCAAAAATTCTCGACGTCGTTTTTGGGTTTCTCGTGCCAGGTCAGGGAACATTTGTATTTTGTGTCCCAAGAATTCTTTTAATTTATTTTTAAAGTAAAGTCTTAATAACCATTGTTTATCAGGTGCCAAGGCAACTGTAAGAAGTAGAGTTGCTGGTGTCACGGTTTCCCTGTCTGATTGTTCCAAAATTGTCGAAATGTCTAATAACTTTTGGTCCATTGGTAATTCCTTTGATTTTGAATGTTGTCCTTCTTCCCTTCGTATAGGCAAATAGTAGACCTGGGTAAACGGCGGCAGCAGTTCTTTTGAAATTCCCAATATCTCTACCATATATCGTTTCAACATATCTCGCGGAGGTATTGTTCCCACTCTGGGAAAGTTAATTAGTCTGAGATTGTTATTGCGAGAAATATTGTCCAATGCTTCCAATTTCCTTCTCAAATTTGTATTATCTCGCATTAATGTTTCTGTTAACTCAGGATTTTATAGACTCTATCACATCTCCCCTCAGCCATCTTTTCTCCAAAGTGAAGAGCTCTTTCAACATAGTAGAGTCATTCTATCCCCTTTATCATTTTGGTTGCCCTTCTTTTTCTAAGTCCCTATATCTTTTCTGAGATGCAATGACTGGACTTGCATATGATACTCAAAGTGCAGTCACACCCTAATGAAATACAGAGGCATTTTAATATTATTTATTTTATTATCAATCTTTTTCCTAATAATTCTTAACATTCTGTTTTGCCTAGATCCTTTTCCTGAGTGGTGACTCCAAATCTTCAACCTATTTTTGTGTAACTATTATAAGTGTCACACTTCCCTGTGGGCCTCATTTTATACCTGTCCGCATTACGTTTCATCTGCCTTTTGAATGGCTAGCCTTTAAGTCTTGCAAAGTCCTCCTGATGCTTTCTCTGCAAATCTTGCTTCTTTTTCTTTTGTCTTTTGTAAGGCACAACATGTCATTTTCACCCTGGAAAATTATCCTGAACTTCAATGAAGTGTTACTACAGGATATGTTTTTGGAGGAACCTCTCTTTAGGGAATTAGATGCTTTCGAAGATCACATCAATCTCTGGGAAGAAGTTGTCCAGTTAAGTAACAGACTTGTGAAAATGAATCTTCATGCCACAAGCCGCACACTTGAGGGATATATTCACCCGCGCAGGGCATAGGTCAGTAGATCTACAGTTTTTGAAGAGACTAATCAGGACCCCTGAAGAAGACCACAAAGGTCAAAACACGGACCGTGTTGGGTCCTCTTCATAGACCAAAGTTGTGGATGTTCTTCATTGTTTTATAATTGTGAACCATTTCATGCTCTAATAAAGCCAACATCAGACTCCACAGTCGTTTTGTTTTGGACAACCCAGAGGTCAACATATTAACAAAGTTCCAAAGATGTTCTTAGATGATTATAGGTTCCGCAGTAGAGGTTTCCATTGTGGGCCGGTGAGGTAAATGCTCCAGCACTCATAGGAATTCTATGAGTATTGGAGCATTTACCTCACAAACCCACGGTAGAAACCTCTACCGCAGCTATGTAAAAAAACTAGCATTTATTTATTTTTAAAAGTTTATATACCGCATATAACCTAGGCGATTCACATACAAATTTGACAATACAGACATAGTGGTTATAAAGGCAAATCATACCTAACTTTAGAATAACATCAGAGTACATAAACCAAATCCTTGACCTATTGCAAGTCACAACTCTCAATCTCAGTCAAATCCCATCACATAAATGCATTGACAAACAAGTATAATTTTTAATATGCTGTGGAGAAATTCTGAATAAATGTTCATTGGATCTGATGATCCTTTTGATTAATACATTAAAGAAAGTAGACATACTTAAAAGAGCAATTAGATAAGGAAACAGGAAACCTGAAAGAGAAAGATCTTTACATTGGAATGCGCCTGGATGATATCGCCCCTCCCCCCTTTTTACAAAAGTGTAGCATGGTTTTTTGTGCCGGCCACGGCAATAACAGCATCGACGCTCAGCAATTCTATGAGTGCTGGAGCTGTTACCATCGCGGCCGGCACTAAAAACTGCACTACGCTTTTGTAAAAGGGGGGTAATAAAAATCATGAAAGATTTAGGAAAGAAAAACAAATTAAGTGATTATAAGAACTTATAAATGGGATTATAAGAATTTATAAATAATTTTGTATACTCCTGGAATAAGTCTAACAAATTTACATTTTTTTAGAAATAAAAAAAGAAAATATAATAATTGACAAAGTAAAAATGAAAGGAACATAAGAATAGCCTTACTGGATCAGAGCAAACGTCCATCAAGCCCAGTAGCCCGTCCCCACGGTGGCCAATCCAGGTCACTAGTACCTGGCCAAAACCCAAAGAGTAGCAACATTCTATGCTACTGATCCAGGGCAAGCAGTGGCTTCCCCCATGTCTTTCTCAATAACAGACTATGAACTTTTCCTTCAAGAAATTGTCCAAACCCTTCTTAAAAACTAGCTACGCTATCTGCTCTTACTAGAACCTCTGGCAATGAGTTCCAGAGCTTAGCTATTCTCTTAGTGAAAAAATATTTCCTCCTATTGGTTTTAAAAGTATTTCCCTGTAACTTCATTGAGTGTCCCCTAGTCTCTGTAATTTTTCACTCCATTCAGGATTTTGTAGACTTCAATCATATCTCCCCTCAGCCGTCTCTTTTCCAAGCTAAAGAGCCCTAACCTTTTTAGTCTTTCCTCATACTAGAAGAGTTCCAGCCCCTTTATCATCTTGGTTGCTCTTCTTTGAACATTTTCCAGTGACGCTATATGTTTCTTGAGATAAGGAGACCAGAATTGAATACAATACTCCAGGTGAGTGAAAAAAGAAAAGAGAACTATTGAATTAAGATAGGAATAGAAAAAGGTTCAGGAGCGACTCAAAAGGACAGTATGATACATCAGCCTTCATTTGAAACTCTCCTCAACACAGTACATTAAAAACAAAATTTTGGATGGAGAAGATTTGGAAAAAGAAACTTTTATTAGATATGCTCAAAAGATTTATATCAGAACAGAAAAAGACTTTTACCCCACAAGAGGGAGAGGGAGACCAAAGAGGCTCTTTTTTCAGTTCTTTAGCCAATAGCAAACTTGTGTAATAAAAAACTAGGGATACAGAGGCAGAAAAAAATATTGTTTGTTTAGTTTCCTGTGCCATTTTCAATGTATATTGTTTTGTTTTTATAAATATCCATTTTGTTTTATTTTTAGAATTATTTTGAGGGTATAATTGGACAGGAACAACACGGAAGAATCAGGAATCAAGCCCAGAGGTCTGGCAGAAATGTTCAAAACTCCCCTGTGCTGGTTTCTGCTGAGCCAAGATTACCAGAAATACCAGAAGTTTGAAAGTACACCAAAGGGAGAAGGGCATCTTACCAGATGGGAGGGAAGTGGAAGAGGAGATACCAAACTCTAAGAAGGAGGGAGGGGACAGGGCAGGGAGAGATGCTAGACCACAGATGGGAGAGAGTGGAAGAGATTACCACCCTTAAAATTGTGCTACCCTGGGCAGCTGCTTAGTTCACCTAGTGCTAGGGTTGTCCCTAATTCTACTCATTGAAATTAGTGTTGTAGGTCCCATAATGCATCCAGAAGAGGTTAGCAAAACTCCAGGACTAGTCTAAAATCTCCTTCCTAGAACTGAATTACTTGGAAGATCTAGATAGTGGCTCATCACCAGTAAGTATGTGGGGGTGAAACTGGATCAGCAGAATGTCTGTTAACATAGATAAGAACATTTCTGAATGCAAAATCTCATTGTAATACGATCATGATACTTTTCAGTTTAGAGAGGAAGGTAGAAGAATTCATGACTGTCCAAAGAGCAAAAAAGGCTATTAAATAATTGTTAGGATGTACGTAATTATTGAAAAATGATACTGTTGATTTTTTTTAAATGGTGGAAGATATAGATAGAAGGCGACAAAATCAATAGGAAATTTGCCTAGGGAGGAGAACACTGACTGTGAAACTTCATTGCTCTGAATGAGAACTCTTGTGATTTGCAGCTAGAGAATGACATAGGAACACATTTTTCCGCATCTCTGCGGGATTTCACTTTACCGTCCCATCCCAGGAAGTTCTTTTCCTGTCCCTGCCCCATTCCTGCAAGCTCTGTCCTCATCTGGACAAGCCACAAACACTTTAAAATCATATGTGTCCGAAGCTTGTGCGGTTAAGGCAGAGCTTACAGGAATAGAGCAGGGGCAGTGACAAAACTCACGGGGACGGGACGGAGAAATTGAGTTCCTGCGGGGACAGGGAAAAAGTAGTCCCCCTGTGATTCTCTGTTTGTAGCTCCTTCATTTCCCCCCATTTAATGATCACTGAGAGCATCACAGGAGATGAACGTTGGTTATGAAGCTTTGAATAGCTATGAGTACAGAGAACGATCCTTGCTCTGCCTCAAAAAGCAATGGCATAAGGTGAATGTAGCAAGAGATCTATAGAATAATTAATAGTCATTTAAGTGAATTACAATATTTCTCTGCTAATTTCAGTCATCTAATTAGTGAGAATTCTCCATGGTCATATCAACTGTATTCTACAGGCTTGTTTATTAGATGCCTGGAGTTAATTTGTTGTCCTAGACTTAGGTGTTCTTTAGGTCAGGTGGTAGAACAGTACTGTAGGTGATTGTAATCCATTTCAACTGGTAATTATGCTAGAAATTGCTAATATAAGCTGTTTTCAGTTAATTACTTTCAGCATATGCTAATACTCCCCAATTGTCTCTGTAAGTATTGAGCACACTCTGTCCAGCTGCACAGTATCAATTCATGGCAGCAACTAGGGGTAAGAGAATGACTACAGCAGGGTAGAACAAATGACTGAAATCCAAGCCCAGATCAGCAATAAATGAAGAACCAAGTAAAGAAAAGTGTTGTTCGCCTCCTACCATCCAGGCTAGGGGAGAGGGCAAAGAGAGAAAGAGGAGCAGGAATCAAGGTGAGAGAGGGAATTAGAAGTGGGGAAAAAGGACAGGGAAGGAATGAGACGCAAATATGCTTGCCTGCCGTATTGACTCAAAACTCTAGTTTATAGCTTATTATTTCTATTTCACTTTTATCCGAAGTGGATTACAGATGTTTATGTTTTATTAGAACTTGTTATACCACTTCAGCATATGACAGATCTAAGCGGTTTACCATACAAATATTTTATGAAAGGAACTCCATTAAAGATAGGAAAGTAAAGAGATAACATACATAAAGCACAATGTTATGAGAGGTTTTTTTTTTTAAAGGTTTCTATGCAGACCCAAATGTCCACTATCTATCACACTCCCCAAGAGTCATGCTGCTGAATTGAGTTCAATCAATAAATATGGGAAATATCTGATAAGGATATGTCAGTTCCAAATGACTCCTTAAAATAGAAGGTTTTAAGCCTAGTTTTGAATGCCGTTGTGGTTACTTCTAATCTAATATCCTGTGGTAGATGATTCCATAATTACAAAGTTAGTCAGGGGCACTGTTCAGGCAATTAGGCCTGATGGGCCGCCGCGGGTGCGGACCGCTGGGCAAGATGGACCTCTGGGCTGCCCCAGCGGAAGCAACTTCTTATGTTCTTATAATTGGAGACCAATGAAATAAAAGGCTTTATTTCTTGTAGATTCCTGTTTGGCCCTCTTTGCTGAAGGAAATATCACCTTAAAATCCTGCATTGATCTCAACATTCTGCTAGGAGAGTAAGGTATTATTAAAGAACTAGCCCATCACATTAACGGGTGCTAGAATAGATGTGTAAACTTTTAGCACAATGGGGCACTGAGGCCATTCTTTCTTTGCTTCCTGCTTCCCCTGTCCAGCAGTAGCCCTTTTCCCTTCCTTGTAGCTCCCCCCTGTCTATCAGCACCCCTTCCCTGCTTCCCCTGTTTAGCAGTAGCCCTTCTCTCTTCCTTTTACCTCCCCATGTCCAGTAGCACCCCTTCCCTGCTCTCTGTGAGATCTATAGCTATACCAGTCTGGAGAGTTGCTAAAGAGAAACACCAACGGGCCCCCCGAAGGGACTGCATGCGCTGATAGAAATGACCCTGGGAAAACCCAGAAGTTGGGAAGGTAGCAGCCCCCCCGCCCCAGGCGGTGTCGGGCGCCGTCCTCCGGCAGGCAGGGAACTTTAGAGTCCGTCAGAGTCTGAACTAACTTAACTAACTCCTCTCCAAACACAAAAGACCTCCTAAAGGGAAATTTTGTGAGTTTAGTCTTGGATGCCACATCCGCCGACCAAGCGTGCAGCTACAAGGTACGACGGGCGGCCATGCCAAAAGCCATAGACTTGGCGGACATCCGCACCAAGTCATAGAGGGCATCCGAGAGGAAAGAGGCTGTTATCTCAATCTTCATCACCTCTTGTTCCACCAAGGATCAATCATCAGACTCACAGTCAAGAACACGCTCGGCCCACCGAAACACGGCCTGAGCCATGAGTCCCCCCCCCCAAAATAGCTGCCTAGACCCCCAAGGCAGAGACATTAAAATTCTGTTTAAGTATGGTGTCCAACTTACGTTCCAAAGAGTCCCATAAGGCAGAACTGTATGGCATTTAACAATAGCTGAGACCACCGCGTCCACCACTGGCGACTTCAAGGTAGCCTTATCCTCCTCTGGGATGGAATACAAACGAGCCATGGAGCGTGTAAACCAAAACGGTGCCTCCGACATATTCTACTGCGCCAGGATAATATCCCGAAAATTCTGATGCATAGGAAAAGAGCGGGACACAGAGCGGATCCCCCTTAGAAGAGGGTCCCCCACATGTGGGGTTTAGAAGGAGCCTCCTCAAAACCCAACACAGAGGAGACATGCTGAATCAAATCTGGGAGCTCGTCTCTCTGAAAAAGGTGCACCACAGACGCCTCCTCGCCGGCAGATGGAAAAGCCGAGGCCCCGCTACCAGCGGCCATCCCCTCAACAGGATCCTGGAGGTCCAGGTCCTCCTCAAGGTCAACACGCTCCTCAGACCACAAGCTTTTGTCTTAGGCCACCTGCGGATTCTTGGACAAGGAAGGAGGAGGAGGGAGTGCTAAAGGAGTAGAGGGGGCAGAGCCGCAGGGGGCTTGCAATCACAGGTCTCCCGGCCGCCTGAAAATACGCTCTAAATAAAGCAAAAATTAAATCAGGGGAAAAAACCTCTGGCGGCCCCGGCTGAAACCTCCCCTGTTTTTCCAATACAGGGGAAAGGTCGCCTGAGCCTGGAAACAAGATGGAGGGCCCTCCCACCCAAAACGGCAAAGATCCCGCTAAAAACGAGCCATTCATGACCTGTAGTGGCTGGGAAGTCCGAACTGACCCAGTCGCTAAAGCAGGCAAGCTGGCATCAGCTGTGAGGGAATCCCCAGCCTCTTCGGCGGTAAGGGAATACTTTTCACCCTTACCGTCAGCGGCTGAGGAAATCCCTCCGTGGGTGGCGAGGAAAGCCTGGGCTTCCCCGCTGTCAGCTGCTGACTCGTGAGGCACTTTCGGCGGGGAGCCCTGGCTGCCGGCACCCATTGCTGCTATTGCTGCTCCTCCACTGCTCCGGGCTGCACAGCGTCTGCATAGGCCGGCCGCGAGTGCCTCGCATCTGGAGCACAATGAGCATTTTTTCCCTTGTAAAGTGCTCATTGCTCCATATGCGACCTAACTAAAGAAAAGTGCCATTTAGTTAAAAAGTACAGTAATTTACAGCAAATTTAAAGGGAAAGCAACCTTTCAGACCGGCACTGCCTCAGGATTTTTTTTTTTCTTCACAGAACAGACTCCACTGGCTCTCAAAGCAATATGCCTTACTTGAATTTGGGGCAAGGCTTACTGCTGAGGCACCTCTAAAATAATGTTGGGGAGGTGGAGGAAGTGAGGAGGGGGGGGAGGCACCCAGCACGAGACCCACCGGGTTTGACACCCCGAGGTCAGACAGACCCCCAAACAGGGCTCACCCAAGCTTAATCCGGCACCAAAAAGGGGATAAGAAGCCCTAAATAAATTCCAACAGCTTACTAAGGGAGATGGGTACAACTCACTGACACCTGCTGGAGACTGAGAGCAGACTGATGGAATAAGGGGGAGTCACCTATTATGTACAATTTCAAAGTTTTGTCTCAGTCTCCACCTGCTGGTCATAATGAAATATATACCCATCTGTAAGACCTATAGCTATACCAGTCTGGAGAGTTGCTAAAGAATACAAAATGTCTGGGCAATATAGGGACTTAAAAGTTACTCTTTTTTTTTTTTAATTCTTTATTGATTTTCCAAACTTCAATAGTATAATACACAAATATGTCACAAATAATAAGTCAATAAAAGCACATTTAACTTACAAATATACATAACCAATCATTTTCACCCACCCGATGAATATTCAATAAAACACAGAAGCATAGATTTTCCCAATAACCTTACCCTATTCAAATTAGTAATCTCCTCCCATCTTCCCACCCATCCCAAATGTAAATATTCAAAGATCAAATTAGGACAGAAATAGCCCCCCCCCCTTCCCTGGATGTGTACGAAAATAAACAAAAACTGACTCACAATCAAAGACCTACTATAGTGAAGTAATATACAATGTCATATGTCAGTGAATTACGATTCCAATATGTTATTAATCCTATCCCATATTGACCTCCAAAAGTTAAGTATCAAAGGGACCTAGGTACTAACCTTTGCTAAGCTTTTGCACCTAATGCACATTAACCCTTTAATTGGCAGGTGGTGAAATGGCTGCTTTATCTAACTTGATGTTGAACGAGAGCAACAGTGCCAAGTAACAGGCATTTGGAGATGCAGATCTCCCATAAGAGCTATAGAAAACACGCTGCTTCTGAGCAACAATGCCAAATAAAGGGTTAACAGCCAAAATTAAGGCATTCACAGAACTTTGTAGAAGGCAGCCATGCAGTTAAAGCAGAATTAATTAGTTACAGCTCTGGAGATATAACTCTATTGCGTTATCTGCCACATTAGCAGTTTATGCATGGTAACTACCTCTGTATTAATTCCAAGGCACAGTCCTCCATTACCCCTGGCCATACCATATCCAATAGGAATTTCTGCATTTGGGTTTTAATACAGCAGTTAGCATTAGCAAACAGTTTGCATTACATTAACTGTTAAAACATTGCCATGCATTTAGCATGCATTACAAGCCACATTAAATAGCTCTTAAGTAAGATATTGGTTTTATTGTTTACTGGGGGATGGGGGATATGAAAACACAACCTGCAAAGAGTAATAAGCTCTTTTTCAAATAACAGTGAAGTTGTGCATAGTTCTACTGGTAAATTAATTTAGAACTACATTTTGCTAGACTATATTTTTGCCTTCCCAGCTCACAGGGCTTTGAACACAGCCTGTAATACTTTAAAGCCTATCAGATTGATTTTATTAATCTTGAGGATTTGTTGTTACTGACAGCTATTGCTCTCTCTATGCTGCAGATGGAACTAATGCCTAAAAAAACTGATTCAACATTATTGACATTCTGCTGATCAGAAAGAGAAAGCATTTTCCATTGCAGTTTTTCTTCTATTTTTCCCCTCTCCCCCCAACCTTTTGGCCTTTTCGAGGCATAATAACAGGTTTTCAATATCCTCTGGTTTCAGTCATCCTTGAAAAACAAATTTACACAACTGGTTATTTAGAGAGGATGCAAGGTCTTTTAAGACCAGACTTAGTCCAGATGTCTCATGTACCTATTGGAACAGAGTGTGCATTTGTACTAGTATATGTACCAACATCATTAATCCTAATTGACTGTCCAGAGTCAATTGGACTTTCGGGCAATGTGTTAAAATGGTTTCAGGGTTTTTTGAGTAAACGATCGTACCAAGTTTACAGTGACAATAAACAATCCTCCAGCTGGGTTAACTCATGTGGAGTCCCGTAGGGTTCCCCCCTATCCCCTACACTGTTTAACATTTACCTAGCCTCATTGGGTAATCTACTGCAAAGCTTAAAAGTCAAATTTTACATCTATGCTGACGACATCACTATAGTTTTTCCCCTAGTAAACCTGACCTCTGAGACTAAGAACCATCTGGCATCTATTTTAAAGCAAATTGAACAATGGATGGCCGAATTCAAATTGAAACTCAACCCAGAAAAAAACAAATTCTTCCTGGCGAGTCCGAATGACAAATTCAAAGATTCTTCAATTTTTTTGAATGGACAATTGTCGATTCCATAAAAATTCTGGGAGTGACTTTGGACCGTTACCTTACTCTAGATGCACACACGGAGTTATTGGTTAAAAAAGGCTTCTCAACATTATGGAAACTATAATGAAACCATCAGAAAGTGCTTCGACACAACTTCATTCCGTTTACTGGTACAATCCTTCATTCTAAGCATGCTCGACTACTGCAAAATCATTTATTTGGGGTCTTTCAAGAAAACCATTCAAAGGCTCCGAATTATTCACAATTCAGTAGTACGATTGATTTTTGGTATAAAAAAATGGGATCACATTACCCCCTATTATCCAAAACTTCATTGGCTGCCCCTGGAGGCAAGAGTTCTGTTCAAATTTGCCTGTCTTTGTTTCAAATCTATTCTTGGTTTGGCCCCTATGTACTTGCTCTCTCATTTCAACTTGGATTGTTCCATTAGGCCTACACGCAGAGTCCACATGTTTATCCATCCTACAATAAAGGCCTGCCGATATAAAAGATACTTGGACAGAACCCTCGCTTTCCAAGCAGATCATCTGAACAATTGGCTGGGTAACATTATTACGCACTCCTCATCCTATCTAAGTTTTAGAAAACTAGTAAAAACAAACTTGTACAATAAATTTGAAACCTAAGATCTCTTAAAGCCCTTTCTCTTTATACTCTAACCGATTTGTAACCAAGAACTCTCAAGCCTTCTCAGTACTCTGCTTACATGTATTCGACGACTTTACAGTGTGCCTCTTTTCGCTGATCATGCGCTGATTGTTCCAGCTCCTCTTATCTCTGTATCCTGCTTACATATATTCAATGTCTTTTCATTGTGCCTATCATCGCTGATTGTCCAACTCTTCTTATTGTAAACCGCCTCAAACTATTATAGCTTTGGCGGTATATAAGAATAAAATTATTATTATTATTATATAATTAGTAATTTAGAGGGGACGCTATCAACTTTTAACTCCAGTTATTAATAACTAGGTCTCATTGCATAAAATGGAACCTTTGTTAAAATAACATAAGTTAGTGATAAAATAACATATCTATCCCCCAACCAAACCTACTTCTTTCTGCCTCTGAGCCGGCACCACCGCTTCCATTCAGTTCTCTCACCATCTGGATTGCTACAGATTGTGGAAGCCCAGCTATTCCCACATGCAGACTCATAACTTTTGGCTAGGCTGCACCTCACCTCCGAGGAAATAGGAAGTTGCATAGAGGAGGCAGGGCATGGCTTAGCTAAAGGTCATGAGAATGCATATAGGAATAGCTGAGCTTTCACTATCTGAAGTGTTCCAGGACAGTGAGAGAACTGAATGGGAGTGGTGGTGCCAGCTCAGGGGCAGAAGGAAAGAGGATCAGTTGGGGGATAGAAAGGGGTGTTGCTGTCCTTGGAGATAGAAGAGGGATGGATGCTAGTCTAAGTGATGAGGGGGGGGAATGAGACCGAAGGGTGCTTCTGAATTGGGAGAGATGCTGTGCTGCTGGACCTGGGAATATGAGAGGGAGGGGTACTGTTGACTTTGTGAGCAGGATGAGAGGGGGAGGTGAGAGGGAAAGGTACTCTTGGCCCTGGGGACAGAAGAGGGAAGGATGCTGCTGGCCCTGGGGGGAGGGGGGAGGCAGGGGGAGGAAAGAGGGAGGGAGTGCTGTTAGAACTGGAGAGAAGAGTGAGGGGTACTCCTGGACCTGGAAGGTGAGTAGAAGGGGTGCTTCTGGATGTGTGAGAGGGAGTGCTGCTCGATCTGGCGAGCAGGGAGCAGAAGTGAGAGAGGGAGATGTGCTGCTGGATTTAAGGGGGGAGAGAGAGGGAGAGATGCTGCTAGATCTAGGGGATGGAGAAGGAAAGGTGCTGCTGAACTATAGGGGGGGAGGGATAGAGACTGAATCAAGGGGCAATGGAGAAGGAAAGAAAGACTGGATCAGGGTAAGAGAAGGTGAGATACACTGGATTGCAGGGGAGAGCAAGGAATAGAGAGGGAAAGATATTAGCCCTTGGGTGAGGGGATGGGCAGAAGGAAAGAGAAAGAGAAGGGGCACACAGAAGATTCTGGGCATGGAGGGAGCATAAAGACAATATTTACTGATCACAGAGAGAGAGAGAGACTGAGGGCAGATTCTGAATATGGGGAGATGGAGGGTGTGTATGAAGAAAGAAGACATGTCAAATGGACAGGAGACCCTGCAATAATAGGGAAAAAAATAAAAAAAGCTGAAGAAAGACACTAGAATGGAAAATAAAATGCTCAAACAAAGGTAGAAAAACAATATTAAAAAATATCAAGAAAAATGAGAAGCCCTTCCCAGACCCTGAATTCCTGGATAATTATGCGACTCTCAGTGTTTTCTCAGGCAGTATAGCATCATCTCAAAGCTCCTATGTTGGGAAGAAGAAAAAAAGAGCTTTCTTTTCACAGATGTGACACTGCTTTTTGACAGTAATTATCTGCTCCCCATATCTACCCCTTCACTTATTTTGTTTATTTCCCTTTTCACGCTGTCTTGCCTTTCTGCCCAAAGAGAGAACTGTCAAACTCGGCTCCTGTCCCAGCTGCTATCCAGATTAATATTTAAACAAATCAATTCCCTTTCTCAAGTCTTTTTTTTTCTCTTTTATTTTCAAGCAGCTTCAGCATATCCTAATATTTGTGAATGTTTTTGTCCCAAAAAGCTGTTGCATTATTTTAAAATGGTATTATTTTTATTTCTAAAAGTTATTTTAGATAATCTGCTTGGTAGTCATTGAAAGCACTTTAGTTTGTTTTTCATTTTATTTCATCAGTTGGAGGGGGGAAAAGATGCATAGTTTAGGGGTAAAGATGGAAATGAGATAAATAAATGTTGAGTGATATATGGATGAAAAGAGGTAGAGAGAGATGGGATGATAGGGGCACAACACTTACATTGACAGAAACAGAGAGTAGAGGAGGTGACAGAAAAAGAAAGGGGGCAAAGGGACAGGGAGGTAGGAGGTGGGGTAGAGGGCCAAAAGGATAGAAGGACAGAGAAATACGGTACATAGAGAGAGAGAAACATATAGGAAATAATTTAAAACCATGCTATTCAAGAAATTTGTCAATTGATCTAACTAAACCTTCCCGACTCCCCAGATCCTAATGCTTTATCCAACTATCAACCTTGTAATCTCTCTGGGAATGCCCAGGCCAATTCTTTTGCAAACTGCCCAATACATCTTCTAACTATTAATCTTATAATCTGTCTGGGAATGCCCACAACCGCCTAAAACTGAAAGGTACTGGAGGGATAGAAGACACCAATGTAATGTAATGTAATAGATGCACTATAAATATTGGGCTTTAAGTAAGAGAACCAGGTGAACTGGGTCATGCACCCTTAGTATTAGACTTTTCTACTATTGAGGGGAATGGTACACCCGGGGTCTTATACAAGAATATGAACCATCAAAGCTGGTTCATCCACGCTGCTCCTTGTGACCCTGGGCAAGTCACTCAGTCCTCCTTAGCCCTAGGTACAACAGATAGATTGTGAGCCTGCCAGGACAGATAGGGAAAATGCTTGAGTTCCTGATTGTAAAAACCGCTTAGATAACCTTGATAGGCGGTATATAAAATCCTAATAAGAATAATCCACGGAGAGCTCCAAACTGGAAAACAGAGAGTACAAATTTTAGAAATTTATCTTATGGGTGCATGCGGCATTGTTAGAGCATGGAACCGAAGAGAAGCTCTCTTCTCAACTTTTCCTTGCAACCCCTTAGATAAACTGTGGCTTGAGTATCAATTTGCTGCCTTGCTAAGCTTATGCAGAGAATCAGCCATTTGTGTACCCAGAAATCAGCTCTGAGCAACTGCACCCATCCGCTCCTTCCTGTCACAGCAAGTTGTCAGGCCTTTGACTCAGTTCTCTTGTAATCTCCTTCACCCAGTTGTGACAGCCATATACGAGACCAAAGTTTACCGGGTTTAGGTGCTGTTGGTGGATTGCATAACTAGTATTTGGCTAGTAGACTTAAGCCATATAATATCTGCATCTGGCTTTTGTGGTTTCTTGCGTGTAAACATTTATCAGCTGGAAATAGCATGAACTGTAAAGTACTAAATCTGCTTGCTTTTTCTCCCAGCCCTTAACTTTTCCTTCCATATTATTTTTCTCTGCTCATATTTTAACACACTGGTTACAAAAAGAGGCTTTTGTAGACTATGCAGCTACCAGAAGACTTCAATTATTAATTAGAAGTCTGATTTTTTTCATAGGGTATCAAGATAGGATTTGAGATGTCCAACTTAGGAAATGCACAATTTTTCAAGTATTTTACAAAAGGCTCACTGAACTTGGTGCCTTTTGTACAAAATGTGCAAGGAGGTGGAAAATGCTTGGGTAGGTCACAGGATGCTCAGTGCAATAGTCATTTTATAGACCAACATGTTCAAGAAAAGAACAGTATCACTTGGGGTTTTGAACGTGAACCCACATAACTATATAAATTGTATTTCAGTTACTTAACTTATATGTTGATATAATGTGATTTGATTGTATTGGAACCCATTTTAGATTGTAAGCTGCTCAGATGGTTATTACCCTTGGTGCATTATAGAAAGACATAAATAAACTTTGAAACTAGGATATGAGAGCCCCCTCCTACTCTTTCCCCTCTGACACAATCCATGTAATTAAGTATCCTCTTCCCTCATCTTGGTAGACCCCTGGGCCTACCTTAGTTCCCTGGTGAACCAGTGGGGGTGATATGGGCACAAACAAAGCTAACTTGCTCCTGCCCATTGCGGCGCCGGCTACCTTAAGAAAATGGCTGCCACAACTTTGAATCTCTGCCCTGAAAGTCACTGCAGCATCTTTATTTCACTTCCAGGAATTTCCTCCTTTGGCTTACAAGACTTTTCATAGCATTTCCATATCTCAAGTCCTTTCGTCTCATCAAACCTCACTCTTAGGGTTCCTTGAACCCAAGGGGAATATAAAAAATAGGCACTTTTCCACATTTTTCCCAATCATATTTCTCAGACTTCTTGAGCTTCGAGGAGTAAATGGAATAATAACCCAGTTGGGTCTCAATCATCTAGGTTTCAAGTTTATTTCAATTTGATATAATGCCTATTATACAAACTAAGCAATTTACATAAAATTTAACCAAATTTATATAAAAAACAAAGACCAATGTAAACAGCAGGAAGACAGTACTAGACACAACAGGAAAGGAGGTAAAAATGTTACAATTTAAAGAAAAAACAATAGCGGGAAAAAATTGACATATTCTAACAAGATGGCAGCCGATTAAGTCACCATTTGTGCTGTCTCCCTTTGTTCTCTTTTATTTCTTTTTATTTTTGGTTTTCCTCCTGTTTTTGTTTATTTAATTGTTATTTTTATCTTTGTTATTTTTTAATCTTCTTTGATTTTTTTACTGGTTGGGACTTCACTTGTGGACTTTGATCCGACGGTTCTGATTTGACCGTTGTTCTCGATCTGTCAGAAAGGCCTTGTTCTCACCTGGTATTCCTGCACCTTTGGTGATCCTGAGCTGTGCCTGGCAGCTGGCCTCTTTCTCACCTGATATTTACTGCACATTGGCGATCCTGAGCTGTGCCTGGCGACCGATCCATGGCAAGTAGGGCTGATGGTGGAGAGCCGGAGGGGGAGCGTTGCCGAGGTCGACGGAGGGTGACTGAGTCGTCGAGTGGAGGCGGTTGTCGAGGTGGATGTGCCATGTCTGAGGTGATCAACGTGGACTCTGGCTTCCTGCAGCGATGCAGCTTCGGATTTCCTACTGGCAGTGCGACATCAGCAGAACGGGAGGTCCGGAGATTGGCTTTTCATCATGCCTGGAGTCTCACCGCGCCTGATGTCCCACAGCCGGCTTGGAGTGCTGTTGTGAGGGACGATGCCATCAAGTGTGAGGGCTGGCTGAGTGAGTTTCATAGTCCGGACCAAGGAGCCGAAAATTGGAGCCGGAAGATCTGAGAGCTGTTGAATGTAATGGACAGTAAGCCAGAAAATCGAGAGATGTTTCTCACTGCTTTGAAAAAGTGGACCTATGGCTGATGTGCAGAGGCCGATGATGGCGGTTGTCCGGTTGAAACGGCTAAAGCACTAGGGATGATGACATTGATGATCGATGGAAATGAAATTAAGTCCTTCCTAACTTTTATTCCATTGTGCATATTATATCTTTTTCTTTTTTATCTATTTGTTTAGTTTTCATTTAAATTTCCTCAGAATTCTATTGTTTAATGGTTTCTCATTCCATTCTATTCATATTCCTTCCTTTACCTTTTTTTCCCCACTTCTAATGTTTATTTTTCTTTTTACATTTCTATATTTTATTTAATTCTTAAAATTATATTTTTATCTAATTTAGTTGTTTTTTTTCCATTACATTATTATTTTGGATTGTACATTTTGCTTTAAAAGTATGGTATTGAGAGTTCAATGTATTTTTGTTAGGATGCTTCATATCTCATTTTTTTCCTCTATCTTTATTTACCTCTCTATTATTTACTAATTTGTTTGTTCTCAGGTTCTTTAGTTAGATTGTGAGCCTTCGGGACAGTAAGGGAATTTCAAAGTACCTATCTTATCTTATTGCATCCTTAATGTATATTTTCTGTAAACCGCTTCGAACCTAACGGATTAGCGGTATATAAGAAATAAAATTACATTACAAATTACATTACATATTTGATGAGAGATTCTAAAGATACTAAAAAAGAATGCTAAAAAGAATATCGTCTTAGACCTCAAACACATCTTTGAACAGAAAAATCTTAAGGGTTGATTTTAATTTGGAAGCGCAGTTTTCCAGTCTGAGATTGTTTGGAAGGGAATTCCATAATGTAGGTGCCATGACAGAAAAAATAGTTTTGCGGGTGGTGTCATAAACTATCTGGTGTATGGAAGGAATTAAGAGAAGGTTTTGCTGGGTTGATTGAAGTAACCTTGATGTAATATATGGAAGTAATAGTTTATTGATAAATGCCGAGGAATGGTCTGATTTTACCTTAAGGGTGAGAAATAAAATTTTAAACATAAACCAATGGTAAGTTTGGAGCCAATGAGAGTCTTTAGAAGAGGGGTAACATGGTCGTATTTTTTGACCTTATAAATAATTTTTACGTCTGTGTTCTGTATAATCTGCAGCCTTCTGATTTCTTTCTGGGTGACTCCTTGATAAAGTGAGTTACAATAATCTAAGTGAGAGATAACTAGCGAATGAATGAGAATGTTAAGAGATTTACTATCCAAGAGTGCGGAGAGACATCAGATCATTTTTGGTTTGAAGAAGCATTTTTGAACAACTGAAGGACTCTTGACTAACATGACTCTAACTTGGTAGTCCAGGTACTCTGTTCTTGAGTGCTGACCTAACCCATGCAGATTTTCAGAACTAGGAACCTATTCTTCCAGTCCAAGGACTTCTTTCCTTCTGGATCCCTGACCACAGGTTAAGGAATGCTTATTTCTATTAATTTGACCCAACCAGGATGGTATCCAGAGCCCATTTCTTCAGGGTCCTGGAACTCAGAGTTCATGGAGCTTGCTACCTGACTTAGGCAAAAGACAACTTCCCCTCCAAACTAAGGGCATTTATGGTTTTATCTGACATCACATTTTCATATCATCACATTTCCATATCTCCTCCCTTCACTATTACCAGTGGGGAAGCCATCTAATACAGTCTCACTTAGGATCCATTATACAACTTCCAGGGCTTGTAGTACTCCAGTCATACCTAATCACTCTTTATATCAGTTATAGTGTTAATCACTACAGCACATAACATCTAATCACCAGGGTATTTATAGTACTAGTGACCCCATCACATATCCTTCAGTCCTCCTCCCCTTTGAATTTGTTCTGTTAGAGTGTTCTATTAATGTTCAGCTTGTACAATACATGCCAGGAAGAGAGAAGTAGATAAAAACCCCAAGACAGCATCCAAGAATCTGTCACATTTTTGCATGGCAAGTAATGCATTTGCCAAATGTTGTTTGTACTGAAAGCAAAAAAGCTCGACTTGGCATATAAATGTGACAAGTCAGCTGTGTACTGCACTATGGTGCCTGGAAGCCTGTTAGTCCGGAAGTTTCAATTTATAATGTTATCACCTATTGGATTAATGACATAAGGGGCACTCAATAGACAGTAGAATGGGGGGGGGGTATTTATATAGCCTAGGTGTGTTCTCAAAAATGAATGCCTTTTCCTTTGTAGAAAATGGACCATGCCAGATGTGTCAGATTCTTGTACCTGCTTTCAAACTCGTCTCTCAGTTTAGCAGAATGTGAAAACAGAGAGTATGTGCAAGAATCTGGATTGGGTACATTTAAATACCTTAAAGCAGAAGAACTGACAGAAAAGATGTAGGAATGATTCCCATGTGGTTCTGGGCATATTGCCGCCATATACACGCAGATAATGAATGCTGTTCATTTCTATAATGAAAATTGTCTATGTTTGTGGATTTTATGGATTTTTATGAATGTTTTGATATTGGAAACCACCTAGAATTAGGCAGTATATAAATGTGTTAAATAAATAAATACAATGATTTTGTGCAATTTGCTGAGCACATAAAGTCAGTAAGATTTTTTTTTTTTTAGTTCTTCTTTTACGAGCAAAATTACTCTTCATTCTGTAACATGAATGCCTAGCTACTTTAACTAGATTGTGAGCCTTCGGGACAGATAGGGTAGTTTTTCTCAAGTACCTAATTTCATTTTAGTTTGATACTTTGTAAACCGCTTAGGTCAGTAAAATGCAGGAGCGGTATATCAAATCTTAAATAAACATAAATTTCTCAGGAAATTACAAGGCCTTGGAATAGAGGGAGATATACTAAGATGGATAGGCAAATGGCTAGAGAACAGAAAACAGAGAGTTGGCATAAATGGGAAGTTCTCAGAATGGGAAAAAGTGACTAGCGGTGTACCCCAGGGCTCGGTACTTGGACCCATCTTATTTAATATTTTCATAAATGACCTCAAAGAAGGAACATCCAGTGAAATCATCAAGTTTGCAGACGACACAAAGCTATGCTGGGCAATCAGATCGCAGAAGAACAGCTAGGAACTCCAGAGTGACTTGAATCAATTGGAGAAGTGGGCAGATAAATGGCAGATGAATTTTAATGTGGAAAAATGCAAAGTGATGCATTTAGGCTGAAAAAATAAAGATCACAAGTATAGTATATCAGGTGTAACTCTGGGAAAGACCGAACAGGAAAAGGACCTGTGTGTACTGATAGATAGGACCTTGAAACCGTCTGTGCAATGTGTAGCGGCTGCGAAAAAAGCAAATAGAATGTTAGGCATGATAAAGAAGGGAATTACGAGTAGGTCAGAGAAAGTTATAATATCGCTCTACAGAGCCATGGTCAGACCGCACCTGGAATACTGCGTCCAGCATTGGTCTCCATACCTATAGAAGGATATAAAACTGCTAGAGAGGGTGCAGAGACGAGCAAAGAAGCTAGTGAAAGGTATGGAGAACCTGGACTACAAGGAACAACTTAGGAGACTGGGGTTGTTCTCCCTTGAGAAGAGGAGACTACGAGAGGATCTGATCAAGACTTTCAAAATACTGAAAGGATTTGACAAAATGGAGCAGGGAAAGCAGTTATTTACAATGTCCAATGTGACACGGACAAGAGGACATAGACTGAAGCTGAGGGGGGACAGGTCTAGGATGAATATCAGGAAGTTCTGTTTCACGCAGCAAGTGGTGGACATTTGGAATGCTCTCCCAGAGGAAGTAATTGCAGAATCCACCGTTCTAGGATTTAAGGGTAAACTAGATGCACATCTCCTTAAGAGTGGCATAGAGTGATACGGGTAAGGGTGAATTAGATGCACATCTCCCTGGAGAAGCATACAGTGAAATGGGGACTAAAACTATGCCAGGGTACACCTGGCGGTGTGGAACACCGGACTTGATGGACCCAGGGTCTGATCCGGAGATGGCAATTCTTATGTTCTTATAAATGTACATGCCAGGTACAATCCTTAGATTATGAGCCCAGGAGGGACAGAGAAAGCACCTGTATTTAATAAATTTAAACGGCTTTCTTTATATCACAGAAAGACAGTGTGTCAAATCCCCTTACCCTTAAACTATCTTGCCTGTCTGAGAGAGAAGACAAGCTTAAGTTTTATTATGCATGAATATGCTACGTTATGTTTTGTTATGCATAAGTAAAAACATAGTAATGACTTTTTCTTCTCGACTAAACTGTTTCCTGTCTTCACAAATCAGGGGCCTATGCCCACTACCATGCACTGGAGACCACATTATCCTTGCATGTCTCCCGGACCAGGGCTGTTGCTGAAGTTATTGGGCTAAATACAATGGCAGGGGCAGAGAGTCATAATTACATAGGAAGGATGTGGCTTTATTAGTGTGCCTTTGATGGTTAGTGTGCGCTAAAAATACTTAGAGCCCCTTTTACTAAGCTGCGGTAGCGTTTTTAGCGCGCGCTGAAGATTAGCGCATGCTAACCCCCGCTCTACATGGAAAATACTAATGCCAGCTGTATGGAGGCGTTAGCGTCTAGTGCACGCGGCATTGTAGTGAGCACTAAAACCGCTAGCGCAGCTTCGTAAAAAGGAGCCCTTAGTCCACACTAAATTGATTTAGGGTTTATTAACTTACAAATTATTATATATTAAATTGTTTAACTCTAGTTAACCATAAGACCATAAGCATTGCCTCTGCTGGGTCAGACCAGAGGTCCATCATGCCCAGCAGTCCGCGGAGGCCCATCAGGTCCAAGACCTGTATAGTATTCTTCTATCTATACCCTTCTATCCCTTTTTCCTTCAGGAAATTATCTAATCCCTTCTAGAACCCCAATATCGTTCTCTGTCCTATCACACCCTCTGGAAGCTTATTCCAGGTGTCCACCACCCTATGATTGAAGAAGAACTTCCTAGCGTTGGTTCTGAATCTGTCCCCTTTTAATTTTTCTGAGTGCCCTCTCGTTCTTGTAGTTTTCGAAAGTTTGAAGAATCTGTCCTTCTCCACTTTCTCTATGCCCTTCATTATCTTGTAAGTCTCTATCATGTCCCCTCTAAGTCTCCGCTTTTCCAGGGAAAAGAGCCCCAGTTTCTCTAGTCTTTCAGCATACGAAAGGTTTTCCATACCTTTTATCAATCGCTTCACTCTTTTCTGAACCCTCTCTAGTAACGCCATATCCTTCTTAAGGTATGGCGACCAATATTGGACGCAGTACTCCAGATGTGGGCGCATCATCGCCCGATACAACGGCAGGATAACCTCTTTCGTTCTGGCTGTAATACCTTTCTTGATAATACCTAGTATTCTATTCGCCTTCTTTGAGGCTGCTGCGCACTCTGCTGACAGCTTCATTGTCTTGTCCACCATTACCCCCAAGTCCTTTTCTAGGGTACTCTCACCCATTTCCAGCCCTCCCATCGTATAGCTGTACTTCGGGTTTCTGTTTCCCACATGTAAAACTTTACATTTCTCTACATTGAATTTCATCTGCCATCTCGCCGCCCACTCTTCTAGTTTGCTCAGGTGCCTTTGTAAATCTTCACAGTCCTCTTTTATCCCAACTCCACTAAATAGTTTGGTGTCGTCTGCGAATTTTATTATCTCGCACTTCGTCCCTGTTTTTAGATCGTTTATGAAGCAAATTTTAATGAAAACAAATGTGTGACACAAAGGGCTCCTTTTAGAAGGTGCGCTAGGGCCTTAGCGCGTGCTAAATTGCCCCACACGCTAGCCGCTCCGCCTCCTTTTCAGCAGGTGGTAGATTTTTGGCTAGCGCGCGCTATAGCGTGTGCTAATCCGGTGCATGCGCTAAAAATGCTAGCGCACCTTCGTAAAAGGAGCCCAAAGAGAAAACTGCAAAAATCTGGGAAAAAAGTTTAACCCCTCCTCCCCCAATTTTTGCATTGTGCACCTCCCTAATCTGCAAGTAGTATTATTCACTTTCAGTGTAATCTAACCTCATTCAGATGCCACAAATCTAATACAGTCACATAAAACAAAAACAGTTACAAGTGAAGGCTCATAGCATCAGTTTTCACTGAGCTACAAGACCACAGAAGTAGGATGCACCAAAGTGCCAAAATTGGAAACAGAATCCCACACTCAGGCATCATTTTGAGAGATAGAAAACCAGAAACAAAACACAACAAAAAATCCTTGAGAAAGTGGATCTTCTCAAAATCAGAGTGCACGCTCAAAACAGATGTATATAGCTTTTATTCTACAAACATATAAACTTGTATTACAGTGTATTGGGACAAGAAGAAAGAGTAGAAAGCCTAGAAGAATCAGTTATGCCAAGAATCTGGTAAGCAATGTTCCTAGGAATGTGGGTATTTTATGAGCAAAATTACTCTTAATTCTATAACATGAATGCCTAAATGCACATGCCATTTGCACTCTCAGACTATTCATTATGACAGGGGTGGCCATACAACTGATTATGAAGAATTGGAAAAATTGGGAAGAGTTGAATTATGCATTCTAGTGGAACTCTTTAGGTTATATTTTTAAAATGGAGCATGTAATAGCCATTCAGCAGAGGCATTATAAGAGATTTCAAGATGTCTAAAGAGTGATTATTATTATTATTTACTCCCTTTTAATAATACACATCCAGGGTGGGTGGGGTGGGGTGGGGATACCTTAAAATATTTATGGTGGAGGGATATTGTTGGAGGTTTTATGGGGAGTTAATATATATATATTTGGTATGAAAAACAATATGATTGAATATTAAGGGCTCCTTTTACGAAGCCGCATTAGCGGCTTTATCGCACACACATTTTTAGCGCACGCTAACCCCCGCGCTAGCCGAAAAACTACCGCCTGCTCAAGAGGAAGCAGTAGCGGCTAGCGCGGCTGGCAAATTAGCGCGTGCTATTACGTGCATTAAACCGCTAATGCGGCTTCGTAAAAGGAGCCCTAAGTGATGTTAAAGTGTAAAATGTTATGCTGCACTATTGTTAGTTTTAAAATGAATAAAGAATTGGAAAAAAAAAGAATACTAGCATTTACACTGATGGATGTTACTGATCTATTCACTGAACAAGTATGACCACATCACTGCTGCATACCTAGACACACACTGGCTCCCAATACAAGCACAAATACTATTCAAATTTTACTGTCTTCTATTTAAAGCCCTGAATGGCGACGGCTCAACCTACTTGAACGATCGCCTTACTGGGAACAACACAAGCAGACCAAAGAGAACCCAGGCACCCTTTACTCACCCCTCAATCAGAGGCATACAGCGCAAGAAAATGTACGATGGCCTACTTGCCACTCAGGAATCAAAACTAGACCACTACCTCTCCAACCTACTGATCACAACACCAGATTACAAAATCTTCAGAAGAGAAATAAAAACCCTGTTACTCAGGAAACTTATCAAGACAAACTAATGCCGAAACTGATCATTTCAATCTATTCCCAGATCCTATAACTTTCCGATTAAATATCAATCTTGTAATTCTCCTGGATATGTCCAGAATACCTCTTTTGCAATCTGCCTAGAACCGCAAGGTAATGGCCGAATAAAAGTCACTAATGTAATGTAATGTAAAGTAATGCTAGTTGGGTGCCATTCTGTAATATTAGTGCACAAAAGCAAGGCGGCATTCCCTTAGACCGGGTATGGGCATCTCCCACAACTACACACAGATATTGTAGAATAGTTGTCATTTAAGCACCAAAGTGCAGCATTAGACACACACTGTTGCGTCTGCTATATGTATGGGGCTGGATTCTATAAATAAAATGGGCATAGAAAAAGATCAATGCTAAGCAAATTCTATAAAGTGTACCGTTTATAGAACCGTGCTTAGTGTCGATTCCTGTGTCCTAACTTTGGCCACTAGACTTCTGCTTGCTGAAACCTGTGTACATGCTGGCGCCCAAGTTGGGCGCAGAGACCCAGAATTCTGTAACAGTACACGCAACGTTTTTGGAATGCCCTAGACATACTTGTGCTCTTCAGATGTCTGCACCCACTTCTGAGTTGTGCCTGATAGGATTTGGGTGCCTGAAATGTAACTGAGGGGGGTGTAAAACTGAAGTTTCACCTTGGGCACCCAATGCTCTAACACCAGACCTGAGAACATCTATGGCTGGATCCAGCTAAGGCATTTATGCAGACAATAGCTGCCACTATTCAGGTAAATGTCTTAGGCCTAAAATCTTGTCTATATTGCTTGGGAGTCTCATCCAGGCACCTTGCTGTCTAGACTCCGTTGCCTTGCTCAGCAGATAGATGGCAACTGTAAGAAGCTGACAGTTTCAGCAGAACCATGATGTTACTGGAGAAGGAACTTAACCTTATGGGACTTTTCATTGAAATGAGATTCTACTTCAAAGCTTGTATGCGCCAATACCTGCTTTAAGAATCAACCATTCAAAACAGTTGATACTTGGACTTGTGAAGAGCATACATACAGATGGAACACTGATGTAGTGGATGCAGTAAGATGACGTAAGAACTCCAGTTTGACAACTATAATATGTAAATTTTAATTTTGTTTATTTTATGGATATTTGGTGTATGTTGTTTTGTACATCGCTTATATTATAAGCGGTTTATACATTTTTTAAAATAAATAAAAAATAACCACGTTGGAAGCATGCAGCTAAATAACTATGTACTAGTTTATTTTACTTTATTTATATGATTTTGTATCTTCACCCATGGTGGACTTTTTCTGATGAACTTCATACAGTTTTTCTAATAGAAAAAGAATCACTTTTATATTATATAATTGAAAACTTGTCAATTGAGAGCTGCTGCTAGCCAAGCGGATTAAATTCAAGCTGCTTTGTCTAGTCTTCAAAGCCTGGCATCTTCAGCTTCTGGAATATCTATGCAAGAAACTGGCCAGATATCAACTGAATCACAACAAGACCAGTTTGAAGTTCCTGGACTGAGAGAAATAAAACTACAGATAACTAGAAAGAGAGCCTTCTCAAATGCGGGTCCTAGCCTCTGGAGCTCCCTACTACAAGGATTCTTTGAGGATAGAAACATAGAAACTGACGGCAGAAAAGGGCCACGGCCCATCTAGTCTGCCCACACTAATGACCCACCCCCTAACTTCCACCATGAAGAGATCCCACGTGCCTATCCCATTTTTTCTTAAAATCTGGCACGCTGCTGGCCACAATTACCTGTAGTGGAAGACTATTCCAGCGATCAACCACCCTTTCGGTGAAGAAATATTTTCTGGTGTTGCCATGAAATTTCCCACCCCTGAGCTTCAATGGATGCCCTCTTGTTGCCGTGGGACCTTTAAGAAAAAAGATATCTTCTTCCACCTCGATACGGTCTGTGATATATTTGAACGTCTCGATCATGTCCGCAGGTGCGGGTCGCCGGACTGGATGGACCTAGAGTCTGATCCAGCGAAGCCATTTCTTATGTTCTTATGTCCCCCATCTCTCTGCGTTCCTCAAGTGAGTATAGCTGCAACTTATCTAGCCATTCCTCATATGGGAGATCCTTGAGTCCTGAGACCATCCGGGTGGCCATTCGCTGAATTGAAAACAATCCTATTCCAACAGCAATATGGAACCCTATGCGATCACTCTTCCTAATCCATGAACGAGCGTCCCCCACTAGCAGCAAATGTTTTCCTCCAACATTGTCTCTGACTTTTAAATGATATTTATGTCTCTGATCCTATAGTGCTCACTACCTCTACTCTTATGAGTTGTCACCTTATTTCTTGCTCTCTCATGCTCTCTGTTGACCCCTTGCCTCTCTTGTTTCTTCTGATGGATTAATCATATAACTTCTTCTCCAACGTAAATTGTTTTTGTAACCTTCACTTCTAATGTAATAGTATTGTAAACCGCTTAATACTCAAGTATAAGTGGTATATCAAATGTAATAAATCCAAGTCAATCCAATCCAATATGATGTAGCAGCAAACTCAAGTTACTTTCGCTTGTGGGTATATCACATGAGATTCCATGGGGTGTATTATACCTAACTGCATGTCCCCTAGTACTGAAACTCTCTCTAAAATTTGGCAACATCAATAACAACATACAAGCGACCTTCTCAGGGTGAATTTTCACAAACAAGGTTTTTGGCATTGTTAGTATTTGGGAGTGCCTCCTTCGTTCTTTTCCTCTAAAAGTGTTTTGATTACAGAAAAATATTTAAGTCATAAGCCCACCCTAGTCTTGCCCATACCACACCTCCAACACACCCTCTTGAGATTTAGATGAACAACAAACGAACAGCATAGAAATCCATTTAGAAAATAGGTTTTGAAAATACCGGATTGGAAGGGTTTGGGGATATAAACATCCATCTGCCCCTTTATTCCACTTTTTGAAAATGAGCTCCATAGTTTCCTGAAATGAAGGTGGAAGATGACACATAATATTTTGGTCATCTGTCAATTGAGGAGCATGCTGTGTTATATGCAACTAAGTGAAAGCACTGAGTAGGTTAAAAAAGGTTATAAAAACAACGTAAGCACAACGGTGAATATGACAACTCCTTTTATTTAAAAATGCTGTAAATGTGAAAGCCAAATATATGGTGCTTTAAATAAAATCATCTTGGTGTGAATATGTTCAAAGTTCTTCTATAGGTATAAACAGCTGAATGATTAAGCTGAAATTATTTAAAGTGCAATTTTTTTTTAAGCTGCATTTATTTAAAGTGTATTAAAAAAAACATATGGTAAAGAAAAGTCATGAAGCAAAGTGAACTCAAAGAAAGGTGGTCGCTTAGTTACATGTAGACCAAAATATTCTGAGAATATTAATGCATTGGTATATAACAAAAGATTCAAAAGTGCAATTGTCAAAAAACAAAAAGCAGCTGTGAATTGAAAAGATTGATAGTATAATATATAATATTACTGTTTATAATTAGGATAAGAAGGGGATAAAAATTGTTGAATGTAATAATTCCGATGATAATAATGTGTTTTCATACAGTTTTTCTGATTCTTCAATTGTATACATTATAAAGTTTGAAATATCAATAAAGATTTATAAAAAAAAAAAAAAAAAAAGAAAAGATAAAAGATAAGGTGTGGCTGTGAATTTAAAAAGTCTGAGGTTCAGCTGTGGATAAACTTAAGGCTGTGCAGGAAATGGCAATTATGCTTGTCCGATGCTAAGAACTAGTGAATATAAAGAAGAGAATAAATAAAGATGTACTTAGACAATTAGTACCGCTTTGCAATCATGATAAACTGAACTTGTGCTGAACCCTGAATCAAAGTACTTACCTCTTGCCATGTTGATATAGAAGAAAACCCTCCCCAGATGGGCTTATCTGACCCTGCTGTATTTGCAACTCTCAGGGGAAGATTCTCAAATACCGCCGGTAAATTCCGACAGGCTGCTGTAATGATTTCAAAAAGATGAGTGAGTCTTGAAAAACCAGGTTCGCTGAGGGTCGCCAAATATACATGAGATGAGTCGCTGGTTATAGCGATCAGCACATGTGCAGAATAGCCACAGAAAGAGACGTAAATGTGCGCATGTGCCCGGAACTACCAGCAAAAACTATATTATTGTGTCAATTATAAGCATACCAAAAGGGGAAGGAGGGGAGGGAGGGTGCTAGTGTCGACTTTCAACACATATGAATAAGACACACCTTTAATACAGTACAAGCGCTCGAGAAGCGTGCTTTTGAGATTTTTTTTCCCCCAAATTACTATAATTTACGTGAATGGTGTACTTTTGCTTTTGAGATTTTTTCCCCCCAAAATGACTATAATTTGCATGAATGGTTTATTTTTGTTTTTTAAAATTTTTTTATTATGTGCTACAGCCAGAAACGCATATCTGATTTGCACAGTAGCAGCACCTCTGAACCAGCTGGTAATTTTTGGTCATCAAACCACTATATTTTATGTGGATGGTGCATTTTTAAAAAATTTTATGATGAGCCACAGCCATAAACACACGCCTGAGATGCGCTTTATGTGATACCAGCACCCCAAGACCAACCAGTAATTTTTGATCGTCAAAAGCCGGCGCCATGCTTGGAGAATCACCCGGCAATGATAGAGAATTGCCCAGAGTACTCGTTTAAATATTGATAAGCTCATTTAACTACCATTTTAATATTCATGACCTTGTTATAATACATTTGCATAGCAGAGTCGGAGTTTGCCAGAAAGCTCAGAAAAGGCCACAGTAAGCCATTTTGAAATTGACTGGTAAAATACTGCCACACTAAACCGGCTGGAGCTGGTTTAGCGACCATCGTTAAAGGCACGGTAAGTTTTGAGAATCTAGCCCTCAGACTTTTTTGAGGTAAGTTCCATAATATTTGCACTCAAGATTAGCACCTCACTTCAGTCTCTTTTGGAGGGACTTTTGTGCCAGTGTCTTGAAAGGAAATTCATATCTCCCTCCCCACACAGCGGAATAAAGCTAACTGCTGTTGTGTGAAGGATACTTTTCTATGAAGACGTTTTATGCAAAACATGGAACAATGTCAAAAATGTCTCCCTGAACTTCTTCTATTCATGGCTCAGTGACTGCTTTTTAAATGTGTATTTATTATATGTATAATATAATATTTGAGATACTCCATTCTGCAAGTTATAAAATCATGAAAAATTATGACCTGATGAAGATGCATGGTGCACTTCTCTTTGAATATTTTTATGTAGTTGGGTACTTGTTACATATCATTTTATAAAATGAGCAAATGGACCCCACCCCCACATGAAAGAGAAACCTAATAATCAGAAAAGCCAACTGAGACCCAGAGCAGAGATCCAGAGGTTGACAGTGTAAGCCCCACTGCATGCATTTGCTATATATATTTTTTTAAAAAAAATTTTTGAGCCCTCCAGGAACAGGAAAATATCTAATGTGACTTCCTTTACTCTATTCATAAAGAACCTTTCTGTAACCTGGACATGCCAAGTACGGATGTCCATCTTTTTGAATATGGACATCCCTTCTCTTTCTGCAATCCATCTTTTGGCCCCTCCCTAGTCCTGCTCACAAAACACCCAGATCATGCAATGCCGATTTTCAGTTGTCCAGAACATGAATAGAGCTTCTAAAATAACAACCGTAGTCTATTAATTTTACCAAAGAAATAGCACATTGGATAACAGTTTATATCTACTTTCTCACCTCACAGCAAATTGAGGCTTTCTTATGCATGAGGGTGCTGGCCAGCCCTTCATGCGAGAACAGCACTACAATATAATAAATACCATCGTGATTACATTACATCAAAGCCTTTATTTAGAACCTATACAGGACAAGGGTCATTGGCACAGGCTGTAGATCAGGGGTGCCCAACGCGTCGATCGCGATCGACCAGTAGCTCAGGAAGGCAACTCGAGTCGATCGCACTCGTGTTGCCGTCCTGATCTACGGGCCGATCAGCCTTCCTCTCCAGTGTTCTCCCTAGGGCCTTTTAGCTGGGCGGTCCGCCCAGCTGTCATCTGCCGCTGCTGAACATTAAAAAAAAAAACAAAAAAACCGGCTTGGAGATTTCAGCCCCTAGCGAACTTATGCTCCGGGCTCTAACGTGTGCGTGCAGGCTTCTCTTCTCTTCCCTCCGAAACCGGAAGTTATGCCCGGGGAGGGGGAGGGGGGGGAAGGGAAGCCTGCACGCACATGTTGAGAGCCCTGAAGCAAGCGTTCGCTACGGGCTAAGGCGGGAGACAGGTTAGTGAAGCATTTCCTCTTCTTGCTGCCGGGTCCTGCCTACTTTCTGTTTCCGCGAAGGCAGGACCCGGCAGCATTTCCCCCAACAGTTCCTCGCGATGCTGGTCGGCCGAAGCAGGGAGAGGTTGGGGCGGCGTCGGCTTTCGGGCCTGTTATTGGTGGCGGTTTGGGTCCTGGTCCCCGATGGCAGTTTGGGTCCCCGATGGCAGTGGCAGTGTCTTGGGGGAGGGCAGGGAAAGAAAGAAAAAGGGCAGGCAGGGAGACAGAAGGAAAGAAGAGAAACAGAAAAAAAGGAAAGGGAGGCAGAGAGAAAGAAAGGGCAGGGAGAGAGGAAGGAAAAGTTGGGGGAGGGAATGAGGTGTGGAGGAGAGGAAGCATACAGGCTGAAAGAAGGGAAGAAAGACTGGATGCACAGTCAGAAGAAGAAAGTGCAACCAGAGACTCATGAAATCACCAGACAAGGTAGGAAAAATGATTTTATTTTAAATTTAGTGATCGAAATGTGTCTCAATTTATATCTGCTGTCTATATTTTACACTAAGGTCCCCTTTTACTAAACCGCAATAGACTTTTTTAGCGCAGGGAGCCTATGAGTGTCGAGAGCAGCGCTGGGCATTCAGCGCAGCTCCCTGCGCTCTAAAAACTGCTATCGTGGTTTAGTAAAAAGGGAGGGGGGTATATTTGTCTATTTTTGTATGGTTGTTACTGAGGTGATAGTGCATAGAGTCATCTGCTTTGACCTCTTTGAAAAACCCTGGAATAGGAATGATAATTAACATTTTCTATGCGTACAGTGTGCGTTGTGTTTTTTTTAAATTTTATTGTTGGTAGATCATTTTGACTTGGTCATTTTAAAAGTAGCTCGCAAGCCCAAAAAGTGTGGGCACCCCTGCTGTAGATGATAACATTAAAAAAAAATCATTCTTTTTCCACATATCCTACAATTCTATGTGGATTACAAATTATTCAGGTACTCAAGCATTTTTTCCTAACTGTCCCAGTGGGCTCCCATTCTATCTAATGTACCAGATATACCGGTTCATCACAAATTCTTGCATAATCAAATTGGGAAGGTTTAGGGTTCTTCCACTGTCACTGTGACTAAGCTGTAAGAAAAGAGCTTGCTTTTTATATTAATGTGTGCCCTGCTATGCTGTTTAATTCAATTTCCTTTCTAATTAACTGTATAGAAAAGTCATATTACTTATAAGGCCAAGAATGTGTCTGCCTGCAGGGAATTAAAAGAAATAACTTGAAAGCGATTTTTTTTTTTTTAACTGAATGGAGGGTGTCATGAGCGAAATATTATTACTGTCGCCCATAAAAGCTTTAAATATTCTTTCTTTCTGTTTTCTTCACAGAATGAAGTTCTCCCAGGAGGAGCCATTTTTTAAAAAGTGAGAGTGTTAGCAGAGGGTCTTTAATTCTAGTTGGTTTGGTCTTTTGAATATCTGTTAAGGGTCTGACTGTATATTTAAAATAATTGTATCTCACCTTCGCAGATATTCTAAGTAGGTTCCAATAAATATGTATAAATAAGTAAACATAACACATGAAACTGACATAACACATATCAGCAAGTTCAAATTAAGAGGCTCTTTTACAAAGCTGTGTTAGCTATTAACTGCTAGTTTAATGCACTGTAACAGCTATTGCAAGGAAGCACTAATTCAGCCGCCTGGCTGGCCTGCCGGACGGGCGGGCTTGGCACCCGTCCGTCCGGCCAATGTTGAAAGGTACGGGGAAGGGGGGGTGGGGGTGTTGTGAGGTCAGCCGGGGGGGGGGGGGCGATCGGGGGTTCGGAGGAGGCAGTCATTGGGGGGAGGAGGGTTGTGTCAAGGACAGGAGGGCCTGGGATCCCTCCTGCCCGTATTGTAGTGGGGAGGTGCGGGGTAGGGGGTCACCGGGGCCAGGAGGGCTTGGGCTCCCTCCTGGCCAGATCCAGTCGGGGGGGGGGGTCGCCGGGGCCAGGAGGGCTTGTGCTCCCTCCTGGCCTGATCGTACTCAGGGGGGGGGTCACCGGGGCCAGGAGGGTTTGGGCTCCCTCCTGGCCCGATCGTACTTGGGGGGGGGGGAGTGGGAGGCGGTCGCCGGGGCCAGGAGGGCTTGGGCTCCCTCCTGGCCAGATCCAGTCGGGGGGGGGGGGGTCGCCGGGGCCAGGAGGACTTGTGCTCCCTCCTGGCCTGATCGTACTCGGGGGGGGGGGGTCACCGGGGCCAGGAGGGTTTGGGCTCCCTCCTGGCCCGATCGTACTCGGGGGGGGGGGGGAGGCGGTCGCAGGGGCCAGGAGGGTTTGGGCTAGAGAGTTGCATGGGGACAGAAATCCCACCCATCCCCGCCCGTCCCCGCACGTATCCTCTCCATCCCCACCCGTCCCCGCCAGGATCCTCTCCGTCCCCAACCGTCCCCGTCAGGATCCTCTCCAGGATCCTCTCCGTCCCCACCCATCCCCGCAAGGAATTACCTCCATCCCCGCCCGTCCCTATAAAAAGCAGCAATTACTTCTGACAGGATCATCAATTCCACAGTTTCTTTTGTGTTTGTGCTGCTGTTTTCCTTGTGGAATCTCTTTGGTGGAACCCTTTTTTTTTTCTGTTCAGGTAATTAACTTATAAACTCCCTCTTTTACTAAGACTGACATGTCCATTATATTATATGGACGAACCCTGCTTCCAAAGTCTTCCATCCCCGTGGGAGTCCCGTTGGCTAGAGGTGGGTCCCCGTGGGAGTCCCGTGGGTTACGAGGGGAATCCCGCGGGACCCCCGCGATACCCGTCCCGTGCAGACCTCTAGTTTGGGCTCCCTCCTGGCCCAATCGTACTCGGGGGAGGGGGGGTCGCTGGGGCCAGGAGGATTTGGGCTCCCTCCTGGCCCGATCGTACTCGGCGGAGGGGCACGATCGCCGGGGCAAGAGGGCTTGGGCTCCCTCTTGCCCCAATGTTGTTGAGGGGTGCCGCATGTGCCCGGGGCAGGGGGGCTTGGGTTCCCTCCTGCCCCAATGTTGTGTGTGTGTGGGGGGGCGGGGGGGAGGGGTTGGTGTGGATTCTGTAACCGGTGTTGTTTTTGACAGACACCGGTTACAAAATCCAGCTTTTAGGCGAAGGACTGGCTCCTCCTTCGCCTAAAAGCCCTTGTGTTGGACGTTTGGGGCTTAGGCGTTTTTTTGGTTCATTATGGGGTATAAGTGTAGACATCGTGGGGGTGTACTTATGGACGTAGTGGTTGGCTGGGCGTTTAAACAACTGAAGGTAGAGGCAGGCCATAATCAAAACAAGGACATTTGTTTTGGTTATGGACACTTTCCCTGCTTCTGCTTTCAATGTTGAAGGCCTTAGGCCAAAAAGGGACTTAGACGTTTTTTTTGATTATGCTCCTCTATGCTATTAACAAAGAGTCACTTATCACTTCCTAAATAAGAAGCACTATCATGTAAATTCTATAAATGAAGCAATTTAATTGAATAACGAGCATTTAGCATCAATCATTGGACACTAACAATCAATTACATTGGCACTAATTGGCAAATATTTGAATTTACTAGGTGCTATTTTAACATGCAAGTGAAAAGGAGGTGTGGCTATGGGAGGGGCATGAGTAGGTCAAGGTCATTCACTAAAGATGAACACAATATTAGAGAATATGGGAGATCCATGCCTAATTGAGGTACGAGGATTTAACTCAGGGTAGAATTGGTGTACATTTGTGTGTGGATCCTGGTACTACGACCTGGATTCTCTAACAAGTGTCAATTTTTTAGGCGCTGGTAGGCACCCAAACTCAGTTATGAATGTCATTCAAATGATGTCTTTAACTGAGTTTCAAGGCACCTACCAGCGCCTAAAAATATCGGCTCATGTGTTAGCCACTATGAGCGTGGCTAACGTTGGAAGTGGCATTAGGCGGCCTAAACCGCCTACCTAGGTACGATTCATGGCAAAGACAGGCACCAGAAAAACCTGGCCCACATTTCTAGTGCCTATCTTTTGCAGAGGTGTGATTCTCTATATGGCGCCATCACATGATTGACATGCGATTGATGTCTGCTTTATAGGCGGCCGTCGATATTGGCACCCTATAGAGAATCTGGGCCTAAGTGCTATTCTATAAATCAGCGGTCCCCAACCTTTTTTGCACCAAGGACTGTTTTCATGCAATACAATTTTTACATGGATGGGGGGGGGGGGGGAGAAGGAGAGGGATTGAAGCACATAATCAATAAAGTACATAATATATAATCTAATTATTACATATATAATGTCAATGTATTACATTTTATATTATACACTTTATTTTTATTCTTATTACCATGTGCATCTTTCATCCCTGCCCACCAGCCCCATACCTATTTCTTCTTGTATCACATGTCTCCAACACCATGCTACATCTCTCCCGCCATTGCCTCAACCACCATGTCTAACATTTCTCCTTCCCTCCCACCACGCTGCCCATGGCTAACCCAGAAGCCTTCCCTCTGAGGAACTTTTTTTTCCTCCCAAAGTCTGATCCTAGTATTCTTCTCACTTTCCCCACCTCCTTGAGGCCCCTCTTGCATCCCTTTTCATCCATCCCACCACATCCAAAATTCTCCCTCTCAGCTCTCTTTTCCCCATGCATCTGTACCTCACTCCTCTCCCACCACCGTGTCTAATAATTCTCCCTCCCTATGCCCAATTTTACTCTCTCTTCATTTCCCATGTACACCATCTCTCTTCCCTCTCACTCAGACACCCATGTCCAACAATTCTCCCTTTCTATTCCTTCCCCTACCTCAGCATTACATTACATTAGTGATTTCTATTCCACCAATACCTTGTTGTTCAAGGCGGATTACACAAGAGTTGTCAGGAGATTACAAGAATTGTAACATTACATAAGAATTGTCGTAAGAATTACATAAGAATTGTCGAGAAGTTAAGGAAATTCATGTTGGGTAATTAGAAACATTTTAGATTAGATATGGATGGACTGTGTGGTAGGTGAGTTTGGGAAGGAACTGGTCGTGTTAGATAGGTTTTATGTATTTTTTGAAGAGTAGGGTTTTGGGGGTTTTTTTTTAAGGTTTTATAGTCTGTGGTCGAAGACAGCAGATTGGTGATTTGTCTGTCTAGTTTAGCTGCTTTGGTGGCCATTAGGTTGTCATATAGTTTTCCTCATTTAACATTTTTGGTTGGTGGGTATGTGAATAGAGAGTGGGTTCTCCTGTGCCTGGTTGAGGTGGATTGGGTTGGTCAATTGTTCCAGTAGATTTGGCTTTCTCCATTAATAGCTTTGAATAGTAGGCAGTAGAATTTGAAGTGTACTCTTGCTTGTATTGGGAGCCAGTGTGAGTCGTGGTATGCTGCTGTGACATGGTCATATTTTTTCAATGAGTAGATGAGTCTTTTTCCCTTACTCCCTCCATTCTTCCATCCTATGCCCCAAGTTCATTCTCTCCTCCCTTCCTCCATTCTGTGTCCCAAGCTCATGTCCTCTCTCTCCTTCTTTCCTTTTTTCTTTCCATCCTTTGTCCAAAGTTTGTGCTTCCTTCCTTCCTTCTGTGTCCCAATGCACCTCCTCTATCTCATGTCTCATGTTATTTAAGAATGTGCCCCTCTTCGTCCTTCCCTCCCTCTATTCTGTATCCCAAATTCATGCCTCCCTCCCGCAGGTGTTTTCCTGTTCTGGCCATCTCCCTCATCAAAACCACACTTCTCTTCACAAAGCCACGGCCGCAGTTCCTAGACAGCCCACGGCAGACCTGGAAGTCTAGAAGGAAGGCTTACAGGCCAGCCGTGAACAACGTGTAGGAGCCATTGCTCGTGACTTTGTATAGAGAAATGCGGCTGGGAGGAAGGAGCCAGAATCTGGGGATTGCCTTTAATGTAAATAAAATTTAAAATTCTGTGCGGCCCTGTATGGCAAAACCCATGGCCTGCTGCCCGGTGGTTGGGAACCCTGCTATAAATGATGCCCAATTTGGAACACCTTTTATAGAATAGTATTCAGTGCTCATTTTTTAATGGTCAGTCTAGAAGAGGTATGCAGGCAGATTGATAGGCTTAAGAGCAATAAATCCCCGGGACCGGATGGTATCTATCTGAGGGTCATCAAGTAACTGAAAGGGACTATAACTGAATTGCTTCAGCTAATAGCCAATATGTTGATCAATTCGGGAAAGATTCCGGAGTACTGGAAGGTGGCGAACGTTACGCCAATCTTCTAAAAAGGTTCGAGGGGGGACCCAGGAAAGATGGTAGAAGCTCTGATAAAGGACCACATCATTGATCACCTTGACGGACACGGTCTGATGAGGACCAGCCAGCACAGTTTCAGCAAAGGCAGATCTTGTTTGACGAACTTGCTGCACTTCTTCGAGGGAGTAAACAAGCAGATAGACAAGGGCATCCTGGGCGACATTGTATATCTGGAATTTCAGAAGGCATTTGACAAGGTTCCACATGAACGACTTCTTCAGAAAATTGCGAACCATGGAATCGAGGGTGAAATACTCACGTGGATTAAAAACTGGTTGTAGCATAGGAAACAGAAGAGTGGGGGTAAATGGACAATACTCAGACTGGAAGAGCGTCACCAGTGGGGTGCCGCAGGGCTCGGTGCTTGGACCTGTGCTCTTCAACATCTTTATAAATGATCTGGATATAGGTACGACGAGTGAGGTGATTAAATTTGCAGACGATACAAAGTTGTTCAGAGTAGTTAAGACACAGGGGGATTGCGAAGATCTGCAACGTGACATAATCAGGCTCGAGGAATGGGTATCGACATGGCAGATGAGGTTCAATGTGGATAAGTGTAAAGTGATGCATGTCAGTAACAAAAATATTGTGCACGAATACAGGATGTCCGGGGCGATACTTGGAGAGACCTCCCAGGAAAGAGACTTGGGAGTTCTGATCGACAAGTCAATGAAGCCGTCTGCACAATGTGTGTCGGCGGCAGCAAAAAGGGTGAACAGAATGCTAGGAATAATAAAGAAGGGGATCACAAACAGATCGGAGAAGGTTATCATGCCGCTGTACCGGGCCATGGTGCGCCCTCACCTGGAGTACTGCATCCAGCACTGGTCGCCCTACATGAAGAAGGACACGGTACTACTCGAACGGGTCCAGAGAAGAGCGACTAAGATGGTTAAGGGGCTGGAGGAGTTGCAGTACAGCGAAAGATTAGAGAAACTCGGCCTCTTCTCCCTCGAACAGAGGAGATTGAGAGGGGACATGATTGAAACATTCAAGGTACTGAAGGGACTTAGTGGATAAGGACAGGTTGTTCACCCTCTCCAAGGTAAGGAGAACGAGACGGCACTCTCTATAATTGGAAGGGGATAGATTCCATACGAACATAAGGAAGTTCTTCTTCACCCAGAGAGTGGTAGAAAACTGGAACGCTCTTCCGGAGTCTGTCATAGAGGAAAACACTCTCCAGGGTTTCAAGACAAAGTTAGACAAGTTCCTGCTGAACCGGAACGTACGCAGGTAGGGCTAGTCTCAGGGCGCTGGTCTTTGTCTAGTTGGCCGCCGTGTGAGCGGACTGCTGGGCACGATGGACCACTGGTCTGACCTAGCAGCTGCAATTCTTATGTCACCCATATTTGGACCATGTCCTGAATCTAGTCCTAAGTGTCTCTGCAATAGAGAGATGCACATAGGAATGGGGATTGTGGGAATCCTGTGGAACCCATAGGATTCCTTAAGAAGAAATTACCACGGGATTCCTATGGGAGTGTAGTCAAAATCTCTGGTGACTCCAGAATGAGGTTTGGAATGCATTGAGAAAGGCAATTGAAGCACCAGAATGAGGTTTGGAATGCTCAGAGATGTAGCCAGAACATCAGAATGTAGCTTGGAATACTTATTGATTGAATAGTGAATACCATATAAACAAAACATGGGAGGCTGTTGGGGTTGGGAGGAAACAGTGGGCTGTGAGCAATAAGGCATTAACTCCCAAGTGGGTATGGATGAGGATGGAATGGATCTTAATGGGTACAGGTGGGTATGAGTTAAATTCCATTGGAGCTGGATAAAATTTATGTCCCCATGCAACTCTAATCTGCTTTAACATTGTATTAGTTCCAAGCACTAATGCCAAAACTAACACATGACCTGAACAGAGAAACACAGAGAACACCCCTTCTAGGTGCTATGTTAGAACTGGCCTTTAAAGTTCCATGTTACAGCACACTTTAGTTAAAAAGCCCCTAAAAGCCTAAGCAAATGAGTAAGCCTACTTCCTATAGACTCAGTAAATCATTAGTTATTCTGATCTCAAATGTAAAGTAATCTCAGTATAAAACCTGAATCTCCAACAATAGATCTAGGACCTTTTCCCATACAACTCACTGTGCAAAAATATTAATCAGTTTGCAAAACATAAAGAAAGCAGATGTAAATTCTTACTGTAAACTGACAGTTTCCATTTGTTAAATTAAAAAAAAACCCAAAACTTTTTTATTCAACCTTTGTTTGGCTATTTTATTCATATTTGTCACAGTTGGCTTTCCTCTATCTTTTCTTAATTCTCTTTCAAGTGTTTCCAGTCCATCTGCTACTTCTTCCCTTCCTGTTTTACATCTAACTCTGATTTCAGTCTTTTCCTTTCAACTTTTTCCGCCTATCTGCTCAGATTTCATTCATTGGAACTATCTAGTCTTCAGTTTTCCTCTCTTTACTATATCTATCTGTAGCTTTCCATCTCCCTCACCTTAGCCCCCCTATTCCTCATTTTTTTATGTTAACACTCCCCTTTATCTCTCCTCTCTTCCCAGTTTCTCCTTTCTCCCCTTCCCTCTATCAAGTACTTCCTCTTTTTTTCTCTTCTCCTCGGAACAGCACTCCCTCTCTTTTTTCCTTCCTCTGCTCAGCAATTCCTTTCTCCCCCCCTTTAATCCAGTATCTCAACTCTCTTTCAAACATATGTGAAACCGCTCCCTCTTTCAGCAAGCATATCCACTTTTTCCCTCCCTCCTCAAATCAAGCATCTGCATTTTCTTCCCCTGGTCCCGATCCAGAATTATACCTGTCTTCTATCCACTGTTTCCGCTGCCTCTGCTGCTTTTTTCAATGTTCAGCAGTGGCAATAAAGCAGAGAAAAGCCACGGGGCCTTTCATAACACTGGCACTGCTACACACTCTGGCGGTGCCAGTTCCGGTTCCACTCCCTTCTGAAATCACTTCCTGTTTTTGAGGGTGGGACCAGAACCAACTCTGGCATTATGGAAAGCTCGGTGGTTTCTCTCTGCTTTATTGCTGCTGCTGCATATGGCAGAAAGCAGCAGTGGCAGAGGAAGCAGCAGGTAGAAGGGAGGTGTGATTCTGAAACAGGGAAGGAGCCATATCTGCAAGAAATGGAGTGGTAATGGAGTGACAAAACATTTTTTGGGGGGATGGCACTTGCCACCCAGTAGCAATGCCTGTGGTTAGCACCTACATGAAAACCGTCTATTTTGGGTACATTCCGGGGGTAGAGTCTGCATTTGGCTGGTTAAGTGTCAATATTTAGCACTTAACTGACCAGGGTAACCAAATGGGACCACATAAAACACAATCCTAGACTTATTAGGGCAAACCATGGCTGGTTAAGTGCTGAATATCGACTTAATTGGCTTTGTGTTAGCCGGCACCTCATAAACTGGATATTCAGCACTAAAGACTGAACTTGACCCTGGCATTGAATAACTAGGAATAATGCCAGTGGTGGTCAGCAAAATACTGCTGGCTGAATATTCAGCCCAATATTTTCCACAGAGATTGTCTTGGGACCTGGAGGAACAATGCATAAGCATATACTGTATTATGTGAATGTCAGGGTATATGAATTAGATTATTTGCATCTCTGAATGCCAAATGTAAATTCTGCACACAAATATTATTAGTATAATATCATGCACAATGCCCATCATTTCACGTTCATAGTACCTCCTCTTCAACTTACATAAGGCCACATGACCACCTCTGCTTCTTATCTCTCTTATTATTTTTTAAAATTCATTTATTTTCTTGATTGTCCACCTATCCCTTTCAATTAAAAAAGAAAACGCTGTGGGTAGTTCATGCTGGTACAAAACCCTCAAAGAAAAATGAGAACCTTTTACTCCTCCTCTGACTAGAGAATGAACAGGGACAAATTTTTCTCCGTCCCTGCAGGAACTCAATTTCCATGTCCTATCCTCATGAGTTTTCTCACTGTCCATGTCTCTGCCCAATTCCTGTAAGCTCTGCCTTAACTGCACAAGCCTCGGACACTTATGATTTTAAAGTGTTTGAGGCTTGTGCAGATGAGGACGGAGCTTAGGCATTGGCGGAATGAGGCATTATGACATCACAGTCTGAGCTCTAGAATGTTGCTACTTATGATTTTAAAGTGTTTGAGGCTTGTGCAGATGAGGACGGAGCTTAGGCATTGGCGGAATGAGGCATTATGACATCACAGTCTGAGCTCTAGAATGTTGCTACTTATGATTTTAAAGTGTTTGAGGCTTGTACAGATGAGGACAGAGCTTAGGCATTGGCGGAATGAGGCATTATGACATCACAGTCTGAGCTCTAGATGGTTACTACTTATGATTTTAAAGTGTTTGAGGCTTGTACAGATGAGGACAGAGCTTGCAGGAATGGAGCAGGAACAGGAAAAGAACTCGCCAGGATGGGAAAATAAGTTCCCGCGGGGCCGGGGAAAAATTTGTCCCCGTGACAACATGCTAAATCCCAAAGTGTTATGCGTTAGGGTCATGTGCACACTTCTTTGCTTCTGGGTTTAATAGCTAATGCCTTCATTATCATTGGATTTAAATGTCTCATGTGCCAAACTCCTCTGTACACAAAACTATGTGCAGAACCTGCATTAATTTGGGTGCTAAGCCTCCTGTACTTTATTACACTGGCTCTTAGGTGTGAGAAACACTGAGTAAAATGAGGAAATGAGGAGTTCATGCATCTGTTTTTAACAGTTTTGAAAGATGCATTTAGGTAATTCTGTATGATTTAATATAGGGTTGCCATATTTTCAGCGGTAAAACCCCCGGACATATGGCCTTGCCCTGTTCTACCCCAGCTCCGCCCCATTTTGCCTCAAGTTCCACCCAACTCCATCCCCAGCCCTGCTCCATTCTAACCCCAGCCCTGCTCCCACAAAGCCTCTTCTTGTCTTCTCCGACGAGCTCCTGTCGCATCTGGAGGGCCTGGAGCATGCTCAGACGTGTGTAGCATCATCATCATCATCTAAAAAAGAGGACATGTCCAGGTTTTCCTGACATCTGGTAACCCTAGGGTTGCCAGATTTTGCTACAGTAAAATCCAGACCCCCCTAGACCTGCCCCCAGGCCTGCCAACTTCCACCCATCCCTGCCCCATTATACCCCCACCCCACCCCAATCATGCCCTAGCCCTGCCCCGGCAATGCCCCTCGCTGCCTGCTCTCTTTGGGCAGGAGGAAATCCGCAGATGTCACGCAATGATGTCACATGTGAGCATGTGCGTGACATCATTGCGTGGCATCCGCGCATGCGCGGATTGCCTCCTGCCCGACGCAATTTAGAGGAGGTGTTTCAAAACCCAGACAAAGTGCCGAGTTTTGAAAAGCTGTCTGAGGAAATCTGGTAATCCTAGGTAACCATAATTTAATATAACATAGCATTCTTCCCCCCCCCCCCCCCCGAGGTCAGTACGTTGTGGTCAGTCCACGAGATAGCTGTGATTTGCCAGTCCAGTAATGTATCCGTGTTTCACATTCCTGAAGTCTTCTCCTACTACGCTTTGTCCAGTCCATTATTATAAATTGGGCTGCTCTGCTTGTTTTCATCAAAAATCCCATGTAGGCATCCAACAAGGGCTGTAGCAAGCTATATGAAGACATTAGAGCAGGGCTGCCCAAGTCCGGTCCTCGAGATCTACTGGCAGGCCAGGTTTTCAGGATATCCACAATGAATATGCATGAGAGAGATTTGCCTGCACTACCTTCTTGGTATGCAAATCTCGCTCTCATGCATATTCATTGTGGATATCCTGAAAACCTGGCCTGCCAGTAGATCTCGAGGACCGGACTTGGGCAGCCCTGCATTAGATGGTAACTGCATGCCTGCAAGTAGATTTTAAAGGAAAATTCCCAATATAATTTCGTTTTAAAAGTCAGCTGCCTCGTGCGAACTATGGGTACAAATTTACCTTCAGAGTACAAGTGCAAACTCTCTACCAGGAAGCATGCACAAGCAATTAAAATTAACCCCCCCCCCCCCCCCCCGTGTACCTTTCAAGATTGGACTTAGGTCTTCACCAAGGGGAAAAGTACTCATGCTTCGGACAGGGCAAACGCTTTTCTCCACATATGGGAGAAGGTAATTTATTTTTTTTTAACGGCCCTTATTTGTTGGTAAACAACTTTTGAAGATCGCCCCCTTAATATATGGAGGGGAGGTTTGTGAAAGACTAAGTGTGAATGTAATAAAAGGTTCATACCTTTTGTTTTTTGAAGCTGTAAAATTATATGAAAATCAGGACAAAATAATAATAGAGACTTAAATTAAAGATTGAAAAGATGAAAGAACCCAACCAAAGAACAATAGCTTCATAATTTGAAGATTCTATGTTCCCACATTTTAGATGTAATGTTTTAATAATACCTAATTCTGAAGAGGATGGATTCAGGCAAAAGGGCGACAGGAGGAATGAGTGACCCCTGCTAGAGAAAGACGATTCAGAGAGCTTGGGAGGTGGCAGAGGCGTTGTCACAGGGTGGGATTGGGCGGGTTTGGCCTGACAACCCAGCAGGTCATCAGCAGAGGTTCCTACATGTTACCAGCGGCTGACCCAGAAGCCTTCCCTCTGATACATTTGTGTTTTGTTTGAGAGGAAAGGCGTCCGGGTCAGCTGCTGGTGTGTAGGATCCGCTGCCGGTGATCTGAAGAAAACAGAAATGCTGAACTGTCTGGGGGGAATGGGAAGGAGAGAGGCTGCATGGGCTGGGGGTGAGAAAGGGGGGAAAGAGAGAGAGAGATGTTTGCCCATTTGGAGCATAGGACCACCCAAAACTGGCTGTCTGGCTCAGTGGTGTAGTGATGGGGGGATGGACCTCCCCGGGCGCTGTCTTTGCGGAGGAGGGAGGTGCCGGCACTTCTCCTATCTACCCACTGCATCCCTCTTTAAATGTTCACCAGCGTGAGCAACATCTTCCAGGGGCGCTCAAGTGGTAGGGAAGAGTGGTGGGCACATGGTACGGCAATGCTGGGCACCATGCCCCAACCTCGCTCACTATGCCACTGGTCTGGTTATGCCATTAGGTGGTGGTGTAATTCTTTATAGTTTTTCTAATATTAGGTGCCAAGATGATGCATGCTAAGCATTAATTCTATAGAGGCAACTGCAAACAGAATTGCCCTTATAGAATATTAACATAATCTGCATGTGTATGCCTTTCAGCGCTATAAAAATGAAAAATGGTAGTAGTAGTATTTTACATACCTAACTTTAGGGAGAAGCACTTAAGCCAGCTTAATGACTTAAATGCTCGTGCCTAAATGTAGGCAGTTGGGTGAATAAGGGGGGAAATTCATCAATGGGTGCTAAGCGATTTAGCGCACACTAACGATTAGTTGTAAACAGTATAGAAATTTTAAAAATAAAAATAATAATAAATGCTAAGACGCCAATTATATTCTTATGGGCATGTTAGCGGTTAGCGCATGCTGAACGACTTAGCTCCAGTTGATGAATTCCCCCCCCCTCCTTCCCCCGTTCTGTAACCTATGCATGTAAGTGCTAGGCATGTCCCTGACCAGCCTGAGCCCTTCCCAGTTCAACACCCTCTTGCACTTACATGCCTTGGATTTTGTGCACACAGTCTATAGAATGACAATTTAGGACAGTTATGCATTTAATGCCACTTAGGATCAAGTAAGGCCAATTACAACCAATAATTGATTGCTAATCATCAAATTATGTGCACAACTACCTGTAAGGGAAAGGGAATGGGGACTTGTATACTGCCTTTTTGCTGCTTTGGCATTTCAAAGCTTACATTCAAAGATGTGGGCACTGGAGGATTAAGTGACTTGCACAGGGTCACAAGGAGCAGAACTGGGATTTGATCCCACAACCCCTGGGTGCAGATACAGCAGCTCAACCAGTGAGCCACATTCCTTCCTATAGAGAGTGAGAGGGGTGGGATGGGGGAGTCCTCAAGGGGTATTGCAGGTCAGGACTGAGGTGCACTCACATATTTCTTCATAGGAATGGGGGAGGGTCCCAGAGCTACAATGGCAGATGGTACTGCAGGATAGCTGAGTGGCATACAGCCGGGTGGAATGAGAGAGACAGATAGAGTGTGCGTGGTGAGGTGGGGGGAATCTTCTGTATTGGAATAGCAAGGGGTGCTGCAGGACCATAGACCACTGGTACATCCTTCTGAGTCATGCAATGCTGTGCAGTCTGCTGATGCGATATAAATAATAATGGTTTGGGAGGCTCAGAACATTTCTCAGAATTATATTGTTTTTGCTAGGTCATGCACTAGTACCTTAGTGGGTTACCAGTCATCACTTGCTTGAGCTGAGATTTTGCATGCATAGTTTCAGATGCTCAGAGGTCTACTGCAGCAGGAAATATGTCTCTGCGCTATTGCTAAATTGGAACAATATTTATAAGACAAAAATATAGTTTTCTATATATATATCTTTTACCAACTATTACAGCCTGCAACTGAGGGATACCCAGGGGACATCTTCCATTAAGCTGCATTTTCCTTTTCTCATTTCACGGTATGAAGGAGATTCATCACAGGTTTTAAATCTATAATTTGCCATGAATCCCCCCTGATCTTCAGCAAGGTCTGAGCTGAGTGTGTTACTTATAGCTGATGTTTCAGGTTCCTGGGTCTTATATCAGTCCTTTGCCTACCTACTCTGAGGTCCACCAGTGATATGATAACAGCATGTGCCTTTCCAGGTTCCATACTGTAGTCCGATCCGAGAATCAGGCTCCACAACCAGGCACGAAGAGGATAACATCCGCAGAGCCTGCATACGGATTCTAGCCCACTGCATCTCAATGGCAGATTTTTCATATATTGTAGGAGTTCCTACAAGCTTGGGGGTCAGTTGTATTCATCTTAGGATATCTCATAGTGCTGATTTCTCTCCATTTGTATTTTGGGGAAATTCTATATATGGTGCCCAATGGCATAGCAAAGGTGAGAGGTGGCCGGGGTGGTAGCATCCCTCCCCCATCCTTTTTTTCCTTCCCTGCCCCCCCCTGCAGTGTATGCACATGCTCCTTCCCTCTTTAACTCCCCCAGTGCAAACAACATCACCAACTAACTGCCTGTGTCGGCTCTTCCTCTGACATCACTTCCTAGGTGCAGGACCTGGAAGTGATGTCAGAGGGAGAGCTGACACTGGCGCGAGCAACAGGTTGGAGTTGCTGCTCGCCTCAGCGAAGAGCTAGAGGTACGTTTGGAGGGGGGGAAGTGAAGGCGTGCAAGCGGCGGGGATGAGTGGGAAGGAGCAAGGGGATGGAGAGGAGAAGGGGTGCTGGCACCCCCACCAAGACGGTGCCTGGGATGGACCACCCAACACCCTCCCTTACTACGCCACTGATGGTTCCAAATGTTAGGTTGAACTTCTGTGATGAATTTTCAGTGACAGAAAAATGTTTTAATGGATGTGAGACACCAAAATGGAACAGAAATAAATCCACGTGAAAACACTCTTACGCACCCATTTACAGAATAGCACCTAAGTGTTTCTATGTAGATCTGCAAAGGGGTCATAGGAGGGGCATGAGTGGTCCAGAGGTACATGGTGTTATTGAATTTGGGGGATCCACGCCCAACTTACATGCCCCTATTTATACTTGGATTCAGCTGGTGTAATTTCTCACACACAAAGTAGAGTGCAAATCTTTCTACTATGTGCTATTCTAAAAAGAGTGCCGTTCCCAGAACACCCATTATAGAATACCTTTCAGCACCAATACTTTTGCCACTGAATGTTGAACACCTTTTATAGAATTTCCCCCTTTTTGTTTCTCAGAATCCTACTGTTTCTTCCTTCAGATCTCTCTTCTACTGTATTCATTTTAGAGGTGCATAAGAATGGTGCAAGCTAGTTTATTTTTTTGTGATGACAAACAGCACAGTAGCAACTCCGTTTACATGGATTATTCTGTTAGTCTTATGAGTAACTAAGATCTTGCTTATCACTTTTGTTCTTTCGAAAAACCTTGAAGATTTTTTTTCAACAGTTTTTAGCAGATAATTTTTAATGATGATAGCTTCTTCATATAATTACAATTATTGTTAACTGAGTCGAGCCCTGTGCATCAGGGATGATTTGTCTATAAGTCAAAGATTTAGATTAGATTTAGAGTAACACCCTAATCTAATCGTTTGTTTCCTGGTCCGTTGTATCGTTCACCCCGCTGTCTTCAGTAACTAAAGGTAAATAAATCAGTATGTGATGAAATGTCTACAAATGACAAATCAACCAAAGCTGAAAAATAAACTTGCCAACTGGAGACTGAGAAGGTGGTGGGGCAGTTGAGGAGGTGTGGAAGGCCGAGAAGTCCTTTCCAAGAGGTCCCTATGACAGTGATTGCCGAGTTTCTGTGTTTACCATGACAACAGCCAGAGTTTACAAATTTTGATTGCATCACTGTGCAGGGTTTCCTCTTGAGAGTATAAGGAAGGAGATTTAAATTTGATTTATTTTTACAATCTGTTCTTCCAGCATAAGTTCTGAACGTGGTGGTGTGCAACAAATTGAAAATACAAAAAAAGAAAAAGAAATGGAAGAAAAAGAAGGGAAGGATAGCATCTAACTGTACTCTCTCTCTCCAGAAATATGTATATCTAAACATGAATGAATCAGACAATATTTTATCCAGCCCAGTAATTCACCTTTTTAGATGCATGCAGATTACTTTTCCCACATATCTGAAGTTTACGTTTTGCTGTGTTGCAAAATCCTTCAAGATGAACAAAAATATCCTGCCTGAGACACTCATGCACACACCAAGCCCAGTACACACAAACTCTTAACAGATATACCATCCCAGAGACAGTGAACCTCCACTACACTCCAATATATACTGTACACCATGCCCAGTACACACAAACTCTTAACAGATATACCATCCCAGAGACAGTGAACCTCCACTACACTCCAATATATACTGTACACCATGCCCAGTACACACAAACCCTTAACTGATATACGCCAAGACAGCCAACATCCAAAACTTACTCAAATACACACACCCAATATATACTGTACACCATGGCCTCTATACACAAACCCTTAACTGACATATAAAAAGGCACACTGCCAACTCAGAGGCAGCATACCTCTAATACACACATCTCACATATATCCTCTGTCCCCTCCCAAGGATGATGGCTAGGAGAGGCTCTTGGCTGTTTAAATTGCTTGTGCAGGGCTATTCAGGAATATTCAGTGGCAATTAACCAGCTCTGAACCACCTCCACTGGTTTTGTGTTGGGGTTTTTTTGTATTTTGCACTCTTTCCCTTAGGGTTGCCCAATAGGGTTGATATAATCCTGTCCTACTGCATGCAGGGTCTTATAGATCTTATTCTCTACAAAAAGAGAACCCTCCCAAACTACAAGACCCTGTAATAATGAGGAAAACCCAAGACTGGAGCAACCTTGTTGGTAATCCTATTTTTCTCAGGTGGTAAAAGGAAAGTGGTATATTTCCTGGCTTTTCAGCTACAGCCATGTGAGGGAGTCAGGGATTCTCCCTCACGAGTGATGTTGTTATGCTGGTAGGCAGTAGAGGGTGCTGGCCAATTAGTGGGTAAACTACAGGGTCCAGAATGCATTGTGCTCTGTAGTTCAGAGTTCATCAGCAGGTGACGCTGAACTACAGGGTCCAAGATGCATTGAGCTTTGTAGCTCAGAGCTCAACCCTCATCCAGCAGGTGGCGCTGAACTGCATGAACAGGCTACCCTGCTGAGTCATGGGGTGGAACCCAGGCAGGAAGAGCTTCATATGCCCAGTCTGGGATTCATTCTGGTAGGTCCCCGTGGGAAGGTGAGAGCCTCCACAAAGATACTTCACTGAGCAGAGAAGGCTCAGAAGACATGGGTTACGGAGAACCCTGGGGGAAGCTAAGAAGACTGAGAAAGATTACTTGGAAGAGCTGGTATGGTGAGTGGTGTTGTGCTTGGCTGGATGAGAAGCCTACTGAATGTATTGGAAGCTTGGAAAGTAAAGGTGCTGGCTAAGGTAGGCCAATTATTATTTGGTTGAGGCTGTGTGCGGAAGAGCCTAACACTGTTGGGAAAGGAACAGCTAATGTCTGGTGTGGCTGAGGTAAGCCACACAGGTTTTGAAATTGCTGAGAGCTGATTACCTGACTAAACACTGAATGGGACTTGATACTGTCTATAGAACAGACTGTTACACTGGACTTGAAAGGTCACTTGGACACACAAAGACAGAGGCGTGAAGAAAGTACAAGAGTTTTATTTACAGCATGCCGGACTCTTGTGCAGTGAGCAGCCTGCTTATAAGAGTGTCAGAAACAGGAAATGCACGGACTTTTATGCCCTTTTCACTAAGCATATGCAAAATAATATATGCAAAAACTACAATTTTCATTTGTTACTTCTATAACTTTCTACAATTATTATTGGTCCTACGCCAGCACTTGCGATAGGTTCAGGGGTACGACTTATAGTCCTATAGGAAGCTAGTTCATTTATCTGCTTATCTAAGCCTTGCAGTTCTAAATGTTACATGTTCAGGAGGGCAGGGTACATCATGGCTCAAACTCTTATCTATTTAGCTTACAATGTGGTAAGGCAGGGACATACATTTCAGGCAGATGATGTCAGCAGATTGTACACTGTTTCCAGCTATGTAGGCCAGAGCACTATTTCAAACAACAGTTAACCATTTCATGACCCTACAGACTAAGAGACTGAACTTAAAGTATAGAGTTTTGGTTTCTCTGAGCTTGTGAAGGAACAGACTCTGGTCCTGTACACCAATAAATGTGTTCATTATACCTTCAAGAATGTCTAAAAGTGTATATGTGTATGAATACAGAGAGGGTTGTTAGAAAACCTGGCCCGGTCCTGGCAATGTGATGGGAAAATGACTGCTCGGCTTATCACAAGCCAGTTCTCACTTGTATTTCACTCCTCTGTGCTCTAAGCAGCTGCCTCATAGGTTAAGAGTAATAGTTCCCGTTTTACCAAACTGCCTTTATTCTCTTCTGTGAATGAGTAACATGCTCATCCTAACAGATAACTGGGCAGTTATAAGATGGACCAAAAAGTCCTTATCAGTCCGCAGATCTAATGTTGCCATCATATCCGTGTTCAGGGTTGCCATCTGAATCCAGATTCACCGGACAAAGTTGATCAAGTCCTGGGTTTATCCCTTTGCATGCAGAAATTTGCACTTCTGATTTTTCCCACTGCAGTCTCTAAGCAAAGCAAGCCTACAAGTCCCTGCATGCAGTGTAGTAAATCCAGGATTGGATCAATCATGCCAGGTGAATCTGGATCCAGTTGGCAACCATACCCAGGTTGACTTGAACTGGCTTATCCAGTTCTGGATTTGCCCCATGACAAACAAGGAAATGCAGTTTAAAGGAAGCTAAATGATATGCGGTTTTTCTGAGGTACTGCTGCCATTCACAGTCTGTTGTTACCGCTAAAATCTGTGGTTAAATCTGTGCAAATGGAAGGTCTTCTTTATGCAGCATATGGATTGTAGCCTGTAAAGATGGCACATATGGCTGCAGACGGTGCAAGATAGTAGATCTCCTTTGCACAACATATATAATTGCAATCTATATAGGTAACAGGTACACAGTGCATATAATTGCAGCAGGTCTGTAATCCATGCAGATCTCCTTTACTTAGTGCACATGAATGCCATTTTGCCATGCATATAAAAAACAAGTCTCTTCTCTATATGATTTCTGCTAGTATAGATACCAAATCTGTGAAAATAGCAGGTCTCCTTTGCATAGGACACGTGATTACAGCTTTTACAAACAGCAGTCTTTATGCATCAGACAAATTGCAGCCCAGGTGACAGGTCTCCTTTACACTGAAGACTGTGTGTACAGCAATCCTCTTAAAAAAAAAAAAAGACCCAAAGTTCAGTAGTTTGTTTATTTGATTTTTTTACTTAAAATATAGCTGAGTGAAGGTCTTGTGAGGCCCATTCTTTTCCCAAACGATATATGGCAGATTAACTGTTCTACTGCCCTATCTGTCAGATGGGAAAATCTTTACTTGCTAGCAGGGAAGGATTGAGGGAAGAAACAGCCCAGTGCTGTTTTGCTATAATGAAACTCCAGACATTTCTGGGCTGATGTGCTGAAAACACTCTGGAGCTTTTCAAGGTAGTGTTTTGCATTTTTATGGCAATTTGACATAGGATCCCATTTGCTTTTTGCAGTGGCGTTCTGGGGGGTTGGGTCCACTCTGGGTGCCCCCACCCTACTCTGCAGCTGCTGCTTTCCCATACCACCAGCAGCAGTAAACTTTAAATGAACCCATCATGGGACCTTTGTGCACCTCCCTGTCTGCCTGTCCACCCTCTCCAACGTCACTCCCTTGTTTCAGAGCAGAACCACCAACTGCAGGAAGGTGCATCAAAGTCCTGTGATGGCTGCATATAAGTTTACTTTTGCTGTTACTGCTTCAATAGCAGCGGTGGGGAGATGAGGGGACAGGATACTGGATGGAATTGGGGTGGAAGGAGAGAGATGGGGCAGATGCTGAGGAAGTGGGGTAGATGGAGACAGAAAAGGGGGCAGACTTTGCATGTTAGTGGGAAGGGGAGGGGGCGGCAGATGATAGATGCAAGCTCTTTTTGAACAGAACATTGCAACTACATATAGTTTATGACTATCACAGTAGTCTGCCATGATTCTACAATGTTATGGGTCAAGGAAGCAATCTATGGATCTGATAATGATGATCACATGGTGCCAGGAATGCATGGCTATATATATATTTCCTTTCCTTTTGTTTTTTTCTTTTTGGGGGTGGGGCTGGGGGAGAAATAAGTGTGTGTTTATGCGGTGTCGGGACAAAGGCGCACGCAGACAACTGAGCGCAACGCGGAGGCACGCACCAAAGAAAATGACTGTTTTAAAGGGCTCTGACAGGGTGTGTGGCCGCGCTGCGTTGTGGAGGCGTTGTGGGGTTTGTAACCCCCCACATTTTACTGAAAACCTCACTTTTTCCCTAAAAAACAGGGAAACAGTTAAGTTTCCAGTATAATGAGGGCGGTTACAACCCCCCCAAACCCCCCACAACGCCGCCGCGATCTGTATTAAGTAAAGTGGGGGGGGGGGGTTCCCCAACAAAAACCCCCGTCGGAGTCCCTAAAAACACTTTTTCTTCGGTGCGCACTTCCGTCTTGCGCTCAGTTGTCGGCGCGCGCCATTGTCTTCGGTGGTTTTGTCTTTGAACCGTTTATGCAAGAGATACTATGGGACTGTCTATCCAAAAATGCCATTAGACTTATTAACAGTCATGTTTTGTGAAGGTGTGGTAGCCTTGCATAGCTCCAGTATAGATGTAGAATATGGGTTGCACTGGACATTGCTTTAACTTGTAGCTGAGGGGATCAGGGAAAGGTAAGGAGGAGTGTGTGGCACAGTGGTTGGATCTACAGCCTCAGCACCCTGGGGTTGTGGGTTCAAACCCCGCGCTGCTCCTTGTGACCCTGGGCAAGTCACTCAGTCCTCCATAGCCCCAGATACGTTAGATAGATTGTGAGCCCACCGGGACAGATAGGGAAAATGCTTGAGTACCTGATTGTAAAAACCGCTTAGATAACCTTGATAGGCGGTATATAAAATCCTAATAAACTTGAAACTTGATCTCAGTGGAAGCAGAAACTGGTGCAGTCTGCTATCCATTCTAAAAGTATATGCATACAAATAGGAAGAACCAAAAGAGACAAAGAACTAGGACTGCTTATGGTGGGTCTTTGATAGGGTTACCAGGTTTTCCTTCAGGAAAATCTGGACCCATGGCCACACCCCCAGGACCACCCAGTTCCACCTCTGTCACGCCCTGTTCTGCCTCCCAGCCCCATCCCCAGACAGCATCTGCGCATGCACGGACGTGACACAATGACATCACACACGTGCACATGACATCACCGCATTGCACCCATGCATGCACGGATGCCCCTTCCCGACACAATTTGGTCAAAGTGTCGGGTTTTGAAAAGCTGTTTGGATCTCCGGACATGTCCTCAAAAGGAGGACTTGTCCAGGGAAATCCAGATATCTGGTAACCCTAATCTTTGATATGGTGAAGAAAAGAGCATAGCTGTCCTGCAGTCCAATGTGTGAAGAGCTGTGTCTCCTAGCTGAATGTTGTTTTGAGGAGAAAATGGGTAGAGCAATGTCATGGTTAATTTGAAAGGTCAACTCTACCTTTGGCTGAAACTTCAGGTGGTTGCACAGTACTGCATGTACAGGGTAGTGAGCATGTGCTTGTAACTCAGTGAATCTTTTGGCAAAGATAATTGACTATTAGAAATAAGTGTTCATTGTGAGGAATTTCAGAGATGCCAACCCATTAGTTTAAATCAGGGGTAGGGAACTCCGGTCCTCGAGAGCCGTATTCCAGTCGGGTTTTCAGGATTTCCCCAATGAATATGCATTGAAAGCAGTGCATGCACATAGATCTCATGCATATTCATTGGGGAAATCCTGAAACCCGACTGGAATACGGCTCTCGAGGACCCTGGTTTAATATTGGTTGGCCTAGTACTACATTCTCAGAGAAGGCCAAACTGAAGGTCACATGTTTATTATTCCCCTCATAAATCTGTATAGTAAATCTGTATAGTAATCAAAACGGAAATACATCTGAAATCCTGCCTAAATCGGCACTTGGACAATCAAAAAGACAGGTCGTCCAAGTGCTGATATTGAAACGGGCTTTAGACATAAATTTGGGCGGGACGTGGACTGACCTAGACCTAGTCGTACTGCAAATATAACCGAAAGTTTAACGAGACTGCCTAGACTGAACTTTTACGTAGTGACTTAGGCAATCTTAAAACAGGTCTAAATACCCAGAAGGTATCCAAAGTGACCAAATAACCACTGCAGACACAAAGTACAGACCCCCCCCACACACTCCCCCAGTCATCATTGACATCCCCATACCATAAAAATCAGAATAAAAACATACATACCAGCCTCCAGCACCTGGCATAGGAAAGCCTAGTAGAACTGCACAGAAATGCTTAAGTAGTTGGGGTGTGGGGGGGGGAGGGGGGCTAGTGAACCATAGAAATGAGGCCTAGGCCCATAAGCCACTCTAACCACTGCATTCATGGTGAAACATGTACACCCCCAAAACCCTATTTTATTGCCATATAGTGACACCTTCATCCATAAGGGCTATCGGGGTGGTAAACATGTGGGTCTAGTAGGTTTTGGGGGTGTTTTGGGGGGGCTCCCATGACCTATAAGGGAGTTGTGGTGAGATGCTTATGTGGCACCCTTTTTGTGAAGTCTGCAGCAGTGCCCCACTACTCTGTTGCCATGTCTGGGTGTCCAGTCCATTACTTAGCTGACCCCATCCACATCCAAAAGGTCTTGTTTTAGCTATTTTTGACTTGGATGAATTTTTGGACAAGAATGGGATATAAAGATAGATGACTTAGTGGTCTGGACGATCAAACGGTTGGATGTAGAAGTAGATGATTCTCGAAAAAAAAAATATTTTGGACAAATTTTTCAAGAATGGACTTTTGATATGTCTGAGCTTGGGCGACTAGCGACTTGGGTCCAAAATGGACTTAGATATATTTTTTGATTATGCCCCTCCACGAGGTATCTGAAGATCAGTTTTCTTCTATGTATTCATAGCATCCAGTGATAGCACCAAGACAAATTTTGGTCTCAGTCCAATATTGGAAAAGAGACTCATGATATGCATGAAAGAAATTTGCATATAATGGATGCAGTGTATGCAAATCAAGTTTATGCATATTCATTGTGGATATCCTGTAAACCTGACTGGTAAGGGGGTACTTTAGGCTAAGACAACTGAGAACAATCAGGCTAAATGCAAAACAACTTTAGGATGATCAGTCAAGCTACTACCATACCTGGACTACTGTAATTCTTTATACACTGGTATCAAAGAAAAGGAACTTAAAAGTTTGCAGACACTTCAGAATACAGTGACCAGCTAGCAGTACTGTATATTCAGAGCTAGCAAAATAGACAAGACCACCCCACTTCTGAAAGAACTACATTGGCTACTGATAAGGAAAAGAATACAGTTCAAGATGGCATGCATAATCCACAAAGCTATATACGGTGAAAACTCCTATGGGCTCACCACAAACATCAAGGTTATGCTCTCCTTCCTCAATTCAAGACCAATGCAACGTTTCAAGATCCCCTTCCCGCTTCCTTAACAAATCCGCTGGAAAAAGGTTCGAGTTCACCTTTGAATTCCAAGCTCCATACTTTTGGAATAAACTCCAAACATCTCTACGACAAATCTACTCTTACTTTTACTCTTAGAAAACTCTTAAAATACCTCTCTTCTCATCATAAGATAAGAGAACTCAAGCCAGCATATCTGTCTCTACCGATCTCTCCAGCCTGTTTCACAATTCGTACTGTTAAACAGTGTCCAAAGTCTTTTGTTAGCCACATTGGATCCTTGTTGAAAAATTGTGGGGTATAAGACCTGGATAGGATAGTATAATACTCCAGGACTGAGTTGAGAAACACTGGGTTAAAGCACCAGGCTAACAACTAGCAAAACCAGGTTCAAATCCCACTGTTTCTCCTGATCTAGGGCATATCACTTAACTCTCCATTACCTGAGGTACAACATCTCTGGATGCAAGGAAACTACCTGAATTTAACTCACTCTAAGAACTCCTTTTACTAAGCTGCGTTAGGGCATTAATGTGCGGAATGTCGCGCGCTAGACGCTAATGGCATTCTAGCCGTGTAGCGCGGGGTAAGTGTGCGCTAATCTACTGCGTGCGCTAAAAACGCTAGCGCACCTTAGTAAAAGGAGCCCTAAGCTATTGCTGAAAAATTTGTGAGCTACATCTAAATAAATAGAAAATCAAAGGAAGGAAAAAATTCCAGTGATTCATTTTTGTATAAATAAATCTCAATGATCTTACTAAGCAGCCATACACAAGAAGTAGTAACCATTCATCGGCTGACCAAAAATATATTTTGGAACATTATTTTAGTCCAGGAGATGGGGCAGTTGAAAGCCTAGTATAGATTTGATATGTAGTTCTGTAGGAGGCCTACTGTTAATTCTGCATGAGGCAGTAAATATGGCCATCACTATAAAACTGTTTGGCATACACTATAATAGCTATTTAATCAGAATGAATGAGCCTGGTTTTCAGATGAGTCTCCTGTATATTATTGCCAATGTGCTCTCATTGTTTAACCACAATTACCACTGTTTAACATTTCATAAAGAATGAGTGGGGTGATGGCAGGGACATCACAGGATGGGGTTGAAAGGAGGGAAAATCTAAAGGATTCTTCAACCCTCCTCAGGGGCTGATATAGAAAGCCATGCATTAAGGCACTGTGCCAATGGCTGGGCTCATGGCTTCTAATGGGAGCTTACCACAAAAGTTTAGCACTTTGATGCAGCAAGCAACGCGCATGCAAATTACTGTCACACTAAAAAGTGTGCATTGTCAGAAACACAGGGTGCGTTAGGGCCTTAATGCACGGAATAGCACACGCTATAACGCCGTGCACACTGGCCGCTGCCGCCTCCTCTTGAGCAGGCGGTAGTTTTTCGGCTAGCATGTGCTAATCCGGTGCATGCGCTAAAAACGCTAGTGCACCTTCGTAAAAGGAGCCCATAGAGTACACACCATCACAGTAATCTACAGCTCACTGATAAAATGTCCCTTTTGCTGTGACTGGCTCATGCACCGACAGGAAGGGGAGCATTAAATGAAAAGCTGCTGGATCTGCCAGTGCTTGGAGATTTTTCTATACTACTGTTCTCGAGCCATCTTTTGACTCATCTTTTTATGTATTATCCACATTCGTTTATCCCTTGGACCCCTGAAGAAGGCATCTATGCCAAAACACGGACCGTGTTGGGTCCGCACCATATGTGGATTTCGCTCTGTATATATGATATTGCAATGTTTGATTAAATCAATGTATCATGGATGATCTTTTCCACAACTCTTTTTCATTTTTTAGAAGTCGTTAGAATCTCACTTTTTTTTTTATCAATAAATGTTTATTGAAAATTTTTTTTTTTTTCATGTGAAAATATACAAACCAGAATATAAATATCAGGGACAACAACAAATGGGAAAGCAAGTATAGAAAAAGCCCACCAGTTCACAAAATGCTCCCCCAGCGGTATAAACAGTAGACATGAATGGCAGCGTGAAGCAGGAGCTCCGTCGGGCTTCTGTGCATATTTGTGCTTGGCGCTTCCAAAGTGTGCTGTTTTCGCTGCAGTTTGCTCGGGCTCGCCTCCTCATGGCGACTCGAAAGCGCCTTGAAAAATATAAATTCTTTGGAGATCCGCCGGAGAAATCGGCCCCGGAGGCGGCGGGCAGCGTGGGGGAGAAAAAAAAAAATGGCGGCCGGAGCAGCGACTCAATCGGAGTCGGAGGACGAGGGTATCTCCGATCAGCGGGGGGAGGTCGGCGATGTGCCCCAGAAGTCCATGACGGACTGGTTTAAAGAACTCAAAGCGGACATTATTGGGGTGAGGAGCGATGTCCGAGCGGTGATAGCGGAGCTGCGATCGGAGGTGGGTGAGCTGGGAGCCCGAGTCTCTGCGTCGGAAGACCACGTGGCTACCTTCAACACAGCGGTGACATCTAACTCTGAAGTTTCAGCCCGCCTGTCCTCTGAACTCCGGGATCTCCAAACTCAAGTTGAAGATCTGGAGAATCGATCTAGGCGCTGCAACCTGCGCTTTAAGGGCATCCCTGAAACAGAAGAGTACAGGGATTGCAAGGCAGTGGTACGGGACTTCTGTGAGCATTTGCTGAGAGCTGATGGGGCTGATACTATAGTGCTGGTGCGTGCCCACCGCAGTCTGGGAGCTGCACGAGCTCAGAACACTCGTGATATCATTGCCTGTTTTGGAGAGTTCGCATTGAAGGAACGGATCTTGCTGGCTGGCCGACGACAGGCTACACTCCGGTGGAAGGACCTGGCGGTGGGAGTATTTCAAGATCTAGCATGGTCTACCCTGCAGAAACGCAGGGCATTTAAGGATGTTACCTACGCCTTGCGCTCTGGGGGCCATAAATACCGTTGGCTTTTCCCCTTTGGGATGTGGCTGACGGTTAACGGGACATCTCGGAGGGTGAGCACAGTGTCGGTGGCCTGGGCGGAGATGCGAGCCATGGGCTGTGGGACCATACGGGAGGAAGATCGACCCCCCAGCTGTGGCATCTACATCAGCGCAGGGTGCATCTTGGAGCATGGCGTTGCGCTCTGGCAAGAAACCGATGAAACCTCAATCTTAAACGGGTTTGGACACTGCTTAACTGATGCAGAGCTGGATTTGATCCTTTGGTTTTCATGGAGCCTATATGCGTAGGATGGGGTGTGCTGGAGACTTTGGGAGATTTCAGCGCTCCCAACGTTTTGTGCCTTTTTCTAAAACACTGTATTTTGTTACAGGGAGTGTTGTTGAGTATTATTGGTTTCTATTTGTTGGGTGCTGGGGGGGAGGGGGAGTCCTTTGCTGGGTTGAAAGGGGTTTGGGGAGCTTGGGGAATGCTTGAGCTTTGAGTGCAGTTGGGGGGGGGGGGGAAGTGTGGCGTATGGAGTATGTGTGTGGTCTTGCACTTTGGTTGTTTCAATGATTTTGTGAGTGGGATAAATGACTTTGGGAGTGATTGCACTTTCTGTTAGCTAACATACAGGGTTTGATGCAGCATAGGGGTGGGGTTGGGGGAGGGGTCAGGTGGGGGGGGGAAGGGGAGGGTAGATGAGAAGCTTTTTACGGTAGGTTCGTAGAATGTTAATGGACTTAATAGTCCTGGGAAGCGTAGTATTGTGTATAAGGATGCAATGCAATGGGACGTTTGTCTACTTCAGGAAACACATTTGAGGCCTCGTGATGTGGCAGTTTTAAATTCCCACTATTTTGATCAGATCTGGACCCACCAGGGGTCGACACCAAGGAAGAAAGTGGGGGGCTTGGCCATATTGGTACGAAAGGGTTTGGGGCTGGTGGTTGATCAAGTATACCGTGATGGTACAGGGAGATGTTTGGCTCTCGTGGCTACTTTACAGGGGCGTACCATCACCTTAATTAATTTGTATGGCCCCAATACGGGTCAAGCCAGATATTTTGGATCTATCAAAGAAGACCCGGTTGGTTTTGTGAAAGGATCTGTGTAGCTGGGTGGGGATTTTAATGTTACACCTGATGTTAATCTGGATCACTCTGGGGGTGGGACTAGGTCTCCGTCAAGGGCTGCTAGGAGGGCTTTGTTATCTTTATTTTCTTCTCTGGGCTTGGTAGACTGCTGGAGGTTGTTGCACCCCACACAACGTACTTATACTCACTACTCACATGCACATAAATCGTATGCACGTATAGATGGGCTTTGGGTCCATCGTAATTCGTGGGGAGGGATTCGCTGGGTGGAACTTGGCGCCATTCAAGTCTCTGATCACGCGCATGTGTGGGTAACTAGTGCGGGTTTTTGGGCAGGGGAGGGACGCCGTTTTTGGAGACTTAATGAGTCTCTATTGAAAGATCCCGCTGTGGTTCAGGAGGTGGGGGAAACAGTGGACCAGTATCTTCAGATTAATGATAATGATACGGTCAATGATGCGACATTGTGGGATGCTCTGAAGGTGGTAGTACGGGATATCTTTATCAAATGGGGTGCTCGTCGTAAGCGCCTCTGGGCTCAGCGCTCCTTGACGCTTCGTGAACATTTGGAGCGGTTGGGGAGGCTGCATCAGAGACACCAGGACCCCTTAGTGTATGAGCAACTTGTTAAGGCACGGGCGGAGCTCTCTTTGCTGCAGATGGAGGAATATGAGTTTTTGAGGACACGTTTGCGGCAAACGGTTTATGAATATGATAATACACCTGGATCTCGCTTGGCTCGATTAATTAAACTGAAGCAGGCGAGAGCGGTTATTACAACGATACGGGATGCGGGGGGGACGGCACAACGTACTGATTTGGCTATTAGATCGGTTTTACATAAATTTTACTCTGATTTGTATAGGTCCTCGCAGGGGAAAGATCCAGCTGCTATTGAGAGATACCTCTCCCAGTTGCGGCTTCCTCGACTTTCAGACGCGGATAGGGAATGGCTTAATGAGCCTATTGAGTTAGGAGAAGTCTTGGGAGTCATTGCTAATTTGAAGTTGGGGAAATCGCCTGGCCTGGATGGATATACTAATCAGTTTTATAAAATTTTTCGTGAGGTTCTGGCTCCATTGTTGGTTCGGGTTGCAGATGGGGTGAGAGATGGTTCCTTGTTGCCCTCCACTATGGGGGAGGCCGGGATCTCGGTCCTGCTTAAACCAAACAGAGATCCGATGGGGTGTGGGTCTTATCGGCCGATTTCGTTACTGAATACTGATGCAAAAATTTTAGCCAAGGTTAGCTCTTCGCTTGGGGAGGGTACTGCCGTCTTTGGTACATTTTGATCAATCTGGTTTTGTTCAAAAAAGACAGGTTTGTGATAATATTAGACGCACGTTACATCTTATGTGGGCTGCCCAGAGGACATCTGCTAAAATAGCTTTCTTGGCGATTGATGCTGAGAAGGCTTTCGATCAGGTTGACTGGGACTTTTTGTGGTGGGTGATGTCGCAGATGGGGTTGGGAGATTTCTTTTTGATCTGGGTACAGGCCTTTTATGCGGCTCCATGGGCTACTGTGAGTATTAATGGGGTTTATAGCGAATTTTTTTCCGTTGCGAGAGGAACTCGACAGGGGTGCCCCTTGTCTCCACTGTTGTTTGCTCTCTCTATGGAGCCTCTGGCCATACGAATTCGGGACCATGGTGACTTATTGGGGGTGACAGTGGGAGATATTGAACATCGATTAGCACTCTTTGCCGATGATGTGTTATTGTATGTCCGGGATCCGGAGGACTCGTTGCCAATTTTAGTTGACCTCTTTTTGGAGTATGGGCAGGTTTCGGGGTTCACGGTGAACATGGATAAATCTGAATTGTTGAGTGTTAATTTGGGGGTGGAGGATCAACGGCGTATGGCTGCCAGGTTTCCTTTTCGCTGGGCTCCGGGGGTTCTTCGTTATCTGGGAATTCGTTTACCGACTGATCTATCTCAATTGTATACCGCTAACTATGCCAGGATTATTCAACAAATTCGGTCGGATATTCAACGCTGGAACGGGTTTTGGTTGTCTTGGTGGGGTCGAATTGCAGTTTTAAAAATGAATGTCCTACCACGTTTGCTCTTTCTTTTTCAAACATTGCCGGTTCCAGTCCCATATTTGGTGTTGAAACAACTACATGCTTTGTTTTTTCGTTTTATTTGGCAGGGGAGATCTCCTCGTATTTCTAGAGCTGCTTTGTGGGTGGCCAGGGATAGAGGGGGGCGCGCGGTGCCAAATCTATTGTGGTACTATCGCGCGGCTCAGTTGCGGCTCTTATTGGACTGGGAGATCGCTGACTTTAAGTTGGCAGTGCGTATGGAACAACATTTTGTGGGACGCCCATGTTTGAAACACTGGCTTTGGTCCTCTTCCATTGGGCTAGGGAAATTGGCGGTTCCAGGGAACCCATTTTTGGAACATCTTCTGAAAGTGTGGTGTGTTACTAAACGGCGTTGGGGGGCTGGAGTAGGCCCATCGATTCTTGGTGCTGTGCGTGACGAGCCCATGTTCCCGGCGGGTGGGGAGAGCTCTGTTTTTGTGCGGTGGGAACGGTTGGGGTTAATTACCTTCCGAGATGTGCTTCAGAAGGGGGTCTTGGTGTCTTTCGAAACCTTCCAGATTAGTGCTGACTTGCCCAGGGGAGATTTTCTGGCTTATTCTCAGATACGTCATTTTCTTCATTCTCAGAGGTGGGATAGGGGGCCCACTCAATCTCTCGATCCTTTTGCTCACATGTGGGTCGCTCTTAGGAACCTGCCTAGACCCATTTCTGTCCTTTACCAATATATTCAGGGATCCTTTCCGGCTCTTTATCAGCGGGCTTGGGAGGTGGACTTGCACTGTACTTTTTCTGTTGAGGAGTGGTCTAGAATACATATAGAAGTGGGAAAAGCCTCTTCTTGTGCGCTTATTAAGGAAAATGCTTATAGAATCTCACTTTTGTAATATCTGGTGACCCGTTTGGCTCAAGTTGAAAATCCTGCCTTATTTAAATAAATAAAAAAGTCTATTTATTTTTGAATGAAAAAACACCTTTTCCTTTTTCCTCATACATTTAGGGCTGGTCTTAGCAATTGTGGGGCCCTGTTCAGCCCATTTTGGAGGGGACCCACTTAGCCTCACCCTTGTGTACAAGGTTTTAAATTTTTTTTAAAAAACATTTTTTTATTTATGAAATTTCAAATAAAGGCTAATTAAGCAAAATTTGTACAGAAAAACTGGTTCAAATAAGCACAATGCTATCATAGGAAACCTAGTATTAAAGAATGAAAATAACCAGAAATTATTCAGTTGAAATCCACTACAATTAGGAATTCCAATTGTCATAACATAGAGGAGAATAAAGGAAAATATTAATTAACTAACACTGCGTTTTACTAATTGGCAGTAGAGGTTTCTACCGCAGGCCAGCGAGTTAAATGCTCCGATGTTCATAGAATTCCTGTGAACTTTGGAGCATTTAACTTGCTGGCCCGCGATAGAAACCTCTACCACCGTTTAGTAAAAGGAGCTCTAAGGAAAGATCCAGTTATGACACTAAACAGGAAACTGTAGTAGAGAGAGTGGGACTTGGCAGAAAGAAGGCCACGGAGCTGGCCTGTGTGAATTGCTGTGAGCTTCAAGAAAACCCCTCTCTAGTGCAGAGAAGAGGACAGGAAGTAAGCTGTGTAAACTGAGGACCCATCACAAAATTTAAATCTATATTAACATTTAGGGCTCCTTTAACTAAGCTGTGATAGTGGTTTTAGCGCGCGCTAAGCATGCGCAGAATTTCCGCGTATGCTAGACACTAACGCCAGCATTGAGCTGGTATTAGTTCTAGCCGCGTAGTGCAGGTTTAGCACACGCTAAAATTCTACGCATGCTAAAAATGCTTTCGCAGCTTAGTAAAAGGAGCCCTTAAATTTATTTTTTTACACTTTTAAAGTATCTCCAGTGATCTCCTAATATACTATACAACGTGCAACATTGTACTATACCAGGGGTAGGCAATTCCAGTCCTCGAGAGCCGGAGCCAGGTCAGGTTTTCAGGATAGCCACAATAAATATGCATGAAATAGATTTACATCTCAAGAAGACAATGCATGCAAATCCAACTCATACATATTCATTGTGGATATCTTGAAAACCTGGCCTGGCTCGGGCTCTCGAGGCCTGGAATTGCCTACCCCTGTACTATACAATGGCAACATTAGCGCATGTCCATTAATGAAATAAATAGAAAATTGGGATTTTATGGTGCTAAAGAAAGCATGGAGGTTAACCTAAGGTTGCCAGATTTTCCAATTTTAGTTTGGAAGAAGTTGGAGAGAGTCTCGCTGTCTAGGTTGGTGGGGGCATTATGATTGCATCCATGAGCAGCAGTGAAGAGTTCGTTAGCCAAGGTGAACAGGTATCTGGAATGGTTAGGAACTTTCTGCAGGAGGTATGTGTATTGAGCTTTATTTGCTTCCAGAATGGCAGCTCTGTAGGTGTTCGATAATTCTCTCCAGTGTGATTTGTACTCCTCTAAATTTATATCTATATCTATCGATACATATCTATATCTACAGTATATATCTCTATATTGATATAAATATAGATTTACTTGTTAAAATAGTTGTAGTGTACAGAACTATTAGGATCCCATTTTTGATTTAGTGTTACAATCTTAAAGCATGTGCTATAGTTTTTGTCTGCCTACACTCATACATTTTGTTTTGGGGTAAATTTAATGGAAACCGACAGGAGCGAAGTTGTGTAAATCTTTTAAGTGATTTCTACTGTCCTGTTGCTACAGGCTCTATTTTTTTTTTTTCAAACTCAGCTTATGTCTTTGGAATTTTGGTGCACTAAAGAGTAATTTAAAGCTGCTGAAGATAAAAACAAAGAACATTAGGCAGAGCGATGCACAGGCACAGTGGCTTAGTTAAGGGGGGGCATTCCACCCTGAACACCATGTTGTGGGGGCGCCGGCATTCCTCCTCCTTTCTGCCCCGCCTCTTCCCACTCCTCCCCTCACCATGCGTGCACTCCCTTCCCTTCCTCCGTACCTCTAGTTGTTCACCACTGCGAGCAACAACTTCAACATGCTCCTCGCAACTGCGCCATCTCTTCGCTGATGTCACTTCCGGGTGCCAAGCATAGGAAGTGACATCAGAGGGAAAGTCGACTGGGTCACGAGGAGCACAATGAAGTTCTTGTTGCTGGTGGCGGTGAACTACTAGAGGTATGGGGGAAGGGGGATTGGGGAAGGAGCGAGGGTAGAGACCAGGGCAGGGGAAGGGCACCATTGCCCTGTGTGCCTCTCACCCTCACTATATCACCACACAGGTAATCTAAGTTAGAGGGTGTGTTTTTAAATCAAAAAGAGAGGTGAAAATACATAATAAAATTATCATCCAATAATGGAATAAACGGTTGGAATGGGCTTCCACAAAATGTTCATTTTTTGTCCTTTCCTATGTCATTTGCTGTGTTTATGGGAATTTTTGTTTTAATCTGTTTCTGTATAGTCCTTTTGGGCTCCTTTTACTAAACCACGGCAGATCTTTTTACCGCAGGCCGGCGAGGTAAATGTTCCAACGCTCATACAATTCTTATGAGCGTCGGTGCATTTACCTCGCTGGCCCACAGTAAGAAGCTCTACTGCGATTTAGTAAAAGCCAGCATTTGTCATTTTTGCAGTTGTTGATATTCATGCTCACTCAGGAAGTATTACACACTTATGGCCTCTTTTACAAAGCCGCACCAGCGGCTGCCGTGTGGCAACGGCCCCGTAGCCCTTTAAATCTCTATGGGCTTCGGGGCCATTAGCGCAGAGCAGCCGATAGCGTGGCTTTGTAAAAGAGGCCGTTAGTGGAAACATAATAAATCACTTAGGGCTCCTTTTTAAAGTTGCGCTAAATGATTTAACTCACGCTAAAGATTAGTGTGTGCTAAATGCTAAGGCATCCATTATATCCTAATGGGCATCTAAGCATTTAGCACACACTAAATGGGGAACTTACTACAAAACCTAAAGGTTAAATTCTATATCTATGCGGACGATATCACCATTGTTATTCCCCTTACTACTCTGACCTCCAAGACTAAAATTCATCTATCATCCATTCTAAAGGAAATCGAACTATGGATGACCGACTTCAAATTGAAGCTCAACAACAACAAAATTAAATTTTTCCTTGCAAGCCCCAATGACAAAATCAGAGACCCATCGATCTCCTTGAATGGTCAGGACTTCCCTATTGACCACTCCATTAAAATCCTGGGAGTCACCCTGGACCGCCACCTCACTCTAAATGCTCACACAGATTTATTAGTTAAAAAATGCTTTTCGGTACTATGGAAACTCAGAACCATCAAGTTTCCAAGTTTCCAAGTTTATTGGTTTTTAATATCCCGACCATCAAACAATTGTCTGGCCGGTTAACAATCAGATTAAAAAAGAATTAATAGTAGTAGAATGTGAATGGAAATATCTTAAATTAAACATAAATGACAAAGACTTGACATACTGGAATGTGAGGAAATTGTGGGGGAAGGGAAAAAGTTACATTGTATAGAAGAAATGGAGAGAGTGGGGAGGGGATGAACATGAGGAGGGGGGAGCGTTGAAGTAATGAATAATGGATATTTGCCTAATGAAAGAAAAAGAGGATTTTTTTAGGTTTGGTTAAATGCGTCCCGAAATAAGAAAATACTTTGATGCTCCATCCTTCCGCTTACTGGTTCAATCTTCCATCCTGAGCCTGCTCGATTATTGCAACATTATTTACTTGGGATCCTACAAAATAAACATCCTAAGACTCAGAGTCATTCAAAACTCGGCAGTTCGGCTGATCTTTAGGCTGAAGAAATGGGAACACATAAGCCCCTACTATCAAAAACTCCATTGGCTGCCCCTAGAGGCGTGAATCCTGTTTAAGTTCTCCTGTCTGTGTTACAAATCAATATTTGGCCTAGCCCCCACTTACCTGGTTTCCCACTTCAATCTGGCAAGTTATCTTAGGCCCACACGAAGAATACATCTGTTCTCCTATCCGAATATAAAAGCCTGCCACTACAAAAGATTCTTGGACAGAACTCTTGCCTTCCAGGTAGGCAAATGGAACGATTGGCTTAGAAACGTTTTCACGCTCTCATCATCCTACTTCAATTTTAGAAAACTGGTAAAAATGAGCTTGTTCAATCGATTTGTTAACTAAGAATCTACTCAGTTCTGCTTACTCAACCAGTAACCCTAATGAACTATATAGCTTTCATATTCCTTCATTATGTAAGATTGTATTGCTTTCTTTGATGGTAACCTCTTCGTTGACTTTGACTGTAACCTCTTTGCTGATTGTCCAGCGCTTCTTGCTGTAAACTGCCTCGAACTTCTATGGCTTTGACGGTATATAAGAATAAAATTATTATTATTATTATTATTATTAAATCGGTTAGCGCACCTTAATAAAAGGACCCTTTAAGATTCACTTAACAACACACTGTGCCAGAAGTAGCTGTAAACATAATGGGGCCAATACTCAAAGCGACAATTAAATCGCTTGGTCGGGGCTAGCTGCAAATATTTAGCAGAACTTAAATGGCTAAGTGTCACTGAATATCATGGTTAGCATCTAAATCATAGCCTTAAGTGGCCAGCTTTACTGCATAAAAGTCTGTCCTATTTTTATGCAGTAACCCATGGATGCTTAAGTGCTGAATATCAGTTTAAATGGCTATGTCTTAACCAGCTTAAAAACTAGCTAATAAAAATCAAAGTCTGCATGGGTCCTGGCTTTGAATATCCAGGAATAGCCTGGCAGTGAGCAAAACACTTACTGCCAGGGAAAATCTCCCATATACCGACAGATTGAAGCAGTTGGGACTTTTCTCCCTGGAGAAGCGAAGACTTAGAGGAGACATGATAGAAACCTTCAAGATCCTGAAGGGCATAGAAAAAGTAGACAGAGACAGATTTTTCAAATTAAGGGGCACCACAAGTACAAGGGGGCATTGGGGGAAATTGAAAGGGGACAGGTTTAGAACAAACGCTAGGAAGTACTTTTTCACTCAGAGGGTGATAGATACATGGAACGCGCTTCCAGAGGCTGTTGTGGACAAGAAAACACTAAATGGATTCAAAGAAGGTTTGGATAGATTCCTAGAAGAAAAAGGGATTGGGGGGTACAGATAGGTATAGACCATTGCTCAGGCAATGGGCCTGATGGGCCGCCGCGGGAGCGGACCGCTGAGCAGGATGGACCTATGGTCTGCCTCAGCGGAGGCAACTTCTTATGTTCTTATGTTCTTATGCCCAATGGCTGAATGTTGACCTCAATAATAATAAAATGTTAATATTGATTGTGATTGCTTCTTTTGGAGCAATACTGCTTGGACTCCCCAAATACTTGGAAACTATAAATTGAGAAGAGATGGAGAGAGGCTAGAGCACCTGGGATTCATGTTTGCTGAGGAGACTGCGACCCAGGAGGAAGCTAGAGACATGACACTCTGGTGACATAATCTAAGTTGGACTGGAAAGCATTTAAAATGCACGCTCTCTCCTGGCACTCGGCTACAGGTACATTCCCAAAGGGGAGTGCCCCTTTGAAAGGGGTACAAAAGGGATGAAAGGGGTCATAAGAACATAAGAATTGCCGCTGCTGGGTCGGACCAGTGGTCTATCGTGCACAGCAGTCCGCTCCCGCGGCGGCCCCTAGGTCAAGAACCTGAGCCCTGAGTCTAGCCTTACCTGCGTATGTTCTGTACCTTTCTGTAGTACAACTAAAGCAGTTTCCATTTTATAATATACAGATCTCAAGTGGGTTTACAGAAGAGCTGCAGAGGATCATAATGTAGTGTTTCTCCTTTCTTCTATTCCAATTATATTATTCTTTGTAGCCTGCCATTGTTTTCTCTTCGTTTTCATGGGGAAAAGGAAGATTAAAAATAAAGGGGTATATTGTCTACTCTCTGAGATTTTGGATCTTAGTCCATACAAAGAGGGGTCTAAGGTTTCCATTTATTATTTTTGCATTGTTATTTTCTTTTTTGTTACAGTTCTTGGGTTAGGAAAATATCTTTGTCAAGAATTTATTTTCCAGATAATTTTTTTTTTTTTTAAAATACATAATGCTAAATAAATACATACATACATAAGGGGGTAGGGACTCTCCCTTCTGGACTTAGAGGTCCTATGGATAAGCATGCTTCCTTTGCTAAAAGAACTGAGGCAATTGGAACCATCCTCTGACTCAGAAGCTTCATTAAGCTCAGATGACCTCTTTACTCTATCTTCAGCCAAAGTCCCAGACAGTAGCGTACTAAGGGGGGGGGGGGTGGTCCGCCCCGGGTGCAAGCCCTGAAGGTGTGCTCCTGGCCTTGCCATTCAGTCCCCCCCATCCCCGAAGGACCGCTCGCCCCCCTGGTCTCCCTGCACCACCTAAGAATCAGCCCGCAGCGGGCTCGCGATGTCAGCGATCCCTGAGCTGCTTCGGCGCTGCTTTCTGCGCCACGGTCCCACCCCTCCTCTGACGTCAGAGGAGGGGTGGGACCGCGGCGGAGGAAGCAGCTCCGAAACAGCGCAGGGATCGCTGACATCGTGATCCCGCTGCGGGCTGCTTCATATGTGGTGCAGGGAGGCTAGGGGGGGCGAGCGGTCCTTAGGGGTGGGGCGGGCAGTCAGGCAGGCAGGCAGGCCTTCAAGGGAGAGGGAGGGTGACAGGCAGGCCTTCAAGTGGGGGGACAGGCAGGCCTTCAAAGGGGAGACAGGCAGGCAGGCCTTCAAAGGGGGGACAGGCCTTCAAGGAGGGGGACAGGCAGGCCTTCAAGGGGGGGACAGGCCTTCAAGGGGGGGACAGGCCTTCAAGGGGGAGGATAGGCCTTCAAGGGGATCAGGCAGGTAGGCAGGCAGGACTTCAAGGGGGGGTGCAGGCCTTCAAGGGTTGTGCAGGCCTTCGAGGGGGAGTGCAGGCCTTCAGGGGTGGGATGCAGACCTTTAAGGGGGGGACAGGCCTTCAGGGAGGGGGGCCCTGGTGTAGAAATACACGGAGGGAATGGGGGGGTTCAAAGAGACGCGCATATGCCGGACTTTGGGTGGGAAGAAATAATGGGTCTGAAAATAGAGAAGAGGGAGAGAGATGATGGACCATGGTTTTTAGAGAGGGAAGGAACAGAAAGGGAGAGAAGTTGGACACAAGGTATGGTGTGGAGGGGGGATAGAGATACTGGATCGGAGGGTAGTTGGGAAAAGAAAGGGAGAGATGATGGACCCTGGGGTGGTTGGGAAGGAGGGAGAGATGCTGGATGAAAGGGTAGTTAAGAAAAGATGGATCTGTGGAGGGAGACGAAAAAAGGATAGATGCCAGACCTCCTGGGGAAACGGGGAGGACACAGATGGCAGATGGATGGTTAGCATGCAGAAAGAAGGAGACCCTGGCAAGCAAGTTATCAGAAGACAACCAGAGCCTTGGACCAACAAGATTTGAAAAATAACCAGACAACAAAAGGTAGAAAAATTAATTTTATTTTCTGTTTTGTGATTACAATATGTCAGATTTGAAATGTGTATCCTGCCAGAGCTGGTGTTAGACCGCAAACGTGAGCTAGGATTTAACAGAGAGGAAAAGTCCTTTTTGTTTCTTTATTTTATTTGCATCACAGCGCCAGTGTGGTTAGGGGAAGCTAAAGGGGGGTGAAAAAGCTATAAAATAAACCCACCAGGATGTTTGAAAAAAACAAACAAACACCCAATTGGGCAGGAAGTTGAATGGAAAAACCAATTCAATAGGCTGAATCGAATCAAATTTTTTTTTTTTTTTTTTCTTTTCTTGAATCGGGCAGCAGTAGTTTGCGCTACTGTCTTAGACTTTAGGACCTGGGATTGGAGAGAGATGGCATCCTCAGTACTTTATAATGCAAGTGAAACGAGGATTTGGTCAGACTTTTGAAGGGTCTGCAGAAGAAAAATATTGTATAGGCCGGGGACATGAGACAGCAGGAAACGGGAGCTTTTCTTCCTTCTATTTTTGTGAATGGCAAGGCTGAGGATGTCAGAGAGTTCAGTTAAAATATGTGCTTTATAAGAAAATATAATAATGTGTTTTATAAAGTTTATAAGCATTGCTGGCCTACCCGGTGAGGTGTTCCTAATGGTGGTGGTGGTGGCGGCAGCAGCATGTCAATGTGTTGAGAGGAAGAGGTGGTCTGGGAAATTCTGCTGAGCAAACTCCGGGCCCATTTCCACCCCCCAGTTAGTCCACTCCAATCAACTGGTTCACGCACTGAGTGGGTCTTTGGGTGTTGTGCCTGGGTAGTTGTTTTGGGATCTCTTTCAGTGGTTTGTCAGTATCTCCTTGTGGTCCAAGGAAGGAAACTTTGTTAACCTTAGCATTGACCATCAGAATATGTTTGTAACAGCGCTGCTTGTGTGGCATTAGGCTATGTAGTGATCGAAAGACCTTTGCACATTTTTGCACTATATGGTGGGTGTATGAGGAGATTCACATTATCTGCACAGCTAAGTCCTTGTGAAGTTACCTTGTTCTTTCTATATTTGACATCTAGCAAGGTCTCTGTTTGGAAGGAAAGATCTAAGCTTATAAATGAAGTGGCCAGAAATTATGGTAAAAGCAGATAGCATTGCTGATTTTAAGAAAGGTTTGGACAAATTCCTGGAGGAAAAGTCCATAGTCTGTTATTAAGACATGGGGGAAGTGTCTGCTTGCCCTGGATCGGTGGAATGGAATGTTGCTACTATTTGGGTTTTGACCAGGTATTAGTGACCTGGATTGGTTACCATGAGAATGGGCTGCTGGGCATGATGGACCATTGGTCTGACCCAGTTAGGCTATTCTTATGTTATGTTCTCATCCGTAGGGGCCTTTGTTTTCACTTCTTATTTTAATGTATTTTTTTCTGGGAACTTATTAGTGTTTTTTAGAATGGGAACAAAAATGGAAGAGAATTAATGTGTGTGGAATTGGGGGGGGGGTTTACTAATTTCTTCAGCTAAATAATTAAATCCACTTCAACCAGACATAGGAGAACTCACGTACCATTCACACACCCTCCAACCAAAATCGTCAAAAGAAAAAAAAACTGTTCGACAACCTCCTAACACTCGACCCACAACTCTACAACCTATTGACCTCGACCACAAACTACAAAACCTTCAAAAAAGAAATAAAAACCCTTCTATTCAAAAAACACATAAAACCAAACTAACACAATCAGAACTGTCCCAAGCATCACCTGCAACTACTCCATATGTACATATGACAATTCAGACATAATTTGTTATGTTTGGATTAATGGTTACATATATGAGGTTCAATAAAAGAAAATTTTTCAGTGCCTGTTTCTGTTATGACCATTTATTTTTCATGGTTATTACAAAAAATATTTTTTTACATGGGGGGGTGTCAAAAAATGATGGGCCCCGGGTGCCACATACCCTAGGTATGCTACTGGTCCCAGACTCTTTACTCTTGAATGAGAGACATGTGGGAGGGGGAAGCTTCATCAACTGAGTCATGGGCAACTGGAGAGATTTCTTTGATAGGCATATGAAATAATGTGAACAGAATTGAAGGTATGCTTGTAGTCTTGGTGATACAATTATTCAACTTTTTTTACAGGATTCAATATAGAAACTGGAAGAGGTTGATGGCAAGTGGTAGACCCTGTTAAGCAGATGAAAGCCCTTAAGTTGCTTTTTTGCAGGCCACCAGTGTGTCATCAGGCCATCAGATATAAAAGACAGTTTGAGTTAACATCATAAACTTGAGGCTCTAGAGAATTTGCCTTGGGTTTTAGAATTTCAGATTTTTAAATTTTCCAGCGACTCATTTACTGTCTTCTGAGATTCTGTGAAATAAAATTATTTGCCAACTGGTGCCACCCCTAAACATACATGTTTGATTGAGAGCATTCTGCCATATGTTCCGTCTCGTCAACTTCGATCTGCAGGGCTTGTAGAATTGAAAATTCCATCTGTTAAAGATCTTAGATGAAAAGTGTCTAGAGATAGTATATTCTGTTGTATTGGCCCAAGAGAATGGAATAGGCTCCCTTTTTTATATACGTCAACAACAGAATTTGCAGAATTTTAAGCAATTATTTAAACGTCATCTTTTCTCGATAAACTCATCATTCCTCTTTGCTCCTCTCGGACACTTAGAACAGCAGATTAGAATCTATTGACCATCCCTTCCATCAAAGAATTCTACTACACTAGGAAATCTAACTTCTCCGTAGTTGCTCCAACTTTATGGAATGCTATGCCACCTCAACTCCGTCTCAAAAATTTCCTCGACAAATTTAAAACTAAACTAAAAACGTTCTTATTTCAAGATGCATATCACAGCCCTTAAATACTTCCTCTCCAACAGCCAGTAAAACATCATCAACTGGTTTCAAGAAGCGATCCCCACTCCTGATGCTGTATCCCCCCTTCCCTGTTATTTTACTTTGTTTTTAATGATGTATTTATTGACTTCCTGTTATCCTCTTTACCCTCAAGTCTAAGTTTGTACAGTGGTGCCTCGCATAACGGACGCCTCGCACAGCGAACGCTGCGCACAACAAACTTTATGTCTTGATCCGTACAACGAACTTCGTTTCACACAACGAAGTCGCCCGAGCTGCATCCTTCCGCGCAGGCACTGCGCTTAACTGCCCTCTCTCCGCCTGGTTCCCTCTTGCCCCCCCGACTCCCCGACACGATCGGGGCAAAAAGGAGCCCAAGCCCTCTTGCCCCGCCGATTCCCCAACTCCCCACACAATATCGGGCCAGGAGGGAGCCCAAGTCCTCCTGGCCACGGCGACCCCCTAACCCCACCCTGCACTACATTACGGGCAGGAGGGATCCCAGGCCCTCCTGCCCTCGACGCAAACCCCCCCTCCCCCCAACGACCGCCCCCCCCAAGAACCTCCGACCGCCCCCCCAGCCGACCCGCGACCCCCCTGGCCGACCCCCACGACACCCCCAACCCCCTTCCCCGTACCTTTCTGTAGTTGGCCGGACAGACGGGAGCCAAACCCGCCTGTCCGGCAGGCAGCCAACGACGGAATGAGGCCGGATTGGCCCATCCGTCCCAAAGCTCCGCCTACTGGTGGGGCCTAAGGCGCCTGGGCCAATCAGAATAGGCCCGGGAGCCTTAGGTCCCTCCTGGGGGCGGGGCCTGAGGCACATGGGCCCAACCCGACCATGTGCCTCAGGCCCTGCCCCCAGGAGGGACCTAAGGCTCCCGGGCCTATTCTGATTGGCCCAGGCGCCTTAGGCCCCACCAGTAGGCGGAGCTTTGGGACGGATGGGCCAATCCGGCCTCATTCCGTCGATGGCTGCCTGCCGGACAGGCGGGTTTGGCTCCCGTCTGTCCGGCCAACTACAGAAAGGTAAGGGGGTTGGGGGTGTCGTGGGGGTCGGCCAGGGGGGTCGCGGGTCGGCAGGGGGGGGCGGTCGGAGGTTCTTGGGGGGGGGCGGTCGTTGGGGGGAGGGGGGGTTTGCGTCGAGGGCAGGAGGGCCTGGGATCCCTCCTGCCCGTAATGTAGTGCAGGGTGGGGTTAGGGGGTCGCCGTGGCCAGGAGGACTTGGGCTCCCTCCTGGCCCGATATTGTCGGGGAGTTGGGGAATCGGCGGGGCAAGAGGGCTTGGGCTCCCTTTTGCCCCGATCGTGTCGGGGAGTCGGGGGGGGGGAAGAGGGCTTGAGCTCCCTTTTGCCCCGATCGTGTCGGGGAGTCGGGGGGGCAAGAGGGCTTGAGCTCCCTCTTGCCCCGATCATGTCGGGGAGTCGGGGGGGCAAGAGGGCTTGAGCTCCCTCTTGCCCCGATCGTGTCGGGGAGTCGGGGGGGCAAGAGGGCTTGAGCTCCCTCTTGCCCCGATCGTGTCGGGGGTGCCAGGGACCACACGGAGTCACCCACCGTACCACCCGATTCGGGTAAGCGCAGGTATCGGTGGGTGGCTTATTTGCGGGGGGGGTGCCTTATTTTACATTTTTTTCTAAAAAGGGGGGGCTGTCTTATTTGATGGCCCTGCCTTATCATCGGGGAAACACGGTAGAAAAAAAAAAAAAAAAGAACAGTTAAGTCCCAGTTTTTGCCGCTGAGACTCTGCCCTCTCACTGTAAAATTAGACTCTACTTAGTCTGTCTTTAAATTTAAAAAATGTGTGTTGTTTTAAAAAACAATTATGTTTTTAGATGTATCTAAATAAAAATAATAACCAAAAATTTATCTTTTTTTATGTCATCTTAGCATATTTTATGCTACAGAACGAATTATTTTTTTTAACATGTATTGTTATGGGAAAACGCGTTTCACATAACGAACTTTTCGCATAACAAACTTGCTCCTGGAACGAATTAAGTTCGTTGTGTGAGGCACCACTGTATTTGTAAATTGTCCTTAATGTTCACTCTTCCCCCTCTTATAATTATTATACATATATATATATTTTTTTTTTTAACCTTTAAATTTTTTGCATTGTAAATCAGCTAGATGCACGTCGATGGTTGATATATTAAAACTAATAAAACTTGTAACTTGAAATGAAATATGCAGTTTGATTTTTGAATCTAGGATGAAAGTGAGGTGCTGGTAGCCAATTTCATTTTTATTGTTTGTGATTTATGTTGTATTGTTCTTTTGGAGTTGATGTATATGTATGTTATTTTGTAATCTGCCTTGGGTAAGGGTGTGATATAAATAAATAAACCATAAACCATACCCACTTCTGGGCTTCAGCATCAATAGGTACTGCTAGGCACCATGGACCAGGTACTGGTCCCGGAGGCCGCCTAGTGGTACCTAATTTTTTTAAACAAGATTTTAATTGGTTTTTAATGGTGCAAACAATTATCATACCACTTAAAACCAATTAAAACACTTAAGCGCTGGTATGTGCAATCTAGGCACCTACTAACTATACTCACTCGAAGAACGCAGAGAGAGAGGGGAGACATGATTGAGACAGACGTTCAAATATGTAACGGGCCATATCGAGGTAGAAGAAGATCTCTTTTCTCTTAAAGGACCCATGGCGACAAGAGGGCATCCGTGGAAAATCAAGGGTGGGAAATTTCATGGCGATACCAGAAAATATTTCTTCACTGAAAGGGTGGTTGATCGCTGGAATAATCTTCCGCAACAGGTAATTGAGGCCAGCAGCGTGCCAGATTTTAAGAAAAGATGGGATTGGCATGTCGGGTCTCTTCATGGAGGTAGATAGGGGGTGGGGGTCTTTGGTGTGGGCAGACTGGATGGGCTGTGGCCCTTTTCTGCCGTCATTTTCCATGTTTCTATGTTTCTAACACCTAACCTTCAGCAACCTTTTTTAGAATCCGGCCCTAAGTGCCATGTGGCTCACAGGTATAAAATAAGACGTACAGCATTTAGCGTGTGCTAATCTTTATTAGCATATGCTAAGCTTTAGTAAAAGGGCTTCATTTACTATAGGAGGGCTGAGGAGTCATTGAGGAGAATTTAGTGGATTTTCTCAGTGGTTTCTTTTTCTTACAGGGAAAGGTCGATATAGGACATTTGTTTCCTTATAAATATTCTTATGTACCTAGTTTTTCCTGAATATTTTTGGAATGTTAAAATTCAAAATCAAAATAACATGAAAAATAAATAAATTTAAAGCATAACCCCAGTGGTGTAATAAGTGTGGGGACAAACCACTCCAGATGCCATCTTGTTAGGGATCACTGGTACTTTTCCTCCTCTTTGCCCCTCGCCAGCTTCGGCTCCCTACTGATGTCACGTCCTGGTACCAGGATATGACATCAGAAGGGAGCCAAGGCCGGTGCGAGCAGTAGCTGGAAGACGCTGCTCAAGCCGGTGAATATTTCAAGAGGTACATGGGGGAGGAGGCAGGAAGACTCTCAAATAGCAGGGAAGAGTGGAGGAGGGGGCTGGGGGAGGAGGTGCATGGCACAGCAATGCAATGTACCACTGCCCTGGACTTCAACCTCCCTCACTATGCCACTGCATAATCCAATAAATTTGCAAAAGGGCTACTGTACTTGGAACAACACACACACACACACACACACACACATATATATATTCCAGAAAAAAGAAAACTAGAGGGCATAAATTGAGGTTGCAGGGAGGTAGACTTAGAAGTACTGTTAGGAAATTCTTTTTCACGGAGAGGGTGGTGGAAAGGAAAACTGACAGAATTCAAAAAAGCATAGGATAGCTAGGGAGGATATAGATGGGAATTCCAGTAACTTGGAACATGCGGATGTTGCTGAGCAGATTTTAATGCATGTATCCACAAACGACGAGATGGTTGGACTGACTGGAGTTGTTAGCTTCGATGGCAACTCCGGTAGTTGGAACCTAAGGACAGGACCAGGTGGACTTTACAATCTATGGCCCAGAAATATCAAAGAAAAAAGACAATTTTATTTAAGCATGAATTTATAATATGTGTAACTAATGGGCAGACTGGACGAACTGTTCAGGTCTTTATATGCTACCATTTACTGTTACTATGTTTTTGATTCTGAGGTCCTTGGGCCTCCCCATGAATGAAACCTAAATTCAAAAAATGAAGTTAGATAATGTAGATAAGGAGTTCTGAGGGAAACAGAGGCAGAGAAAACAGAAATGGAATATAAAAGGGACAACACAGCTGAAATTAAAACTGATACAATGTTAACTGTAACACATTGGTCAAACATTCCTAAGGAAGCATAGCCAGCCCATAGATTGCTAGGAAAAACGGAACAGAAAGTTGCTAAGCACGTTACAAAGTAACTCTCTCTGTAGCTAAGTGGTTCTGAGGGAAACAGAGAATGGGAGAAGAGAGATAAAATATAAAAGGGAGAACACAGCTGAAATTAAAACTGATACAAAAAATAACTGCATTCCTAAGGACGCTTAGCCAGCCAACAGGCTGCAGGAACAAAACAAGACTCAAAGATGCTAAGGCACTATCTTTATATGTACTGCTCCCACCTCCCCCTGCAGCATATTGGTCAGATATTCCAAAAGAACCTTAGCCAGCCAATAGACTGCAGTGAAAAGCTGGACTGAAGGTTGATGTCTCATAAGCTATGGGTCCTATCTCCTCTGAAGCTTATTGACTGGCTAAGGAATCTCTGAGTAATGCATTAACAGCATACAACACAGAAGAGATGCAGTGTAGGTAAGGAGTTGTGAGGGGAAGAGAGGCTAAGGAAACACATATGGAAAATGAAGGAGAGAACAGAAATGAACTGAATGCAAGCTGGGGGAGATATGCATTAAAAACTTGATTCTGGTACTTTTTCCATCTTTCTTTAACTTCTATAAGAGAGAACTTTCAGCAACCCTGTACCTTTTCTGCTCTCCTTAAATGTTCTCCTTTACTATATCAATTGTATTTCCTTCCCACTTTCGTCTTTCGTCTCATCTTGGTTAAGTTTTACTCATCTCGTGTTAATTAAGCAATTTGTTTTATATACTGTTTTAAAATGTTTATGTTATAATAATTGTATATTTTAATTGATGTTTATTTTGATCCCCTCTTTTTTTACTTGTAACTTGCTTAGAAGTCCTGATAAGTGATTGAATCAAATTTTAAATACAACTTGAAACTTGATACAAAGATAAGTGGGTGAGGGATGGGCTGAAGAAACAAACAGATGAGGACAGAGAGAGGAACTGCATGGAATTCAAACAGGATAGAAGGTTCTTAGAAAAGAGAATCAGTGGCAAGAGGTGAGACACTTTCCATTTTCAATTTTAAGGCACCTCCTCCCCACAACTAAGTGAGCCCAAGAGTCACTAGGTAGGAATGTGCATTCCGATACCTACACAAGAAAACCCAAACAACCCCATCATAACTATTCACACAGTTTCCCGAGCAAAGCTCGGTTTTCCAGGTACTATGATAACAGCCATATAACCCAGGGCACATAACACTGTAAAACTAATTTCCTTCCTGATACATATAAATTGCTAAACTCTAGTCCTGCAGTTTAATTTTTATATTTAACTGATCTAAAGGAATGCCGTATGTAAAATAACGCTTGATGTAGAAATTTCCACCATAAACTATTCTTTAAATTTCTGTAATGTGCTCCATGATACAAAAATGTATCTGAATTCAAGAAAATTTGGCTCAAGTATATTGGATCTCTAAAGGAGAGGAGGGGGATAATAGGTGGCATATTAGATAGTCCATATGGTCTTTATCTGCCTTCATTTTTCTCTGTTTTTCTAAGCACCTGGAAAGTTCTGAGAAGGTGCTGAAAGGTGAGGGTTCATATGGAAGATGGCCTGAAAATACAAACAACCTAAAATAACTCTGCAGAGAATAAATCAGTATTAGAAAGTATAAATTAATTATTATATTGAGATTAGGAATGTGAGAGCCAGGTCAGATTAGCCTTTAATCTCCTATGAAACTTTATTTTGGAAGGGGAAGATTAATTTGAATCACATTAAAATGCAAATGTTGCAGCTGACACTGCCTGAGTGTGACTCAAATTAGATGTGAATTCAACACGATCCAAGTCTCCAACACCTGACACAGTGCATTTTTAACCCGATTTGTTAAACTGGGAAAAGTGAGACTCTGATTTAGATAAAGTAGCGGTATTATTTCTACTGCATCATCTCTTCCCCTCCTTCCCAAACACCCAGAAACTCTTCTGGTACCTAATGTTCCATCAGACAAGCCATTCTAGAAGTAATGAATTCTAGACAATCTCAGGATTTGTTGGTTAAAAATCTGTTAAATAAAATCAAAATTATTAAGAGATGGGAAAAAATGCAGATAAAAGACAGAAAGGAGACAAAAAGGATGCATAGTGTGCACTGGACAGGTGCTATGGTAATAATTCTGAATAGAATACACAGTAGAATAATCCAAAAATTATGAAACAGAAACTTACTATGAATTCACAAATCACTAAGTGCCAGGCAGAGCTGGGGCCTTTCCTGCCACCTCCAGTCAGCGCCAAATGAGTCTTCAGTGGCTGAAATAGGAGCTCTTGCCCCTGGACCACCGGTACATGTGATGGGACTGTGAATGATGTGTCTCCCACAATGATTGATCCCTGCTGCCCACCCAAAGGTAAACAAAAATTTAGGTTGGACATGGAGAGAGAGCCCAAAACCTGGACAAACTGCTGGGTTTTAGAAAACAGTCAGTCCTGTAAAATGAGGACATGTCCGGGTAAATCTGGACATATGGTAACCCTACACGGACCTTTCCTTATACTGAAATTATTTTTATGTTAGTGGGTCACTGAGTGAACATGAATTGCTTCATTGTATTTTTAGCTAAAACGGTGGGCTTATAATTTGCCCTACTAACCTTGCTTCCGATATGTCTAACAGTTATTATTGCTTCACCAAAGAAATAAATGTGGATATTTAGTCATATAGCAGCCCCAGCTCCTGAATTTTAGATGCCTTACCAAGTACTGTCAGCCTAGCAGGTCGTGATCTTATGGCTGCCTGGATAGCCTGGCATTCATACATTGCATCATCTTGGAGCTCTGCCCGCTGGATTTTCAGGTGATGCTCCCCAGAGAGATGATCGCCCACCACAGAGTAACGCGGGTAGCCTAGAAGAAAGAAACAGAGTCGCTAATTAAAGATAGAATCTGTGTGGTATTATTTTTATAACAAAAACATAAAAACTGTGGATACAGATGTTCTAGAGATAATTTATATACTGACATATAAAAACATGAAATTCAATTAAAAAAGTACAGTGATAAAAAATACAGTGATAAAATCCAACCGGACCCTTTTTTTCATGGTGGGTCAACCAAGAAGTGCAGCACAACAAATTAAAATGGGAAGACCCAATGATCCACAGTGAAAACAATCCAACGATGAAAACAGAAACAAAAAAACTGTGGATACAGATGTTCTGGAGATAATTTATTATACACTGACATATAAAAACATGAAAATTCAATTAAAAAATTACAATGATAAAAAATCCAATGATAAAAAGACCCACTGTATTTTTTATCATTGTACTTTTTAAATTTAATTTTCGTGTTTTTATATGTCAGTGTATAATAAATTATCTCCAGAACATCTGTATCCACAGTTTTTTGTTTTTGTTTTCATCATTGGATTGTTTTCACTGTGGATCATTGGGGGCTCCTTTTATCAAGGTGCGCTACGGGGGTTAGTGCGTGGGACATTTCATCATGCGCTAACCCCCACGGCACACCAAAAAACCAATGCCTCGTCAATGGAGGTGTTAGTGAGTAGCGCGGCAGGCGGTTGAACGCGCGATATTCCGCGCGTTAACCGCCTACTGCAGCTTGATAAAAGGAGCCCTGGGTCTCCCCATTTTTCTTTGTTGTGCTGTACTATTTTTATAAAACATTACTCAAATGTGGTAGAATTAGAGCAAGCTATATCTTAGAAATATAGATCCATGAAGGCAGATTTAAGGCCAAATGGCCCATCCAGTCTGCCCATCCACAGTCTGCCTCTGGTTTCATTTCAGACCTAAGGCTTTACAACTTAATTTTTGAGTACTTTCAAAAGAAAGACCAAATAGGATGCACTTTAATTATGGCTGCTGGAGTATACCTCAAATTCTTACCAGTTTACATTCATTCTGGAATGTGAGTTCACAATGCCTTGAGGGCTGGGGAAAGGGGAGGGTAAAAGAGAGTCTAGGAACTCCTGGGAAAAAAAGAATTATCTTTTCCTGAAAGTTCAATATTAAAATTTATTGCCAAAAAACAGCCATCTATGTAGCATGTATAATATTTTATGAATGCATAGCTCTCCAAAATCCACTCAAAACCTACGTAAATATGACACCTGAAGGCACAAGGGCTAATATTGTAGTGTACAGGTTGGTAAAGTAAGTTTTGGGTGGGTTTCGGAGGGCTCACTATAGAATATAAACAGGTTATAGTGACATGTATATCTGGGACTTTTTAATGTGACATTCACTGCAGTACCCACTAGAGTGCCCCTCTGTTCTGTTCTGCTCTGCTGTCTATATGGCCAGTTTGCTAAGAATGCTGGCTGCTTGGATATCCTAATGGCTTGTTTTTGTGCTTTTTTTCATTTGGATGTTTTCGTATTCGAAAATGGCCAAAAAGAAAGAAGCATTAAGGCTCGGATTCTAGTAATGGTGTCTCAAAGTTAAGCGACCGCTGTCTAACTAACCAATCTGGACACATGTTTAAAAAAAAATCAATGCGGCTAACGGTGCCTAAATTGAAGGTACCATTCGGCAACTACGGAAGTGTCTAGGCATACCTAAGGATACCCGAGGCCAGCATGGGCATGGTTTACAGTGGAAGTGGCCTTAAGCATCCTTAGGTAACCCTAGGCACTTCCATAGGCGCAAGTCAGGTGCCCTAAATATAGGCCTGTAAAATTCTGGCCTACATTTAAGGCACCTGATTTTAAAAACAGCCACAGCTCTATAAATGGTGCCAATGCATGATTGACATGCAATCAGCGGCCATTTTTAGACAGCCACCAATACCGGTGCCATTTATAGAATTCAGGCCTAAGGGCCAACACATCTAAATAGGTCATTAAAAAAAAATAGACATCTTACGGTTTTGAAAATGGACATTTTCTCTACTGGATTTCTGTACATCTTTCTCAAAATGTCCAAACTCAAAGTTAGACGTCTTATCAAAAATGTCTCTCCATGTCACTCTGTGCCTTCAGCATTTAAACTATTCATAGATTTTCAGTGCTGCTATCTGGATAGGCAGCAGTGTGAATATCCATGCAGAACAAGGAATGCCGCTGCTATCTAGATAGTGGTGATATTTTTCAAACCACTATCTGAATAGTTCTCTTGAAAATGTCAGGACAGCAATTATTCTGTCCTAACTTTCTCTGGATAATTATCTAGATAAGAGGGGCTGCTGAAAAGTTCTTAGTCCAACCAACAAAGTTGGGGCAGTCTCCATCGAAGGCTGTACCCTTAGTCCAGCGATTTTCCACTTTTTTCACTCCATATTTTTCTGACAGAATGAAAAAAGTGGCAATTCACTGGACTAAGTGTATAGCCTTCGATAGAGACTGTCCCAGCTTTATTGGCTATCCTGAGAACTTTTCAGCAGCCCCTCGTAATTGTCAATTTCCCACTTTACCCACATCATTCCCACAAACCCCCTCCCCTTGGTACACCATCCACTGAAGAACCGAAAAAAGAGAGTTAAGAAGAGTCGAAAAAAAATGGTGCAAAACCAAATGAACAGAAGACAACAAAAAATGGAAAGAGCTGCATGAAATTTACAAACAGGCCATCCTCTAAGCAAAAGCAACATATTACTTCCAGCAACTAAACAAGGCCACCAACAGATCGAAAAACCTATTTATACTAAGAGATTATTCACTTCATCCCAGGGAGATCAAACCCTGAACATTGATCTAGATAGCGAAACACTTGCTTCCTTCTTCGCAAACAAGATTAACCAGATCCACTCTAACCTGGATTCCACTGCTCGGCAAACACCAGCTCCTCACAATTCCCCATCCCCCTCCCCATCAACAAAAGACCAAAACTAAGATAGAAACCCTAATCTGCTTTGACACCGTCTTCCAGGAAAACCTCCTCAAAATTATTAACTCAATTCAACCTTTAAGCTCTATCTTGGATCCCTGCACATCACATCTCCTTCTCTCGGTCAAAGATTCCTTTGCAAAGTCAATTCTCCCACTCATCAACACTTCACTACAAACAGGATTAGTGCCAGAAAGCTGGAAATCAGCAATCAGACCAATCTTTAAAAAACACCCATCCCTTGATCCTAACATACCTAGCAACTTCAGGCCAGTCTCCGACCTTCTATTCATATCCAAGATACTAGAAAAAGCAACATTAACGCAGTTACAAGCATTCATTGACAAACAGAAGTATCTATCTACCTTCCAATCAGGCTTCAGAAAATTCTACAGCACCAAAACCATTCTCATTGACATCATAGATGACTGCTGGAAACTATTAGACAAAGGAAATGATGTCCTGCTTAGCCTACTTGACCTCAGTGCAGCCTTTGATATCATCGACCATTCCTTCCTTCTCATCAAACTCGCAGAGATCGGTTTCCACGACACAGTATTGCGCTGGTTTCAGTCCTTTCTGAGTCAAAGATCCCAAATCGTATTACTTGGCACCAATCTACCCAAACCTAAACCTATCAAATATGGAGTACCACAGGGAGCCCTATTGCTGCCTCTACTTTTCAACCTTTACATCAGACCGGTCTTAGACATAGCCCAAAAATACCAAATAAATATTCACTCCTTTGCCAATGACATTCAGTTATACCTACCACTAGGTGGAAATCATGACTCCCAGATCAGAACTCTTCACAACTGCCTTTCAGAAATCACCTCCAAACTGTCTAGAAAAGATCTTACTCTCACTTCCTACCAAACCTTGTCAGAACCATCTGCAAGAAAAAGAGTTTTACAGCTGGGAAGAACCAGATTCTAGCTCAGTCACCTATCAGAACACTTCACCACCAGAACCAAAAGGTCATCTGGGTCATACAGTATTCCAAGTCACCAAGGATGATGACAAACCAACTCAGCTGAGGATATAGAGTTCCTAAAAAATCATGGACAAGGAGTTCTCCAGAGATGAGTCCAACAGTTGGGTGGTTCCCCTACTCTTTTGGACACCCAGAGCACAACTTCCCAACAACAGGGAGCAAGTTCCTTCTCTACTTACTTTACTGAAGAAGACCTTGCGAAAGAAATCAGAGTAGAAACAGCAGTTCATAACATTCATGCTGAACATGCTGGATAATGACCATGCAGAACCAGCGCCACCACTGAAAGATAATGAAGAATGCTGGTGCTTACTAATATTTAAGTAAACACCAAAAAGTCCAACAGGACAGAGAACCCATGGGTATAAAACAGTACAAAAGGAAGTGGGAACGGACAATGAACACTCCACTGAAGATCACTCATATAAAACCAACTTGTTTATTTCAGAAAAGGAACCAAGCAGAAGCTGTGGACCCGACACAGCACTGTGTTTCGGCGTCAACATAACACAACATATTAAATCACATCATATAAAAATTTAAAAATTTCTATAAGCAATACAAATAAATCAATACCAGAAGCCAATCAAATAAATACATATAAATACAGCGAATGATAAATATGTCAATGATATGTATATATGACAAACAAAACATATGCTAATGTATATGCAAATTCTTAAAAATCAAATCAAACCTGTGACGTATATGTTTACAGATGACAGGTCTGGGTTAAAACAAAGCTGTGTAGTAAAAATATGGAAACAGGACCATCAAAATACCAGGAGAAAAACTCTAAAAATTACAGCATAACATAATACATAAGACAATAAAAGAGCACAAAACATGTAGCTGAATAAACAAACTTCGAAAGCTATTTGATTGACAGAACAAGTTTTGTAACAAGCTAGCAATCATGCAGAATGTTAATGCAGAAAGTCTCAAGTGTATCCCTATGTAACTTTGTAACAAAATAGCAAATTTTATTTTTATGAATTTGCATATACATTTATGGAAGCAGATTGCTTGTAGTGAAGTATGTAAACAGCGTGTGTTCCTTTAAATCAAGGTCCCTGTGTGCATTGCTGTGTGCTTGGTAGGTTGATGCCCCCTGTCTTCTTGCCTGCTTTTGTTGTTTGTTCTGCTCAGACTCCATTTTTAGCTACCACACGGCCATAGGAAAATATTTTTCCCATCTGGTTCAAACCTTTGAATCTGCTAGTCTACAGTAAATACAGCTTAGTTGGCTAAGCTCTGAAGTACAATATTATCTTCCACAAAATGTGTGTGGAATGCACTCCTGGCTCTGAAATGTGCTTATAGAGTATGGATTTTGTAGAAAACAAGATTCCTTGATAGCAACTGAACTGTGAGTTTATTTATTTCTTTGTTTTAAGTTTGTATTAAAGAAGATTTACTTAAGGAATATAGAGTCCAGTCTGAAAATATTATAGGCTACAGGTTCAATGAGTTTAAGCTGATGACAATTCTCATAGCCAGAGTGAGAGGTCAGGAAACAGTTAAAATCTATATGTTCTAATTTTTATGATAAAACATTTTTCTCTTGTGGTACAAGCAACAATGTTATCCAGTTCAAATTATTGTAACTCAATGTATTACAACCTTCCACAGATGTTAATGGCCAAACTACAAATGCTTCAAAATACAGTGGCAAGAATGATCTACATCAGGGGTGTCCAACCTTTTGGCTTCCCTGGGCCGCACTGACCAAAAAAAATGTTTCTGGGGCCAAACAAACACGCAAATGCTGCAGCAAGACAAAGGAGGGAGCTGACAAGATGGTAAACACCTAGGGGCACAGAGGAAAACACTGCATTGCCCTCAACCCGGGCCGCACAAAATACTTCACAAGTGGCCCTCGGGCCGCAGGTTGGACACCCCTGATCTTCATTGTATTAGGTATGAAAGAGTCCCCCCACTGCTGAAAACTTCATTGGCATCCTGTAACTTGGAGAGTGCAGTTCAAGGTATTTTGTCTTATTCATAAAGCAGTTTATAGCGTTGTTCCTGATCACTTAATTAAATTATTGAATTTTTCTTCTTCCTTTAATAATACTCATCATTCTAAACAAAAGTTTTTGCTTTTTTTATCCTTCCCTTGTTGGTTTCCGAAATAGCAAACATTGGAAGGCTTCTTTTTTTTCTGTTTCTGTTTGGAATGACTTACCCCTGGACCTGGTACCTAACTCTTTTAGAAAAAAATTGAAAGCATATCTTTTTGAAAAATTTCTGAATTCATTTACAGTTTTTTTTAAATATGTTCTATTCTGTTATAGTTACTAATTTACTTTTGCAACAAATTATCCCCCTATTTAATGAAGCCACATTAGACTTTTTTTTTTATTGCTGGCCGCAGCAGCATTATCTCTGATGCTTATAGGAATTTTATGAGCATCGGATCTAATGTCATCTTGGCTAGTGATAAAAAGTCTAACACGGCTTCTTAAAAGGGGGAGGGTATATGTCTAAGTAATTATTCCCCCTTTATCAAGCTTTGTTGCCAAGCAGTGCAAGCTAAATGCCAAGCCATCCATTCTATTCCTATGGACGGATTGGTATTTAGCTTTTACTGCTCAGCAGCACAACTTAATAAAGGGGGGTGGGGGAGGTATGTTATTTTTGTTTAGTATTATATTTTTAATTAAGTTATATGTATTATAATTTTATTTACCAATTCAATGTATTTCTTGATTTACTTTTTGAGTAATAGGTCAATAATATTGTAAATCGCTTAGGACCTTTTAGTTTTTGTGGTATAGAAATTTCTGTACTAGATTGGCTTAGATTAGATTCTATGAGGGTGCTTCTTTTGGCTAGTCTTAACTTCTTTGCATGAGGATCTGAACCTGCAATCCTCCAACCCTCCCAAAAAGATGAGGTTCGTTCTTCATCATTTGTGCGATCCTACCAAGACATGGGGGGGGGGATGACTAACGACAATGGGCTTCTTTTACTAAGGTGCGCTAGCGTTTTTAGCATTGCCCCGCACGCTAACCCCATGCTACGCGCCAAGAACTAACGCTAGCTCAATGTTGGTGTTAGCCTCTAGCGCCTGCGGCAATGCAGCGCACGCTAAAATTGCTAGCGCAGCTTAGTAAAAGGAACCCGATGTTTATAGCCCTCTTATCTTAAAATTTCCTGCACTTCCATGCCCTTGGTGTCATCTTGCCACAATGAGGACAATTCAGAATGCCATGGTTTAGTCCGAACCAGTGAAATTGGGTGTCTAAATTGTCATGTTCAGTCCACAGGGGCAGTATTTGATGCCAGCTGGCATAAGTATGGTTCTAGCTACGTCAAATTAAAATTTTCCAAGATAGATTTGTTTTGGTTTGGCTGGAAGAGGGAACTCAAGTAACTTGGAGAAAAATTAATAAGGCACTATAATCACCTATGAAAAATATCCAGGAGTGAACTGGAAAAACTGCATCTAGGCAATATTGTGGACATAAATAGACTGAGGGGATTTGGAGAGGCAGTGATTGGGAGGGAAACCCCATACATTTTCTGTGCAATGATAGAGAAGTTCCATGTTGATGCTACTGGATTATATCACTTGCTTGTGTGGCTGATTCATCCTGCTTGTTGATGTAGGCAAAGGGATTGATATGGTAGCAAGGTCCTACAGAGAACTGGAGCCCTAGAGAATTGAAGGCATGTTGCCTTCTGCCTGGAAAATAAGAATGTACAAAAAAAAAAAAAAAAAAGAAAACTATACCTGAGAGATCCCGGCCTACACCCAATGCAAGTCCATCTTTAATCCATAGAACGATCCCATGATACCCTGGGATTGCACAGGGAAGGCTCACAGGCTGTCCAGCTACCACCACTTGATCCTGAGGCTGCTGGGTAAAAGAAGATGATTGACCTAGGAAGAAAAGAAAGAAGAGGGTCTTATTTTATGGAAATATTAGACATCAAGAAGTTTTTCTTGCCTAGCAATTTCTGCCTGTTCCTGAACCATTCGCCACTGAGCTACAGTACCATGGATCTTCATGCATAGCGCCCTCTGTTATATATCCCCCTCTCAATTCACAGTCCACTTACTGCAGCCATATGCCAGAGCATGTGATTATGGGTTGAAGGACTGGGCACAAGGTTTCAACAGTACCTGATGTGTGATATATCCATCCTACAGGGCTGTGATCACTCACTGCTTCCATAACATTTTCAGCCCAATGAAGTCCTTTTCTAGGAAAGAAAAATCAATCCCAGCTCCACCAAATGGCAGTCACTAGGCCAGCTCTAAATATCAAACTACAGTAGCTATATTGAAAGAACAATTCAATTTCTTGAGCTCATTCATCTACAAACTATCAAACTTTGTAGCTGTGTTCCCTCAGGGAATAAAGTTTTTTGCCTTCCTAATCTAGGAAAATTATGCTGTAAAGCTATCTGGCTTCCTTAAATCAAAACGTATCTTTACTGTTAATCAGCCTACATGATAAAAATTGGCTTAGATGGAGCTGTCAGAGCTCAAGAGTTTCAAAAATGCCTTGCTATGAGACCCATGAGAAAACCCCATTTAGGTATGGAATCCCTGATTAGCCATAATAATGGTTCTATGGGCATACAAAATGAGAGTCATAGTCCACTGTGTAGATGCCCATGCTAGCTTCATACATTTCAAATTCAGGTTGAGCTCCATCCATATATTGCACTTCTGAAGCAAGACTACTTTGTCAATGTGAAAGACTCACTTACCTCTGCTCCTCGCCATCTCTTTAACTATACTCAAATCCCTATTCAAAGTGCCTCTTCCTCCAATCCCTCATTCACTTTCTGCCCTGGCTATAGTTGAAGTATGGTTGACTACTTCCATGAAAAAGGTTCATAAGGTTAATCTTGAGTTCCCACCAAGTCACTTCCCCACCCCCCCAACACACACTTCACGCTCCTTTCTTTCTACCCCTGAAAAAATCCATGTTACTATGTCTAGGAGTTAAGAGACACCAGCTACACTGGCCTCACACGGACACATCTGTATCATTTTGCAAGCCTCCTCTCCAAACATTATTAGTTGTCAATAACAGCCTTCCCCCCCCCCCCACCCTTTTATTGTTACAATGCCTATCCAATTTCTCTTCATTATTTTGGTAAGTCAATTGCTTTTATGTTATTAGTGAAAACAAAAAACTGTGGATGTTCTGGAGATAATTTATTAAACACTGACATATAAAAACATGAAAATTCAATTTAAAAAGTACAATGATAAAAAATACAGTGATAAAAGTCCAATCGGACCCCGGATTGTTTTCACTGTGGATTATTGGGTCTCCCCATTTTTCTTTGTTTTTCCTTTTTTATGTTATTAGTACAGTTATTTTAGTAAATTAGATCCCTTCTGCCATCGTCTGTGCAGTATATGGTAAATTTAAGTCAAAGGCTTATATATGACTATTTCTACCCACAGCAGTTCAAAGCTGATAACAATAGCAACAGTTATTACATATGCAAACTGTTTCTCCAATGAAATTGGAACCATGGAGGGGCATTTTCAATAAAGTCTGAGTTTGGACATTTTGGGAAAGATGTCCAGAAATCCAGTAGAGAAAATGTTAATTTTCAGAACTTCAAGGCATCTATCTTTTGTTTTGAAAATTACCTAATTAGACATTGTGACCCTTAGTACGTCTATCTTTTTTTGGCCATTTTCATATACAAAAACATCCAAATGAAAAACACACACAAAAAAGCTATTCGGATGTCCAATCAGCCAGCATTCTTAGCAAACTAGTTAAGACAACTGAGCAAAGCAAGCAGAGCAGAGAGGCACTCTAGGGGGTACTGCAGTGAATGTCACATTAAAAAGTTCCAGGTACATGTCACTATAACTTGCTTATATCATATGGTGAGCCCTCCAAACCTATCTGTACCTACATAAAGATGACAACTGCAGGCATAAAGGCTTTTGTTGTGGTGTAAGGTTGGGTATAGTAAGTTTTGGGTGAGTTTTGGAGTGTTCATCATATGATATAAGCAGGTTATAGTGAAATGTGTACCTGGGACTTTTTATGTGACATTCACTGCAATACCCCTTAGAGTGCCCCTCTGTTCTGCTCTGCTTGCTGCGCTCAGCTGTCTGTGTGGCTGTCTGAAGCTGTAATACATGCTGAAATGAACTTTTCTCACATCTCTGGGTGGTAGGAGGGATGGTCAGTGACCATTGGGGAGTAAGGGGGGATTCATGCCTTAATCCCTCCAGTGACCATCAGGTCAATTTGGGCATCTTTTTGACCCTTTTTCATTTTTAAAACAGGTTTAGCTCCAAATGTCTAAATCACTGTTCTTCAACCACCGGTCCGTGGACCGGTGCCGATCCACAGGAAATTTTTGCTGATCTGCACAGGGCCGGCAAGATTAAGGTGACCATAGATCCCGTTTTCAGACCTCCTGTCCTGTTGTCCCCACACACAGCTTCGGGACAGCATCCCGAAGCTGTGCTCGGGGACAATGGGACAGGCGATTATTTCCTGTCCCTACCTGTCGCGCAAAAAAAAAAAAGCCTCCCTCCTTTCTTTCCCTGGGTCGGCTGCTGTCTTACCGCTCTGCTGCTGCTACTGCTACAGCCGACACAAAGTCTTCTTTCCGACGTCAATTCTGACGCACTGAAGATAAACCAGCCAGAAAGATGTCTGGAAAGTTGGTTTCGAAAATGCTCACTTAGGCGTTTTGACTAGTAAGAAGTCTAAGTGCCAGTTTATGCTGTTACTATACATTTGGTCATTCATAAGGTATATATTTACTATAAAGATACTTGTCTAAATAATTTTCTAAAAGTGAGTTTATTTTGCTATTTATGTAGCTCCCCTAAGGGCTCCTTTTATAAAGCCATGGTAGCGATTCTTCTGCGGCAAATGCACCCAAGTCCATTCAGTTCCTTTGGGCTTTGACACATTTGATGCAGGGAACTCATTATCATGGTTTTGTAAAAGGGGCCCTAAGAGGGGTAGTTATTAATGAGTGAAAAGGGAGTAACACATTTTATTGTCAAATAATACATAATAAATAACAAAATCATGTGTAATTTGCCCATAATATGTGTTTCTTTTCTTTTTTTGCATAAACCAACTTAAAAAATAATGAGATGCAAATGTATAACAACTCATTAGCAACATGAATTTGACCTTGCAGGCTGTGCGATTCGTGGAAAGATATTGTCAGTTTTGAGCTGGTGCTACCCTTTCTCGTCCAGAATGTAGGACTGCTAATATGTGCATTAATGCTCCTAGACACTCACTTAAAGAGGCTAATCAGGGAATCAAATAGTCCCCACTCACACCCCTGACATCTCAGATCCCCTCCACCCCATCACTAAGAACCCTATCTTGGATATTCCATAAAGAACCTCTTATTAACCAACCTCAGCCCTATCCTCATACCCAACCTAACTACTTCCTGGTTCAGTCATCTCCCTACCCTTTGATCCTCTCTCTACCCTTCAGTCCTTTCTGTAAACTACAGCAACTCTCCATGGGGGCTACTGGGGGGAAAGTAGGAACAACCTCTAATCATTTGGTCCAAAATGGCACCCAAATACTACTAGCATAGTCTCACTTTACTATCACGAGAATCAAACTATCAAACAAGAGATTGTTTGGATGAAGACAGTCTTTTTGGAAGGGGATAGATGGTTTTAACCAGGACTGTTGAGTTGAGATGGGAGAGCTAAAGAGGGTCTTTCAGGGGATGGGGGGCTACTTGGACGTGGGGTGGGAGATGAACAAGGTGGTGGGTGAGTTTTTTTAAATCACAAGCCCTTTTAGATGATAGCAGACACAATTTTATGTTGCTTCAACCAGGAACCTGTGATTTTCCTGGCTGCAAGAAGCTGAATTATATCTATCACACAAATGGGATACTGAGGTACACAGGTTAGTAACTTGTTCCTAAATCTGACTACACTAAAATTCAATCAGCAACTATCCCAATCAGCTAAAAGTCTAAGCAAACTTTTTTTTCGTGCACAAAATGCTGATTTACACACACAAAAGACCTCTTATACAATTACCGGTAGGTCATGCCTAAAATTGTGTGCCAAAAGAAAAAATGTGCCCAGGGTGAAAAAACCTCAATTCCCCCCTTTCAAAACTTGTCTGTACCATCCCGATCCACATAGTGGATCGGGATGGTACAGACAAGTTTTGAAAGGGGGGAATTTTCTTGAAGCAGCCTAACGGCAAAACATGTCGAAATGACAAGTCCCTTCCCGATGAGATAAAAGAACAAACGTAAAAGATAAAACCAAGATAAGTTTTTAAAATTTATATAAGAATTAAGTTATTGACTTTTGCATGCAACACTTTAAAAGTTTGATAAAAACAAAAAACATGAAGAAAATAAGAATATAACGGGGCTAGTGAAGAAGCCATAGCCATAAAAAATACATTTGGCAACCATAGAAAATGTCCGGTGACCAAATGGCAGATCTGAAGCCCTGATAGAATGTAATGAGGAATTTAAGAGGCTAAAGGACATTGAATGGTATATACTGATGTGAATGGTCTATCAATGTCTGACTTTTGACTGTGGGATATACCAATACAGGGCAAGCAGTGACTTCCCCCTTGTCTTTCTCAATAATAGACTATGGACTTTCCTCCAGGAACTTGTCTAAACCTTTCTTAAAAACAGCTACACTATCCGCTCTTATCATAACCTCTGGCAATGCGTTCTAGAGCTTAACTATTCTCTGAGTGAAAATTTTTTCCTCCTGTTGGTTTTAAAAGTATTTCCGTGTAATCGAGTGTCCTCTAGTCTTTGTAATTTTTGAGAGTGAAAAATTGATCCACTTGTACCCGTTCTACTCCACTCAGGATTTTGTAGACTTCCTATGAGCATCGGAAGCAGCACAGAGCATTCAGTGCACTAGCCTGCGCTAAAAACACGGTTTTGTAAAAGGGGGTACATTTTTTAGTTATTTTAAGTTTTTTAAGCTATATATAGATAATTGTAACAATGGTGAAACTAAAGTACATAGAATAAAAATGCTAATCAATGCGATAGATGTGCTTGTTTTTGAATGTAAATTAACTCAAAACGCAGCTTGATAGTCGACAAGCAAACAGACATTTCATCATTCACCATCTGCAGTTGCTCTCTTTTTTTATTTAATTTCATTCAGAGCTGAAAATCCAAGTTTTCCTGTTGCTTACCGATTTATCTCTTGTGATTGTTGTTCACCACTCACATCTATTTGTTTATAATGTCATTCATCTTTATGTTCAATTATTTATATATATATATACAATTTTTTTTTGGGGGGGGGATATTTTACTCTTATTCATTAGGATCCCTGATGAAGGCGTGTTAACCGAAACACTGACCGTGTCGGGTCCCCTAGTTTGTACTAAGGTGGTGACATTAACCGCAACATATAATTGTCTTAATAAATTTAGCCTGCATCTTGTACCTTTATCTGCAGTTTGTTCTTGTTTGTTCTGATTGATTTTTTTTACTGCAGACTAGTTGGATTATGTTGTTGTTTTGTGTTGTATGTGACGTACATGTCATCTATTCTAGTGCATACTTATGAAGGGGATTTTTAAAAATAAAGTAAAATTCTGGAATCTCTTGTGGCACACTGGAATCTATTTTGGGCACACAGTGTCGGGGCACACAGTTTGAGAGACACTGATCTAAACAATAGGTCACCCCTCATTCCCTTAAGCTAGACGTATCAAACTCTGGCCCGCGGAACAAATCTGGCCTGCGGGGGTCATATAATTTGGCCCGTGAAACAATTACCAACTTACAATAAAACTGGCTTGCCAGAAGTCATCAGATAAAGATTTCCGCATCTTGTAGCCGTGGTTGTGGCTGCCACCGCCATACTGTGCGACGCTATTCTCCCTGCATTTAATCCTTGCAGCCAATCACAGTCTCTATCACCCTGTGCACTGCCTTCTCATTGGCTGCCTCCCACTGCTCCGCCTCCAGATCATGGGTACATAGAGTACAGCTGCCTTTTAGGAGTCCTTCCAATTGGCTTAGAAGTCTTAGATCCCACCCACAAGCAGGGCATGCTTGCCTCGCCATTGAGGGACATTGGCTATGGAGGATTACAGCATTGGCAACAAGAAAAGAGGCTATGGTGGTCCAAAACATCTCCACATTACCATGATAATGGTCCTCATTCCTGCTGTGGTATTCCTGGGGGGTCTTTAAAAATGTTTTCTTCATGTTGATGTTTGTGGCTGCCCGGTCCTCCCTGCTTCTGGTCCTCCCACCTGCCTGCACTCACCCAGCTGCCTAAACTTAATCCTCCCAGCAGGCGCTTGTTTGACTGGTTTCATTTTTTTTTTATCCTCATTGCAATGCTGTATATTTGGGAAAGGACTTAAAAATGAGGTTTTTGTTTGATTGGGTTTTTTTTTTTTTTTTTGAGGGGGGGTTAATGCTGTTTGGTGGGATAGGGACTTGCAAATAAGTTGGGTTTTTTTTACCCCCATTATTATTTATAATTTCTATAGCACTGAAATGCGTACACAGTGCTCTACTGCTGCTGCCTGGATTTCACATATATTTATGGTAATTTTTAAAATAAATATAAATGTTGGCCCATGACTTTGTCCATGTTTTTAATTTTGGCATGGGGTAACCCTAAACTTATCTTAGTAGAAGTCTTAGTAAGACAAAGGGGTGCTTTTATTAAGGGGCGCATTTAGCGCACGCAAAATCGGCTAGCATACCCTAATTAAAGGACCCCTAAGTATCTTAATTTAAAATTCAGCCCTCGACTTGGCCTATGTTTTAGATTTCGGCCCCTTATGCGATTGAGTTTGACACCCCTGCCTTAAGCAAAGCATTTTAAGAGCACATTGAACACATCTGTAGCATTAGCATTGCACAGCACTACCATATTGGCTGTGTTATGCTTTGTACTTCTGAGTTTAGCATAATGACATTTCCATGCATCTTAACTATATGTGCAAGAAATAGCAAATTAGAAATCACTGTGCTAGGAAAGAGCCGCTGTGTCCACTGCTTAAGCTTCTTAGCGGATGCACTTTGTCTTTCTCAGCACTGGGTCTAGGTGCAGCTGGTGACTTGTCTGATGCCGGTGCCAGATTTGGTAAGCCAAGGCACACGTTAGTTACTAATGCACTTTTTATTACTCGTGCATGTGCTTAATGAGATTCTACCCTGGCCACCAAGGAGACTCATTAAAACTGGAATTGGCTTTGAATACTGCTGGTAACACTGCTCATTTCGATTTAAGCTTGCAAATTTGATTTCATAGGAAATTTTAATCAACTCTCCCCCCTCTCTCTCGGTGCTTTACGATGACAAGAGGCCTGCTGGATAGGGAAAAAATGAAAGTGGAGTGATCTGCATATTTTTTTTTATTATTATTTTGGGTCTTATTAGCTGTGATTTCACATTGAAGGCTGCAGTCTCAAGGTGGCAAAATTGATATGAATGACATGGCTGTGACCTGTACTGTGAGAGCAAAGACTGCATTATCCTAAGAGGTTATTAACCTGCTAAATAGGAGTCTCATTGGTAGAAATAGGAAAAAAGGGGTGCATTGGGATTTAGCTAGTGTTTTGCATGTCAAGAAACCCCACTCTGTCCAATCAGAAGTGTCCTCCTACTCTTTTGAGCCATAAAAGCGCTACAGTTTTTAATTTATAGAAATATTTACATTAAAAAAAATTTTTTGCCAATGATAAAAAACAAGACCCCATTAAGGTAACTACTTGAAACAACTCTGCCATTCAAAAAGAGATGCTCGGTGCTTGCAGATGAATGCAACAACTCTGTCTCATTCAAAAGTGCCAGTGCAGACGCTTGTGATCAACAATGTATGGCTCATTGAAAATATTACTTAAAAAATAAATGTGAAGTGAATTTTGTATTGTTGAAAGTACTAGAAATGAAAGTCCTGGTTACTATTCCTCTTTCGTATCACTGTTTTTTCTTGCCCAGTGCCTCCATTAACCTTTCCCTACAGCTGATGGCATCTTTGCAAGTTCAAATCTGAATGATCATTTTAACTCCCCCCCTACCCCCGTATTGATGATCGTGGCCAAAATCTATTTCTTTATCTTAAAACATATTCCGCTTATAACCTAAGCAGAGGACAAAATAAAAATAACAAATACAGAAAAATTTACAGATCCTCAACCTCCTTAAAACTGTGAATCTACAATCAGATAAAAATGTCTAACGGTATGAAATGCCTTCCCAAATAAATGTGTTTTCAAAAGCTTCTTAAGATGTGCCTTACTGTTAACAAAATCACAATATTCTTGGCAGTACATTCCACAAAGCCAGCCCTGCAACAGAAAAAGCAGCAGTCCTGGTTCAACATAGTGGAACCTAAATGCCTCTTGAACTGACAGTTGCATAGCTGTCTCAGATTGCAATTGTTGCCCTAGCAGGTAATACACCAAGGCCTGTTGCATATACCAAGGGATTACAGAGTACAAGATCTCATTAATTAATTAATTATTTATTTCTATCCCATTCTCCTAGAAGCTCAGAACGGGTTACACGTAGACATTAGCAATCGTTTGAAAACAGACTAGTCATGACAACAAATAGGTTACAGTAGACAATAACAGAGCTTATTCTAAAGATCAGACTGGTCATAGCGAAGACTACTAGGAGAAATATATTGAGGAGGCAGTTTTTAATGGCCCGATTGTCGGAAGAGGAAGGTCTTTACTGCTCTGCGGAAGGTCATTAGTGAGTCTAGCGACCTGATCTGTGTGGGTAGTCGATTCCATAGCTGAGGATAATACCTTAAACTGCATTCTTAACCAAATAGGCAATCAGTGAAGTTATTTCTATTCTGGTGTGAAGTGAACATCCTAGCATTTTGAACCACTTGAAATGCCTTATAGCTTGTAGTCAAAATCCCCAGGTACAAGGCATTGCAATATCAACCCTTGCCAAAACCAAACTTTGAAACATTGTCGCATCCCAATAGCATAGGTTTCAATTTACTCAAAAAACACAATAATAATAATAAAAAAGATTTCCTTACAATTTGCAAAATTTGAGCTTGCATTGTCAAATGAAAATCAAGTATTAATCCCAATGATCTTATCTGATGTTTCACAGGCTATACTTCTTCCCCAACCTTGCCAAATTTAGGCCAAGCAGTCCCTTTGTCTTAAACACAGTTTCGAAAAAGTGGGACTTCAGCTTGGACTTGAATACTACAAAATATATGTAAATCTTTTCCATAAATTGTATAAATAAGATTCAAAATAGCTTATCAATACAAAAATTTTTTACTTTTTCAGATATGCTCAAGACATGAAGCTCTATGGAGATAAGCTCTGTCGCGGAGCTCACCCTCCAATCATTGCATATAACATGCATTTAATGTCTTTATATTTCTATTTCTTATATGCAGGTTATTTCCTCTTCAATGTTATAATGTAACCAAGAGATGTGTGTATATATATACTAGTCTTTAAGCCCGTTACATTAACGGGTGCTAGAATAGATGTCTGTCTGTCTGTGTTTCTTTATCTCTCTCTCCTTGGCCGCTGTCTGTATCCTTCTGTCTCCCCCTCCCCCTCGAGCAAAGCTGTCTGCCCCCAGCACCCACCTCTCCCCAAATGTCTCTCCATGGCCCTCTTCTGTCTTCCCACCCCAGAGCAAAGCTGTCGGTCCCCAGCACACCTCCCCCCAAAGCAGCCCCCTTTCCCTATCTCTCCATGGCCCCTTCTGTCTCCCCCCAGCACACCCCTCCCCCCAAAGCAGCCCCCTTTCCCTCTTCCTCTCTCTCCATGGCCCCTTCTGTCTTCCCCCCCAGAGCAAAGCTGTTTGCCCCAAGCACACTCCTCCCCCTAAAGCAGCCCCCTTTCCCTCTCCCGCTGACTCTCTCTATGGCCCCCTTTCTCTGTCTGTCTTTCTGTTCCTCTCCCTGCCCCTGTGTCTTTCTTTCTTTCTGTCTCCCTCCCTCCCGCTGTCTGTCTGTCATTTTTCCCCATTTCCCTGTGCAGCAGCATTTCCATCCCACTTCCCTATGCAGCAGCAACAGCATTTCCCTCCTATCCCCCTCCTTTCCTCTGCAAAAACAGTAGCAGCATTTTCCCCCACCCCCCCTTTCCCTTCTCTTACCTTCTCTTCCCTGCTCCGTTCGGCCCCTCCCCCTTCTTTTACTGCCGTTGTCCTGCTCCATCCGGCCTGCTCCTGACCCTCCCACCGCCGACAAACCTCGGGGCTCCAGCCGCGTAGGCAGCACTTTAAACACGCTGCTTCGCGGCCTTCTACTGCCGATTTCCTCTGCCGCGTCTGTCTCTGATGATGTCATCAGAGATGTGGCAGAGGAAATCGGCAGTAGAAGGGCGCGAAGCAGCTTGTTTATAGTGCTGCCTACGCCGCTGGAGTCGGGAGGTTAGGAGAGAGAGAGAGAGAGCACAGTTGCGCGCCTCCAGCCCCCGCATGCGCCCTGAGGTTTAGAATGTTGCCACAGAAGTACACCTCAGGGCACCAGCGCTCACAAATTTTCAAGAGCGCATGCGCCTCTAGCATTTTATTATTATTGAGATATATATATATATATATATATATATATATATATATATATATATATATATATATATATATATACACTAGTATTTTAGCCCGTTACATTAACGGGTGCTAGAATATATGTCTGTCTGTCTTTATTTCTGCCTCTCTCTCCCTCCTGCTGTTTTTCTTTCTTTCTGTCTGTCTCTCTCCCTGGCCCCCTTTGTCTGTCTGTCTTTCTGTGTCTCTCCCTGCCCCTGTGTCTTTCTTCTTTTCTTTCTGTCTCCCTTCCTCCCGCTGTCTGTCTTTATTTCTCTCCCCCCACTTCCTTGTGCAGCAGCCACAGCAGCATTCACTCCCCCTCCATTTCCCTGTGCAGCAGCATTTCCCCCACCCTACTTCCCTGTGCAGCAGCAGCATTTCGATCTCCCCCACTTCCCTGTGCAGCAGCATTCCCTCCCCCTCCGTTTCCCTCCCCACACACCACTTCCCTGTGCAGCAGCAGCGTTTACCTTACCCCCCTTTCCCTTCCCGCAGTCTGGCTGGCTCCCTTAGAAACATAGAAACATAGAAAGATGACGGCAGAAAAGGGCTATAGCCCATCAAGTCTGCCCACTCTACTGTCCCACCCCATTAAGTAAGAGTGCTGCTTGACCCACATAGAGATCCCACGTGGATGTCCCATTTATTCTTAAAGTCGAGCACGCTAGTGGCCTTGATCACCTGCACCGGTAGTTTGTTCCAGTGATCCACCACCCTTTCTGTAAAGAAATACTTCCTGGTGTCACCACCAAATCTCCCTCCTCTGAGTTTGAGCGGGTGCCCCCTTGTGACTGAAGGTCCCTTAGGAAAGAATATGTCGTTTTCTACCTCAACACGACCTGTGACGTACTTAAACGTCTCAATCATGTCACCCCTCTCCCTGCGCTCCTCTAGAGAGTAGAGCTGCAACTTACCCAGTCTTTCCTCATATGAGAGACCCTTGAGTCCGGAGACCATCCTAGTGGCCATTCGCTGGACTGACTCAGCTCGAAGTACATCTTTACGGTAATGTGGCCTCCAGAATTGCACACAGTACTCCAGATGAGGTCTCACCATGGTTCTGTACAGTGGCATTATGACTTCAGGTTTACGGCTGACGAAGCTTCTATTGATACATCCCATCATCCGCCTTGCCTTGGATGAGGCCTTCTCTACTTGTTTGGCAGCCTTCATGTCTGCACTGATGATTACTCCCAAGTCCCGTTCTTCTGAGGTCATAGCTAGTGTTTCTCCATTCAAGGTGTATGTTCTGCATGGATTTCTGCTGCCGAGATGCATCACCTTACACTTCTTTGCGTTGAAGCCCAGCTGCCATGTTGAGGACCAGTTTTCCAACTTGATCAGATCCTGCGCCATACCATCCGTGAGATCGCTTTCACCTACTATATTACACAGTTTGGCGTCGTCGGCAAACAGCGCTACTTTTCCCTGAAGCCCTCGGGTCAAGTCCCTTATGAATATGTTAAAAAGGGATGGTCCCAGGACTGAGCCCTGCGGCACTCCGCTAGTCACCTCCGATGTCTCAGAGAGGGTGCCATTGACCACCACCCTCTGAAGTCTTCCACTCAGCCAATCATTGACTTATGCTGTTAGTTTCTCATCTAACCCCATCGATTTCATCTTGTTTAATAGTCTACGGTGTGGGACACTGTCAAACACTTTACTGAAATCCAAGTACACTATGTCCAGAGGCTCTCCCAAGTCTAGCTTTCCTGTCACCCAGTCAAAGAAGCTGATAAGATTGGATTGGCATGACCTGCCCCTAGTGAATCCATGTTGACAGGGATCCCTCAGATTCCCCTCATCCAATATCGTGTCTAATTTCCCTTTAAGTAGAGTTTCCATGAGTTTACACACTATTGATGTGAGACTTACTGGTCTGTAATTCGCAGCCTCCGCTCTGCAACCCTTTTTGTGCAGAGGAACAACATTGGCAGTTTTCCAGTCCAGGGGGACTCTCCCCGTACTTAGGGAGAGATTGAAGAGCACAGCCCATCAAGTCTGCCCACTCTGCTTACCCACCCCCTGTCTATGCCCTAATGACCCAATTTCCTTATCTTGACCCTCGTAGGGATCCCACATGGGTATCCCAATTTTGTGGGATCCCTACGAGGGTCAAAATAAGGAAATTGGGTCATTAGAGCATAGACAGGGGGTGGGTAAGCAGAGTGGGCAGACTTGATGGGCTGTAGCCCTTTTCTGCCATCATCTTCTATGTTTCTATGTTTAAGGGAGCCAGCCAGACTGCGGGAAGGGAAAGGGGGTAGGGGAAACGCTTAGTCCCCCCCTTCCCTTCCTGCAGTCCCGACAAATCTGCCAATTCCAGCAACGTCTGCAGCACTCTACACACGCTGCTTCGGGGCCTTCTATTGCCCTGATTTACTCTGGCATGTCCCTGGTGACATCAGAGATGCGGCAGAGCAAATCAGGGTAGTAGAAGGCCCCGAAGCAGCATGTGTAGAGTGCTGCAGACACTGCTGGAATCGGCAGGTTTCGAGTCGGGACCGCGGGGGGGGGGGGGGGCGGCAAAGGACTAAGTGAACTGGTCAGACGTCAGGAAGGGATGGGAGGGTCAGACCACGAAGAAATTACTTACGGAGTGAGTGGGGAGCCGGCAAAGCGGCTGGAGTCTTTTTTGTAGGCGAGCCGCCACCACGATAAACTTTAATGGAGCCAGCGAGAACGTGAATGTGGGCCGTTGTAAGCTCGCATATGCACTCTTGCCAGCCACGGACATATGGATCAGGGAACACGCCGGTAAGAGTGCACATGCACGGCTAAGGTTTTATTATATTAGATAGATAGATAGATAGATATGCTTTCCACTAAGCCTAACAAAGTCACATACGAGGGCTGTTCAAAAAGTATCAGACCTTAATTCATAAAAAATACTCGTATTGAGATACAACAATCTTATACTAATCTCCTTCAAAGTAATCCCCTTGGGCTGCCGCACACTTCTTCCAACGGTTCTGCCACTGTCGGAAGCAGCGCTGGAACGCCTCTTTTGAGATTGCTCACAACTGGTCTGTCACATTCTGCATGATGTCTTTGCTTGACTGAAATCTGGTCCCTTTCAGGGGCATTTTCAGCTTGGGGAAAAGCCAGAAGTCACAAGGAGCCATGTCATGTACTGAGGAAGTTGGGATCACTGTTCACAGTCTCCAGCATGTCCTGTGTGATCTCCAAATGGAGTTGCTTCTGCTCAATCATTAGCAGCTTTGGCATGAACTTCGCTGAAATTCTCCTGAAGCCCAAATCCTCAGTCAAACTGGAATGAACGGATCCAACGCTGATGCTCGCCTCGTCTGCTAATTCTCTGATCATGATTCTTTTTTTTTAATTTAATAATTTTTTTAATTTTTTAATACAATATCTCAATACAAGACACAGTTAACATTGAATATAATTCATAAGCTTAATAAACTAATAAGGATAATACATCTTATCAAAAATGCACTTAAAGCAAGTCCATTTCCTATCCTCCCCCCCCTCCCAGGAGACCTGGTTCCAAAACCATAGAAATAAGATAATTCTTTCATAGAACTTCTTTTTCCAATTCAATATAACTCTCCCATATGTCATTAAATTTTGCCCATTGATTAGTTAAGAGGGCCGAAAGTCTATATTTTTCACACACTATTCCTAAACGTTCACTCACATCCCTCAAGGAAGGTACATTTAACATACGCCATTGCTGAGCTAGTGTCAGTCTAGCAGCTATGAATGCCAAATCCAAAAGTTTAGCTTGGGAGGATGTTAGACCTTCTATTCTTACTCCCAACAATGCCCTTTCGGGGTTGGGCTTATCTCTGATCATGATTTAACGATCCTGCATCACCAAGGTCCTCACTTGGTCAATGACGATTTCATTTCTGGATGTTGAGGGCCTATCAGAACGTGCTTCACTCTCCACTGATGTGCGGCCATCTCTAAAGCGGTTGTACCACTCCTTTATCTGTGTGGTGCCCATTGCTTTGTCCCCGAAGGCCTGTTGAATCTTGCGGATCATTTCCACTTGGGAATCGCTAAGCTTTACACAAAATTTAATGCAGTAGTGTTGTTCAACTTTTTCTGTCATTTTGTCAAAAATGGAAATCTGACGGGGCTCACTTACACTTCCTCCAATCATTGGCGGTCTGCCAGTGACTGACAGCTTCTGTAGGCAGGAAAAAATTCAAGAATGCACATATTAAGAAGGAACATGGTGAGAGCTGTTCTTTAGGGTACTCTTTCTTCACCATGACTACCTGAGAAACAATTCCACCACTTTTAACTTACATCAAACACTTGCATAAGTAAGAAGAAAACCAGCTGAACACTATGGGGTTCGTTTCAAAGCACATAGATATCACATACACATCTCCTATAAAATTTAGTTCTTTCATCCTCACATATCCACAAATATTCCTGTAATCTTATTTTATAACCGTCAAAATAATCAGCATCAGCAGACTTCCTCCAAACTTTCTCACTTTGTTGTAATTCTCACCACAGTTGTATCAATGATGATGTCATAGTAACATAGTAGATGATGGCAGATAAAGACCCGAATGGTCCATCCAGTCTGCCCAACCTGATTCAATTTAAATTTTTTAATTTTTTCTTCTTAGCTATTTCTGGGCAAGAATCCAAAACTCTGCCCGGTACTGTGCTTGGGTTCCAACTGCCAAAATCTCCGTTAAAACCTACTCCATCCCATCTAAACCCTCCCAGCCATTGAAGCCCTCCCCAGTCCATCCTCCACCAAATGGCAATATACAGACACAGACCGTGCAAGTCTGCCCAGTACTGGCCTTAGTTCAATTTTTAATATTGTTTTCTAGATTCTCTGTGTTCATCCCACGCTTCTTTGAACTCAGTCACAGTTTTATTCTCCACCACTTCTCTCGGAAGCGCATTCCAGGCATCCACCACCCTCTCTGTAAAGTAAAATTTCCTAACATTGCCTTTGAATCTACCACCCCTCAACTTCAAATTATGTCCTCTTGTTTTACCATTTTCATTTCTCTGGAAAATATTATGTTCTACGTTAATACCCTTCAAGTATTTCAACGTCTGAATCATATCTCCCCTGTCTTTCCTTTCCTCTAGGGTATACATATTCAGGGCTTCCAGTCTCTTCTCATACGTCTTCTAGCGCAAGCCTCCTATCATTTTCGTCGCCCTCCTCTGGACCGCTTCAAGTCTTCTTACGTCCTTCGCCAAATATGGTCTCCAAAACTGAACACAATACTCCAAGTGGGGCCTTACCAATGACCTGTACAGGGGCATCAACTCCTTCTTCCTTTTACTGGCTATGCCTCTCTTTATACAGCCCAGCATCCTTCTGGTAGCAGCCACTGCCTTGTCACACTGTTTTTTTGCCTTTAGATCTTCGGACACTATCACTCCAAGGTCCCTCTCCCCGTCCGTGCATATCAGCTTCTCTCCTCCTAGCATATACGGTTCCTTCCGATTATTAATCCCCAAATGCACTACTCTGCATTTCTTTGCATTGAATTTTAGTTACCAGGCATTAGACCATTCCTCTAACTTTTGCATATCCTTTTTCATATTTTCCACTCTCTCTTTGGTGTCTACTCTGTTACAAATTTTGGTATCATCTACAAAAAGGCACACTTTTCCTTCTAACCCTTCAGCAATGTCACTCACAAACATATTGAACAGGATTGGCCCCAGCACCGAACCCTGAGGGACTCCACTACTCACCTTTCCTTCCTCCGAGCGACTTCCATTAACCACCACCCTCTGGTGTCTGTCCGACAGCCAGTTTCTAACCCAGTTTACCACTTTGGGTCCTAACTTCAGCCCTTCAAGTTTGTTCAACAGCTTCCTATAAGGAACTGTATCAAAGGCTTTGCTGAAATCTAAGTAAATTACATCTAGCATATGTCCTCGATCCAGCTCTCTGGTCACCCAATCAAAAAATTAAATCAGGTTCGTTTGGCACGATTTACTTTTTGTAAAGCCATGTTGCCTTTGATCCTGTAACCCATTAGATTCAAGGAAATACACTATCCTTTCTTTCAACACTTCCATTATTTTTCCAACAACTGAAGTGAGGCTCACCGGCCTGTAGTTTCCTGCTTCATTCCTGTGACCACTTTTATGAATAGGGACCACATCCGCTCTCCTCCAGTCCCCAGGAATCACTCCCGTCTCCAGAGATTTGTTGAACAAGTCTTTAATAGGACTCGCCAGAACCTCTCTGAGCTCCCTTAGTATCCTGGGATGGATCCCGTCTGGTCCCATCGCTTTGTCTACCTTCAGTTTTTCAAGTTGCTCATAAACACTCTCCTCTGTGAACGGCGCAGAATCTTCTCCATTTTCTTATTTAACTTTGCCAGACAATCTCGGTCCTTCTCCAGGATTTTCTTCTGTGAACACAGAACAGAAGTATTTGTGTAGCACATTTGCTTTTTCCTCATCACTCTCCAAATATCAGTTCCCAGCATCTTTTAGTTTAGCAATTCCATTTTTCATCTTCCTCCGTCATGGACAGGGCTTATGACGATCTTGAACCACAATATCACGCACATCAGCGCTTCCTTCTAAGTACTATTCCATACCCCAATGATTTCCTCTACCATCTATAATAAAGATGGGAGCCACACATTTGCCAGGCCCCCTATATTCAGTGAAAACACCTCTACCAAATTTCAAAAGAAAAGAAATTATTGAGAAGTTGGAGCTTCCTACTGGAGTCACAACTGGCTCATTCTGGGGAACCACAAGTACAAGGGGGCACTCCGAGAAATTAAAAGGGGACAGGTTTAGAACAAACGCTAGGAAGTTCTTTTTTACCCAGAGGGTGGTGGACACATGGAACGCGCTTCCGGAGGCCGTGATAGGCCAGAGCACGTTACAAGGCTTCAAAGAAGGTTTAGATAGGTTCCTAGAGGATAAAGGGATTGAGGGGTACAAATAGGGTTGAGCTAGGTTATAGGAATAGTCAGGGACCACTGCACAGGTGATAGGCCTGAGGGGCCGCCGCGGGAGCGGACCGCTGGGCAGGATGGACCTCTGGTCTCACCCAGTGGAGGCAAATTCTTATGTTCTTATGTTCTCAAATTCTGAGAAAAGAAAAGAAAAATACAAAACATGTCCTACCTTATGAGTAATAATACCCTTGACTATTTTTTCTAATAGACAATTTGACAAAGCTTCAAACAAAACATTTCCTTGCTTGACAAAGTCTAAAATAATATTAAAATATCTCAACAAATACAGCCTCTAAATTTACTGGCAGAGTCAGCACCATCTGAAACGGTGGAGAATAGTCATATTGTAATGCTCCTGGTGGACAGTACATCACAGCCACAACCAGAAAATCCCCAGCAAGCACCAAAAAAAAAAAAAATCTCCACAATTAGCAGATTCAGCACTCACAACCTTAACATGCATGCTCTTTATAAAAAATACAACTAACCCCACCCTTTTATGATGCCTAAACATAATTAGATGGACAGCAGTCACACTACTGCTAAATCTGAGCTCAACAAGGGATTCAATCATATGTAAAATATCATAACCATCCTGATGTAATAGATCAGAAATTATAACGGTTTTATTGCATACCAACCTCACATTCACCAGACCCACCTGCAAAAATCTTGCCATACATACAGTCATTACAGACTTTAACCTGCTGCAATGCTGAAGTTCTCCCCCCAAATCTCACATCTGGACCCCACAAAAGAACCCAGAGCTCCATACCACCCCTCCCTATCACTAGCACTATTTTTCCCATAGCCCACTCCAAAACATCCTCCCAAAATTCCCCAACAAAATCCCCCCCCGCCAAAAGAGAAACCTAAGGTGCTCCTTTGCCAGTGCGACAGAGGAAGTGCTCGCTGCTCTGGTGCATCACGCCTCTGGCGTTTGCCTGGCCTTCTTCACCCTACACTTCAGAGGAGTGCCTACACTTCAGAGGAATGTCACTCAGGAGGTGGGCTAACAGTAGTCCAGGTTCAGGCTCAGTGAGATGGCAGCAAATGGAGATGATCCATCAGATTTCCTAGGCACAAGTCAACTAGAACAGAACAGCACAGCAGTGAACATGCACACTCTTCACCCTGCACCTCAGAATAATTTAATTTATTTATTTATTTATACACCGCTTATATCCTAAGTGGTTTACATTGAATATTACTCCAAGTATTTTACCGCTCTGTTTTGGTGGGCTCAAAATCTAATGTCACTCAGGGGGGGGAAGGGCTAGCAGTAATCTAGGTCTAGACTTAGTGAGAAGGCAGCAAATGGAGGTGTCCCAGCAGATCATGCACAGGTCAGATGGAACAGCACAGAATAGCAGTGGCATGGTGACCCTTCTTGCCGCGCGCATGCGCCCCTTCTCTTCCCTCGTATCTCTTTAATTTTCCTGGTGCGAGAAGTATCATGAACTTGCTGCCCATGCCAGTGTCGGCTTTCTCTAATGTCACTTCTGGGTCCCCCGCCTAGAAAGTGATGTCAGAGGGAGAGCCAACACGACATGGGCGCAAGTGTGTGATGCTGCTCGCAATGGGAAAATTAAAGAAGCATGGAGGAAGGGAAAGGGGGTACATGTGTGGCAAGGGGGTGGGGTGGGAAGGAGTGGGGGCATGGGCGCTACCGCCCCGGGCGCCACTCACCCTTGCTACGCCACTAGCTCAGAAGACTGTCTTACTGTCTGCTGGCAATCTCAAATCCTCTTAGCACAGTATCCTTTCTCCTCTGAATTCCCATGGCAGAGTTTCCTCTCAAAGCTACTCAGGGCTTGCTCTTCCAAACCTTGGGTGGGGCTTCTTCCTTTCTTTCCCCTCCTCTGGGCTGCAAGAACACCATAAGAACTTAAGAATAGCCTTACTGGGTCAGACCAGTGGTCCATCTAGCCCAGTTTCCAACCGATGCCAATCCAGGTCACAAGTACCTGGCAGAAACCCAAATAGTAGCAACATTCCATACAGACTCCCAAAGAACAACAAGATTTCAGAATCCCAAATAGTAGCAGCATTCCATGTCTGTCCCATGTCTGTCTCAATAACAGACTATGGACTTTTCATGCAGGAAGTTATCCAAACCTTTCTTAAAACCAGCTCCAGTATGTGAACTTCATGTGTTGAAATGACCCATCTCTCTATGCACTCTAATAAAGAAGGTATAATTGATTTATGGTGCTAATCTAAAAGCAATCAATAAGTGCTTCATAGGGAAAAAAATTCAATCTTGTGACTTATTGCAACCAGTAGAAGAAATCTAGGAAGGCTAACTTTAAAAATAATATTAGCATTGATATCAAATCTGGAAAATCCTTCTAGAAATGCTACCTTGTACAAATTAGATCTAAGGTTTTATAAAGGGGGGTTATTTTTGAAGCCGTATTTATAATTTCTATATGGAAATTCAAACCTGGAAACAACATCTGCACGTAAACGGTGATTATAGAGGGGGTTCAGTTTACACAGGATGTCCATAATCTACCATATTCTATAAAGGTTGTCCACATTAGGGCATCCAAAATTGGGCGTGAATCACGATAGAATGGGCCAATTCAGTGCAATGAAACAGCCTCAATAAATCGTCCAATTTTGCTCCCTTCAAGAGTCAGTTTGTCAAGTGACATCATATTTGCTTTTATGTAAATGTTTTAAAGCATATAATTTCCAAGAGGCTGTCCCTTAAAGAGTGATGGGATAGGGTTGTTACTGTGCATGATTGTACTGTGTGCTTGTTTAATGTATTGTGTATGTTTTTCTGTAACCCTGTGATCAGGCCGAGCGGTCAATACCCATCACACACCTATCCCCATGCACTTCTGGTCTTCTACTGGCCTTACTAAAACACAAACAACAGAACATATTTCATTCATACAGTCTGTTAAAACATTTCTAAATCTTGTGACCAGATCCCTCCAGATCTTCTTGATCACTACCAGGTCCTCCTTGACCCTCATTGGCCCTCCAGGTTTTCTGGCAGCTTGCAGTACCATTACTGGTCTCTCCACTGGTTGTCACCAGCCCTGATGGTCACTCTGCCGGTCACTTCCTAGTCACCTTCAGCCAACAATCTCTGGGATCTATAGGCTGCTTCCTACGGGGCCTTCTGACAGCTCCCGGTACCATTACCGGTCTCTCTGCCAGTCACCACTGGTCCTGTCGGTCCCATAAACCAGTCACTCGCTAGTCCCCATCACCCTTGCACCTTCAGGCTGCTTGTGGGGCCATCGCCGTTCCCTCTGATCCCCAGCCTCTTGGGTTCCCATGGGTCCTAGATACATCACTGGTCCCACCACCGGTCACCATGCCTGAGTGCCCACCCCCTTTGAATCCAGACTCTATCAGCTACTTCTTCCAGACCCTCTCACAGTCGCTCAGTCATCTTTTTCTAGACGCACGCACTGAGAACTCTCCCAGTCCCTCAGTCATCTTTTCCCAGACACAAACACTGAGGACTCTTTCTCAGTCAGTCTCTCTCTGAGGGCTCTTCCTGAGGACTCCTTCCAGTCTCGCAACTGTTCTTTGTGAGGATGCTCCCAGTTACTCACTCCTCTGGTCAGTTGTCAATCTTGAGCTGTTTTCAGAGCTACAAGTCCATACACAAAGTGGGGTAAAGCCAGAATGGTATCTGATTGCCCTACCAAAATGGAGCCAGTTGGTCAATCTACCAATGATAAGTGGATACAGTAAGATGTCCTGTTCCATGTTTACTGGAAGATATGTAGGGAAGCAGCTGAAAGAGGGCTATAGAAGACAATCTTCCTTCACCTCTCCTTTCTCGTCCAGTTTTCTTCTTTCTAGCTGCTCCAGAGCAAAACATTACAAACATCAGGAAAGGAAATACCTATGGGACCCTCCTAGTAAACTGTGGCAAAAAGTGGCATTAGTGCACCCCTACATGGGTCTTTTTCTCACAATAAGTTATCGCAGAAGGGAAATGGCTGATTTTTAAGTTTTTCTATAATGGCTACATGCTATTTTTCCCATTAACACCTGATCATTAGCACATGTTCTGTATATCATCTATCTATTTTGTAGGTGGTAAGGACTCATGCACTAAACCTGCACTAATTGGTTAGCATGTGGCAATGCTGACAAGCTAACTGATTTGCATAGACAAATCTATTCTCTGCCCCCAGACATGCCCCCTGCAGAAAAAAAATGTTTGCAGTGTCTTGCAGCAAAATACAAGAAAGGTGACCAATTGGTGCTCAGTCTCTTTATTATTGTGATTGACTCGACACAATCGTGTTTCGGCCAAAATGGGCCTTCCTCAGAAGTCTACAATGGAACATAAGTTGAAAAAATACAATCATAACAACATCCTCATAAACATTGATAATAAACATAAGAACACATCATGAACATAAGCAATAAACAATATATCATATATAATCCATATCTAGCACATTGCATATACATGTATAGTTATGCATATCTGTAATAAATAAATAAAACTAAAATATTTACTAATACCCAACATTAATAAACATATATATATATATAATTAAAAAAATATAACAGCATCCTCATGAGAACTGATTATAACCATAAGACAACATAAAAAAAATAAGCAATAAACATTAATATATCATATATAATACATGTCTAACACATTGCACGTACATGGATAAACATTAAAAATTCTCATATTCATAATAAAAAAAGTCAGATAATATATAGAAAAATTATTTTTAAAATATATATATATAAATTTAATTTTAAAAACTAAACTAATCAAAACAATGGACATATAATTTACTAAAGATCAAAATCAAAAAGGTGTAAAAATTTTTGTGGTTTATTGTACCTTGTGATTAAATCATGATAGATAAAATGTACAAACACAATATTCTTTCAATCATCATAAGTACAAAAAAACATGGAATTAGAGAAGAAAAAAAGAAAGAAAAAGACAAATAAGGGGGGTTAAAAGAAAAAAAATAAATAAAATTACAAGATGAATAAAAATTGTATGTACATTATCAATTAGCAAGGAACTAATCAAAAGTCATCCAAAAACAAAATGAAACATTGTGGAATAAATAAAAAAATTGTTGAACATATTTCTATTAAACAACTTGACGAGACTGATTACAATGAAACCAAACTTATATATGAAGTCAAAAGATCTTGAAAATCACACACTTCCAAAGGCATAAACAGATAGTGATGAAAGACTTTGAGAATTTTAATTATAAATGTGAAAGATGACTAGGACACATGCTATCAAATAAAGAAAAAGGGCTAAGGGCTCCTTTTACGAAGCCATGTTAGTAGTTTAACACGCATAATAGCATGCGCTAATTTGCCGGCCGCGGTAGTTTTTCGGCTAGCGCGGGGGTTAGCGTGCGCTAAAAATGTGCGTGCAATAAAGCCGCTAACGCTGCTTCATAAAAGGAGCCCTAAGTATAAAAAATAACTTGAAACATGAAGCATGTATATAAATTAAAATCTTAGAGTGTTATATAAGACTACCCTATATTCATTTAAAAGCCTAACCTGTGAGCTACTAAAACTATTGTGCTGAGTGATGAACCTTATATGAAAAGGAAAGAAAACTTAAAACTGGTTTTGAGCAAAATACTGTAGGTACGTTTCTATCATCTGGTTTCAAAAAGTAAAAAATCACCAGAGATATAGTCAATAAGTGCTATCTAATATAATAAAACGCTAGGCTGCGCATGCGCACTTCCTATGTGTGCACCGGTTTTCCGTGAGCTGTAGCGACACATAGGAAGTGCGCATGCGCGGCTTATGGTCTGTCCTGCTCCCTGTTGAAAGACATGCGCACTCGCGCCGCGTGTTCGCGCACCAGAAAAACTTCCCTGCTCTCCACCTCACAATACGGCTACTTCCCTCTCTCTCCATTTGCCTTTGAGACCATCCGCGACAGGCCCCGCAGCCTCCCTCCCCTCGATTATCCAGCATCCAGCCCTCCCCCCCCAAACACTTCCTGTTTCCAGCAAGGCGGCCCGCGTCAGAGGGGACGGGGTATTGAAGCGCGAGCGAGCTGCGGAAGTGGTGTTGGTGGTGGACAGCCTCAGGTATGAGTTAGGATGGTGGGGTGGGGAGAGGAGGCCTGAGAGCGAGCGTGCGCGCACAGGGAGGAGACGGGGAGAGACGCGCTGGATTGGCAACGGTTGCTCTCCGTTGCCTCCCGGCTCCAGCGGCATGACAGTTTTCAAACAGGCGCGCGATTCTTTCTACACGGAACCACCAGCTTTAACGGCGCTGACTCCCGACTACAGGCTCCAACAGATGGCTGCTTCCCATTGCATCCGGCTGCTGGCAGGTCTCGCGCGCAGCAGCCAATGGGTGCCAGTCACGGTTCGGGCAGCATCAGAGGGGGGAATCAGGAGAGACGAGCATCAGAGGGTGGAGGAGAGGCAAGGTAGAAGAAGAAAATCGGAGAGGAGGAGAGAAGCAGAGAGAGAAAGGACAAAAAGGAGGGGATGGTGAAGGAGGAAGAGAACAGAAAAGAAAAGGAAAGCATAGGAGGAGCATTAGAGAGGGAGAGGAGAGGACAGTTTGCCAGCCTGAGAAACTCCCTAACCCCTTATGCTTCTGCACAGGGAAATGGGGAAAAATGACAGACAGACAGCGGGAGGGAGGGAGACAGAAAGAAAGAAAGACACAGGGGCAGGGAGAGGGGCAGAAAGACAGACAGAGAAAGGGGGCCAGAGAGAGAGTCAGCGGGAGAAGGAAAGGGGGCTGCTTTGGGGGGAGGGGTGTGCTTGGAGCAAACAGCTTTGCTCTGGGGGGGAAGACAGAAGGGGCCATGGAGACACAGGGAGAGGGATAGGGGGCTGATTTGGGGGGAGGGGTGTGCTGGGGGGAGACAGAAGGGGCCATGGAGAGTTAGGGAAAGGGGACTGCTTTGGGGGGAGGTGTGCTGGGGATGGACAGCTTTGCTCTGTGGGGGAAGACAGAAGAGGGCCAAGGAGAGACATTGGGGGGGGGGGGGAGGTTGGTGCTGGGGGCAGACAGCTTTGCTCGGGAGGGGGGGGAGGGGGAGACAGAAGGATACAGACAGCGGCCAAGGAGAGAGAGATAAAGAAACACAGACAGACAGACACATCTATTCTAGCACCCGTTAATGTAACGGGCTTAAAGACTAGTTAGTATGTAATGTGCTTACTGAAAAAAATAAATAAATGAAAAGCAAACATCAATGCTCACTTAGAGCTTTAAAAGGTATGGGTTACAAACGAACCCAAATGAATCTAAACTGAAACGTCTGAAACAAAACCACCTTTGTTGTTGTTTCTTACTGGTCACTGCAGTGTCTTCCAAACATTTTCCAGACGCGACACACTAAACTCAGGGCCCCATCTAGAGGGCCTCCGAGCATGCACAAAAGGCCAACCAATGATGTCACATGCATGTGCATGACATCATCACGTCAATATCCGAGCATGCTCAGAGGCCCTCCAGACATGACCCCGAGCCTTCCAAAACCTGGACAAACTTCCGGGTTTTGGAAATACCTCCGTCTGCTAACCCTAAAATTCCGGTCCGCTAGGGCAGAAAGGAGAAGAGGTGCTGGCAGATACCTATCTCTTGCGGCACACCCAGAATCTCGCCGCAGCACACTATTGCACTGTGGCACAGCTTGCGATATAGTGTTTTAGCACATGCACATGTCAAAATTGTCTCCGCGCACCATATGATATGGCCTATTTTGCTGCAGTAAGCACATGTTAGTGCTTAGCACAGCTTAGTAAAAGGGCCCTTATATTTTTGGTCTGGGGTTTTTAATCTAACATTATGTTGCTAAAACAAATGGAGTCTCCTGAAAGCAGATAACAACTTTGCACACAGCCATGATTGCTTTCATTTGTGCATAGCATCTTGACAGCATATCCATCGAATCTTACTTCCTTTGGATCTGTTCTAGGATTTCTGCTTTAATTACATTACATTAGGGATTTCTATTCCGCCATTACCTTGCAGTTCAAGGCGGATTACAAAAGAATTATCAAGGAAGTATTACAACAAGAACTTAAAGAAAAAAAGGAATCTTGGACATTTTCAAAGAGAGTAAGAAATGAGTATGGTTATTTGTTTGGGGAAGTTGGCTTTAGTGAGAGGTGGTGTTTGAAACTTGCGGTGTTATTTCTTTTTTCAGGGCTTTCTTGAAGAGTATGGTCTTTATTTCTTTTCTAAAAGTCTTGTAGTCGAGGGATGCCATCAGTAGATTGGCGATTTGGTTGTCTAGTTTGGCTGCTTGAGTGGCTAGTAGGCCATCATATAGTTTTTTCCATTTGATTTCCTTAATTGGGGGGTATGAGAATGGGGTGTGAGTTTTCCTATGTCTGGTTGAGGTGTTGTGGATGAGGCGGTTTTTCAGGTAGCTTGGACTGTCTCCGTATAAAGTCTTAAATAGTAGACAGTAGAATTTGAATTGTATTCTTGCTGGGATTGGAAGCCAGTGCGATTTGAGATATGCTTCTGTAATGTGGTCATGTTTCTTCAATGAGTAGATGAGTCTTAGTGCTGTGTTTTGGATTGTTTGTAGTTGTTTTGTTATTGTTGCAGGGCAGAGGAAGTAGAGGATATTACAGTAGTCTAGTAGGCCTAGTATTAGGGACTGCACTATAAGCTGGAATTGTGATTTTTCGAAGAATTTCTGCACTTGTCTTAAGTTTCTCATGATTAAGAATGATTTTTGTATTGTTTTATTGATTTGCGGTTGCATGGTGCAACATCTGTCAATTGTTATTCCTAGTAATTTTAGCGTGGGTTGTATAGGATAGTTGATTGCATTGATTTCAATGTTGGTTATGGTTGGTATTTTGTTGTTTTCGAGGAGGATGAATTTAGTTTTGTCTGGGTTCAATTTCAGCTTGTGATCTTTCATCCAGGTCGCTACTGATTTTAGTGTTTGGTGTACTGTGTCTGTCTTGGAGGGTTTTGGTTGATCGAAGGGTAAGAGAATGGTGATGTCATCTGCATAGATGTATGAGGTTATGCCTTGTTTGTCCAGGTGGGAGCTGAGGGAGGCTGTATAGAGGTTGAAGAGTGTAGGAGATAGAGGGGATCCCTGGGGAACTCCGCAGGGGTTTGACCAAGGTTCAGATTTTTCTTTGTCTGATTTAACTCTATAGGTTCTTGATTTTAGGAATCCTTCAAACCACGAGTATACTTTATCTGTGATACCTATTTTATCTAGGATTTGTAGTAGGATGCTATGGTCTGCCAGGTCGAATGCAGCGGTCAGGTCTAGTTGTATGAGCATCATTTTTTTTCTGTGCTAAGATGTTGTCTGGCTGTGTCTAAGAGAGATCCTAGTAGTGTTTCTGTGCTAAAGTTGGTTCTGAAGCCGGATTGCGTGGGGTGGAGTATGTTTTGGTTTTCTAGGTAATTGGTGAGGAATTTGGAAACTAGTCCTTCTATTATTTTGACATAGAGTGGAATAGAGGCAATGGGTCTGTAGTTGGATGTTTGGTCTATTGGTCCTTTAGGGTCTTTGAAAAAGAATACAGTGTTAGCTCCATTACTATAACAACACCCAACAGCAGTAATGGCAAAGTCCATAGATATGGTATTTGATAAAACATCTCCAGTGACCAATAATAGGGGAAAGTGCAAAAAAAAGGTTAATAAAATCCTGGGAAGCATGAAATATTTGTGCAACACTTGGGTCCTTTTACAGAGATGTGCTGTCAAACAGCACGCGCTAAATGACGAGTCGAACATTCTATTCCTATGGGCAGTTTGGCATTTAGCATGCGCTGCTCAGCATCACACCCTTGTAAAAGAGCTACAGCCTCAGCACCCTGAGGTTGTGGGTTCAAACCCTGTGCTGCTCCTTGTGATCCTGAGCAAGTCACTTAATCCTCCACTGCCCCAGGTACATTAGGAGGAAGGAGTGGCCTAATCATTAGAGCTAGCCTTAGCATTCTGAGGCTATGAGTTCAAATCCCATATTGTACCTTGTGACCCTAGACAAGTCACTCAATCCCCCCATTGCTCAAGGTACGTTAGATAGATTGTGAATCCACCAGAACAGTTAGGGAAAATGCTTGAGAACCTGATTGCTAGATAACCTTGACAGGTGGTATAGAAATCCCTAATAAAATAAATAAATAAAATGAGATAGACTGTGAGCCAGTTGGAACAGAGAGGAAAAATGCTTGATTTGTAACCTATTCTTACTTCCTTGGGGGTTGGGCTAAAAAAAAGCAAATAAATAAAAAGCCCATGACTGTGTCTTCAAGACGTTTTTAAATGCAGAGGGGCTCTGTGAATCATACACTAGGCTTTTAGAAGTCATCTGTCTGACACAGACAGGAAATACCTGAACCTAGGGCCCGGCTTTCATATCTCAACTAAATCCGAGCAATGTTTTCAAAGTCACTACAAAGACTTGGATCAACCATGCAGAAAAGGCTGAAAGATCATTGTCTGCTGTGGTATTAGCAACCAACTGGTAAAAATGTAAGAGTCCACTCACTGCGGGTTGTTTATTTGTGGCTTTGCTCCTAAACCCAAGGATAGGGAGTGGGCTCTTATAAGATTAAGCCACTAATTCTCTTGTACAAGCTCTACTATAAAATATAAGAATGCATTACAGTAGGAAGGAGATGAGAAGCCTGTATGTTAGCTAGAGGGCAGGCAAGCAGTATTAACATGCAGCCCTAAAAAATCTTGCTGTGATAACTTTCATTTCCAAGGCTTGTCTTAATGACCTGGGCTTTAACAGGACTAATAGGAACCCATCAGACATTTATAGAGAGTTCTAACGCTGTACTCTCAAATGATTTCTATGTCTGAAGTCGAAGGGGAATAGGGGTGAGATTGAGCCATAACTGTATTTTAATAGGGATGTTTATATCTGGATAATTTCATGCTGCTAAATATAGCAAGTTGAATACACCGGATATTTTTATCCATTTATTTGAGGTGTGCTATGTCTGCAGCTGGCTTCTTTGGGTATGTAAATGGATAGTAGCCAAATGTTTTCACTATCCAGCTAAAAGTTTAAACACACCCCTGCCATGCCTCTGACTCCTCTTCATGTAGATATGATTAATTCCTGAAGTTAATTAGATATACACTTTTGAATATTGATACCCTTTAACTTCAATCTCTAAGCGCTGCGGTTTGTTCTAGAATCACAGCCTCTTAAACAAGAAGGCAAAAACACGCAAAGCCATAAGTTCATGAATGCTTTCCAACGCATCTTAAGAGAAGTGTGTGTTGGGGGAAGAAATAGGGAGTGCAGGTGTGATAAGCAGTGTACCATTTTTGCAGCCTTATATAAATGTTTGAACATCTTTACTGGAGTGGTGTGTTAGAATTAGTCTACTAGATTTTAGTAGGTGAAACTCAGTAATTAGCAAACAGTTCATTTTTATGAGAAAGGGGGATGTTGTTATCCATTAGACTGTCGCCATGGAAAATTGTGTAGTAATCTATGCTTCTCCAGTCACAATACAAGGGTTTGACGTGCCACTGGGGCATGTACACATCTGAGAAACTGAAAGCTATGGGGCTCATAATCAAAACTTAAACATGTCTAAAAATCTGCCCAAGTTGGCACTTGGACGACCTAAAAGACAGGTTGTCTAAGTGCAGATAATCAAACCTATTTTTTGGTGTATCCAGGGACTTTTTAGGCCTCTGGATGCCACTGTGTGCCCAGAGCTAAAAGGGCGTATCTGGAGGAGTTGTTAGGGAAGGATGTGGACCGACCTAGACTTAGTCATCCTGCAGGGATAAACAAAGGTTTTACAAGACTTCCTGGATGAAACTTATATGTTGTGACTTAGATGGTGTAAAAACAGGTATAAGTGCCCAAAAGGTATCCAAAGTGACCAGATAACCACTGCAGAGACAAACTAAAGACTCCCACACACTCCCCCAGTGTTCAATGACCCCCTCGCATCCCTGCAAAGATCAGAATAAAAACGTACATACCTATCTCCAGAACAGCAGCACCTAGTATAGGAAAGCCTAATAGAGCTGCTCGCAGGTCTCTTAAATAGCCTGGGGGGGTGGGCTAGTGAACCATAAATCACTCTAACCACTACATTCATGCTAGAAAATGTGAGCCCACCCAAACCCCTCAAACCCTACTGTATTGCCATATAGGTGCCACCTGCAGCCATAAGGGCTATTGGAGTTGTAGACTGGTAGGTATAGTGGGTTTTAGAAAGCTCACCATATCCTATAAGGAAGTTCTGGTGAGATGTTTATGTGGCACCCTTTTGTGAAGTTCACAGCAGTGCCCTGCAAGGTGTCTCACTGCTATGTTGCCATGTCTGGGTGGCCAGTCCATCACAATGCTGGCCCCTACCACATCCAAATGGTCTTGTTCTGAGCGTTTGGGACTTAGACAATTTTTTGGTCGAAAATGTGATATAAAGATAGACGTACTGGCGGTCTGGATGATCAATGGACTGGACGTCCAGATAGACAATTTTCTCTCCCAAAATTATTTCTAGATATATTTTTTGAGAATGGACATCTTACCACTGCCGACTTTAGGCGTCTAGCACCATATGTTTAAATCGTACTTAGACGTTTCTTTTGATTATGTCCCTCCATGCTGTCGGTAGTTCACTACAAGCAGAGCTTCCCAAGGCGGACAGGTTTCAGTGGAGATATCAGACTAATGATGAACCACCCATCTGGGCAGCAGCAGATGGGCAGTGTTAGAGGTGAATGATCATGCTTGATACAACAATGGTGATAACATCAAATTTATACTGCGCAGAAGAAATGCCCAGCAATCTACTTCTGCATTTTGCCAAGAAAACTTGATGCTGATGAGACATAAAGAATCAACATATAGTGCTGGAAGATAGTCCCTTAGGTCAGAAGGCACTCACCATACTACTAGGGAAGAGCTGACCATCTCCCAGAGTATGCCCAGTGTTTAAGAAGCTGACGGATCAAAGCTGCAAGGATGTCCTGATGCTGATGTTGCTGGACCGAAAAGGGAGATCAGAAGCTATAAAAATATTCTCAGTTTAGGAACATGGAACGTACGAAGCATGAATAAAGGAAAACAAAATTGTTAAAGATAAAATGGAATAAAAACAAAATTGATTTGATAGGGATCAGTGAACTCAAATGGACAGTACAGGACCATTTTCAATCAGTTGAGCATTGGATCTACTACTCTGGTCATGAAACAAACAGAAAAAATGGTGTGGCATTCATCCTCAATAATAAGCTTTCAAAGACGGTACTAAAGTACAATGTTATCAGTGATAGAGTCATGTCAATCCATCTGCATGGAAAGCCGATCAATGTCATCTTGATCCAAGTATATCCTCTAATGACAGACGCAGAAGATGAGGATGTAGAATTGTTCTATGAACAACTTCAATATGTAATAGATCAAATGCTGAAACAAGATCTATTGATCATTATAGGGGGACTTCAATGCAAAAGTAGGAAGTACATCTGAAGATGCAGTGGTTGAAAAGCATAGCATAGGAGAAAAAAATGAAACTGGTGATAACTTAGTACAGTTTTGCAAAACAAACCAATTGTCAATCATTAATACACATTTCCAATACCACAAACATCACCAGTACACAAGGACCTCTCCAAATGGCATCTATCAAAATCAAATTGACTATATCTGCATAGGACAGAGATGGAAACCTGCAGTTTTGACTGCAAGGACTAAATCAGGAACTGATTGTGGAAGCGACCACGAGCTTTTTGACATGCAAGATCAAGGTGAAGCTTTGCAAGAAGAAGATCATTAGAGACCTCCCAAAATATGACATTAAAAACATTCCATCAGATTATTAGGTAAAACTAAACAACAGGTTTGCCTTGCTTGATATAGGAGATAGAGAGCCCATAGAGTTATGGAATGACATCAAATCTGTAGTGATGAAGCTAAAAAAAAACAACAAACCACTCCAGAAGAAAAAGAAAGCCAAGAAATCACATTGGATCTCAGAAGAAACCAGAAAAGTAGCAGAAGAAAGAAGACAAGCAAAACTATCTGGTGATAGAGAAAAAGTATCACAAATGAAACGAGTGTTTCAACGTCAAGTTCAGCAAGACAAATAATGATATGTCAAGGATATTTGTCAGAAAATTGAATCGAACATGTAAATGGAAAAACGTCCCTCCAATCTACCTTCTACCTTGCCAAAAGGACTACTACAATCGATTAACTAACTCTCTTAATGCCAACCCTCGCCGTCTCTTTGCCACGCTCAACTCTCTATTCAAAGTGCCCCCGCCTCCCATCCCCTCTTTGCTCTCCCCAGACAATGGCAGCGTTCTTCCACGACAAGATTCATAAGATCCACCTTGAATTCTCAACAATGTTGCCTCCCCACTGCCCCTTCCGACTGTCCACTCTGTTGACCTCCCTTCAACAACCCTTACGACCCTTTCTTCCTTTTCAGAAGTTATGGAAGAGGAAATTGCTCACCTTCTCTCCTCCTCCAAACCCATCACCTGTTCCTCTGAGCTGATTCCTACCTGCCTACTCGGATCCATCGCTCCCGCTGTGATCCTTCCCATTTGTCATATCCTCAACCTTTTGCTCTCCACTGCTACAGTTCCTGATGTCTTCAAACATACTTTAGTTACGCCCCTCCTTAAAAAGCCCTCACTAGACCCTACATCCCCTTCCAACTACCGCCCTATCTCCCTCTTCCCCTTCCTATCTAAACTACTTGAGCGTGCTGTTCATCGCCGTTGCCTGGACTTCCTTTCTTCTCATAATATTCTTGACCCACTTCAATCAGGCTTTTGCCCTTTCCACTCTATGGAAACTACCCTTGCTAAAGTCTAACGACCTGTTCCTGACCAAATCCAATGGACTCTACTCTATCCTCATTTTTCTCGATCTGTCTGCTGCCTTCGACACTATGGATCACCACCTCCTTCTTGACACGTTGTCTTCACTGAGATTCCAGGGTTCTGCTCTTTCCTGGTTTTCTTCCTATCTCTCTTGTCGTAACTTCAGTGTATGTTACGGTGGATCCTCCTCCGCCGCCATCCCGCTGTCTATTGGCATACCCCAAGGCTCTGTCCTGCGCCCTCTTTTCTTTTCCATATACACCCTCTCTCTTGGTATGTTGATCTCCTCTCATGGTTTTCAATATCACCTCTATGCTGATGACTCCCAGATTTACCTCTCCACGCCAGAAATCACTGCAGGAGTTCAGGCCCGAATTTCAGCCTGCCTGTCCGACATTGCCACTTGGATGTCTCGCCACCATCTCAAACTCAATATGGTTAAAATTGAACTCCTTATCTTTCCCCCCAAACCCACCTCCCCCCTCACATTTCTCTATCTCTGTGGATAACACTATCCTCCTCCCTATCTCGTCGGCTCACAACCTTGGGGTGATCTTTGATTCCTCTCAGATCCAACAGACCACAAAATCCTGTCGCTTCCTCTTCTATAACATTACCAAAATCCATCCTCTTCTCTCTGAACATACGACCTTGTCCACGCTCTCATCACCTCGTGCTTAGACTACTGCAAAGTACTTCTCTCGGGCCTCCCGCGTACCTGTCTCTCACCTCTTCAATCCGTTCAAAATGCTGCTGCGTGACTCATATTCCATGAGAGTCGCTATTCTCACATTACCCCTCTCCTCAAGTCGCTTCATTGGCTCCCCGTCCATTTCTAAATACAGTTTAAACTCCTCTTGCTGACCTACAAGTGCATTCGCTCTGAAGCCCCCCGATATCTCTCCTCACTCATCTCCCCTATGCTCCTCCTCTCTCCATGATCTCAGCTAATCAGGCAAGCCCTTCTTATATGTACCCTTCTCTTCCACTGCCAACTCCAGACTCTGTCCCTTCTTTCTTGCGGCGCCATATGCCTGGAACAGGTTGCCTGAATCAATAAGTTGTGCTCCCTCTGTCCCTGACAGTGTTCAAATCCAAACTAAAGGCCCACTTTTTTGAAACTGCTTTCAATTCTTAACTCCCCCTCACTGCCGTCATATACCTATACCCATTATAACCTCCCCAACCCTGAAATGTCCTGTCTAAATTAGATTTTGAGCTCTTCTGAGCAGGGACTGTCTATTGTATGTTAAAATGTACAGCGCTGCATACGCCTTTCAGTGCTATAGAAATAATAAATAGTAGTAGCTTTTCAGGAGATTAAGAGATTGTGGCAGAAATTTCAACCTCAACTGGGGATGCTTAAAGATGTCAATGGAATGATATTGAATGATCCAGAAAGTATTAAAAAGAGATGGAAAGAATATACAGAAAATGTATACAAACAAGGCCATGATAACATTGGGGAAATTGAACTGGAAACTGAAGCCAAAGAAGAACCAGATATTTTAAAATAAGTCACAGCAGTGAAGGCTCCAATTATACATTGAGCAAGAATTACCTGAAGTTTAGGCTGGTTTTAGAAAAGGTCGAGGAACAAGAGACATTATTGCCAATGTTAGATGAATATTGGAGAAGAGCAAAGAATACCAAAAACCCCTATACCTTTGCTTCATCGAATACAGCAAAGCTTTTGACTTTATGGATCACAATAAACTATGGAGAACTATAGTGCAAATGGGAATAACCAAACACATAATTCAGCTGATAGAGAGCCTATATGAAAATCATGAAGCTGCAGTGAGAACTGAATACGGAGAGACTGATTGGTTTTCAATAAAATGTGGTGGCAGGCAAGGATGCACCTTGTCACCTTATCTGTTCAACCCATACGATGAAACCATCTTCAGAAAAGCACATTTAGAAGAAGAGAGTGTTGGTTTCAAAGTTGGTGGCAAAAATATAAACAACCTGCGCTATGCAGATGATACAACACTCATCATTAGCAGCAAAGAAGACATGCTGTATCTACTGAGAAAAGTCAAAGCCGAAAGTCATAACATGGTGTTAGAACTGAAGATCATGAATATGGAAAATGATGAAGATTTTGAGCTTGAAGGTGATAGAATAGAAGTTGTAAAGGAGTCAATTTCCTGGGTTCTTTTGTAAATAAAGAAGCAACTAGCAGGGAAGAAATACTCCGCAGAATAGCACTTGGTCGCTCTTCAATGAAGAATCTCAACGAAGTATTCAAAGGCAAGGAGGTAGTACTCCAAATGAAGATCAGACTTATCCATGCACTCATTTTCTCAGTGGTCAGTTGAAATTACAACTGTCTTATTTTGGTCACACCATCAGAAGAGACATCATGTTTGGGAAGATCGAAAGAACCAGGCGTAGAGGGCAACCTGCAATCAGATGGCTGGACTCATTGAAAACAACCATGGGGATGACGCTGGAGGACCTTTCCGGACTAGCACAAAACCAATTTCTTTTTAGATCTGTAATTCATTAAGTTGCTAGGGCTCAAGTACGAGTCGATGGCATCTAACAACAACAACAATCTATGCTTAAAATGTAAAATAAAAATTGATACATTGGGTGAGATCTAAGATCAATATATCTAGTATCTGCTTCTAACAGTGGCCAATATTTCACAAAATCCCCCAAATTAGCAAGAGTCCATTTGCTTAATTCAGGAATAAGAAGTGGATTTCCCCAAGTCTACCTTAATAACGGTTTATACGCTTTTCCTCCTGACTTTTTTTTTTTTTTTTTACCACATCCTACAGCAATGAATTCCAGAGTTTGATTATGCATCTAATGAAAAAATATATTCTCCTATTAGTTTTAAATGTACTACTTAGTAACTTTGTGGTACATGTTGACAGAATACACAATTAATTTGAGTTCATCAGTTTCACGCCATTAAAGAGCTCTAACCTCGTTAGCCTTTCCTCACAGGGGAATAATTCCATCCCTTTTATCATTTGGTCGCCCTTGTATGTACATTTTCTAATTCTGTTATTGCTTTTTAAAGATACAGTAATCCAAATTGCACACAATACTGAGATTTCAGGTGTGCCACAAGATGCTGGGGAGGAGGAGAGGCACAGGTGCTGGCTGACTGTCTACAGGATGTGCCTCTCGCGGTGCCTCTCCTTCTCTCTGCACATCTTCCCTTCTGGCACCCTCCATAGGCAGCTCAAGGCCCATCTGGAGGGTCTTCGCGCATGCATGGATGTCAACGTGATGACATCAAGCATGCATGTGATGTTATTGCATCAATACCCACGCATTTCCGGATGCCTCGAATTGCGGCCACTACATTTAGTGTGCCGCGGCTCGACAAGGTTAGCGAGACACTGGTGTAGACACACTATGGATACCATGGAGCAAGATATATGACTATGGTATTCTTTGTTTTCTCAGTTCCATTGCTAATAATTCCTAATGTTGTGCCACAACCGCACACTGAACAGAAGATTTCAATGTGCTGTCCACAATAGATGCTTTTCCAGGGAGGTGACTCCTAATGTGGAACCTAGCTTTAATTTGTGCTTTTCTTCCCTATGTGCACAACTTTGCAGTTGTCTAAGCTAAATTTCATCTGCTATACAGATGCCTAGTTTCCCAATCTCTCTTGCAATTTCTCACAATCCAAATGCAACCATAATCAACACGTGCAATTTTGCATTCCAAGTGCAAAAATGTGCAAAGTGATGTTACAGAATGTGGAGCTAATATATCAATGAGGCTTAGCAGGGTTTAATAAAGTTATTTCCTAAATGTCCATCAGCCATTATTAAGATGGATTTAGGGAAATCCACTATTTATTCATAAGATAGCAGCATACAATCTGTTTTACTCTTTTAGGGTATGTGTGTGTGTGTGTGTGTGTGTATGTGTGTGTGTGTAGTTTAGAAACATGAATACCGTATATCCTTCAATCTATGTTGATCCGAATATAAGTGAAGACCCCCATTTTCTCCCAAAACAGGAAGAAAAACGGTTGACTTGAATATAAGACGGGGGCTTAATATTCAAGTGCCATGCCCTACCAGGATCTGCACCCAGTGTCCCCTCCCTCATGCCTTCCCCTGCCAGGCTCTGACCTCAGCACCCCTCCCTGCCAAGTTCTGCATCCAGTCCCAGCCAATACTAACAATTTCTTACTCCCACCGCTTACCTTTTTTTGCATCCCTGGTGGTATGGGCAGGAGCGAGCTTTCCACACTCATGTGCCGTGCTGAGACCCTCCTTCCAATCTCGTGGCCAGCAGCTAGTGGCGCACCCAGGCCGGCACGCAGCACGAAGGAGCAAGCTTTTTGAGCTCCCGCCTGGTCCTACGCCATTCCCTAATGGCTGCCGCAAGTTCTTGTGGGAGTGGCCTAAGACTCCGATTGGCCAGATATCAAAGACCATGGCTTTTGGTATCTGGCCAAACGTAGTCCTATGCCCCTTGCTGGTGCATCCTAGGATGCACTGGGAAGGGGAAGGCACTCCACTGTGAAGAGGTGGGACTGGTGGCCGGAAGGAGTAGGCATCCCTCTGGCCTATCGTACTACAAAAGGAATGGGAGGGAGGTTAGGGTGGGGTTTGGGGTGCTGAGGTGGAGGGTTTGGGTCTGAAGGGGGTCATAGATTGGGGGAGGCCATAGGTTCGGGGTGGGAGCTGCTGACATCCCTCCTGCCTATTGCAATTTGGGGGGTTGTTTTGGGGATTCCGGCAGGAGGAATTGGGCATTCCTCCTGCTGCAGTGTCAGGTGTTGGTTTGGGGGTGAAAGCAGAAGGAATTGAGAATCCCTCTTGCTCAGTGTTGGTGTTGGTTTGAGGGTGGCAGCGGGAGGAATTGGGCATCCCTCCTGCCACAGACAGTGTCAGGGTGGGGGGTCAGGGGTTCCCTGCCATGGCAGCGATCAGCTCAGTAGCTATGTCTATTTGAAAAGTAGGCCAGCATTTTAATGGCCTACATTTCAGAAGTCTGTTGCGGCTCTACGGAGATGCCTAGGGCAGCTTAAACTCGCCCAAGGCCACTTCTGGGCAAAACCACACCATGCCCATCCTTGGGCATTTTTAGGTGTTCCTATTCATCTCCCTAGACTAGACATGGGCATCTACGGTCCTCGAGGGCCAGAATCCAATCGGGTTTTCAGGATTTCCCCAATGAATATGCATTGAATGCAGTGCATGCAAATAGATCTCATGCATATTCATTGGGGAAATCCTGAAGACCCGATTGGAAGCTGGCCCTTGAGGACCGGAGTTGCCCATGTCTGCCCTAGACCCACCAAAATGCCTACAGTGTAGGCAGTGTGCCTCAGGTAGGTTTTTTCTAAAAACATGCATCCCGATTGGCTGGTTAGACAGCAGTAGGATGTCAACCGCTGCCTAAAATCAGAGCAATGTTTATAGAATTTGCCCCTTACTGTTCAGTGTAAAACCAGAGAACTTATTATTAAATAATAAAAGGACCATGAGTCAATATTAAACTGCAATATGGTGGCTGATTTTATCTCCCCATTCCTGCTATCACATTATAGGGCCATCATTTGATCCTTTTTCCCACAATAATAAAATCACCTTGTGTCAAACTAGCGTTGAAAGTGTTCACTTGCTGGTCACGCACACACAAGGACTAATACCAATTGCACATGCTGAAGCAGGACTTATTTATCCACTCCTACCCTAGCTGAGATTATATTCATGTACCTTTCTGACTTCACATGCAATTTCTTTAAATTAGTCCCCTTATTTTCTAACTCCTGCTAATCTGTTTTATCTGTCTATATGTTCCATTTTTGCTTACATCCTGTGCTGTCTATTCAAGTTTTATTGTGTATTGTGTTGACAATTTAAGTAACATACTATGCAATATTATGTATCATTGTTTGAATACTTTTATAGCTGTAATTATCTGATGCTTGACTTATTCTTGCTGTAAACCTCCTTGTGAATTTCTTTTAAAGGGTGGTAAATAAGTCATCATTAAAAAAAGAAATCAAGCACTTCTCTACAGTTTAATAACGACTGTTGGTCTTACAGTGAATAGCAGATGTGGTATTAGCTTTTATTTCATATTGATTTTACAGATATTGCCTTAATATACAATATCAAGCATTAAAAGCACTTACAAAATATTTGAATTCATCTCAGACACAGTGGTAAAGCGTAAATTTAGTTTGGCTAATTGATTGGAGATAGAAGGAAGCAATTGCCCATGATAGTGTCTGGATGAAAACTTAAGCCTTGACTGCATAGGCCCTGCTCTAATCTTTAGTTCATTGACCCTCATCTCTTAAAGCATCTTTAGTCCTTCTGTGTCATTCACGGCCAGCTGGAGCAAGGGGGCCTATAATTGAAAAACAGCGGTGCCGAAAGATATATCAGGGCTGACTCCAAAGTTGCCATAAATCCGAGTTCTCTTGCTCAGCAGTATCACTCCCCAAGACAGAAGGCACTTTCATCCTTATAACTTGATTTTCTCCTATTGATTTAGCTGTAGCCTATTTCTGCTGGGAAACAGACAAGGGAATTGAGAAGCATTTTGTCATCAGTAATCATAAAGGGTCTCACAGAGCTAAAAAGTCACTGGCTCAGATGAACAGGCGTACTTTATGACTACAGGAAGTTAGGCACAATTATGATCCCTGATCATGAACATTTAGAAAACTGTTAGAAGGTACATGTATATTCATGTGAATATTTACCGTATTTTTCGCTCCATAAGATGCACCCTAGATTTAGAGGAGGAAAACAAGAAAAAAACCATTCTGAACCAAATTCTCCCTGCCAGGCTCTGTACCCTGTCCCCCCCCCCCCCCCTCTGGTGGTCTAGTGGTAGGCCGGGACAGGGCACAGGGCGAACAGGGACAGGGCATAGAGCAGGCAGGCAGGCAGGCCCCATACCCCCACGTACCCCCCAGTACCTTAAATCATCCCCCATACAACCACATGCCCCCAATACCTTAAATCATCCCCCATACAACCACGTGCCCCCCAGTACCTTAAATCATCCTCTATACAACCACGTGCACCCCAAGTACCTTAAAACATCCCCCACATACCCCCAGTACCTTTCTTAATCATCCCCCGGTACCTTTTTAAATTCATCCCTCCTTAGACAGCTCTCATCTGTCCCAGCCAGTGGTGCACAGGCCAAAGTGCAGAGATCAGGAGCAAGCTCTACGCGCTCCCACCTGGGCCCGCGCCGATCTTCGAATAGCTGCAGTCAGTTCTTGCGAGTCCCTCGAGAACTGACTGCAGCCATTTGGAGATCGGCGCGGGTCCAGGCGGGAGCGCAGAGGGCTTGCTCCTGATCTCTGTGCTTCTGGCCTGTACGCCGCAGGCTGGGAAATCCGTAGGACCACCAGGTACGACGGCAGCGAGCGGGCGGGCAGGTTTTAAAGATGCAGCAGTGGCGGGGCGGGGGGGGGGTTAAAAAATATGCAGCGGTGGCGGGGAGGTTAAAAATATGTGGCAGCGGGGGTGTTAAGATATGCATCGGCGGCAACAGGCTTAACAAATTTGTATCTTCGCTTCATAAGACGCACTTACATTTCCACCCCCTTTTGGGGTGTGGAAAAAGTGGGTCTTATGGAGCACAAAATATGGTATACTGTATGCCCAGAAGTTTGAAACCTCACTGTGTATCTTTCCTTTGCATTTGCTGGAGGATGGACTAGTGTTCAAGGGGAGAGTGTGGTGCATGGTTAAAGTACAGCCTCAGCACCCTATGGTTGTGAGTTCAAACCCACACTGCGCCTTGTGACCCTGGGCAAGTCACTTAATCTTCTCATTGCCTCCCAGAGTGTGAGCCCACAGTAGGGTTACCAGACGTCTGTATTTCTTTGGACATATCCTCCTTTTCAGGACATGTGTGTGGGGGGGTCTGGACGGCTTTTCAAAACCCGGCACTTTCTCCGGGTTTTGAAAGGCTTGGAACAAATCACTGTTGGGCAGGAGCGCATCCGCGGAAGGCCAGAGAAATTGCTCTGGCGAAGATTTAAAGTGGTATGGAGAAGAGTAAGGGCACGAGTGGTGTGTGAGTGTGTGTGGGGGGGCTTTGGCGCTCTCTGTCATTACTTCCAGGACCCGTGCCTTGGAAGTGACATCAGAGAGAGTGCTGAAGCCAATGCAAAAAGCAAGTTTGTGGCTGCTCGCACCAAAGAAAAAAAATGTATGGGGGAGGGGGAGAGAGGGCTGGAGAGGAACGCCACCACCCCAGATGCCGCTCATCCCCGATACGCCACTGGCCAGATGGATCCAATCATATAAGGGTCTGCCTTTCTTTTAGGATTTCCAGTTATTACAAACCTATTAGCTTGCCAGAGCGATCCAGCTGTTAGACTGATTCTAACCTCAAAGCCTGATCTACTGTCATTGCTAGGTCCTCTGCAATACCTGTCAGACAGACCCAGCTACATAAGCATCTGTATTTCTGTTAAGACATCAAACATTTCATATTAATCACTTTGATATTCATTCCAGAGCCGTAGTAACTTTTACATACACACATTATTCTGTTCTAGAATGTTGCCTGAGTAAGACCTGGGCTTCAGTGTCTCTTTCATATATTTTTAAGTTTTTAGTTTTATTTTGTTGGTTTCTACTTTATTTTGTTCCTTTCATCTAACTTATTCATAGTTTTAAGGGTTCTGTACTTTTTTCTTTTAATTTTCACTCGGGCGAGTCAGAAAACATCTTTTATAGGAGTTTGACAGTTATAGAATCACAGCATAACTGTCTACTAAGCTAAAAGCCTAGAATGGTTCATTTTCAGCAGAGGCCCTTCCTACCTACGTGTGGTCACTGGAGATCGCTGCGGGGAGATCATTGCTGGAGGTGGGACCAGCGGAGGCGTGGTTGATCGCTGCTGGTGGTTGCCTAGGATGAGGCGGTGTCTGCTCTCTCATTGGGGAGGGGCTAATGGTGGGACCGTGCCGTGGACTCCTCCTCCTGGTTGTCCGATGGAGGCAGAGTGCTGTATTCTTCGGGAGCTGCCCATGAGCATCCACTGCCCACCGAGAACAGTGCGGCCCGGCGCTGGACTGTTCTATCTCTGTGCATCTTCTGCCTGGAAGCAATGAGTCAGGGCTGTAGCAGCTGGAAAGCCCGAGTTGATATCTGTCCCTTCTGGACTTTTGCCATTGGGATTATTTAAAATATGCTGAGGCAACAGAGTTGCTTCAGGAAATTGGACTTTTGCCAGACTTATTTGATTTTGTTTTTCAATTTTTTCTTCCAGTTTATGAATTATTTTAAATTTTATTCCATTGTTTTTACCCCTATTCTTTTTATTTTATTAACTGAATTCTATTGTTTAATGGTTCCTCCCTTCTATTCCTTTTTACATATTACTTTAATTCATCTAGATATTATTTATATAGATTGTGCTCCTAATGTAAAGTTAGGAAGTTCTATGACATATTCTACATGCTTCTCTCCTCTCCACTCCTTCCTGCCCTCCATAGTCCTCCCTACCCTCTTCTAACCCCTTCCTCTGTAATATCGCCTAGAGCTTGTATAGGTATGTGCGACGCACAAATGGAAGAAATAAATAAATTATGCTTTTTATTGTTATTTCTACTGTGTATCCCATGCTCATTTTAAATTCTGTTACCATTTTATTTGACCACCCCCCCCCCCAGAAAAGTGTGCAATGTGTCCTCAAACTGTCTCCCCCCAATGAAGAAATATTTCCTGATGTTGCTCCTCAGTGTAGCCCCTTGAAGTCTCAGATCTTGATCTTCTATTCTAAAACAGCCAGATTTTTAGGATGTCCACGATGAATATGAATGAGAGATATTTAGTACACTATCATACCTATTCTTTGTGGATATCTTGAATAGAGAATGACAGGGGGATAAATTTGTCTCCATCGGAACTCAATTTCCCCCTCCCCTGCAGGTTTTGTCACAGTCCCTGCCCCATTCCTGTAAGCTCTGACTTAACCACACATGCCTCGAACACTTATGATTTTAATGTGTTTGAAGTTTGTGCAGATGAGGAGAGAGCTTGCAGGAACGGGGCAGGGACAGGAAAAGAACTCACCTGATGGGAAAATTAGTTCCTGCAGGGCCGGGGAAAAATTTGTCCCTATGTCATTCTCTAATCCTGAAAACCTGTCTGAGTGCAACTTCCCCAGGACAGATTAGGGAACCCTTGTTCTAGAACACTCTTTTCCTTGTGCATTATTAATATCATTCAGCTATATGAATATATCTGTCATATTTCCCTATCTTACAGTATACTACTGTAGGGAATAAATGTATGATCAAATCTGCAAGCATCAGCTCTGTAATCCCCTTTTAAGACCATTCTATAGGGAAGAGCATCACTCAATACCAATATTCATGAGATATATTTGCATACACTGCTGCCATTGTAAACAAATGTAGCTAATGCCATATCAAAGGCTGACAGATTGATTCAGCCTGCATTTCCTTTAAAAATCTGTTTTCCCACATTCTGGGAGCATTACTCCTTATAATATTATAACAGGAAAGGTTCCAACATAATTTTAGATGGAGGAGTTTGGAAAAAAATACCCTCCAGGATCCAGATCAACAGGCAAAGTGGATAACCATTTGGACAAACAAATTCAGACTGTGTTGCTACTAGGATTGCACAACCAGCTCCAGGTTGGTTCAGTCCTGGTTGTAACCTCTGCACACATGGATTTGCATCTCATTTTCTAAGAAAATAAATCAGTGGAACAAACAGCAGTACAATTAAAAATAGGAGTGGATCAGCCTGTTCCTTAAGATATTTGAAGACAGTTTTTAGACAGAACAGAGAAATTTGAATTGAGACGTCTGCAATAGGTTAATGTGTCAAATTCTAGTAGCATTTTGGAAAAAGATCTGCCGACAGAGCTTTTTCTAAAATACAATTCCCCAAATCACAATTTCCCAAGTGGAGAAATCCAAAATAAGGTAATTAAAATGCTCCTCAATTACAAAGAAACAAGGTACTGTCTCAAAAGGAAACACTAAAGTAATTGCTCTTCTATAAATTTAAACAGGTGCCTATCAGTAAAAACAGTTCAAATAGCTATAGAAATGATAAATAGTAGTACAGTGGTAGAGTTAACAAGCCGCTTAAGAATGCCTTTGTGCCATTGGATGGGTGACTAGCGTCACACTATTGGTGCTAAGTTAGGTTTATAGATTCAGTACATGGAGCCAAGATACAGTGTTAAACCTGCACATTAGGAGGGGTGGGCTTTGACACAAGCAAGGGGGAGGGAGGAGAGAGAAGGCATTGTTGGGAGGTGAAAGGGGGCACGGAAATTTTTTTTAAAACAAAGAAAAATACTTATGCAGTCCCAGCTGAATACTGACCAGGCCTCCATAAGCTCCGGGTGACAAAGCTGCCTGGAATTATACCCCAATATTCAGTGCTGATGCTTGGACATTACCCGGCACTAAATATCGGGGCATAATTTAGCTGGTGATGATTAGCATTTAAAAATACACTGATGGCAGAATATCAGGGGGTAAGTGCCCACAAACAATTTCAATTGCATTCATAAAACACTGTCACTTAAAAATTATCTGTATTTTGCTGTAACGCTCAGTAGAAAACAACAGATTAACCCCCTCCCTCTTTTTTTATTTACAAAACTATAGTGCGGTTTTTAGCACTGGCCACGGCAGTAATGGCGCCGATTCTCATAGAATTCCTATGAGCATCAGAGCCATAACCGCTGCGGGGGTTATTTACTTACAACTGCATGAGAGGGTGGCATGAAGTTGGAGAGTGTACTGAAAGAGATATGGTTAGTCTGGTTGGTAGGATCTGGGGACCTTATTGGTGTAATGTGTCCTAAATTTGATCTGATGTCTTATTTTTTGGTCAAAGTAGTTGGCCAGTTCTGTAGCAGATGGTTGGTTGAGTGGTGGAGGATAGGTTTTTTTTTCCCCGAGTATGGATAGAGAGCACAAACATTACTATATAGTGCTGAGGAGTTGCTGGTAATTCTGAGGCCTTTTGATCTTGGGTTTTTAAAAATTTATTTAATAGGGTTTTTTTTGCCACTTGGCTGTTGATCAGAAGACTTAGCAGAAAGACTTTTTGCTTAGATCTTTTGTTCTGCTACCTTTTGTAATTTTGATAGTACTTGAAAACACCCATTATAATTGTGTATTATTGTATTATTGTATATTTTTATGGTATTATTGTGGTTGTCAAATGTTTTATTTTCCCTAATTTCTGTTAGCACTTCATCATCTGTTAATTCTGGCCTGAAATATAGTAATATACCTCTACCACTATTCTCTTCCCTTTATCACATGGAATTTCTATTCATAAATATTCTATCATGCACTTTGTTTCTTTCAGAACTTTTATCTTATTTGAAGCAATGCTTTTCTTTACATATAGCACTATAGTCCCTCCACAAATTAGATCTATTTTTTAATTGTGATATAATTTGAAGCCTGGTATTACAATGTGCCATTGTTTATTCCTCTTCCACCAGGTCTCTGAGATGGTATTTACATCTACCTCACCATTTAGTGCTTTGCATTCTAACACTCTTGTTTTATTCTTTAGAGACGTCTAGCATTCACATAGACATTTCAAAATATGCTTTTTTATTGTATTTACAGTCTGCCTAGCAGTTGGTAGGGATAATTTAAAGTCTTTCAACTCTTTTTTTGCCTTCTACTTAAAGACACCATAGCTGTTCTTTTGCTTGTGGCAAGCTCTCTGTTGGGATTTTGTAACAACCCTGTTTTGTAAGTATCCTTCAAAGATACCTTACCAAGAGCCATGCACTGCTAAGTTTTCTCCTATGTTTTAGTTTAAATGCCACTCTGTCTCCGCTTTAAATGTTAAAGCGACAGCCAGGACAGGCTTCTTTGGGGCAGTTTTTCCAAAAGTTACAATGTGATTTGTGAAATCGCTCATGCTTCCTTTTTTCCCCTCTTCAAAATTAGCTCTAATGCTTCAGGCTGCTTAGAACTCATGGCTGCTTAAAACAAATGACATGAATAGGGATTTGACTTATTCTGATCCCACAGTAATTTGATTTATTTAAGGGCACACTGACCAAAAATGCACTCATTTGTTGCATTTTGCCATTAGTTTTAAAATGAATGCACATCTCTATTTGGATTTATTGGAAAAGAATGGAGAATTAAAAGGAGACTATTATAATGCCATTTTATTGATCTATGATGCGACTGTGGAGTTCTTGAGTTTGGAAAAAGGATAGCTAAGTGAAGATACAACAGAGCTCTATAAAATCATGAGAGGGATGAAATGAGTAAACAAGCAGCACTTGTTTAAATTGTCATGTAATACTAAGACTAATAGACACTCCAAGAAATTAATAGGTACTACAGTTGCAACCCCTTCCTGCCAGGATCAGTATTAGATGGGTAATTACTTAGAATACTGTATATTTGTTTGTTGGTGAGTCATATAAGAACTCTTTTGGGGCAAAACCTTCTGAAAAGTATGTAAAATGTTATTCTGTGAACTGTATAATTTTGAACCAACTTTTGGGAGATACTTCCTAGACAAAATTTATACCAACTTCTAGGAGACCTTTTGAGATAGTCTCCATAGCCACTCAGTGCACTCAACCGTGGGCCCTGCCACCTACTCCTAGGATCACGTTACAAATATACCCCACCTCAACACCTTCCACCTGTTGCCCAACCAAATCCAACCTGAAGAGAATGAAGATAAAATTAAAAATGCAATTTCAATAACACAAATGTTTTACCTCCTTAAACTTATAACAATCATACCCATCATGTGCTTTGCTATCACAATTATCATCAGTCAGGGCAGATATGGTGACCTAAAAAACTGTCCCCTCAACACAGCCTACACAACCTAATACCAATCCCCACTACAACAACAACAAAAAAAAACCTATCGCCCTCATAAATGCCAGATCAGTAAATAAGAAAGACATCATTCTAAATGACCTCCTAACAGAAACAAATTGGGACATTTTCCTAATCACTGATACCTGACTGAAAGATAACAAAGGAATTACACTAGATATAATATGCCTCCCAGGATACCAAACCTTAGCATGCTCTCGTACAAACAAAAAAGGAGGTGGAATAGTATCCATTATAAAATCAAACATCACCCCAAGACTGATAGACACTATCACACTAAATGACATTGAATGCCTCACCTTCTCCACGGTCATACCAGAAGCCTCACCTTCGCCCTGATCTACAAAGCCCCAAGCTTCCCCATGAATGCCCTAGATCACCTGTTAATTGTCATCAGCAAGCTTGTCATTTCTCACCAACTAATCACCATCCTTGGTGACTACCCCAACACAACTTGGGCACCAGCTGAATTTATAAAGACAATATCACACCTAGGCTTCCACCAGGCCTCGCCTTCTCCACGGTCATACCAGAAGCCTCACCTTCGCCCTGATCTACAAAGCCCCAAGCTTCCCCATGAATGCCCTAGATTACCTGTTAATAGTCATCAGCAAGCTTGTCATTTCTCACCAACTAATCACCATCCTTGGTGACTACCCCAACACAACTTGGGCACCAGCTGAATTTATAAAGACAATATCACACCTAGGCTTCCACCAGATCATCTCCTTAACTATCCGCACTACGGATCATATTCTGGACCTAGTCTTCACACAAGAAGACCAACCCGCTGACTCTCACATCAGCACTACGATCCAATCCAGTATCCTTGTCTGACCACTACCTCATCACAATCTACCTCATGAGCACAGCTACAGACCCCCTGACCAAGGATACCACCCTATGCAGGAAGATATTCAACCCTAACTCAATCAGCCTAGAAAAACTATCATCCAACATCTTTAAAATAGCCCAAATGATTGGGACCAATCGAACACTCATCGGAATAACTGCATCAAACTGACACTTGCAAGTCAAGACTATGTATGAAAACCTAGGGGAAATTAAGGAAATATAACCAAACACTCACAATTCTCCCCCTGGTTCATAGACAACCTCAGAAAAAAAAAAAGAGAACTAAGAAAAGCTGAAACAAATTGGTGCAAATCCAAAGATAAAGAAGACAAAGCCCACTGGTAAAAGCTACTACATGATTACAAACTAACAATCAATGACGCAAAAAAAGACCTACAATACTAATCTCCTACAGAAAGCTCCAAACAGATCAAGGAACCTCTTCACACTGACAAAAAACTTGCTCAAAGTCTCAAAGGGAAATTTTAAAAACCTACAAACTGATCTCAACAGTGAAACCCACTCCATCTACTTCCAAGAAAAAAAATCGATCGCATACACACAAATCTTAATTCAGTACCTCAAATCCAGCAAACATCCAAAATGACCCCCCTCTACAAGAGAGCCCGAAACTGCAATCCTCAATCGCTTTGAACTGGCCTCTACTGAAGACCTAGCAAAAACAATCATCAAGCTACGACCCTCTGGATCCATCATCAACCCATGCCTGCTGAATCTCCTGATGGCCACACAAGATGCCTTTATCAAATTGATCCTACCTCTAATAAATTAATCCATGCAATCAGGAACAGTACCGCACAAGTACGACAATCATCAGGTAAATCTTAAAGAAAGAATCCCTGGATCCAAAAGAACCCAGCAGCTATAGACTTGTATCCAATCTTCCCTCCATTTCCAAGATCCAGGAAAAAGCCATACTATCACAACTCCAGGCCTTTGTTGTCAGACAGAATGCCCTCTCCCCATAACAATCTGTTTTCAGGAAATTCCATAGCACGAAAATGGTCCTGGTGGACATTATTGATGCCTTCTAGAAAAAGGGAATGATGGGCTACTGGTCCTTCTAGACCTCAGTGCCACATTTGATACTATCGATCACCCCAGCCACCTCACCAGACTAGCAAATATTGGAATCAGCGATCGAGCGCTCCAGTGGTTCTCGTCATTCCTGAGCCATAAGACCCAAAGCATCCTACTAAAGTCTACTCTATTATAACCTAAACCAATAAAATATGGAGTTCTTCAGGGTGCTCGCCTGTCCCCTCTGCTTTTCAACCTCTATATCACAACTGCATCTTAGAAATAAAAAGCTGGATGTTCCAAAACAAACTAACTAAACGCAGCAAAAAACGAATTCCTCTGGATACAGAAAGGTGGCCCAGAACTTGCCTACCCACCAATCTCTTGGCCACCCTGATGGCCAAAGCCAAAGTATGCAACCTTGGGGTGATCCTGGACAGTGACCTTTCACTCTCTGACCATATCTCCCAAGTAGTATCCACCTTGTTCTACTACCTGCAACTATGGAAAATCAGACAATACTTCTCGGAACAGGACTTCTCTCAACTGCTCTATGCTTTTGTCCTCTCCCGTATGGACTAATGCAATATATTCCTAAATGGCCTTACTATGAAAAACCTCAATCGACTACAGCGAGAATAAAATACCGCCATCCGACCCATGAAGAATCTCAACATACAAGACCCAATTACCCCAACGCTGCGCACTGCCCTCTTGCTGCTGATTGACAAACGATGCATATTCAAAGGCCTAGTAATAGCCTATAAGCTCTTCCACAACATGGCTGGCACCAGCCTATATGGCTTCCAGACTTCCACCCTATGCCCCAAATGAACTCCTTTGCTCCCAAAAAGTAAAATGACTACATGCGCCCTTGGGACACGACCTCTGCCTTGAGAATGCCCCCAAAAAAATCTTCCTCACACTGCCTATCGTGCCTCTGGAACAAACTACCTGCCTGCATAAGATCACTAGGTCTACTGAACTTCAGGAAGGCAATAGAAATCCTCCTCTTCCCCTGACCCTCTATGAGAGTGTACCAATCCAAATTCCCCAAACCTTCTAACAAAGTGCCCTGACCCCCACTGTCTCAAGTCTCAAATTCTATGCACTTCATCCTATGTCTGTCCATACCCTGTTTACTCATGTCTTCATCCTATGTCTGTCTATACCATGTCACTCTGTCATACTACTTGCCATCTTTGTCCTACTACACTATAGTATAGTATACTATACACCAGGGGTATCCAACCTGCGGCCCAAGGGCTGCATGCGGCCCCGTGAAGTATTTTGTGCAGCCCTGGTCGAGAGCGAAGCAGTGTGTTTTTTTCTGCTGCCCCCGAGTGTTTATCGTCTTGCCGGCTCCCTCCTCTGTCATGCTGCAGTGTTTGTGCGGCCCCAGAAACATTTTTTTTTGTCAATGCAGCCCAGGGAAGCCAAAAGGTTGGACACCCCTGCTATACACCATATTTACCATACTATGTTTGCCGTACTATGTGTACATACTACAATTTCTCATACAATGTCTGCCACACAATGTTTGCTATTCCATGTCATGCTTCATCATGCATGCTTGCAGTACAAATGTAAGGAAGTTCTTCTTCTCCCAGATAGTGGTAGAAAACTGGAACGCTCTTCTGGAGTCAGTCATAGGGGAAAACACCCTCCAGGGATTCAATACAAAGTTAGACAAGTTCCTGCTGAACTGGAACGTATGCAGATAGGGCTAGTCTCAGTTAGGGTGCTGGTCTTTGACAAGAGGACCGTCGCATGAGCGGACAGCTGGGCATGATGGACCACTGGTCTGACCCAGCAGCGGCAATTCTTATGTTCATTTCTGCCAAGTCGTGTCATGCTATGTTAGGCATGATTCATAATACCATGTTTTCCATGCTATGTTCTGCAATACTATGCTCACCATACTATGTCTCACCACACCATGTTTGTCATGTTATCTTTTGTCATACTTTGTAACTATGTCTGCCATCTCTATCTGACAATGCTTGCCATGCTACCTCCTACCACACTATATCTAAGAGTGTGACACAGGGGTTATAGCTACGCCTCAGCACCCTGAGGTCATGGGTTCAGACCCAAGTTGCTCCTTGTGACCCTGGGCAAGCCACTTAGAATGCAATATACTCTTGCACCAAGGATATGTATCCAGGGACTTCCAACCAGGAGAGAAGAGTAAGGATGGCCATTATAGCTGGAAATTCATTTATTAAGCATATGGATAGCTAGATTTGGTGGACATGAGAACATAAGAACATAAGCAGTGCCTCCGCTGGGTCAGACCAGAGTCCATCGTGCCCAGCAGTCCGCACACGCGGTGGCCCAACAGGTCCAGGACCTGTGCAGTAATCCTCTATCTATATCCCTCTATCCCCTTTTCCAGCAGGAAATTGTCCAATCCTTTCTTGAACCCCAGTACTGTACTCTGCCCTATTACGTCCTCTGGAAGCGCATTCCAGGCAGTGTTCCCTCTAAGCGGGCGGGTGTTGTGAGCAAACTTTTTTCACTGTGAGCTAAAAATATCGGGCGCCAGCAAGTTATGAGCCAAATAAATATGTTGCTTTCTACCACAGAACTTCCTTACGTTTGTATGGAATCTATCCCCTTTCAACTTTAGAGAGTGCCCTCTCGTTCTCCCTGCCTTAGCTACTAAGTCTATTCCCTTCAGTACCTTGAATGTTTCTATCATGTCCCCTCTCAATCTCCTCTGCTCAAGGGAGAAGAGGCCCAGTTTCTCTAATCTTTCGCTGTACGGCAACTCCTCCAGCCCCTTAACCATTTTAGTTGCTCTTCTCTGGATCCTTTCGAGTAGTACCGTGTCCTTCTTAAAGTACCAGTGCTGGACGCAGTACTCCAGGTGAGGGCGTACCATGGCCCGGTACAGCAGCATGATAACCTTCTCTGTCTCTTCAGTCCAGCATCTGCCCCTTCCATTCACTGTCTGTCTTTCCCTGCCATCTCTCCTCCTGCCCCCCCCACCCCCCAATTTGGTCTAGCATCCATCATCTTCCTTCTGTTCCCCTCATGGTCTGGCATCTCTATCCTTCCCTCCCCCCTGTGGTTTTTAGCATATCTCTCTTCTCATTTCCTCCACTCAGATCTGATCATTCTCTGCTCTCTCTTCCCTTTTCTTCTCTGGTCTTCCTTCTCTATTTTCTGCCTCCATCTAAATTAAATTCTTTCTTACTATTTAGTCCCGTTTCCCTCTTTTCACTGTGTCTACACACAGCTTGTCACCCCTTTCCCTCACCCCTCCATTATCTTACTATTTTCTTCCCCCTTTATTTATCTCCTCCTTCCATCCAGTATGTGTTCTTTCCCCACTTCCATTCAGCATCTGCTCTCCCTTCTCAACTGACATCCATCTGCCTTCTGCTCTCTCTCCCTTCTTCTCACTTCCATCATCTGTCCCCTTCTCTCTCTCTCTCATCTCCTCCATTCCATCATCTGCCCCTTCTCTCTCTCTCTCTCTCTCCCCCCCCCCCCAACTTCCATCATCTGCCCCCCTTCCCCTCACCTTTGTGGGTCACTTTCTTTCCCCTGAGGGTGGCTCATGTCACAGGGGAAGCTTTGGCCGAGCAGAACCGCTTGATTGACAGTGGAACTTACTTGATTGATGTCGATGCTGGGGCCCGTTGCCGTTTGAAGGAAAAAAAAAAAGGTGGAAAAAAGGAACCTGTAAAGGCGAGAGGAAGGGAAACCTCCAGGACAGCTGCTTTTTGCCCTCCTTCAGCGGCCCAAGAGTTCAGACCAGCAGCGGCAGCTCTGTATGCTTTTAACTTCGGCACAGAGCTGCCCCTAATCAATAGTTTAGCGCGGTTTCATGAGACAGCCTCGGGGCCTTTGATAGCCGGCCCGCTTCGATGATGCGATGTGGGCCGGCCTAGCAAAGGCCCCGAGGCTGCCTTATGAAACCGCGCTAAACTATTGATTAGGGGCAGCTCTGTGCCGAAGTTAAAAGCATACACAGCTGCCGCTGCTGGTCTGGAGGTGCGGAGACAAGGCAGGAGGCAAACGCGGTGGAAGGCAGGAGTCCCGACGAAGGCAGGAGTCCCGGCACAGCGACTGCAACAGGAAGTTGCAAGTCAGCTGACGCCGGCCTTTCGTTGCGGCGGGGACCGAATCCTTCGCGGACCGGCAAGATTTTGTTTGCGGACCGGCGGTTGAAGAACTGTGCTCTACACTGTGTGCGCTGTGACGAGAAACTTGTGCGCTGCGAGGTAATATTTTGTGCGTCAGCGCACCCCAGCGCAGCTTAGCGGGAACACTGACCAGGTGTCCACCACACATTGGGTAAAGAAGAACTTCCTAGCATTCATTTTGAATCTGTCCCCTTTCAACTTTTCCGAGTGCCCTCTTGTTCTTTTATTATTCGAAAGTTTGAAGAATCTGTCCCTCTCTACTCTCTCTATGCCTTTCATGATCTTGTAAGTCTCTATCATATCCCCTCTAAGTCTTCTCTTCTCCAGGGAAAAGAGTCCCAGTTTTTCTAATCTCTCAGCGTATGAAAGGTATCCTTTTTATCAGATTGCTTGGTCACTTGTTTGCCTGGTGCAAAGACATCAAACTTTACACATCATTTAGATCAGATTTTAGACAGTGTGGGGGAGGAGCCAGATGTCTTAGTGCATGTGGATATCAACAATATAGGAATATCTGATAGGGACCAAATTTAGGCTGTACGATAGAAAGTTGAAATCTAGAAGCTCCAGGGTAGCATTTTCAGAAATGTTCCTCATTCCATATGCTCAGGATATTCAATCCCTCAGCAAACTGCCTTCACCTGGAAACAGCCTGGAAATGATTGTACTGCTACAGCATGCCTAAGATGTGGAATCAACTCCATCCTGCAATCAGGGAAATCAGCAACCTTCTGCACTTCCACAAGGCAATAAAGATTCTAATGTTCAAGAACCAACTCACTCCTGGTCTCAAAATTTAACCAACCGTGTCCCAACACTCCATAATTCGGGGCATCATATTCTGACAGCCATTGATGTACTCTATCTACTACTGCCTTGTAGATACCACTCCGAGACTGTACTGTATATAGCTTCTATATTCTTAGATCCTCCAAAGCATGTGTGTTCTTAGTCCCCCTTCTGAGACTCTATTTAGCTTGTATAATCTTAGATTCACTAAAGCAGGGCTGCCCAAGTCCAGTCCTCGAGATCTACTGGCAGGTCAGGTTTTCAGCATATCCACAATGAATATGCATGAGAAAGATTTGCCTGCACTGTCTTCTTGGTATGCAAATCTCTCTCATGCATATTCATTGTGGATATGCTGAAAACCTGGCCTACCAGTAGATCTCGAGGACCGGACTTGGGCAGCCCTGCACTAAAGCATGTGTGTCCTTAGCTTGTATACTCGTAGATTCGGTAAAGCATGTGTGTCGTCGTATCCTGTCGCAATCTTTTGTACGTATCATTGTAACCCATTCTGAGCTCCTAGTAAGGACAGGCTATATAACTAAATAAAATAAATAAGAGGCAGGCAGAGCTCTGGAGAATCAATGCATGGATGAGAGACTAAATTTGTTAGGAACTGGACAACATTTTGGGGAAGACGAAGCCTAGTCCAAACTACTACTACTAAATCATTTCTATAGTATTGCCAGATACACGCAACACTGCATATTACATTAGCCATGTGAGAGACAATTCCTGCTCATCAGAGCTTACAATCTAATAAGGCAGACAAACAGGACAAGTGGTGTAGGGAACTACAGAGGGAGTGACAAAATACACATGGGTACTTTACAAGTGGGTTGGACTTAGGAGTTAAAAGCAGCCTCAAAAAAGTCTGGATTTGAACACTGCCAGAGAAGAAGCTTGACATACCAACTCAGGCAGCCTGTTCCAGGCATACAACGCAGAAAAAGGGATAGAGTTTGGAGTTAGCAGTAGAAGAGAAGGGTACAATTAAGAGAAACTTAATCGATGAACAGAGTTCCCGGGGAAGAGTAGAGGAATATTTAAGAGATGAGAGATACTGAGGAGCCAAAAAGACAGACTCCATCGGGATGGAATTAGGCTGCTGGTACTAACATTTAAAAAGGAGACAAAACAAATTTTAAACTAAAATCTGGGGGAAAACTGAAAGTCTCGTAGGAGTGCATGGTTCAAAGTGATGTATATCTCTCTCGGGTGTCTCGGATCCTGGATGTCCAAATTCCAGTGGATTGGCGACATGCCTTGTTGTTTTGGCATCAATTAGATCTAGCTTGGGGGGATTCTATGTTCTGTAAGTTGGCCTTCACTGCTGCCAGATTAGCTATTGCCTCCCTATGGAACCAAGTGCTCCCTCCCACGTGGGCCATGGTGGAGCGTCGTTTGCTTACTTGGCAACTTCTTTATCATCTCACAGCCTTACGCCATGGCAAACTCCATGGCTATGCTCATATCTGGCGTAGATTTCGGGCCTCTGTGGGGATTAGTGGCAGGGGGGGACTGGGACATTGAGTTGACTATGAGCCTGGACTAGGGTGGTGGAGATTGGGGGACACCTTTATTTATATCCCTGTTCCAATTTTTTTGTTTTTCTGTTTTCATTTTTCTGGTATTGGCTGCTTCTCGACCTTATTGGGTGTTGTGGGAACTGTGTCTTGTCCCTGGGGGGTGGGTGGGAGGGAGGATTTGACAGTGATTTGGCGGGTTTTGTGGTTGGTTATTCTTGGATTGGGGAGCTGTTATTTGTATTGTTCTTGATTACACTTCGGGTGTTATTTGGAGTGTAGTTGATTGCACTTTATTTTCTTGTTGCTGTATGTTATTGGTTAATGTAATGCTTGAGGTGTATTTCAATAAAAGCTGTTATTCAAAGTGATGTATCTCTGAAAGATACTATCAAAACAGAGAGGTCAAAAGAGGAATTGGACAAGTGTTGAAGGTACATGTTTGATATGTTTCCTAGAGAAATAACTACTTGGAAATTAAGAGGATTTAAGCTTAGCTTTGGAATTGACATGTGGTTTACTATCTGAGTGTGAGTGGTGCAATGGTTAGAGCTACAGCCTTAGCACCCTGACATTGTTGGTTCAAATTCCACTCTGCTCCCTGTGACAGAAGCAAAATAAAAAAAAACCCAAAGATTAAATGATAAATAAAATACAATAATGGTGCCAGCATTTCACTGCATACAATTTTAATGAAAAACAGCATAAAATCGCCATTCTAATGACATCATAATAATGAGACGCAATAATGTTATAGATGTTGTGAAAATGTCTATGTGATGCTTAAAAGGCAATTCTGTAAAGGATGTCTAACTATTTAGATGCCTCTAGACTCGCTGAGCGTGATTCTCTATAGTATGTCTATGCGCCTAACTATTAGACGTCCTTTACAGAATCTTGTCTTCCCTCCACCTTCATAGGCACATTATGAAGTCAATTGTCAAGCTGTTTGTTTGTGTTTTTGCTACACCTAAACCATGGAATAATCTTCCACCATCTATTAAACAAATTCCTACTTTCATGAATTTTAAGGTGTCGTTGAAGACGCACCTTTTTGAGCTGGATTTTAATTAACCCCCATTTGGTGTAGACTGGTGATATCTGTGTTTGAGAAGCACAATTTTTTGTTTGGCTGAATCTGCTCTCTCCTATTATTTATGATGGTGTTCCTTTCCATTTCCATTATTTTTAGATTGTAAACCACATTGATCATCTGGACCTGCATTACAGCAAGTACAAAAATAAAATAGTTGATGCTGCAAATGAGCAGACTGGATGGGCCATTTGATCTTTATCTGCCATCTTGTTTCTATGCCATCATATGTCATGTCTGTCTGTCCAAGTTAGATATCAGCTCTTCTGAGAAGGGAGCATCTATTAAATGTCAAAATGTACAGTGCTGCGTTTGTTTTTCAGCGCTATATAAGTGATAAATAGCAGTAATAGTGCACTTCTCCCTCCGTAATCCCCTATCATAGCGAATACGGAGGGAGAAGTGTAGTATGTTTCTGTGTTATATCTGTAAGCATACTTGAATCTGTTAATACGCCAGATCTTGAAAGTTTGGTTTGTTGTTCTACTGCTCCCTGAACACATAGAACAAGGCATGAGAACTGTTTCAGAAGTTTATGGTAAGCTCTCTAAACTCCAAAACTAACTTGTTGTTGGGCAATATTGATTTGCATATTTAATTAAGAGAAAAATGTTACAGAGGTTTATTTTTTTCTTAAATGAACTGAAAGTGTATTCCGCCCATCTAATCGGTACGCCGTCAAAAGCGCAGAGGACAATGGCACACTGATAATCCCGTGGCGACATTTGAATGCAGGAGAAAAGCACACCGTTGCTCCCGCCGCTTTGAGGTGTTCTGTTTTGCGCTGTGAAGGGGTGTGGGGGGAGAACCCCCAACAATACTTAGAAGTCCTCGCGCACCCGGGGGGGGGGGGGTTGGGGGGTTGGGAGGAACCCCCCCAGTACACAGAAAACTCCCGTTCTCCTTCCCGTTTCTGGTCTTTAGTCTACACTTAGAAGTCCCTCGACGGACTTCTAAGTGTAGTGGGGGGTTCCCCCCCCCACACATCCACATCCCCCGTTAGAGCGCAAAAGGGAAGGCCTCAAAGCGGCAGAAGTGGCAGCACACTTTTCTCCTGCGCACAAATGTCGGTGCAGGATTGTCAGTGCGCCGCTGTCCTACGCAGTTTTGATGCGTCACTATCTAATCTAACATACTGTATAGGACATCAATAAGATATAATTTCATATAGTCAAAATCATGGATCCTCCTTACAATTTTCAGGACTGAAAATGAGAATGTATGGAAGGATCATTACAGATTAGAATTTACAATTAAATGGCTTACTTCTTAAAAGAAAAAAAGAATTACAATCTGTTTAATATTATCCAAGTTTATTAAAATCTTATTATACTGAATCATGGACAATCCTTCTGGGCGGCTTACAACTTAAAATCTGGTGATAAATATAACAGCAGTCTCACATTTCACACATACAGAAATTTAGGGTAATTTGAACTACAAAATTTTTATAGTAAAGAAGGGATTCTTTCATGGAACAGCTGGTCACGGAACCAACACGGGGTGATGCCACTCTTGACCTAATCCTCAACGGACTAGGGGGACCCGCTAAGGAGGTGGCGGTACTAGCCCCACTAGGAAACAGCGATCACAACATGATCCAGTACAGGCTAGAGATTGGATCATCAAAGGTAAAAAGAACTATAACGACTGCACTTAACTTCAAAAAAGGGAATTATGATGCCATGAGGAAAATGGTGAGAAAGAAACTCAACGACAGCGCAAGGAAGATGGACTCCGTAGAAAATGCCTGGGCCCTACTCAAGGGCACAGTGCACGAAGCACAGAACCTGTGCATCCCCAAGTACAGGAAAGGGTGCAAAAAAATAGAACAAAAAATCCAGTGTGGATAACAAATGCAGTAAAAAAGGCGATAAGTGACAAGAAAGCATCATTCAAAAAATGGAAAAAGGACAAAACAGAGGAGAACCAAAAGGAGCATAAAAAACACCAAAAGGAGTGTCACCGAGTGGTTAGGAAAGCAAAAAGAGAATATGAAGAGAGACTGGCGGGGGAAGCAACAAACTTCAAATCATTCTTCAGGTACATTAAGGGGAAGCAACCAGCAAGGGAGGAAGTGGGACCCTTGGATGATGGGGACAGAAAGGGAGTGGTAAAAGAAGAAAAGGAGATAGCTGACAGGCTAAATAAGTTCTTCACGTCAGTCTTCACGAGGGAGGATACAACCAACATTCCGGAACCTGAGGAGATCGTAAAGGGGGAGCAGGATGAAAATCTGGTCCAACTAGAGGTAAGCAAGGTGGATGTCCTCCGGCAGATAGACAGGCTAAAGAGCGAAAAATCGCCAGGTCCGGATGGCATTCACCCAAGGGTACTCAAGGAACTAAGGAACGAAATAGCTGAACCACTTCGACAAATATGCAACCTATCCTTAAAAACTGGAGAGATTCCGGAAGACTGGAAAATAGCAAATGTCACGCCCATCTTCAAGAAAGGCTCAAGGGGAGACCCAGGAAACTACAGGCCGGTGAGCTTGACCTCGGTCCCGTGAAAGATGATGGAAGCACTGATTAAAGACAGCATCTGGGAACACATCGACAACTATGGGCAGCTAAAGTCGAGCCAGCATGGCTTCTGCAAAGGCAGGTCATGCCTCACGAACTTATTATACTTCTTTGAAGGGGTAACCAGCCAGGTGGATAAAGGGGAATCCATAGATATCATTTACCTTGACTTCCAAAAAGCTTTCGACAAGGTGCCACATGAAAGACTACTAAGGAAGCTATGGAACCACGGGGTGCAAGGGGAGGTCCACCAATGGATCAAAAACTGGTTGGCGGACAGGAAACAGAGGGTTGGAGTAAAGGGCCATTACTCAGACTGGCAATGGGTCACGAGCGGAGTTCCACAGGGGTCGGTGCTGGGACCGCTACTTTTCAACATATTCATTAACGACCTGGAGGCAGGAACAAAATGTGAGGTTATTAAATTTGTGGATGACACCAAACTATATCGCAAGGTAAATAACATGGAGGACTGCGAAGATCTCCAAAAAGGTCTGACAACACTGGAAGAATGGGCCAAAAAATGGCAAATGAGTTTCAACATAGGGAAGTGCAAAGTCGTACATATAGGGAAAAAAACCCCGATGTTCACTTACAAAATGGGGGGATCAGCGCTAGGGGTGAGCGACCTTGAAAGAGACTGGGAGTGATGGTAGACACAACATTGAAGGCGTCGGCACAGTGTGCAACAGCCTCAAGGAAAGCAAACAAAATGTTGGGTATCATTAAGAAGGGTATCACGACCAGAAAGAAGGAAGTTATCCTGCCACTGTATCGGTGCTATGGTGTGCCCGCACCTGGAGTACTGTGTTCAATTCTGGTCGCCGTACCTCAAGAAGGACATGGAGGTACTTGAGAGAGTTCAAAGAAGAACAACTAAGCTAATAAAGGGTATGGAGGACCTCTCATATACTGACAGACTGAAAAGGCTAGGGCTTTTCTCCCTGGAAAAGCGGAGACTTAGAGGAGACATGATAGAAACCTTCAAGATCATGAAGGGCATAGAAAAAATAGACAGGGACAGATTTTTCAAATTAAGGGGATCAACAAGTACAAGGGGGCACTCAGAGAAATTGAAAGGGGAGAAGTTTAGAACAAACGCTAGGAAGTTCTTTTTCACACAGAGAGTGGTGGATACTTGGAACACGCTACCGGAGGATGTAATAAACAGGAGCACGCTACAGGGGTTCAAAGAAGCTTTGGATAGGTACTTGGAAGACAAAGGGATTGAGGGGTACAGATAAGAGTAGAGGTATATTATAGGGATGGAATTAGAGGTAAATTAATCAGGGATCACTGTTCAGGCACTAGGCCTGATGGGCCGCCACGGGAGCGGACCGCTGGGCAGGATGGACCTCTGGTCTGACTCAGCGGGGGCAACTTCTTATGCTCTTATGCTTATGCTCTTGTTAGAAGAAAATTGGTTTCTTCCCAATTCTGGAATCGGGTCAATATTGTTGAAGATATGCAACAATTTTTTGAAAACTGAAATATATTAGCAGAAAAAATCCTAGAAGAACAAGCTCCAATACACAGAAAAAGGAAAACTAGGAACATAGTACAAATGGTTTACGCATACGCCACATTTATTAAAGCTTAAACAACTATGTCAGAGGTTAGGAAGAAAATGGAGAAAACATCCTGATGAATCAATTAGATCCCATTGGAAAAAGGCTGTTTCAAACAATAAACATAAGTTAATAGCAGCTAGGAAGCTTTTCTATTCAAATATAATTGGTTTGGCTGTGACTGACACTAAACAACTGTTTAAATTAGTTTCTTCACTTACTGCATTGATTGATATTGTCCCTATGGTTAAACAATTAGCTAATTATTTTCAGTCAAAAATTCAAACTATTAGATTGCAATTTGGTGCTATTTCAGAATTTAGTGCTTTCATTGTAAATGATAATAATGATATAGTTCCTGTGGACTGTATTTGGTCCAAATTTAGTAAATTAGATTGGAACGATTTCATGAGTCTGTATAATAGATATGTCAGCTCTTACTGTCAGCTTGATAACTGTCCATCATATTTAATGAAAACAGCTCAAGTACTGATTTTTAACTGTTTAGAAGATATGTTGCAAACAGGAAATTTCCCTTCTTTCTTGAAGGAAATAGTTTTTACTCTATTATTAAAGGGTCCTAAGGAAGCAGCTAAGGAAGTCTTGTTCCAACATAGAACTATGTTTCGCTGTTGTTTTTTCCAAGGATGTTCCCCTTAGTTTTGCAGTTCCACTATTCCCGCCTCATACCATTTAGATCAGGGGTGTCAAACTCAATCACATAAGAGGCCGAAATCTAAAACATAGGCTAAGTCGCGGGCCAATTTTTATATTAAGATACTTGGGGGTCCTTTTATTAAGGTACGCTAGCCAATTTAGCACGTGCTAAATGCGTACCTTAATAAAAGGACCCCTTAGTCTTAGTAGTTACAACCTCACCAACCCCAGGCCGGCTCTGTGATGTAAACAAAATAAATAAAAAATACTTTTCCTCTCTCTTTTAGGTCCTAGTTCACGTTAGCTGTCTAACACCAGCTCTGGCAGGATACACATTTCAAATCTGACATATTGTCATCAAAAAACAGAAAATAACATTATTTTTTCTACCTTTTGTTATCTGGTCATTATTCAAATCATATTGGTCCCAGGCTCTGGTTGTCTTCTGATAACTCACTTGCCAGGGTCTCCTTCTTTCTTCTTTCTCCGTGCTAACCATCCATCTTTCATCTCTGCCCTCCCCTTCCATTTCCCTTCCCTCCCCCAGAGGTCATAATAACATAAGAATAGCCTTACTGGGTCAGACCAATGGTCCATCAAGCCCAGTAGCCCATTCTCACGGTGGCCAATCCAGGTCACCAATACCACAGTGGCCAATCCAGGTCACCAGTATCTGGCCAAATCCTGTCTCCTACCGCAAGTAAATCTATGGTTTAGAAAAAGATAGTAGCTTATTTTGTTTTATATGGGAATAGCTAACATTGAAGACAGACATACTTAAGCTAGCCTGTGGTAGGCCTTTTTATATATTCTTCAAGTCTCTTGGAAACATCCATATTAGACCCAATTTGCTCTATGCCAAAATCCACGGAGTAGCAATATTCCATGCTACCGATCCAGAGTGCTCTTGTTTCTTGCACTGCGTTCAGCAAAACATGGAGGCAGGAACTTCAATTTTAGCTCCCACATAGCCTCTGGGCAATGGCACACAGGTTTTGAGCCTGTTAGTGGAGTGAAAATTTCCCCAGGAGCCCCAGAACAGCGGCACGGTGCACCAAACTGGCGCAGAGGCTCCACAGTCAAAGAAGAGGTGACCCTTTTGGTCTGAGATTTGGCCTTTTCTTTACTTCCCTCCCTCCGTCCCGCTCCTCCTCTGATGTATGGGACCAAGGCAGAGGGAACGTGCTGCTGAGGCTATGGCAGCCTGCTAGGATCACTACAGCCAACCAGTGATCCTCCGCAGGCTAATTTAATGTGAGACCGGGATGGAGGGAGGGAAGGAACAGAGGGCCAAATCTCGGGCCAAATCTAATTACCCTGCAGGCCAAATTTAGCCCGCAGGCCTGAGTTTGACCCCCGTGATTTAGATGATGAAAACAGCCGCTTCTTTTATAAGATGAGTATATAATAACTAAAAAGCTAGCTATAGAGTTGAAAATTAAATAATAAGAAACTGAATATAAATTTTGAGAGTTTGTGACCGATGACGACAATGGTGCTAGAAGTATGTATGTGAAAGCTTAATACATGTAGCAGCACCACCGAGGTCTGAAAATACTCTATTTAAGGTATGCTGTTATATGTGAGGTGATTAATATATGCCCTAATAGTACATAGTGCTGTAAAAGTTTGTAATCCACAAAGACATTGAAATATTCATTCTGTATAAACTTCTATGTTGAAATCCCATAAGGACTTCTCGAAAAGGGACCTTGTTTCGTTAACTGCTGCAATTACTTGGGACTCCTTTGAGAGATTGATCCACTCTTGTAGAGCTTTGAGCCCTTTTTATTAATACTTTGTAAAGGTTGCTCATTGTCTCTAACTACAATACATAAGCTATAGTAAGAAGCCTGCTCCTTGTACAAAAGCCTTTTTTATATGTGGTTCCTTTATAAAGACAGTTTAAATTTTAAAAGAACTTTACTTTAAAAACTTTACTTATTAGCTAGTTTCCCTAGTACAAAAAGCCTTTTCTCCATAGTGTAAACTTAAACTTTCTGCTATAGAAACTTAACTGTCACAGCTTACAGCATTAACAGATAGTCTAAAACAAGGCCTAGCTCAGTCTTCTTTCCCACCTACCCTCCCCAACTCCTACCAACCCTTAGCATATTTCTTCACTTATAGTATTAATTTATTCTAATTGATTACTAGGAGTCTCCAGGAAGTTAGAATACCTCCTCTTCTTTCAGAACTGTTTTAAAGCAATTCTCATTCTTTCATAACATAACTTTATTCTTTTATACCGCCACAATCAATCGATTTCTAGGCAGTTTACACAGAAGAGAACTGGACAAAATCAGCGAAATACAAAATAATAAGAAAAGGAATACAACCTGTTATTAAAAAGACATTAAAAATGTAAAATTAATGGCGTAAAATTAATTATATTAAAGATAAAAGCACAGATTAAGAGATTAATTTGTCAAATAATACTGTCTTAATTTCTTTTCATAGATGGTGTTGTCGAGAGCATTTCAACTTCCTGGACCATAGGATGATTTCCGAGGGCAGCTGAGCAGGGATGGTGTGCATCTATCAAAGTAGGGAAAAAGTGTCTTCAGCAGCAGACTGGCTAACCTACTGAAGAGGGCTTTAAACGGGAATCGTTGGGCAGGGTGATCAAAGCCCCCAGGTGAGTATAAGCCCTTAGGTAAGTGAATCACTAAATACTTCTACACCAGTGTATCGCAAACTGTGTGCCATGGCACACCAGTGTGTCTCCTGGGATTTCAGGTGTGCTGTGACACACTGGCGGAGGAGAGTCATCCACGACAGCTAACTGCCCACAGGACGTGCCCCTCGCGGTGAGAGACACATCCTGTAGAAAGTCAGTCAGCACAAATGACTCTCCTCCTCTCCCCATACCGTCCAGATCCTGGCCAGATGGGCCTCCGCGCATTCGCGGACATCGACGCGATGATGTCATGCATGCAAGTGATGTCATAGCATCAACGTCCTCACTCACATAGCAGACAAATTGTGCTGATTTTATATCACATAGCAACTTGTATACTTTTATATACAGTCAACTGGAGTAGACATTAGCTTTTTTGAATGTGGACAGATCCTGTTCTAAAATACATGAAAATGGACATCAATATATGACATACAGACTTGGACGTCATTTCTAAAATGCCCTTTCACATCACTGCTGATGTCTACACGCTAGTTTTTATACCAGACTGTAGAGATGGACGGTAGCATCTGCGTTAGTGAAAGTCCCCATAGAAATTGATATTAAAAAGATTCTCCTTACTAGAGGGTCATCAAGATATCAATTTACATAGCAGCATGTAGTAACATAACAGATGAAGGCAGATAAAAACCGGCATAGTCTATCCTGTCTGCCCAACAAGGCATCCAGAGCTGTACCTGCCAATCCATTCGGATTATACTTCTCCATGATCAGATACTGGCATCACAAACGTCTGCCTTAACTTTTCATTTCTTAGCTTTTGATGGACACGTACAATATTTTTGTTGTTTTATCTGTATTTTTGTACTTTGCAAATGATGCATTTTAGCTAATAAAAGAAAATTAAGCTTATATATATATATTCTGAGGTAGTCTAAGATATGTCTTGAATCCAAGCTGTAGAGAGAAGATACAATCGCATCGGTGGGGGGGGGGGGGGGGGGGTATTGTACTGTATTGCCTTACACAATCAAATGAATTACTCTGTACTCTCCTGCCAGCTCAGACAGAATTCAATATTGCTTTCAGTAATTATATAGATCAAATGGAGTTTATTTGTTTCATATTTGTGTTCCTCTGCTCTGTGGTATCTCATAAATGTCATTACAGTGTTTATTTCTTATAATGTAATTTAATGATATTTGTGGACCGCAGGTTTAAAGTGATCAGCATGGGCAAATCGAACAACAAAAATATTGTTGTGTCAAAAGAGGCAAATTCTCCTCTACACTGCAAATATTTTTGTCATTTGTTTATTGTTGTGTTGAAATTTATTTCCAAGAAAATGTCTTTTTATTGCTTACTTAAAATTGCTTTCAATTTAATTTTTCAGTGAAAGCAAAGGAAATGGAAGTTCTCCACTTAAGAAAAAAAATTTCTTTACCTCACACATCTCTATCAACACATTACAATCTTGTTTGGAGGGTCAAACTCTAAGAGCACTAGGAAGACCAGTTTCCATGTCCATTTTCACTTTGGACCCTTCTCTCATACCTCTTTAATGGCACATTTGCATAAGTAACTTCAGAATCAGAAGAAATTGTCAAGGAACCTCAGAAGTGTTACAAATTGAGCTTGTTCAGATACTCAAGAGCAGAATCTGAACAAAAAACTTTGTATATGGCTTTCATCACTTTCTGGCTCGAGTAACATGCCCATAGCTTCTGTTACACATATGGACGGACAGTTGCTCCCTCCCACAAACCCATTAGGAGTGCATCACATTTATTTGCAAGCTTTCTCACGCTTCAGAATTTCAGTACCAGTGCACTGATCTTGATCCTGGCTTTCATGAGAGGCAAGCCTTAAAGAAGTAAACCAAGTGTTCCAACAAGTAAGAAGAAATCTAAGCATACCTTTCTGCCGACTGCATTTTCCTTTAACTGCAAGTACATGTGCTCTGAAGTTTCTTATTTTAAACCCTAGCTAAAACAAGCAATTTCATAAAATTTGTGGTCACTTTGGAGCAGGTAAAAAAAACCGACAGATAAATCACCTGGAATGTACATGTTTGCGTAAAATGTGCAAAAATTCAGTAGAGAAAATTACCATTTTTGAAACAGCAAAATGTCTTAACTTTTATTTTTAAAAATAACCATGTTCATCAGTAGTGCGTCTACCTTTTTTGACCATTTTTACACAAAAAAATGTCCATACGAAAAACGCACACAAACAAGCCACTGGGATGCACAAGCAGCCAGCATTCTTAGCAAACTGGCCACAGACATCTGAGCAGAGGGGCATTCTAGGAGGTAATGCAGTGAATGTCACGTTAAAAAGTCCCAGGTACACATCTCACCATAAACTGCTTATATTGTACGATGAGCCCTCCAAAATCTGTATCGTATTCTAGATTCATCTTAGATTTATATACATCTTTCTTTTTTTTCTGCCCATTACCAGTTTGATATCTCAGGTCACAGCCCCCCCCCCCCCCAGCACAAACTTGAATTCTCAGCCTGCTTCTAGGAGGCAGAAAGGAGAAAATAATTTTCTCTCTTAAACCCCTCAGTTTATAAACTCTGTGATATTAGCTATTTCCCTACCCATGCCCTGTAGGGGAAGTCGGCTACAAAAATCACTTCCACATAGCTCAATACACATAGAAGGGATTCATTAAGGGATCCTTTCACTAAGGCCTGCTAGCCATTTTAGTGTGCGCTAAATGCTAATGCGTCCATAGAGAAACGCTGCATCCTGGACCTTCCCCGGACCTTACTTGGTGGTCTAGCGGCGACACGGGGCGGGATCGATCGTCCTGCACTCCTGCCCCGTGAAGCCATCATGAAAATGGCTGACGTGAGTTCCCGTTGTAGTCTTGAGACTACAACGGGAACTCACGGCAGCCATTTTTATGACGGCTCTGCACGGGGCAGGAGTGCAGGACGATCGATCCTGCCCTGCATCACTGCTAGACCACCAGGTAAGTCCGGGATGCAGGAGGGAGGGTGGGTCAGAGCTGGCTCTGAGAATTATCCACAATATTTCAATATTTGCGGTCCAGTTCTACCCCTAACCCCCATGAATATTGAGGGTCTGCTGTACTGTAGAATATCAGAATTAGGATTAACACTAGGAACTGCATTAGTTATTAGGGCATTTTATCTACACCCCCTACTTTTACAAAATTGCAAAAGCGGTTTTTAGTGTTGGCTGGCACGCTGAATGCTCTGCACTGCTCCTGACACTCAGAGTTCCTATGAGCATCTGGAGCAGCTCATAGCATTCAGCGTGCCAGCCTGCGCTAAAAACTGCTTTCGCGGTTTTGTAAAAGGGAGGTTTGTGACAAGCATAACACTGAGCTTGGCAGAAGGCAATACAAACTCCCAACCCCCACACCCCTCAAAGTTTGGGAGCAAACCATAAAAATTACATATTTCTATATCAATGTGAATGAAAATTAAAAGTCATTTAGTTTTCAATTTGGGTTAGTTTTGAGTTATTTTTTGTTGCTTTCAAAATGGCTTAAAATGTCACATACATATTTCATAACAGCAATCATTTCTAAATGAGGCTCCATAGTTATTCAAAATCCCCTATGAACAGATCGACTCAGAAATAGTTTGCTATTCCTGTTTGTCTTCTTTCAAGTAACAAGACTCAGTCCCAGAGCCTCAACTCAATCAGTGTTATCCATACATTCATGATAATCCTTGTTGTTCAAGTCCATCAGTGATTTAATTATAACTAAAATTGTGGTCACTTCAGGGCTTTTCATCTATACAGGATCCTAAAGTACAACTACCTTTATACACGGCACAGACTGTCATTAAGTACATAAGAGTTGCCAAACTGGGACAGACCGAAGGTCTATCAAGTCCAGTATCCTGTTTTCAACAGTATCCGACCCAAATCCCAAGTCCCTAGCTAGATTCCAAGTACTAAAACAGATTTTATGCTGCTTATCCTAGGAATAAGCAGTGGATTTTTCCAAACCATCTCAATAATGGCTTATGGACTTCTTTTTTAGGAAATTATCCAAACCTTTTTTAAACCCTGCTAAGCTAAGTAATTTCACCAATTCTCCAGCAACAAATTCCAAAGTTTAATTACATTTTCTCCAGTTTGTTTTAAATCTACTACTTAGTAGCTTTATAGCATGCCCCCTAGTCTTTGTATTTTTGGAAAGAGTTATCAAGCGATTCATATCTACTCTTTCAACTTCACTCAGTATTTTAGAGACCTCTTCCATATCCCCCCTAAGCCGTCTCTTCACCAGGCTGAAAAGCCCTAGCTGCTTTAGCCTTTCCCATAGGGAAGTCGTTCCATTCCTTTTATTATTCTTGTTGCCCTTCTCTGTACATTTCTAATTCTACAGTATTCAAGGTACAGCCACACCAAGGAGTGATACTAAGGCATTATAACATTCTCATCTTTGCTTTCCGTTCCTTTCCTGATAATTCCTAACATTTTATTTGCTTGTTGTCATTATCTAAAAAAAAAAAAAAAAAGTGGGATTAGAAAAGATTCAGAGAAGGGTGACAAAAAATGATAAAATGATTGGGATGATTCCATATGAGGAAAGGCTAAAGCAATTATGGTTCTTCAGCCTGGAGAAGAGATGGCTCAGGGGAGATATGATAGAGGTCTATAAAATGTGTCTTTGATATTGTGAAGATGAGGGTATGTTATTTTGTTTATACGTCAGAAAAAAAACTCCACAATCTCCGAAGTACCGGAAGCAGATCAAACCCCGCTCTTAGGCAGGCATTAATAAAGCTATATTTTTGCTATCCTTGCTTTATTAATGCACATCTTGCTGCGACCCCGCCGTTACAGGGATCTAGGGGGGTGCAGGGAGAAGAGGAGAGATGCCGGCCGGGAGGAGAGTCATCCACGCTGGCTGACTTACTACAGGACGTATCTCTCGCCGCGAGAGGCACGTCCTGTAGGGCAGGCAGCCGGCGTGGATGACTCTCCTCTTCACCAGTGTGTCACGGCACACCAGAAATCTCAGAAGGCACACGGTTTGCGACACACTGTTCTAGACCATCTTTCCAGTTTTAGCCTTAAGGCAATTAACGTGTTAGAAACAAAATTTGAACACTCATTTCCCTGGGTTGCAGCCCATTGCTCCAACTATTAGGCCCCTTCTTATACTGGGAAGATGAAAGAGCTCAGTTAAGTAACAATTCTCCTGATCTCTCTCTCTCTCCCTTCCCTCCTCTTCCTTCAACTTTCTTGAGCACAATACTTGCACAGTTGCTGAATGAATGAAAAAAGGGGGCATGTCTCCCCCGTTTCCTACCCTGGCTTGGCATCCAGTCTAATTCCCCTTCTTGCCCACCCTTGTGATAGTCCTGACTGGGGTGAGTGGTAAAGGGATAATGCCTTAAATTGCCTACCAATCTATCTGCCAATGACACTGAATCTGCTTTAATAATATCTTTATTTCTTCTCTCCTTTCTCTTTTGTTTTTCTTTCCTTTTTTGTTTTTTTCCTTTAAGCAGGCTGACAGAGATACAGTTCATGAATATTCAGGAGAATTAGACACACTATATTTTCATACAAAAGAATAAGAGAGTCCTTCATTATACTACTATTTGCAAAGAAAAAAACCCCCCACACATGTTGCTTGAAGTGCTAAATTTATCGAGAAATATTTCAGAAAATAATTAGGCACAGTAAAATATCAGATTTGGTTAACCAGAGTTTGATGCCTATGACTGTAGCTTATTTTAAAAGAGTGTTGTTAAGATATATATGCTAAATTGTGCTTTATAGCCAGTGCACTGCCGACAGCAAAAAGTCATTGGGCAGCATAATTTTCTCTAGCTCCATCCCACCTGCATTTTCAGGCCCTCCAAAGCCACCAGATCCTTCCTTACTGATTGATTTATTACACATGCTATTGCTATGTTATGTTAGTGTGCCCTCTATACTTATAAAGAGGAACATTCTGGAATCTTTGCTCTTAATTTGTCCTTCACACCAAGCAGGGTGAGGCAGGCAGACCAGGCCCCCCTTTGTGATGGATCACCAGTAGCTAAATTTCACTTCAACTCCCATGATACCACCTCACTATGATCATATTTTAGACAATTATGTAATGTTTTTCCAGAACTGGGGCAAGAGGCTGGCACTGGGAAAGAAAAACTAATGGTAAAATGTGAAGATTCTTTGGGAATAGGAAAAGATAGGCCAAGAACCAGAGTAAAGGGACAGTGGGAAATTTTATTGGAGGTGGAGGAAGTTAGGGTGAAAAGAGAAAAGACAAGGGTAAGTACCACACATCAAATGCTAGTAAGGCAACTGTTGATGCTAATATCAAGTTTCCCAATTTCAGCATACAATACGATAGAAGCAGTGATGTGGCCCATTTTGGGCTCAGGCCCATTAAGTAGAAGCATACCTCTGATGTAGCTGGCAGGGATCCCCAGGCCCCACCAGCTAAATATTCCCTACACATCTACCTCTCATGTATATTTTAAAGTTCAGATCTTTGCGTATCCAGTAGAAGGAAGAAGGTGTTGATGCCCCTTTACAGGTCACTGGTGAGGCCCCACTTGGAGTATTGTTTTCAGTTTTGGAGACCTTATCTGGCGAAGGACGTAAGAAGACTTGAAGCGGTCCAGAGGAGGGCGACGAAAATGATAGGAAGCTTGCGCCAGAAGACGCATGAGGAGAGACTGGAAGCCCTGAATATGTATACCCTAGAGCAGGGGTGCCCACACTTTTTGGGCTTGCGAGCTACTTTTAAAATGACCAAGTCAAAATGATCTACCAACAATAAAAATGCTAAACATATATATATTTATATATATATATATATATATATATATATATATATATATATATATATATATATATATATATATATATACACACGCACACCGAGTGTACTTTGTATTTATGTTCAAATATTTTTTTATTATACAGCCCCCCTCCCCCGAAGGCCTGACCCCCCCTGAAGGTCTGCACATTCCCCCTCAAAGGTTGACTCCTCCCTGCACTACCCCTTGAAGGACTGCACTCCCCCCCCGAAGGCCTACCCTCCCCACATCCATTTACCTAATTCCAGCAGGGAGCAGTCTGCAAAGAGGATCGCTGGTACTTTAGCGATCCTTGCAGGTTGCCATAGGCCTCAGGAGCTGTCTTCCCTCTGCCCCAAGCCTGTCTCTGACTTAGAGGAGGGGCAGGACCACGGCAGAGGGAAGACAGCTCCTGAGGCCTATGGCAACCTGTAAGAATTGCTAAAGTACCACCTGCCACCGCCGTCTCCCATTCGTCCCCTTTGGAGATCCCCACAGGAATAAGGAAGTTAAATTAATAGAATACTTAGGCACAGAAAAACAAAGAAATACTTCCAAGAACTGCCCCATAAGAACTGCCTGTCACAATGCTCATTAGTGGAACTGAATAAAAGACAAGTACAATGGATTTAGAAGGGGGACGATCCGCCCGGGTGCACGGCTTGGGGGGTGCACAGCCGGCCAGGTCCAGGTCATCCTGCCTTTCTTTTCCCCCGGTCCGCGCTCGGGGCTTGCGCCTGCCTGGTCCCGCGCCGACGCTCGAATGGTGCCGTCAACTCCCGCGAGTCTCGCGATAACCAACAGCACCATTTGGGCGGCGGGTGCGAGCCCCGTGCGCAGACCGGTGGAAAGGAAGGGCAGGAGGACCCAGACGGCTGTGCATCCCTCCAAACCGTGCACCCGGGGCGGGGGCGGACCGCCCCACCTCAGTACACCACTGATTGGGAGGCTGATTTTGGGGTTTTTAAAATTGTATATCGGGCAGCATTAGGCCTCGCTCCGTCCCCCATCGACCTTCACCCCGCCCTTCCAGCACTCTGATTGGCCAGCGTTCTTTAAGAGGCGGGCCCGTCAGGAGGGGAAAAAAAGAGAAGGGAAGAAGGGAACCTGCTGTGCGATCGACTGGGGTCGCCTGAGCGAACGACCTGTCGATCGCGATCAACGCGTTGGGCACCCCTGCCCTAGAGGAAAGGAGGGACAGTGGAGATATGATTCAGACATTCAAATGCTTGAAGGGTATTAACGTAGAACAAATCTTTTCCAGAGAACGGAAAATGGGAAAACCAGAGGATATAATTTGAGGTTGAGGGGTGGTAGATTCAAAAGCAATGTTTGGAAATTCTACTTTACGGAGAGGGTGGTGAATGCCTGGAATGTGCTCCCTAGAGAGGTGGTGGAGAGTAAAACTGTGATTGAGTTCAAAGAAGCGTGGGATGAACACAGAGGATTTAGAATCAGAAAATAATATTAAATATTGAACTAAGGCCAGTACTGGGCAGACTTGCACAGTCTGTGTCTGTATACGGCCATTAGGGGGGAGGATGGGCTGGGGAGGGCTTCAATGGCTGGGAGGGTGTAGATGGGCTAGAATAGGTTTTGACAGAGATTTCGGCAATTGGAACCCAAGCACAGTACCGGGTAGAGCTTTGGATTCTTGCCCAGAAATAGCTAAGAAGAAAAAAATAAATTGAATCAGGTTGGGCAGACTGGATGGACCATTCGGGTCTTTATCTAATCTAATCTAATCTAATCCTTAAGTTTGTATACCGCATCATCTCCACGTTCGTAGAACTCGACGTGGTTTACAGTAGGAGAAATAGGAAGGAACTACAACAGAGGGTTAGAGGTAGAAGTGTGAAGAAAATTTAGAGGACTTGGGATGCCAAAATATAAGAGTTTCCTTGATTCCTAAGTTGGAGGGAGACTTACATTTTTTGAGAAAAGCCAGGTTTTCAGATGTTTGCAGAAAATTTGGAGAGAGCTCAAGTTCCAAAGAGGGAGGTAAGGTTGTTCCAGAGCTCAGTGATTTTGAAGTGGAGGGAGGTCCCTAGCTTTCCTGTGTGGGATTTGCCTTTTAGCGAGGGGAAGGATAGTTTTAATTTGTGGGAAGATCTGGTGGTATTAGGGTTTGAGGAATTCCAAGAAAGAGGGATAAAGGGAGGGAGGATACCATATAGGATTTTGAAAGTTAAACAGGCGCATTTATAGTGGACCCTGGCGATTATCGGAAGCCAGTGGAGCTTGGCCAGGAGTGGGGAGACATGGTCAAATTTACTTTTAGCGAAGATGAGCTTGGCCGCAGCATTCTGAATCCGTTGGAGTCTGTGGAGGTTTTTCTTAGTTAGGCTTAAGTAGATAGAGTTGCAATAGTCCAATCTGGAGAGGATGATGGATTGGACAAGGAGGGTAAAATGTTTTGATGGAAGCAGGATCTAACTTTCCTCAGTATGTGAAGGCTGAAAAAGCATTTTTTTTACCAAGGATTGGAGGTGGTCATTGAAGGACAATGTGGAATCAATGATGATGCCCAAGACCTTGCTCGAGAACTCAAGCTGCAGAGAGGAGCCAGAGGGTAGTGGGATGGAGGTGGGTAGGTAATCTAGTTTTGGACCGAGCCAAAGAAGTCTTATTTTGGACTCATTCAATTTCATTTGCACAGTGTGGGCCCAGGATTGTAGGTTCATTATACAAGAGGATATGTTCTTAGACAGGTCGGTGAGGTTCGAATCAGTCTCGAGGAGGACGAGGATGTCGTCTGCATAAGTGTAAATTGTTTCAAGGGTGATAGGTGGAGGAGTTTTAGGGAGGACATATAGATGTTGAAAAGGATAGGGGACAGTGGAGAGCCTTGCGGGACTCCACAATTCGGTTTCCAGGGGGAGGATGAGGTGCCATTCATGTTAACAAGGAATTTAGAGAACCAACCTAGGACTGTGGAGTTGATACCTATCTCAGAGAGTTGGTAAACAAGAATATCATGGTGAACAACGTCGAAAGCAGCGGAAAGGTCAAATTGTAGGAGGATGGCAAACTTGTTTCGAGAGTGAAGTTGTTGAACCCTTGAAATCAGGGAAGACAGTAGGGATTCGGTGCTGAAGTTAGGACGAAAGCCATATTGATAGGGTAAAAGAATAGAGAATCTCTCTAAGAATGATGAGAGTTGGGAAGAAATGATGGACTCTAGCATCTTGGTTAGGAGAGGGATATTTGCAATTGGGCGATAGCTGGATGGTATGGAAGGGTCAAGGTCAGATTTTTTCAGTAGTGGGGTCAAGGCGATATGACCCATTTCTGGGGAGAAATGGCCCGACTGAAGGGCGGAGTTTATGAGAATGGTGATAGAAGAAATAGCCTGAGCGGGAATGTTCTCGTATAGGTAGGAGGGGAATGGATCCAAGGAGCAATTACAGGATTTCAGTTTGAGGCAGAGATAGAGGACCAGGGATTCAGATATGCGCTCAAAGGTGGTCCAGGATCTGTCAGCTGGAATAGGGTTGGAGATCATTAGGGTGGGAGTGGAATCGGTGGGCACTAGGGAGTTGTAAGAGACTGAAGGAGGGAATGAGCATCTCAAGGAAGAAACCTTATCGTTGAAGAATTTTGCTAGAACATCGGCTTAACAGCAAGCAGAGTGAATGATACACTACTCACACCAGCCCCAGTTTTCCTTCTGACACAACTTCTTGTTTCCGCATAGGCAGAGATGTCCAGAAGGAAGGACTGTGGGGCTGGTGCAGGCAGTGTATCAGTCATGCTGCTTGCTGCTGGTCAAAGAAAGCAAACAGAATGCTGGGCATCATCAAAAAGGGTATCACAACCAGGACGAAGGAAGTCATCATGCCGCTGTATCGCGCAATGGTGCGCCCGCACCTGGAGTACTGTGTTCAATACTGGTCGCCGTACCTCAAGAGGGACATGGCGGTACTCGAGGGAGTGCAGAGGAGGGCGACTAAACTGATAAAAGGTATGGAAAATTTTTCATACGCTGACAGGTTAAAAATGCTGGGGCTGTTATCCCTGGAGAAGAGGAGACTTAGAGAGGACATGATAGAAACCTTCAAAATCCTAAAGGGCATAGAGAAAGTGAACAAGGACAGATTATTCAAACTGTGGGGAGCCACAAGCACTAGGGGTCACTCGGAGAAGTTGGAAAGGGACAGGTTTAGAACAAATGCTAGGAAGTTCTTTTTTACCCAGAGGGTGGTGGACACATGGAACAAGCTTCCGGAGGAGGTGATAAGCCAGAACTCTGTACAGGGGTTCAAGGTAGGTTTAGATAGGTTCCTGGAGGATAAGGGGATAGAGGGGTATAGATAGAACTTGAGGTAGGTTATAGAAGTGGTCAGAAACCACTTCACAGGTCGCAGACCTGATGGGCCACCGCGGGAGCGGACTGCTGGGCGGGATGGACCTCTGGTCTGACCCAGTGGAGGCAACTTCTTATGTTCTTATCTGACCTTTAAAAGATATGTGGAGGGGGGGGGTTGAGAGACCAGATCTCCTGGGCAGGAGAGGGAGAGACTAGATTGTCTATGGGTTGGGATGCAACTGGCTGCGGTGTTTGGGTGGGGCAGCACATAATGGAGGTGTTTTGAAGACATCCTGGACACTGATTTGCAGCTAAGTTTGAAGTTTCGTTTTTTCTGCTCACAAGTTTTTGTTGAAACTGTTTGAGACTTTATGAATGTGCAGTTTTTTATACACAAACATTTACACTTCTGTTTTGGCATACTTTTTGTATAAGGGTGGTTTCTCTTAGGGCTGTTATAGTGCCTGCATTTTTCTACCATTGAATATCAACCACACTTTTGAAAGTGATTTCATTTTCTTTTCTATTAAGTGGAATTTTTTTTTTTTTAACCAAATGAAGCTCAACTGAGGTTTTTTTCTCCACTTTTCATTTCTTTTGTGTGAGCTGTGTATGAAAGTGTGTGTGTTTGTGTGGTGGGTAGGTCTTTCAGCGTTGCAGTGGGCCCCCTGTTTTTCCATATAGGGCATATTTTTGGGCTTACTGTGACTGTGTATGTGTCCTTTCCCTAGTTGTTTTTGAGTTCTGCCCATAACAACATGGGTCCAGGGCCATCCAAAATTGGGTATCTAGCTAAAGCCCTGGACAGAAGTGCTAGCATTTACATTACATTACAAGTTCCACATTTACCTATAAGATCACATTAGATTAATCCAGCTCAAGTTAGATACAAGGAACAAACATAGCCAGAAGTATAACCACTTAAAGTTAATTTATTGAATCAGAAATCCCAGATGGTTTTCCTTTTTGATTGACAAAGGGATTCATTACCCGGGGATAAAGAAATTGGCAGACTCAAAAGACTTATTCAAATTAAACTACATTGATTTCACTAGTAAGATTAAAGAAGGTTTAAATAGTTGGGCATCCTTCACTCTTAACTGGATGGGACAAGTCACTGCTTTCAAAATGATGACTTTACCAACATTTCTCTCTCTCTTTTCATAGTCACCCATAGAAATCCCTACAACTTACTTTAATAGCTGAGAAAAGATAATGACCAAATTTATTTTGGGTGGAAAGAAACCTAAGATTAGTAGAATATGAGTACTGCTGTGCAGGAACAACCCCAAATGTTCCTACCCATGCCCTGTGTTTAGTGCACAATTTCCACTTATCAGTCCTCTCTTTGTCAAGCACATGACTGGACTGTGCATTGAAAATATATTTGCTTCAGCAAGCCTTTGGCGGAGTTTAGGCCCATGCAGGGATTGCTAGTCTGGAAACAGAGATCAGTGCTGTAGGTCTGCTTTCCGCTCTCTTTTCATGCTTCTTCTGCCTCTTTCGATGAGTATCACATCTTCCTGATTCTGGTCTATCCCTACTCCTACTATTTTATCTTGTCAGATTTTTTGAATTGTTTTTCTTATTCCTGAATGTTAATTAGTCTGTAAACTAAACTAAACCTTAAGTTTATATACCGCATCCTCTCCATAAAGATAGAGCTCGGCACGGTTTACAGAAACTTTAATATAATGAAGGAAAAACATAATAAGAATTAGTGGTTATAAAAAGGGTATTGAGCTTTACATTTTTGAGAATAACCAGGTTTTCAGATGCTTTCAGAATAATTGGAAGGAGCCCAGATTCCGCAGCAGGGCAGGAAGGTTATTCCAAAGCTCAGTGCTTTTGAAGAAAATAGATTTCCCTAATTTTCCCGCATAGATAATGTCTTTGAACGAGGGGAAAGATAATTTAAGTTTTTGGGTGGATCTGGTAATATCAGGTCTCGAAGAATTCCAAGATAGTGGAATTAAGGGAGGAAGAATGCCATGTAGGATCTTGAATGTTAGGCAGGTACGTTTACAGTGAACCCTAGAGATCACTGGAAGCCAGTGAAGTTTTGACAGAAGCAGGGAAACATCATCAAATTTACTTTTTGCGAAGATCAACCTAGCTGCAGTGTTCTGGATCCACTGAAGTCTTTTGATATGCCTGCTCACAAAAAGAAGTATAGCAAATCAAATTAAACATTTAAACCCAGCTTGCAGCATGAGATAATGGAGGCTTGCCTTGCCTGCCAGTGACTGGGCAGGAGGAATCCCCTCCCCATATTAGAGTGAACTTATAAAAAGCCTTATCAGGGATGTCTGGAAAGAAGGAGACAATGTGGTCACCTTTACGGGTTAAGTGCACAACCTGCATCTGATGTGACCTACTTGGTCACGCAAAATGATAGCAATTAGTTTCAAGTTTCAAGTTTAATAAAATTTTTTATTAATCGCTTAATCATATTTCTAATCGATGAACATTTTAAAAAATTACAGTATTTAGGGGACATTATAATACTTAACAATATTTTACATCCAAGCGGACTAAAAGACATACTTAACAAACCATGAACACAAGGGAAAAGGAGAATGAAATACAAAATCATTAAAGAAAAGTAAGACAATCAGGGTAAAAAAACAAAAGGCAGGGAAAACAAAAGTAATAATATTAAACAATAGAAATAAAAGTTTAACCAGAGGACTGCTAACTAATTATCAAAAGCATCCTTAAAAAGAAAAGTTTTTAAATTACTCTTAAATTTCTCCAGATTACGTTCTTCCCTTAAGTAAATAGGGAGAGAATTCCAAATTTGAGGTGCAGTAACAGAAAAAATAAATTAACCCACACAAGGCTTAATCCAGCATCATGCTGAACCAAAAGGTGAAAGAGAAAGCAGATCCAGGTGAGTTTAAAGGGAAATAAGTCAATTACAGAAAAGCCTTTGGTACTAAGGGAAGAGGTAATTGTCTATCCATCACATGAGAAAAATGAAAGGAGAACATACTCAAGGTTGTAAGGACCTGCTACCCTACCTTGTACCTGAAAAGGACTCAGTATTATGGTGAAAGTGTCCTGTCTCTCATGTGCATCCCTCATACCTAGTCAAGGAGTTTACAGTATATGTTTCCTAAATGTTTTCTTATTTACACTCTTGGGGAAAAGAGCAAATGATTCCACTTATCCAGTATTCCATCTAAGAGATATAGCCCCTCATAACTTAGAGCAGTGGTCTCAAACTCGCGGCCCCCCCAGGTACTATTTTGAGGCCCTCAGTATTATAAAGAATGATTCTTTATGGAAAACTTGTGCCTTAAGTGTCCGACAGTCGCGTTCTGGAATGTTGCTCGCCTCACCGCTGTAACCTCACGCAAGTGCTTTCCTGCATTTGTACACGATTGTCCTCTCCACTCCACCTCACAATCATGTAGAGAAGCAGGAAAGCGCTTGCGTGAGGTTACAGCGGTGAGGCGGGCAATGTTCCAGAATTTAAAGTAACCATTGGAGGCAGTGCAGCTTGTGCGGGAGGAGGTAAGAGCTGAAGGCAGTTGCAGACACGACCACCGGACACTTAAGGCACAAGTTTCCCATAAACAAACATTCTTTATAATACCGAGGGCCTCAAAATAGTTGGTTCAAAATCTTTTCTCTTGAAGTTGATACTTTGATAGTTTTTCACTTTCTGAATGTTGCACTGCTTTCAGCTGTGTATAGCTGAAATTATCAGAAGCAATTAAGGAAATATTTATAAATTTCAGATTTCAGATAATCCACATGCAAAGTGAAGGCCTGGGGTTGGTGTTCTTTGGCAGTGGCATACTAGTTGAAGACCATAATGCTGACCACCTCTAGCTATTCATTACCCGGTAATGAAGAAAGTTCATTTTAAACATATTTTGGAAAATTATGTTCTATATCAAGGGACTGAGATTTGGAATGGTCACCTGCTGTAGATAAGAGCAATATCATCTTAATGTTGAGGATTTTTTCTATAGTTTTTAAAACAGAGGCCAATATTCAGCTGGAGAGTTTCCATTTTTGTTTTTGTTTTTAAATTACTGATGACATTATTCCCAGATAAATTTAGGCACAGATGCCCATCTTCTCACATCAAGCGGCATTATGGGGCAAAGATCTAGAACAATTGCTCACGTCTACTACTTATGAGGAATTTAGGAAACACCTAAAAACATATCTGTTCCTGAAGTATTTAGGCAACTAACCTGTACAATTCTACTCCACAATAACTGATCTCTAGCGCTGTTAATAACTAGCTTCTAACCTTGTTAATTCTACTTAATTTGTAACATCTTTTAACCATTGTAAACCGCATAGAACTTCACGGTCCTGCGGTATATAAACTGTTGTTATTATTATTGTTATTATTTCTTTAATAAGACATTAACTATTTTTTCTCGGCCCTCCAAGTACCTACAAATCCAAAATGTGGCCCTACAAAGGGTTTGAGTTTGAGACCACTGACTTAGAGGGACTGAAGGAGTTGTGGTGTTTATATTTAAATCTTTTTTATTAAGCAGTGACAACAGCAGGTACAACAATAGTAGAAAACAAGGTTTACAATTTCAACCAACAACCGCGGAGGACTGGACTCTGATGTCCTCCACGATCAAAAGCAACACCCCAACCCCACAGATAGAAACTCCCACCCCCACCCAGAAAAATTGTACAACTCCCAAACATAGGTATATCAAATATCTGCAGGTGAAGCTACAGAAGAGTCATCACTTTGGAGAAAGTTGGAGGAAAGCACCCACCTACAGACCAACTGCAAGGAATATCTCAGTCTAGCTTCTCATGTCACTTGCGTAAATTCTGTAAGAAAACTTGGATTTTCAATAATTCCTTATTGGTCCCTTTTTCCCTCAGAGGCCTAGTCAGAACTCAGCAACTTACTTCTGCCACTTAAAATGGTGTCATAACCAGTGGCATAGTGAGGGTGAGAGGTACCTTTTTAACTTTCCTGGCTGCAAGCAGCATCACAAACTTGCTGCCTGCGTCAGCTCTCCCTCTTGACGTCACTTCCTAGGCGTGGGAGCTGATTGGAGTTGCTGCTCGCGCCAGCGAAGAACTAGAAGTAGGTTGGGGAGGGACGTGAAGGTGCGTGCGTGGCAAGGGAAGGAGTGGCAAGGAGAGGCGGAGAGGAGGGCGGATGCCGGCATCTCCACCAAGATGGCGCCCGGGGCGAACTGCCCCCTCCTTTCTACTTCACTGATCATAATGCAGTCTCCTAGATGTGCATCTCTATCTTTTATACCTTGAAATACGATTCTCTCACATTGGAATGCAACTGGAAACCTAGGGCTAGATTCACTAAGCAAACCGATCGGTTTGCAACCCGATTTTCCTCCACTAACCTCTGTGCCAATCCGATTCTGAACCGTGCATGAAAATGAGGGGAAATGGCATGCAAAGTAGGCAGGGATGCGATTCACTAAACAAATCTGGGACACCGACTGGTCTGGCCCAGTGGCGTACCTAGCATATGTGACACCCGGGCCCATCATTTTTTGACACCCCCCATCTGTATGAAAAACATGATTTTTAGTAACAATCCACATGTTGCACAAGAGTGTACTTAGGAAAAAGCAGCATCTTACATACTGCAGTGAGCAGTACAACATCAATACACCCATTGTAAAACTAAACAAGCCAGACTAGTACAGATTAATCCTACACAGTCAATCCTAACAGAAAACCATGTCTTTTCGAACACACAGAACACAGAAAACACTTTCACCTAGTATGGTATATGTAATCACAAACTAACCCCTCCCCCTTTTACAAAACTGTAGTGTGGTTTTTAGCCATGGTGGTAACAGCTCAGATGCCAAAGTTAAAAAACGCTCTACAGTTTTGTAACTGGGGAAATAGAATAAAAACACGTAGACAAAGGTTAAACTGAAGCACCAAGAAGTTGGACTCTGCATACAGTGCTACACCACAGAAACAGCGATGCATGTACCATAAAGCAAAAATAAATAAATAAATATAATTTTTTTTTCTACCTTGTCTTCTCTGGTTTCTGCTTTCCTCATCTTCTTGTAACTCTCTTCCTTTCATCCACTGTCTACCCTCTCTCTTCCCCTTCTATATGGCATCTTCTCTCCTTCTATTCCCCTTCAAGAAACTTTATGCCTCCCCCTTTCATCTCTCCCTTCACCCCCATTGGTCTGGCATCCATCTTCTTCCTTTCCCTCCTCCAATGGTCTGGCATCTCTCTTCTCTCCTTCCCTCTCCCATACCCCCATGGTCTGGCATTTCACTCTCTCCTCTCCCTTCCCCCCCACTTCCATCAGCATCTATCCCCTTTCTTTCCCTCCAACCCAATTTCATGCAGTATCCTTCCCCCTTATGTCTCTTTCTCCTTTCCCTGCACACCAATTCCATCAGCATCTGCCCCCTTTCTCTCCATTCCATACCACCCTGCTATGCTCCTTTCTCTCTCCATCCAAATCAGCTAGGTCCTGTGATGACTACATCTGCTGCCTCTGTTCCGGAATAGGTAAGTGACGTCGGAGGGGGTGGGCTAGCAGATGCAGGGAGTTGCAGCAAGGTCCTGTGATGACTGCGGTTGCCGGTCCACCCCCTCTGACATCACTTACCTCTTCCGGAGCAGAGGCGGTAGACGCAGTGGTCGCGGGACCTTCCTGCACTTCCTGCCGTACTTATTCAAGAGCAGAGTCGGCAGCCGCGCTGAGGTGCCGTTTAGAGCAGCGCGGAAGGTTCCGGACCCGGCCGGCTGTGCACCTCCTTGGAGCGTGCACCCGGGGTGGGCAACTCCGGTCCTCGAGGGCCGGAATTCAATCGGGTTTTCAGGATTTCCCCAATGAATATGCATTGAAAGCAGTACATGCAAATAGATCTCATGCATATTCATTGGGGAAATCCTGAAAACCCAATTGGATTCCTGCCCTCGAGGACCGGAGATGCCCATGTCTGCCCTAGAACCTGCTCCCAACTCTATATTTAGATAACAATTTTATGTAGGAAATGACTTGATAACAAAAGAGTGAAATTCAATGGCATGGCCTAATAACATTAAACTCAATATACACAGCTGGACTTCAAAAGCTATTTAGTTCCTTTTTTTGCTGCCTCACAGAGTCACGCTTATTAATTGCAATAGGGTTTTTTGCATACATATGGCATTTAATTAGTGAATGTGTACCTTTTCTAAAGTATGTGTGTGGAAGAAGCTTGCACTGCTGCTAATGTGGAAATTTAATAGAATATGTGATATTTCATGGCTGTCAATCTTGAACCTTTTAAGAAGCACAAAATTCACTTAATACAAAACATCTAACTGTGTCTTATCTGCCTATCTTAAGGGCTGAAGATTCTCTCTTAGAAGCTATTAAGTACTAGCCGGTTACAGTAACCTCTTCAATTGACCAGTAGTTCAACTGCTTAAATTATAACTGAATGGATTTTTTTTTTTCCTTTTCTTCACATTGCTTTGTGCAGGCTAGAAGCTTAGATTTTGCTTTGGCATTTGATAAAATAAGGTTTCATCATTCACCACCCAGAGAGAGAGAGAGAGACAGTGACAGAGAGACATAAAATGAAAGACTTTTATAGGGAACAACTGATGACTGCTTCATGAAAATTTTTTTTTGGGGGGAAGACAGTTTTAGCTTTATTACTAGTTCTCAGTGGAATGCAGAGTTTGGTGCAAGGATTAATAATGGTGGCAGAACCACTTGGCAATAGTGATCACAATGCAATCATATTTAAGATAATGTTATGCTATGTTAATCAGGTTTTCTATTCCACTTTTACCTATTCAGTTCAAGGTCAGATTACATTACAAGAGGTTGGGTCAGTGACCCAGGAAGTTATAATGGACTGGCTCCGCATAAATAAACTTTCCCTCAACATCAATAAATCCTGTGGTATACTTTTCCCAATCAGGAACAATGATATGATAAATGGACAAATCTTTATTAAATCTTGCCCGGTAAAAATGGAATCAAAAATAAAATTGCTTGGAGTTACTCTAGACAAAGATTTAACCTTCCATGACCAGATAAGCTCCATCGTAAAAATCTGTTTCCACAAACTTCGGCTCATTCATTCTTTAACCACAGTTCTTGAAACTGATGCTATCACAAACCCTCATTCACTCACTGATCATTTCTCATTTAGATTTCTGCAGCTCCCTATACAATGGAATTACTCAAAAAGAATTACGTTGTCTGCAGCTCATTCAAAATACGGCAATCAAACTTATCTATAAGGTTGGGAAATATGATCATGTTACTCCTCTTCTGCGAGAAGCTCACTGGCTACCCATCACCCACCGCATCACCTATAAAACTTTAATGCTGGTCTTTAAAATCAAACTTTCACGTCTCCCATTTTGCCCTCCCTGGACCCTTAGATCGGCTGATCAGAATCTGACCATACCTTTCATCAAAGAATTCTACTACACTAGAAAAACTAACTTTTCCGTTGTAGCTCCAACTTTATGGAACGCCATGCCACCTCAACGCCACCTCAACTCCGCCTCGAAAATTCAATCGACAAATTCAAGACTAAACTAAAAACATTCTTATTCCAAGACGCATACCATAGCGTCTAAATATTTCCTTTCCAACAGTCTGCAAAATAAACACAAATCGCTTTTAAGAAGCGATCCCTATTCCTGGTGTTTTATCCTCCCCCCTCTTCCCTTTTATTAATTTGTTTTGAATGATACAATTATTAACTTTCCCCTCCCCCTTTAGCTCATGTTCATATTTATAATTTGTCTATTTAATGTTCATATTCCCTCCCTACAAAAATTTATTTTAACCTTTTATTTTTACCATTGTAAACTGACCAGGTTCATGTCGATGGCCGGTATATTAAAATTAATTAAATATGAAACTTAAACTTGAAACTCTTATGGAATCAGTTTAGCTACCACATTAAAGTTCTGAGAATCTTCCCCTATCTGGTTAGTGCCACATGGTCAAGGGAATCTGGGTGGAGCCAGGAGTTCGGCAAGCTCTAGTGATATTCAGGGGCAGTACCTGGATTGCTACTCAGTTAACTTAGGACAGCAAAAGACCTTCTAAATTAACTGGCTAGTTATCTGCAGTACTAGGGTAACTCCAAGCAGGCTGCTCACTCCTGCCCCTTACAGAAGCCCTCTCACTCCTGCCCCTTGCGGCTGCCTTAAGAAAATGGCTGCCACAACCTCAGAGACAGTTCCCAGATAGAGACTGGCACTGAGTACCCAGGCCTAATTCAGCTGGCAGCAGTCAGTGTTTAAAGAAATGCTAACTGCTGCTTGGCAGTGGCTAAATATTGCCACCTTTTTAAAATTCTATCTCTGTCTTTGCCCATGTTGGTTCTTTTCTGTCTCTCCCTTTCTCTGCATTCCTTGTTACTAATCTCTCTTAGTCCTTCCCTCCTTTTTTACCTCTTTCTGATCTGAAAACAGGGGGAATAAGGATACTAAATTAAAAGAGGAAAGAAATGAAAATGTTTCCCCCCTAGTGACAGCCTTCCTATTAACTACCTGTAAGCAGAGCAAATGAAGCTCTCAGTCACAAATAGGGCTTTTAATATTTCTCCAAGCTCTGAAACAACCATTACCCTCTCTTTAGAACAATTAACTCTTACCTCCATTAAAGATATCCAACTAATTTCACTGCTCGGAGGGTGGGAATAGAAATGATGTGACCATTTTTCAAGTTGTTCTGTAGAAGCTGCAGAGGTTCTCTGCATAGCCTGTGGTTAAAACCTGTTTTATTCTGATTTCAGAAACTAACCACGGCCGGTCTTTCAATTTGAGGAATTAATATGCTGCGGTTAAGGCTGCTCTAGGTATTGCATACAAGGTACTGTAATTATACAATTGAAATAAAATTCTCATACTGGAAGAATGTTTCCCTTTATTCCTTTTGAACTGCAATTTAACCTGTGGCCCATAGGCAGCGGAATGCTTTTTTTTTGGGGGGCCCCGCAAGCTCTGCCCCAGACCCCGCCCCTATAATAGTACTAATTATAATACCATTTTTTTCCATTCATTTTTCATATATACACACAATATAATCTTATTAACAATACATAATGGTTAACCACAAAATTAAACTATGGAAAACACACTGTATGTTTCTCAACATTCATTCCTACCAGAACACCTGGCCTTGGTCACACATGCAGGACATAGATAACCCCTATGCAAATGCAGGACCAGAAACTAAAAGTACAGTACAACCCCCAGAGAAATAGAAACAAATGCATTTCTTCCTGAACAGTACTACATATAGACAGCAGATGTAATTTCTCACAATTCAATCACTAAATTGAAAATAAAATCATTTCCCCTACCTTTGTTGCCTGTTGGTTTTGGTTTTCAAACCATCTTTGTCTTTCTTTGGCTGCATTTCCTTTTGTCTGTGCTCTTAACTGTGTATCCAGGGCACCTTATCCATTTGCTGTTTTTCTCTCCTTCACTTTCTGCCATACATCCGTCTTTACAATTAACTTTTAACATTCAACTTTCTTCCATTTTTCTGCTTTCTTCTCAAAATCTACTTTTCCATGCCTTCCCTTCCCATCTCTCCATGTGTACTATCTCCTCCTTCTTTCTTCTCCTCTACTCCCATCTATCCATAAGAAGCATTTCTTCTTATCTCTTCCCTGCTGCACCCATTACTGTGCACCATCTCCTCCCTCTACCTCCCCTTCCCCTCCATCCCTATGAACCATCTCATCCCTCTCCCATGGTCAGACACCTCTGTCTTCCCTCTGCCCCCTTCATATGGTCTGGCATCTTTCTCCTCTCCTTCTCATAGCCTGGAATCTCTCTCCATGGTCTGGCATCTTTCTCTCCTTCCCTTCCTCTTCCCAAGGTCTAACATCTCTCTCTTCTCTTTATTGCAGTCTGGCATCTCTCTCTCTCTCTCCCCTCCTTCCCTTCCATTCTGTGGTATGGTATCTCTCTCTCCTTCCCATTCTACTGGTCTGACATCTTTCCTTCTTTGGGTCATCTCTCCTCTCTCCCAGTGTAATATTTTCCCTCCCTCCTCTCCACCATTATCACATCCAATAATTCTCTCTCTCTCTTCCTTTCCCCATATACATTATTTATTTCCCTCTCACGCCACACACCTATGTCCAACAACTCTCCATTCCTTTTCCTTCCCCCACTGGCAGCATTTCTTTCTCTCCCTTCCCACTACTTTACCTGTGCATCATCTTTCTTTTCCTCCTTTCCTACCTCCCTGCCCCTCCCCTGCATTTGTCCTTCACAACCCTCTCCCAGTATGTGCAGTATCTGTCTTCCCAACCCCCTGAGCATCTGTCCTCCATGCCTTCCCAATTCCCTACCCCCTCAGCTTACCTACCTACCTACCCACTCAGCCTTTCCCTGTCAGGCTCTGCACCCAGCCCCCTTCCATCCCTTCCCCCCCTGTCAGGCACTGCACCCAGCCCCTTCCCTCCACTCCCCCCTTGCCAGGCACTACACCCAGCCCCCTTCCCTCTCCCCCCCTCTCTGTCAATCACTGCACCCAGCCCCTTTCCCTCCCTCCCCTATCAGGCTCTTCACCTGCAGAATTGGGTTTCTCAACGAGTACTGCCCCAGCCTCCTTCCCTCCCAACCCCTGTCAGGTTCTGTCTTCACTCGCGGAAAAGCGTTTCTTCTAACGCTGAGCTGCAAAGAGAAGGAGCACACTTTGGTGCATCTGCTTGGTGCTGAAGGCCTTCTTGATTGGCTCCCATGATTTATCATGAGAATTAGTGGGAGCCAATCAAGAAGCCGCTCAGCGCCGAGCAGGTGTGCCAAAACGCGTTCCTGCTTTTTGCAGCTCAGCGGCAGAAGAAACGCTTTTCCGTGAGAGAAGACAGAGCCTGATGATTTGGGAGGGAAGGGGGCTGGGGCTGGGGCTGGGGCAGTGCTCATTCATAAACCCGATTCCATGGGTGAACAGCCTGACAGGGGGGAGGGGGGCTGGGGCAGTGCCAACTTGGGGGGAGGCCATGGCCCCTGTGGCCTCCCCCATTCCGACACCTATGCTGTGGCCTAAGAGGGACTCAAGGGATAGACATGGAAGTACAAAGCCTGTTTCCACTAGCACTGAGTGGCTCAGAGGGATGAGTGTGAGGATAAAAGCCTTTGTTATTAGCACTGGATGAACTGGAGGAATAAGCACAGGGATACAGAGCCCCTAGAAGTCAGCGGCGTAGGGGACAGGCAGAGCGATACACCTGTAGGCTTCTAGTTCAAATTTGACTTTGGTTGGTAGTTACTGACTGGAAGTTATTAGCATTGGAAACCCAGTCAATAACCTACTGAAACAAGTATCAGACTTCAGTATAGATTCCAGTGGGGAGCTATCCATAGCACTTTGGGCACTGTAAACACCATCACAGTTCTGGCACTGGTTGAGGTCTCTCAGTTTATAGTTTTACATTAATCTTGTGTAACTGGTTGCGAGTGGTGGTAGTGGGTGTCAAATTCCATTTGTGATTACTGTGGTTATTAGAAATATAGTCAAGTAGATGGTGTAGTGGATTATACTTTAGGGGAGGGAAATGGCAACATCAGAACTTAACTATACATAACAATTATCTTGCCTAGATAAGGGGCCTTTGTGAACCCAGGGAAATAGTCTATAGGAGAGGTTTTCAACCAAGTTCTCGGGGTACATCTAGCCAGCCAGGTTTTCAGGATCTCCCACTGGGTTGCTTCCCTGTGCTACAGCAACAGGAAAGGCCTTCTTAAAGGGTCATTTCCTGTTGCTGCTAATCCCACAGCAGCAGGTAAATGACCTTTTATGAAGGCCTTTCCTCTTCCACAGTAAGAAGGTATCTGCAACTAATGTGTCATTTCAAACTACTTCAGCTGGTAAGGCGAATCCTATAATTATTGCTTTTTCTTCATATCCTTCCTCTTTGAGAGCTCTGCAAATTGTTGGCCTTATTACCATCTCGCTGGGAAACTTGTCCAGCTCTGCCCTCTTCTTTCATGGAAACTGTAATCCTGCTGGTCCCTTCCTGAAATGTTATTTGCTTCCTGGTTACACTCTCTTGTCTCTCTTCTCCTTGGCCTTTCTTCCACCTTAGATGTTTCTCCACAGATGTGACATTTTCTCTTGCTGGTAAACTGGAACTCGTCTTACTCTAGTCCCTTTTCTACAGGATTTCTTCTCCATCTGCTAAAAAATATATTTCTATATATTTCTATTTATTATCTCAGTATCTTACACAACTTTTCTCCTCCCATCGTACTCCTGTGTTTTTCCTCCTTTTGCACATCACCCTTTTCCTTTCCTTCTTTCTTATTCCTTGAACATCCTTCCTTTCTCTCTCCGTCCTATCACATTTTAGGCTTATAGAATTAGAATTTCAGTGACCACTTCTTTTCCCTTTTTTCTATCATCTCCCTTCTTGTCCATTCACTCACTTTATTCTCCATTTCCTTCATTCTTCACCTTGGTTCCCTTTGCACCCATTCTTTCTCCTTTCTTGCTCTTTTCTCCACTATGAAGGGGGACACAAGACCAAGAGTAACATCTTTTCCCATTTCCCCTGTGCTCCAATAGTTTCCCTCCCCCCTGTTTATTTCTTTGGCTCCAGGTATTGAGGGAGGCCAGAGGTGGCTTCTTGTAGTCCTTTCCCCCTCTATCTGACACAGCATCTGCCTCTTACATTTTGTTATGCTTATTATCCTCCATTCTGTTCCTCTCACCCTCACTTCTTTTCAACTATCCATATCTTTCATTGAATTCCATGGTCTCCTCACTTTTGCAGTCCATTATTCTTCTCAAAGACTCATTCAGTTACATTTCTTTCCTATCTGAATCCTCTGATTTTTCTCATTCACATCCTTCAACCATCTTCCTGTTCAAGATGACAGGTGTGGGAGCTGCTGATCTGCTCCTCACCGTGTTCTATGATAGCAGATGTTACCAGAATTTGCCATCTGCTGCGGAAGAGGTGTGTGGCTTCAGCCACCTCTCATTCCTACCTCTGCAACTTTTAATTCATTGCCCAGTTCCTTATATCATTTTTAATCTTTCACCCTTTACAGTCAATAGTTTGTCATTTTTCTAACATCTAAAATTGCACCAAAGGCCTTTATTAGGTATTTCACAAGTTAGAAATTACACCCAATTGACTGATGCCTTCATTCACATTCTATTGCAAGGTACTCAGTGATAGCTTTATTATTATTATTAGTTATTGTTGTGAATGAATAGAAATCATGGGCTCTCACTTACCTTCAGTCATTCTTTTGTGTTTGTCCCTGGTCATAATCCCTAGGACCAGACAACATCCTCTTTTTGGAAGGCCAAGTTCTAAAAAGAATGAGAAACAAAAAATAAATAAGTACACATACCCTCTTTCTTGTGAGTTTTCTTGATAAAGTTTTGGACTTTTACGAGATTTTTTGACAACGATCAGTCCATCAGCTGTCCTTGAGTCACTATTGACAAGGTGTGAGCTAAATCAACAAGAATGTTGTTAGTTACATTGAGGTAGATACTTAAACCTCAGTTAAAGCACCTGTACAGGGCTATTTCGGAATATTCAGTGGCATTTAACTGGATAATGCTGAAACCAGCTATGTTGAGGGTGGTCCGGGAGCAGAGCCGGAATGAAATCAATACTTATCTGGTTAAATGTCATTATTCAGCACTTAATCGGATAAGTTAACTGGACAACACTGGACTGCATAAAACACTGTCTGGTTTAACTTATCTGCTTAAGCGCTAAATATCCACTTATCTGGATATTCAGTGCCAGTGCCTGGATATGGACAAAGTTCCGGGTTTTGAAAAGCCGTCTGGAGCCCCCGGACATGTCCTCAAAAGGAAGATATGTCCGGGGAAATCCGGACGTCTGGTAACCGTATACCTGGCCAAATAGTACTGAATATTGGGCGGACCATGTCGTAACAGCAGCCCATGTTGATAACTTCTCCCTATAAAGGAACCGGTTTCATTATAGAATACTACCATGGTGTTGGCATGCCTAACATTTAGGCACCTGCAATTACACTAGCTATGGACCTAGCATAAGTGCTGGTGTATAAATGTGTAAGGGGTATGCAGAATTTATCACACTCTAGAATTTATCGATAGATTACTCATCCCTTATACCCCCTCCAGAACTCTTCAGTAACTGCTCCCCCAATTATGGAACTCTATGCCAACTGAAGTGGCACTCAAGGGGGCGCTATGGAGTGGATAATGAATAAGATGTGTTTGTGGAGTATTTTGTGGAGTTTTTTCTACAAAAATGCCTGCTTTTCGCATGGTTCTGGGTAACTCTAGTTAGATAAAAGCATATGTGTTAGTTAAGGCCAAGCCCAATAGAAGCGTATGAAAAGTTGGTGATTAAAAATCTGAATATGGATGTAGCCAAGGCCAGAAAAACACACTATAGATTAATATTAAGGAAAAGCATAATAATATTCTTTTTATGTACTTCGCTATTAAGCCAAATCGTAGAGGAAATCAGGATATACATGATACATAGAAAGATATTAAGAACTCCATCTTGAGGTAGTGACTCCAATTTGTGTTAGTGATTTTCTCTTTGTCTTTGTTCATTTCCCGCCTTGAGCTTCATGGGCAAATTGATAACAGATGTGCTTAGGCCGGTTAGGAAGAGCATATTAGACTCCATATTCCAAACTGAGATATAACATGTATTAAGTATGAATGTAATATATTGTGTTGTATGTGAATGGGGCCCCAAATGAATGATGGATGCTATGAAAGCTATGTGAAAGAATGGTGTGTACTTAATTTCCAATATTTTATATATTTGAAACTTAAAAGGAGCCTGGGAGGCAACATCTGGGAATAGTTAGAGTCAGAAACACTGAACCAGTTTTTCAGAGCAGGGGGGAACAGCCCCTCCTTTTTTTCTGTGCTAACAGGGACATGAACTTTTCAACATCTGAACAATTGAAGGCAAATGCAGGCTCTCTTGAAACAAATAAGTTGGTTTAGATTTAAAGTTTTCTTTGGCTATGTTATAAAATGGTTATGTATATTCAGAAATGAATGTAAACAAAAATATGATTTCTGAAACTTTTATTTCATGTTAAAAGGAAGTTCTTTGTTCAAACTTAAGGACAGCCTCTGTTAATGGATTGGCTGACAAGTAATGATGTCATGCAGGACAAAAGTTACATATTGGGGAGCGACGAATTATCCAGTTGAAATCTTTGTCAGAAAGCCAGCGTTTGGCAGCTGTAAAGACCTCCCAGATGACACAACCAATCTTTTGAGGATCATTAAGGCAATTAATAAACAGAAATAATTATTATAATAAAACTTGCGTCATGTGTCATTTTCCATGTACTTTTTACACACCTAGAGCGAAAGCTAGCAGCTTAATTACTGCTGCTTAAAAGTGCGCTTGTGTCCAATTACCCTGCTCACAACCCACTTCCGGGAGGAGTCCACGCTAGATCGATTTCAAGTGAATTTAAAGACCTTCTTATTCAAAAACGCCTTCAATTTATAGGGGAGTCGGGAGAACCATACTTCTGATTGCCAATTTTTGGGCAGGCTATGGCCCCTGTGGCCTCCCCTGTTCTGATGCCTATGTTATAAAATGGCCTTACAGAGGTCTAATTGAAAGAGTAGCTTGTTAAAGCAGCCCCCATAGAGATACAAAGGTTGCCAATTCAAGTCCAACAGCAGCTTTTTGTCATTTTTGCTTTTAATTGTGAGCTCCTTAGACAAGAAAATATCTATAAATTGGTTAATGTTTATTTGATAATATTTCATTTGAACCCCCCCCCCCCTTTTTACTAAGCCATGGTAGAGGTTTCTACTGCATCCCAGAGCACTAAATGCTCCAACACTGCTCTGACGCTCATGGAATTCTTATGAATGTCAGAGCATTTAGCACTCCGGGCCGCGGTTAAAACCTCTACTGCAGCTTAGTAAAAGAGGGCCTTAGATTTGTTGTGTGAATGGCTCTATCCTATGATTACTGGCAGTGGCATAGCGTGAGGTGTTCAGGGTGGTGGCGCCCCTCCCTCTTCTCTGCCCCTACCTCCACACATTCCTTCCCTGCCCCCTCCTGCTGCACACGTGCTGCTTCCCTTCCCTGTACCTCTGTAACATTTCTGGCGCGAGCAGCAACCCCCCAATCTGCTGCCACGCTAGCATCAGCTCTTCCTCTGATGTCAGTTCCTAGGCATGGGTCCAGGAAGTGATGTCAGAGGTAGAGCCGATGCTGGCATAACAGCAAGCTGGGAGTTGCTGCTCACGTCAGGATCGTTACAGAGGTATGGGGGTAGGAAAGACACACGGCAGCGGAGGGGGGGGAGGAGGGCAGAGAGGACAGGTGCCTGCGCCCTCACTAAGACGAACCCAGGGTGAACCGCCCTCCTCCCCACCCCCCTAACTACGTCACTGATTACCGGTGTTCCTTTCCTAATGATGTGATTGGTTTTATTTGTAATCCACTGTGTCTTACTTGTTAGCTAAAGTGGTAAATCAAGTAGCAATAAATGTAATAGTTGTATAGACATGGAGACTAAACCCCTCTTTTACAAAGGTGCGCTAAACTTTGTAGCACACGCTAAATATTATCGCATGCTAAAGGCTAACGCGTGTATGTTATCCTATGGACGATTAGTGGTTAGTGCATGTGTTGATTCAGCATGCACTAAATCCGAACTAAAACGCTTAGTGCAGCTTTGTAAAAGAGGAACTAAGTCAAAAACATAAATGTAGGAAAAATATATACACTCCTTCTAATGAGGAAGCATGAAATAAATCAAAATAATAAAAAACATCACACTAACATCAGAAATAGAAAATATTTTTAACTAGTATACTTGATTTTTACAAAGGAAGGTAGTGCTCAGAGACATGGAGGAAAAAGGGGAACAAATTCCCCCAAAAACCTCAACACCCAATCATTGCAGCACTTTCCAATTTACAAAAGATGGTATCTTTTAGTGTACCATAATGAAATAAAGTTGAAAAAACTTATCTTTGGTTATGATTCTTTGGCCTCGACGTGCCACGTTTCAAATCTTCATCAGGAAGCCAAATGGAAAAGATTAATAAGACAAAAAATCTCACATACAGGGTGTCAGTCTCTCAAGAGCTTTACAAAACAGGCTTTAAAGAAAAACTTCTCCTTACTGTTTGCAGCCAAACCAACGATAAGTTTTTTCAACTTTATTTCATTACAGTACACTAAAAGATACCATATGTTGTGAATTGGAAAGTACTGCAATGATTGGGTGGTGAGGTTTTTTGGGGAATTTGTTCCCCTTTTCCCTCCATGTCTCTGAGCCCTACCTTCCTTTGTAAAAATCAAGTATACTAGTTAAAAATATTTTCTATTTCTGATGTTAGCGTGTTGTTTTTTATTATTATTATTTAGACATGAAGACTGCCTGCCCGTTCCTAATATGATGTAGTTAGAAGATACATCAAGATCCTTTTTGAATGCAGGTCACTGATGAAAATGGTTACTTTGATATATGGTCATTATTTGGATACCAGAAAAATATGCTCACATGCAGTCTAAAAATCGATAACTTGCTCTGGGCATTCATTGCTCATGAAGCTTTGACACAGTTGAGTCTCTGTGGCCTTGGGACCCATAGCAGTGCTTGTCATGAATTACTAGAGAAAAAGAGACATCGAATCCCTCTGCGTAACAGAGATGTGGAATGATTAACAACTAGTGCCTCTTCAGTTATAGTAACAACATTTGAAAATGATTGGGGGTGCCAGACACAATACACCCTACCTCCAGTCCCTTATATTTTCTTACTTAAGTAACGTGTATACGCCTTTGTCCGTCATATTTAGATTGTAAGCTCTTTCAAGCAAGGACCGTCTCTTCAGTGTTTATTGTATAGCATTGCATGCAATCAGTAGCGCTTGATAATAAATAGTAAAAGCAGTATTAGTAGTAATACAAACTACTTCTCTCCAGACACAATGAAGGAACTTGATCAATATTGGAGGGGTGCTCGGCACCCACAGAGCTGGCTCCTATACCTTAATTGGCCATCTGGGGTTCTGGTGGTAGCGAACAGTGCTGCCGCAATTTTCGATTGTACTCCGCTTGGATCTGTTGCTAGCTTAAGCGGAATTTTACATTGAAATAAGCATAAACAAACATGATGTCAGGAAAGGATCGTCAGGACGTTGTTCCGCTTGGGGAGGCGAGAACATGTGTCCGATTGGTATGTTACGCTATATTGGCTTAAATTGAAATACAGGATTTGTTATAAGGTGCTGCCATTGGTCTAGCTCTGTGTTCGTAATTTTGCACCAAAGTGCTTGATGGAGAGCATTTTACCACCTGTGCCACCTCGAGAGTTGCGTTCCGTTGATCGTGCGGAATTATATATTCTAACTGTTAAAGAGTTGAAGCTATAGGTTTCCTATGACAATATTTTTTCATGCCTGGCTTCCGTTATCTAAACATCAGCAGAGCAATTTACAACATTTTAAAAAACTGTTGAAACGCCTTCTTTGCAAAATGAAGTATGGATTCTGAATTATGGTTTTTTTTATATTACATGAAAGAGCGCTGGTCTCCTGCTCTGGAGTTTCTGGTCCTATGTAGACAGTATTGTGAGAGGTAGGTTCGGTTTTTTGTGCAGACAGGGAACCTCATATAATGGTAAAGTGAAGCTGAGCAGTAAAGCTGCCCACTCTGCATCATCTGGGATTTTGAAGACTTTGATGTTATGTACCTTCCTGAGTGGTGCCATCGCAGCAGGTGGGAGCTAAACCGTCCGTGTGGTCGAAAGTGAACGTGAGAGATACCAAATGAGAATGAGTCAGATGCAGAGGATGCAAAAGCTGAAGGGAAAAGAGAAGGAACAGGAAAACGGCAACTAAGGTGAAACCGCAGACCAAGTCAATTAAAGTGTAATTCTGCATCTGCTTAAAAATAAACTAAAATTTGAGTACTGTGAAAAAACAGAAGAAAGAGCGCTGGTTGCTAAAATTAGGGCTCCTTTTACTAAGATGCGTTAGGGCCTTAACGCGCAGAATAGTGCGCGCTAGACCTTAACGCCAGCATTGAGCTGGCGTTATTCTAGAAGCATATCGCATGGTGTAATGTGCGGTAATTTCGTGCGTGCGCTAAAAACTCTAGCGCACCTTAGTAAAAGGAGCCCCTAGTTTTACTGTCTGTATTTGTTTGCCATTGATTGTGAATGTATTTGTTGAGACCCGCTTTGGGAAAGGCGGGATACAAATAAGAAAACCATAAACTATAATGGCAACATCCCTGCATCTTCAACCATACCTAGAGCCTTTTAAATCAGAACAATACTTTTCACTTCAATGATGCATATCGGTGACTAGCTTAATTATCGTATTTTTCGCTTCATAAGATGCACTTTTTCCCACCCACAATTGGGTGGAAATTTCAGTACGTCTTATGAAGCGAAGGTAACTTTAAACAAACACCCCCACCCACCCCGTCGTACTTTTTTAAAATGTCCCACTTGTTGGGGGTATGCGGGCTGACTGCTGCCCGCCCCTGCTCCCCACCTGCCTGCCTGTCGCCTCCGCTCCTGCTTGCCGCTGCTGCTCCCTGCTCGCCACCACTGCAGGAAGGGAAGGGCCAGCGTGCAGCGATTGTACATCACCGGCCCACAAGTCTTCCCCCGATGTCAGTTCAGACATCGGGGGAAGACTTGTGGGCCGGCGACTTGCAATTGCTGCACACTGCCCCTTCCCTTCCTGGAGTTGCGGCGCAGCAGCGGACTGGAGGCAGAGGAGGAGGAATTGGCGGTGGGTAGGTAGGCTTTGGTGCAGCAGGGAGGACGAAGGACAAAGGCTGGAAGGCAGTGAGGGGTAAGGGGCACAAACTCGGGACATGGGAGGGAGGGAGAATGAAGAACAAAAGCTGGAAGGCAGTGAGATGGAGGGAGCACGAACTTGGAATATGGAAAGGAGGGAATAGAAAGGGACAATTGTTGGGCCTGAGTGAAGAAAGGAAGGAAGGAAGAAAGAAAGGAAGGGAGGAGACTCATGAAATCACCAGACAACAAAGGTAGGAACAATGATTTTATTTTCAATTTAGTGATCAAAATGTGTATATATGAAAAATGAAAGGAACAGCCTGGCAAAGAGTGTGGGGTTGAGTGCAGAGCCTGGCAGGGAGTGAGGGGGGCTGGGTGCAGAGCCTGATATTAATTAGTACACAATTTGGTTCAGAATATTTTTGTTCTTGTTTTCCTACTCTAAATCTAAGGTGTGTCTTATGGTCCGGTGCTTCTTATGGAGCGAAAAATACGGTACTTTCTCTCCCTGTATAGACATTTCTCTCTTTCTCACTATTATATATTATGCATAAACATCCATCACCTTCTCTATACTATATAGATCTTCCTCTTCCTTTCACTCTTCACTTTCACACTAATCTATAAAAGATACAAAGCTATCCTTATGTTTTTACTGTAAATAAACTTGGAAACATTAATTTCTCAATATCCATGAATAATCTGCATCTATGTGCATATGCACATCCTGCTTTGATAAATGAAGAATACTATGGAAAAGTCAAAAAAGGCTTTGGTTCCAAATTTCAGTACTGTCTTTAGGGTGGTTTTAGATACTGATGGATTCAAAGCAAAATGCAACTGGTTGAAGAAATTGCCATAATGTAATAGCATCAGAAAGCAACGGCAGGTAGCACTGACTCCTATTATCAGAATAATATGAGACAATGGGTCATGTTTTATCTGCATAATCACATTGCTGGGCTTCAAGAGTGTGCTGGAATGGCCAACTAAAGCACCCTTTCTCCAGTCTTCACACTGCATATTACACAATAATATGAATGACACTTGAAAATGCCATAGCTGCAATACAGCCAAATCAGAAGATTGATCAACCACTAAGGCTAAAGGCTGGAGAGCAAAAGAGTAATAAATGTTTATGAACTATATTTATAATTTCATAGGACTGAGCCTACCAGGGATTATTATAAATGTTTTAATAGCCCAATAATAACTGTTTAATAATTTTCTGTGTGCAGTGGCTATTTGTAAAGGTATTAGAAACCTATAAACTTTATGTCCATGAAAAGCTGCACATCCAGGCTCAGCACTTACTTAACTTTGACTTAATTATATCATGGCTGTGTTATTCTTTTCTTCCCATACTTATTAAATATCAATTAGTTGCTTTTAACTATTGATTTGTGTTTAATTAGCTTTACTGCTATCTGCCAATTAAAGTCTTACAAGAGAGGCAGAAAGAGCTGGTCTTTTGGATTTTTAAAAATCAAAAGTGTTTTTAAAACAATGCATAGCTGCTTTGCACCTAAATTAAAATTATTATTCTTTTTCTTTTGTGTGTGCATTTTTTTTTTTTTTTGCATTGTTTGCCAGTGTTTTGTTTACTGTGAGGTCTTTTTACTAGCCATTTCAGCACGCACTAAACGCTAACATATCCATTATAGTCTATGGATGCATTAGCGTTTAGTGCACGCTAAAACAGCTAGCACACCTTAGTAAAAGGACCCTTAAATTTCTGTGATGGCTTCTTATTCTTACTAGACTAATGCGTTCCTTTTAGTAAGCTGTAATAAAACATAGAAACATGTTGGCACATGAAGGCCAATTGGCCCATCCAGTCTGTCCATCCGCAGCATCGACTATTTCCTCCTCTCCCTAAGAGATCCCATGTACCTGTCCCATGTTTTCTTGAATTCAGACACAGCCTTTGTCTCTACCGCCTCTACCGGGCAGGGCAGGATTAACTAATAGGTCAAGTAGGCACGTACCTAGGGCCCGAAATTGTCAGGGAGGCCTGATGAAGGAGGCCATCAACATTGTTTTTCCAAAACGGCAACGGGTCCCTCCAACATCGATCGGCAACGCGGCCCCCCCCCCCCCCGATCGGCAATGCGGGCCCCACCCCAATCGGCAACGCAGCTCCCCCCCCTCGACAGAAAGTAAGATAAGCAAGCAACGCGGGTAAGAAATGCAACAGGAACTGTAATTGTGCAAGCAGTGTTGCTTGCCCAAAGCTTCCCTCTGACGCAGCTTCCTGTTTCCAGCTGGGTGCATGGTGGGGCGGGGGCAGGGGGCCCAGTGTACTTGTGTGCCTAGGGGCCTTCGACAAATTAATCCTGCCCTGATACTGGGAGACTATTCTATGCATATATCACCCTTTCTGTAAAAAAGTATTTCCTTAGATTACTCCTAAGCCTATCACCTCTTAATTTCATCCTTATTCTGGAGCTTCCTTTCAGATGAGACTCACCTTATGAACATTTATGCCATGTAGATATTTATATGTCTCTATTATATATCCCCTTTCCTCCACAGTATACATATTGAGATCTTTAAGTCTGTCCCCATAAGCCTTATGACAAAGACCACCAACCATTTTACTACAGCCATAAAATGGCCAATTTTCTATTTTTTTGTGCTAACATCATCACGTCTCACCCGCACATGCTCGGACTCCTCCAGAGGCTACCCCAAACCTGGACACACCGCTGCATTTTAAAAAATTCATCTGGACACCCAAACAGTACCCTAAAAAGAGGATATGTTTCGGTAAATCTGGACTGCATACTTTAATTCTGCTAGTCTTTTGGCTTCTATCACCTCCATTGGACCATTATTTCAGGTACCCACAACTCTCTCAGTGGAATGTATTTCCCCACAAAGCTGGAAACCCTTATTTTGCAGAATAGCTAAGTTACCCAGTTCTAGGAAAGAGATTTTTTGGCCAGTCTTTGTTTTGAATATGCAACTCCTGGTTCTATTGTTGAGACATGTTCTGTAGAACCCATAATGCACCAGGAGAGGGTTGTCAGAAAACTAGGTCTGGCCTACAATATCTCTCCCAGATCTGGGTAACTCAGCAGCTTTGATTTTAGATGATAAGTAGTAAAAGAACCATTTTTGCTAAGGGGGGGGGGAGCTTTCAATTAGTTATGCACTTCTGAATGCTATGGGTTCCCTCTTCCTCATGTTGAGCATTGTTCAGATAATTCATTTCACACTAACACCTCCACTGCTCCTCTCAGGGGCTTCCAAACAGGATCATTTAATATGAAAGCCTGAAGACAATGGGTTAGGGGTAGGCAACACTGAGAGATCTGTTCTCTATCTCCCATATTTACACATAATGAAATACTAGGTGAAAACAGCTCTCCTCTTGCACAGCATGCACGCACACACACACGTACACACACTCGCTCGCTCCATCCCATTAAAAGTAATGCAGTGAGAATGTCCATCCCATTAATTTAAATGGGCCATTTTATCCAGAATTGCCTTGAGCACCTGCATCCTCGGAGTGGGGAGGGCGGTGATGTAAGCACTCTTTCTACTTCATTATTATTTCTCAGGGTCTCTGGCTCCAATGCCAGATAAAGCTGACATTTCCAACCAGGGAACATTGTAAAGATTTTGGGGGGAGGGAAGAAAGGAAGGTATTGTGGACTGATGAAATGGTTCTGCATTTCACAAAGCATTCTGAGTCATATGAAAATGAATTTCAGATTGTATAGGCTTATTTTTTTCACACAAAGTACATCTTTAAGAAGCAGTATAATGAAATCAATAGAAACTTTTGTGTTCAGCCAAACAAGAACAAAAAATAGCCCTACCTGCCCTTTCTTATCGTTCGTCATCCCCTATCTCAACCAGTGTGTCCCCAAGAGGTAATTGATGTGCCACACAAAATTTGGTATACACAGCAAGCTTGTGTTTCCTTTAGAACCATCAATGCCTGCAAGCTGGGGAGACCAGCAATTTTGAAAGTCAGGTTCTTGAAATCCCCATAACTGGTCCCTATTTCTGCTTCCCCACTACCCCCAATAATAACTTCTGCCACCAGCCCCAAATCATAATGCTATGGGACTGCTCTCTATAGGCTCTGCTTACTATATGGTTTCTGAGTAGCATATTTACAGGTTTTTGTGTTGCTTCACATTATCTAGCAGTGGAGTGATTTTGTGTTATTACCAAAGTGACACCAGAATTGGAATATATTTTAAAGGGGATGGTACTTGATATACCAATTTTCTGTGATTACAGTAAAAGCAATTTATATATTATATACAAGTACTTAAAACTTCACGTTAAAAACTGGTGAGCCGCTGTCACAGTTGTTATTGTAGTGATTTCAAAAAGGCAAGTCGCTCTCCAAAAAACGCACATGCAAATGAGGTTGGCAGAGGGTTGCGAAGGTTCATGAAATCTGCATGTGCCCATCGCTGGTGATAGCAATTGGAACATGCGCAGAATAAATGCACAAAAAAACAACAATATAAAATAAAACAAATCAAAGATCGGCAGGAGGGATGCCTACTCCCTCTCGTTGCAAGTCATGCAACCCCTCTCACGGCAGTGGGAGAGATGCCCACTCCTTACTGCCACCAAGCAAACACCTCCCCGACAACTCCCCTCCCATCAGCGGGTGAGATGCCCACTCTCTTTCGCCATCATGCAAATCCTTTCCTGCTACTCCTCCATGCCTCCTTGTTTATGATGGCTGACAGGAGGGATGCCTACTCCCCTCTGGCCTGCAGGCCTGCCTCTTCAAAATGGCAGCCTTCCACTCCCCAGTGATATTCTGGGATGCACTGTTGAGGGGCCTAAGGCTCTGATTGGCCCAGGTTGTTTAAGGCCCCTCCTATGGGAAAAATATGGAATGAAAAAGCTGGAAAATTGCTGGATTAAGTGTATAGCCCTTGATGGAGACTGCCTCAAGTTTGTTGGTTGGGCTGAGAACTTTTCAGGGGATCCTTGTAAATGACATCCAACAGTAGAGTGTTGGAACAGCTTTATCCTCTATAATAAAACCCTAAGCGTGCATGCGTGCTTAGGGTTTTGTGATCCCTGCCGTCGTGCTGTGTGCCTCTGTGCCGAATTCAATTTGCAGTGCGTGGGGTGGCTTGCAACAGCTTGCAGAGATTTGATCGGCGATGGCGGTTTGACTCCTGCGCAGCCGGGACGCCTCTTCTCACCCCCGGACCAGCAAACGCAACAGCCATGAGGCATTTGCTAGGCTGGCCCACTTTGATAATGTGAGGTGGGCCAGCCTAGCAAAAGCCCCGAGGCTGCCCGGGCTAGTGGATGCTGGACAGGAGGAGCAGGGAAAGGAGAAGGGGTAGTATTGGACAAGAGGATCAGGTAAGAGGTGCTGCTGGACAGGGGGGAGGTAAAAGGAAGGGAGAAGGCCTACTGCTGGACAGGGGGAGCAGGGAAGAGGTGCTGCTGGACATGGGGGAGGTATAAGGAAGGGAGAATAATAACTTTATTTTTTCTATACCGCTACAATCTTATGACTTCTAGGCGGTTTACAGTGAAGAGAGCTGGACAATCAGCGAATTACAGAATACAAATAGCGAGGATGTCACAGTACAGTCAGCGAATACAATTAGTAAAATACAATACAATACAATTAGTACAATACACATATTTCTCAAGTTATCAGCATGGTGTTAATCGTTTTAGAAATGGTAACTGATTAGGAGATAAATCTATTGAATAGTGCTGTCTTAATTTGTTTCCGAAATGCGCAAGGCCTACTGCTGGACAGGAGGAGCAGGGAAGAGGTGCTACTGGACAGGGGGGAGGTAAAACAAAGGGAGAACGGCTGCTGCTGGACAGGGGGAGCAGGCAAGGGGTGGTGGTGGATAGCCGAGGAAAGAGAGAGACAGAAAGAAAGAAAGACAGACAGAGAGACAGGGGCCAAGGAGAGAGAGAGAAAGAAAGACACACACATCTATTCTAGCACCCGTTAATGTAATGGGCTTAAAGACTAGTCTACCAATAATAAAAGAATTCTCTAGCAGCTCCCTGCTCACATAGCTACTGAGTTAGTCACAGATGGTGAAAGCAGAGATGAGGAAAGGTATTTGTAAGGTGTAGAAAACTAGTTGCTACTTTTTGTGGGAGAAAAGATTGCACAGAATGATTATTTTGGCTGTCCCTCCCATTTACATCTACCTACTTTCCCAGCAATATCATTTATTGTGAACATTTTGCTGAATGGTAAGAAAAGCCCATATTGTCTGCCAAAAAAAAAAAAAAAAATCAGATGAATTAAGGGAAATTCAATGAATGGACAATTTTTGCAAACTAAATCCAAATAAGCTTGGGGAAATGGGCTCTGAAACCTGCACACAGTTTTCTTTAAATATCACATTTTCAGGACAGAAATGATGAATTTCATAGGTACACTAGCTGATGCCCCGGCGTTGCACGGGTATTTAATTATAGCAATAACACAGTAAATGGATTGAAATAAAGATACTTTATAGTGGTGAATGAAATTATTTTTTTACAGCTTTATAAAAAGTACAATAATCAAATTATAATGTGAAATATTTGACAAAATGAATACAATACAACTAGCACAAAACTTGATTATAAACAACAATTTTAGTTTCACCTCCAGGAGCAAGAACATATAAATTCTTGGGTGAACCCACCCTTGATCAAGCAACATAGAGTTGTCCATGGGAAAAACAGGGGGATCTTAAATCCACTCCACAGTACGTAATAGTCTGTCCCTGTGATTTGTTGATTGTGATAGAGAATGCAAGTCTCACTGGAATTTGCAATCTCTTAAACTGAAAAGGAAGATCTGTTGGAATAAGTGGCATCCAAAAGTTTCAGTATTGATTTAAACAACTCAATATGTGGAAACTCAGGTTGAAAAGAAACTCCATGTAGTTTGTTCCCGGTTCAGAATGGAACCTGTGTTCCTAGTTCAGGATATGTGAGTGCTCATGTAATGTAATAACATTATGAACTGGGGTGCATGAAGGAAACAGTTACAAACACAGTTAGAACATACAAACTCTATATGTATGGTGTCCGTGGTAGAATAGAAACGATGTCCCTAGTGGTTATAGTGTCATAGAAAGTGTTTTATAGTTGGAATTACTGTGAGAATGGCAGCTTTTTACATTTTTTCCATTGACATGAATGGGTGAAATAAGATTTTCTGTTTGCAGCTCCGCCAACGTGTGCAGGTGGTCCGCGAGACCCCCAGAACATATCACCCCAGGTAGTGAGGGATCTGCATACCAAGTTTTGTTCAAATCGGTCAAGCCGGTTTTGAATTACAGTGAGAATGGCAGGTTTTTACATTTTTTCCATTGACATGAATGGGTGAAATAAGATTTACTGTTTGTAGCTCCGCCCACGTGTGCAGGTGGGCTGCGAGACCCCCAGAACATATCACCCCAGGTAGTGAGGGATCTGCATACCAAGTTACGTTCATATAGGTCAAGTCGTTTTTGAATTACTGTGGGAATGGCAGCTTTTTACATTTTTTCCATTGACATGAATGGGTGAAATACGATTTTATGTTTGTAGGTCCACCCACATGTGCAGGTGGGCAGCGAGATCCCCAGAACATATCACCCCAGGTAGTGAGGGATCTGCATACCAAGTTTCGTTCAAATCGGTCAAGCCGTTTTTGAATTACTGTGAGAATGGCAGCTTTTTACATTTTTTCCATTGACATGAATGGGTGAAATACGATTTTATGTTTGTAGCTCCGCCCACGTGTGCAGGTGGGCCGCGAGACCCCCAGAACATATCATCCCAGGTATTGAGGGATCTGCATACCAAGTTTAGTTCAAATCGGTGAAGCCGATTTTGAATTACTGTGAGAATGGCAGCTTTTTACATTTTTTCCATTGACATGAATGGGTGAAATGTGAATTTCTGTTTGTAGCTCCGCCCACGTGTGCAGGTGGGCCGCGAGACCCCCAGAACATATCATCCCAGGTAGTGAGGGATCAGCATACCAAGTTTCGTTCAAATCGGTCAAGCCGTTTTTGCGTGATCCCGGCACATACATACATACACACATACATACCTCCGATTTTATATATATAGATTGGAAACGTGGTTCTGTGAAAAACTTTAACATCCAATGGGAAATGATTTTTTTTTCTCTCTCTCTGTCTTCCACATCCTGCTTCCTCTAGATTGGACTACTTTTCTGATTTCTAGTTCCCTGAACAGGTAGCCAGAGTCCTGACAAAGGTAGTCTGCCATCACTCTCCAATTATGATCCAGTTACAAGTTAATTGTTCTCTCCCCATGATCAACAGTGTAATGTTTCAATTGTAGGTATTTGTCAGATTCCCCTTTTATGGATCACATATCATAAGCTGTAACTATTTCTCCTGAAATGTATCTCCAAATATGCCATATGCTGTAGCATGGGATGCTTTTAAAGCAATCCTGCTGGGACAGAGTCAATTTTGCTTCACATGCCAATATTGAAAGAATAGCTAAATTGAATTTTCTGTTGTAAGTGATTGATGGCTTGGAAAAACAACATATTTGTCATAAAGATAATAGTTTCTTGCCCTCTGCCTATAAAGCTAAATACAAGTGTAACAAGCTTCATAGTGAACAGGCTGCTAAATAAAATTTTATTCGCAAGGCATTTTATTATACAGACAGTAAAAAAAAACCTAATTTTATTCTTGCTATAATATAGACAGTGATAAAGCTAATTTTATTTGAAGTATGATACCTATATAGTTTCCAAAAGAGCTCTATAAAAAAACAGCACAGTAAGTGAATTTTTATGTAAGAAAAAGTCACCTAGATTCACCCTTGCATCTCTCAATTTAATAAAACAGCAGACTGGATTGAGTTTCCCTGACTTTTATCATCAGGCCTTTATAATTTGAGAAGCCTTATGTTGCCTTGATTTGGATGTGGAGGCAGATGCTCTTAACTGTTAACATAAGAACATGACCCTACAACCCCTTTATTAGCTCAACATAGAACTGGACCACCTAGGTATGACCACAACTTGAATACTGTTTGCAGTTCTGGTCCCCATATCTCAAAAAACATATTGCAAAATTAGAAAGGGTACAGAGAAGAGCAACAAAAATGATAAAAGATTTGGAATGACTTCCCTATGATGAAAGGCTAAAGTGACTAGGGCTCTTCAGCTTGGAGAAGAGATGGCTCAGGGGTTTATGATAGAGGTCCATAAAATATTGAGTGGAGTGGAAAGGGGGGATGTGAATCACTTGTTCACTCTTTCCAAAAATACTAGGACTAGGGGACTAGAGAAAATATTTCTTCACACAATGTGTAATTAAACTCTGGAATTCGTTGCCAGAGAATGTGGTGAAATCAGTTAGCTTAGCGGGTTAAAAAAAACAAAACAAAAACATGGATAATTTCCTAAAAGAGAAGTTCATAGGTCATTATTGAGATGGCTTGGAGAAATCCACTGCTGATTCTTAGGATAAGCAGCATAAAATCTGTTCTACTGCTTGGGATCTTGATAGGTAGTTTGGACCTGGGTTGGAAACAGGATACTGGGCTTGAAAGACCTTCGGTCTGTCCCATTATGGCAATTCTTATGCTAGTGTTCAGCTATTCCAGTTGGTATTTGATATAAAGGCTGGCTGCTTTGTTTTTTTTTATATCCAGATGCCAACCAGTGCTGAATATCCAAGTATAACTCGACTGCCAGCAGCTATTAGGGTATTGGTGACATACAGACCAGTATGTTTTTGCTGTCCTATCTTTAGCTAGGTAGATACTCTGTTAATGCCACTAATCAGGTATCTAGAAACTATCCAAGCTATGCCTTCCCCTCCCCCCCCCCAACTAATTAGAAAGCAAGGGGAGGTCAGAAAGATTTTCATCAACATTACTTGGATAAAGCAGCTGAGAATCCATGCATGGTTCAAGTGATTGGGACATTCATACGCAGATAAATTTCCTCCAAATATCAAGCTCAATGAAAAATAATTGTAGATAAAGACTATCTGGTCTATCTAGTCTACCATCTTTCCCAATTTCTACAATCCTTTCTTTTCCCTGAAAGATACTTTGTCCTTATCCCGTGATTTATTGAATTCAGATGCGGTTCTTGCCTCCAACACCTTCACCAGGAGGACGTTCTATGTGGAGGCATAGCGAGGCAGTTTGGTAACCGTGGTGGTGGTGCCCAACATTGCTATGCCAGACCCCGCCCAACACCACTTTTCCTAGCCTCTTGGGTGCCCCCCCCCTCACTCTTCCCTGCTGTTTGGGCACCCCTGCGTATCTCTTGAAATGTTTGCTGGTTCAAGCAGCATTTTCCACCCGCTGCTCATGCCTGCTTTAGCTCTCTTCTGCCATCCCATTCTGGTCCTGCGACCAGGAAGTGATATCAGAAGGGAGCCGTCGCCGGTGCAGGCAGCAAGTGGAAAATACTGCTCGCATTAATCTAGCTATATATATATAAAATCGGAGGTATGTATGTGTGTATGTATGTATGTGCCGCGATCACGCAAAAACAGCTTGACCGATTTGAACGAAACTTGGTATGCTGATCCCTCACTACCTGGGATGATATGTTCTGGGGGTCTCGCGGCCCACCTGCACACGTGGGCGGAGCTACAAACAGAAAATCTTATTTCACCCATTCATGTCAATGGAAAAAATGTAAAAAGCTGCCATTCTCACAGTAATTCAAAAACGGCTTGACCGATTTGAACGAAACTTAGTATGCAGATCCCTCACTACCTGGGGTGATATGTTCTGGGGGTCTCTCGGCCCACAACTCTATGTTGCTTGCTCAAGGGTGGGTTCACCCAACAATTTATATGTTCTTGCTCCTGGAGGTGAAACTAAAATTGTTGTTTATAATCAAGTTTTGTGTTAGTTGTATTGTATTCATTTTGTCAAATATTTCACATTATAATTTGATTATTGTACTTTTTATAAAGCTGTAAAAAAAATAATTTCATTCACCACTATTAAGTATCTTTATTTCAATCCATTTACTGTGTTATTGCTATAATTAAATACCCGTGCAACGCCGGGGCATCAGCTAGTGAACATTTTAAAAGGTATGCAACAGACATGGGGATAGCCACTGCTTGCCCTAGATCGGTAGCATAGAATGTTGCTTCTCCTTTGGTTTTAGCCAAGTACTAGGGACCTGAATTGGCCACCATGAGAACGGGCTACTGGGCTTGATGGACCATTGGTCTGACCCAGTAAAGCTATTCTTATGTTCTTATGCAGAGGACAGAGAGGAGGAGAGGTGCCGGCATCCTCCACGAAGATGGCGCTGGAGTGGTCTGTATATCCTGCCTCCCCTCTTACTATGCCATTGGTTCCATGCATCCACCATTTCCATAAAGAGTCTATTCCCTTTCACCTTCATCCTATGCCACTGATTACAGAATTTCTTTTCAGTTAAGAGGCCTGCCTTATTGTATATTTGTACTATCGAAGTATTTAAGGGGGAATTCTCAGTTTGGGCTACCGTTAAGCCAGGTTATTTTACTATAGGCCATGCTATTTTGGCACAGGGTCACACTGCATAAATTAAGAACATGTGCTAAAATAGCACCACTTGTGATAAAATAACCCATCTTAATGTAGCCTACATTGATAACTTAACCCCTAAGGAGGGAATTCATCAATAGTCACTAATGCATTAGCATGCGCTAAATGCTAAAGATGCCCATAGAAATATGAGTGTCTTTAGCGGTAGCATAGAATATTGCTACTCCTTGGGTTTTGGCCAGGTACTAGTGACCTGGATTGGCCACTGTGAGAACAGGCTACTGGACTTGCTGGACCATTGGTCTGACCCAGTAAGGCTATTCTTATGTTCTTATGATAAAGTTTTTTTTACAGAGAGAACTTTTTTAAAAAGGTTTTTGGGCACTCAGAGAGCACTGGACCTAGGGGGAGAGAATGTACCAAGGAGATATTTCTGCTGTATTATGCTGGAAGCCTCCTGCTCAGCAGCTCAGTTTCGGGGGAAGGTTGTGGCACATCAGACACATTTGACCCCATCAAAGTTTACAAGAGCTGGACTAGTGAGTATCAAACATATGTTGGAATTGTGATTCAGATCTGGGCACATTGGCTTATTTATTGTGCCAAGTCTACTACATCACTGGCAAGGAATTTGGAGAGTACCGTAGTTGCAAATATTTTCAATAGTGTTAAACAAATTACATATAGAAAAATGATCTAGAAATCACTGGAATGTAATGGCTTACTATCTTGAAAGCAATGAATTTTATTTGACCTACTAATTTCTATTGCTGTTCACCTTGTACTATCTAACTGGAAAGATAATATCAGATCATAAGTACATTAGTGGTGGAGTACAGAGGCAGTAACAGCAGGATGGTATAAAAGGGCGATTCAGTAGATAAAAATTTGGCAGTTCTTCCCTGTTCTGTTTGGGTGATATTAAAATCCAATAAAAAGTAAGTTTAAAAAATTGGCAATTATTTCATTATTATAGCAGAGCAGGCTTTCTCAACCCAGTCCACGAGGCTCACTAAGTCCCATCAGTCTAAACATCAAAATCCCTGCTTCTGATCAGCCTGCAGCTAGACCTGTAAGTGCCACAAAGGTGCCCAAACCGATCAGATGACCACTGAATTCATCAAGGTAAGACACTGCCACACTCCCCAGTGATCACTGACCCCTTCCAACATATAAAAATGAGAACAAAAGGGTATATACTGTACCTATCTCTAAAACAGCAGCATCTGGTATAGGGAAGCTTAGCAGAGCTGCACACAGGTGTCTTAAGTAGCCTGGTGGGTGGGCTAGTGAACCATAGAGAGGAGGACCTAGGCCCAAAAGCCACTCTAACCACTACATTTATGGTAGAACATGTGAGCCTACCCAAATCCTATTATACTGTTATATAGGTGCTACCTGAAGCTATAAGGGCTATTGGGGTGGTACACAGGTAGGTATAGTAGGTTTTTTGGGGGGGCTCACCATAATTTATATCTATCACCCTTAAGTGAAGTTCATAGCAGTGCCCTCTAAGGTGTTCCATTTATTTATTTAAAATATTTATAGCCTGCTTATCTGACAGTTCTAGGCAGGTAACAACATGACATACATAATAACAATATACTCTAATATAAAAAAACAAAGACCATTTTGATAACGTCATTAAAATAAAATCTGCACTGATAGCTTAGGGCTCCTTTTACATCCTCACTCTATGATTGCTAGGTCTCCCGGCAGACCTAGCAGTCATAGAGTGAGGACGATGAAGAAAGAGTGCCCACTGTGAACCCTTGAAAAAGCCCTCTGGGGCGAAACGGGTCCCGTCAGGGACATGTGCTAGTATCTCTGCTGTATTGAAGAAAATAAATGATTGGATTATTCTATATTTTTGGTTTGTCTTACTTCTGATATGGTTTGAAGAAGACTGTTTATCTGAACTTTGAATGTGCAATTTATTGGAGATGGCTGCTCTAAGTTGATGGATTCAGCCATATATCTCTTTCTTGAATATTGTGAGGTGGGGTTTTGGACTTGTCGAGGGCGCACTATGGCCCAGTACAGCGGCATGATAACCTTCTCCGATCTGTTCGTGATCCCCTTCTTAATCATTCCTAGCATTCTGTTCGCCATTTTCACCGCCACCGCACATTGCGTGAACGGCTTCATCCACTTGTCGACTAGTACTCCCAAGTCCCTTTCCAAGTACCGCCCCGGACATCTTGTATTCTTGATACCGACATGCATTACCTTATACTTATCCACGTTGAACCTCATTTGCCATGTCGCTGTCCATTTCTTGAGCATGGTTATGTCGCATTGCAGATCTTCACAATCCTCCTGCGTCTTCACTACTCTGAATAACTTTGTATCGTCCACAAATTTAATCACCTCACTCATCGTACCCGTTTCCAGATCGTTTATGAATATGTTGAAGAGCACGGGTTCAAGCATTGAGCCCTGCGGCACCCCACTGTTGATGTTCTTCCAGTCCGAGTATTGTCCATGATTAAATTGTCTTTCTTTGGCATTTCTGGGACATAGACCACAGAAGTCCACCCAGCACTGTCCTTAGGTTCCAACTACTGGAATTGACGTCAAGCCCTCTCCAGCCTATCTGAACCATCTTATCATTTGTAGGACACAGACTGGAGTTTCCATCGAAGCTCTTTCCAGCCTATCCTAAACCAAATTGCCATCTACAGGACACAGGCTGTGCAAATCTGCCCTGTACTGGCCTAAGTGCTTCACACATGCAACCATTTAAGTTTTGCTTTTTATACCATTCATTTTCTAATTATCTATGCATCCATACATCCCATATGTTTACTGCTCCCAATTCAAGTTGACACACCATTCTGCTTTTTTCTTTACTGCTCCATGCTTATGAACTCATTGCCGCCTGATCTAATTAAGGAGCCCCTTTTCCTAAGGTTTAAGTCTGCCTTAAAAACTTAACTCTTTGAGAGAGCTTTTGGGATCTCACTTTCTGCCCAGTGAGCCATACTGCCCTTTCTTGCAGTGATGTTTTGGTGACTTGATCTGTTTATTTTTTTATACTCTTCCTTTCGTCTTTCTTTCCTCCATGAATGATGGCATGCCTATCTTGTTTCATTGTAGATTGTAAACTGCCTTGATTGTCTCCTCATTAGGCGGAATATCAAGTAAATTGTAAACAATAAACAATTATGCGGGGTCTATCTATAATTGTTTTTATTATCGTAGATGGTTCAATTTAGAGTTGATTATGTGATCTAGATACATAGCTCAATCACTGTATCTTGTATGTTTTCATGAAGCAGTGACTAGAAAATTATTTTTAAAGCTGTTTCTTTATTTTGAACTACAAAACAGGAGCCAGCTTGAGAACACTGGCCCAGTGTTACTTTAATGCAAGAATTTGGAATTACTGCAATCTATATGGAATTATTATTATTTATTTAGATTAATTAACTGCCTTGTCATGAAGAGGTTCACCCAAAGCAATTTATAATACTCTGAATAGTAATCAGGTACTCTTAAGCAATTTCCCTATCTGTCTGGCAGGCTCACAATCTACTGGTAACTTTATCTAATGGTTTCACTTTATCTTTAAAAACTACTTTTAAAAATGGAAATTCTAAATAAATTTTAAAAACCCTTTAAATCCTGCCAAATCAATGTTTTATCATCTCATTGTTTCATGTTAAACTAATCCATGTACTGTTGCATGCATGAACCTAGGAAATTAAAAAGATGCATTTGAAGGTATAAAACTAGAACTGGAGCGAGCTGACTTGAAGATAGATTAGAGGCAGCTGGCCACGTTATCACAGTTTATGAGGGACGTTCAATAATTTATCTACCTCAGTAGGAAAGAAAAGACTTTTCAAAAATGTTTTGTTTTATTTTTCAATATAGTCCCCTGATAGCTCCAAACACCCAAGTCTCACTTGGCCTTCACAGAGCATCTCCAAGTTCTCCTGACGGCACTGGCACCATCAACATGACCTTCAGACAAACCTGGCATTGCCTATATAGTGATGAGGCAGTCTGCCTGGATATTCAACAAAATTGCCTGGTATGTGCCTTTGAATATCTGGTTTTGAACTGGTCAGTGATAGATAGCCAAGTAGTAACTTCTCCTACTGGGTTATCTCCCTTTCAATACCAGTCTCTAAATTTTAACTGGGATGGCTATAGATTAAATTGTTTTGGAACACTGTAATGGCTTGCTAATCTTCAGATGCTATTTGCATTGTGCTGATGAATAATGGATTATTTCCTTGGATTTTGGCCTGCAATACTCGGAAATGACCAGTAGGGGGCTCTGCTTAATGTAGCTGACATACAGCAAGTGCACACACTGTCTTCCAGACCCCCCAGGATCTCGCTGAAAATGAGATAAGGAGTTCGGCAGCATTCAGTCATCCTCTGGGCAAAATGAAAAGAGAAGGGGAAGAAAATTGGCAGAGGGATCAAAGTAACTATGTGATTGCAAACGAGTGGATTATGCAGAGACCAGAGTGAGTTTTAATATGTTTGTGAAAGGAATGCTCTGTGCTGTTTTAATATTGGAAAAAAAGATCCCCAGATGCAATCACTTGTAATACAAAGAAAATTTGAGGAAGGAAAGCTTGACTGAACTGATCTTTTGAGCTTTTTGCAAAGGTTATGGCTGGGGCTAGAAAAAACTGTTTTGTCAAATGTATACCCTTCTGAAGATTTGAAACAGTAGATGAAATCTCCTAGCTACCTGTGCTCTCTTTCACATCCCCTCCAATAAGAAGAGCTCTTAAGGTTAGACACGCCCCCTTCATCATTTAACCAATAGAAGATATTTCCCTTCAGTGCTTCCTTCCACAGTCTCCTATGGGAGGACTGAACTGTCTTTCTATTTTGTGCTAGACTACATCTCTGTTTTCATTATTTTAAGAAGCTAAGCCTACAGTTCTGGCTCCATCCCCTCATTTCTTTCTGGTACCTTGTGCAGGAGCTCAGAATGCAGGGATAGGCACCTCTTCCTGACTGTTGCAGAGCTGCACTTGGATGTGCTCTGCTCTAAGACCATCAGGTTCTTTCAGACAACAGTACATTCCCCTATACAACACTATTAGGGTTATCAGACATCTAGCTTTACCCGGACTTGTTCTCTTTTTAGAGGACTACCTGGTTGTACAGATGGATTTTAAAAACCCAGCAGTTTGTCTGGGTTTTGGAAGGCCTCAACTCTGACAAGAGCTTGGGGGTCAAGTCTGGAGGGCTTCTGAACATGCACAGATGTGACATGATGATGTCACACACATGTATATGATGTCATTGCATTGCATTAACGCATGCTAGGAGGCCCTCTGGACGTGGCCCCGAGCTCAGGGAAGAAGAGATGAGGTTTGTGTGGGGGCGGGGCTGAAGCAGAACAGGGTGGGGCTGAGGGCAGGGCAGGGCTACGTGTCCTCGTTTTTCCTTCAACAAATATGGTAACCCTAAGCACTATGTTCCAGTGTCCAATGGTTCCATAGATACTTTCACAAGACAATAGGCACTGAATACTGTGCTCTGCTCAGCACCTACCATCCACATTGTTTTTTGCAACTCTACATTTAATTTCTATAATGTGCACTGTATTTTATTTTGTTGTACAATCACATGAATACTGGGATTCATATATTCAGTTTAGACTGGATCTTTTTTAAGTTCCCTTCCAGGTACTAATATAGGTTTTCAGACTGGTGCCACCACTAGATGGCTCCAGTTATATGATTTTTAACATAGATCTATATTTTCTAAATACATTTGCCAACCTACTATGTTTGAGACATACTGAAAGTTAGTTTGGCCAGTTTTGTACATCTTCCCTGTATCTAGAGTGGGTGTTTATATATTGTGGGCTCAATATTTAACTGTGTCAGTCAATGGGTAAGTAAAACACTGCCAACTGTGATTAAAATGAAACTGGATATTAGCAACAATCATGGCCAATCAGGGGCTTCACCCCCCACTCATCCCACTGAATCCCAAGTTGCAATGGGAGGGAGAAGCCCCGTCATTTGCAGCACTTGGCCCTGTAGGCAGGAGGGAGTGTGCTTTCCTGCTGCCATTTTGTCATCCAAAAGTACGGGGGATCTGGGGATGTGGGAAGGGGGCTCAGGAATGAGGAGGGAATGTGGGAGGGCAGAGATGTCAGGGGGATGTTGGGCATGGTCTGGGGTTGTCAGAGGGAGGGGTGTAGGGCTCTGTAGTTCTGCTGATTCTGGCAGGGGGAATCCCCATCAGCTGAGCCGCTGGAATCCCTGAAACTGGCTCAGCTGATGGGGATTCCTCTGCCGCAATCAGACAAGGTAGTTGGTGAGTACGTCTACAAAACTTGCTTTTGTACATTTTTCACGTGGACATTTTTATTTTTGAAAATGGGCAAAAAAGGTAGACGTTCTAAGGACCAAAACTTATGCTTGCTCATTTTCAAAAAATAAAAGATAGACCTTTGGTGGCTTTGAAAATGAACATTTTTTCTACTGGATTTGCAGACGTTTTGCACAAAATGTCCAACCTCAGACTTAGGCACACTTTCGATTATGCCCCTCTAACTGGATAAACTCCAACTCTACTCAAGCATTAACTAAATGGAGTGCCTTTATAATATTTTATTTTAGTTTTCAGTTTCAGCTTGGATTGTTAACTGCTTTGTTTTGGTTTTTTTAATAAAATTTAACCATAACCATTTAAATAGACAGCATAGGGTGTTTGGCTCATTTAAGAATCATCAGCACAGAAAATAAATCTGAGCAGAGAACACAAGCCAAGTCAGGTGAGGGACTATTAAAGTGTTTTTTTGGTGTTTATCCAATAAACACTCATAGTAATATAGTAGATGACAGCAAATAAAGACCCAAATGGTACATCCAGTCTGCCCAACCCAATTCAATCTAAAAAAATTTTTCTTCTTAGCTATTTCTGGGTAAGAATCCAAAGCTCTGCCTGGTATTGTGCTTAGGTTTCAACTACTGAAGTTTCCATTACAGCTCACTCCAGCCCATCTACACCATCCTAGCCATTGAAACACTCCCCAGCCCATCCTCAACTGAATGGCCATATATAGGACACAGACCATGCAAGTCTGCTCAGTACTGGCTTTAGTTCTTCAATATTTACTATTATTTTCTGATTCTAGATCCTCTGTTTTAATCCCACGCTTTTTAAACCTCTGTCACCGTTTTCCTCTCCACCACCTCTCTCGGGAGCACATTCCAGGCATCTACCACCCTCTCCGTAAAGAAGAATTTCCTTACATTGCTCTTGAGTCTACCAGCCCTCAACCTCAAATTATGTCCTCTAGTTTTACCATTTTCCTTTCTCTGGAAAAGATTTTGTTCTACATTAATACCTTTCAAGTATTTGAAAGTCTGAATCATATCTCCCCTGTCCCTCCTTTCCTCTAGGGTATACATATTCGGGTCTTCCAGTCTCTCCTCATACGTCTTTTGGCGCAGACCTCCTATCATTTTTGTCGCCCTCCTCTGGACCGCTTCAAGTCTTATGTCCTTCGTCAGATGCGGTCTCCAAAACTGAAAACAATACTCCAAGTGGGGCCTCACCCATTTTACTTTTTTCCACAGAGGTGTTTTACTAGTGTTTATTGGTGTAAAAAAAAAAAAAGCTATAATCAGATGTTTTAACTAAATCAAACAGTTATGCTTTCATGGGGTTCTACATGCAATGCACTAGCTAACAAATAGAAAATGTATGTTTCCCTAACAATGGAATGTAGGTCGAAGATGACATTTGATGAATAAATTAATATACAGTGGCAGAGATCCATTTCATTGCTATGAAAAAAACCTACAGGGCTAATGAGCTCCTCTGTGCTTGGCCTCAGCAGAGTACAATAAGGTACCACTTACTAAAGGGAGAACAATGCTTACTCAGACCCATATATAAAACCAATCAGTTGATGGTGATTACAGCTAATGCAATCAAGAGGCATTATAATCTGACTGGGAGTATGTAAAAGGTTTTGAAATCCTATTCTTCCCTTCACAATTGTAAAATCGAAAATCCTGGTTTACAGGTGCAGCTCAAACAAGTTTTCTAGTGCCAGAGACACTTTAAGAGCATTTTAATCGGGATGGGCTGCTTGTTTGCAATGACAGGGGAAATGTCAGTGATATAGCCCATGACATTAACAAATGAAATAAACACGAAAATCCCCCACATTTTGTGTTTTTTCCCCCCCATTTGCCAAAAATAGAAGCACTTCCTTATAGTGTGTCCATTCAAACCACTGTACGTGTGTGAACCATCACGCACTATCAGGAAAAGAGCGTGTCTGCTTTGCTTATCTTTCCACCTAAACCAGCGGTCTCAAACTCAAACCCTTTGCAGGGCCACATTTTGGATTTGTAGGTACTTGGAGGGCCGCAGAAAAAATAGTGAATGTCTTATTAAAGAAATGACAATTTTGCATAAGGTAAAACTTTTTATAGTTCATAAATCTTTCTTTTGGCTAAGTCTTAATAATAATATTGTAATTTATAGCTAAAGAGATATATGATCAAGAAACTGTTTTATTTTACTTTTGTGATTATGATAAACATACCGAGGGCCTCAAAATAGTAGCTGGCGGGCCACATGTGGCCCCCGGGCCGCAAGTTTGAGACCACTGACCTAAACCTACCTCTCCTCTTTCCTCATTCTCTATTTCTGTGGATAACATTCTCATCCTCCCTGTCTCGTCAGCTCACGACCTTGCAGTCATCTTTGACTCCTCTCTTTCTCTGCACAAATCCAACAGACTGCTAAAGCCTGTCATTTCTTTCTCTATAATTTCACCAAAATCCAACCTTTCCTTTCTGAGCACACTACTAAAAACCCTTAGCCACACTCTTATCACCTCTCACCCAGATTACTGCAACTTGCCTCTCACAGGTCTTCCACTAAACCATCTGTCTACCCTTCAATACATTCAAAATCATGCAGCAAAACTTATATTCCGACAGTGTCACTATGCTTACATTACCCCTATCCTTAAGTCACTTCATTGGCTCCCTATCCATTTCCGCAGAGAGTTCAAACTCCTCTTATTAATTTACAAGTGCATTCATTCTGCAGCTCCACAGTATCTCTCCTCTCTTATTTCTCCTCCCCGGGAATTCCATTCATCGGGCAAGTCTCTCTCATCTGCACCCTTCTCTTGTACTGCCAACTCCAGCCTCCATACCTTCTATCTTGCTGCACCGTATGCCTGAAACAGATTGCTTGAGAGGCCAGGATTTTCAAAAACCCACGTTAAAAAGCGACAGTCTGCTACCGCAGCCGTTTTGATACTGAATCTAAAAGCCCGAGACATTCTTAAAAAAATCGCACATGCAAATAAGATAGGCGGACAGCAGCGAAGATTTCCTATATTTGCATGTGCCCATCACTGATGGGCACATGCGCAGAAAAACACTGTTACCCCCCCCCCCCCCACAAAAACACTGTAACACACACACACAAAAAAACACACTCTGCTGCTGAACTATTGGACGAATGGGAAAGGAGGGGAGAAGCAACGTCAACTTTTTCAATTGCGCATAAAACATGCCTTTCTCTCCAAAAAACTACTATAATTCAGGTAAATCTTGTAATTTGTTTTTAATGTAAAATTTAATCAAGACTCACAGCCAGAAACACACAAAGGTATCATACACGTGCTCAAGAAGAAACGTTGTCTTTTAACAAGCACACATGAAACATGCCTGTCTCTCCCAAAAACTCAAAAGAAGCGCGATGTTACTACTCTCCACTAAAAATATATAGAAACAGATTTTTTTTTTCAATAGCCACAGTCAAAACACAAGTGCTGGCACTGTAACAGCACCCCCGGACCAGTGTCTGCTTTTTGTCGCCAAAAGCCAATACCGCTCTTTGAAAATGCCTCGGCGATTTTTAAGAATCCACAGGAGGGCTCATCTCAATGTTAAAGAGCACATTTGCATGCCATTGTCAAAGACTGCTAGAAACCTCGCTAAAGACAGAGATTCCAGGTTTGCCATGAGACGCTGGCAAGGAGGAGAGGCACCGGTGCTGGCTGCCTGCCTACAGGACGTGCCTCTCATGGCGAAAGGGCACCCGCACCTCTTCTCTGTGCCTCTCCTGCTCTAGTACCCCCCAATGGTTGCTCAGGGCCCTATCTGTAGAGCCTGTGCACATGCACAGATGTCAACATGATGTCACGCATGCATGTGACATCATCACGTTGACGTCCAAACATTTCCGGGTGCCCTCCAGTTGCAGCCCGGAGTTTACTGGGCTGCCAAGTAAAAAAAATTTGCGGGACACTGGAATAGGGGTTTAGCGCCTAACTTTTGGCCTCTGTTCCCTCTAAGCTGAGTGGGAATCCTCCACCTACAGTCCTGTTTCAGGATCACATTTTCAATCGTGAGGCAGAGGCAACCAGGTGAATGAAAACATCATATTGAAGCCAGTAGCTTAGTAAGGGGAGGAGTGAGGGTGGGGGGGGGGGCAGTCCGCTCCAGGTGCTGTCTTGGTGGGGCCGCTGTCACCCATCCTCCTCTCCACCCCACGCTCCTTCCACGCCCCCCCTCACCCACTACTGTGCATGCGCGCTCCTGCCCTTCCCCTGTACCTCTTTACTGTTTGCGGCATGAGCAGCAACCCCAACCTGCTGCTCGCGCCATCGTCGGCTCTTCCTCTGATGTCACTTCCTGGACCTGCACCTAGGAAGTGATGTCAGAGGAAGAGCCAGTGATGTGAGCAGCAGGTTGGGGTTGCTGCTTGTGCTGCAAATGGTAAAGAGGTATGGGGGAAGGACAGGAGCACGCGTGCGTGGCAGGAGGGAGCGGGGAAGTAGTGGATGGGGGAGGCAGAGAAGAGAGCAGGGAGGGTCGCCACCGCCCCGGGTTCCTCTCACCCTTGCTATGCCACTGATTGAAGCACCACCCCTTACTGGCAGCAACGCAGTTGGAGGACTCCTGCTCAGCTTAGAGCAGGGGTCTCAAACCTGCGGCCCGCCAGCAGTATTTTGAGGCCCTCGGTGTGGTTATCATAATCACAAAAGTAAAATAAAACAGTTTCTTGATCATATGTCTCTTTAGCTATAAATTACAATATTATTATTAAGACTTAGCCAAAAGGAAAGATTTATAAACTATAAAGAGTTTTACCTCATGCAGAATTGTCATTTCTTTAATAAGACATTAACTATTTTTTCTGAGGCCCTCCAAGTACCTACAAATCCAAAATGTGGCCCTGCAAAGGGTTTGAGTTTGAGACCACGGGCTTAGAGGGAGCAGTGCTCTCGGCACTATTTATAGAATGCCCCCCTTTGTGCACATAGTACACACTCTTTAAGAAAAGGGTACACTATTAGCACAGTTGACATTCGTTTCAAACAGGAGCCCATACCTATAGAAATAAAATGGTCCTTGCAGCCCCTAGTGTGCACTGCCTGTTAATAAATGGCCTCCCTAGCGATCAAGAACACCAAATTCTTCTAGGCCAGTTCACTGTATGGAACAGAATAACAACTGAAAACATTTCCTGCATGACTTAGTGAAATACTTACATGTGTCTTGAGTTCTCATTTCCCTCCCCTGCCCCCCCTGGGGGAACTTTCCACCGCCTGAATGCTGGCAACGTGTGATCGCAGCACAAGATGTTGTTTTTCAAATGTGGAAAAATAATTATAAATTCTGAAGCGGCTTCCAGTTAACAGCCGCTTCAATTAGTCGGAAAATGATTCTAAGGTGTGACGTGCGGAATACATTACAGGAGCGGAGACAGCTGCATTAATTGTGCCAGTGCGTATCCTCTCATCTTCCCTTGAAATGGTCCTGTCGATCTGCTTTTTTTTTTTTTTTTTTGTTTCAATAATTTAATTGCTGTAAAGAAAATGTTTGTGGTCATTCCTGTTTAGTGATGATGAATTTCTGTGCATGAGGAGCCTACGCAGGGCATTAAGTAGATTTAATACACGTGTATGGTTATTTTCCCCCTTATATTGTTTACTAGTCTTAATTTTCAGGTCAACAGATGAAAATATAGTGAAGTTACTCTCATTGCAGAAGGAAGTGGAGAGTACAGTATTACATTAAACCATTACTGTATTTAGTATTATTACAGTGTTACATGAAATCATTATCTGGCAGCAATGCAGTGCACACTGCTACATGAAGTCATTATTCAATATTAATGCAGTGTATTTTCAAGGGGATAACCATTCATTGTTAAAAAAATGTACCACAGGTAAGCTATCATTTAATTGCAATGCCATACGCACTTCTGAAGAATTCATTATTTAGCATTAGTGCACTGGATGCTGCAAGGAATCCCGTCATTCAAGGTTGAGACCGTGTACCCTGCAGGGCAAGTCATCATTCAGTGTTAATACAGGTTACACTGCAGAGAAAATCACTAACCTCACCCCCCCTCCCCCTTTTACAAAACCGTAGCATGTTTTTTTAGCACCGGCCATGGCAGTAACAGCTCTGACGCTCATAGGAATTCTATGAGTGTCAGAGCTGTTACCGCCACAGCTGGCGCTAAAAACGGTGTTACAGTTTTGTAAAAGGGGGAGGGGGATAAATGCAGCACAGTGCAAAGGAGGTCAGCTTTCAGTGTTAATGCAGTGGCATTAAACACGATGGGATAATTTTATAAGGCAGACATTGAGGATAATTGCTCAAGGTACTGTGCACTGCACACTTCACAACAGCGATTGGTGCATGGAACAGCCTTATGCCGTGCTAATACTGAGGGGCACTTTCGATATGACGATCAAGTTCAATTGTAGATGTTTTGCTGAAAATGTTTAAAATTCTAATCCTGAACATAGCAACTTTCAAACCAGAAAAACGGCTTTTTATTTTTGTTGTTTTGTTTTGAAAATTACTAGGGCATCAGGCCGCCAAGTGGTATAAATTAATATCGTAATATTTGAATAAGAAACCAAAAACAAGCCTGAGGGACATTTGGAGCATTGAGACAAAGCAACAGATTTCTGCTAATCAATGGCCACGGATTTGGACTTGGAGGATGAGATGTACAGCGCCAGCATCTAGGACCAGAATATAGAACAGGATAGAAAAGAAAAATATTGTCTGTTTACCATGCCCCCTCCCCCACAAATAAAAGAAACAAAACCAAAACCAGATCCCTCAGGCATGGGCAGTAAATGTTTCTTGAAAGAGGATAAAGACGACTCAGAGCACAGTGTCTCCGGAAGCTGGTTCCAAAGGACGGGGCCCCATAATAAGAAACATATTTCTAAATGTTATCAAAGAATCACCAGGCCAATGAAAACTGAAATTATTTTATCTGGCTTACTTCAGAACACCTCCAAATGCTTTCTCAAAGCTCTCGTGGATTTGAAAAAAAATATTATTTCTGAAATTACTGAAATGATGTGCATAAAAATCTTTTTAATGTGACATATGACACACTTCCAGGGGCTGGAAAGCAATGTACTCTTAGCACGACAATTAGAAGTATGAAGGTGTAAAAAAAAAGTGGCTATGGGGACTTTTCTAGCTCTCTTCCAATAAGCTTGAAATAATGTGTTTCATTGTGTTTTGCTTTGAAAAGAAAGGGCCTTTATTTTTTCCCCCAGTGCCTGTACAAAGAATTAATAAATTGTAATTTCTGAAATTGCTATGGGAAAAGCAGCAGAAGTGAAAAGATTTAGCACTTAAAGTTAATATTTTACAGTACTGCTTAAAGTGTGAGGAGCAGCTGGGGATCTTAGAGGAAAAACTTGTAAAAAGCAGGCTGGCACTGGGTATCAGAATCTCACTAATGGTGGTGTTTCTTTTACTTATGTGGAAGGCCAGAAAAGGCATAAACCTCTTAATTCTCAGTTTCTTCTGCTGTGAAAGTTGCCCTGAGTTGCCTGGGTAGGGGATGGCAGTGAGAATTAGCCAGGATTCAGAAAAGGCACCAAACAGCTCAGACATCATTCTCCCATCTTTTCCTGTGAGAGGAAGATCAGTGTGATAAGTGGTTAATGGATCATGTTCAACTTGCTCATGGTAGCCATAAGGGTCACTATAGGAGCCAGCTCTGTGGATGCTGTGGGTATTGAGCACCCTCAATATTAAATATAGTCCTTAGTAGTGTCCAGGGAAAGGTATTATCTGTTGGGTTTATAACCCCGCAATAATTCTGAAAAGTTGGTTCCTATATCACTACATTCATTCCTCCAGCTGCAGACCACAGACATGACCACAACATCTGAGCCATGTCCATTAATAATTTCATAGACCCATAGGCAGTGGAAAACTTTTTTGTTTGGAGGGGGGGCCCAGCAGGATCCAGTAACATGACCTCTAGCTCCAGCTCTTGACTCCACACCTGACTTCCCCAATCACTGTAATTTTAAATAATCAGGAAGTTGCCACACAGCGTCAACAAGCAGGCCTGCCCTGGAAATCTTCATTTTTCAGGAACTTTCTGTTCCTGTGTAGGCGGGATATTGCAGAATGAAGGGGCAAGCCTGCTTGTTGACGCTGCATAGCGGCTGCCCAAAGATTTAAAATTATAGTTGCTGGGAGGAGATAGATGGGGAGTAGAGCCATAACTGATTCTTCTGATCACCAATTTTTGAGAGGGTCATGGCTCTTGTGGCCTCCATTCTGACGCCTAAGCATTGACCTACCACACTATTTTATTGAAGATGGAAGATACCTCATACATGACTAGACCACTCAAAATAAAAAGGCTATTCCACTAATTCAGTCAATGAAATACAAATGTAATAGGAGGAAAAGACTTCAAGTGCTCCGAGAAGAAGGGTTTAGATATTTTCTTGCCCTGTTTCTCTTTTTTTCAGAGCTATCACTAGTCGTAAAAACCTTCTTATGTAACATGATGGTCCTAAACCAACACTTTACAATCATCAAAAAAATATGAAAATACTAAAAATGACCCATGTTATACTTTATTAATGAGGGTAGGGAAAGCTTCAGATGACCAGTCTCTCTCTCTTTCTCCCCCATGCTTGTCACACATACTGTTAGCCCCTCTGATGTGTTCTCGTCATCAGTCTTCCCCCTCATTCTTTGTTCTCTTTCATTCCTGTCCCTCATACACCAGTGATCCCGCCTATCTACCGTCCCCTAACTACTTTATTCAGCCATTCTTCCTTCCTCATGATCTCCTCTCTCTGTTTCTGACAAATACATACACATTCTCTCTCTCTCTTCCCCAAGCTCCATCTTCCATGCTCCTCCTCTGTTTCATTCCCTCCTTTCCTGTATTTCTTAACTTGTGTGTTATATCAGCAGGTGCACAAACTTTCAATCAGACAGGTCTTTCAGCTAGACTGCTTTTTACTGCTTCCCACTTACCATTGACTTTCAATCACTACATTAAGAAAGCCAGCATGCATAGACAAATGGGCCAGTGTGCTATGTAAATACATTATCCTCTGAGGAATTCCTCCCATTAGGTACAGTAATAGCAGTATCCTGCAGATGGTACTGAGGCAGAGGTGGCAAAGCCAAGGAGTTATTGACACCACACTGAGTGGGAGGCTCGCTGCCATTATATAATAAGAGGTGGTCCTCGGGGGACAGCGGAGCATGCCATCAGACTTCTGAGCTTGAAGTCCTTCACTGAAACAGACTGTAGCGAGAAAGACAGCACCAGGCTGAGTCAGACCTAATCCACCCCCAGACCTGGACCTGGAGCTTTAAATTGTACTGCTGATATTATTTTGACATTAAGGCATTGTTATGGCTCTTGTATGTAAGAATTGTGTCTATTTATGTATTCGCCTTATATAAAAATTAACAAACATAATAAATGTTATTACATGTCATTTCAGGTTGTTCATTTTTGAGTTTCTAGTATGGCAGTTTATTCGGTTTGGTTTTGGGGGATAATTTGAGTCATTGTATGAAGTGCTTGTTGATAAGCCAACGCGCTCCCGATTAGGCATTGTCTAATTTAATACCAGAAAATGATAGCAATGCAAATGTATGATATAGTCTTTTCTTTGTTTACACAATCTTTTACATTAGGTTATAGATATCTTGTGTTGACATAATGTATTGTTTAGCTGTGGCCATGCTTGTTCTATTTAGGTTGCCCTGATTGTATGTATTTGGTGAATGCGTGGTTGTGAATGATGATGGATGTGCAGATATTGGGAAGAATAATAGTGTTTTTTATTTTTCATTTTTTAGGCACTTATGACTGTATTGTAACAAGCGGACTGGGAAGTCCGGCCCTGATTTTTAAACTGATTCTCTGAAGAAGCGAGAGGGCGAAATGGGCCCGTCAGAATCAGCAATAAGATCAGCAATAAATCAAATTTTGATATATAATACAAGTAACTATTTATGAACCACAGCAGCCGCGAGGAGGGGAGCTGAACAAGCGGCGGCTGTAGCAGCAGGAGAGCGGGTCAGCGGAGACAGGTGAAGGAGAAGGCAGGGGACGGTGGGAGCAAGGAGCGGGTAGTGGCGAGAGTTAGCTCCGCCCACTCGCACCGCATCACCACTGACGTCAGCGCCCGGACTCCCCCCTTAATAGGAAGGGAGCCAACGGCGCGCAGCCGAGCGGCAAAGGCGCTCGCCTTAGCGAGAGCGCCTTTGCGAAGGAGCCTTGCAAGGGAGACAGAAACACCAAGAAATCACCTTCTTTTCTCTCTGCAGGAGCACACCAGCACTTTACGGGAGCGATGGAGGACCCAGGATCCCAGAGGTACTTTCCGGTATACTGCACAGAGTGCAATATGTACGACTACCTCCCCTTGGGAAGGCGGGAGTACATATGCAGTCGGTGTCAGGAACTGGAAAGCCTGAGGATGGAGGTTGGCAGATTGAGGGTCAGGGTCCAGGAACTGGAGGGACTGGAGGGACTGCGCACCACAGAGGAGACGAGCTGGTCTACCCAGAACACAGACGGAGCAGGCCCCATTGTGGACCAGGTGAGGGACCTCGAGAGATTCATCGAAGAGGCCTATAGGAAGGTGGAGGAACGGGATCAGCAGCAGCACAGAAGGATGTCGGCAAACGAGACCCAGGATCTAGCGGAGGAACCACGCAAGAGGAGGAGTCCGCGACTCACCGGGACCCCGAGGGAGAGACACCACACTACACCGAGGACACGGACCTGAGGCAGAGGAGGTTGCTGAGGAAAGGGAAGTCTGCTATTGTGGTGGGAGACTCGATCTTGAGAGAGGTAGACAGTCACGTAGCTGGAGGAAGGGAGGACCGGCTAGTGACTTGTCTCCCAGGGGCCAAGGCACGAGACATCACTGACAGGATTGAGAGGATCCTGGAAGGAGCAGAGACAGAGGAGACTGCGGTAATAATCCACGTCGGAACGAATGATGTGAGCCGGAGGAACTTCAGCATGGCCACACTGACTGACCAGTTCAGGATCCTGGGACAAAAGCTGAGGCGGAGCACATGGAGGATAGCATTCTCGGAGATCCTGCCTGTACCGAGAGCAGATGCAAAGAGGCAGGCAGACCTCCAAGCTGTGAATGCATGGTTGAGGAGATGGTGCCAGGAGGAGGGCTTCCACTTTGTGAGGAACTGGACGTCCTTCTGGGGAAAGAGCAAGCTCTACCGGCGGGACGGCCTGCACCTGAGCACAGCGGGAACTAGACTACTGGCAGCCAATGTGAGGAAGGAGATCGAGAGGGCTTTAAATTTAGGAGAGGGGGAAAGCCGACAGCTGATCTGATGTTCACGCTTCGGACAACAGTATCCAGAACAGATGCTGAACGGGCTGACTGCAGGGAGGAAGCAGAGGGACCGGAAGATCTTAGAATCAGACAGCGAGGGAAACATCAGGTAAAGGGAGCTTGCTGGGAGAAAACTAATGGGCATGGAGACACAGGGAGACTGGGTGGCACGAGGGCGAAAGCCGAGGGTAATATAGAGGTACCACAAGGCGAGGGGGATCAAACAGAGGCTCAAGGGATGATAGCCCAGGAGGGGGCCGGTAGGGCTAGAAAACCCAGAGGAAAAGCGGGGAAGTGGGGTGGCGGGGATGTGGGGAAGCTGAAAGCTAAGAGGGTAAAGACTGAGGACAAAGCAGAAGCACAGGGAACGGGAAAACAGCCCGAAATCCAAGGGCAAGTGGCCCAGGTAAATGCAGAGGTGGAAGAAAAACGACGGGACCTGCAGTGCTTATACGCAAATGCAAGAAGCCTCATGGCCAAGATGGGTGAACTAGAAGTCGTGGCCAAGGGGAGGACCTGGATATAATTGGAATTGTAGAAACCTGGTGGACAGAGGAAAATCAATGGGATGTGGCGCTGCCGGGGTACAAACTCTACAGGAGGGACAGGACCCACAAGAAGGGGGGAGGCATAGCACTATATATAAAGGACTCTATCCACTCGGTCGGGATGGATATGGCAACGAAGGCAGAGGGGCTGGAATCGCTATGGGTCAAATTACCGGGAAACAAGGGTGCGGGCATAAAACTGGGGCTGTACTATCGACCACCTGGTACGCCAGAAGGAGTCGGACATGACTAGGAAGCGGAATTGAGACAGGAATGCAGGACTGGAAGTGTAACAGTGATGGGGGACTTCAATTACCCGGGAATAGACTGGAGTACGGGTCACTCCAACTGCACTAGGGAGACAGGATTTGTAGAAGCTGTGAAGGACTGCTTCATGGAGCAACTAGTCAAAGAACCGACGCGAGGGGGTACTACTCTTGACCTCATCCTAAACGGATTAGGGGAGCCTGCAAGAGGGATAGAAGTGGGAGGACCACTAGGCAACAGTGATCACAACACGATCAGATTCACATTAGAAAGAGAAACACCCATAGTAAGGAGGACCGCAACAACTGCGCTAAACTTCAAGAAAGGGAACTATGTTGCTATGAGGGAAATGGTGGGGAGGAAGCTCAGAAACATCTTTAGGATGGAGACTGTGGGAAGCGCCTGGACCCTATTCAGGGACACCCTGCAGGAAGCACAGAGAATGTACGTCCCCAGTTTCAGGAAAGGCTGCAAGAACAAGTGATCAAAGGACCCGGTTTGGATGTCAACAGAAATAAAGAGGGCGATAAAGGACAAAAAAGTATCCTTCCAGAGATGGAAAAAGGACCCAACGGAGGAAAATCACCAGGCGCACAGGAAATGCCAAAAGGAATGCCACCGGGAGGTTAGAAAAGCAAAGGGGAAATACGAAGAGGGGCTGGCCAGGGAGGCGAAAAACTTCAAGGCATTCTTCAGTTACGTTAAGGGGAAGCGACCAGCGAGAGAGGAGGTGGGCCGTTGGACGATGGGGATAGGAAGGGAGTGATTAAGGAGGATAAAGAGGTAGCTGAGAGGTTGAACACGTTCTTCTCGTCGGTTTTCACGAGCGAAGACACATCTAATATACCGGACTCAGAGGAGCTCATGAGTGGGGAACAGGCTGAAAAATTGGAACACATAGAGGTAAGTAAGGAGGATGTCCTCAAACAGATAGACAGGCTGAAATGCGGCAAATCACCGGGCCCAGACGGGATCCACCCAAGGGTTCTGAAGGAACTAAGACAAGAAATAGCGGGCACAATCCAACATGTTTGCAACCTATCCTTGAAAACTGGTGAGGTACCAGAGGACTGGAAATTGGCGAATGTCACACCTATCTTTAAGAAGGGATTGAGGGGTGACCCCGGGAACTACAGGCCGGTGAGCCTGACTTCAATTATAGGGAAGATGGTGGAAGCTATGATCAAGGACGACATTTGTGAGCACATCGAGAGGAATGGCCTACTGAGAACAAGCCAGCACGGATTCTGTAAGGGAAGGTCGTGCCTAACGAACCTTCTGTACTTCTTTGAGGGAATAAGCAGTCGGGTGGACAATGGGGAACCCATAGACATCATTTACCTCGATTTTCAAAAGGCTTTCGACAAGGTGCCACATGAAAGGCTGCTTAAGAAGCTGTGGAACCACGGGGTGGGAGGGGATGTGTACAGATGGATCAAGCACTGGTTGTCGGGTAGACTGCAGAGGGTCGGAGTAAAGGGTCAATATTCTGACTGGCGGGGAGTCACAAGCGGTGTGCCACAGGGGTCGGTGCTGGGGCCGTTACTCTTTAACATATTTATCAATGACCTGGAAAAGGAGGCAAAGTGCGAGGTTATAAAATTTGCAGACGATACCAAACTGTACGGCAGAGTTAAGACCAGGGAGGAGTGTGAGGACCTACAAAGGGACCTGGACAAGCTGGAAGACTGGGCAAACAAATGGCAAATGCGCTTTAACGTGGACAAATGCAAGGTCATGCATATAGGGAAAAAGAACCCGTTGTTCAACTACAAATTGGGGGGGGGGGGGTATTGTTGGGAGACAGCAGACTTGAGAGAGACTTGGGTGTGCTGGTGGATGCATCACTGAAGCCATCTGCACAGTGCGCAGCAGCCTCGAAAAAAGCCAACAGGATGCTGGGCATCATAAAGAAGGGCATAACAACCAGAACACGGGAAGTCATCATGCCATTGTATCGAGCGATGGTGCGTCCACATCTGGAATACTGCGTTCAGTATTGGTCGCCGCACCTCAAGAAGGACATGGCGGTACTTGAGAGAGTCCAAAGGAGAGCAACGAAAATGGTAAAAGGGCTGGAACACTGCCCATACGCCGAGAGGTTGGATAGGCTGGGGCTCTTCTCTCTGGAGAAGAGGAGGCTCAGGGGAGATATGATAGAGACCTTCAAGATCATGAGGGGCATAGAGAGGGTGGATAGGGACAGATTCTTCAGACTGAAAGGGACAGCGAATACGAGGGGGCATTCGGAGAAACTGAAGGGAGATAGATTCAAAACAAATGCAAGGAAGTTTTTTTTCACCCAAAGGGTCGTGGACACTTGGAATGCGCTACCGGAGGAAGTGATCAGGCAGAGTACGGTACAGGGATTGGACGGATTCCTGAGGGATAAAGGGATCGTGGGATACTGAGGGAGGAGCTGGGATGTAACACAAGTATAGAAAGCTAACCAAGTAATGAGTATAGAAACCAAACCAGGTCGTGCATGTGCAAGACCGGAAGGTTAGGACTTCGATAGGAAGACAGGACTTAAATGAGAAACCAAGGTGGCAAGGGAGCCTCTTCTGGTGATACAGACAGGTCGTGACCAGTTTGGGCCGCCGCAGGAGCGGACTGCCGGGCAGGATGGACCTATGGTCTGACCCGGCGGAGGCACTGCTTATGTTCTTATGTTCTTAATTTTTTTAAGATTGCCGAATTTGCACATTAGAATTGTCTAGGAGGAGAACCAGTGATTATATTATGGTTTCATTCAGCTGAACAGCTGTTTCAGTTGATCTGTATGTATTAGAAAACCAGTCTGAGATCCTTTCTCCCTTAATATGAATGACGTTTGATATTACAGTATAAACTGTCGGGCAACAGATTGAGAAGAAATATTCTTCCTGCAAGAATTGATTGAATAACAATTGTTTTTGAATTCCATTTTTGGGTGTAATTACAAACATAAAACCATACAAAAATACAATCTAAAAAACATAAAAACATAAAACAATTAGCAGTGATAAAATATCAATATTCACAGCATGCCTCCTCATAGCCACAAACACAGTCCCCCATTCTTCACCTGTATTTCATTTTGCAAAACAGATGGTGTTTCAGCAATCTTTTAAATGTTTTTGTCGCCATATATATTGCAGAAACCTGTTCCATTCCTCTGGGCCAATGCAAGAGAGAACACTCCCACCCTTGATGTTTGCAATTTAAGCTCCTTTCTCATTGGGATCTTCAAATCCCAATGGTCAGAAGAAAGCAACTTAGGAAGTGCAATATGATACGATAGATCAGGGGTGCCCACACTTTTTGGGCTTGCGAGCTACTTTTTAAATGACCATGTCAAAATGATCTACCAACAATAAAATTAAAAAAAAAACACAAAGCACATTGTACGCATAGAAAATGTTAATTATCATTCCTATTCCTGAAACTGTGTGGCAGCAGGTTCAGGACAAATGTCAGGAAGTTCTGCTTCACACAGCGAGTGGTGGGTGCTTGGAATGCACTCCAGGAGGAGGTTGTGGCAGAGACTACTGTACTGGGATTCAAGCACAAGTTGGATGCACACCTTCTTGCATATCATATTGAGGGATACGGTAAAGTCGGGTCTCCAAAAAAGAGTACCTAAATGGGCCGCCGCGTGTGCGGAGCACCGGACTGGATGGACCTCGGTCTGATCCGGTGGAGGCGTTTCTTATGTTCTTATTCCAGGGTTTTTCAAAGAGGTCAAAGCAGATGACTCTATGCACTATCACCTCAGTAACAACCATACAAAAATAGACAAATATATACCCCCCTCCCTTTTTACTAAACCATGATAGCAGTTTTTAGCGCAGGGAGCTGCGCTGAATGCCCAGAGCTGCTCTCGACACTCATAGGCTCCCTGCGCTAAAAAACTCTATTGCGGTTTAGTAAAAGGAGACCTTAGTGTAAAATATAGACAACAGATATAAATTCAGACACATTTTGATCACTAAATTTAAAATAAAATCATTTTTCCTACCTTGTCTGGTGATTTCATGAGTCTCTGGTTGCACTTTCTTCTTCTGACTGTGCATACAATCTTTCTTCCCTTCTTTTAGCCTGTATGCTTCCTCTCCTCCAGACCTCATTCCTTCCCCCAACATTTCCTTCCTCTTCCCTGCCCTTTCTTTCTCTCTGCCGCCCTTTCTTTTTTTTTTCTGTTTCTCTTCTTTCCTTCTTTCTCCCTGCCCTCCCCCAGCCCACTGCCACCGCCATTGCCATCGGGGACCAGGACCCAAACGCCACCAATAACAGGCCCCAAGCTCTCCCTGCTTCGGCCAACCAGCATTCCTCTCCCCGACGTCAATTCTGCCATCGGGAAGAGGAAGGCTGATCAGCCCAAGATCGTGATCAACCTATTGGGGGAAATGCTGCCGGGTCCTGCCTTCGCGGAAACAGAAAGAAGGCAGACCCGGCAGGAAGAAGAACAAATGCTTCACTAACCTGTCTCCCGCATTAGCCCGTAGCGAACGCTTGCTTCAGGGCTCTCAACATGTGCGTGCTGGCTTCTCTTCTCCCCCCCCCCGGACATAACTTCCGGTTTCGGAGGGAAGAGAAGAGAAGCCGGCACGCACACATTAGAGTCCGGAGCATAAGTTCGCTACGGGCTGAAATCTCCAAGCCGGTTTTTTTGGGGATTTTTAATGTTCAGCAGCGGCAGATGACAGCTGGGCGGACCACCCAGCTAAAAGGCCCTAGGGAGAACACTGGAGAGGAAGGCTGATCGGCCCGTAGATCAGGACGGCAACACGAGTCTATCACGGAGCCCGGGATGGGCTCCGCGATCGACTCACGTTGCCTTCCTGAGCTACTGGTCGATCGCGATCGACGTATTGGGCACCCCTGCGATAGATAGTCAACTGGGTATTTCATATTTATTGTAGTTCCCTTAGATGTTTCAAGGTCAGACATAGGGCTCCTTTTACGAAGCGGTTTAACGCGCGTAATAGTGCACGCTAATTTGCTGGCCGCGCTAGCCGCTACCGCCTCCTCTTGAGCAGGTGGTAGATTTTCAGCTAGCGCGGGGATTAGCGCATGCTAAAAAGGTGCGTGCGATAAAGCTGCTAACGCGGCTTCATAAAAGGAGCCCATAGATATTCAGCAGTAGCACTGTAGGGCTATGAATACATGAATACGTGATTAGAATAATGGCATATATGCCTAAATGTGTTCACATATACATGAGAATGCCAAAATTCCACCCATCAATTAAAAGAACAAAGTGGGAATTACATTACATTAAGGATTTCTATTCCGCCATTACCTTGCGGTTCAAGGCGGATTACAAATGGTTTGTCCGGATATTAGAAGTGTTTAGGGAGTAGTCTACTCACTTGGAAAATTTGATCACATCACCAACGCCTACCTAGATTCACACTGGCTACCTATACAAGCCCGCATTCAATTCAAACTATACTGCCTACTATTCAAAGCACTAAATGGAACTGCACCCACCCACCTAAATAACTGCCTAAATCGGAACCTCTCATCCAGACAAAGGAGAACCCAGTCCCCTTTCTCCTACTCCCCTCTCAAAGGAACTCAGCACAAAAAGATGTACGACCACCTACTAGCAACACAGGCAGCAAAATTGGACCCCCACATCTCCAACCTGCTCACAGCAACAACTGACTTCAAAACGTTCCGAAAAGACATCAAAACCCTGCTATTCAAAAAATTTATCCAGATAGCCTAACCCCCTTCCCCTCCCCCCTTGCAACTCCCCCTCCCTCTCATCATCTCTACCTGTATTATCCCCCAAGACTCAACAATGTAACCTGCTTCCACTCCTTAACTACCTCGTAATCTTCCTGCTCCATCTGACGTTTTCCTAATTTCTCTACCTATCTTGTACCCTCTTCTCAAAACTTTATTATGAAACCAGCTCCTAATTGTATAATGTAACCAGCTCCTTAATTGTAATTTTTTTTCCTGAAACGCCCAGTTATCTTAATTGTAACTTTTTCCCTGGAAATGTCCAGTTATCTTCTGATGTAATCCACTTAGAATTGCAAGGTACAGGCGGAATAGAAGTCAGTAATGTAATGTCGTTTGTACAATTCTTTGAGTTGTTAAGGATTACATCTGAGTTGTTATGATATTAGAAGTTCATATGTTGTAGTTGCAGGTGATGCCGGTGTTAGTTCGGTTTTATGTGTTTTATGAAAAGAAGGGTTTTTATTTCTTTTTTGAAGGTTTTGTAGTCTGTGGTTGTGGTCAATAGGTTGTAGAGTTGTGGGTCCAGTTTTGCAGCTTGAGTGGCTGGGAGGTTGTCGTATAGTTTTTTTCTTTTGACGTTTTTGGTTGGAGAGTGTGTGAATGGTGCGTGGGTTTTCCTATGTCTGGTTGAGGTGGATTGTTCCAATAGGCTATTGCTTTAAATAGTAGGCAGTAAAATTTGAAGTGTATTCTCGCTTGTTTTGGGAGCCAATGTGAGTTGTGGTATGCCTCTGTGATGTGGTTGAATTTCTTCAGTGAGTAGACCAATCTTAGGACTGTGTTTTGTATTGTTTGTAATTGTTTTATCATGGTTGCTGTGCATGGGAGATATAATATGTTGCAGTAGTATATTAGACCCAGGATTAGGGATTGTACCAAGAGTTGGAATTGTTTTCTGTCGAAGAATTTTCTGATTTGTCTCAGGTTTCTCATGACTCGCTTTCTTCTGTTTGGCACCAAGGGCTTCTTTTATCAAGCCACGCTAGTGGTTTAACGTGCTTAATAGCGCACGCTAAACCACTGGCCACGCTAGCCGCTACCGCCTCCTCTTGAGCAGGCGGTAGTTTTTGGCCAGCGCAGGGGTTAACGCATGATGAAAAGTCGCGTGCGTTAACCTCGCTATTTGATACTTTAAATTTTAAAGATTTTGATAATGAATTCTATTGATTTAATTTTAGTGGTTGTATTGAATGTTAGGATTAGTAATATTGAGGAGTCTAAGGTTATTTATGCACTAGCATTTTGCAAGTATATTTCAGTTGTTAATTAAAAGCTTATGAAAGTTAATCAGTTAATGTTAAGTCTATTTAATTAATGAATTGATACTTTATATTTTTAATTAGTAGTATGAATTCATTTGCATATATTTATTATCCAGATTTTATGATCCCAGGTACCATAGTTAGATTGTGAGCCTGCCGTGACAGATAGGGAGAAATACTTAGAGCAGGGGTGCCCAAATGGTCGATCGCGATTGACCAGTAGATTGCTAAGGCAACGCAAGTCGATCGTGTTGCCTTTGCAATCTTTTTCTCCATGCTGCTTCACGGAGCCAGGCCTGGCGCGTACAAGCGCCGGACTCACAAGACTTCACCTCCGATGTCAATTCTGATGTCAGAGAGGAAGTTCTGGGCCAGCCAATCGCTGCCTGGCTGGCCTGGAACTTCCACCCCGACTTTAGAATTGATGTCTGAGGTGAAGTCTTGTGAGTCCGGCGCTTGTACGTGCCAGGCCTGGCTCTGGGAAGCAGTAGGGAGAAATCGGCGTGGTGGCTTGAGAGTGGGGGTAGGGAAAAAATTGGTGAATTGGAGAAATCGGCACAATGGCTTGGAGGGGGGGAGGGGGGGAGGGGGGGAGAGAGAAAGAAATGCAGGCAGGCAGGCAGGGGGAGAGAGAAAGAAAGGCAGAAATAAATAAATATTGGCTTTACAGAAGAAGGAAGTGCAACCAGAGACTCATGACATCACCAGACAAAAAGGTAGGAAAAATGATTTTATTTTCAATTTAGTGATAAAATGTGTCCGTTTTGAGAATTTATATCTGCTGTCTGTCTATATTTTGCACTATGGCCCCCTTTTACTAAACTGTGGTAGTGGTTTTTAGCGCATGGAGCCTATGAGCATTGAGAGCAGCGCAGGGCATTCAGTGCAGCTCCCTGCGCTCAAAACCGCTATCACAGTTTAGTAAAATGGGAGGGGGTATATTTGTCTATTTTTGTACGGTTGTTACTGAGGTGACATTGCATATTTTAAAGTCATCTGTCCTGACCTCTGAATAAAAACCCAAATTCAAATGATAATTAACATTTTCTGTGCGTACAGTGTGCTTTGTGTTTTTTTTTAATTTTATTGTTGGTAGATCATTTTGACTTGGTCATTTTAAAAGTAGCTCGCAAGCCAAAAAGTGTGGGCGCCCTTAACTTAGAGTATCATTGTGCTTTAAAAATGTTGTTGAGCCTTATCATCCAAATGGATTTTTGAGATCAGAAAATCAGAAGTTATTGGATCTGATATTAAAGGGAAGATATGCTGATACTAGGGCGACTGCCTTTTGAAATGTTGGGGTCATATTATGGAATGCGTTGTTAGGTCAGTTGCGGCTGTGTGCAGACAGCTTAAAATTTAAAACACTATTAAAAACGCAATTGTTTCAGCATTTTTGTGAAGCAACTGCTATATTAATGAGGTAGGAGGGCTTAATTTTAAGAGCGAATATGTTTATTTGCTGCTTTACATTAATGGTTTATGTATTTTTCTTTAAGTTTTTCCTTACACATCGGGGTGAGGGGGGGGAGAGAGAGGTAATTGAGAAATTGATATTAATTCTTCATATCAATGTAATAAATAAAGTTGTCTTGTATTATTGATAATTGATAAAGGGTAGATAGGTAAAGTTATGGTTCTATATTCTAATTGTATAAAATGGTGTAATCTCTGTAATATTTTTCTGTTTTCAATCAAATGTACTACACTGTTGTAGTTTTTAAAATAATGAAATTTTTACAAAAAAAAAAAAAAGAATGAATATATTGTGATGTTGCTGTTTAATGTTTGCATTTGAATTTTATGTATATGTAAACCACCTAGTTGATGATAGTACATACATTTTAAAATAAATATAAATAAATCAATACATCTAAGAAATGTAAATAAATAAAGAGAGCTGCAAAAATCTGAGATTTCTTTTCTCAAGACAGGTCCCGCAGCAGAGGGAAAAGACATTTTATTAAGGCATTTCCTGTTGCTGGAGGTAGAAGTGGTTCTATGGTGCTGTGGCCACGGAACTGAGGTATGACAGGAGAGATTAGGTGGAGCTGGAGGATAGGTTGGGCGGAGTGGAGTGGGGTTGGGGCGTATCCTCAAATCTTCTCAAAAATCGGGTCCCCTTAGCAGCTCCCCATCATTGTCTCACTTGTGGTAGTCATGACACAGTGGCGAGCAGGGAACTAGGGAGAGTGTCGCACAGGGCATTATTCTGGCTTGGGAGGCTCCCACATTCTTTCTTTTTAAAGGCGCATTCGGTGTATAATAGTCCTTCTAAGGACGGTAATGGAAATCTGTTCCTTGCCATATTTTAATCATGTTAGCTTAATCTTACATTATTCTAGACTGTTTATTTTTTTGTTCCCCTTCCTTTTGTTTCAGTCCTTTTGCCCCTCTTTCTCTTTATACAAATTGTATTTCTGCCCTTGTCCATCCTGTATCGGTAAGTTAATGTTTGTCAGTGCGTTTGATTGTTTGTAGCATTATTTGTAATTCGTTTTTAACGTACGTTCTTTTTATACTTTGTTTTTATACTGTGTAAAACCGCTTTGAATTTTAATAAGGTGGTATATCAAATTTTTTAATAAACCTGAAACCTAAACCTCATATTTCAGGTTCTTGTGTCCCTTCCATGTCCCTTTTTTCTTAATCTGGCTCTAGAAATGACTGGAACAACATGTTAGAGCTAGGCATGTGATTTGATTTTCTATGGGCTGTGCCACCAGGCTGACCTGCCCATTGTGAATGTTCATGAAGGGGGTAACTGACAGTCTCGGTTGAATTAACTGTCTATGTTCCGTTTCTTTTTAATTAAACCCCTTGGTCTTTACTTGTAAAGGTCACAGATGACACATGATGCCTTCTCTGGCTGCTCCCCGTGGAGGTCTATGAGAGGGAGTGGTATTGGTTGCAAATGCCACAGAGGTGGAGGGTGGGGAGAGTTGAGGTAAGAAATGGAGCGGCGAGGGGAGCTTTGTGTGAGACACTCTTTGTATTACAGTGGTGGGGGCATAGTGGAGAAGGAGGTTTGGGGTTTTGTTTTTATATGTGATAGTCTGCACTCAGACAAAGCTGCTGTGATAATATCTTATTTTTAAGCAACTGCCGGGAGGAAAAGCAATTTGTTTCCCTGACTACTTAACAATGAGCTTGCCATGCTCAATCAAATTTTATTATGCAAACAGAAGTCAATTTACCTTTCAGGAGTTTGAAGGCTATTTTCTCTTCTCAATGGACAATTAAGTGTCAGCAAATAGAAACTTATCTCTCAGCCCCTTATCTTTCCCTTGTAACTCTTTACCCCCATCTCCCATGCCCCTCCTAGAAGACATAGGGTTAACCAGGGCAATTGTCCTGGATCCCTACACCACAGGGAACCCCCAAAACTGAAGGATGCCATGCTTGGAGGCCCCCTCTGGAATTCTGTCCTGTGCTCTAGCATTTTTAATATCGGCTCTGGAGCTAATCTGTGTGGTCTTTCTAATCTACAGCGTTCAGGCTAGGCTGCTACTTGGCACTTTTTATTTCTATTACCACTTATTTTTCATTCTCCTATCCACTTTCCTCTTTCTTCTCTTTCTAGATGTTCCCTTTCTATCTCTCTCCTCCGAAATGCATCTCACACTCCACCCCACCAACTCTTGAGAACATAAGAATAGCCTTACTGGGTCAGACCAATGGTCCATCAAGCCCAGTAGCCCGTTCTCACAGTGGCCAATCCAGGTCAAAACCCAAGGAGTAGCAATATTCCATGCTACCGATCCAGGACAAGCAGAGGCTTCCCCCATGTTTTAATAATAGGCTTTTCCTCCAGGAATTTGTCCAAACCTTTCTTAAAACCAGCTACGCTATCCGTTCCAGAGCTTAACTATTCTCCAGGTGTGTCCTGTCCAACCATGCAATCTACTTCCTTACCTTTTTAATAAAGTATTTTTGGGAACTGAGAAAGTGAATGTCAGTCTTGAAAAATTACATAAGAAATGTATTTACGGTAATCCAATAAAAAGGCATCATTGCATTGTTCTGTGTATTAACCTTTATTAATGATCACCTAGAACAGTAATGTCCAAAGTCCGGCCCGCGGGCCAGTTGCGGCCCGTCCTTTACTTCCATACGGCTCCCAGAGACACGGCTGATCAATGTCTTTCTCTGTGTCTGAGCCATCGCACATCCCCGCCCCCGCTCTTTTCTATGTGCCTGGCGCCGCCTACGACGCGGGAATGCAGAAGGATTTGAAATCTGCATTCCTTCTCTCACCACGCAGCCACCTGTAGCCCCATGTAGAGTTGACCGAGGAGGTCTACTTCCTGTTTTAGTAAGTGCAATTTTATCCATAAAGCCCTGTTGCTTCATATAATTCCATATATATGTATATAATGTAATAAAAAAAGTCCAGAAAGCAGCGCCGAGAGGTAGAAGGGGAGGGGCGGTGCCGGGACCTCCGATAACAGTGCGTCCTTCCTTATCCTGTTTCTAGGGACTTTAAATATGAAAGGCAGAGTGATTTTACTACTGTTTAGAATTGTAATTCAAATTGTTTGCAATAAAGTTTACATAAAATAGTTCATTTGTACTTAATTTTAAATGTCAGGCAAAATGGTCGGCCCTCGCGCATGTTCACTTCAAGTCTGGCCCTCTTTGAAAAAAGTTTGGACACCACTGACCTAGAATATAAAATTGATGCCATGTGTTTCCCCATCAGGGTTTTGTGCCATGCTCATTGCTAAATTTTGAGAGCCTCTCTTTTCTAATTGGTGTAAAACAGGGGGTTCTCATCTCAGTCCTTGGGACACTCCAGCCAATCCGGTTTTCAGGATTGCCACAACAAATGCCGTAAGCATGAGAGAGATTTCCATACAATGGAGTTAGTGCATACAAGTTTATCTCATGCATATTCATTGTGGGTGTCCTGAAAACCTGACTGGCCGGGTGTGTTCCGAAGTCTGGGTTGAGAACCCCTGATGTAGAGAGTGTGACGGGGCTGGGTTAGTATACGGCAACTGCGAAAATATGGAGGCAAGGGACAGAAAAAGAGTGTATGTGTGTGTGTGTGTGTGGGGGGGAAACATTCCAGAAGCAACTTCTTCTTGTCATGCATGTAAATTCCAAAAGAAATAAAATAATTAGAAAAAAACAGAAGGGGGAAAAAAAAGCCCTTTCTTATTTCACAACAGCTGTGCTGTTGCTGTGCGGCAGTGCGGCTAATGAGGCATCTGTTCTGTTTGACAGCCCACATCTGCTGCCACTCGCCTGTCTCTTGCCAACCTCTCAGCAGCCAGGGCTGCGCTGGGGCTGAAGATCGCTGCGGAGCTCCCTCAACATCGAGATGTGCTGCATGTGGTCACCTGCTATCGCTCTACAGCCTTAGTAGGGAAAGTGTGCAGTAGGATGTTGTCAAATCCAATTGGTTGATTGGGATCATCAGCAGAAGTGATAGTAGCGCGGTAAACTGACTGAGGAAAGTGGTCCTCACCCTACACTGATATAGGCTTTTTTTTGTTTGTTTGTTTTTAAATATGCATTCTAGATTCTGGGAAGCACATGGTTCTCATTATCAGTAGCAGGCCATTAAACTTTATGCTTTCTATTTTCTTTTTAGCTTAATTTAATCTTGCCAGCTGGCTGTCACAAAAATATCTTCTCTGGAACAAAACATGGGGTATTAGATTAGCATGCAGTGAGGCAAGTGGAGAAGAATGAAGGGGGGAGTTTCAATGGGACCTGGATAGCTAACTAAGATATTAACTGGTTAGATCCTAGGGGGCTCAACAGTTTGCGTGCTGCGTGCTGCATCTAGTTTCAGTAGACAGCTAGGTTTAAAGACTGTAAAAGTGGAAAGCTAACCCAGCATGGCGATGGTACCAGTAGAGACGAGGACTGTATCTGAAGAAAAGAGCATCTGTAATGGAGAGGAAAAGATAGTAGAGCTTAATAGCTGGTATTGATGCGCAGACTGGACATTCCAGGTCATTTTTCTCTATGCCCTGCAGGAAAATGTGCAAATCCAATGTATAGATAATGAGGCTTGAGGAATTTGACTCCTAACTCCTCTCACCTTGGGTTCTGCATCCCCTTCCTTCTATGTCATGTCTGTCTGTCCAAGTTAAATTGTAAGCTCTTCCGAGCAGGGACTGTCTATAAATGTCAAAATGTACACCTTTCAGCACTATATAAGTGATAAGTAGTAGTAGTAGCGGGGGCAAACTTATGGGGCTCTTTTACTAAAGCTGTGCTAAAAAGTGGCCAGTGCTATCCCCAGCACAGGTCTTTCCTGTACGCTTAGGCCATTTTTAGCACGGCAGTAAAATGGTCCCTTTTCTTTATTCCCATTAATGGCCACGCGTAAATTTCTCCATTAAGCCGTTAGACCATGAGCACTTACCTATATCTGTTTTCTAGTTAGTAACGGCTCAGGCGCTAATCCTGCGCTAATTGTTTAACGTGCAGCGATGTAGTTGCATTAATCGGTTAACGCAGAGCATGCCTACTCTCTGCCCCAAGACATGCACCCAGTGTTAAAAAAAAAAAAATTCTACATTTTAGCATGTGGGAAGCACGCGGCAATCCCAAAACTATTTTGGGATTCTTGAGCGCATCCCATGGTAATGCTTTTTACTCTGCAATAAGCACACGTTAGTAAAAGGGCCCCTTAAGTTGAGGGTGAGAGGGAAAAAATAGGATATGGCTATCATCTGGAATTGGTAACATCATTAAAAGTATTGGGAGTCATCATCGATGATAAATTTTCTTACACTGTAAAATCTTGCTTTTATAGACTGAGAATGATTCGTTCGATCTCTAAGTTTCTAGATCCAAAATCGCTAAATACAGTGGTGCCTCACACAACGAACTTAATTCGTTCCAGGAGCAAGTTTGTTATGCGAAAAGTTCGTTATGTGAAACGCGTTTTCCCATAACAATACATGTTAAAAAAAATAATTCGTTCTGCAGCATAAAATATGCTAAGATGACATAAAAAAAGATAAATTTGTCAAAATGGTGAAAATGGTGGTCTTGCTGAGGCCAAACTCTTTGACGAGGCCACACTGTTTTACCCCACATTCACTCCTTCTAATTATTTCCCGTTTCATTTCAACAGAAATCACCTTCCTGCTTCATGATATATAAAAAATATTGAGTTTATCTTAAAAGGACGACTGTATACAATGAGAGAGGGCAGTTAAGTGCAGTGCCTGCGCGGAAGGATGCAATACATCGGCAGCTCGGGCGACTTCGTTGTGTGAAACGAAGTTCGTTGTGTGAAACGAAGTTCGTTGTGTGAATCAAGACATGAAGTTCGTTGTGTGCAGCGTTCGCTGTGCGAGGCGTTCGTTGTGTGAGGCACTCACTCTTTAATTATCGCTAAGCTTGATTACTGTAATTCTTTATTAATAAATGTCACGCAAAAAGAAAAGAAGCGTTTTCAGATAATCCAGAACACTGCCGTTAAACTCATTCATAACGGTAAAAAATACGATCATGTCACTCCTTTTCTGATGAAATCTCACTGGCTTCCAGTTAACCACCGTATTCCTTTTAAAATTTTACTCTTAGTATTCAAAACCCTTTCCACTAACAAACCCCAATTTATCAATAATTTACTCATCCCTAATAGTACGTTGCGTTCTCTCCGGTCCACTAATCAAAAACTCATGGTAGCCCCCTCTCTGAAAATTATTGGAACTCGACGACATGACATGTTTTCAGTGATGGCTCCGCAGCTTTGGAACACTTTACCTCAGCATATATGAGAGGAAAATAATTTGAGTCGTTTTAAAAGTAACTTAAAGAGTTTTCTTTTTAAAGATGCTTTTAATCTTTAAATTATGCTTAAATTTTATATTGGTTTCTTTCAGGTTTCTATTTTGCCCTCCCTAATGTTCTTTCCTTCTATGGTTCTCTATTGCACTTTAAAATATTGAAATGTAGTTCTGCCCCTCTTTGCCTTATGTATTGATTAGTTCGTAAGACTGTCGGTCTAACCCATTGTTTTAAATTTTAAACGTCATGTTTAAACATATGCCTTTTCCTTTTTTTTTTTTATTAATTATTAATGTTGTATCTCGCTTAGTAAAACTAAATAAGCAATTCATCAAATTAAAATAAAACTTGAAACTATTACATGTTCAGTGCTAACAAGCTCATTTTAACGTGTTCTAAATTCTTAGTTACTAGATCTTGGACAGCCAGACTTAGGAAAATGTTCAACCAACGTCTAGCCAGCTAGGTTCAGCTGAAACTGAGGAATCTAACAAACCTAAATTTGGCAGGCAAGGGTAGGTGCTTTACCTGTGGCTGAAAATAGATCCTTTGGGACTCATTTTCAAGAGAAAAATGTCCCCCAAATGGCATAAAGTAGCATTTGGGTGTTTTTCTTGATGTCGAGGGGGGGGGGTGTAAGGCTGTAGGCCTGGCGCCTGTACACGCCTGATCTGGCGTCAGGGAAGTAGGGAGAACAGAACGCAGAGGCAACATGAGTCTATCACGGAGCCTGGGATGGGCAATGCTACATTTAAATCATTCTAGATTTATACCTTTGATGGACCCTCTGAAAAATCTCACTCTTTGCCTTGCAATCCCACTGCCTGGCATGGTAAATCTCACTCTTTGGGATGGTTTACCCTTGGCATCTCTGCATTAGCCAGACTAGGTAGGCAACTACAGCAATACCTTCTAGGTTTGGCAAATAGCAGCTGAAGTCAATGCAAAAGTTAAAATAAATAAATTAATGTCAGTGAACTTTTCATTGCATACTTATGCTTTCAGGGTGGATGGCTAGAGCCACAGCCTCTGCAACCCACGTATCTGTACCTGTACTTGGTCAGTAACCCATTGTATATTATAAAATGAAAAATGTTAATAAAGATGATTGAATTCACGCTCCAAGCTGCTCCTTGTGACTCTGGGCAAGTCACTTAATTCTCTATTACCCCAGTTACATTAGAAAGCCTGTGAGCCCACAAGGACAGGTAGGGAAAAATGATGGAGTGCCTGAATGTAAACTGTACTGCATAGACAACCTCCATTGAAAGGGAGTATATAAATAACTTAAATAAACGGTTCATAGACAACTCGGCGAAAGACAAAGGCGTGCGCCGACAACTGAGCGCAAGACGGAGGCGCGCACCGAAGAAAATTACAGTTTTTAGGGGCTCCGATGGGGGTTTTGTTGGGGAGCACCCCCAGTTTACTTAATAGAGATCGCGCCGGCGTTGTGGGGGGTTTGGGGGGTTGTAACCCTCCACATTTTACTGTAAACTTAACTTTTTCCCTAAAAACAGGGAAAAAGTGAAGTTTTCAATAAAATGTGGGGGGTTACAACCCCCCCACCCCCCACAATGCCCCCACAACGCGGCGCGATCTCTATTAAGTAAAGTGGGGGGGGTTCCCCCAACGCCCCCCGTCAGAGCCGTAAAAAATGTAATTTTCTGCGTCGCGCACCTCCACGCTGCGCTCAATTGTCTGCGCGCGCCTTTGTCCCGGCGCGCTTTTGACCTGACACCAAATAAACAGACCATTTAGCTGAGCGTGTGCAGGTGCATTTTCGATAATGATTCTAAGTCTGACTTTGTGCATTTACCATTAGATGTCCAAAGTCAGATAAGGAAAAATAGCTATTTTTGAATATATTGGACGTCCAAATTTTTTTTCCCGAAAATTGCCTATTTGGACATATTTGCTGAAAATATGTCTAACTTTATGTTGCATTTTTGACCACAGATGTGTCTAAGCTCCAAGCATCTAAAATGCAGAATTTATACAATACCAGCTGCTTTATTTCCATTCATATTTAACAGCAGTTTTCTGTAGGTACATGAAAAGTGCAAGCAAGAAAGAGCTAAATATAACAAAGTTCTCATAGGCAGGACAGCCTGCCTTGTGCGTATCTGAAATGTTGCACCATTTGCTACTATGTAAAGGAATGCATGGATGTGGCGGGTTGGATTTCTCAGATCAGTGTTTAGCAAGCCCCACCACTCTGTCATAAAGACGACTGCATCTATTTTTGCACTTATCATTTTGAAATATACTGTAATTAGTTTGCCTAGCTACCACTGCTCAGCACTCCAGTAATTAATGAAGTGGAATGCTTCCCCACACCTGTTTGGAAATATATGTATTGAGAATGAAAAGTTCTCTAATTGTTTTTATAAAAGTGTAAATTGGTGAGTGACTCTGAGGTTTGTTCAGAGAAATATAATGAGTTTCACATGACTTCCTCATTACGATATGCAGTTGAATGCAGTTGACATGCTGCCTTTTATCATTTGTTGGCTGTGGACTAGTTGAAGATATAGGGCTACCATAGGCTCCAGTCTGGCCGGCTGGGCTGGCCGGGCCCACCCACTAAAAAACAAACTGCAGGAGGGATGCCAACTCCCTCCTGCCTCCCTCCCGGACTCCCCATACCCATTCCAGGCCACCTTTCCACCCCCCATCCCCATACCTTTAACAGAGCAGGAGGGATGCTCAATCCCTCCTGCTCCAATGCTTCCTGCGATGATTCTGAGGCCTTAGGCCCCGCCTCGGCGCATCATGCGATGCACAGGGCGGGGCCTAAGGCCCTGATTGGCTCAGGCTCCTACCTTGGGAGGGGCCTGGGGCACCTGAGCCAATCAGGGACTTCCTTCTAAAAGTGGATATCAGGGTTAACAAAAATTTTATACTGAATATTGTTAAGTAACGTGTTGTATTTGTAACTATCAGTATTTCGCTGATTGTCCAGCCTTCTTCTGTGTAAACCACCTAGAAATTGTTTGATTATGGCAGTATAGATGAATAAAGTTATGTTATGTTATGTAACACCCTCCAGGGACAAAGTTAGACAAGTTCCTGCTAAACCAGAACGTACGCAGGTAAGGCTAGACTCGGTTAGGGCAGTAGTCTTTGACCTAAGGGCCGCCGCGGGAGCAGACTGCTGGGCACGATGGATCACTGGTCTGACCCAGCAACAGCAATTCTTATGTTCTTATGGCACATTTTCACATGTACTGTTTTACTGTGTAAACTTAACATTATTCTGGTCTGAGAAATGGCAGTTTAAGTTATTTTTCAACTGAATATTCTTTTAACGTATGATATTGTAATTTGTTGTTCTTCTAGAGTTCCCAATGTATGTCATGGAGGTCAAGTTGTTGAATATTCTGTTAATTTTAGCATTAAAACTGATTGCTAACTGGAAAAATGCTGTTATCTGTTCAATTGTGGTAGCACAATGTTTGTCAAATCTGTAAGTATGAGAGGGTTTTAGTTGAACTTGAGGGACTCCGCCACAATTTTATGAGGCCTTTGACAAAGCTTTGGTAGAAAGTGGCCTTAGTGTGCTCTGGTTTTTCCTGCATACTAAGGCTATTTGTATTAGAGAATGACACGGTGACAAAATTCATCACCGTTCCCGTCCCCGTGGATAACCGCGGGAAATAATCCCATGTCATTTTCTAGTGTCTATTTGAACCTCAGTCCTTCTACACTAGCATTCTTCAAAGCAAAGCTTGTGTGTCAGTGGTTGTGGCCATTCATACTCTGATTCTTCCCTCTCTCCTTAAAGAATGACATGAAGACGGTTTCCCGCGGTTATCCGCGGGGACGGGGACGGTGATTAATTTTGTCACCGTGTCATTCTCTAATTTGTATCACAACAGTACTGATTTTATATTTTCAAGAAAGCTTGGGACAAGTACGTTGGATCTCTAAGGGAGAGGAAGGGATAGTAGATGGCATGCATAGCAAATTAGGTCAAATGGTCTTATCTACCTTCATTTTTCCCTATTTTTAATGTTAATGCACTAATGTTGTCATTCCTGTGCAGCCATTAAAAACAATTACCTAGTTCTTAGTGGAGCGCATGAATTGGTGTGGAAAGTAATGGTGCTTGGACTACTAGATAACAGTGATCATAACATGATCAGGTTTGATATAATCCCTGGAGTTAAATACACACAGGAAATCCAATACAATAACATTTAACTTTTTTTAAAAAAGGAGAATATGATAGCATGAGGAGAATGGTAAAAAAAGAAACTAAAAGGAGCAGCTGCAAAGGTCAAAAATTTACATCAGGCTTGGATGTTATTCAAAAATACCATCCTGGAAGCATAAGTGAAAATCATAGCTGACTGACTGTAAACTGTTTTCTTTGAAACCACCAATTCTAATTAGGATTGCAGTTCAATACAATATGGGTTGATTAACCTTTTTAATTACATACGAAGGGCAGGTAGAGCATCCTGGCCAGAGATGATCAGAGAGAGGAGCTAGTTTGTTCCCCTTTCCGTCCTCACCCATCTATCCCGCTTTCCCTCTGGTAAGGCTTTAGAACTCATGCCACATTATATCAGACCCAGAGATCTGAAACCATAAGCATGCTGTTTACAGCCCTGACCCAAGAGAGCAGCACTGCTCTGCTGGTGAAGGCATTTTGCTGTCAGAGTGCACTCTTTTTTAATTAAAGCTGTCATGCGTATGCCCCTCTTCCTTCGCTGTGACTGACGCTGCCAATTCTGCTGTGCTTAGCTGTGCCATATCACGGTACATCACATCCTAATTAACACATCTTGTCAGGTCCAGAGAGCTAGCTTCACTGAACATGCTTGGATCAGCTGTCACAGGACCCAGTGCTGAGCTGGGCTGTGTATTCACTGCTCACACAAATATGATCAGGGTGTCACTTAGGGTCACGTTTGGATTCCAAAATAATAATAATATTATTAATGTTAATAATGGGCCACCAAAATATCAGAACACTCATGATAATCTTTCCTGGAACAAAAAGTCTTCAATTGCTGCAGTCTACATGGGCACCGCACGGCGATCAATTATTTGCTTTTGAAAGAGTAACAGATGGGCGGAGACATCTTTTCTGTTTTTTTATGAATGAAGGATTAAAACGGCTAAGCAATCCACCTGTCAAGTCAACCAGTGGAAGAGATTTTATAGCATGTGTTATTTATAGTGAAGAAATTCTGATAATAGGATGATACCACTGAGGACTATAGTAAATACGGGATATTGGGGAATAAAGTGATTTCTCGATAGGAAAGAATAAATGAAAAAAAAAATAGGAGTGTAGGAGGGTGACTTAAGAACATAAGAGTGGCCATATTGGAACAAACCAAAGGTCCATCAAGCCAATATCCTGTTTCCAACACTAGCCAATCCAGGTCACAAGTACCTGGCAAGATCCCAAGGAGTATATCAGATTTTATGTTGCTTCTCCTAGGAATAAGCAGTGGATTTCCCCAAGCCATCTCAATAATGCCTTATGAACTTTTGTTTTAGGAAATTATTCAAGCCCTTTTGTTTGAGTCCCTTTGGTGAGAAACAATCTTTAATTTTAACCATGGTGAGCCTTAGGCACACACTCTGGTTTAAACCTAATGAAGGGTTTGAAAAGGTTTCACAGCACTTTAGAGATTTGCTTTCTATAATCTGGGCTTTTTGTCTCATACACAGGGACACAGTAGGTTGTAACATAGTTTCTCTGGTTTGTTTTAAATCTACTACTTAGTACCCTAGTACTGGTCTTCTGAAGCCTGGTAGACCAAAGGATCCATAACTACATTATTAGAAGCCTCAGAACTCCTGTCAGCATTATAACCAAACATACCCCCTCCTTTACAAAGCCGCACTAACGTTTTTAGTGCCGGCCATGACGGTAACAGCTCAGAGGGGAATAGTGACACATAGCTCTTTCCAATTACATTCTAATTTCTTTGAATGGTCTTCCTATTCAGCCTGTTCTTGGACTGAGGTATCAATGTTAAGCTGCAGCCACAAAGATAGCCCCAGTTTTGTCTCAGTGGGGTTCCTATGTCAATCTCTGTGATATTTTCAATAATAAAAACAGTAGTACTTTCTCACTCAGCTTTAATACAGCATCTACCCTTGCAAGTCTAAATTAATAGGAAGGACTGCTCTGCTGATTAACATCAAAGCTTTCAAGCAAGTATCACAGTGCAAAACTTGAATACATAAAAACATAGAAGCATGACGGCAGATAAAGGCCAAATGGCCCATCTAGTCTGCCCATCCGCAGTAACCATTATCTCTTTCTCTCTCAGAGATCCCAAGTGCCTATCCCAGGTCCTTTTGAATTCAGCCACAGTCTCTGTCTCCAATACCTCTTTTAGGAGACGGTTCCATGCATCTACCACCCTTTCTGTAAAAAAGTATTTCCTTAGATTACTCCGGAACCTATCACCTCTTAACTTCATACTATGCCCTCTCATTGCAGAATTTCCTGTCAAATGAAAGAGACTCAACTTATGTGCATTTACATTACGTAGGTATTTAAATGTCTCTATCATATCTCCCTTCTCCCGCCTTTCCTTCAAAGTATACAGATTGAGAAATTGAAGTCTGTTCCCATGCCATTTTAGTAGCCTTCCTCTGGACCAACTCCATCCTTTTTATATCTTTTTGAAGGTGTGGTCTCCAGAATTGTACACAATATTCTAAATGAGATCTCACCAGAGTCCTATACAGAGGCATCAATACCTCCTTTTTCCTACTGGCCATACCTCTCCCTATGCAACCTAGCATCCTTCTAACTTTCACTGCCACCTTTTCAACCTGTTTGGCCACCTTAAGATAATCACATATAATCACACCCAAGGGCTCCTTTTATGAAGGTGTGCTGTGCGTTTTAGCACACACACCGGATTAGCGCACAGTAGCCAAAAATCTACCACCTGCTCAAAAGGAGGCAGTAGCGGCTAGCGTGTAGGGCAATTTAGCGCACGTTAAGGCCGCCTTCATAAAATGAGCCACAAGTCCCGCTCTTCTGTTGTGCACATAAGTTCTTCACCCTCCTAAACTGTACCGTTCCCTCAGGTTTTTGCAGCCCAAATGCATGACTTTGCATTTCTAAGCATTACATTTTACAGCACAGACAGCTGAAAAACAAATCTTCATCAGACCATGCTACTACTCCCATGGAGGCGTAGTTATAAAATTATCTAGAGTGTGATCAGAGTTCAAAGAACACAACATTTAATTCAAAGACAAAGGTAAAAAGAATATTTCTTACCAAACAATGTGCATGTTTTGTTTCAACCTTGTAACACACCAATTCTAAATTACAAGCCTTTATCTACACCATTCAAAATCACTGCTTCAGTGGGATTCTATAGGGATCATGTGACTTAAAGTAGAAAGTAAAGGTAATATTTTTCAATTTGTTTGTGTAGCATAGAGGCGATTAATCCGCTGGGTGGAATAATAAAGATATTTTTGCACCAATACAAATTTTCTTTTGCAGCTTGAAAATTTATGTGGTAATTAATATTCGGCTCCTGAAGAAGCCAGCTTGGCAAAACAGACGGCTCTATTGAGCTATGAAGATAACGTGTTTTGCCACTTTAGAAGTCCTATGTTATTAAAGATTGAAGGTAATAAAATTAAAAATAAGAAAAGTTATTTTAAAATGATGGAGATTATGAATAAGTAATTAAATTAGGGCAATTGTTAGGGTTTTTTTTTTTTGTTTAGACTGATGATGGTGTGCTGATTGGAAGGTTATTTCGTATGTTTTTGGATGCAGACATATTAAGTCACTGAGGTCTTTTCCTCTCAAACTAGTGCTGGGTTTTACTAAACCATGGGGTGGCGAGGTAAATGCTCCAACGTTCATAGGAATTGAATGAGTGTGAGAGTATTTACCTCGCCAGCTCATGGTAAGAAGCTCTTCCATGGTTTAGTAAAAGAAGCCCTGAGTACAGTACAGTCTCGATCTGACGTAAAAGGATAAGTGAAAAGTCAGAAAATATGGAAAACAATAGTAATCCCTCAAACAATGTATAAACAAAGGCAGTAAAATCAGGGTTACGGTCACAATGGTGCTATTTTCTAGTAAAACCAGGGTCCCAGGCCCCCAAAAAACTGACTCAGGTGCAAAGCTTCCCTCTATGCTGGGGCAGAAAATAGAAAGAGAAGTTGCACTTCTTAAAAGCAATGCAAATTACATCACCGGGGGTTCTACTGGATATGCCAGATGGTCAGATTAGTGAAGGTTGAATAATCGAGACTGTGATCTATAAGGTTTTGAATGGTGCAGAGTAAGGCTTGTAATTTGGAACTACACTTCTCCCTCCGTATTTGCGGTTTCAGCATTTGCGGTTTCGATTATTCACGTTTTTTAGCTTGCTGGCTCCTCCCCCCAAAATTACATCAGCTTGCATAGAGAAATCGCTGATTCCAAGCGTTTACAGAGAAAATCACTGATTCCTGGCACTTTCTTCACTGTGTTTTGCCTCTCCTTCAGGAACAGGCCAGGTCTCTCACCATGTTATTTGTGGTTTCACTATATTCACGATGGTTTTTAATAGAAAACAGCAAATAACATATGAAAAAGTTATTAGCGTTTTTTCTGTCTTGGCGGTTCTGTTAATCCCCTATCACAGCGAATACGGAGGGAGAAGTGTAGTGTATTACAGCAGTGGTATAAGCTTATCTCTATCTGATTGTGTGTTGTTTCAACATGTTACAATTATTTATTTATTTGAATTTTTATATTGCTTATCACATCCAAAATTATGCTACAGGAAGTAAAAATAATAATGAAGACAAGAGATCTCGCTGTAGAGATACCTAAGGATCTACCTCTGCAGCAGCACCAGAACCTTTATCAATCTACTAGAATAGGGACGATTTTGACCTTTTATCTAACTCTTCAACTTCTAGAAAGGGGGCTGTGCTTTTCCTGCCTGACTGACAGGGTGGGAGGATCCATCCCTTGGAGAGACAACTGAGCTCATATAATATCCAGCCCCGGAGGAGGCTCTGTCTTCGGGTTTTATAATATTTTATTGAAGGAATATACAAGTATACAAAAATATAATACAAATTAAACTCATAACAATTAAATTCATAAAAATATTTGTCAAACATAGTTCTATTATTCCTCCAAAATATATTTCCATATTATCTACAATAAACTTTAATACATTCTCAAGTTCAAACCCTCTTTTTCAATTCCCTCCTCCTCCCATCCCTACCCCTTTTAATTATATGTAAATCTTTAATTAAATAAATAAAATAACACAAAAACTAAACCCCCAAACCAAATGGAAGTTGACAAAAATAAATAATAATAAAAATAAAGAACTGGAATTTTAAATAAATAATCAAAGCTTCAATGTAAATCATTAAGAATTAAACTTCTTGCCTTAGATGAAAGATTTTGAATATACGGATCCCAAATTTCCACAAACATACAAATTTTCCTAGCCGAACGCCTAACTTCCCAAGTTTCAAATAACTAGACGATGAAATTGGTTCCTCCAATGCCAGAAACTAGGCGCTTCTTTCGATAACCAAAATTGCATAATACATTTATGTCCAATCATACACGCCTTTTTAACCTCCAACCCTCAGCTTCTTCTAAACTTACGGTTACAATATGTAGGGTGTCCAGCTGTCCGGGAAAACCCATATGACCAGACATGTCCTCTTTTTAGCACTTTCTATAACCCACAGTTTGTCTGGGTTTTGGAAAGCCCCGAGCTCCAGCTTCATCTGGAGGGCCTTCAACAAGCATGCGCGCATGCTGGAGGCTCTCCAGACGCGGCCTGCTGGTCGGGAGAAGAGAGACGAGGCAGAATGGGGCAGGGCTGGAGGCAGAACAGGGCAGGGACCACGCATCCGGGCTTGATCCTAACCATTGAAAGCAATGGAAGTAAAACCCGGATGTCTCAATCCGTCCTCCTTTTTCTGGGGGTCATACAGTAACCCTATCTAAACTGATACAGAGAGGTCTTTGACTCACAAAGTTGCTGACCCTGCAGAACCAGGAGTGGGAACTAGCCTCAAAACCTATAAAGCTACTGGACTATTCAGGAACAAGGGACCAGTTTCCCAGCAGTGCCTGAGAAAAGCAGAGGCAAAGAAAACAAGTGCTGCTAAACCCAGCTGGAGATAAGGGAAATACCCAAAGTGAAGCCTCTCTACACCCCCGACCTTTATCTGGGAGGAACCACCTCACTCGGGAGAACTGCGCATATGGAAGGAGAAGACTGTAGAGAACTGTGTAGCCTTTTCATCTAATTATCTTTACTGGAATACACAAGAGTGTAAATATGAGTTTTCTGAAGTGGTTGCCCCAGTTATTTGACCATCCAAGCTGCAGTAAACACTTCACAGATTGAAGCAACCTTTATTCTGTGGACTGTTTTATTGCCTGCAAGAAAGAATCTAAAGTGAGTGGATTCTGTGACAGCTTTGCCTTTTAGCTCTGCCAGTCTTGGTTCTGCCCTCAACCTGTGTAAATAAAAATACATTTGGATAGCCCATCTGATGCGGAGTTACCTGGGAATAAAACAAACAAAAAAAGAAATCATAGTTGTAAGTCTATCATATGTTAAAGAATGTAACAAATAGCACTGCTTTAGATAGAAACATAGAAGATGACGGCAGAAAAGGGCTACAGCCCATCAAGTCTGCCCACTCTGCTTACCCACCCCCTGTCTATGCCCTAATGACCCAATTTCCTTATCTTGACCCTCGTAGGGATCCCACATGGGTATCCCATTTATTCTTAAAGTCTGGCACGCTGTCTGCCTCGATCACCTGCACTGGAAGCTTGTTCCAATGATCAACCACTCTCTCTGTGAAGAAATACTTTCTGGTGTCGCCATGAAATTTTCCGCCCCTGAGTTTGAGCGGGTGCCCTCTTGTGGCCGAGGGTCCCTTGAGAAAGAAAATATCATCTTCTACTTCGACACGTCCCGTGAGGTACTTAAATGTTTCTATCATGTCTCCCCTTTCCCTACGTTCCTCGAGAGTGTAGAGCTGCAATTTGTTCAGTCTCTCTTCGTACGAGAGAATGGTGGCTGTCCGCTGAACTGATTCAATTCTGCGCACATCTTTACTGTAATGTGGCCTCAGAATTGCACACAGTACTCCAGATGAGGTCTCACCATGGCCCTGTACAACGGCATTATGACTTCAGGCTTTCGGCTGACGAAACTTCTATTGATACAACCCAATATCTGCCTTGCCTTAGATGAAGCCTTCTCCACTTGATTGGCAGTTTTCATGTCTGCACTGATGATTACTCCTAAATCTCATTCTGCTGAAGTCCTAGTTAAAGTTTCTCCATTCAAGAAGTACGTCCTGCATGGATTTCCGCTTACGAGGTGCATGACCTTACATTTCTTAGCATTGAAGCCTAGCTGCCAGGTTGAGGACCAACTTTCCAATGTAAGCAGGTCCTGCGCCATATAATTCTGTAAACTGCATTCACTTACTATATTACATCGTTTGGTGTCATCGGCGAATAGTGTTATTTTACCTTGAAGCCCTTGAGTCAGATCCCCTATGAATATGTTGAAAAGGAGTGGACCCAGGACCGAGCCCTGCGGCACTCCACTGGTCACCTCCGATGTTTTAGACAGGGTACCATTAACCACCACCCTCTGAAGTCTGCCACTCAGCCAATCATTGACCCATGCAGTTAGTGTCTCTCCTAACCCCATCGATTCCATCTTGCTTAGCAGCTAATTATTAGGGCTACAGGAAGATTAAACATTTTGGCCTTCTTTTACTAAGCTGCGGTAGGTTTCTACCGCGGCCCGGAACCCTAAATGTTCCAATGCTGCTCCGACGCTCATTGGATCTCTCTTTTCTCTCCCCACTCCCTTCGCAAACATATTGATAGCAGACACCCGGTGGATATAATATACTTGGACTTCCAGAAGGCGTTCGACAAGGTTCCACAGGCTAGGCTTCTGAAGAAACTACAAAGCCATGGAATTGAGGGGGATATACTAAGATGGATAGCGAATTGGCTGGAAAGCAGATTGCAGAGGGTAAGCATAACTGGGAAGTTCTTGGACTAGGAAAAGGTGACAAGTGGTGTGCCCCAGGGCTCGGTCCTTGGGCCAATCTTATTCAATATATTCATAAATGACCTGGAAGAGGAAACAACGAGTAACATAATCAAGTTCGCAGATGATACGAAATTATGTCAGTCAGTTGGATCACAAATGGATAGTGAAGAACTCCAGAGAGATTTGAACCAGCTAGAGAAATGGGCGGAAAAGTGGCAGATGAAATTCAATATAGAAAAATGCAAAGTGATGCACCTAGGCACGAAGAACAAGGAACATGAATATAAAATGTTAGGTGTGACATTGAGCAAGAGCGAACAGGAAAGGGACCTGGGGGTACTGATAGACCGGACACTGAAACTGTCGGCACAATGCGCGGCTGCTGCAAAGAAAGCGAACATGATGTTGGGCATGATCAAGAAGGGAATAACAAGTAGATCGGCTAATGTCATAATGCCGCTTTACAGAGCAATGGTCAGGCCATACCTGGAGTATTGTTTCCAACACTGGTCTCCCTACCTAAAAATGGATATAACCCTGCTGGAAAGGGTACAGAGGCGAGCTACAAAGCCAGTCCCCAAGCCTCGTCTCGGCCATCCTCCTCCTGTGGTGTGTCTGTTTCGTCCTCAACCTGCTTCCCCATTTTTAGTTGACCTTTTGGATTCCGTTGTTCTCTGTTATTCCTGTTTGCCAATTTCATTTGTGCCCTAGACTCCTGCAATTTGTCCTTTGGTCCTTCTTCAAAAAATTCCCACAAAGTCCTGAGCCCTCCTTTACAGTTTCTTTGTTCAATGCCCTTTGCCCTGGGCATCTGCATTGTGTCCTTAGATCCTTGTCCCAAAATTTCCCACTCAGTCCCGGTCCCTTTTTTACAATGTCCTTGCTCAATGTCCTTGGCCCTGGGCCCCTGTATTGCATCCTTAGGTCCTTTTTCCAAAAATTCTCACTCAGTCCCGAGCCCTCTTTTACAATGCCCTTGCTCAGTATCCTTATTTGATACTTTTGTCCGATGTGTCAGATCGACTGTCGGCTTTCCCCTCGTCCTCAGTTTAACGCCAAATCTATGGTGCTCTGGACGTCAAGGGGAAGCAACCAGTAAGGGAGGAAGTGGGACCCTTGGATGATGGAGACAGAAAGGGAGTGGTAAAAAAGGAAAAGGAGATAGCTGACAGGCTAAATGAGTTCTTCACTTCAGTCTTCACGAGGGAGGACACAACCAACATTCCGGAACCCGAGGAGATCGTAAAAGGAGATCAGGATGAAAATCTGGTCCAACTAGAGGTAAGCAAAGTGGATGTCCTTAGGCAGATAGACAGGCTAAAGAGCGACAAATCGCCAGGTCCGGACGGAATTCACCCAAGGGTACTCAAGGAACTAAGGAACGAAATAGCTGAGCCACTTAGACAAATATGCAACCTATCCTTAAAAACTGGAGAGATTCCGAAAGACTGGAAAATAGCAAATGTCACGCCCATCTTCAAGAAAGGCTCAAGGGGAGACCCAGGAAACTACAGGCCGGTGAGCTTGACCTCGGTCCCGGGAAAGATGATGGAAGCGCTGATTAAAGACTGCATCTGGGAACACATCGAAAACACTGGGCAGCTAAAGCCGAGCCAGCATGGCTTCTGCAAGGGCAGGTCATGCCTCACTAACTTATTATACTTCTTTGAGGGGGTAAACAGCCAGGTGGATAAAGGGGAATCTATAGACATCATTTACCTTGACTTCCAAAAAGCCTTCGACAAGGTACCACATGAAAGACTGCTAAGGAAGCTACAGAACCATGGGGTGCAAGGGGAGGTCCACCGATGGATTAAAAACTGGCTGGCGGACAGGAAACAGAGGGTTGGAATAAAAGGCCATTACTCAGACTGGCAATGGGTCACGAGCGGAATTCCACAGGGGTCGGTGCTGGGACCGCTCCTGTTCAATATATTTATTAATGACCTGGAGGCAGGAACAAAATGTGAGGTTATTAAATTTGCGGATGACACCAAACTATACAGCAGGGTTGAAAGCAAGGAGGACTGCAAAAATCTCCAAAAAGATCTGACAGTGCTGGAAGAGTGGGCCAAAAAGTGGCAAATGAGCTTCAACATAGGGAAATGCAAGGTCATGCATGTAGGGAAAAAGAACCCGATGTTCACTTACAAAATGGGGGGATCACCGCTAGGGGTGAGTAACCTTGAAAGAGACCTGGGAGTGATGGTAGACACATCATTGAAGGCGTCGGCACAGTGCGCCACAGCCTCAAGGAAGGAGAACAGAATGTTGGGCATCATTAAGAAGGGTATCACGACCAGGACGAAGGAAGTAATCCTGCCACTGTATCGTGCAATGGTGCACCCGCACCTGGAGTACTGTGTCCAGTACTGGTCGCCGTACCTCAAGAAGGACATGGCGGTACTTGAGAGAGTCCAGAGAAGAGCAACTAAGCTAATAAAGGGTATGGAAGACCTCTCATATACTGACAGACTGAAGAAGTTGGGGCTTTTCTCCCTGGAAAAGCGGAGACTTAGAGGAGACATGATAGAAACCTTCAAGATCATGAAGGGCATAGAAAGAGTAGACAGGGACAGATTTTTCAAATTACAGGGAACCACAAGTACAAGGGGGCACTCAGAGAAATTGAAAGGGGAAAGGTTTAGAACAAACGCCAGGAAGTTCTTTTTCACTCAGAGGGTGGTGGATACTTGGAACGCGCTACCGGAGGATGTGATAAGCAGAAGCACGCTACAGGGCTTCAAAGAGGGTTTGGACAGGTACCTGGAGGACAAAGGGATTGAGGGGTATAGATAGGAGTAGAGGTAGGTAATAGGGATAGGATTAGAGGATTAGAGGCAGTTACAAAATTAGTCAGGGACACTGTTCAGGCAATTAGGCCTGATGGGCCTCCGCGGGAGCGGGCCGCTGGGCAGGATGGACCTCTGGTCTGACTCAGCGGAGGCAACTTCTTATGTTCTTATGGGTAATTTGAGCTACAAAGAACGCCTCAGAAAACTGAGCTTATTCACTCTAGAGAAAAGAATGCGTGGAGATATGATAGAGACTTTTAAAATACTAAAAGGACTAGATAAAATCCAGCAAGATGTATCGTTATTCACGTTGTCAAATGTGACTCGGACGAGAGGTCATGTACTGAAATTGAGAGGCGACAGGCCCAGGACAAATGTCAGGAAGTTATGTTTCGCACAGCGAGTGGTGGACGCTTGGAACGCTCTCCCGGAGGAGGTTGTGACGGAGACCTCCATTATAGGATTCAAGGGCAAGTTGGATGCATACCTCCTTGCAAATCACATTGAGGGATACAGGTAAACAAGATCTCATTATGAAGCACCTAGTTGGGCCTCCGCGTGTACGGGTCACCGGACTGGATGGACCAAGGGTCTGATTCGCTGAAGGCATTTCTTATGTTCTTATGTTCAGCATCTCTCCCTCTGTGTCTCCAATGAAGCACCTCTCACCCTCCTTTTCATCTTTCCCCCAATGCAGCACCTCTTGCCCTCTATGCCCCATCTTGCCCTCTATGCTCTATGTTTCCAGTGCTTCTTACCTTCTCCATGCTTATGCAGCACCTCTTCCTTCTTGCCCAGCGTTTATTTCCTTCTCTTTGCCCCCCATGCATCACCTGTTTCTCTCCTTGCCTCTCTAAATGTAGCAACTCTCTCCTTCCTTGCACCTCCCCATGCAGCAACTTGCTCCCACAAATTACATGGTCTGCATTGAAATTCACCTTCTCTGGATCTGAAAGAGGCAGCGGTGTCACGGTGTGTTCATGCTGCCACTAGCTCTGCATCTGCTCTTTCTTTCTTTACCCCTTCCATCCTGTGTCGGCCCTTAGTACGGTACTGCTCCACTTTATGGTCTGGCATCTTTCTCCTCTGTTTTCCTTTCTTCCTTCTTTCCCTCCCAACTCCACCCTGCCCCATGGTCTGGCATCTCTATTTCCTTCTGAAAATCAAAGTATAAATAAATAGGAGAAAAAATCTTTTATAAATCTATTCACCTATTAAATAAAAAACAAAAAAAGTGAGGAGGAAATAACAGAAGATTTCAACATTAAAGTCGAATCAACGTATGAGTCATACGTTGATTCGACTTTTCTGTTGAAATCTTCTATCGGCGTGATCTCTCCATTGTGAGGTCCGAAGTTATTTCCTCCTGATGACGCAAATTAAAGTGAAACACGATCGGTGTTGAGGAAATGTTGGATTGTTTTCACGTTAAGGAGTTCTAGTTACATGTTGAATTTGATAAGCTTTTAACGGTGGATTTGGGGACTCACTCATTTTATATTATCAATTCTAAACCAACTACGTAAGAAGTACTTCATTGCACGACTCCCAGTACCGACGAGCAGATCTCAAGGACACTTTTGTTCATCTTGAGACGACATATTTGACAGTGGAGATTTTCATGTTTTTCATCAATCATATTCAGCTAAGTATTCATCTATATATCTTCACCACTATTAATCTGCTTGAACAACTTAAATTTAACTAAATGTTTAGGGCTGGTAGGTAGGTGAGTGCAATGATGCAATGTTAATACATCTTTATTCTATTAACATGTTGGTTTTGAATAAGATATTACACTGAGCACTCTATAATTATTTTTAATATTATAATATATACTTTAAATAATTTAATTCACTTTTTTTGTTATATCTCTATTTCCTTCCCTCACATCTCCCTCTCCCCCTCCCCCTGTGGTTTGACACCTCTCTTCTGCTTCATTTTCCTTCCCTCCCTCTTCCATGTTCTGGCATCTCTCTCTCTCCTCTCCCTTCCCTGGTCTCCCACCCTCCCTCCCAATTTGGTGGTTTTCTCCTTCCCTCCTCCCACCCTCCCTCCCAATTTGGTGGCTTTCTCCTTTCTTCTTCCCTACTCCCAATCTCCCCTTCTCCCCCAAAGGGGAAGGACACCTCTCTTTCTCTTTTTTTTCTCCTCCGGGCTGCCACTTACAATATTCATCAGCATTAGTCTGCTGAACACACTGCCTTTGGTGGTCTGGAAGCTTTCCCTCTGCTTGAACTTCCTGTCCCTGCTGAAACAGGATGCTGCAGAGGGAAAGCTTCTGGGCCACCAAAGGCACCGTGTTGAGCTAACTAATGCTGCCAGAGGCCTGAACATTACAGGCTGCAGCATAGGGAATGGACCAGAGCGCTGCCACAGAGAAGTAATCGTGTTAATTGCAATTTCATTTTTTATCCTGCATTAAAGATTTAGAACATTAATCATATTATTAATGTACTAAATTTGCAGTCCTACTAATTAAGTGAATTTCCGTGTAATAGGAACATCATTAAATATTAGATTTTCTCTATAGCAACCTTGGTCATTAAATTGAATCAACTGTTAATTGCAGGTGCTAACCAATAGCAGGGCAGCTTTAAAAAAATGATCAATATCAACCAATTGCAAGAGAACTAAAAAAAACAATCAGTTTCAGCTTTAACAGTGGTCAGTCACTTGACCAACCTTCAGCTAGGTCAATAAAGGCAACTGCCTTGGGCCTTGTACTTTGGGTGGCCCCAGGCATGAATGCAATGCTATCATGTAGTCTCTCTCGCCTTCTGTTGTGGTCCTCCCCTAATTCTCTGGCCAGGCATAATATTCTCCTACCTTCCACCTATAGAGCAGTATTTTCTACCTACATCACCTCTTCTCTTGCTAGTTTCAATAAGAAGTCTATGAATACCTGGGGCTCTTCAGTCTCAAAGTGGCCCTGGTTTAGGATGATCTGGAAAGGGCTTTGACAGCAACTTCAGCAGCTGGAATGTGAGGTCAGTGCCAAGCAGACTTTTATGATCCGTGTCTCACAAATGATAAGACAGATTCAGAAAGGCAGGGCAGGGATTCAACACCAACTCCAGTAGTTAGAATGTACAGATAGTGCCAGGCAGACTTCTTCGGTCTATGTCCTGGAAATGCCAAAGACCATGATCATGTATTTATTACACATTCATTGTCAGTTTAATTATGAATTGATAATGAGTGTGACTAGTGGGCACACTGGATGGACCATTCTGGTCTTTATCTGCCATCATTTACCATGTAACTATCCCCCCTCCCCCCTTTTACAAAACCATAGTGCGATTTTTTGCGCCAGCCACAGCGATAACAGCTCCAGTGCTCATAGAATTCCTATGAGCGTTGGAGCTGTTACCACCACGGCCAGAGCTAAAAACCACGCTATGGTTTTGTAAAGAGGGGGAATGATTAGATGATGGGGAATTGCAATTATGACTTTCAAGAAATGTTACCAATAATATAACCAGGGATATTATCACCTCTCTTAAAAACAATCTTGCAAAAAATAAAAAGGATAAAATTGTCATGTAGTACACAAATTACTATATACACATTCAAAAAGTGTTGTCAACTGAAATCTTATATTGATATCTCTATCCAGTAAACATTCGGCTGGTGGCAGTCAACAGTTTTTTTTTAAATGCTGACTACTGTGGGCAGAATTAGGCTTCTAAATATTCAATGCCAGTCCATGTCTACTAGCATTGAATATTGGTGTCTGACTGGACTAGGCGAGGCCCCGGCTTGTATGTAGGTCCTGGCTGATATTCAATGTATGGGGCAAAGGGTTACCAGATATATATTTTTTATGTTATGAAAAAACAGTAAGGGTGGATGAATTATGTCCTAAATATGAGGCAGCATTTAGAAATCTGTATATTTATACAGTACATTTTAGTAGTCACATTACTGATGTTTTATGCAGGATTCTCAAAGGAGCCTCTTTTACGGACTGGAACCTTTTTGTGCAACATAAATAAACAGACTTTTTGGGGTTTTATTTTTTTTTACCTTTGATCTTACTCAGTGTTTTCTGGAGCAGCTATTTTGCTTGTACAAAGGCCTTGCAAGATGCATCTGTGGCCAGGAAAAGATTTACAGTCTATATTCCATGAAAAACGGAGGTTTACAGATGAAAACTGAATTATATCAAAGATGACATACACATTCTCTCCTAACTCAGCCTGCAGCTCGATTCTCAAGTTTGCTCTGGAATATATATTATATGAAATAATTACTGTGCAAGAATGCGGGTAACATGGGAGAAGTAAATTATTATTGTTTCAGCATTTATACAACATCCTAAACCAGGGCATATAACAGCCAATTACACAGAGGTACAGTAAATCTCTGCCCCGGAGATTATGGTCTAAACGGGTCCCTGAAGCAATGGGAGAAAAAGTGACTTGACCAAGGTCATATTGTGTATCAGAAGCAGAATCTGAATTTTGCTGTCCTAGTTCCAAATGTATCACATAGTAAATGGCAGCAGAAAAACACTAACCCATGCAGAATGCCCATGATTCCTAAGGAAACATCCCCGCTGCCAGCCAGTGTGACTGCCAACAAGATTTCTCTTGTGCAGGGGATTCTGCTCAAAGATGCAATCTCTTCTCAATTTCTTTTTGGAAAGCAGATGTCATTTCCGAACAACTCCACCCTGCTCAGTGTTGCTTATTTGTAGTGCGTAATATCTAATCTTACTGACTTTGGCCTGGCTGAGTGCTTTCTGATTGTGACTTTTTGGTGGAATTCTGTCTGTCTTACTGCTAAATATGAATCAGTAGCAGTTGAAAGAATTGGCCACTTAGGGCTGATTCTCGAACTGTGTCAAAATTTTATGCGGCGGTAGGCATCCTACTGCCGTCTGGGAGCCAATTGGGATGCACGCTTTTAGAAAAAGATGCTTAAATTCTGGAGATCCATATGGAATCAAATCAATATGATACTGGAAGTTACATTGTCATTGTCATATGACATAGTGTTATTTGGAACTCTCTTACTACCCAAGAGTCCAACTGATGCAAATAAGAATAGATTACTGCTTATAATGACAGGAATTGCTATGCAGCTTATTACGAAAAACTGGGATAGGATAAATTATAACTTTTGGTGGGAAACATTGGGCCAGTTTTATAAGTTTGAGAGAATAAACTCGATACAATTGGGACACTATAATAATAAGTTCAATGAGATCTGGGGTCCATTGGCGAAGTATTGTAAGAATTGACCATTAGTATCACCCTTTGATTTCTGAATGAGTGTCCTACACATCCAAGATAGGTGAGAGGGAGGGAGGGAGGGAGGGGATGAAATGTATTTTATCTTATTATTATTTAATTGCTATTAGTGCTGTCTATTGTATTACTTAAGTATAATTGGTTGCACTTTGTATTGGTTGATTAAAAAAATGAATAAAGAATTAGAAAAAAAAAAAAAGAAAAAATGTTGCTGAGGTAGAACACCGGCAAGGAAGGCATCTGTGGTGCGTCTACGGAGACATGCAGGCACGCTTACGCACGCCCAAGGTGGGGCATGGGCGTGGTTTCGCCCGGAAGTGGCCTTGGGCAGGCTTAGGCGTCAGTGCATTTCTCTGTAGACGGGAGACGGATGTCTTAAATGTAGGCCTGCAAAATGGTGGCCTAAATTTAAGGCGTCTGTCTGGGACTGTAGACTCAATTCTGAGTTGGATGCCTCTGCTTGATTGACACGTGATCGGCAGCTGCCGATTCCAGCGTCCTATACAGAATCAGGCCCTTATTGCCAAGTAAGGATATGTGGTCTAATGACACGTGAAAAAAAATTGTCCCCGTCACCGCCCAGTCCCCGCGACCAGCGTCCCTCTCACTGCCCCATCCCCATAACAACTTTTCCCGCCCCGCCTCGCGACCACTGTTCATGCCCCATCCCCATCCCTGCGACTACTGTCCCCACAGCATCCATACAAGCCTCAGTACTGCAATATTTAGCTTATTCCTTCCTTATAAATCAAAGTTCTGGCTGCTGAACTAGAGAAAGATATGTTCAGCTGGCAGGGCTTTGTTTATAAATTTTTATCAACACAGCTAATATACTACTTTATCCTAAAGCAAAAAGCAAAAAGAAAATAAATATAGTTTTTTTTCTACCTTTATTGTCTGGTTTCTGCTTTCCTCATCTTCTCCTCATTCAATTCCTTCCATTCACTGTCTGTCTTCTCTCTGCGTCTTCCATTTGCTCTGTTACTGTGCCTCTCCCTTCCATCTCTCCCGCCATGCCCCCAAATTGGTCTGGCATCCATCTCTGCTCCCCCTATAGTCTGGCATCTCTGTCTTCTTCCCTTCCAGCATCTTCTCCCCGCTCTCTGTTCCCCATTTCCCTTCCAGTGTCTTCTTCTCACTCTCTGTTCCCCATTTCCCTTCAGCGTCTTCTCCCCACTCTGTTCCCCATTTCCCTTCAGTGTCTTCTCCCCACTCTGTTCCCCATTTCCCTTTAGCGTCTTCTCCCCACTCTCTGTTCCCCATTTCCCTTTAGCGTCTTCTCCACACACTGTCTTGCACATTTCCCTTCAGTGTCTATTCCTCTCAACCTCCCTTCAATGTCTGTTCCTCTCCACCTCCCTTCAAAGTCTGTTCCTCTCCACCTCCCTTCAAAGTCTGTTCCTCTCCACCTCCCTTCAAAGTCTGTTCCATTCCTTTCCACCACCATCCTTCCCTCTCGCCACCCCATTCAGCGTCTGTTCCTTTTCACTGCCCTTCAGCACCCCTCGCGTGGTCCATCTCCTTCACTTTTACCTTCATAGCATATTACAATGTAATTTGTGCAAGCCGTCGGAGCCTGCCTGAAGTCATGTGCATCTATGGGCAGAAGCTTCTCCTCTTACGCAACTTCTGAGGCTAGGACTTGTAGGGGGTTCTTTTACTAAACTGCATTAAGCACTAGCACATACCCTAATGGAGCAAAAATAGCCCCACATGGAACACGCTAAAGCATTCCACATTAATTTTGGCATGTGTGCATACATATTGGTGCACACAGCCAATTTGTGCACACAGCTTAATTGTTTAACAAGACCAATTGGCACTGATGACAATTAACACCTCATAATGTATGCTAATTGGCACTAATTAGAAGTTACTCACACAACTTGGTAGGTGCATTCTACAATGTGGTGCACATCAGTTATAGTGCATAGATCTTAAAAGGGGTCATAGCCAGGGGAGGAGCATGGATGGATCATGAACGTTTCTAAAAGTTACACGCACTGATACAGAATATTCCCCAGCCTTGCACAACCAAGGCACAGGCATTTAGGCCTGGATTTCCTTGGCCTATATGGGTGTGCTTAAATGTTAGTGATGTGTACGGCCACTAAGAGCCAGGCTAGCAGCACCTATTTTGTCAATCAACCACTAAGCACTGCTTATAGAATCTCACCTAATGGCACCTAAGCATGCTTAGGAACTGCTAGGCAGCCTGAAGGCAAGCGTTGGCATATTAGGCCAGGCTTTACTTGTCCTAATTTACCAGTGCCTAACTTGGATGCCTAGCGATGCCTAAGTCAACTACTCCCATTATCCGCCCCTAACCATGCCTACTTTTCAGGTAGGCATCATTAAGCATCAGAGGGTGCCTTGATTTAGGTATCATTAGGCGTCCTAAGAGTTTGGCGCCAAACTCTTGTTAAAGGTTTTTTTTTAAATTGGATGAAAACTGGCATGGTCAATTTGCACATCAATTAAAAAAAAAATTTGTACGCAGATTCTGAAGTTAGGCATCACTTAGACATCCTTGACTAGGGTGCCTAGCAGTGCCTAATGCAGGCATCCTACTTCAGAATCTGGACCTAAGTGTGATTCCATATATGGCACCTTTCTAGTCAGTGCTGATTTTTTGGGTGGTTTCAAAAAATTTGATATACCGCCTTATCAAGAACATATGAATAGCCTTACTGGGTCAGACCAATTAGCCATCAAGCCCAGTAGCCTGTTCTCACGGTGGCCAATCCAAGTCACTAGTACCTGGCCAAAACCCAAGGAGTAGCAATATTCCATGCTACCAATACAGGGCAAGCAGTGGCTTCCCTCATGTCTTTCTCAATAACAGACTATGGACTTTTCCTCCAGGAACTTGTCCAAACCTTTCTTAAAACCAGCTACGCTATCCGCTCTTACTACATCCTCTGGCAACGCGCTCCAGAGCTTAACTATTTTCTGAGTGACAAAAAATTTCCTCTTATTGGTTTTAAAAGTATTTCCAGTTTTACAAAGTAATATAAAAAATGTAAAAGACACTAAAACAATTTACAACACAGCAACAAGAAGACCAACAAACAGACAAATGATGACCTACTGGTACGAAAGGTAACGGGGCAGAACTAAAATGTTTGGATAGGAAATATTGGGAAGGGGAAAAAAACAGGGGGGAAGGGGGAAAAGGCACATCAGCCCTGAAGGCAAAGCTAATGAAAGAATATGGCCCTGAGTGTGCTGCAATTATATTTTTGGGTAATTTTTTTGAGAATGTAGCAGAGAGTGGGAGTTCATGTGCTAATCAGTTAGCTCATATATATTACTGCTCAAGAGCTCTTAGATTCAGATTCTATAAATGACACCTAAAATTAGGTGCCCAGATTGGCATGCCTAGCTGATCTAGGCACTTAACTTACCCCCCTCCCCTTTTTACAAAACCGCAATAGTGGTTTTTAGCGCAGACCGGCGTGCTGAATGCTCTGCGCTGCTCTGACCTTTATAGGAATTCTATGAGGGTCAGGAGCAGCGCAGAGAATTCAGCACGCCGACCTGCGCTAAAAACCACTATCGGGGGTTTTGTAAAAGGAGGGTTAATTGTTTATTTCTCACTCGCCCTTATCCAGGGCGAGTTACATATTAACATACAAAATACTGTAAAACATTTACATTTGTCAGACAAAACACTTCAAGGACACACTATAACTAATTACATACTTACTGTACATATCAAATCAAATTACCTATAACATACACGTCACAACAACGACAAATAACATTTAAGCCAAAACTGGCCAAACCCAAACATACATCATAATATAAAATTCCATAAGTCATACAAGATGCCTCAATAACAGACATCATTAAACCAAATAAAACAAACCAGAACATCAAACGCCTCCATGACCAGCACTCAGCCAAACTCAGACCCTATATTTCATTTTACAGAACATATGTCTTTGCAGCAGTTTCCTAAAGTTTAAAAAGCCAATCAGTGCCACTAATGACAATTAACAACTTGTAATTGATGTTAATTGCTGCACTTAATTGGATGATAGGTGCCTAACTTGCATACGCACCTACCAGAACAGACCCTGTATTTATTTACAGAAATTGTTGCCATTCATCTCTTCTTGCATCCTGAATAATAGGTCATCACTTGCCTTTTCCTTCTGAAAACTTTGAGACTTAGCACAGAAATCTTTCATGCATTTTAAAAAAAAAGTCCTCAAAAGCCCATCAGTTTTATATCTAGGAGAAAATAGAATGGGGGAGGAAGGAGGAAACTGGGAATTCTAGTGACTACTCATGAAAGAAATATATTTGTTTACTCACATTTCTAACCCTCCAGATCCAAGGCACGGCCTGTACATAAAATACATTAATAATCCTATCAACAATTCCAACCCTATTACAATAAGAGACCATAAAAATGTCAGTTACTCTGGATAAGAGCCCTCTTTCCCCCCATACTAGAACCTTTATTTGACCTGTTTGCAAAATGTACGATAAATCTGACACATCAGGAAAAGCTGTTGGTCAGTTAGGAGGCATGAAGCCCATTTTGCACAGGGGCTCTGTGTGAGAAATGCCACTTCTAGGTCAGGACGGTCAGATTTCCCCAGTATTTCAAAAAATGCTCTGACAAACATGGAGCCTTTTGTAAAATATGTATAAGAATGCTGGAAAATACATGTACACATGTACGGGAGGGGCGGCAATTTAACAAAAATAGATTTAAAATACCGCCATCCCTCAACAATTCTATGAGGGACGTTCAAAAAGTTTCTGCACTTTTACTTTTTTTAAACATTATTTATTAAATATCTCAAAAACAAATTACAACACTTTTTCACATAATCACCCTGTTTTGCCTGACTGACTAGTCACATAGAGAACTAAAAAAGGCAAGGAAAATGTCTTAACAATCTATATATGACCTTTATTGTTAAAAGGACATTTTAACAATAAAGGTCATATATATACGTTGTTTAAGACATCTCCCTTGCCTTTTATTCGTTCTCTTTTTGTTGATCTCCCACGAGGCAAATATTCTCTGCTCTGACTAGTCACATGACATTCTATGACACACTTTCTTATCACTTCTCGGGCCCCCAACCATTTCCCACAAAAGTATGAAAGTGTGGGAACTTTTTGAAGAACCCTCGTATGTGCAAGTGTCTGGACCAAATCTCTGTATCATGCTGCATCTACAAGTGTAAATATTGTCATTTGGAAATCATCAATTATACATATATGCAAATGCTGCTCTTTCCACATGAAGATGTTTCTAAAATGACCTCTACAGAGATGCCAAGTTATCCATTTCAAGGCTGGAGATTTTGGAACAGTCTTGGTGCATTATGGAACTTGCAGCAATGAGTTCAATGAACAGGATCAGACACTACAAAATCCTACATTGCTTTGACTAGACTGAAAAGTTTCCAGTCTGGAACTCAGCAACTTCACAGCTCTACCTCTAAAATGTATATTTTCCCTTTTAAAATTGGCAGAGGGGAAGAATTTACAGATTACACACCTGCTTTTTGAGTGGCTATAATTTCAGTGGAAAATAAATTGCATAAATTTCAATTCATATTTAGGGCTGCACAGCCTCAAAATGTTCATTGTTTTCTGTGCCATTTTCTTTTTCAATTTTTTTTTCATTATGGGAGCAATACCATTGATAGTGGATGCTCTTTTGAAAATGTACTTTGTGAAAAGTATGCATACAATATTTGTGAAAAGTTTGCCCTCTTACAGAAGAGTGTACAGTAGACTCTCTGTTAACCAGAACTCTCAAGCAACCAGAAAAAAAATCAAAGAAATACTGTAATACTTTAAATACAAATGAAAATAAAATCAACTTCTGGTGGAAATTTAAGTGTAAACTTGGCATGCCACACCTGAGTACGCCCACGCTTTGCCTACCACATGTCCGGTAGTTTGTCTGGAACAGTTTATGGTATGGTATAGTTTGAGGCATAGTATTAGTTAGGCCTATTTTTAATAGTAACTCTCAATCAACCAGAAACTATATTTATCCGGCATCTATCAATCCCCATGGGTGCTGGTTAACTGAGAGTCTACTGTTTCTAAAAGAGGGCACACTTTTCCAATAGTGCATACATAGGTGCACTATTAGGAAAATATGTGCACTCTTCTGACAGTGTAAAAATTGTGCACTAATTAGTTCTTTGAGGATCCATAAAATCAGTGTTTATTGGTGTTTTACATAGTAACAGAGTAACATAGTAGATGACGGCAATTAAAGACCTGAATGGTCCATCCAGTCTGCCCAACCTGATTCAATTTAAATTTTTAAATTTTTTCTTCTTAGCTATTTCTGGGCAAGAATCCAAAGCTCTACCTGGTACTGTGCTTGGGTTCCTACTGCCGAAATCTCCGTTATAAGTGAAATAAAATATTTGCCCCCCCCTTTTTACAAAACCGCGCAAGAGGTTTTAGCACCGGCCAGTGCGCTGCGCCGATGCTCATAGGAACTTTATGACCATTGCAGTAGTACAGAGCATTCAGCATGCCGGCTGGCACTAAAAACCTCATCCATGGTTTTGTTAAAAAGGGGGGGACTAATTAGAAAACACACAAAAACTGAGGGAGCCTATGCAGAAAGTTTCACATTGAACTATGCATAGAAACCTGATTGCATGGCTTCTATCGCAAGTGTAATATGCCATGCAAAAACAAAATACATTCAAATTTTGTGCACAGAAAACTTGTGCTGATGGGGGGGACACACAAAGATTTTGTGTTGAGCATGGCTTATTTGTGTGCATGGCCAAAGGAAAATGGAAATGCCAGCACACATTGGTTCCTGTTCTGCACCTAAATATGAGCCTCACAAAAATTACTAACATATAACATTTTTGCAAGGTTCATATTTAGACACAGAAGGAAATCACCTATTCTTGTAAAGCTCCTTGGTTCACTGAATCTCATTGTATTCTAAAACGTAAGTGTAGAAAACTGTAGTGAAGATGGAAGAAAACTAAGGGATTCTTTTACTAAGCTGCGCTAGCAGTTTTGCCAGGCGCGCTAGACGCTAACGCCACCATTGAGCTGGTGTTAGTTTTTACGCATAGTGCGGGGGTTAACGTGCGCTAATCTGCAGCGCGCGCTAAAAACGCTAGCACACCTTAGTAAAAGGAGCCCTAAATCTGTACAAGATAGATCATTTTGGAGAACTAAATTCATGCTATACAAATCTGAACTTAGAACTAGGCAGCTCTTTTATGGTGATAAGTAGATCTATGGATCATTATGGCATCCGTTTAAAATTTGGAGATCTTTGTCTGTTCCTTTAAAGAATGAACAACATCCTTAAGCTTCTAGTGCCGATGATTTAGTAAACTATTTATAGGAAAAGATCATAAGAACATAAGAAGCGCCATCTCCGGATCAGACCTTTGGTCCATCAAGTCCAGCGATCTGCACACGTGGAGGCCCAGCCAGGTGTACACCTGATGTAATTTTAGTAACCCATATTCTTCTATGCCTCTCGTAAGGAGATGTGCATCTAGTTTGCTTTTAAATCCTAGAACGGTGGATTCCGCAATAACCTCCTCTGGGAGAGCATTCCAGGTGTCCACCACTCGTTGCGTGTAGCAGAACTTTCTGATATTTGTCCTGAACTTGTCCCCCCCTTAGCTTCAGTCCATGTCCTCTTGTCCACGTCACATTGGGCACTGTAAATAATTTTTTTTCCTGCTCTAAATTATTTGATCTTCATTTACATCTAAAGATGTATTTTCTATCTTAACAGGTTCATCCCCAATCTACCTGTCGCACCATTTTGAATTTCCAGGCACCACCTGCACACGTAGTGCCTACCTATTTGTCCTCCCATCCTTGAAGGGCTGTATCTACAAGAGATTCCTTGATAGATCTCTGTCATTCCAAGCAGGCAAATGGAATAAATGTCTAACCACCCTCATTTCAAATGCACCCTCCTACCAAACCTTCAGGAAATCTATTAAAACCTATCTCTTTGATACATTTCTCTGACTCCCTTCCTGCTTTGTGTATCTCTGATATGCCTCCGGATATACCTGACTACTCTTGACTCGCTAATGTAATTTGAAAGTCTTTTCTGTAACATCGCTGTCTGTGTACAGTCTCTTCATCTGTAAACCGCTCTGAACTGCTGTGGTACTGTGGTATACAAAATTAAAGTTATTATTATTATTTATATTCAGGCAATAATGATTTTGTTCCTGTAGATAGATATTGGACTTCTTTTTTTCATGTTACTGAATATCAAATTGTCTCAATATTAAATAAATTGAGCCATTTTTCTTGTCCTTTGGACCCATATCCAGCTACTGGTTTTCAGAATTTATCTATAAAGCCTGCACTGGTTGACCTATGGGTCAGATTGTGCTTATTTCACTAATGAAATCTATTACATTAGACACTTTAGTACCAACAAGTTATCGTCCAATCTGTTATGATTCCAATAATTTGGTCAGTATAGGGGTGTCCTATACTGACCAAATTATTGGAATCAATAGTTTGAAAACAACTTTCAGACTTTTTAGGTAAATTTTCAATATTACATCCGTTTCAACATGGCTTTTGTTCATGTTATAGCAGAGACATTTTTACTCTCTCTTCCCTCTCTGATTCAAAAAATATTAAAGAAAAAGCATTTTGCAGTTCTTTTGCAATTTGATTTATTATTGGCTGCGTTTGACGTAGTCAATCACAAAATTTTAATGTGTTGAAATGGTTTGGGGATTTTCTTCTTTAAGATCCTATGTGGTACAAACAATTGAAAGAACATCCACAGCCTGTTTTCCAGACTGTGGTATGCCCCAGGGATCTCCACTGTCCCCCATCCTTTTCAATGTTTACATGACAACATTAACCCCCTCTTTTACTAAGACACACTACCCGATTTAGCATGCCCTAAACGCTAACGCGTCCATAAAATATAATGGATGCATTAGCATTTAGCGCATGCTAAATTGGATAGTGCGCTTTAGTATAAGGACCCCGAAGTACTATCTTTAGGTCCAGGTAAATTTCTTTTTTACATATGCAGATGATATTTTTATACTACAAAAAGTTTGATCAGATTTAAATAACTTCATCTCTAATACCTGTTCTTGTATTACAGAGGTCAACTTTGACCATGATGAAGTTAAACCCCGTGAAGACTCATGGCTCCTTTTACAAAGGTGTGGTAGCGGCTAGCACACACACCTTTGTAAAAGGAGCCCTAAATTATGGTTAGGGCCTGATTGTCTGAAACTTCCTAATAATATATTTTTAGACACTGGAGAAGCCTTGTCTATTGAAAAATCATCAAGAATATTGGGCATTACATTAGATTCTATGTTATCTTTTCATCAACAGATAAATAATCTAGTAGGAAAATGTTTTCTATGTTTACGTCACCTGAAGTCAGTACAAACCCTATTTTATCAACATCAGTTGACTGTATTAGCTCAGTTGGACTATTGCAATTCAGTTTATTATAGTATCGATATTTTTAAAACGTTTACAACTGATGCAGAAAACTGATTTTTAACAAAAATAAATTCAAACATGTCACGCCCCTCTTGAGATCACTTGAGATCACGTTGGCTTCCTATTCAGTCAAGAGTCAAGTTCAAATATGCCTGTCTAGTTTTTAAAATATTTTATGGACAATTAGGTGACTCAGTTGTGCCATTGCCTTTAGGTATGCCACAACAAAATGACTGTAGATCTTCTACTATCTTTTCCATCGTAAAAAGGTGTTGAGTCAAGGAGTAAAGTCTTCCGTTCTTGCTCTTTTCTATTCATCATTTCATGGAATGAATTACCCATCTCTCTTGAATGTGAACCGCCTAGAACTAAATGGTATGGCAGTATACAAGAATAAAGTTGATTATTTATTATTATCAGTTTGACATCATGCACTACCTATCAAATCTTTCGAAAAAGATTGAAGACTTTCTTGTTTTCTGCTATTTCAGATTAGTTTATTTTAAATAGTATAATTCATACAAATGTTTAAATTAATGTACTGTGCAAAATCTTAGTGTAAACCACATCAAGCCCTCTTTTGGAAGGGCTGGGGCTCGCTGGTTGGGCTGCAGCCTCTGCACCCAGAGGTTATGAGATCAAATCCCGGTGCTGCTCCTTGTGACCCTGGGCAAGTCACGTAATCCTCCAGTGCCCCCCACTTTGAATGTCAGCTTTGAAATGCAAAAGCGACAAAAAGGCAGTATACAAGTCCCCATTCCCTTTCCTTTTTGCAGGGATGATATGGTATATAAAATGAAGGATTAGATTAGAGAACAGGCCTGCACAACTCAAAAATGATCTGGGGCCGCAACGAAGTCAGAAAATGTAGCGAGGACTGGAGGTAGTAGCCATGGCTCAAGGCACTAGAAGTGCGCGGACGTTGCCATGGTGACATCAGGTGCATGCGTGACATCATCACGTTGACATCCGCGCATGCGCAGAGGCCTTCCAGATGGGCCCTGAGACGCCAGTAGGGGGTGCCAACAGGGAAGAAGGCGGGAGAGAAGGAGAGCCACAGCAGTGTTTCTCAACTACTTTAAGCTAAGTACCCCCAACCACAGACCTCTCCCAAGTTCTGCCCCAGATCCTGCCCCCTTTACTAATTGTAATGCAATTTTTCCTTTTATTTTTCATATACACACAATACACACAGAAGATATAAATTCTCAAAACTGACACATTTCAATCATTAAATTGAAAATAAAATCATTTTTCCTATCTTTGTTGTCTGGTGATTTAATTAGTTTTTGGTTGGACTTCCTTCTGACTGTGCATCCAACATTTCTTTCACAATCCAGCCCCATCCCCTTTGGGTCCAGGTCTCTCTCTCTTTTCCTGCTGCATACACCCTCCCCAGATTCAGTGTCAGTTCCCCTTTGTATCTACCACCATCTTTGTTCCAGGTCTTCCTCTCTCTCCCTCCTCTGTTATGATCTTGCATCTCTCTGTTCGTCCTCAAGTGCTCTCTCCCCTCTGTCTGCCCCTCCCATAGTCCAGCATCTGCCTCCTGTCTTTCCCCTATTGGTCCAGGCCTCTCTCTCTCTCTTTCTTCTGCTTTCAACGCCCCCCCCCCCCCCCCCATGTCCAGCACATGTTTTCCTTTCTTCCATGTCTTTCACTGCCTCTCTCCTTCCTTGGTCCAGAATCTTTACACTTCTCTGCAGTCTATTTCTCTCTCTTCATTTTAGACACCCCTAAGTCCAACATCTGCTTCCCTCTCTTCTACCCCCCCTTCCTGTTTCTTCCATTCTCCCCATCCGCGGCCTGACTTCTCTCCCTCATTCTCAAATGCTCCATCTCTGCGTCCTACCTGCGTCTCTGAAGTTTCCAACAACACCCAAAACTTTGCTTCTTCAACGTCCCGCTCCCTCTGCCGCAGCTTCTTTCCATGTGTTGTGTCCCGCCCTGCCGGAAATAGGAAGTTGTGGCAGACGGAGCAAAATGTAGCTACTGGAAAGCTTTGAAAGGGGTTGGTATTCACAGAGAGATGCAAGATGGAGGAGGATGGTTGTTCAGCTTGGGTTTGACGGGAAAGAGGGGAGGTGCTGAGTTGGGAGGGGATTGGAGATGAGATTGGATTGGGTTGGGTTTTGGCTTGAGAGGAGGTGGAAGATACCAGATCAGGGAATGAGAGCCGTATTGGGTGAGGACCGCAGTGAGAGCCGTTTCGGGTCACATGTTGTGCAGGGCTGGGTTAAAACAGGTACCGGTGTTCTTTTACTTTTGATTTTGTTCAAACAACTGCCCACGTAGTTACCTTCCATCTGCCTTTGAAACTTGTTGGCACTTCCTTCTGGCTGCAAAAGATGTTAAAGTGGCAGATATATCTCAAAACCTGGCATGAAATCCTCTCTGTGAACCCTTCTACTCTGCCTTGGACCTGGAGCAAAATTTCTTATGTTGTGCACGTATCAAAAGCTGTTCACATTGCTGAGAATATTCCCTGCGTTGTATAGAATACTTAAATGAGCTCATTACCATATGCATTAATACAGCACGTTAATTTACGCACTCAACCCTCTTTGCATTCTTTACATAATAACATGGATGCACAGTGCACAATACTGTGCAGTTAGGCTCAAAGTAGTTTTCTGCATTAGCCCCTGAGAGGAGGTTAAAAGACAAGCCAGGGAGGGGGAGAGATTACTATGGGGTCCTTTAATTAAGGTGCACTAAATGCTAAGGCATCCATCATATTCTATGGGCACCTTAGCATTTAGCGCACGCTAATCTTTAGTGCGTGCTAAATCGGTTAGCACACCTTAATAAAAGGACCCCTATGTTATTTTTATGGTGTTTATTCACCTATTTTTTTGTGTGTTAGGGTGTTTTATTAGTGTTTATTAGTAAAAACCTAAAAGCAGAAGCCCTAAATATAATCTACACTTGTTATTTTCCTATCTCATGAAAAGCACACTCTGGGAATTCTTCCTGTCCATCTGGCTAAACCATACGTGCGATGGAACCCCACAGGTACTGTTTAGCTACTCTGAAGCAAACTCTTTTCAGGCAACAAATTCCCCTCAGTAAATTGCTTTGAAAAGCACCCTCTTCATCCAATTTTTCAATGACCTGGGGATGGAAAAATCAGGTTACGCATAGGTGTTTTTCCACTAATAATCTGAAAGAGCCTTTCACAGAATTATAACTAACCTAAATAATATTAAATGGAAAAACTTGAAAATGTGGTTCCCACAGTTTTGCGAATGTTTTTAACTGTTTTCCTAAAATAGCTTGAGTTTTCCGTAGCAGTAATTTAAAACTGTAGCAAACAAATGCCAGAAACTGATTAAACATTTCAAACCTCTCTCTCGCTGCCTGTCATTTCTTCCTCTCCATCTGTTCTGCTTCTTCTTTGTTCCTAAATTTTTTTCATCTTTTTTTCTCCTGAAACTTTTGTCTTCTTCCTTAACTGTTACCTTTCCATCTCTATTCTTCTCCTTCTCTTTCTGATCCCTTTCTCTCACTTTCTCTTCCATTGTTCTGCATTCAGGTCCTACATACTTTCCTTATTTTTTCATTCCGAGCTGGATCGTCCTTCTCCCCATCTCTGAACCTTCACTCATTTCTTCCCACTGATCCTTATAATTTGAAAGAGTCTTTCACAGAGTTATAACTAACCTAAATACTATTCCAGGGAGAAACTTGAAGATGCGGTTCCCGCAGTTTTGTGATGACATTTTTAAACTGTTTTTCCTAAAATAACTAGTTTTCTATAGCAATAATTTAAAATTATATAGCAAACAAATGCCAGAAACTGATTAAATAAACATTATTTCAAACCTCTCTCTCGCTGCCTGTCATTTCTTCCTCTCCATCTGTTCTGCTTCTTCTTTGTTCCTGTATTTTTTCATCTTTTTTCTCCTGAAACTCTTGTCTTCTTACTTAACTGTTACTTTTCCATCTTCTATCTTCCCTTTCTGTTCTCTCTTTAATCACTTTCACTTCTTTTCTCTTCCATTATTCTGCATCCATGACCTCCATACTTTCCTTACTTTCTCATCCAGTACTGAATTTTCCTTCTCCCCACCTCTGAGCCTCCAGTTATTTCTTCCCAATGATACCACTATGTAACAAAATTTTATATATAATTTTTTTGTTCCTGGGTAATAAGTGTTCTTTCTTAATTGCCTATTGGCTATTATTCACCTCAAACTTAGCTTTTGTGACCAGGACATTTATATTTTGAAATTTACATTTTTCACTGAACATTCCGGATTGATTCCAAGCTGAGTAAACTTTGGGGCCCTTTTATTAAGGCACAGACATCTGGCAGATGGATTTAGAACCTTTTTTTTTGTAAGCCGCAGAGGAGATTTCTATCGTGGCCCGGAGTACTGTATGCTCTGACGCTACTCCGTTGCTCATAGGAATTCTATGAGCATCGGAGCATTTAGAACTCCAGGGTACGGTAGAAACCTCTACTGCTGCTTAATAAAAGAGGGGTTAGCTTTGTAGGCAGCCAATTCATCAAGACAAGAGGGAAAATGTACTCCATAGAAACATCTGCTAAGATATGCGATGCTTACAAGGCATATTTTGACATGCCTATTGAGGATCTAGACAAACTTTGGGCACCTTGCTTCAAATGCGAGCACTGCCCCAAAACTCTGGATGGTAAGACAATTTTGTTTCTAACTAGGATGGTGGAATTTTTTGCTATAAAATTTCTTAGAATTTTTAATTTTTTAAAATATTTAAAATTTAAATGTTATTTGAAAATATATTATATATGAAATATGTTGTAAGAATCTCATACAATATTTCATTTTGTTCTTCTATAGAATGGAACAGGGGAGAAAAGAGAGCCATGAAGTTTGCGTTCCCAAGAATTTGGCAGTAAACTACTGACAACTCAAGCAACTGTTACTGTTTATGGTGGACCCTTTTTGGTACATAGACAATATTTTTTACATTGTGGACAAGTGGAGGTTTTTTTCCAGACTTTGGTGGCTTGGAATTCACTTTATCTAGCATAAGGCTAGGAGATCCTATTTTTTCACTTTTTTTTTTTTTATTTGTATGTTATTTGAGACCTGGTTGGGGTTCAGTGCCTAGAGAGAGTGACACCACACAGCACCTTTCAGAAACAAATTTATGTGATGCCAAACCTAACCCATTTGGAGATAATTTAGGTGACACCGGGAAGCTGATTGCGGTTGTTCCGTCAGGTTTTCCCTATTTCACCCCTATTTTTTAATATATAGAGATTAGAGGATAGATGATTGGGGATAGATATACAGACATAATTGTCAAGTTTAGGAATATTTGTGCTATCTTATGCAGAGGATATTTTCATTTTAAAAGTCATGTATTACAGAATTTTGAAGAAGCTCATAGATTTGCTCAGCATATATGTCTATTGGTGGATGACTAATCATATAATAATGTTTTGAACTGAATGAACAAAAAAACTAAGGGCCCCTTTAGCAAAGTCACAATAGTGATTCCCGTGCAGTAAATACAATATATATTGCAAATCCCACAGCGGCATTAAATCCGCTGTGGGATTTGCAATATATACTATGTTGACAGCGTCAAGAACAATATTGGGCTATTGTAATATATTAGTAAATACAACACAGCCATAGATAGGCCATATAATCTTTATCTGCCTTCATTTTTCTATGTTTCTATGGGCTCCTTTTACAAAGGTGCGCTAGCTTTTTTAGCGCACGCACCACATTAGTGCGTGCTAGCTGAAAAACTACCACCTTCTCAAGAGGAGGTGGTAGCAGCTAGTGCGCACTATTCCTTGTGTTAAGGCCCTAACGCACCTTTGTAAAAGGAGCCCTATGTTTTGAATGGTGGTTTGAGCAATTGTCTTACTAGAATTGGACTACTGTAATTCCTTATATAGTGGCATAACTGTGAATTTGGGGAACAGATTGCAGTTGCTCCAGAATACAGCAGCTCATCTGATTTTCAAAGCAAAAAAATATGATCAGGTTACTCTGCTTCTACAACAATTACATTTGCTGCCAATTGAGAAAAGAGCTAATTTTAAGATAGTCACATCCTATATAATAAAACCCTAGCCGCGCATGCGCAAGCTTACCGTGATCTCTGATCTGTGATTAGTAGGTCTGTGGTGGCAGGAGTGCACATGTGCGCATATATCGCTTTCTCTCTCCGTGGACGCCAGGATTGGCCTGCAGCGCTCTCCACCTCCTCAAGCAAAAATTAAAAGCTGCGGTGTCAGCTCCTCTCACGAGCCGCACCAGCGTCGGATAACACTTCCGACACTGGCGGGGATCGTGAGAGGAGCCGCTGCGGCACTTTTAAACTTAAAAAAACCCCTTCGGCCGCAGCAGGCCAGCCCACGGGAAGGGAAGGGAAGGGGGGGGCAACAAAGAAGAGGACTCCAGCCACAGGAACACAAAAAGGGAAGGGAGGGGCATGGAGCAGGCTAGACCGGGGTAAGGGAAGGGGGAGGGGCCGAACGGAGCAGGCCAGATCGAGGCAGGACAGAACGCAGTAAAAGAAGGGGGAGGGGCCGAACGGAGCAGGCCAGATCGCGGTAAGAGAAGGGAAGGGAGGGTGGGGGAAAATGCTGCTACTGCTGCACAGGGACCTGGAGGGGAAGGGAAATACCGCTGCTGCTTCAGCACAGGAAAGTGGAGGGGGGTGGGAGGAGGGAAATGCTGTTGCTGCTGCAAAGGGAAGTGAGGTGGAAATGCTGCTGCACAGGGAAAAGAAGGGAAAGAATGACAGACAGACAGCGGGAGGGAGGGAGACAGAAAGAAAGGAAGACACAGGGGCAGGGAGAGGGACAGAAAGACAGACAGACATATATTCTAGCACCCATTAATGTAACGGGCTTAATGACTAGTTGATATATAATTGTTATATGGTATGGGACCAGAAGGTTTGATAAGCTCTTTAACTTTTCCAACAAATCATATTAATTCTCATTTTCAGCTATTTTTGAAACTTGGCTATTTATCATTTAAAAACATTAATCTGAAGTCATTAATTGATAAATCTTTTGGATAACTGGGTGCTAAGTTATGAAATGACCTTCCAACAGAATTGAGACAAATATTTTCTTATTATGTTTTTCATAAAGTTTTAAAGATTTACTATTTTTAATTTTTACTAATTTTTATTTCTTTTTGTTGTTGTTGCACTGAAAAATGTATGTTATAGAATTTTTTTAATATGTTATTCACCTAAAATCTAGTGCTGAGATTAGTGCAGGCTATAAATTTTGAAGAATAGAGTAGAACGGAGAAAAAACACACCTTCACCAACTAACCTTACTGATCATCTCTTTAGAGGGAATACTAAGCAGACAACCTTGTCTTGAACAAAATGATCTAGCAGTCAAACATCAGTGTAATTTTTCCCCTAGATACACTGGCTCTGATTTTGTAATGCTTTGAATGTCAAAAACCATCAATTTGAACTGCATCCATTTCTATACAAGCAGCCACCGTGTTTTCTTCAAAGATGAATGAGTGTTCCCCAATCTATTTACAGCTGTCAAAGTCTGGTAACAGTGTTCTGGACTACTTGTGATGACCTCACAACCTTACTTGGGAGGCCAATATGCAACAAATTGCTGTAGTCCAGGACACTTAAGACTACTGCCTGTAGTACTGAACAGAGGGCATTTCTTCTCGATAAGGTTTCATTTGTTTTACCAATACTGTTCTATAGAAGCTGGTCTGGGTCACACTTTTTATTTGATCATGGAATAAAGCATATTTCTTCAACAAACCCCAGAAATTTCTTATTAGATGGACTAGCAGGGATTAAAGCTTTAACAATTCTAGGTAAAGCATCTGCAGAAGATAAATCTTACAAGAATTATTCCAGAGCTATAAACTGAGAAGAGAGCTTAGAGATGTAAATGGGATGAAATTAAGTTTGGAGGGGAGAATGTCGACTATGCATGCTAGGATCGGAGCATCAATGATATCTGTGGCTAGCGTACAACTATGGAATGCCTTGCCTGGTATCCTGTGGTTTTGTATGGCGAGGATGAACTTTAAGAAAATGCTGAAAACTCAATTATTTGACAATGCCTTCTTATGCTAAGGTATATTTCAGTTGATAATCGCCTTTTAGAATTTTTCTGACATCAATGTATGATTTAAAGCTTGTTTGTACTTCTGAATTGATTGAATTTGTGCTCTATCCCTATTATAACAGGGACGGTTAACGATATCTTGACATGTCTATGTTATATGTCAGGGCTGCCCAAGTCTGGTCCTCGAGATCTACTGGCAGGCCAAGTTTTCAGGATATCCACAGGTCTCAGAAGCCGCCTATACAGAATTTCCCTAAGCCACCTAACCACCATGACTACAGGCGCCAGTTAGAGAATTGCATTGCTGTTGAGCTGATCGCAGCAAGGGAATCTCCCTGCTGCGATCAGTTTAGCGGCCGCAACAACTCCCCCCCCCCCCCCGCCCGGCAAAGACTACCGGCAGGAGGGATGCCCAGTCCTTCCTGTCGGGACCTCCCATCCCCCACAAAGATCACTGGCAGGAGGTATGCCCAGTCCCTCCTGCCAGAACCCCCATAACCCCCAACCAATCATCATCAGCAGGAGGGATGCCCAATCCATATGGGCTTGGGGGGCTGGGTGGGCTACTTTTCGGGGTGGGAGTTCCAGCGGGAGGGACTGGGCATCCCTCTTGCCAGTAGTCTTTGTGGGGAGGGAGGGGACGAGTTGCCGCGACCGTTAAACTTATTGCGACAGGGAGATCTCTTGTCACGATAAGCTCAGCAGTCGGCCGCGTCTGCTTGAAATGAAGGCCAGCATTTTGATAGCCTACATTTCAGGCGCCTATCGTGGGCTTAGGGAGGCGCTTAGGGCCGCCTAGGGCTGCTTAAGCTACCTAAATCCACTTTTGGGTGAAACCACACCTACGCCTAGCCTTAGGTGAGCTTAGGTGTCCCTATGCACATCCCTAGGCTCAAGGAGGTGCCTACAATGTAGGAAGCCTGCCTGGGATGATTTTTTTTTAACATGTATGTCCCAATTGGTGATTAGACAATTCGGGACGCGGTTTATAGAATTTGTCCCTTATTGGCTTTAGACTATGGGCATTTATTAAATTAATTACTTTTTAATTGCATAAGGGGTATTCTGAAAATCATTTTTATGGTATTTACATTACAGTGAGTGGAGTTATTTTTCAGCACCAAATTATAAAATTACTAAAGTATGATGTAAATTTAATGTGTACTTACACGTCACAGACAAGTAAAGCTTTCACAGGCTCACATTTGTCTTAGGCAATGCTATAAGCTCTTAAGAGCACTTATTTGATATGCTGATATTTCTCCTTATATAGCCTCCTTTTTACAAAGCCGTGTTAGGCTTTTTTATCGCTGGCCATAGCGGTATTAGCTCTGACTCTCATAAGAATTCTATGAGTGTCGGAGCTAATATCGCCATGACCAGGGATAAAAAATATTGAGACAGTGAAATAATTTGTTTGGTTGTCTTTTTATCTCCACATGTGGACAATATTCAACTATTAGTTCCAGTGGACAATCATGCACAGTTGTCTGCAGAACTGTTGAATAGGGGCCATAATAAAAAAATACAAAATATCAAATATCAACTTGTCAATGTATAGAAATTTTGTCTTTCTTCTGATATACTCAGACATATGTATTTACCAGGTTTCTGTAGCTGAACGGTCATTTATTATTTATTGTTATTTTTGATTAATATATACTTTTATTACTTTTCATACTTTTTCTTGATTTTCAGTAATGTGCTACTTGTAACTCTGATATCATTGCAGAATTTTGTTCATGGATTACTATTGCCTTTCTTGAACTTACCTTGATGGTTGTGTTACTTGTTTACTGAAAAAAAAAATCAAATATAAACAATTTTTTTTTTTAGATAGGTGACATATTTTGGATGCTGCTCTCTGTGGCCTGAAATACACTTTCTAGAGAGTTATTTGTTGTTTTATTATAGCATATTCTCTCTGTTTTCAGTGTTTAATAGTTGTAAACATTTATTCAACAGTTCTGCAGACAACTGTGCATGATTGTCCACTGGAACTAATAGTTGAATATTGTCCACATGTGGAGATAAAAGACAACCAAACAAATTATTTCACTGTCTCAATATTTGTAAATAAGAGTGGTGAAAGCAAGGGACCCTATGGATACTCCCCCTTATCGTTATGTGACTATTCCTCTGACATATTATTAAATTGCATTCTGAAGGTTTTCTTTTGTAGCAAATATATTATTCAAGACAATACCTCTTCTATAATGCTTAATCTTTCACAATGTAGAATTAAAATCTCTGGGAGTACTTAATCAAATGCTAATATTAAATCCAGTGACACCAACAAAACTGATTCATCTTTGTCCAAATAATGGTATACAATATCCATAATTCTAGCTAGCAGAGTCCTAAAAGTCCATGCCATTATTTAGATGGATTTGGGGAAATTCACTGCGTATTTTTAGGATAAGCAGCATAAAATCTGTTATTCATGCCCAGACAATAATCCACAAAGATGACAATCATGCATATCTGTTCTCAGACTATCTGGCCCACTCATGATCATAAAAAGGCTCAATTCTAGGAGTGGGCATCTCCAATTAGGAATCCTGATGATAACACAGTGAGGCCCTATCCAATACTGGCATCTGGGTACCTAGATTCTGTTCTACACTATTAGAACAACCTTATGAATACATGCCAACAGTTACACCAGACATAGAGCCTTCGACAAGGTACTCCATGAGCGCCTACTGAGGAAACTATGGAGCCATGGGGTGGTAGGGGACGTGCACAGATGGATCAGAAGTTGGCTGGCGGATAGGAAACAGAGGGTAGGTGTAAAGGGCCACTACTTGGACGGGATAGGGGTCACAAGTGGGACCCACAGGGGTCAGTGTTGGGACCACTGCTGTTCAATATATTCATAAATGACCTGGAAACAGGGACGAAGTGCGAAGTCATAAAATTTGCGGATGACACAAAACTCTCCAGTAGAGTCAGAACCGTGGAGGATTGCCAAGAAGACCTAAACAGACTGAGTGAGTGGGCAATAAGATGGCAGATGAGCTTCAATGTAGAAAAATGTAAGGTCTTGCATGTGGGGAAGAGGAACCCAATGTACAGCTATACGATGGGAGGGAGGGTACTGGGGGAAAGCAGCCTTGATAAAACGATGAAGCCAGCGGCGCAATATGCAGCAGCCTCAAAGAAAGCGAACAGAATGTTGGGCATAATCAAAAAGGGTATCACTACCAGAACGAAGGAGGTTATTCTACCATTGTATCGAGCGATAGTTCGCCCACATCTGGAGTACTGTGTCCAGTACTGGTCGCCGTACCTTAAGAAGGATATGGCGATACTCGAGAGGGTCCAGAGAAGAGCGGCACAGATGATAAAGGGCATGGAGAACCTTTCGTATGCTGAAAGGTTGGAGAAGCTGGGGCTCTTTAACCTGGAGAAGCGGAGATTTAGAGGGGATATGCTGAGAGATTGGAGAAACTGGGTCTCTTTTCCCTGGAAAAGAGGAGACAGAGGGGATATGATAGAGACTTATAAGATCATGAAAGGCATAGAGAAGGTGGAAAAGAACAGATTCTTCAGGCTAGCTGGGCCCACAAAAACATGAGGGCATTCAGAAAAATTGAAAGGAGACAGATTCAAAACGAACGCTAGGAAATTCTTCTTCACACAGAGGGTGGTGGACACCTGGAATACGCTCCCAGAGGAGGTGATAGGGATTGGATGACTTCCTGAAGGATAAGGGGATTGAAGGGTATAGGTACAGGTATTAAATGAATAGGGGATGAAAGACTTAGGTAAGGTCCAATGACAGGTCACGGACCTGGGGGGCCGCCGCGGGTGCGGACTGCTGGACACGATGGACCCCTGGTCTGACCCGGCAGAGGCAATGCTTATGTGCTTATGACTGTGAGTGCCTAAATGTAGCAGGGACACATATGCACATACCTGTCAGATATGCACATGCCTACAGTATGTCCTTCCCATGCTCCACCTATGTGTATATTGCTCTTACATTTACATATATTAAGTACTGTATTGCATTCAGTTCTGGTTGCCATATCTCAGAAAAGATTCAAAGAAGAGCGACCAAAATGGTAAAGGGGATGGAACTCCTCTCATATGAGGAAAGGATAAAGAGGTTGGGATTCTTCAGGTTGGGAAAGAGATGGCTGAGGAGGAGGAGGCATATTATTGAGGTCTACAAAATCCTAAGTGGTTTAGAACGGATAAAAGTGAATCTGTTTTATACTCTTTTAAAAAGTACAAAGACTAAGGGACACACAATACTTTTAAAACAAATAAAAGGAAATTGTTTTTTTTTCACTCAATGAATCAAGCTCTGGAACTCATGACTAGAGGATGTGGTAACAGCAGTTAGTGTAGCTGGGTTTAAGAAAGGTTTGGAAAAGTTCCTGGAGGGAAAGTCCATAGTCTGCTATTGAGACATAGAGAAAGCCACTGCTTGCCTTGGGATCGGTAGCAGGGAGTGCTGCTGCTATTTGGGATTCTGCCAAATATTTGTGATCTGGATTGGCCATTGTTGGAAACAGGACACTGGACTAGATGGACCATTCTTATTTTCTTATGTTCTTAGAACAGCGCTAAGGTGCCTTGCTGGTTCATAAGTGCTAATATTCTGCATATTTACATGCCCTTAAAATGCTTGGGGTTCCTAGAGATATACAGTTGAAAATAAATTTATGATCCCCAGATGACGACGAGTCAGTTTCTTATAATATTCCAGCTTTAATAAATGATGGCTTCCAGACCACACATCTGGCAGGCAAGAAGCTGTAATGTAACAGGACAGAAGGAAGTGCTTGATCAGAGGGATGGTATGTTATCACAAGCAGTAATTAAAACCAAACTGTCTAGCATGGTTGACTTGGTTAGCCCATAAGCATGCCTGCCAACAATCTATTGAACAATCAACTTAAAGGATTAGTTTCCTGATGCAGATTTTTGCAGGCTGCCTCCAGTGGCGTACTAAGGGGGGGGGAGGTCCGCCCCGGGTGCACGCCCCAAGGTGGTGCACAGCCGGCCACCTTCTCTATTCTGCCGCTGCTCCGTCTCACCACCGCATCCCAGCACCGGCTCCCCTGCAGAGTCATTCCTTAACCCGGCCGGCCGGCGGACAACTGGTAGATGGAGACAAAAGATGAGGCGGCTGGTGGGCTGGGAAAAAGCGTCGGGCCCACAAGGCTTCACCTCCGGCGTCAATTCTAACGTCGGAGGGTAAGTTCTGGGCCAGCCAATCGCTGTCTGGCTGGCCGGCAACTTCCTCTCCGTTAGAACTGACGCCAGAAGTGAAATCTTGTGGACCCGATGCTTGTACGCGTCGGGCCTGGCTCGGGGAAGGAGCAGCAGTGTTCTCCTCATCTCCTGCACAAAGCGAAACCAATCAGAAAGAGGAGAGGTGGAAGCTCATAGCTGCGTGCTTCAGTAACTGCTGCTGGCTAATGGAGGGAGAAGGTACCTAAGAGAAATGAAGTAGATCCGAGAAATAGATTCGCTACAGGCTAAGGCGGGAGATAGGGCAGGGAGGAAAGCTTACAACTTGGTGTTCTTGCTTGCTTCGGGCCTTCCTCGCTGCCGGGTCCTGTCGACTTTCTGTTTCCGTGAAGGCAGGACCCGGCAGCGAGGAAGGCCCGAAGCAAGGAAGAGCTCCAAGTTGTAAGCTTACCTCAGTCGCTGACCTATCTCCTGCCTTAGCCTGTAGCGAATCTGCCGACCGAGGCGGGGGGAGAAGTGATGGGGGGAGAAAAATGCTGTTACTGCTGCACCCAATTAGGAGGGAGAGAAATGCTGCTGCTGCACCCAATGGGGGAGGGGGGAGGAAGACCAGGGAAAGGAAAGGAGAGGAAAGAGATGCCAAGACCATAGGAGGGAGGGAAAGGAAAGGAGATACCAGACTATAGGGGGGAGAAGGAGACAGATGCCAGACCAGGTAAAAGGAAGGAAGGAGGGAGAGAAAGGAAGGAGTGGAGATGCAAGATAATGGAGGGGGTGGGGGAGAGGAGAGAGATGCCAGGGCATGGGGGAGGGGAGGGAAGAGAAATGCTGCAGCAGCACCCAAATGGGATGGGGAGAGGAAGAGAAATGCTGCTGCTGCACCCAATTGGGGAGAGAGAGGGGGAAGGGAGAGGAGAGGAAAGAGATGCCAAGACCATAGGAGGGAGGGAAAGGAAAGGAGCTACTAGACCAAGGAGGGGGAAGAGATGTCAGGGGATATGGGGGAAGGGGGAGGAGACAGATGCCAGACCAGGTGAAATGAAGGAAGGAGAGAAAGGAAGGAGAAGAGATGCCAGATAATGGAGTGGAAGGGGGAGATGGAAGGAGAGGAGAGAGATGCTAGGGCATGGGGGGAGAGAAGGGGATAGAGGTGCCAGAGCATAGGGGAAGTGGTGGAGACAAAAAAAAATGGAGAGGGGGTGAAGCTGAAATGGAGAGAAAGGGCACAGGAGTACAAAGGGCACAGAGTACAAAGGAGAGAAAGGGCAAAGGATATACAGTTTATTGAAGGGACATAGAAAGAGGGAAGATGTCATATGGAACAAAGAAAGGGCGGACACTGGATGGAAAGGGCAGAGAGGGTGGACAGTGGATGCAAGGGGTAGAGAGAGAGGGCAGAAGCTGGTTGGAAGGGGCAAAGAGAGGGCAGATGTTGCATGAAAGGGAGAGAGGACAAGCGCTGTATAGAAAGAAGAGAGAGAAGATGATTAAAGCAGAAACGACAAAAGGTGGAAATATTTTTTTTGTTGCTTTACTTAGAATCAAGTAGTATTGTGACTGTATTGATAAAAGTTTATAAATAGGAAATGGAAATAAGGCAATTTATTGGACTACACCCCTTTCCTCAAGACAGAATAGCATAACAGCAGTATACTGTACTGTTCTAAAGAAAGATTTGGCCTCTGAAAGCTAATTGAAAAATGGATTAGTCCAATAAAATGGTATTTTCTTATTTCTCATTATTTGTTTTATTTTTATTTGTTAATTTGTAAAGTGGTGATTGTTATGTATCAGTTTTTTCAAATTTACATCTACTGTCTTTATATTTTGCACAGTATTAGGGGACATGTGTTACTGTTTTTGTGGTGTTGTGGTGTTGCATTGTATCCAGAGTCTGGTTTCTTGGCGGTTCAGTTTAACTTTTGTCTACATATTTCTATTTTTAGTTTGTGATTATTCCATATTGGGCGAGGGTGTATCTCTTTTCTGTGTGTATGAAAAGGACATAGTTTTCAGTTGGCATTGACTGTGCAGTTTAGTTTTACAATGTATGTGTTGGTGTTCTAGTGCTCACTGCAGTGTTTAAGATGCTGCCTTTTCCTAGGTACACTCTTGTTGTGCAATACGTGGATTGTTACTAAAAAATATATTTTTCATACAGATGGGGGGGGGGGGGTCAAAAAATGATGGGCCCCGGGTGTCACATATGCTAGGTACGCCACTGGCTGCCTCCATCTTTTCTATGTTAATTCTTCATTTTTTCTTCATTTTTCTAGCAGTGGAGGCACTTTTATTACATAAGAATCCATCTGATGTTTTGGAATATCCAGGGAACTACAGAATTTCGGCTCTGACCAAATTAGGGCCTACAGTGCTGTGAAAGGAGCACTCCCAGTCCCAGACCCTACGATGTAACTATCAACCCCCCTTTTCCCTTTTACCCCCACGTTTATGTTTGTCTTCGTAAAATGTCTTTTAATGTTCACTCTCCCTCTTCCTGTAAGTATTATTTTAATCTTTTATTTTATTTTAGCATTGTAAACCGGCTAGATACTTGTCGATGGTCGGTATATTAAAAATAATAAAACTTGAAACTGCATAAATCTGCAAGCAGTTAGACTCTACAATTTGTGGACTATACAAAGCACATGAGAACTTTGCCAGAATATGATAGAAATGACCAAAAAAGGGAGGAGGGAAATCAAAAGCAGAGAAGTCCTTTATTGAGATAACTTAGGGCTCCTTTTACAAAGCCGCGCTAGGGCCTTAACACGTGGAATAGCATGCGCAAAATTGCCACGCACGCTAGCCGCTACCGCCTCCTTTTGAGCAGGCGGTAGATTTCCAGCTAGCGTGCGCTAATCCGGTGCGTACGTTAAAAACGTTAGCGCATCTTTGTAAAAGGAGCCCTTAAAGAAGTGGCTTAAATCTCCGATTGTAAGATATTGAAGAAGCAGATCCACAAAGTATCAAAACCACAATGCGTCCCAATCATAAGAGTGAATAAATAAATTCCTTTATTTCTGTTCTCCACTAAACCTTCTTATCAGGATAGTTATCAGCATATATACAAAAAATGCTCATTCATAACTCACCTGACATTTAGGGCTCCTTTTACGAAGCCGCGTTAGCAGCTTTATCACACGCACCTTTTTAGCACGTGCTAACCCCTGCGCTAGCCGAAAAACTACTGCCTGCATAAGAGGAGGCGGTAGCGGCTAGCGCGGCTGGCAAATTAGCGCACGCTATTATGTGCATTAAACCGCTAATGCGGCTTCGTAAAAGGAGCCCTTAGTTGAAGTAAGACATATATACATATATATGTTATGTATATATACACCTGAATATAACATTTCATTCCAGTTCAGGTATTCCGCAGCTAGCTTCCTCATTGGTCAAACTCCACTTCATCCAAAGTGTTATTGCTTTGTTTTGTTTTTTTTGTTTTATATATATATATATATATATATATATATATATATATATATATATATAAAACATATATATATATATATATATATACTAGTCTTATAGCCCCTTACATTAACGGGTGCTAGAATATATGTGTGTGTGTCTGTCTTTATTTCTTTCTCTCTCTCTCCTTAGCCGCTTTCTTTCTTTCTGTCTTTCTTTTTCCTTGGCTGTCCATCACCACCCCTTGCCTGCTCCCCCTGTCCATTCTCCCTTCCTTTTACCTTCCCTGTGTCCACCACCACCCCTTCACTGCTCTCCTTATGCAGCAGCAGCCCTTCTCCCTTTGTTTTACCTCCCCCTGTCCTGCAGCACCTCTTTCCTTCTCCCCCTGTCCAACATTAGGCCTCCGTTCCTTTTTCTTCACCCCCCTGTTCATCAGCACCTCTTTCCTTCTCCCCCTGTCCAGCAGTAGGCGTCCCTTCCTTTTTCTCCCCCCCCTCCTCCTTCTTATCCCTATGATACACTTACCTTGCTCTGCCCCTGATCAGAGGTTCCCGACAGCCGTCCAGTTGCCCCATTGGAAAAGTTCCCTCTGCCGCATCCCGCACCCCTCCTGACGTGACTCCCGCTGTCTTTCTTTCTGTCTTGTCTGTCTGTCTGTCTTTCTGTGTATCTCTCTGCCCCTGTGTCTTTCTTCTTTTCTTTCTGTCTCCCTTCCTCCCTCTGTCTGTCTGTCCAAAGCAGCATTCCCTCCCCCTCCATTTCCCTCCCCCCACACGAGTTCCCTGTGCAGCAGCATTAGCGTTTCCTCTACCCCCCTTTCCCTTCCCGTGGTCCCGAATACAAACCTGGTGATTCCAGCAGGGTGTGCAGCAGTCTCCACACGCTGCTTCGGGTCCTTCTACTGCCCTGATTTACTCTGGCACGTCCCTGATGACATCATCAGAGACGCGGCAGAGCAAATCAGGGCAATAGAAGGGCCCGAAGCAGCGTGTGAAGACTGCTGCACACGCTGCTTGAATCGCCAGGTTTGTAGTCGGGCCCGTGGGAAGGGAATGGGGGGCAGCAAAGGACTCGGGTCCCGGGCAGTGGAAAGTTGCTGGGCTCCTCGGTGGGGGCGCTGAGAGGCCACGATCCCTCTCCTCCGAGACCCCTCGCCCCCCTGGAGGAATGGAGATCGGCGGCTGGCTGTGGTCCTGGCTTGTGGAGGCAATCGGCGGCTGGTGACGTATAAGCGCGCATGCGCACTCCTGCGGCTACAGACCTACTGATCACGGAAGCACGCAAATAGGAGTGCGCATGCGCGGCTAGCGTATTTATTATATAGGATATATATATACATATATATATATATATAACACACACACATATATATATATATATATATATATACATATACATACATATGTATGTATACACATATATATATGTATATATGTATATACACACACATATATATATATATATATATATATATATATATACTGCAAGACAACGCTCGTTTACCGAGTTAAAATTTAAGAAAATGTTTTGCTCGTCTTGCAAAACACTTGGAAACCACGTTACTCGTTATCCAAAAGACGAGCAAAACATTTTCTTAAATTTTAACTCGGTAAACGAGCGTTGTCTTGCAGTACGAGCACACATACATGTGTCATGTCAAATAGCTACAATATATTTGCATCACATCACAGATCGCGTCTGAACGTAATACATGCACCCGCACTTCAAGCGTGCACAACATATGCATATCTCATGCTGAGCGTGGATGAACATAATAAAAGCATCACGCCCAATTCACCTGCAGTGTAGTGACCATTTAAAACAAGTGCAATCTTGCAATACAAGTAGGTACAGTACTGTATTTTCTATTAAAGTTTTTGGGATGTGGAATGAATCGTTCGAGTTTTCATTATTTCCTATGGGGAAATTCACTTTGATATACGAGCTCTTTGGATTACGAGAATGCTTCTGGAACAAATTATGCTCGCAAACCAAGGTACCACTGTATATAGATAATTCACTTATGTTAACTTATTCTTAAAATCAGTTCTGGTGCTCCAATATGAATTCACGTTTCGCAAAAGTAGCTGTTTCATGGAGCAAACCCATTTGAAAAGACCCGGTGTTAGCTCTGTTTCATTCTTTATTTAGATCATTCACATCAATCCCTGATAGTCGAGACTAATTAAACTAACTGTACCCTGGATCCAATGTAATCAACTATTTGGAATTGATGTGAGTTATTTCAATAAAGAATATTTCTATTTTTTAATTTCTTTCCTTCCTTTTTGCTCACTGCCACTGCATTTGTTTTGGATTTTGCCAATTGTGGAATGTTTGGTTTTTCTTCTCTTCTGCAGAAAATGAAAGAGCTAAGCCCAATGTTTACCTGATGAGAATCAGACAGGAAGTGGTAAAGAGCAAGGCTTTGCACAAAAGATAGATGAGAAGAAATAAAATGACAGTGTTCATGGCTAGAGAATGATATGGGGACAGATTTTTTTTTGCCTGTCCCCGGAGGAACTCAATTTTCCCATCCTGTCCTCACAAGTTTTGTAGCTGTCCGTGTCTCTGCCCCATTCCTGTAAGCTCTTCCTTAACCACACATGCCTCAGACACTTATGATTTTAAAGTGTTTGAGGCTTGTGCAGATGAGGACAGAGTTTACAGGAATTGGGCAGGGATAGGAAAAGAACGGGATGGGAAATTGAGTTCTCACAGGGATGGGGAAAAATTTGTCCCCATGTCATTCTCTGGATATGACCCAGATGGGAAAAAGTAGGGGGGAGGAGCTGTACACTATGAAGAGGACTTTAAGGGGTTCAAGTAGCAGAAAGAAAGCAGGGAGACTTGATACAGGTATTAAAAGGAGTTCATTAGCAGGCTTTATCACAAGTTAATAATGACTGATAATACACCAATCAGAGGGAAGCATTTAACTGTGGCCTTGATAACATTATAATCTGAGTAGTCTCAGAAAACTTTCACTAATGAATATTGTGAATGCAAACTTAATGAAGGGAAAAGAAAATCCAGTGCCAATGAATCGGAATGTGAAATGGGATTTTTAATTAAAATCGGATGCCTTTTTATCTCTCAGTGGATTATTATTATTTTTTTTTATGAAGGGACGTTCTCCTTTCAAGACCCAGACAAAGACCTTTTCTGTATTATTCCATTTGATGAATTTAGATATATAGGTGTGCATTTTTTTTTTTTTACAGACTGATGTGTGTGTATGTGTATATGTCTATGTGTGTGCATGCACGCGAGAAACGTGGCAAACCTTCATTCATATCTAAGAAAAATAGACTAGAACTGAAACAAGGCTTTTGTTATTGTGAATCAGACAGGCTATATTCAAATAACTACCAAGATATTGTCCTTTGTTGCTTAGTTCTCAGTTTAAGACTATTGTTATGGAGTACAATGCAAAATAAACTTTGTGAGGACAATTTTCAAAGCCATTTTGCCAAATTTAAAAAAAAAAAAAAAAAGCATTTCATCCACAGATATGGGAGCTTGAAAACCGCATACTAAGCCATAATGGTTCATCAGATTTTATCTTCTCTTATATAGCATAAAGTCCAATTTAGCATATATCATCTAGGAAGAAAATGATGACATTCTGTAATGTATTTTACAAAAGGTTCTCTGAACACAGAGCCTTTAGTGACATGTGTAAAAGGCTGCTTATAATATACATATAGAGGAACATAATAATGAAAAAAAAGGTCTAAAGTCCCTTTTTGCCCTACGGCTTTAAGCGCCCAAAGTAGGCAGCAGGGAACTGTCCATTCTCGAAAAAAAGTCCAAAATGTGTGGGTTTTTTTTTTTTTTTTGAGAATGGCCTACCTGTATGTTCAGGCGTTAAATTGACCAGACCGCCGCTACATCTATTTTTAAGCCCTATTCTCGAAAAAAAAATATTGCCCAAGTCCCAAACGCCCAAAACAAGACCTTGTAGGCATGGGAGGGACCAGTCCTTTGCCTAAAACCACAATTCTCTAACTGGTTAGAGAATGGTGGAACTGTCCCCCCCCCCCAAAACGATCACAGCAGGAGAGATGCCCAATCTCTTCTGTCGGAACCTACCACAACCCCCCTCCCCCCCCGAATGATCCCTGGCAGAAGAGATGCCTAATTTCTCCTGCCAACATCTGCTCAGTCCCTCCTGCTGACACCTGCGAACCTTCCTTACCCCCCCCCATAAGCATTGTGGCAGGAGGGATGCCCAGTCCCTCCTGCCGACACCACCCAGCAGTTTATAATTTTTAACACATGGATCTCAGAATAATAATCTATGCCCCCTGCACTATGCAAACTACCTCCCCCTTCACAATCCTCTTCCTCAAACCAACCATCCTCAAAAAGATGGGGGCATTGCCATATACGTCAAAGAGAGAATTGAATCTACTGGAGAGAACACGCTACAACTGATGAATAAGTTAAAGTCTCTATGGGTCAAAATTCTGGGAACAAATGGACTGGAAACTAAGATCGGCATCTACTACGACCCCCAGGGCAGTCCGAAGAAATTGATGGAGAAATGATGGACAAGATTAAATGCAATTGCAAGGGAGGCAATGCAGTTATCATGGGTGACTTCAACTATCTGGGGATAGACTGGAACCTAGGCACCTCCGGCTGCGCTAGGTAGACCAAGTTCCTGGATGCTGTAGGTGATTGCTTCCTGAAACAATTTATCAAGGAAAATACGAGAAGAAATGCAATTCTGGACTTAATTTTAAATGGACTGTGAGAACCGGCACAAGGTGTAGAAGTAGAAGGGACACTGGGAAATAGTGATCACAATACTATCCATTTCGACCTGGACGCAGGGGTGAAACATCGGTCCAGAACGACAGCCATGGCACTAAACTTCCGAAAAGGGAATTACGAAGGGATGAGAGTCATGGTGGGGAAGATTAAGAAGAGAATAAGCACTGTAAAAATGTTAGAGCTTTTAAGGATACAGTCACCGAGGCGCAAAATGTATATATACTGCGTATCAACAAGGGATCTAAGAGGAAAAAGAACAAAGAACCGGCATGGCTCACTGTAGCGGTGAAGAAAGTGATCAGAGACAAGGAAACTTCATTTAAGGAATGGAAAAGGTCAAAAACGGACGAAAACTGGAATAAGCACAAACATCATCAACGCAGGTGCCATAAGGCAGTAAAAGGGGCCAAAAGAGACTATGAGGAAAAAATAGCCAAGGAGGCGAAAAACTTCAAGCCATTCTTTCGATATATTAAGGGGAAATGACACGCGAAGGTAGCGGTGGGACCGTTGGATAACCATGAAATAAAGGGAGTGCTAAAGGAGGACATAGCCATCGCCGACAAACTGAACACATTTTTTGCGCCAGTATTTACCGAAGAGAATATACACAACATACTGGAACCCATCAGGCTATATGCTGGAAATGAAGATGGGAAACTGAGAGGGTCAACGGTCAGTCTAAAAGAGGTATGCAGGCAGATTGATAGGCTTAAGAGTGATAAATCCCCGGGACCGGATGGCATCCATCCATTTGAACTGCTTCAAATAATAGCCAATCTGTCGATCATATCAGGAAAGATTCCTGAAGACTGGAGATGGAGAATGTTACACTGATCTTCAAAAAAGGTTTGAGGGGAGATCCGGGAAACTACAGACCGGTGAGTCTGTCCTCGGTACCGGGAAAGATGGTAGAGGCGCTGATTAAGGATCGTTTTATTGATCACCTTGACGGACACGGTCTGATGAGGACCAGCCAGCATGGCTTCAGCAAAGGCAGATCCTGTTTGACGAACTTGCTGCACTTCTTTGAGAGAGTAAACAGGCAGATAAATAAGGATGACTTGGTCAACATTGTATATCTGGATTTTCAGAAGGCGTTCGACAAGGTTCGGCATAAATGACTACTTCAGAAAATTGCGAGCCATGGACTCGAGGGTGAAATACTACGTGGATTAAAAACTGGCTGGAGGATAGAAAACAGAGAGTGGGGGTAAATGGACGATACTCGGACAGAAAGAGCATCACTAGTGGGGTGCCGCAGGGCTCGGTGCTTGGACCCGTGCTCTTCAACATCTTTATAAACGATCTGGATATTGGTACGACGAGTGAGGTGATTAAATTTTCGGACTATATGAAGTTATTCATAGTAGTGAAGACACAGGGGGATTACGAAGATCTGCAATGTGACATAATGAAGCTGGAGAAATGGGCAGCGACATGGCAAATTCGGTTCAACATGGATAAGTGTAAAGTGATGCATGTCGGTAACAAAAATCTAATACACGAATACAAGATGTCCAGGGTGGTACTTGGAGAGACCTCCAAGGAAAGAGACTTGAGAGTTCTGATCGACAAGTCGATGAAGCCATCTGTGCAATGTGCAGCGGCGGCAAAAAGGCTGAACAGAATGCTAGGAATGATTAAGAAGGGGATCACAACCAAATCGGAGAAGGTTATCATGCCACTGTACCGGGCCATGGTGCACCCTCACCTGGAGTACTGCGTCCAGCACTGGTCGCCATACATGAAGAAGGACACGGTACTACTCGAAAGGGTCCACAGAAGAGCGACTAAAATAGTTAAGGGGCTGGAGGAATTACCATACAGTGAGAGATTGGAGAAACTGGGCCTCTTCGCCCTTGAAAAGAGGAGACTGAGAGGGGACATGATCGAAACATTCAAAATACTGAAGGGAATAGACTTAGTAGATAAAGAAAGGTTGTTCACCCTCTCAAGGTAGGGAGAACAAGAGGGCACTCTCTAAAGTTAAAAGGGGATAGATTCTGTACAAACGTAAGGAAGTTCTTCACCCAGAGAGTGGTAGAAAACTGGAACGCTCTTCCGGAGTATGTTATAGGGGAAAACCCCCTCCAGGGATTCAAGACAAAGTTGGACAAGTTCCAGCTAAACTGGAACGTATGCAGGTGAGGCTGGACTCATTTAGAGCATTGGTCTTTGAGCAAAGGGCTGCCACATGAGCGGACTGCTGGACACGATGGGCCACTGGTCTGACCCAGTAGCGGCAATTCTTATGTTCTTGTGTTCCCAAAGGTTGCCGACCCGGACCCCCACTCCCCCAAGGCCACTCCCACTGGATGGGGAAAAATTTGTCCCCATGCCATTCTCTATTGTAAAGGATTCATGGAATTTTGCTCCTATTTGGTTATAGGTTGATTTTTCATGGAAATACATTCAACAAACCTTTCCTCCTTCATTCTTATGTTCAGCATCAATTCATATATCCCTTTCAGCACTAGCCATTCAAGTCAGAAATACTAAAGGGATCCTTTCTTATGAAACTTGTTCTGTGTTAAACGCACAAAACTGAGCTCTATCTCTCTTTCACACACACACACATTTTATTACCTGGAGATTAGCTGCTGCAGTAATGAATTATCAGGAAGGAAAAAGGCTTTTTTATTGCATTAATGCACATCCAGGGTACACTATTAATTTAATTATCCAGACACCATGAGGGAAGGAGACTTGTTATCAAGGTGATGAACCCTAGCACTTCATTTTCATCTTGGATAGACTGGGTGAAAGCTTTTTTTTTTTTCATCTAAATCCTTGTCAAGGTCACTGGAAGCATAGTGGCAGAAAAAGCCCTCATGTGCTCCTCACCCAAAATTCTGTACCTGCTAGATAATTTTTGCCCTCTATAAAAGGGCATAGCATCCTTCTACGCTGTTGTAGTTTGAGTACCTTGATCTAAAGCCACTTGGTTCTGTGTGTGGCAATGTGGTATTTGTTGTTATTATGTTCTAGGTTCAGAGCTGTGGATGCATACAGTATATTTGAATTCATAATAGCTCCTGCTGAAACCGGTCCCTCTGGAAAGACAAGCTATAGCTACAGCTCTAGTAGGCACAAATGCCAATGTCACTTGGACTGTTAGGGACGATAGGGAGACTCAATCCAGGATGGGAGAACTGAGGCCAATGCAGGACAGGCTTCAGTTTGTACCCCGCAAATGGCGAGAGACAGATGAAGTTTTGACAATTCCAGTGTGTGAGATCATTTTCTTGTTACATGCTGTGGGTGGGGGTGCTGTGAAGTATTAGGGGGAGGGGAAGGCATTCTGACTGGTAAGTTGAATATTGACAACTATACTTGAAGTTTTGGTTATGATCACGTATCATCCCTATCATGTTTGGCTTATTATATGGGAGGCATGGTAGTGACTTTACAACCGGCACTTAAACATGGGTGACTGGGACCTGCACAGAGTGGTGGTCATGGCTATGGCCACCTTGTTGGGCAAACTGAATGGGCCATGGGATCTTATTCTGCCATCATTTACTATGTGTTACTGTGTGTACGCAAAGAGGAAAATCCATGTGCCACATAATTGTGTTGGGTACAAACAGGGCCAGTGTAACTATCAGGCAAAACTAAATGAATGCCTAGGGTGGAAGTTTTTTATTTTTTTTTTTGGGGGGGGGCAGCAACAAGCAGCTGAAATGAATGCAGTACAATGGATCCACCTCATTTTTGAGCTCAGATTTGGAAAAGGTGAGCATAAGAACATAAGAATTGCCGTACTGGGACAGACTGAAGGTCCATCAAGCCCAGTATTCTGTCTCCAACAGTGGTCAACCCAAGTCCCTAGCTAGATCCCAAGAAGCAAAACAGATTCTATGCTGCTTATCCTAAGAATAAGCAGTGGATTTTCCCAAGCCACTGCAATAATGGCCTATGGACTTAGGATTAATTATCCAAACCTTTTTAAAACCCTGCTAAGTTAACTGATTTCACCACATTCTCCAGCAACATGTGAAGAAATATTTTCTCTTGTTTGTAGCTTCATTGCATGTCCCCTAGTCCTAATATTTTTGGAAAGAGTGAACAAGCGATTCACATCTACCCTTTCCACTCTACTCATTATTTTATAGACCTCTATCATATCACCCCTGAGTTGTCTCTTCTCCAAGCTGAAGAGCCCTAGCCGCTTTAGCCTGTCCTTATAGGGAAGTCATCCCATCCCTTTTAGCATTTTTGTTGCTCTTCTCTGTATCTTTTCTAATTCCGCTATATCTTTTTTGAGATACGGTGACCAGAACTGCACACAGTATTCGAGGTGCAGACGTGCCATAGAGAGATACAAGGGAATTATAACATTTTCATGTTTGTTTTCCATTCCTTTCCTGATAATTCCTAACATTCTATTTGCTTTCTTAGCAGCTGCCACACATTGAGCTGAGGGTTTCAATGTATCCTAAACAATGACAACTACACTTCCCCCTCCCCATTCGCGGTTCCTGCACTCGCGGTTTCATATAATCGCAATTTTTTTCTGGGGAGGGGGAAAATAAAAAAAACAGTTTTAATGTAAAAAAATCCATCTTTTTTTCCTTCCTGCCGACTTCCCGACCTAATCTGGTGGTCTACAGGGCTTTCGGGGCAGGAGCGATCATCCTACGCTCCTGCCCCGTGCAGATCGCCATGAGGAAATGGCTGCTGGGAGTTCCCGTAGTTTCTCGAGACTACGTCAGGAACTCCCTATAGCCATTTCCTGATGGCGATCTGCACGGGGCAGGAGCGTAGGAAGATCGCTCCTGCACAAAACCCAGCGTCACATAGCTATAGTTCGGGTTCCTCTTTCCCACATGCATCACTTTGCACTTGCTCATATTAAACGTCATCTTCCATTTTGACGCTCAGTCTTCCAGTCTCACAAGGTCCTCTTGTAATTTTTCACAATCTTCTTGCGATTTAACAACTTTGAACAATTTTGTGTCATTGGCAAATTTAATTATCTCACTAGTTATTCTCATCTCTAGATCTTTGATAAATACGTTTAAAAGCAGCAGTCCCAGCACAGACCTCTGGGGAACCCCTCTATTTAACCAAGCACACAATCTATAAATGCATTTCAAGAGAAAAACTTCTGTTACAATTACTCAAATACTCTCTCTATTCACTTTTCTTTTTTCTTCTTATATTTACAATGTAGTTTTAATGCAAATGAAAAACTATGGACAGTTAACTACATTGGACATTTAGCGTTTTCATAGTACAACAAGCTAAGTACTTGAAAAAAATTATTTAAATGATATATTTGTTAAGAAAAGTAAAAAGTAAATAAGAAAAATGAGAATAAATTGATAGGAGGTTGGAGGTTTTCTAACCAATAAAGATTTTCCTTTTCAAGTTTGCTGGCAAAGTCTAATAACTGGTGGCAGATGAGGATCTGAGGCTTTTCCTCCTATTGTACTGGGCGATTGAAGATTGCTTGCTCGGATTTAAGGAAGGAATCAGTTTTTCATTTGCATTAAAACTACATAGTAAATATAAGAAGAAAAGAGAAAAATGGATAAAGTATTTAAGTACCGTAATTAGAACCCCACTATTTACCCTTCTATATTGAGAATATTGATCATTTAAACCCGCTCTCTGTTTTCTGTCTTTCAACCAGTTCCCAGTCCATAAGAGGACATTACCTCCTATCCCATGACTTTCTAATTTCCTCAGAAGTCTTTCATCAGGTACTTTATCAAATGCCTTATGAAAATCCAAATACACAATATCAACCGATTCACCTTTATCCACATGTTAATTCATCCCTTCAAAGAAATGCAGTAGATTGGTGAGTCAAGATTTCCCTTGACTAAAACCATGTTGACTTCCTCTCATTAATCCGTGCTTACGTATATGTTCTGTCATTTTGTTCTTTATAATAGTCTCTACCATTTTGCCCGGCAATGATGCCAGATTCACCTGTCTATAATTTTCCGGATCACCTCTGAAACTCTTTTTAACAATTGGCGTCATGCTGGCCACTCTCCAGCCTTCCGGTACTATGCTGGTTTTTAAAGAAAAATTACAAAATTACTAACAATAGCTCTGCAAGTTAATTTTTCAATTTTATCAGCACTCTGGGATGTATACCATCTGGTCCAGGGAATTTGCTACTATTTAGTTTGTCAAATTGACCCATTACATCATCCAGTGTTACAGAGATTTGTATGAGTTTCTCAGATTCATCAGAATTGAATACAATTTCTGGCACTGGTATCTCCCCTCTTCTTCCTCATTGAATACCGAGGCAAATAATTCATTTAATCTCCTCACTATTTCCTTGTCTCTCCTGAAAGCCCCTTTTATTCCTCAGTCGTCTAGTGGTCCATCCAAATCTCTTCCTGGCTTCTTGCTTTTAATATACCTAAAAAAGTTTTTACTGTGTGTTTTTGCTTCAAGCACAATCTTCTTTTCAAGATCTTTCTTCACTTTCCTTATTAGTGCCTTGCATTTGACTTGACATTCCTTGTGTTGTTTATAATTATTCTCAGTCAGATTCTTCACTTTCTGATGGATTCTCTTTTAGTTCTAATAGCTTCCTTCACCTCACTCATTAACCACGCCAGCTGCTGTTGGTCTTCTTTCCTCCTTTTTTAAATAGCATTCATGCCTGATTTATATTTTTGACCTTTGCAGCTGCACCTTTAAGTTTCTTTTTTACCATTCTCCTCATGTTATCATAGTCTCCTTTTTTAAAGTTAAGTGCTGTTGTATTGGATTTCTTGTGTAAACTTATTCCATGGATTACATCAAATCTGATCATTTTATGATCACTGTTATCAAGCGGCCCGAGCACCATTACCTCCCTCATGTGCTCCACTAAGAATAGAATTAGATATAGAATTCCATCACCTCTTGTCAATTCCTGAACCAGCTGCTCCATAAAGCAGTCCTTGAACTCATCAAGGAATTCTATCTCCCTAGAATGCCCTAGACCGAGGTAGTTATTTTAAAAGTCTTATTATTTGTGATTTGCAAAGTAAAACCTGGCATTTATTTTTGGAATTTATGAAGAGATTAACCCATTTACATGTCTAAACCACTATTTACAGGTCCAAATCCATAATACAAAGATTTCAAGATGGTGTGAAAAAAAGTCCTGAGAGATAGGTGGCACCTTATAAACAAGTGCTCCTCAGTCTAGTCAATATCCACAATGAATATGCATGAGATGAAATATACATGCACTGCCTCTTTTTATGCAAATATCTCTCATGCATATTCATAGAGGTATCCTGAAAACCTGATTGGCTGGGTATGTCCAGAGGACAGAGTTAAGAACCTGTTGTATAGATTAACCAATTTATTGAAGCATGAGCTTTTCAGTCCTAGAGTCCATTTTGTCAAATATATGAAGTGAAGTTCTGGAGCTGGGAGCATGCATGGGGGAAGTAGAGGGATATTAAGATAAAGTTTTGAAAAGAACAAGATGAAAACCATCATGATCAGGCAACTCCAGCGGTGGGGAAGTATAGCTGTGTCCTGTATGTGGCAAGACAGATCAATATGGACTGAAGTAGGTTTAACGTCACCTCGGTAGCTGGGAAGTAGGACCAGTGCAGGGAAGACTTTTTTATGGAACAAAAGCAGGGTATCTGGATGAATACAGTTTATTGAAACAATCCCAAATAAAGTAAATGGTACTCTAGAGGGGGATCCAACATGGTTCATGTTTTGACACCTTGGTCTGATTCTATAAACAACATCTTAATCGCAGATACCTAGAGACACCTAACTTAATTCTGTGTGAAACTAAATTGTTTAAATGGTGTTGTAATTGACCATCAGTCAAAAGACAGAAGACAAATTCATTGCAAGTCCAAATGTAAACACAACAACAGAGGGAGGAGATGAAGATGATATGTGTTGAGTCACTTTCAGATTGTGCAATATTTATTTTAGTTTATTCATTTTATTTATTCAATTTTCTATACTGTTCTCCCAGGAGAGCTCAGAATGGTTTACATGAGTTTATTCAGGTACTGTCTGTCCCAGTGGGCTCACAAAGTACCTAGGGCAATGGGGGGATTAAGTGACTTGTCCAGGGCCACAAGGAGCAGAGGGGGTTTGAACCCACAACCCCAGGGTGCTGAGGCTGTAGCTTTAACCACTGTGCCACACTCTCCCCATCTAGTTGAATGCCATAGGTTTGTTTCTTCATCTCCTCTGCTGCTGTTGTGGTAATTGTCCATGCCATTAAAAAGTGAAAAAAAAAAAAAATTTAATGATCAATTTAGGTTATACATAAAATACTGTGCGATGCCTAGCAACACCTAAGTCGAGGTGCCCTGTAATGCCTAACGACACCCACCTGAAAAGTAGGCGTGGCTAGGGGCGGAGAATAGGCATGATTGACAGGCATCCCTGCATAAAGGACAGACTTTTATATGGTCCAATTTATGTGGCTACCTTGGCCAGTTAAATGCTGAACATTGGCACTTAGCCAGCCAATTACTGACTCCACCCTAAGAATGCCCCCCAAATAGCTGGACATTAATCAAACATTTTCAGCAGAACTATTTGGTTAAGTACCTCTGAATATGACTGGTTATCCCCAAATAAGCGATTTAACTGATCAGAAGCCATTTTGGACTGGTTAATTCGCTTTGAATATTGTTCCTTATTCATTTTCTTAGGGACTGACTTGCTTTTCCTATATATATACAGCAGAGGGACGTTGCTGGCAGATGGTGGCATATATTATGTTGGAAGAGAAGCAGGTAAGTGAGCCCCAGGCATTATAGTTTGAGAGGGCCTAAAACATACATATGCATGCCCTATTTCAGAAAGAGAATGCACATGTAAGTAGGAAACTTCAGACACCAGGATTTATACCTGTATAGGTTTTTCAAAAGTGCTCATTTACACCACCTCTTCACAGGAGGAATTAAAGGAATTATCCTCTGTAATCCCACATTGCTGTCAAGCTCATTAAAGGATCTAGGAAATATGACCATGTAGCACCATTGCTCAAGGATGAACACAGGCTGCCAGTTTCAGCTAGAACACCATTCAAGATCGTAGCATTAGTAAACAAGATTCATTACTCTGGTCCACCTTTATTTCTGTCATGTCTGCTAATGCATATGCTTCCTCTAGATGTCCTCTAGAGCATTACGATCTTCACAACAAAACCTCCTTGTAGTTGCTTCTTATCAGCATTTTACCTGTCTTCTATTGTATACTTTATTAAAAGTTTTGGATTATGATGAAAGTTTTGTGTATTCCACATTACTTTCCTAACCCCCCCCCCCCTTTTACAAAACCGTGCAAGAGGTTTTAAGTACTGACTGACAAGCTGAATGCTCTGTCCTATCCAATGCTCATAGGAACTTTATGACCATCGGAGCTGCCAGCGCTAAAAACCTTTTGTGTGATTTTGTTAAAAAAAAAGGGGTGGGGGTGGGGGGAAATGCAATGGAGTTCCTTCCTTATTTTGTATTGTAAAACACCATTTGCAGAGGTAAATGGCTATTTGAAAACTTCATACCTGTGGGTAAATATATACACTGATATATCAACTGCACATTTTAGTTAGAACATAGAAATCGGAACTGACACATCCAGGTTAGGCTATGTACAAATCCCAAATTCTGTATGCAATAAAGTGCCATATGTTGTATGCACAAATTGGTGCACATGATTGATTTGCATGCACAACTTATTTATTTAAGAACATAAGAATAGCCTTACTGGGTCAGACCAAAGGTCCATGAAGCCCAGTAGCCCGTTCTCACCTGGCCAAAACTCAAAGAGTAGCAACATTCCATGCTACCGATCCAGGGCAAGCAGTGGCTTGCCCCATGTCTTTCACAATAGAAGACTATGGACTTTTCCTCCAGGAACTTGTCCAAACCTTTCTTAAAACCAGCTACGCTATCCACTCTTACCACAACCTCTGGCAATGCATTCCAGAGCTTAACTATTCTCTGAGTGGAAAAGTATTTCCTCCTATTGGTTTTAAAAGTATTCCCCTAGTCTTTGTAATTTTAGACGGAGTGAAAAATTGATCTGCTTATACCACTTAGCCTGTCCTCCCAAAGCTGCTCAGAATGGGTTACAAATTAAGTAGTCCCTATCTGTCCTAACGGGCTCACAGTTTATCTAATGTACCTGGGACAGTGGATGATTAAGTGACTTACCCAGGGTCACAAGGAGCAGCATGGGGTTCGAACCCACCACCTCACGGTGCTTAGGCTGTAGCTCTAACTACTACACCATACTTTCCTCTTTGCTTCACAAGATCAATTGGCACTGATAACTAGCAATTAATACCTCATAACTGAAGATAATTGGTATTAATTAGACATTAGGCGCACAACTTGGTAGGTGCATTCTATAAAGTGGAGCATATCAGTTCTAGTGTGTGAATCTCAAAAGGGGGTGTGGCTAGGACCACGTGTTGAGTTTCCCCGAGGAAGATGATGATCATGCACCACAAACTCTTTTAGAACAGTGGAAGGAGATCATTCAACTGAATAGAGAAGTCATCAGATTAGATCTCCATTATGCGTTCTTGTTAGAGTACTGTAGGAACAAATGATTCCACGTGGCCTGAGAATCATGAAAGGCCCAACGCTGATTGTCCTTTCGTGGCTAGGGGAAGAGCATGTGTGTTTCATAAAGTTAGATGTACTGTGGAGATCTTGGAAGACAGACGAATATCATTAATATATATATCTTTTTGTATTACGGGTGAATTATTTTGTATATTGTGTATTTTAAATATGTTTTAGATTATAAGCCGCCTTGAAGGTTTTCCCTAGGGCAGGACAGAAAATTTTAATAAACTTGAAAATTGGAAGCTACTGGGTTTTTTTTTTCTTTATTTCTTTATAAATTTTCAAATTACATACCAAGTATACACTTGGAAGCTACTGTTATAGAATACACCTGATCCGTGCAAAACTTTGGTGCAGGTATTTAGGCTTGGTTTTCATTGGTCTAAATGGGTGTTATGTTGTATATGGCCACTAAGCATGATTTTACTTATGGTACATAATCAGTTGCCAGGAGGCAGCCTGGATAACTCCCACAGTTGGCGCTGACTGCAAATATTCGATGCTGAGCTGTGTACGATGATCGGCATTGAATATTCAGCTCTTTTTTGTCCGCTAAAAATTAACCACCTAAGTCAATATTCAGCACAGATAGGTTAAGTTTAGAGCAGCCAAAGCTATGACTGCTATTTATGCCGTCAATTTGGCCACTAAACTTAGATGCTCATTGCTGAAAATAACTGGTTGTCGCATGCTATACGTAGCTGGTTAACTTTCAGCCGCTAAGTGAGAATATTCAGAGGAGGTAACCGGTTATCATGTGCTGAATATTTGCATTAAGCACAGTTACTTACCGTAACAGGTGTTATCCAGGGACAGCAGGCAGATATTCTCACATGTGGGTGACGTCATCTACGGAGCCCCGACGCGGACAGCTTTTCAAGCAAACTTGATTGAAGATTCAAGTTTGCTGTGCTGCACCACGCATGCGTGCCTTCCTGCTCCACTAGAGGGCGCATCCCCTCCTCGTGGTCTCCAGTTCATATAACCAGCTAAGAAGCCAACCCCGGGGAGGCGGGCGGGTTGTGAGAATATCTGCCTGCTGTCCCTGGATAACACCTGTTACGGTAAGTAACTGTGCTTTATCCCAGGACAAGCAGGCAGTATATTCTCACATGTGGGTGACCTCCAAGCTAACTAAAAAGGGACAGAGGGAAGTTGGCAATTCAAGAAAACAGATTACGCAAAACCGACTGGCCAAAACGGCCGTCGCTCCTGGACAGAGAATCCAGACAGTAGTGGGAGGTGAAAATATGAACCGAAGACCAAGTGGTAGCCTTGCAAATCTCCTCGATAGGCGTTGACCTGAGGAAAGCTACAGAAGCTGCCATCGCTTGGACCTTATGACCCGTAACCCGACCATGCAGCGTGAGACCAGCCTGAGCATAGCAAAAGTAAATACAAGCAGCTAACCAGTTGGACAAGGTGCGCTTGGAAACTGGGCGTCCCAACCGATTAGGGTCGAAGGACAAAAACAATTGAGGAAACGTCCGATGAGACTGAGTGCATTGAAGATAAAAAGCCAACGCCCTCTTACAGGCAAGTGTGTGAAGCGCCACCTCGCCAGGATGAAAGTGGGGCTTTGGAAAAAACACCGGAAGAACAATGGACTGATTGAGATGAAAAGGCAAAAACTTAGGATGAGTGCGGAGAACCACCTTGTCATGATGGAACACAGTAAAAGGCGGGTCCACCACCAATACCTGCAGCTCACTAATTCTTCAAGCAGAAGTGAGTGTAAGTAGGAAGATCACCTTCCAAGTGAGAAACTTGAGATGAGACTTATCCATAGGCTCAAACGGAGGTTTCATGAGTTGAGCCAGAACCACATTAAGATCCCAAACCACAGGGGGAGGCTTGAGAGGAGGATGGACATTCAAGAGACCCCTCATGAAACGAGAAATAAAAGGATGAAGGGAAAGGGATTTTCCTTCAAGGTGCCGGTGGAAAGCAGCGATCGCACTAAGATGCACCCAAATAGAAGTCGTCTTCAGACCGGAATGAGACAAATGAAGCAAATACTCCAGAACCGAAGACACAGGAACCGACACTGGATCCAGATGATGAGAGGAACAATGGGACAATAATCTTGTCCATTTCTGAGAGTAGCAGAGTCTAGTCGAGACTTTACGAGAAGCCTCCAACACCTCCCGGACTGACTGAGACAAAGGAAGAGAAGTCATGGGGAAAGGAACCAAGCTGTCAGATGTATAGACTTAAGATTGGGATGCAAAAGAGAACCCCGACTCTGAGATAGCAGAGAGGGAAAAACAGGTAGAAGCAGAGGCTCCCTGACGCTGAGTTGAAGAAGCAGGGAGAACCAAAGCTTGCGAGGTCACTGAGGAGCAATCAGGATCAGAGTGGCCCGCGCAGACTTGAGATGTACAAGCGTCTGCAGGATCAAAGGAAAAGGCGGAAACATGTAGAGGAACTTCCCCTCCCAATCGAGGAGGAAGGCGTCGGCCTCGAGATGATCTGGGGAGTACATCCAGGAACAAAAGAGAGGCAGTTTGTGATTGACGGGGGAGGCGAACAGATCTATCTGAGGGGTCCCCCACCGCTCGAACACCTGTCGCAAGACCCGAGAGTGCAGCGACCACTCGTGCGGCTGGAGAAGGCGGCTGAGCTTGTCCGCCAGACAGTTCCGCTCCCCCTGAATGTAAACCGCTCAAAGGAAGATGTTTTGGGAAATCGCCCACTCCCAAAGACAAAGAGCCTCCTGACACATGGACCAGGACCCCGTACCCCCTTGCTTGTTTACATAATACATCGCCACCTGATTGTCCGTATGGACCAGAACCACCTGGTCATGAAGCAGGTGCCGGAAGGCCACAGCTGCCAGATAAATGGCCCGAAGTTCCAAGACGTTGATGTGACAGCGACGGTCCTCCGCTGACCACATCCCCTGAGTGCATAGCCCATCCAGATGAGCCCCCCAAGCGTACTCCGAAGAGTCCGTGGTTAGGACCTTGTGGTGCGGAGGGGCGAGAAAGAGCAAACCCCTGGAAAGATTGGAAGAGTTGGCCCACCAACGGAGCGATCGTCACAAAGAAGGAGTCACCGTCACGGGACCGGATATCGGGTCCCGGTCCTGACGCCACTGAGAGGCCAACGTCCACTGAGGTATCTGCAGATGCAGTCGAGCGAACGGTGTGACATGGATGGTAGAAGCCATATGACCCAGCAGAGCCATCATGCGTTTCACCGAGACCGAGGCCCGCAGCGAAACCTGCTGACTCAGACTGACCAGCGCTTCCAAGCGAGGAGGAGAAAGAAAGGAATGGAGGCAAACCGTGTCCAACACGGCCCCGATGAACTGCAAGGACTGAGAGGGGCATAGCTGGGATTTTGGGAAGTTTATTTCGAACCCCAAACCCTGAAGGAAGATAATAGTCTGTCGGGTCGCTGAGATAACCCCCTCCCTGGACGGTGCTTTGATCAAACATTCGTCCAGGTAGGGAAATACCTGCAGGTCCTGGGACCGCAAGGCTGCTGCAACCACCACGAGACACTTCGTGAAGACTCGAGGGGCGAGGCCAGACCAAAGGAGAGGACCCGATATTGAAGATGGTACTCTCCCACCTGAAAGCGCAGAAACCGGCGATAAGCGGGATGCACCGGAACATGCGTGTAGGCCTCCTTCAGATCGAGGGAGCAGAGCCAATCCCCCTCGTCCAACAAGGGATAAAGAATCGGAAGGGAAAGCATCCAAAACTTTTCCCGCACAAGGTATTTGTTGAGGCGTCTCAAATCCAGAATCGGGCGCAGGTCCCCCGCGGAGGGGCCTGGAAGGGTCTCGACGCGGACGGCTTCGGTCTGACCAATGAAGCAAACGAATCCTCATGCTCCGAGAGGCGCTTCGTAGCCGCTTCAATGGTGTCATCGAACAACTCCTTGCCTACACAGGGAAGGTTCGCTAACCGATCATGCAAATTGGGGTCCATGTCTTCCAAGCGCAGCCAAGCCAGCCGACGCATGGCCACTGCAAAGGCTGAGACTCTGGACGAAAGCTCAAATCCATCGTATGCCACATGAAACAGATGGAGCCGCAAATTGGAAAAATCCTCCAGGAGCAGGCCAAACGCCCCTCAGCGGGAGACCGGCAAGTGCGCCTGGAAAGCCGCCAACAGTCCAATCAGGTGTTTAAGATAGGACGTGAAGGTAAAGGCGTAGTTCAGCACCCTAGAGGCCATCATGGAGTTCTGATAAAGCCTGCGGCCGAACTTATCTAAGGTCCTGCCCTCCCGACCCGGAGGGACCGCCGCCGAGACACGGGAGGGGTGAGACTTTTTTAAGGACGATTCCACCAGCAACGACTGGTGGGACAATTGCGGGTGCTTGAACCCCGGGCAAGGAACCATGCGATACTTCGACTCCATCTTAGAGGGGACAGCCGTCACCATATAAGGAGTCTCCAGGTTCCTGAAAAAGGTTTGCCAGAGCACAGGGTTCAACGGCAGCCTGAGGGACTCTCTAGGCGGAGACGGCATATCCAGTTCCGCCAGATACTCCTTGGAATACCTAGAGTCCGATTGGAGGTCCAGATCAAGGGCCCAACCCATGTCCTGGACAAATCTGGTAAAGGACGGCCGGGACGTTCCCCGGGCCTCGAGCGGCGACGCCGAGCGAGACCGCCTCGGCGCAGAAAAGGACGGGGAAGCCTCTCTAGAGTAACAAGGCTCCCGCTCCGTAACATGCTCAGAACCCCAGGAGGCACACACAGAGCGCTCCGGGGTCGAGGACCTTTGTCGCCTCGAGGAGCCCCTCGGAGACGACGCCGGGGTACGTGGCACCGACCGATGACGGGTCAGAGACCGGTCCCTGAACTCCCTCGGCGAAAGCCTCGAGCCTCGGACCGGAGCCCCGGACTGAGGGGGAGTGAGCAAGAGCCGAGGGTTAGTCAGAGACAATTCTGTAACCCTCAGCGGTCCTCCAGCACAAGAAGTCAGGGAGCGACCCCGCTTTGGAGGGGAACTTCGGGCCTTCTTAGAACCCTTGCCCGAGGTCTCGGCGTGCCTCGAGCGATGCTTTGCCCCGCGAAGCCCCGCGGGGGAAGAACGCCTCGAGGCCCGGGGCGAGGAGTCCGAGGACGAAGAGAGGCGCCGGGAGCGGCGCACCTTGCCCCCAGGCGCCTCGATGCGAGGCTCAGGCTGGTCCGGCGCACGCGAGGTCAGGGCCGGGTGAAGATGGGCCAGCGCAGCGGACAGCTCCGACGAGATCATCGCCCGGAGCATGTCCTGAAAGACCGGCACGGACAGCATCGACGGCATGTCAGAGGCCGCAGTGCACTCCACCGAGGGCGACCTCGGTGCAGAGTATTCCCTTGTGGTGGAGGCACGGCCCAAAGGCTTGGAGGACTTCGCCGAAGCCACAGGCAAGGAACTCCCACCATGCCCGGCCGGCGTCCCCGAGGCTGGCTTCTTCGCCGGTGTGGAACCTGTTGGAGGAAGAGGGGACTTACCCGGAGCCGAGGACTTCAGCGAACCCGAGGCCTTCGGGGCCGAGGTACCCGAGGCCGAGGTCAAGGCCGGGGCTGAAGCCGAGGCCGAGGCCGAGGGCTGGTCGACCGCAAAAAGATCTGCCATACGGGCCTTACGCCGACGGAGGGCCCTGTGCTGAAAGGTAGCACACTGGGGGCAGGACTTGGTGGGATGATCAGCCCCCAAGCACCAAATGCACCAACGATGCGAGTCTGTGAGCGAGAGAAGACGCTCGCACCGGGTGTACTTCTTAAACCCGGTCAAGGGCCAGGACATAAGTGAAAGAACCGGCCGTGGCCAATGAGACAACGCGGCTGCGACAACCCGGGAGCCCCCGGGCAGTCAAAAAACTCGCGAATGAGAAAAATACAAAAAACACAAAGAAACACACGCGCACAGCGACTCTCCGAATGAAAAAATAAGAAAGCCGCGGTGCTAGAAGGCACTTTGGGCAGAGACCTAAAAGTACAGGACTTCGTGGCTCCGCGGAAAGAAACAAACTGGAGACCACGAGGAGGGGATGCGCCCTCTAGTGGAGCAGGAAGGCACGCATGCGTTGTGCAGCACAGCAAACTTGAATCTTCAATCAAGTTTGCTTGAAAAGCTGTCCGCGTTGGGGCTCTGTAGATGACATCACCCACATGTGAGAATATACTGCCTGCTTGTCCTGGGATAAAACTGGTTAAGCACTATTTAACCTGTTAGCGCCACTTCTGGCCAGTTAAATTGCACTGAATATAGGCTGGATAGAAATGATTCTGTAGTAGAAACTTACAAATGTTATGTGCGCCTGTTTACAAACCTATTTAATAAATGAGACTGCGGCCTGTGTGGTTTTTCTATTTGGAGGTGGAAATAAAGTTTCAAATTTCCAGATTATTAGGCTTTTGATATTCCACTCGGTCGGACAGCCATTTATGATATTTAGGGGTCCTTTTATTAAGGTGCGTTAACCGATCTAGCGTGCGTTAAAGATTAGCGTGTGCTAAATGCTAAAGCCCATAGAATATAATGGATGCCTTAGCATTTAGTGGGCGCTAATCTTTAGCGCACAGTAAATTGGTTAGCGTGTCTTAATAAAAGGACCCCTTAAATAGGTAGTAGAGAGTTGCGCGGGGACAGAAATCCCACCCATTCCCGCCCGTCCCTGCCAGGATCCTCTCCATCCCCACCCATCCCAGCCAGGATCATCTCCGTCCCCGCCCATCCCCGTCAGGATCCTCTCCGTCCCCACCCATCCCCGCAAGGAATTACCTCCATCGCCGCCCGTCCCCATAAAAAGCAGCAATTACTTCTGACAGGATCATCAATTCCACAGTTTCTTTTGTGTTTGCGCTGCTGTTTTCCTTGTGGAATCTTTTTGGTGGAACCCTTTTTTTGTTTTCTGTTCAGGTAATTACCTTATAAACCCCCTCTTTTACTAAGGCTGACGTGTCCATTATATTATGTGGACGAACCCTGCTTCCAAAGCCTTCCATCCCCGTGGGAGTCCTGTGGGCTAGAGGGGGGTCCCCGTGGGAGTCCCGTGGGTTAGGGGGGATTCCCGCGGGAACCCCACAGGACCCGCGGGATTCCCGCGATCCCCATTCCCGTGCAGACCTCTAATAGGTAGTATAATTTTCAATAGAGACAGAAGATAGAGAATGACATCTTTAAAGGACAGAGAAGAGAATAGAAAAAAAAAAAAAGATTACAAGGTATTGCAGTTCTCAGTTGCATATAGAGTTTAGGAGTTACTGCCCAGAAAAAGGATCTGTTCAGTGTGCGGAAGTGGCTAAGAAAGCAAATAGAATGTTATGAATTATTAGGAAAATAATGGAATGCTATAATGCCTTTGTATCGCTCCATGTTGCAGCCACACCTCAAATACTATGTGAAATTCTCCAAAAAAGATATAATAGAATTAGAAAAGATACAGAGAAGGGCCATGAAAATGATAAAGAGGATGGGATAACTTCCCTATGAGGAAAGGCTAAAGCAGCTAGGGCTCTTCAGCTTGGAGATGGGAAAGCTGAGGGCAGAAACGATAGAAATCTATAAAATACTGAATGGAGTGGAATGAGTAGACATGAATTGCATGTTTACTCTTTCCAAAAATATTAGAACTACGCAATGAAGCTATTAAGTAGTAAATTTAAAACAAGCTGGAACAAATATTTCTTCACTCCACATGTAATTAAACTCTGGAATTCATTGGCAGAGAATGTGATGAAAGCAGTTAGCTTAACATGGTTTAAGAAAGGATTGGATAATTTACTACAATAAAAGGCCATAAGTCATTATTAAGATAGACCAGAGAAAATCAACTACTTATTCCTAGGATAAGTAGAATAAAATCTGTTTTACTCTTTGGGATCTTGCCAGGTATTATTGGAAAAAGGATAGTGTGCTCGATTGACCTTTTGTCTGTCCCAATATGGCAACACTCATGTTATGTTCAGGAAGAAGTAGACTAAGCAGACAAAGGACTGGATGTATGAGAAGTGGACTGGAGAAGGATTGAATGAAAGGAGCATAGACGTACCGATAGAATGAGGAAAATTGAGTTGAAGAGCCAGAACAAGGGTTGTGTTGAAGAACTGATGGATTAGCTTTCCAATCATTAGAACGTGGCTGTCTAATAAGCTCAAAGTGGGACACAGAGAAGTTGATGACTTCTTGTCAAGGCATTTTTGACGTATGCAGTGGTGCCTATCGGATGGGTCTGTCCATTAGGTAAACTAGGTAGTCACCCAGGATGGCAGGTGCTGGGTTGCTTAATAATGGATCCTATGACCAGCACAGACTCTAACCATCAGTGCCTATTTTATCCACAGGGAAAGTAAGCAATATTCAAATAAGCACTCAAATAGGTAAATGGCTTTTGGGAACTGCCCTTATTACTTATATTATATATGTACTCAAAAAGAAGTTTGATATTTTACAGTATGATGTTCAATTGCGCATTTTTAAAAGATTGTTCTAAAAAGGGTAGCATTGGAAAGCTGTGATTGATTTGTTTCATTATAGAAATTGCAAATAAGAGGGAGGTCAATGTTAGGGTTAAGAACATAAAAAGTTGCCTCCGCTGGGTCAGACCAGAGGTCCATCGCGCCCAGCAGCCCGCACCCGCGGCGGCCCATCAGGTCCATGACCTGTCAGGTGTTCCTTGACTTAGCCCTGTAATCCCCCTTTTTCTTCTATCTATACTCTTCCTAACCTATCTCTACTTTTATCTATACCCCTCAATCCCCCTTTCCTTCAGGAATCTATCCAATCCCTCTTTGAATCCCCGTAGCGTGCTCTGCCCTATCACAACCTCCGGGAGTGCGTTCCTTGTGTCCAGAAGAACTTCCTGGCATTGGTTCTAAACTTGTCCCCTATCAGTTTCTCCAAGAGCCCCCTTGTACTTGTGGTTCCTCGTAGTCTGAAGGATCTGTCCCTGTATACCTTCTCTATGTGGCTCCAGAAAAAGGAGGACGGATTGAGACATCTGGGTTATACTTCCATTAATAGCAATAGAAAATTTTTTAAAAAAATTGAATCATGTTGAGCAGACTGGATGGACCATTTCGGGTCTTTATCTGCCGTCATCTACCATGTTACCGGCCCTTCGTTCCCTTCTTCTTCTTTCTGACTTCCACTTTTATGGAGAGGGACCACATCTGCCCTTCTCCAGTATTACTCTCGATTCTAGAGAAGCATTGAAAAGGTCAGCCAGTACCCTCAGATGTATATCATCCGGCCCCATCGCTTTGTCCAACTTCAGTTTAGCTATTTCCTCAGGAACATAATCCACTGAGAATTGAAGCCACATGGCTTTTCAAGCATTCCTTTCACTACTAGCGTTGCAAGTCAGTTTATTTGACCCACCAGAGAGTTCGTGAAAGCATTGCCATTTGTCTCTTTCTCTTCTGTGCATGTTGTGATGGGCAGTGAGTGCCAAGGCAGATACACATTAGGAATCTTTCAATGCCCCCTCTGTGCTGATGTTGTCAAGAGAAAACTTGCAGATCACACTCTGCATCACCATTAAGAGCAGAATGACTGGGAGTGAATAACCCCCCCCCCCAAAAAAAAATAAAATAAATTAAGCTCTTCAGCACTTGTGTTCTAGGCACTGCTAGTACCACCCAGCAAATTGCTTGTTCAGGGCTAACCGTGCCATTTTCAGCATCACTTAACCAGATAGAGCCACTGAAAATAACCAGTTAGGGCCGAACTTAAAACTATTTGGGGGGGCATTCTGGGGGTGGAGTCAGCACTTAGCCAGTTAAGTGATGATATTCAGAACTTAACCGGCCATGATAACCAGATAAATAGGACCCATAAAAAATCAGTAGCCTATAACCAGTTAAGTGTTGATTATCAAACTTACCTCCTCCCCCCTTTTAGAAATGCGTAGTGTGTTTCTTAGTGTCGGCTACGGTACGGTGGTAACAGCTTGTATGCTCCTAGGAATTCTATGAGCTTCGGAGCTGTTATCATCATGGCCAGCGCTAGAAACCATGCCACGCTTTTGTAAAAGGGCAGGCTAACTTGCTATATGATAGCCACTCTAGAAATCTAGACATTCAATACAACTTGCTATATGATAGCCACTCTAGAAATCTAGACATTCAATACTTGTGCCCACACATGGCTGGGGGCGGTCAGCAAAAGTGTGTGTGTAACTAAATTTCCCTGTTCCGTCCCCACAACTTTTGTCACCGTCTCTGTCCTTGCCCCATTCCTATAAGCTCTGCCTTAACCACCCGAGCCTCGAACACTTATGATTTTAAAGGCTTGTGCAGATGAGGACAGAGCTTTTAGGAACGGGGAAGGGACAAGAAAAGAACTTGCCAGGACGGGACAGGAAAATGAGTTCCTGCGGGATTGGGGAAAATTTTGTTCTCATTTTGTTCTTCTTTGAACCCCATTGAAAAATGACAGGTTGCTATGCTGGGTAGTACTTATAGAGACTTTCAAGATCATGAAAGGCATAGAGAAGGTAGAGAGGGACAGATTCTTCAGCCTATTGGGAACCACAAGAACAAGGGGGCACTCAGAGAAATTGAAAGGGGACAGGTTTAGAACAAATGCTAGGAAATTCTTTTTCACTCAGAGGGTGGTGGGCACCTGGAATGCGCTTCCGGAGGTTGTGATAGGACAGAATACACTACAGGGTTTCAAAGAAGGATTGGATAAATTCCTGAAGGATACGGGGATTGAGTGATACAGATAGAGGTAGAGATATGTTATGAAAGGGTATAGATAGAAGGATAAAGGGGACTAAACAGTTTTAGACAAGGATCACCTTACAGGTCGTGGACCTGATGGGCCGCTGCGGGAGCGGACTGCTGGGTGCGATGGACCTCTGGTCTGACCCAGTGGGGGCAAATTCTTATGTTCTTAGTCCCTAGAACACAACTCTGAACAGCTTAATTTTTCCCCCCTTTTTTTTGGTATTCACACCCCATCATTCTGCTCTTGGTGGTGATGCAGAGTCTGATCTGCAAGTTTTCTCTTGAAAACAGCACAGAGGGGGCGTTGAAGGCCTCCTGATGTGGAACTGCATTGGCACTCACTGCCCGTCACAATATGCGTGGTAGAGAAACAGACAAAGACAAATAGCAATGCTTTCACGAACTCTCTGGCGGGTCAAATAAACTGACTTGCAACGCTAGCAGTGAAAGGAATGCTTGAAAAGCCATGAGGCTTGTAGTGCTTTGACTGCTGTTTTAAAAATCTTATTTCTTGCCTTCAGGAAAACAGCTGGGGGGGCTTGCAGAAAACCGGGTCTCCTTCTGGCTGTAGCTCCTGCTGCTTAGAGTGGTTTTGTAAAAGGAATGAATCAGGAAATGTTATCTAGCGGAAGAAGAACAAGAGAAAATACAGCTGAAAGAGAGAGAGAAAAAAGAAGTCTACTGGTTCTATTTTATCCAACTTGAAAGCATTAGGTAGAAGTACACAATCCTGATCCTGGAGAGCTGAAAATGGGTTCTGTTTTCAGGATAACGATCATGAATAATCATAAGTAATATCTGCTGCATGTACCCTGAAAATCAAGTGAATTGTCATAGCTTGGTTACCTAGCAAGCTGCATGGTTCTCAAGGATCAAGATTGTCCATTTCTGCATGGACGCATGCCTAAGCAAACTGAGTTTTGGTCCTTTGGTAGTGAACAAGAAGAAAAAGGTTTACAATATGCAAGAGTTCTTTAAAAAGTTTCCGCACTTTCATGTTTTGTGGGAAATGGTTGGGGCAGGAGAAGTGGTAAGAGGGCGTGTCATAGAATGTCATGTGACTAGTCAGTCAGGCAAGCTGGTTCACCTTGCAGGTGGTGATGTAATTTGCTTTTGAGATATTTAATAAATAGTGCTTAAAAAATTAAAAGTGTGGAAACTTTTTGAAGGTACGTCATAGAAGGGCATTTTTGAAAGAACATCCAAGTTAGAACTGGGATGTCGTGCTCATCTCACAAAAAAACAATCCAATCCAAAACGTATTGTATATTAAGTTTAGTAGAAGGGTTTCATTCATACCACTTAACACAATTTTGTATATAAAATAATAATTACAAAAAATGGAGAAAAACAAACCTCACCTGCAAGCAGTCGGGACTACACAAGTACCCTAAGCCGCTTGCATCATCACTGGTTTGTGAAAAAACTCCGTACAAACATATATACTTTCATTTCAATCTTATATTTTCAGCATACAGTTAATCTCGTGTATCAAAAAGGGTGAATAGAAGCCCAATCTATCTAAAACAGTGACGAGGGCAACAGCTCAGTCTCAAAAGTTTCTTACAGACGTGGAACCAAAGAACGACAATATCAGATGTAGAAAAATTCACTTACCTTAAGGTGCTTTAATAAACATCTTCTCATCTGATATCTGGCTACTCTTCCCGACAGAAAAGTCTTTCTGTACAAATTATGAACTGCAAAAAGACAGAGGCAAGGACAGCTGTCTGGCAGCATAAGAACAGCCATACTGGGTAGTAAACCAATGGCCAATCTAGCCCAATATTCTGTTTCTGACAGTGGCTAATCCAGGTCACAAGTACCTGGCAGAAACCAAGCATTTGTATAAAAATGGCCACACCGACATTCCTGCAGAGCATAGGGACAGCCTAGTAGACGTCAATCTAGGACACCCATGTTCATATTTCACTAACTCTGTTATTTTAAATGGTGAGCCATCCAGACACAGAGAAGTACTTGCTGTACCCCACCTCAAGAGCCCTTAGGCTTACAGGTATCTTTAATATTTAGGTACAGTAGGTATATCTCTGTTTCTGGAGTTGAATTGGGATTTGAGCTTACAGTTCACTGCAGTGACCACAAGACTACCCTTCAGACCTGCCTGCTGCTGTATTCTGAAGGCCCATAATACCTGCTGTTTAATGTATTTATTCATTATTTACTCTACAGCTGAAAACTGACATGTAGGACTAAGTGGTTTTTAATCTAAAATAGAAATTAGGAAAGGAACTCTAATATGCAGATAGGAAAGGAATCTCATGCATACTGAAAGAAGAACAGAGACCCACAGGGAGATGGATAATTATCAGGTGGCAAGCCTAGTTTCTCTTTCTGATGTCACTTTCAGGGGTGAGGGAGGGAGATAGCAATCACTTTGCAGATTCATGAGGGGTCATGCCTTAATCCCTCAGAGCACCTTTTTGAACCCTGGACATGATTGAAACAGGTCTAAATGCAAACATCTTTCTTTATAGACTTGGTTGTTTCTTCCAGTTTATCACTGTCGGATGTTTTAATTTTGGTCCTGCTCTAGTTCTAACCGGAACACCCCACAACACATTCCCTTACTATTTGGATGCACTGCAATGAAGGATGCCCAAATTCTGCCTTTCCAAAATCTCAGTCTCAAAATGCCCCCAAAATACCCATCTGCTTTGAAAATGAGTGTCATAATATAATAACAAAAGGATACCATGAGAAAAGAATGCTAAGCAATAGACAGTAACGTTTCATCTTCTTACATTCAGTCCCCAATCTACAAATAAAGATTTGCAACATCACTGTCAACAGATACCTGGAATCAGCACATCACCATTGACTTCGCCCAGGTATATACTGTAAAGTACCGATCCTTCAGATGTTTTTTTGGTTTTTTTTTTTGAGCTCTTTAGAAAGAGAGCTCCTTAAGGTTGGGGCCATTCTGAAGAATGCACCACTCCTGGATGCCCTAAGGGTCGGATTCTGTATAGGACGCCTGATCTCAGAAGCCACCTAAGCGGCTTTTGAGAATCGTACATGGGCGTCCTATATAGAATCATGTCTGTCCTCACGGATAGGAGCCTAAGCCCGCCTAACACCACGATTCTCTAACCGGCGTCCTTATCATAGATGCCAGTTAGAGAATCAGGTTGCCGCTGAGCTAATCATGATCAGTTTTAGTGGCTGGGAACCCATCCACTCCTCCCCCACACAAAGACTACCGGCAAGAGGGATGCCCAGAAGGGAGCCAATGCTGCTGCTTATGCCAGAAAAAAATGTTAAAAGGTATTAGGGGGTGGGGCAGAGAGGAGAGGCCCCCTCACAAAGACAGTGCCTGGGGTGGTCCCCCCCTTTAATAATAATAATAATTTATTTCTTATATACCGCCAAAGCCGTAGTAGTTCAAGGCGGTTTACAATAAAGAAGGGCATCACACAACATTAAGCCCCTTTGAGCATCAATTATACTACTTTATAAGTATTTTAGGGCTTTCCAGAGGAGCACTCAGACGTTCAAGTATCTTACGGGCCGCATCGAGGCGGAGGAAGATATCTTCTTTTTCAAGGGTCCCACGACAACAAGAGGGCATCCGTTGAAAATCAGGGGCGGGAAACTACGAGGTGACACCAGGAAATTCTTTTTCACTGAAAGAGTGGTTGATCGCTGGAATAGTCTTCCACTACAGGTGATTGAGGCCAGCAGCGTGCCTGATTTTAAGGCCAAATGGGATCGGCACATGGGATCTCTTCACAGGGCAAAGGTAGGGGAGGGACATTAAGGTGGGCAGACTAGATGGGCCGTGGGCCCTTATCTGCCGTCTATTTCTATGTTTCTATGTTTCTATACAGCTTTTCTTTGAAGATTCCTTCCCAACTGCCAGCCGGTGCTGTTTAGAATCTTATCCCAACTGACTAGATTTCTATGGGTGGAGCATGAACTCTGCAACTTCATGCTTCTTTCAGCTCAACAGTGTCAAAGAAACTCCCCATGCACCTTGCAACTTACAAACAGCAGCACAGAATGTATATTCACAAATCTTACAACGGAAGCTAATTTATCAACGACTTGTTAAATAAACATGCATATGCGTTAATTAGGCAGTCTTAAGAATCTAACTATATTTTATTCAACAAATTAAAACGTATTGGAGGCTTCGAAAGACAGTCTTCTCCTATTATAATGGAACACAGTGCAAGAACTTTGATGAATGCTATAAAATTGTCAAACAATATTGAAATTGAACAATAAAGGGAAAAAAGCTCAGAAAAAAGAAATTCTCAGTGGTATCATTTCTGCTTGAGTACAAGAGAGAAGATTGTACTATCTGGATGAGAAACAGCTTGAACACAGTTTCCAACAAGTTAGAAATTGCATGCTAAAAAGCATTCAACAAAAACACATTTCATTGAGTAGGTGTATGATGTAGGTACAGAATGCATGAATGTGGCATGATATTAACAGTAAAGGCATGGGTGTGTGTGTATGAATAAAGGTAGAGCATCAGTGTGGGTGTGGGTGCAAGGGAGATATTAGTGTAGGTCAGGGGTGTCAAATGTCGGTCCTTGAGGGCCGCAATCCAGTCGGGTTTTCAGGATTTCCCCAATAAATATGCATGAGATCTATTAGCATACAATGAAAGCAGTGCATGCAAATAGATCTCATGCATATTCATTGGGGAAAATCCCGAAAACCCAACTGGATTGCGGCCCTCGAAGACCGACGTTTGACACCCCTGGTATAGGTGGTGTGTGAATAGTCCTGTGCATGTACAGAATTATGCTGGAGGTTGTATGTGTATTGCTTGTTGGTGGTATGGGGAGTAGGGAATGTGTGCGCTGGTGGAGTGGGGGAGCATTGGGTAGGGCTAGGAATATAAGTGTAGGGTTACCAGACATCTGGGAAAACCCAGAGATGTCCGGGTTCTGGGACGGACTTTCCAAAATCCAGCAGTTGTCTGGGTTTTGGAAAGCTCTGGCTGTATGTGTAGGGCCTCTGAGCATGCGCAGATGAGGTCACACATGTCTGCATGTGCTCGGAGGCCCCCAGACATGGCCCCAGAGGCCAGGAATAATGAGACGAGGCTTTCAGGAGCAGGGAATGGGGAGGGGCCGAAGGCAGGATGGGGTGGGGCTTGGAGTTGGCTGAAGGTGGAACGGGACGTGGCTGGGGCAGGACAGGGCAGGGCCATGTGTCTGGGATTTTGCCAAGAAAAATATGGTAAGCCTATGTATGGGGTATGGTGGGTTGTTGGAATTGGAGATTCCTGCTGACTCTCCATTGCTTTGTGTCACTGTTGGTCTCTAGCCAGTACTGGTGGATTCCTGCTTGCATTTGAATTTCCACCAAAACAACAAAAAGGTTGTACCAGTTTGTAGTTTAATAAGCGTCCTAATAACTTAAAAACAATAATCATAAAAACAATCTACAAAAGATGTATACAATCACAAGTGACCCCACAGGATAGAAACCAAATAATGTATACAATGTGTACAATTCTGGAGGCCACATTATCAAAAAGATGTGCGGAGAGTTGATTCGGTTCAGCGAATGGCCACCAGGATGGTCTCAGGACTCAAGGATCTACCATATGAGGAACGCCTTGGTAATTGCAGCTGTACTCACTCGAGGAACGCAGAGAGAAGGGAGACATGATCGAGACGTTCAAATATGTCACAGGCCGTATCGAGGTGGAAGAGGATCTCTTTTTCCTTAAAGGACCCACGGCAACAAGAGGGCATCCATTGAAAATCAGGGGTGGGAAATTTCATGGCGACACCAGAAAATATTTCTTCACCGAAAGGGTGGTTGATCGCTGGAATAATCTTCCACAACAGGTAATTGAGGCAAGCAGCGTGCCAGATTTTAAGAAAAGATGGGATTGGCATGTGGGATCTCTTCATGGAGGTAGTTAGGGGGGGGCCATTAGTGTGGGCAGACTAGATGGGCTGTGGCCCTTTTCTGCCGTCATGTTCTATGTTTCTATGTTTGTATAATAAAAATGACCCAACACGGACCGTGTTTTGGCAAAATAGAAATGCCTTCTTAGGGGTCTAAGGGTCCTTGGCTGTCTTAAATATATAAACAGAAAAGTCACAAAAAAATCAAAGTAGTAAAGAGGCTACAAACAAACAGCACAGCTCACAAGACTATAATGTAGGCTGGTGGATTCCTGCTTGCATTTGAATTTCCACCACTATTAGGCTAACCCAGGGTAGGCAATTCCGGTCCTCGAGAGCCGGAGCCAGGTCAGGTTTTCAGTCAGGATATCCACAATAAATATACATGAGATAGATTTGCATCTCAAGGAGGCAGTGCATGCAAATCCATCTCATACATATTCATTGTGGATATCCTGAAAACCTGAACTGGCTCTGGCTCTCAAGGACTGGAATTGCCTACCCCTGGGCTAACCTAAGGGAACCTAGCTATTTCTTTACTCAAGGCAGAATGTACAATGCTCCAACAATACAGTAAAAAAACACTGTGTTGAGAGTGATTTTCTTTTACAGGGCTATGCACTCACAAATAGCATGCAAATCATGCGCATGCTATTTGTGCGGAACAACCCATGAAAGAGGGGAGGAACTGTGCCTGGCAATCACTAGACACAGCTCCTCCTCTTGACTGCATTCGACATTCTCTCCCTCTGCCCAGCTGATGGCGGTTCCGGAGCCACGATCAGCTGACAGCTGCCAGCTTAGCTGATTCAAGGCTTCCCCTGCCGGATCTGGAGCCCCAGCTGTTCGGATATTCCCATTCCAGCTAGCTGTGATCCGCTGATTGGGGCTTCCCCTGCCCCAATAGGTTGATAAGGTAGGATATCCCATTGCTAAACCATATAGCTCTTCACTGGTAAATCGTGTTTATCCATAAGGTACACAATTTGCTCTTAAGGCAAAATGTTCTACTGTTTTACCAATCACGTAATCTACACTATATATGTACATTCTTTCAAAGGGTGTAAATCTCACACAATTGGTCATCAAAATAGTAGTAAACTTATCCACTATTTTGTCTACAACCTTTATAAATGCATGTTTTTAATCAGGATCCTCAGCGACACCACTTACAGCTCAATTTGTCTCATTGCTCTAAGTTTTACGTGTCAACTCGTCATCGGATCCCGCTTTCTTTCCTTAATCTTATTTGTCTATTTAATTTTGACTTTAACTTTTATGTATGTTAACTTATTTAAAAAAAAACTTTAAGCATATACTTAGCTTAGATCATGTGGTCTCTGGCTAGGGATTTAAATGCATGACGACCTACTGTTTTACCAGGCACCTACTCACTAATTTATAGTTCCCCCAAATCACACAATAATCTTCAATGAATGCAAATTTATCTCAAGCACATCCATTGTGGTAATCGTCAATGAAGGCTCTCGACAAAGTATTCAAAGACAAGGAAATAATATCATATATACTCAAATATAAACTGATCCAAATATAAACCGAGGTAACCTTTTCCCTCAAAAAAGGGAGGAAAAAAGGTTGACTCGAATATAAACCGAGATTAGAAATTTGGGTATGCGAGTGTCATAAGTAATGCCATAAGTAATCACTACTTTTTCAGTTGTGGCTGTTTCGAGCCAAAAAAAGCTGAAGGAGAGCCAACAAATATCTTCCTACTTGGAGCCACAACACCAACCAAACTTTCTGAACTTCTATCCCCACCAGAACACCTGGCCTCAGTCACACATGCAGAAAACCTCTTCAAATACAAAACCACAAATTAAAAGTACTATTGTACACAAATGAAACCCTAATAAGAACATAAGAAACGCCTTCACCGGATCGGACCCTAGGTCCATCTATTTTGGCGACCTGCACACGCGGAGGCCAAGCCAGGTGCTCCCAGATCACCCTTATCCCTCAATGCGATTTGCAAGGAGGTGTGCATCCAACTTACGCTTGAAACCCAGAATGGTAGACCTCCTCCGGGAGAGCATTCCAAGCTGTGTGAAACAGAACTTCCTGACATTTGTCCTGAGCCTGCTGCCCCTCAGCTTTAGTCCATGACCTCTTGTCCGTGTCACTTTTGACAATGTGAACAACGCTGTTTCTTGCTCTATTTTGTCGAATCCTTTCAGTATTTTAAAAGTCTCAATCATATCCCCTCGCAGTCTCCTTCTCTTGAGAGTGAACAGTCCCAGTCTTCCGAGGCGTTCTTTGTAGCTCAAGTTTTCCATACCTTTTACTAGCTTTGTGGCTCACCTCTGCACCCTTTCTAGCATGGTTATATCCTTTTTTAGGTATGGAGACCAGTGTTGGACACAGTACTTTAAGTGCGGTCTGACCATTGCTCTATAAAGCGGCATTTTAATGGCCGCCGATCTACTCGTGATCCCCTTCTTTATCATGCCCAACATTCTGTTTGCTTTCTTTGCCGCTGCTGCGCATTGAGCCGACGGCTTCAGGTTCCTGTCTATCAGTACCCCCAGATCCCTTTCTTGTTCGGTTTTGGCCAATGTTACACCTAACATTTTATAAGCCAGACTCTGCCCACAATACACCACAAAAGAAATGCATTTCTTCCTGAACAGTCCAAAATATTAAAAGCAGATGTAAATTTTCAAAATAGATTATTTCAATCACTAAATTGAAAATTTTTCCTACCTTTGTTATCTGGCGATTTTATTTTTCTGATCATCTTGCTCCCTCTTTACTCTTAATTCTGTTTCCAAGGCCTCCTTATGCATTAGATGTTTCTTTCCTCTCCTTCACATCTTGCACTACATCCATCTTTTGCACTGATTTTCAGATCATACCAGACATTAAAGACAGACACTCAGGCCTGGCAGAAATTACTGAGCCATAGTTGCGCTCTCACGTGACTAGTGCACCGGTGGTCCCGTCCCATTTGCTTCACCATAGCCAATCAGATAAGAACAATCTTTGCGTCCCTCCATATTTGCATCATGTGTGGCCGAACCGCTCACACAACTCTTGGAGTGGCACTGGATCCCAGCTTCACTGAATTATAGCTTCAAGGTTGTGTTCTGCTTGAGTAAAAGAGTTCCGCAAAGAAATAAAAACACTACTGTTCAAAAAATACCTCCCATCATTCTAACCACCACCCAATGAGTTCCCAACCAACGACTTCGGAAACACCCATCTAAACTATCTCTTTGTCTGTGACCAAGAATGTACTGTAACTCTTCTACATTACACCCGATTTAAACGATCAAGTTGACATGTATTACCTCTACAAAATGCATTATCTTCTGTTATATGTAATAACTTCTGTGATAAGTATTATCTTCTGTGAACTTGAGGTATCATAACTCCTTACTATTACTGTAATATACTCCTATCCGAAATGTAACTCTACTGGAACTACCCAGATATCTTCTAAAATGTAATCCGCCTAGAACCGCAAGGCACAGGCGGAATAGAAATCCCTAATGTAATGTAATGTAATGTAAAATTGGGCCTGGGTCGGCCTTTCTGATGTTGCTCCAGTAAATGTTAAATGGCATAACCAATGATTATATTCACTGAAGTATTCAGCAGTTTTAATTCTATGGTAAGTACAGAAGCAAGAGCAGGAGACACTATTTCTATTCAGGTTTACATTCTTTTACAATGTGAAGTTGTTCAATTATAAATGTTTGTTTACCATCAAAGAAATACTTGGCAGACTACACTGTTAGCTCATCCGATCTGCATTAGAAGAATAAAAGGCTGGCTGGCCTTAAGGTAGCAAACAGTAGGCAAAGCTTTTACACAAGTCACTGGAGAAACCTTACCTGACGCACTGTGTCAGTTTTGGAGGCCATATGCCCAAATGAATATAGACAGTAAAGACAGTTAAGAGAACGATGATTAAAATAGCAAGCCTTATGAAAATGCATGTGTACCTGATTGTAAAATCGCTTAGATCAGTGGTTCCCAACCCTGTCCTGGAGGACCACCAGGCCAGTCGGGTTTTCAGAAAAGCCCTAATGAATATGCATAGAGCAGATTTGCATGCCTGGCACCTCCATTATATGCAGATCTCTGTCATGCATATTCGTTAGGGCTATCCTGAAAACCCGACTGGCCTGGTGGTCCTCCAGGACAGGGTTGGGAACCACTGGCTTAGATAACCTTGATAAACACCTAATATACATGAAACAATATAAACCTAAATATGCAACCTTAGAAGAGCAGAGGGAAGGTGATATAATAGAGAAATTCAAATACCTGAAAGATAAGCAATACATAATTTCCAGGGGAAAGAAAATTCAAGTATAATGTGAGAAATGCTAAGAGAAAAAATAGCATTCCACAGAGAATCATTCAAGGCAAAGTTCGACAAAGTTCCACACGAAAGACTTCTCAGGAAACTACAAAGCCATGGCATAGAGGGGGATATACAAAGATGGATAGGCAAATGGCTGGAAAACCGAAAGCAGAGAGTGGGCATAAATGAGAAGTTCTCCGACTGGGAGAAAGTGACTAGTGGTGTACCCCAGGGCTCGGTACTTGGGCCGATCCTTTTTAATATTTATATCAATGACCTGGAGGAAGGAACATCCAGTGAGATCATCAAGTTTGCAGACGATACAAAACTATGCCGGGCGATCAGATCGCAGGAGGATAGAGAGAAACTCCAGAGCGACTTGTGTCGGTTAGAAACATGGGCGGAGAAATGGCAGATGAAGTTCAATGTGGAGAAATGCAAGGTAATGCATTTAGGCAATAAGAATAAGGAATACGAGTATACAATGTCAGGTGCAACTCTGGGGAAGAGTGAACAAGAAAAGGACCTGGGTGTACTGATAGATAGGACCCTGAAGCCGTCGGCACAATGCGCGGCAGCAGCAAAGAAGGCAAATAGAATGTTGGGCATGATAAAGAAAGGAATCTCGAGTAGATCGGAGAAAGTTATAATGCCGCTTTATAGGGCAATGGTCAGACCACACTTGGAATACTGCGTCCAACATTGGTCTCCCTACCTAAAGAAGGATATAAAACTGCTGGAGAGGGTGCAGAGACGAGCAACAAAACTGGTGAAGGGTATGGAGAAACTGGAATACGAGGACAGACTTATAACACTAGGATTGTTCTCCCTTGAGAAAATGAGACTGCGTGGGGATATGATCGAGACCTTCAAAATACTGAAAGGAATCGACAAAATAGAGCAGAGAAGATTATTTACATTGTCCAATTTGACACGGACTAGAGGACATGGAATGAAGCTAAGGGGGGACAGGTTCAGGACTAATGTCAGGAAGTTCTGCTTCACTCAGAGAGTGGTTGACACCTGGAATGCCCTCCCAGAGGAGATTATTGCGGAATCGACCGTCCTAGGCTTCAAGAGCAAACTAGATGCATATCTCCTTAAGAGAGGCATATAAGGATATGGTGGACTATAAATTACGCCAGGTGTACACCTGGCAGGGCCTCCGCGTGTGCGGATCGCCGGACTTGATGGACCGAAGGTCTGATCCGGAGATGGCAGTTCTTATGTTCTTATGTTCTTAACTGCTGCTTCAATTCTGCATTTCAACCTATTACCCTTACTAGTCTTTTCACTATCCCCCTACTTCCTCCTTGTCTCTTCTTCGCATGCTCCCTGTAGATTTCCTACTTAGCTGCCTCCATTTCATTGCATTAAAGTCAACCTGGCTTTCTATGCACACATCACAGAGGTCATTTTTGCTTCCGCAAACCTCAATCAGGAGGCTGCGGCAGAGCTGGACTGCTCCTTTCTCCCCTGTAGGTTTCAGTCCCTTCATCCTCTTTAAGCTCGTTCCTTTTTCTTCCTTCGAGACTGACTCCATCCACTTATTCAACCCTACGACCCCTCCCATTTTCATTCATTCATTCTGTGCAGTCTTGCTCTTTTTCATCCTTTGAGGCTCGTTCCATTTGCCTGTTCGCTCCACAGTCTCTCCAGGTAGCCATTATCTATTGTCCCCTGATAAGTTCCTCTCCTTTTTCACAGATTAACTCCTGACCTTTCTTCTTCGTTTTGAGAGCCTCCCCTTACGCCCAACATCCTCCAGCAATCACCAACACCTGTAGAACTGCCTTATCCTGCCTTTAATATTCTTAATCTACCTAGCATTTTCCAGAATTGGGAGTCAAAGGTATCAAGTAGGATTGAATATGGCCATACAATAAATACAAACATTTGGTTCAGGCACATTTGAAACACATTTTTATCAATTTGGGTGCATTTTTTCATGTTTCCTTGACCTGTTCATTTTTTAGCTACATATACAAATGTAAAGAATTTGCACTCAATCGACTGGGCATGCATTCATTCATAGGCATACATGCATACAAGCAATTTGCATGTTCTTTAAGACCCTCTTTTACAAAGCTGCACAGATGAGTGCCACACGGCAAATGCTCCAACGCCCATTCAATTCTTATGGGCATTGGAGCATTTAATGCGCTGGCTCACGCTGCTGGACTTTGTAAGTAACCTTGACCTTTTATTCGGAGTGACCATTTGTTTTTAGCCTGGCAATCACTTATTTATAGTATTATTCTTTGTTTTTAAGCTCACGCAGTTCTTTTATGTAAACATATACATTAAAACCTTGGTTTGCGAGCATAATTCGTTCCAGAAGCATGCTTGTAATCCAAATTTCCCCATAGGAAATAATGGAAACTCTGACGATTCATTCCACAACCCCAAAACTTTAATACAAAATACTATACGTACTCGTATTGCAAGACCTCGCTCATTTAGAGCAGTCACTACACCTCTGCAGCGTCAGAGAGAGAAGAACCATCGGCTCAGTTGTGATGTGTGTGTACTGTATGTACTTGTATTGCAAGACATTGCTTGTATATCAAGTCAAAATTTAATAAAATGTTTTGCTTGTCTTGCAAAACACTTGCATACCAAGTTACTTACAATCCAAGGTTTTACTGTATAAGGTATGAAGATTCCCCTAAGTTTATCTCGCATATAAGAATCCCTTGTTTAATGTTTCACATTCATTATTCCCGCCGTGGCTAGCTTGTTTCATGGAAACAAGCTAGCATACCACTATAACCATGAAGTGCATCACACTCTTCTATCACGGTCTCAGAACTGGAGCCTACGCAAGGTATTTATATCACAAACTCGAGTGATCAGCATAGTAATTTAGCTCCCTGCTCCAATCATTGACCGCTTAGGTTCTAAAACATATAAACTTTAATAATTTAATCTTAAAATATTTATTGTAGAAAACTTTTTTTATATATACTTTTAGTTCATTTTATTTAGTTCATTTTATTTTAATTCATTTTATAGAAAACCTCACTATCAGTGCAAATTTGCCCACTTTGTATGCACTATTAAGTATATATAAAAGTATATATTAAAAGTATATATAAAAAAAGTTTTCTACAAGAAATATTTTAAGATTAAATTATTAAAGTTTATATGTTTTAGAACCTAAGCGGTCAATGATTGGAGCAGGAAGCTAAATTACTATGCTGATCACTCGAGTTTGTGATATAAATACCTTGCGTAGGCTCCAGTTCTGAGACCGTGGTAGAAGAGTGTGATGCACTTCATGGTTATAGTGGTATGCTAGCTTGTTTCCATTTATTATTTACTACCACTTGGGATACTTGTTTATAGATTGTAGCTTGTTTCACGCACATTAATCCAGTTATATTTATAAGGGTCTTTGCAGCTAGCACATCTCACAGAGATCTTTTCTGGTACGGTCCACATACTTGGGGCTTCCTATTATCAAGGATACCAAAACCAGTTTGTCCGACTGCTCTAATTATCGTCCAATTTCGAATCTTCCATTCTTAGCCAAAATCACTGAAAAAGTAGTATTTCAACAATTATCAGAATTCATTGACAAAACTCAGGTACTACACCCTAATCAAACAGGATTTCGTAAAAATCATTCGACTGAACATGCATTATTAGGCCTGGTTACAACTATTCACTATTTTCTGGATCAACATAAATCTGTAATTCTCATATCCCTTGACTTAGCTGCTGCATTCGATACAATTGATCATTGTCTATTACTTCATCGACTATCCTCTATAGGTCTCACAGATCAAGTATACGAATGGTTCCGTTCTTACTTTACAGATAGATCTTCCAACGTTTTCTTTAAAAATTCCTTTTCTAAACCTAATCAAAAAAATAATTATGGAATACCACAAGGGTCCATACTTTCACCATTATTGTTTAATATTTATTTAGCCCCATTATTAACACTATGCCAATCCATAGGCTTCACAGTATACGCCTATGCAGATGACTTCCAACTCCTACACACCATTGACCCCAATAGTCTGCAAGACATAACAGAAGTTAATAAGAAGTTAGCAAAAATTCATGAATGGTTAAACAATAATCAACTTTCCTTAAGTATTAATAAAACCACAACTGTACTCTTTTCAGAGAAAGACGGAGTTCAACTTACAAGTCCAATTATAATTGATAATAAACCCCTCATTCAGACCATTAATACAAAAATCTTGGGGGTTTTAATAGATAACAATCTTACTTTTCGAGGACATATCAGTGCTACGGTTAAAAACTGTTTTTACAGATTAAGAATGATCCGTTCACTTGCTCCCCTTCTTGATTCATTTTCTCTTAATACACTGATCCACTCATTAGTTATCTCAAAATTGGATTATTGTAATTCATTATTAAAAGGGGTTTACCAAAAGGATATAAGGCGTCTTCAACTCGTGCAAAATACTGCAATAAAGATAATCTCAGGTTCCAAAAAATTTGATCACGTCACACCCTTACTTCAAAGTGCTCATTGGTTGCCAATTTCATATAGGATTACTTTCAAAATAGCTCTTTTAGTTTTCAAGACATTAAAATCCAATACTCCTGCTTTCATAGATAGGCTCTTGATCCCATACAGTTCATCTAGAACTCTCAGATCATCTTCACAATGTACTTTAAATGTCCCCTCTCTTAAAATTATAGGAACCCGCCGTGCTTCAATTTTCTCTGTTACGGCACCAATGTTATGGAATTCTCTTCCATTATACTTAAGATTAGAACAGGATTTAAAAATATTTAAAAAGAATCTTAAATGTCTTCTTTTTAAAGAAGCTTTTAACTGACAGATTACAATTTCTCATTTTTTCAGATTTCCTTTCGGTTTCTCATTTTTTCCCTTATCTCCCCATTGTGTTTTCCTTTTATGTAATCTTTAAATAAATATTGTATTTCCTCCCCACCTTCCTAATGTTATCAGCTGTCTTCTTGTCCAAATTTGTTTCCCAGTATGTTTATACGAATAGTAATTGTATAAGTAAGTCTACTCTATTTTATTTATGTAAAACGCTTTGAAATTTTAAAAGCGTTTAATCAAACAATATAATAAACTTGAAACTTGAAACTTGAGGCGGTAGCGGCTGGCGCTTATGGCAATTTAGTATGCGCTATTCCACGCGTTAAGGCCCTCGTGCCTTTGTAAAAGGAGCCCTTGGTGGCTCTCCTTTGAGGTTTTGATGTTGAAATGTTTACCTCACAGCTATTTTGGGCATTCACATTTCATTTTTCTTTGGTCTTGGGGGTGGATTAGGGACCCATAGAAAGGAGGACCCATGCCCATAAGCCCCTGTAATCACTGCATTGATACTTAAACATGTGCACTCCCCTATACACCCCCAAAACCCTTTTGTACTGGCATATAAGTGGCTCCTGCAGCCATAAGGGGTCTAGGGGATTCTGGAGGTGGTTTGGGGGGCTCACCGTGACCTATAAGGGAGCTGTAGTGAGGAGAAGCCATGGCACCCTTTTTGTGAAGTTCACAGCAGTGCCCTGTAAGGCACCCCATTATTTAGGTGGCATGTCTGGATGTTCAGTCCATCACTTTGCAGACCCCTCCCACAGGGCTTGTTCTAGGCATTTTGGACTTGGCCAAAAAGTTAGACGAAAATGTGGTATAAAGATGGACGATTTAGCGACTTGGACGATCAGATCTGCAGGACGTATAATTAGACAATTTTCGAAAGTAAAAAAATTTTGGACTTATTTTTCGAAAATGTGTCCTAGGCTGTTTTTTACTTTGGACGACTTGCGAGTTGGACGTAAATGGACTTAGACGTCCCTTTCAATTATGCCCCTCTAGATGTTTTTTTAAAGGTGTATTTTAATCTCTGCTGCTATTGATTCATCCGTTGTATGCCATCCTTTAGTATTCTTCTGTGATGATTCCTCTATGTAAACTGTTCAACGTTTTCTTTTGATGTATGTTTATTCATTTATTTAAGTGTCTCCTGAAGAAGGCAGTTTTACATGCCGAAACTGGGTTCCTACTCAGGAAGTTGTTCCAACTGGACGCAGCACCAATAGACTACTTGGTTATATCCTTTACCTCAGGATTGTTTCTATTATTGCTTATTGTTGAAATTAATTACCAGGTTGTATAGACATCTTTGCTGTTTTTTTCTTTGTAAAAGGGGGACTAAATGTCACCAGTTTTTACCATTGGCTCCTCACTGTTCTCAGCATCTTTGAGAATCCCTTTTCAGAATGCTTAAATATATCTGCCAGAAATCAGAAGGGAGTGTGAAGAAGGCCTGGGTGTTTCTCTAGCAGTTTCCAAATCTACTGTAGGTTTCCAGTATATGCTAATGTATCTCTAATATATTCAGAGTGCATTTCCTGAAAATCTGACTGGCTGTGGTGTAGCCAGGGCTGGCATTAGGAGGGGAGGGGGCGCAAAGAGGGAAGCTCTCCTGGGCACCTATAGGTGGCTCTAGACCTACCTAAATCAGAAGGAAATACAGTTTGTTAGTGAATTTTGAAGTCTCCTTCTAAATTTCAGCCTGGTCTCCTTCATGTTTAATCCTGGCCCTGGGGATACCCAGGGCAGGGTTGCGATGTCCTGCTCTAACATGTGCCGGTCTCTGCAAAATTTTTGGGAGGTACTCCTCTGAATATCCTCCAAACTCTGATTGTTCTTGTGCCATTGTTGATCTTTCAAACCTCTGTTCAATCTACCAATATTTGGCCGAGTATTGCCTTAGAAAATCAATATGTCGTTTCTAAATATATTTCTAAGGTGCTCTTCAAATACGTTACCCCCACTTCAATGAATGCTTCAAATGGTTCTCTAAACATTTCAATAGACCTCAGAACCACCACTCCTCCGTCCCACAAATGTGTCTCAACGGGGAGATTCAAGTGGTGAACTCCTCACCGGTCTATTCAATTTCAATAATGTGCAATTCTTATCATTTTTATAAAGAGATTTTAGTATGCACTTATCTCAGTAATGGGATTGAGGATCCTTAAGGAACCAAGAATGATTACTTCCGACAGAACCTTCATGGATAAATGGACAGCTATCCTTAATCGATGCTCTAGAGATCTTATGATCTTATTAATTGAAACCACCGAAACCACCGAAAAGGAACTATGTGGCAGAGTGGGAGAAATGGAGTTGGAGCTCCAGGCATCACATACAGGGAAGGGGTAAAACGCGGACCTGACGGACCTCGCGGATCTAAACCCGTACGGCCTTTAAAAAATGAGAGGTCCATGTCGGTCCGTGTCCTTGCCGCTTGTAGTTTCTGTCGCTGACAGACCTTGATGAGATTTTAGCGCTGATGTATCCGTCTCAGCATAGGGAGGGAAAAGTGTTAGGATCCATCAGCGCTAAAATCTCTTCGAGGTCTGTCAGAGCCAGAGACTCGTGCTGGAGTTTGGAGACTTCTTTTCCATAACGCACGTCCAAAACCTATGTCCCCGCTCTCTTGGCTTCTGCTCTGCCGCTCCAGCACTAGTCTCTGGCTCTGACAGACCTTGAAGAGATTTTTAGCGCTGACGGATCCTAACACTTTTCCCTACCTATGCTGAAACGGTTCCGTCAGCGCTCAAATCTCATCAAGGTCTGTCAGTGACAGAAACTACAAGCAGCAGGGACACGGACCGACACGGACCTCAGTTTTTTAAGGCCGTATGGGTTTAGATCCGCGAAGTCCGTCAGGTCCGCGTTTTACCCCTTCCCTTACATACACAGGATGAATATGTGAAACATAGAGAGGAAGTGCTCTAACATGTGAGCATGAAGTGAGTGTTCCAGCATCAAGTATGAACCTAGCATTTGCAGGTTTTACCTTCCCATAAATACAAGCCCAATTCCCTTGCTCTGAGGCAAGATAGAAATGTTGGTAAATATCGCCTTTTGAAGTGGCTTTCTCACACAGAAAGAAAAAAGATTTTCTAGTTGTCTAACATTCAATCATTCTTACAAAATACACAAACCACTCATCAGCCCCCTTGGACGTTCGTTGTTTCTGCCATTGGACCAGCATCACATCAGCCATAAAGAAGAAGATACTTTTCAGAAGGGTTGGATGCTTATTCCTTTCTGTCATCTTGAGGGAAATCTTGCAGTTCCACACATCTTAGGGATGTTTTCTTCACACTTATACCCATTTGAATATTTTTGCATGGATTTAACATACCTTCATCTGTACTTATAAAATATTTTGCAAAGTTAAACCTGCTGCTCTGTAATTGCAATATTTATAAATATTTAACACAAATATGTTAAATTGTGTGTAGAGAATATGTTAAATTGTGTGTAGAGATCCAGTGTCCCCTTACTAAACAGTGGATGTTTCCTGTGGTTTTATTATCAGTATCTTCTGATAGGGACAAGGCAGTGGCTGCATATTCTTATCATCTATCTGCTATGAAGCAGTAAACTATTGAATGTCCCTCTAATACATCACTGTTAAATATAAGTGATTGCAAAAATGGGTTATGTAGCCATCGGAACAGGAGAAACCACTTTCAAAACAAGGTCCGAACCACATAGGGAGGAGCAAAGACAAATCGGCCGAAGCCTTGGGGGCCAATCGGCTAGGTGTAGGGGGGGGGGGGAGGAGGCAGGATAGATTAGGGGTGAGCGGAGGGGAGGTCGCCCTTAGGAGAAACCACTTTCTCAAAGTGAAGGTGACCAAAGTTGCTGGGATGTTTTTATTCTTCAGATAAACAAAGGTGTTTTGGACCTGTGGCCTACATCAGGAGGCTCTGTTGTTATCTGGCAGCTGGATTGAGAACACAACTGCTGAACTATGGTACCCAACAGTCTGCACGTGTGTTAATCTTTGTCAAAACTGAAAGAAAATACTGGGATAAATATTCAGCCAGTGGTGGTCAGTGTTTTTTTTAGCCACCATTGGTCTTATGCCCAATCAATCCTTTGGAGGTGTCAGCTTCCAAAAATCAAATTAGAAGAGAAGCCCTGTAAATGAATAGCTATATTCCCACTGTGCTGTCTGATGTTTGGGGATTGGACCAGGGAGAAAATTATATGAAAGCTTTGTATGGGTCTCTTTCATTTGCCTTCGTTCAGGTTTTAAAGACTTTTAAAACTCTTCTTCCAACTGTAAAGGAAATCCTGGTGTCCAGTGTAGCCTTACCCTGGAGTGTGTATCTGTATAATGATGGATTCCCCCTCTGTGACCAGACTTCTGAGAGAACATGTCCTTGAAATGATATCTAGTAGCGGACACAGCCTCCTTAACCAAGAGCCAATGAACACACTATTGTTTATTTAAAGCTTCTATACCGCTACTAAAGACTATGTAGTCAATTCAGAGCGGTTTACATGAGCAGCTATGATGGAAATATGAACATTAACTCCAGTAATGATGGTACAGTAGTCGAGCTACAATACAAGTAACAATACACTGCAGGTAAAACAACAGAGGCCAAATATTTGGCTGGCAGCAAACACCATTTTGCTGATCACCACTGACATTATCCCCGGAAATTCAATGTCAGTAGAGAATGACACGGGGACAAATTTTTCCTCGACCCCGCAGGAATTCAATTTTCCCATCCCTACGAGCTTTGTTGTTGTCCCTGTCCCATTCCTGTAAGCTCTGCCTTAAACACACAAACCTCAAACACTTATGATTTTAAAGTGTTTGAGGCTTGTGCAGATGAGGATGGAGCTTAGGCACTGGTGGAATGAAGCATTATGACATCACAATCTGAGCTCTAGAATGTTGCTACTTATGATTTTAAAGTGTTTGAGGCTTGTGCAGATGAGGACGGAGCTTAGGCATTGGAGGAATGAGACATTATGACATCACAGTCTGAGCTCTAGAATGTTGCTACTTATGATTTTAAAGTGTTTGAGGCTTGTGCAGATGAGGACGGAGCTTAGGCATTGGAGGAATGAGGCATTATGACATCACAGTCTGAGCTCTAGAATGTTGCTACTTAGGATTTTAAAGTGTTTGAGGCTTGTGCAGATGAGGACGGAGCTTAGGCATTGGAGGAATGAGGCATTATGACATCACAGTCTGAGCTCTAGAATGTTGCTACTTAGGATTTTAAAGTGTTTGAGGTTCGCAGATGAGGTCGGAGCTTGCAGGAATGAGGCAGGGCCAGGAAAAGAACTCGCAGGGATGGGACGGGAAAATGAGTTCTCGCGGGGACAGGGAAAAATTTGTCCCCGTGTCATTCTCTAAATGCAAGGCCATGTCTGGGTTCTGGCATGGAATTTCTGGGTATATGGGAGTGTAAAAATCATAACCGATTAAACCCCTCTTTTACTAAGGCGCTCTAGCCGATTTAGCAAGCGCTAACATGCCCATTATATTCTATGGACATGTTAGCATTTAGCATGTGCTAATCGTTAGTGCACGCTAAATTGATTAGCTCACATTAAATCGGTTAGCCCGCCTTAGTAAAAGGACCCCTAAGTGCAATACTCAATACTTAACCAACTATGTTTGTTTATAATAATAATAATAATAATATACCACTTACCAATTTCTAAAACAAAATGAATTACAAAGATAGGAATGACTTTTATGCAATCCTATCTAGATTCAGGTTCACTTTATTTGACAAACAAACTATATATCGAAAATCAAAGCAGTTTACAATATGTATAAAATAGGAAATGTTTAAAAAGAGTAATATGACATTCCTACTCCTTAGCCAGTTAAGTGCTAAATATCAACACCAAGGGCTCCTTTTATCAAGGCACGCTATGGGGGTTAGCGCATCGGACATTTCATCACGCGCTAACCCTCGCAGCAGCCTAAAATCCTAACGCCTCGTCAATGGAGGCGTTAGGTACTAGCGCGGCAGGAAGTTTAACGCGCGATATTCCGTTACCGCGCCTTTGTAAAAGGACCCCCAAGTGTGGCTCTATCCTGGAACGCCTTCAAAATAGCCAGTTTTGGGTTGAACGCTAACCGGATATTTTTAGCAGCATTACCCAGTTAAGTAATCTCATCTCATCTCATTTTAAATGTGCAAAGCAGTAGCCTAGTAGTCATTGCACCAGGCTGATAACCAAAGAATCCTGGTTCAACTTCTGCTTCTGCTCCTTGTGATCTTGAACAAGTCATTTAGGGGACAAATCTATAAGTGGATGCCTCTCTTTAGGTGTTCTGATGCTGTCTGGTAAGAATCTATTCTATATAATCCCTGATCTACATGAGACACTGGTGAGACCTCATTTAGAATATCGTGTACAAATAGAGACAACGCCTTCAAAAAAATATAAACAGGATGGAGTTGATCCAGAGGAAGGCTACTAAAATGGTACATGGTCTTGGTTATCAGGCATATGGGGACAGACTTAAAGATCTCAATATGTAAATTTTGGAGGAAAGGTGGGGGAGGGGAGATATGATGGAGATGTTTAAATACCAGCGTGGTATAAATGCACAAGAAGTAAATTTATTTCATTTGAAAGGAAGCTCTGGAATGAGGGGGCATAGGATGAAGGTGAAAGGCGATGGATTCAGAAGCAGAAAATGACACGAGGACAAATTTTCCCTTGCAGGAACTCATTTTCCCATCCCATCCTGTCCCCGCGAGTTCTTTTCCTGTCCCTGCCCCATTCCTGCCCAACCACTTCCCAGTGTTCTACCTTAACTCTTTGGGCAGCCACTACGCAGCGTCAGCGAGCAGGCCTGCCCCGGAACCTTTCATTGTACTTCCGGGGGCGGGCCTTCTCCTTGATACTGTACGGTGGCTTCCCAAAGATTTAAAACTACAGCACCAGGAAGAGATGGGTGAGTGAGTCGGGAGCTGTTGAGAGGTGCTGCAGGATTCCGCAGGGGCCCCACACAGGACAGCATTCTGCTGCCCATGGATACCATGGTTAGTCAGACTACATAGGCCATATGGTCTTTACTGTTTTCATTTTTCTCTGTTTCTCTGTTTTCTATAATTAAATTAAAGGGAGAAGATGTAAACTGCCCATGTCAAGCCTATTGAGTTTAACAAATACTTAATCAAATGACCTCAAAATCCACAGGATAAATCAAAGTCCCCAGGGGCAACAACTCCTATAAGGAGAACATATTTCAATCATAAGCCTGTTCTGGAAAACAGCCCAAAGGTAAAAAAAAAACTCCTCACTAGTTCAGGATAAAAACTATTTGGCCCAAAAGACGGGCACTATACTGCTTGAAGTGGACAGTTGTTCAAAAAAGTGTGAGAAGTTAGTAACAAATGGATCCAAAACACTTATCTCCAACACATTGTTCTTTAATTCACATCCTTCATTTTCTAATTAGAGATCCTCTATGTTTATCCCTCGCTTTTTTGACTGAACTGGTAATGAGTTTCCGCATAAAGATAGTACTGTATTTTATGCAGTTACCCTGGCTGGTTAAGTGCTGACTCAGCCCCTGGAACTCCCCTAAAATAGCTGGTTTTGACTTTAACGTTAACTGCTAATTTTCAGCGGTGATAATTGGTTAAGTGCTGCTCAAAATTAGCAAATACTTCCAAACAAGTGATTTAACCATTCAGTGGCCGTTTCTGTCTGGTTAAATTGTTTTGAATATTGACCAGTCTGTGATCTCCCTTGGCCATTCCCAGCGGAAGGAGCCAACGAGAAGAATCCCTCCCTCCCCTTTCCATCAGACTCAGGCAAATGAGATCCTACATTTAATCTCCTAGGTTAGGCTTCTAAATTCGTGCACAATTTTCAGCCTTGGAAATACATTATAGCCCGTAATTACTGGATATTTCATGACAAAACTGGGGCTCTTTACCCTGGAGAAGCAGAGACTTAGAGGGGACATGATAGAGACTTATAAAATCATGAAAGGCATAGAGAAGGTGGAGAGGGACAGATTCTTCGGACTAGCGGGGACAACAAAAACAAGAGGGCATTCAGAAAAACTGAGAGGAGACAGATTCAAGACGAATGCTAGGAAGTTCTTCTTCACTCAGAGGGTGGTGGACACCTAGAACGTGCTTCCAGGAGAGGTGATAGGACAGAGGACAATATTGGGTTTCAAAAAGGGATTGGATGACTTCCTGAAGGAGAAAGGGATTATAGGGTATGGAGGGTTACTATACAGTGTACTTCAGGATTAGGGCACAAACAATGTAGGTAGTGGAGAACTTACAGGTCATGGACCTGGGGGGCCGCCGCGGGAGCGGACTGCTGGCACGATGGACCCCTGGTATGACCCGGCAGAGGCAATGCTTATGTTCTAAAACCCGCCCACATCCAACTCTCAATGGCTCTGCCTTCCGTCAACGACAATTGTAATCCAACAAAAGTGTGATCCTTCAAAGTCCAAAATTCAATAGCTGGCAACTGGCAGAGGAACTGCTGGTATTCTGTATGCAAGTGGTATGTAAATGAGGGCGCCCAGTTATAGAATTGCCCCTTTAGCCCTCCACCGTCTCATTTACAAGCTTAGATTGTGAGTCTTCTGGGGATAAGGAAAGTACATAGCACGCCTGAATTTAACTCACATTAAATCCAAATAAATAAAATAATCTGCTAAGGACACTGATGCAGTACTAAAGAATCCAGGAATTCTGTCTCCTGTTAATTACCAGTAAGATGATAAAGTGTCTCTGGAATGCGTTTTGCTTACCACTTGTTGCCCTGTATTGCATTAACTGAACTTCAATGTATTTTGGGAGTATTCTTTTTCCGATATCCATTCTTTCTGCTCCCAGGTTTCCTTGGTTTTTGTGCATCATACTTTTCAGAAGTGCTTCTCAATGCTTTCCTGGAGGCACACTTAGCCAGTTGAGTTTTCACTTTTACCACAATGAATCTACACGAGTTACATTCGAATTTGCTACAAATCCATCCCATACATTTTTAATCCTGAAAACCTGACAAGTTGGCATGCCTCCTGGAGAGGGTTGAGGTGCATGGCCCTACAGAGCTGTCTTTATGAGTTCATTTACCAGCACAGAGCAGTAACGATATCTTGACTGTACAGTACATTCCCAATCAAACTGTAATGCAATTGGAGGGCGGAAGGATCTTTGCAAGAAAGCCTTACTGAGTCAGCAAAGTTTGGGTGGTGACTGATGCAAACTTGCTATTAAATGAAAATATGATCAACTGTGTTCAGTCAAAAATGCTCCCTGAGGACAAAGATGGAGCTGCTGCCTTACAGAAAATTTATGATGAGACACTTTGGCCTCTGCAGCTTCAGCCCCCAACAGACTAAAAAAAAAAAAAAAATTTGTAAAGGCAAGAGTAATGGCATTTGGATAATTTGCTGCTTTTCTAGGATGATTTTTCAGCTGACTTATGAAGAATGAGAACTGAATCTAGATGTAGAAATGCATAATGCACTCCTGTATAATCATTCTCTTTTTTTTTTTTGGAGGGGGGGTTGGGGGTTGGGAGGAAGGTATAGTGAGATTGAATCTATTTTCAGAAGTCCTTTGATAGCCAATATGAAGTGTAAACCAGTTTAAGCAAGCTTCACCTCCCTTTAAGAGCTTGTATCATGATTGATGCACTTTTTCCCTATGTCTTATACCTTCCCATTATAATGTTTCCCCTTGCACAACCTTTAGGCGGAATTTTGGAAAACACTACAGGGTGAAAGCATATTTCTCAGTCCTATAGGCCAGACGATGAATTACCCACTGAAAGTCCAATTTAGGGCCCGATTCGCTAAGGGCTCCTTTTACAAAGCCATGTTAGCAGTTTAACATGCATAATAGCGCGTGCTATTTTGCTGGCTGTGCTAGCCGCTACTGCCTCCTGTTGAGCAGGTGGTAGTTTTTTGGCTAGCGCAGGGGTTAGCGCGTGCTAAAAAGGTGCGTGCAATAAAGCCGCTAATGCGGCTTCGTAAAAGGAGCCCTAAGACTTTTCTCCCATTCTGGAGGTAATTCTATAAAATGGGCACCGACACTTCGACACCAAGGAATCACTTAAAATGTTGCGCTTTTCTTTTGAATGTGGTTTTTTTTTCTAAAAATGGTTTAAAAAGATAGACACCCTGAGGACAAGCATATCTAAGAAATGGCCATTTTCAAAACAAGAAAATATACATTTTTCTGTTTATGTTCGCTACTGGATTTTTTGTGTATGTTCTGTAAAACATTTAAACTTGGATTTGGATGTCATATTGAAAATGCCTCTCAAAATTTTCAAATTAGTGTGACACTTATTCAGTGTTGTTTAAAGTACTAGGTCAAAATACTTTACTAAAAGTAAAAAGAAATGTACATAAGAACATAAGTATTGCCCCTGTCGGGTCAGACCAGAGGTCCATCGTACCCGGCAGTCCGCTCACGCGGCGGCCCCTCAGGTCCATGACCTGATAGTGCTCATAACCTAAAATTCTCATACCCTTTTCGCTTAATGGCCTGTAAAGTAACCCTCTATCTGTACCCTGCAATCCCCTTCGCTTCCAGGAAGTCATCCAGTCCCTTTTTGAACCCCCTATCGCCCACTCTATTCAATATCTATATCGCATCCTTAGGTCACCTCCTACAAAAACTAAACTTAAAGCACTACATATATGCAGGCGACCATATCCATTCTAATCCCCTTAAACGACATCACAAATGAAATTGTAGACAACCTCTCAAACATAATGACAGAAATCGAAAAATGGACCACCAATTTCAAACTGAAATTAAACGCAGAGAAAACAAAAGTCTTTATGGCAAGCCCTAATGACAAAATTACGAGAACATCAATAAAAATAAACAATCATGAATACCCAATATCCAAAACCATAAAAATACTCGGTATTACTCTAGATACTCACCTAACCATGATTGACCACACAAACTTACTGGTGAAAAAATGTTTTTTCACGCTGTGGAAACTAAGGACCATTAAAAAATACTTCGACCCAACATCCTTCAGGTTGCTGGTGCAATCGCTGATCCTATCCATCCTTGACTACTGCAACATCATCTACCTGGGTATCCCACAAAAAACAGTAAAAAAACCTGAGATTAGTACAAAACACCGCTGTTCGCCTAATCTTTGGACTGAGAAAAAATGACCACATTAGTCCCTACTACAAAAAACTGCACTGGCTACCAATGCTTGCTTGCATCTGTTTCAAACAAGTCTGGGGACTAGCACCTTCCTACCTGCAAACTCACTTCACTCTACAAAATCCCACACGAACAACCATAAACAAAAACATCTTTGCATACCCAAAGATCACGGGCTGTCGATACAAATCCTTCCTGAATAGAACCTTTAAGTTCCAAGCGAACAGACAGCAAGTCTGGCTGAGAAACTGCATAAATGAACCCAATCTGACTTACATTCCGAAAATCAATTAAAACCGCCCTATTCGACAAATTCATTGACTAAAACAGTCCTCTCCCTCTTTCTAGGATTTCCCCCACTGTAAACGCCTTTTCTTTTCTTTCAAGAAGCTCCTGTCCAAATAGTATGTAAGCTTTCTATTTAGACTTATTGTTATTCGCTGACTGTCCAGCCTTCTTTCAATGTGAACCACCTAGAAGTTGCCTGACTATGGCGGTATAGAAAAATAAAGTTATTATTATTATTATTATACTCTGTCCGATCACCTCACTTGGAAGTGCGTTCCAGGAGTCCACCATCCTCTGAGTGAAGAAGAACTTCTTTGCATTCATTTTGAATCTTTCCCCTCTCAGTTTTTCTGAATGACCTCTTGTTTTTGTTGTCTCCGCTAGTCTAAAGAATCTGCCCCTCTCCACCTTCTCTATGCCTTTCATGACTTTATAAGTCTGTATCATGTCTCCTCTCAGTCTCCGCTTTTCCAGGGTAAAGAGCCCCAGTTTGTCTAACCTTTCGTCATATGAAAGGTTCTTCATTCCCTTTATGTATATTTTATTACTTAAGTAAATGTAAATGCACAGTGAAGAGCACATTAAAAAATTTTTTAGTACCGGTCATGGATCAGTAGCATGGAATAATGCTACTCCTTGAGTTTTGGCCAGGTACTAGTGATCTGGATTGGCCACCATGAGAACAAGCTACTGGTCTTGATGGACCATTGGTTTGACCCAGTAAGGCTATTCTTATGTTCTTAACAGCTCCGACACTCATAGGAATCTATGAGCATTGGAGCTGTAACCATCGTGGTGCTAAAATCACACTATGGTTTATAAAAGGAAGGGGGGGGATTAGTCAGCTAAGTTTATATTTGGTTCTTGGCCAAAAATAGACCAGATATTTAAGTAGCCTGATTTGACCACTAAACATGGCCGACTAGCGCTTTAAATTTCATGGATAGCTAGCAATCCACTGGCTTCCAACTGCTATTATTCAGCTGCCATCTCAATTAGCCACTAAATTAGCATTTAGTGCTTTTTAACTGGTCAGGAGCTGTAACTGGCTCGTTAAATAGTGCTGAATATCAGGTGGAAAATGGACAACACTTACCCCTTATTAAAAAATCATAGCACACTTTTTAGCGTCAGCCATGGCGGTAATAGCTCTGATGCTCATAGGAATTGAATGAGCATCCAAGTTGTAACCACCGCAGCTGGCACTATAAACCACGCAACAGTTTTGTAGAAGGGGTAGGGGATAGGTAAAATAAAATTTTAAAAACATATTAATATATATATATATAACCATACAAAACGCATGCATGCATACTCATACACACACACATATATATGTTGACTGGATACCTAGAACCACCACACATCCACTCACACAGTGCTCACACTCTCCATAGCAACCATACCTGTTTCTTATAAACACACAGCAATTGCCCCAAAATAATGTGTACCCCACTCCATACAAGCAATTACCCACCCAAACCACATATTCCACACATTCATTCTAAATATATATACCCTCACCCCAAATACAGCTCTATACTCACCAAATGTACATACCCACATTGCTACATATGAACATCCCCCACCTGCCCCCCACTACTCACAGCTCCAGCCACCCCTTCATATAGGCTCCCTCAAAAAATACTCCAGCTGCTAAGCCCCACAACCACATGCAACCCTTCTACAGCTATGTTGTAAGGTCATTCCTGAATCCATGCATTTGCTTACTTTCTTTGTTCTAAACCAGGGATCTCAAGTCTCTCCTTGAGGTCCGCAATCCAGTCGGGTTTTCAGGATTTCCCCAATGAATATGCATTGAAAGCAGTGCATGCACATAGATCTCATGCATATTCATTGGGGAAATCCTGAAAACCCGACTGGATTGCGGTCCTCAAGGAGGGACTTTGAGACCCCTGTTCTAAACGTTCTGTTTTTCATCATCACCCAATCCAGTACAAACTGGATGGGCCAATCTTTTTTTTAATCTTCCATCATCAATTTTGTTACTTCAGATGCAAAATTGCAAGAGACATCTTTGGTCACAGCCCTCAAAGTTGCTGGGTCAATTGCATAATCTGTTTTTCTATGTGCGCGCCTAACCCCTGGTTTATGACATCACTGTAAGACTGATTTCAGATAGGTGATCTGAAGGCCTCATTTCTAATTCCAGTGCTGCAGTATGATGTCAGTAAAATCCCCGGTATAGCCTCAGAGTCACAAAATGCAAACAAATGTATTCTATCTTGTCTTGTACATAACCCTGTCAAAAAAGGAGATTAAGTAGAGTTAATGCCATCCAGTCAAACATGGCAGTAAATTTCATTAGAAGCCCCTGGGTAATGGAAAATGAGGAACTCTCTGGCATCAACTAGCTAAGCAAGTCAGAATACACCTTTGCAAAGTTTGCATCTGAGTACAAAGGACAAACCAGATTGTTTTTCTTGTATTGTTGCATGTCACAATAAAGTACGTACAAAGCCACAGATGATGAATGGCTTCCTTCAATGGCGAGGCTGAAAACTTGGTTAACGTAAATAGTCTATTTATTTACATTTATCACTTGAACTTACCTGATTAATGTGCTCCATCTTGACATCTGCTACACAATTAAAAACTAGCAGAATTCTGAGCAGGTGCATAGGGCTCACAGTGGAAGTCCTATTCTGTAAGTCCTTTTTAGCTTAGTTATGTGAAAGGTCCATTGGATGAATATACCTGTGGGGTTTGTTTTCCAGGGAAATAATGACTATGTCCTCACTAGTTTCTGAAATGTACCACAGAAGTGGATATTAGTTTATGATTTTCACAGAACAGAAAAGGTTTCTTGAGAGTTACATAACAGGATGCTGCTTAGTTCTAATCTAATCGAATACAAGATTTCTGAATCACTCTATTATCATTTAATTCAAGGCAATTTACATTAAAAAGAAACCATAATAATTCTACTGTATGGGAAAATACAATTCTTGGATAAAAAGATGTCCTTACAATTCTTTAACTAAAAGTACTAACTTCATAATCTAGCATATAAAAATGTTTTCAACATTCTACGAAATTTTCAATAAATAACTTCTGTCCTTATTTGTATAGGTAGATTATTCCAAATAACAATAGCAGTATATGTAAAAAAAAAAAAAAAAGAATTAAGTTGATATTCAAATGTATGCCTCTAAAAGGGGGAAACTGCAATAAAAATGTATTACTCAATCTACTAAATGAATAATGCTAATGTGAAAAGAACAAAGGGGGTCTTTTACTAAGGCACACTATCTGATTTAGTGTGCGCTAAATGCTAACATGTCCATAGCAGAAAGGAGAGATGTTCTACCATATGATCCTTGATGAAACCTATGCAGGCTGGAATTAAAAGAAGTTATGCATGATACGAGTAGATCTTTTTCCTGAGAAACACAAAAACGTAGAGAATGACACAGGAACAAATTTGTCCCCGTCTCCGAGGGATCTCAATATCCCCGTCCCATCCCTGCAAGTTCTGTCTCTGTCCCATTCCTGCAAGCTCTACCTTAACAACACAAGCCTCGAATACTTATGGGGCAGAGACAGGGACAGAGCTCCCGGATGGGGATAGAGAGATAAGGAGCAGTATTGAGAAGCTGCAAATAATGGTTCCCTGGTAATACTAATATGGTTAGAACAAAGGAGACAGATGATGCACAGTTAGGTTAATTTGTTGACTGGAAAAAAAAGCGCTACAGATAAATGTCTTCATTTTAACTGGGTCCTGGAAGCACAAGGAGAAAATATACACTCCAAAATTAGAGAGAGTGCTACTGATAGAGTGGAGCATTGAACCTTGTGCCTGTAGATTTTGTGTGGGGGTCATATTCCATTGTTTTAACTCAAGAGCCAAATTTTCTGGTTGCAAGCTTTTCTTATAAAGTTAAATATTGGTGTTGATTTTCTTAAAATGATTAAACATTTTCAAAACAAAACCCATGGCATGAAAGTCTCATGTAGCCCTCTCTCATTTCAGGATGGCTCTAGTGGAACTACACTTCTCCCTCCGTATTTGCTGTGATAGGGGAATTAACAGACCCGCAAATACAGAAAAAACGCAAATAACTTTTTCATATGTTATTCGCTGTTTTCTACTAAAAACCATCGTGAATATGGTAAAATCGTGAATAACATGGTAGGAAATCTGGCCTATTCCTGAAGGAGAGACAAAACATGGTGAAGAAAGTGCTAGGAATTAGCGATTTTCTCTGTAAATGCTTGGAATCAGCGATTTCTCTATGCAAGCTGACATAATTTGGGGAGGAGGAGCAAGCAAGCTAAAAACTGTGAATAATCAAAACCGCGATTGATAAAACCATGAATACGGAGGGAGAAGTGTAAAGAGAAAATAAAAGGCAGTGTCAATGTCACTGACTCACTCCAGCTGCTGGAGAAGAAGGCAGCAGGATGGTGTCCTCACAGGCTGATGATTGCTGCTCAAAGGAACAAATACAAGGAACTGTTGTATTTGATCTTGCTGCTTTTTCCCCTCACCTATGACTGTGATGCTGAGGAGGCAATTTGCCTACTGTGTCTAGACTTGGTAGGGAGAGAAGGCAGCTGAGACCCTTGAAGATGTGGGATAGGATGAGTCATAAGACCACATGGCCTCTGGGTCAAGTACCTGGCCTTGGGAAGGAGATTGTCTTTGGCAGACACAGATGAAGTGCCCGGAGGTGGATCCTCAGGGTCTGGGCAGCAGCGTGAAGCAGAAGAGAGAGTGACTTCTGTGGATAGAGAGGAAAAAAGGGAATGCTGGAGATGAGGGCAGAAAGACAAATTACTGGGGGCAGTGAGCTTGAGAAACAGAATGGCCCCTTTGAGCAGAGGAAAGAGTGGGGGGAAACTGAGAGATTGAGAATGGGGAATTCAGAAACAGTGTGTAACTAATAGGATGCGAAGATTGAGAGATCTAATCTAATCTAATCTAATCCTTAGGTTTGTATACCGCATCATCTCCACGTTCGTAGAGCTCGACGCGGTTTACAGTAGGAGAAATAGGAAGGAACTAAAACAGAGGGTTAGAGGTAGAAGTGTGAAGAAAATTTAGAGGAATTGGGATGCCAAGATATAAGAGTTTCCTTGATTCCTAAGTTGGAGGGAGACTTACATTTTTTGAGAAAAGCCAGGTTTTCAGATGTTTGCAGAAAACTTGGAGAGAGCTCAAGTTCCGAAGAGGGGAGGTAAGGTTGTTCCAGAGCTCAGTGATTTTGAAGTGAAGGGAGGTCCCTAGCTTTCCTGTGTGGGAAATGCCTTTTAGCGAGGGGAAGGATAGTTTTAATTTGTGGGAGGATCTGGTGGTATTAGGGTTTGAGGAATTCCAAGAAAGAGGGATAAAGGAAGGGAGGATACCATATAGGATTTTGAAAGTTAAAAAGGCACATTTATAGTGGATCCTGGCGATTATTGGAAGCCAGTGGAGCTTGGCCAGGAGAGAGAGTGTAACTACTCTGAATAGGAAAATAGAGTGAGAAAGACTAATGGGAAGTAGGATGCAATCTTTTACATACAGTAAGTGCCCTGAGCTCCAACAACGTTGTTACTCTCAAAATATTTTGGCCAAAGAAATAAATGGCAAAATGATGGTTCTTTTGTGAAAGACACCCCCCGCAAGCACTAGATCAATGGTCTTTACTCCCAGTCCTCATGGTCCACCCACTGGACTCCCAGTCCTCATGGTTCACCCACTGGTTAGGTTTTCATGCACGAGAGATACCTTTAATACAATAGAGGTAATAGGCATGTAAGTAAGTCTCTCTCATAAAACTTCATGGCTCTATGATATATATAAATTTTTACTGTTATCATATCATAATTTTCGCTGTATTTTTTGAATTGTACGGCCTTCCCCTAACAGGCCCACTTGGAAATTTCTTCCAATCTGTATACCGTATACTCTCGCTCAACAAATTTATATATCTATAATTTTGCTTCCTTAATGTTTATGCATTCTGTATTTCCTCTGACTATCTGCACATTGTAACTCGCTGAATGTCCAGCTCTCTTGATTGTAAACTGCCTAGAAGTCGCAAGATTGTGGCGGTATAGAAGAATAAAGTTGTTATTATTATTATTATTATTAATGAATATATATGAGAGAGACTTGCATACACTGGAGGTTAAATCATGCTGAGCGACCAGAAGAGGATATTCAGTGGCACTTAACTGAGTAATGCTGTTGAATATCCCCTCTGATCATTGCAGCACTGTCCAAGAAGTGCTGGGCAATCTGGAGGTGGAATCTAGACAGAACTGGTAGTTATTCATAGCTAATCAGGCAAGAAGAACCTCTTAACAAATAATCCTATCTGGTTAGATATGCGAGTATGGCAGTGAATATCAGCCATACTCGCAAAACTTCTTGGCACTTAGTATCTAGGTCTACATTAGCTGATGGCAATTAGCATTCATAAAAATGCTATCCTACACGACTCAATTTGGACCCAATTGTTTTAAATTCAAAATGAGAGGACAAAAATCTGAAATTTCAGTTTTCTCCTGGGTCACCAATAGTGCACACTATTGACACGGAACAATTTTCAAAAACCCAGATGAAACAAAAAACTCCCATAGGTGACAGGAGAAAATGTATATACTGTCTAAAGACTAAACGGTTTGCATAAATAAAAGTAAGATCATGGAATAGGGCTATCAAACCTTCACTCTTAAAAAGTATCTTCTGCTTCAGAATCAACCAAATACAGCACAAAAAATGAAAATGTTTGGCATGCCCCATCCCTGATAAATTGCAGTTCAGGTTTATGCTCCGAGTCAATACTACTGACTTCTGATATACCTTTCTGTGTTCTGCTGCATTCAGGGCCAGTCTAGGTCAGAAGATTTCAGTTCAGAGGCATGGCAGGATAGATTCTGCTAGTACCCCTCCTCTACTATCACCATAGCTATCCTATCTCTGTCCAACTGCTCTGAAGTCCTGTAAAGTGAAGTGCATGAAGTGGGGCTTCTGAGTGCAGGTGGGCACTCAAGTTCTGTTGGATCTTGCCACCTCGATCTTGTCGGATGAGGTGGGACCCAGCAGAGCTAAACTCTATGCCATGTACAGTCCTTTACAGGACTTCAGCAAGGCCATAAAGAAGTGAGGTAGTTGTCGTAGTGGGGACAGGGAAGATGTGGGAGAGATGCTGAACATTGAGAGGAAGAGGGAAGAGGAAGGAGATGGTGGACATGAGAAGAGAGAGAAGTGGAGGTGCTAGCCACCTTGAGGATGAGTAGGAAGGGAAGGGAAAAATGCTGGGGAACTGGTGGGGAAACAGGAGGGGGAGAGGGGATGTTGAACATAGAGGTAAGGAAGGGAAGGGGAGATGCTGCTTGTTTAGGGCAGGAGTTCTTAACCTTTTTTGGTTCCCCCTTTAACTGAACAATGAAATGAACAATGAAGGGCAGTGTGCGACTGAGAATTGAATCCAGCAGTTGTGGATTTAACTTGTGAGCATGGGAGAGTGAGTAATTATAGTGCATTTAGGGTTTTCAGCGATCCAGTTGGGGAAATTGATAATTTGTCAGCCAGCGGAACCAAATGCTATCATAGAAAACCTCTCAGTTCAAGAGCTGGAAGCACTCAAATACTTGGAGCTGCAAAAGTCACCAAGAAAGCAGGACTGAAGGCAAATTTTAAGGCTAAAAGCCTTGAAACAATACTTTCAGCATTAGAAATAATAGAACACTACAACTGATTTAAGTTTACACATTACAGGAAAGATGAGGAGTTTTCCTGAACTTTCTGTTACAGTAGGAGGGGGTCCTGGGTCTTTATATGCCTACATGCAATTGGTAAATTATTTAAATAAATTACAGAGATTGGAATTTTCAAGTGGTGTCCAAGATAGAATTCTTTCTTTTTTTAATCAATGTGAAGACGCCTATTTCTGTTTCCTTAGTGGTGATGGGATTTACTACTTGTTTGTACATATGGGAAAATTTTACAAAATTGGAATGAGGAGTTGGGAATTCAGATTTCAATTCCGGATTTTACTCAAGCTATTAATAGAATACCAAAAGGTATTACAGTTTCGGTTTGGAGGGAATGTTCTTTTAGAGTTTTACATAGAGCTTATTTTTCCCAAATTCAAGCTTTTCATACGGGTTTGGTAAATTCCCCAATTTGTATTAAGTGTGATAAGGATCCTGGTACTTTATCTCATGCTTTTTGGTTATGTCCTTTAATTAGGTCATTCTGGTCTGCCATCCTATTATATTTGGCTTCTTTATGGGGTAGACCTGTTGTGGATTCTCCAAGGGGAGTAATTTTTGGTAAAGCAGCAGCTTGTGGGGTTTTGGTAAAAAGAAGTGTCTTTTATTTCAGAAGGCGTGTATGATTGGACATAAATGTATTATGCAATTTTGATTATTGGAAGAATCTCCTAGTTTCTAGCATTGGAGGAACCAGTTTCATTCTTTACTGTTGTTTGAGACTTGGGAGGTTAGGCGTTCGTCTAGGAAAACTCATCTTTTTATGAAAATTTGGGATCCGTATATTCAAAATCTTTCACCTAAAGCAAGAAGTTTAATTCTCAATGATTTACATTGAAGCTATGGTTAATTAAATAACATTCCAGTTCTTTATTCTTATTATTCTTTATTTTTGTCAACTTTCATCCGGGTTGGAGGGATTAGTTTATGGGTTACTTTATTTCTTTAATAAAATGTTTGAACATAAATAATGGGGGTGGGGAGGAGGGAATGCGGGAATGGAAAGGGGGGAATGGGATTGGGAACGTTTGAGGTTTGAGATGGATAATATGGAAATATATTTTGGAGGAATAATATAAATCTGTATGAAAATTAGTTTGGTGAATTTAATTGTTATGAGAATATTAGGTATTATATTTCTGTATACTTGTTTAATTCCTTCAATAAAATGTTACAAACTAAGTTTACACATTATTTTCACCTATAGATGGATGGAGGAACTGGTCAGATGATTAGAACCTGTTTGGCAGGATGAGGATCTGGAATGACTTTTGAGTCATAAGAGATCCTATGATCTGATCCATGATCCACTATGATGCCCTCTTCCTCCTTTTGATTTAGATTTTGATTAGCAAGTGAGCATGTTTGCTGATTACATTAATAAATAACAATATCTATATTGAGTCGGACGTTTACCCCTTTTATGGTTTAACTTGATATTGTGGGTAAAGATTTTTTGAGATATTTTGTTTTAGTTCCAACAAATGAAATCCTTGAACTCCCTTCCTAAATCACATGTCCACTAATGATTACTGACAGTTACATATGTCACTGTTAGCCACTAATAGTGCTGCTACTAACATGTCGCTAACAGTACACAGTTGTACTACCAATAACTAATAACCGCTTTCACTGTGTCAGAAAGTTTCAATGACTTACTTCAGATTTCACAAGACCCTTCTCTGCATCTCGTTTGACCTCTTCCCAAACCCCTTGAGGGTGTCAGCACTACTGGTTAATAAACCCCGATCTAGGGTGTCACTTACTCCCCAGCTGAGCCTGACTGCATCCGTCTCTTATCTATCTTCTCTTCTGTGTTTCCTTCCAAGCTCCTTTCTGTATTTCTCTCCACCCACCACATCTATTCATGTCCTGTCACTCAGCCTTCCTTGATCCAAGGCTGATTAGAAATCGCTAATGCCCACTCTGTTTAAAAGGCATAGAGAAGGCGTGAATTTTTCAACAATGAATGTCTCTTGGGAATGACCTAAAAAAATAGAGTAAAAATGCAAATCATGCAACAGGAAATCAGAATCCAGCAGTACGTGCTGTTTTGTAACCCATGTGTCACTTCCTTAGGGAGTCCTAGGAGATAGTTCACAGGGAGCTCGCATATTACTGCATAACTGAGTCACATAATTAGACTAATCAAATCATTCTACCTGTGTGTTTTAAATAGACACCTTTCCCCTTTGATTAAATCCACAGGAATATAGTATAAAAATTATTCCACATCTTTCTCTGTAATATTTTAAAATCAGGGAAGATTACTGCACATCATGAGACCCAAAATTTCAAGTTCTTATTTTTAGGGCTCTATTCTTTTTTTCATTCCATCCAACTGTAGCTAGACTATGAATTTAACCTATGTCAGGGGTAGGCAATTCCGGTCCTCGAGAGCCAGAGCCAGGTCAGGTTTTCAGGATATTCACAATAAATATGTATGAGATGGATTTGCATACACTGCCTTCTTGAGATGCAAATCTATCTCATGCATATTTATTGTGGATATCCTGAAAACTTGACCTAGCTCCGGCTTTCGAGGACCGGAATTGCCTATTCCTGGCCTATGTCATTCTACAGGCTTCCTTCCACTAGCAGTCATTTTATCAGTCCCACAATCAAGTCCTTTATTCCAGTTTTCTGCTCTAACTGATTCTTTAAAAATTATAGGATGAAAACTGCATGTGTGCAGTGTGACCACATTGGTACATTTCCTCTTTCCTCCATTTGCAGACTCAAACATGTCTGTGAGAGGGACGACAAAGTCACAGCAATGTATATTTCCATAGGGCAAGAGGGTATGGGATGTGGGCTTGGATTAAAAGGGATAGTGGAATGGGATGTGAGTATTGGCTAACCGTGCACGTGAGGTATATGTGTATAACGTTTGTGCCTATATTTATCTCCACTGTGAAAGTTTAGTTATTTATCTATGAGAATTTGTGGATAGAAGAAGGTCAGAGAATGGGACAATGTGTGTGTGTGTGGTTGTGGTCATATAGCTTTTCTCTAACTTTCACTTCCCCTGTCTTCCAGCACTCATTCCCTAAAATCTACCCCCTTGTATTTCCCCACTCCCCAATGCCATTTCTTTTATTCCTCGCTCTCTCTTTCTTCCTCCCCACAGCTTCTTTTCAATTTGTCCCCCATCTCTTTTTAAACAATTTTCCTGGCCACAGTGGAGATTGCTGGTGCCTGTCTTACCCTAGATCCTAGGGCATATCTCAAAGAGGTCCGGGGAGTCTACGGGGAGTTGGCAGGTCTTCGGGAGGTGGTGGAGTTCTTTGAGGTGGAGTGCTATTTAGAAGGGGTGCTTTTTCTGGAGAGGAGGCTTTTGGGAGGGGGATGGATGCATATGAGGGGTGGGGGGAGGGGGCACAGTGAGAGGAAGAGGAAAAGCTGGCCAAGAAGGGGAGGCAATGAATAGTGTGCAATTTTGGGGGTCCCATTGGCCACACTTACCTCACCACAACCCTCCAGGTCAGTATTTTGTTCTGAACTTAGACATTTACTGGTCTTAGGGGTTAAATCAATATTAGTGCTAGGACCTCTCTGAGTCAGCAGTACTCTTCTCTTTTTTCCATGAGTACCTTATAGAACAGATTGCTGGACTCAGGTGTGATCACAAGTGTATCACTGTTTTGTGGAACCTAGATCAGATCTCAGGGATATCCACTGATTCCGTCTCTCCTCTTTCTCAGGATCAGGGCTCCCCACTCCTACTTTCTGCAAGGCTTCTCCTTTTTGTTGCTCTATTCTCCTTAAAAGCAGGGGGTATTGTACAGCTTAACAGAGTACACTTTCAGAGAAGCAGAGAGGTCTAAACAGCACCTGTCACCTCTCAACATACTTGTTCCTTGTGGGGTAGTGACTAAGCTAGCCAAATAATTATATCAGTGTTGGGTCTGGTGTTTTATACCAGTCTCAGTTACCCTCCAATAGATATCTTCCCTGTTCTAGAAGTTGCAAGCATACAAACAGGTCACAATACAATATTTTAGAATAGCCACTAGAGGTCTCTACCATCTTAAAAAAGGCAGAAATTTAGAGGTCTTGATTTGTATTTATCATCACAATTGATAAATTAACACTCATTCCCTATAAGTAGTTTTGCCCTGGTAAAACAGTTACAGACCCAAAGAAGAGTTACTAATTGTGAAAGGAGAGGGATGGGAAGCAGAGCTAGTGCGTCTGCAAAAGTATGCCTGTTCTTACCACCCCCTGTGCATTATCATCTATTGGCAGCTTCCTCCTCTGTCAGTTTTTCTATGCAATGAGAACCTATGCAATTGCTGCCCCATTTCTAGGAGATTTGGAATGCATTTATGTTACAATGGGGGCCTACTGTGTAAGGGTACACTAGAGGATTAATGGTACTAGGAGACTGGGACCTATTTCATTTTTTTTTTCTACAACAAGCCGCAGGATTTCCATGAAAGTGAGTTAAGGACATAAATGTATCTAATTTGCTTCTGTGAAGTATTATGTTGTGAAATTCTAGTTGCTTGAATCCAGTGTTGTTATAGATTCCAGGCTTAATGGAAACTCTTGCAGGGGGCACACCTCTCTAAACATTATCACTCAAGTACGTCTCTTGCCACATGTCACAGAAGGCCATAGCACCTTGACAGTGTGATAGCTATCAGTCTCCCTGGAACCATGCATTTACAGAGTGACAGGTTAGTTACCAGCCCTCTGTAGTCTTTTTTCCAGGGTGCCCTTTTCATTACATCTTGACTTTCCATGCATACCATAACAGACGGAGCAATATGCTACTGTAGTAAGTGCTGGCTTCCATATAATGTATTCTAATCCTGTAAGCTCTTGCTGGTGGAGGTAACATTTCATGCATAAGCTTAACAGAATTGACATTGATGAATAGGTAATTACACAAATTACTTTCTTATTAAATCCTTGGGAATCAGTGCCTTAAAAAAGCATAACCCCCACTGTACATACCTTTTTTGTGTTTCCTGTCCTCAGCTGGGTACCTACAAGGCTATTGTATGTTTTATTTTCTGTCCCAAAAACTAGGATGTATTAAATAAATCTTTTAAAGTTAATTGTAGGGGTATGGATATGTTAATCTTAGAGAAATACTTTATTCTAGCCCCACTCAGTATGTTAAAAGGCAGCTAGGTTAAAATGCATTGCACCCTAATAGTGTTTGCTATTAAGACATAGTGCTTTCTCCCCAGATTTCTGGCACTCTGTCCTACCTATCTGCTATTAAACTCTTGCTGAGTTCCCATAGACTCAGCAATGTTGGGGTATCTCCAAGGTGGCAGTAAGATGCCACTCTATGCATTCCTTACAAAGCTCCAATTTTTTAGAAAATAAATTAATTAAAATTGTGGTTTCTTCAGAGGATATATAGCACACCAATAGGGAGGGCGTGGGCTAGCATTTGAGACCAGGAGAAGTTTTTTTTTATTGTCTCTGGTTTCCCAGACAGTATGTCTGCTGGATTGTCTCTATTTGTGTGTGGCTGTAGTTCTCTGACTGTATGGTCTTTAATTTCATACTTTATCTGTTCTTTTAGAAATGGTGTCCTTTCCTTAGTCCTGTGGATCGAGATTTGTAATGTGCCATGGCATGCAAAAGCGGTTTATCAAGTCTAATAAACCATAACCATAATCATAGTCTTCTTTTATGATATTCCAGACAAGACCAAAAAGCACCAGAGAGTACTGTTCAGTGCTGGTCTATAATTGGTAGGGTCTCCATTGTTAATTCAGCCTTTTTTCTTCAATCCTATCTAGATAGTGCCACTTGATATCTTACTCTGCCATGAAATTTTCCAGTTAGTGTTAGAGAAGTCCCAGGACCCAGGTCAGATATTCAATGCTGGTGCCTGGATAGATAACATAAGAACATTGCCGCTGCTGGGTCAGACCAGTGGTCCATCGTGCCCAGCAGTCCACTCCCGCAGTGACCCTTAGGTCAAAGACCAGTGCCATGAGTCTAGCCTTACCTGCGTTCGTTCTGGTTTAGCAGGAACTTGTCTAACTTTGTCTTGAATCCCTTGAGGGTGTTTTCCCCTATAACAGCCTCCGGAAGAGCATTCCAGTTTTCCACCATTCTATGGGTGAAGAAGAACTTCCTTATGTTTGCACGGAATCTATCCCCTTTTAACTTTAGAGAGTGCCCTCTCGTTCTCCCTACCTTGGAGAAGGTGAACAACTTGTCTTTATCTGCTAAGTCTATTCCCTTCATTATCTTGAATGTTTCGATCATGTCCCCTCTCAGTCTCCTCTTTTCAAGGGTGAAGAGGCCCAGTTTCTCTAATCTCTCTAACCAGGCATGTTGGACCTCACAACCTTTTTTTTTTTTTTTTTGTTCAAACATTCTTTATTAAAATTTGTAAAACAGAAACACAGCATAAACAACAGAGCAAAAATAAAATAAGCATGCAAAGAAATTAAACATTTTCAGCATTAAGATAAGATTGCGAAGTGGCCCACATATGATTGACAGAACAGAATCGAGATGTAAAGTAAGCATTCTCCATTTCAAAGTTATGAGTTAGAGAAAACAAATTGCACCAAGTAGCCACATGTAAATCATGATGAATTTTCCAGTTTCTAAGAATCAAGAGCCATCAAAAGATCAAATAGACGAGAGTGATCCTCAGAAAGGGGATATACAAGTACAGTGCTTCTCCAAAATACAATAGCCACAATGAGCTCCTCATCTAGAGAGAAAATATGAGAAATAATACTCCAAACAGAAGACCAAAAAGATTGTAACTTAGAACATTCATAAATCATATGTACCAAGATACCAGTCTCAGCAACACAATGCCAACAAAAATCAGACGTTAAATGTCCAATACGGAACAATTTCCTCAGAGTCCATATAGCACGATGATAAACAAAAAATAAGGACTGTGTCAGATTAGCAGACATCGATATTTTAAAAAGTCCTAAGCCAAAAATCCTCCCATTGTACAGAAGTTAAAATACCTGTCACATCCTTGTCCCAAACAGCATACAATGAGTGAGGAGAGGTATCATCAAACTTATTAAGGTCCTTATATATACGAGAAGATAAATGTTGCTCCGTACATAAAAGAGACATGTATTTATAGAGATCAGGGAGCTCAGTAGAAAAAGACAGCTTACTTTTAGTCAAACATTGTTGTAATTGCAACCATTGATATGAGGCCAAATCAGCCACATGAAATTGACCCTGTATATCCTAAAATGTACGTAATTTTTGATTCCACAATTGAGCCAGGAAGAATATCCCTTTAGCCAACCAAGATGGCCAAAAAATAGAGGCAAGAGCAATGCAAAAATTGGTGTTAAGCCAAATAGATTGATGGAGAGTATCCCGTATACGAGTCTGAAAAAGCAAATCCAACTTCAAAAAAGCCTGAATAGTGCCCAACAAAATCAGATGGGTTCGAATCTTAGATGGCAAATACAACTAAGTAGTGATTGAAAAGTAAGTGGTAGAATCAAAATTCTCTCTATTCCCACCCAGCGAGGAAATATCAAATCATTATATGTTTGAAACCAATACCAACCGTGCCTCAGAAGAAAAGACCAATGATAATGATAAAAGTTAGGGAAATTAACCCCTCCTTGACACTTTGACCGTTGAAGAGAGCATTTCGACACTCAAGGAAGTTTACCCTGCCACAAAAATCTACTGATCTTGGATTCCAATAACTTATAATATGCTAAGTCAAACAAACATGGTGACATCCTGGATGTGTAGTTAATAACAGGTGCTATCATCATTTTAACAGTCTCCATTCTCCCCCAACAAGTAAGGAACAATGGAAACCATTTCCATAACAGGCCCTCTACAGTAGTCAACACCCTAGCTCTATTAAGGGACAAACTAGAATCAAAGTCCATCGCAAACAAAATCCCTAAATATTTAACTGATGAAGTAATCCAATGAAAAGAAAAATGAGAGACATCTTGTTGTACACAGTGAACATTCAAAGGCAAGATATCAGACTTTTCATAATTAATTTTATATCCGGATATAAGAGAAAAATCTGAAGTAAGAGCCATCAAAGGGGTGGTGGAATTGGTTATATCCGAAAGATATATGACCATATCATCTGCATATAGAGAAATCTTAACCTCCTGAGAGTGGAATTTAATATCCTGAATCAGAGTAGACTGACGAATGGCAAGAGCAAGTGGTTCCAAAGCCAGATCGAAAAAGAGCGGGGATAAGGGACACCCTTGTCTACTACCACGGGATAAGAAAAAAGAATGAGATAAAACAGAATTAAGCCAAAGTCTAGCAGAGGGTTAAGAATACAAAACACGAATCATATGAATAAAAGGGGGTAGGAATCCATACCAATGAAGGACAGCAAAAAGATAGGGCCACTCGACCCTATCGAAGGCCTTTTCTGCATCCAGAAATAAGGCAGCCATAGAGTCTGTAGACTTTTTAGCAGCTAAAAGCATATGGAATTAAAAGACGAGTATTAGAACTGGAATATCAAGAAGAAATAAAACCGGTTTGATCAGGGTGAATAAGTTTAGATAAAACAGAGGAAAGACAGAACGCTAAAACTTTGGCATACTGTAGGGGTGTTTCCTTATTTGCACCTGAAGGTTAGGCCTCTATGACATCATCAAGCCTGAATCATTGTCTGCAAGAAATCTTTCCAGCATGAACCTTGCAATAAGAGAAAAGAAGAACACATCTTTGCTGTTTCTGCCTGATGCATTCTGGGTATGTACCAGAATGGTATTCTAGTCAAGGACATCCATCTATGTCTTCATGCTTAGACTGTGAATTTTGGGGGAGTTATACTCCTATGCTGTGCTTATCTCTCGAATGGCGCCTGTGTCTCCTAGCCTGTATGAGACTTTACACAGAAAGGCTATTCATCTAAGTTCTGTTTCTGGATTGGTCCGAGGAAGTCATCTGATGTGATCCAAGTGAAAAGTTGCTAATTATAATTAGTCTGTGTCGGGATGGAAGGAAACTGACATCTCATCACAGCTGTTCTGCACGCATCTTTTTCATAATAATTAAGACCTGAGCAGTTACCTCGTGTGACTCTCTGCCTGAGAGAGAGTGAATCGGACCTTAAACAGATCTGAATTCCATCACTTCAAGGAAACTTTTGCTACCAATAAATTATAGCTGTACCAGTGGCGGACAAACACTTGTTCCTGTAACCAAAGGATTTTCTACATCTGCTAAGCTGTTTTCCATTTTCACCTAATTTTGTGCTGAGACCTAATTAGATGGTGAGATAAGGAATAGAGAATGACACGGGGAGCGATCCCCGCAGGGAACCGCGGCGTGGCTGCGGTTTGGCTGCGGGTTATGGAGACTCCATAGCCAAATCGCCACAGACACGGGGACAAAAGTTTTCACCGCCTGCAAAAACGGTGAAAAGATTTGTCCCCGCAGGCAAATGTACCCCCTTCTATGTACCGCTATTTACCTTGTCTTCACCGTGTGTCTTTGGTTCGGGACCGGGTGTCAGATTTTTTCCGGCGGCCATGTTTGTCTCCGCCATGTGGTCTGTCTCCTCCAACTCTCTACCCGACTTGCACGTTGCCGCATTGACTCCGCCCCCTAATATACAGGCTCTTCATTGGTCAGTTCTTTTTGCTCGATTGGATTCACTTTTCACTCATTTCACTGGGAGGAGCTGAAAGCCTGAAAACTTCGTCAGGTACAAGTAAGTGTTCTCCCCGGCTGATTTAGATGACCGCCCAGCTAATCCTGCTCATTCCCGGGCTGACTCGAGCCGAAAATGTTGACGCCTGCCTTGCATGCTTTTACTTGCTTCAGGCCTTCCTCATTGCCGGGACCTGCTTACTTTCTGTTTCCACGAAGGCAGGACCCAGCAGCGAGCAAATAAAAGCAGCAAGTTGTAAGCTTCCCTCCAGGGCTCCCTTCTTTTCCCCCCCCCCCCGGGACGCTACTTCTGGTTTCGGAGGGAAGAGAAGGGAAGCCAGCACGCACACAATAGAGCCCCGGAGGGAAGCTTACAACTTGCTGCTTTTACTTGCTTCGGGCCTTCCTCACTGCCGGGTCCTGCCTTCGTGGAAACAGAAAGTAGGGAGGTCCCAGCAACGAGGAAGGCCCGAAGCAAGTAAAAGCAGCAAGTGTAGTGGTATACAATTTGAGAAAAAAAAAAACGCACGGACATTGGACCTGATTCTGCCTGCTCTCGCCACGGACACGGACCGACACGGACCTCAGATTTTTAAGGCGGTACAGGTTTAGATCCACGAGGTCCGCCAGGTCCGTGAGGTCCGCGTTTTACCCCTTCCCCAACCTTGGTGCTTATTGTGGTCAGCCAGGAAGAATGAAATCAAAAAAGTTTGAGTTTAGTCAAGCTGTGATTTGAACTTTATAGGCTTTTTTTTTTTTCATCCTTTAACTGGCAGGCAGAAGAATGCTCCATTTATTACCGTATTTTCGCGGATATAACGCGCACCATTGTAAAACGCGCACAGGGGTATAGCGCGCAGAAATCACGATGATATGTACAAAAACTTTTCTATACCGCGCTCAGGCATATAACGCGCATGCTGCCCGACTCTCCTTTCGCCCGCCCTGACTTTCCGTGCGCTGTCCCGACTCTCCGTTCACCACCCCTGACTTCCGTGCACTGTCCTCCCTTGAAGTCCTGTCCCCCCTTGAAGGTCTGTCCCCATCCTGAAAGCCTGATGCCCCCCCCGACGTCCGATACATCCCCCCCCCCGGCAGGACCACTCGCACCCTCACCCCGAAGGACCGCCGACTCCCCAACAATATCGGGCCAGGAGGGAGCCCAAACCCTCCTGGCCACGGCGACCCCCTAACCCCACCCCGCACTACATTACGGGCAGGAGGGATCCCAGGCCCTCCTGCCCTCGACGCAAACCCCCTCCCCCCAACGACCGCCCCCCCCCAAGAACCTCCGCCCGTCCCCCAGCCGACCCGCGACCCCCCTGGCCGACCCCCACGACACCCCCACCCGCCTTCCCCGTACCTTTGTGTAGTTGGGCCAGAAGGGAGCCCAAACCCTCCTGGCCACGGCGACCCCCTAACCCCACCCCGCACTACATTACGGGCAGGAGGGATCCCAGGCCCTCCTGCCCTCGACGCAAACCCCCCTCCCCCCCAGCCGACCCGCGACCCCCCTGGCCGACCCCCACGACCCCCCCACCCCCCTTCCCCGTACCTTTGGAAGTTGGCCGGACAGACGGGAGCCAAACCCGCCTGTCCGGCAGGCAGCCAACGAAGGAATGAGGCCGGATTGGCCCATCCGTCCTAAAGCTCCGCCTACTGGTGGGGCCTAAGGCGCGTGGGCCAATCAGAATAGGCCCTGGAGCCTTAGGTCCCACCTGGGGGCGCGGCCTGAGACACATGGTCGGGTTTGGCCCATGTGCCTCAGGCCGCGCCCCCAGGTGGGACCTAAGGCTCCAGGGCCTATTCTGATTGGCCCACGCGCCTTAGGCCCCACCAGTAGGCGGAGCTTTAGGACGGATGGGCCAATCCGGCCTCATTCCTTCGTTGGCTGCCTGCCGGACAGGCGGGTTTGGCTCCCGTCTGTCCGGCCAACTTCCAAAGGTACGGGGAAGGGGGGTGGGGGGGTCGTGGGGGTCGGCCAGGGGGGTCGCGGGTCGGCTGGGGGGGAGGGGGGTTTGCGTCGAGGGCAGGAGGGCCTGGGATCCCTCCTGCCCGTAATGTAGTGCGGGGTGGGGTTAGGGGGTCGCCGTGGCCAGGAGGGTTTGGGCTCCCTTCTGGCCCAACTACACAAAGGTACGGGGAAGGCGGGTGGGGGTGTCGTGGGGGTCGGCCAGGGGGGTCGCGGGTGGCTGGGGGACGGGCGGAGGTTCTTGGGGGGGGGGCGGTCATTGGGGGGAGGGGGTTTGCGTCGAGGGCAGGAGGGCCTGGGATCCCTCCTGCCCGTAATGTAGTGCGGGGTGGGGTTAGGGGGTCGCCGTGGCCAGGAGGGTTTGGGCTCCCTCCTGGCCCGATATTTTTGGGGAGTCGGCGGTCCTTCGGGGTGAGGGTGCGAGTGGTCCTGCCGGGGAGGGGGATGTATCGGACGTCGGGGAGTCGGCTGGGCAAGAGGGCTTGGGCTCCCTCTTGCTCCGATCGTGGATGCGGGTGCGGGTGGGAGCGCGTGCGAGCGGTCGTTCGGGGTGGGGGTGCGAGCGGTCCTGCTGGGGGGGTGAATCGGGCGTCGGGCGGGGTGGGAACTATGTTTAAAAACTTTTGTATACCGCGCTCAGGCATATAACGCGCGAGGGGTATGCGCGGTACGTAAAATCACGTATAACGCGCGCGTTATATCCGCGAAAATACGGTAATCTTGCAAAGTCTGATACAGGAAAAGCTAGAAGTGCATCAGGATTTAAGGAGCTTGGGGTGTGCAAATCTACTTAATGCAGAGATTACAGTAAAACAAAATCACTTTTCTATTTCACTGCAGCTCTATGAGGTTCTTTTGCCCTTAGCTATAATCAAATGATGGATAGGAATATGTTTATTTCATTTAAGTTAAGAGAAAACAATATTTTTTCTGAGTATCCTTTAAATAATGGTTCACAAATTAATTCAGCCTGTTTTAAGGCTGGGTTTTGTTTTTCACATTATTGCTTCTATTTTTATAATCCTTAAAAAAAATAAGGGGCAATTCTCCCAGTTGGTTCTTCCTTGTAGGCACCCTGAGACTGTACAGGGAACGCTATTCTATAGCAGTGAATGGGCTCCCAGGTTCCTTTACAGAATGGTAGCATATAGCCTTAGATTCAGGCACCTTACAGTTAAAGCAGCCATAGAGCTGACGTAACTAAGCATGTCCACTTGTGGGAGAAATGATTTTATTTTCAGTTTAGTGATCAAAATGTGTCTGTTTTGAGAATTTATATCTGCTGTCTATATTTTGCACGATGGCCCCCTTTTACTAAATCACAATAGCGTTTTTTAGCACAGGGAGCCTATGAGCATCGAAAGCAGTGCAGGGCATTCAGCGCATCTCCCTGCGCTAAAAACCGCTATTGCGATTTAGTAAAAGGGGAGGGGGTATATTTGTCTATTTTTGTATAGTTGTTCCTGAGGTGACATTGCATAAAATCATCTGCCTTGACCTCTTTGAAAACCTGCGGAATATATATGGGGTGGGGGAAGATTAGTGATAGAAAAATTGTATGAAAAATGACTATTTTCAATTTAGTGATCAAAATGTGTCAGTTTTGAGAATTTATATCAGTTATCTATATTTTGCACTATATTTGTCTATTTTTCTATAGTTGTTTCTGAGGCGACATTGCATATTTTAGTCATCTGTCTTGACCTCTTTGAAAAATGAAACAAATATTAATTAATATTTTTTCTGCATACAGTGTGCTTTGTGTTTCTTTTAATTTTGTGGTTACCATAATGAATTAATATTATATACAGTAGTGTACATGAAAAATGAATGGAAGAAATTGCATTACAATTAGTACTATTTACTATTATGATGGGGATGGGGGTCTGGGGTGTGCATTCCAGCTACCAGCACATCTTCAGAGAGGGCATTCTCTATTGCCGGAAGGACTGTGGAAGAAAGGAGAACTAGATTGAATCCAGAGATTGTGGATGATTTGTTGTTCATCCACGGGTTAAAAAATAAGGACAATTAAAAGTACAGGTTATGTTTTGTTTTTGTATAGTTAACTAAGTTGTAAAGTATGTTTCCTTTATACGTTAATAAAGATAAGTATATAAAATCATACCTGTTTGAGGCTTTTATGCATGCTGTGGTGACGGTGACTGGGCGGTGAAAGGGATGGCGGTGACGGAGACGGGGCGGTGAAGGGAATGGCGGTGACGGGGCGGTGCAGAGGATAGTCGGCTGGGGACGGGGCGGTGACGGGGACAAATTTTTTCCCCGTGTCATTCTCTAATAAGGAATTTATTATCTTTAAGCTGGGGTTAGATAAGTGCATCCGATTGTGATATAGGATAAGGCTTGTAAAGCTACTCTTGGTGATACTGTAATAGATTGCTGCTGATCAGGAATAATTATTATTATAAGGAATTGTGTAGTGTGTGTAAGAAGTAATTTTACTTAGTTATCTAGCAAGTGTATTTTATTAATTATGTACTGAGTTTCATATATGTAATCGTATATTTTGTGAACAATATTTAGATATTGCTGCGGGCTTGTGAATTAATTTTTCTATTTTCATAATAAAAGTATTTCTCATTAGCCTGAATCTTGTGTCGTGTAAATAGGCAAGAAAGCTGAACCTGGATGAGATTATGGTCTTCCCTAGAAAATCTAACAGGCACGTATATGTTTATATAACTGATTAGTAGACCGTAAATCTTTCAACAATACAATTTGGCCTCAACATTTATCAAAGAAATATGGCGATAATTTTTAATCGCCATAGGATCCCGATCTGGCTTTGGAAACAATACTATAAGTGCTTCAAAAAAAATGGAGGAAGCATGCATATTATATGAGAGATGATCATATAATTTCAATAATCAAGGCAAGAGAAAAGAAGAAAACTTACGGAAAATTCTGCCGGGAAACCATCCCACCAGGAGACTTACAGGGTTTCAATGATTTTAAAGCATCTTCTAATTCCTCCATAGTAATAGGAGCACTGAGACTAGCAACATCAACTTCCGACAAGGAAGGATGAGATAGTACAGCGAGAAAGTCTGATATCTTATCTTCACCAAGAGTATAGTCTGTAACATATAGGGATGAATAAAAATCAACAAAAAGTGAACTAATCTCTTCAGTACTCGTGACCACCAGTCCCAATGGAGATCTAATACCTGGAATTCTCTGAGCTGCCTTTCGAGATTTTAAATAGGATGCCAATATACGTCCAGCCTTATTACCACCAGCATAATATTTAGCTGACTTTTTAAATAAAAAGGCCACAGATTCTTCAGAGCAAATAGTATTATATTGATACTTCAAGCGCAATAAATCATGATAAACAAGAGGATCATTACTACAAGCATGCTGGTGTTCAAGATCCTTAATCTGAACATCCAACTCCTGTTTTAATTTCAAAGTAACCTTATGTTGTTTAGCGACATAATTCATAATGAAACCTCGAAGAACAGCTTTCATAGCATCCCATTGTATATTCACCGAAGTGGAAGCATCATCATTGAGAATAAAAAAATTCAACTAGAAAAGCTTCAACTTCCGTTACAAAGGTATCATCCAGGAGAAGGGAGGTATTAAATCACCATCGGGAATGTGTAGTAGAAGTGAAGTCTCCAGTCAGAACCACACTAACAGCTGCATGATCAGAGACTAAAATAGTATGAATCTGAGTAGAGACCACCTGAGAAATTAACTGTTTAGAAAGCACAAAATAATCTATACGGGAATAAGATGAATGAGGAGCAGAAAAACAAGTATATTCTTTTCCAGTAGGGTTCAGCAAGCGCCACAGATTAGTTAATCCAAGTTCATCCATAATAGAGCATAGGGTAGAATGAGATGTAGAAGAAGAAACTTTGCAAGAAGAGGACCGATCTAAAAGGGGGTCCAAACAAAGATTGAAATTTCCACCTACCAATAAAGGCACTGTGCTAACAAGATTAGGTAAAGAAAACACTCCCTGAAAAAATCCTGGGTCATCCCAGTTAGATGCATAAATAGACAGATCATTGAATAAAGCACCATTATGCGATAACTGAACCCACACCCATCTACCATGTACATCTAATTTATGCTGCACTACAGCAAAAGGTGCACGCTTATGTATTAAAACTGCAACACCACCATGCTTTCCTACAGCAGGTGCAAAAATGAATTGTCCCACCCAATCCGTTTGCAACTTCAGGGATACTGCATGGCTCAAATGGGTTTCCTGTAAACATACAATCATAGGTTTCAAAGATTTTAAATAATTCAGAATCTTTTTCCTCTTTATCACATTATTTAGGCCATTGACATTCAGAGAAATACAGTGACAATCAGAACTGAGCATAAAAAATGAAATTAGGAAAGAATATAGAAAATGCTAAAAAAAACATATAGTAATGCTCTGCAGTAATGCTGAAAAACAACCCAACCATGAAACAAAACATCAATAAAACTAGCAGGCAAAGGGCAACAAAAAAAGCTCCGAAGAGCATAAGGCAACCGCCTCTGTGGGGTGAATACCTGGCGAGGAGAGGGGTTAAAGAGGCTCCCATAAGGCCAATCAGAAGTGAGGAAATAAAAAACAAAAATCATGCACCAAGGGCATAATATAACAGTATCGAACTATAAGCAATAACTACTAACAATCATAACACCATCAAATAGCCAGCTAAGACCAGAAGAAGGCATATATAGTATTCAAGGAGGATTAGGGGATTGCACGTCCATATCAGAAAGACCCAGATGCTGAAGATAAGTTTGAAGATCTTCGGGTGAATCAAAGTTCTTTTTCACATTATTTAAAGTGACTCGCACCCGAGCAGGATAATACAATCCATATTGCGTATTCAACTTTTTCAATTCGGGACGGAGGGCCAAAAACTGCTTCCATTTGAAGGCTGTAGCTTTCGCAAAATCCGGTAAGATGATGATCTTAGAGTCCTTCCATTTCAGTGGAGCTTTGGCTTTAGCAGCATTAAAAATTGCCAGCACTTGAGGGTAAGGCGATGATGAAGAGGACATCCCTGCCGACACCCGATGGGCACGCTCAACTTCCATCGGTGGTGCAAAATGCAGATGTAACAATTCCTGCAGAAATTTGACACAAAACCCCACAGAATCATTCGCCTCCGCAGTCTCCGGTATGCCGAGAATGCGCAAATTATTTTGACGACTCCTATTAGCTAAATCTTCATATTCTTGTTGGAGTTTCACAATCATTTTAGTAGGTGCGTCATAGGTTTTCGACTTGATCTCAAGAGCTTCCGTTCGAGAATCCAGACTCTCAAACTTTTGGCAAAGCATAGACAATTGCTCCGATTGAGAGTTCACACCAGCCTACAAATCTTTAAGCGCTGTGTGAGTAGATTAAAGCATCTCCTTAATCTCAGCAAATTCTTCCCGCATGGCAACAGGCAAGGCTTGGTTTGTGATGTCTTTAGCAGCCACCTCCCTGTGAGGTGAAGGCGGATCTTGTTTCGATCGTTTAGTAGATTGACCAGCCGCAAATGCTGTGTCAATACGCTGCATTTTAGACATAATCCAATAAGGCCCAAGAAAGTCCAAAATAGAGAAAAGTTCTAGGAGAAATAGTGATCTGAATGATGCATGAAAAGTTGGCCCAACAGGAGCTCCTCTGAAACACGTCCTCTCACATGCTCAGCTAAACAGCGCCCCCACAAGAGGCAATTCTAACTATACTCTGTAAACTATGTGGGTACAGCACTGTATTGAGGATATACCAACATAACATTTGGGTATAATCAGAAACACAGATATTCAGAGGCAAATTATTTAAAGGGCGCCTAAAGTTAGGCATTCACAAAGTGGATGTCCAACCACTTACGCATCCACATAAATTGAATAATAAGCCCAATTAATGACTTTAACAAAGCAATAATTGGAAGTTAGGCATCCAAAGGCTGGGAATGATTCACAAAATAGGCATCCAGAATTTCATAGATGCCCATTGGAAAAAGCTGTGCCTAACGGCATAGGCGTGGTTGTGTTTTTAATATGGACGTCCATTTACAGAATCGCATGTTGCTCAGCATCCTAATGCGTCTACAATCTCGCCTAAAATGTTGGTATTGCAAAACCAGGTCTACTTTTGGGAGTGAGTTGGGCGCTAGCTAGGCACGAGTTAGGTGTGGGTTAGGCGTGCTGGAGGTGACCAGATATAGTGGTATAGGTTTTGTTTTTGGATTTTTTTTTTAGGGGGGTAAATAATACTTCAATTTGATATTAAAGTTAAAAGATATTTAATAATGCAATATTCAAGCAAAGCACATGAAAAAAATATATTGCATACTAAACCTCATTCCCAAAAGGTTTTGTTTTTTGGGAAGTAAAGAGTACTTCAGTTTGATATTAAGGTTAAAAGTTATTTAATAATGCATTACTCAAGCAAAGCACATGAACAAATGCACTGCATACTAAACCTCATTCCCAAAATTTAAGAAAAGAAGAAAATAAACCCTACTCACAATAGCTGGGGTTCAGAGAAGTAAACATGTCCGATGCATCATCAATATGCACCTAGATGGCACAATGTCACTAAAAATAATAGGAACCCCTGCCTAAATGGAAGCTCCTGTGGCTCAGTGGTCAAGGCACTTTTTCCTTAGGTCATGGGATCAAATCCACTCCCCCCCCCCAAGAACCCTAACAGCTTATTTTTGGTTTCATAAGAGAGTATGGGTTGTAGACTTTGACATTTACATTTGCATGCTGTCATTTCCAGGGTCCAGAAGTAAACTTATTTTTACCCTGAGATGGCTATGATCTCCTAAGGTGTCATCTCATGGCTGGAATACCTCCCTAAAAGGAAGCTCCTGTAGCTCAATGGTAAAAGGCACTTCTTCCATCTTCCACAGGTCCATCTTCCATTCTTCTTCAGGTCAGGACAATTATTAGCAAAAGATGACAATATCGGAATATACTCGTTTAAGCAAAACTTAAAAGCATTCCAATGACAATCTCAGAACGAAAGGTTGGGGGGGGGGGATGAGAAACACAAAGAGGCTGATGAGTGATCAGAAGGTGACAAAGCACTATTAGGTTGATATTCAAAGCAATTTACTGGCCAATTAAACCACTTGTTTGGAGCTATCAGGTCATTTTCAGCAGCACTTAAACAATTAGGGACATAAATGGCGCCTTAAGCATTATGATTTTTTATTGCCAGCCGCGGCGGTATTAGCTCAGACACTCATAGGAATTCTATGAGCATCAGAGCTTTTACCACCATGGCTGGTTAAGTGCTGAATATTGCACTTAACCTGCTACTCTTTAGCTGTCTCCTCATCCTAACTTTGTGCCTCTTTTCTTTCCTTATCATTTTGACCTGTCCTAGCAGATTTATGATATTCCTTTCTGATTAGTTAGGCTTATAATTTAATTGTAAACTGCCTTTTTATTTCAAGAAAGGCGGTATAAAGTTTTAATAAACCACAAATCAGAAATTCAGTGCTGAAGCCTGGACATGCCACAGCATTAAATATCCAGGCATATTGCCGGCAGTGGTCTGCAAAATGCTGAGTACCACTGACTGACTATCAGGCCCTATTATTTTATGGTTTATAATTTGATAAGAAGCCAAGAGCTCTATTAAGATCTCTCTCATTGATGTCTAAATACTGTATAATCTTAATTTCAGATGTCTTGCATTCTTGAATGGTTTTAAACTTTTCTCTTCATATTCTGACCATAATGTCTGATCCTGAAAAGTTCTCTCCCACAGAAGCATCACCTTGTTTTCCTTTGTGATGCTTGATTTGGTGCCTCTAGCATTTGGCCCATTTCCCCAGTAGAGCACCTGTACTCACATTTTCTACATTGAATACTATTTGAGGAAGAGCATGAGTAATATCCTTCTATGCTGAATGTTTTCCCCATGTATAGCCATAAGAATAGCCCTACTGGGCTAGACCAATGGCCCATCTAGCCCAGTATCCTGTTTCCACAGTGGCCAATCCAGGTCACATGCACCTGGCAAAACCCCAAATACTAGCAACATTCCATTCCAGAGATATGTGCTGGCACAATTTGTGACTTGGTATATTGCAGGGACTTGTGCACTTGTGCCGCTCTTTTTTGTGGGGGATTCTGTTGGGATCATTTTACTTCAGATTTGGGGGATGTTGAAAGGTCAGAATCAGTAGCACTGGGAATAAGTCTTTAAGTAATTCATCTTTCTGGAGTGCTGGTTGTAGGTCTTTTGTGATTTTTTTCTCAGATTTTCTAGCTATGATTTGTATATCTCTAGAACTGGGATTCTCTCTGAGGTTTTTATTTCTGTGTACAGTACACTGCAATAGGTTTCCCCTGAGTTTTTTTAAAGAACATAAGAACATAAGAATTGCTGCTGCTGGGTCAGACCAGTGGTCCATCGTGCCCAACAGTCCGCTCCCGCAACGGCCCCTAGGTCAAAGACCAGTACCCTAACTGAGACCAGCCCTACCTGCGTACGTTCTGGTTCCACAGGAACTTTTCTAACTTTGTCTTGAATCCCTGGAGGGTGTTTTCCCCTAAAACAGCCTCCGGAAGAGCATTCCAGTTTTCCACCACTCTCTGGGTGGAGCTGGCAGTCTTCTTGGAGATTATTGTGGGCTTGTAGCCTTTTTTGAAGGATTCAGTTAGGATCTCTCCATTTGAACACCCATCTGCTATCGATTCCCTCACTATGTTACATTAATACGTCTCGTTCAACCATCTTTTCGGTAACCGTCCCACAACTCTGGAATTCTATACCGGTCTATTTACAAGAAGAAACATCACTAGATCGCTTCAAGTCAAAATTAAAAAATTTCCTATTTAAAGATGCCTTTGATTTGTAAATAATAATAATAATAATTTATTTCTTATATACTGCTATACCGTGAAGTTCAATAAGGATACATTTAGTCAGTACATGAGATGCAAGGTAAGAGAGACTTGCGGTCAGTGCTTGAGATACAAGGTGCAGAAACATACAGTCAGTGTAAATCTTTATCTTCAGACCTTCTAACAGATGGGATCCCTCTAACTCCGGTGTTAACCCTATATGTCCCTCTGTCCTATTTACTGATGTAGTTCTCCCCTCCTTTCCCAATATATGTTAAAGTACGTCTGTCGGTATTATTTTATTATGTATAGCCTGATTTTATAGCCTATGTACTCTGTTTAGAAATTTGATAAGCGTATTAACAAATTTTAAATAAACTTGGAAACTTGAAAATAAACTTGAGTCAGAGCATATACAATAGTATTGTGTGGTAAAGGGTAGAAGAAGAATTGTGGAAATATTACAAAATTAATCATCTCAGTCCTAACCCACAACTACCTCCGCTTCAATCATGACATTCATCTACACATCATGGCACTATTATAGGCACAAGGACTGAACCATAATATATTAACCTTTTTATGGTAGAACTGGAAGAAAACACTTAAACTAAACTCTTTAAAGACTTCAAGTACATCAAAGACATTGTTATGATTTGGGCTGAGGGAGAAGAGACTCAAAAACTTTTACATTTCTTTTAATGCATCCCACCCTTCAATCAAACTCAAAATTTGACTATACCAGCCACCAGTTTCTGTCAACTATTGCTACATACAAACAGCTAAATACAGAAAACTGACTGACAGATATCTTCACAATTCCAGCATTCACCCTTCACATTTTAAAAAATTCATTATATACAGCCAAGCAGCATGATAACATCGTATATGCTCTGACCCAAGATACAGAGGTAAACAATTCAAAATCCTGACTGAATCCTTCAAACAGAAAGGCTACAACCCCAAAATGATCTCCAGGAAGATTGCCTCTTCACTTAAAATACCCAGAGAAAACTTACTGTAGCAGAAAGAAAAGAAAACCTCAAACAGGAACCCCCTTGTACTAACATACAATCCAGATCTGGAAAAACTGTGGAAAAAAAATCATAAAAGACCTGCAGACACTACTCCAAAAAGGATGAATTACTGAGGAGAAAGTGCTGTGTTGGGAGATGCGCTAGATGCTAAAAATAAGAATCAGCTTTCAAGGGCATAGCTTGGCGAGTATGTTACACGGATGCTGTTTGCGAGCGCTTTTCAACTTTTTTCAATGCAGAATATCGGCCTCATTGCTGAAGTTTCCTTAATCGGAAGATTCATATCATCCACCTTAATCCATACAGATATCATTTTCTAAGTCAGAGCCATCGACTGCCTCTCTTTCAACTGGCAAATAGCCTAAACACGATCCAGGCATGCCAGAAAAATATGGCGGCGACAACTGTAGACTCTCAAATATACTTCTTAATCTCTGAAATTAACATTTAAAACTATCATGCAAGAACAAGTTGAAGAATCAGAATTGATTCGCATTGAAATCGAGACTCTAAATGCACAATTCACTGATGCTAGGCACCATCTTGATGCACTCGAAGAACAAACTAGAGAATACGCTACTAAATATGCCATTCTTGAACAACATGAGAAAGAGATTCTTTATTTAAAAAGGGAATTGGAAGATCTTTCCAACAGAAGTCGCCAGAATATCAAAATTCTAGGCCTTCCTGAAGGATCAGAAGGTTCTGATACCATATCTTTTCTGACTATGCTGATTCTCTCATTGCTTGGTCTGAAACTTGATACTCCTCTAAACACAGAGCGTGCACATTGGATGCCCTCTCGAATCTCTGCAAATCATAAATCTCTTAGACCTGTGATCACTAAAATCTTACATTTTCAACATGCTTTGAAAATTCTAACCACAACTCAAACCCACCAATTGTTTTACCAAGGAAATAAACTTTTATTTGTTCCAGATCTTGCAAAATCCACCTCTGCTCATAGAAAACAATCTCTTCAACTATGCCCAGATTTTAAAAACACTGGTGCCAAATTTGGCCTCATGTATCCTGTGCTGATGAAGATCACATACAACAACTGCACCACTATCTGTACTGATCCTGTTGAACTTCAGAAATATATTGACTCCATCAAAATGCACGCTTATAATAAACACATAAATCTCATGGATGATTACTGCGTGCATATTCATTCATGCAATGGAAACTTCATTCCTCTTCCTGGATGCCGTTTGTCAATGGCCCTCATACCTCAGATCTCTGACTGCAACTTTAAGCTCACCTTTTAGATTTTCATTTGACCACCAGTGATGTGCTTTCCTAGTTTATTTGCTATCTCAAGAATATCTGGTTTTCTAATGTTTCTTTCAGGTCCCTTTACTTGGATATTATATTTTACAAGAGATCTATCTATCATCAGTTAGCTGTGCTAAAACCTCTATCAAAGGATTTTTGAACCATTTCTTTTCACCTGCAGTACATTAAAAAATGGTGTATCCACATTAAATTTTCATTAACAATTTCCATAATCTCACAAGCAACATACTGAAGGTGGATGGTGTCTAGTCCATGTTAAAATTAAATCACAAGATCTTTTATTGCTTAATGTTTATTCTCCTGTTAGTGATTCTCCAGATTTCTTTAGATCACTGTAAACTTTATTATTGAATTATCCAAATAATCCACTTCTTATAGGATTTGATTTTAATGAACCATTAGATTTAATTATGGACATGACTTCATCTTGCAGGCCTGCTAAAACAAAGACTCTGGGAGAAATCATAAATTGTTTGATAGAAATTTTCTAAGGATGAAACAGCAATACAATATAGAGAATTAAGTACAGCACAAGTCATCCATTTTTATATTCATCAACCTCCCTCCCCCCCCCCCCCCACTACATGAAAAATCCTCTTCGAAGAGGTACCCGTGAACTAATAGCCAAAAAGTACAATTACAACACAAAGATACAATAGATTATCGGTCTTCCCCCAGCACTAATCTCCCCTCACATCACCCAATCAGCAAGGGAAATACAAAATCAGAAACATCAGCTAACTCAACAGCACTCCCCTTAAAAAGAATACATAATATCCACACACAGAGAAAGGATTCTAGTAACTCAAACAGCAACCCCCCCACACCCATCCTCTCCCTCCCATAACCCTATACCCCCCAAAAAAAACTAGTATCCCTCACTCCACTCCGGTGTCTGGGAATTTGTTCCTTATTCCTCAGGACATCACATATAAAACAACCCCCGGAACCAGCACCCCTCCCCCGATGGAACACAGCGTAGCAGCCTCTTTAACAAAGACCTAAAGCCAAGCTGCGAGCTTTGGGAGACAAAAAATCAAGGTAAAGACCTCAAATCAACTGGAACTTTTTCCAATGACAAAAAGTGGAGTAGACCACAGAAACAATTTGTGGTATTCCTCCATTCCCAATATGTGGGAGAGCTAGGAGAAATCCAATGTTGCATTGTACAATGGCAGCCAAGTAGAAGAGCCTTGCGGATGAACAATTTTTTTCCACTGCACAGATGGGCCAAGTAGTTTGCCCTATCTAACATAAATAACTGAGACTGTATCTCAAGGGGCTGATGCAGCAGGGCAAATAGGAAGTTTGCCAGCTTAAACCAAAAACTCCCAAAAGAATGGTAGAAGTTATTATGGCCTTCCTTACATTTAACACATTGTGCTGTGTCGATATGACCTCTATACAGAAGAGATTGGGTAAAATAAGCTCTGTGTATCACTCTATAGTGACATTCCTATAGCCTCTGAAATCAAATAAAGGATCCCTTTTAGATTATTACAAACATCTCAAGAGTCTAGGCCCACCCCAAAATCTAACTCCCATTGAGCTTGCAAGTCCCCATAGTCCTTGGGAGGCAGCAACTCTCAAAGCAATCTATGTGCTGCTGAAATTGTAACACCCTCTCCCTGAAAAGCCTGAAAGAGGTAGTAAGTCACCTCCTGAGTCCCGAACCCAAACTACTCTGACCCAGAGAGCTATCATAATGCTTAAGTTGACAGCAAACAAATCTATCTCCCCATCACAGGACAGTGCGCTCCTGAATCACAGTAAGGGGTAGCCAGACATGCGCAGGATCCAAAAAAATCTTCCAAAATAGTATAGCCACATTTAGCCCATCCATGGAACACCTGGTTATCACGACCCATTGGGAACTCCTTATTCCCCAGAATAGGAAGCTGACCATCAAAGAAGATCCGCAGCTGGGCTGGATAAAACAATGCATAAGAGATTTTCCGAGTGTGAAGCTCTGAACACAATGGCATGAATGCCTCCTGCTGAGCAGCCACCAGAGCTGAAAAATCCTGAAAGCAGAGAAGTTTAATATTTTGATATTCCAACACTCGGCCTCGACAAAGTGCCTACAAAATCACCTGTTTATGCAAGAAGTTAAGTACTCAGACAATCACAACTCGGGGCCTAGCAGAGACATCCTTATGAGGCCCCAGTCTATGTGCACATTCAAGTTTCACCAGTCCTAGTTGGTCAAACAAAGCCTCCAAGGTCACCAAAAGCTCAGAGTCTTTAACAGACTCAGGGATACCAATCAGATGCAAGTTGTTTTGACGAGCCGTTTTCCAGGTTGTCCAACTTCTGTTCAAGTGAGGTGACCCATTGCTGCTGGAGTTTTGTTTATCTAAGGCCTCTTCCACTGCTGTATGAACTTTGGACATGATTTCGGCAATCCATGCTGAGCTGGTAGAAGGACTTGGATGAGACATGTGCTCCGCCATCTTTGTCTCACTGCCTCATGGCCTCTCCTTGTCCTTCCTTGCCAATTTGGCTGCCATCAAGAAGAGACCACCATCTGAAACTCAGGTAGAGTAGGTCGGGAGGCAGTCTAACACTGCGGAGATACCCTGCACTGGCCTGATAATTGCAAAAACAGGCTGTAGAGAAGGGGTAATGGAGGAGACAAGCAGATTAACCTCCACTCCTGCTCATGGCATCATGTGACTCCCTCAGAAATACAAAATTTAATCTGCAACTTTAATTTAATAGATCCCTGGAGAATGCTTAATCCTAAAGGAAGGGACTACTCACACTTCCACTCCATCCTTTTTATCTTTGTGAATAATAAAAAAAAACAAACAAACAAACCCCAGAATCTCCATACAAAAATTAAAAGCCTCCAAAGTAAATAGTAGAATGAAGCATCCTGATTTTTATCTTTATCATTTAGCTTCACTAGCAAAATACGGAGCATATTGGATTTGATCAGGCTGCTCTTTTCCAGAATTGGAATTGGAAAAACAACTTTGTTCACCCATACCTCTATCCAACCTTGCTACAATGCAAGTACCCAAACATCTTAAACATTTAACCTTATTATCTGCTACACAAACTGCCTTGCATACTACTGCTATTTATCACTTATATAAAAGTACACAGTGCTGTACATTTCAACATTTATAGACTGTCCCTACTTGGAAAAGTTTCCAATCTAACTTGGACAGACAGACATGTCATATAGGATTGGGGATACAGAACCTAAGGTGAAATGAGTTAGGAGTTAAAAGGATAATCTCATAATCTGGATAAGGTTGCCACCCTGGCCATATATTCACAGAGAGACATGTCTATTTAGAATAATACCACACTTAAACAAAAAAAATAAATTCCTCTTTGGAAAAAATGGCAATCAAATAACATATGGGCCATAAATCAACTTTATTCCAATGATCATCTGAAACCCTTCTCAAAATTTATTGAAGAATATCCTTCACTGAAACATAAAAAATCTCAATGGTTGATATTAACTTCACTTACTTCGTCTTTATCACTAAATCACTCAATTCCGGATGATGTCACATATATTAAGAAATGGTGTGACTTAGCTCTTATACAAGGCAAAATTGTTACCAGTTTTTATAAACTCGTAAGAGACCACCTTTATGTATTTACTGATGTAATATGTTCAAAATGGTCCAATCTACTCACTACTTCCTTAAATGATCTGGAATGGAACACCTTTTGGTCTAAAGTTAGTAGACCGCTATTCTTTGTTGGACTATCTCAATCTTTATACTTCATTATATGGAAATCCACCTGGACGCCACAAAGAATGATGATGCTAATTCATGGATAATGATAAATGCTGGCATTGCAACTCATCATCTGGCAATCTAATACATATGCTATATGACTTTCCTAAGATAATGTCTTTTTGGAAGAAAATCTGGTCCACTATCAAAATCATCACTGGATATTCTACTAATATTAACTTTGATATAATAATTCTTCACTCACTGCATCCATGCTTGAACATTTCATCTGCAAACTGAAACTAATTGACACAATGCTTTCATTAGGCATTCAACACATCTTAAAATACTGGAAATCTGCTAAATTCTTGGACTATGCTTCATGTATAAGTGCTTTGAGTTATATGCAGCAGAAAAACATAATCCTTTTTCTTTATCAATTCAAAAAGCACTGTGCCATGGCTGCTTATGTTGCATTGTGGAAGCGGTTCCGATCACTCTATGCGGGGAATTCCACAGACCGGGTTGGAAGGGGGGGTTTAGGGGGGTATAAAGGAAATATGTAAATTGAGGATGAATCTTGTATTCTTGCTCACCACCTGTATAGATTTGTATCATGCCTTATTTGTTTCTGTTTTTTTGCTATATTGATGATACTTTTCCACACTCCTTTTATCCTTTTATGCGCTTGGATATGTTTTCTCAGTTGATATAAATAAAGATTAAAAAGGCACTATGATCTTCCATTGACATATATTTGCAAATTACTCAGTTAAAACCCTAATATACCTATTCTTAATGTTTACTGAAACTATTTACATTCATATGACCTGAAGAGAATTCTTAAGCTTTATCTATTGAGATATTCTTGATTGATATGTAGCAATGTTTTATGACCTTGCATTGTTTAAAATTTCAATAAAGAAATTGAACTAAAAAAAAAAAAAGGATCAGCTCTCAAACATCATACTCCATATGTCTTGGCTTAGGAGTAAGGTTCATTCTTGTCATGGTATGTACAAACCTAATCTATTTGGAGAAGCTCCTTAGAGAAACCAAAGTGACACCCTTTGTGGGACAGACTTTTCAGGACCAGAGCACTACATAAATAGCCATATGGTTAAAATACTAAGAAAATCCAACAGAAGAGCAGAGAGGACCTGGTCTTCAAGTCAAATCAATCTTCAATAGCAACCATACAAGAGAACACATACCACAGCCCGACATGGACCATGTTTTGTTTGTTTGTTTATTTATCCCCGGCCTTATCCAGGGCGAGTTACACATTCACATACAAAATAAGGCATTACATTTAACGTATAAATCACATCGACATGAACACACTATAAAACAGATTACACACTTACATACCAAATAGAAAATAACATGTAACATCCAAGTCGCTTCAACGACGAACATCATCCACTTAACAACTTATACATTTGTTTTCAGTCTTTAAGCCATGTTGACTTTATTTTGCATCCCATTGTATAAGTTGTTAAGTAGATGATTTACTGGACTCCTGAAGCAGGATCTTCAGCTGAAACACAGTTCGTGTTGGGTTCTGGTGTGTGTTCACTTGCATGGTTGCTATTGAAGAGTGATTTGACTTGAAGACCAAGTCCTCTCTGCTCTTTTGATGGATTTGTTTGTTCTAGTGCAAAGCTTGAAATTTCTCTTTTGCATGGACTTAAAATACTATGAAGAAATTTTAAAACAATCTATGATCTTAACACCATTGAAGTTAAGAAATAAAATGAGACAGGACTTAACAGAGCTAGCGACACAGTAACATGGAAGTTGATAATCAAAGAGTTTTAACTGGTGGAGCAATCCACCAAAATTTGTCATCTTTAACTGGTTAATGTTGCTGAGTATCACTATAGACTGCTAAAGTGAAAGCTGACTATTTTGTGGGCAGTTCAGGGATGGCATTGGCAAGTATGTGGTTACGTGCTAATATTCAGTACTTAACTGCCTAACTGTAAGTGGGCAAATTGGACCACATAAAACAAAGTCTGTTTTTTATGAAGAGATGCTCAGCTGGTTACATTCAGAATATCGCATTTAACCGTGCAAGAGATAGCCGGACATCAGTGGCCTAGTGAGGAGATCCCGGGACATCAGTGGCCTAGTTGGAGCACGGGGTGGTGGTGCCCAGCATCACCACATGCCTCTGCCACTCTTCCCCACCACTTGGGTGCCCCCCCCAACTGTTCTCTGCTGCTTGGGCACCCCCTGCCCCCGCATACCTCTTGAAATGCTCGCCGACATGAGCAGCATCTTCCACCAGCTGCTCGCGCTGGTGTTGGCTCCCTTCTGACATCACGTCCTGGTTCCAAGACCAAGAAGTGACTTCAGAAGGGAGACGATGCCGGCGCGAGTAGCAAGTGGAAGATGATCTTTGCATCAGCAAATATTTAAAGAGGTACAAAGGGGGGGGGCAGAGAGGAGGAGAGGCACCAGCAACCCCACAAAGAAGGCGCCCAGGGTGGTCCACCCCCTCTCCCTTACTATGCCACACCGGCAGTGTTCCCTCTAAGCGGGCGGGTGTTGTGAGCAAACTTTTTTCACTGTGAGCTAAAAATATCGGGCGCCAGCAAGTTATGAGCCAAATAAATATGTTGCTTTCTACCACAGAACTTCCTTACGTTTGTATGGAATCTATCCCCTTTCAACTTTAGAGAGTGCCCTCTCGTTCTCCCTGCCTTAGCTACTAAGTCTATTCCCTTCAGTACCTTGAATGTTTCTATCATGTCCCCTCTCAATCTCCTCTGCTCAAGGGAGAAGAGGCCCAGTTTCTCTAATCTTTCGCTGTACGGCAACTCCTCCAGCCCCTTAACCATTTTAGTTGCTCTTCTCTGGATCCTTTCGAGTAGTACCGTGTCCTTCTTAAAGTACCAGTGCTGGACGCAGTACTCCAGGTGAGGGCGTACCATGGCCCGGTACAGCAGCATGATAACCTTCTCTGTCTCTTCAGTCCAGCATCTGCCCCTTCCATTCACTGTCTGTCTTTCCCTGCCATCTCTCCTCCTGCCCCCCCCCCCCCCCCAATTTGGTCTAGCATCCATCATCTTCCTTCTGTTCCCCTCATGGTCTGGCATCTCTATCCTTCCCTCCCCCCTGTGGTTTTTAGCATATCTCTCTTCTCATTTCCTCCACTCAGATCTGATCATTCTCTGCTCTCTCTTCCCTTTTCTTCTCTGGTCTTCCTTCTCTATTTTCTGCCTCTATCTAAATTAAATTCTTTCTTACTATTTAGTCCCGTTTCCCTCTTTTCACTGTGTCTACACACAGCTTGTCACCCCTTTCCCTCACCCCTCCATTATCTTACTATTTTCTTCCCCCTTTATTTATCTCCTCCTTCCATCCAGTATGTGTTCTTTCCCCACTTCCATTCAGCATCTGCTCTCCCTTCTCAACTGACATCCATCTGCCTTCTGCTCTCTCTCCCTTCTTCTCACTTCCATCATCTGTCCCCTTCTCTCTCTCTCTCCCCCCCCCCCAACTTCCATCATCTGCCCCCCTTCCCCTCACCTTTGTGGGTCACTTTCTTTCCCCTGAGGGTGGCTCATGTCACAGGGGAAGCTTTGGCCGAGCAGAACCGCTTGATTGACAGTGGAACTTACTTGATTGATGTCGATGCTGGGGCCCGTTGCCGTTTGAAGGAAAAAAAAAAAGGTGGAAAAAAGGAACCTGTAAAGGCGAGAGGAAGGGAAACCTCCAGGACAGCTGCTTTTTGCCCTCCTTCAGCGGCCCAAGAGTTCAGACCAGCAGCGGCAGCTCTGTATGCTTTTAACTTCGGCACAGAGCTGCCCCTAATCAATAGTTTAGCGCGGTTTCATGAGGCAGCCTCGGGGCCTTTGATAGCCGGCCCGCTTCGATGATGCGATGTGGGCCGGCCTAGCAAAGGCCCCGAGGCTGCCTTATGAAACCGCGCTAAACTATTGATTAGGGGCAGCTCTGTGCCGAAGTTAAAAGCATACACAGCTGCCGCTGCTGGTCTGGAGGTGCGGAGACAAGGCAGGAGGCAAACGCGGTGGAAGGCAGGAGTCCCGGCGAAGGCAGGAGTCCCGGCACAGCGACTGCAACAGGAAGTTGCAAGTCAGCTGACGCCGGCCTTTCGTTGCGGCGGGGACCGAATCCTTCGCGGACCGGCAAGATTTTGTTTGCGGACTGGCGGTTGAAGAACTGTGCTCTACACTGTGTGCGCTGTGACGAGAAACTTGTGCGCTGCGAGGTAATATTTTGTGCGTCAGCGCACCCCAGCGCAGCTTAGCGGGAACACTGCAACCGGTCATGTAAACCTCGATATACAATGTCAGTGCTGCTGTCAGTCGCTGAATATCTACCCCATGCTAACATTATAAATTATGGTAGATAACACCTCTATAGTTCATCCAATGTGCCCAACAAGGCAACCTGAGTTTTACTTGCACATCTGTGCAGGCTACAGCCCCCTATGCCCTGAGCTCTGGGTTTCCTTTTATATTATAAAATGACAGTGCTTTGTCACCTTCTGGTCACCTATCTACCGCTACCTGTTTCTTACCCCTCCCACACCTTTCCTTTTGAGACTGTCATTGGCATGTTTTTAGATTCTTCTTATATTCTGATAATGTCATCTTTTGCTCATTTTGTCCTGACCTGAGAAAGAAGATTCTGGCCTTTGAAAGTTAATCAAAAATATATTAAGTTAGTCCAATAAAAAAGGCATCATCTTGTTTTTATGTCTCGTTTTACTTATTTATTACCTTTCAAGTAGACTAACTCTGCAAGCAGACTAGGTACATATTAGAATCCATATTAACTTTTTAGGAAGCCTTATCTTACAGATTCTGCTTCCAGAATAATGTAGCTCTTTTTCTCATCGCTTATATTTATAATGAAAACAAATGCAATCTAGATTTACTAATTATTCTCTGCACCCAGAGAAGTGCTTTTTACCAACTGAAAGCATTGATTTGAACTCTTTTGCTCCTGTGATTGCTGCAAGCACAGCACACACAGATCTCTCCTCGTCTCATACACCCACTGCATGGAAAATCTTGGTGACAGGTATTTCTGTGCCTCTTTTGATGTAATTTCACAGCGTGGCAGCACAAAGGATTCATTGAATTCCAATTTTAATTACCCTAGATCAATTTATAGTGCATGCAACAGCACAAAGAGTGCAGCGCATTGACGAGTATCAACAGAGCAAAACGCTGGATTCTGTGGTGCAAGCTTCACGACTCATTCCATCCTTAATCACATTAGCCCAGTTTCTCATCTGCAAGAATGAATTAAAAAGATCTGTGTGCCAAGCATTGCTTTAGAGAGAGGTGTTAGCATCTAAGGATGGCTTGGTCCACCTGTCTGACTAGTTGTCTCTAGAAGCCACCTCGTGCAGGTGACCCTGAAGACATCAAGTCTGTCATGATTTCACCATCAAATGCAAGAATGTATATTCATATAGAAATTTGAAGCACAACTCTATAGATATCATGAAACAAGCATCTTTGGGTTGGCCTGTGTAGATTGTCAACTTTAGATGCTGTGGCCTGTGATACTCTAGCTCTGGTCATCACTCTGTATTGCCTTTGCCCCCCGCCCCGCCCCCCTCCCATATTAATTAATTTATTATTAGGATTTATTTACCATATTTTTGAAGGAATTCACTCAAGGTGCTGTACAGCACGAATAAGTCAAACATAGGCAGTGATTACAGCAGTATAAATATTCAAATAACAATACAAGGTTATGGTATAGTATGCGACATTGCAATGTTAACACAATACATAACAAAACATACAGTATGAATAAGCATAGGATTTAAGCAAAGGTGGGACATATAGATAGATAAGATGATAACCGTCAAAAGCATGCTGGACTTTAGCATGCCAACAATCCTGCGGTGACATTTGCACGCAGGATATATGTGCACCGCTGCTTTTAAGCCTTTCCGTTAGCGCTGGGAGGAGGGGTATGGGGGAACCCCCCACTACATTTACAAGTCCTTGTGCTCCTGTTGGGAGGGGGAACCCCCCAAGTACACTGAAAACTCCGGTTTTCCTTTCCATTTTTGCTATTCCGGAGTTTTCTGTGTAATGGGGGTCCCCCCCCCCCACATCCTCCAACGGGAGTGCGAGGACTTGTAAATATAGTAGGGGGTTCCCCCCCACACCCCGTCACAGTGCTAACGGAAAGGCTTAAAAGCAGTGGAAGCAGCGTTGCGCATATGTCCTGCATGCAAATGTCACAGCAGGATTATTGGCGCACCAAAGTCTGGCGCGCTTTTGATGGGTCACCGATAAGACAGAGTGATATGATTTTTAAAAAGGGGACTAATCTAAAGAAGTTGTATGTGAAGTCAGAAAGGTGCTCAAATATTATCTCAGCTAGAGTAGGAGTAGATAAGCAAGTTCTGCTATAGTACATGCAGCTGGTGTTACGTCTTATGTGTGTATGTGACTGGCAAGTTAGTTACTTCTTCCATTAAAGCACTGGTTCCCAACCCTGTCTTGGGGGACCTCCAGCCAGTCGGGTTTTCAAGCTATCCCTAATGAATATGCATGAGAGAGATCTGTCACTTCTATTATATGCAAATCTCTCTTATGCATATTCATTAGGGATATCTTTTTTTTATTAAATTTAACATAAACAAGTATATAACAAGTATAAACTACTTGTTATAGAAATACAGAGTCATGTTCCAACAAAATTAACATCATAGAACATTATAAGATTTAAAAGTAAAAATTATTATGAAACTAACTCTTCCTTAGACCTCAATTAGAAGGAAGAAGGACATAAACAGATTACAGGGAGTAACATTGCAGTAGAATACAAAGAAAAGACTTAAACGCTACAACCCAACATTATTCTTGAGCTACATTCCCACCACTAGATAAACCCTTGAGAAGTAAAAAGGATCGTAGATGTTCTGGTGTGAAGAACACATATTTTAACCCCATAAACTTAATAACACATTTGCATGGATAGGCTAACAAAAATGTAGCACCTAGCTTCGTTGTCTCTTCTCTCATTCCCAAAAACAATTTTCGCCTTTCCTGAGTTACTCTAGTTACATCATGATACAACCATAGACGTTGACCACAGAAGAGTGTTCCAGACTTTTTAAAGAATAACCTCATAACTGAATCTTGAAAACTCGACTGGCTGGGGGTCCTCCAGGACAGGGTTGGGAACCACTGCATTAAGGGCTTGAGAGAAGAGCCAAGCTGTCTCCTAAAGTAGAGGCAGTCTTGTGTTAAACCAGTGATTCCCAAACTTGTCTTGGCGGAACCCCAGCCAGTCACGTTTTCAGGATATTCACAATAAATATGCATGAGATAGATTTATATACCATGAAAACAATGCATGCAAAAAATTGCCATCAATTGCATGAAACTTGACCAGCTGGAGGTCCCCCCAGGACAGGTTTGGGAATCACTGTGTTAATTGAAGCTGTTAGCTGTACAACTTGACTACTTGCTGGAGATTATGCTTATTCCAAGGAAATATCACTTAGTGCAGGTCATATAGGCAACTCTGCCACTGATAGAGGAATCATGCTAGGATAGGAGTGGTGAAACTCAGTCCAAGTGCCACAACCTAGTTGGGTATTCAATATTTCTCCAAAGAATATGCCCGAGTTCTGTTTGCATACAGTGGAGGCTGGCGCATACAAATAGATCTCATGCATATTCATTTGGAAGATCCAGAAAACCTGACTGGTTTGCGGCCCTTGAGGAGCAAGGCTGCCCTCCACTGTGCTAGAACAGGGGTAGGCAGTTCTGATCCTCGAGAGCCGGAGCCAGATCAGGTTTTCAGGATCTCCACTATGAATATGTATGAGATGGATTTGCATGCACTGCCTCCTTGAGATGCAAATCTATCTTGTGCATATTTATTGTGGATATCCTGAAAACCTGACCTGGCTCTGGCTCTCGAGGACCGGAATTACCTACCCCTGTGCTAGAACATCATATAATCCTGCCTTCCTCTGGCTCACCATTAGGGGGCTGCCATAGACAGCTTAAATAGTTCCAACATGTTAAGCTTTGAGTCTTCTTACAATTGCAGCATTACCTGAGGCACATGCTCCATGGTACGCTGCTACATTACCATGGATCACAAAATGAGAAGGCAGCTCTCCTGTGTTCCATCTTCATGTTGTCCAAATGCTTTGCTCCATGCAGATCTAGTCATTTTCCTGCTATAGGCAAATCTGCAATGACTTTCTATCTGGGAATGGTTTTTATTTAGAGTCTCTAGAGAAGAAAAATATATATATTTTTTTCTTTTTCTTTAACACTTCCTCTCTCCCTGAACTGATCAATACTGAAGGAAAGGATAGATTTTTCCCAAAAATATAGATGTAGCCTGAGCATGGTGTATTGTCATGTCATAAATTAGCATCATAAAAACAAACAAACAAAAATATCATCCCCTGTTCTCAGAGACCTATGTTATTGTGCGACGGCCAAAACTCCCCTCCAGAGGCAGTTTCCCCCTGCGACACACTCAATAAACCTTCCAGACAGTGCAGTTTAGAAGCACTACAGAAGATAAATGAATTGTCAGTGGGCTTCAAACTGGAATTTATTTCTTGGTGGAAATCTGGGACAAATAGGGCAGGGCAGAGGATAAGCCCAGGAGCGAGATGCGAGACAGCCAATCTCAGTGATCAAATCTCAGTCCATTTTTAGAGAATGACACAGGGACAAATTTGTCCCCATTCCTGCGGGATCTCAATATCCCCATCCTGTCCCTGCCCTGCAAGCTCTGCCTTAACCGCACAAACCTCAAACGCTTATGATTTTAAAGTGCTTGAGGCTTGTGCAGATGAGGACAGAGCTTGCAGGAATGGGGCAGGGATAGGGACACAGCTCGTAGGAATGGGGAGAGAGAGATCCCACAGGAATGGGGAAAATTTGTCCCCGTGTCATTCTCTATGAACCACTGTAATCACTGCAGCTTCTTCTGGATCTATGCATTAATGAATATTCAAAGACTGCAGCACCATACAGTGGGAAGAACTGCACTCTACAGAGAATTGTTAATGAGATCAGCTCTCAAAACCAGGGTTCATCAGAACTCACTGCAGTGTATCCAGTGGAAGAGACCATTCACTACCAGCAGCTGAGCTGAAGAGAATAGCAATCATGAGTGTATTTAAAGAGCCCAACCAGAGTTCTACAGTAGCACCTGAGCGATGGAACCTGGTGCTCTATGACAGCAGAAAATTGTTTAACACAGTGTGCATTCACATTTGTGTAAAGCAGTCCCTGTGGCTTAGACCCTGAGAACTGGTACAGAGTTATGTATCTTGTAGAAGCCCATTAGAGCAGGAGTGTGAACACAGCCTCCCGAGCTCCTTCATTCCACTCACAGCCATGGTCTCTGTCGCAGATTTCTAGCTCATTTGCTGAGATGGAACATTAACGTGGATGAGTAATGGAATGGCTAGAGCACTAGACTGAGAATCAGAAAAGCCAGGGTTCAAATCCCACTTCTCCTAACATTCCTTCAGGCCAATGCTGTATAGTACGCCATAAATTAGGCACCTAACTTGGGGCACTAAAATGGGGGTTAAGTGCCCTCACAAGAGTAAATGGCAGATGGATGCCTAATTGCACAGGTGCCATTCTATGAGGTATCATCTAAGTGTTTTAGCGCATAACTGCTAGGGTGTGTGTGCACATGGGTAGGCCGCACACATAGGCACCAAACTTATACCGCCTGATATTCAGCAGTATTTAGTTGACCAGGAATGGCTCCTGTCCAGCTAAATACACCTAAGATGTCTAACTGCCACAATTCATCAGAAGACAGCCAGTTATCTCCTATTGAATATTCCAGGCAGCAGATTGGCTGGAATGGTGTGCCACAAGGCCTGTACTTTTAAATATTTTTCTAAGCTATATTGCTGAAGGGCTGTCTGGTAAAGTTTGCCTTTTTGCAGATTATGCCAAACAGAATGGGGCAGGGTAGTGGCGCAGTTTAAAGTTTCCAAGTTTATTTTAAAAATTGTTATACCGCCTTATCAAATATTTCAAGGTGGTTGTACAATATAATCAAGGGGGGAACAAATTGTAACAAAGAAACAACATCATCAATTAAGATGACAGACAAATAAGATCAAAGGACAAGGGTGACCTGGAATGGTTCTCTTCTGCAGTCCATGCGGGTAAAGGGAAATAACACTATGGTATAGAATGTATCACCTATCTACTGGAAAAGATCTTACCAGGGTAAGTACATAATCTCCTTTGTATATGAAGAAGGACACAGTACTACTCAAAAGGGTCCAGAGAAGAGCGACTAAAATGGTTAAGGGGATGGAGGAGTTGCCGTACAGCGAAAGATTACAGAAACTGGGCCTCTTCTCCCTTGAAAAGAGGAGACTGAGAGGGGAGATGATTGAAACATTCAAGATACTGAAGGGAATAGACTTAGTAGATAAGGACAGGCTGTTCACCCTCTCCAAGGTAGGGAGAACGAGAGGGCACTCTCTAAAGTTGAAAGGGGATAGATTCCGTACGAACGTAAGGAAGTTCTTCTTCACCCAGAGAGTGGTGGAAAATTGGAACGCTCTTCTGGAGTCTGTTATAGGGGAAAACACCTTCCAGGGATTCAAGACAAAGTTAGACAAGTTACTGCTGAACTAGAACGTACGCAGGTAGGGCTGGTCTCAGTTAGAGCACTGGTCTTTGATATAGGGGCCGCCGCAGGAGCAGACTGCTGAGCATGATGGACCACTGGTCTGACCCAGCAGCAGCAATTCTTATGTTCTTATGTGACCAAAGGACAAAGGTAGTAAGGGTGAGCGGCGCCCTGGGGTGGTGATGCCTCTCCCCCACCCTCTTCCCCATTCCCTCGCTGCACACATGCCCCCTTTTCTTGCCTCATACCTTTTTAACTTCTTCGACGTAGACAGCATGCCCATGTCAGTGTTGACTCGCTCTCTGATGTCACTTCCTAGGCATGAGACCCAGAAGTAAAATCAGAGAGAGCACCAATGCCAATGCGGGCAGCAACCTCGCGTTGGGGAAGTAAAAAAGGTACGGGGGAAGGCACTCTTAGGAAGACTTCCCCCCCCCGCCCCCTTACTTCACCATGGGGCAGGGCCAAGTGTCCTCTTTTTTTATTACAGGAAATCTGGTAACCCTACTATTATAGAAAGAAGATGGGTATATCTTAAAAGTAAGCTAAAATCAAAAAGTGAGCAGTGATTTTAAGAGTTTTAGGGGTCAATATTCAGCAGCAGGTTAAGTCGATACTCAGAACTTAAGCGGCTGTAGGTTACCACATAAACAGAAGGACTGTGTTTTATGTTGTCTCTTTTATGATCAGTTAAGTGCCAAATATTGGCACTTAATCAGCTAACTGCTAACTCTGCTCCCCCCCCAGAAGGCCCCCCAAATAACCGATATTCACTTAGGCAATTTTCAGCGGTATTAACTAGTTAAATTAGGGTTACTATATTTTTGAAATGAAAAGAGGACATGGCCCCCTCCCTTGTCCTGCCCCCAGAAGCTAATTTTGAAAATTAAATATCAGCACCCTGTATGCAGTTTGGCAGGGTCGACTTACTCGGAATCCGAAAGCTCGTCCCCTCTTACCTTCTTGGTGCTACAATTCAATTTTCTTCGGGCCGCTGGCAGTTCAGTTACGTGAGCTTGCTGTTGCCAACCTGCCCCAGAATTTGCTTCTCTGCAGGTCCCACCTACACGGAAACAGGAAGTTGCTGCAGAGAGGTGGCTTCTGGAGCAGGCCAGCATCAGCAGGCTCACTTCGCTGAGCTGTTGGCGACCTGAAGAAAATTGAACTGCAACACTGAGGAGGAAAAAGGGGGAGAGCCACCGGACTCTTTGTAAGCCTGCCCTGCCAAACCCGGATGGACTCACACAATTTAAAAAGCTCTTCCAGACACCCAAACAGTCCTTTAAAAAGAGGACATGTCCAGGTTTTCCCGGAAATATGGTATCCCTAGGTTAAGTGCCAATGAAAATTAGTGGATAGTCCTGAGCAGGTGATTTAACTGATCAGCAGCTGTTTCTGACCATTTTGAATATTGATGTTACTTTTAGAGAATGACACGGTGACAAAATTCATCACCGTTCCTGTCCCCGCGGATAACTGCAGGAAATAATGTAATTGTAATGTAATGTAATTTATTTCTTATATACCGCTACATCCGTTAGGTTCTAAGCGGTTTACAGAAAATATACATTAAGATTAGAAATAAGAAAGGTACTTGAAAAATTCCCTTACTGTCCCGAAGGCTCACAATCTAACTAAAGTACCTGGAGGGTAATAGAGAAGTGAAAAGTAGAGTTAGAGGAAAAATAAAAATAAAATAAACATTTTAACAAGACAGCATTGATCTAAATACTTTGGAAGTTAGAAGAGAGGAGAGAAAGGAATAGAAGCAGAAGGGGGAGCCGTTGAACAGTAGAATTCTGGAGAAATTTAAATGATAGAAATAGAACAAAACAAAGACAAAAGGCAAAACAATCGATAAGATTAAAGATAAATCATAAGCTGGAAAGAAAAATAAAATAAAATAATCCCATGTCTTTGTCTAGTGTCTATTTCATCCTCTGTCCTTCTACACCAGCATTCTTCAAAGCAAAGCTTGAGGGTCAGTGGTTGTGGCCATTCATACTCTGATTCTTCCCTCTTTCCTTAAAGAATGACATGAAGATGGTTTCCCGCGGTTATCCGCGGGGACGGGAACGGTGATGAATTTTGTCACCGTGTCATTCTCTAGTTACTTTTTAACAACCTATTGAACTACCGTTATGCATAAGTATTTTCACTAGCAATTCTGATATGATACTGAGAACTTATTCCTCAGAACTGAAATCTACCTATCATACATCATTGGGAGAGAAGTTGTTAGGGCCGGTCCTCTGCCGATCTGTTTTAGCACATTAATGTTGATGCATTACCAAGTGTGTGCTTGGAATAAGGAGATTAAGAAATAACTTGTGTACCTGATTGTACCTCGCCTTGAGCTTGGATTTGCAAAAAAACAAGTAATTAAATCTAAAATCAATTTCCAAGATGTTTCATATTGGCCAAACTGACACTTGATACATGAAGAGACATACTGCTCAAAGTGCATATGGTTCTTAGTACAAATGGGGGCACATAAATTTGGCATTTACAATATTCGCAAATTTTCAGTCATGTAAAAGTCTCCTTACTGTCTGTAATAGAAACATCAGGCTGCTTGCTCAGGGTGAGAAGGCCCAAAAGTAGGTATGTCCGCCATCCCATCAATGCTCTCTCTTCACTCTATTAGCATAACAAAGAACTTTTTGTAAGACTCAGCTGTATTTTGGGCATGGCTGAAAATACCCAACAGAGTGCTCCATTTCATCGGCTTCACTGTTCAAAACTTTTACCACAGAGCATGCTATCAAATTGTGATAAAACATTTTCCCTTTGCTCTTCCTTGCTTGGCTCTTCATTAGTTCTGCCCGTTCTCTGCACTCTCTCCTTTGTTCTTTTGACCCCATAAGAGTTTTTTGCTAATCTACAGTGTGTGATATAGCTGAAAAATGGGTGCAAAAAAAGATTGGCGCTAAGCATTGTACTAAAAGCGCTTAGTGATGATTTCTGGGTGCCAGACTTAACGCCTGCTGCAATCTGGTGTAAGTCGGAAGCGGAGACCCACTGTTCTGTAACACTGCACACAACTTTTTGGAGAGTCCTTGACCTGTCCATGCCCTTCCCACGGCCATACCCCCTTTTGGTGTTGTGCTCTATGGGATTTAGGCACTTGATGTTATAAAATAGCGCACAAAAAATGAGTGGAATTGTGGATTTTTTGCTGCTTTTTTTTGCTGCTTTGTTCCTTTTGGATTTGTTTCCCCTGTTTTCTGTGATAAAATAGCGCACAGCCAGATGAGTGTGCAAATCCTAATCAGCATAAATTAATGCCAGTTGGTTGTTGGCATCCAATTATTGATGGTAAACAGCTTGTGAGCCAATTAAATTTCGTATGCATCTCGAAAGCATGCCCACATTTGGGTGCCATATATAGAATTGGGGGACCGATATCCTACTTTGCTAAACTCTACCATTGTTTTGGCCTAGGAGGGAATTTCATACATCCCCCAGTCTTTTCATGAAAATGTTTCCTGACATTGCTCCTCAGTGGTTCACCCTCCCCCCCCCCCACCTCCTTTATCTAAAACATTTTCCCTTTGCTCTTCTTGTGCTTGGTTATTCATTAGTTCTTCTGCCCTCTCCCCATCATTGTTTGGAAATGCCTTCTCCTGGGTTTTCCCATTGCAGCCATCGGCAGCACAGCATGAGTTGCATTTCATATGCTGCCACCCTCGTGTGCATCCTTCTGGCAGGTAACTAATAAATGCCAGTGCACATCGGTGATTACACATAAATGACAAGTGACACAGAGAAGTAGTGATGTGTTTCGTGATGAAAAATTACACCTGATGCAGGCATATGATCTCTACTGGAAATGAGAAAATGGGTGAACCAGTGAGATAAAAATGTAGAGCTGGGGAGCCAGAACATTATTGTGGGTTTTTAAAAATTTATGTTCAACTCTTGATATACTGCAACATATCCACAATTGTCATTTATGCCGTTTACAACTTTATTTTTTTTGTAATCAGATACTCCTGGTCTGTCCTGGAGGGTTCACAATCTAACTATTGTACTTGGGGCGATTGAGGGTTAAGTGACTTGCCCAGGGTCACAGGAAATAGCACTGGGCTAGAACTCACACCCTCAGGGTGTGGCACTGGGAACAAACCCACAACCTCAGGGTGCTGAGGCAGTGGTTTTAACCACTGGGCCACTCCTTCATTTCTGATGTAATTTATGGGGATGTTCATTTTGTTCTGGGTTTGTTTTTTCTATTAGAGCAGGGGTGTCAAAGTCCCTCCTCGAGGGCCGCAATCCAGTTGGGTTTTCAGGATTTCCCCAATGAATATGCATTGAAAGCAGTGTATGCAAATAGATCCTGAATGGATTGCGGCCCTCAAGGAGGGACTTTGACACCCCTATATTAGAGGATGAACGTTGTCAAGAGTGCATACCCTTTACCAATAGTGTATAGTCTTTAGGAAGCAGGCACCCTCTTTCCAAATCATATGTACCCTGTGCAAAGAGTGCAGACTTATTGGCAAGTGAAATGTTTTCTGTTCATTTTCATTTGTTAATAACATGCAATAATATTACAATTTCTATAAAAATATCAGTTACATTACCTCTTTGCTGCATGTAATTAAGACCATTTCCAGTTACAAAAAGGTACAGACTTATTTCAAAATGAATGAAAAATGCCTGGGTGTTTACTTTAATAGACCAGTTTCTTTGTTGTGAAAGGCTTGTTTTCTGACATTAGACCACAACCACTAGGCAGAGCCTTAAATATCTATGTGTCAGATACTGCTGACCCCTGATGTAAACACCTGGATAGTTCTTGGGTGTGTCATTTAATCCAGCCAGGTGAAAAAAGCATCTGGTCTACAAACAAACATGTGACCACCTTGAGCCTATAAAAATTAGACATCTCCACCTTTTCTTCCATCTCAAAAACTAGAAAGAACTAGTCTTACTTCTGTCTGCAACTGGGTCACTGTACAATTTGACCTTTAAGCTAATATTCAAAGTGATATAACTAGGCAGAAGGAAGGGGGAATCAGGGGGAGGGAGGAGGAAGGAGGGACTTGGAGGGGATGAGGGTCCTAATTCAATATTAGCCAGGACTCACATAAGATTCAGAGGCTCCATTTACCTCTCTACAACCAAAATTCCAATGGGAATTCAGGGAATTCAGGCCCAAGTCTCAGCCTACCTGGCTGAAATAGCTACCTTGATGTCTCGCCATCATCTAAAATTTAAACATGGCCAAGACTGAACTTCTTATCTTTCCTCCTAAACCTGCCTCTCTCCTTTCGTTGTTCTATTTCGATGGATACTGCTCTCATCCCCCCTGACTCGCAACCTCAGGGTCATCTTGACTCATCTCTTTCCTTCTCTTCTTATATACAGCAGACCACCAAAACTTATCACTTCTTTCTATACAACTTCGCTAAAATCTGGAATTTCCTTTCTGAGCATCTGCCAAGACTCTTCTTGTGGGTCTTCCACTTAGTCACCTCTCTCCCCTTCAGTCTGTTCAGAATTCTGCTGCATGCCTCGTATTAAAAACATAAGAATTGCCGCTGCTGGGTCAGACAAGTGGTCCATCATGCCCAGCAGTCCGCTCATGCGGCGGCCCTTAGGTCAAAGACCAGTGCCCCATTTGAATCTAGCCTTACTTGTGTATATTCTGTTCCAGTAGGAACTTATCCAACCTTGTCTTGAATCCCTGAAGGGTGCTTTCCCCTAAAACAGCCCCTGGAAGAGCATTCCAGATTTCTACCACTCTCTGGGTGAAGAAGAACTTCCTTACGTTTGTACGGAATCTTTTCCTTTCTAACTTTAGCGAGTGCCCTCTCATTCTCTTCACCTTGGAGAGTGTGAACAGTCTCTCTTTCTCTACTAAGTCAATTCCCTTCAATATCTTGAATGTTTCGATCATATCTCCTGTCAATCTTTTCTTCTCAAGGGAGAAGAAGCCCAGTTTCTCTAGCCTCTCGTTGTTATCCCTCACGTTATGCTCACGTTATCCCTCTCCTCAAGTCGCTTCATTGGCTCCCTGTCTGCTCCTGCATACAGTTCAAACTTCTTCTACTGACCTACAAGTGTATTCACTTTGCAGCTCCTCAATACCTCTCCTATCTTATCTCTCCCTATACTCTGCCCCAGGAACTCTGTTCATCGGTCAAGTCTCTCTTGTCGGTACCTCTCTCCTCTATTGCCAACTCCTGACTCCATTCCTTCTGCTTTGCTGCGCTGTATGTCTGGAACAACCTGCCTGATTCAGTAAGTTGGCCTCGACTCTGGCAGTATTCAAAACCCACTTTTTCGAAGCTGCGTTTAAGTCCTAACCCTACCAAACGGTAAAGCACCATATTTGTTTATCATTTCATCTGCAGTCCTCTACCCTCTCTACTCCTTCATCTCTTTGTATTTACCACCATGAGCATCTTATATTGCACTATTTTGTCCACTGTGTCTGTCATAATTAGATTGTAAGCTCGTACAAGCAGGGACCGTCTCTTGCGTGTTTAATGTACAGCACTGAATGCATCCTGTAGTGCTATAGAAATAAGAAATAGTAGTAGTAGGCTAGCGCATGCCAGCATGGCCCTGGATATTCAATATTGGTGCCTTCAGAGGTCAGCATTAAAAAAAAACCAAAAAAACACTGCCAACTGAATATTGGCCAGTATAGTTCCACATGAAAATCAGCACAAAGATAGGAAAGAGCCTACTGTTTAAGGTTGCCAGATTTCCTATTTAATTTAAAAGAAAGAGGACACCTGGCCCCATCCCATCCTGCCCCGTTCCACCTCCAGCTCCGTCCTGTTCTGCCCTCAGCCCCACTCCCATATGAACCTCCAGTTTCCTTCCTGAGCTCGGGGTCATGTCTGGAGGGCCTCTGCGCATGTGCCGTTATTGACACAATGACATAATGTGCGTGTGCATATTACATCATCATGCTGACGTCCACGCATATGCAGAGGGCCTCAAGATGCGGCCCCAAGCTCAGGGACTTCCAAAACCCAGACAAACTGCTGGGTTTTGGAAATCCCTCCAGGCACCCGGACAGTCCTATTAAAAGAGGACATGTCCGGGCTTTCCTGGACATTTGGTAATCCTACTACTGTTGTGTCTTAGTTTGTTTAGGGCCAGGCACATTTGTCTGTTAGACAAGAAACTAAGGGTTAGATTCACTAAGCCCACGGATTGGATCCGATCCATCAGCGATCCGATCTATGGGCGGGGTACTGATTCATGAAGCATCCTCATGCAACTGAGGATACTTGGAATCATGCCTCCAACCGACTGCAGGGATCGCTGAATAGCGATCCCGACACATGTGCAGACCAGCAACCTTTTTTTTTAACTTTAGACTTTAGCAAGACTGTAGTTTTAACCCGCTTTAAACCCGCATGTTAAAACTACGGGCTCGCACTGTGGGGGAAGGCCAGAAGAGTTGGGGCAGAAGCAGAGCGGCAATCGGGGCAGAGAGCAGGAGAGTTGGGGCAGAGAGAGAGAGAGCTGGAAAGTCGGAGCAGAGAGAGCAGAGAGAGCTGGGGCACAGAAGCAGGGCGGCGATCGGGGCAGACAGCAGGAGAGTCGGGAGCAGAGAGAGCTGGGGCACAGAAGCAGGGCAGCGATCGGGGCTGAAGCAGGGCAGCAATTGGGCAATAGAGCAGGAGAGTCGGGGGCAGATGCAGTCGGAAACGACCTGAGCGACTGGTCCCCGATCGGCCAGCCCACTCAGTGTTCCAGTTTTTAGTTAGTGAATCACTGCCTGCCTACTTTACATGCTGTTTCCCCTCATTTGCATGCGTGGATCGGAGGATGATCGGCCACGAGGTCAGTGAATCGGGTCGCTAAGTGGTCGACACTTAATCGGTGGGCTTAGTGAATCTAGCCCTAAGAACCTAGCTTGACAATTTTATCAGAATGGCAATCTCTTATATTTTGTGCTTTATTGTATCCTATAGAAATGCCCTATAGATTTTGATTAACCTTCTGGTTTTCAGATGTTAAAGGGCGTTCTGAATCTGAACTGCAAATCTCGATGAGGTGGAAGTAAAAAGCTGAAAGGGGAAGAGGAGGCAAACCTTTTGTAATGTACTGCTTTGAAAAGGACACTGATGTCTTTGCAAAGGGTATCTAGGGCCCTCTTACCTTTCCCTTTCTCCGCTTTTCTTATATAGATTGGTTTTGGCCAAAGATTGTTGCTGATTCATCAAGCTAAAGTGGTCTCTGTCTTTAACACCCTATTAACCTATCTTGCTATATAAGTAGTTATTGTTGTTTGTTCTTTCAGCCTCTCATCCACCCTGATGGCAAGGAAAATGCTTAACTAGATGTGAAAAGAAAGTCAGCCGGGGCCTGGAAACTGCTCTTCAGCTGCACATCTGTCTCAGGATAAGAAGAAATATCACTCACTTATATAACTCTGGTTACTTTCTGCTTTTTATATTAGCTCCAGAGCTACCTCAATTCTTACACTTTTACACAAAGAAAAGTTGCCTCCTCCTCAATTAATCACAGCTCCAGACCCTACTTTAGATCTTTCCTATCATGCTCTTGTCTCTAACTCAAAGACTGTTATTTATTTCTTGTTGTGTGTCTTGTCTACTTGTCTTGACTAAATTGTAACCTCCAAAGAGCAGGGACTGTCTTTTCTGTAAAACTGCACTATACACAGTGGCATGGTAAAAGCGGGGGGGGGGGGGGGGGGCGTTCACCCCGGGTGCCATCTTGGTGAGGGCGCAGGCACACAGCCTCCTCTCTACCCGCACCCCGCTTCTTCCCCACCCACCCCCGCCGCAGGTGCATGTCGCTTCCCTTCCCCCGTATCTCTGTAACGTTCCTGGCGTGAGCAGCAATCCCCAACCTGCTGTCGCGCAAGCGTCGGCTCTTCCTCTGAATTTATTTCCTGGACCCGCGCCTAGGAAGTGACGTCAAAGGACGAGCCGACACTGGTGGGACAGCAGGTTGAGGGTTGCTGCTTGCGGCAGGAACGTTACAGAGGTGCGGGGGAAGGGAAGCAGCACACATGCAGCAGAAAAGGGGCGGGGTAGGAGCTTGAGGAGATGAGGGTGGGGGAGGGGCGCCACTGCCCCGGAAGCCTCTCACCCTTGCTACGCCACTGACTATACAAATGGTATTCATCATCATCTTCCAATTGGTTTTTCTTACCCCGTGTATGGTGCTTATTTTCAAAGCATATGGACCTCTCAAAATTCCCAAATGGATGTCCATGTACTTGAAGCATCCAAATCCCCGTTTTGCAAAAGCAAAAAAGAGACATCTGGATTAATAATAAACAAATCAGAGCCAATGCAGGGAGGAAGCCTACATTTCCCAAGAACCCCTATAACTTCCTTCCTGGGGATAGTTGGGAAGGAAGATAGTGGGTGGAGTCCTTCCCATTGAAGCCAGATATGTTAAAACTTGCTGCAGAGAGACTGAGAAGCAGGAGCTATAGACTTGGACAGTCTCAAATTCCATACTAGCTCTAAAAGTGGAGTAAACTGGGTGGACTGGAATTATGAGAAACTGTTTATGCGTAAAGACTATGCTCTGGAGAACTAAACCAAGTGAATATGTTCTTTTTTTGTGTGTGTGTAACATAGATGTTGAAGGTTGGGCTGCAACCAGGTTGCTAGCCAGTCTTTTTATACATTGAAGGTTGATTTGATTTACTAGAGAACTGCACTGAGAGTTTCTTGTGAATTACAATGGAAAAGTTCGTCAGTAGTAATGGAAAGAAATAGGGAATGTGAAGATGACTGATTGGAGTAAGCAGGGCAGGATTAACCAATAGACCAAGTAGGCATGTGCCTAGGGCCTGAAATGGTCAGGGGGGCCCTATGAAGGAGAGCATCTACATTGTTTTTCCCCCCTAATCGGCAACATGGGCCCCCCCCCCATCGACGAAAAATAAGACAAGCGGTACGAAAGGCAACGGGAACTGTAATTGTGCAAGCAGTGCTGCTTGCCCAAAGCTTCCCTTTGACGCAGCTTCCTGTTTCCGCCTGGGCGCATGGTGGGGCAGGGCAGGGAAGCCCAGTGTACAGTGTACTAGGGGCCCTCGATGAATTAATCCTGCCCTGGGAGTAAGCCATGCAGGGAGCTGTAGCTACTAATTTGCATATGAAGCTGGAGATCTTTAAACTTGCCCCATTGTCCATGGAAGGATTGGAAGCTCCAGACTGCTAACAATTAATGGTGTCCAAGTGACTTTCTTGTGTTTCATATAACCTGCTAATGGGAAGTTTGATTTGTGTTCCCACCCTGAGTGTAAAAGGAAAATAAAATAAAAACCTCCCTAAAATGAGCTCTACTACATGCTAAAGTTCTTTGCTTATTGTTTGGTGTGAGAAGGTTTTTTACTACCTCCTGAGACCTCCCTTGGGAGATTCTCATAACATTACATATATGAATGTTGAATGCTGTAATCATTTCTAGTTTGTAATTCTCTTTGAATAAAACTACTTTGCACATTAAAACAGAGAAAGCTTGTTCTTTCTTTAACTTTTTGACTATATTATTTATAAAATCATTTGTAGTGCGGGTCTTCTGTAAGATCAGTGCATGTTCCCCAATACATGCATATTAAAACCTTTCGCTTTAACATCAGCACCTTCAAAAAGCTCTAAGACAGTGAAGTGGGACACAGTGTAACGGTGGCTTTTCATCCTTGTTCTTCTCATTCAGACTAACCTTTTCTTTGATTGATAAACAGTCACCTATGAGTACAGTTTTAACCCTGCTAGTTATTATTTGCATTTTCACCCAGCTGATGGGCATGATGGGAAACAGTGTACAGAGGTGAAATGTGGACTGATCTCAGTGGACCGATATGAGTCAGTGTCCTTCACATCATTATTACATTCCCCTACATCTATCTGTCAAAGAGCCTCAAAATATAGTGTTTAATGTTATTTATTGCCCCCACTAATTCTATAATCAATACCTAAATGCAAGTGTCATTGGAACACTTAGAGGTAGATATTCAAGGAAGCTCCTGCCCAGTTAAATCTCTTTGAATATTGCCATTAATTTGCTATTCCCTAACGGTTAGGTTAGGAGAGGTCCTGTGGTGGAGTTTGGGAAAAAACACAACTTAATAGGTTACTGGTCGATAATTTAATCAGCCAGAGATGGTTGCTGATCGGTTAATATGCTTGTTCATGGATATCTAGTCATTCTCAGTAGCAAATACCCAATTATCTTAGCTGAAAATAAGCATAGAGGGCAATTCTATATGCGCTAGTCTATAAACAACACCTAACTCGAAGCACTTAGGGCTGGATTCTGCAGCTGATGCCTCCAAAACCGGTGCCGGCCACTTGTCAATTATGTACTGGCGCCAGTTGCAGAATTGCAGCCACATGTAAAGTAGAGTAGATGCTGGAAACGTAGGTTTTACTGGTCTACATTTCCAGTGCCTACTTTACACGAGAATCATGTCCACAGGGGTGTCCTACCGGCACCTGGTCACTTCTGGTGCAAGCCACACCCACTTTGACCTGTAGATGGTACATTGGTGGTCTGCAAGCGCCAACATTTTTTTAAATTAGTTTGTAATTGGCTTTAAATGACATGGTCAATTACCATATCATTTATCACCAATTAAGATAGGCTGCAGTAGGACACCTACCACCGCCTAACTTTCAGCATCCCTACAAGAATCAGGGCCTTATTGGTTATTTTCTTGCACTGATATTTTTGCACCATTAATATAATTTGGTCCTTTCTGACTATCAAAGACAAGAATCTTCTTCCTTAGGTCAGCATTTAATCCTGTAATATTTGAAACCAGAATGAGCAGAGGGAGGCTTGCTTTAGAATGTCAGAATTATTTCAAATCAAGCGTGATGGGTCACATATGAACACACTGAGTTATCAGTAATTGCATATTTCTTTTGGCAGCTGAATATAGATAGCCTTTTGGAGCAGAGAGGAAGAAATTCTTTTGTATTTAATTTACTAACACTCCACTCCAAGGTTTCCTAAACCTGCTGCTTAATAACATGGGGACAAATGTGTCCCCGTTCCCATGGGATCTCAATATCCCTGTCCCAGCCCCGCGAGTTCTGTCCCTGTCCCATTCCTAAAAGCTCTGCTTAAACTGTACAAGCTTTGATCCCCTAAGATTTTAAAGTGTTTGAGGCTCGTGCAGATGAGGCAGAGCTTGCAGGAGTGGGGCAAGGACAAGGACGGAGCTCGTGGGGATGGGGCAGAGATAGAGAGATTCCACGAGGATGGGGAAAATTTGTCCTTGTGTCATTCTCTACCCACGAATCCCCACAGTCAGCTGAGGTAAAATATCCACAGGAAATATGCATTAGATTCTGTATGTTTGCATTCATTAAAAGCAAGCATATACCGATTTGTCTCATGTATATTCATTGTATGTTTCCTAAAATATGAACGACTATGAAGTCATCACGATAGGTCTATTGTCAACATGCAACTACCACTAGGTACGCAGGAGGAAATTCTAAAAGAGGCACCTGAAGATAGGCATCTAACTTAGGAAACTGGCTTCAATAATGAGCTTTAACATGCTCATAATTGAAAAAAACATTTAATTGGGCGACAGGCACCTATCTTATGCACGATTCTACAAAAGACAGGCGCCTATTGCATGGTGACTAGCAATGCCAAACACCAAAGTAGGCTTGTTTAGGAGTGGAGAAAGACTTAGGCACCGCTAAGCACGATTCTCTAAAGGACGTAGGCATCTATAATGTAGACCTTTAAACCCTGGCCTACATTACAGGCTCCGGGTATCTGCGGATAAAAACATGTTGCATTATGATGTGTTAAGTTGATATATGTGGCTATAATGAATTTATATGTGCCTGTTTAGAGAAGATTGGGTTTGCCTTTCAGTTGTAGCTCCTAAAGACGCTTAACAACAAAACACAGCTCTGTATCAGGCTAGACTGCATATAATTCTACAAAGAAAGCACGGGACTCGTGCGATTTATTGGTTAAACACAGATCATCTTGGCGCCTTAAAGACTCAACTATTTCATTAAGACAAGTGAGCTAAGATTTGGGACTGACTTCATTAGATTAATTGTGCAAGTTGAGCATGCCTTCACCCAGCTATGTCTATCAGCATTGAAGCAAAGGTACCGACTGCCAGACTGGGCAACTTTAGTGTGAAGAGGTTGGAAAACATACATTTAAATGGTGGTTCTTCATTCCGCCTTCAGGATCAGTGCTAAGCCAAATATAAAGCAGCATTTTGACCAAATGAAAATGGCCTGCTATGGAGAAGAAAGCGAAGCAGCCATTTTTATTACAATTTGTGAGGGCTTCCGGAAACAAATCTAACTCTATGTTTTGAAATGAAAAGACTTTCCTTAATGCTGATTCACAGACCCTGACAAACATCAGAGAGGAATGGAAGTTGTCAGATAGCTCCATACTATATAAATAAACCTTATCAACATGAGCAACATAAAATCCTTCAGTAAACCCAGTGATCTCCAGGGTCATGGATTGCTCTTCCAACACAACACTGCTCGGTTAATACTGTGTAATCAAAGAGCATTCTGGATAGGGAAATCAAGGAAAGGAATAAATCATTATACCCTCAATGAGGACTGCTAGACTGCACACTGAAGTTGGCTGTTGTAGTTTTTGATCATAAATGCACTAAGCTGCCAGGTCTTAGCTCCATACAGAGAATTTCAGCTACAGGGAAAAGGGATTGGAGTTGCCTGCACAGTGTTTCATTCACTTAACTCAGCAGGAATGGTAGCTTCTGCCAGGGTTCCCAGCTGCCTCCAGAGTAAACTGCAATCTCCTCTAGCCAGGCAGAACATTTCCCAGAAAAAGGATCTCCTGGTATTGTCTTGTAACATTTGAGACCTTGCGACTGACATTCAGTCTTATCACTATTATTTATTCACTATTATTAAAAATGTTTTTTGTTTATTCAAATTTGATATACCGCTGAATCTTACTCAGAGTTCTCAGTGGTTTACATACACACTAACGTATATAGGTTAAAATAAAAAAGGAGCACCATTTAGAATAAGAAAGCACTCATAGAACAACAAATAATACAACAAATTCCAGTTGTGGTTCTTTGAAAAGCACCATTTTCATAGTTCTAGACAAAGCAGGGCTGGTGTCTCGGAAGCATAAGAACATAAGAAATGCCTGCACCAGATCAGACCTGGGGTCCATCCAGTCCGGTGATCCGCACACGCGGAGGCTCAGCCAGGTGTACCCTGGCGAATACCTTATTCACTCGTATCCCTCAATATGTCCTGCAAGAAGATGTGCGTCCAATTTTCCCTTAAATCCTAGAATGGTGGTTTCCTCCACCATCTCTTCCGGGAGAGAGTTCCAGGCGTTCACCACTCGCGTTCACCCTCTTTACATATACAGGGGGCAAACCTATAAATTGATGCCTCCATTTAGGCATGGCCAGAACTCAACCATGGCATGCCCTGTTCACTGCTGATAAGTATATGGGGTGGGTTTTAGCGCAAAAAAAAAACAACCCCAAAACAAAACAGATATATTGTCATGTGAAGGATTTCCAGATTCTGAAGACACTTGGGCCCTGATTCCGTAAAGCAAATTTAAGGTTAAGTGCCGTTTGGACATCTACAATAGGCGTCCTTTAGAGAATCGGGTTCTAGGTGAGATTTAGGCATCCAAACAATGTCCTTAATGTTATAATATTTTATTATTATGATGTTATTAGAATGGCAATTTTATGGTGTTTTTCATTATAATTGTAATATTGGGAGTTGGATCTGTATAATGCTTTTATTTATTTCTCTTCCATCAGAGAGAGTGACTGGGATTTGAACCAGCAACATTAGGGTAGAAGGTTGTAGGTTTAACCAGTGTGCTACACAATAAGCTAGCAAGTTGCATAGCAATTGTAAAACTAGGTCCTATAGGCATTGTAAAGGAGGTCTACTTTTCAGCATAGTTTAGGCTTCAGATAGACCTGAATTCTATGGACGGAACTTAGGCACAGTTTGGACGTCCTTAATGCGATCTGCTAAATAGCTCTCTGGGATTTATTTTTGCCTTATTAAGCTCAAAATACATTTAATAAGGCACCACATAAACAGGGCACATCAAAACAGATATATTGCATGCAAAACCTTCTATTTTTGTGCACAAACAGCAATGCTATTTGCTAATTAGAGGAAAACATCCATTAACATAGCTTTAGGTTTCCTTTTTTCCGACTAAACAGTGCTCCTTTGGACGCCTAAGTACCAATTTTCGCTCGTTAAGGCTTGTAAATGGCTTATTAACCACTTAGTTTGCATGCCTAAGTCACGCTCAGCGTTAGGCGTGATTTAGGCGCCCTTTATAGAATCAGGGCCTTGAAGTTAGATACACTGTGTGTGATAAACAGTGAGGGAGTAGGAAGTCATACTGTCAGTACTAAGAACGCTCCTCAGAAGAAGCAGGTAGTGGAGAATATGAGAGGTGTCCCTAGCAAAAAGTGCCATCTCTGTGGGCACCAGTAGATACTGAGTACGCCAATATTGAGTAATCTCCACTGAGTCCAGGTCATGGCACACTCAATCATTTTGAAATGTTGGCATTTTATTTTCTGGTCTTCCTTCAGCCCAAGTTCCAGGAGCAGAAGGCCCTGAGCAATCATAGAAGGGATTCCACAAAAAAAATCTGAGGTACGGAGGTATTTTAGAATGCTTGTGTATCAGTGTTTTGTAAAATGCAAGTACTATCAGACGTACATTAGTTGAAGAAAGCTATGGGGAATATGTCAATATCAGGCTTGGGATTCTATCCTGCATTGCAAGTAGGACTGGCAGGAAAGCTTTGTAAACAAACAAAAAAAAAATGAAGTCCCTTTTCCAAGCTGAGACCCAGTCTCTTCCTTAAGGGAGGTGGTAGGCCGGTAGCCTCAAAATCTGTGTAAACAAATCACCATGGTGGAAAAGTGGTGGTGTTAATTTGCTTTACTGGAGCTGCTTTTCAGCGCTGCCATCCTAAGTAGGGTTACCATATGGCTCCAGAAAAAGGAGGATGGATTGAGACATCTGGGTTTGATGTCCTTTGAAAGCAATGGAAGTAAGTAGGCCAGATTGAGGCATTTGGATTTTACTTCCATTGAAAGCACTGGAAGTAAAACCCGGATGTCTCAACCTGTCCTTTTTCTGGAGCCAAATGATAACCCTAATCCTAGGCACTCACCTGGTCTAATAGGGTACATTCAAATCCTCACCTTTTTAAAATTATCTGCATAATGCAGTTTCTGGTTGACTCTTATTTGTCATATATATATATGTTGTGTCTAGATTGTAAGCTCTGTGGAGTAGGGACTGTCTCTTATGTATCTGTTTAGTGCTGCATATGTTTAGCAGTTTTATGGAAATGACCAATAGCAGTGATAGGATAAAGTTGCCAATGAAATCTATGCTATGAAGTACAAGATGCCCATCCCATGATTTCTGCAGAATTACACGTCAATTTTCTCCAAGGAGAATTATAGATCCACTCGTGTTATGAGGTTGAAACCCGGATCGGCTCAGCCTTTATGGCACAGAAAGTGATAAGGGCTCAGCCTCAGGGTGAAAATAGCTCCATGACTTACAGAGATAAAAATGGGGAGAAATCCCCAACAACCTTAATTTGTAAATAGAGCGCAGATGGGACTGAGCTGGGTAATCTTGCATAAAAAACTTTAATTGCCTGTCTATACTAATAATTCCAGACAATGCCTGCTCTCTCCCTCTTGTGTGTAATTATACTACTCCATCTGTCTATCAGCAGGATTTTTACAGCTTCTTGGTTCTGCTGCTGTGTTCTCATCCTCCCAGCTAGGCAAAGGAGTGTATGTGCACGTCAGTATGAGTGTGGAGGGGGAACCTATGAGAGGAGAGAGGAAAAAAAAAAAAGGCTTAAGAAACCTTCTGGCATTCTTCCCCAAACAGATGATAGTCAAGAGAACCAAATCTTATGCTTCTGAAAGCACCGTTAGAAAAAAAAAAAAAAAAAAGCAGCAATATAGTTTCTTTATGCTCCACATAGTGATGTTGAAACATGACATGAAAGTGCTTGTTCTTTCTCCCCTGCTCCCTTTTTGTATTTGTTAGATGGAGAGCATGGCTGTCTTTGTGTCTGGTCCTTCCCCTTGTAATGCAGAGGTAGGCAAGACATGATTTGACAGAATGAGTCAGCAGTGAATGAGTCAGCAGTGCATGGCACAACACGCCTGGCTGGCAGTGAAGCCACTCCCAGAGGGTCCCCATCTCATTTCCTTATTCTGAAGTGTCAGGTGATGTGCTAATGAGGTAAATGTTTAGGAAGGTGTTGGAATATCTGGTGTTTAAAAGTATAGGAAGAAAAAACCACAACTAAACAAAGCAAGGGAGGCATTTTGAGGATAGCGAACAAGTGGCATATTGCTTATAATATAATACAATACAATTATTCTTGTATACTGCAAAAGTTTGTTAGGGTTCTAGGTGGATAACAATAAGAGGAAACCAAGCAGAGCTTTGTACAGTATTGCATTAGATTAAGGGGTCCTTTTATCAAGCTGCGGTAGGGGTTTAACGCTCGTAATACCGCGTGGTAAACCGCCTGCCGTGCTAGCCGCTAATGCCTGCATTGAGCAGGCGTTAGTTTTTTAGCCGGTCGCGGGGGTTAGCGTGTGATGAAATGTCCGATGCGCTAACTCCTCTAGCGCAGCTTGATAAAAGGACTCCTAAGTTACATAGAGAGCTGCAAAAAAGCCTATCTGTCCACAAACAAAAAAATGCCTCCATGACAAAATCGCAATAGAAATCCAGACAATCTGGAATCTTTCCATTAAAATAGATACCTTAAATAAAAAAATAAAATTTTTCAGATTGATAAATAATGACAATTTCTTCTAATATCCAAGGGAACCATCGCTTCACAGCAACTGACACGTCAAGAATTTGGGTCTGTTCCCCCCCCCCACCCTTTCTATCTCAAGGCCTGAATGGCCAATTTGCTAATAATTTTGGCTGCTTGTTTTTATGCATTTTTCATTTGGAAAATGGCCAAAAAAGATAGATGCACTAAAGGCCAAAATGTCTAGATAGGTCATTAAAAAAAAAAGAAGAAGAAGATAGGCATCTTGTGGTTTTGAAAATAGACATTTTCTCTACTGTATTTCTAAATGCCTTTCCCATAATGTCCAAACTCAGACATCCTATCAAAAATTCCCCACCATGTCAGGTTTGCCCTTTTGATTGGAAAATGAGCCCATTTAAGGGGTGCATGAAGGAGTGTCTGAGCGTTTCCTTGTGTCACACTGCCAGAATGATCACATGAAAGGACTCAGGGACTCTTACTTGAAAGGAAGATTGAAATGCAGACAGAATGTTTATCTACAGTATATTCTCTAATTTGTCACAAAGGAGCCACTATTGGCCAGTCCAAAACATAGCTTCTATGACAAAGACTCTAATGTGAAATCAGTAAGTAAAGAAACAGAAACAGTAAGCCCCATGGCAGTGGGAGAAAGTGAAAGGAGCAACAACATTGGCATGAAGAACCCCCCCCCCCCCCAAGGCAATAATTATGAAAATTGTTGACAGTGGTGTTCAGAAGGTGAGGGGATTAAGATTTGGCCATTGGAATTGAATTGGCACCAGCATTAAAAGTGACATTAATACTTTAGTTGCATGAAATTTATTTAGCCTAGAAGAAAATGCTAGCCTGGAGGGCACTTGGTAATTAAAGTGTAGGGGGTATAACAGTGATGTCCTCTCTGAAACCATTGAAGCATCACACAAGGAACAAAGTAGCACCGGCAAGGGTGGAATGAAAAACAAAGGCACCAAGAAAAGTGGAGGATGATTGGCATTTGGAGGAGTGTGTGGCACAGTGGATGGAGCTACGGCCTCAGCACCCTGGGGTTGTGGGTTCAAACCCCACCGCTGCTCCTTGTGACCCTGGGCAAGTCACTTAATCCTCCATAGCCCCAGGTACGTTAGATAGATTGTGAGCCCGCTGGGACAGATAGAGAAAATGCTTGAGTACCTGATTGTAGAACCGCTTAGATAACCTTGATAGGCGGTATATAAAAACTAATAAACTTGAAACTTGAATACAAAGACGCTGAATGCAGGAAATGCAAACTGATGACATAGTTTAGAGAATCAAAATGGCAGATCACTTGGATCATGTGTATGTAATGCTAGAAAAAGGCAGATATGGCAGATAATGTATAAGCAAACAAACAACTGAATGAGCAAAATGCAAAAAGTATATGTGATATGAAGAAACACATGAGAAAGGGAGATCTTATTGGAGCCAGAAGAGACTTGTTAGCAGGCAGGAGAGAGGACACCTGCCACTGGTGACATCAAAGAGGGCCCTTCCTTACAGCTACTTATTGGCATCCTTGCCGTGGGATGCAGCTAAGGGCATATGGCCATGGGTGAATGCCCGAAGAGGTGTGACCAAAGGGGAAGATCCCACCTCATTGGAGTCCCTTTGGAGCACTGAGGAGCAAGAAGAGCATCATTCTGCTCCCCCCTCCATGGGGAAACAAATTAGTGACGAGCAAAACTATGATGCCTGGAACTGTTAAGGGACCAATGGACCATGATGTTCAGTCAATGGCAGTTAATCCATCTGCAACTGTGAACATTTCCTTAACTTGAGGGGATAGAACTTTTCCCCCTCATTCTGCAGAAGTTAGGGAGTTAAGTAGCATTTCCCTTTTTCAAGGACAATTGCAGTGATAGGGTGGATCAAATTGGTAGAGGCGTAGCATTATATGTAAAGGAGGGCCTTGAATCAAAAGGACATAAAATTCTACAGGAGCAGAAACACACCTTGGAACCCCTATGGATAGAAATTCCATGTGTAAAGGGAAAAAGGATAGTGATAGGAGTGTACAACCATCTGCCTGACCAAGATGAACAGACAGATGCTGAAATGTTATCAGAAATTAAGAAGTCTAACAAACTATGTAACACAATAATAATGAGTGATTTCAACTAACCCAATATTGACTGGTTAAATGTAATATCAGAGCATGCTAGGGGAAAAAATTCCTTGATTAAATCAAGAATTTCTTTATGGAGCAGCTCATAGGCAGCAGAACGCTTTTTTATTTGGGGGGACCCTAAATCTCCACCCAAGCCCTGCCCCTGACCCCACCCCATAATAACGATAGTATTAATTGTAATACCATTTTTTTCCATTCATTTTTTTCATATACACACACAATATAATCTTATTAACAACACAAAATTAAACTACAAAAAGCACACTGTATGCTTCTCAACATTCATTCCTAGCAGAACATCTGGCCTCGGTCACACATGCAGAACACAGATAATAACCTCTTTGCAAACACAAGATCATAAACTAAAAGTACTAATATACACAAACAAACCCTAATATGTAAAATTCTGATGCATTATAACACCTGAGAAATAGAAATAAATTAATTTCTTCCTGAACAGTGCAAAATATAGACAGCAGATATAAATTCTCAAAACTGACACATTTCAATCAGTAAATTGAAAATAAAATGATATTCACTACTTTTGTTGTCTGGTGATCTAATCATCTTTTCCCAATCTCTGGTTGCACTTCTTTCTGTGTGTGTTCTTGTGTTTCCATGGCCTTCTTATCCATTTCCTGTTTTTCTCTCCTTCTTCACTTTCTGCCCTACATTCATCTTTGAAGTTAACATTTAACATTCAACTTTCTTACATTTTTCTGCTTTCTTCTCAAAGTCTACTTTTCCATGTGTTCCCTTCCCATCTATCCATGTGTATCATCTTCTCTCTCTTTCTTCTCCCCTATTCCCATCTATTCCTTAAGAAGCATTTCTTCTATCTTTCTTCCCTGCCACACCCATTGCTGTGCACCATCTCCTCCCTCTCTCTTCCCCCTTGCTCTCCATCCCTGTGCACCATCTTCTCCTTCTCTCTCCAGTGGTCTGACATCAGTCTTCCCCCTTACACTCTCATATGGTCTAGCATCTCTCTCCTTTCCTCCTTCTTCCCATGGTATAACATCTCTCTCTTCTCCTTCCCGCAGTCTGGTATCTCTTTCTTCTCTCCTTCCTTTATCTGGTTTGGCATCTCTCTTTCCCCTTCCAGTGGTCTGACAACTATCTCTTTCCTTCCATCACCCTTCTCCAGAATCTGACATCTCTCACTTCTTTGAGTCATCCCTTCCAGTGTAATATTTTTCTTTCCCTTCTCTCCACCACTCTCATGTCTAACAATTCTCCTTCCTTTCCCCATGTATACCATCTCTCTTTCCCTCCCACTCCATGCACCTACGCACAACAATTTTCTTTTTCTCTTCTCTCCCCCACTGGCAGCACCCCTCTTCCCCTCACTTCCCAGCACCCCATCCATGCATCATCTGTCCTTCCCAACCTCCTCCCAGCCTGTGCAACATCTGTTCTTCCCTGTCTACTCCCAACCCGTGCAGCATCTGTGCTTCCCAACTCCCAGCCTGAGCAACATCTGTTCTGTTCTTCCCTGCCTTCCCACCTGCCCTCCCATGCCATATCTCTCCCTTTCCAACTAACCAATACATCTCCCTTTACACTAGGTCCACCCCCAGGTCCACCATCTCTGCCTTTCTTTTTCCATCTTCCCTTTAAATATCTAATTCCCCTTTCTTTCACAGCACCCCACGTCCAACTACTTTCTTTTTCTATCCCTCCAGACCATTGCCCACTAGTTCCCCCATGTTTCTGGCCCTCTAAGTCCTACCCCTTCACTCCTCACCTGACACATCTTTGCAACCCATCCCCCATTCTACTTAAAAAGATAAACCCCAAAAAAACCAGTCCTAATCTAATCCTTAGGTTTGTATACCGCATCATCTCCACGTTCGTAGAGCTCGGTGCGGTTTACAGTAGAAGAAATAGGAAGGAACTACAACAGAGGGTTAGAGGTAGAAGTGTGAAGAAAATTTAGAGGACTTGGGATGCCAAGATAAAAGAGCTTCCTTGAGCATGGGATCTGCACTGGAGAATGACACTGTGGGGGGGAAAAGTGCCCATGGAGCGGTGAATGGTCTTGTCCCCGCAGTTAAGGGAGGGAATGCGTGAGGTAAATGATCGCGCGCGTGGCCCCCTCCTTCCTACCTACTGGCCAAATCTTTCTCCCTCCCTCCCCCTTACCTTTGCGGCACATTAGTTTCCAAAGTAACTTGCTCAAGCCGGCTGATCCTACCTGGAGTCACGTGTGTCTGTGGGCGGAAGCTTCTCTCTGATGCAAATTCCAGTTGCGTCAGAAGAGAAGCTTCCGCCCACAGATGCACGCGACTGCAGACAGGCTCGGCCGGCTTGAGCAAGTTACTCTGGAAAGTAACTTAAAACGTACCATGAAGGGGGAGGGAGGGATATTCTTGGGCCACTCGAGGGGTGCTGAAGGGCAGTGAGGTGGCGAGAGGGAAGGATGGTGGTAGAAAAGAAAGGAACAGACATGGAAGGGGGGTGGAGAGGAACAGACGCTGAAAGGAAATGGGAACAGAGAGTGGGAAGAAGACGCTGAAGGGAAAAAATGGAGAAGACAGAATGGGGAGAAGATGCTGAAGAGAAATAGGGAAGACAGAGTGGGGAGAAGACACTGAAGGGAAATGGGGAACAGAGAGTGGGGAGAATACGCTGGAAGGGAAGAAGACTGAGATGCCAGACTATGTGGGGGAGCGGAGGGAAATATTGGGTGCCAGACCAATTGGGGGGGGGGAGTGAAGGGAGAGGCACAGTAACAGAGCAAATGGAAGATGCAGAGAGACAGTGGATAGAAGGAATTGAATGAGAAGGCGAGGAAAGCAGAAACCAGACAACAAAGGTAGAAAAAAAATCTATTTATTTATTTTCTTTGGTTTTTTAGCTTTAGGATAAAGTAGTATATTAGTTGTGTTGATAAAAATTTATAAACAAAGCCCTGCCAGCTGAACATCTCTTTCTCTAGTTCAGCAGCCAGAACTTTGATCACGGGGACAAATTTTTTCCCTGTGTCATTCTCTAATCTGCACCAACTTCTGTTCTATAAAGGACACACTCCCTTTAAAGATTAGTGCTTAAAGCTCAAGTTTTTCAGACCCATATTTTCTGCATCATATATTAAATTCCCTCCATTGCCCATAAATCTCACAGTTTGGCCTTTAGACTCCCTCTTTGAGACAGCCAACCTTTGGCATCTCTGGGTTATACTAAAGTCAGTGGAGGTTGAACACACACATACTTGTTCAGGCTAATGAATAATCATGAGGTATATTTGTGCAGCATTATAAATTTTTCTAAGCAGGATGTCCAAATAGTTATAGGTAAAGGCTGAACAATTTTGTTTTTCACCTAGAGCAGGGGTAGGCAATTCTGGTCCTCGAGAGCCGGAGCCAGGTCAGGTTTTCAGGATATCCACAATGAATATGTATGAGATGGATTTGCATGCACTGCCTCCTTGAGATGCAAATCTCTCTCATGCATATTTATTGTGGATATCCTGAAAACCTGACCTGGCTCCGGCTCTCGAGGACTGGAATTGCCTACCCCTGACCTAGTGCATTTTAACTTGGCCTCTCTTAGAGAGCCTGTAGATCCACCATGCCATGGGGATAAAACCAAGACTCACTTGTCATCCTGTCCTTTATTACATACAGTTATCTGGTCAGCTTTACTTTTGTTCTGTCATTTATCCAAATGATCATAGATCAAATCCAACAAAAAGGCAGTCCAGAAGGTTACAAGGAATATCAATCTGATTAGAAATTCTATATTCCATATAGCAGAAGACTGGAATATTACAGGGCTGCTGAATTACCCTCTTCCAGAAGGCAGATTCATATGCTGGTCTGGGATTTTGGATAGCCCCATTCTGATGCACTAATACTATAGTACTGATTTCATTGAATAGAACTATATTCATTCGAAATTATTATCCATCAATACATTATCCCAAGAAATAGCAGTGCCTGGCCAGTAGTCTTTTACAGAATGAGTAACTATAAATACCACACTGCATTGAGGGTATAAGTGGAAAATCAGGATTAGCCAAAAATTCTCCCTCATGGATCTGGGTCACTTAGCATCTCTGAGATTTCGATGCATGCACGGGAAAATCAGGAAAAGAAAAACCGTGCAACCTGACATGAGTGAAGCTCAACTCCTCCCCTCTATCCAGCTAACAGAGGAGTGAGTAAGAGAGAGCAACAGCAGAAAATTAATTAACCCCCCTCTACTCAGCAGCTCACCTTTCCCTCTACAGAAATAGGTATCGATCGTTGCTTCTGGGAACATGGCAGATTATACATAAAACTGCTTATTCAATCCAAAGCTAAATAAAAACTGCAGTTAAAAAGTTATTTTAATCACTAAAAACTTAGTATTTTGGATATTTATTTAATGGTTGAGGCCTGCATTGGCAATTCAAGGTTGCAGTTTTGCTCAGCACCTTTAACCATGTAGGAAGGCTTTTTTTGTGTGTGTGTGGGGGGGGGGGCAGGGTAAGGATACAAATAAATTATCTAAACATCAGACTAAGTAAGTCCTAAATCTCAGACTAAGTCAGTCCTAAGAGGCTTCATGTTGATGGATGATAATAAAGTTGAGAAGGATATCAAGAACAGACACTTTCTAATGGATTGTATCTAAAACAACAATATTAAAAGTTGTGCTTCAGCCCTGCTGTACGGATAGCAACTGGTGCTGAATATCTGAGTAGAACAGCAAGAATCACTCTATCCAGATAGTAAATGTATTCAAACTTTTCTCTGGGTAGCTAATTGGATAATGATAGGATGGATTATTTGCTCTCCTATCTTTATCTAGATTGTGGTTCTCAGTGGTTCCCAACCTTGTCCTGGAGGACCACCAGGCCAATCGGGTTTTTAGCCTAGCCCTAATGAATATGCATGGAGCAGATTTGCATGCCTGTCATGTCCATTATATGCAAATCTATCTCATGCATATTCATTAGGGCTAGCCTGAAAACCCGATTGGCCTGGTGGTCCTCCAGGACAGGGTTGGGAACCACTGGTCTAACTATTGCTGCTTACTAGACTGCAAGTTCCACCCTTGCTCTCTCCCCCCTCTCTCGAAACTAACTAAACCATGCTTAGGTGTATAGTTATAACTACCAAATATTCTACAGCCAGCAGGGCTGCATGTGGCTCCCAAAGTCCTCCATTGAAGCCTTCAAACAGTTGACTGAAATGCTCTTCAGATCCTGTAACTGCATTAATTTCAATCTTGCTCACTTGACTACAAACTACAAACAAATATCTTAAGTAGTATCTCATTTATGGAATTCTCTACTGTTGACAATCCAAAATAAATTGAGTTTTTAGAATATATCCTTGAAGTGTTGTAGAATCAATGTTCATATTAATTTTTCCTGTTTAATACCCAGTCTGAACAAGCAGGTCAAGGTGGTCACAAAATTAGTAGAATGTGTAAGCTTAAAATCTTTTGGTGGCCCTCAGAGCTTTCTCATATTCACAATTCAGCCCTTTACATGAAAGAGGTTACAGACCATTGGGCTATGATGTTTAACTAGATAAGAACAACCATTGAACTGAATAGGTAAAGGCAGAATAGAAAACCTGATTAACATAACATGCATTTTAATAAATATCAGGTCCACAGTATTCATCAGTTAGCCATCCTCTACCTCTTCTTCATATAAGTGGAAGAAGAGACAGATAAATGGTGCTTCCAGAGACTTAGGACAAGGGCATTTCCAGAAATCCTTTGTGGGGGATCCTTTCAGCTCTCCAACCTCCATTTTTTAATTCTTACCTTTGCTGGTGGGGGTATTCAAGCCTCTACAGCTGAAGAGGTCTGCTGTTCAGGTTCCTGCCAATGCTACCTGAGCAGGGCGAAGCAGCCTGCTTCAGCTACAAATGCTGGCACTCCCGCATAAGCATAGGTGAGAGTGCCAGCAACAGTGGCTGAAGCAAACGTCTTCACCGCTCAGACAGCTTGTATTGGGATTTTGGCAGCTGATCTTTCTGGCTGGTGGGGTTTTACGTGGTCATTAAATACTATTCAAATTCTACTGTCTACTATTTAAAACCATAAACATATAGAAACATAGAAACATAGAAATAGACGGCAGATAAGGGCCCACGGCCCATCTAGTCTGCCCACCTTAATGTCCCTCCCCTACCTTTGCTCTGTGAATAGATCCCATGTGCCTATCCCATTTGGCCTTAAAATCAGGCACGCTGCTGGCCTCAATCACCTGTAGTGGAAGACTATTCCAGCGATCAACCACTCTTTCAGTGAAAAAGAATTTCCTGGTGTCACCTCGTAGTTTCCCGCCCCTGATTTTCAACGGATGCCCTCTTGTTGTCGTGGGACCCTTGAAAAAGAAGATATCTTCCTCCGCCTCGATGCGGCCCGTAAGATACTTGAACGTCTCGATCATGTCCCCCCTCTCTCTGCGCTCCTCGAGCGAGTATAGCTGTAATTTGTCAAGCCGTTTTTCGTATGGTAGATCCTTGAGTCCCGAGATCATCCGGGTGGCCATTCTTTGCACCGACTCCAGTCTCAGCACATCCTTGCGATAATGCGGCCTCCAGAATTGCACACAGTATTCCAGGTGGGGCCTCACCATGGATCTATACAATGGCATAATGACTTCCGCCTTACGACTGACGAAACCCCTTCGTATGCAGCCCATGATTTGTCTTGCCTTGGACGAAGCCTGCTCCACTTGATTGGCAGACTTCATGTCCTCACTGACGATTACCCCCAAGTCTCGTTCTGCTACCGTTTTTGCTAGGATCTCGCCATTAAGGGTATAAGACTTGCATGGATTCTGGCTGCCCAGGTGCATAACTTTGCATTTTTTGGCATTGAAGTTGAGTTGCCATGTCCTAGACCATCGCTCCAGTAGGAGTAGGTCGTGCATCATGTTGTCGGGCACTGAATCTTCGTCTGTTGTGCATTTGCCCACTACATTACTCAGTTTGGCGTCATCGGCGAATAATGTTATTTTACCTCGAAGCCCTTCTGCCAAGTCTCTTATAAAGATGTTGAATAGGATTGGACCCAAGACTGAGCCCTGTGGTACTCCACTAATCACCTCCATCATTTCGGAGGGGGTGCCATTCACCACCACCCTTTGGAGCCTACCTCCAAGCCAGCTCCCAACCCATTTCGTCAATGTGTCACCTAATCCTATAGAACTCATCTTGCTCAGTAACCTGCGGTGTGGTACGCTATCGAATGCTTTGCTAAAGTCCAGGTACACGATGTCCAGGGACTCCCCAATATCAGTGACAGTGACAGCCCAACCTACCTGAACAACCCGTCTCATCTAAACTACATCAACTAGACACAGGAAAACCCACATCCCATTCACGCACCCTCCAATCAAAGAAGTCAAATGGAAAAAAAATATATGATGGCCAGCCACACAAGCAGCAAAACTCGATAACCAGATCTCCAATCTACTAATTACAACCCCAAACTACAAACATTCAGAAAAGAAATAAAGACTCTACTCTTCAAGAAATTCCTGCAAATGACTTAATACTGCTAGCTCCTTCCCACTTCCCAATACCACTCCCTAATACTGTCCCGATTCCCCAAAGCAACCTCATCTACTCCGTATCTCTCCTAGAAATTACCAGATATCTTCTTCATGTAATACCTTTTTTGTAATTATTTTGTAATCCGCATTGAACCGCAAGGCAATGGCGGACTAGAAATCTCTAATGTAATGTAATTAAACCAGTTCTGCAATTTTGGAGGGAGCTTGAGCTCCAAGTGCAAAAGCTGAAGCCACCTTGGATTTGTCCATATTAATAGAAGTAGGAAAAAAAAAAAAAGACAGAAAGGTCTGGTTATGGATTCTTGAAGTAACATAATGCCTCAATAACTAGAAATGAGAAGAAAGTGATTGTGCAACAAAGGTTTTGAAATCTGCTCTCTGAGAATCTCCAAATGAGTTCTACATATGAAAAGCAACTGAGTTCTAAGACAAAAAGCATGTACATATCTTTTGAACATTCATTGTGGTGTTCCCCACAAAATCTAGAGGATTCAATTGGGGAACCAAGTTTTGAATGTCAGACAGCTGGAATCATGATCCTGCTCAGTTATAGAGGTGATTTAATGCACAGGGTCCTAGGTTAGTTTCTGAGCTCTATGTTGCATTTGGCTTTAAGGATATTACGAGGGGTACTAAGGCAAAGACAGCATTGCCAAATTCTCTCTCTGAATTCCAAGCCTTTTTTCCAAGCACCTAGATTCTCTAAGCAGCAGCGCCATGGTCATTGGGAAAGGCATGAACCTGACCATTTTATATTATAAATCATCTATTGTCCATCTGGGTGCTGGAATAAAAACTAAGAATGGCTGGTAGGCACAGTCTTTCAAGACACTCCTGTGAAGAGGAATGAAGGAAAGCAGTTTCATGCTATAAAGCAGGAGTGCCCAATAGGTCAATTGCGATCGACCGGTAGATCGCCAAGGCAAAGTGAGTCAATCGTGGAGCCCATCCCGGGCTCCGTGATAGACTCACTTTGCCTTGGCGATCTACCGGGCCGATCAGCCTTCCTCTCCCTGAAGTCAATTTTGCCGTCGGAGAGGAAGTTCGGGCCAGCCAATCGATGCCTGGCTGGGCTGGAACTTCCTCTCCGATGGCAGAATTGACGACAGGGAGAGGAATGCTGGTCGGCCTGACGCAGGGAAGCAGGGAGAGCTTGGGGCGGTGGAGGCTTTGGGGCCTGTTACCCGATGGCGGTGGCAGCGGCTTGGGGACCTGTTCCCCGATGGTGGCAGCAGTGGCTTGGTGGAGGGCAGGGAGAAATAAAGAAAGGGGGCAGGCAGGGAGAAAGAAGGGAAACAGAAAAAAAGAAAGGGGAATGAAGAGAGAAAAAAAGAAAGGGAGGCAGGGAGAGAGGAAGAAAAAGTTTGGGGAGGGAATGAGGTCTGGAGGAGAGGAAGCATACAGGCTGAAAGATTGGATGAAAGTTAGAAGAAGAAAGTGCAACCAGAGACTCATGAAATCACCAGATAACAAAGGTAGGAAAAATAATTTTATTTTCAATTTAGTGATCAAAATGTATCTGAATTTATATCTGCTGTCTATATTTTACACTATGGCCCCCCTTTTACTAAACCCCAATAGTGGTTTTTAGCGCAGGGAGCCTATGAGCGTTGAGAGCAGCGCTGGGCATTCAGCGCAGCTCCCTGCGCTAAAAACTGCTATTGTGGTTTAGTAAAAAGGAAGGGGTATATTTGTCTATTTTTGTATGGTTGTTACTGAGGTGACAGTGAATAGAGTCATCTGCCTTGACATCTTTGAAAAAACCCAAGAATAGGAATGATAATTAACATTTTCTCAGCGTACAGTGTGCTTTGTGTTTATTTTATTTTATTGTTTGTAGAAGATCATTTTGACTTGGTCATTTTAAAAGTAGCTCGCAAGCCCAAAAATTGTGGGCACCCCCTGCTATAAAGGGCTGTCAAAATTTCTCTAAATGGATGATTTATGGCTAAGTGGGTTTATTTAACTTGGAATGCATCAGTTTGGAATATATAATATTTTTTATTTGAAACAGCAAACCTCTCCTCAAAAAAGGACTTTTTCTTTCAACCCATTTTATTTAGAGTTTTTGGCTTGATTCCTCAATTATACCATTTTAAGCTGCAGCCTAAGTAGTAGTGTAGTAAGTGGGCAGGTGGGGGGACTGCCCCAAGTGCCATGTAGGTGGGGGTGCCGGCACCTCTCCGCCCCCCCCCCCCAACATCACGCTCTTGTCTTCCCTTCTCTGCCCCCCCCAATAACTCTATAAAATCTTTGGCTGCTTCTCGCATCAGCCTGGTTATCTCTCTGAAATCACTTCCAGGTCATGGAGCCAGGAAGTGAGGTCAGAGGGAAAGCCAATGCCAGTGTGAGCAGCAGGCTGGAGAAGCTGTTCATGCTGGTGAAGATTTAAAGAGGTATGGTGGGTGGGAAGGAAGGGCGCGAGTATAGCATGGGGGAGCGGTAGGATGGAGAGGAGGGCATGGGGGGTTGGTGCGGAAGGAGTGCGGGAGCGGAGGGGGAGCATGGGGAGGGGGCGCCACCACCCCAGGCACCTCCTACCCTTGCTACGCATCTGAGCCTAATGCAGCTTAATAAAAGTTGTCTCATCAGCTGTTTTTCAGTGGTGCAATTAGGGCTCCTTTTAATTAAGCACATGCTAATGAATTAGAGTATGTTACATGCCCTGCTTCCCATTTTGTTTCTATGGTTTCTTTGCATCTAGGGTAGGGGTGGACAACTCCGGTCCTCAAGGGACAGAATCCAGTTGGGTTTTCAGATTTCCTCAATGAATATGCATTGAAAGCAGTGCATGCAAATAGATCTCATGCATATTCATTAGGGAAATTCTGAAAACCTGACTGGACACCGGCCCTTGAGAACTGGAGTTGCCCACCTCTGTGTTATACACTGGTATACACTGGTTTTTCTTGTCCTAATTTACCAGCATCTAAGATCAAAGCCTACTGGTGCCTAAGGCAATTCACGCCCATACTGCAAACACTGCCACTTTTCAGGTAAGTGTGGATAAGTGCCAGTAGGCACCTCAGTGTAGGTGAGTTAGGTGCCTATCAGAAAATTTATATTTTAAATATATTATTAATTATTAATATTTAATATTTTTGCTTTATCAGCTTTTAACGATAATTACTGTGCCAATTAAACCAATTAAGAAAAAATTAAGGTAGGCACCTACTGTAACATGGTAAGCCTGCTGATCTAGCTGCCTACCAGCAGAGTGGAGCGTGCGAGGTCAGGGAGAGTGTATCGGCGCCCCACACTCCGCTCGATGCCACATTTTGATTGGCTGCCGGCGGAGTACGAGACTCTTTTTATTGGCCGGTAAGATACAGATGCCATTTATAGAATCAGGGCCTTAGTGCATACTAAGGGCCTGATTCTCTAAAGCATGCTGATCTCAGCGGCCGCCTAAGAAGTGGCCGCTGATTGTGTATTATTCACGCCTCGGCATCCTTTACAGAATCGCATCTTTTTTTTTTTTTATAGGCCTACATTTAAGGCATCTGTCTGACGAATATGGAGATGCATAGGAACGCTTATGGATGCCCAAGGCCACTTCTGGTGGAAACCGTGCCCACACCAGCATTGGTAAATATCCCTATGTGTCTCCGCAGGTGCGAAACAGACACCTACAATATAGACGTCATTCACTGCATCCATTACAAAAAAAAAAGCATCCCTTTTGGCTAGTGAGATGGCGGCAGGACGCCTACCGCCCCCTACAATTGGGACGCCATTTGTAGAATCAGCCCCAAGTAAAAGGAGCTCTTAATGATAAAACAGTTTCTATCCTCATCCTACTTAAACTTCAGAAAATTATTAAAAACTAACCTATTTAACCGATTTGTAACCTAAGACCTCTATGCCCGACCTCTTGTTTCCCAAGATCTCTTAAGCCCTACCCCTGTTTCCTGCTCCCCTTCACATACAGCCCCTATATATTGTACCTATATCCTGCTTACCTCTATAAATTGTATTTATATTCGCTGATTGTACCTATACATTGTACCTGTATCCTGCATACCTATTTAAATTGCATCTATATTCACTGATTGTACCTATATTCGCTGATTGTCCAGCCCTTCTTTGATGTAAACCGCCTCGAACTACTACGGCTTTGGCGGTATACAAGAAATAAAATTATTATTATTGGACAGTAGGGCACACTACTGTGATGTCCATTCGTTGAGTAACCGAGCACATCACTGCGCAGAGGCACGCACTGCTGCTGATGACATTTCAGTCTACAAATGACATGAAATGATGTGGACAACATCACTGACGTTTCCCATGCCCGTTGCATTTGAAGATTCAGAAAAAAGTAAAAGATGCTGCAACAGAGGAGCTATCAAGGTAACTCTGATCAAGGTTACAAGACAAGACAAGTACTGAGCTATGCTGACCGAGCTGCAAGAGGGGTACAGTTCTAGAACAGCAGGGGGCACTGCCAATGGGGGGGGGGGTCTGAGGCGCACCGACAAAACTGTGTGCAAACTTCCCGTGTTTCGAGTTTCACTTAGAGCTTTGGATTTCTGGCAAGCAGTAAAATGTAGAGATTGAGTCTACAAAATAAAAATACAAATCATCCTGACCTCTGGAAACACAAACTACATTCCCAAGGCTCCCATGAACTGCTTAAGACATGAATTATAAAGCAGACATTGGAAGCCACAGCCCGCATTCTGCATGGAAGATGAATAGTTTAATAAAGTGCTTGCCAATAACCTGGAATTGTATTGTTCATGGACTTCTTATTTCTCAGGATCCCAGAGGTGTGTATTAAAGTGAGATTTCACACACAGCACAGTGCAATCCTTTTAATAACGTTTAATGTGTGCCAGCAGTAAAACTGACAATAAGTGGGATGTTGATCGGATGAGGTCTAACTGACAAACCAAATAGACCTCATGCCTTACCCTCATAGCTCCTGTCTTTTTATGTAATCCCATACTGGGAGCTGAATGCTTTGAAATAAATGGATAGATAGATGGAGAAGGAAAAGACAGGTAGACAGGATAGATCTCTGTATATGTACATGCGTGTTTGTGTAAACGTGTTGTTTATAGAAAGAGAAAGGGAATAGGGATTTGTATACTGCCTTTTTGTCACTTTGGCATTTCAAAGCTAACATTCAAATCAGTGGGCACTGGAGGATTAAGTGACTTGCCCAGGGTCACAAGGAGCAGCACCGGGATTTGATCTCACAACCTCTGGGTGCAGAGGCAGCAGCATAGATATAAATCCATGTATGAAAGGGGAGACTGTTTCTGATGTGAAAAGGATACATACTATCATAACTTAACAATGTACAGTAAAACCTTGGTTTGCGAGCATAATTCGTTCCAGAAGCATGCTTGTAATCTAAAGCACTCGTATATCAAAGCGAGTTTCCCCATAAAAAATAATGGAAACTACGATGATTCGTTCCACAACCCAAAAACTTTAGTACAAAATACCATATGTACTTGTATTGCAAGACCTCGCTCATTTAGAATAGTCACTACACTCCTGCAGCGTCAGAGAGAGAAGAACCATCGGCTCAGTTATGATGTGTGTATACTGTATGTACTTGTATTGCAAACATTGCTTGTATATCAAGTTAACATTTAATAAAATGTTTTGCTTGTCTTGCAAAACGCTTGCAAACCGTTACTTACAATCCAAGGTTTTACTGTATTTCTAACTGTTGTTTCCCTATAAACCTATAATTGTATCTTAACATTCCAAAACATGATCTCTTGAGTATGACGAGTTCAAATGTAATGGTTTGATAGCAAAAAGACTCTGTCAAGCAAGAATGGATGTCCAAAAATATATGCACACTTAAATTACATCCAAATGCCTACCCAGTACTATAGATAATTATTCTTTAGAAAATGGAGAAAAGACCTCAGTGTCTAATAGGGGTGATTAACAATTGCTACCCATATAGATAAAGCGCTCTCAAAATATCAACTTTGAGACAAACAGACACATCACTGGTCAAAAACTCCAAGATAAGTGTAACAAAATTCAAACTCTATCATACACTGTTATATTGATTCACCCAAAAAAACCCACACTTATCTTTAAAATGTGAAGCGGGTTTACTTACAATTCCCCCGATAGAGCTCTGTTGCGGAATAGGGAACCCTGTTGGAAACTGTGGAGTATATTACCAGCGGTGAAGAATTTGTAGCCACTGTGTGGTTGGCTCACACTCCACTGTGCGGGTTTGGTCCTGCTTCTACATCCCAGTACTACTACGAAGATCATTGGGAATTCTACATTTTAAAGATAAGTGTGGGTTTTTTGGGGGTGAAACAATATAACAGTATATAATAGAGTTTGAATTTTTTTTCCACTTATCTTGGAGTTTTTGACCAGTGATGTCTGCTTGTCTCAAAGTTGATATTTTGAGAGTGCTTTGTCTATATGGGTAGCAATTGTTTAGACACCCCTATTAGACACCGAGGTCTTTTCTCCATTTTCTAAAGAATAATTATCTGTAGTACTGGGTAGGCATTTGGATGTAATTTAAGTGTGCTTATGGTTTAATAGCAACCATCAATGAAAACAAAAACAAAAACTGTGGATACAGATGTTCTGGAGATAATTTATTAGACACTGACATATAAAACCATGAAAATTAAATTAAAAAAGTACAATGATAAAAAATATTGTGATAAAAATCCAACTGGACCCTACACGGTCCATGTTTCGGCGAACACGCCTTCCTCAGAGGTCCAATGGTTTGCTACTTCAGCTTGTCTGCGGTGTTCTTTGCTCATATGTTTAAAGACAATAGACTATTTTCAGTCCAATTCTTTAAATTACATTACATAACATTACATTACATTACATTATATTAGGGATTTCTATTTCGCCATTACCTTGCAGTTCAAGGCGGATCACAAAAGAATTATCAAGGATGTATTACAACAAGAACTTACTAGAGAAAAAAAAAAGTTTGGACATTTTCAAAGAGAGTAAGAAATGTGTATGGTTATTTGTTTGGGTAGTTGGCTTTAGTGAGAGGTGGTGATTGAAACTTGCGGTGTTATTTCTTTTTTCAGGGCTTTCTTGAAGAGTATGGTCTTTATTTCTTTTCTAAAAGTCTTGTAGTCAAGGGATGCCGTCAGTAGATTGGCGATTTGGTTGTCTAGTTTGGCTGCTTGAGTGGCCAGGAGGCCATCATATAGTTTTTTCCGTTTGACCTCATTAATTGGGAGGTATGAGAAAGGGGTGTGAGTTTTCCTATGTCTGGTTGAGGTATTGTAGATGAGGCGGTTATTCAGGTAGATTGGACTGTCTACATATAAAGTCTTAAATAGTAGACAGTAGAATTTAAATTGTATTCTTGCTGGTATTGGAAGCCAATGTGAATTGAGATATGCTTCTGTAATGTGGTCATGTTTCTTCAATGAGTAGAAGAGTCTTAGTGCTGTGTTTTGGATAGTTTGTAGTTGTTTTGTTATAGTTGCAGGGCAAGGGAGATAGAGGATGTTACAGTAGTCAAGTAGGCCTAGTATTAGGGACTGAACTATCAGCTGGAATTGAGTTTTTTCGAAGAATTTCCGAATTTGTCTTAAGTTTCTCATGACTGAGAATTATTTTTGTATTGTTTTATTAATTTGCGGTTGCATGGTGCAGCATTTGTCGATTGTTATTCCTAGTACTTTTAGGGTGGCTTGAATGGGGTAGTTGATTGCGCTGATTTCAATGTTGGTTGTGATTGGTAAGGAAGGCGTGCTCGCCGAAACACGGACCTTGTAGGGTCCGGTTGGATTTTTACCACTGTCATGTTTATCACTGTACTTTAATAATTGAATTTTCATGGTTTTATATGCCAGTGTTTAATAAATTATCTCCAGAACATCTGTATCCACAGTTTTTGTTTTCATTGGTGGATTGTTTTCACTGTGGATCATTGGGTCTCCCCATTTTTCTTTGTTGATAGCAACCATTCAATTGTACAACAAATTCAAGTTCTACCTCTGACCCCATCCAAATGGACATATTGAAATCTCACAGATGGGGTCAGAGGTAGAACTTGAATTTGTTGTACAATTGAATGGTTGCTATCAACAAAGAAAAATGGGGAGACCCAATGATCCACAGTGAAAACAATCCACCGATGAAAACAAAAACTGTGGATACAGATGTTCTGGAGATAATTTATTAAACACTGGCATATAAAACCATGAAAATTCAATTATTAAAGTAAAAAAAGTAAAAAAATTATTTAAATAACTTATGAATCAGTTTAGAATAAGCTAAAATAGTAAAATTATTTGTGGTATGAGTAAAGATAAAGAAACATTTTTTTTGGCCAATGACTGGAGCAAGGAGCATGAAAACTATACTGACCAATTCAGTCTATGATAGTACGACTGTGCGTAGGCTCCATTTCTGAGGCCTTTTCCTGTATTAAATATATTTCAAATGCATTTCTCTGGAAGAGTGGTAGAGTAATTTATATAGTGTGAGATTTTGATAGCATAAACCACTCGGGTATGTTTATTTAGGTTGTAGGACAAAAGTTAGCCACAATTCCCATCCCCTTCAGCCTCAGTGCTTCTCATGTTGCTCTTGTATTCCTGCTCTGGCTCCACCCCCGCCCTCTCTCTTCCATTTATTCTATTCAAACATTTATATTCCGCTTATATTACTTTGAATTCAAAGGTTACAAAAGAACATTAACATATATTGTTAAGAATTTACAATTTAACATTAGGGAGCCAGTGCAATTGTTTTAAAATGTTTGTAAAACAGATTAAAGTTTTTATATTTTTGAAAATGAACCCCCCAACAACAAACGGTTGTGATTTGACCTGACTAGGCATATCACTCCAGGCTTTACTTGATTTAAAAATGAAAGAGCCATCTAACAGCTGCTTTAATCATATATGTTTAGTAGAAGGATAGAAGGGAGGAATAAAAGTGCAAAGAATATCTGACTGTTGGGTAGGTTAAAAAACGTGTAAGAGACAAGGAGCGCAATCCATTTAAAATGTTAAACATCAAACAGGCATTTTGAATTTGATTCAAGAATTTATAGGTAACCAATACAACTGGATCAACAGCACAGTAACCCTATCAAAATTTTGTAGTCCACATATCAATCGCACTGTAGTATTTTGTAATAACTGCTCCGAAGAGATCCGTGTGCTGTGCCAGTAAGTTGATTTCCATTTCCTGACACTGACTTGACATTCATCAGATACGATTCAAGCCGCTTCTGCCCTCATCCACCAGGGTGGTCTGATCTAGTATCAGGTGGCGCAGTGATGGTGGCCTCGTTGCCACGGCCAAGGGGCACGGTTTGCAATGCCCTGCTTATTTGTTCTGATAAATCCTAGAACAAGTCCCAAGGATGACTAAAAAGCCAGCGGTCATTGATTAAATGCTTATTCCAATAGTCTGAACTACAAGTCAAGCTGCTGTAGCTTTAGCTGTCAGCCAGACCTCAAACCACATTCACATCATCTCTGGAGGCCTCCTAGGTTGAACAATCTTTTTTTTCCTGGAAGCTCTCTCTGCCAATATTAACTGCTAGCAGGCATACAGACCCTGTATACATAGACATTAGGGATGATCCCTTCCCCACAGAGCTTACAATCTAGTCAAAGCAAACATAGGTAAACAAGAGGGTCTGTTAGCACATATTTAATACAGAAAGAGGGTCAAAATTTCAACAACTTCATAAAGGTGAGTTTATGGACTGGATCTGATTCTGACCTGGAAAGAGCATAACAACAAAGCACAGGAGACTTAGGATATAGGTTAACATGAGTCTGCCTATTAGTTATTCTCATTAAAAATACATGATTAAATTAACATCTCTTCTTTGATATTTCTTTTTTTTAAAAATTTCTAACTTTACATTAAACTTCATAAGAATAAATCTTCCACCATTAAACACAGGGAAGGAAATCAATTCAGAACATTTAAGAAAATCACTCTTACAATATAACCAAATCATAATCCCCTTCTTAGACCACAATATTGAGGAGACTGGTCAACCTATATAAAAGAACTTAAGTATACTTTTTTTCCCAAAAGAAAGGCTTAATGATATTTAAACAACTGCATTATTTTAAAAAGTCCCTCTTTAATCATTCCTTGATGATCTTAACATCTATAAACTCTTTCAAGTGGTTTGGAGAAAAAAAGGTGTACTTGATTGCCAGGTCCCTATGCCAAGAGGAACGTAGCACCCAAATTAATTGTCTATTGATGTAATGAAAGAAACTCTTTCCTTCGTTCTTGGGTGAACTTAGTGACATCGAGATTTACCCATATTTTCTGTTCCCCGAACAATTTTTGAGAGTTCAAAAAGTATAATTTCAGAATCATATTAACATCCTGCTCAAAAACTAAAGACACCAAGAGAGTAGCTCTATCAGTATCAGCTGTTATTGTTTGTTCAAGAAGAGCGGTCACATTTCCAAAATCAATCTCTTTTCCATTCTTTTTTCCTTTTTCTTCCCTTTCAGGAATCTTTTTGTTTGGCAAATAGTAAATCTTATTTACTGGAGGCATATTATTTGGGGAAATTTTTAAATTTTCAATCAAATACCTTTTTAGTAAGTCTAGAGGTAACACGCCCGGGGTCAGTGGAAAATTTAGAAAGCAAAGATTTAACCGCCTGTTAAAATTTTCAAACTGTTCCAGTTTCCTATGTATTAAGGTATTATCCTTGATTGTTGCTATATCATCCTTCATTTGCTTGGCTTGTGAAATCAATTTTCATTAACAACATTTTTTGTTAAAGAATCAAGTTTATCTGTTATTTTAGATACCTTTTCCATTGATTTTGTCATTTTGGTCTCCATACATTGAAAGAGCAGCCAGATATCATTCAAGGACACCTCTGTGCCTTCTCTCATGCTTGCAGACATCAGGTGTTCTACCGCAGATTTTGTGCCCTCGCTTGGAGACCCCATGTATCCACTTCTAGGATCGCGTGTCTCCTGCCCCAGTGCCCCAGCAGTTGCTGGACACGGAGGGTTGAGGGCTACTGGAGGAGACAGCAATGTTTCCATGCCCGAAAGGGCAGAAGACTCTCTCTCATCTCTGCCCAGCGCCGGGCTCTCCAAAACTCCAGAAAATTACACAGTTGCTGGCAGAGCTGAGAAGAAGTAATCCATTGTCTGCTGTACTGGAGTAGAAGCTACTGCCGTCGAGGACATGGACCTAATCATCCCCTTCCTCTTTGTATGCAGCATTAAACAATGCTGAAAAGGTATGCAATAATCGATTGAGGAAACCAGAAGCAGTTAGTTCTCTACTGCGTCTCACTCAGCTCCTCACACCGCCGCCATCTTGCCACTCTCCTCTAGCTCTTTTTTGATATTTCTGGGCCATAGACTAAACTCCACTTGGCAGCCTGAATTCAGTGACGTCAACAGCTGCCACCAGCAGCCATGAATTTTGTGAGGTGCAATCTGAGGTGGCAGCAGGTCCTTGGTTCTATTTCTGAGTTTAGGCTAATTAGCTAGTTATCACCAATTAAGCATGAACAACTATGCATTCCATTTACAGAATTAGAGATATAGTTGCCAGATTCAGAACCAATGATTGCAGGGTTTATGAAGAAGTCCTGGTGCATAGTCCCAGACGAGGACAGTGCAAAGACCGGGTTAGGTATGTAGGCATGAGAGGAGAGAGCAGAGTAAAATAAGACAAGAATTTGGGTACTCGCATGGCCCCAGAGTGTAGCCCTAGCTTAGCTGGAAGTTTACCGGAGTAGCTTTCAATAAACATATGTTTAAAAAGAAAAGAGGAAATAAAGCAAACATTTATGCAAAGGAGATTGGCTGCATGGAATGGCTTCTCAATATGGCTCCAAAAGTAGAGCAGCAAAAATCTTAATCTTGAATAATCACATCTATATATATAAAATCGGAGGATTGTATGTGTGTATGTATGTATGTGCCGCGATCACGCAAAAACGGCTTGACCGATTTGAATGAAACTTGGTATGCTGATACCTCACTACCTGGGATGATATGTTCTGGGGGTCTCGCGGCCCACCTGCACACGTGGGCGGAGCTACAAACTGAAAATCAGATTTCACCCATTCATGTCAATGGAAAAAATGTAAAAAGCTGCCATTCTCACAGTAATTCAAAAACGGTTTGACCGATTTGAACGAAACTTGGTAAGCAGATCCCTCACTACCTGGGGTGATATGTTCTGGGGGTCTCGCGGCCCACCTGCACACGTGGGCGGAGCTACAAACAGAAAATCTTATTTCACCCATTCATGTCAATGGAAAAAATGTAAAAAGCTGCCATTCTCACAGTAATTCAAAATCGGCTTGACCGATTTGAACGAAACTTGGTATGCAGATCCCTCACTACCTGGGGTGATATGTTCTGGGGGTCTTGCTGCCCACCTGCACACGTGGGCGGACCTACAAACATAAAATCGTATTTCACCCATTCATGTCAATGGAAAAAATGTAAAAAGCTGCCATTCTCACTGTAATTCAAAAACGACTTGACCTATTTGAACGTAACTTGGTATGCAGATCCCTCACTACCTGGGGTGATATGTTCTGGGGGTCTCGCGGCCCACCTGCACACGTGGGCGGAGCTACAAACAGAAATTCACATTTCACCCATTCATGTCAATGGAAAAAATGTAAAAAGCTGCCATTCTCACTGTAATTCAAAACCGGCTTGACCGATTTGAACAAAACTTGGTATGCAGATCCCTCACTACCTGGGGTGATATGTTCTGGGGGTCTCGCGGCCCACCTGCACACGTGGGCGGAGCTGCAAACAGAAAATCAGATTTCACCCATTCATGTCAATGGAAAAAATGTAAAAAGCTGCCATTCTCACAGTAATTCCAACTATAAAACACTTTCTATGCCTTATTTATTAATATTACACAAAAAGAAAAAAGGAGATTACAGACCATCCAAAATACTGCTATAAAAATAATATATAATGCAAAAAAATACGATCATGTCTCCCCACTACTTAAAGACGCTCACTGGTTACCTATAAGTCACAGAACTCTGTTCAAAACAATGCTTCTTATCTTTAAGACTTTATTATACAATGAACCACAATTTATTTCAAAATCATTAATCCCTTACACAACCCAACGCCCATTACGATCATCGGAACAAAATCTGTTAACAGTACCGTCATTGAAAATCATAGGTACACGAAGAGCTGACATGTTTACAGTAATGGGACCACAATGGTGGAATGCAATTCCCCAATATATTAGAATGGAACAGGACATTACAAATTTTAAAAAATTGCTAAAAACTTATTTATTTAAAGACGCTTTTACTTCTGATTGACCTAAAAACGCTTTTTAATATTGGCTTAAATCTTATTGTTTTATTTTTTTTTTTAATTACTTACTTAAAGAGTCTTTTAATTTCAAAGCGTTCACTTCCTTTAAAGACAGCTTTAGCTTGTGTTCTGATAAAGTTAAACCTATCCTTTTGTTTTTCCCTTTTTTTTCGAACCCAACAGTGTAACTTTATGTTATTCCTTACCCCTCATGTATGTTTTATATAAAATGTAATGTGTAATTTGTCAATATTTGTTATATTTTAACCTCTTGAATACTTTTATTTTGTTAATGTACATCGCCTAGAAATTTTGTAATAGGCGATTCATCAAATATTCAATAAAACTTGAAACTTGAAACTATAACCACTAGGGACATCGTTTCTATTCTACCACGGACACCATACATATAGAGTTTGTATGTTCTAACTGTGTTTGTAACTGTTTCCTTCATGCACCCCAGTTCATAATGTTATTACATTACATGAGTACTCACATATCCTGAACTAGGAACACAGGTTCCATTCTGAACCGGGAACAAACTACATGGAGTTTCTTTTCAACCTGAGTTTCCACATATTGAGTTGTTTAAATCAATACTGAAACTTTTGGATGCCACTTATTCCAACAGATCTTCCTTTTCAGTTTAAGAGATTGCAAATTCCAGTGAGACTTGCATTCTCTATCACAATCAACAAGTCACAGGGACAGACTATCACGTACTGTGGAGTGGATTTAAGATCCCCCTGTTTTTCCCATGGACAACTCTATGTTGCTTGATCAAGGGTGGGTTCACCCAAGAATTTATATGTTCTTGCTCCTGGAGGTGAAACTAAAATTGTTGTTTATAATCAAGTTTTGTGTTAGTTGTATTGTATTCATTTTGTCAAATATTTCACATTATAATTTGATTATTGTACTTTTTATAAAGCTGTAAAAAAATAATTTCATTCACCACTATAAAGTATCTTTATTTCAATCCATTTACTGTGTTATTGCTATAATTAAATACCCGTGCAACGCCGGGGCATCAGCTAGTTTGTGATATTTAAAATGTCTTCAGACTCTATATACTGGCTGAAGACATTTTCAATATCACATATGTGATTATTCAAGATTAAGATTTTTTGCTGCTCTACTTTTGGTGTTTATCTTTTGATTACAATGTAGTTCTTTCCCAGTTCCTTATATTATTTTCCTTTATGTATCATGTATATTGTTTCATTATATGTATTGTACAATTTAGTCCTCTTATATAATTTATTTTTACCCCACCTTTTTTAAAATTGTACACCACTCAGTCATGTAATAAGTGGTAAATCAAAACCTAAATAAACTTGGAACTTGGATTATAGACTGTAGAGTTTTGTCTATTATATTTTTCTCAATATGGCTCTACATATATCCGCTTCCATTTGGTTAGTCGTTTTTTCTTTTTTAAATATTTAATGCATACTGTCAGATTAACTGCACACCAAGATGACGAGTGTATTTTAAAACACTGTAGCATGCACTATTAATCCCATTAAAATGGATGTGTGGAAAAAAAATATTGAAAATTGAATAAAAATGAAAATTCAGCAAGAGATCAACTGAGGTCTACCCATAGAATTAACTGGGCAAACTAGTAGGGGCTTCCTGTCCTTACCTGATGTCATATTCTCTGTCAATGCCCAAGAAGTTCTCACCCCCTTGTCACCAGCCTTGATTCATAATTGTCTCAAACAGAAAGGTGGGGGGGTGATTGACCAGTTAGAAACAGTCTTTGATTAGCTTTATTTTTATTTTGCTTTTGCCAGGGAGCTTGAAGTATATGCTTCTCTAGCTGTCGATTTTAAAAACTCATGATTAACCAGAGGACATCCATTTGTCTTTTCTTTACTTCATGGTCTTGCACTTTATTTTTCATGTTTACCATTGCTACTTGTCTCAGCTTGCAGGTCTAGGCACTATTTGAAGATGCTTAATTATGGTTTATAGGATGAAAGATGTGTCTTTACCAAGCCATTCATAATCCTGCCGATTTCATGTCCCTTCGTCGCTTAGCCAAAGCCTGAAATCCTTAGTAAGCAAAACAGTGCACTCTATAAAAGAAATCCTTTTATTTGAAGGAGTGTTTGACAACTCTGTTCTGAGATGACAAACACACTCACTTTATTCTAACAGTACTGAATTGTGCTGTAGACAAATGGTTCTCAAGTCTGTCTTAGGATACCACCAGCCAGTTGGACTTTCAGGATATCTCCAATGAATATGCATGAAATATTTGCATATAATGGCACACAAATATGTCTCGTGCATATTCATTAGGACAGGTTTGAGTACCACTTCTCTCTAGATAATCGATTTTCTAGCAGTCGTGCTATGGTTTCCACATATACTGTAGTTTCACACAAAGTTCTGTATCCAAAAGCTATGGTTGATAGCTTAGAGCAGTGGGTGTGTTCCCTGGATTCAGGATTTCAACTCCATGCTGTATGGATTTGGGTGTGGCACTTTACCTTCCTGCATCTCTCTGTGCTTCAGTGTGCTGTATCATTTTGGGTAACTAATGGGTGTGGATGGAAGAGGAATGTGGGGTTATGTGCAGGACTTCATATGCACCAATAATCTGGGGCTTCAAAATGGATTCAGGTGCAAGAAATAGTTTGCTCATTCATAAGGGCGGCCATAACAACTATTTTTATACTTAGACTCCACAGTTTTTTTTATTCATAATTTTGTCTTCATTTATATGCTATTGTGCTTCTTCTTGTCCTCATTCAGTTGTCCCCATGTGCCACATTCCCTAGTCAAGTCCTCGTGCTTTCTTTGCACCTTCCACTTCCTCTCCCCTCACGCTGGCTAGTCCTCCACACCCTGCAGCCAATGACCCAGCTGAACAGATTTGCCCAAATGATGTAGAGCAGAGCTAGTGGATGGCCTCTTTCTACAGTCAGTAATACCTGTCTTTAGATTTGCTTCTGAGAAGAGGACCCTCTCAGTTGACCAGGAGGTGCAAAGACAGGGTCAGCGTTGGGAGGGGTGCAACTCAGGTAGTTGACTTATGTCTCCATACAACGGAGGACTCTAAGTCCACTTGGAATGAGATATAGCTTGTGGGGAGATTTTGCAGTCCTTTTTTATTGAAAAATTTAGATTTTACAGTTCACTGAGAATCTAATCTAATATACAATTTATTAATCACACTATACCAAAGAGGTTCAAGGTGATTTGCATCTAAAGAAGCCGTAAAATCAACGGGAGAATAGAAAAGCAATCAATAATTAAAATATCATCATACCATGACTATTACACTAAGGTCCTCTTCTATCAAATTGGGCTAGCAGTTTTTAGCGCAGAGAGCTGCGCTGAATGGCTCACGCTGCTCCCGAAGCTCATGGGAACTCTATGAGCATCGGGAGCAGCGCGGGGCCATTCAGCGTGGCTCACCGCGCTAAAAACTGCAAGCTCAGTTTGATAGAAGAGGCTATAAATCATATAAAATGTTTTCAAATTTTTATAAAATCTTAAGTAATTAATATAAGTTCTAATGTGAACAGGTAGATTATTCCAAACTAATATCAGTGTAAGCATAACATAGTCAACATTAACAAGACTAGTTGAACAAGAAAATCCAAAAAGAAATCTTAATACAGAAAACAGAGAAAAAAATATATGCAAGGGGCTGTTGAAAAGTTCTTAGCCCAATCAACAAAGTTAGGGCAGTCTCCATCGCAGGCTATATACTAAGTCCAGTGATTTTCCACTTTTTTTCATTGTGTCGGAAAAATATGGAATGAAAAAAGTGGAAAATCACGGGACTAAGGACCTGTTTTACAAAGCTGTGCTAGCAGCTGCTGCGCGGCAACAGACCCGAAGTCCTTTAAATCTCTATGGGCTTCGGGGCTGTTGCCGCGCGGCAGCTGCTAAAGCGGATTTGTAAAACAGGCCCTAAGTGTATAGCTCTCGATGAAAACTGCCCCAACTTTGTTGGTTGGGCTGAGAACTTTTTAGCAGCCCCTTGTATTCCCCATCAAACTGGAGTAAATAAAAGAACCATAAATCCCCCACCAACTAGAAAACATTCAGAGAAGGATTAAAAAACCATATTTGGAATTTTGAAAATTGATTAGGCATCAACACAGGATTCTGAAAAATAATTTCAAAAAACCTTCCATAGTTAATGCTCAATCCTTCAAAGACAGAAATTATTTTCTCCTCAATTGAGTGGCCTGTGCCACAGCTAGAAACATCTGGATGACCTGGTTAAAGTAAAGAGGGTATTTTTTTTCCCAGTAAACATTTATAATCCTAATTTTCTCCCTCTCAGAATTAGGAGTGATCAAAAGAGTAGCCCTGAAAGAAATACTATGAGGTGATGTACACCTCCTTATAAGTGGCTTAAGGTGACATAAGCTAGATGCACATCTCTTAGGAGAAGCTTAGAGTGATATGGGGACTAATACTATGCCAGGGTACACCTGGCGGGGCCTCCGCGTGTGCGGATCGCCGGACTTGATGGACCTAGGGTCTGTTCTGGAGATGGCACTTCTTATGTTCTTATGTGATTCCTAAAAAAGCAGTCAGATCATGGAAACCTATTCTGAATTTCTGCTCCAATATGTCTAATGGTGGCACTGATCACAGATTTTCCCCTTACTAACGTATCTTATCTGCTGAGCTAGCAGCCTAGCCCTCCTGATGATTTTTTTTCTAAGGATTCAGCAAACAATTCACACAGCATCTTTAAGTTTATAATGAATATGCTTAAATGCTTCTATTACGAGGTTAATAACAATAATATCAACAATAGTGTGTCATGCTAATTGGAGAAAGATCAGCCTTTCCACCTTTTACATTATTCATCATCAAATATAAAGCTTAATATTGCTTTTTAATGAATCTACACATGTTTATGGAGCCATTCAACAAATTGGATGCAGACAGTCCCTCTCTGAAGAGCTTAGATGCTAAATAGGGGTGTGAGGTAATGGAAAATAGTGGTTTACCCCAATCATGACAAGTAGCAATTACAGGAGCAGGATTTGAGCTCAGATCATTTGGGTCCTCAGCTTTATTTTTTCCTTACCATATGCCATGATGTACAGCTTTCCCTTCATATTCATGGGGGTTAGGGGCACTGCTCCTTTGCGAATATAAAAAAATCACAAATAACTTTAGAGCCCCCACCCTGAACCCTTCCTGCCTCCTAGACCCATCCACAGCTTGACTTTAAAGCCCTGGTGGTCTACTGGTGAAACAGGGCAGGAGTGATTTTCCTATGCTACTGCCCCATGCAGATCTGCTATCAAAAATGGCTGCCTCAAGTTTCCGCGTTGGTCTCGTGAGACCCTGGGAACTTGAGGCAGCCATTTTTGATAGCGGATCTGCGTGGGGTAGGAACATAAGAAGATCACTCCTGCCGTGCTTCACCACTAGATCACCAGGGCTTTAAAGGTATGCTGCGGCAGTGGGAGAGAGGCTGCTCGTTTGGAGACTCACGAATAATCAAATTTGCAAATCCTAAAACTGTGAATATGGAAGGAGACCTGTATATTAAACCACAACAACTATATTATTAAGTAGTGATACTGAAGCTTATATGAGCCTGCTTGTAGGTTTAGTTTGGTTTGGGGGAATTTGGGTCAATCCACAAAACATGAAAAGTTAGCAGATCTATGGTATGTATCCCTCCATCAATAAGCTATTAGGGGCATTTTCAATTAAGACATCCAAAAAATGGCATAAATCAGCATTGGGATCCAAGTGCTGATTTTCAAAACCATCTTTCTGAACATTTTGCAAGGTGTCCTAGCCACTTTGCGTCTAGAACTATAGGGGTGTGTGGTAAAGGCATGTTTTGGGTGGCCTTTAGACAGGCTTAGATTTGGACGTCTTGTGGTAATAATCAAAACTTTCTCAAGATATCCTGGACAGAACTTAGACGTTGTGAGCTAGACCTATTTTAAAAGTGTCTAAATGCCAAAAAGGTACCCAAACTGACCAGATAATGACTGGAGGGATTAAGTAATGACCTCCCACATTCCCCCAGTGGTCACAGACCTCCTCCAACACCCCAAAATCTGAATGAAACAGTACCGTGTTTCCCCGAAAATAAGACAGTGTCTTATATTCATTTGGGGCCCAAAAAAGGCACTAGGGCATTTTCAGGTAGGGCTTATTTTTTTCATGTACATGATCATCTCTCCCTTACCCCAATTCTTCCTCTTTCCTTTCCCCCACATGTGCAACATCTTTCTTCCCCTCTCACCCATCCCCTTGTGCCTTCCCTCTGCAGCATCTTTCTATCTCTCCATCCCTCCCATCCCCCTGTGCAGCAGAACCCTGGTCCAGCTTCCATTCTTCCCTCCCTCCCATCTCTCGTGCAGCAGAATCCTTGAACACCCGCCGCCTCCCCCGCCGGGCAGCCAAACCGCCGATAACCCTTCATCCTTCCCTCCCAACAAATCCCCGCCGACCGCGACCTTGCTGCAGAGGAGTGTCGGGCAAGCAGAAATCACAGGCTGCTTCGTGGCCTTCTCGCTGCAGTCGTCTGTGTACTGATGATGTTGGCGGGAATCGGTTGGGAGGGAAGGATGGTCAGCGGAGGTTCGGCTGCACGGCAGGGATGGGGAAAGCATGGCTGCCTATGACTAGGTCTTATTTTCGGGGAAACACGGTATATACCTGACTCTAGAAAAGTAGCGCTTGATATAGGAAAGCCTAGTAGAACAGCACACAGGTGTCCTAAGTAGCCTGGTGAGTGAGCTAGTAAGCCATAGAAAGGAAGACCCAGGCCCATAATCCACTCTAACCACATTTATGATAAAAAGTGTGAGCCCACCAAAATCCTACTATACTGCCATATAGGTGCCACCTGCAGCCATACGGGCTCTTGGGATAGTAGACAGGTGGGTATAGTAGGTTTTGGGGGAATTTTGGAGGGCTTGTCATACATTATAAGGGGGTTATGGTGAGATGTACTTCTGGCACCCTTTATGTGAAGTTCATAGCTGTGCCCTCTAAGGTGCCCCACTGCACTATTGGGATGTCTGTGTGACCAGTCCATTATGATGCTGGCCCCATCTACGTGTAAATGATCTGGATTTGGATGTTTCGAACTTGGACAGATTTGTGGTCAAAAATGGCAAATAAAGTTGGACATCCTAAGGGTTGGCCAAGATATTTAAGTAGGCGATTTAAAAAAAGAAAATCTTGCAGTATTGCCGGTTTCAAAAGTGTCTGTTTCTTCACCTTCGACTTTGGACCTCTTGCGGAGACATCCAAAGTTAGACTTGGACATCCTATCAAAAAAATGGTCCTCCACATATCATATTGGCCAGAGTATCAATTGTTTTGGGGTCATTGTGTCTAAAATCTTTTGCAGCAAGTCTGCTCTGACACACCTGCCACTGGCCTCCCAAAAGCACTTTTCCATCTACTGCCCCCACTCACCCCCAGCCTACAGGCTAACTGACAGCCCTACTCTACCTCCTGTAAAATCCCTGACACCATAGAATGGCTGCTCTGCAGGACCTGACGGAGGTATATCGCTCCACTGTTGACCACTCAGCACCGTGCTAGCACCAGAAACAATTTTAAAAACGTGCAGGCCAGCATTTTCTAGCTGCTGAGCTTGTGAGTTGCTGTGATAAGCGATTTAATGGGGCAGATGGGCACCCTTGAAGCAGATGGAGGTCTGTCACAGTATATAAAAGTTTCTCCTAGGAGCTACAGCACCATTCCACTCCTCATCAGCCCAGGAGTATTGCTAATTTATGGCAGATGTGAGTGCATGTGTTCCAAAGACCACAGAGGCTTTAAGTCACATTTGCCTATCAGGTTGCACAGAGGAACCGTAAAACAAATTATTTCATTAGTAATTCAGTAGTGCTAATCATTAAAGTTGCCCTACTTATTTGTGTTTGTTGTTGCATCTCCCAAGAAGATATGTTGAAGCATTGCCTGTACAGGCAGTCCCCGGGTTAAGAAGTAGTTACATTTTTTTAAAGCTGTTCTTAAGTCGGATTTGTATGTAACTCAGAACTTGTAGATTTGAAGATTCTTGCTGCTTACCTCTGCTCCCAGCTGACAAAAAGGGCCAAATGTCCTCACCAGTGTTCCTTCTAAGGTACAGCATGACAAACCACACACTGTTCTGACTGTGGCCTTGCATCATTCCTGAATTTGATGCAGGAGAAGTGTAGGAATCTATGCCACTGGAAATACTGCTCAGCGAAATCAAATGAATCCACGACCACATCCTTAAGTTCGAGTCATTCTTAAGTCAGGGACTGCCTGTATAACTAAAATTGTGGATGTAAATGTTTTGTACATCGCTTAGATTTAAGCGATTCATATATTTTAAAAATAAATAAATAGTATAACTGGGCTAAGGCATGGCTTTGCTGTTCACTATCAGATGCATCTTTTTACCAGTCTGCATTCTGATCTATTGTATGCCTGAATACAGCATGTTCCCAACTTCTCTGACTCACTTATATATCAAATTCATCCAGTCCTTAAACACTCTAAGAACAGCTATCTGGGAGTTCGGATTACACCATTTCATTTGAAATTGGTAGCAGTGGTATTTTTCATCATTCCCTTTATAGCTTTCCTTTTATAACTTTACTTTGTAGCTTTACTCTTATTTATATCCAAATTTATTCAATTTTATTTATATTCAAAATAACTTATTGTTTCAATTGAACTTAGCTTTTGTCGTCGCAGGTTCCCCTTCCCGACGCGTTTTGCCATTCTTTCTCAAGGTCGGGGGAACTACAGTTATCAGCTATCTTAAAATCCCATATCATTCTTCATTTAAAATCATTCAAACATACCTTTATTAAGGATTAAACTTTCCCATCTACATCTACTGCTGGCAGTCCAAAGATGGCCGCGGTGTTCACCCAGAGCGTTTAAAAAGACTCCTCCCCTGACGTCGACCCCGCACCTAGCAACCATTTATATATACTACACTATAGAACATTAAAACCCACTATCACCAGTCCACCTGAGCCATCCAATCCAAAGTTTCATTCAAACCATTAGGGGCCATAGTTTGTAGCTCAAACATCCATCTAAGTTCCCTCAAGTTAACGCGTCGGGAAGGGGAACCTGCAATGACAAAAGCTAAGTTCAATTGAAACAATAAGTTATTTTGAATATAAATAAATTTGAATAAATTTGGATATAAATAAGAGTAAAGCTACAAAGTAAAGTTATAAAAGGAAAGCTATAAAGGGAATAATGAAGAATACCATTGCTACCAATTTCGAATGAAATGGTGGAATCTGAACTCCCAGATAGCTGTTCTTAGAGTGTTTAAGGACTGGATGAATTTGGATGAATACAGCATGAACAGCTGAAGAGTGACCTGAAGGGAGAGGTCAGCAGCACCTTCAGATAGTCAAAAGTACAAACATAGCAAGAATACTTAAGAGAAGGAGAGAGCTTCACCCTAAGCCACATGGAAGATAATTTTATAAGAGGGCACTTAACTCAACTAGCAGGAAGGTGCCCATTTGTTTCTATAAAATACTATGATAAATCCTGTAGAACTCACACTAGATTGATAGGTGTGAGTTCTGAAAACTAATACGGGCGAACTTCGAACGCCAAATAAAGGTCCAAAGAATCTGATTAAGATGTCGCTCATCAAGTCTCGTGATCCACATAGGCAAAGTCTGAATAGGATACAAAAGTTTTGGGAACAAGACCATTTTCACAAGCGCAACCCTCCCCATGAGGGACAAAGGCAGAGAACGCCATCTGTGGCACATAGCTTTGATTTTCCCAATCGTGGCAGTGATGTTGGCCTCATAGAGGTTCTGGGGGTCACGATATAATGTGATACCTAGATATTTCAACTTCCCAGGGGCGATGCCCACACCAAGATGAGCATGCCAACGATCTGTGGGGGAGTCATGCAATGAGGGGGGCTCAGTCTTGTCGAAATTGATTTTTAGACCAGAAAAAGACCTGTACCGATTAATGATAGACATCAAGCGGGGTAAGTGTTTGTCAGCATGCTTAACATACAAGAGCAAAACATTTACATCCACAATTGATAGGACATTATTCCTACCTGCTAGAGAGAAGGTGTAAATGTTAGTATACCCACTTCCCTCTTTCCCCTCCCTTGCCCTTTCTCCCCATTGTTCCCCACATCCCTTAAGTTAATTCAACTTGTACGTCAACTCAACTTGTACTCCACTAATCTTTTGTAAACCGCATAGAACTTAACGGTATTGCGGTATTGCAGTTATTATTATTATTATTATTATATGCATTACACAGGTACATATTGAAATATGCATGTAAATTTTGGCTCCGCCCATACTCTACCCAAACTCCTTCTCTAAGTGCACCTACCACCTAATTCTATACTGTAAAACTGTACACCCCATTTTGTGATTGGTGTAGAGAGTTGCACATGCAAGTTATAGAATGACAGTTATATGTGTAACCGAATAGAATAACTAGATGGTAATTGGCCCTAACACTCAATTATTGGCTATAATTGGTATTAATCAGTGCTGACACTAATTGGCTGCTACATGTGTAACTGCCTTTAGTTGGCATGCTCAGATTCCAGAGCATGGAACTCCAGGGGAGCCTGGTCCTGGAAGGAGACTGGGCACAGTTAGGCGCACGGGTTACAGAATGCTATCATTTATGTACCTAATTGCCTGCAGTTAGGTGGAAGCATTTACATCAGGCTATTTGGCTGGCATAAGTCCTCATGTGTAAACGTAGCCACATAAATCCTGACTTAACGCTGGTATTCTATAGCAATAGTTCCACATGCAACTGCCATTATATAAACTCTATAGTGGAGTGGCCTAGTGGTTAGAGCTGCTGCCTCAGCATCCTAAGGTTCTGGGCTCGATCCCAGTACTGTTCCTTGTAACCCTGGGCAAGTCGGTCAACCTTCTATTTCCCCAGGTACCGTAGTCAGATTCTGAACCCACTGGGACAGGTAGGGAAAATACTTAAAAGTACTTGATTACTATTCAATTTAAACCACTTAGGCTATAAGCAGTACATAAATAATATAGGCACTTTATTGAGAATTACCCCCATACTGTACAAGTTCATGCCTCCTTCCATTGTGCATACTATTAGGCATGACCTATTTTTATTACAGGCTTTTTTTCTGTTGAGCATCTGCATTTAACATACAGAAAAGCTTTACAGAATTGGGTCATACACTGTAGAATAGACTGGAAAAGATATTATTAAGAAACAAAATGAAAGGAGGTGCTTACAAACATTCCCTTTGCCTTTATTAAAATCAGTACAAAACCATAAAAATGAGAAACATTATTGGATGCACAAAAAAAGACTAATAAACGGATGGAACAGAGCCAGATCCTAGGCCAAGCCAACCTGAGCCTGGTAGAGGTTTGCTTCTTGGAGATGCAGAGCAGCTCTTTTTTCCCATGCTTTTTATTAAAACATAGGGGGGGGGGGGCACAGGGGCCGTGGCCTCCCCAAAAAGTGGTGATGGTTCGGCTCCCCCACATTACCTTTTCTTCTGGTGTCTGTAATTTTACATTTTATGTGTGCAGGGTATGTTCTTTCCTTCCTCCCTCTTCCCCCCAGTGGGATCCTGCAACATGACCTCTCTCTTCAGCTCTGGACTTCCCCACACCTGCCCCGCCCTAGGTCGCTGTTATTTTAAATGTTCTGGCAGCTATGGCACCACGTCCACGAGATGAGCCTTCTGCTGTCCAGAACCTTTCATTCAGCAGTTGCGGCTGAATGAATACTTCTGGGGCAGGCTGACGGCAAAAGGCTCATCTAGTGGACGCTGCGCCACAGCTGCTGTAACATTTAAAATAACAGCAGCCCGGGGTGGGGGGCAGGTGTGGGGGAGTCTGGAGCTGAAGAGGTTGTGTTGCTGGGTCCCGCTGGAGGGAAGGGAGGGAGATAAGAAGAACATACGCTACACGCCACGGGCTGGGGGTTGGGAAGACAGGAAGGGCAGATGCTGCATGGGCTGGGGGGGAGGTGGAAATGAAGGTAAGAATAGATGTTGCTCGGGCTGGAAGGAGGTTGGGAAGGACAGATGCTGCACAGACTGGGGGGAGTCAGGGAAGGACAGGCTGGGAGGAGGTTGGGAAGGACAGATGATGTACAAATTGGGACGAGGTTGGAAATTACAGATACTGCATGGGCTGGGGGATTGGAAAGGACAGATACTGCATGGATGGGGTGCTGGGGAGGGAAAGAGAGATGCTGCCAGTGGGGGAGGGAAAGAGAAAAAGAAAATTGTACATATAGTGGTGCATGGAGTGGGAGGGAAAGGGAGATGGTATACATGGGGAAAGGAAGAAAGAGGGAGAATTGTTGGACATGATAGTGGTGGAGAGGAGGGAAGTAGAAATATTACATTGGGAGGAAGGCCAGTTGACTCAAAGAAGTGACAGATATCAGATTCTGGAGAAGGTTGATGGAAGGAGATAGCGAGATGTCAGACCACTGGAAGGGGAAAGAGAAATGCCAGATCCGGGAAAGGAAGGAGAAGAAAGAGATATACCAGACTGCGGGAAGGAGAGGAGAGATGTTAGGCCATGGGAAGAGGGAGGGAAGGAGAGAGAGAGAGATGCCAGATTGTGGGAGAGGAAAGAAGCCAGGAGAGAGACCAACAGGAGAGAGAGGGAGGAGATGGTGCACAGGGACGGAAGGGAAGGGGAGAGAGAGGGAAGCGAAGGTATACAGCAATGGGTGTGACAGGGAAGAGAGATAGAAGAAATGTTTCTTATGGGGTAGATGGGAATAGGGGAGAAGAAAGAGAGAGAAGATAGTACACATGGATAGATGGGAAGATAAGGTAAGACATGGAAAAGTAGATTTTGAGAAGAAAGAAGGAAAGTATAAGAAAGTTGAATGTTAAATGTTGATGCCAAAGATGAATGTAGGTTAGGAAGGTACAGGGAGATATATTAATGTAGTCAGAAAATCGCTGAATGGAAAAAAGAGATCAGACTGACTATGATAGTGATAATAATGTGTGTCAGTGAGAAGAGAGTAGAGCTACTGGTATTCAAAAAATGCTCAGAGAAGTGAAACCCTGAAGAGGGGGTGAAAACCACCTCTTGAGAGGAAGAGTTTACCGTCCAATCATTGCATTCACATGTAGAAAATCACTCTCTGGTCACTGAAAAATATAATTTTATAACACTTATGTGGTATTATTCCAAAAGCTATGTCGTGAAACTCTCTATATGGACAAAATATGATTGCACTTAGCTTGCAAAAATCTTAGAAAGGTTAACAGTCTCAGGGGTCCCAACGTGGCCCCGTTTCGAGATCTTCTGCTTCAGGAGACCCAAACGTGTTTGTTTAAAGCCCTCTGTGCAGCCTTGATAGACACAATTTTTTTGCCAAGAGAAATCTGAAAGAAAATATGTATACATTGTTACAAAGCTCCCTCATCGCAGCAGTATTCTCTAGCTTACTGCAAAGAGAGAAAAACTTGACATCATTTGTGGCAAAACAATGAGGAAAAGAAGAGCTCATACACACATACCGGTCTTAAGATTCAAAATGTCCAAACGACAAGGAGCACAAACCACCTCACCCGATTTATATCAAACAAGGGGGGAGGGGAAGGTGACCTCCGTTAAAACGTGATGACGTCAGCAGAACGTCAAAACTATTTCTGCTGACGCAAGCCAGCTGATGATGCACATAAAGTATGTTGAAAAAAGAAAAAGAAAAAACCACAAAAAATCACAAAAACGCAACCCACTCGATTTCACTGTTAAGCCCATGTGGGTGTAGGGTATTCAATGTGTAGATCCACTGCTGTTCTTTACGCCACAATGTCCTTTGTACATCACCCCCCCGAGGTAGAGTGACAATGTCCAAAATAGAGAATTTTAAATCTGCTATGCAGTGAGCATGATGGAGCCAGTGTTGGACCAGCGGGGCTTCTTGTACACCTGATCTTATTCTACTAAGGTGCTCTCCTATGCGGGTCTTTATGCTCCGAATAGTGTGGCCCACGTATTTCATGCCACACGGACATTGAATGATGTATACCACTTCTTTGGTATTACAATTAGAAGCCAAAGAGGTGGGTTTCTTCTTCATGGTTAAATTCATCTCCTGAATGGGGACACTGTGCGGACACACTTTGCAGGTGCCACACGGCGTATGCCCACTCACATCCGGGGAGGCTACTACAAGTGTGCTGTAAAATTGTGAATGCACCAGACGTTGTTTAAGATTCTGGTTCTTGGTGAAGGCAAAACGGGGCACAACCTGAAACTCAGGGTGATACTGCATGATGTGCCACTTCTGTTTGATGATACGTTTGATATGGAAAGCCAAATGTGAGTAAGGTAAAACACATACCAGAGGTTGTTGTACAGCTGTGGGTTGAGACTCCAACAACAGGGAACGGTTAGCATACAGCCCCCTCTTGTATGCTTTTCGAATGACTCCAGCTGGATACCCTCGTTCTTCAAATCTTAATTTCATAACCTCCGATTGCTGAATGTAGTCTTGTGTATTGGTGCAGAGTCTCCGGAGTCTTAGAAACTGTCCCACGGGGATATTATCCCTCAGATGTCTGGGATGAAAGCTGTCGTATTCCAGAAGATTGTTACGATCCGTGGGTTTGCGGTATATGGTTGTTTGAAAATGTCCATTAATCAGTAACACATTAATGTCTAAGAAAGGGACTTGATGGTAATTGATAGTCATAGTAAATTGTAGATTGCCGTCACAACTGTTGAGCCATTCCAAAAACTGGTGCAACTCATCAACTGTACCCAACCATACTCCAAGTATGTCATCTATATATCTCTTCCAAAACAACATATGTCGCCAATATGTTGAAGGATACAAAAAACTGTTCTCAAATTTAGAGACATACAAACAGGCAATAGACGGAGCCATTTTAGCTCCCATGGCTGTGCCTTTTACTTGTTTGTAAAAGGCATCACCGAACTGAAAATAATTCATGCCTAATGCAATAACAGCCAAGGTGGTCAAAAAATTAATCCTGGTGTCTGAAAGATCCATAAGGCATAGTTCTGCTCTAATGATGTCTATTGCCTCACGTTGGGGTATATTAGTATACAGTGCGGCAATGTCCAAGGTGAAAAGTATAGCTCCTTCCGGGATATCATGAAATGTGTCTAAAAATTTAATAATGGAAGCAGAATCCAGGACATATGAAGGTGCAAGAGGCACCCTGTCCTTCAAATAGGAATCCAACATGGATGATAGTGGTTCCAATACAGACCCTATCCCTGAAACTATGGGTCTTCCTGGAGGTGATTGCAAGGACTTATGAATTTTGGGAACAAAGTAAATAACAGGGGTCCTGGGATTTTTACAAAATAGAAATCTGTATTCCCGATCTGTAATAATACCCTGCTCCAATCCCTGAATTAAATGATGTGAAATAACATCCTGAATGTCTCCTACAGGGTCCATGTGAAGAACCTCGTAGTAAGTGGTGTCTGTAAGTTGACGATTACCATCAAGTCCCTTTCTTAAACTATCAATTACCATCAAGTCCCTTTCTTAGACATTAATGTGTTACTGATTAATGGACATTTTCAAACAACCATATACCGCAAACCCACGGATCGTAACAATCTTCTGGAATACGACAGCTTTCATCCCAGACATCTGAGGGATAATATCCCCGTGGGACAGTTTCTAAGACTCCGGAGACTCTGCACCAATACACAAGACTACATTCAGCAATCGGAGGTTATGAAATTAAGATTTGAAGAACGAGGGTATCCAGCTGGAGTCATTCGAAAAGCATACAAGAGGGGGCTGTATGCTAACCGTTCCCTGTTGTTGGAGTCTCAACCCACAGCTGTACAACAACCTCTGGTATGTGTTTTACCTTACTCACATTTGGCTTTCCATATCAAACGTATCATCAAACAGAAGTGGCACATCATGCAGTATCACCCTGAGTTTCAGGTTGTGCCCCGTTTTGCCTTCACCAAGAACCAGAATCTTAAACAACGTCTGGTGCATTCACAATTTTACAGCACACTTGTAGTAGCCTCCCCGGATGTGAGTGGGCATACGCCGTGTGGCACCTGCAAAGTGTGTCCGCACAGTGTCCCCATTCAGGAGATGAATTTAACCATGAAGAAGAAACCCACCTCTTTGGCTTCTAATTGTAATACCAAAGAAGTGGTATACATCATTCAATGTCCGTGTGGCATGAAATACGTGGGCCACACTATTCGGAGCATAAAGACCCGCATAGGAGAGCACCTTAGTAGAATAAGATCAGGTGTACAAGAAGCCCCGCTGGTCCAACACTGGCTCCATCATGCTCACTGCATAGCAGATTTAAAATTCTCTATTTTGGACATTGTCACTCTACCTCGGGGGGGTGATGTACAAAGGACATTGTGGCGTAAAGAACAGCAGTGGATCTACACATTGAATACCCTACACCCACATGGGCTTAACAGTGAAATCGAGTGGGTTGCGTTTTTGTGATTTTTTGTGGTTTTTTCTTTTTCTTTTTTCAACATACTTTATGTGCATCATCAGCTGGCTTGCGTCAGCAGAAATAGTTTTGACGTTCTGCTGACGTCATCACGTTTTAACGGAGGTCACCTTCCCCTCCCCCCTTGTTTGATATAAATCGGGTGAGGTGGTTTGTGCTCCTTGTCGTTTGGACATTTTGAATCTTAAGACCGGTATGTGTGTATGAGCTCTTCTTTTCCTCATTGTTTTGCCACAAATGATGTCAAGTTTTTCTCTCTTTGCAGTAAGCTAGAGAATACTGCTGCGATGAGGGAGCTTTGTAACAATGTATACATATTTTCTTTCAGATTTCTCTTGGCAAAAAAATTGTGTCTATCAAGGCTGCACAGAGGGCTTTAAACAAACACGTTTGGGTCTCCTGAAGCAGAAGATCTCGAAACGGGGCCACGTTGGGACCCCTGAGACTGTTAACCTTTCTAAGATTTTTGCAAGCTAAGTGCAATCATATTTTGTCCATATAGAGAGTTTCACGACATAGCTTTTGGAATAATACCACATAAGTGTTATAAAATTATATTTTTCAGTGACCAGAGAGTGATTTTCTACATGTGAATGCAATGATTGGACGGTAAACTCTTCCTCTCAAGAGGTGGTTTTCACCCCCTCTTCAGGGTTTCACTTCTCTGAGCATTTTTTGAATACCAGTAGCTCTACTCTCTTCTCACTGACACACATTATTATCACTATCATAGTCAGTCTGATCTCTTTTTTCCAAAGATGAATGTAGGGCAGAAAGTGAAGAAGGACAGAAAAACACATGAGCACAGCCAAAATAAAGTGCAACCAGAGACTGGGAAAAGATGATTAGATCACCATACAACAAAGATAGGGAATTTGATTTTATTTTTAATTTACTGATTGAAATGTATCAGTTTTGAGAATTTATATTTGCTGTCCATATTTTACACTGTTCAGGAAGAAATTAATTAATTTCTTTGGTGTTACAATGCATGTAGAGTCTGGCGTCATAGGGTTTTGTTTGTGCGTATTAGTTTTAGTTTGTGGTCCTTGCATAGGGGTTATTATCTGTGTTCTGCATGTGTGACCAAGGCCAGGTGTTCTGGTGGGAATAAATGTTGAAAAGCATACAATGTGCTTTGTATTTTAATTTTGTGGTTAACCATTATATGTTGTTAATAAGATTATATTGTGTGGATATGTGAACAATGAATGGAAAAAATAGCATTACAATTAAAACTATCATTATTATGGGGTGAGGTCAGGAGAGGAGTTTGGGTCGGGTCAGGGGCGGAGTTTTTGAGCTCCCCCAAACAAAAAAAGCATTCCACTGTCTATATGTTAAAATGTTTGTTGGTAAGACACACAGAAGGCTGGATGTTATTTACTGTGCTGGTGTGAAGTCAGGGAAGCAGGAGGGATAGTGTGTGAGACATGACACCTTTTGATGTATGGGTATGGACAACTTGCTGCTGAGGCTGTCATCAAGTATTAAACTCACCACAAAGCAACAGAGCTCGAGAGATTTAGCATCCGCTCAGAGAAAGATCAAGGATATGAACTTGCTGGCACAATGTATTATTGAGACTGATCGGAAGGAAAACAGTAGTAGGGTTTAGGGGAGGGGTCATTTTAGTGCTTTGTGAATTAACAGAATGACTCCACAGCTCTAGGACAAAGCCAAATTAGTCATTTTTCATAATCTGGAGTTCTAAACTCCCAGAAAGTTCAGGAATCTTTTCTCATATCTTTCCATTCTTTGCCAAGAATGAGCTGTGGTTAGGTAGTGGTATACCCCATCACAGAAATATCCATGAATTGAGAACTCATAAGCTCGGGTACAAAATTTAACTGGGTAGTAATTAGAACGATTGAGGATTTATCTTCTGAGGCAGAGAGAGTTTAGGAAAAGTGCTAGCAAAATACATGGGTGAGAATTTAGCAAAGAAAGATCTAGAACCAACTTGGGGCTGAACTGCCAGCCCCTAAAGGGAGGAGCAGGACTTCCAGATAAAGAACTCACCGATCGCCTAACGATTGTCACTAAACTGGTTTTGACTAGTTTAGTGATGATCGGATTTGCCGAACCGATGCACAAAATGGCTCACTGCATGGTTTTGTGCACGATTGCTCATTCTCCGTTCCAGCCATGCAAATAAGGTCGTTAATATTGAAATGCCATGTGCATAAGAACATAAGAATAGCCCTACTGCAGGGGTGTCAAATGTCAGTCCTCGAGGGCCGCAATCCAGTTGGGTTTTCAAGATTTTCCCAATGAATAAGCATGAGATCAATTTGCATGCACTATTTTCATTGTATGCTAATAGATCTCATGTATATTCATTGGGGAAATCCTGAAAACCCAACTGGATTGCAGCCCTCGAGGACTGACATTTGACACCCCTGTCCTACTGGGTCAGACCATCAAGTCCAGCAGCCTGTCCTCAGGGTGGCCAATTCAGGTCACCAGCACCCGGCATAAACCCAAAGAGTAGCAACATAAGCAGTGGCTTCCCACATAACAAACTCAATAACAAACTCAATAACAAACTCTCAATAACAAACTCTGGAATTTTCCTCCAGGAAACTGTCCAAACCTTTCTTAAAACCAGCTATGCCAGGGGTCTCAAAGTCCCTCCTTGAGGGCCGCAATCCAATCGAGTTTTCAGGATTTCTCCAATGAATATGCATGAGATCTATGTGCATGCACTGCTTTCAATGCATATTCATTGGGGAAATCCTGAAAACCCGATTGGATTGAGGCCCTCAAGGAGGGACTTTGAGATCCCTGAGCTATGCTATCTGTTCCTACTATAATCTCTGGCAATGCATTCCAGAGCTTAACTATTCTCTGAGTGAAAAAATATTTCCTCCTATTGGTTTTAAAAGTATGTCCCTGTAACTTCACTGAGTGTCCCCTAGTCTTTGTAATTTTTAAAGGAATGAAAAATCGATCCACTTGTACCCGTTCTACTCCACTTAGGATTTTGTAAACTTCAGTCATATCTCCCCTCAGCCATCTCTTTTCCAAGCTGAAGACCCCCAGTCTTTCCTCATACAAGAGGAGACTCAACCCCTTTATCATCTTGGTCACTCTTCTTTAAACCTTTTCTAGTGTTGCTATATCTTTCATGATATAAGGAGACCAGAATTGAACACAATACTCCATGGAGCAATACATATACCTAAGGCCCCTCCCATAGGAGGGGCATAAGTTATCCAGGTCGAACAGGGCCTTAGGCCCCTCCCCAGATGCACCATGAAGGGGATGACCCACAATTTTGAAGAGGTAGGCCTGCTGGCAAGAAGGAGTGGGCATCCCTCTTGCTGATTTCTACAATGAGGTATGGGGGAGGGGCTGGGGGATTGCTTATCTTTGGGGTTTTGAGCTGACCCCCCACCAGCCCATCAGGGCTGTCTTTTAGGGTTTTGCTGGTGGGAGGGGGGAGAGTTGGGAGTGTCATGGAGGACCAGGTGGCCCAGATGCACAACTGGGTTGCTGGTGCAGAAGGGAGTGGGCATCCCTCTTATCTCTTTGGGTGTGTTGCTTTTGTGAGGTGGCCATCACTGACGGATGGGGGGGGGGGGTTCAGTGACCCGCAGTTGTCATCTGCAGGAGGTGAGGGGGGTGCAATGGCTTTGGTTGGGAGGGGGTGGCATGACCTTTTTATAATGGGAACAGATATTGTACATGGGTAACACTCACAATATCTGTGTCCATTAAAAACAAAAAGTAAAGAAAAAAAGTTTCCTGCTTTGAACAGCTGGGTGGCAGGACGCTGCTTCGAGGCTTCCCCTGCCTCTCAGCTGTTTAGACTTCTCTTACTGGCTCTGCACATGTGTGAGAATCGCTCTTACATCGGTGGGATCAGATGGGGATTATGACGAACCTCTGTTCAAATCATTTGCACGCAAACTTGTTTGCGCATCAGATGCTTTTTTGGAATCAGCCAAAAATTGGACTGTGGCAGACCCACACGGTCTTACTGACCCTGTTTAGTGCATTTAGGCCTCAGGAATTGCTTAGTATATCACGAGTCCATGAGTAAAAGAGAGCTTGTATTCTCCCAGAGGAGGTGGCAGAGACAAGGATTGTGTCTGAATTCCAGAAAACATGTGAGAAGCACAGATAATCTCTAGGGGAGAGGAAGGGATTGTACATCTTACAGCTGGTATGTATGAGCAGACTGTATAGGCTGTATTCCCCCTAATTCTTGAAAGTTTTGTGCCAAAATTTGTGACCAGCATGCAAATTTGTACATGCAAATGATATGATAAGGTCAGTAGCATTCACAACTTAATTTAATGAGCTTATATAATTGGTGTTAATGAGCAATAGCCTATTGGCCTTAACTGGCACCAATTACTACTACTACAATTAGCAGTTACATACAAAATTGTGGTTTTATAAATGATATTGCTGAAGGGTTGTCGGGTAAAATTTGCCTCTTTGTGGATGATACCAAAATCTGCAATAGAGTAGACACGCTGGATGGTGTGAATAACATGAAGAAAGACCTAGTGAAGCTTGAAGAATGGTCTGAAATATGGCAGCTAAATTTTAATGCTAAGAAATGCAAGGTCATGCATTTCGGCTGCAAAAACCCAAGGTACAGTTTGATTGTATGTGATAATCTTAAGGTGGCCAAACAGGTAGAAAAGGTGATGGCAAAAGCTAGAAGGATGCCAGGTTACATAGGGAGCGGTATGGCCAGTAAGAAAAAAGAGGTACTGATGCCTCTGTATAAGACTCTGGCGAGATCTCATTTAGAATATTGTGTACAATTCTGGAGGCCGCACCTTCAAAAAGATATAAAAAGGATGGAGTCAGTTCAGAGGAAGGCTACTAAAATGGTGTGTGGTCTTCGTGATAAGGCGTATGGGGACAGACTTAAAGATCTCAATCTGTATACTTTGGAGGAAAGGCGGGAGAGAGGAGATATGATAGAGATGTTTAAATACCTACATAAGGTAAATGTGCATGAGTCGAGTCTCTTTAATTTGAAAGGAAACTCTGCAATGAGAGGGCATAGGATGAAGTTAAGAGGTGATAGGCTCTGGAGTAATCTGAGGAAATACTTTTTTTTACAAAAAAGGTGGTAGAACAGTTTCCCAGAAGAGGTGGTGGATACAGAGACTGAATTCAAGAGGGCCTGGGATAGGCACATAGGAACTCTCAGAGAGAGAAAGAGATAATGGTTATTACGGATGGGCAGACTAGATGGGCCATTTGGCCTTTATCTGCCGTCATGTTTCTATGTTTCTATCTATGCCGAGGCACTTACCTGAAAAGTGGGCATGGTTAGGGACAGATTGCCTTAGGCACCAGTTAGTCATGATGTTAGGTGCCGGTAAATTAAACCAAGAAAACCCTGGCCTAATTCTACAAATGGTGCTTAAATATGATTGACATGCAGTGGGCACTATTTTTCTAGGTGCCTACCAATTTCGGTGCTGTTTATAGAATCAGGCTCTAAGTCACAGGTGTCAAAGTCGGTCCTCGAGGGCCGGAATCCATTCGGGTTTTCAGGATTTCCCCAATGAATATGCATGAGATCTATGTGCATGCACTGCTTTCAATGCATATTCATTGGGGAAATCCTGAAAACCCGACTGGATTACGGCCCTCGAGGAGGGACTTTGACACCCCTGCTCTAAGTGCTCATACCTAAAATGTTAGGTACAAATGCAGACTCTCATAAGCCATTAATGGCAGCTATGCACACCTAGTCTCTATGTGCAGTCATGTTGGGAGAAATTCTGTTAAGTGGCCCCTATAATAATAAAAGTCAATTTCAAAATTAAGAGTTAATGGCATCACCTACACCCTGGCTCCTACCATCATGTAATAATAATAATAACAGTTTATATACCGCAGGACCGTGAAGTTCTATGCGGTTTACAATGGTTAAAAGATGTTATAAATTAATTAGAATTAACAAGGTTAGAAGCTAGTTATTAACAGTGCTAGAGATCAGTTATTGTGGAGTAGGATTGCACAGTTTAGTTGCCTAACCATGCCTAATCATATAGGCATGGTTAGAGGCAGATTGGGGGCACTTTTTAAAGTTAGGCACTGCTAGGCATCGCTATCAAAATTGTACCTCCACTGAAGGTGCCTACATTGTTGGGAAGGTTAACTCTGGCCTAGAGAATGACATGGTGACAAATTTGTCCCCGTCCCTGCAGGACGGAAAATGAGTTCTTGCAGGGACGGGGAAAAATTTGTCCCCTTGTCATTCTCTACTCTGGCCTATATAATTGATGCCTACAATGTAGATGTTTACCATGTAAGCACGATTCAGTTAGCAACACCTAATGCATCATTGACACATCTCCATTGTAGGCACCTACTAATGTAGATGTCGTTAACAGGATTTGGCCCTTTCTGTTTCTATGTTGGGCATATCTGGCAAAAGCCTGGCTGTTAGAAAAGAGTCAATTGTGGGTGAAAAGTATTGTACAAGACAGAAAGCCAGAGAGGTGAGTCAACTACCTCATCAATTCAAGAAATGCTTCTTGTACATCAATAGCATGGGCGGGGGTTGGCGATCTCTACTTTTCATGGACACCAATCCACTAAGGTTTGCAGGATATCTCTAATAAATATTGATGAAATATGTTTGCATATACAGTAATTGGACCAATGTGAATGCAAATCTTTCTCATGCATATTCATCAAGGCTGTCCTCAAAGCTTAAGCAAATTGCTGTCCACAAGGACTATAAGATGCCCACTTGTGTTTATGGAGGGTGCAACTATGGAACTTGTATCCTTGAAATCAGTTGCACACAGAATTGAAATGCCTTTTTCAAGTGTGAGAGGCAGACATCTATGAATGCTGTGCTACCATAGCGTGGAGCCTAGAAAGTGAAATGAATCCTGCTGTGAAATGTATAAATAAAAGCAGTCAAGTTGGGAACATCTTTTCAGCACCGTTTGCCTTTTTTTTTTGGAAGACAGTCTAACAGGATTTGAAAACAGAATATCCCTCAGCAAGGTGCGCATTGGGTTATCCTATCCCCTCAGGTTCATTATATCATTTGTTTGACCTATCATTACATGAAATCACTAAACTGTATCAAGAGTCTTACTAAAATGAATCCAGAAAACTTTCATTCTTGTTCTGCTCCAAAATTAGACTGGAGTCTTTATTGATCAGCTTATAAAATCTTTGACATTATCTGAAGAAACTTGACTCCCCATATAGTGCTATAGTTAAAATATACAACCTGGGCTTAAACTTTAAATGGGTCGAACCAGGCAGGAGAAGCAGAGAGATGGGATGGACACCAAAGCTCATCGGGATTTAAAGAGTTTTGCAGGTAAAGCTAGACTCAAATGGGGCACTGGTCTTTGACCTAAGGGCTGCCGCGTGAGTGGACTGCTGGGAACGATGGACCACTGGTCTGACCCAGCAGTGGCAAATCTTATGATCTTATTTACTGCAACAGCATCGCTACCACGGCGTTGTAAAAAAGGCCCTAAGGGAGGCTGGTATAGATTTACTGTATATACGAGAGTCATTTCATAAATAATGCACACTATTTTTTTATATTTACATGTTTATTTTTTTTGCAAGTATTTCTTTATAATTCTTTAATATAGTCTCCCTGCTTTGCAATGACTAAGTTCCAACGTCCGGGAAGCTTCATTATTCTATCCAAGACACCGTTTTTTTTTCAGTTGCCGAATGGCTCAGGTACCGGAGGAAGAAAGCTCTTCCAGAGATGCAAAATGATGTCCACGCATAGGTTGTTTCAACTTTGGAAAAAAGTCGAAGTCTGATGGACTCATGTCTGGAGGGAGCATGAGGTAACACCTCCCAGCCGTATTCACGTAGTTTTTCAATGACGAGTGGAGAAGTCCATCTTCCCCACGACTCAAAAAATTTTGATGAGCTCACTCATGAAGGCATCATCATCACAGACAAAGTTCCATGTGGAAGAAGTGTCACAGCAGGGTATTATCGTGATTTTTTACAAAAATGCACAAAACCCATCCTCAGTTGCTCTTGGCTGGGCCACTCATTCTTCACGACAACGCTCGGCCGCACAAAGGGAATGTCGTCATTGAAAATTTATGCAAATACGGCTGGGAGGTGTTACCTCATGCTCCCTACAGTCCAGACATGAGTCCACCAGACTTCAATCTTTTTCCAAAGTTGAAACAACCCATGCATGCACATCGTTTTGCATCCTTGTAAGAGCTTTCTTACGCCATTAACTGAGTCATTGAGTTTTTTTGCCATTTTAAATGGTGTTTGTTAATTAACTTAGGTGCCGTTTCTAGAGTTTCCCCCTCAATGTCTACCGGCACTAAAGAACGCTTAGGCACCACTAGGCAAGATTCTATAAAGGGCATCTAGTGGTTGGTTGAAATAGTGTCATACAGTATCTATGAGTTAGATGCCATTTATAGAATCAGGGTCTTAATGCACAGTTAACTTGTGGAAAAAATTTACCACATGACCGTAATAAAGGGTTTTGTAGTAGTTTGTCCTTTTCTGTGCATTAAACTGCGCATCACTGCAATTTTCTGACTTTTTTTCCTTCAGGGGCATAGCATGGGTATAGATTGGCGTGGAAGCATCAGTCAACTAGCATGTTACACATACTATGTGCTAACTGCCAAATGCAGATTTAACGTGGTCTTGTGTCAACTCTCAGCATGTACCGTTCACTAATGAGAATATTAATATATGACCTACATTAAAATTATATGAGGGTTCTTCAAAACGTTTCCGCACTTTCATATTTTTGTGAGAAATGGTTGGGGCAGGAGAAGTTGTAAGAGGGTGTGTCGTAGATTGTCATGTGACTATTGGGGCACAATACGGGAGATTATGTGGAAAAGTGATATTATTTGTTTTTGAGATATTTAATAAATAGGGTTTTAAAAAATAAAATGGGTGAAACGTTTTGAAGATCTCGTGTAGGAACGCCCCCAAAAGGGGCCACATAAAATCTGCAGCTAGTATGCAGTAAAATACCACATTAATCACAATAACTGCAGATTTTAGTGCATTATAGTAACAGGGTCCTATACTCTATAAAACAAAGTAAACTGATGATAAAACGTTCTTACTCTAGTAAAGTCTTAATATCTCCTTTGTAATGGTCTCTTGCTTCTTTCTGTATCTACCGTATTTTCACGTAGATAACGCGCACCCGTGTAAAACGCGCACACGGGTATAGCACGCGAAAAACACAAATTTATGTACAGAAATTTTTATATACCGCGCACACCCATATACCGCGCATGCTGCCCGACTCTCCTTTCGCCCGCCCCGACTCTCCTCTGGCCACCCCGACTCTCCTTTCGCCCGCCCCGACTCTCCTCTCCCCCTTGAAGTCCTGTCCCCACTCTGAAAGCCTGATGCCCCCCCCGACGTCCGATTCACCCCCCCCCCGCAGGACCGCTTGCACCCCCACCCCGAAGGACCGCTCGCACGCACCCGCACCCCCACCCCGAAGTACCGCTCGCACGCACTCCCACCTGCACCCCCACCCTGAAGGACCGCTCGCACCCCCACAGCCTCCCGACCCCCCCCCCCATCATGTAGAAGCTCCTACTGGTGTCCTGCTGCTTCCTCTTGGCGGTCCCGACTCCCCGACACGATCGGGGCAAGAGGGAGCTCAAGCCCTCTTGCCCCAGCCAACTGCGGCACCCCCGACACGATCGGGGAAGAGGGAGCTCAAGCCTGGGGCTTGGGCACATGGTCGGGTTGGGCCCATGTGCCTCAGGCCCCGCCCCCAGGTGGGACCTAAGGCTCCCGGGCCTATTCTGATTGGCCCAGGCGCCTTAGGCCCCACCAGTAGGCGGAGCTTTGGGACGGATGGGCCAATCCGGCCTCATTTCGTCGTTGGCTGCCTGCCGGACAGGCGAGTTTGACTCCCGTCTGTCCGGCCAACTACACAAAGGTACGGGGAAGGGGGGGTGGGGGTGTCGTGGGGGTCAGCCAGGGGGGTCGCGGGTCGGCTGGGGGGGCGGTCAGAGGTTCTTGGGGGGGCGGTCGTTGGGGGGAGGGGGGTTTGCGTCGAGGGCAGGAGGGCTTGGGATCTCTCCTGCCCGTAATGTAGTGCGGGGTGGGGGTAGGGGGTCGCCGTGGCCAGGAGGGTTTGGGCTCCCTCCTGGCCCGAACAACTATCGGGGTGGGGGGTCACCAGGGCCAGGAGGACTTCAGCTCCCTCCTGGCCCGATATTGTCGGGGAGTTGGGGAGTCGGCGGGGCAAGAGGGCTTGGGCTCCCTTTTGCCCTGATCGTGTCGGGGAGTCGGGGGGGGGGGGGGGCAAGAGGGCTTGAGCTTCCTCTTGCCCCGATCATGTCGGGGGTGCTGTGGTTGGCTGGGGCAAGAGGGCTTGAGCTCCCTCTTGCCCCGATCGTGTCGGGGGTCCCGCGGTTGGCTGGGGCAAGAGGGCTTGAGCTCCCTCTTGCCCCGATCGTGTCAGGTGTCGGAACCACCAAGAGGAAGCAGCAGGACACCGGTAGGAGCTTCTACATGATGGGGGAGTCGGGAGGCTGTGGGGGTGCGAGCGGTCCTTCAGGGTGGGGGTGCGGGTGGGAGTGCGTGCGAGCGGTCCTTCGGGGTGGGGGTGCGGGTGCATGCGAGCGGTCCTTCGGGGTGGGGGTGCGAGCGGTCCTGCGGGGGGGGGAATCGGACATCGGGGGGGAAATATGTAAAAAAAAATTTGTACAACGTGCTCACGCGTATAACGTGCAAGGGTATGCGCGGTACGTAAAAACCACGTATAACGCGCACGTTATATGCGAGAAAATACGGTTCTCTCCTCTCCTGCTGGATGGGTTTAGCACTCTCTTCTCTTTAGCACTCTCTTCTCTTCTGGTCAAAAATGTGGAGGAGTAGCTCTTTATGTAAAGATCAATATTCAAGCGACCGAAATGCAAGGGACCTAGGGAGAGGAAGAAGCAATATGGATCGCTCTGAAAAGAGAAGATGAAACTTCTATCTATGTGGGTGTAGTCTACAGACCTCTGACTCAATCGCAGCAAATTGATAAGGATGTGATTGTGGATATCCAAAAGTTTGGAACAAAAGAGAAGGTGCTGCTGTTGGGAGATTTCAACCTGCCGGACGCTGATTGGAATGTTCCATCTGCGGAATCGGAAAGAAGTAGGGAGATTGTGGATGCCTTTCAAGAGGCTCTGTTCAGACAAATGGTGATGGAACCCACGAGGGAAAAAGCAATATTGTATCTGGTCCTCACAAAAGGAAAGAGTATCTCTAATGTTCGAGTGGGTGCTCACCTGGGAAGTAGCGATCATCAAACGGTTTGGTTTGATATAACGGCTAAAGTGGAGAGCGGCCGCACGATACTTAAAGTCCTAGATTTCAAACGTATGGATTTTAATGCAATGGGAGAGTACCTGAAGAAAGAGCTGTTAGGACAGGAGGACATTAAAGAAGTGGAAAGACAGTGGTCTAAGCTGAAAGGAGTGATAAAAATGGCTACGGACCTTTATGTGAAGAAAATAAATAAAAACAAGAGAAAAAGGAAGCCGATATGGTTCTCCAACCTAGTGGCTGAGAAAATAAAGGCGAAAGAGTTGGCGTTCGTGAAATATAAAAAAAACCCCAAGAAGAGGAGTGCAGAAAGGACTACAGGGTGATACTGAAAGAAGCCAAGAGAAAGATACGTCTGGCGAAAGCACAGGCGGAAGAACAAATGGCTAAAAATGTAAAAAAGGGAGAGAAATTTTTTTTCAGATATATTAGTGAAAGGAGGAAGATTAAAATAGGAATTGCTAAACTAAAAGATGCTGGGAACCGATATGTGGAGAGTGATGAGGAAAAAGCAAATGTGCTAAACAAATACTTCTGTTCTGTGTTCACAGAAGAAAATCCTAGAGAAGGACCAAGATTGTCTGGCAAAGTTACACAAGAAAATGGAGTAGATTCTGCGCCATTCACGGAGGAGAGTGTTTATGAGCAACTTGAAAAACTGAAGGTGGACAAAGCGATGGGACCAGACAGGATCCATCTCAGGATACTAAGGGAGCTCAGAGAGGTTCTGGCGAGTCCTATTAAAGACTTGTTCAACAAATCTCTGGAGACGGGAGTGGTTCCTGGGGATTGGAGGAGAACGGATGTGGTCCCTGTTCACAAAAGTGGTCACAGGGATGAAGCAGAAAATAACAGGCCGGGTGAGCCTCACTTCGGATGTTGGAAAAATAATGGAAGTGTTGCTGAAAGAAAGGATAGTGTACTTTCTTGAATCTAATGGGTTACAGGATCCGAGGCAACATGGCTTTACAAAAGATAAATTATGCCAAACGAACCTGATTGAATTTTTTGATTGGGGATCCAGAGAGCTGCATCGAGGACATATGCTAGATGTAATTTACTTAGATTTCAGCAAAGCCTTTGATACGGATCCTCATAGGAGGCTGTTGAACAAACTTGAAGAGCTGAAGTTAGGACCCAAAGTGGTGAACTGGGTTAGAATCTGGCTGTCGGATAGACACCAGAGAGTGGTGGTTAATGGAAGTCGCTCGGAGGAAGGAAAGGCGAGTAGTGGAGTCCCTCAGGGTTCGGTGCTGGGGCCGATCCTGTTCAATATGTTTGTGAGTAACATTGCTGAAGGGTTAGAAGGAAAAGTGTGCTTTTTTGCAGATGATACCAAGATTTGTAACAGAGTAGACACCGAAGAGAGCGTGGAAAATATAAAAAAGGATCTGCAAAAGTTAAAGGAATGGTCTAATGCCTGGCAACTAAAATTCAATGCAAAGAAATGCAGAGTAATGCATTTGGGAATTAATAATTTGAAGGAACCGTATATGCTGGGAGGTAATAAGCTGATATACATGGACGGGGAGAGGGACCTTGAAGTGATAGGGTCTGAAGATCTAAAGGTGAAAAAAACAGTGTGAGAAGGCAGTGGCTGCTGCCAGAAGGATGCTGGGCTGTATAAAGAGAGGCGTAGCCAGTAGAAGGAAGAAGGTGTTGATGCCCCTGTACAGGTAAGGCCCCACTTGGAGTATTGTGTTCAGTTTTGGATACCGTATCTGTCGAAGGACGTAAGAAGACTTGAAGCGGTCCAGAGGAGGGTGACGAAAATTATAGGAGGCTTGCACCAGGGCTTGCATTATAGGGGAGAGACTGGAAGCCCTAAATATGTATACCCTAGAGGAAAGGAGGAACAGGGGAAATATGATTCAGACGTTCAAATACTTGAAGGGTATTAACGTAAAACAAAATCTTTTCCAGTGAAATGAAAATGGTAAAACCAGAGGACATAATTTGAGGTTGAGGGGTGGTAGATTCAAGAGCAATGTTAGGAAATTCTACTTTACGGAGAGGGTGGTGGATGCCTGGAACGTGCTCCCGAGAGAGGTAGTGGAGAGGAAAACGGTGACTGAGTTCAAAGAAGCGTGGGATGAACACAGAGGATCTAGAATCAGAAAATAATATTAAATATTGAACTAAGGCCAGTACTGGGCAGACTTGCATGGTCTGTGTCTGTATATGGCCATTTGGTGGAGGATGGGCTGGGGAGGGCTTCAATGGCTGGGAGGGTTTAGATGGGATGGAGTAGGTTTTAACTGAGATTTTGGCAGTTGGAACCCAAGCACAGAACAGGGTAGAGCTTTGGATTCTTGCCCAGAAATAGCTAAGAAGAAAAAATAAAAAAATTTAAATTGAATCAGGTTGGGCAGACTGGATGGACCATTCGGGTCTTTATCTGCCGTCATCTACTATGTTACTATGACATCATCATTGATACAGCTGTGGTGAGAATTACAACAAAGTGAGAAAGTTTGGAGGAAGTCTACTGATGCTGATTATTTTGACAGGTATAAAATAAGATTACAGGAATATTTGTGGATATGTGAGGATGAAAGAACTAAATTTTATAGGAGATGTGTATGTGATATCTATGTGCTTTGAAAATGAACCCCATAGTGTTCAGCTGGTTTTCTTCTTACTTACGCAAGTGTTTGATGTAATTTAAAAGTGGTGGAATTGTTTCTCAGGTAGTCATGGTGAAGAAAGAGTACCCTAGGGAACAGCTCTTACCATGTTCCTTCTTAATATGTGCATTCTTGAATTTTTTCCCGCCTACAGAAGCTGTCAGTCGCTGGCAGACCGCCAATGAGTGGAGGAAGTGTAAGTGAGCGCCGTCAGATTTCCATTTTTGACAAAATAACAGAAAAAGTTGAACAACACTACTGCATTCAATTTTGTGTAAAGCTTAGCGATTCCCAAGTGGAAATGATCCGCAAGATTCAACAGGCCTTCGGGGACAAAGCAATGGGCACCACACAGATAAAGGAGTGGTACAACCGCTTTAGAGATGGCTGCACATCAGTGGAGAGTGAAGCACGTTCTGTTAGGCCCTCAACATCCAGAAATGAAATCGTCATTGACCAAGTGAGGACCCTGGTGATGCAGGATCATTGAATCATGATCAGAGATAAGCCTAACCCCGAAAGGGCATTGTTGGGAGTAAGAATAGAAGGTCTAACATCCTCCCAAGCTAAACTTTCGGATTTGGCATTCATAGCTGCTAGACTGACACTAGCTCAGCAATGGCGTATGTTAAATGTACCTTCCTTGAGGGATGTGAGTAAACGTTTAGGAATAGTGTGTGAAAATATAGACTTTCGGCCCTCTTAACTAATCAATGGGCAAAATTTAATGACATATGGTAGAGTTATATTGAATTGGAAAAAGAAGCTCTATGAAAGAATTATCTTATTTCAATGGTTTTGGAACCAGGTCTCCTGAGGGGGGGGGGGGGTAGGATAGGAAATGGACTTGCTTTAAGTGCATTTTTGATAAGATGTATTATCCTTATTAGTTTATTAAGCTTATGAATTATATTCAATGTTAACTGTGTCTTGTATTGAGATATTGCATTACAAAATTTAAAAAATTATTAAATTAAAACTTAAAAAAAAAGAATCATGATCAGTACTGGGTAGAGCTTTGGATTCTTGCCAAGAAATAGCTAAGAAGAAAAAAATTAAAAATTTAAATTGAATCAGGTTGGGCAGACTGGATGGATCATTCGGGTCTTTATCTGCCGTCATCTACTATGTTACTTCTCCTTAATATGTGCTATCCAACTTTGCTAGGGACTTTGTAGCAGCCCCTTTCTACTTCCTTCAACATACATAGGTAGGGTTACCATATTTTGCATGGAAAAATCCAGAATGCATGCCCAGGTCCTGTTCCATCCCCAGCCCTGCCATGTTCTGCCCCAGCCCCACCCCATTCTGCCTCTACCCCTGCCCTCTCCCACCCCCAGAAAGCTTCATCTTTTCATTCCTGACCTCCAGGCTGCGTCCAAGGTCCTCTAAACATGCGCAAACACATGTGATATTATCTGCACATGCTCAGAAGTCCTCCAGACACGGCCAGAACATTCCAAAACCATGGGTTCTACGTGCAGAAAGGTTATGTACATGAGAGATAACTCATGCAGAAGACATAGCCATACATTTGTTGATAAGCTAATTTAGGTATTCTGAGACATGCAGAGTGCAACACTCACTTTTGACACAGGCACAACGCAAGGATTTTTTCACTAGAGTCTGGAATGACATAGAAGGCTAATGTGAAGAGGATTTCTTGTCAGTCTTTCATATTTAACTGCCAGTTTTATCTTATTTCACAAGCAGGAGGAAGCTTTGGTAAGGTTTAAAGCAGTGGTCTCAAACGCAAACCCTCTGCAGGGCCACATTTTGGATTTGTAGGTACTTGAGGAGCCTCAGAAAAAAAATAGTTAATGTCTTATTAAAGACATGACAATTTTGCATGAGGTTAAACTCTTTATAGTTTATAAATCTTTCCTTTTAGCTGCCTCAAAATAGTACCTGGCGGAGCTGCATATGGCCCCCGGGCCGCGAGTTTGAGACTACTGGTTTAAAGGCAGCTCAATGAGAAGTGCTATGTGGTGTTTTAGTAGTATTGGTTGGCATTTTCAGTATTGGATACATTTTGGCTAAGATCTGTATGCTATTCTATACCCTACCAAAGAGAGCTTATCATACTTCAAAGCCCTGATGCAGGCATTCTGCCAAAACACAGACCCTGACAGATCTTTTAAATAAAATACTATCTTGATGCCAACCCATCTTTGAAGGCTCATTGTGCTTTTGTTCTGAATTTCTGGCTGTTTTCCAGATTTGGCCAGGATACACTGTGATTAGACCAGGAAATGCTCAAATTTTCTTTTGTGGGACTGGTGGTCTAGAACCAGCTTCCTCTTTTCTTTTCTTTTTTTTTTTTTTAAAGCATATGACATACAGTGGTAGTTAACCCTTTATTTGGCACTGTTGCTCTTCATCATCAAGTTACATAACATAGCCGTTTTCACCATCTGCCAATTAAAGGGTTAATAAACAGCTGAAAGACCATCTTTTTTTACTCTGATATGTTAGAATTTACTATATTTTACCACCTTTTGAAGGACCTGTAGTGCGGTGCTGAGTTTACTGTGAAGTATCAGTTGGGGGTGAGGATAGGTTTGAGGGGAGACTGTAAATCAAGTATTGATGATTCATTGTTATTTTGGGGGAATTTTTTAAAAAAATTATAATTGTTTTGTCTTAGAGGCAGAACATAAATTTGTTACTATTAAACCATTAACGTTTATGCCAGCCATACACTTGGGGCCTGATTCTCTAAAGGATGCCGATCTCAGCAGCTGCATAAGAAGTGGCCACTGATCGAGTATCAATCACGCATCGGTATTAGAGAATCATATCTTATTTTCCTAACAGACTCCTTAAATGTAGGCCACCATTTTACAGGCCTATGTTTAAGGCATCTGTTTTGTGCCTACGGAGATACATAGGGACGCTTACAGATACCCAAGGCCACTTCCGGTGGAAACCAAGCCTGCGCCAACCTTGGGTGTCATTAGGCATGCCTAGATGCCTCCGTAGGCATGAGTCATATGCCTCTATTGTAGGCATCCTTCGCGGCATAGATTTCTTTTTAAAGCATGAATCCTGATTGGCTGGTGAGAGGGAGGTAGAACATCTACCGCCGCCTACAATCGGGATGCTTATTTGTAGAATCAGCCCCTTGGTGTAAATCAGGGATGTCCAACGTGCGGCCCAAGGGCCGCATGTGGCCTCGTGAAGTATTTTGTGCGGCTCCGGTCGAAGGCGATGCAGTGTTTTCTTCTGCTGCCCCCGGGTGTTTACCGTCTTGCCAGCTCCCTCCTCTGTCTTGTTGCAGCATTTGCGTGTTTGTGCGACCCAGAAACATTTTTTCAGCAAATGCGGCCCAGGAAAGCCAAAAGGTTGAACACCCCTGGTGTAAATGTTAGTGGCTAAAAATGGATTGCATTGATACCAACTTAATCAGTGTAGTGGACTGTAAAGCAAGGGACCAAAGTTCAAGTCCCACTTAAGCTCTTTTGTTTGTTTATAATTCTGATCCTTCCAGAAACAGAAATATACTTACTGTACTTAAATAGGTAAGACATCTGCAAGCCTGAAGGCTACTGAAGTAATGTACATTCAGGTACAGTAGGCATTTTTCAGGTCCTGGAGGGATCACATTTCCCCAGAAAGGCATTGTAGTGGGGTGGGATCCTGTGTCCCTTGGTTTACAATCCCCTCCACTAACCACTCCTCTGCTCTATAGGGACATCTGTTTCCCCAGTTTTTTTGGTTTTCAAAAGATGGACATTTCACAGGGCTATTGATTTTGGACATTTTCAGTGTAAAAATGTCCCTTTCACAGCCATAAAGCTCAGTTACTTACTGTAACAGGTGTTATCCAGGGACAGCAGACAGATATTCTCGCATGTGAGAACACACATTTTTTCCTGTTTGATTATGGCCGTTATCTGGATATTTTGGGGGAGATGTTATGAGCAGGACTTTCTGGAACAATGTTTTTTTGAAAATACCTCTCTAAATCTGGGGGTTACTTTGGATTGCACATTAACGTTTAGGAAACATACAGATTTATTAATTTAAAAAAGTTATGCGCTTTTATGGAAATTAAGAACCATTAAAAAGTTTTTTGACAGCAAATCTTTTCGGTTACTGGTTCAATCTATTGTATTATCAACTTTAGACTATTGTAATATAATTTATTTGTGGTTACCTAAAAAGATTATATTAAGGTTGCTGCAAAATGCTGCAGTTCGCCTGATTTTTAATCTTAAAAAGTATGATCATGTTAGCCCTTTTTATACCAAGTTCCATTAGTTGCCTTTTGGGGCCAGAGTACTTTTTAAGTTCGGATGCATTTGTTATAAGGTGCTTTTTGGATTATCTCCCTCATATTTGTCCCCCTATCTGAAACTTTCTTATTCAACAAAAGGAACTAGAAATTCTGGAAAGTTCATCTTCCCTACTCCAAAGGCCTGTCGTTTTAAGACCTTTTTAGACAGGACTTTGGAGTATCAAGCTGGGAAGATGAACTCCTGGCTAAGTCCGATGATTGTTCAATCTAATTTTTACTTCACATTTAGAAAATCATTAAAGACCTATTTATTTGACAAATAAGAATATAAATTTTGATATATTTAAATGAGGTATTTTGTTTCTATTAATATTGTCATAATATGTTTTAATTTTTTAAATAATTTTTATCATTGTACTTGAATGTTTTTAACAATTGTATTACTTTTATTATATAATTTTAGATTGTACGTAGATAGTGTGTTCTATGAAACTGTACCATGTGCTGAAATATCTCAGTATTCTCCTGTTGTGAACCGCCCAGAACTACTGGTTGGGTGGTATACAAGAAAATAAATTATTATTATTGTAAGAATCACAAACTGGAAAAAATGTAATTAACATATGGAGGTTAAATGGCTTCACTGCAAGTTGTGTTGTAAGTAGTAAGATTACCGTAGCACCTGGGTTTCCAGCTCTGTGTTCTGACCTGCACGTTGCACTGCCTGCCTTCTACAAAAATAAAACACTAATGTCGGGCAATGACTTGCTATCATCCACATGAGACATGTACTAATTATTTATGGGCGACCATGGTGAATTGTGAAGTACAAAGATATGTTCAAGCATGCAAAAAATGAAAAACGGACTGCATGAGTAAACAATAATTCCAAAAGCATTTGCAGACCTATATTAGAGAATGCTTTCTCTTGCTTATGTAGCCCCTACCAGTCTGGGGTCTCTCACTGCTTCTTTATATTTTGCAGAAGACTGGGGGGAGTACATCCTCAGGGAGGAAAAAAATCCAGTTAATATTCAAAGAGAGCAAACTGGCTGGTTAACTCACTTGGTTGTGGCTATTTGGTCATTTTTAGGCACTTAACCAGTGATGGGATGACTTCCCTATGAGGAGAGGCTAAAGTGGCTAGGGCTCTTCAGCTTGGAGAAGAGACAACTTAGGGAGGATATAACAGAGGTCTATAAAATACTGAGTGGAGTGGCAAGGGTAGATGTGAATCGCTGGTTCACTCTTTCCAAAAATACTAGGACTAGGGGACATGCAATGAAGCTATTAAGTAGTAGATTTAAAACAAACTGGGAAAAATATTTCTTCACACAAGTATAATTAAACTCTGGAATTCATTGCCACAGAATGTGGTGAAATCAGTTAGCTTAGCAGGGTTTAAAAAAGGTTTGGATAATTTCCTAAAAGAGTGCTTTGAGTGTGGTTGTAAAACTACAAAAAGGCGGTCTACAAATCCCAATCCCTTTCCTAATGCAACTCCTGTAACATAATGATGAGCCAACAATGACCTCCTTGAACTTGTAACTATGACCTAACTGTATTAATAACTGCACTGGTCTACCTGTACCAGCAACTCTATTGAATGTCCATTGCAACTTCCTGGGTAATTGACCCAACCTCTAGTAATGTAATCTGACCTTGAACTGAATAGATAAAAGGCATAACAGAAAACCTGATTAACATAATATAACATAGCATAACATATATTTTTTGGAAGATCATTCCTTAGTTTGGTGACAAAGAAAAAGAAAGCTGATTGACAAATGGATTCATAGTGCAAATTTCTAGGATTAGGGAGGACAAGGTGGCTTGCACCGAGTGAATGAAAGGTGTGTGAGTGTATAGGGAATAGTATGGGCTGAGAGATACAGGGGAACACCAGAGTAGCAGGCCCTGTGTGCCAATATAAGAACCTTGAAAAAGAGACAATATTTGATAGGAAGCCAATATAACTCAGAGAGTAGAGGAGTGGCATGGTCATATTGCTTAGTTTTGAAATGTTTGGAGGCACTTGATTTGGGTTACATTAGACCTGCATTCTAGACATGAGGTAATAAAGGTGTGCAGGGAAGTATGTAAGGAGTTATAGTCCAGAACAGTGCATATGGTATGAAGGAAATGAGAAGAGAAGCCCTGTTAGGTCATTCCAGAAATTTGTTTAGTGAAAGATAACTGCAAGTCCAGCCAAACACCCAGGTATCGAAAAGACGTTACAGGGTAAACTGAGAGACCAAAGAGAGTAAAGATGATGTCGGTTGCAATAATGCTCCAGTAATATAACAGTCTGTGCTGAAATGTCAGGCAGTCAAACCTGTAAGACAGTCTTGTAAAGGATATGCTGAGGGGAGAGACAGGAAAAATGAGCAAAATGCCTCCAGCATATATATATATATATATATATATATATAATATATAATTTGATACCAAACGACTGAATCAATGTTGCTAGAGGGCTAATGAAAAGGTTGAAAATGGTGATAAGATTGATCCTTGAAGAACCTCACAGTGAAGAGTGTGGGATGAGGAGGTAGTGGACTTTGAGGATACCAGAAATGAGTGATTGGACAAGAATAAAAACCATTTCAATATGAGACCAGAAATTCCACTATCAGATAACCGTGCTAGGAAAAGTTTGTGATCCATCAGATCAAAAGCTGTCGAGACATCTAGGGATACCAACAAAGAAATGCAACCTTTGTCTAAAGTATTATACAGGTCATTCAGAAGGGCTGTATTTAAGGTTTCTGCACTATGGTTTTGGTGGAAGCTGGACTGACAAGAGTGAAGCAACATGGATTTATTGATGAAGTCGAATAGTTGATGGTATATACCTTTTTTTATTCTAGAGAGAAAATAGAGATTAGAGACAGATGAAAATTGGAAGGAGTGGAAGGCTCTAGTGACTGCTTCTTGAGAACAGGAATAATCCAAGCTTGTTTCCAAGCTGTAGGAACAGGTCCTGTGAATAAGTTAAGATTAACAAGGATTAAGGCTAGGGCTACGAGTCCCTGATGTGGGGATTTCAGCCTGGATGATGGGACAGGGGCTAGTGGACAGGAGGACACATGCATTGATGAAAGTATCTTGGAGAAAGTAATGAGAGAGGGTAGACCATTTAGAAAAAGAGCTTGGTGCAATGTATATGGAAGGGACGGGGAGAATTTAGCAGAGGGTTAGGAAGGGAAACTGGGGCAATGATCGAAGGAGGAGCAGAGAGAGAATTTTGTGATGGTAAGGAAATGACACCACTGAGCCAAGAGCAGTTAGTAGTATATTGTGATGGGATTCAACTTTTAACAGGAGACACTGTGCAGGGATGTTTGGCAGTGGAATGTTAGGTGACTGAAGATGATTGGATAGATTCATGCTTGATGAAGTGGAAGAGAGTCTTCAGAGGGTTCTGTGATGCCACAAGTTGGTTAGCCAGATATTGTTGGATAGATTCATGCTTGATGAAGTGGAAGAGAGTCTTCAGAGGGTTCTGTGATGCCACAAGTTGGTTAGCCAGATATTGTTTGTCAGTTTGATCAAGGTTCTTAGCTCTGACTTAAATGCTAAAAGGGAACTGTTCGAACAAGTCTTATACCAGATACGCTCATGTCAGTGCAGGTGATATCTTGGAAGATGCAGTTCTTGACTATACACAGTGAAGAACACTGGTCCCTGAGAGTTAGGATATGGACTGGGCAAAGGAATTCAGGTCTTTTGTGATTGAATTGACCCATGATTCAGCCTTAGACTTGAGTGAAAGAGTCCAAATCAGATGAAAAAAAAAGTAAAAAGGGGTTGTTACTGGTGAGGATCAAAGCGGACCAGTTGCTGAGACTGGATGTGAGTATACTGAGGGCGAGAGGGATTAGGACATTCCAACCAAACACAAATTTGAAGGTGATCAGCAGATGGTCAGACCAAGTCAGAGAAAGGCTAGAGAATCAATTATATGAGAAGGGAGAATCTAAAAGTGTGATTATGAGATCTAATATGTGGTCCCCTTGATGTGTAGAAAAGGAAATATGCTGACATATGTTAAAGTCATAACCCATGGCCAGTTAAGTCTGAATGTTAACTGGTCATGAACTAGCAGGCTTTGAAAAAAAAAAAAAAAGGAAATTTAATGCTGAAACTTGTACAATATTGCACAATTTAATGCTGAAACCAAAACAAAACCCCATTGTCCGCTGCCATCTGAATATCGGCCGTACTGTCTCTCAGGTTTACCTCAGTGGGGCTTTGGACTCTAGGATAGGATCAGTTTAACTGGATTGGCCACTGTTGGAAAAAGGATAATGGGCTTGATGGACCTTCGGTCTATCCCAATATGACAAGTTTCAAGTTTTATTTTATTTAATATACCGCTTAAAAGACCTAAGTGGTTTCCATATGAATAATATACAATTTAAAAAATAAAACAAGGAAAAAAACCCCAACTAAATAAGGGGAACATACACTGTATTTTAAAACAACAGCAAAGGACAGACAAACATGACACAAAGTGAAAAACGGAGTATGGATACATATTAAAATAAAAAGGAAGGGGAAGGAGCCAACCAAAAGGGAATGTGGCAGGGGAAAGATAAGAAGAAGAGGAGACGGAGAGTGGATAGAGCAAGAGAGAAGACAAGAAATAAAAAGAAGGTTTATTACTTGAGTAGGTTCAGGTGAAGATGTTCTAGTTTAGGATCCCAAGGCATCCTTGAAGAGAAAAGCTTTGAAACCTGATTTAAACTTCGGAAGACAATTTTCTTGCCTAAGGTTAGTGGGAAGAGCATTCCACATTGTTGGTGCAATGACAGCAAAAATTGTTTTTCTGGTGGTATCATACACTATTTGTCGCATAGACGGGATGGCAAGATTTTGTTGGGTAGATCTAAGAATTCTAGCCATAGTATATGGTGGTATCAAAAGTCTATCAATAGACCCCAAGATACAGTATTTTTATTGGGGATTCTCCTATAAGGCAGAAGGACAAGGGAAGGAAAACTTGTGATCTAGTGTCTTGGCACTGAGATACAAGCAAACTGAAGTAAATTAGTGCACCTAGTTATAAACAGTGGTACCAGAGAATAAGGAAATTATATCTGATTGAGAAATCTATAGCCATGCGCATTAATAGTTATGGAAGTTGAGAGAATTTGGAGACCACTCAGGAGATTACTTTCATAACTGGTCTAAACTGTAAATTAAATGGTTTGGAAGGAGGAGGAAGGTTGGTCATTAATCAAAATTAATATCATGCATTGTATGACCAATTGAAGATCAGAAGTGGCTCCTAAAGAATGACATGGAGGGAGTGGGGAGTGGGGGGGGGGGGCAGAAAGAACTTTGAAGAGAGTTTTACAAGGAGTTGTTATAAAATAAAACCAAAGCTCTTCTGGGGACTATCTAGTGGGATGATTTTCATGTTTATGGAAATATCATCTGTATGATGTTATTAAAAATTCAGCTGGAAATACAGAAAATGAAATTTGCTCAACCTGCATCCCAGGTCCTTCATCCTCCATTAAAGACAGTATCTAAAATCCAGTGTGCTCTGGAGCTTTGACCTATAGCTTACATTAAGTCAGCTGATTAAGTCAGCAGGGTTATTTGAGATAGGCATATCTCAAAGCGGTATTCACTAATTTGTATACAGACTTCAGCTTTAATGCAAACATTTCAAGCCCCCACCTTCATTCTCTGATAAATTGTAGCGAGATGCCTGCTCTGATCAGAATGGAATTTATCAATCAATAAACAATTATTAGCTGTGACTGTGCTGGCAGGAAGAGATAATCTATGGGAATGGCAAGGTTACAGTTCTACAGCCAGAAGCAGAGCAGGAAAGAGCCTGGCATGTACTGCAAGAAAATACTGAATATGAAAAAGCCAAGATAAGGGATAATGTTATGCTAGAGAGGTACTGGGAAGAAAATCACAAAATCAGACTGGCAGTGGGGCATTATAGCTCAGAAGATAGGTTGTACCAAATTCAGAACACTCTGTAAACTTCATAACTTAAGTTTAGGAAGACAGTGGCACCCTGTGTAAATCTAAATACAATTCTTTGCATTGTATGTAAGGTACTATGATTATTAACTACCTTATTCTCTCTAATAATTGTTCAGCCTATTATTAGACGCACCAAGTTTTCTGAAGAGATTAATAAAGGCATCATTTATCTCCTCCAGCTTTCCTACCATTAATCATTTCTATACTGCTACTAGACATACACATCACTCTACACATTATATGAAGGTATTTTCTCTGTTACTACTGGGCTTACAATTTAAGATTTTTTTTGTATCTGGGGCAATGGAGGGTTAAGTGACTTACCCAAGATAACAATGAGCTGAAGTGGGAACTGAACCCAGTACCCCAGGATCTCAGGTCATGGCACTACTCCTCTACTCAAATTCTCTCCTCCCACAATGACCATTTCTTTCCTTCATCCTACCCCTCGGGATAACCACCATTTCTGTCCTCCATCCTGCCTTCTACAGTAACTGACATTGCTTTCCTCCCCCTCCCCCCCAGTGTTTGGATCTCTCTTATTACTTCATCTTAAGGTTATTGTGCTGGGCTGGTGCACAGATCCTTAAGGTCTTTAGGTAAGATGAGTGATCAGTCATCTCAAGGAGAAAGGATGGAGAGTGGAGGATAACAATGTCAAGCAGGGTGGGGTGGGCAGTTATTGAGGGAATCATGATTTGGTTTTAAAACAAAATTTTCCCGGGGGAGGGGAGGCAGTGTTTGCATCCTGAAGCATGAGGTGGGCGAATATTACAGAGAATATGACAATTTATCCTTTAAATATTCTTTTCAGGTTTATGAGCCAACCCCCTCTTAATCTACATTCAAGTCAACACAGTTTTTCTCATATTCCTTCACTGGAGACTGTTAGAAAACAGTTTAAACACTTACAGAATTTTTTCCATTATAGAGACACAAATGTGGAACGTACTGTCTTTGTCCTGAGATAGGAGAGGCATTCTCATACTTTCAGGAAGGAACTGAAGTTGTTATTTGGGATAACATTTTCATCGGTAGTATTATAGAATTGCTTTCTACTTCAATTTAATACAATGGCATATTATCAAGTTTACTATCATAAAGATTTGTGGTACGTGATGTATTTCAATATGTATGTTTGATATAAACTCCTTGATATTTTTTTTTTTTTGGGGGGGGGGGATGTAATACTAATATACCCCAAAGCCTTAATACAGGGGTGTCCAATGTCAGTCCTCGAGGGCCGCAATCCAGTCGGGTTTTCAGGATTTCCCCAATGAATATGCATGAGATCTATGTGCATGCACTGCTTTCAATGCATATTCATTGGGGAAATCCTGAAAACCCGACTGGACTGTGGCCCTCGAGGACCGACATTGGACACCCCTGCCTTAATAAAAGAGGTTTCTTACTGACCACAGCAGGAGGACCACATATTTTTCAGATCATATAGTCCAGGGATTTCAAAGTAACTCCTTGAGGGCCGCAATCCAGTCGGGTTTTCAGGATGTCCCCAATAAATATGCATGAGATCTATGTGCATACACTGCTTTCAATGCATATTTATTGGGGAAATCCTGAAAACCTGACTGGACTGTGGCCCTCGAGGACCGACATTGGACACACCTGCCTTAATAAAAGAGGTTTCTTACTGACCACAGCAGGAGGACCACATATTTTTCAGATCATATAGTCCAGGGATTTCAAAGTAACTCCTTGAGGGCCGCAATCCAGTCGGGTTTTCAGGATGTCCCCAATAAATATGCATGAGATCTATGTGCATACACTGCTTTCAATGCATATTCATTGGGGAAATCCTGAAAACCTGACTGGATTGCGGCCCTCAAGGAGGGACTGAGATCCCTGATATAGTCCATGCATTCAGTAACATCAACGTAATTTTTGTTTTAATTATGGATTGTGCTGGTGGAAGGGGAGTGTGACCTAGTGGCCAGAGCAGCTGCCTCAGCATCCTGAAGATGCAAGTTAAATCCCAGCCTGCTCTTTGTGACCTTGGACAAGTCACCTAACTCACCATTGCCCCAGGTACCACAGCTAGATTGTGAACCTGCCAGGACAGAAACGGAAAATACCCAAGAGCAGGGGTGCCCAAAAGGTCAATTGCGATCGACCAGTAAATCGCATAGGCAATGTGAGTCGATCGCGTTGCCTTTGCGTTCTACTTGCTTCCCGACTCAGAAGCGCCGAGCCGACCAACTTCCCCCACCCGACGTCAATTCTGATGTCGGAAAGGAAGTTCCGGGCCAGCCAATCGTTGCCTGGCTGGCCCGGAAGTTCCTCTCCGACTTCAAAAATGACGTCGGGGAGAGGAAATCTGGTCGGCCCGACACTTCTGTGTGGGGAAGCAGGGAGAACTTGGGGCAGCAGTGGTTTGGAGGCTTGTTCTCCGATGGTGGCGGCAGTGGCTTGGGAACAGGCAGGGAGACAGAAAGAAAGAAGGGAAAAAGAAAGGGGGGATAGGAAGACAGAAAGAAAGGAGAGTGGGGCAGGGAGAGAGGAAGAAAAAGTTGGTGAAGGGAATGAGGTCTGGAAGCATACAGCAGGCTGAAAGAAGGGAAGAAATATTGGATGCACAGTCAGAAGAAGAAAGTGCAACCAGAGACTCATGAAGTCACCAGACAACAAAGGTAGGAAAAATGATTTTATTTTAAATTTAGTGATCAAAATGTGTCCGTTTTGAAAATTTATATGTGCTGTCTATATTTTGCACTATGGCCCCCTTTTACAAAACCACAATAGCAGTTTTTGGTACAGGGAGCTTATGAGCATCGAGAGCAGGGCAGTTTAGTAAAAAGGGAGGGGGTATATTTGTCTATTTTTGTATGGTTGTTACTGAGGTGACAGTGCATAGAGTCATTTGCCTTGACCTCTTTGAAAAAAAACCCGGAATATAAATGATAATTAACATTTTCTCTGCGTACTGTGTGCTTTGTGTTTTTTAAAATCTTATTGTTGGTAGATCATTTTGACTAGGTCATTTTAAAAGTAGCTCGCAAGTCCAAAAAGTGTGCCCAAGAGTACCTGATTACCATGCGATGTATTGCAAACCACTTTGGGTGAACCTCTTCATGAAAAAAGCGGTTAATAAATCCCAATAAATAAATATGAAATTCAGAACCACACAGGAAAGCAGCTTACTCATACACACACTTCCCATGCTTACATTGCTCCCACACAGAACTGCTTCCAGATGAACAGCTCCTGTCCCCTTAGGATCCTTCTGCCCACACACCAAAGAAACAGTAAACCTGGATGACTGCCGGCAGAAAGGGTTAATTAGGATTTTCATAAAAGTGGGGTGTTGATTTTACTGTAGTGCTATTACATTGACCAGAAGAGCATTCTTAGTGCATGGCTTCTCTGTCTACACATCTATGGCCATCTGCTCCTCACAGAAGCATTTGATAGGTCCTGGGCTACTTGCCAATATTTTCATTCATTTGTGCTCTTCAAAATTTTTATTTTTTTAAATGATTTTAGGTCAGTTTCAGCACCGTTAACTGAAACCAAAACCCAACTAGCTTCTAGCTGTAAATGAAGATTTTTAGTTATTCTGTCACTGAAGATTAACAATCTAAATTTCAAAACTTCAGAAAAAGGATACAAACTGGAAGGGAAGAGATAATTAGGATGGGGGCTTCTCAGATCTAGTCCTGTTTCCCTATGATTCCTCAAATCTTCCCCCTTTCCTATCCCAAGTCCTCTATTTCTCCTTTCCAATTCCTGCTACCCCCTCACCCCCTGTCCCTGGTACTTTCTCAAGTATACTGCATATCGATTCCTAGCATTAATCCCTGTTCTTTTTTTTCTTTTTAAACATACCACAAGAGACAATACAAGTCAACGTAGGAACATACACGGTGTAAGCAGTAGATACAGATACATACAAATGGAGCATCAAACGGCACCCCAGAACATGCTATGGAGAGCGCATAAAGCACCCCTACAATATCCTCCAGCCAAACGGTTAGCGGAAGCTATAGATGCGCCATGCAGAAAGATGTAGCCCAAGTCCAGCAATTCCTTATTTTGTCTTTTCCCCCCCAAGACCTCCCTCAGCTGCCTGGTTGCAGCCAGGAAGACACCAACACTCACACACCATCATCCGCAACCACACATACAGAAACAGTTAAGGTCCACTCTCTCCCCCCCTCAGGAAGGGGGTATACCTATTGAGAGCTGGCTTCATGATATGTCCGAGGTGGCCCGCTTTGAACTTTGTTACTATAAACATACAATGAATATTGATATCCAGGCCTACAAAACATTGTGGACTGCATACCTACATCTCCCACTACTTGCTCTCTTTAATACACTACAGAATTAATCCCTTCTAAATTCCCCATCCAGTCCTCTCTCTTACTTTGTGTCCCCACAGCTGATCTCTAAAATCCCTCAGCCTACCCTTCTCTCACACTTCTTTATTGATAATCCCTCTTTCCTCCAATATTGATTATACCTTCTGGGCACTTGTGGCATAGCTGCAACATTACCCAGTTCCAAAACCAGCAAAGTAACAACCTTACAACATACAGAAGCTCACATTGTAATGTATTCTCCCTCATCTGGATATGAATTTTCATAGTTATATTTTGCTGTCATTGACTAGATTTTCCTTGTGGTAAAGATATTTTCCTTATGTTGCCACAGCATTGACAAAGATGGATTTACTGCTTTAAGACTATTTCTGAACAAAGGAATAGGTGTTGGTTTGCAACCAAAATTGCAGCAAATGAAATAGCAAACCAACAGACATAAATACAATCAATTATTAGTCACAAACCCATGTGGCCATGTTTTGCTCTTTGGGCTGCATCAGGGGTAGAAGCTATAAAAACAAAACAATTCAAATCATATAATAATTAAAATTAATCAAATAAAAACTTACAAAGAGTAGATTGAATATTATCCTTGCCATGTATAGAGAAGAGAAAGTGTTCACAAATAGACAGCAAACATCAATAAGAACCGTCCATGCAAAGAAAAAAAATGTGTAAAGCTGGTGTAATTATAGCATTATATAATATAAGCTGCATGCAAGTATATAATTTATGTGAAGAAAAAAGATCAAGAACCAAGACAGACACATACCTATAAGGGATAGAAACACAACATTCTCTTATTAGCTAAAATGCATTCAAAAAAAGTCTGAAATATAACCAAATATGTGATTGATTAAAGTTACCAAACACAAAATAAAACATTCAGAATCACTGAAAATCAGTTTCATACACAAATGATAAAAATGAATAACTTACCCCCTCCCCCCTCTTTTTACAAAACCGTAGTGTGGTTTTAGCATTGGCCGTGGCAGTAACAGTTCTGATGCTCATAGGAATTCTATGAGCATCGGAGCTGTTACTGCCATGGTCAGCACTAAAAACCTCTTCTTTTGTAAAAGAAGGAGGTGGTACTATTGGCAGGGCAAAAACAGCAATACTCCGCCTTACACATAAGCAAATGTTTTCCAAAATGTCAGTCACGTGAGGTCAGCAACTACTTAAACTCAGACTTGCAGGGTCAAAGGTAAAAACAAACAAAAGGTATAACTATACAAAATATTTGAATAAAAAAAGGAATGGATACATTTAAACCAAAACTAAGCTGACAAAGCATAAAATAGCAGCTCAAATGAATTGCTTTACATGCTAAATTGATCATGCAAGAATGATCTTTTCAAATGTCTTATATCTAAAAACAAACTAACAAAACATCATTATTGACTACTGCCAACCTCAAATTGCTAGTTTTTTAAAAGAAAAAAAGTAAAAATGCCGAAAAAAAACATTTAAAGTAAACTCGGCGTGTCATGTGTTCCAGCACCATTTTGGATGCATTCCAATGATGCAAATGATGTCATTGGACCACATAAATGATGCAGATACATAAAAATGATCAATAAAATAGCAACAATAAAAAAAATAAAATCATACAAACCTACATACTAGGATAAATATAAACAAACAAAAAATATAAATTATACAAAAGAGTAAGATTCTAACCATAATAACTGAACTTAAAAAAACATAGTTGAAATGTATTAAGTCACAAACTACATAAAACAGAAAAATTAATGTTACCTGCTATGAATTGAACATAATGTATCTGCATAACTAAAAAAGTGTTTTTCTTGGTTTTACATTAAAAACTACAAAATCAAGTTCTTGATTTTATGTATTCAGAGCAACTGAACTGAATCTAAAGACCCATTTCTGCTCTTCTTGTAATAAGATGTGTTAATGTCACCACCATGCAAATGATTATTTGTTTTACACAGTGCAAACAAATTGTAAATCATCAAATTGAAGACTATTTCTGGCCTGACTCTACATACTGAATAGGCTTGCTTTTACTGACATTGTCCATTCAAAAACTGTGTTTAGAGGCATCCGACGCTTACAGTTAATACAAAACACTCCATAAAAATTATAACTAACAAGAAAAAATTTGCCCACGTCACTCCTTTGCAAAAAAGTGCTCACTGGTTATCAATCCACCATCACATTACTTACAAAATTGCTTTAATCTCCTTTAAAACTATGAACTCCAAGGAATCTGCTTTTATCCATATGTTCCTTATTCCTTATGATTCTTCGAGAACTTTAAGATCCGCCTCTCAGCATCTTCTTCATGTCCCATCCTTAAAAATCGTTAGTACACGTAGGGCTACTTCATTCGCAATTATAGCCCCTACAATATGGAATTCATTACCAACATATTTAAGGTCTGAGAAAAATTTAGATAAATTTAAGGGCAATCTTAAAAGCTTCTTGTTTAAAGATGCTTATGATTGCTATAAAGATCTCTGGGTCCTTCCTTGCCAAATTCTGTTTTACTCATATTCAACACTACTATGATTCCACTGATATGATTCCACCTTGTTTGTAACCTTATTTGTACTTTTTTCTTTTAAAATTGTATTTCTCCCTACCATCCTGTTGTTTTCATGTAAGTAATGTCATGTCATTAATAAGTTTGTTAATCGTTCCCCATTTTAATTTTTTAATTGTCAAATGCTTAGAATGTATGATTAGCATTTTATCAAATTTTAATAAAACTTGAAACTTGATATGCATTGTATAGTAAGTAGTAGAGTTTTAATTACAAGGTGAACTCAAACCGAGGCCCCATTTGAATTTCTGCCTTGGTTATGCCTTTTCTGAGAATATAAAATTGAATTTCTGAATCATGCTGTGGTAAGAGCAAGACTGGACCCCTGAAGCAAATTGATGCCAAAAAACTCTGTGGGATCTTCATTATATATCATTCCATTTGCTGATTTGAAATAATAATGGGTCTGATATTCAGCCAACAGTGGTGAGCATTTTTTTCTTACTGCTGGATATTCAAAGCCAGGCTCTGTCTGGGTTTCAGCTTTGAATATCTGGTTATTTTTAAACCGGCTAATACAAATCCGCTTAAATTGATATTCAGCACTTGAGTAGCCATGGGGTAGTGCATAAAGAAATAACAGACTTTTATATGGTCTCAATTATGTGCTAAACCTGGACACTTAAGAGCTATAAGCACTTAAGCAGCCAAGTTTTAACTACACCCACGTAACACCCTAACATAACTGGCTTTGCGTTAGGTGCTAACCATAAATTTCAACTAGTCCTGACCAAGCAATTTAATCGGTAGGAAGGCAGCTAAATCACTTTGAATATCAGCTAGAATATATTTATCATCTTTTTCTTAGAAGCTGACCCCCTAAGGTGGGTCCTAGCAAATGATCTGGATTATTCTTCCCACTGTGCATCACTTTACATTTGTCTGCATTCAATTTCATCTGCCATTTGGACACCCAGTTTTCCAATTTCCTAAGGTCTGCCTGCAATTTTTCACATCTATATGCGTTTTAACAACTTTGAACAGTTTAGTGTCATCTGCAAATTTAATCATCTCACTTGTTGTTTCAATTTCCAGATCATTTATAAATATGTTAAATAGCACTAGTCCCAGTATAGATCCTGTCACACTCCACTATTTACCCTCTTTCATTGAGAAAAATGGCCATTCAACCCTACCCTCTGTCCAATGACCAATTCCTAATCCTCATCAAAACATTGCCTTCTATCCCATGACTCTTAATTTTCTCACGAGCTTACATCTCAAAGAAGTTTGCTATTTGTAGCCCCTGATCCTGTTCATTGAAATCAGTGCTGCGGGTCCGAATGCACCAGGATAGGTCATCAGAATTTCAGAACTGGCCTAAAATATTCCTCCTCCCAGGAACAAAAGATCTCTGTTTAGCTATCAGCCCAGGCACTTACCACCATCCCGACAACACACTGATCAGAGTTCTATACTGTTCCTGAAGTACAATATGCCACAGTGTGATACCAAGTTCACCAACAGGTGGGCTCAGGTCCACTCAAAACTGTGGCACCCTTGCAAGGCTGGTGGGGATCCCCAAGCTTTGCCAGCTGAAATGATCCTGCTCCAGAGTCCCAGAATACTCCCGTACTTGCTGCAGTCAGCAATACTCATTGCTGTACCAGCTCACCTCTTTCCTGCACATGCTCATTTTTGGCGGATGTGCAGGAAGGAGGAAGGTCAGCTTAGTGGCGGCAGCCCAAAGAGAGTTCCACTAGCTGCAGCAAGTAAAGGAGCATTCCGAGCCACCGAAGCAGGATCTGTTCAGCTGGTGGGGCTTAGGTATTGATTGAATTTTGGATCACCAGGGAGGGACAGGAGTGCAAACTAGTGTGTCCTAGTGCTGCCCGATTCACAATTCGAATCGATTCACTGATTCAAATCAGGTGAATCGATTTGATTCGATTCAATTAAAAAAAATCAGCCTCCCGATTCGATGACCGACCCTTCACCCTGTACCTTCCTAAACCAGAAGCGGCAGTGCTGCCTTTTGCTGGCCATCTGCTGCTGCTCCTGCTTGAGGGGGGAGAGTAAGTCAGAAAGGCCTGTATGTTCCCCCAGCTTCCCCACTCTTACCTTAAGCTAATATGGCAGCCTGCAGGATCTCTGGTGCTATAGTGTAGTCTTCAGCGGCACGTTCTCTCTGCTACGGTCCCGCCCCTCCTCTGATATCAGGGTCAGGATTACGGCAGAGAGAACATGCCGCTGAGGATGACAGCAGCTACAAGAATCGCTATAGCACCAGCGATCCTGCAGGCTGCCGTATTAGCTTAAGGTAAGAGCGGGGAAGCTGGGGGAACATGCAGGCTCGCGGGGGGAGAAGGCCTTTGCGGCGGGGGGCAGGCCTTCACAGGGGGAGCAGGCCTTCACGGCGGAGTGCCAGGCCTATGCAGAGGGAGGAGGAGGAAGAGTGCCTTCGCGGCAGGGAGGCAGGCCTGTGCAGAGGGAGGAGGAGGAAGGAGTAAGAGAGGGGAAGGGAGATGCCAGACCTGGAGTGAAGTGAAGGGAAGAGACAGACCAAATCATAAAGAGGGGGAGGAAAGCAGAGGAGAGGTGCTGGACTAATGGAGAGAGGGAGAGAGAAATGCAAGACCACAAGGGGAAGGGTACAAGAAGGACAGATACTGCTCCAAAGTAGGTGAGCAGGGAGCAGGATGGCAGGAGAGATAGTAAGAGAAAGCCTGTACCTGGGGAAGGGGATATAGGAGGTAAGGAAGATAGAAAGAAGAAGCTGGATATAGGAAGGGACATGAAACAGAGATAAGATGCTGGGCATGGAGGGAGCATAGGACCAGGGACACAAGGGAGACACTACTGGAGAGGACAATATTGACAAGGACACAGAAGAGAGATGCTAGATGAAAGGGTAGTTGAGAAAAGGAGAGATGGTGGATCTGTGGATGGTGGGGGTCCATCGCTGCAGCTGCAGGGGGATGGAGATGAAAAAAAGGAAAGATGTCAGACTTCTGGGAGAGGAAAGGGAAACAGAAGGGGAGGACAGAGATGGAAGATGGATGGTTAGCACAGAGAAAGAAGAAAGGAGAGCCTGATCAGAAGACAACCAGAGCCTGGGACCAACATGATTTGAAAAATGACCAGACAACAAAAGGTAGGAAAAATAATATGTCAGATTTGAAATTTGTATCCTTCCAGAGCTGGTGTTAGACCACGGACATGAGCTAGGATTTAACAGAGAGAAGAAAAGTATTTTTTGTTTATTTTGTTTACACCACAGGACCAATGTGGGTAGGAGAGGGCAAAGGGGGTGAAGAAGCTATAAAATAAATCCACCAGGATGTTTGAAAAAAACAAACAAACAAACAAACAACAACACCCAATTGGGCAGGAAAATCAAATCGATTCGAAAAATTGATTCAATAGGCTGAATCAAATCGAAATTTTTTTTTTTCCTGAATCGGGCTTAAGTCCACCCAAATTGGTATGTCTGGCTACACCCCTGCTGCATACTACTTATAAACTATGCTGATGCCATTGGTCAGGGGTGTCCAATGTCGGTCCTCGAGGGCCGCAGTCCAGTCGGAATTTCAGGATTTCCCCAATGAATATACATGAGGTCTATTTGCATGCACTGCTTTCATTGTATGCTAATAGATCTCATGCATATTCATTGGGGAAATCCTGAAAGCCCGACTGAATTGCGGCCCTCGAGGACCGACATTGGACACCCCTGCCATTGGTGAAGCTTGCCTTCACAATAACGACTTCACCACATATTACTGACTTCACCACATATTACTGACATCACTTCTTTTCTCCACTACATATTTCTGACATCCCGATCCCTGATGCATCCTGATGACCAGATTGTGCAGCCCAATTCTTAGGGTTACAAGATTTTATTATTGTAAAATCCAGACCCATTGCCCTGCACCCAGGCCCACCCAGTTCCACCCAGCCCAGCCCTGCCCCATTCTGCCCAAGTCATGCCCCCTCCAGCCCTGCCTCCTCAACCTGTTCTCATGCTCGGAGCCATGTTGGGTGGTTTAGGAGGGGTTCTGAGGCTTTTTCTTACCTCTTGGACAATTTACCAGTTTTTAAAGTCGTTCAGTGCTCGAAACTCATGTCACTTTAATTCAATTAAATGCTTTTTCAGTTAGCACTATGGTGGTATGTCATTTGGTGAGTATGCTGATTGGTTAATAAGGGAGTTGTAAATTCTGATTGTCCTTTTGAACTTGAGTTTGAATACTTGAATTCCAGACAGAAGTGAAGAGCCCCAATCTATACATCTACATCATAGGCAGCTATATTGGATTGTTGTAACAGAAAACTTGGTACTTTCCTCCCAGTTTTATTCTTTTCAAGTAATTTTAGCGCTCATTAAAGCTCTGAAATCCAAAGTTATAGTCATCTAGTGGACCTTGAGCTGAGCTCATCAACCCATTTCACAAAAGCAGCAAAATGATGATGATTCCTGGCCACTATCCACTATTGAGATTTGGATCAGTGTTGTCCCAGAGGCGACAGGCTCTGTACCCATTTTCTGACCCTGGCGATCCTTTACCTCCTAAATCACAAAGCAGCTAGCAGTCAAAAATTATAAAATAACAAACAATTAAAAAAACTTCCCAAAGCAACAAAGAAAGAGAGGAAGACATACAGTAAATAAAACAGGGCACAGCTGCTCTGCTAGGCTGTCGTACGGATGCTAGAGGGATGGCCATTTGCCTCTTTCTAGGGCATGTGAAGTAGCCTGTTATTTGTTTGCTTTACTTATATCATCCGAATTCAGAGCAGGATTGAAAAATAGTGACAGCAGCTTAAAGCACAGAGCAGCTGCTTAACATTAATCCAGATGTGTGAGTTCTAGCTGCTCCAATCCTGACTTTGTCTGACCTTGGGCAGTTTATGTTAGTTCACTGTGCTTCCTGCAATTCGAATATTAAGACACCAAAACACAGCTCTGTGCTGCTGCACCCCTTGCTCTTCCAGTACTGAATATTGACCTGGGTAACTTATGTTTAATAAGCTTTCAACATCTTAAGCCAGTCCAGAGAAAAAGCACCCATCGGTCCCATCCCAAGGCTGATGCAGTAAACTGTACTATGATTTAGTGTAGCGGTTCGATTGTGATTTTTCTGGACTAGTCTTAGTCCCGCTACAGAAAGATTTCTAGGATGGGGAAAATGTTGAATATAGCTACTGTGTTAAAGGATTGTGAAGTGGGCTTCCAAAGGGCTAAACATAATATTTCTTCCAAAATGAAAAACTGAGGTTTTTATTTTTTACATTTCTTTTAATACTGACTTCTTATGGCAGCTCAGGGCTGGTATAAAGATATAGCCGGGAGCAAAATGATCATCTGAGTTGAAGTGTTATGCCTTACCTCAGATGGATCCCCTCCCCAATCCCCTGACCACTCTTCATCGCACCATCTGTGACTCTTCAGTCCCCCCAATGCTCTCATTACCCCCTCCCCCAGACTCCTGACCACTCATTTCCTACCTTGCAGATTTTCTCTGGGGGCTGAAGTGGCTCCTTGCACTCTCCACCACTTCCCCCTCCCACAAAACATACACCTCAGCAGCAGTGGAACTATCCGCAACTACCAAGAGCCCACAGATTCAATCCAGCCAAGAGTTTGAGCTCCACCTCCCCCTGCAGTACACTAGGAAGATCAACTGTTTTTTACACCTAAGCAGCAACAGGACCAGCCACCACTACCGAGAGCCCTTTGCCCTGATCCAGCCAGACAAGTAAGCTCTTCCCCAGCATTCCGTTGGAAAAATCAATATGCTTGCTTTTAAATATCATCAGAAGTAGGAGATCAACTGCTTTTACACCTAAGCAGCACCAAGACCAGCCGCCACTATCGAGAGCCTTTGTCCCAATCCAGCTAGACGTGTGTGCTCTTCACCATACAATTTGTTGGAGAGATCAATCTGCCTGCTTTTAAATATCAGCAGCATTGGGAAAACAACTGCTTTTACACCTAAGCAGCAGCGGGTACATCCGCAACCACCAAGAGCCCACAGACCCGATCCTGCCAGGAGCGTGAACTCCTCCCCCTGCAGTCCATTGGAGAGATCAATCTGCCTGCTTTTAAATATCAGCAGCAGTGGAGATCAACTGCTTTTACATCTAAGCAGCAATGAGACCAGCCACAACCACCGAGAGCACTCAGACCCGATCCTACCAAGAGTGTGAACTCTTCCCCCCCCTGCAATCCGCTAAGAAGATCGACTGTCGGTTCCGGGCGGCTTTCCCGCAGAGGAGAGAATCCTGCATTCACCGTGGACCTCATCTGGGGCAGCCTCCTTGGAGCGGCTGGGGCACGGGCAGTGTGTCTGGGAGGGAATGCATGGATGGGAGAACATCGCAGGGGAGGAGACATAGGCATCCTGGGACTGTCGGCCAGAAGAAGCCCTTTCTGGATACGTCAATCGCTCCTCCTAAACTTACTTGCTCCACTTCATCACTGACGCTGACCCATTCTGCTTCTATTCCTTTCTCTCCTCTCTTCTACCTTCCAAAGTATTTAGATCAATGCTGTCTTTTTAAAATGTTTATTTTATTTTTATTTTTCCTCTAACTCTACTTTTCACTTCACTATTACCCTCCAGGTACTTTAGTTAGATTGTGAGCCTTCGGGACAGTAAGGGAATTTTCCAAGTACCTTTCTTATTTCTAATCTTAATGTATATTTTCTGTAAACCGCTTAGAACCTAACGGATGTAGCGGTATATAAGAAATAAATTACATTACATTACATTACATTACTAGGAGCTCCCTCGGAATCCCTTCAAACCCCTCAGAACCACCTACATACCTTCAGCATTGGGAGGTAGGAGCAATATCCACTTGTTTCTGCCACCATGCCGCTAACTTGAAAAATGATAGTGCTTGACAATGTACAGTACTTTGGGATACACACAATCAGGGTCAGTCAGAAAAATAATGAATTATTCCCTTTTTGGACACACTGATGCCATGTGGTGCATCTCAATATACAACACAGAGTCAAGAGCCACCATTTTCCAAATTTGGAGGTACCAAAGGATTTCAAGAGGACTGAAGGATGTCTAAAGGATATTCTATGAGTCCCTATAGGCCCCCAGCATATTTTTTGTGGTAGGTAGTCAAGGCCCAGACACTGTGGGCCACCAGGGACATGTGTAGGAGGTGGAAGCAACCTAGGGATACAGGGAGTTCTGATGGAGAGATGTGGTCGGGAGTATCAGGTCTGTGGCCAAACAGGTTGCAAAGGTGACGGCAAAAGCTAGAATAATGCTAGGTTGCATAGGAAGAAGTATGGCCAGTATGAAAAAGGAGGTATTGATGCCTCTGTATAAGACTCTGGTGAGACCTCATTTAGAATATTGTGTACAATTCTGGAGGCCGCACCAACAAAAAAATATAAAAAGGATGGAGTCGGTCCAGAGGAAGGCTACTAAAATGGTGTGTGGTCTTTGTGATAAGGAGTATGGGGACAGACTTAAAGATCTCAATCTGTATACTTTGGAGGAAAGACAGGAGAGGGGAGATATGATAAGAGTCATTTAATACCTACGTAATATAAATGTGCATGAGTCAAGTCTCTTTAAGGAAACTCTGCAATGAGAGGGCATAGGATGAAGTTAAGAGGTGATAGGCTCTGGAGTAATCTGAGGAAATACTTTTTTACGGAAAGGGAGGTAGATGCGTGGAACAGTCTCCCAAAAGAGGTGGTGGAAACAGAGACTTGTATGAATTCAAGAGGGCCTGGGATAGGCACGTGGGATCTCTCAGAAAGAGAAAGACATAATGGTTACTATGGATGGGCAGACTAGAAGGGCCATTTAGCCTTTATCTGTCATCATGTTTCTAGTTGACATTAACACAAACCCACAGGAATATGCATCCAGTTCTCTTTCCCTTGTTAGCAACACATTTTTTTTTTGTACTGGGCCTATTTGCAGCTTATTTTGTTACTGCATTAGGAGCAAATGTTTTGTATTATTCTCCTTCATTAGGCAAACATGGTGGACTAAGCATTAGCACTTACTCTTACACAGGATTTCTACATCACATCATAGAGAGAGAGCACATGAAGTTTGAACCGTTGCAGCAAAGTCCAAAGAATTTAGACAATACCAGTCGGAAGAGAGAATAAAGATGACATGAGAAGTTTAATGAGCCAAACAAGACCATTACCCCCCCCCCCCCCCCCTTAAAAAAAAAAAAAAAATCTCCAGCCTCTCTGATCATTTAATAGTACATCATGGCATACAACTATACAAGAGATCAATAAGCTGGCAAAGAAAATAAAGTATGGAAGACACAAGTGAAAGACAAGATCAGAGCTGAACTCAAGGAAAATGTGGCTTGAAAAGGGCTCAGAGGTTTATTTGAGGAACTGAGTCACTGGGCAAGATAACAGAGTGCTGTCGGCTGTAAAAGACATGGAAAAATGGAAAGCGATAATACTGGCTGATTAGCTAAAGAGGTCATGAAGAGAGATGATGGATGGCTGGAGAAACAGTGCCTCCTCTCTCTCTCTCCACTCTCCCCTCTCCCATTCTCAGGTTTTCTCTGTTTCCCTATTCTTTACATAGGCTTTCAGTCTCCCTCTGTCCCTCTTCACACAGATTCTCTCAGTCTGTCAGATTCACATGCACCAAGCTTATATGGCTAAAAGTGAATTAAAAAAAAAAAAAAAAAAAGACTCCCTGCAGAATTTTCCTTTGCAAATTTGGAACCAACCAGCCCTGTGGGTACCTCAGTACCTGTGATATTTGCTTCAGTACGTTAAGGCAGGCATAGGGATATTAAAATTCAATTCTTGCACGTTGTGTGCAGCTATATCCTCCCCCCTTTGTTTTTACAATATAATTGCATGTTTTATTGTGTATGCTTTCTTGTAACCTGCACATAACTATTGGATGTAGCAGGCTATACATTTTTAAATAAATAAAACATGGATGTCTTTAACCCATGGGAGGGAGAGCAATTTTACTTGAGTAACTGCTTAGTTACCTGGATAAAATTTGAAAATTGTCCCCACTGATGTTAAAATAAAAGGAAAAATGCACACATTTAGAGAGCATGTTTTATGACTCTATGAACCATATTTGCTATTGTGGGAGGGGTGTTTTGCAGTTTTTATGTGTGTGTATGTGTGCGCGTGCATGTCTTGCAGTTGCCCTTCATGAATAATTCCCAGGTTCTGTCACTGGCTTGCACTGTCTCTGGTCATGTTATGTTTCTACACTCAGAATGATATCCCTTGCTCTCTTTTTACCTTTCCATGTCTCCTTCTACACTCAGCCTCTACCTGGTTCTTCTTTCCCCCCCTAAACAAAGAATATGACTCCTAACATGACAATGGCTGCAAATTTGCCCTACAGGCTGATCCTGTCCTGGATTTGCCCCACTGCATGCAGGGACTTGTAGTCTTGCTTAGCTTGGGGAATGCAATAGGAAAATAAGAACTACAAATCCTGTATGTAAGTGGATAAAATCAGGACTGGATCTACCTGTCAGGCAAATCTGGAGCCAGCTAACAATTATATTACATTCTAGCCTCATTATTCCAGCAAAGCAAGTAAGAAGTCCTAAGGCAGGTGCATGGTGCATCTAATACAGGTTAAAGTATAAATTGAAATAGCTTGAACAGGATTCTTAAGATATTCCCACCCACCTTTTTGCTTTTTCTCACAATGATTCAAATTTTTCTCATTGGTTTATCTTTTTTCCCACATACAATCTTACATCCCTCAACCAGGATCCTTGTATCCTTGGCCCTCGCTAGGTTGGGTTTTCAGGATTTCCCAAATGATTATGCATGAGATCTATTTACATACAATGAAAGAAGTGCATGCAAATAGATCTCATACTAATTCACTGGGGAAATACTGAAAACCTGACTGGATTATGATCCTCGAGGACCAGCGTTGGACAACCCTACCCCCCCCCCACCATTCCTGTCTTTGCAGTTTAATTTAAAGTTTAATTTATTTGATATATCACAAATGTTAACACAAAAGGCTAAATCAAAGCAGTTTACAATATTAAAAGCAAAAATAAACACAAAATAAAACTAAGAACAAATGCACATAAGGAAAAGGGAAAAGGAAAAAAATTGCAATATATACAGGTATAAAAAGGAAGGAGAACAGCAAAAGATAAGGGAAAAAGTAAAAGCCTTCTCTAAACCAAAATAAAACAGAGTTACGAAGAGGTCATCACAAACGCCACTGTAAAATAATAAGCCTTTAATTGTGAGCTAAATTTTTTAAATGATTTTTCAGCCCTTAAATATAATGGAAGAATCCCTGTTAATGTCCAAAAATATTTGCCTAAAAGAAATAACAGTCAACAGATTTTGCTGAGAGGAATGAAGATTCCTTTGAGGTAAATAAGGAACCAAACAAATGTTCAAAAAAGAAGGGAGACCCGAAGACTGAATCTGAAAAGAGAGTATAGTGTACTTAAAATGAATTCTATAAGCAATTGGAACTATTAGTCACTCTACCCATTTTAAGGCTCCTGAAAAAGGAGGATAGATTGAGACATCTGGGTTTTACCTCCATTGCTTTCATTCTGTCTCTACTGTCCTCCCTACTTCTGTTGCTTTCAGTAGAAGTAAAACCTGGAGATCTCAATCCATCCTCCTTTTTCTGGAGCCATATTTAACCCTAACCCTTTCCTCTTTCTCAGTTGCTTCTAGCCCCAAAGACAGGGAACCAAGTCCTATTTCCCCTATCCAGGCAGGTTGAAGAGCCTGACAAGAACAGTCTCACAGCATTGATTGATCTTGTAGAAAGCATTTGATTACTTGAACAGAAGCGGTTGCTATGCAACCATGGCTAGGCCTGCCATTTATATACCTCCTGTTCTTTTCAAGGGCTCCCAGATGGAAAATCAACCTTGCCTTCTTAAAGTGTCACTTATTTGCTAGATGTTTACCTCAAGACTTGGAAAGAGGAGCTATTACTGTACATGTTCCTGTCCCACAGCACTTCAAATCTTGTCTTAGAATTGTCATTTCAGAGACTGAGGGCACAGATTGATCCATTCCTGGTTTTACCCCACTGCATCCATGGAGTTGTAGTATTGATTACGTAAGCATACACCTATGATTTGATAAAATGTCTGATAGGACTCTCTAGGATTGCCAATTGTAAGGCTCGCCTAACATCAGAGACCAGGTAACACACTGATAAGAGGAAACAAAAGCTTTGTTACCTCTAGCCCTCCCCTCCCATGTTCTTACATCACTTCAATTCTCTCTCCTTCCCACTGCCAGTGGTCAAACATCACTTTCTCTTTCTTCTCCACCTCTCCTCCTCCTGTGGTCCTACATCCCCCCCCCCTCTCCCAATTCCCATTTCCTCACCTCCTGTCTACCTTCAAACTCTTAGAGAATGTCAGCAGTGGTGACAACTTACAGACAACCTCTGGTCAGCCCAGAGCCAGATTAAGGCATAGACAAACTAGACATGTGTCTCGGACCCAAAAGTTTAGAGGCAGTGGCACTTTGCGTTCCCAGGCACCACTCGCACACGCAATGCCTATCTGTTTACCTACCCATCCCCAAAGGGATGCATCTACAAAAGATTCCTTAACAGAACTCTCTCATTCCAAGCTGGCAGATGGACAGATTGCCTGACCAACCTCATCTCATCTGCCCCATCTTACTCTGACTTCAGGAAATCACTCAAATCTTACCTCTGATAAATTTCTCGAACCCCTCCCCCCCAAATAACCAAACCCTACCACCTCTATCTTACTCTTTAAGTCTCTCAAACAGTATTTTCACTGTATAAATATTGCTGCTGTAGATGTACTGACTCCTGCACTGTAATTCTGCTTTGTCTTCCGCTGTATTAATACCTATGCTAAACTATGTACAGTCCCCTGCATTGTAACTTGCTCTCAACTGCATCGTACATTCCCTTACATTGTATCATCGCTTTATATGTACAGTCTCTTACACTGTAAACCGCTCTGAACTGGTTGTGGCATTGCGGTTTACAAAAATAAAGTTATTATTATTATTAGATGTGTTGAGGACTCAGAGGCCAATTGTCTGGGATTTTTTTAGTATTCTACAAATTTGTAAAGTACCAAGCTTGAAGTCCGAATGATAATGTAGCTAAAGTATCTGGATAGTTTTCACAATTTAGCCCTCTATAGCTCTCCAATTATCCCCCCACCCCTTTTCAGTGCAGGGTCTATAGTAGGATCCAGCCAATGGGAAGGCTTCTAGTCATAGAAAGAAGGTTCTGAATAGAGAATGACATGAGGACAAATTTGTTCCCGTCCCCACAGGAACTCAATTTCCTCGTCCCGTCCCCATGAGTTTTGTCACTGTCCCTGCCCCATTTCTGTAAGCTCTGCCTTAACCGCACAAGCTTCGAACACTTATGATTTTAAAGTGTTTGAGGCGTGTGCAAATGAGGATGGAGCTTGCAGGAATGGGGCAGGGACAGGAAAAGAACTCACAGGGACGGGACAAGAAAATGAGTTCCCGCGGGGATGAGGAAAAATTTGTCCCCCGTGCCATTCTCTAGTTCTGAGCCCTCTGTATGGGGTTTTGGAGAAAGCTGTGGAACCAGTGAGCATTCTGGGAACTGGATTGTTGAAAGGGAGTAGGAATTTAAGATGAATGGGAGAAAGTGTGAAGGGAACTGCTGCAGACTGAGGAAAAGAACTGGCAGCAATTATGGTGTGGATGTGGGAATGCTGCCTGAGAGAGTGCATGCACTTCTGTATGTTTCTGTGTCATATAAATGGAGCTTCCCTTTGAAAATCTTCCCTGTGAAAGTCCACTGCTACGAATGGATCTGTGTACAGTGGTGCCTCACACAACGAACTTAATCCGTTCCAGGAGCAAGTTTGTTATGTGAAACGTTCGTTGTGTGAAACGCGTTTTCCCATAACAATACATGTTAAAAAAAATAATTCGTTCTGTAGCATAAAATATGCTAAGATGACATAAAAAAAGATAAATTTTTGGTTATTATTTTTATTTAGATACATCTAAAAACATAATTGTTTTTTAAAACAACACACATTTTTTAAATTTAAAGACAGACTAAGTAGAGTCTAATTTTACAGTGAGAGGGCAGAGTCTCAGCGGCAAAAACTGGGACTTAACTGTTCATTTTTTTTTTTTTCTACCGTGTTTCCCCGATGATAAGGCAGGGCCATCAAATAAGACAGCCCCCCCTTTTTAGAAAAAAATGTAAAATAAGGCACCCCCCCGCAAATAAGCCACCCACCGATACCTGCGCTTACCCGAATCGGGTGGTACGGTGGGTGACTCCGTGTGGTCCCTGGCACCCCCGACACGATCGGGGCAAGAGGGAGCTCAAGCCCTCTTGCCCCCCCGACTCCCCGACACGATCGGGGCAAGAGGGAGCTCAAGCCCTCTTGCCCCCCCCGACTCCCCGACACGATCGGGGCAAGAGGGAGCTCAAGCCCTCTTGCCCCCCCCCGACCCCCCGACACGATCGGGGCAAGAGGGAGCCCAAGCCCTCTTGCCCCCCCGACTCCCCGACACGATCGGGGCAAGAGGGAGCTCAAGCCCTCTTGCCCCCCCGACTCCCCGACACGATCGGGCCAGGAGGGAGCCCAAGTCCTCCTGGCCACGGCGACCCCCTAACCCCACCCTGCACTACATTACGGGCAGGAGGGATCCCAGGCCCTCCTGCCCTCGACGCAAACCCCCCCTCCCCCCAACGACCGCCCCCCCCCCCAAGAACCTCCGACCGCCCCCCCAGCCGACCCGCGACCCCCCTGGCCGACCCCCACGACACCCCCAACCCCCTTCCCCGTACCTTTCTGTAGTTGGCCGGACAGACGGGAGCCAAACCCGCCTGTCCGGCAGGCAGCCATCGACGGAATGAGGCCGGATTGGCCCATCCGTCCCAAAGCTCCGCCTACTGGTGGGGCCTAAGGCGCCTGGGCCAATCAGAATAGGCCCGGGAGCCTTAGGTCCCTCCTGGGGGCAGGGCCTGAGGCACATGGTCGGGTTGGGCCCATGTGCCTCAGGCCCCGCCCCCAGGAGGGACCTAAGGCTCCCGGGCCTATTCTGATTGGCCCAGGCGCCTTAGGCCCCACCAGTAGGCGGAGCTTTGGGACGGATGGGCCAATCCGGCCTCATTCCGTCGTTGGCTGCCTGCCGGACAGGCGGGTTTGGCTCCCGTCTGTCCGGCCAACTACAGAAAGGTACGGGGAAGGGGGTTGGGGGTGTCGTGGGGGTCGGCCAGGGGGGTCGCGGGTCGGCTGGGGGGGCGGTCGGAGGTTCTTGGGGGGGGCGGTCGTTGGGGGGAGGGGGGGGTTGCGTCGAGGGCAGGAGGGCCTGGGATCCCTCCTGCCCGTAATGTAGTGCAGGGTGGGGTTAGGGGGTCGCCGTGGCCAGGAGGACTTGGGCTCCCTCCTGGCCCGATATTGTGTGGGGAGTTGGGGAATCGGCGGGGCAAGAGGGCTTGGGCTCCTTTTTGCCCCGATCGTGTCGGGGAGTCGGGGGGGGGCAAGAGGGAACCAGGCGGAGAGAGGGCAGTTAAGCGCAGTGCCTGCGCGGAAGGATGCAGCTCGGGCGACTTCGTTGTGTGAAACGAAGTTCGTTGTACGGATCAAGACATAAAGTTCGTTGTGCGCAGCGTTCGCTGTGCGAGGCGTCCGTTATGCGAGGCACCACTGTACATACATTTGGAAGGGAAGTTTTCAGCTTGGGGAATTTACCCAGCTAGCTATTAAGTCTCTTGGGCGATTTTCCTTTGAATACTGTCTCTTCTCTATCTGCCTTGTATATCCTGCCAAACACCAAAGAAAGTAGCATCCTTTTATTCTGTTGCTTCTATTTGTGAAGCTTTTCTCACATATAAAACTTTGTAAATAAATATCTCAATTACCCTGTTCTTTGGCACCTCCTAGTTTGTACCAGAGGCAACGGAGGGTGAGAATGACTTGCTAAACTTCTCCGGTTCTTGACTCACTGCTGCAGAACTGCCCAAATTACCCAGCCCAGAAGGGAGACTTTTTGGATAATCTAGTGCAACGTCTCTCAAACTTTCTCGAGCCGGGGCACACTAAAGGTAGTGGCCACGGCTTGAGGCACCCAGAAGTGTGCGGACATTGCCATGATATCACGTATATGCGTGACTTCATCACGTCGATGTCCGCTCATGTGCAGAGGTCCTCCGGATGGGCTCTGACACGCCAGTAGGGAAGAGGGCTGGAGAGGCCCTGGTGCCAGCTGATTGCCTACAGCAGTGTTTCTCAATTATTTCAAGCTAAGTCTAACAAATATCAACTGAGTACCCCAACCACAGACCTCCCTAGCCCCACCCAAGCTCTGCCCCAGATCCCATCCCCTTTACCAATTGTAATGCAATTTTTTTCCATTCATTTTTCATATACATACAATATACGCAGCAGATATAAATTCTCAAAACTGACACAAGTCAATCACTATATTGAAAATAAAATCATTTTATCTACCGGCGATCCTCTGCAGGCTGCTGTAATTAGCTTTAAAGGTGAGACCGGGAGGCCAGGGGGGAAGCCGGAGGCTGCTAGAGAGAAGGAGGAAACATGCAGGTCTTCGGCAAATCGGGCAGCGCCGGCGCTGTACCGCATAGGGAAGTCAGCTGGCAGGCGCCTCTCGTCCTCCTCAGTGTGTCGCGGCACACTTGGAATCTCAGGAGGCACACAGTTTGAGATACACTGATCTACAGTTTGAACTTACCTCCCAATTCAGTGTGCTATTTATAGTCTCTTGACAAGTGAAATAAGCATTTCACATTCTGTATAATGTACCAAGATAGGTTTGCAGAAATCCAGGGTGGGGGCATGAATATGTGTGTGCCTAAGGCCCAATGTAGAGTTAATCTGCCCTGGGTCAGCCTGGAACTGTATCTCACCCCTCTGATGCACAGATGACAAGTTACCCAATTGTAGGCTGGAGACTATTTGCCAGTCCTGGTTTTGAATTTACATTCCAAAGCAGTGTAGGATTTGCAGAGCCTGATTCTACCCATTGAAATCAGTGATGCAAATCCCAGAATGCACCAAGATGAGGTGGTCAGAAATACAGGACTGTTCCAAAATCTCCAGCCTAGAACTGGGTAACTTGGCATTTCTGCTGATGTGACGTCCTGTTTCTGGTGCTGCTGCATATCCTCTAGGAGTCTGATGGTACAATGGGGGGGGGGGGGAGGGGGGTAGTTGAGAGAGGTTGAAGAACCAAGATCACTGACTTGGGGAAGGAAGAGAGAGAGAGAAATAAGCTGGACTGGGAGGGTGGCTGAAGGGAACAGTGATTTTGCTGGAAGAGGGGTCTTGAGAGAGAGATACTAGATGGCAAGCAGGGGAGTGGAAGGAGTGGTAGGAGAGTTATCAGATTGGGAGTAGAGAGGGGTAAAACCAATGCAAAAGTTGGCTCAGGGTGCCATAGACCCTTGAACCAGCTGTGGCCAATTGATTACATTTCTGTTCTTGTATAGATGCGTTTGTCTACGGCCTGGCTGTCCTGAGTAGGCCCGTTATTACTAATGGAAACTAATCAGGGTCAGGCCTGGCTAGTACCTGGATGGAAAACCACCTGGGAATATCAGGCGCTGTAGTCTGTGGCCCTATGCTGGGAAGCAGTGACATAGTGGAGCCACACACTGCTTGGGAGAAGGCAATGACAAATAACTCCTGTACTCTGCTGTGAAACATCACAGGGTGCATTCCTCATTGTGCGTGTTACCACTGAGTCAGATGCATGTGACTTATTTTTAAATACATCATGCATGAACATTTACACACCGTATTACCTACAAAACACTAATGTTGGTCTTTAAAATCAAATCTTCCCATCAACCACCTTTCCTCGACAAACTTCTTATCCCCTTTTGCCCTTCTCGGACTCTCAGATCCGCTGATCAGAATCTACTATCCATCCCCTCAATCAAGGAATTCTTCTATACCAGGAAATCTAACTTCTCTGTAGTCGCTCCAACTCTATGGAATGCTCTGCCTTCCCAACTTCGTCATGAAAAACTAATCGATAAATTCAAGACACGTCTAAAAACATTCTTATTTCAAGATGCTTTTCATAGCCCTTGAACTCCTCATCATCAAGTTAGACAACCTCTTTTAAGAAGTGATCCCATCCCTAATGTTTTCCCTCTTTTTTTTTTTTTATTTCTTTTCTTTCTTCCTTTTTCTTCATCACTAATAATGTACTCTAACTCCCCTTTCCTTTCTTCTAACCTCACCATCATGTTTGTTATTGTCAAAAGTCCTTTATGTACACACCCCCTCTTTCTCATAAATATTACTTTTTATAAGCATTTCTCCTATTCTTATTTTATCATTTTATTGTAAACCGGCTAGATACCAGCTGATGGTCGGTATATTAAAAATTAATGAACTTGAAACTTACACCTGCTTATGAGCAAGCTCAGCTGAAATACCTGCAGCTTTTCAGGGGTAATTTTCTTAAAGACTCCTAGGGCTCCTTTTACGAAGGTGTACTAAGCGTTTTAGCACATGCACCGGATTAGCGCACGCTATAGCGCGCACTAGCTGAAAATCTACCGCCTGCTCAAAAGGAGGCGGTAGCAGCTAGCACGTGTGGCAATTTAGTGCACACTATTCCACGCGTTAAGACCCTAGCGTGGCTTTGTAAAAGGAGCCTATAGATGAGGGTGTCACATGATATGTTGAGCGGAGGAGTAGTGTTTTCCATTTGCTCCTATCCCATGACTCTTTCATTTTCTCAGGAGTCTCTCATAAGGAATTTTGTCAAAAGCTTTCTGAAAATCTAAATACACTATATCAACCGGTTCACCTTTATCCTCAAGTTTATTCACATCTTCAAAGAAATCAGGCAAATTGGTGAGGCAAGACCTCACTTGGCTGAACCTATGCTGACTCTATCCCATTAAACTGTTTGTCTAAGTGTTCTGTAATTTTTTTTATAATAATTTTCACTATTTTGCCTGGCACTGAAGTCAGGCTTACCGGTCCATAATTTCTCTGATCACCCCTGGAACCCTTTTTAAAAACTGGCATAACATTGACCACCCTTCAATCTTTTTAAAAAATTATTTATTGAAGTTTTAATATACATGATACATACAATCATTAAAAAATAAACAGTACATATGAAAAAGAAGAATGATATTCTCCAATTACAAAATTTAAACCAAATAAAAGATAAACTATTATACACTATTAATTAGCCCACAATTACTGAGGAAGGAGCTACAAAAAGACAGACAACCACCCTCCAATCTTCAAGTACTATAGACGATTTTAGCGATAGGCTACTGGTCACTAACAGCAGATTAAAAATTTCATGTTTGAGTTTTTTCAGTACCCTGGGATGTATACCATCTGGTCCAGGTGATTTTATCACTCTTTAACTTGTCAATTTGGCTCAGTATATCTTCCAAGTTCACTGAGATTTCTTTCAGTTCCTCCACATCATCACCTTTGAAAAACATTTCTGGTTCAGGTAGGTAGATCTCATATTTTCTTCTGTAAAAATTGAAGCAAATAATTAATTCAGTCTTTCTGCTATGGCTTTATCCTCCATGAGTGCCCTTTTTCTCCTTGATGGTCTAACAGTTCTACAGATTCCCTCACAAGTTTTCTGCTTCTGATGTTCCTAAAAAAGTTGTTGCCTCTTTGGCAAGTTTTGCTTCAGATTCTTTTTTAGCCTTCTTTATCAATGCTTTGCATCTAATTTGCCAGTGCTTATGTCTGTTCTTGTTTTCTTCACTTGGATCCTTTTTCCATTCTTTAACCAATTTTGTTTTGGCTCGAACAACCTCTTTCAAAGAAACATAGAAATATAGAAAGATGACGGCAGAAAAGGGCCATAGCCCATCAAGTCTGCCCACTCTATTGACCCACCCCATTAAGTCTGAATGCTAATGACCTAGTTCCTTAACTCGACCCTCGTAGGGATCCCACGTGGATGTCCCATTTATTCTTAAAGTCGAGCACGCTGGTGGCCTTGATCACCTGCACCGGAAGTCTGTTCCAGTGATCTACCACCCTTTCTGTGAAGAAATACTTCCTGGTGTCACCACTAAATTTCCCTCCTCTGAGTTTGAGCGGGTGCCCCCTTGTGACCGAGGGTCCCTTGGGAAAGAATATATCGTTTTCCACCTCGACACGACCCGTGACGTACTTAAATGTCTCAATCATGTCACCCCTTTCCCTGCGCTCCTCTAGGGTATAGAGCTGCAGTTTGCCCAGTCTTTCTTCGTATGAGAGACCCTTGAGCCCCAAGACCATCCTAGTGGCCATCCTCTGGACCGACTCAGCTCGAAGCACATCTTTCCGGTAATGTGGCCTCCAGAATTGCACACAGTATTCCAGATGGGGTCTCACCATGGTTCTATAGAGTGGCATTATGACTTCAGGTTTACGGCTGACGAAGCTTCTATTGATACATCCCATCATTTGCCTTGCCTTTGATGAGGCCTTCTCTACTTGTTTGGCAGCCTTCATGTCTGCACTGATGATTACCCCCAAGTCCCGTTCCTCTGAGGTCCTAGCTAGCGTTTCTCCATTCAAGGAGTATGTTCTGCATGGATTTCCTCTGCCGAGATGCATGACCTTACATTTTTTAGCGTTGAAGCCTAGCTGCCATGTCGAGGACCAGTTTTCTAACGTGATCAGATCTTGTGTCATACTATCCTGTAGGTTGCTTTCACTTACTATGTTACACAGTTTGGCATCATCGGCGAACAGTGCTACTTTACCCTGAAGCCCCCGGGTCAAGTCCCCTATGAATATGTTGAAAAGGGATGGTCCCAGGACTGAGCCCTGCGGCACTCCACTAGTCACCTCCGATGTCTCAGAGAGGGTGCCGTTGACCACCACCCTCTGAAGTCTTCCACTCAGCCAATCACTGACCCATGCAGTTAGTTTCTCACCCAAACCCATTGATTTCATCTTGTTTAGTAGTCTACGGTGTGGGACACTGTCGAAAGCTTTACTGAAATCCAAGTACACTATGTCCAGAGACTCTCCCAAGTCTAGCTTTCCTGTCACCCAATCGAAGAAGCTTATAAGATTGGATTGGCATGACCTGCCTCTGGTGAATCCATGTTGACAGGGATCCCTTAGATTCCCTTCATCCATTATCGTGTCTAATTTACCTTTAAGTAGAGTTTCCATGAGTTTGCACACTATTGATGTGAGACTCACCGGTCTGTAATTCGCAGCCTCTGCTTTGCAACCCTTTTTGTGCAGAGGAACAACATTAGCTGTTTTCCAGTCCAGGGGGACTCTCCCCGTACTTAGGGAGAGATTGAAGAGCATGGCTAACGGTTCCGCCAGAACATCGCACAGCTCTCTGAGCACTCTTGGGTGCAAATTGTCCGGTCCCATGGCTTTGTTCACCTTGAGTCTTGAAAGTTCTTTTCACTTCACCTTTTAAGCATGCTGGCTCTCATTTTCTCTTCTTTCCACCTTTCTTAATGTGTGGAATACGTCTGGTCTTGGATCCCATAATGGTGTTTTTAAATAATGTCTAAGCCTGATTTAAAGTCCTGACCTTTGCCACTGATCCATTTAGCATCTTTTTAACTATTTTCCTCATTTTATTGTAGTTTCTCTTTTGAAAATTAAATGCTGTACAGATTTCTTTAGTGACCAGTTCAAATTTGAACATATTATCTTCACTGTTTCCCAGCAGACCCTACACAGTTACACCCTATACTATGTCCAGCATTCCCCTAAGGACTAAATCTAAAATAGCTCATCCTCTTTTCTGTTCCTGGACCAGTTGCTCAAAGAAACAGTCATTTACTACATCTAGGAATGCCACCTCCAATATTGGGGCAATTGAGATTAGAGAATGACACAGGGACAGATTTATTCCTGTCCTTGCAGGAACTCGATTTCCCTGTCCTGTCCCCACAAGTTGTGTCGCTATCCCTGTCCATGCCCCATTCCTGTAAGTTCTGTCTTAACCGCACAAGTTTCAAGCACTTACGATTTTAAAGTGTTTGAGGCTTGTGTAGATGAGGACAGAGCTTGCAGGAATGGGGCAGGGGCAGGAAAAGAACTCGCTGGGATGGGACAATGAGATCCTACAGGGACAGGGGAAAATTTGTCCCTGTGTCATTCTATAATTGAAATCATCCATTATTATACCATTGCCCAATTTGCCAGCTTTCCTAATCTCTGTAAGCATTTCTTCATCTGTTTGCTGATTCTGTCCTGGGGAATAGTAGTGTAACCCTACTTGTATATTCCTTCCTTTCACACATGGAATTTCTATCCATATGAATTCCACATTACTATCTATGTCATACAGAAAGTTCATTTTGGGGAAGGGGTAAAACACGGACCTGACGGACCTCGCAGATCTAAAACCGCACGTCCTTAAAAACCTGAGGTCCTTGTCCGTGCCACTTGTAGCTTCTGTATCTGACAGACCTCTATGAGATTTTAGTACTGACGGATCCGTCTCAGCATAGGGAGGGAAAAGTATTAGGATCCGTCAGCACTAAAATCTCATAGAGGTCTGTCAGAGACTGAGGCCTGCATTTTACCCCTTCTCCAAGAAAGGCAGAACAGAGGGGTACATCGAGCAATTCAGAGGAAGGAAAGCAGCCGAGGCTCTGCCTCATGCCTACGATCTTCAAACTGAATCCCAGCAGTACCCAGCAACATTTGGAGACATCTTTTCCATAATGTATGTCCCAAACCTATGTTCTCGCTCTCTTTGTCTTTCCGAAAACCTATACGTAAGAAGGCATCTGCTCTGCTGCTCCAGCACTAGTCCCTGGCTCTGCAGACCTCTATGAGATTTTAGTGCTGACAGATCCTAATACTTGTCCCTCCCTATGCTGAGACGGATCCGTCAGTACTAAAATCTCATAGAGGTCTGTCAGATACAGAAACTACAAGTGGCACGGACACGGACCTCAGATTTTTAAGGACGTGCGGTTTTAGATCCGCGAGGTCTGTCAGGTCCGTGAGGTTCACGTTTTACCCCTTCCCTTTATTTTGCTTGATTCAATTCCCTCTTTAACATACTGCACAACCCCCCTTCCAATCTAATCTACTCTATCATTGTGATATAATTTGTATCCTGGTAACAAAGTGTCCCATTGATTGTCCGCCTTCCACTAGGTCGCTGAGATTATTATCATATCTACTGTATCTCTTCATTTGGTACAGTTTGTGGTTTACAGCCTTCATTGTTACATAAACAAAAAATTGATTATATTTCATTTCTTGAAAATGACACATGATTTGAGAAGCTTTCAATTTTAAATGGCACCTTAATAGTAGCGTTTGCAGGCTCAGTCAAGAGGAGCAATTCATTATGCATTTGAAATATGATACAGTGTATTGCTTAATCTCAATGATGAATTTAATCATCTGAGATTTGTTACATTTTAAATATGTGTGGGTTTTATTTATTTTTTTAAAATATAGCAGAGGCAGTAACCCCTTCCTAGAACTAAGCTGCAAGGAGCCATTGTCAACAATGTGGCTGTAGGGAAGACTTCATAAGAGAAAGCAGTGAAAGTTGCAAACACAAGATAAAGTGATCATTACTTGATGTGGCCACAGTTTTGGACTTCTTAATAAATCTTGGAGCACAACTGATAAACTTTCCTGTGAAAATGCTTAAGTGCTCATCCAACACAGGATACACTCATTCAGTACTTGATCTCATAACCACCTTTCTCACATAAACAATTAAAAATACATAAATTATAGTAATAAGTGCTCAGCAGTGTTCCCGCTAAGCTGCGTTGGCCTGCGCTCACGCACAAAATATTACATCGCAGCGCAAAGTTTCTCTTCACAGCGCACACACGCGTCGGTAAGGTAAGGGGACGCATTGGGGGGATTGCACTTCCCCACAATTGCCATGCTTCGGTTCCTCTTCTTCCTTCCTTCCTCCTCCCCCCCCCCCCCCCCCGCGGGACCCTGCGGCACCATCAACTCTTACTCCCTCTAATGTCGGCCCTGCAGCTCCAGACTTCCTCGCACCTTCTCCCCTCCCCCTTTGGATCGCTATTATTTTAAATGTTATAGCCGCGGAGCTGTATCCATCAGTGGAGATGTCTAACCTCGGCCTGCCCCGGAACTCTTACTGCAGCAGCCGCCCGTCTAGGCAGGAACAGGAAGTCACTGTTGCAGTAAGAGTTCCGGGGCAGGCCGAGGTTAGACATCTCCACTGATGGATACAGCTCCGCGGCCATAACATTTAAAATAATAGCGATCCAAAGGGGGAGGGGAGAAGGTGCGAGGAAGTCTGGAGCTGCAGGGCCGACATTAGAGGGAGTAAGAGTTGATGGTGCCGCAGGGTCCCGCGGGGGGGGGGGGGGAGGAAGGAAGGAAGAAGAGGAACCGAAGCATGGCAATTGTGGGGAAGTGCAGAGCTGCAGGGAAGAGTGTTGCGGTACCCAGCTGGAGGGAGAAGGAAGATGAGGGAGGGAATTAAAGGAGATGCCAGGGCTTGGAGCGTAGGAGGAAGGTATGCCAGTCTAAGGGAAAAGGAAGGGGGAGATGTGAGAGCATGGAGGGGGAGCGAAAGATGGAAGAAAAGGAAAGGAGAGAGATGCCAGAGAATCAGGGAAGGGGAGATACCAGACTATGAGGAGAGGTGTGGGAGAGGGAAGGCGAGGAGAGAGATGCCAGACCAATGGGGTGAAAGGAGAGATGGAAGGGGGAGGCATACAGTTTCTGGAAGGGGCATAGAAGGAGAGAAGATGCCATATAGGGGAAGAGAGACGGCAGACAGTGGATGGAAGGAAGAGAGTTACAAGAAGATGAGGAAAGGAGAAACCACAGAAGACAAAGGTAGAAAAAAATTTCTATTTATTTATTGCTTTAGGAGACATGTGTCACTGTTTCTGTGAAGCATTGTATGCAGAGTCCAGCTTCTTGCTGGTTCAATTTAACCTTTGTCTATGTATTTTTATTTTATCCCCCCTTTTACAAAACTGTGAAGCGTTTTTAGCACCAGCCTTGGTGGTAGCAGCTCTGATGCTCAGAATTTTATGAGCATCAGAGCTGTTACCTCCGTAGCTAAAATCCACACTACAGTTTTGTAAAAGAGGGAGGGGTTAGTTTGTGATTACATATTCCTTACTAGGCGAAGGTGTTTTCTGTGTTCTGTGTGTTCGAAAGACATGGTTTTCTGTTAGGATTGACGGTGTAGGATTGATCTGTGCTGGTCTGGCTTGTTTAGTTTTACAATGGGTGTATTGATGTACTGCTCACTGCAATATGTAAGATGCTGCCTTTTCCTAGGTACTCATGTGTGACGTGTGGTTTGTTACTAAAAATCATGTTTTTCTTACAGATGGGGGGGGGGTGCCAAAAAATGATGGGCCCCGGATGTTACATATGCTAGGTACGCCACTGTATGTAAAGATACCAGAAAGCTGGCGTAGCAAAAACTTCTAAGTTTTGAGTATTTAACCCTCCCACAATCTCACGGGCACTCGTTTCAAGTTTATTGAGATTTTGATTTAAACGCAATATCAAATATTTTCAATGCGTATAACAAAAATAAATTTGGGGAAATAAATAAAACCATTTGAACCAGTGTTCCCGCTAAGCTGCGCTGGCGTGCGCTGGCGCACAAAATATTACATCGCAGCGCACACGTTTCTCGTCACAGCGCACGATCGGAAGAGGCGTACGGCAGATGGCAGGGCGGCGAGAGGAGAATCGGGCGAGTTGGCTCATAACTTGCTGGCGCCCGATATTTTTGGCTCACGGTGAAAAAAGTTTGCTCACAACACCCGCCCGCTTAGAGGGAACACTGGTGCTCAGACCCACAACTTAAGTGCTCTAATAGTGATATCAAGCAGAGGTTGTACAACGGACCATCATAGCTTCCTATCAGTCCATGGCCACTCCTACTGTTCTTAGCGTCTGAGTGAATTGGGTTTGATACTGGTGTCTCTGTGCCTGAGCGGTCTTGAAGCCATGCAGCTGTTATATCCCGCCTGAGGAAGCATCTTTTTTTGCGCAACTCGAGCAGAAGGAATGCAGTGGTTATACAGCTGCACAAGTGGTAACATAATATTTGTTGGAATCGGTGAAGCAGATAGTTGCATATGAAGGAACACCCGCTAAGTGAAATTGTTTTCAACTCCATTGCCATTATGAAGAACAGTAAGAGCAGTCAGGGACTTATAAGAAGCTATGATGGTCCCTTGTACAACCTCTGCTTGATATCACTATTAGAGCAATTAGGTTGTGGGTCTGAGCACTTCTTACTATAATTTATGTATTTTTTCAAGTTCATTAAAATTTCATATACTGCCTTAAAATTGTCAAGGAAAAACAAGAGCTCCCAAACCCCAAGAAATAGAACTGGATAAGGGGGAGAGACAAGTCCAAGAATAGCAAATCTGCTCTAAGAACAACCAAATAATAGAAATTTGGTGATTGGGAGAGCCCTCAGTCACACAGCCTCCCACTGGAAACTCCCAGAAGTAATGGCTGTCACTGGCTTACACCCAGAAGGGTGTTAACTGTGAAACATCCCCGGGCTCTCTCCGTGTGAATTAAGTGATGAAAGTGCACGCAAATAGTGCTGAGTGTGAAAAAAATATAAATAACAAATCAAAAAACACACTCTACAATTCAATAAAATTGTCTCTACCCCTTATCCAGGGGGCCAAAGTATAAATATCAAATGTCCAAATCCAACAAAGCAAAAACCAACTGGAAGTACTTAGCTTCTCCGTGGAAAAGACAGCCGGTGTACATTACATTAAAAATATAAAATAAAATTTTGGTGACAAACCATTAGAGTACTTAGGGTAGATACATGACAAATAGAGACATAAGGGAGGAAGGGTGGAACTACAGTCTTTCATAGGAAAGAAGGAGAAAGGGTAGCACGATGGGAAAGGGAAACTATGCTCTTCCTTAGTTAATGTTTAATTGGGAGAGGTCTGTGATTTTTTTTGCTCGGACGAAAAGTCATAAATTATAAGGGTCCCTAAACATGAAGGTTTTTTAAAATTTGTTTTAATTGTTTATGTGAGGAAGTCGGACATGAGATCAAGTATTGAATGAGTGTATCCTGTGTTGGGGTTGAGCACAGTTTTAGACTAACACGTGGGGCTATAGAAAGGGATTATGTGGCCACACAAGACTCAAGGGAGGTGAGGGTTGGAAAACTGTGCCCCGTTCTTTCCCTCCTCTGCTTTGTCACAGTGTGTGGGGCAGATGTGTTATGGAGCGTGTTGCACATAAAAAATCACAACGGGCCTCAATGAACAGGGCCTTGTCTTTATCGACCTAACATGAATCGTGTTTCGGTGCACAACGCCTTCATCAGGGGTCGGACAATGAGCAAAATGCAATTACCAAACTTTGTGGATCAAAATCAGTCCTAAAGCCCGAGAATAGAGAGCATTCTCTAAGGGCTAGAGTCACTAAAGTCAGTGATCATCGCTAAACTTGTTTTCACAATCGCTGCTAACCAACCCAATTCACTAAACAGCCCACCATGTGTTTTTCCCCTCAATCGCTCATTTTCCGATCCGAACCCATGCAAATTAGTAAAACTCCACGCACAATAGCCAAGCGACTAATTCACTTGGCTGTTTAGCATCGGATTTTACCAATCCTAAAACCCGATTGCTGTAGACCTGTCGGTAACTGTGTATCTTTTCATCTGATAATCCTTTTGTTAGATCACAGAGATGTTTGCAGACCAAACATGTTCAATCTGTTCCCAATTTTTTGGAGTGTTTTTGGTTTGATTCAGACATTCTTTTTAATGGAAAATTTTTAACACATGTATAGCTTTTTAATGTGCCCTATGAGATCGTTCTGTGAAGGAATGCCTATGAAGCCAATTCTTTACTGAATACTAGTTTAACTGTGTATATACACATACAGTATATATCTTAGGCACAAGTACTTATGTCAGCCATAGAACTAGTTTAAATGCTTGTATAAAATACTATGTCACACACATATACGTCACAAAACAGTCCGAGACAGACTGATTCAATAAGAGAGGAACATATCTCAGCAACCCCACAGACAATCCGTTTAGGATAAACAAGTCTGCATCAGAGGGTTCTGTTGTCTTTCATTGATCAAAAACCTCTCTTCAATGGCACCCTCTGATGCAGACTTGTTTATCCTAAACGGATTGTCTGTGGGGTTGCTGAGATAGTTTCTTCTCTTACTGAATCAGTCTGTCTTGGACTGATTTTGTGAGATGCTATCTAGGCATATACCAAGATATCAATATTTATTTTTATTTATTTTTTTTTTTGGGGGGGAGGGTGTTACAAAAATTTGTCTTGCCCTGCTGCCACTCTTCTTTATCACCTTCCAAAATCCCCCCCCCCCAATACTTGAGCTTGTGAGATTCCCAGCCCTTCCAGGAAAAGCACTCCTACCACTTTCAGCCACTGCCACTGCATGTTTGGTTTCCATGAGAATGAGCATGCATGCAAAAACTGTGAATGCATGGCAGGGCGAGGTCCAGTGTTACAGCAGCAGCAGTCATGAGTGGAGAAACACTTTTTGCTAGCAGGGCATGGGGACCCCCATAAATTGGGACAGGACCAGGTCCCCAAGACCAAACCCCTCCCCACCATGGCTTTGCCCCTGGTGCTATCCAAGATACATAGTTACAGCACAGCATGTAGCTACATTTCTGGCATTTACACCCATATGCACACATATTCATACAGTATACAATATTCTGGTTATTTGCTTACATATTTGATGCATAAATGTTGGTGCCCTTCAATTAGGGCATGTGAAATAAATTTAGGGCACACAAACAAACTGAAAGTGCTCTAATAGATGTAAGTCCATAGGTCAGAAAGTGAAACTGATATGCTTATTGTTAGAAGACAAACTTAACACTTCCTCATAAATCAGCAAGGCTAGAGGTTTTGGTTATTATTATCTTACCAAAGTGGCATGCATTACTAGACCTATGTGACTGGTTAGAATTGTGAACATATGGGTGTAGGTAGTCTCTTTTTAACCTCGATTAAAGTCTTTGCGGCCTTCTGTGAACCCTATCATCCCACCTCACATTCTTTGTCACCTTCTTTCTGATGACACATTATATTTTCCACAGTGGCTGTGAACATTGTGGGGACACATTTATCCCATGCATGCCATGTAATATTGCATTCTCTTCTGTTCTAACCTCCTTTCATCCGGAAGCAATTTCCTTCCTCCTCCTTAGGACATTCTCATCAGGGAATGATCATGACTGCTCCCTTCCAGCTAAATTTCAGTCACCAAGAAGTAGGGTTATCAGACTTTACTACTGTAAAATCCGGACCCATGGCTCTGCACACAGGCCTGCCCAGCTCCACCCAATTCCACCCAAGACACGTCCCATTCCGCCATTTCAAAGCTACTTATTAAATTATATGCACAACTGACACTATTCTATAACTTAAAAATGAAACGTTGCACACCAACCCCTTAATTCTATATATGGTGCCCAGAATTACGCACCCAAATTTGTGCATATACAATTTGAGTAATGAGGTTTTTTTTCCAATAATTAGGTGCTAACAACCAATTATTGACATTGTCACTCATTAAAATTTGCATGCTGTTATTTTGTGGTCAAAGGGTACAGGTGTTTCCAGACGACACACATTCCACCCAGCTGAGGAAACAACTTCTAGGGTTCTTGAAAAGGGAGTTACTTTCTTTTTAAGATTCCCATTCAAGTGTTTGATGAGCAGGCAAGGAAAGAACTATACTGTATATTCCTAGACCCAATTCATTTGGAAATTTTTCTTCAAAATTGATGTTTAAGAGGTGTAGGGCAGGGGTGTCCAACCTGCGGCCCAGTGAAGTATTTTGTGCAGCCCCAGTCGAGGGCGATGCAGTGTTTTCTTCTGCTGCCCCCGGGTGTTTACCGTCTTGCTGGCTCCCTCCTCTGTCTTGCTGCAGGGTTTGCACGTTTGTGCAGCCCCAGAAACATTTTTTTCGACCAATGTGGCCCAGGGAAGCCAAAAGGTTGGACACCCCTGGAGTAGGGGTATTAAGTCTAATCACATTTGGTGCTCTTATAAAGGCTAGATCCCATCTATTTGTAAAGCTATAGGGATTTTTTATTTCTTAAAATTAATTTCACAATTTTTGTAGGTACTTTTCTCCTCATGTTGTGGGCTAGAGCCTTGATTTTCTTTTGCTGAAGATTGTTTCTGTGCTTTCTTTTTAAGTATATTTCTGTATCTATTATGAAATGTAATGACTTTGAAACTTAATTTTAAAAAATTACACCCATATCTAGTTGCGTGCCATTCTATAAGACACCCAATGAAGACCTCAGCACTTAATTATCCTAGGGAGAGGGAGCCTTGATAAAGCCCTGTGAGACATACGGGCGAAACATGTTGGACATTTATGTTTCTACCCTCCCGACTAGCGTCAATCAAAAAGCTAAGTACTTTTAGTATATTTATACTTTAGTCATGATTTTAAGACGTATGTTATACACAACTTAAAATACTATTTAAAATACAGGTCCGGTGACGAAAGGGTGCATAAAGCCCCGCACTATGAAACATATTTGAGTGCGTGGTGGCCCTCTGAGGACCTATGAAAACTACAAAACTTTGAACTAAGGACTTTTGAATGGAGTTAGGCAGATTTGTGAGATAACATCTTGCATACACGGACTGATTCTATAAGACACGGCACCTAACTCTGCTATTGCATAACTGAGAAAATGGGCGTGGCCATGGGCGTGTCAAGGTGCTCTTAAAAGTTATAGAATACAGCCTCTGTGTACCTATCTTGGGTGCCAGCACTTACCCCAGGTTTCAGCATACCTGATGTAAGTGCTGGTGATAAATACCTGGTGATAAATCTGTTACCTTAAGGGCTTTTGTAGAATCAGACTTAGAGAATTCATGAAAGGGCGCTAAGCATGTTAGTGCACACTAACCACTATAGATACCCATTACATTCTTACGGGCATCTTTAGCAGTTAGCATGCACTAACACAATTGCATGTACTAGTGTGTTAGTATGTGCTAATGCGCTTAGTGCCCTTTCATGAATTTCACCCCCCCTCCTTTAGTGTTGATTATTTTCCAGTGCCAAATTCTGAGCACTATTTATCAAATTCCCTCCTAAGCGTAAAATTGGGCAAACAAGTTTATAGGATGAGGAAGTGCGCGCACACGTCTCTTGCCTCCTTCGCACTCCTCTTCACTTTCTCTATAGCATTATTTTCTTTTAGAAAATGATTTCTTCCAAAGCAAGTCATTTCCTATCATGTGAACGTAAATTCAATGTTTGTTCTTGAAACTGTTGTACATTTACAGATTGTGGTCCTAATATTCCTTTCAGCTTCTCTTTTGCTAGACAGCTCAGTAAACATTAACAAATCTTAAGTTCTAGCTACAGAATAAGCCAAGCCTGTGTATTTGTGAACACTGAAGAGTTTGATGAGCAGAGCAGGTGACTGGCTGCCTCCATTTAATGAGGTACATTTGACATGAGCTGTGTGATAAATCTGACAGGTTTAATTTTATGGAAATATTTCTTTTCCCAGCATTTAGTGCAGAACCTAATGGCACGGCTGAGTGCTGCTGCTCGGGTAGTTGCAGAGAGAAGAAAATGTTCATTTCTTTTTTTTCTTTAACCCCTGCATTTAAAACAAGCAGACACGCAACTAGGAATTGAAAATAATTGTTTATTCATAGTACAGCAGGTAGGGTTACCCGGATATGTCCTGGCTGGGTTTTGAAAAGCTTCCAGCTTGGGACCACGTCGAAAGGGCATCTGCACATGCGTGGATGCAATGCGGTAACATTACACACATGCACATATGTGTATGATGTCATTGAATCACACCTGCGCAGATGCCTTACAGTTGCGGCTCCGAGCACGAGAAGAGGTTAGGGGTGGGGCTGGGGCAGAACAAGGTGAAACTTAGGCGGGATTGGGTGGGCCTTGGGGGCAGGGCCATGGGTCTGGATAATCTGGTAACTAACATCAGAGCTAGCCTCCCCTATAGACCACCACTGACCCATTAAATAATAGCTATAGAGAGGAGCATCCTGATCCTAAATCACACCCTGTGTCACATGCCACCTAGCACCTCTGTCCCATCCACTGCACCATGGCCACCACAGAAGGAATTTTTTGTGGCCTGTCTCACAGCAAGTGTAACTGTGCTGCTTGCTGAGACCTTCACATACTGCTCCATCACAGAACAAGGACAGCATGGCTTAGATTCAATAAAAGGTGTCCAGGAGATTTATTTGGGGTGGCCTGCACTTAGTCTTTTTGACTTGAACTATATCCCGTTTTGAGCTCTTGGAAGAGGCTCTGCTTCTCTTGGCTGGGCCAAATTGAAGTGGTTAAGATGATGATCTTGCCCCGACTGTTGTTTTTGTTTCAAACTCTGCCAATTTGGATCCCTAAGAAAGTACATGCGGGATAGCAGCAGTGGATTTTTTATTTTATATGGACTCAAACACCCTAGGATTAGTGAGAAAGTACTTTGGTTAGGTAAGAAGTTGGGTGGTTTGGCTGTACCCTCCATCTTAAAATATTATCAAGCTGCACAATTACGAGCGGCGAGCGCTCTTGGAGTGGCAGGTTCAGACCCCTTGTGGGGGTTGGGAATGGAAGCAGTGACCACCTTGAGAGTTTATCATGTCTAACTTTTAGGCTTGAGAATTTACATCAGGGTAATTCCATGTCAACTGGTCCAATTTCAATGAGGATTCCCACTCAACATCTTATTACTTGAGATCTAGCTAGGTACTTCCATGAGAATGAGCTACTGTTGGAAACAGGATACTGGATTTGATGGACCATCGGTCTATCCCAGTATGGCAATTCTTATGTACCCTCCATCTTAAAATATTATCAAGCTGCACAATTACGAGCGCTCCTGGAGTGGCAGGTTCAGGGGGGGAGGGGGAATGGAAGCAGTGACCACCTTGAGAGTTTATCATGTCTAACTTTTAGGCTTGAGAATTTACAGCAGGGTAATTCCATGTCAACTGGTCCAATTTCAATGAGGATTCCCACGCAACATCTTATTACTTGAGATCTAGCTAGGTACTTGGGACCTGGGTTAGCTACTGTTGGAAATAGGATACTGGGTTTGATGGACCTTCGTTCTGTCCCAGTATGGCAATTCTTATGTTTGATGGATACAAAAGAGGGGCCCAAATAAAGTGGCCCCTAACTCTGGACCTAGTTGAGATCATGCCCTAAAAATGTATTGAAAACGTTTCCTTTTAAAGACGCTTCCGATAATTTTTTCACCAAACTTATTTTTGTAGGTCTTTTGCTTTTAAATATTTTTGCTTCTGCTTTTAGCCCCCCCCCTATTATCCGACCCTTCATTATTATCTTTTTCTAAAACTTTGGAGTTCCACCCCTTCTTCCACTGTTGTCTGTAAGTCTATTTTTGTTAACGTATGTGTAAAATGTTCCTGTTACTCCTTTTCACTTTTTTATATTTGTAATTCGCTTTGAAACTATTTTATAAGCATTTGCATTAAATTTTAATAAACATGAAACATAATATCTTCATTAAAGGTCTCGAAAAAAATTTCAGCAATTTCTGAGATGGTTGCGTAGGGAGCACTGGACCACTTGACATGGAATGACTCATCAACTAAAGCACCTAAATTAGGTATGCCATATTCTGTAACACTGTGCAAAAATTCCTGGAAAGCCCATGCTCTGACCATATCCCTCCCTTGTCTGCACCCCCTTTAAGATCCACGCGCAAAAATTTACACAGACATCTTTATAGAATAGTGCCTAGCAAGATGCTCACATAATGGATTACACTGGACAACAAAGTTTTTGCTTCTTCAACACTTTCGGGTGTATCTTACAGATTTTTGGCTGCTGATCACGAAAAGCACATTTTAAATTATGTATCACGTACCGTTTTAACAAAAAAGTACATTTTTACAATTTCCTGTTATATTTTCTGGCTAATGCAATTAATAATTAATAACTAATAACTGAAGCCAAGATTAAGGAAGGCATTTTTGTCAGTCCACAGACCAGACATGCCATCAATGATGAGAGATTTGAAGATCTGTTAGTTGGGTTCAATCGCCTGGAAAGCATTCAAGAATGTTGTTAAGAATTTTCTTGGCAGTTACAGAGCGCCAAACTAAATTCAACTGATTGACAAACTTCTAAGAGCATACAAAACCATGAAGTGCAACATGTCACTGAAGATTCACTTTCTACATTCACACTTGGACTTCTTCCCCGCAAATTATGGTGCAGTCAGTGATGAACATGGCGAAAGGTTTCACCAAACATTGCCACTATGGAAAAAATATATCAGGGCAACCCTAATCCACCAATACTGGCTGACTATTATTGGACACTGCAACGAGATGCACCGGACACTGAGTACAAACGAAAATCAGCAGGAAAACACTTTTAGCCACGGTGAACTATCACAGCGAATCAGAAACTTTGTGCATTAAAACATGTTATAGTCAATTAAAGATACCATTGTGTTTTTCAAAATTCCTACATGATACAGTCAGTGGGAAATTATATTTGTGTTTATTTTGAAGGGGTCTAACATAATCACCAATTTGTTTTAAGGAAGCAAAACTTTTGGAGAAAATTGTTGTCCAGTGCTATTAGTGCCTAATTACCAGCGCTGATTGGTTTGTTGCTCAATTAAATTGTGCCTGCAAATTGGGTGTGTGCCCAGTTTTGCACACCATAGGCAAAATCCAGGGGATTGTATGCAAAATCTATCTCCTGCAGATTCATTGTGGTAATCCTCAAAAGATGAGGGCTAGAGGTTCTTCCAGGAGACAGCTGAGAACATGAAGCACTGTCCTAGATGTAGGTGTATATTTCCATGCATGTGACGGACATCATGAAAATCCATAACTGGATCAAACTCTCTTGGATGATTTGGAAACTTAAATGCATTGTTTTACATCAATGTTTCTTAAGCCATCTCTGGATCATTCTCTATTCAGTCTGGTTTTCTTGATATGCATAATGAATATGTATTAGATAGATTTGAATGCAATGGAGTCATCTCAAGGTAATCTCTCTCATGCATATTCATTAGGCTACCTGGACAACCAGACTGGCTGGAGGTGCTCCAAGACTGGTTTGAGAAATACTGGCAAGAAAAGTAACATTTTCCTTTTCCTCCCCTCCCCCACTAAAAAAAAAAAAAAATCAACAGAGACTTTGGCTAAGAGCCTGATTCTGTGGACATGTAAATGCAGCCTATGAGAGTCATCTACTTCTAGGAATGAAGCCACCATCTGCATATTATGAACTTTAAAACACTTTCTAAACTAAAATCAACTCCTGCTAGTTTCATAGAACATGACAGAAAAGAGATGCTCTCATCAGACCAAATGTTGCCAGTTGTTAAGAAGTACAGCTCCTTCAGGAGAGGGGGCATGCACCAGAAAAGTACAGTCAAGAGTTGAAGTTGAAGAAATGCAATTTTCTTCATATCAGAACAGATCACATGCCATTATGAGAGTAGTTTTATGAGGAGGAATGTACTTTAATCAGAAAAGTATGCTCCCACTTTTGTGGTATTTCAACCATTTCAATGCATGTGGTCAAATACACTTGTAAATGACCTCATAAAATGCCAACAGCATACACGTATGTGGACGGAATGTAGGCGCCCAAAGTTATGTTCTGCGTAGATCCATGTTAACCTGGTATTCGTCAAAAAGGGGTTCTGCTAGCTAACTTTGGGTATGGCACTTATGTCTGCCAAAACCTGGTATAAAGGTTGCTGTGCGTTCAAATACTTGTGCGACGTGACGGTCAAGCTTGTGCGATGTGACGGTCAAGCTTCCTTAGTATGTGCTGAACAGGTCCCTCAAGATGAGCATCAAGGACATGGACTTTGAGAGACATCCTACAGCCCATTTTACTGCAATTCTTCATCAGCTTCTCAACCAACTCCATGTAGTTTTCGGCCCAGGAAGCTCCGAGCCACTATGGCAAAGCTATTCTAAGCTGCTTTCTCCTTCCTAGTTAGCTTCTTGGGAAATTCCTTGCACTCAAGGATCTTCTTACCTACCAGAGATTTTTGGCAGTGCTCGCATGTGAAGTGAGATGCCTAAGGTGGCCGGATATGGCCCTGCCATTAAATATCCAGGTTCAGCAGGCTGCCTTCTATGGGCTTAATATCTCCCACTGAATATCGGAGTTTAGCCTACCAAACGGTACAACTTAGCTGGCCAGGAGACATTCTCTCCTTGCTAAGTTCTGCTGAATATCAGAGGAATAGTGGTTTACATTTTATATGCAGGTGCTTATTTTGTAGCTGAGGAAATAGAGGGTTAGGTGACTTGACCTGAGTCACAAGGAGGTGTAGTGGGAATCAAACCCAGTTCACCTGCACCAACCGTTAGGTTACTTCTTCACTCCACTTTATATGCATACTTGACAAAGTTTGGCACGGAGATTTACACCAGCTCTAGGGCTAGTACCGTATTTTCACGCAAATAACACGCACCCATATAAAACGCGCACACGTGTATAGCGCGCAGAAATCACGATGATAAGCACAAACTTTGGTATAACGCGCTCACGATTATACCGCGCATGCTGCCCGACTCTCCGTTCACCCCCCTGACTTCCGTGCACTGCCCCGCCTCTCCGTGCGCTGTCCCGACTCTCCGTTCACCCCCCCCTGACTTCCGTGCACTGCCCCGACTTTCCGTGCGCTGTCCCGACTCTCCGTTCACCCCCCCCCTGACTTCCGTGCACTGCCCTGAATTTCCGTGCGCTGTCCCGACTCTCCGTTCACCCCCCCTGACTTCCGTGCCCTGCCCCGCCTCTCCGTGCGCTGTCCCGACTCTCCGTTCACCCCCCCCTGACTTCCGTGCACTGTCCCCCCTTGAAGGTCTGTCCCCATCCTGAAAGCCTGATGCCCCCCCCCCCGACGTCCGATACATCCCTCCCCCCGAAGGACCGCCGACTCCCCAACAATATCGGGCCAGGAGGGAGCCCAAATCCTCCTGGCCACGGCGACCCCCTAACCCCACCCCGCACTACATTACGGGCAGGAGGGATCCCAGGCCCTCCTGCCCTCGACGCAAACCCCCCTCCCCCCCAACGACCGCCCCCCCCAAGAACCTCCGACCGCTCCCCCAGCCGACCCGCGACCCCCCTGGCGACCCCCACGACCCCCCCACCCCCCTTCCCCGTACCTTTGGTAGTTGGCCGGACAGACGGGAGCCAAACCCGCCTGTCCGGCAGGCAGCCAACGAAGGAATGAGGCCGGATTGGCCCATCCGTCCTAAAGCTCCGCCTACTGGTGGGGCCTAAGGCGCGTGGGCCAATCAGAATAGGCCCTGGAGCCTTAGGTCCCACCTGGGGGCGCGGCCTGAGGCACATGGTCGGGTTGGGCCCATGTGCCTCAGGCCGCGCCCCCAGGTGGGACCTAAGGCTCCAGGGCCTATTCTGATTGGCCCACGCGCCTTAGGCCCCACCAGTAGGCGGAGCTTTAGGACGGATGGGCCAATCCGGCCTCATTCCTTCGTTGGCTGCCTGCCGGACAGGCGGGTTTGGCTCCCGTCTGTCCGGCCAACTACCAAAGGTACGGGGAAGGGGGGTGGGGGGGTCGTGGGGGTCGGCCAGGGGGGTCGCGGGTCGGCTGGGGGGGCGGTCGGAGGTTCTTGGGGGGGGGGACGGTCGTTGGGGGGGAGGGGGGTTTGCGTCGAGGGCAGGAGGGCCTGGGATCCCTCCTGCCCGTAATGTAGTGCGGGGTGGGGTTAGGGGGTCGCCGTGGCCAGGAGGGCTTGGGCTCCCTTCTGGCCCGATATTGTCGGGAAGTCGGCGGTCCTTCGGGGTGGGGGTGCGAGTGGTCCTGCCGGGGGGGGGATGTATCGGACGTCGGGGAGTCGGCCGGGCAAGAGGGCTTGGGCTCCCTCTTGCTCCGATCGTGGATGCGGGTGCGGGTGGGAGCGCGTGCGAGTGGTCGTTCGGGGTGGGGGTGCGAGTGGTCCTGTTGGGGGGGTGAATCGGGCGTCGGGAGGGGTGGGAACTATGTTTGAAAACTTTCGTATACCGCGCTCACGCATATAACGCGCGAGGGGTATGCGCGGTAGGTAAAAACGCGTATAACGCGCGCGTTATATGCGTGAAAATACGGTATTACAGTGGTATGCACAGGGAGGGCTTTCAGGGGATTCAGTGAATCTCCAGCTCTACAACCCCACCTTTTTTAAAATTTATTTTTGTTTTCTTTTTGCTTGATTCAGTTTGATTTGTTGAGTAGGCAGTCTGCTCATCCAGTCAAACGGCTTCATGCAAAAAGTAAACAAAAACAGGCAGGGCTCTTGGGCTGGGGATTCTCTGAACTCCCTGAAGGCCCTGACAGTACTGATCTGAATTTGATTAAGCAAGCAACAGGCAGATGCTGCTCAGTCAACCAATAAAATTCAAAGCAGTGCTCTCAGGGCCTTTGGGGGGTACGGCAAATCCCTTGAAGGCCCTGACTGCATGCCACTGTCTACTAGTATTATATCCATGCCTGCCTTTTATACTAGCATTTTACAAAGAAAAGCACATGCTATTTATCACACAGGAATTTTAAAAGGCGTTTTACCAGGGTGCTCCCTTTTAAAAATACCTCCAATAAGCAGCCCAGGTCAGATGAAACTAAACAAATCTAAAACAAAACTACTCTGGCTCGGCCCAAAATTCGAACACCTGCCCACACTTTTTGCACTACCCACAGGCGATACACTACAGCTCGAATTCTCATGCAAGGTCCTTGGTATCACTATCGATTCCTCTCTCTCCCTCAATGACCACCTCAACTCCTTGGAAAAATCATACTTTTTCAGCCTTCATATGCTGAGGAAAGCTAGATCCTACTTCAGCCAACAACACTTTGCCATCCTTGTCCAATCCATCATCCTCTCCAAACTAGATTACTGCAATGCCATCTACTTAAATCTATCAAAAAAAAGTATTCTAAGACTCCAGCTAATCCAGAATACTGCAGCCAAACTGATCTTCTCAAAACGCAAATCTGACCATGCCTCCCCACTCCTTGCCAAACTTTACTGGCTCCCAATAATCTCCAGAATCCATTTCAAATGTTCCTGCCTGGCTTTCAAGATCATTCACGGAATCCTCCCTCCTCTTATCCCACTGTCTTTCAACTCCTCCAGTCCCGACTTTTCCAGAACTGCCCAAAGGCTTAAACTAGCCTTCCCCTCTCCACGCGGCATCCACTATGCAGGCAAACTGGGAAAATCCCTTCTCTTCAAAATCACAGGTCTTTGGAACGACCTCACCACCCCGCTGCGGAACCTGAGCTCCCTTCAGTTATTCCACAAACAACTGAAAACCTGGCTTTTCAGCAAATTGAAGCTCTATCCTTCCCCCCTTTCTCTCCCCCCTTCTACACATAAGTTCATGTAATCCTTTTTCTTCTTCTCTACCCACTATTTTAAGTTCTTGTAAACCGTGTCGAGCTCCATACTCATGGAGATGATGCGGTATATAAACTTAAGGTTTAGATTAGATTAGATTAGAATGAAGAAGCAAATCAGCACTGCATATGTTTTAAGTTTTACTAAAACTTGATATACTGCCCCTCCTTTTTCAGATCAGAGCAGTTCATATTAGTAATAATAAATAACAGCAATAATTTAAGAAAATAACTCCATAATTTAAAAGAAAAAAAAAAAACCAAAAACCTATACAAACATATGAGGCACTTTCAAGCTTTCTTATCTAATTCACTCATTTCTCTTCTAGGAAAGTAGGACAAACCACATTATTAGGACCGAATCATAACTGAAAGGTGCTATTGGTGCAGTGAATACTGGAATCCAAGACATTGAATCCCAAGCCTGTCCCGGGACCCCCATCTGGTCAGGCTTGGAAAATACCCACAATGAATATTGGTGAGATAGATTTGCATGCACTGCCTCTACTACATGCAGATTTCTCTCATGCATATTCATTATAGCTATCCTGAAACCTTGAGAGACTGGGGTCCCCAGGGCAGCTTTGGGAATCACCGATCAAGGAAGCTATGGCATTATTAGTGTCCTTCAGGACAATTCTCATCTCAAAGAGCTTATCAATCAGGCCACAGAGAGGTAATGTACCCTGCCCAAGGTCACAAACAGTTTTCAGTTAAGAAGTGCCATTTGAGCCCTGATGGCTCTGGTTTGAGCTGAGGAACAGCCTAATGGTTAGAACAGCAAGCTGGTACCAGACGAACCCTAGTACAAAGCTCACAGTAGTTCCTTTTGTCCTTGGGCAAGTCACTCTACAATAGGCAAAATACTGCACAGCTGTGTTTCTAGGATTAATTTTTCAAACACATATATATAAATAACTCCTAGATATTCTAAAACATTTTTAATTTTTTAATTATTTTCTTCAGATCCTCAGTAGGCTCTTTCGAGGCTTGTGATAAAAATAGATCACCACCAAAGTTCCATTCGTCATTGCATCTACATTTTAAAAATATTTCTTTAGTTCTTTCTTCATATTTTTAAATAATTAATTTTATTGCAAACTATATGATATATAGTAAGAGCCACTTATCTGTATGGGCTGAATGCCAGGTGTGCATCTCCTGACACGATCATGTTTCAAAAAAGTTAGAAGGGAAAAGATTCCATATAAACGTAAGGAAGTTCTTCTTCACCCAGAATAATATTGGGCATGTTGCAATTGTTACCTGCCTAGAATTGTTGGAATAGCATGGGATACATTTTTAAATAAATAAAAATTTCCCATACTTTTTATACTTGACATACATAGTAACATACATAGTAGATGACGGCAGATAAAGATCCAAATGGTCCATCTAGTCTGCCCAACCTGATTCAATTTAAATTTTTTTTTATTTTTTCTTCTTAGCTATTTCTGGGCAAGAATCCAAAGCTTTACCCTGTACTGTGCTTGGGTTCCAACTGCCGAAATCTCCGTTAAAACCTACTCCAGCCCATCTACACCCTCCCAGCCATTGAAGCCCTCCCCAGCCCATCCTCCACCAAACGGCCATATACAGACACAGACTGTGCAAGTCTGCCCAGAACTGGCCTTAGTTCAATTTTTAATCTTATTTTCTGATTCTAGATCCTTTGTATTCATCCCACAAGGGGGGGACAGGCCTTCGGGGGGGGGGGGGGTGCAGGCCTTCAAGGGGGGGACAGGCCTTCGGGGGGTGCAGACCTTCAAGGGGGTGCAGGCCTTCAAGGGGGGGACAGGCCTTCAAGGGTGGGACAGGCCTACAAGGGGGGGGGAAAGGACTTCGGGGGGGTGCAGACCTTCAAGGGGGGACAGGCAGACCTTTAAGGGGGGACAGGCAGACCTTTAAGGGGGGACAGGCCTTTGGGGGGGACCCTGGTTTAGAAGTACACGGAGGGAAGGGGGTGTTCAAAGAGACGTGCATATGCCAAACTTTGGGGGGGAGGAAGAAATAATAGGTCTGAAAATAGAGGAGAAGGAGAGAGATGATGGACCATGGGATTTAGGGAGGGAGGGAAGGAACAGAAAGGGAGAGAAATTGGACACAAGGGATGGTGTGGAGGAGGGATAGAGATACTGGATAGGAAGGTAATTGGGAAAAAAAAGGGAGAGATAGTGGACTCTGGGGTGGTGGGGAAGGAGGGAGAGATGCCGGTGAAAGGGTAGTTAAGAAAAGGTGGATCTGTGGAGGGAGATGAAAAAAAGGAAAGATACCAGACTTCCTGGGGAGGGAAGGGAAATGGAAAGGGAGGACAGAGTTGGCAGATGGATGGTTAGCATGCAGAAAGAAGAAAGAAGGAGACCCTGGCAAGCAAGTTATCAGAAGAAAACCAGAGCCTTGGACCAACAAGATTTGAAAAATAACCAGACAACAAAAGGTAGAAAAACTAATTTTATTTTCTGTTTTGTGATTACAATATGTCAGATTTGAATTGTGTATCCTGCCAGAGCTGGTGTTGGACCGCAAACGTGAGCTAGGATTTAACAGAGAGAGGAAAAGTCCTTTTTGTTTCTTTATTTTATTTACATCACAGTGCCAGTGTGGTTAGGAGAAGCCAAAGGGGGTGAAAAATCTATAAAACCCACCAGAAGTTTTGAAAAAAAATCACCCAACTGGGCAGGAAAATCAAATTGAAAAACCAATTCAATAGGCTGAATCGAATCGAAAATTTTTTTCCTGAATCTGGCAGCATTAGTTTGCGCTACTGTCTTAGACTTTAGGACCTGGGATTGGGGAGAGATGGCATCCTCAGTACTTTATAATGCAAGTGAAACGAGGATTTGGTCAGACTTTTGAAGGGTCTGCAGAAAAAAAAATATTGTATAGGCCGGGGACATGAGATAGCAGGAAATGGGAACTTTTCTTCCTTCTATTTTTGTGAATGGAAAGGCTGAGGATGTCAGAGAGTTCAGTTAAAATATGTGCTTTATAAGAAAATATAATAATGTGTTTTATAAAGTTTATAGCTTAGCTGGCCTACCCAGTGAGGTGTTGCTAGTGGTGGTGGCAGCGTGTCAATGTGTTGAGAGGAAGAGGTGGTCTGGGAAATTCTGCTAAGCAAACTCCGGGCCCATTTCCACCCCCCAGTTAGTCCACTCCACTCAACTGGCTCACACACTGAGTGGGTCTTTGGGTGTTGTTTTGGGATCTCTTCCAGTGGTTTATCAGTATCTCCTTCTGGTCCAAGGAAGGAAACTTTGTTATCCTTAGCATTGACCTACAGAATATGTTTGTAACAGCGCTGCTTGTGTGGCATTAGGCTATGTAGTGATCGAAAGAAAAAAACAGACCTTTGCACATTTTTGCACTATATGGTGGGTGTATGAGGAGATTCACATTTCCTGCACAGCTAAGTCCATGTGAAGTTACCTTGTGCTGTATTTGACATCTAGCAAGGTCTCTGTTTGAAAGGAAAGATCTAAACTTAAAAATGAAGTGGCCAGAAGTTATGGTAAAAGCAGATAGTGTAGCTGGTTTTAAGAAAGATTTGGACAAATTCCTGGAGGAAAAGTCCATAATCTGTTATTAAGACATGGGGGAAGTGTCTGCTTGCCCTGGATCGGTAGCATGGAATGTTGCTACTCTTTGGGTTTTGACCAGGTATTAGTGTCCTGGATTGGCTACCATGAGAATGGGCTACTGGGCATGATGGACCATTGGTCTGACCCAGTTAGGCTATTTTTATATTATGTTCTCATCTGTAGGGGCCTTTGTTTTCACTTCTTATTTTAATGTATTTTTTTTCTGGGAACTTATCAGTGTTTTTTATAATGGGAACAAAAATGGAAGAGAATTAATGTGTGTGGGATGAGGGGGTAACTAATTTCTTCAGCTAAATAATTCAATCCACCTCAAACAGACATAGGAGAACTCACGCACCATTCACACACCCTCCAACCAAAAACATCAACAACCTCCTAGCCATTCGACAACCTCCTAGCCATTCGAGCTGCAACACTCGACCCCCAACTCTACAACCAATTGACATCGACCACAGACTGCAAAACCTTCAAAAAGAAATAAAAACCCTTCTATTCAAAAAACACATAAAACCGAACTAACACAATCAGAACTGTCCCAAGCATCACCTGCAACTACCGTATTTTCGCGGATATAACGCGCACCATTGTAAAACGCGCACAGGGGTATAGCGCGCAGAAATCACGATGATATGTACAAAAACTTTTCTATACCGCGCTCAGGCATATAACGCGCATGCTGCCCGACTCTCCTCTGGCCACCCCGACTCTCCTTTCGCTCTCCCCGACTCTCCTCTGGCCACCCCGATTCTCCTTTCGCCCTCCCCGACTCTCATCTGGTTGCCCCGACTCACCCTGACTTTCGGTGCACTGCCCCGACTCTCCTCTGGTTGCCCCGACTCACCGTTCACCCGCCCTGACTTTCGGTGCACTGCCCCGCCTCTCCGTGCCTGTCCCCCTTGAAGTCCTGTCCCCCCTTGAAGGTCTGCCTGTCCCCCCTTGAAGGTCTGCCTGTCCCCCCTTGAAGTCCTGTCCCCCTTGAAGGTCTGCCTGTCCCCCTTGAAGATCTGCCTGTCCCCCCTTGAAGTCCTGTCCCCATCCTGAAAGCCTGATGCCCCCCCTCGACGTCCGATTCTTCTCCCCCCTCGGCAGGACCACTCGCACCCCCACCCCGAAGGACCGCCGACTCCCCGACAATATTGGGCCAGGAGGGAGCCCAAATCCTCCTGGCCACGGCGACCCCCTAACCCCACCCCGCACTACATTACGGGCAGGAGGGATCCCAGGCCCTCCTGCCCTCGACGCAAACCCCCTCCCCCCAACGACCGCCCCCCCCCAAGAACCTCCGCCCGTCCCCCAGCCGACCCGCGACCCCCCTGGCCGACCCCCACGACACCCCCACCCGCCTTCCCCGTACTTTGTGTAGTTGGGCCAGAAGGGAGCCCAAACCCTCCTGGCCACGGCGACCCCCTAACCCCACCCCGCACTACATTACGGGCAGGAGGGATCCCAGGCCCTCCTGCCCTCGGCGCAAACCACCCTCCCTCCAACGACCGCCCCCCCCCCAAGAACCTCCGCCCGCCCCGCGCCCCCCCTGGCCGACCCCCCCACCCCCCTCCCCCGTACCTTTGGAAGTTGGCCGGACAGACGGGAGCCAAACCCGCCTGTCCGGCAGGCAGCCAACGAAGGAATGAGGCCGGATTGGCCCATCCGTCCTAAAGCTCCGCCTACTGGTGGGGCCTAAGGCGCGTGGGCCAATCAGAATAGGCCCTGGAGCCTTAGGTCCCACCTGGGGGCGCGGCCTGAGACACATGGTCGGGTTTGGCCCATGTGCCTCAGGCCGCGCCCCCAGGTGGGACCTAAGGCTCCAGGGCCTATTCTGATTGGCCCACGCGCCTTAGGCCCCACCAGTAGGCGGAGCTTTAGGACGGATGGGCCAATCCGGCCTCATTCCTTCGTTGGCTGCCTGCCGGACAGGCGGGTTTGGCTCCCGTCTGTCCGGCCAACTTCCAAAGGTACGGGGAAGGGGGGTGGGGGGGTCGGACAGGGGGGTCGCGGGTCGGCTGGGGGGGCGGTCGGAGGTTCTTGGGGGGGGGGCGGTCGTTGGAGGGAGGGGGGTTTGCGTCGAGGGCAGGAGGGCCTGGGATCCCTCCTGCCCGTAATGTAGTGCGGGGTGGGGTTAGGGGGTCGCCGTGGCCAGGAGGGTTTGGGCTCCCTTCTGGCCCAACTACACAAAGTACGGGGAAGGCGGGTGGGGGTGTCGTGGGGGTCGGCCAGGGGGGTCGCGGGTCGGCTGGGGGACGGGCGGAGGTTCTTGGGGGGGGCGGTCGTTGGGGGGAGGGGGTTTGCGTCGAGGGCAGGAGGGCCTGGGATCCCTCCTGCCCGTAATGTAGTGCGGGGTGGGGTTAGGGGGTCGCCGTGGCCAGGAGGGTTTGGGCTCCCTCCTGGCCCGATATTGTTGGGGAGTCGGCGGTCCTTCGGGGTGAGGGTGCGAGTGGTCCTGCCGGGGGGGGGGGGATGTATCGGACGTCGGGGAGTCGGCCGGGCAAGAGGGCTTGGGCTCCCTCTTGCTCCGATCGTGGATGCGGGTGCGGGTGGGAGCGCGTGCGAGCGGTCGTTCGGGGTGGGGGTGCGAGCGGTCCTGCTGGGGGGGTGAATCGGGCGTCGGGCGGGGTGGGAACTATGTTTAAAAACTTTTGTATACCGCGCTCAGGCATATAACGCGCGAGGGGTATGCGCGGTACGTAAAATCACGTATAACGCGCGCGTTATATCCGCGAAAATACGGTACTCCATATGTATTTCTGATGTCATGACAATTCAGACATAATTTATGTTATGTTATGTTTGGAATATAAGAAAATTTTTACTGCCTATTTCTATTCGGACCATTTATTCCGTTTCATGGTCATTACAAAAAATATTTTTTTACATGGGGGGGGGGGGGGTGTCAAAAAATGATGGGCCCCGGGTGCCACATACCCTAGGTACGCCACTGGGACCAGGTAACCTAAAAAGATCCTTCTGTGATGATTGTAGAAACCTCCCTGGAGAGTTTTTGACCAATTTCTTCTACAATCATCACAGAGGTGATGGAACCAAGAACTGTGCAAGAATTAATTAAAAGGAGTGGGATATACTGCATGTTTCCCTAAAAGGCAAGAGGATGTAAACCAAGCGTAGAGCACTACAGCTATGTCATGACTTTTACAATTATAAGTATTGTGTGGCAGATCCAACCTCAAGAACAAAAGCATAGAGAAAGTAGCATGGCACGGACAACCCCAACAATCTTCCTAGGCAGATTTAATAGGCCATTTTGATCTTTTCCTGCCATCATTTACTGTGGAACTAAGGGATCAATATTCAGTTAACCAGATAGGAGAGGTTTGAAAATGGCTAGCTAGTGCTCACTGGGTCTCCACAGAAACTTACCTGGATAGTGCTGCTAAATATCCTGTTTGATCACCACAACACTATCATTTTTTTAGTGGCGGAGAAGTCTGGTTTGGAGTTGGGGCATAACCAGGAGTTCTGAAGCAGTACCTGGATACTATCAGGATAACCTGATAGCCTAAATTAACCAGGCAGCTACCGGGGTAGTACCTCTGAATATAATCAATACCCAGGTAGCTCTTAGCAGGCTGCTGAGTTAAGTGGACTGGCACTGATTATCTGGATCTAATTCAGCTGATGACAGCTGCATTTAAAGAAATGCTGACCCCTGCTGGCTTAATATTGCCTCCTTTGTTACTATGCCCTGGCCAGTGGCATCATTGGAACAGGACTTTAACTCAGCTCAGGGTAGTGTTTTGCACAGTGCTAAGTAGGAAAATACAAACTAGAAGTCATGATCTGGGCTTAGTGAACTAACATGGATAGGTGGGATCTGCTCACAAAATCCAATCCAATCCCCTCCTTACCCCTGCCATCACCGATCTGGCTCTCTTGCAATTTGCAACCTGCAAAACCTTGAGAGCAAATGTGCAGAAATAAAGGGAATGCCAGAGATCAACTGTGGTCAATGACCCTGCAGCAGGAATGGAATCGCTCTGCTTCCAGTTGGCATTCTCTTTAAAACCACTTGGATTGGCTCTCAAAGAACTTCCCCTTCCTGCTCCTTTCAGTTTGTTTTCCATTAGGCACTGAGGGAAGGATTCTGTATAGAACACCTACCACTAGGTGCCCTAAACAAGGACACCTAGCGATACCTAACTTCGGAATCCAGGCCCAACTTTTTTTAATTGCTTTAATTGGCATGGTAATTGACTGTGCCAGTTTTCAGCCAATCAAAAAAATAAAATAAAATAAATTACCAATTAAGAGTTCCATGTGGAACTCGTAGAATGCATCGTGATGTCTAACGACGACTACCTGAAAAGTAAGTGTGGTTAGGAGCAGAGAATAGGCGTGGTAAACTTAGCCATTGCTAGGCGTGTGAGATAGACATTGATAAATTATGTCATATAAAACCTGGCCTAATGTACCAGCACCTACCTCTTTGGATGCCTTCTGTTTCTAGGTAGTGCAATACATCGTTCTTTCCCTCCCTATTGTGTAAGCTCGTTTGACTTTTTCTATTATTTGAATATTGTATTTATTCCACTTCCACCTTCTGTGTCTTTTTTTTTTCTTCTTAATTTTGTCTAGTGACTATGGGGCTCATAAATAATAATAATAATAAAAAAGTCTAAAAAGTGGCCTAAATGGGTACTTAGACGATCAAAAAGCCTGATTGTCCAAGTACCCATAACCAAAGCTGGTTTTAGACGTATCTAAAACCAGCTTAGGCCTTTCCCATGCCTCTAAATGCATAAAGCCAAAAGAGGTGTTTTTAGAGGAGGGGAAAGGGCGGGAGGTGGGCCGACCTAGACATAGGCAGGTTGCCTAGTCGGCACTTATACATTTTGACTTAGACCAAGTCAAAACATGTATAAGTGCCGAAAAAGGGCCCGCTGAGCTGATGGCGACCCGACAACCTACCCACCCCCCACCGCAACCATCGTGGCAGGAAAGATGCCTCATCTCCCCTGCCGCAATAGTGATACCACCAAGTGCCGTCAAATGCGGCACTTGGGATCGCTAAAGCGGCAGGAGAGAAGAGCGACTAAAATGGTTAAGGGGCTGAAGGAGTTGCCGTACAGTGAGAGATTGGAGAAACTGGGCCTCTTCTCCCTTGAAAAGAGGAGACTGAGAGGGAACATGATCGAAACATTCAAAATACTGAAGTGAATAGACTTAGTAGGGAGAATGAGAGGGCAATCTCTAAGGTTAAGAGGGGATAGATTCCGTACAAACATAATTAAGTTTTTCTTCACCCAGAGAGTGGTAGAAAACTGGAACGCTCTTCTGGAGTCTATTATAGGGGAAAACACCCTCCAGGGATTCAAGACAAAGTTGGACAAGTTCCTGCTAAACCGGAATGTACACAGGTGAGGCTGGACTCATTTAGAGCACTGGTCTTTGACCAAAGGGCTGTCGCGTGAGCGGACTGCTGGGCACGATGGACTACTGGTCTGACCCAGCAGCGACAATTCTTATGTTCTTATAATGGGGAGAATGGAGAGGATGAACATTTTAGTACGGCCCATCAAATAATGTGTGGGTGCTCTACAGGGTGATACATGTATGCTCCAGTTCTATCCACAAGAGGTTTCCATTTTGCAATAGCCAGGGATCTGACTCTATAGCATCTTCCATCCTCAGCTGATAGGTTGTGGAGGGAGGGGAAGGAAAGCTAGGCTGGGGAGGGGGGAGAAGGGAAGGAAATCTAGGCTCACTGGGTTTATGCAGGGATATTTTTTTTCATAGATCCATGTTCCTACTATGAGACCTTTTGATCGTGATAATCATTTATCTTATTACCTCTAACAGATTTGGAGTTTAGTGCTATTTCTTGTGCTTTAATTCTTCAGTCTTTTATCTATATCTATATATACTGTATGTGTTATTCAGTAATTAGGAACCTTAAAAGTAACAACTTTTGAAAACGTTGCAGTACTGCAAGCAACCTGCCTTTAAAGGAAACGTTAAAGAAAGACTTAAAAAATAATAATAAAGATAAATTCAGTTCTAAAAAGGTTTATTGATATTCTCTGTTCTGCAAGGCCTCTCTCTGATCTGGATCAACAGACAGTAACAATGTGTGTTGAAAAATGTGGGCCTCTTAAAAGAAAAGATGTAGAGTCTGGTCGTTCACTTGGATAGGTGATAACATGAGATATACATTTAGAATAGCTTTGATTCCAGCTTAATACTGACGGTGCCTATCACTTTATGACAGGTACTCTATTTCTCCCCAAACCCTACATTTTTACCTGCACCTTTAGCAGACTGACATTCTGAAAAGTTCTGTGAAAGCAGCATTTCAACAGTCATCCACAAATTAAAACTATGCTAAGGCAGCAGCTTTCTTTATGGGGGGGGGGGGAGGGGGAGGTTGGGAGGAGAGAAAAAGAGGAAGTAGGATATTTTGCAATTTGTGCCTATTATTTAGGTTTCCATTTCAAACAGAGCTGGCATTGAATTCAGTGAATCTTCATTCACAGCGAGCAGATCTCTCCCCCCCCCCCCCCATTACACATACATTATCCTCTGGGATAGGGTTGAAGTGCTATGTAACATGGCTCTTCCTGAACATAGGCCTTAAATGCAGCCACTAAGGCCCTGATGCACAAAAGGGTTCTCCATGGTTGCTACCGATCGTCGGTAGCAGCATAGAGAATACTATGTTAATGCATTACAAGGAGCTCATTAGTATTCAAACGAGCACTCCATATAATGCACAGCAGGGAAATGCATTGTTTTCCCGTGCAAACTTTACTGACAAGATCTAAGCTATCGTAGTCTTACTTTCCTGTCAGTGCTTGAATACTAACTGGCTCAGCCACTGACAGGAAAGTAAGGCTATGACAGCCCATCGTGCTGGTAAAGGCTCCGATAACCATTTTTTTTTAAAAAATCCCTCCCAGCAATCCCCCTGTCCATGCTTCCTGTCCCTCTCCCGCCAAGCCCCCTATAGCTTCTAAGAAGTATGGGGGGAGGGGGGAGGGTGGCATCGAGGAGGGGCTTGGCGGGAGAGGGATAGGAAGCATGGACAGGGCGATTGCTGGGAGGGATTTTTTTTTTTTTTGGCAAGTCATTAGAAGACTGGCAGAAGGGATGCCCATTCCCTCCAGCCAGCAGGCCTGCATCTTCATATTGATAGGCCTTTACTTTCCCGGTACATCCTGGGATGCATTGGGAGGAGCCTAATGTCCTGACTGGCTCACGCACAGAAGGCCCCTCTTTGCTACTGCTTCCTGCTAGAGATGTGCACAAGCAAAATATTTTCAATTTTTTATATATTTTTTTTTTTTGGGGGGGGTTGGGACTTTCACAATTTTTGAATGTTTTTTTGTGATTCATTTCAGACAATCATTTTGAATTTTTCTTTTAAATATTTTAATATCTGCAAGTGAAGTTGTGGCGGAGACTACTATACTGGGATTCAAGCGCAAGTTGGATGCACACCTTCTTGCATATCATATTGAGGGATACGGTAAAGCTGGGTCTCCAAAAAGTACTAACTAAATGGGCTACCGCGTGTGCGGATCACCGGACTGGATGGACCTCGGTCTGATCCGGTGAAGGCGTTTCTTATGTTCTTATGGCTTTAATTCATAGCTCAATTCATGTTTACATCAATTTTGGAAAAACTAACCTACTCTTTTACTAAGCTGTGGTAAAGGTTTTTACCATGGCCCAAAGCGCAAATGCTCTGATACTACTCCAACACTCATAGGGATTCTATGAGAAATGGGGGGGGGGGGGGAGAGGGGAGGTAAATTTTTAACACACTAACAAAAACATATTTTTAGAAAATACTCAACTGAGTTCACTTAGGCTATAATATTTCTCAGATTCTTTGGTGCATTGCATGATTTGTAACTATACGTTGGTTTTTAAAACACTGGAAAAGAGCTTGACAAATTATTTAGAACAGATGTCTAAAATATAGTAAAAATGAACATTTAAGGCACAGTTGTGTGGTGGGCTGAGACATGTTCTTTTTCTGGTGAAGCAGGTGTTAGTATATTAGGTGCCAAGAAAGGTGTAAATAAGAATGAAAAGGTAGAAATAAGAGTATGCATTTCCATTTGGAAGATATAATGAAAATAGCTAGAATAAGAAACAGAGAAATCTTGCTGGTTGCACTCTGCAAGGAAACTGGTTGTGTGATAATGGGCATCACGATATGCCTGTGTGTTGAGAAGCACAGAGGGAGGTCAGAAAGGTCAGTTTCCCCTTCTTCCAAAGCATCATAGTACCTGGCAGAGGGGAGGTGGTATTTTTGAAATTGTATTTTAGGTTCCATAGTTCTTTCCTAATCTAACATAGTAACATAGTAAACGATGGCAGATAAAGACCTGAACAGTCCATCCAGTCTGCCCGTTATACCCATTAAAAATACATGATTAAATTAACTTGTCTCATCCTGGAAAATAGACTGTAAAGTCCAAATGCTTAAGTTGCCATCCTAGCTCTCTCCAGCCTATCCAACCATCCTGTTTGCAAGATATCTACCATAAGTCTGGCCAGTAACATCGTCATTTTCCAAGATAATGGAGTTCCACTGATGCCCTCCCCAGCCCATTCTAAACCAAATCACCACATATAGGTCACAGACCGTGCACATCTGTCCAGTACCGGCCTTAGTTCTTTAATTTACATCCTTCTTTAATAAACATCCTTCATTTTCCAATTAGAGATCCTTTATGTTTATCCCACACTTTTTTGAATTCCATCACTGTTTTCCTCTCCACCACTTCCCGCAGGAGGGCATAGACCACACATCATTTTAGTAGCCTTCCTCCGGACCAACCCCATCCTTTTTATATCTTTTTGAAGGTGCGGTCTCCAGAATCGTACCCAATATTCTAAATGAGGTCTCACCAGAGTCTTATACAGGGCATCAATATTTCCTTTTTCCTACTGGTCATACCTCTTCCTAAGCACCCTAGCATCCTTCTAGCTTTCGCCTCACCTTTTCTGCCTGTTTAGCCACTTTAAGATCATCACATACAATCACACCCAAGTCCCGCTCTTCTGTCGTGCACATAAGTTTTTCACCCCCTAAACTGTACTGTTCCTTCGGGTTTTTGCAGCCCAAATGCATGACCTTGCATTTCTTAGCATTAAATTTTAGCTGCCAAATTTCAGACCATTCTTCAAGCTTCGCTAGGTCTTTCTTCATGTTATTCACACCATCCGGGGGTATCTATTGCATCTTTTGGTATCATCCGCAAAAGGTATGGAAAATTAATCTTGACAATGTATTTTGGAATAATTGCAATCTAGTTACAAATTTATCCAAAACTCCATTGTAGATAGAATTACAATAATTGGGATAGGTCAATAGAATAGATTGAGATTTGACTAAAATTACTTGGGCTCAGGGTAAATCTTACAGCTCTCAATTTCCTCGAGAACTGCAGAACTCTTTTAAATGGCTAGCAAGGGTTGATGAAGCCCTGCCAATCAAAGAAATGCAGTTTCTGAGCTGCTCCCCTCCTTCTTGTGTGCTTCTTTTATGCAGAAGTTAGCAGCGTGTCTCCAGCCGCTGATGCTGGGACTTCCCGACCATGTTCAGTTCTTCATGTAGTCAGTGGCTGGAGGTATGTCGGCAACTTCTGCATTACAGGAGCAAACCAAAAAGGCCTCGGCATACCTACCAGCAAAGATATGTTAAGCATGTGCGTATGCGGAGCAGAGAGAGGTAGGGGAGAAAGGAGGAATGTCTTGCCACTTCACTTCACTCATGGGCACCCCTAAACATTGGAGGGCTGGTTATGCCCCTGAGAGGCAGCCTGGGTTAATTCAGCCTCTGGCAGTGAGCAGCTTACAAGCCGTTTACTACCATGGGCTGAATATTGACCCCATTATATTAACTTCTAAGTGCTAATTTAGACAATTTTAAAGCTTAAAATTACATGTTTTTAGTTGAATTTGTATTTTTGGTAGGTTTTTCATTTTATGTATGTTATATTTTGTAATCCACCTAGTTGATAGGCAGAATAGAAATTTTTAAAATAAATAAATAGACTAATTTTTGCATTTATATTTTTAATGATGTGTACAGTTATGTGATTTATTTCTGTGCTGTATTTTAAAGTGAACCACAGAATAATACTGAGCTGCAGCTCCTTAGGTGTGGAACAGTGCAATCACCTGTAACTTCCTTCCCCCTTTTGATGTGGCACACTGCTGCTGCAATTATAGAGGGAAGGGGCAGAGAGGCAGAGGGGCAGATGGCAGGATTTTCTCTTTCAAAATTTGGCAATCCTACAGCAAAGCATGTTGGTTTTTTTTTTTTTACAGCCCTGGGTTCTAACTTTTGTTCTTGAAGGCTGCAAACCGGTGGCGTACCTGGCTTGGTTGCACTTCCTCCTCCATGTGCGTCAACTCCCTTCCTCTAGGCAGCTGGGAAGGGTATGTGTGGAGGGGCCAGGGTCTATATAAGTGCAGCTGTGGGCTCTGCTGTCCCCTGCCCCGAAACAGGAAGCAAAATTCAGAGGGGGGTGGCTAGCTGGCAAACCAGCAGCTGTGCGCATGTGGACTGTGGCACAACATCTTCTTCATTAACCCCCCTTACTGCCTGCACCCACCGTCCTGCCTTTGGTGCAAACCAATCTGATTTGAAAATACACAAACTGTATCAATGACTGCTAACTGACAGAGCAGACAAAATTCACAAAGATTTACTGTAGACCTCTCTGAGTTCCAAACCTGTTTATAGCTGTCAAGGAGTGTGAAACCCCGGGAAGTCACACTGAATTTGAGAGAAACTGAGCTCAGTGGCATTTTGCTTTTGTGAAGAACATGTCCATTCAAATCCCAGCTCAGTTCCAACTAACTCAAGATCACAATCCACCTTTAATGGGCCTCTGTGCAGAAATCTATACTGCAGTTTCACTGTGGACATTATTCAAATGAGCCTGCAACCATTGCTGTCTAGGGATTTCAGCTGAAAGGGTTCATCTAAGATGGTCATTGTAAATTTATGTCGTTAGCAGATAGGGACATTGGGCTAGATTCACAAATCTGCCGGATCCGTGTCCGATCCGGGCAGGTCCGATGGATTCTTCAACCCCTAATATGCAGATGGGGGTAATCGGAGGAACGCCCCCATCTGCCGGCATGGATCACTGTTGTGTGATCCCCGATGCATGCACAGACCATCTGTAGATGGTCTGCACATGCATCTCCCATTCGAGCTGTGACTTTTTTTTTTTAACTTTTTACTTTTTGACCCATCGGTACACAATTGGTTTGCTTTGTGTATCTAATTCATTGTGGTATGACTAGTTGCAGCACCTAGGCCCAGATGCACTAAAGAGGATGGATAAGACTGTGTGGGTCTGCTCTGATCCGATTTTTGGCTGATTCAAAAAGAACTATTTATGCACTAAACAGTTTACATGCAAAAGATTCACACAAAGGTTGGTTGTAATTCCCGACTCTCCCTTCTGATTCATTGCTATAACAGCAGCTCTCACACATGCGCAGTGGAGCTGGCAGGGGATGCCCAAACAGGGGAAAGCCTCCTGCCACTCAGCTGTTTGTGGCAGGAAGCCTTTTTTTTTCTCTTTTATTTCAGGACACAGAAGCTGTGCATGTTATACATGCACAATATCTGCCCCATTAAAAAGATAAAGACTCCCCCTCACCGAAGACTGCCCCTCCTGACAAGCCCTGCCAAACGTGGCACCAGATATCCCTCCACTCCTGTACTAGTGAAAAATGACAGGAGGAAAGCCCATTCCCTCCTGCCATGCCACTCCCTCCCCCTCCTGCAATGGCAACTCCACCCCCATGCAAGACAAAAATTTGCAGAAGGGATACTCCCTCCCTCCTCGTGTGATGCATAGGGAAGGGCCTAAGGCCCTATTTGACTCAGATGCCTTAGGCCTCTCCCCATGCATCACAAGGAATACTGAGGGAGGTACCCAAGGCCTTGATTGGCTCGGACACCTAAGGCCTCTCCCCCTCAGGAGGGGCCTTAGGTGTCAAAGCCTATCAGGGCCTTAGGCCCCTCCCCATGCATCACAAGATTCACCGAGAAGGGAAGGCCCACCATTTTGGATCGGTGGGCCTTGAAGGTGGAGGGTTCAGGAGTGCATCTGGTGGCAGGAGGAAGTGGGCATCCCTGTTGCCTTTTTTATGGGGGGAAGGCATGTGAGAGGGCCTTCGGTGGCAGGAGGAAGTGGGCATCCCTCCTGCCGTTTTGTTGCCTGGGGAGAGGTGGTCAGCAAGGCAGGAGGGAGGGAGTATCCTGCATTTTTTTTCTCTCGCAGGGAGGGGGCTCGGTTCCCGATTTCAGTGTTGGTTCGTCGGGGGAGGGGGGCATTGGGGAAGGCCATCATCGGCAGGGGTGTTTTTTTTATTTTTTTTAATGGGGTTGATATTGTGCATGTGTAACATACACAGAATCTGTGCCCATTAAAAAAGAGCTAAACAGGTAAACAACTGGTCTTGACCAGTCACTTTTTTTAGATCACTAAAAGCTATCACTTTTTTTGTGCATTGGGAAGCCATGTTTGAGCATCAGTCACTCTACTAGTTTACATGGCATTTCAATATTAATGAGCTTACTTGCATAATCAAATTGGAAAATGAGCAATCGTGCAGAAAACCACGTGGCGAGTCATTTTTTTTATATTGGATCAGCAAATGCGATCATCGCTAAAGCTGTCGAAAGAGGTTTAGCAACGATCACCGGCTTTATGGATCTGATCCCTAGTGTCACTTCAGTCAACCTCTTCTTCTCACTGACCACTGCCATCTATATCTGTCACAAGGATTGTTGAACTCTGCCTTGTTTTTGATCTTACTAAGGATGGACAGTCAGAAAAAAATTGGTTTCATATAATTTCCCATGTTGTTTCTGGGAATGTTAAGAACATAAGAAAATAAGAATTGCTGCTGCTGGGTCCATCATGACCAGCAGTCTGCTACCGCGGTGGCCCTTAGGTCAAAGACCAGTGCCCTAACTGAGTCTAGCTTAACCTGCTTATGTTCTGGTTTAGCAGGAACTTGTCTAACTTTGTCTTGAATCCCTGGAGGGTGTTTTCCCCTATAACAGCCTCCGGAAGAGCGTTCCAGTTTTCTACCACTTTCTGGGTGAAGAAGAACTTCCTTACATTTGTACGGAATCTATCCCCTTTCAACTTTAGAGAGTGCCCTCTTGTTCTCCCTACCTTGGAGAGGGTGAACACCTGTCTTTATCTACTAAATCTATTCCTTTCATTATCTTGAACGTTTCGATCATGTCCCCTCTCAGTCTCCTCTTTACAAAGGAGAAGAAGTTCAGTTTCTCTAATCTCTCACTTATTTATTTTTGTTTGGCCATATTTTTTTTTCATCATGGGTGCTGAGGAATGTGGCATATAGTAGCTTCGGTTATGCACCATTTATAGAATCACACCTAGCAGCACCTAAATTGGACTTAGGCACTGGTAGACTCAAAATCTTAGGCGCTCCTATTTATGCCAGGGTTTTCTTGGCCTAAATACCAGTGTCTAAGTCCAATTTAGGTGTCTACATGCAAATCACGCCCAAGATCCACCCATGATCTAACAAGTTAAAAAAAAAAAATAGGCTTTCCAACTTTTTCGAAATGCCAAAAAATTGGAGGTCAGGCAGATAGAATCTGGAACCGAGTTTCATAGTAAAGTTCCGGCTACTTGGAACATACATGATCGATTTGCAACTATGGTGACAGAATGAAGAGTGGGAACAGCCAAAAAAGCTCTGTCCTGTGATCTCAAAGAAAGAGAAGTCTGCAGCAGAGAAGCAATCATCTTGGGCAATAGATCCTGGACAGATTTGAATACTAAGATTAGAAGCTTAAATTGTATTCTCCAAACAACTGGCAACCAGTGAAGTTTGGCTAGCACAGGTGTAACATGGGAATAACAGGGCAATCTAGCTATTATCCTAGCAGTGGTATTTTGAGCCACCCGAAGCGCTTTGAGTGAAGTCTTCAGCAAGCCGCAAAAAGAGAATTACAGTAGTCTAGATGTGTTAAGACATGACTCTGCATAACCAGCCTAAAGTGCAAATCCCATAGTTTTAACACCATCCTTATTTTAAAGAAAACAGTTTTGACTACTGAGGCAATCTGGCACTAAGCGCTATTCTATAAAGGGCATGCACTTTTTTCTGCACCCGTTTTTGAGCACCATTTATAGAATTCCCCCTTTTCTTGTACATGCCAAAATTCAGAATTTTTTTGCCACACTTTGGGCATGGCTAGGGTTACCATATGGTTCCAGATAAAGGATGGATTAAGGCATCTGAGTTTTACTTCTACTGAAAACTATGAAAGTAAGGAGGACAAATAGAGACATCTGGGTTTTTTACTTCCATTACATTCCTTTTTCTGGAGCCATATGGTAACCCTAGGAATGGCTGAACACTCAGCCAGCATAATAGGAAGAAGAAGAATACTTAAAATAAACTTGCTGAAGGCCAATATTGAAAAAGCAAAACCTACTGGAGAGCTTTGTTTTGCATTCATTTGACTGAAAGGAGAAAACAAATCTGAGGAGACCGTTGCACACTGGAAGGGGTGTGCATGCTCATTGGGTTACACTAAAGTATTGAACTCTGGGAGAGCTGTTCCATCCTGGCACCACTGGATGACAACACCCACCATGTGCTTGACTCAATTCTGTTTGCGAATGGAAAAATGTTAAAATCATAGCATTACAATTTATCATTTTTTCCCTAACATTTTAGTGCCAGTACATTACCAAAGAAGCTAGTTTTCGCTGGAAGCTGTTAACCATTTGAATTAATTTAATTTGTGATATCGAATAAACTAGACTGCAGAATAATCCTCAAAGGACATCATATTTCATTTGCAGTGTCTTTTGATGGAGTAATCTCTGCCAAAGTAATGTTTACATTTTTTTTTCTATGCATCTGTCGACAAAGCTAAATTTATTACATTAGGCCTTGAAAAATTTAATATAAAATCCATTTTTTAAAAGAAACAGATTTTAGCAGGAGGATGCTAGTGAAATCAATATAAACTACAAGACTGCATTTTCTGTAATATTGTTGTAGCATTGCACATATACTCCTTAGAAATATCCTGGATCTGGTTTTAGGCATATGAAGGTGACTATATATGTAGAAACCATGAAATCTTGCTTTAAGGGTATATGCAAGTGACACTCATTGGCTCTAAGAAACCCCCCCCCCCCCCCAATATTTGCTTAACTTTATTATGATATCATTGGTTGCTAAAGAGAATCAGCTTATATGGTGTCCAGTATTATGAGGGGAGAAGAAGAATTTTGGATGGTTATAAAGCCCTGTGCTCAATCCAGATTCCACGCATGTACGGTCATCCAGCCCAAATCCATAGAAGCCCAAGCAAGTATAGGAGTTGGTAGAACTAGGGTTACCATATGGCTCCAGAAAAAGAAAGATGGATTGAGACATCTGGGTTTTACTTACATTGCTTTCAATGGAAGTAAAATTCAGTTGTCTCTCTCTCTGTCCTCCTTACTTTCATTGTTTTCAGTGGAAGTAAAACCTGGATGTCTCAATGCATCCACCTTTCTCTGGAGCCATTGGGTAACCCTAGGTAGACTTGACTAGGGTAGCCATGCATCTCTTATATGAAATAGTCCAGGAGCATTTACAATGACACTATCCACTTAAGCTCTGTGCTTTGACTGGCACAGTGGGAATGGGTAACTTGTTATACCCTTCCCTAGGTCCAAGGAGTAAAGGAAAAGCTTGGCCCAGTTATTTCTAGCAGGATGACTGTGGGTACCGATCTCTACATAGGTGCCTGGAACATCTCCTGAGGCTACGGAATCAGGAAACACAGCAACAAGATTTCGACTTTCTACACTGCTCAAATCACCTCTCGGCATCTCAAGCAACAAAGAATGTAAATTTCAATCTTATTTGGAGCAAATTTATACTAATTGCTACACTGTTATAAAGTAAAAGAGATTGCAAAGTGATAGAGGCTTTGCAAACATTGTTGTTGATTGCCTCTGCCAAACTGACATCTCTGCTATTCCATTTATTAACCTGAAGTGACACGAGGTAAACTTATTGGCTCAGTACACCAGTTCCAGACTGGTCTGAATGGGAAAACTGCTTATGGCTCCCGACTTTGGTTGGTCTTGACCCTGGCACCAAACAATCAAAAATCTTTTTTGTGAGAGGTTCCACCACTCAGTCTTAAGGCATACACTGGAATCCCCCTTGCTTCACTCAAGGGCTGTTTTAAGAATCCAGCTGCAGAGAAGTTTAAACCACTCCACTTTCACTCTGAGTTTAATGAGTTATGTTTGAGTTTATATTTCCCCTTCAAAAATGCAGCCAAGAATATTATACTTGTTCAGAAGTGGTATGGTTTCTTGATATATTTTCCCACATTCACGTACAAGTTGGTATTAACTAGCGCTAATTAAGAACATAAGAATTGCCGCTGCTGGGTCAGACCAGTGGTCCATCGTGCCCAGCAGTCCGCTCACGCGGTGGCCTTCTGGTCAAAGACCAGCATCCTAACTGAGACCAGCCTTACCTCGCACCAAGCACCAAGCCCTGTGGCACTCCACTCTTGACACTTTTACAGTCTGAGTATTGTCCATTTACCCCCACTCTTTTTTTCCTATCTGCCAACCAGTTTTTTTATCCACATGAGTATTTCACCCTCAATTCCATGGCTCGCAATTTTTTGAAGCAGTTGTTCATGCAGGACCTTGTCGAACGCCTTCTGAAAATCCAGATATACAATGTCTACTGGCTTTCCCTTGTCTATCAGTCTGTTTACTCCTTCAAAGAAGTGCAGCAAGAGCGTCAAGCAACATCTTCCCTTGCTGAAGCCGTGCTGGCTGGTCCTCGTCAGATTGTGTACGTCAAGGTGATCAATGATGCGGTCCTTTATCAGGGCCTCTACCATCTTTCCCGGTAATGAGGTCAGACTCATCGGTCTGTAGTTTCCTGGATCTCCCCTCGAACCTTTCTTGAAGATCGGCGTAACATTCACAACTTTCCAGTCTTCCTGATTTGATCGACAGATTGGCTATTGGTTGAAGCAGTTCAGCTATAGCCCCTTTCAGTTCCTTGATTACCCTTGGATGGATGCCATCCGGTCCCGGGGATTTATCATTTTTAAGCCTATCAATCTGCCTGCATACCTCTTCTAGACTGACTTTGTCAGTTTCCTGTCTTCGTTTCCTGCGTATAGCCTGTCAGCTTCCGGTATATTGTGTATATCCTCTTCGGTAAATTGGCAATCATTAGTAATTACATGTTGATCTTCCCTTTGCCCTTACTTTATAACTTGCGTGACTAACTTACCTTGTGGGCAACTTCAAAGGGGATGTGACAAGGGGAGGGGTATGGGCAGGTCGGGAGAGGTTTCCCAGGATTTAGGCTCAGAGTTATAGAATACAGCCATTTCAAGTTTTATTAAAAAATTTTATTAAATCACAATATCAAATCTCAGATAAATATCTAGGAAGCAAACACTTAAAGACAAATATAGAGCCTAATATGCACAAAAGGAAAGTGGGGAGAATTACAATAAATTAAATAAAAAAGGAAAAAAAAAAAGAGGAAAAAACATAAGATGGGGAGTTTTGAATTGTTCCTATTAAAAGAGGCCTCATATAAGTTTTAAAAATGAAATGCATCTTTATACAAAAAACATTTTAACATTCCTTTAAATTTATTAAGGGTTGTTTCTTCCCTAAGCTGTGCCGACAGTGATTTCCAGATCTGGGAAGCCGTGACCATAAAGACTGTATCTCGTGTTGTGTTAATAACTCTCAAGGATGGAACTACCATTAGTTGGGCATGAGCCTTTAAACCAACCTTGGCCAGACAACAATGCTCACGCCCAAATGTAGGCATTAAAAGCTAGTATTCTAGAAAAGCCATTCTGTACAAAATGACCTTTATAGAATACTATCTTAGTGAGGATCATCCTGGAACCTAACTTTGGCCAACCTATACAGAATTGCCCCCCTTAGCATAAAACCCATATTGCACAGAACTGCAAGGGATGGGGGTATACAAGTGTGGGTGAAGCATAAACAGGTCCCACACTTATATACAGGGCTGGATTCAGTAAATGACACTCAAAATTTGGTGCCAAAATATCAGCACTGAATGGTATTAAAAAACGGGTGTTCTGAGATCAGAATGCTTTATGGCAGTTTATCGCAAACTGTATGCCACGCAAGATTCCAGGTGTGCTGCCAGACAACAGAAGCAAATTCCATAAATGAGACACCTGAATTAACACACTTAAATAAATTTTTAGCAGTTACTATATCGAGTGGGCAAGATTAAAATTAATGAATTTTTCAGCTGTTTGAGGGCCGCAATGGAGGACTTTGAGGTTTAAATGTAGCCCTGGGACCGGACATTGGAGTCATAAGAACATAAGAATAGCCTTACTGGGTCAGACCAATGGCCCATCAAGCCCAGTAGTCTGTTCTCACGGTGGCCAATTCAGGTCACTAGTACCTAGCCAAAACCAAAGGTGTAGCAATATTCCATGCTACCGTTAAAAGGCAAGCAGTGCCTTCCCTCATGTCTTTCTCAATAACTCTTCCTCCAGTAACTTGTCCAAACATTTCTTAAAACCTACTATGCTATCCGCTCTTACGCGTTCCAGAGCTTAACTATTCTCTGAGTGAAAAAAAATTTCCTCCAATTGGTTTTAAAAGTATTTCCCTGTAACTTCATTGAGTGTCCCCTAGTCTTGTACCCGTTCTACTCCACTCAGGATTTTGTAGATTTCAATCCTATCTCCCCTCAGCCGTATATTTTCCAAGCTGAAGAGCCCTAACCGTTTTAGTCTTTCCTCATACGAGAGGAGTTCCATCCCCTTTACCTACTTGGCCGCTCTTCTTTGAACCTTTTCTAACGTCACTATATACCACTGAATTAGACCAATCCTTTTGCCTTGATCTATTTTTCACTTGCTACCTAGTGATTAGGGTTACCAGATTTTCATAAACAAAAATCCAGACCCATGGCCCCACCTCCAGGCCCACTCCGTTCCACCCAGCCATGCCTCGTTTTGCTCGAGTCACACCGTGTTCTTCCCCCTCAACCCGTTTGCTCGCCGGGACAGCATCTGCACATTTGCTGGCGTGAGGTGATCACATCGCGCGCATGCGTCTGATGTCACAGCGGTGCATCTGCGCATGTGTGGATGCCGGTCCCGACGTCACTCATTGCTAGAGATTTTTCAAAACCTGGACAAAGTGCTAGGTTTTGAAAAGCTGTCCGGACCCCAAGAGAAGCATGGTAGTAGAGAATGACACGGTGACAAAATTCATCACCGTTCCCGTCCCCGCGGATAACCGCGGGAAACCATCTTCATGTTATTCTTTAAAGAGAGAGGGAAGAATCAGAGTATGAATGGCCACAACCACTGACCCACAAGCTTTGCTTAGAAGAATGCTGGTGTAGAAGGATTGAGATTGAAATAGACACTAGAAAATGACATGGGATTATTTCCCGCGGTTATCCGTGGGGACGGGAACGGTGATGAATTTTGTCACCGTGTCATTCTCTACATGGTACGACGCCACAAACCCAATTCTGTTCCATTCTTTGTTCAGAGAGTGGAGTAATTTTCCTTTACAAACAGAGCAGAGGAGCCGAGGGAACAAGAACGCTGTCTGCTCTATGCAAACACTCCTCTCCTGTTAGCACAAGGTTTGCAATGAGGCCTAATAACCAGATAAGAGGCATCTTTAATTGAATGGGGGGGAAAAAAAAGAGTTTAGCACTTTAACAACCTCCTAGTTTATTTTAAATCTTGATTGGAAGAATTATCCTGACAAGAAAATTAATCACCATGTCAATAGACTTGTAGGCCGCAGACAGTTTTAAGTAACCGGTGTGAAAATTCCAATGCGGGTCAGGAATGCACGTGCACCCTTGGCTTGATGGACTGTCTGGGACTGCAGACTTCATTAAGAATGAAACGGTGAAACTCAAACTGCCGCTAATCATATTTAAAACGATAAGAAGCGAGTAGGAAAGCTTCGTGCTTCATGAAGAAATTTTAATTTACAGCAGTCACAGGTGGAAAATCAATAGCTGCTTTTTGATGCAAAATGAGTCTTTGGCCCGATGAAGCATTTATTTTACCTTTTTTTTTTTTTTTAAGGGAATTAGTAACATTTATTGGCTACTGATTGTTCCCTTAGCTTACTGCTCTCTGATTCTGGCAATGGTTTTACATTTTCTGTCCTTATCAAAATGCATGTCTTCTCCGCTGCTTTCAAGTCTTTATCCCCTTCCACTACTGTTGCCTGTTAGCCTTTTTCTAACTGCTTACTGCAGCCCTGTACTCTGAGGGGGATGTTCACTCTCTCTCTTACTCTCTTTGGGTTAATTTTCTAATTTTTGCATGCAGATGTGCATGTAGTGGAAGCTCATTAAATATCCGAGAATGAGTGAAATAGTTAAGTAGCATGCTCAAAATTTAGAGACCAGCAAAGATCCCAAAGGATGTTTGGTGCTCGGTGTTAAAATCACGGCATACAAGCTCACTTACCCCATCTTTTACGAATGCGTAACACGGGTTTTAGTGCTGGAAGCGGCGGGAACTGCTCCAACGCTCATAGAATTACTATGAGCGTCAGAGTAGTTACCGCCGCTGCCGGTGCTAAAACCCGCGCTACGCATGCGTAAAAAAGGGGGTTAATTTGAAAACCATTTGGTATATTCAAACGTGGTCTTTGTGGAGGATCATTTATATGAAGCAATGTTCCGGGTCCTGACATGGACCATGTTTGTTTTTATGCAGGGTTGCTATTTTTTTTGAAATAATAAAAAAAAAAAAGGACAATTGACCCTCGCCCCGGCCCACAGAAGCTAGTTTTGAAAATTAAATATCAGTAGCTTGCATGCAGGTTGGCAGGGCTTGCTTACTCAGAATCCAATAGCTCTCCTCCTCTTACCTCCTCGGTGCTACAATTCAATTTTCTTTGGGCTGCCGGCAGCTCAGCGAGGTGAGTCTGCTGTCGCTGGTCTGCCCCAGAAGCCGCTTCTCTGCAGATCCCACCTATGTGGGAACAGGAAGATGCTGCATTGGCCCTAAGGGATCACACGCTAACCACACACAATGCAGCTGAACTAACTGATTAGCACAGAACGCTCCTACCCAGCCCCACCCCCAGAACTAAAAACTGAAATCTTTTTAGGTTATGGATAGTATCCCAATGCCTAAAGTTACCATATTTTCCATCTGGAAAATCCAAATCCCTTGACCAGGCCCGCCCAGGCCCACCCATCCCATCACGCCCTCAAATCTGCCCCAGCCCTGCCTCCTTTGCTGCCTGCTCTCGTCGGGACAAAGTGCCGGGTTTTTAAAAGCCATCCGGCCCCCCGGACATGTCCTCAAAAGGAGGACAAGTCTGGGGAAGTCCGGACGCCTGGTAACCCAACCGATGCCAGAATTACCACGGGATGCCTGAGCATGTCCTGTAGTATAACATTTTAAAGCTGCGGCACTGCATTAATGCTCATTGTAGCTTAGTGAAAAGGACCCCTTTTTTCACCAAAGTTGCTAGCAAATACATTTATTTTCAATATTCTACCAGAAAGTTCAGGAAACTAAATCCATGGGGTAAAGTGTGTACAGTTTCTGAATCGTACAAGCAAACTAACCTATTGACTTTCTGCAATTTATGTGCCCTGCTTTTGTCCAGAACTTAAATCTGCCTACCGAAACTGTAAGAGGATCTTTTCAAGTGCAATGAAGAGCACTGTAACTCTTCAACTGTCAATCGCCTATGAATTTTAAGGTTTCTACCTCACCCAAGTCACATAAAACTTGGCCCAGATCTGCTTTCTTAGAAGAGCAACTTTCCCACACATAATCCCTGGTGCCAAGATGCTGTTATAATTGCTACTACTATTACTTATTTTTATAGCACTACTAGACATACACAGTAGAGAATGACACGGGGATAATTTTTTTCCCCGTCCCCACAGGAACTCATTTTCCCGTCCCATCCCCGTGAGCTCTTTTCCTGTCCCTGCCCTATTCCTACTCCTACAAGCTCTATCCTCATCTGCACAAGCTTTAAAATCATAAATGTCTGTGGCTTGTGAGGCTAAGGCAGAACTTATAGGAATGGGGTAGGGACAGAGACAGCGATAATACTCACGGGGACGGGATAGGGAAATTGAGTTCCTGTGGGGATGGGACAAATTTGTCCCTGTGTCATTCTCTAATACACAGTGCTGTACACATTATATTCAGGTGCTTTCTCTATCCCTAGTGGGATACTGGAGGGTTAAGCGACTTGGCCAAGGTCACAAAGAGCTGCAGTGGGAATTGAATCACTGCACTAACCATTAGGCTATTCCTTCACTCCACATGGCATTGAAGCTCCGAACCTAAAGGTGTCAATTTACAGCAGGGCAGCTCAATTCCGGTCCTCGAGATCTACAGGCAGGCCAGGTTTTCAGGATATCCACAATGAACATGCATGAGAGAGATTTGCAAACCAAGAAGACAGTGCAGGCAAAATCTCTCTCATGCATATTCATTATGGATATCCTGAAAACCTGGCTTGCCTGTAGATCTCGAGGACTAGAACTGAGCAGCCCTGATTTACAGAATTGCCCCAAATGCTTCTTGTGAAAAGCACGAGGTGCATAAGTGCTGGTTTTACTCTGCTCTGTCTGGAAAGGTCTAGGCCTGTTTATCTTATGGAAATCCACACTACATGCATGCACTGAGGTAGAACACAAAGGCTCAACGATTTTCAAGCTGGAAGTAAGAAATTTAAGAGATATACTGGAGGATTGTACTTGGACCAGACAGGCAAAACATTTACCCAAGCAGCTACAAACGAGAATTGATTTGATTTTTATTTGACATATTTACTTGATATACCACTTTATAAAATTTTGAAGTGGTTCACAATAATAAGCTAATAGCTTTTCAATAAACAAAAAGCATAAACAAAGACTACTGCTGTATATATATAATAAAAATGCAATACAAAATAATAATAAGCATCATACTAAAATCAACCAGGGAGGCATCATTTTAAGGTTAAGACGTGTTAGATGTCACTTGCTTCATAGGGATTTTAAAATATATATATATATTTATAGAACATTTTGCCAGTAGAAGTATTTATGGCTACAACTCTTAAAGTAAACTTGATATGTTTTTAGAGAAATTGTTGCTTATGATAATAAAGCTTCATATTATGGAAAAGTATGAAGTAACTGTTAGGGTTACCATATTTGTGAAGACAAAAAAAAAAAGGATACATGACCCTGTCCACACGCCACCCATTTCCTTGGTCCTCTTTCCTATCCTTTGTACCCTTTTAGTGCTTCTCTCTCTCTCTCTCCCTTCCTCCAACCCTCCTCCCCACAGGGTGCTTTTCTCTGTCTCGCTCTCTCTGTCTCCTTCCACCCACCCCCCCTGTGTGTTTTCTTTCTTTGTTTCTCTCACTCCTTCTAACCCCCCTCCCAAGGGTGCCAGTCTCTCTCCTTCCAATCTCCTCTCCTGCTGTTTCTGTCTCTCTCCTCCCATCCAGCACTACCCTAACTCCATGATCTTTTCTCCTGCATTCCCTCTTTCCATAATGCTTCTCCAGCCATCACTCTCTCCCTCCATACTGTTGCACCAGCCCCCCCCTCCCTCCATGCTGTTTCTTCAGTCCCTATCATTTCTCCCTCCTCCGACATCCGGTGCTGCTTCTCCTCATGATCTATCTCCTAACTGCCTCTCCTACCTCCTCCCTGGCAGGCTGCTGTAATTTAATCTTCGGATAGTTGGCGGCAGCAGCAATGAGGTGAGTCTGTTATCATCGACCTGTCCTGGAAGCCACTTCTCTGCAGCGACTTCCTATTCCCACATAGATGGGACTTGTAGAGAAGTGACTTCTGGGACAGGCTGGCGGCAGCAGGCTCACCTCATTGTTGCTGCAGCCAGCTGCCCAAAACTTTAATTACAGTAGCCGTCTGGGGAGGAGGTAGGTGGGGGAATCAGGAGAGCCAGCTAAACCTGGACAGACACCCCCCTCCCCCCCATTTTTAAAAAAACATTCAGGCACTTGGATAATTCTTGAAAAAGAGGACATGTCTGGGTTTTCCTAGACATCTGGTAACCCTAGTGACTAAGACTGGGATGGAATTTAGGTTACTGTTGGATGATTAGCTACATATTCACAGGCATTTTTGAACTGCTAGGCAAGCTGAAAGTGACCAAAATGATGAATGTAGAAAACATACAGGTCGAAATTTGGCCTGTGCGATGAGAGGTTTACAAGCTGGTTCTAGCCACAGGCTGACTTAACCCCGGAATGTTAGGCATTTGCGCCTTCCAGTATTGAATATCAGGGTATGACTGCTAATCCAGAAGTTAACTGGGCACTGGCCAATATTCAGACTGGCACCCAGTTATCTTGCTGCTTAAATGCTGGCTTTTACAAAGCCACGGTAGAAGTGGGTCGATGATGTAAATGTTCCAATGTTCATAGAATTCCTATGAACTTTGGAACATTTATGTCACCAGCCCATGGTAGAAACATCTATTGCGGCATTGTAAAAGGAGCCCAAAGTTAGTTCCATATAAAGTTCATATGTACAGTTACCATATGGCTTCAAAAAATGGAAGTAAACCTGGATGCCTCAGTCCATCCTCCTTTTTTTTTATGGTAGCCATATGGTAACCCTAACCTAGGGTTATAAGACATCTGGGAAAACCCGGACATGTCCTCTTTTTAGAGGACTGTCCAGATGCCTGGAGGGACTTTCCAAAACCCAACAGTTTATCTGGGTTTTGGAAAGCTCCAGCTACATCTGGAGGACCTCTGAGCATGCGTGGATGACATTACATGCATCTGAGCATGCTCGGAGGTCCTCAGGAGCGGCCTGGAGGTTAGTAATGAAAAGTCGAAACCTTCTGGGGAGTGTGGCTGGGGCCAGAACATAGCGGGGCTGGGGCAGAACAAGGCAGGGCTGAGTGTGGAATGGGGCGTTGCCATGCATTCAGGATTTTTCAACACAAAATATGGCAGCCCTACCCCAACCATATAGTCCATCTACACCAGTGGTCTCAAACTCAAACCCTTTGAAGGGCCACATTTTGGATTTGTAGGTACTTGGAGGGCCTTAGAAAAAAATAGTTAATGTCTTATTAAAGAAATGACAATTTTGCATGAGGTAAAACTCTTTATATTTTATAAATCTTTCCTTTTGCTAAGTCTTAATAATAATATTGTAATTTATAGCTAGAGAGACATATGATAAAGAAACTGTTTTATTTTACTTTTGTGATTATGATAAACATACTGAGGGCCTCAAAATAGTGCCTGGAGGGCCGCATGTGGCCCCCGGGCCACGAGTTTGAGACCACTGATCTACACCAACTGCTCATGTTTACAACCACGCCCTCTTTCTGAAAACCAAGCTGGTTCAATCTGTCCCTTTTAATATGTACCGTATTTTCATGCATATAACGCGCGCGTTATACACGGTTTTTACAAACCGTGCATAACCTTGCGCATTATACGCGAGAGCGCGTTTTACAATTTTTTTTTATATAGTTCCCCCCCCCCGACATCCGATTCAGCCCCCCCCCCCGCAGGACCGCTTGCACCCCCACCCCGAAGGACCGCTCGCACGCACCCGCACCCCGAAGGACCACTCGCACGCACTCCCACCTGCACCCCCCACCCTGAAGGACCGCTCGCACCACCACAGCCTCCCAACCCCCCCGCTCATCATGTAGAAGCTCCTACCGGTGTCCTGCTGCTTCCTCTTGGTGATCCCGGCCCTTCTGTGAGCCCTGCGTCTGCGCTGCTTCGTCTTCCGGCGGTCCCGCCCTTTCTCTGATGCCGGAAGACGAAGCAGCAGACGCAGGGCTCACAGAAGGACCGGGACCGCCAAGAGGAAGCAGCAGGACACCGGTAAGAGCTTCTACATGATGAGCGGGGGGGGGTCGGGAGGCTGTGGGGGTGCGAGCGGTCCTTCAGGGTGGGAGTGCGGGTGGGAGTGCTTGCGAGCGGTCCTTCGGGGTGGGGGTGCGGGTGCGTGTGAGCGGTCCTTCGGGGTGGGGGTGCGAGCGGTCCTGCGGGGGGGGTGAATCGGACTTCGGGGGGGGCATCAGGCTTTCAGGGTGGGGACAGGACTTCAAGGGGGAGAGGAGAGTCGGGGCGGGGGAAAGGAGAGTCAGGGTGGCCAGAGGAGAGTCGTGGCGGGTGAAAGGAGAGTCGGGCGGCGACGGGAAAGTCGGGGCAGCATGCGCGGTATACGGGTGTGCGCAGTATATAAATTTTTTTTTACATATGTCGGTTTCCCGCACGCTATACCTGTGTGCGTGTTTTACACGGGTGTGCATTATCTACGTGAAAATACGTTAGTTATGTTCACTCTACCAAGCACCTTTCTGCTTCAACCCTATCTTCATTGTTGTTTCCCCAAAAGATGGAGTATATTTTCATTATGTTCTATGATCTTTTAATCCAAATTGTTTATTGTCATACAGTATTCTTGTATCTTTAGACCAATGTAAGGGTTGGGGGTGAAATTTTTCTGGCTTATACTTACCATTTTTAGAGAAACTAGGTTTTTTACACACACACACACACACACACACACACACACACATGCACACAAATGGTTTACTGATCCTTCATTTGAAGCTTTGCATTCCTGAGCATCTGCAATCAAGCAGAAAAGTTCTGGTCTGGAAGAGGAGCCTGGATAAGGGCCTGAGCTGTGAAATCCGGTGAAATGAAAATCAATCCCATTTTCATCTCACGCGGACTAATGTGACATTTCCAACGTAAACAATCATTTCTGTTAAAGAGTAAAAAAAAGATGAAAAACAAGGGGAACCGAATGCAGAGTTCCACGGCATTAAAGTTCATCTGCGCGTCAGCAGTCGGCTTTCAAAATGATTAAAAAGAAAATAATAAAAGAAATAAATAATAGGTAGCTGAGCTTACCAGATGTTTTATTGTCATGTAAATGAGATACCATTTCAGTGCTGGGATGTGCCTGATAAGGAGCTACAAGCAACAATTACTGCTGATGGGCTGGGCACAACAGAATCAAAGGAGGAAGCCTGTTTATCTAGGAATTTCTCATTGTAAGATTAGGAAAAATATTACCTTTCCGCACCCATTTTTTGTTTAATTAACACCAGCAGCATTACCAGTGAGAAATATTTTTAAATATATGTAGTGCAGATGTTAGAAAAAAAAAAATATTAGGGAGATTTTTTCCCAAATACCCTGTTTTTCATATTTGGGGGTTTAGCTCATTTCTAAGAGGATTAAAGGACAAATTAGTTTTTCCAGACCTATTGCTTTAGATCTTAGGAAAGGGTCATTACAAGCGGTGAGGTGCATGGATTTGTTCTTGGTTCACTTCTTTGACAGGTTTTTTTGTTTTTTTTTTAAAGCAAAATTGAGAAAAGGCTGTCAGGAAAGATTTGGTTTTCTGTGGATGATACCAAAATCAACAACAGGGTAGACACCCTGGAAAAGTAGGATAATACAGGATGAGGAGGGATCTGGCAAAGCTTGAGGAACAGTCTGGAGTTTGGCAGCTAAGATTTAGGGGCCCTTTTACTAAACTGTGTTAACCCAGCAAAAAAAATGGCCCTTATGCAGGACCCGCTAAAGCAGGGGTGTCAAAGTCCCTTCTCGAGGGCCGCAATCCAGTCGGGTTTTCAGGATTTCCCCAATGAATATGCATGAGATCTATTTGCATGCACTGCTTTCATTGTATGCTAATAGATCTCATGCATTTTCATTAGGGAAATCCTGTAAACCTGACTGGATTGCGGCCCTTGAGGAGGGACTTTGACACCTCTGCGCTAAAGCGTTCATCGTCAGTCCTCCAGAATCACTTTCAACCCTAGAGAAGCATTGAAAATGTCAGCCAGCAGAGCTGCCAGAACTTCCCTATGTTCTATCAAAGTCATTATGTTCCATTGCTTTGTCTACCTTTAGTTTAGCTAGCTCCTCACAAACAGTCCTCTGAAAATCATTTAGGGTCTACCACATCTATATTTCTATTTATTTTGTCTTCCAGCCCTTGAGCTATGAAAAAGCGAGACTGAATTTGGAGTCTTGTATGCAGATCTGGATATTACACCGTCAGAAGAATATAGGCGTCTATGAAGTCTCATTAATCCCTTGATCTGAGCTGAGGAAGGGGTGCACAGGGACACTAGGCCACTAAGCAGTTTGGGATATGGGGGTACAGTGGAACCTGGACTTTGTTGGAATAGGGTGGGACTTACTTTTTTTCTGGTTACCCTTATGTATTGGGGGGGAGGGAATGAAAAATTGCTGTTTGAGCTGAAGACCATGATTGGAGGGAATTGGTAGAGGGCCACAGGCCTACTGGAGACCATGATTGGAGGGGGTCAGAAGAGGGCCAATTTCAAATCCCCTTCAGAAATGTGGTTTCTGGGGCCAGGGACTGATTTAAACCCCATGTCAATTTCACATGAAGGAAAACAAATTTTTTAAAATTACATTTCATGTTGCCATGACAGCAAGCCACAATGTTTCCATCATAGAAATATTTGAGAAATTTTATGTGAAAATTATCTATGGGATGCAGCTGAGCAGAATATCATTTGCATCCCATAGCTAAGGGGGAAATTAATCAAACAGTGTAAGGACTTAACGCACCTTTAATGCACATTAAGGGAATTAGCACATGTTAAATTCTAAAGCCCATTTTATACCTATTGTATTTTACTGGCTTATATTCAGACCACAGGAGATCATTGGCAATATCCCACAGTTTCAAGTTTATTTGGTCTTGATATACCACTTTTAAATGCAGCAATACCAGAATTTCAATACCAGCACCAAATCAATCCACTGACATAGCGAAGGTGAGTGGTGCCCCTCCCCATCCTCCGCCCCCCCTTCCTGTCCCCCTCTTGCCACACGCGTGCACTCCCTTCCCTTTCCCCGTTAACTCTTTCATTTTCCCAGTGTGAGCAGCACTACGAACTTGCTGCCTGCATCGTGTCGGCTCTCTCTCTGATGTCACTTCCTAGGCGTGGGGCCTAGAAGTGACATCAGAGAGAGCCAACAGTGACGCAAGCAGCAAGTTCATGATACTGCTCGCGCCGGGAAAATTAAAGAGATACGAGGGGAGGGAAGGGATGCACACATGCGGCAGGGGTGGATTAGAAAGGAGCGGGGGATGCAGAGAGGAGGGCAGGTGCTGGTGCCCCAACCAAGACCACGCCTCCCCCCTTACTATGCCACTGACTGACATTGAATTTCAAGTCTATGTTTGTCCGGTCGAGACATAGCCAGTTATGCCAATATTCAGGAACTAGTCAGCTAAGTTTCAATGGCCAAAGATATAGTGCCCTTTTAGGTGTTGTCTTTGGCCACCAAACTTAGATGGTGAGCCACTGAATATTGACAGTGACTGGCTATGTCACGCGGCATAGCTGGTCACCAGCCAATCTGGAGACTGGAATATTCTGCGTGAGATAGCCAGCTATCCTCCACTGAATACCAGTGGATAGCTGGCTATATGCTAATTAGACGGCTGGGAGCCATTCCTGACTGTCTAAATAATGCTGTATATTGGGCTCTTAGTATCTGACGTGCCCTAATTCCCTTAATGCACATTAAGATGTGTTAAACCCTAAATAACAGAAAATGTAAAGGGTCATGGATTTATAAATAGTCCCTAACCTACCATTTTTTTTCACATGTTAATGCACTGGAGTAAAAGTCTATTCCCCCCCCCCCCCGCCCCCTTTACAAAACTGTAGCATGGTTTTTAGCACCGGCTGCGGTGGCAACAGCTCCGACACTCATAGGAATTCGATGAGCGTTAGAGCTGTCACTGCGGCAACCAGCGCTAAAAACGCTAGCATGGTTTTATAGAAGGGGGGGGTTATGTCTGTATGTATGTCTTGTTGCTTTTGTTTTGACTAAACTGTAAGCTCCAAGGTACAGGAACTATCGAATGTGTCTTTATGAAGTGCTGCATACTCACACCTTATTGTGTTATCCAAATGGGATGGACAAGTGGACTAATCTTCAATTTTGCATTTTGGGGATCTAGTGTGTGGCGGCTAAAAAAGCAAACAAGATGCTGGGAATTATTAGAAAGAATAAGAATGAGAACGAAGGATTATAATGTTCATGGAAATATCTTCTGAACATTTGGTAATAGATTTTATGGTGTCCCAGATACGAATCCAAAAGGAATGAACCATAGTGCAGTGAAGAAGCATGTGATCAAGAGTTCCAGGCTCTTTCAAACAGTTCCAACAAGTAGGATCTTGTTTCAGTTTCGCTTTCCACATTCGAAATGGAGTCCATATTGCATTCCACATAACAAAGAACATTGATTGTGAAACTCTTGAGGATAATAGAGGACGATTTGTAGATGACCAGAAGAGTTCCCAGTCTATTTCAGAAAGTGTGGTCGTTAGGATAGAACCCCAATGGTTCATGGATTGAGGTGTAAAGGTAAAGGTGTGGTCTCTTAAGATACTATAAAAAAGAGATATCGCCTTACCTTTCAGTAAAGCTAAAGTAGACCAGTGACGAATAGTTTGTTGAGAGGTCATAAAGTCAGGGTGCATTTGAACATTAGATAGTATTCCAGTAAGCGTAAGCCATTGAGGATATATAGAGGATGGGAGTGAGTTTACAGAACAAAAAGTATCAAATGGGACAAATGAAGTGGAGGAGATCAATTGATGAACAAACCACACACCCGCCCGCTGCCACCTCTTCCATGAAAGAGATCTACCCTTATTTTGAATTTTAGAATTATTCCAAAGGGACATGAGTGGGCCTTCAGCAACAGAGATCTCAGCCGCTGCATCTAATAGTTGAAAAGCATGTTGCATTGCACTTAGCAAAGAATACTTTCTCAAGTGTCTAGGTATCGACACTGTAAGGAAGCAGGAGATGTGTAGTGGTGCACATAAAAAGCATTCCATTTCAAACCATGCTGGTTGATCCTGTGGATAAGAATCAACAATCCAATGAGCTCCGTATTTGGCTAAGGATGCGATGTAATAATAATAAAAATCAGGTAAATTTAAACCACCTTTAATCTTAGAGGCCTTCAGCTTGGCGAGAGCAATACGAGGTTTTTTCTTGTTCCAAATAAATTCAGAAATTTTCATATTAAGCCAATGAAAGAGCGACTTATGGCAGAGAAGGGGAAGCATAGATAGAGTATAATTAATTTGTGGGGCTAAGGTCATTTTAATGGAGACTATTCTACCCCACCAGGACAAATAAAGCGGGGACCAACGAGATGTAGTACTTAAAACCAAGTTTTTGATTTTAGATATATTGAGATCCTGAGCAAGTAATGGGTCTTTATGTATTAAAATCCCCAAATATTTTACAGCTCCTTGTGACCAAGGAAAAGGAAAATGAGCTAGATCTGAGGAGGAAATGTGATCATTTAGCGGAAAGATCTCTGATTTCTCCCAATTAACAGAATATCCAGATATTTGAGAGTATTGAGAGACGATGTGGATAAAATGAGGTATAGAGACAAGAGGATCCTTGAGAAAGAGAAGAACATCGTCAGCATAAGCTGCTAGTTTAATATCTCTACTGGACTTCCAGAAAGCGTTCGACAAAGTTCCACACGAAAGACTTCTCAGGAAACTACAAAGTCATGGCATAGAGGGGGATATACAAAGATGGATAGGCAAATGGCTGGAAAACCGAAAGCAGAGAGTGGGCATAAATGGGAAGTTCTCCGACTGGGAGAAAGTGACTAGTGGAGTACCCCAGGGCTCGGTACTTGGGCCGATCCTTTTTAATATTTATATCAATGACCTGGAGGAAGGAACATCCAGTGAGATCATCAAGTTTGCAGACGATACAAAACTATGCCGGGAAATCAGATCGCAGGAGGATAGAGAGAAACTCCAGAGCGACTTGTGTCGGTTAGAAACATGGGCGGAGAAATGGCAGATGAAGTTCAATGTGGAGAAATGCAAGGTAATGCATTTAGGCAATAAAAATAAGGAATACAAGTATACAATGTCAGGTGCAACTCTGGGGAAGAGTGAACAAGAAAAGGACCTGGGTGTACTGATAGATAGGACCCTGAAGCCGTCGGCACAATGCGCGGCAGCGGCAAAGAAGGCAAATAGAATGTTGGGCATGATAAAGAAAGGAATCTCGAGTAGATCAGAGAAAGTTATAATGCCGCTTTATAGGGCAATGGTCAGACCACACTTGGAATACTGTGTCCAACATTGGTCCCCCTACCTAAAGAAGGATATAAAGCTGCTGGAGAGGGTGCAGAGACGAGCAACAAAACTGGTGAAGGGTATGGAGAAACTGGAATACGAGGACAGACTTATAACACTAGGATTGTTCTCCCTTGAGAAAAGGAGACTGCATGGGGATATGATCGAGACCTTCAAAATACTGAAAGGAATCGACAAAATAGAGCAGAGAAGATTATTTACATTGTCCAATTTGACACGGACTAGAGGACATGTAATGAAGCTGAGGGGGGACAGGTTCAGGACTAATGTCAGGAAGTTCTGCTTTACTCAGAGAGTGGTTGACACCTGGAATGCCCTCCCAGAGGAGATTATGATAGAATCGACCATCCTAGGCTTCAAGAGCAAACTAGATGCATATCTCCTTAAGAGAGGCATATAAGGATTTGATGGACTATAAATTACGCCAGGTGTACACCTGGCAGGGCCTCCGCGTGTGCGGATCGCCGGACTTGATGGACCGAAGGTCTGATCCGGAGAAGGCAGTTCTTATGTTCTTAATTAAGGAACATTGTCGGATAATTGACAATAGAGGTTCCAATGCTAAATCAAATAATAGTGGTGAGAGGTGACAGCCTTGACGGGTACCTCTATGGAGGGAAAATCTATTAGAGAGAGAATTGTTAATCAGAATACGAGCCGTGGGTTGTCTGTATAATGTTTTTATCCAGTCTGTAAAGAAAGAACCAAAGTTGTACCATTTCAATACTTGGAATAAGAAAGGCCACTCCACTCGATCAAAGGCCTTCTCGGCATCAATGGCTAGACCAATCACAGGATCAGACATTGTTTTGCACTATCAAACTGTCCTCCTAAACTCATTGACACCATGTTTGTGACAGCTCTTATGCACATTTTGAAAAATTGGAAGTCATCCACACTACTAGACTACACCTTTTGGTGGAACTCTTTGAGCATGTACCACAAATTTGAATCATATGCATATGAAAAGAACATGATATCCCGTTTCTCTATGAATTTGGTGCGAAATAAATCACCTTGGTCATTCTTAGATTCATATGTTCACTCTGCCTCATAGACACTTCTGCCTCTCTCTCTTTCTCTCTCTCTTTATCTCTCTTTTTTCTTTTACTTCATCATCTCTGCTTCTCTACTCTTTCTATTTCTTTTCTTAGCAGTTTCAAATACTCGGAATTCTTCTTACTAATCTGTTATATGCAAATGAATGCAATTATGGTTTCTTTTGTTTATACATCACTATTTTTTATTCAATTTTTATGTATTTGAACTGCTTTTTGTATATCACTTATAATATTCAATAAAATTATTGAAAAAAAAAAAAAAAAGAAAGAATAAGAATGTATCACTCCATGGTGCGACCTCACCTGGAGTACTGCGGCACTAGAATAGGTTCAAAGAAGAGCAACCAAGATGATAAAGGGGATGGAGCTCCTCTCGTATGAGGAAAGACTAAAAGGTTCAGGCTCTTCAGCTTGGAAAAGAGATGGTTGAGGGGACATATGATTGAAGTCTACAAAATCCTGAGTGGAGTAGAACGGGTACAAATGGATCGGTTTTTCACTCCGTCAAAAATGACAAAGACTAGGGGACACTCGATGAAGTTACAGGGAAATACTCTTAAAACCAAGAGGAGGAAATATTGTTTCACTCAGAGAATAGTTAAGCTCTGGAATGCATTGCCAAAGGTTGTAGTAAGAGCGGATAGTCCATAGTCTGTTATTGAGAAAGACATGGGGGAAGCCACCACTTGTCCTGGATCGGTAGCATGGAATGTTGCTACTCCTTGGGTTTTGGCCAGGTACTAGTGACCTGGATTTATCACTATGAGAATGGGCTACATGACTTGATGGACCTTTGGTCTGACCCAGTAAGGCTATTCTTATGTACATAGAAAATATGTTCTATTTTTTAGCGCATGCTGAACACAAAACGACCATAGTATGCCTGAGTGCACCCCATGGTAGTGGATTTTAAGCTGCGGTAACCATGTGTCAGTGCTTACTGCAGCTTAGTAAAGGGCCCCTTCATTTACTGTATTTATGTTTATATTTGGTCGTTTTATTGTTATGCTGTTATAAAAATTGTAAATTTTATGTTAAATTGTATCTGCTGTGCACCATTTTGGGTGAATCTCTTCATAAAGGTGGTTAATAAATTCCAATAAATAAAAGAAAACACTAGCTCTGGAGTTTAATATTGACTGTTAGTGTTTCTCATTTAGGTCCCTTTTTACAAAGATGCGGTAGTGATTCTCATGCGACAAATGCAATGCATCCCATTAAATTAGACAACATCATAGTTGCTTCACTGGAAATCACTACCACAGCTTTGTGAAAGGGGCCTTTACTTTGGATCTCAGGCATGTCAATACTATCTGATAAAGTATTTATGGAGGGTAATTTTTATAACAGGGCACCTAGCTTGTGTGGAAAAAAATGTGTATGACTTACACCTATTTTTTATTTTTTTTTAAGGAAACTAATGTGCCACCCTGTGGTAACGATACACCCAAACACTTTCACTTTTGATCGAGTGCAGGCAAGGAAATGTCCCTACGCACAGCTGATTGGCTTTTTAAAGTCATCCCATCAAATTACTCGTCAATTATTTAGATTTAGGTTTTGCATTATAAGAGAACATTTGGAAAATAGTGCTCCACACTAAGGAAAACACCCCTGAGGCAGGCCTTACGGCCGAAACACGTACGTGTTGGATCTTGAGTGAATAAAAAGATTGAGCACCATAGGTCTCCTCTTTGATTTTCCTTTCTTCTACCCTGTGGTAAGCCTTTTTTTGCTGTGGTAAGCAGGCGTTAGTGTGAGCATGTATTTTTTAAAGTATGTACAATACATACCCCCAGATTCTATATACAGTACACAAAATTGTGAATGCAATCTTGGGTGCACGCCCAATTAGTGCACACAGTGTATTGAATAATGAACCAATTAGCATCAAACACTGAGCACTCTCAATTATCGGTGTTAATTGGCAATAATTAGAAATTACACATGCATCTCGTTAGACGTGTTCTATAAAGAGGCATGTGTAAATTCTAATGCATAGATCAAAAAGGGGGTGGCCATGAGAGGGGCATGGGCAGGTCACAGGTGCTCCAATGATGTGCATGCACTGTTACAGAATACACCTGATCCGCGCCTAATTTAGGAATGAGTAGGGTTGCCAGATTTTCCAATCAGAAAATCCAGAATCCTAGACCCGCCCCACAGGTCCACCCAATTCTACCCATCCCCACCCTGTAACACCCTAATCCCGCCCCCAGTCAGGCCCCAGCTCCGCCCCCTGCTCTTGTTGGGCAGGGAGAAATTCCACGCATGTGCAGATTTCCCCCCTGCCCGACGCGATTTGAGGCTTTTCAAAACCCAGACAAAGTGCCGGGTTTTGAAAAGCCATCCTGAGCCCTAGACATGTCTGGGGAAATCTTGACATCTGGTAATCCTAGGATTTACATCAGATTTCAATTGGTGCGAATACTTGTGCCTAAAAGTTACGAGCAGTGGTGAATACCAGTGCTAAGTTCTATGTTGAAAACAGTGGGGTCATTTATAGAATGTAAGCCATAAGTCATAACTCTGCCCCTGGGAATTTTATTTATTTATTTATTCGATTTTTTAGCCCGTCCTCCCAAAAGAGCCCAGAACGGGTTACAATGAATATATTGGTGCATTAAAATTATAAGTAAGATAGGTACTTAGAAATTCCCTTATTGTCCCGAAGGCTCACAATCTAACTAAAGTACCAGGAAAAATGACAATTAGAAGAGTAATAAAGAAAGAAAAATAGAGATAGAGGAGAAAAATAAGAAAATAAACATTCTAATAAGATTACAATGATCTAAAGGAATTTGAAAGGTTAAAAAGAGGGGAGATAGGAATAGATGCAGAGGGAGAACCGTTGAAGCAATAGAATTTTGGGGAAATTTAAATGAAATTTGAATGATAAAATAAAACAAAACAAGTAGCAAAACAATGAATGAGATTTAAAAAAATATATATCATAAACTAAAAAGAAGTGAAAATAAAAACAAAACAGTCAAAACTGAAGTCCAGCTTGAACGGGCCCCCGAGCCAACCGTTGGTCCGATGGCCGGACTGCAGCCCTCCTCCGTCGGCTCTCCCCTGCTGGAATGAGGGAGGTGCGAAGACAGTGTCCTGAGTCAGAGAAACTTGTGCATACACAGTGTGCACGGTATGTACATTAGTTAACGTGTACATAGACTGGATAGTTTTAGAGCAGGCTGTTTCAACTTGTAAAATGATGCTTTACTCTCCGAAATGGCTTATAAATTTACTTGCAAAAGACAAAGTTTCCCCCACACAAAGTAAACAAAGAATGAAAGCACCCCAGACAAGTGTGCTGAAGATAAATTACTTAAAAAAAAATAAAATAAGAATCTTCTATTATAGTTTTCAAGGTAAATGGGCTCATGTATATGCCATTTGACTGTCTCCATAGGGATCTGGATAAGATCCCATGATTAAACATTCCTAAAATCTTGTACTAAGATATGCTAATAGGTTCTGCTTTGAATGCAGATTGACTGCAAGTACCATATGGGAACTGCTAAATGTGTGACTTCTAACTGATGCTATACTGCAACTAATATCCCTTACAAAAGTCTGTAATACCCTAAACACAGGTGATTCCTTTCAAAGTTGTATGGTTATTTACAGCTCAAAGGAAAAGTGAGACTGTGCAGTAAAGTCAGAGGGATATTTATTTATTTAATTTTTTTTCTATCCCGTTCTCCCCAACGAGCTTAGGACGGGATATTTTGCCAGTTCAAGTGAGAAAAGATGCTGAAATACTAAGGGTGGAATTTATTTATTTGAAAACTTGCCATACCACAAAAACTGAACAATGGAGAGATTAGCGGTTTACAGACTAAACAAAAGAGAGGAAATAACTCCAACTTAAAGCGATAGGAAAGCTGCACGGAACGTAAGAATAGCCTTCCTGGGTCAGACAAATAATAATAATAATAACTTTATTCTTTTATACCGCCATAACCAAAAGTTCTAGGCGGTTTACACTAAAAAGAGCTGGACAATCATCGAAATACAATAATATAGGAAAAAATACAAATATTTGTAAAATAGAATTTCAGTAATAAAACTCACTAAGTAATAAACTTATCGAACAAAGTGGTTTTAATTAATTTCCGAAAACTGCAATAGGATAACATAGCTTGCTGAACACATTTACCTAACCAAGATTGTTGCCTACCAGCTTGAAATGCTATATCTACACCCATTAATTTTGGGATAAGCAAATAAGTAGAAGTTTCAAGTTTCTGTTGATGGTCCATCAAGCCCAGTAGCCCAGTCTCACGGTGGCCTATCCAGGTCACTAATTCCTGGCCCAAACGCAAGGAGTAGCAACATTCCTTGCTACCGATCCAGGGCAAGCAGTGGCTTCTCCCATGTCTTTCTCAAAAACAGACTGTGGACTTTTCCTCCAGGAACTTGTCCGAACCTTTCTTAAAACGAGCTACACTATCCGATCTTATTACAACTTCTGGCAACATGTTCTAGAGCTTAACTACTTTCTGAGTGAAAAAATACTTCCTCCTATTGGTTTTAAAAGTATTTCCCTGTAACTTCGAGTGTCCCCTAGTCTTTGTAATTTTTGACGGAGTGAAAAATCAATTCACTTGATAATATTCTGTAAAGGGTGCTCTGTATAGAGTGCCACTCACATGTGTGATAAGCCTCGGCATTGGTGACTGAAGGCACATGCCAACTTCTGCCTTAAGAAAGCAGGCACTATATTTATTTGGCTGGCAGAGCCTTGTCATCCCTGCCAGCAAAGGTATGTTTGGCGTATGCAGGGGGAGAGCAATGCATTTCTATCACAGTCCACCCCTGGGCTCCCCTCCCCCCAAATTGGAAGGCTGGCTACGTTTCCGATTCACACACTGTGCTACTTACAGAATAGAGCTTAGGGGTTTTACTGCCACTTACAAGTGTAATTGCACACTTACCCTTGAAAGTGACATTACTCTGTACACAAATAAATTCCAAATTGGTGGAAGTGGTTAAATAAATAACAAAATAAACAAAGTACTCCACTGTTGGAAGAAAAAGCCTCAGGTCTTTTTTGGTAGAGCACAAAGCTCAAACCACCTCCGCCCACATCATTGGCTCTAAAAAAAATCTTCCGTTAGAATGAATAATTGTCACTATGATAATTTTTTTTACGGGACTGAGATTTAACATAACTTTGCTGAGAAATGTGTTAGAAAGATTTCCGTGGCATCTTATCTATAGCCAACGTTTCACGGGACTTAGCCATTTCTTCAGGGCTCTTGGACTTCCACTCGCTCTGCGCAGTTTGGGCTGTTGCTGTTTTTAAGTTTTATTGAGTTTTTAATGGTTTTCACTTCGTCGTCCTGCAGGAGAGCTTCTGGCTTTTTAATCCACAAGTTCAATTTTAGGACCAGAAGGGACCCCTGAAGAAGACAATTGTGTCGACACACGGACTGTGTAGAACATAAGAACATAAGAACTGCCATCTCCGGATCAGACCTTTGGTCCATCAAGTCCGGCGATCCGCACACGCGGAGGCCCTGCCAGGTGTACACCTGGCATAATTTATAGTCCACCATATCTTTATATGCCTCTCTTAAGGAGATATGCATCTAGTTTGCTCTTGAAGCCTAGGACGGTCGATTCCTCAATAATCTCCTCTGGGAGGGCATTCCAGGTGTCAACCACTCTCTGAGTGAAGCAGAACTTCCTGACATTAGTCCTGAACCTGTCCCCCCTTAGCTTCATTTCATGTCCTCTAGTCCGTGTCAAATTGGACAATGTAAATAATCTTCTCTGCTCTATTTTGTCGATTCCTTTCAGTATTTTAAAGGTCTCGATCATATCCCCACGCAGTCTCCTTTTCTCAAGGGAGAACAATCCTAATGTTATAAGTCTATAAGTCTAGGGTCCATATGTTTCTAGAGGTTCCAGCCCTAGATATATTTATGTGGATTAATTGTTTGCTCTAATAAAGCCATCAACTCAGACATCGATTCTCCACAAGTTTTTTGGATTCTCTGGGTGTGTTTTTTGTGGAGAGAATAGGGTCAATTTCTTTTGTTGTTTAGAGCTCTCACGATCTCACCAACATCCAGACTCACGGGCCCCAATTGTCCTGCGTGCACTTATCGGCCCGCATTTGTCGGTGCGCAATTTATCCTGTGCTCATTTGTCGGTGTACCTCTATATATAGTCGGAGGGACAATGACTTAAAAACATCTAAGGTAGGCATTTCAAATTATGTGCGACTAAGCAGTTGAATACTGACCTCATTATATTTAAATATTCATTAGTTGTAGAAAGATATCATTTTCTAGCCAACTATCCTGTCCATTTTCTTTCAGCTAAGCTTACTTTTGAAACCTTAAAAGATGCCTGTTTGCATGAAGCTGCTTCACTGACTCGCCCATCCTTAGGGCTACAGAATTTTGTTTCTGCAAACTGGTACTTAATAAAATAAAGTAACACTCTTTTTGAAGGAGTCTGGGACTGGTTTTCCTAAGTGTTGAACTAAGTTTTCTCTTTAATAAAATGCTGAATTATGTTTAGCTGCAGACCTAACTTATCTCATGTTCTAGCCTGCCTGCACTGGGTGTTAGCTTGAGCATTCTAGCTTCTTATGGCTATCTCAGCATAAACGACATGTAACAGAATGACTGCAGGGCTCAGATAAGTGACCTGCTAGTGTGAGCTTAGGACCAATGATTGTTAAGAAAAGTAACACGTGAAAAGTTTTTTCTAGAATTCAGTTGTATAGCCAGAAGAATGTATAAATATTTCTGTAACTTCCTGGTTTCTGGACTTCTGAAGACAGCTTTGGGCTCAGGGGTCCGCATATGCTGAATAAACATCTGTGCTTTTTTTCAAGTCTCTAAGTTTGTGGCTGCCCAAAGTGACCTTTCATTTTCAGCTACAGTGGCAAAATAATGCTCAGAATTTATAGGAAGTTGCTTGGTTGGGCTGAGAACTTTTCAGCACCCCTATGTGGTGCATTTGGGAAGGGAAGAACAGACAGACGTTTTAATACAATCTCTTCTGGTTGTTTCTATAATTAAAGTGCAACTTTCTTCATTTATCTCCATGGCCCAGCTGTTATGTCTGTACTGGACCCAGCGAGCTGCTTTACTAAGTAAAGGCAATAAGCACTCTCTAGCCTTCTTGTGCCCAACTACCTACTGTAGAAAGGGTGCTTTTCCAGACGCTTCACAAATATCTTTAAGGCTCCTTTTACAAAGGCGCGCTAGCGGGGTTAACGCACATGACTTTTCATCACACGCTAACTTTATTCTTAGTATCTGCTCAAGAGAAGGCGGTAGTGGCTAGCGCGGCCGGCGGTTTAGCACGCGCTATTACACGCGTTAAACCACTAGCGTGCTTTTGTAAAAGGAGCTCTTAAAGTACAAAAAATTAGCAACAGGCTTATCCTAACACATGTACAAACAACTATCAGATTCTGAGCTGTGCTTCACTCATCAGGGGGACTGAATTTAAGCAGTTGATATCCCTAGAAATAGAGCAATTTATGCCACTTGCATTATCCCTTATCACATGCCCTGGTCAAAAAAAAGTTATTTTATGCACTATCAGACCCTATTTTGAATTCTCTGTTTTCTGACTTCTTGTGCAATCTTTGATCTTAAGTCTCTTGGACTATTGTAATATTATCTATTTTGCATCCCCTAAGAAGAATATTAATAGACTGCAGCTTATTCAGAATACGGCAGTCCGATTTTCAATCTGAAAAAAAAAAAACCGAAATGCTATCAGATTTTGCACTGGCTTCCAATTGAACAAGGATTCTTTTTTTAAAATGGGTTGCATTTGTTATAAGACATTATATGGTTTGATACCTACTTACCTTGTGGATCATTTTAACTTTATGGATAAAAAACCGACCTTGTGCAAACTTCATCTCTTTTCATTTCCAATAGTAAAGGGCTGTATATACAAGCATTTTTTTTTTTCAATAGAACATTAGCTCACCAAGCCGGCCTCTTGGGCAAGAATTTTAGCAACTTGATATCTAATTTCTGTTCATATCAAACTTTTAGAAGAATGCTCAGAACTCATCTCTTTGCCAAATTTTAGAAATAAGTATTCTGGAATTTAAATATGTAGTTCCCTGTGCATGTACAGTTCTTACGTTTGTTAACCACATCAAACCGAGAAGTTTTGCGGTATATAAATGGTTATGTTACACAATGAATGCTTTCTACTAGTGAATCTTTGCCAATTCAGATGTTGCTTGGACCTACAATTTCTTACTCTAACCTAGGGGTTCTTAACCTGGTCCTTGGGACACACCCAGCCATTCAGGTTTTCAAGATAATCACAATGAATAAGCATAAGATGATTTGCGCACAATGGAGGCATTCTTATAGGTACCTTGAAAACCTCACTGGCTGGGTGTACCAAGGCCGCCATCAGGGCAGTACTACCAGTCCTGCATTCAGGGGCCCGGAGCTGACAGGGGGCCCGGGCTCCCCCAGGGTCCTAGGCCACAGTCTAGGGAGGGGGAGGTCCGCCCCAGATGCACAGGAGAGAGCTGGACGGGGCATCCTCGGAGTTCAATACATCTCGAGCCACGAGGCTCGTCTTCTGTTCCTACCTGCCCTGCCGCTCACATTTAGCCGATTGGAAGTGTTCCCCGATGTCAGCGCTGACGTCAGAGGGAGGGCTTAAGCAAAGCCTGCCCTCCGACGTCAGCACTGACATCGGAGAATACTTCCAGTCAGCTATTTGTGCGCGGCAAGACAGGCAGGAAACAGGAAACAAGCCTCTCGGCTCGAGCTCCGTTTTGCTGAGAAAGTTGCAAAGATAGGCTGGGAGGCAAACGCGGAACACAAAAGGGGGAGGGAGTGCGTTTTGGACACAAGGCATGAACTTGGGAGAGAGGAAGGGAGGGAAAGAGATGCTGAGGTGGGGGAGGAATGGGTTTTTGGACATAGAAGGCATGGACTTGGGAGAGAGGAAGGGAGGGAAAGAGATGCTGAGGTGGGGGAGGGAATGGGTTTTTGGACACAGAAGGCATGGACTTGGGAGAGAGGAAGGGAGGGAAAGAGATGCTGAGGTGGGGGAGGGAATGGGTTTTTGGACACAAGGCATGAACTTGGGAGAGAGGAAGGGAGGGAAAGAGATGCTGAGGTGGGGGAGGAATGGGTTTTTGGACACAGAAGGCATGGACTTGGGAGAGAGGAAGGGAGAGAAAGAGATGCTGAGGTGGGGGAGGAATGGGTTTTTGGACATAGAAGGCATGGACTTGGGAGAGAGGAAGGGAGGGAAAGAGATGCTGAGGTGGGGGAGGGAATGGGTTTTTGGACACAGAAGGCATGGACTTGGGAGAGAGGAAGGGAGGGAAAGAGATGCTGAGGTGGGGGAGGGAATGGGTTTTTGGACACAAGGCATGAACTTGGGAGAGAGGAAGGGAGGGAAAGAGATGCTGAGGTGGGGGAGGAATGGGTTTTTGGACACAGAAGGCATGGACTTGGGAGAGAGGAAGGGAGAGAAAGAGATGCTGAGGTGGGGGAGGGAATGGGTTTTTGGACACAGAAGGCATGAACTTGGGAGAGAGGAAGGGAGGGAAAGAGATGCTGAGGTGGGGGAGGGAATGGGTTTTTGGACACAGAAGGCATGGACTTGGGAGAGAGGAAGGGAGGGAAAGATATGCTGAGGTGGGGGAGGGAATGGGTTTTTGGACACAGAAGGCATGGACTTGGGAGAGAGGAAGGGAGGGAAAGAGATGCTGAGGTGGGGGAGGGAATGGATTTTTGGACACAGAAGGCATGGACTTGGGAGAGAGGAAGGGAGGGAAAGAGATGCTGAGGTGGGGGAGGGAATGGGTTTTTGCACACAGAAGGCATGGACTTGGGAGAGAGGAAGGGAGGGAAAGAGATGCTGAGGTGGGGGAGGGAATGTGTTTTTGGACACAGAAGGCATGGACTTGGGAGAGAGGAAGGGAAGGAAAGAGATGGTTGTGTACACGGGGAATAGAAGAAAGGAGAATTTTTGGTCATAGGGAGGGAGTGAGGTACAGATAGTGGCATACCAAGGTGGGGGAGGGTCGGTTACCAGTTGTTACTGAGGTGACATTGCATAAAGTCATCTGCCTTGACCTCTTTGAAAACCCGCGGAATATAAATGATAATTAACATTTTCTCTGCGTACAGCGTGCTTTGTGTTTTTAAAATTTTATTGTTGGTAGATCATTTTGACTTGGCCACAAAGGTAAGGGGGAGGGAGGGAGGGGAGCTGCTGAAAGACATCTAGTAATCCTTGCAGGCTTGACTGTGCAGGGAATTATTTTTGTAAAATCATGTTTTGTTATGTGACTGGCATTATTTAGACTTTAATTTCTATGAATGAATAGAATGAAAATGATATAAATTACTTGCTTGTTTTTATGTGCATGCGCTGAAGGAAAGTGGAGAGAGAGTGGGCTGAGGACGCTGAAGGAAATTGGGGAAGAGAGAGTAGGGAGAAGATGCTGATGTATAAATTGACAATTGTACAGAATATTGTTTCTTTTTTATATTCATCCATAGCTGCATGTTAATGATGTGCTCATATGCACTTATTTATCATCATAACATATACATCATCATTAACATGCAGCTGTGGATGTGTAAGGACAGGCTGAGGAGGATGGATGGAAAGGAAGGAAGGTGCACATATCAACATATCATACATTTGTAACATGCATGATGCAGCTATAGGCAAGCTGAAGAGGATGGGATCATACAGATGTGTATGTTCAGATATGCGCTCAGATGTGTAGTTTTTTCTGATATATTTATTAAGCTTACAGTATTTATAAAAACACATTTAATACTTGTTACAAAAAATATTGTGCAATTGTGATCTACTTCTGGCATACAAAGGTCAAAAGAAATCCTTAACTGAGATTTTACATTCAAACGTGAATTATAGCTACTAGCACTATTATTTATTAGTTATTTATTATGCAGATGTTTGTTAGTTTGTTATTAGTTCAGTATTAGACATATGTTAGTTTAGAATAGATAGGTATAGATTAGTTTAGGTTAGGTTAGGGCCCTGCTGAAAGAGTCTACCTTGACGTGGTTGCAGGCTTACAAATCTTTTGGTCAAAGAGTGTGGTGACAGAGAAAAGTATGTGTGTATTCGGCCCATGGAAGAAGGGGGGGGTCAGGGGGGGGAAGGGGTGCTTGGGGGGCCCAATAGGATTGCTCAGTAAGGGGCCCAGAAATTTCTGATGGCGGCCCTGGGGTGTACCCCCAGGACTGGGTAGAGAAGCCCTGCTCCAACCTCATATCTGGCTGGTTAGATAGTAACCCATGTTATATTTTTGCCATGTGCTTTCTCGGTCACAGAATCCCCACTTAAGAGTCAGTTTGTAAAAAGCCGATAGATTTATATCACTGAACTTCAGGTCACACACACTGAATTTTATAGTTAAAAGCAGCTTAGTTACTGCTTACAGCAGATTCCCTGTTCAAGCTTGGAGAGGAAACCAAAGTTTGACCTTTGCAATCCATTTTCACTGGGCAGTAATAGAAAGGGTGAAATAGCAGTGCAGATATCAGCAGCCACAAGTGGAACCAAGTATTACATTTTCATGGAGTGACTTTTACTAGAGGGGTACATTAAATAAATGTTCCTAGGAATTTATGGAAGGCAGATCAGTGAAGAAAAAAAGATATTTATGATTAAGTCTGAAAGACTGCACTGTGCTATGCTCCAACACACTTTGTCTTATATGAAAATATTTTTTGAATCATCTACTTGAGAGGATGGGACTGGTTACTTATTTTCACCCATTGTTTAATGTGTAAAAACTTGATGGTTTCAAATATTGGGTGCTTTCCAAACACATTTGAAGGGAAGATATTCAGGCCCTGATTCTGCAAAGTGCGTCCCGATTTTAGGCAGCTGTAGGTGTCCTACAGCTGTCTAATCAGCCAATTGGGATGCATGTTTTTTTAAAAAATGCTCCCCGGGCAGGCCGCCTATATTGAAGGCACCTCCGGGAGCCTAGGGAGGCCAGCAAGACCGCCTAAGCTCGCCTAAGGGCCTTAGGCAAACCTAGGCGGCCCTACGCGTCTCCCTAGTAGAGGAAAAGATGCTTGCAATGTAGGCCAGAAAAATGCTGGCCTAAATTTTAAGTACTGTAGACGCCGCTATAATTATCGTGGCAAGGGATCTCCCTGCTGCAATAAGTATAGCGGCCGCCTGTCACTGCCACCCCGATCGCTGGCAGGAGGGTGCCCGATTCCTCCTGCCGGAACGCCGCCCACCCAACACTCCCCGATCGCCGGCAGGAGGGTGCCCAGCCCCTTAAACCGGAGGATGACTCCCCTAGACCCACCCGCGCTAATGCCCCCTGCTGTACTAACATTCCCCGATGATCCCCCTAATCTCCCCCAAAAAACTAACCTCTTAATTGTTGGCTGGCTAGACGGGTCGAAATGAGGCGGACCCACCCCTTCCCGACCCATCCCCACTAAGCCTAAGGCCTGATTGGCCCAGGCTCATAGAGGGCTCATAGAACCTCCTGCTGGTGATCGGAGGTGTCGGGTGGGTGGCGTCTACTCTAACCCAATTCTGTAACTGGCATCTGGAACATGGACACCGGTTACAGAATCGGGGTTAATATAGGTCCAATTCTATATAGGTCACTCCTCCCGGGAGTCCTATACAGAATCCGGGCCTAAGTTCCCAGATAAATCTTCCTGAACTAAGAATGTATTTTTTTTACAGAATATATAAAACAATCTGGGAAGGACATTGCGTTACAAAAGCTTACCCCAAGAGTGAAAACAATAAAAAAAAGGATCACCAAGTGAAAAGCAGAAAGAGTGTAGATTAAGGAAAAACCTAGTAAAGGTTGCTGGAGGGGCACATTTCTACCTCAGCAGTGAGAGTATTTCCTACGAGGGAGTGCTGAAAAGTTCTCAGCCCAATCAGCTTGCTAAATTCAGGGTTTTATTTTGCCACCGAAGCTAAAAAGAGTGCTATTTTATTTTGCCAAGTGCCAATTTGCAGAATCATAATGCTATATTTTGACATTTTTTCAGATCATTAATTGAAACATGTTAACACAAAGTGTGGAATTTTCAAGTGTGGAACTCCGAGCTGTCATGAAGTTCCTTATTCTGGCAGAAAAATAACTCCAAAGGAAATCCATGCCCACAGTGAAGAAGTGGTATGCAAACTTTCAGCGTGGAGATTTTGAGACCAAAGATGCTGCAAGGTCTGGGAGGCCTCAAACAGTGTCTAACTCCTGAGTTTGCTGACCATGTCCATGACCTGATTTGGACTGAGACAATTGCCGAGACACTACAGATATCCAGGGAACGTGTTGGGTGTATAATCCACGAGAAGCTGGGTATGCAGAAGCTGTCAGCCCAGTGGGTGCACAAATGTTTGAATGCTGACAAGAAATGATGTCGAGTGGACACTTCCGAGTTGATTTTGCAGCATTTCAGTGAACTGGTGCCATCTTTTAGGAACAACTAGTTACTGTTGATGAAACATGAGACAAAACGACAGTCCATGCAATGGCGGCACTCAGGTTCTCCAAAGCCAAGGAAATTCAATACCCAAAAGTCAGCAGGAAAGTGTTTTGGAATCAGGAAGGTGTTGTAATGACTGACTATCTTCCAAAAGGTCAATGCAGAATACTACTGTAATTTGCTGTGCCGATTAAAGGAGGCATTAAAAGAAAAAAAGGAGAGGGAAGCTGCAGAAAGGAATTCTCTTTTTGCAAGATAATGTACCTGCTCAGAAGGCTGTCAAAACAATGGATGCTTTGACGTAGCTGAGATCCTAGTGCATAGACCATCCATCCTACTCACCAGATCTTGCTCTATCTGACTATTTTCTGTTTCCAAACCTTAAAAAGAGTTTGAAATTGTGACAATTTTCAAGTTATTCAGAGGTGATTGCAGCTGTGGGGCAGTATTTCAGTGACCAGACATCAGAGTATTTTTTGGAAAGGATACAGAAACTTCAGATACAATGTGCCAAGAGTGTTGAACACAGGGGGTTAATATGTAGAATAACTTTAAGTTTCATGGCTCCACGGCATTCCCTTCTTGGTTGGGCTGAGAACATTTCAGCACCCCCTTATAATGAATTCAACACCAATGTTCTCATTCTGGGACAATACCATCACCATTTAATGATACACATTTTCCACAGATCTATACTAAAAGATTTGAGCCAGGGTCTGAACTTTCTAGATTTCTTTAAGCTGAGTCAGGAACTGCTCTGGTTAGTCCAGTCCCATATGACTTTGTTTATTAAAAAAATAAAAATGCAAATGTATATTCCCCAGTTCCATCTGGATTTTGCCCAGGCCACAAATGGGAGTTGTATCTGACTATAAAGCTACTACTGGTTCCTACAATGGATCATTTTAGATCATTTCATCTTGCTCCTTTGGAGTTTCAGCTCAGTTGTAAACAGATATAGAACGTCAATAACGTTTCCTGAATATGAAATCTAAGAAAAGCACCTGTGAGGGGGAAAGGGGGAAAGAAAACCTCTAATGATGCTTCTCTCTGAACATTTCCCTACCTGGTGCTTCCTCCGTGTCTTAATGGTAGAGAAGGAGTCCTTGCTTTCATATGAATTGGAATGGCACCCTCTGACACACACCCTAGTTCCCCTGCCTTACTCCCCCCTGCCCATGCCACAGCCACCACAAGAGAGACAACGGATGATGAGCAATTTTTGTGTCTCTTTCTCCCTTGCTCCCTATATGTCTGCATCACTCATACAGCCCTTGGAGCAACCTTGCTGTTTGTTATTAGTAGAGTGGTAGAAGGACAGAGGGAAGGATTGCACTGTGACTGAGCTCTGTCATTGGTCAGTTAATTTTAGGACGTGGGGATCCTGTATGTGTGGGGAGGAGGGGGGTTCCAGATTCAAGGGCAGTTGACCCAATTTTCCCCCATCTTCTAGGATGGACATGGCTCTGAATACCGACAGCTTTCTTTCTAGAAAGAAAGCTATCTATATATCTAAACAGATACAAAAGAAACTTTGTTGATGAGTTATCATAATTACTGAGTTTAATTATAAAAAAATCTTGGGGGGTGGGGAGAGGGAGGCCTGTGTTTGAAAGTCAAATGAAGGGTGCAAACATGAACATTCTCCTAAGGTGATTGTAGCAGGTTTCCGGGTCTTGCTACATCTGTGTAGAAAGAACTGATGTTTTCGCCATCATGCTGTGGCTTTCTTCAGGGTATGCTGTGAGGTCTTCAGTGTGTCTTTATATACAGTATAGTGCAGACCTTTTTACATATATACTACAGACCTCACAGCATACCCTGAAGAAAGCCACAGCATGATGGCGAAAATGTCGGTTCTTTCTACATAGACGTAGCAAGACCCAGAAACCTGCTACAATCATGACACCAGCCGCGGAAGCCTAAGAGAACATTCACCTAGGGTTCCTAACACTGTTGCACTGACCATAATCACATAGACCCTCTTTATTTACATCTTTAGAAATGATCTTTGTCACTTTGAAAGCTCATGGGTTTGCTAACTTTAATAGAGGAAAAACCTGCCAATGCCTCTATGCTCCACCCCCAGCTTCACCTCTTCCCCCCTGCAAAATAAATGTAGTAATGGCAGCAGTGCAGGCTGTAGCACCGAAGGTCACATTGAGGGGGGGGGAGAGTTTGCAACTCCATTTGAGCCACAGTCCCCAAACATATACATACTCCCTATACGGTGTTAAATTCAAATATATACTTTGCCTTCATAGACCCTTCCACCATCTTACCCCAAACAACGGGTAGGAAGAAAAACTAGGTCATTCCCCCTTAGTAATTACTATACAGAAAACATTTCTGATCCAGTGAATTCTCAGTAACAAACCCTAAGTACCAAGTATATTGTGAAATACAAACTCTACAAAAAAAGAAAAGTTCCTGGAGGAAAAGTCCATAGTCTGCTATTGAGACAGACACGGGGAAAGCCACTGCTTGCCTTGGATCGGTAGCATGGAATGTTGCTACTATCTGAGTTGACCTGGATTGGCCACCATGAAGATGGGAGACTGGACTAGATGGACCATTGGTCTGGCCCAGTATGGCTCTTCTCATGTTCTCACAAGGACCCTGCCCAGAAAATGCAGCACCCTAAATATTAAGGATGGGCTGTCATTTGCACTGACATGGAAAAAACCACTCCTTAAAATGTGCACTTTATAACGAAGGCCTACTCTTTTCAAAGAGACCACATTTTTCCAGAGAGTGCTTGTATGTGTGGACCTTTACTTCATAGTTCACACATACACAATAAAATAACAATCTAATATAATAAAATGGTAAGCCGCGCATGCGCACTTCCTATGTGTGCGCCGGTTTTCCGTGAGCTGTAGCGACACATAGGAAGTGTGCATGCGCGGCTTACGGTTCTTTGAAAGACGCGGCAGTGGCTCCTCTCATGATCCCCACCTGCGTCGGACTTCCGACGCAGGTGGGGATCATGAGAGGAGCCACCGCCGCGTCTTTCAAATAATAAAAAAAAAAAGTCAAGACGGCTGCCGGCGGCTGCAGGCCGCGGCAGCTGTAGCCCACCGCGGCCGACCACGGAGACGGGACAAAGTTTTTCTCAACTTCAGAGTTAGACTGCTGGAGGCTCAGCCTGTTAGGTCCAACACGCGAAAAGAAAACAAAAGAAAATAAAGAAAGCGTTGGCCCCCGCTGAAGAAGCGGAAGATGGAGGAGGGGCGTGAGGAGCCGCAGAGCTGTATGCAAGTGTGTGTGTGCGTGTGCGTGTGTATAGCCGAGGAGGAAGTGCAGCAGGAGCAAGGAGGTGGGGAGAGTGGATTTCCTCTACTTGGATGTCAGGCATCAAGAGGATTGGAGTAAAAGCTTTGGTCCTGTGATCCTCACTCTTTTCCTGGGGCTACTGCTGAACAGGGGGGGGGGAGCAGGACATAAAGGAGAAGAGCTACTGCTGGACAGGGGGAGGAGGGAATGGGAGGGGTGCTGCTGGACAGGGGGAGATAAAAGGAGAAGGACTACTGCTATATGGGGGGAGCAGGGAAAGGGGGAGAGGTGTTGCTGGACAGGGAGGAGGTAAAAATAAGGGAAAAGGGTTGCTAGCACCCGTTAATGTAACGGGCTAAACAACTAGTACATACATAATAATATAACAGACAGTTACAGAACTTATCAACATTCAGCACTCAAGTATATTACAGCATACTCAGCTCCTGTATCATGCATGCACTAAAGGGGAAAGAGTGGGCCCTCTTTGCAAAGGGTGAACATTCACAACGTGATACCTCTCATATCAAACAAATGTCCAAATTAACCTAAGCAAAGCAAACATTTCCAGAAATGACACGGGAAACACGAACCAAAAATTTTCCATCTGCCCAACTCTTCTAAATATCGAAGTAGGCCCAAGAACATCAAATATACCAGTTGGGAAAAACTGAACAAGCCAGATTACAGATCACTGCATAGAAAATTCATGCTAACTGAATAACTGGGCCTTGGTCGCACACACAGACCACAGATAGACCCTCAGCAAATACAGAATAAGTGATCACAAATTAGAAGCAGAAATATGTAAAGAAAAATTAAATTGTTACTATGAGATAAGTATCATAAAAAAATACATATTAGGCAAATAGCAGTGGCTGAAATCCTTCTTTTCTTGATATGCGTAAGGCAGGTATAATATCATTTTTGACTCGCAAATCTACCTCTTTACATCTGAAATTTCTATTGGAATCCAGGCCCAAGTCTCGACCTGCCTCTCTGACATTGCTACCTGGATGTCTGGCTGCCATCTAAAATTAAACATGGCCAAGACTGAACTTATCTTTCCTCCTAAACCTGTCTCTCCCCTTCCCCCATTCTCTTTATTGGTGGATAATACTCTCTTCCTCCATGTCTCATTGACTCGCAACCTCGGGGTCATCTTTGACTCGTATCTTGCCTTCTCCTCACTTATCCAACAGATCTCCAAAACTTATTTCTTTCTCTATTATATTGCTAAAATCCCTCCTTCCCTTTCTGAGCATGCTGCTCACCCACGCTCTCATTACCTCTCGTCTGGATTACTGCAATGTGCTTCTCAAGGGTCTTCTGCTAGGCCATATCTCTCCCCTTCAATCTGATCAAAACACTGCTGTGCACCTCATATTCTGCCAGGGTTGTTATACCCACATTACTCTTTTCCTCAGGTTGCTTCACTGGCTCCCTGTCCATCTCTGCATACAATTCAAACTCCTCTTACTGACACTCAAGTGTACTCGCTCTGAAGCTCCTCAGTATTTCTCCTATAATGCCCTATACTCCCCCACCCCCCAAGGAACTCCGTTCATCAGACAAGTCCCTCCTGTTAGTACCCTTCTCCTCTGCTGCCAACTCCCGTCTCCAGTGGTTGAATCTATAGCCTCAGCACCCTGGACAGCACCCTGAACTGTTCCTTGTGACCCTGGGCAAGTCACTCAGTCCTCCATAGCCCCAGGTACATTAGATAGATTGTGAACCCACTGGGCCAGGCAGGGAAAATACTTGAGTACCTGACTGTAAAACCACTTAGATAAACCTTGATAGGTGGTATATAAAACACCTAATAAGCTTGAAGCTTCTAACTTGCTGCACCGCATGCCTAGAACCACCTGCCTGGCTCTTTACATCAGGCTCCATCACTAGCGGTGTTCAAATCCAGGCTGAGAGCCCACTTATTTGAAGCTGCATTTAAATCCTAACCCTACCAATGAATCTGTGTGTCATCCCCTCTATAGTTCCCTACCATCCCCTTCAGCCCCTTCTAATTCCCTACACGAGTATTAAGTTAAGACTCTCCTTTTCATCCTCTGTTATTCCACGTCATCAGTCTCCCTCTAATTCAGGGGTGTCAAAGTTCCTCCTCGAAGGCCGTAATCCAGTCGGGTTTTCAGGATTTCCCCAATGAAATCCTTCATTGTCTGCTAATAGATCTCATGCATATTCATTGGGGAAATCCTGAAAACCCAACTGGATTGCGGCCCTTGAGGAGGGACTTTGACACCCCTGCTCTAATTCCTTACATGAGCACTATGTTCAGACTCCCCCTTTGGTCCTGTGTCTAATTAGATTGTAAGCTCTTTTGAGCAGGGACTATCTCTTGCAAGTCCATTGTACAGCACTGCGTGCGCCTGGTAGTGCTATATAAATAGTTGATTGTTGTTGACAGGAGGGTGACGCTCTATATTTATGTTTTATTTGTTACGATTTACTACCTTTCTGAAGAAATTCACCCAAGCTGGTGTACAGCAAGAATAAGTTGAACCTAAGCACTAGGGGTGGGCAACTCCGGTCCTCGAGGGCTGGAATCCAGTCAGGTTTTCAGGATTTCCCCACTGAATATGCATTGAAAGCAGTGCATGCAAATAGATCTGAAAACCCGACTGGATTCCGGCCCTCGGGGACCAAAATTGCCCACCCCTGCACTAGACAATTGCTGCTAAATAACAGTACACAGTAAGGCATAGTATGCTACTTAAACTGCCAACACAATATGCAATAAACTATGGGCTCCTTTTACTAAGGTGCACTAGCGTTTTTAGCGCACGCACAAAATTACCGCACGCTAAACCGCATGGTATGCTTCTAGAATAACGCCAGCTCAATGGTGGCATTAAGGTCTAGCGCGCTCGGCAATTTAGCGTGCGCTGTTCTGCGCATTAAGGCCCTAACACACCTTTGTAAAAGGAGCCCAATATTGTTGCTGTGGTACTTCTCCTTTGGTTTAGTTATTTTTCTTCTGATATTCCGAATGTTATGCCGATCTTCAAAAAAGGTTTGAGGGGAGACTCGGGAAACTACAGACTGGTGAGTCTGACCTTGGTACTGGGAAAGATGGTAGAGACGCTGATAAAGGACCGCATCATTGATCACCTAAACGGACACGGTCTGATGAGGACCAGCCAGCACGGTTTCAGCAAAGGCAGATCTTGTCTGACAAACTTGCTGCACTTCTTCGAGGGAGTAAACAGGCAGATAGACAAGGACGACCTGGTCGACATTGTATATCTGGACTTTCAGAAGGCGTTCGACAAGGTTCCGCATGAATGTCTACTTTGGAAAATTGCAATCCATGGAATCGAGGGTTAAATACTCAAGTGGATTAAAAAATGGCTAGAGCATAGGAAAGAGAGAGTGGGGGTAAATGGACAATACTCGGACTGGAAGAGCGTCACCACTGGGGTGCGGCAGGGCTCAGTGCTTGGACCCGTGCTCTTCAATATCTTTATAAATGATCTGGACATAGATACAACAAGCGAGGTGATTAAATTTGCGGATAATACAAAGTTATTCAGAGTAGTGAAGACGCAGGGGGATTGCGAAGATCTGCAATGTGAAATAATCAGGCTCGAGGAATGGGCATCGACATGGCAGATGAAATTCAACGTGGATAAGTGTAAAGTGATGCATGTTGGTAACAAAAATCTCATTCACGAATACAGGATGTCCGGGGCGGTACTTGGAGAGACCTCCCAGGAAAGAGACTTGGGAGTTCTGATCGACAAGTCGATGAAGCCGTCTGCGCAATGTGCAGCGGCAGAGAAAAGGGCAAACAGAATGCTAGGAATGATTAAAAAGGGGATCACAAACAGATCGAAGAAGAACCTAACGGATGTAGCGGTATATAAGAAATAAATTACATTACATTACATTACATTATCATGCCGCTGTACCAGGCCATGGTGCACCCTCACCTGGAGTACTGGTTGCCGTACATGAAGAAGGACACAGTACTACTCGAAAGGGTCCAGAGAAGAGCGACTAAGATGGTTAAGGGGCTGGAGGAGTTGCCGTACAGTGAAAGATTAGAGAAACTGGGGCTCTTCTCCCTCGAGCAGAGGATATTGAGAGGGAACATGATCGAAACATTCAAAATACTGAAGGGAATGGACTTAGTAGATAAGGACAGGTTGCTCACCCTCTCCAAGGTAGGGAGAACGAGAGGGCACTCTCTAAAGTTGAAAGGGGATAGATTCCGTACGAACGTAAGGAAGTTCTTCTTCACCCAGAGAGTGGCAGAAAACTGGAACGCTCTTCCGGAGTCTGTCATAGGGGAAAACACACTCCAGGGATTCAAGACAAAGTTAGACAAGTTCCTGCTGAACCGGAATGTACGCAGGTAGGGCTAGTTTCAGTTAGGGCACTGGTCTTTGACCAGAGGGCCGCCGAGTGAGCAGACTGCTGGGCATGATGGACCGCTGGTCTGACCCTGCAGCAGCAATTCTTATGTTCTTATGTTTTACTTTTCCCCCAATTACTGGATTGGAGTTATTTTATTTTTTTTATGATTTGTGCAAGTGTTAATGGTTTTATGATTTCAAGTTTGAGATCTGAAAAAAATTTGCAATTAAATTCCAATAAAAGTCAGTCTATTGTTCATTCAAGGATCTGAGATGCAATGGTGTCGGTAGGGGCGGTCAAGCTTTGGAATAGCTTGACTGGAACTTTGCGGTTTTGTTTACCCAGATTGTGTTTTAAGAAACTATTGAAAAACTATTTGTTTGTCGACGCATTTATGTAATTGAGCGTGAATGTGATCATGATGTGAAGATGTGTGCATGGTCAATGATTTGATTTATGCTTTTTGATGTTATTTTATGATATGTAGTATTTGTTTTAATAGCAATCATGTTGTATTGTCAGTTTTCCTAGATTATTGTATGCTTGTTTTTCTTCGTTCTAGTAATCAAGGATTTCAATCATTATGTGGACAAGTGATGGATTAGCTTTTAAGCATTTTCTTTTGATATAGATTATGTATTACTTGCTCTTAGCTAATATTTTCTTTTCTGTACAAGATTAAGGGCCTCTTTTACAAAGGCGCGCTAAGCGTTTTATCGTGGATTTAGTGTGCGCTGAATCAATGCTTGCGCTAACCGCTAACTCGTCCATAGGATAACATGCACAGATTAGCGTTTAGCGCATGTTTAGCGTGCAATATTTTAGTGTGTGATATTTACCGCACGCTTCAAAGCATAGCACACCTTTGTAAAAAAAAGGGTGTAATTCTTGATATCCTATGTTTAAAATTGATAAATAAATAATAATAATAAAAAAATTATGTTGTATTGTCAGATTTTATGTATGTTACTTATGTAAACTGTGTAGGTTATGGGGTCCTTTTATTAAGGTGTGCTAACCAATTTAGTGCATGCTAAATGCTAAGGCACCCATTATATTCTATGGGTGCCTTAGCATTTAGCACACCTTAATAAAAGGAACCCTATATACGGTATATATATTTCTTAAATAAATTAAATTTCACTAGATTTATTTTTCAAGGGTGTTTTGTTTGAGCTTTGTTTTGAAACTTTGACAAAAAGTAAAATAAAGTGAAATACCCAAGAAGCCAGATTCTGCATGCAGTGCGACACTAGAGAAATAAGAGATGCATTTCTGTTTGCACCGTGGAAACGATAAAAGCAGCAGATGTCAGCCAATGGGGGAGAGAGGTAGGTAGGTAACTAGGGCAACTGCCCTGATCCCCCAGGCCAGAGAGGACCCCCGAGCCTGCCCACAACTGAGAAAGACCCCCTCTCAAATTTTTGCCCCAAATCCTGGCAGATATGCATTTCAAAGACTGACATTTCTTAATCAGTAAATAGAAATATTTTTTTTTCCTATCTTTGTTGTCTGTACATTCAATTTTGCTAATTGTATTGGTTCCATGCTCTAGCTTCTGTTCTCTTAACTCTGTTTGCAGTATGACTTGGCTGTTGACAATTTCTTCTCTCTCCTCCTGCCTTCATGTCCTCTCCTACACCTATTTCTCACACTGATTTCTTCCTTTCAACTTTCTTCTGCACATTTGTCTGCTTCTCTATCCAGATTTTCTCTTTCATGCCAATCACGTCTCAATCTTCCTCGTAGAATTGCATCTCCCTACAGCTTTCCATGTCTTTCCCTTATCCCAGCCCTCCTATTCCCCATCATTCTCTTCTTTCCCAGTCTCTTAATTTCTCCCTCCAAAAATATGGCCAGGCTGGCCAAATACTGGTTAATTGGCAATGTTACAGTATCATCTCTGGAAAATTAATATGCTGGGCCAACACAAAGTAATCACACATCTGTATAAAACTCACTAGAAGACACTGGTATTTATTACTTAAATCATAACAGAAGGTTATTAAGCTATTAACATAACCTTTTTATCATTCAATAACTGAGAATCAGAGTTGTCTGATTAACAGTCCTTTAACAATGAGTTCTATCAACTGGTAATTGTCTGCAACCACACATCACAAGTTGAAGACAAGGACATTTGAACAAGGCAAAAGCAATCCTTTTAATCACCTCCCAGAGGCCTCTCACCCAGAATTATTAAAGCAGAACACATTTGTGCCATGATTTTCATGCACTTGAACATTTAGATGGTAATTTTTAACGGGCAAATCTATGAACCCAGAGGTATGCACTATTTGCAAAATATCAAAAGCATAATTAATTGACAGGTGACTATGTGGCTCATTTTCAAAAAAGAAAAAAGTGAACTGGGAATGAGGCCTAAGATTCTGGTAGTCACAGGTGCCTAAGGACCCTCCTATGGGAGAACCTTTAGGCATTTCAGCCAATCAAAGCCTTAGGTCCCTCCCCAGCGCATTCCAGAATGCACCGGGAAGGGGAAAACTCGCTATTCTGGAGTGGTGGGCTTGCTGGCCGGAGGGTTTGAGCATCCTTCCAGTCAGACATTCAACTGAAAGGTATGGAGGGGGGGGGAGGGCTTTAGTTTGGGGTGGTCAAGTTTGGGAGGATGGCAGCAGGAGGGAGTGGGCATCCCTCCTACCTGGCTTGCCTCGGGGGTGGGAGGGGGAGACAGCGGCTCCGGGGCAGGAGGGAGTAGGCATCTCTCTTGCCCAGCTTGCTTCAGGTGGGGAGGGTTCCAGGGCAGGAGGGAGTGGGCATCCATGCCTTGCTTACTTCGTGGGTGGGGGTTCGGGGTTTCTGGCAAGAGCTAGTGGGCATCCCTCCTGCTGGCCGACTTCCCGGGGGAGGGGGGTTGGCCTTCATTTCAGGCATGTATCGTGGCTCTAGGGAAACGCCTAGGACCTCTTAAGCTTGCCCAGGGCCACATCCAGGCAAAACCATGCCCACACCCAGCCTTGGGCGAGCTTAAGTGTCCCGATGCGTCTCCCTGCACCTATGACAGATGCCTACAGTGTAGGTAGCCACCTTGGGGTTTATTTTTAGAGAATGTGCATTCTGATTGGCTGGTTTCCCAAGCCTGTGGTTTTAACCCGCTTTAAGCCCGCGGGTTAAAACCATGGGCTTGCACTGTGGGGAAGGGTGGGAGAGTCGAGGCAGACAGGAGATCGGTGCTGAGAGCAGGAGTTCAGGGCAGAGAGCAGAAAACAGGGCAGAAATCAGGGCAGCAGAAGGAAGGGCAGTCGGAAAGGACCTGAGTGATTGGTCCTCAGCAGTTGTTTGTTTGTGATCGGCCAGCCGCAGGTTTTTTGTTAGTGAATCGCTGCCTGCCATCATATGAATGCCGTTCCCCCCCATTTGCATGCGAGGATCGGAGAATGATCGGGACCACAGGTTAGTGAATCGGGTTGGAGAGAAATCGGGTTGCAAACCGATCGGTACACGATTGGTTTGCTTAGTGAATCTAGCCCTATATACAGAATTTGGGGGTTAATGGGTAATTTCTAATCTAATCCCCAATTTATTAATCGCATTATGCCAAAAAGGTTCAAGGCGACTTACATTCAAAGAGGCCTTAAAATCTATGGAAAAATACAAAAGCAATAAATAATTAAAATACCATAACATGAATATTATAACAAGGCATATAAAAATGCTTTCAAATTTTTACGAAACCTTAAGTAATTGATATCAGTCCTAATGTAACAGGTAAATTATTCCAAATTGTAATGGCAGCATAAGCAAAAGGAGTTGAGCTGTCGCTATACCATACTCCTCTAATCTGTGGAAAATGTAGTAATAAAGTACCATATAATCTGGTGGAAGAAGAATGCAAATGAGAAAAAAAGCAAAATCAGATTTTCTGAAGAGTCAGTCTGTAATATATGATGAACTATTCAAGCTGATTTAAACTTAATTTGACTCTCAGCCGATAACCAATGAAATTCTTATATGCTAATGCAACATTCTCAAATCTTTTTAGAGCAGAAATTAAATATAAAGCAATAATGTATGCATCTAAAGAGTCTCAAAAAATCAGGTCATATCAAAGTATTCACCATGCAAATAGGTAGTTGCAGAGAAGGGGAGAAGATTTAGGATGGCGACCAGGCAAGCTCTATAAGACTTCAGGGAACCTGCCTTCCCTAGCAATTGAAAACACTATATTAAAGCACCCTCCCTCCCACTGGCAGCAATGCAGTTGGAGGACTCCTGTTTAGCTTAGAGGGAACAGTGGGGTGCATACATGCCAGCTCTATGGCTAGTGAAGTGCTCTTGTCTAAGCATAGGTGTGTGTATACCCAGCTATCCTAGTATTCACTAGGGGTAAATAGATGCTTACCGTATTTTTTGTTCTATAGGACGCACCTACCTGTAGAGGAAGAAAAATCAAGAAAAAAAAAATTTGATTCAGAATTTTTTTTTTCTTGGTTCTTCCTCCTCTACACATAGGTGCATCTGGTGGAGGAAAGCCCACAGCCCGAACCCCACACATAGATGTGTCTTGTGGTCTGGTGCTGGGAAGCAGCAGCCTGAAGCGGCCCGCAGCAGCAGCGAATACACCTCCCCCCCACCCCTAGGTACCTTTTTTTAACAGGTGGTGGTCCAGCGCGGTCTCCTGCTGGACGGCTGCTTTTCTCCTTGTAGAGTGGCGCACAAAAACAGGAGCGCGACCTTTGCGCTTCCTGCTTGGTCCCACCCTGCTCCACGATTGGCTGCCGTGACGGATAATATGGGTGCCTTTCTTACTTTGTTAGCTATAAAATGACCCTCTGCTATAAAATGACCCTTTTAATGGGGTGTTTTGCAGCTCTTTGATTACCTTTCATGCTCTGCTGCCTGTTTGCTAGTTTTCAGTATTGTACTTAGCTGTTGCTGTGAGGATACTTTAGTAATTGTCAGGCCAATGATACTTACTTTCTTTAGGTTTTGCCTGCATGTTTACACTTTCTTTGTGCTTTGCACTGTGATTCCTCACTACTACCTTGCTCTAAGAAAGCCTAAGTGTGTTGGAGGATTTGTTATCATCTAGTATAGTTTATATTAGTTTATTAATATTTTAGCATTCTAAAAATATACCCATATAGTTTACTATCAAATACAATTCAAAATTGTAAAAAGTTCCAATAGGATGTGTAGTAGGATATCGGAATGTGCCTTCCTATGGGCTCGAGCGGGGCTTTGATTTCCACTCAAGCAGTTGGGGAACAAGATCATTGTTGGGCAAGACTTCTACAGCCTATGCCCCAATTATGGCTAGACAGATCTGGATAGGCTTCAATAGTAGCTGGGGAATAAGATTAGTGCTGAAAATGTCAAGGACAGATCAAGACCATGTATACATATGTTATATCACATCATACCATATCTTGTTGGGCAGACTGGATGGACCTTCTAGGTCTTTATCTGCCATTATCCACTATCTTTATCTGGACCCCTGTTCCAGTGTTTTGCAGTCAATGACAGCAAAAAAGGTGGAAAATTCCAGGGAAAAAAGCCCAATAGATTTGAAGCTTTTCTTTATGTCTTTCCTTTCCATCTGTTTTTCCCTGCTTATGCTTTATTCCTTCTTCCTCTTTCCTATCTTCTCTGCTTTGCTCACCCTCTTTATCTTTCCTTTTATTTGGTAAATCAAAACTTTACATGAATTAAATTACCCAAGATATGAGCAACATATCAAAGGGAAAATGCAATATCCCGAGAGAGAAAAAGAGAGCGAATCTAGATAGTAAATATGAGACTAATGCAAGGCTGAGAATGGAAAAAAACCTAAAAATTAGACAAAGTGAGAAGATATATGTCAAGAAATAACTCTTTTTAGCTGCAGGAAGCTGAGGTATTTCAAAAAAGTCTTGAGGCGTTAACAGATGCTCTTTCTACCAGGGAGTAAGTAGCCTAATAATAATTTCTTCCTAGCCTCTTCCCTCTCTCTTCACCCCCCTCTTTTCCCATCTCTCTCTAGAGCTTGAGTAAAAGTAGTGGGAGATTTGTAACAGACAGCCTTGTCTTCCTCTTGTGATAAGACCCCTTTGCTAATATAGGTTTGCCAAAATTGCTATAGTAAAGACAAACCTGCAGAATTCATATACCCTCTCCTACTTGAAGTATTGGGGAAGGGAGTGTGTACTGTCGAACAAAGAAGACTTAAACCTCACTATTTTCATTTAAAGAAACAGTTCCACGGGCTAACCTTTTACTTCACAACGTAGCTCAGCAGAGACTCTCAACACATAGAAAATACTGTATTATACAAATTGAACAATGGTTTATGGTTTTTATTTATATCCTGCTTTATGTAAAGCGAGTTCCAAAAACACATATATAGTAAAAAAAACACACATTAGAAAAACACATACATGCAAGCACGGACTTGCCTTAACTGCCTTGTCCTACATAAAATACATATCAAAAACAATCCACCCCACCCTCATATACAATACTCACCCACATGTCACAAATACCCCACCCCCTGTCTCTTTATATCGTTTATACATTCAAGTTGTAAAAATTACAACTTGAATGTATAAACGCCCAGAAATAGCTAAGAAGAAAAAAATAATAATAATAATAATAATTTAAATTGAATCAGATTGGGCAGACTGGATGAACCATTTGGGTCTTTATCTGCCGTCATCTACTATGTTACTATGTCTTCTCTCTTAGCACCCATATTTCATCTGACAAAACAGATGATGTTTCAACAAACGTTTAAATGAAGTGAGATTCCCCTGCTGACGTATGGAACCCGGGAGTTTATTCCACTCTGCTGGGCCCGCACATGAAAATGTCGCCGCCCTCATGCTTTGCAACTGCAACTCTTTTCTTGATGGTATCACCAAATCACCATTTCCAGCAAAACGGAATGTTAAGAGTGAAGTCTGATATGCAATTATTTCTTTAGTTATTCAATTTTCTATGCCGTTCTCCCAAGGGAGCTCAGAACGGTTTACTCAGGCAATCAAGCATTTTTCTCTGTCTGTCCTGGTGGGCTCACAATCTAACTAATGTAGCTGGGGCAATGGAAGGATTAGGGCCTAAATTCTGTAACTGGCGCCTAATGTTAGGCACTTATTTCAGAGGCGCCCAAATAGATAAGCACCTATCTAAATTGAATAACAAACTCAATTAAGCTTTTTAATCAGCAATAATTGAAACTTAGGCGCCTATCAAGAAAATGTGATTCTGTAACAAGGTGCCTTCAAATTTAGGCAGCCTTCAAAAAAATAGCTGCTATGCATGTTAGGCGTGAGTGTGGCTTCGTGTTAGGTGCCTTGGTACAGAATCACTACTCTTAAGCACGCTTAAGCGCTTGCATGGCTGCCTATTTATTGGGCGCCTCCAAAATAGGTGCCGCTTAGTATGATTCACTAAACAGCACCCAATTTTACTTGAATTGCACTGAACGATGCCTAATTTGGTGACTAACTTTTGGGCGCTTCTTATAGAATTTGCCCATTAATCACAAGGAGCAGCATGGGTTTGAACTCACAACCTCAGGGTGCTGAGGCTATAGCTTTAACCACTGCATCACACTCTCCCTACCTCTGACAGGTACTGCCAGTGCAGGATTCATTTGTCGAGGGCCCCTAGGCACCCAAGTACACTGGGCCCCCCGCCCCACCCCACCTCACCATGCGCCCAGGCGGAAACAGGAAGCTGCATCAGAGGGAAGCTTTGGGCAAGCAGCACCGCTTGCACAATTACAGTTCCCGTTGCCTTTCTTATCCGCGTTGCTTGCTTGTCTTACTTTCTGTTGATGGGGGTGGGGCCCGTGTTGCCAATTGGGGGGGGGGCCCGCATTGCCGATTGGGGGGGGCCCACATTGGCGATCGATGTTGTAGGGGCCCTTCACCATTTGGAAAAAACAATGTTGATGCCCTCCTTCATCGGGCTCCCCTGACCATTTCGGACCCTAGGCGCGTGCCTACTTGGCCTATTGGTTAATCCTGCCCTGGGTACTGCGGTGACAATGCTAGACTAGAGCAAGTTGCAGTCCTTTCAGAATTATAAATACATACGGACCAAAGAACGAATAAGTTATCCTGAATTCAGTAACACTGGTTTGGTGAAAGAGGATGTTGTGAGGCTCCTAAAAGCCCAAAACGTCATGTGCAATAACTGGGAGTAAAAATAAGTTTTGCTGGGCAAATGATGGAAAAGCCATTAAAAACAGGTTATATGAGTGTGTGTTTGAGCTAACATTCCGATAATGCCGCTAAAGAGTGGGAAGCTTTCAAACATATCAATTTGAATAAAATTATGTCTCTAAATAGAGACACCAGCTAAGAGAATTGAATTATAGCGGGGTTTGGTAGATAAAAGGTCAAACATTAAATTACACTGTTTATTTCATTACATTTTTTATTTATTTTTGGGAGGAACATTTTTTTTTTCTTTTTAGTTGGCTTCTGCAGTTCATAACTTCATCATCTGCTTTGGTACACAGAAAATAAAAGGGAATGGAGACATTGAAAATATACAGTAATTGTTCTACAGCCTCAGAAGAAACAACGAGTGGTAGACATCTGGAATGCTCTCCCAGAGAAAGTAATTGCAGAATCCACCATTCTAGGATTTAAGGGTAAACTAGATGCACATCTCCCTTGAGAAGCATAAAGTGATATGGGGATTAAAACTATGCCAGGGTACACCTGGCGGGGCCTCCGTGTGTGCGGATCACCGGACTTGATGGACCCAGGGTCTGATCCAGAGATGGCAATTCTTATGTTCTAACAAAGTTAAACAAAGAAGGAACAACTGGCAGAGGGACAGAAGAGAACGAAGAGGGTGAAAGGGTAAAGAATAAAATACAACCTAGATGAAATTCAGCTCACAATAGTCAGAATGTTTTAACTGCTCAATGCTGCGAGCATGGTTGGTGCCTAGACAAATCTTCAGCCTTAACATCCCCCCCCATCAACTTTTAGGTCCCTAGCCTGTAGGCTCCTCCTCTGAGATTTGGGACTACAGTCTGCATTTATAATTTTTTATAATTTATATATTTTATAATTTTTAAATTTGTCTTAATTAATTTTATTAATTTGGATATTATAGGATATTATGTATTAGAAATGTTATTTTTTTTTCTCTTCTATTTAAATGGAGTTCTTTTCATAATTTGAATTGAGCCATATTGTAAACCGCTTTGATCCTTTTTAAGAACATAAGAAACGCCTACGCCGGATCAGACCCTAGGTCCATCTATTCCGGCGACCCGCACACGCGGAGGCCAAGCCAGGTGCTCCCAGATGGAGACCCTGGTTACCCTTATCCATCAATATGTTTTGCAAGGAGGTATATATCCAACTTACACTTGAAACCCAGAATGGTAGTCTCCGTCACCACCTCCTCCGGGAGAGCATTCCAAGTGTCCACCACCCGCTGTGTGAAACAGAACTTCCTGACATTTGTCCTGAGCCTGCTTCCCCTCAGCTTTAGTCCATGACCTCTTGTCCGTTTCACATTTGACAATGTGAACAACGATGATTCTTTGGTAGTATGTGCGGTATATAAAGATTTTAATAAACAAACTCAATCATAAACATCATATTAAAACGCAGGTTAATGTATGTCCTCATGGTTCATTGTGTTTTTGTGGCTGACCCGAGCTATTGTAATGATTTAACTGCAACTGCTCTTAGCTGTCCTAGGTCACCACCCAGTCTTGCCTAAAAGTTGGGCCAGCCCTGCTACTATAGGCATTTTATACCAAAATTTTCAGTATGTTATATTTGGATACTGGCGCTGAATATTTGGGAATTGGGCAGCCACTGACTTTTATCCTGGTACCAGTGACATTCAGACCAGTATGCATATTAACCCCTTCTTTTATCAAGCTGTGCTGGAGGTTTTTAGTGTGGACCAGTGAAGTAAGTGCTCCAGCACTCATAGAAATTCTATGAGCATCGGAGCATTTACCACACCAGCTCGAGCTAAAAACCTCTAGCGCGGCTTGATAAAAGTTAGGACAGCTTTTGCGCTGTACTTATTTCATCTGGGTAGTACCTGGATAACAGTCTGAAAATAACCATTAATCAGGTAACTCCAAGGTCTGCCCAGACTGCTGCCAGATGAACCCGGCACTAATCAGATAATGCTAGGACAATGTGAGCAGATTGTCAGTAGCACTAGCTGTGCTCCTCTCTCCACATTACAGAACTTACCCTATACGGCAACCTCCTGAGTCTGCTACCCTCTTTCCTGTACTGTAGAACTAGAAACAATTTCTTGTGTCCTTATAACCTCTTGAGTTCTGCAACTCTCTGACCCCTATATTCTAACACTAGATGAATCCCCCCTGTGTTTCTACAATACTATGACCCCTATATAGTTAACACTAGATGCATTCCTTTGTGTTCCTGGAATCTATTCAGTTCTGTACTGTAACACTAGATGAATAGGCCTCACTTCACCCTAGAGAAGTTCCCCAACCTTTTTATCGCCACCTTTCTCGCTGAAACACTATATCACCACCACACTTTCCTGACTCCAGGATCCCATATAATATTAAATTTGAAGTAAATAGCATTTTTGATATCACCCATTTACAGACAAAAGTAAAAGTCTCCGTTATTTTGGGATGACTATAACTAGGATGTTTAATTAGCACATGCCTATATTTGATTCTGAGATCATTTGGCATGATTTATGATCCTTTTCCCTATTCTCTGTCATGTGCACCATATACAACAGTGCTAGAGGTGAGCCGAGATTAATGAAATAATAATTGCCTTCAGTTCATCTTTGCACGGATGCTGTTGTACACAAGACACTGCAGTAAATTACCTAGACCAAAAGTCAGCATGTCTCCATCTCCTACTCCTCCCCTACCATCAATAATTTCCCTGGTGCCTTGGTAAAACTCTGTCAAAGTCTCTTGGCTTGTTTTAGATCACATCAATGGTCTACTTGTGCCAATATGCGGAACAAAACACAACAGGTCTGGTTTAATGCATTTGGCAATGGCAAGCCTATGGACTATGAAAACAGCAAGAATTGGTTGAAACAGAAAAAATGAAGGCAGATAAAGACCATATGGCCTATCTAATCTGTCCATTATGCCATCTACCATGGGTTTCTTGAATTCAGATTCAGTCTTTGTCTCCACCACGTCCACTTGGAGGTCATTTCATGAATTCACTATCCTTTCCATGTGATATTTCTTCAAATTACTCTTAAGTCTGTCCCGTTTCACATTCATCCTAAGCTGCCTCATTTCAGACCTTCCTTTCAATTGAAAGAGATTGCCTTCTGTGCATTTATACCATGGAGGTATTGGACACAGTTATATATCCCAAAGTATATATGTTCAGATCTTTAAGTCTGTTCTCATACACATTATGACAAAGACCCCTTAAACTGACTCAATCCTACTTATAGCCATCATCTTCTTAGTGAGTCTTCTCTACTTCAACCACCATCAACAGTCTTTCTGTGAAGAAACACTATGAGACTGAAATCATGACCTATTCTTCTACAACTTTGCCACTAGAAAAGTTTATTCCTTTTCAATGTAGCCCCCTAACCATGCACTTATCTGCTTAGGTAAGGTTCTCTCTAGTAAGAGGTACTGAGTTCACACCTTCACTGTTTTCAGTTGAGGAATGCTTCTTTTTCAGCTCTCAGAGTGTTTGATTTGTTGATACAGTCAACTTTTACAAGATTTGTGATGTAATTAAACATTGTGTGCAACTAAAGGTTTTTGTTCCAAAAACAATGGCCTTTTTTTTTCTTTACTAGGTTCTTATCACTTTGGGGTGCTGAGTATGTTTTTTATTGAGTTGACAGCAGTGGCATAGCGAGGTTAAGTGATGTCCAGGTTGGTGGCATCCACCCTCTTCTCCAAACATCCGCTCCTTCCTGGACCCCCACCCCCACCCCGCTGTGCATGCTCCCCTTAACTTTCCCTGTACCTCTGTAATTTTCCAGGCGAGAGCAACAGCATGAACTTGCTGCCCCCGTCATGTTGGCTATCCCTCTGGGGAGAGGGTAATATTTGCCCTGACTGAGATGGCAAGAAGAGACATCATTGCGGCCTATTTTATGAATACATATAGGAGCCCATGTCTTTATAAAACAGCAGCACCTATTGTGCAGAAATTCTGCCTAAAATGAAGCTATGGATATTTATGCCTTTTCGAGAGCTGGTATTAATATCTACTTATATATACAAAGTGTGCAAGAACTTGCATATTTTATGATCCATGTACAAATTACAACTCTGCTTGCGCTCCATCCAAACCCCACCCCCAGAACATACCTAAATGAGAGCTGCATCCTTTGTTGGTATAGGCGATATAACAAATCATTAAAAATAATAATATAAGAAGAAGATATATGAAAATGCTTTCCTAGAGTTACTGCTTCGGGACATTGTTACTAAGCAGCACTAAAATGTGGCTATCCTCAGCGCAGGTCATTTATGCATGCTAAAGTCACTTTTAGCGCTGCCGAGAAAATGGCCAAGTTTTCCATTTCCAGCACTAACGGCCACATGGTCATTTTTCCATTAGTGCAGGCCATTAGCACGTGAGCACATACCAACACCTATTTTGTAGATGATAAAAGCTCATACACTAATCGGTTAGCATATGGCAATGTAGTTAGGCATTCATTCCTAAGTTTTATTCTATATAAGGTATGTGCCCTTTTGGAACAGCAATTAGGGCCACATTTTAATTCTTACCCAAGTTTCAACTTCACTTATGGAATTTCCCCCTAATTCATGCATTAGTTTGCCTATTTCCACACATTAAACCACGCTACTCAGTGCGCAGCGGCTGGTAAGAAGGCAAACAGAATGCTAAGCATAATCAAGAAGGGTATTACAACCAGAACGAAAGAAGTTATCCTGCCGTTGTATCGGGCGATGGTGCGTCCGCATCTGGAGTACTGCGTCCAATATTGGTCGCCGTACCTTAAGAAGGACATGGCGTTACTCGAGAGGGTTCAGAGGAGAGCAACGCGTCTGATAAAGGAGATGGAAAACCTTTCATATGCTGAGAGATTGGAGAAACTGGGTCTCTTTTCCCTGGAGAAGAGGAGACTTAGAGGGGATATGATAGAGACTTACAAGATCATGAAGGGCATAGAGAGAGTGGAGAGGGACAGAAAGAGAGAGAGAAAGGGAGACAGAGAGAAATAGAGAGAGATAAAGAGAGAGAGAGAGAGAGAGAAAGATTGGAGAAACTGGGTCTCTTTTCCCTGGAGAAGAGGAGACTTAGAGGGGATATGATAGAGACTTACAAGATCATGAAGGGCATAGAGAGAGTAGAGAGGGACAGATTCTTCAAACTTTCAAATAATAAAAGAACAAGAGAGCATTCAGAAAAGTTGAAAGGGGACAGATTCAAAACAAATGCCAGGAAGTTTTTCTTTACCCAACGTGTGGTGGACACCTGGAATGCGCTTCCAGAGAGCGTAATAGGGCAGAGTACGGTACTGGGGTTCAAGAAAGGATTGGACAATTTCCTGCTGGAAAAGGGGATAGAGGGGTATAGATAGAGGATTACTGCACAGGTCCCTGGGCCTGTTGGGCCGCCGCGTGAGCGGACTGCTGGGCACGATGGACCTCAGGTCTGACCCAGCAGAGGCATTGCTTATGTTCTTATGTTCTTAGGGAGCATGAGCAGAGAGCGGATATGGAAGCATTAGCAACTAGAGTGTTACACTTTTTATATGCTAACTGACCTCTCACGTCAACTGTGTCAAAGTATCATGTGCTAATTTGCACTTTAACGTGGGACCAGCATTAGAAATTGCTGATTCTGTCCCCACTGGGCAGAGTGTAAAATTTTCAGCTACTATGCGGTATATTCCCATGTTATAACACAGTAAATACAAATGTTACCGCCCTTGAGACATTTAAAGCCAGGTGAATCAACAACAAGCTTATCTTCACACACTTCAATTTTAAGAAACCCATCCAAAATACAGCCAGGCAGAACATGCTATAAACAGACAAGTAGTCCTGACCCTTGGTCAAGATGAAGAGTAATTATGCAGAAAATTTTTTTTTAACAATGTTACGTTAAGGAAAATATTGTTTAAAATCTGTAAGATGCAGTTGCCTTCCACTTAAGGATTCAGTTGGTAAGACAAGCAGGGAATTATAGTCACTCAGTCGCACCATGTATCAATCATGCACTTCTGCCTGAGCATCTGTGAGCTAGTAAAACATTTAGGAAAATCAGGGCAAGATTCTAGGAGCACATTCTTGCCCTTGGGACTGAAGGAGCCTGCCTGGCCCAGTGGAGGGATACCAGCAGTATTTAAATTGGAAGCAGATTTGTTTAGCTACTTTATCTTTCCAGACAAAATAAAATAAGGGATGACATATCTCAGACTGTACATAATCAAGGTGTAATCAGATGGAGGTATTCTGGGGACATATTAACTAAGAGACAGCCTTAAGGTATTAGTACAGTCTTATTATAGCAGGGGTGTCAAAGTCCCTCCTCAAGGGCTGCAATCCAGTTGGGTTTTCAGGATTTCCCCAATGAATATGCATGAGATCTATTAGCATACAATGAAAGCAGTGCATGCAAATAGATCTCATGCATATTCATTGGGGAACTCCTGAAAACCCCACTGGATTGCGGACCTCGAGTAGGGACTTTGACACCCCTGTATTATAACTATGGTGCTGCATAGCTTTGTTTTATTATTACTGTTGCTGTTATTGTATTTCTGAACAGACAGTTTCTCTCTTCTTCTGAAGGGTGTCCTGTTGGCATCCAGCAGGGGGTCAAACTGTGTGCCACTGCATAGTGGCGTGCCCCTGGTGTGCCACAAGAGATTCCAGAATTTTACTTTATTTTTAAAAATTCCCTTCATAAATACACACTAGAATAGATGACAAGTAGGTACTTATCTCAGCAACAGAAGTCTTCAGCCGCTATGGTGCCAGAACGACATAACTTCAGCAATCCAGTAATCCCCCCAAATTTCCAAAAATGCTCATCGTTGAAATAAGCAGTGTTCCAAATGCTAAGAAATATATCCGAAGAACCAAACATCAACTCCGGGTTCCCGACAGGGCCCCTGTTTCGCTACTGCTTCATCAGGGTAATCTAGAACACTGCCAACTAACACATGCACAAAACATTATGCACCATCCCCTCAGCCTGATTGGAGGCTCTGCTAATCCATGGATTCTATTGGAAGGGCCAGAGGACCTTCCTTTAATTGACAGAAGCTCTCCATGTTCTAGCTGGTTCCCTGGGGACTGATCTTTTGGTTCACATGGCTGCTGAGCTCTATTTTTTTCCCTTCTCCAGACTGAAGCTGATTCTTTGATATTGGTCCTTGCTTTCACCCTTTCCTTTGAGGCCTGAGTCTTCTTAAGGGATGGCACATAGCTCCCATCACACCCAGCCCATGCAGAAAAAGCCAGACATGGGAATGGAATTCACCTTTTCTTTACTAACCCTGAGCTACCCCTCAGGCTGCCCCCCAATCCCTTATGATTTATAAACAATAAACAGAAATACAACAAAGTAAAAGAAAGGAAAGGAAAATAAGGTAATACTTCTTTATTGGAAATACATTTTTGAAAAGTTTTCAAAGGCAGAGCCTTCTGTTTTCAGGTCAGTAATCATTTTATAAAGAACTGCAAAAGCACAAAGAAATAGGAAAAAAAAACCCCCAAACTTTGGCAATCCTGATATTTTAGGTGTATAAGCAAAGTTATTCTTATAACTATAATTGGGCTCTGTTAGCATGTGAGAAATCCCAGGAGGGAGCAGAAAGAAGATATTTTTTACACTTTCAGATGAGAAGAAACACAAATGTTTTACATTAACTGGGTCTTCTCTTCAGATGATACTGTTATAGCAAGCTATCAAAAATGCAGACAGAATATTCTAGCTTCTGCTCCAGAAAACAGATGCCCATCAAAGTGCAAATGTAGGCGGTACATTCACAGATTCTGATTCAATAGGATACGACTATAAGGTTTTGAAGGGAGGTATAAAATCCAAGTACAAAGGGAAGAGCCAGATCTTTCTTTTCTAGAGCACTGGTTGCCAACCCTGTCCTGGAGGACCACCAGCCAGTCAGTTTTTCAGGATAGCCCTAGTGAATATACAGAAGAGAGATTTGCATATGATAGAGGTGACAGGTATGCAAATCTGCCCAATGCATATTCATTAGAGCTATCCTGAAAACCTGACTGGTTGGTGGTCCTCCAGGACAGGGTTGGGAACTACTGTTCTAGAGGGACATTAGCTAAGAAGGATGCAGAAGTCTAGAAAGTGGGGAACCCTAACTGGAAATCCACCAGTCTTGGCTTCCTGCTCAAAGGACTAAGGGAGGTGTAGGAAAAGTAATAACACAGTAGCTGCCAGTCTGTCCCTTAGTGCATTAAGGGGACTGAAATGTTCCCATTCTGCATTAAAATGTTCAGAGAGGTCAGTCTGAGTCAGCTGTCTTTCTGAGGCACAGAAAGGGTAGTTCTATAAATGGCACTGAAAACGGGACACTATATGCGTGGGAAATTCTTATTAACCGAGGTGATAACAACTCATATATTTATGTAATAACTTCTTGTTTTAAATTGGAATCTGATAGAACGATGATTCTATGACAGCAGATGGTGGAGACGGTGAACATGCTATGATGGTCTCTAATACAACTGGCTCTGTGAAACATCACTAGAGTTTCGGTTTTGGGTCTGAGCGTTCACTTTAAAGCATTATAAATTTTTTGGTGTGTTTCATTTTTTGGATTGGTTGATTTATTGTGGTGATTAGTGACTGAAAACGGGAACCAGAAAAGATAGGCACTAAGTACCATTCTATGCAAAAGCACACAGCCTATATAAACTAGTGCTTAACATCGGTTTCTACGTCCAGCTCTGGGTGCCAGACTTACACCTGCTGAAATGTGGTGTAAATCCCGGTGCCCATGTTGAGCATGGAGAACCATTATTCTATAATACTGTGCATAATGGGATGATTTTTAATTGTGAACTGATTATTTTGATGTCTGGGAAAAGATGGTGCCAGTGCCCTTCATATAGCAGAACACGAAACAGGGTCGCTGACGGGTTTGGCAGAAGTACCTCCCACAGTGAAAATATTGTTGTTTGGAAATCAGCGTTGGAAAATATACCTGTACGGTTGGAAAATGTACGGTCATGTGACTACCCCAATGGCAACTATGAAGATAAGTATTTTACTGCACAAAGTTTTGAAAAGTTTATTTATACTGAAGAATTGAGTCATTAAAAGGTTTTATACTGAAGAACTGAGTTATCAAAAATTCTGCTGAGTTATGTGGCTTTTGGGTTTTTTTTCACACCAATGACTCTGCTAGCCCCTATGCAGAACATAAGCTGAATAGAAATAAGGGGTGAAAATGTTGAGGCCTCTTTTTCTCCCCAATTTTTTGTGTCATGGAATGCTGAGGTCTTTTGTCATAGTTGCTCTGGACTACTATATCAATGTTTAGTTTGCATTTACTTTCTGGAACACCCTTGACACGCCCATGACCCTCCTATGGCCACACCCACTTTAGGGTTGTGTGCTAAGAAATTTAGGTACCTAGCATTACAGAATATTACGCAAGATGCGAGTGAACATACGAATTGGTGAACATACTAATTGTTTTTTAGCATCCCATTATTGTTCATTATCATTTTGTTAGACAAATTAAGATGTGTGCACACATCTTGGAAATGAGCCTATTTTTGGGCACCGTATATAGAATCCAGGAGAGAATTTCTCAAGGCAGAAGGGCTGTTCATGCTGCTGATAACTGTAGATCTCAATCGCAGAAGAAACTGAAGGCTGAAAGCAGTGTGGAATCAGTGAGTGCCAATTCCTATCAGCATCAGGGGATAATTCACTCACCCTGGGGTTTTTCCTTAACCTGTTCATAAGGCAAGTTTCCAGAACTCAGGAAACCTGTAGCATCTGAAAGAGAGTTAATTCCTACCACTATTGGGATAAGAGCACAGTAATGCTATCAATAAGAGAGATAATAGAAACGTGATGGCAGCTAAAAGGCCAAATGGCCCATCCGCAACATCCATTATCTCCTCCTCTCCCTATTCGCTAAGGTTCTTTACACCTGCACTGTGATGTCATAGAGGTTTATGGTTATAAATACAGAGAAACGATGGCAGATAAAGGCCAAATGGCCTATCCTGTCTGCCCATCCGCAGTAACCATGATCTCTTCCTCTCTCTCTGAGATCTCACGTGCCTATCCCAGGCTTTCTTGAAATCAGACACAGTCTCTGTCTCCACCACCTCTTCCGGGAGACTGTTCCATGCATCTACCACCCCTTTAATATAAAAGTATTTCCTCAGATTACCCCGGAGCCTATCACCTCTTTACTTCATCCTATGCCCTCTCATTCCAGAGCTTCCTTTCAAATGAAAGAGAATCGACTCATGTGCATTTATATCACTTAGATATTTAAATGTCTCTATCATATCTCCCCTCTCCCGACCTTCCTCCAAAGTTTCAAACCAAAGATGACATGAACCGTCACATAGGAAATCAACATTGCAGGAGAAAAGAAAAATACATTAATGTACATTATTATGAAACTAAAAGGGAAGTTTCTCAGTTCTGCATTACTTGAAGTCTTTATGGTAATTTTTATGTACATCTGAAATCCCTTGGACTGGTGAACATTCAGGTACAGCAGTAGATAGATAGACAGACAGATAGATGGATATATTTTTTTTTTTGTTCTTGGAGTGCTCTCAATTTGAGCTTGTACCTAAGGCAGTGGAGGGTTAAGGGGTCCTTTTACTAAGCTGTGGTAAGAAATTGCCTTAGCATGGGTCTTTTTCATGCACTAAAGCCATTTTTACTGTAGCCATAAAAATGTATTTTTCAATTATTTTCATTAAGTCTGCATGTCAATGTTACCATAAGTACCAGCTACTAAAAAATAAAAAAAAAATTACCACCTGAACATTTATCACCACCTATTTGTGAGGAAGTAAGGTGCTGATTCTATAAAGGGCACCTAATGTACTCCCCCCCCCCTTTTTTTTTTTTTTACAAATATGTAGCACAATTTTTAGCACTGGCCATGGTGGTAACAGCTCCAGTGCTCATAGGAATTATATGAGCGACGGAGCTGTTACCGCCACAGCTGGTGCTATAAGCTGTGCTATGGTTTTGTAAAGGGAGGGGGGGAGGTTAATTGGCAAAATACTCTTAATAGCCTCAATAATTGGGCAAAAGTTTAATTGGGCTGATTTAGGCACCCTTTATAGAATCAGCCCCTAAGTGTTTCTGTGTTAACTGTGGGCTAACCAGTTAGCATGCAATAATAGTGATGTGCTAACTGGTTAGCACAGAAAGATCCACTCTTTGCCTCTATCAAGTCCTTGCCCCCACCCCGAAAAAAAAAAATGAGGAAAAAATAACACAAGGCAGCTATATTTTTTTTTCAGAATCATCTGACAACACAGCACATTTTTTCAGTCAGGTAAACTTTTAAAGTTATGACTAATGCTAGTTTATAGTGTTTTAGCATATAGGGTTTTAAGAATTGCAGCATCAACTTAAAGAAATGTTGCAGTATCTTCGGTCCAAAGTCAAATAAGCACACAGCATAGCATAATTATACTGGACTGTGTCTCTTAGCAACTTAGCAAGGCTTAGAGTATGATTTCTTGTTGTGAGTTGTGTCTGGATTGTCACGGCACAACATCCAGCAGTAGTCGGCCATCATACTCTCATCCCAGAAACCCTGGTAGCGACACTCCATTAACTGAATATCCTGGTGAAAATGTTGTCTTTGCTCATCACTCACCATACCAAGATTTTCTGAAAAAATAGTCAAGATGTGAGTGCAAAAAGTGTATTTTTTATGACATGTGACAGCCAAGTTTCTGTTATGAGTCAAGCAGCTTCTTAACTCCTTCCTTGTATGAAGGAGACTTATGGTTGCCAAGAAAGTTTTCCACTAACCACTTGAATGCCTCCCAAGCTTCAAGCTCAGCTGCTGAGAGTGATTGCTTAAAATCTTCATCCTGCATAATGGATTTGATATGTGGGCCTATAAATATCCCTTCCTTCAATTTTGCAATCCTGATTTTTGGAAATTTCTTAACAAAATATTGAAAACCTGGTGAGTTTGCTTTACCCATGCCCTTTACCAGGTTTTTCATCAACCCCAGCTTGATATGAATAAGTGGAAGAAATATTTTATGAGGATCCACCAATGGCATAATTTTCACACTGCTTGTCCCTGGGTTATAGGCATCCCTCAGCTGCCAGACATGCTTAACATAATGTTCAGCTGTAGATCTGCTATCCCACAAGCACAGGAAACAGCAGTATTTAGTGAATCCTCCTTGCATTCCCATTAGAATGCCAATGACCTTCAGATCACCACAGATATTCCACTGGTGTGTTTTATAACTGATTGTTTCTAGTATATTCTTCATATTCTCAAAAGATTCCTTTAGATGAGCAGAATGGGCAATTGGTATACTTGGTTTGGAATTTCTGTTGTGCAGTAACACTGCCTTCAAGCTTCTCTGTGAAGAATCAATGAAGAGACACCATTCATCTGGACAATGCACTTGCAACAAACTGTTGAAGAGCCTGTTGATGTCATGACAAAAGCACAATGAGCCATTTACAGTGAAGAATGTTGTTAAGTTATGATTCCTTTTTCTGTAATGAGTTATATTAGCATCTTTTGCAAGTAAGTGCTTTTGCTTAAGCCTTGAAGCAAGAAGTTCTGCTTTTTCTTTTGAAATATTTAGATCACGAATAAGATCATTGAGCTCAGCTTGTGTAAAGGTCTCTGGTTCTGAATCTTCATCATTCACATCATCAGGATCAGATAATTCTGGATTTTGACCAACTGCTACATCATCATTACATTCCTCATCATGTTTCACAGAAGCAAGTCCATCTTGTGGAGGTACAGGGACAGGCAGTGAGTCATCATGAGGAACAGGCCTAATAGCAGAATCCAGAGTAGGATATATCATTTTGTGCTTAATTTTAGCTGAGAATCCACTTGTGTTCACAAGGCCAAAGTAGCAATCTTTAAAATGGTTTCGCGGTTCTCTCCATATCATTGGGATTGCAAATGACATCGCTGCCTTTCATCGATTGAGCCAGTCACGAAGTCCGTTGAAACAACTGGTACAGGTGATATATGGAGCCCAAGACTTATCCTGGTCACCCAATGGACAGCCAAAGTATAATTTGTACACCTTCTTCAGATCTACGGTAATTTGGTGACATTGTGCTTTCGTTGTGAATGAACCACAAACGTAACAGAAACTATCTGGATAATTAGTACAATGTCTTGGCATGATAAAGACTGATATTAATCACCGTCTGTAGCATAAAAAAAATCAGACAACTGTTGTTAACCCTCCTTATATGTTTATCCTATAAAGGCATAATATATCGCCCAATTAACGTTTATAATGATATATAATGAGCCTCATTACAAAAATGTGACGTGCTAGTGAAAAACTAAAGACAGATTTGAAATCAGCATGAAAATACTACAAAAGCCACCCAACATTACCTCTGATGAAAATGATGTGTTGGTATGTGTAATTAGTGCATTGTTATGCACATTCCTAAATTAACATCAAAAGCTTTAGTGTACCCTGCTTAGGCATTTTTTGCTGCGTAAAATGCACTTTAGCATTTAATGCAACATAGGAAAAGGAACCCTTTGTCACAAGGGGCCACAATAGGATTTGAATGAGGTTTCTACGGTTCTATTACTACTACTTCCTTTCATATATTATTTGTATTACAATGTAAACCGCTTAGGTCTGTAATATGCTGATGCGGTATGACAAATGCTAATTAAACATAAACATTTTCTATAGAGCTACCAGACGTACACAGTGCTGTGCAGAGTCACAAAGAAAGTCCCTGCTCTAAATAACTTAAAATCTAAACAGACAAGACAAACAGAATGTCTTGGATACAGTTAAGGAGAATGGTTAATCTGCTGGCTGGGTACATAAGTACATAAGTAGTTGCCTCCGCCGGGGCAGACCAGAGGTCCATCCCGCCCAGCGGTCCGCTCACGCGGCGGCCCATCAGGCATATTGCCTGAGCAGTGGTCCCTGACTAATTTTATACCTATCTCTACACTTATCTCTAAACCTTCCACTGCTCTTATCTGTACCCCTCAATCCCTTTGTCCTCCAGGAACCTATCCAGGTCTTCCTTGAAACCCTGTACTGTGCTATTTCTTATCACGGCCTCCGGAAGGGTGTTCCATGTGTCCACCACCCTCTGTGTGAAAAAGAATTTCCTTGCGTTTGTTCTAAACCTGTCCCCCTTCAATTTCATCGAGTGACCCCTTGTTCTTGTGGTTTCTTTCAAATTGAAAAATCTGTCCTTGTCAACCTTTTCGATGCCCCTCAGGATCTTGAAGGTCTCTATCATATCTCCTCTGAGTCTCCGCTTTTCCAGGGAGAACAGCCCCAGCTTCTTCAGTCTGTCAGTGTATGTAAGGTTTTCCATACCCTTAATCAGTTTAGTTGCTCTTCTCTGGACTCCCTCAAGCATTGCCATGTCCTTTTTGAGGTATGGTGACCAGTACTGTACACAGTATTCCAGATGCGGGCGCACCATAGCCCGGTACAGTGGCAGGATGACTTCCTTCGTTCTGGTCGAGATACCCTTCTTAATGATACCTAACATTTGGTTTGCTTTCCTCGAGGCTGTGGCACACTGTGCCGACGCCTTCAATGTCGTGTCTACCATCACTCCCAGGTCTCTTTCCAGCTTACTGACCCCTAGCATTGATCCCCCCATTTTGTAAGTGAACATCGGGTTCCTTCTCCCTATATGCATGACCTTGCATTTCCCTACGTTGAAGCTCATTTGCCACTTTTTCGCCCATTCTTCCAGTGTCGTAAGATCCCTTTGGAGATCCTCGCAATCTACCGTGGTTTCAACCTTGCTGAATAGTTTGGTGTCATCTGCGAATTTTGTTCCCGCCTCCAGGTCGTCAATGAATATGTTAAACAGGAGCGGTCCCAGCACTGACCCTTGAGGAACCCCGCTCGTGACCCCTTGCCAGTCCGAGTAGTGGCCCTTTACACCAACCCTCTGCTTCCTGTCTGCCAGTCAGTTTTTGATCCATCGGTGGACCTCCCCTCGCACCCCGTGATTCCATAGCTTCCTGAGCAACCGCTCATGTGGTACCTTATCGAAGGCTTTCTGGAAGTCTAGGTAAATTATGTCTATGGGTTCACCTTTGTCCACCTTGCTATTTACCCCCTCAAAGAAGTACAACAAGTTTCTGAGGCACGACCTACCCTTGCAGAACCCATGCTGGCTCGACCTTAGCTGTCCATTTTTTTCGATATGATCACAGATGCTGTCCTTAATCAGCGCCTCCTTCATTTTTCCCGGGACCGATGTGAGGCTCACCGGCCTATAGTTTCCCTGGTCGCCCCTTGAACCCTTCTTGAAGATGGGCGTGACATTAGCTATTTTCCAGGCCTCCGGGATCTCTCCAGTTTTTAGGGATAGGTTGCATATTTGCTGAAGTGTCTCTGCTATTTCATTCCTTAATTCCTTGAGCACCCTTGGGTGAATGCCGTCCGGATCTGGCGACTTGTTGCTCTTTAGCTTGTCTATCTGCCTGAGGACATCCTCCTGGCTCACCTCTAGTTGGACCAGCTTGCTATCTTGATCTCCATTTTCTATTTCCTCTGGTTCCGGAATGTTGGATGTGTCCTCCCTCGTGAAGATCGACGTAAAGAAGTCATTTAACTTGTCAGCTATTTCTTTTTCCTCCCTCACTACTCCCTTTCTATCCCCATCATCCAAGGGCCCCACTTCCTCCCTCGCTGGTTGCTTTCCCTTTACGTACCTGAAGAATGATTTGAAATTTTTTGCCTCTCCCGCTAGTCTCTCTTCATATTCCCTCTTTGCTCTCCTAACCACTCGGTGGCACTCCTTCTGGCTTTCCTTGTGTTCCTTTTGGTTGGCCTGCGTTTGGTCCTGTTTCCATTTTTTGAACGATGCTTTCTTGTCACTGATCGACTTTTTTACAGCAGCCGTTATCCATGCTGGGTTCTTTATTCGATTTTTCTTGCACTTTTCTGAACCTGGGGACGTACAGGTTCTGTGCTTCGTGCACCGTACGCTTGAGCAGGGTCCAGGCGCTTTCTACGGACTCTATCTTCCTTGTGCTGCCGTTGAGTTTCTTCCCCACCATTTTCCTCATTGAATCATAGTTCCCTTTTCTGAAGTTGAGCGCTGTTGTTGTGGTTCTTTTCACCCTGGATGATCCCAGTTCTAGTCTGCACTGGATCATGTTATGATCGCTGTTTCCCAGTGGGTCTAATACTGCTACTTCCTTTGCAGGTCCCCCCCTTGAAGGCCTGTCCCCCCCCTTGAAGGCCTGCCTGCCTGTCTGTCACCCCCCTCCCCCTTGAAGGCCTGCCTGCCTGCCCTCCCCACCCCGAAGGACTGCTCGCCCCCCTGGCCTGCCTGCACCACCTATGAAGCAGCCCGCAACGGGATCGCGATGTCAGCGATCCCTGAGCTGCTTCGGAGCTGCTTCCTGCGCCGCGGTCCCGTCCCTCCTCTGACATCAGAGGAGGGGCGGGACCACGGCGGAGGAAGCAGCTCCGAAGCAGCGCAGGGATCGCTGACATCGCGATCCCACTGCGGGCTGCTTCATAGGTGGTGCAGGGAGGCCAGGGGGCGAGCGGTCCTTCGGGGTGGGGAGGGCAGGCAGGCAGGCCTTCAAGGGGGAGGGGGGTGACAGACAGGCAGGCAGGCCTTCAAGGGGGGGACAGGCCTTCAAGGGGGGGGGACAGGCAGGCAGGCTTTCAAGGGAGGGACAGGCCTTCAAGGGGGGGACAGGCAGGCCTTCAAGGGGGGGGACAGGCCTTCGTGGGTGCAGGCCTTCACGGGGGAGATAGGCCTTCAAGGGGATCAAGCAGACAGGCAGGCAGGCCTTCAAGGGGGGGACAGGCAGGCAGGCCTTCAAGGAGGGTGCAGGCCTTTGGGGGGGTGCAGGCCTTCAGGGGGTACAGGCCTTCGGGGGGGGAGTGCAGGCCTTCAGGGGTGGGATGCAGACCTTTAAGGGGGGACAGGCCTTCAGGGAGGGGGGCCCTGGTGTAGAAATACACGGAGGGAATGGGGGGGGGGTTCAAAGAGACGCGCATATGCCGGACTTTGGGTGGGAAGAAATAATGGGTCTGAAAATAGAGAAGAGGGAGAGGGATGATGAACCATGGTTTTTAGAGAGGGAAGGAACAGAAAGGGAGAGAAGTTGGACACAAGGGATGGTGTGGAGGGGGGGATAGAGATACTGGATAGGAGGGTAGTTGGGAAAAGAAAGGGAGAGATGGTGGACCCTGGGGTGGTGGGGAAGGAGGGAGAGATGCTGGATGAAAGGATGGATCTGTGGAGGGAGACAAAAAAAGGATAGATGCCAGATCTCCTGGGGAGGGAAGGGAAACGGGGAGGACAGAGATGGCAGATGGATGGTTAGCATGCAGAAAGAAGGAAGAAGGAGACCCTGGCAAGCAAGTTATCAGAAGACAACCAGAGCCTTGGACCAACAAGATTTGAAAAATAACCAGACAACAAAAGGTAAAAAAACTAATTTTATTTTCTGTTTTGTGATTATAATATGTCAGATTTGAAATGTGTATCCTGCCAGAGCTGGTGTTAGACCGCAAACGTGAGCTAGGATTTAACAGAGAGGAAAAGTCCTTTTTGTTTCTTTATTTTATTTACACCACAGCGCCAGTGTGGTTAGGAGAAGCCAAAGGGGGGTGAAAAAGCTATAAAATAAACCCACCAGGATGTTTGAAAAAAAACAAACACCCAATTGGGCAGGAAAGTTGAATCGAAAAACCATTTCAATAGGCTGAATCGAATCAATTTTTTTTTTTCTTGAATCGGGCAGCACTAGTTTGCACTACTGTCTTAGACTTTAGGACCTGGGATTGGGGAGAGATGGCATCCTCAGTACTTTATAATGCAAGTGAAACGAGGATTTGGTCAGACTTTTGAAGGGTCTGCAGAAGAAAAATATTGTATAGGCCGGGGACATGAGACAGCAGGAAACGGGAACTTTTCTTCCTTCTATTTTTGTGAATGGCAAGGCTGAGGATGTCAGAGAGTTCAGTTAAAATATGTGCTTTATAAGAAAATATAATAATGTTTATAAGCATTGCTGGCCTAACCGGTGAGGTGTTCCTAATGGTGGTGATGGTGGCAGCAACATGTCAATGTGTTGAGAGGAAGAGGTGGTCTGGGAAATTCTGCTGAACAAACTCTGGACCCATTTCCACCCCCCGGTTAGTCCACTCCACTCAACTCAACTGGTTCACACACTGAGTGGATCTTTGGGTGTTGTGCCTGGGTAATTGTTTTGGGATCTCTTCCAGTGGTTTGTCAGTATCTCCTTGTGGTCCAAGGAAGGAAACTTTGTTAACCTTAGCATGACCTTCAGAATATGTTTGTAACAGCGCTGCTTGTGTGGCATTAGGCTATGTAGTGATTGAAAGAAAAAACCAGACCTTTGCACATTTTTGCACTATATGGTGGGTGTATGAGGAGATTCACATTTCCTGCACAGCTAAATCCTTGTGAAGTTACCTTGTTCTTTCTGTATTTGACATCTAGGAAGGTCTCTGTTTGGAAGGAAAGATCTAAGCTTAAAAATGAAGTGGACAGAAATTATGGTAAAAGCAGATAGCATTGCTGATTTTAAGAAAGGTTTGGACAAATTCCTGGAGGAAAAGTCCATAGTCTGTTATTAAGACATGGGGGAAGTGTCTGCTTGCCCTGGATCAGTGGCATGGAATGTTGCTACTCTTTGGGTTTTGACCAGGTACTAGTGACCTGGATTAGTTACCATGAGAATGGGCTACTGGGCATGATGGACCATTGGTCTGACCCAGTTAGGCTATTCTTATGTTATGTTCTCATCTGTAGGGGCCTTTGTTTTCACTTCTTATTTTAATGTATTTTTTTTCTGGGAACTTATCAGTGTTTTTTAGAATGGGAACAAAAATTGAAGAGAATTAATGTGTGTGGAATGGGGGGGGGGGTTTACTAATTTCTTCAGCTAAATAAATCCACTTCAACCAGACATAGGAGAACTCATGCACCATTCACACACCCTCCAACCAAAATCGTCAAAAGAAAAAAAAACTGTTCGACAACCTCCTAACACTCGACCCCCAACTCTACAACCTATTGACCTCGACCACAAACTACAAAACCTTCAAAAAAGAAATAAAAACCCTTCTATTCAAAAAACACATAAAACCGAACTAACACAATCAGAACTGTCCCAAGCATCACCTGCAACTACTCCATATGTACTTCTGATGTCATGACAATTCAGACATAATTTATGTTATGTTTGGATTAATGGTTACATATATGAGGTTCAATAAAATAAAATTTTCAGTGCCTGTTTCTATTATGACCATTTATTTTTCATGGTTATTACAAAAAATATTTTTTTACATTGGGGGGGCATCAAAAAATGATGGGCTCCGGGTGCCACATACCCTAGGTACGCCACTGCATAGTTCGGTTGTGGATTAGCAATTGGTTATCAAATAGAAAACAGCGGGTAGGGTTAAATGGTCATTTTTTTTCAATGGAGGAGAGTAAACAGTGGAGTGCCACAGGAATCTGTAATGGGACTGGTGCTATTTAATTTATTTATAAATGATCTGGAAATTGGAACGACAAATAAGGTGATTAAATTTGAAAATGATACTAAATTGTTCAAAGCTGTTAAAATGCCTGCAGATTGTGAAAATTTGCAAGCAGACCTTAGGAAATTGGAAAACTGGGCATCCAAGTGGCAGATGAAATTTAGTGTGGACAAATGCAAAAGTGATGCACATTGGAAAGAATAACTCAAATCACAGTTATCATATGCTAGGCTCCACCTTGAGGACTAATGTCCAAGAAAAAGATCTGGGTGTCATTGTAGACAATATGATGAAACCTTCCACCCAATGTACAGTGGTAGCCAAAAAAGCAAACAGAAAACTGCTTGAGTACCTGAATAAATGCATGTAAACCTTTCTGAGCTCCCCTGGGTGAACAGTATAGAAAATTGAATAAATAAATAAAAATAAATAAATAAATAAATGTTAGGAATTATTTAAAAAGGGATGCTTAACAAGACTAAGAATGTTATATCGCTCCATGGTGCAACCTCACCTGGAATACTGCATTCAATTCTGCTCTCCTTATCTCAAGAAAGATATAGCAGCACTAGAAAAGGTTCAAAAAAGAGATGATAAAGTGGATGGAACTCTTCTCATATGAAGAAAGACTAAAAAGATTAGGGCTCTTCAGCTTGGAAAAGAGACGGCTGAGGGAAGATATGATTGAAGTCTACAAAATCCTGAGTGAAGTAAAATGGGTACAAGTGGATCAATTTTTCATTCCGTCAAGCATTATGAAGACTAGGAGACACTCAGAGGAAATTTTTTTTACTCAGAGAATAATTAGGCTCTTGAATGCATTGCCAGAGGTTGTGGTAAGAATGGATAGCATAGCTGGTTTTAAGAAAGGTTTGGACAATTTCCTGGAGGAACAGTCCATAGTCTGTTATTGAGAAAGACATGGGGGAAGCCACTGCTTGCCCTGGATTGGTAACATGAAATGTTGCTACTCTTTGGGTTTTTGTCAGGTAATTGTGACCTGGATTGGCCACCATGAGTACAGGCTACTGGGCTTGATGGACCACTGGTCTGACCGAGTAAAGGTATTTTTATGTCCTATACTTGGCTCATAGAAGAACATAAGAATTGCCATACTGGGACTGATCGAGGGTCCATCAAGTCCAGTATCCTGTTTCCAACAGTGGCTAACCCAGGTCCAAAGTCCCTAGCAAGATCCCAAGTAGTAAAACAGATTTTATGCTGCTTATCCTAGGAATAAGCAGTGGATTTGCCCAAGCCATCTCAATAATGTCTATGGACTTTTCTTAGGAAATTATCCAAACTTTTAAAAAACTCTGTTAAGCTAACTGATTTCATCACATTCTCCAGAAACAAATTTCAGAGTTTAATTACATGTTGTGTGAAGAAATATTTTCTCCAGTTTGTTTTAAATTCACTACTTAGTAGCTTCATCACATGCCCCTAGTCCTAATAGTTTTGAAAAGAGTAAACAAGAAATTCACGCCTACCCTTTCCACTCCACTCCATATTTTATAGACCTCTATCATGTCACCCCTGAGCCGTTGCTTTTCCAAGCTGAGGAGCTCTAGCCACTTTAGTCTTTCCAAATAGAGAAGTCATTCCATCTCTTTTATCCATTGCACACCTCTGTAGCTTTTCTAATTCCGCAGTATCTTTTTTGAGATACAGCAACCAGAATTGCACACAGTATTCAAGGTGTGGCCATACAATAGAATAATAAATGGGCATTATAACATTTCCATCTTTATTTTCCATCCCTTTCTTGATAATTCCTAACATTCTATTTGCTTTCTTAGCCGCTACCGCACATTGAGGGTTTCAATGTATCCTTAACAATGACACCTAGATCCGTTTCCTGGGCAATGATTCCCAACATAGAACCTAGCATCACATAGCTATAATTCGGGTTTCTCTTTCCCACATGTATTACTTTGCACTAGCTCGCATTAAGCATTATCTTTTTTTTTTTTTTTAAGTTCAATAATTTTTATTAAGTATTTTAAAGGATACAAGAATCATTTAAAGTACATAGAAACAAAATAAAGCTTTCTGTATATAAAATATATAAATCTATGTTTAACTGTATAGGAGCAAAGGCTCCAATTATTAAAAATGTATGTAAGGGATATATAAGATAAAGATGAGAGAGAGCAGTAAAGAAAAAGGAAAGAAAAATGAAAGAGAGAAGAGAGGAGAAGAAAAGGATAACAGGAGTGTCTAAGAAGATGAGCGTACATAGGAATCTAAGAATGACCATGGAGATTTGTTGTATTTCAAGTTCATGCAGGTTCGGAATGTAACTCTCTTCTCATATGCGTAGGATTCAAATCTATGATACATACTCATAGAGTTCCACCAAAAGGTATAATCTAATAGCGAGGGTGATTTCCAATTTTTTAGAATGTGCATGAGGGCAGTCACCAACATGGTATCAATGAGTTTAGGTGGACAATTTGATTGTGTGAAACATGGGTGTTGAGAGCGAAGGATTACAATGTCTATAGAGATTTCTTCTGAGCAGTTAGTAATAGATTGTATGGTGTTCCAGACGTAGGTCCAAAAAGAGCGGACTAGAGTACAATGAAATAACATATGATCAAGAGTTCCTTCCTCTTTCAAACAGTTCCAGCAAACAGAGTCTTGCTTTAAGTTAGCTTTCCACATGCGAAGTGGGGTCCATATTGCCTGCCACATAAGGAAGTACATTGATTGTGATACTCTAGAAGATAAAAGCGGGCGATTTGTTGATGACCAGAAAAGCTCCCAATCAATGTCAGAAAGCGGAGTGGTAAGTATAGCGTCCCAGTGCTTCATAGAGTGAGGTGAAAAAGTGAAGGAGTGATCTCTTAAAATATTGTAGAAGGATGATATCGCCTTGCCTTTTAATAGAGACAGAGAAGACCAGTTGTAAATAGTATTTTTGGAAGTCATATAGTCAAATCGTATATGTAAAGACGGCAACACTCCAGTGAGAGAACGCCATTGTGAATAAGTAGAAGGAGGCAGCGAGTATGTAGAGCACAGTATATCGAATGGAATTAACGAATTGAGGGTAGACAATTGATGGACAAACCATATACCTGCCCGCTGCCACCTTTTCCATGATAGAGATTTGTCGTGATTTTGAATTTTGGGATTGTTCCAAAGGGACATGAGTGGACTAACCTTAACTGAGATTTCAGTCAATGTATCTATAAGATAAAGAGCATACTGCGTTGCACCCAATAAAGAGTATCTCTTTAAGTGCCTTGGTATTGACACCGTTAGTAAGCATGAGATGTGTAAAGGCGTACATAAAAAACATTCCATTTCAAACCAGGCAGGAAGATCTTGAGTGGGAAGATTTTGAGTGGAGGAGTTAGTGAGCCAGTAAGCTCCATATTTGGCTAATGAAGCAATATAATAGTGATAGAAATCAGGAAAGTTGAGACCACCGTTGATCTTAGAGGCTTTCAGTTTGGCGAGAGCAATTCGAGGTTTTTTCTTGTTCCAAATGAATTCAGATATTTTCATATTTAGCCAATGAAATAATGATTTCCGGCATAACAGAGGGAGCATAGAAAGGATATAATTAATTTGAGGGGCCAGAGTCATTTTGATGGATGCAATTCTACCCCACCAGGATAGAAAGAGTGGAGTCCATCGAGATGTAGTGTTTAGAACTAGATTTTTGACTTTAGATATATTAAGATCTTGAGCATGAACCGAATCTTTATGTATTAAAATCCCCAAGTATTTCACAGCTTCATGTGACCATGAGAAAGGAAAATGAGCCAAATCTGATGGAAGTATATTATCATTTAAAGGGAAGATCTCTGATTTCTCCCAATTAACAGAGTATCCGGAAAGGAGGGAGTATTGAGTGATAATATGAATAAGATTGGGAAGGGAGAGTAAAGGGTCTCTCAGAAAAAGTAAAACATCATCAGCATAAGCTGCTAATTTGAAATCTCGATCAGAGGAGGGAATACCTTTAATTGAGGGACTTTGTCATATAGCTGAAAGGAGTGGCTCTAACACTAAATTAAATAGCAATGGTGAGAGAGGACAGCCTTGTCGAGTACCTCTATGGAGGGGAAATTTATTGGATAAAGAGTTGTTAATCCTAATACGAGCTGTGGGTTGATGATATAGCGTTTTTATCCAGTTTGTAAAAAATGGGCCAAAATTATACCACTTCAGGACACGGAAAAGGAAAGGCCACTCCACTCGGTCAAAGGCTTTTTCAGCATCAATAGCTAGGCCTATTACAGGGTCTGACATTGTTTTAGCATGAGCGTTAATATAGTGAAATAGGCGCAGGTTGTCTCCTATATATCTTTGTTTAATGAACCCTGTTTGATCTTTATGTATAAGCAGTGGGATTATTTTGGTAAGTCTTAATGCAAGTAATTTTGCCATTATCTTGTAGTCTAAATTGAGGAGAGAGATGGGGCGAAAGTTTTTAACTAAAGTGTCATCTCTGTCAGGTTTAGGGATTACTACAAGCATTATCTGCTATTTTGATGCCTAGTCTCCCAGTCTCACAAAGTCCTCTTACAATTTTTCACAATCCTAACTAGAGAGAAAACTTAATTTTAACCTTAAGAGTGAAGGAGAGTATATTTGCTCATGGATTCAGCAAACTAGAAGTCTGCTATACTATTTTCATTGGTCACCCTTTAACCTATTTACATGTCATCCTTCATGTGTGGAGAAACTGAGCCTTCTCAATAGACACTTTTTTTTAAAGTGTTATTTCTTGAAAATGATTAGAATATGGGTAATTAGTTTTGAAAAATGTATGCTATTTTGTCACATCTAATCTCTGCATTTTCCTGGACTTCTACCCTCCTGGTGTGATCCCTTTCCAGCTCCTTTCAATTCTTATTTTTCAAAATCGATGTATAAAAAGAAATTCAGCATGAATCAAGGAAGTTCAACCTGGTTCATAGGAGTCAACCTTTCTACATAATCGGAGGTGCCAAACTCCCCACTAATTGCCTCCTTTGCTTTCTCTTGAGAGCTAAGAAGAAAACAAAACAAGGCATCTCATAAACATAACTTTCCTCCCCATATTTAAATGTTCAGAGCAGAGCAAATGGAACAAAGAAGGGGAGAATTTGTAGCCAATAGTCTAATTTTGCATCATAAATTGGAATAATATTTCACAGCTGAGGTACTTTCACTTGATTTTACATCACCTCACTAGCAGATTTACCATATTTTTTTCTCCATAAGATGCGCTGCTCCCTGAATGGCTGACGTCAGGTCTTGCGAGTCCCATGAGAACTGACGGCAGACATTCATGTTGCGGTGCGGGACTAGGCAGACATGTAAAAAGCTCGTACCTACCTTGTGCGCCACTCTGCCACTGCCAGAAGAGATCAGAAGGCAGCTGTCCAGCGAGGCAGGAGCACAGAAAGTGCACTGATTCCATAAATCATACAAGATGCCTCAATAACAGACATCATTAAACCAAATAAAACAAACCAGACCATCGAACGCCTCCGTGACCAGCACTCAAGATACATCACTCCTTCTCCCTCAGCCAAACTCAGACCCTATATTTCATTTCACAGAACAGATGTCTTTTCAGCAGTTTCCTAAAGTTCTGTACATTTTGCTGCTGGTGAATGTAACCTGGAAGGTTGTTCCACTCCCAGGAGCCAATGCAGTGAAAGACACTGTTTTGTGAAGAGGTAAGACTTAACTCCCGCACAGACGGATCACAATGCTCAATTGAGCAGAGCAGTTGAGCCGGCTCATGCGGCAAAATGCTCTGGATCAGGTGTTTAGGGGCCAACTTCTATAAGCACATAAAAACATTCACCAGTAGCTTGCACTGTATCTTATCCTTTACCTTCAACTTTATAAAATATTATGTTACATGCTCACATCTATCCAATTTAAACATTGAGCGCACCACTGAATTTTGGGCCACTTGAAGCGCCTCAAAACTGATTCTGTTACTCCCAAGAACAACAGACTGCAATAATCAAAAATGGACAAAATGATTGACTGTAACACCACCCCTAAACAATGTGGCCGTTAGATAAGGTCTCAAACCAAAAACTAACTAACCAAAGATAAAAATACACCTTCCAAACTACAGCAAACACCTGCCCTCACCATAGTGAGTCCTGAATCCAAAAGCATGGTGACTTGTTTGTGCCACCCAGAGGGGAATTGAGACTGAATTCCTCACGTGTAACTATGTTTCCTGCAGGGGCCCCCAGGAATGGAATCGGCATCCTTTGTACATTAGAAAGCACTGTGATTCTGATGTTTTTAAGAAGTTATTGAAGAGACATCTATTTTGTAACATGAAATATGGGCAATAAAGCATTTGTAATGGTGTAAGCGCTGGTCGCTTATTTGTTTGTGTTTTATATGTATTTTTTTTATTGTGTATGTTTAAATTGTGAGCTGCCTTGGGAAAGGCAAGTTTTAAATAAAATAAAACAAAGTGGGTTTGCTATTACTGTATTTCCTCCTATAAAGGCCGCAGCCTATATATGGGTTTTGCAGTCCAAATAGTGGGTGTGGCTTCCTTATATGGTACAGCCTATCTAACGACATCGTAGATAAGCCGCTCCATTAGTAGATCCCCCCGTACCTTTTTAAATAATGTAGCTCCCTCGCTGCCTCCTGCAATGTTGCGGCTACAGTGCAGGGCAGGAGCAATCTTTTTAGCATCCAGTCCGCCCTACACTGCTTCCTCAATGCCTGCGTCAGTTCTCTTGATGCAGGCATTGAGGAAGCAGTGCGGGGTGGGCTGAGCGCTGAAAACATTGCTCCTGCTCTGCACCACGGCTGCGACATTGCAGGAGGCAGCCAACGGAGGTAGGGTATTTACCGGGGGGGGGGGGGGGGGGATGTATACAGGGAGGGTATGGATGTATAGGCCACCCCCATGTGGTTTGAAAACTCTTAGATAAACCATGGCTTGTATCATGGGGTGGTTTGTCTAAGAGTTTTAAAACATGTATAGGCATTTTTTTGTGGCCTATACACTGGGGCAGCCTATATGCGGGGAAATACGGTATGTCCACCTAAACCCAAGACCTGTTCCCCTCCTAGCTCCTCTTCACCCTCCTTAACTCTCTGCAGAAGATTCCACATCATTCTGCCCTGTTTTGCATCTCTCTCATGCAAGCTTGGCTCTTCCATCCCTCATCCTCCAACTTCTCACCTGCAGCACTTCAACTGGTAGTCACAAATTCCAGGCCAACAGCAGTCCCATGCCCAAGGTACATGCTAATTACTCTGCTTCATACATGACCTGAGTCCTGGCAGTGTACCAATTCTAAGGCCTACTCTTGGGAATAGACAGCTCAAGTTATTACGCTTCTGACTACTTTATCCATCTTTTCAGAAGCAATGTAATTCTCATTTCTCGTATGTTTAGTCGGGTTTTGTTATATCGCTTTTTCTAACTGGCAGGTCAAAGCAGCGTATGCTTCCAAAATCAAAGAAAGGGAAAAGAACTACAATATGCGACAGGAAAGCTACATTCAAACGAGAACAAGCATAAAGAAGGTATTGGGGCGGAGAAGGGAAAAAAATCATTGTTACAAGATTTAAATATATATATATATATATATATTTCAGTTGTTGATTTATGTTTAAGAGTTACTGTTTTTATATTCTGCCAGCTGGCAATTTTTACTGCTATCACATTTTTTTGTTGTTTGTTATAAGTTGTATGATTATTATTATTTCTTATGTGGTTTTGTAAGTCTCCTTTATATCTATCTATCTATCTATATAGATATAGATATTTTAAAGAGACACAGGGCTCCTTTTACAAAGCTTTGCTACTAATTAGTGGTGTGATGAATGCAAAGAAGTCCATTTTTTGCATACAGCACACTGCTAATCAGTAGTACAGCTTTTAAAAGTAGCCCATAGTGTGGTCATTGTATTTTGGTGGCAGGGATTAACCTCTCCCATTTAAATGAATTCTCAATCTCAGACCCCCAAAAAGTCAGGAAGAGCCAACCTCTTCTCATATCTTAAAGAGACCCTACACTTGAGTCTTAACCAAAATGTGCTCAGTGGTTGACTGAAGAAGTGAAAACTCTTTCAAGGTACATTATTTACCCCTGGTTTCATTTTATTCCATTGCACATGCAATGCAAAAAAGAAGAGCTTTCCCTCTCAATGTCTCCAGCCAGCAGCAAAGATCTATGAGAAAGCAGAGGGAATAGCAGTTACAACCCTCAAAGGCACTACCTTAGGGCTCCTTTTACCAAACTGCAGTAGAATTTTTTACCATTGGCCCTTGAGGTAAACGCTCCTATGCTCTTAGGAATTCTATAAGCGTTGGAGCATTTATTGCACCAGCTCACACTAAAAATCTCCAGCACAGCTTGTCCCTTAGTAAATTAGGTGAGTAAAATGGAAGAATGAAGACTGGATGTTGGGCGCCATGCGGCAATTTTTATGTGCCTCTACCCAAAGTTGGCAGATCACTACTGAGCATACTGGATGGGCCATTTTGGCCTTTATCTGCTGTCATTTATTATTTTACTATATTATTTTTTTATTATTATCGATTTTCCAAACTTCAGTAGTGCAAAACATAAATATATCACATAAAATAAGTCAATATAAGCACATTTAACTTACAAATATACATAACCAACCGATTTCTCCCACCCACCCACCTAATGATAATTTAATAAAACAAAAAAGCATAGATTTCCCCAATAACCTACATGGAAAAATGGAAGGATATTCTACTATATTATTGATTTTTTTTTTCTAGTCCTAATATTTTAAATTCTCCACAACCCCACTTATCATATACTATAGTTAAAACTCAGGCACACATGCAAAGTTTATAACCTAGTGCTTTATGTAAACACCACTCAGTAGTGGCTGAGAATTATCATGTTGGAGCTCAAAGGCAACTAATAAGGAATTTAGTTAAAAGGTCTTCCCAGAGCCTAAAATTGCCCAACAAATTCAGCCTGGTGCATTGTAGGGTAAGGGGTGGGTCCCTTGTATATGTTGGAGACTGTAAGTGGACTGCTTATATAACAAATTTATTGGTCTTGCACAAGGGCCAGGACCGACAAATACTAAGAGGCTATATAGGTACTGCACTCTTCACACAGTCAATAAGTCAGACCACTTTATTTAAGAGTCACTTTGGGCAAATAACTGAAACAATGTAACAGCAGAGGCAGTTCAGCAAGCAATACTTCCCAATTCCCCTCATCTCCTTTCAGATCCTTTCTCTTTGGCAGGATATGTTAATATTATCTCCCAAACTTTGCTTAGCAACAGTGTTGCAACTAGTATAAATATGTTGCAAAGAAGGTTAACACTTACAGTCCCTGTTGATAGATGTTGCAAGGAAACTAGGGGGTTGAGACACAGGGTTCGGTCCTGGAGCACCCCCTTTGCCAGTCAGGCTTTCAAGGTAGCCACAATGAATATGCATGAAAGAAATTTGAATATAATGGAGGCAGTGTATGCAAATCAAGTTTATGCAAATTCAATTTGGATAGCCCAAAAAAACTGACTGGCAAGGGGGTACTCCAGGACCGAGTTGAGAAACACTGCTCTTGGTGGTTTGGTCCTGGTTGAATGTTTGATGGTCCCTTGCAATCTGTTGCTGCAAGTGGATTATTATTATTATTTCTTTCCAGGTTCTGCAGCTGTCCCAGGGACTTGTATAGATGACAGGTGGCCCTGTTTACTTGGCTGGAAATACACAACTACGCCCAGGGTCTCCCTTACATCTCAATCCCAGGAGTGGATACAGCAGTTTCCAAGTTCCCACTGGCCCAGTCTCAGCGAAAGAGCTTAAGTGGCTGCTGCCACTATAAATGTTCCTAATTTTCTCTTTATAGATAGCCTCATGCACAGATAGCTGGTCTTTTGGGAACAGGGAAATGCCTACTATACCTGAATGTAACTCATGTTGAAAAACCACTGGAAAGGCCCAAGCTAAATAAAGTAAGATTGAATACCAACAGATGACTTAACTTTCCAACAGAAATGTTCAAATTTACTGTAGAGGATTTGTCTCCTTAACAGATCAGATGGATAACTAAGAGACCTTCAGTATAGCAAGATACTGGTTGAGGTGGTATATTGGCTGTCCTGTAGCTAGGGCTCCTGGCTCTCTCCATATACTTTTCCTGGACAGACTGAATAAATCCTGGCTTTATGCAGCCTAAATTCATGTAATTCTTGTTCTTAGGGAAATCAGGATGGCAAGTCCAGGCATGAAATAAGACCGGAACCACCAGAATTGAAAAGAGTTGGTAGGTACATCCTTATCAGTGATGTCCAGCTAGGTTTGTGATCCAAATTGATTTTTCATACCCTCAGCTACTTCAGATTCAGAGAGAATGAAGAATGACCCTCAGACTTTGTTCTCTCTATAAATGATAACATCAGACAGTGACATCATTTGATAATGATTGGGATTTCTCTTTTTCCCCAGAAATCTTCAGCTAGGAGATGAAACAAAACACATTCTAATCCTGTTTCACTCTTTAGTCCTGGAACATGTCAACAAATTGAGCAACAGATAACACTGAGCAGTGAAAAAAACAGTCACGTTGTATACATACCGAAGATGCAGTTTTTGGAAAGTAAATTTAGTACTTCAAGAACAATTTATTGCACAGTCTGTATTAAGTAATTTTTTAAATAATATGTTAGTTAAAACTACTTAGACCTAATTGTATAAAAAGCACAAAAAGAGTTATGTGCATCTATACGCAAGTCAAGAAGGGCGGCACAGAAACAGGGTCATAGGTTGATCGGAGGTATTCATTTTAATTACAAGCATAACTGCAGAATTAAGGCCTCTGGTCCTGATTCTATAAATGGTGCCTAACTCATTAGTTGCTATTGAAAATAGCACCCACCACATGCCATTCAAAGTTAGGTGCCATTTATAGAATCACCCCTAGTGGCGTCTAAATGGAGTCAGACATCACTAGGGCTTTATTGGCCTAAAATAATGGCACCTAACTCTTTCAAACACCTGAACACGCTTACATTTTGGATAGGCACAAGTAGGTGCCTTGGTGTAGGCATCTACATGGTGTCTACCGAGTTAGATGCCTACCTAAAACTTCCCCCCTTTTACAAAACCGCCATAGAATTTTTTAGCACAGACCGGCGCTGCTCCGGATGCTCATAGAGTTCCTATGAGTGTTAGGAGCAGCACAGAGCATTCAGTGCGCCAGCCTGCACTATAAACTGCTATTGTGGTTGTGTAAAAGGGGGAAGGTGTTATATATATTTTTTTAAATCGCTGTTTAATTGGTTTTTAATGGTGCTGTTCAATTAACAGAACCGACTTGAACCAATCAAAATATGAAGTTAGGCACCTAGGTTGGCTAGGTGCACCAATTTAGGCACCTAACAGCAGACACTTTTTATAGAACCAAGGCCTCTGTGCCTAAATTTAGGCATGGGTATTTGTACTACATTTTCACTGGTGCAAATGGCAGCACCTAAATTTTAGTAATATAAGTCCTGGATGTATAGTGGTATATTGAATTCTTCCTTAAATATATACAGAAGCCTCAGCCCCACCACTATAATACTTTCTTGCAGCGGGAAGAATTATGTGGTGCTCATCATTGGCTTCCCCATCAAGTTCATGTTTATGTTAAATAAATAACTTATTAAATATTTTTAAATATTTTATGGTATATAAACCTCTAATATTTCATTTTATATGAGTTTTGGCACTTATCTTTATATCCGCCTAGCTCGGAAACTATGACCCGACATGTTTCGCACTCCCGTGCTTTATAAAGGGGCTCCCTAAAAAATAGAAGACAAAATGTTCTAAGTCCATTACCAAACATCCCCAAACGTACTTAGAACATTTTCTTTTCTATTTTTAGGGAGACCCTTGATAAAGCACGGGAGTGCGAAACATGTCGGGTCATAGTTTCCGAGTTAAGCGGATATAAAGATAAGTGCCAAAACTCATATAAAATGAAATATTAGAGGTTTATATACCATAAAATATTTAATAAGTTATTTATTTAACATAAACACGAACTTGATGGGGAAGCCAATGATGAGCACCACATAATTCTTCTCGCTGCAAGAAAGTATTATAGCGGTGGAGTGGTGGGGGCTGAGGCTTCTGTATATATTTAAGGAATAATTCAATATACCACTATACATCCAGGACTTATATTACTGCTTTTTGTTATAAAGTTCGTTCTGGAGTGAGAAATATGTAGAACTGCCATATATTTTTTTGAGCACCTAAATTTTAGCCAGGGTTCCAAGGTGTAAGCATTAATCCATAATCCACATCTAACTTTAAGCATGGTTTATAGCAGTGTCTCACAAACTTTCTGGCCGTTGGCACACTAAATCCAGTGCCCTGGCCGGAAGGCACCCAGAAATGTGTAGACGTCCGTGCATGCACCCGCTTTGGTGGAGGGATCAGGGAGGTGTGGGGAGAGGAGGAGAGACACTGGCCAGGAGAACAGTCATCTGTGCCAGCTGACTTTCTATAGGGCATGCCTCTTGCCGCAAGAGGCATGTCCTGTAGGCAGTCAGTTGACTCTCCTCCTCGCCAGTGTGTCGCGGTACACCTGAAATCTCAGAAGGCACATAGTTTGCGATACACTGGTTTACAGAATATTGCTTTTTTTTCGTTGCTGATTTTTGGGGCAGCATTTGTAGAATTTACCCCAGAATGTGTAGAATATTAAGTACAATGGCTCATTTGTGGTGCCTCCTTCACCCCAAGATTTAAGCATGAGGAGTCTGATTTGATGAAGGCTGAACATGTGAGAGGTGAGGTGAGACTCATGACTGCAAGCTGGCAATGTTCATGACAGGAGAGGGCTCCTTTCCCTTAATGTTTGTTGAGCCATGTTTTCCGCCTCATACACCTGATGTGGAATGCCTGCCACCATTGCTATGACAGTGAATAAATCACCAGCTTTGCTTGGCTTCTTTGAAAAATGAATTTTTGCCTGGGATTTCTCATCAGCATACATCATCCTTTCGGCCTGCCTTCTGATGTGCTGAATGGATGTAGTGGATGCTATACAAAAGCCTATACACACAGGCCTGTAGTCCCTTTACCCATTCTAAGGGATTTTGAAGTTTTGAGGCAGCTTAGAGCAATTAGGAGTTTCTTAGACGACGACTCTTTGCACACTCGTCTACATGCTTTTTTATTATCCAAGTTGGATTATGGAAATTTAGCTTATGCAGGTATAATCTAAGGACAATTAAAATGTCTGCAAACGTTGCAAAATGCAGCTATTCAGTTATTAAGCAAATGACAAATTAGGGTTCATGTGACTCCAGTGTGCTTGAAATTTCACCGGCTGCCTATGAAATACAGAATAAATTTTAAAATCTTAGTGTTGCTTTATAGAGCTTTGCTTGAGTTGAAGCCTCCGTATCTTTCCCCCTTAGTTATTGCTTTAAGCTCCTAGTCAATTATTAAGATCACTATCCCCCTTTTTTTTTTTTTACAAAACTGTAGCGTGGATTCTAGTGCTTGCTGCGGCAGTAACAGCTCCGACACTCATAGGAATTTTATGAGCGTTGTTACCAAAAACCACGCTACGGTCTTGTAAAGAGGAGGGAGTAAATCATAATAGAATAGTTATACCTCATATTTCTAGAGCTTATGTTGTATCTACTAGAGATTGTGCATTTTTTTATTTGGCACCTGCTTTGTGAAATATACCACTGGAGTTGAGGAATTCATAGTAAATTTTAAAAGATAGCTGAAAATATAGCTTTTTTTTTTAGATTAAAATGACTGGAATTCTTTGGTGCAATCTATAATGTAATGTATGTGTGAGCTAAAGATTATTTACTTGAATTATTAGATTTTATTTTATCTGTTTTTAATGGAATTCTTTTCAGTATTCTTGATTGGATTATCTTATAAACTGCTTTCATCGTGCTGTATAGCTAAGCAGTTTATAAATAATTTTAATAAGAACATAAGAATAGCCTTACTGGGTCAGACCAAAGATCCATCTCGCCCAGTATCCCATCCAGGTCACTAGTATCTGGCAAAGCCCCAAAAAGTAGCTACGTTCCATGCTACCGACTCCAGCAGCCTGTCCTCATGGTGGCCAATCCAGGTCATTAGTGCCTGGCAAAACCCCAAATAGTAGAAACTCCAGTCCAGATATATATATATCAAGAGTTTCACAGAATAGTTATCGATGATGTTCTTTTGGTACACGAGTCTTTGACTATTCTAGGTGTAAGACTTGATTTTGGCTTGACAATGAAGCTGCAAGTAACTAAGACCATTCAGGCATACTTTGCACAAATGCATTTGTTATACCAATTGAAACCAATGCTTGCACCTTATGATTGATTTTTGAACTGTTGCCCAGGCCATGGGCCTGTCGAGGCTTGATTACTGCAATGTCCTGTACCTTGAAATAACAAAGGCAAGATGCAGAGCATTGCAGGTCATACAAAATGCAGTAGCATGTCTGATAATGGGTGTGTCTAAATACGATCATATTTCACCATATCTTAAAAAATTGCATTGGCTTCCAGTCGCCTTCAGAGTCCAGTATAAAGCAGTGATTTGCCATCAATTTATGTATGGAAACATCCCAGAATTGCTTAAAAGTAATATACTCAGTTAGTTGCAATGTCAAACCAATAAGCAATAAAGCATTTTAATATACAGGGACTAATTTAAAGAAAGTTGCTTAGCCAATATACATGCACAGCTTAATTGATTAATTGGCACCAATAATTGCCAATTAACACCTGTTAACTGACTCTGGCATCAGTTAGGAGTTACATGCACAACTGATAGGCACACTGCACAAAGGGCTAGATTCACTAAGGGCACGGATCCGATCCGATCCGTGAGGGATCCAATCCATGTCCAGGGGGCTGATACATGAATCGCCCTCATGCAAATGAGGGCGATCAGAATCACACCCCCAACCGAGTACCCGGATCGTTCTATAGCAATCCCAACGCATGTGCAGACCATCTGTAGATGGTCTGCGCATGCAATGGCCCTCTGTGCCTGGCAGAGCAGGAAACTTTTTTTTTCTTCGCAAGCCTGTGGTTTTAACCTGCTTTAAGCCCCCGGTTTAAAACCATGGGCTTGCACTGCAGGGAAGGGCAGGAGAGTCGAGGCGGCAGGAGAGATTTGGTGCGAGAGCAGGGTGGCAGCAGAGATTCAGGACTAGAGCAGGAGATGGGGCAGAGAGCAGATCGGGGCTAAGAGCAGGAGATCAGGGCAGGCAGGAGATCGGAGCTGAGAGCAGAGAAGCAGGGCAGAGAGCAGGGCGGCAGAAGGCAGGGCAGTCGGAAAGGACCTGAGCGACTGGTCCTCCTCAGCAGTCGCTTATTTATGGATCGGTCAGCCCAGTCGGTGTCCCTCTTTTTTTTTTTTTCAATGAATCGCTGCCTGCCTACATTTGAATGCTGTTCCCCCTCATTTGCATGCGTGGATCGGAGGATGATTGGGACAGAGGTTAGTGAATAGGGTTGAAGGGAAATCGGGTCGCAAAGGGGTCGCTAAGTGGTCGGACGTTGATCGGTGGGTTAGTGAATCTAGACCAAAGTGTTACATGTCATGTCCAGTGCGCTAATTTGAAAGAGGGCATGGCCAGGGGTGGATCACTAGAAGATCGTGGACAGATTGTGTGTGTTCCGAAGTTATTTGTCAACCAATGGGTTGATGCAAAACTTAGGTGTAGGCATTTAGGCCTGGTTTTAGCTGGCCTGTATGGGCGTGCCTAACGGTTATGACATATATTGGCACTAAGCGTGATTCTGTAAGGTGTGCATAACTTTTACAGGATCGTGCTTGGCACCATACTAGTTGGTGCCAAGTTTTAAAGGGCCATATATAAAATCGGGTCTTTATGATGTGCTAACCGGCTAATACAGAGTTAATGTGGGATCACTTACCGCCTCCTCAATAGGAGGCAACATGTGGTCCTGTGATAACTCTCATCAGATACTGGGAATGCTAGCAGAAAGCCTGCAAAAAACAAACCAAACAAAAACAGAATGCCCCTTCTTGATGCAGTATTAGCTTTGGGCTCGTCAAGTGTTAAAATCCTGTGTTATAACACATTAAGCCCAAAACCTAGGATACTTTAGTAAAAAGACCCTTACTTCATACAAAATCAATTTAATGTACTGTATGTTACATTATGAATTAATGTACATTAAATCAAATTGTGCATGTAAAAATATGTTAATTTTTTTGTTAAAACAAATATATGAAAAAGTCTGAAAATGAAGAAAAAGGGACAAACCATACATGAATAGAACATTTTTGCCCTGTAATTGCAAGGTCAAGGAGATAAACCTGGAATGTTTCTGGTTCCAAATCAGAAGGAACAGTATTTTATTTATTTATTTTTTTTTAAGTAGCTAACTACAACCCCAATCAAGAACCATTGCAAAGCTTGCTACTGTATGAATGATTTAAAGAGCTTTGCAGTTCACATGACCACTTACATTGCTTTGGACTCTTAATGACCTGTTCTTCACTCCTGCAGAAAAGATGTGATACAGCTATGAGAATCCACCTGTACTTGCCAGGAGAGATTAAAGAACTAAAGACTGTGCTAATTCTTTCCCTATGGAGTCTTAGGGAATTTTATTGCTTTATATCTGGTTTCCTCTACTCATCACACTCTCTGTATGTTTTGATTTCAATGCATGCTTTAGGTAGGCGATAACACTGGGACTCGTACTTCAGCCATTCACTTACATACTCTACCCATATCAAATAATAATACTATAACTTCTGATTGGGCAAAACATTGGCCGCAGCTTTAACATCATCTGCATATTAATTTCATAACACATTCTTATAAATATAACAAATACCAATAAGTTTTTAATCTTTTAGCGGATCTATCTCCTGGAGCTATTCGGTGCTGAAACTAGCTCCAATGTCCTCAAAGAATTTTCTCTTATGCCTTCTGGTGACTTACAGTGTCAAGCCACCTAAACTTGTGGTGGTGTCACCCATTAGTACATATTGCAAACTCACATCTCATATGTCTTAAACTTCAATTCCACCTCTGATAATTACTCTCCTCTAGGCCACCTATACCTCAGCTGTGATCGCCCCCTCCCCCAATGCCACACCCTACCCAACAACTTCTCCCCACCATGCTCAATACAATTTCCCCCTACCCCACCCAATAGGATGGGAGGGAGGGGAACGCCAATCCCTCCCAACTTTTTCCGCTGCTACCGCCACATAAAATGATTCTCCACAGATCCTTCTGCCTCGCAGACTTCTCCTCTCCTTTCCACCAATCCTCTCCTTTCCTAAGCCACCAATCAGTACCCTTTTTGATTGTCACTAACCTAACTCTTCACTCTATCACCATTCACTCTATCACCATTCCCCCACCCCCCTCCACGCTGCTCCTTGTGACCCTGGGCAAGTCACTCAGTCCTCCATAGCCCCAGGTACGTTAGATAGATTGTGGGCCCACCGGGACAGAAAGGGAAAATGCTTGAGTACCTAATTGTAAAAACCGCTTAGATAACCTTGATAGGCGTAATATAAAATCCTAATAAACTTGAAACTTGAAACTCTTCTCATTGGCCTTGACTTGCCCAATGTTATTGGCCACCCAGCCTGTGCGGCCCTTTTAATTGTGATCATCTTTGTAGCCTTTTCCATGCAAAAAATCTCTCTCAATTACCATCTTCAGCCATGAAGCCATTTATAAGGGAATTTCTGAATACAATGGATCAATATGACTGGGCTCCATCAGCTATTTCTTGTATAAAGTACACTGGTAGCCAGAGCACAGTTGCAAATAACAACCAGTTATCAGTCAATCAAGAGTCTGGGTCATGTAAAGCACCAGACATTCTTGCTATAAAAATATTGATTTATTGAGTGACTGATTAACTATCCAACAGATATAAGCTTGACAAAATTGTGTAAACAGCAGAACAGTAAAATAATTAAATATAAGCATATAAAACTATTGCAATAGGAATCAAATCTAGTCAACCTGCCAACTGTAAGTGCATGCAGACAAGGGGGTAAATCCAGGATGGGATCAGCCTGTCTGAGATTAGGGGCACTGGCCAATAAAATCATCAGGGCGGAGCTGTCTGTGCTCCTGCTTAGGAAACACCTGTTGAAACTCCCCAAAATTACTATGCTCCAGGGGGTCACCTGGTATACAATTTGTTGACTTAATTAAGAAAATTGAGCCCTCTTGAACATGTTTATGGGAAATTTTGAATTGGTGTTTTACTTACTATGCTTATGGGAAAATATGAATCTCGAACTGAGCCTGAATCATGTGGGATTATTTATATGCTTAATAATTATTTTATGTCTGATGTATTTAGGGATTATGGTTTTTTTGTATTATGTATGTTATAAATTGTTGTTAATCCGCTGAGTATTGTTAAGAACATTTAGAATATGCATATTTTAAATAAATAACAGAACTGACCCTGCCTGTCCATGAAGCACACACACTATAAATATTTTACTTATAATCCTATTTCTGCCACTTCTCATAAACATCCTTGTACATATTTTCATTTCAACTCTATTATTATTTTTCCATGATGCATTTGGGACTGTGTATTGAAAATGCTTTCTAAAGCCAATTCCATTCATTTCTTAGTAATGATTATATGGCATGCTCACATGATGATTAATGAATTTCTGCTTTATTGTGGAGTGTCTTTCTTGTGTTCTTGGGATATCTGGACCATGCAGCTTTGCTTTGCTTATCATTCTTGAACTCTAAGAATGTATTATAGCAATGATGCATGCTAGTATATGTACAGTTGCCCTGTAGAGAAATGTGATTGGTGTTTCTTGGATGAATACATTTGGCCAACTCAGAAGTATAATTATGGAACAATATACACTCCGGTGGGATCCTACAGTGGGTCAGTAGAGGTAATGATGTTTTTTTGTGACATTTTCTATCTTTATTCCCTAGAGACAAGATCTATTAGAATATTCTAATTCATATCTTTAGCTGTGTGTATTGAGGGGAAAAAACGTTTGTTTTGTTTACAGCCTGTTGTGTAACACTTTAGTTTAAATTCTAGTCTACACAGGAGAGAACCAGTGTGTTGAGCAAGGATGTCATTAGTGATCACGTATGTTATGTGGACAGCAGGGGGTGCTCTAGCTGTTTGGAATGTTCAGATTTCAGGCTATACATAATTCTTGTTGAACCTGTTTCGTACTTTTTAGCTCCACTTAAAATTTAAGGTGGCCTGTTTAAAATTTAAATCCATTTATGGACTTACATCAGAAAGATCAGCTCACTGTTTAAGGTTTCCAGCCCAATTTTTAACTGCACATAGTACTCATTTATTAAAACTAGATTTTTCCACTTTTAGAAATATTTGTTGAAAGATGCAATTGGAATCTAAGTTTGCTTATCTAGGAGCCTCTATTTGGAATCAGCTCCTTTTGTGTCTTAGAAGGATAAAAGATCATCTGCACTTCTGTAAAGCTCTCAAAATGTATTTGTTTACTTCTGTTCTTTAATATGCCATCTGAATTATGCAGGTTTGTAATTTTCCTCTTATGTTGAGGCTATCTTAACTGTAATCTGGACTGAACCCTTTGGAATAGAAGCAGAATAGAATACAGGAATAGAATAGGATAGAACATTCTATACTCCTTTTAGCTTGATGAGGTTGATGATGGGATCTCCTGATGTTGTTGATGTACATGGCTAGCAGAAGCATGCAGTTAAGAACATAAGAATTGCTGCTACTGGGTCAGACCAGTGGTCCATCGTGCGCAGCAGTCCGCTCATGCGGCGGCCCTTTGGTTAAAGATCAGTGCCCTAACTGAGACTAGCCCTACCTGACCACGTTCCGGTTCAGCAGGAACTTGTCTAACTTTGTCTTGAATTCCTGGAGGGATTACAAGTTCAGCATGATCAGCCTGAAGTTGTTGGACAGAGCCACACTTAGAAATCAAGGCAAAGCATTCGTTCACAACTATGGCCACTATACAATAGGTAAAATTCAGGAATTTAATACGGACTATCCTAATGTCCGGAACTCACATGCAAAAGCACTATCATTCTGTTTGGAGGCAAATAAGATTGAGATTTTGGACCAAAAAAATGAGCTGTTTCCTTCAACATTGTTGAGGAAAACATGCAACCATATGTTCATTGGTATTGCCAGCCTTGTCAAGCACTAAGGGCCAGATTCTATAAACGGTGTCTAAATTGCCAGCCGCCTACAAAAACGTGTGCCAATCAAACTTATGCGCCTACAATGCAGACTAGGATTTTATTGGTCTACATTGCAAATGCCTAAGTTGTTTTGAGAATTGCATCTAATAAGAACATAAGAATTGCCGCTGCTGGGTAAGCCCAGCCCAGCAGTCTGCTCATGCGGTGGCCCTTAGGTCAAAGACCAGTGCCCTATGTTTCTATGTTTCTAACTATGTTCTGGCTCAGGAGGAACTTGTCTAACTTTGTCTTGAATCCCTGGAGGCCTATAACAGCCTCCGGAAGAGCGTTCCAGTTTTCCACCACTCTCTGGGTGAAGAAGAACTTCCTTACGTTCGTACGGAATCTATCCCCTTTCAATTTTAGAGAGTGCCCTCTCATTCTCTTCACCTCTTCCCCTAACCATGCCTACTTTGATTTTAGGCACCATTAGGTGCTTGCTTAGATGCAATTACGATGACTACCTTTGTAGGCTTCTATCAGCGCCTACTTTTAAAATTAGTTTTTAATATTGTGATCAATTACTGCACCAATTAAAACTAATAAAAGCAATTAAGTTAGGCGGCAATATGGTGCCCAGCACCGCCTAACTTACCACACTGTTTATAGATTCTGGCCCTAAGGGGTCTATTCACTAAGCCAGTGGTCTCAAACTCAAACCCTTTGCAGACCACATTTTGGATTTGTCGGTACTTGGAGGGCCTCAAAAAAAAACCCAGTTAATGTCTTATTAAAGAATGACAATTTTGCATGAGGTAAAACTCTTTATAGTTTATAAATCTTTCCTTTTGGCTAAGTCTTAATAATAATATTGTAATTTATAGAGACATATGATCAAGAAACTGTTTTATTCTACTTTTGTGATTATGATAAACATACTGAGAGCCTCAAAATAGTACCTGGCGGGCCACATGTGGCCCCCAGGCCGTGAGTTTGAGACCACTGCACTAAGCTGTGGTAGATAGTGAGATTTTTGAGTGATTACAATCTGTTGATTTTGTATTGATTACCAGTTTAAATTGGATTTTTATGTTTAATGGGTTTTATTTTTATTTTATTTTTGTGCATTTCTGTGTGATTTTATTTCAGTTGCTGTTTTTTCTTGATTTTTTTTTTCACGTTTGGTTGGAATCCACCTAGGAATTAGGCAGAATACAAATACTTAGATAAACAAAAACAAGTAGCATGTGTTAAGCACTTGACACGATAAAAAGGATGACATATTATTAAACAATAATTCCTGCATTAAACTACTGACATGGAATTGCATGGATGGGACTGGAGGAGTGTGAAAAGTGTGGGGAAGTGCGGTTATACCAATTATCATGAATGCAAAATGGATGCCTCTAGTTGACTGTGGGTCAGTTTTCAGTGAAAACACTCTCAGGGAATTCTTTCCTCTCATAATCCTCCCAAATTATTCACTCTACAATGCAACCTCCATGATTACAATGGATAGAACGCTGTCAAGAAGCTGTGTTGTAAAACCTTATTATGACTTTTTTTCTAGGTGAAAATGCTACTCATAATCATGGAAGGAAAACAAATGAGTCTCTTAGGAAGGAACTGGTTTATACCTTTAGGAATCAGTATTGAAAGAGTCCATCTCATCACTGATGAACAAAGACATCGTGGAAAATTATCTAATAGGTTCTTTGAGGGGGCAGGAAGCTTACAATGGACCAGCAATGCCTCTTCAGCTGGAGCCAACTATTGCACTTCAAGACTAGCAATGTGCCTTTTGTACTACTACTCTCTATGGCTGAGGCAGAACCCAAACAGCTCATAGCACAAGGTAGAAACATAGAACATAGAAACATGTAGGCAGATAAAGGTCAAATGATCCATCCAGTTTGCACATCTGCAACATCCACTATCTCCTCCTCTTCCTATTGGCTAAGGTTCTTTACACCTGTATTGTGATGTCATAAAGCTTTTTGGTTATAGATACATAGAAACATGATGGCAGATAAAGGCCAAATGGCCCATCTAGTTTGCCCATCCGCAGTAACCATTATCTCTTTCTCTCTCTGAGAGATCCCACGGGCCTATCCCACACCTTCTTGAATTCAGACACAGTCTCTGTCACCACCACTTCTTCCGGGAGACTGTTCCACGCATCTACCACCCTTTTTCTATCCTAGAACCAACTACACACAAAAGTAGGTCACACTAACTGTGCCAGTGTTAAAGCAAAATGGAAAATTGTGAAGCTGGGTAAATTAAGTGAATTTTTAACAAGGTGCTTAAAGATCACCTTCGACCTGACCTGCTGCTAACCAGCTACTTGCCACACCTGTTAGAAAGATCTTTGCAAAACTTGACCTTGCAAAATTTTATGTGTAACTGTAGACAAAGAATCCACAAATGTCAAATCATTATTCCTTAAGGAGATTTCTGAGTTAAACATCTTCAGGCTGGAATCTGTTGTGGCAGGCATCTTTCATTGCTATACGGAAACATCATTAGCTAAACTTCAACGTAATACACCTTATTTTATTTAATTCATTTTCTATCCTATTCTCCCCAAAGAGCTCAGAATGGGTTATTTTAATATCTTGGTCATGGAAGCATCAAGATTAAACTTTCTGTGCAACTTGGGGAAAGCTTACATCATTTTGAGAAGTGAAGAAGGAAACGTGACTAAAAGTATCACTTTTTTTTTTTTGGGGGGGGGGATTACATTGATGCTTCAAGAATTTAAGTGCCTGAAGACAGTGTTCCTGAACTGACTTCAAAAGATGAGCTTTATTCATGTTTGCAAACATTCACCTTTTATCATATGTCTCTTCCACAAAAGAACAACCCTACCCAGTTTTCTTTGTAAAGAGGGGCTATGGAAGTATATCACCGCCAAAAAGTTTAAAAAATCTCCTGACATCAGCCTCTGCTCATTCACTAGGATTTTTATGTAATTATTTTAAAATCATTTAAAGCCTTGGTGAATTAAAGATTGCCACTGCTATGGCTGGCTAAGGTAGGTTAGGAAAGGATATAAAACGGTGAAAAAAATCCCTGGGTAATTGTGATTGAAAACTTGGCGACAGATCACATCCCTGGCTCCAATTAAACTGGAATCCACAGAAGCGGGAGAAAAGTTGCTGAAAAGCTTAATGTTGGGTTCAGTGATGCTTGCCAATATTCTAATTCATATCTATGCTGACAATGAGCTAGATTTACTAAAATGTGATACTGCATTGCCACCCATTAACACATCTTAAGCCGTGTTATTTACCAGGAACTATTGTTAATCTTGTGAGCATGTGCAAGCAGAATAGTGCACATTGGTAACTATTAGCCTATATCTGATAATATGCAGATAATTAAACAAATATGGTAACCCAGATCAAACATAACATCGTACTTATAAACCGCATAACCGTAAGTTCAATGCGGTGAACAAAAGATTAAAAATAACATAACCTAAGGATGATTTAAATTTGTTTGCTAAATATTTTGAAAAAAGATGAGTTTTCAATTGAGTTCTAAAGTGCTTGTACGAAACAGTGGCCTAAATCCCCTGTCATAGAAAGCAGCCTGAAATGCTAGTGTATGTTCAAAGTATTTTGTGTGGAGTTGGTCAGCTCTTGTGTATAGTATCTGCTGGGGAGGACGTGCAAATTTTCACTTGGAACTGTATGATCATTTTATGGAGTACAGCTTTATTAAGCTTTATTACTTAGAGTTCACTTTAGCGCTAATCCCCTTTCAGCCTGGAGGCACTAGGAGCTGTGTGAGGAGGATGCTGATGCTGTGTGCAAAGTGCAGTCATTGCCTGCCTGATGGATGGAAGAAAGAGATAGAGAGCAGAAAGAAATTGTGTGGTTGAAATTAGCTGAATGTCCAATAATGGGACTGAACTTGTTTCCTGAACGTTTTCCATTTTAGAAAGCTGGTGAAATCTACTGCCCCTCTAAGAGCCATCAATGCTTTGATTTGAGAGGAAAAGCATATAATTGTGTTTGCTCTGGAGACAACCCAAGGGTATCTAATGCCCTAGGTCAGGGGTAGGGAACTCCGGTCTTCGAGAGCCGTATTCCAGTCGGGTTTTCAGGATTTCCCCAATGAATACGCATGAGATCTATTTGTATGCACTGCTTTCAGTTAAAAACACATTTTTTCCAGCTTTTCAAGTTCAGTTAGCAGGATAGGGAGGTGGAATGAACAATCTATTGGAGATTATGGTGTGCACGTGGTAATAATAATAACTTTATTTTTCTATACCACCAACATCCGAACAGTTCTAGGCAGTTCACAAAATAAGAAAACTGAAACAATTCAGTGATGAAATACAAAACATATGAGAAGCAACAGTACAATTTGTTGTTGGGGTTTTTTTCTTAGCTAATTCTTGTCCAGAAATAGCTAAGAAAAAAAACCCCTCAACAACACATTTTTAGATTGAATCAGGTTAGGCAAACTGGATGGGCCATTCGGGTCTTTATCTGCCGTCATCTACTATGTTACTATGCTAATATACAGTTTTATACTATTATAGTATGCTTACTATGATGCAGTCACTAATCAAGTAACAAATTTATTGAACAAATAGGTTTTTACTAATTTCCTGAAAGTGCAATAGGATGCAGTTTGTCAAATCATATCATCTAACCAAGCTTGGACTTTACCTACTTGAAACTTTTTGTAACAGCAATTTTTGGGATTGGGAAAAGTAAATAAACCAGAACGACGAGTAGACTTAATTGAACTATACAATTCGAAGTGAGAAAAAAAGATAGAATGGAGATAATCCAGATAACAATTTATAGCAAATGCAAGCAAATTTGAAAAGTATTCTAGCTTCTATTGGTAACCAGTGCTGTTGCCGGTAATAAGGGCCTTTCCTGTGATTATATGGTATTCTTTTAGATGTTTTTTTCTGTCTGTTACATAAATTTTTATTGGAAACCACTTAGGTCTTACATAAGGCAAGTGGTATATGACATTTTTTAATAAACATAAATATCTCTCCTCTCATACTCCTCAAGAAGATGTCCAGCAACTCCTCCACCGCACTTCTTTCTGCCATCGACACCCTATGTCCATCTTCCACCAGAGCTTTAGCCTGCCTCCAAAGAAATTCAATGTGGTTGTGGGCCTTCAAGTACCATGTGCTCATATCCTGCTTCCTGTAATGCAAACATCCTGTCACAGGGAGCAGGATGCAACAGGCCTTCAGTGCATGCATGTATGTGCTCAAAAGCCCACTGATGCACTGACAATGGCTGTGCCAGCACTATGCTTCCGCCCCAAGTCTTACACTCTAGGCAGATGCTTAATCTGCTTTATGGTAGTGCCAGCCCTGGTTTGCTCTAACAGACCATTTTATGGGGCAGATTAATACAGAACAACAGAAAGGATCCTATAAAATAATGGTTCTAAAACTGTTTTGGCATCTCCCCATCCAGAGTTGGTGTTAGAAAATAGCAAACAGGGCAATTGCCCTAGGCTCTGATGTCATAGGGGGCTCTAAATTGGCTTAAACTGACGAAGGCATAGTCTATGGGGGGAATTTGGGACCTTCCTCCCCAGTCCCTCCATGGTCCCCAGAATATCTAACAACATCCTTGTCCCGACCCCAAACAGCTCTGTTTTTCAGGAGAACCATTATCATGAGCTGTATTTACATGCACGATGAATCCATTTAGCTGAGAAGCCTGGTTGATTTGCATATTACAATTACATTACACACCAGACCTACTTTGAAGAATTCTTTGTCAGAGTCAGTGTTCTATAGAGAGAAACCACCATTGCCAAGAAATATTTATCATGGCCTTGATCTGCAAAATTCAGTGAAACAAAGAAAAATCCCATAGTATACCATTTTTCTGTAACCTTGACCCCCCCCCCAAAAAAAAATAAAAAAATCTTCAGCAAGAAAAAATATGTGAAGGTATGTATTTTCTTGGGAGGGGGGAGAGTGTCTGCAAATAGTGACAGAGCGGAATTGTCACGGCACAATTGTCCTGCGTGCTACTGTCGGTGTACCTAATATACAAAAGTATACACCGTGTACAATTGTGCATAATTGTATAAGCAACCTAAGCCAGAGTGGGGATGGGGAGGTGGAATGAACTAAATTTAAGATTCAGTTAAAAACACATTGTTTCAACTTTTCAAGTGAGTTTTGCTAACCCTGTACTACCATTCCCCTCATCACTGGATGTTATTTCACTGTGAAAGAACATGAAAATTTCTCTCTTACAAATTGCTTTTCATATTGTTGAGAAGGGCTGCAGTCAGAACATAAGAACCTAAGAAATGCCGCTGCTGGGTTAGACCAGTTGTCCATCATGCCCAGCAGACCGCTCACGCGGCGGCCCTCTTGGTCTAAGTCCAGCGCCCTAACTGAGACTAGCCCTACCAGCGTACATCCTTGTTCAGTAGGATCTTGTCTAACTTTGTCTTGAATCCCTGGAGGGTGTTTTCCCCTATGACAGCCTCAGGGAGAGCATTCCAGTTTTCCACCACTCTCTGGGTGAAGAAGAACTTCCTTACATTTGTACGGAATCTATTCCCTTTCAACTTTAGAGAGTGCCCTCTTGTTCCCTCTACCTTGGAGAGGGTGAACAACCTGTCCTTATCTACTAAGTCTATCCCCTTCAGTATCTTGAATGTTTCGATCATGTCCCCTCTCAATCTCCTCTGTTCGAGGGAGAAGAGGCCCAGTTTCTCTAATCTTTCGTTGTACGGTAGCTCCTCCAAACCCTTAACCATCTTAAGTCGCTCTTCTCTGGACCCTCTAGAGTTTCTTCATGCACGACGACCAGTGCTGTACGCAGTACTCCAGGTGAGGGCGCACCATGGCCTAGTACAGCGGCATGATAACCTTCTCCGATCTGTTCGTGATCCCCTTCTTTATCATTCCTAGCATTCTGTTCGCCCTTTTTGCCGCTGCCACACATTGGGCAGACTTGATGGGCTGTAGCCCTTTTCTGCCGTCATCTTTCTATGTTTCTATTAAATGGGACATCCAGTGGGATCCCTACGGGGGTCGAGTTAAGGAACTAGATCATTAGCACTCAGACTTGATGGGGTGGGTCAGAAGAGTGGGCAGACTTGATGGGCTGTAGCCCTTTTCTGCCATCATCTTTCTATGTTTCTATTGTGTAGATGGCTTCATTGACTTGTCGATCAGAACTCCCAAGTCCTTTCCTGGGAGGTCTCTCCAAGTACCGCCCCAGACATCCTGTTCTTGTGCTTAAGATTTTTGATACCGACATGCATCACTTTATACTTATCCACGTTGAACCTCATCTGCCCATTCCTCGAGCCTGATTATGTCACGTTGTAGATCTTCACATTCCCCCTGCGTCTTCACTACTCTGAATAACTTTGTGTCGTCTGCAAATTTAATCACCTCGCTTGTCGTACAGGGCAGAGTTTTCATTTTATTCTGGGTTTGTTTGTTTTTATTAGCCATTATGGCAGTAATGTCATTGAGTGTGTATTCTTTCTAAATAATGCACACTACTTTTAGCAAACAAAAAATGCACAATGTCATATATTTTCTGCTCATCTTCATTTGTTAATAACATGAGATATAGTAGCCCAGGAACATACACAAGCAATCATATCTGAGGCTGCTGGCACACAACTAACTTTCCCACTTAGTGCATGATCTCTGGGGTTTCCAGGCTTTTAGTGGGAAGTGGGGACAGAGGGACTGATCACAGATGAGCTGCCAGAACTCGGAGCCCACAGACAGCTGAACGGCTTGCATGGACTCTGTGGGTGTGATTCAGAACTCAGACAACTTTAATGGCATGACAATTTACTTTGAGGCTTCAAACTGATTTTCAAATTGAACATATGGACTTACTTTCACATTGACAACTGGTGCATACTTACACTTGGAAATCTGCCTTGGGAAAAAGTACCTGCTGACCCGCACCTCTTTTTCCATGTGGGCATGCTTCAGAGTAAAATAATAATGCATGCATTTTTAAGAATTTAAAAGTTATGTGTGTGTTTCCAACTCCTCTCCAAGAATGCTTCCCTACTGGGGGTAAAATTACATATGAAGTGGTACTATGTGGGTAATTTTGTCTGCATAGGGGATTGGGAGTTTTCCATTTATCTATTTCTATGGGTAAAGCACTGTTTTGCTCACTAAAATGGCTTTCAAAATTGTCCTTGGAAAGATTTACAAAATAGTGATGATAATAGTGAGATAAAATTACAGGGATGATTCCAAGGATTTTGATGCTGATCCCTGGAGAGATTACATTTGTGACGTGCTGGCAGCATAGAATGGACTCAATAATAATGCCGCAGTAGTCGGTGCTTTTAAAAATGTTGACCGCCACAGATTAGAAACCTCCCCCAAAACAGCCAATATTCAGCACTGACATCTGGATACTGGTCGCTGCAAAATGTCCAGGAATCAGCACTGATCAGTAGTGCTGTGTTGTTAAAGCCAGTACTGTCTTTCTACTGTGTTATTTTTATCCAGTTGGCTATCTGATATAGCCATGGGGAGGTACAGAAGGCCCTCCCCCCCCCCCCCCCACACACACACTTTGGGCTTAGGTCCCTCCAGAATTGAACTGCTATGGCTGACAGGGAAGAGGTCCTGCTTTAGAGGAAAGAATCTCCCCTATTCTGTGTGTCTGTGATGGCACAATGCCATCTTATTCAAGTCTGCTCTCAAGCACACTACCATGTTTCAGGTCAATTGCGCGCAAGACAATTGCGTGCCGACAAAAACGCGAAGACAACTCAGCACAAAGACTATACCGCGCAAATACAATAGCGCGCAAAGATAACTCAGCGCAAGACAAATGAGCATAATGATAACTCAGCGCGACAATTGAGCGCAACGATAACTCAGCGCAATGACAATTCAGCGCGCCTCTAGATGGCGCCTGCCGAACGAAGGCCACGCGCACGTTCAGCACGGTAACACGTGATCACATCACCACGTTGTCAGTATGGTTCCCTTGACTTTTTGCGTTTTCAATATAAGTCACGTGAATGCATTTTTGTTACTATGGTTACATTTCCTCTTTATATATGTGCTCCGAACAGCCCGCCTTCCTTTCGCTGCCTGACTTTGTCCGTTATAGGTAAAGATCTGGTTTTGCTAGTACTTCATCTATAACGAATATTTGTCTTGCACGGATTTTTCTTGCCTCTGGTGAGAGCGAACGTACTTCCACATTTCTTCATTTACAGATATGTTTATATTATCCATTCACACGCACGCGGACCGTATATTTTTATGTCGCAGCTTTTGCAAGCGATACAAGATGCGCGCTACACAATCGCAAGAAAAGCGAGGGTATAATCATAAAACTCAGCGCAATTGACTATGAACCGTTTATATTGGGTATGTTTATATTTATATTTTCGGTTCGCACGCGCACGCGGACCGTATTTGTTAATGTCAGTTGTCTTCGAGCTCAGTTGTCCTCGCGCTCAATTGACTAGCGCTTACTTGTCTTACGCTCAGTTGTCCACGCCTCTTTATCCACGCGCAATTGTCTTCGCGCTCAGTTGTCCTCGCGCTCAATTGACTAGCGCTCACTTGTCTTGCACTCAGTTGTCCGCACCTCTTTGTCCACGTGCAATTGTCTTGCTCGCAATTGTCTATGAACCGTTTCAGCCTCTGCCCAATAGGAAATGCATCACTGGAGTTCCCTTGGTGCAATTCCTGTTGGACAGAATGCAGGATACGATAGTGCACCCAAGCACAGTCCTTTACAGGAAGGCCATGCACTGGTACAGATACAGAATTTGAACTCCAGGAAGAGGTATTAATGGAAAGAATTGTGTAAGGAGGAAGGGAGGTTATGCTGCAACTTTTGTCTGCAGGACTAAGGGAGAACCCAGGAGGACAGAGAGGGAAAGAAAGATGCTGGAACTAGAGGTCTGCACGGGAACGGGGATCGCGGGGATCCCGCGGGTCCCGCGGGGATCCCGCGGGTTCCCCCCCTGGCCCACGGGACTCCCACGGGGACGCCCCCTGGCCCACGGGACTCCCACGGGGATGCCCCCCTGACCCACGGGACTCCCACGGGGACGCCCCCTTGCCCACGGGACTCCCACGGGGATGAAAACAACCTACCTAAATTCTGGCGATGCAAGTCTGGCGTCGCGTCGGGAAATAGCCATGTTGAGCAGTGAGCTCAGCACGTACACAGATGAAAGCCTTGCTTGCTGATTGGTCCGGCGGCCCCGCCCCACCGTGCCGCCGGACCAATCAGCAAGCAAGGCTTTCATCTGTGTACGTGCTGAGCTCACTGCTCAGCATGGCTATTTCCCGACGCGGGCATTAGGCTGTTTTTTGTCATTTCGGGTGGGGGATGGTAGCGGCAGCAGCAGCCTGAAAAAGAAATCATCCTGGCCGGGTTCGGTGTCATGCTCCGGAGCTTCTACAGCCTTCCTATCTCCCTCTCCCTTCTACCTGCGGCTCTCTTCGGCAACTTAGCAGCAACGATCGACACAAGCTTCTGGCGTCGGGGCCTACCCTCTGCGAGTCCCGCTTGTTTCAACTTCCTTTTTCCACAAAGGTGGGACTCGTAGAGGGAAGGCCTCGATGTCGGCAGCTTGTCTTGATCACCGCTGCTGACGAGTTGCTTAAGAGAGCAGGGGGGTGTTGCCAGGTGCAGGTAGAAGGGAGAGGGCCAGATGCAGGACTCGTGGGTGAGGGAGGAGAAGAGAGAGGGGAGAGAAACAAAAGGAAATATTTCATACTGGGCTGGGCCGGAGTGGAGAGAGGGTGGAAAGATTCTGGCTACAGGGTGCATTAACAAAGGAAAAAGGGGGAAAGCTGAAAATGGAGATAGTGACACAAAGAAGAGAAAGGGTAAGCAGGACCTTCTGAATAAGGATAGAGATACAGAGGGGACATGAAGAGGAGGTGAAATAGAGACATAGAAGTAATGCTGAAAAAGTGTGTGTGGGGGGGGGGAGATAAAGACATTGAAAGGGCAAATGGTGAATATGGGGTAAAGACAAGGACAGAGACAAATGAAGATTCTGAAAAAGTGGTGAGATAGGGATATAGGTGAGATGGACACAAAGAAGGGTGATGCTGGAAAATAGGTGGAATGGTAATTCTGACAGACACAGAAGGGAAATGCTGGATCAAGGAGAGATGGGGCTCAGGCTGGATGGAATGAGGAGAAATGCCTTGTTGGCCCGGAACTTCCTCTCCTACGTCAGAATTGACGTCAGGGAGCGGAATGCTGGTCAGCGCGACGCTTCTGCAGGGAAAGCTTGGGACAGCGGTGGCTTGGGGACTATTCCCCGATGGCGGTGGCAGCAAACCGAGTGGCTTTGGGGGAGGGCACGGAGAAAGAAAGAAAGGGGGCAGACAGAGAGACAGAAAGAAGGGGGAACAGGGAGACAGAAAGAAAAAGTTGGGGGAGAGAATGAGGTCTGGAGGAGAGGAAACATACAGGAGGCTGAAAGAAAGGAAGAAAGATTGGATGCACAGTCAGAAGAAGAAAGTGCAACCAGAGACTCATGAAATCACCAAACAGCAAAGGTAGGAAAAATGATTTTATTTTCAATTTAGTGATCAAAATGTGTCTGTTTTGAGAATTTATATCTGTTGTCTATATTTTGCACTATGGCTCCCTTTTACTAAACCGCAATATTGTTTTTTAGCGCAGGGAGCCTATGAGCATTGAGAGCAGCGCGAGGCATTCAGCGTAACTCCCTGTGCTAAAACCTACTATTGTGGTTTAGTAAAAAGGGAGGGGGTGTATTTGTCTATTTTTGTATTTTGTTACCGAGGTGACATTGCATAGAGTCATCTGCCTTGGGAAATGTATATGGCAGATATCTTTGTTTTGTGTTCAAAAGAAAAGGAAATGCATTTCTGGTTTTATTTCTACAGTGTTGAAGTACTTGTTGGCCCTTGCTGTGACTGGTGGGGATCCCCAAGCACCGCCAGCAGAGGACCTCCTCTAGAGATGGTCAGAACTCCCCTCCACCAAGCGCAGCAGTCGCTGGCAGCATCCATGAGCCACTGAGGTGCCAGCATCTGTGACTCAGGGACGCTACTGCTGCCTGCCAAGCTTGGCAAAAGGGACCCCAGGCCAACTGCAAAGGAAGTCCTCAGCTGACAGTTTGTGGGTTCTCATCAGCTGAGTATTTATATTTTATATTTACATTAGAGGTTCTGGTAGAAACCCATTTACAAAGTATGTATTCTTCCCAATTAATATTTCCAAATTAATAGTCTCTTTGCTTATTTGTAAATGGGTCTCTACCAGAGCCTTTAATTCAGTAGCATAATTAAATAAAATAACTATTTCTGAAGTTTATAGGGAAGGATGGTGACGGAGGGGATTCCTCGCGGGGACGGGTGGGGACGGAGGGGATTCCTCGCGGGGACGGGTGGGGACGGAGGGGATTCCTCGCGGGGACGGGTGGGGACGGAGGGATTCCTCACGGGGACGGGTGGGGACGGAGGGATTCCTCACGGGGACGGGTGGGGATGGGTGGGATTTTGGCGGGGACGGGTGGGGACGGGTGGGATTTCTGTCCCCGCGCAACTCTCTAGCTGGAACTGGTGTAATTGGGTAGGGAAGGGATAGGAAATGCTCACTAGACTAGGGTTGCCGGATTTTCCCCTAGACCCGCCCTCAGGCCTGCCCAGTTCTGCCCATCCCTGTCCTGTAATGTCATAATCCTGCCCCCAGTCCTTTCCTAGCCCCACTGCCTGTTCTTGTCGGGCAGGGTTGAAGTCCATCACATGCCGCACGCATGCATGTGATGTCATCGCGTGGCATCTGCACATGCGCAGATTTCTTCCCTGCCTGACACAATTTGAGGAGGCTTTTCAAAACCCAGACAAAGTGCTGGGTTTTTAAAAGCCATCCGGACCCCTGGACATGTCCTCAAAAGGAGGTCATGTCTGGGGAAATCCGGACTTCTGGTAACCCTACACTCGACCCCACATGTCTCTCCAACTATTGCCCCATCTCCATCCTCCTTTCTTATCCAAGCTACCTGAATGTGCTCTTCACCGCCATTGCCTGGTCTTTCTTTCATCTCAAGCTATTCTTGACTCACTTCAGTCTGGCTTTCACTCACAGAAACCACTCTTGCTAAAGTCTCCAATGACCTGTTCTTGGCCAGATCTAAAAGCCTTTACTCTATCCTCATCTTTCTCAATCTACCTGCTGCTTTTAACACTGTTGATCATCACTTACTTCTTGATATGCTGCCCTCCCTGGGATTCCAGGGTTTTGTTCTCTCTTAATTTTCTTCCAATCTGTCCTATCACACTTTCAGTGCATGCAATAAGGGATCCTCCTCCACTGCTATCCCACTATCAATTGGTGCACCTCAAGGCTCTGTCTTGGGACCTCTTCCTTTCTCCATCTATACCCACTCCCTTGATGCACTGATCTCTTCCTGTGACTTTCAGTACCTCTATGACAATGACTCCCAGATCTACCTCTCCACACCTTATATCTCTATAAGAATCCAGGTCCAAATCTCAGTCTGCTTGTCCGACATTGCCGCCTGGAAGTCTCACTACCATATAAAAATTGAATATGGTTAAGATTGAGCTCCTTATCTTTCCACCTAAACTCACCTCCCCCTTCCCCATTCTCCATTTCTGTGGACAAACCTCTCTTCCTCCCTGTCTTATAAACTCACAATATAACTCTTTTCTTAAGACATTCCTTTTCAAAGATACCTTTCAAGTGTTAAGTGTCCTTTTAAGGATTTTAAATTTTTATTTTTATTTTTTATGAGTCCGCTTGTATTGGACTTACTTGTTTTTAACCCCATCATTTTGTTTATACCTTTATATCTTACTTTTCTTTAATCATTGTAGTTATCCCCTTTTTTCCCACTCGTACCCATTTGTCCAGTTGTGTATGTTATTATTTTGTTTAATCGTGTATGTTTATTTTGTTAAAGTTATGTTAAATTGTGTTATCTGTTTTTACCCCATTTTAAAATGTATAACCACCTTGAAATAAATGATAAGGTGGTATATCAAATTTTAATAAACTTGAACTTGAACCTTGGGGGTCATCTTTGACTCTTCTCTCTTCCACTCAGATCCAACAAACTGCTAAAGCCTGTCGTTTCTTCCTTTATAATATTATTAAAATTCAACCTCTCCTTTCTAAGCACACTACCAAAACCCTTATCCACACCCTCATCACCTCTCGCTTAAATTACTGCAACTTTCTTCTCTCAGGTCTTCCACTTGTAGCGTGATAGTACCACACTCTGTACACCAACTGGTATCTCTTTTCACACACACCCCTTTTCCTCTCTCTTCCTTTCATTCAAAGTTTAATAAGTATAGTTTGTTATAGTAATTGCATCCTTAGTAGAATGTGTGCTTTTATCTTATATTCCCAATTATTATATTTAAGTTGCTTGAAATTACTTAAAATAAAAGTGATTTCTAAAAGTTCTGAAAAGTTTGGAGTCCAGCCCTGCCCCCGGCCATCTTGTCCAGGTGCTGTGCTGAAAGTACCTATTACAAAAACATGACTCTGTGTGCCAGTAAAAGCACAAAAGACATAGCCAGACAGATGCAGCTAAGGCGAATACACAAAAGCATGGACCCCTGCCTCCCCCTCCCCCCACCAGTCTGCAAGAAAATATCATCATGACATCACATGTCTGTGTATTTCCATTAATTATTTGCTTAAAGATCATATCTTTAACCACAGCTCTACCGGCTTGGTTTTTAATGTTTTTAAATAAACTTTCAGTTTGCTTATAAATGTTCTGAGTCTTAGTTCTTGATATTTAATGAGCTAAATTTTAATCAAGCGAGCTAACTTTCCCCAAATTAATAGTTCTTTATAATACATATTTCTCTAAGCCAGAGAGGGATGTGTATTATTGGTAAAGTTCCGTCCATTTAATAATAATTTTTAATAACACACTGAACCATTTCTCTCCTCTTCAATCTGTTCAAAATTCTGCTGCATGACTCATATTCTGCAAGAGCTGCCATACTCACATTACCCCCTCCTAAAGTCACTTCATTGGCTCCACATCCAATTCTGAATACAGTTCAAACTCCTCTTACTTCCCTACAAGTGCATTCATTTTGCAATGCTTCAATATCTCTCCTCACTTATCTCCGCCTATGTGAACTCCATTCATTGGGTAAGTCCCTCCTATCCATACCCTTCTCCTCCACTGCCAACTTCAGACTCTGTCCCTTCTATTTTGCTGTGCCACATGCCTGGAACAGACTGCTTGAGTCATTATGTCTCCATCTCTAGAAGTATTTACATCCAAGCTAAACAACCACTTTTTCAAAGCTGCTTTCAACTGGAAAGCTGCATGGAAACGGGGATGATGGGAATCCCACGGGACCCACAGGGATCCCTCGGGTACTCCCATCAGGCCATGGGGATGCCATCGGGACCTCCCTTCATGGTCTTGGGAATCCCATGGGGTTGGAGCCAGCTCGAGCTGAGAGGCTCGTCTTTTCCTGCCTGCACATGTAGCCGACCGGAAATCATCCCTCTGACATCAGAGCTGATGCCAAAGAGAAGGCTTTGCGTCTGTCACATGCAGTGTGCAGGCACGCAAGCCGGAGCTAGAGTACTTTTCAGTCCTCCCTCCCCCATCCAGTGGATGTTTCGATGAGGCCGAGCGCGTCCCTCTCCCCCACTCCGTCCCTCCTCTGGCCGCGTTACCTGGGTGCTGCTCTCTGTCCCTCTTCCTCTGGAGGTCGCAATGATCATCTAGGAATGGAGCCTTTCCTCTGCCCAGCTCCGCTGGAAACAGGAAGTGGCATCATTGGAAAAATAGTTTTGGAGGAGATTGGGGGTATCTCGCTGCGAACACTGGATGGAGGTAACAAGGGTGGAGGGATAGAAAGGAAAGAGGGATGGAATGGACCCGGTGGAAGGAAAAAAAAGATAAGAGGACCAGGAAAGGGGTAGGGATGCTGGCTGGTGGAGGGGTCTGTAGAGTGCAGGGAGAGATGGGAGGGAGGGAGTGTGTTTTTGGACACAAGGCATGAACTTTGGAGAGAGGATGGAGGAAGGGAGGGAAAGATATGCTGAGGTGGGGGAGGGAATAGACAGGGAGAATTGGGCATGGGTATGTCAGTAAGAGATGGTCGTGTACATGGGGAATGGAAAGGATAATTTTTGGTCATAGAGAGGGAGTGAGGTAAAGATGAGAGGGATAATTGTTGTGGTGGAATGGGAACAGTGGGACAGATTAAAAGGGATGCAAGAGGGAGGAATGTTGTACATAGTGGTGAAGGGAGAGATGTGGCATGGTGCTGGAGAGGGGTGATAGAAGTAGAAATGTTGGGCATGGGGCTGGTGGGCAGGGGCAAAAGATGGATGAGAGAGGGATAAATGCTGGACCATGGTAGGAGGAACCAATGGACAGCAACAGAAAAATTTACAGAAGATGGGAAAGCGGAAAAAAGAAACAGGGACCAACTTGATGGAAAAATAAGTTACCATACAATAAAGGTCAAAAAAAATGGAATTTACTGACTAATATATGTTAGCTTTGGGAAATGTATATAGCAGATGTGTTTGTATTGTGTTCAAAAGAAATGGAAATGCATTTCTGGGTTTTATTTCTACAGAGTTGAAGTACTTGCTGAAGCATACTGTGGCTGGTGGGATCCCCAAGCACCACCAGCAGAGGACCTCCTCTAGAGACGGCCAGAACTCCCCTCAGCAGTCGCTGGCAGCATCCATGAGCCACTGAAGTGCCAGCATCTGTGACTCTGGGATGCTACTGCTGCCTGCCAAGCTTGGCAAAAGGGACCCGTGGCCAACTGTAGAGAAAGCCCTCAGCTGACAACTTGAGGGTCATCATCAGCAGAGTATTTATATTTTATATATACATTAGAGGCTCTGGTAGAAACCCTTTTATAAAGTATGTATTTTTCTCAATTAATATTTCCAAATTAATAAAGTGTCTTTGCTTATTTGTAAATAGATCTCTTCCAGAGCCTTTAATTCAGTAACATAAATGAATGAAGTTTATAGGACGGGCGGGGACAGGTTTGATTCTACTGGGGATGGGTGGGAACAGGTTTGATTTCTGTCCCCACGCAACTCTCTACTTTCAACTCCTAACTCCCATGTCCATCCCCTTCAAGAAACTCTCCAACCCCTAAATGTCCTGTATGTCTGTCCATATTAGACTGTAAGATCTTCTGAACAGGGATTGTCTATTACATGTTAAATATACAGCACTTCATACGCCTTTTAGCAGTATAGAAATGAAAAATAGTAGTAGTAATAGTAGCTGGATCCATGGATAGACGGGGCAACTTATACATCAGTCATCACATGAATATAGCAATTAAGAGAAAGTAGGAATGTGACCTATGAGGGAGTACAAAAGGTAAATTTAATAATAATAGAAAAAGGTAATATTGGCTACTCCATCTTCCTCAGAAGAATGGTAGATGAGCTCACACCAAAGACAGCTTCTGCTGCTAAGCACAAAACTAACAATTTGATTGACAGTCAAGATCCAGGAATCAAAGTAAAACTAGTCAGAATATTCAGTCTCTATGAAATCATCCCCACTAAGAGGGTTTCTCTGGGTAGTTAAGCAGTTCCCTGGATAAAATAATTGGTTATAACTGTCCTTCCCCCCTTCTGGCGGTAAAAGGATCTACACTTCTTCTCAGTATGGACACTTTTTCCTGTGCCATAAAGGGGTGGGAAATGGCAGAGTCAATACACAAGAGGATTTTGTTTTTAAATCCTGGTGCATAGGTTAAAGTACTGACTTTTAAAAGCAAGTAACTCTTCTCTGGGTATGCTGACCAGCCTGAAATCCCAAATGTATTTATTTATTGGGATTTATTAGCCGCCTTTAAGAAGAGATTCACTCAAGGCTGTGTACAGCAAGTACAATGCATCATAAAGCTTACAATTTTGTTAGCAGTAGTAAAAAGACCAAATATAAACATAAATGCAATGAATGAGAGAGTTATAATCAGTAAATTAAAAATAATAGGACTACAATGAAACAGTTTAAAAATTATACTAATTAACAACACTGAAGTTCAAATAAGAGAGATACGAGTATAAATACAACGTCAGCATTAGAGAATGACACAGGGACAAATATTTCCCATCCCATCCTGGAGAGTTCTTTTCCTATCCCTGCCCCATTCTTGCATGCTCTGTCCTCATCTGCACCAGCCTCAAACACTTTAAAACCATAAGAGTTTGAGGCTTGTGTGGTTAAGGCAGAGCTTACAGGAATGGAGCAAGGATGGGGCAAAGACAAAATTTGGTTCATAGTCATTCGCGCGCGAGACTTCAGCGCACCGACATTTCAGCGCAGATAATTTGGCGCAAGACCCCCAGCACACTGCCTAAAAAGTGACTTTTAAAGAGCTCCGACGCGGGATGTGGGGGGAATCCCCCCACTTTACTTCATACTCTTCGCGCTGCCATTGGGGGGGGGGGGTTGGGGGTGGGATCCCTCCATTATAGAATAAACTTAACTTTTTCCCACTTTTTTAGGAAAAAGTTAAGTTTTCTCTATAATGGTGGGGTTGCACCCCCCATACCCCCTCAACGGCAGCGTGAACAGTCTGAAGTAAAGTGAGGGGGTTCCTCCAACACCCCTGTTGTAGCTCTTTAAAAGTCACTTTTTAGGCAGTGCGCTGGTGTCTTGCGCCGAACTGTCGGCGCTGCAATGTCGGCTTGCTGAAGTCTCATGCGCTTTTGTCCCGTCACCCAAAATTCACAGGGAAATTGAGTTCCTGCAGGGATGGGGAAAAATTTGTCTCCGTGTCATTCTCTAGTCAGCATAATAAGCAAACAACAGAATATTCAAATAACTGATATGACACTAATGCTTTTCTACAATATAGCTTATTATATAGCTGAGGGGCCAAGACAGGTGGTACAGAGTCAGTTGTGATAAACAGATGGTAGATTAAACTCAAGGCAAGTTGTTTATATAGTTAAACAAAATATATATAGCTACAGTGTGTAACAAGTTAGTACTGCTGCAGAATGAAAATTAAACTCCATATGGCTTTTAATTTTGAAAATTCCAAGAACCAGGCGAACAAGGATCGATTCCCATTACAGCTCTGGACAAGTCACTTAACCCTATTGCCCCAGGTATATAATGTTCTTGTACAGTGTATAATATGTAAACCGCTTTGTTTGTAACCACAGAAAGTCTGCCTATCAAGTCCCACCCCTTTCCAGTTCCCTTTCCTTGCAAGCCTGCCAGTGCAAGCTAGATATACGAGGGGCCGCTGAAAAGCTCTCAGCCCACCCAAGAGGAGAATGATATAGAATCATGAAACTTACAAGTTATTCCACACTTCTCTTGACACTTTTCGTTTCAGTGAGGCAAATGCATCTAGTAAATGGGCACAAGTATAGGGAAACCAAGCCATTGTGGCATCACCGATGAAGTTGGCTCTTAGGCATTGGTGAAATGAGGCATTATGACATCACAATACGAGGGGCCACTGAAAAATTCTCAACCCAACCAAGAAGAGAATGACGTGGAGCTATGAAACTTACAAGTTATTCCACACTTTTCTTAACACTTTTCGTTTCATTTCATATCATTGAAATGAAAAGTGTCAAGAAAAGTGTGTGGAATAACTTGTAAGTTTCATAGCTCCACGTCATTCTATTCTTGGTTGTGCTGAGAACTTGTCAGCAGCCCCTCATAGAATTAAAAAAATTTGCCTTATATATGAAAAAATTTGTGACTGCTGATTGGATTGTCATTCCATTATTGCATTTTTTCATTATAATATGAACAGCGACAATAATAATAACCTTATTTTTATCCATGCCTGACAGCTGAAAATGTTCTTCCCACCCACCCCCACTGTTACAGAGAGCGTGCTGTTTGTCTACAGCTGTGCAAAGAGCATGTCATCTTCTGTAGCCTGCCTACTTTATATACACAATGTTATCAGCTGGATACACTCAAGGGTAAGCACTCAGGAGGGGAATCAGACAATAAATAACTAACCAGATAACATCTTCACATGTTGCCAGGTAATGACTGATAATGGTAAAGTGTGGTAAGGACATTCTAGACAGGCAAATCCCAGCTGAGTGATGGGAACTGACCGTGCAGTGTTGGAAATGTGCCTTGTAATGCTATTTTTAAGCCAAAGGCCACTGTGTTTGGGCGGCAGGTTTGGACTGTGAAAACTATAGTTGGGTTCTCCCAGCTGGAAAAGACTTCCCTAACGTGGTCCTTGAGGCCTTTCAACCAGGATATGCTAATACTTACAAGTTTCATTTCAGAATATGAAGGCAGTTCAGCAATAAATGAGATCTGTTCTTGAATACTGTCTTTGGTGGAACTGCATCAATTGAATTATATTGAAGGTAGGAACCAAAAAAGCAATGGAGGTAAGTAAATGAGACAGAAAATGCCATTAGAACTAAGTCAGTGGATCTGTATGAGCCAAAAATTGGTTTCTGAAGCAAGATAATGACCACTAAAGGCTCACTGACTTGCCATATAGTATACCGTATTTTTCGGACCATAAGACGCACCTACCTGTAGAGGAGGAAAGACCAAGAAAAAATAAATTTGATTCAGAATTTTTTTTCTTCTTGGTTTTTCCTCCTCTACACGTAGGTGCATCTGGTGATCTGGTGCTGGGAAGCCCAAAGCCACCCAAAGCCTGCAGCCGCCTACAACCCGCAGTTGCCCCGGTACCTTTTTTAGTGGAAGGGGTCCAGCGCGGTCTCCTGGACGGCTGCCTTTGTCTTAGAAAAGCGACGCACAACACAGGAGCGCGACCTTTGTGGTTCCTGCCTGGTCCCACACCACTCTGTTACTGATTTATAATGGACACTTTAGCGTTTAGCATGCGCTAAAATGGCTAGCACACCTTAGTAAAAGGACCCCTGAATAAATAAATACATAAATAAAGCAAGCAGTGAGGGTACAAATATAAACAGCCTAGTAGCAAGATGAGGTCAGCATCAGATACAATCACGGTCGCTCCATAAGACACACCGGACCATAACACGCACCTGAAGGGACACGTATCAGAACTTTAGTAAGTGTCCTTAGGCATATGTTGTTTAAAGATGCAAAGGTAGGCCCTGTTTATCTTTCCCTTCTTTGAAGATGGTACAAGGACAGGTAATGTTTAAACAGAGATAATGTGAAGTGAATTCAATTGTTTTGTTAAGCCGTATTTACAGACAGCTTTAGTTAAGAAGCTCTGCTGGTCAAGGCTTTTTCTGACCCTCTGTGGACTTCAATCTCCAGATAGGAAAAATGCTGATGTGTTTAAAGTTTCATGTGACCTGTATCCATATATGGTTTGCATTTACGTCACATGCCATCACATGCTGACAAACCTGATTCGTATAAATATGTGAAACTCATAATAAAAGACGGACATATTTGAAAGATGGTTTCTGGTCTTTAAGATGTGTCCCCAGGTACCTGACTTACATATGACAGAGACAGAGAAAGTATGGGGCAGGAATTGGGACCTGAATCCTTTTCAGTTGGGGGCTTGTCCGCGATGGGCAGATGATATCACCGGTATTTTGTGAGTATTTCTGAATTTTTTCTGTTCTTTAATACTCACTGGGTAGTGGTGACCTGTACCCACCCTTTATTTTAAGTTCAAGCTTTGGGTTCTATTATGGAGTTTTTTTGGGAAAAATCTCGGGGTACTTTCGGTAAGCACCCCTCATGAATATAAGCAGCTGCCATTCTTTCGGGAAGAATGAAATTATTTATAGAACCCCCCTGCCCACTCTGTCATTTGTAAGGTTAAAACTTTTATAGAGTATAAGATTTTATTGTCTCTTATTACTGTACCTCGCTTATAAGGTAAGATAAGCGAATATTTTTGCATTGTTATATTGGCTTTGTAATGAGTCATAAAGGCACTTACTCCTAGACAAATGAGACTTGTACGGCTGTGTGTGTGTATGACATTTTTCCTTCAGCTCCCATCTTTCTGTGTCACCAATGTTTAATACTGAGGTAGGACGTGCTGTTATGTGGAATGAAGTGAAAGCGCTGTTTGAATCAGTCTAAGATCTTTCCCTTGTAGTTTGTACACAAGCACTATTTCTTGTCTTCCTTTTGATCCTGACTAATTTTGTGCGTTTTTTCTACCGGCTGCTTTCTTTGTGTTCTGTGCTGGATCATAAAAAAAAAAAATAAAAAAAAAAGAAACAAGAAAAAGAAAAAATTCCGTTTTAGAGGTTTTCTTTCTTGTGCAGAGCAAAGCTAATCTGTTCTTTGCTTTCATTATCAGGGTCTGTGCATGAATGTTTTTGTCCCTTCCCCCAGACTTCTCTGTTTGGGCTTCCACTGACCCCCTATAGTGCTTCTTTGAAGTTACTCATTCTTGGTTTTATTAAGCAGTAAGGTGAGATTCCACTGCTTGTCTCTTGACTTTTCTCCGGCATTATCAAAACCACCATCTCTTCTTATAATACGCCCATCGCTCTTGTTGTCAAAGCTGATGGCATTATTAGGGCTGTTAGTGTTTTGGTAATTCTCATTGCACTTATGTTTCTTCCACCATTCCACCGGCAGCCAATGATTTTTTTTTTCTGTCATTGTCCTAAAGAATGTTTTATTTTTAGTCCCTTTGGTGAGGTTGCCTTCACCTTTAAGCAACAGTATACCTAGTGTGGAATGTCCTTCGGGCTATTCTACAAAGTCATGCACTGCCCCTCATGGTCCTATTCTCATTTTGTACAACTTTTTGTGTTCCATAATTCAGGAGACCTGTCCGATTGATAGTTTGCATCTTTTATAATGGTTGTCTGTGTGTGGTCACAAGGTGTCATGAAATAAACTGCACTGGTGTACATCTGAAGTGAAATACCTGGGTTTTGTCCTGTCTCATGGTCAGAGGAAAATCTGCACTTTCTGCATTGCTGCTATTCTGGGTCTGCCCCGCCCAGCTACCAAGAAAGACATGCTTACTTTTCTTGCTATGTTTGGTCACTGCCGCCAATGGATCTCTGCTTGTCCCTTCTATGACCAGATTTTGAGACAGACCCTGGTTTCTGAAATGACTGCTCTTATCAGATGGACTTATGAAATGTTGAACATTTAAGATGTGCTTTGGTTTCTAGCTCAAGTTTGGGTTTTCCTGCTTATGCCCACATGTTTTATCTCTTTGTTTGGGACTATTGTAACACCATGAAGGGAGAACATGGCGGTAAGTTACGCTCTGTTGCCTTTTTTTTATAGTCACTCCTGTTCAAGTGCCCTGGCTGCTTGTGCTATGGTGGTAGAGATGGTTACTTCTTTGACCCTTGGTCACCCCATTACCCTTCACACTCTTCACGATGTTCAAGCCCTTCTTTTAAATGGGCTTTTGGGTCTCACGGGTGAACAGGATTCTCTTCCTCTCTTTTTTCACAGCTTCCTCTGAATTTGATGCCTGGTATTTGGCAGGTGCCCAAAGCCGCCCTTTTAGACGGACTTTGGTGCAAAGAGGGGAAACCCTGGATACCAGCTGCTAGCTCTCCCTTATTCATTGCCCAATATCATGGTATTGGTTATCGTAGTGCTCGCTCGACATTTTAACTTCTTGCTAGTGATATTTTCATTCTTGACCTTTTGCTCCTTGATACAGAGATATATAGCTCGATAATTACAGCTGGCATGGTTGTGAATTGAAAATAAATTGGAAAATACAATTCCTCTCTATTGTTTTAGCTGAAATTAGGATGTTGCTAATTTAAAATGTTTTTTCCGGATTTATACATAGCCATCCCAGATCAGTTTTGGCACAGATATTTCTAATGTTTTCCACGGGTCCTCTTTATCACTGCAGAGATAGAGACGCTCCAAAGAGACATTAGCTTTATGCCTTTTTTCAAATATGAGATGGTTATGATATACATTATTTGTTGTTTTGGTTTTTTTATATCAATGTGTTTATTTGCAGAGTTAAATTCAGCCCTGCACACTTGACAGATGGAGTAATAGCTCCACGCTTAAAAACTTTATGTTTTGTCTGTGTCATGTCTACTTGTTTTAGTTTAGTGGGTACCCCAGGATACATAATATTGGCCATTTTTAGAGCTCTTTTTCCACTTCTTACTAGCCTAACTGCGCAATGTTCTTTTACTTATAGCTTTTATATTCTGAATATAGTTTAGTTAAGGGTTATATGTTTAAGAAAAAGTTTTACTTTATACAGCATTTATTTCGTGGTGTTCCCTACATATGATCCATTCAGTATACATTTCTGAATACATTCAGTACATCAGTATGGTTTCTCTGAGGTGCATAATAGTTATATGCAGCACGATAAAAACATATCCTTTTGGATTGTTCAATTAAGAACCTTAAGTAACTGAGTATTGTCTCTCTTTTGCCATAGCTATGTCAAGTACATGAATTGGTATTGTTACATGTTGCCACATTCAGTACAGGCAACATGGTTTCTCTTGTTTTCTATCTCTTATTTGGATCACATTGGAGTACAGCTGCTGAATGATATTTGGAATGCTTTTCAAGCATTTCTTTTCAAGTATCTCTTTCTGTATGCACAGACATCTGGCTGCTCTCCCTTTGAGATTCTCACGGGATGACCTTTCCCCGCCCCATGGGTAGATTTTCCCTTGATACAGGAGGAATAGCTAAATATTAGGGCTTGTTCAAAGAAACGTGTCTTGCACATCTCCTTTCTCTCCACAGATTCCTACCCATTTTTTCCAGCCTGGTGATTATCCAGCAGCTTTCCAAGGATCGGAAGCAGACGGATTTCCCCTTTTGCCTTCCCACTACTGTGATCGCTGTGACCAGGCCCGCTGCACTCACTGAGGAGTTTCCTGTTTGGATCCACGCAAGTCGCTTGAAGAGGGTTAACCTAAAACCCCAGAAGCAAGTCTTCCCTGCGCAGATTTCACCTCCTCCAGTGGAACAACATAATGATCTCATTGCAGCATTCTACCAACTTTATCATTCTCTTACTGGCACTGCTGCTGCTAGTTTTTCTCCCTGTATGGATCATTTCTAACTGGGTCTACAGGGATGATGTGTTCTGGGTCCATGACACTTTCTGCCCATACCCATCTGTAAATGACACTCCTACTGTAAACAGCACCCCCGGCACCTCTTTGCGAACACGACTTAAGCTGGACTACTCCCTCGCAAAGGCTGTCCTTCAATTGGAATCCAGAAAAGACCGATGCTACCCTTTGGTATAATTCCAGCAGTGTGCAAGTTGCCACCTTCTCCTTTGAGTATTGTGACATTGTGGACTGTTCATCAATTGATATCCCAAGGCTGTGCCATTGGTCCTCAGAGATTCCTAAAACTAAGGACATATATGTATATGTTACTGACTTACGTTGGGGGGATAAGTGTGCATTCTGGGGAGTGGTAGGGTGGAATATTAATACTGACTGGGCTTATAAACTAGAAAATACCCTGAAAAACAGTGGACCAAAATGTTAAATCACTGCTTACTTGTATGACCCTTCATAAGGTTGGACACTGTTATAGGAAAAGTGTTCCTGTACAAATTATTAAGCTTTCTCTTACTATTGACAACTCTAGACCTACTGATGAAGGTATGTACATTATGGACATGTGGTTTAAGGGTGGGTCTAGCTATTATCAGTTTTCTTACGGGATCTATCTACCTCCACTCATCTTCTCCCGCCATTTTATGGGGGCCCCAAAAAATACTAACCCACTGGCCCCTACATTCAATAAACTTACTGACATGATGGCTATTGCCAATCCCACTTTTGAAGATATTGTGGCTGTTGAGGTAGGGTTTTCAGAACGTAACCTTTGGTTAGAATGGATGAAATTCACTGCTGATCAACATAATAAGAGTAATTGTTACATATGTGCTCAAGCTAGACCCCATCTAGGAACCGAACCTCTGGACCTCCCTCCTGGTATCCAACCATGCCTTTTTGGGTTATTTACCAATATCTCCTCTAATTTTACCTATCCTCTTTGTGCACTGCAGTGTTCTAAATACCCTTTGTTGCCAGGACAGCAAAAGCTTGATATTGCCGTTACCATCTATAAGGGCAATTACATATGTCATGTTTCTAATCTGACACAGAGTAGTTTTGTAGGTAATTTACCCCCAGGTTATTGTTCTGTCTTGGCTCATAGGTATGCCCTATTGTTGCTGCATTAGATTTGATATTTACTGGCTTTATGGAGACTTTTGGCTCCCTGTTAAGCTACCCAGCCAGTGGATAGGCCAGTGCACTTTAGTTAAGGTTACTATGCTTCTGCATATTGTTTCTGAAAGGCATCCTTCCTATTCACATGGTTTTTCCTTTTATTTGTCTTGATATAAATCTGATCACATGTATACATAGATGCTATAGGGGTCCCAAGAGGGGTCCCAGATGAATTTAAGGCCCGAGCTCAGGTTAAGGCTGGGTTTGAGTTCCTTATTCCCTTTATTACTATTAATAAGAATGTTGATCGGATTAGTTAAAATTATTATAATCAGCAACGCTTTGTGAACTATTCTAGGGACGCCTTGCAAGGTATTACTGATCAATTAGGCTCCACTTCTCAGATGGTTCTCAAAATCGTATGGCCCTAGCTAGGATTCTAGCTGAAAAATTCTCCTCAGTACTTTAAGCTGTTGTACTTTTCTTTCTGACAATATAGGTCCTCCTATGGACATTCAGAAATTAGCAGACCTCTTTGCTGAGTTCAAATGTAACTCTGATTTATCTAATTCTTGGGATCAGCACTTTAGTTGAATGAAGGGTTGGAAAAAAAAACCTTTTTATTGTTATAATCTCTTATTATTTGCACTCTTGTCTTGACTGCTCATGTACTGTGTTATTCGTATTACAGCTCCTAAAAAGACCCCTCCTTGAGAGACATACCTAAGGTATCACTCCCTTCCAGCTCATGCTGTGTATTTGTGACGTCATTTACATGACGTAAGAGGGGATTTGAAGGGACACGTATCAGAACTTTAGTAAGTGTCCTTAGGCATATGTTGTTTAAAGATGCAAAGGTAGGCCCTGTTTATCTTTCCCTTCTTTGAAGATGGTACAAGGACAGGTAATGTTTAAACAGAGATAATGTGAAGTGAATTCAATTGTTTTGTTAAGCCGTATTTACAGACAGCTTTAGTTAAGAAGCTCTGCTGGTCAAGGCTTTTTCTGACCCTCTGTGGACTTCAATCTCCAGATAGGAAAAATGCTGATGTGTTTAAAGTTTCATGTGACCTGTATCCATATATGGTTTGCATTTACGTCACATGCCATCACATGCTGACAAACCTGATTCGTATAAATATGTGAAACTCATAATAAAAGACGGACATATTTGAAAGATGGTTTCTGGTCTTTAAGATGTGTCCCCAGGTACCTGACTTACATATGACAGAGACAGAGAAAGTATGGGGCAGGAATTGGGACCTGAATCCTTTTCAGCACCCTAGATTTAGAGTAGGAAAACAAAAAAAAACACATTCTGAACCAAATTGTATACTAATATATACCAGGCTCTGCACCCTGTCTCCCCTTCCCTGCCAGGTTGTTCATTTCATTTTTCATATACACACAATACACACAGCAGATATAAATGATCAAAACTGACAGATTTTGATCACTAAATTGAAAATAAAATAATTTTTCCTACTTTTGTTGTCTGGTGATTTCATGAGTCTCCTTCCTTTCTTTACTCAGGCCCAAGAATTGCCCCTTTCTATCCCCTCCCTCCCATATCCCGAGTTCGTGCCCACTCACTGCCTTCTAAGCCTTTGTCCTTCGTTCTCTCTCCCCCCCAGGTCCTGAGTTCATGCCTCCTTGCCCTCACTGCCTTCCAGCCTTTGTCCTGCTGCGCCGTAAACTGCCATCCTCCCCCCTGCGCGCTGAAACCTGCCTACCCTCCGCCGATTCCTCTTCCTCTGGCCTCGGTCTGCCGCCACTGCACCGGATACTGCCTTCCTCTCTCCCTGCATGCTGAAACCTGCCTACCTTCCGTGGATTCCTCTTCCTCTGGTCCCGGTCTGCCGCTGCACCACAACTCAAAGAAGGGAAGGGAAGGGCCAGCGTGTAGCGATTACACATCGCTGGCACACAAGCCTTCGCCCGACATCACAACTGATGTCAGTTCTGACATCAGGAGAAGGCTTGTGGGCTGTCGACGTACAATCGCTGCACACTGGCCCTTCCCTTCTTCAAGTTGCGGCGGCCAGCAGGGAGCAGCGGCGGTGATCAGGGAGGAGCAGCGGTGGTGGGGGGCAGCAGCAGGCAGCAGTCAGCCCACGTACCCCCAATGATTTTTTGAGGCACTTCACTTCTGGCAGTGACCCTTAGTGAATTGAACACACAGGCATTTGTTGTTACCCTTATTCTTTGCGGTATATCTTATACCTTATTTACCATGGACCCCTGACGAAGGTGTACTGTCCGAAACACGTGTTGGGTCCCTTGGTTGGTAAAAAGGGTTTTATATTACTGCATTTTAATTTGGTACAATAAATCTTGCCTGCATCTTATACATTGCCTGCAGTTTCTGTTGGTTTTTCTGTTTTGGTGATTTTTTACTGCAGCTTCAGTTGGATTTTTCTGTTGTTGCTTTTTGTCATCAAGTGCATCATCTCTGTAGTATTTCTCTTTGGTTTTCTGGTACTCGACACCCACTGCAGTTCTGTTGGATTCATTTTTTGTGTTATTTGGACTCCATATCCCAAAGCTAACATATTCCAGATAATAAAACACTTTTTTTCTACCTCTATTATCTTGACATTTTATGTTTCCATCAAATTGGTCCCATTTTATCTCTTCTGTTTTCCTGTGTCTTCTGATAACTGATCAACTGAGCCTGCAATCGGCAGAGCGTGCCTCAGTTTGTTTTCGGGCCGTTTTTGCCACAGACCCTCGTCGGACACCCTCAGCTGCAATCGGCAGCACATTTTCATCTCGGGGCCGGCTCCTCCACGGAGCCTCCAGTGAAACCGCCCCCCTCCCATCCGGGCGTGTGAGCCAGCTCCGCCCCCCCTCGGCGAATACCTTTTCTTGCCTGCGAGAACGGTGAGCCCAGAACTGAGCCTGCAATCGGCAGAGCGTGCCTCAGTTTGTTTTCGGGCCGTTTTTGCCACAGACCCTCGTCGGACACCCTCAGCTGCAATCGGCAGCACATTTTCATCTCGGGGCCGGCTCCTCCACGGAGCCTCCAGTGAAACCGCCCCCCTCCCATCCGGGCGTGTGAGCCAGCTCCGCCCCCCCTCGGCGAATACCTTTTCTTGCCTGCGAGAACGGTGAGCCCAGAACTGAGCCTGCAATCGGCAGAGCGTGCCTCAGTTTGTTTTCGGGCCGTTTTTGCCACAGACCCTCGTCGGACACCCTCAGCTGCAATCGGCAGCACATTTTCATCTCGGGGCCGGCTCCTCCACGGAGCCTCCAGTGAAACCGCCCCCTCCCATCCGGGCGTGTGAGCCAGCTCCGCCCCCCCTCGGCGAATACCTTTTCTTGCCTGCGAGAACGGTGAGCCCAGAACTGAGCCTGCAATCGGCAGAGCGTGCCTCAGTTTGTTTTCGGGCCGTTTTTGCCACAAACCCTCGTCGGACACCCTCAGCTGCAATCGGCAGCACATTTTCATCTCGGGGCCGGCTCCTCCATGGAGCCTCCAGTGAAACCGCCCCCCTCCCATCCGGGCGTGTGAGCCAGCTCCGCCCCCCCTCGGCGAATACCTTTTCTTGCCTGCGAGAACGGCGCGCAGCCGTTCGGCGCGCCGGCTAAGGCGCACGGCAAAGGCGCGTGCACCTTAGCACGCACCTTTGCGAAGCGCCTGAGCGAAAAGCACCACTCCAGAACAAGGATAAGTACACATTAAAATTAGAATCTGCATGTTTACACTGCATGTACAATTGTATACTGCATGTTTATTATTGGACCAGTACGAGTAGTCAACATGCACAGACTGATACTGCATGTTCAATAGGCATAACATTATGTAATCGTATGCACAACTGCTTGCTTAATAAACATAATATTATTTAACCGCACGTATAACCAACTAATGCATGAACAGCCTACAACCATATGTACAACCTGTTAGTGCATGACCTGTCCAATTAATGCATGAATATTTACTATATGTTACTGCATGACCGGTACTACAGGCACAACCAGCCACAACTGTCTTCCCCACAGACTCTACTGTATGATTATCCTTCTATTCATAGTTAAGATCTCGCTACCCCTCACCGTAAGTTCCTCCCATACCCAACCTGCTCTCACAATTCAACTCAGTCCCCTCACCCAACTTACTCGTCTACAAAACCAGTTTCACCCCACCACTACCTCTCTAGTATCTGCTGACCCAGCCACACCCAGCCAGGCAATAGTCCTCACTTATCACAACCCGAACCACTCACCTTACCACACAACATGGCAATCTGCAACAAACAACAACTACTCTTAGGGATTCTATACCTATGCCTATTAAGCTCTAAATGCTGGGGCAATGAAGACAACCTCCCACAACCTATGCACACTTACCCCATCTCCTGGCTCAGACCAATCGAACTAACTAAGCCCTCCAACCCTCTCCAACTCCTACAAAACCAGCCAAAACAAGACCCTCATCAAATCACAGTACTAAACACCACCCGCAAACACCGCAAACCACACAAGAACAAGCTCGGCAACAGAAACATAAAAAAGATAACATTTTCGGAAATCCCTACAGCTAACAATTACGAAAACATTAAGGGATATTACCTAAACACCCGTTCCGTGAGAAACAAAGCCCACATAATAAATGATTGGATACTACAAACAAAACCCGATCTCCTGTTTCTGACAGAAACATGGATGATCTCTGACACCGACACTTATCATGAGAGAATTTCTACCTCGGGGATATAAAATTATCCCACTATCAAGAAACTGGAAAAAAGGAGGAGGACTAGCGATCATCCTAAAAGATCACTACAATTACACCATGACCGACTCCAAATCTTCAGATAATCTCGAAATACTAACTTGCATAATCACTAATGCACAGTTAGAAGAATCATTAACCACAACTCTATTCTACATCCCACCCAAAAAATGGTCAAGCGCGAAAGAGGAATTCGCCGAATTCCTTACCTTATCTAACCTAAAAGGCTCATACAACCTGCTTCTGGGTGACATAAACACACACCTAGAACAAAAGACAAAACCAGAAATAACTGAAATCGCCAACCTCCTTATGTCACTGGACTTTCCAAACCCAGACACAGAAATAACCCACGAAAAAGGACACAAACTAGACCTAATCACCTTCTCCCACAAAGAAATACTAACCCCCAAAATACAATACCACTCAGGTCCCTGGGAAAAATGTATCTGGTCAGACCATTTCATTGGCAAGTTCAATCTACATTGGCAGAAACAGAATACACATCAAAAACACAAAAACGCAAATTTGAACACAGTAACCACCCGTGGCACTATTAACCCAACCGAATTCTGGACCCATTACGAGTTACAACCCATAAACAATGAAATTCAAGACTTCCCCGCATCATGGGAAATCTACAGCAAAGAACTCTTAGACCTAATAGCACCATATAAAACATACAAAAAGAAAAATAGACCACCAAACGAATGGTTTGACTGTGAACTTCTAACCACCAAACAGGAACTAAGAAAATTGGAGAGAATCTGGCAAAAAACAAACAATGACTCAGACAAGACAAACTGGAAACAAAAAATGAAAATATACAAAAATCTGATCAAAGAAAAACGCACTAAGCATTATGCAAATAAAATCGGTACGTCAAAAATAAACAGCAAAGAATTATTCAAACTAGTAAAAACTATAACCGATACAACACAAATACTGAAAAAGGACACTGAGCAAACTCCATCAGCACAAACCCTAGCCAATTTCTTTCAAAACAAAATCACCGAATTAAGAGCAACTCTACCCACATCCACATCAAATGCTCTTCAATTCCTGGATCCCCATGACCAAGACAACAGAGTAGACATGTTATGGGACCACCTCGAATACCCAAACTGGCAGCAATTCCTAAATTTATTTAACAAGTACACCAAATCTAACTGCCTACTTGATACATGTCCCCCTAAAATCATGACAACTGCCCCCCCTAGAATTTAAAAAGGAACTTTTTGCATGGCTAACATCCGCCCTTGCAAACGGAACACTAAACAAAAAAATGGGACATATACTAATCACTCCAATCCCCAAAGATCAGAAAGCCTCCCCAGCAATGACACCCAATTTCAGACCCATAGCAAGCATTCCCCTCTTCACAAAGATACAGGAAGGATTGGTCAACCTTCAACTAGTCAATTACCTAGACAAATTTAACCTCCTTAACGATCACCAATCAGGATTCAGAAAAGGATACAACACAGAAACTGTCCTAGCCTCCTTTATGATCTCTTTAGCAAGGGCAAAAGCGCACTGATCCTACAATTAGATCTCAGCAGCGCGTTCGACCTGGTAGACCACGAAATCATGCTACTGTGCCTTGAAGCAATGGGAATCTCGGGAAAGGCAAAGAAATGGTTCCAAGAGTTCCTAACAAATAGATCCTACCGAGTAATCAGCAATGGAAACTACTCTAAACCATGGAAAAACCCTTCAGGCGTACCTCAAGGTTCCCCCCTATCCCCCACACTTTTCAATATCTATATCGCCTCCTTAGGTCACCCACACACATAGTCTACCCCTAGGGCCTCCTCCCCCAAATTGCAGGGTTGCCTAAGCCTCTATAAAATCCCTTCTTCCATCCCATTGCCTGTCATCTCTCGGTCTCTCTCTTCTCCACCCCCCTTTCATCATTTGTTTTTCTTCTAGTCCCTCCCCTTCCTGTGATCTACGTTTTCCCCTCTCTCATCCTCTGAGTTAAATTAAAATAGCTCCAGGGGGACCCATAGTCTGGGCATCTTTTCTCCCTCTAGCTCCTTCACTTTTCCTCACCTTTGAGGTCACCTTTGAAACTCAAAGTTTTCCTTTTCAGAGGTGTGCTGGCAGACACTCTCACAAGCAGCTGGTGGCTGCCCCAAAGCTTTCACTACCACTATTCGCCCAGGCGGAAACAGGAAGTTGTGACACAGGGAAAGCTTTGGGGCAGCCGCTGGCTGCTTGTGAGAATGTCTGCTGCACTGGTGCACCTCTGAACAGGAAAAGTTTGAGCTTCAAAAGGTGACCAGATGGTGAGGGGAAGGGAGGGAGCTGGACCAACGAGGGAAAGAGATGCCTGGACCATGGGGACCCCTGCAACTTTGGGGCCCAGGGTAGCTGCCCTGTTTGCCCTCGCTTAACATCAGGCCTGTGTATAACTAAGTCAAGGATACATGGTCTGTCAATATTTTTTTTTTTTTTTTTTTTAATTCTTTATTTAAATTTCTTCAAATAAACAACAATTGTGCTTATCAGGCAATATACGATATTAATACATCCAATCTTTCTTTTAGTAAATATAATAATTCAAAAAAAATAATACAGAAATAAATCAACTTTCATTATTGGATCAATATATTAACAAAAAAGGAAAAAAAACCCCAAACTTTAATGAAAGAAGAAGGAGACAAAGAAGAAGAAATTCTTCCAGGAAAGATCACATATTAAATATTTAAAGGAAATTAAGTGACAACCGATGGTTATAATAATACTAGACTTGAGTTATACCGAAAATCACTATGGCACAAATGAAACTCCTTTACCTTCTAAAAAGAAACGTAACTGCTGTGAATCATAAAAAATATATCTATTATTTTGAAATACAACAAAACATTTACAAGGAAATCTTAACTGAAAAGAAGCTCCTAATGATAAAACTTTTTCCCGATATGTAAGAAATTCTTTCCTTCTAGTCTGAGTCCATTTTGAAACATCCGGAAATATATATATTCTTTCTCCCAAAAAAGAAACTTGTTTTAGACCATAATACAATTTCAGAATCATTTCTTTGTCCTGATGAAATACCAGAGATACTATCAGTGTAGCTCGTCCGGACACTTCAATATTTGATGATTCCAAGAAAATTGTTCAATCTTGTTCAGTAGTTGTTTCAGGCTCTTTTATTGTCCTTTTTAGGTAATAAATCTTTTGCAAAGGTGGTATATTCGTTTCCACAATTTTTAACATGGAAACCAGGAAATCCTTAAATAATTCCCTAGGAGTTTTAAATTTAGACATAGGAAAATTTAAAATCCTCAAATTTAAACTCCTATTTTGATTTTCCAGATTTTCAATTTTACGAAGAAGAAAATCTTTATCCTTTGCATGCTGGTTATTAAAGGATTTAATCTCGGTTATAGATTTTTCAATATCTCCTATTTGTTTTACTTGGTCATGAGAAACAGTTTCCAGTTTTTTAACTTTAGTAGAAACTTCAGCCATCAAGGAAATGAATCCAATACATACTGTTTGAAGATTTTCAATTGCTCCCCACAGTGAATCCAGTGTAACCACCGCCGGTTTCACAAGCGGCTTGAGATGAGGTAGCCCGGGTTCCCGCTCTCCTTCCCGGATTTCACCTCCCCCACTCTCACCACCGCTTGCCTGCAGTGCTCCTCCTCCTCCTTCCGTTCTTCTCTCCGAGTTAGCCTGCAACGGCGTTATCTCCTGGATCGGCAGTTGCCGAAATCCCTCTGCAGGAAATCCCAGCTCCGTTGCGCTGCTCGGGGGAGGAGGAGGGTCAGGTCCCAGAGGGCTCAGCGACGCGTCGCCGTCCAGGCTGAGCTGCTCCTGGAGCTCAGCTGCGGATCCGCCCAACGCCATCGGGACTGCGTAGGATGTAATCACAGCTTGACGCGGAGTTGAAGTCGCGGCCAAGGGAAGAGGGATAACCCTCTGCCGTCCCCTCCTCTTAGGCATCAAAGAAAAACTGAAGAAAACTTTACCAAAGGTAAAATGTTACTGCTAGAGTGGGAGCTTTAACTCACACGTCCACTCTTCTGTCAATATTTTAACCTCCAATTATTTTTGCTATGATTTAGTCTAAACACCCTAGACTACAAGAGAACTAGGCCTTCCGATTTTTATGAAAGCTAAGGTGGGCATCAAGCTCAACTCTGATTCTGCACCAGTGCTCCAGTAAGTGCCTTAGATTCTGACCTGACAGTTCAGGAATTTGTAATAGAATGTAGGACTTTTCATACCAATAATAGGAACAGACAACTTGCTGCCCCTGTACTTCTGTAACAAGAATAACCTCAGCAGCTTCCTATTTTTTGAAGAGAGCTGGTATAGGGAAGAGTTAGGGCCTGTTTCCCGACATACCTAACTGCCCCTGCTGTTGGTTCACCCATGCTACAGAGCCATCTTCAGGTTGGGCCAGCAGTAGCTTTTGCACTTGCCTAACATTGTTGAACCTAAAGAAATATCATCATGGCTCATGAACTTGGATGATGCTTGTAAGATTATATTTGGTCTCTTTCTTCAGTTTATATCACCGAGACTGACAAGTATGGCTCAGGTTAGAAGCCAAATCCCTTATTCTGCTTGCCTGGTTCCTCGGAAAAAGAAACTGAGCTGTTCACTTTTTTTTTCTGACAGGAGGAAAGAAAGAACAGAGATAAGAGTTGAGTGCTACCACCAGCAGGAATATACAAGTTTATTAGAAACAATATCCAATAAAATCTGGAAGATAGTCCAATTTGAGTACTCCTGTACAATTTTCTACAGAAGTTTTCGTACTGGACCTTTGTGTATTTCATTAGATTGGGTTTTTAATAAACTTGTGACCTGTATATTCCTGCTAGTGACTTCTTCCTCTGGTCCAGGTTTACTGCCATATTAGAGGGCACAAAAGAAAGGAACAGGCCAGAGCCTTCTGAGAATTTAGAAATGGTGTGTACCATTTGCTTCTCATATTTGCTAAGCAATTTAAAAAGACATTAAAGAAGACCCAGTACATTATGCAAAATCTAGAGGGGATAGGCACTATAAAATCGCTACATCAAGCTTGGTCCCTTTTCAAGGAGACGGTCACAGAGGCGCAAAATCTATATATACTGCGTATCAACAAGGGATTCAAGAGGAAAAAGGACAAAGAACCGGCGTGGCTCACTGTAGAGGTGAAGGAAGTGATCAGAGACAAGAAATCTTCATTTAAGGAATGGAAAAGGTCAAAAACGGATGAAAACTGGAACAAACACAAACATCAACGCAGGTGCCATAAGGCGGTAAAAGGGGCCAAAAGAGACTACGAGGAAAAAATAGCCAAGGAGGCAAAAAACTTCAAACCATTCTTTCAATATATCAAGGGGAAACGACCCATGAAGGAAGCAGTGGGACCGTTGGATGACCAAGGAATAAAAGGAGTACTAAAAGAGGACAAAGCAATCGCCGACAAACTGAACACATTTTTTGCGTCTGTATTTACCGAAGAAGATTTACACAGTATACCGGAACCCATCAGGCTAAATGCTGGAAATGAAGATGGAAAGCTGACAGGATTGACGGTCAGTCTAGAGGAGGTGTGTAGGCAGATTGATAGGCTTAAGACCGATAAATCCCCGGGACTGGATGGCATCCATCTGAGGGTCCTCAAGGAACTGAAAGGGACCATAGCTGAACTGCTTCAACTAATAGCCAATCTGTCGATCAAATCAGGCATTTGACAAAGTTCCACATGAATGACTACTTCGGAAAATTGTGACCCATGGAATCGAGGGTGAAATACTGGCTGGATCATAGGAAACAGAGAGTGGGGGTAAATGGACAATACTCAGACTGGAGGAGAGTCACCAATGGGATGCTGCAGGGCTTGGTGCTTGGACCCGTGCTCTTCAACATCTTTATAAATGATCTGGATATAGGTACGACGAGTGAGGTGATTAAATTTGCAGACGATACAAAGTTATTCAGAGTAGTGAAGACTCAGGGGAATTGCGAAGATCTGCAACGTGACATAATTAGGCTCGAGGAATGGGCATCGACATGGCAGATGAGATTTAACATGGATAAGTGTAAAGTGATGCATGTAGGTAACAAAAATCTCATGCACAAATACTGAATGTCCGGGGCGGTACTTAGAAAGACCTCACAGGAACGAGACTTGGGAGTTCTGATCGACAAGTCGATGAAGCCGTCCACGCAATGTGCAGCGGCGGCGAAAAGGGCGAACAGAATGCTAGGAATGATAAAAAAGGGGATCACAAACAGATCAGAGAAGGTTATCATGCCGTTGTACCGGGCTATGGTGCGGCCTCACCTGGAGTACTGCGTACAGCACTGGTCGCCGCACATGAAGGAGGATACGGTACTACTCGAAAGGGTCCAGAGAAGAGCGACTAAGATGGTTAAGGGACTGGAGGAGTTGCCGTACAGCGAAAGATTAGAGAAACTGGGCCTCTTCTCCCTCGAACAGAGGAGATTGAGAGGTGACATGATCGAAACATTCAAGGTACTGAAGGGAATAGACTTGGTAGATAAGGACAGGTTGTTCACCCTCTTCAAGGTAGGGAGAACGAGAGGGCACTCTCTAAAATTGAAAGGGGATAGATTCCGTATGAACTTAAGGAAGTTCTTTTTTACCCAGAGAGTGGTAGAAAACTGGAATGCTCTTCCTGAGTCTGTCTTAGGGGAGAACACCATCTAGGGATTCAAGACAAAGTTAGACAAATTTGTGCTGAATCAGAACGTACGCAGGTAGGGCTAGTGTCAGTTAGGGACTGCTCTTTGACCAGGGGACCGTCGTGTGAGCGGACTGCTGGGCACGATGGACCACTGGTCTGACCCAGCAGCGGCAATTTTTATGTTCTTAAGGAACTACTTGTAGTATATACCAGAGGGCACAATTTAAGAGAAGGACTTGTCTTCTCTATTGTAAGCCATTTTGGGTGTTGGTCTTTTTGTGCACAGATAATTGTAACAAATTGTTTTGTACATGCAGTGTGGTGAATGCTCTGCGCTGCTCCTGATGCTCATAGGAACTCTATGAGTGTCAGGAGTAGCACAGAACATTCAGCACGCCTGTCTGCACTAAAAACCGCTTCTGTGATTTTGTAAAAATGGGGGTTAATCACTAGTTCAGCTCGAGTGGCAGCACTGCAGGTATGGTCTTTGCTGAATACTCTGTTAGAGGTAAGCTCTGCCAATATTTTATTTTTATTTTATTTTTACAGTCACAATTTCTTTTTCTTGGGTGGTTCACTTAGGATAATTTTATCTATGTGTATCCATGGATTAGTTAGAACTCTTTGTTAATTTTTCTGTGGAAAACTGACAGAACAGTTGGAAATGTACTGAGCATTAATTTGTTCTTTGTTTTGTTTGAGAATCTAGGGAGCACCTACAATGATAATAAATTTTCTCAACAAAAATTCCTGAGGATATTACTGAAAGAGGAGTATTTCAATTAATTATTTTCTCACCATAACACGGTGGGTTTTTTTTTTGTTTGTTTTTTTTAACTAGGTTTTTGTAACCAAAGGAAAGGCTGTTTGCCTTTAGGCTTGATTCTATATAGAATGCCTACATTAGGCACCGCTATGCACCCTTACTGTGGTTACCTATCAATGTCTAAGTTCAGGATCCACCCCTAATTTTTTAAAATTTGTATGATAATTGACCTCACTGGATTTCAGCCAATCAACCCCCCCCCCCAAAAAAAAAAAAAAAAAAAAACAACAACCCAGGAATAAGGTTGTGTGAAGGAGTTTCAGGCAGTTAAAAAGAGATTTTAGTTTTGAAACTAAGGGCTCCTTTTACGAAGGTGCGCTAGTGTTTTTAACGCACGTACCAGATCACGCGCGTGCTAGCTGAAAAACTACCAGCGGCTAGTGTGTGCGGCATTTTAACGTGCGCTATTCTGCACGTTAAGGCCCTAACGCGCCTTCGTTAAAGGAGCCCTAAAAAGTTCTCAGAACCCCTTTCTATGTATTTCAGAAGGGTTCTACACAGGAATAAGGCTGTGTGAAGGAGTTTGAAGTTGATCAATCTAAGATTATTATTATGAGAGAAATTTTCTAGAGGAAAAAAAAAAAACCCACCCAAACACACATTAATCAATTTAAGATTTGGTGCCAAAATCTTAGGATATCTACTGATTCCTAATTGAAGGTGCCCTCCAATACCTAAAGATACCTAACAGCACCTATCTGAAAAAATAGGCACGGTTAGAGGTGGAGAATAGGAGTGGCTGAGTTAGATGTCATTCAGCGTCTGACATAGGTGCCACCAAATTAGGCGAGGGAAAAGCTGGCCTAATGGAGCAGCACCTATGTTTAGAATGCCTAGCTATATCTGTTTACTTAGCCGCCGCTAGGCAAGATTCTATAAATGGTACCTAGCGATTGAAAACTGTGCTGAGTGGCACCTAAAATGTAGGCACACTTTATAGCAGTGAATCGCAAACTGTGTGCTGCGCAGCGAGATTGAAGGCGTGCCGCAAGTTGCCAGCTGACTGCCTGCAGAACATGCCTATTGTGGAGAGAGGCACATCCTGTAGACCAGGGGTCTCAAAGTTCCTCCTCGAGGGCCGCAATCCAGTTGGGTTTTCAGGATTTCCCCAATGAATATGCATGAGATCGATTAGCATACAATGAAAGCAGTGCATGCAAATAGATCTCATGCATATTCATTGGGGAAATCCTGAAAACCCGAATGGATTGTGGCCCTCGAGGAGAGACTTTGAGACCCCTGCTGTAGACAGTCAGCCAGCACCATTTCTCCTCCCCGCGCCTCTCCTGTTGAGCACCCCACACTGGCGGCTCAGGGTCTGCCTGCAGGGCCTTCACGCATGCGACATCATCGTGTTGATGTCCGTGTCCTCCAGGCGCGGTCCCTATTAGTGTGCCACTGGTTCCAGATAGTTTGCGAGACACTGGTTTATAGAATCCAGGCCTTATCTTCTCTTTTTGATTGTTGTTACTGTTTTTCATTTAGGTTAATTTTTTTTCCTTCTTTTTTTCCCATTCCCTTGTAACCCCTGTTTCCTTAATAAGTAAGTTGCCTATTGGTATCCACTTTTCTCAGTATTATATAAAGCCCCTGATGCAGGTTTATTACTAAAACATCAACCAGCTGGAAAATTACCTACAGGAGTTGTCCTACTAGACTATCTTTATTTCTAATAAACTTGAACTTGTGTATTTCTGCTAGTGATAACACTTTGATTTTCCCTCTGCTCTTACTTCCTGCTTTTGGTATGCAGTGGGATTTGTCGCTCCCTTTCTCTGGCCAGTTACTGTAACTACATACAGTAAATCTTAGGAGGGCTCGGCATTTTCTTCGACACCGGCTTGCTAAGACTATAAACCTACCTTTTCCAAACCAGAGATCTTTGGATTTGGACTGTCTCCAAATCAAGCACCCCACCACTGAGCCAAAGGGGAAGAATGACACAGCAGGTACTGCATTATTTTAGCTGTTTCTCTTCTGCTTATCACCTTCCAACATTTAAAACCTCTTCTGAAGGAGATCTTAGTGGCAAACGAAGAGCCAACTATAATCTTCCATTGAAATGAAGTGGATTAGAGGGACTTTATTTGAGCAACATAATTGGAAAATAGCCCACTTTTTATTCAAAGTAAGAGACTGATGCAATTGGCAGCTCTCTAGTTTATCTTTCCCCAAGTGCATGTACAATATTCTGTATCCCCTTGGCTACCCCCCTGGCTCTAATAATTGTATAAATATACAGTGATTATGTGCTGCCGGAAAAAAAATATGCCCTCCTTCTGCCAAGGCACCTTGGCCCATCACCAGCTCTTGCTTTTCAATTGTATTTCTTAACTATTATCATAACAGACTGTATTTCATCACTTCCTTAATCAATTCTATGCCACTGCTACCTAAGGATATATCACAGCTGCCAGCAATACGAGTTTGATAACTTTCAGGCTATGGCTTCCTATCAGAGGTCTGTTTACCATGTTGTGGTAGAAAGCGGCATCAGTGCACCCCTACTTAGGATTTACCACAGCAGTAAATGACCAATTTTCCATTTTTTTTCTATTAATGGCAATGTGCTAATACTGATACCTATTGCATAGAAACACCCACTCTCTGCTCCTGACAAGCCCCCTCCATGGAAAAGAATGTTGAAAATTTTTAGTGTGTGTTTAGCACAAACAAATTAAAAAAAAATTACTGCAGGATGCCAGAGTGCATTCCACAGTACACCATCTTAAGTTGCAGTAAGCACATAGTCGTGGTTCAAACCAGACTGCAAACTGCAGCTTAGCAAAAAGACATCTAAATCAGTTTGTTACCCATCCTCTTTGGTCTTCTATAATCAGTGGAGGCCGATAAGCACACAAGCTGCTTTGTTTGAACCAGCACTCAAGGCCCAACATCCAACTTTCCAAGCCTATTTTAACAATGCCTCTAACCTATCTGGCAAAAATATTATGTGTCTATTTTTTACATCAAAAATATTTTCCTATGAGCGTTGGAGCTGTTACCACCATGGCCAGCGCTAAAAACCGTGCTGCAGTTTTGTAAAAGGAGGGGAAACTTTTCCAAGCCATGGCTCACTAAACTCGGAGCCGTGGCTGGAGGGTCTCCACCCATGTGCAGACGTTGACATCACGCTCATGTGTGATGTCATCACGTTGATGTCCATGCATGTGCAGAAGCCCTTCAGCTGCAGCCCCTTAGCTTGGTAACCCTGGCATGACTATGCTTGTGGGGAGATGCGGAGAGCAGGAGAGGTGCCAGCACCGGCCGACTCACCTACATGACGTACCTCTCACAGCACACCCGGAATCTCGCTGCGATACACTACTGCGCAACGGCACACAGTTTGTGGTACACTGCCATAGACGGAATCCCTTATGATTGAGAAATGATGAACATTCACTCTGCCTAAAACCAATTAGTGAAGAACGGTTATTTGCAATGAAATATCATTTGCCAATAATACTGTGCACTCTATATTTAAAGAGTTCACCCTCTTGACATTTGTTCCGAAATTTTTTTTTTAAAATCAGATAAAAAGAACATGAAAATTTTCTGGCTACTCATCTCTAGAAACAATATTAAAAAGAAAAAAAAAAAAGAATGAATGAATGAAAAATGCTTAGAATTCACAATCTACTAAAGAATTAACTATCAAGGAATGGCAAGAGTAACTTGTTCAGTGAGTCCCTGAGACGCGCCACTTCTAAATAAGTGAGAACAACTTACATCTTAATTTTGTTCACACTTCGGTTTACCCAATAACAGGCGCACTGATACTCGAATGAGAAATACAGTTTAATGAGGCATTCACACTGTTGGACAAGCCCCATCTGCTGCTTCTTTTTGGGTGCTGCAGTTATCCCAGAATCCTTTGTGGCAGCACCCACTGGGTCTAAACGATATGTGCTTCAAGGAATCCCTGGCGTTGATGTTGTACTGTCAGTCTTGAAGTTTCTTGTCAGCACAGATGCTTTGATGATGAAGATAATACGTTTGCAGGAATTTCTGAACCATCTGTAATGTAAAACTCCATCACACCCACCAAGTTATACAATAGAGGCAGCTTTGAAGAGGGGCAGTATTTGAAAACAGTCTGGTAATTCTTCTTCTATTCTAAGAAACTGACTAAAAAAATAGAGATAGACAAGGATGCTATTTTTTTGCTATTGCCAAAGAAATTATATATATTACATTTTTATAGTTATTCACCATTAGAACCATGGGATTTCTCTCTTTTTGTGTATAGAAAATATGCTGAATATTTCTAAACATCTTGCTATTTAAGAACACCCTTCTCTAAAAAGATTAGTGCGGACCAAGGAGAAATGATCTATTTGCATTCTGGGACTTAAATGTTGTCTTTTTTTAAAAGCAGTTAAGAACATAAGAATAGTCTTACTGGGTCAGTCGAATGGTTCATCAAGCTCAGTAGCCCATTCTTACGGTGGCCAATCCAGGTCACTAGTATCCGGCAAAAACTCAAAGAGTAGCAACATTCCATGCTACTGATCCAAGGCAAGCAGTGATTTCCCCCATGTCTTTCTCAGTAATAGACTATGGACTTTTTCTTCCAAGAATTTGTCCAAATCCTTCTTAAAACCAGTTACGCTATCCACTCTTACCACAACCACTGGCAATGCGCTCCAGAGCTTAACTATTTCTCTGAGTGAAAAAATATTTCCTCCTATTGGTTTTGAAAGTATTTCCCTGTAACTTCATTGAGTGTCCCCTTGTCTTTGTAATTTTTGACAAGAATAAAAAAATTGATCCACTTATACCTGTTCTACTCCACTCAGGATTTTGTAGACTTCAATCATATCTCCCCTCAGCTGTCTCTTTTCCAAGATGAATTTGATTACAGAAACTTTCTGAAAATCTTCAAAAAAGGTATGAGGGAAGATCCAGGAAACTACAGACCTGTGAGTCTGACCTTGGTACCGGGAAAGATGGTAGAGGTGCTGATAAAGGACCGCATCATTGATCACCTTGATGGACACGATTTAATGAGGACCAGCAAGCATGGTTTCAGCAAAGGCATATCTTGCCTGACAAACTTGCTGCACTTCTTCGAGGGAGTAAACAGGCGGATAGACAAGGGAGAACCGGTCGACATTGTATATCTGGATTTTCAGAAGGTGTTCGACAAGGTTCCACATGAATGACTACTTTGTAAAATTGCAAGCCATGTAATCGAGGGTGAAATACTCACATGGATTAAAAACTGGCTGGAGCATAGGAAACAAGAGAGTGGGGGTAAATGGACAATACTTGGACTGGAAGAGCATCACCAGTGGGGTGCCGCAGGGCTCGATACTTGGACCCGTGCTCTTCAACATCTTTATAAACGATCTAGACATTGGTACAATGAGTGAAGTGATTAAATTTGCAGACGATACAAAGATATTCAGAGTAGTGAAGACTCAGGGGGATTGTGAAGATCTGCAACGTGACATAATCAAGCTCAAGAAATGGGCATCAACATGGTAAATGAGGTTCAACTTGGATAATTGAAAAGTGATGCATGTCGGTAACAACAATCTCATGCATGAATACAGGATGTCCGGGGCGGTACTTGGAGAGACCTCCCAGGAAAGAGACTTGGGAGTTCTGATTGACAAGTCGATGAAGCTGTCTGCACAATGTGCGGCGGTGGCAAAAAGGGCGAACAGAATGCTAGGAATGATAAAGAAGGGGATCACAAACAGATCGGAGAAGGTTATCATGCCGCTGTACCAGGCCAAGGTGCGCCTTCACCTGGATTACTGCGTCCAGCACTGGTTGCCATACATGAAGAAGGACACGGTACTACTCGAAAGGGTCCAGAGAAGATCCACTAAGATGATTAAGGGGCTGGAGGAGTTGCCATACAGTGAGAGATTGGAGAAACTGGGCATCTTCTCCCTTGAAAAGAGAAGACTGAGAGAAGACATGATAGAAACATTCAAAATACTGAAGGGAATAGACTTAGTAGATAAAGTCAGGTTGTTCACCCTCTCCAAGGTAGGGAGAATGAGAGGGCACTCTCTAAAGTTAAAAAGGGATAGATTCCGTACAAACATAAGGAAGTTCTTCTTCAACCAGAGAGTGATGGAGAGCTGGAATGCTCTTCCGGAGGCTATTGTGGGGGAAAACACCCTCCAGGGTTTTAAGACTAAGCTAGACAAGTTCCTGCTAAACTGGGACTTACGCAGGTGAGGCTGGTCTCATTTAGAGCAGTGGTCTTTGACCTTTGGGTCGCCGCATGAGCGGACTGCTGAGCAGGATGGACCACTGGTCTTACCCAGCAGCGGCAACTCATGTTCTTATCTGCATTTCTTGCACATAGTGTATATCTCCCATATGGGGTTCAGGTGAGATACACCTTTCAAGCCATCCCTCTGATGGAGGCAGCATTCAAAAAGACCTATGGAGTGAAGGCATACTTCTATTACTATCAGTGCAGCCCTTGCCAGCAACAGATCAATGTTGTAGGCATGCTAACAGAAGTCCTGTATTTAGAGCTCAGCCAGGAAGGCATCACCAATGCTGCATGAATATGCAACCTGGAGCAAGGGAGTAAAAGAATAAAGAGCCAAAAAGAAAATTGCATACCTATTCCAAATATATAGCAAGAATCAGAGTTTGCCCTTCTCTACAATTGTGTACTCTGTAAAAATTAAATTATGTGCACAAAAAAGGGACATGTCACTTCAGACAATGAGCTGAGAACCAGGATCAAAACCTGCTTCTGCCACTCCTTGTGACTTTGAGGCATGTTTACTAAAGAGCATTAGGGTTTTGCACTTCTTGAATTAACGAGTCAAAGCAATATGCCTTAATAATAATAATAATAATTTTATTCTTATATACCACCAAAGCCATGAAAGTTTGAGGCAGTTTACAACAAGATGTGCTGGACAATCAGCGAAGAGTTTACACTATATTGTTATCAAATATAAGCCATGATGATTCGAGGAAGTTTACAACGAAAAGAGCTGGACAAACAGCGAAGTGGTCACAATACAAAGTCATCGAATACAAGCTTACAGAAAGAAAGAAAAGGAAAGTTTATAAAAAATTCTTAGGTTACAAATCAATTAAACAGATTCATTTTTACAGATTTTCTAAAATTGAGGTAGGATGAGGAATGCGTGATAATTTTACCCAGCCAATCGTTCAATTTGCCTGCCTAGAAGTCGAGCGTTCTGTCTAGGAATCTTTTGTAGTGGCAGGCCTTTATTGTCGTATAGGTGAACAGATGAATTCTACGTGTGAGCCTAATAGAGTAACAGCTCTGCCGCAACTGTTGGGATTTGCCCAGCATTCTCCCTGAAGTTTCCGCATCGATAAGAACCCTAATGTGCCTTACCTTTTGGTACTATAACCATGGATGTACCTAATGCCACCTTTTCAGGTGGTGTTAAGTGAATATTGCACATTTGGGGATGTTACGTTTAGCAAATGAAGAGCTCCTAAGCGTACATTATGCCCATATAATGTCCTCGATAATTTTGGTAGCAGGGGTACTGCTGTTGACAATCTGACAGGACCACTCAGGTTGCTTTCAGATGTTTAGAAATTTAAGAAGGTGTTGAAAACAACTTTATTTGTAGAAGCGTTTTCTTGAAAGATTTATTATTTGAAAGTTTTTAGATGATCGTATAGTGTTTGTCATTTTGATGATTATGCAGGTATATTGTGAACTGCTTAGGCTTAAGTGAGCTAGAAATTTTTTAAATAAATAAATTATATCTATGGTGTCTAAAAAATTGGTGCTGAAAAAAATGCTATTCTATAAAGTTAGGCAGTTTATAAAATTGTGCTTACACTTGAGAACATTACTAAATACAGGGACGGTCATTTGCAACAATGAAAATGTGATGCAAATCAATGAAAGGTTTATGAGTGGGTAAAAAGGTTTAAAGGGGGAGGAACAGGTGTAACTGATGAATGTCATTCTGGTCACCTATCAACAAGAGTACACTGACAGTGTGGATGCCTTGATTAGAGAAGACCAACGGATAATGGCATCTCAATTGGATATCAGCTATGGATCTGCATTTGCCATAATGCATGACAACTTGGGATACAGGAAAGTCTGCGCACGATGGGTTCCCAAACAGCTTACTGATCTGCACAGAAACAGCTTGTGGAGGTTGTGACCTAGTTCCTGAGACAGTAAGAAGAACATCTGAGTCTTCTGGAAAGAACTGTCACCGGCGACGAGACATGGGTGCATCGATGCAACCCGGAGAGCAAAAGACAAAGCATGAAGAAATAAAGGAAGCTGTGCTCACCTGGCTTCAGAATCAGCCAAAAAACCTTTCTTTGCAGGAATGCAGAAGCCTAGTTTAATGATACAACAAATGCGTGGCCTTGCATGGGGACTACATGGAAAAGTGATATGTTCAATTGCCCACAGTTACTTCTATTAAAGCCATTAAATGTATTTTGCAATTACTTTTTTGTTTACCTTCGTATGTTCCACCAGCACAGAAGATCATATATTGCAACATCATTACAAAAACTCATGTAAACCACTCTGAATTGACTTCCCATTTATTAGTAGCAGTATAGAAGCTTTCAATATACAATAAACATCAGGATATGCAGTGGTAATGGATACTCCAAGGGCAGGGCTATAGACATTTCTATACTATTAAGATGTAATAAGGAAAGCTAAGAAAATGTGGAAACCTGCAAATTTGAATCTGCAACTGAGAAACAGAGAGGGAGCCTGTTTTGACAATCGTCAAACAGTAGATACTTTGGATCCACAACATGTGTTAACATGTATTTACAGTGGCACGCTTTTCATAAAAAAAATATATAATTGAAGATCACGGTAACATTTTATGTTGTTATTTTTAATGTAGTGTGTATGTAACATTCATACAGTGTATCTCCTACCTTTTGAAGCAGAGCAAAAGAAGTGCTAGACTGTGAAGATGTTCCCTAAACCTGCAGTGCCTGTACAAATAGGTGCCTACGGTTTCCTCTGTAATCAAGACTTTTATTTTTAGTTATTCATTACTCTTCTTCTGTATTCAAAAGTGAAAAACCTTTTTCTTCAAACTCAGCTATGTGACGGTGGCATCTCATAATGTGACTACACCTTTAACATAAACATATCCTTTGTCTCCGTATCATTTCTATCCCTTTATATAAAAGCAAAATTATACTTCCCAATTCAGTATGATTACAGTTGTTTAAAAAGAAACCACTTATCATTCCCTTTTTCTTTTGCTGGCATTTCAAACAGCAAGTATCTTGCGCACCATGAGCTTTATTCAAAATACCTTCACTCTTTAAGTCTCTATATCATGACACTCAAGAGCCACCTGTCCAAGTCTGATATGCATTATGCTTTGGGATCTTTCCCTGCCTCAGAAATCATTGAATTTACTCACAGAAGGGCCAATATTCAGGTACTTATCTGGTTAGCAGACTTTGATAACCAAACCAGTGCTAGCAAAAAAGATATGCAGCAGTACTAACAAAACAGAGCTGTTAAATGTGTCTTCAGATCACCTCAGCAAATCTGGACAGCTGGTCTGTGGGTGGAGCCAAAGGTTATTCAGTTTGTGGAAAATTAATCAAGCAGCATTAGGGCTTAACCAGCTCAACCTATGGACCAGGTGAGGCACTGACCCAAGGCACCAGTGATAAAGTGTGCCTAAATCGTGGTCTAGCATCTCTCTCTCTCTCTTTCCTTCCCCTCTGCTTGCAGTTCAGTATCCACAGGATAGGAAGAAGGGAAGAAAGGAAAGATGCCAAACTGGAATTCTGATGCCTTTTATAGTAAAATATGGACCCCTAGCCCCATTCCCCAGTCCTACCCATCCCTGTCCCGTTATGCCCCAGTCCCGCCCTAGTCCCATCCCCCACTGCCTGCTCTTGTCAGGCAGGAAGAAATCTGCGTATGCACGTATGCCACGCGATGTCATGCGCATGCATGCCATCATGTGGCATCCGCATATGCACGGATTGCCTCCTGCCCGATGAGATTTAGAGGCAGCTTTTCAAAACCCAGACAAAGTGCTGGGTTTTGAAAAGCCATCCGGAAAGGAAAGATACCAGATTAAGTGCTGGGGAAAAGGGGGTGCTGATAGAAATGTTGGTTCTGGGCAACACAATCCCTTGAACCGGTCCTGGGCTTAATATACTTTTAATATGCATTAAGAGAATTAGTGCTTGCTGCATTCGAAAACCCATCTTATACCTATGGGCTTTTAGGGGCTAGGAAACCGGCTGCTGCTATGTGTCAATCTCAGACCAGTGCCCCTTCCAGACTTGGGGATACCAGCACCTAGCAAGGACCCTAGGTGCAGGAAACATAGACCAGGGTTTTATAGGCTTACATTTCTGGCACCCAGGGTCCTTGCAGAATCATGGCCAATGGTGCTTAGTAATGCTGAAGGCTGATGCCACCCTCTAAGCATGCCCACTTCCTGGCTTCGACATAACTAGACGCTGCTAGGTGCCTTGGACCACGACGCCCATCCCGGAGGGTGCCTAGCGGTGCCTTTTTTTTAAGTTTTAAATTGGTTTTGAGTAGCACAACCAATTATCGCGCCACATAAAACCAATTAAAACATTTAAGTTAGGCACCTGCTGACACCTCACTTTCAGTGACTTTTAAAGAATCTGGGCCTTAGTGTTTAACACATGCTAATTCCTTTAACACACATTAAGGTGTATTAAATTCTAACGCTGCTTGAGGAATTCCCCCCTTAGTGTCCATATTCAGACTGCAAAGCAGATAGAGGGACCCTTTTAGTAAAATGCAGTAAAATCTGGATTTAGCACATTCTAATGTAGGATTTTCCCATGTGCTAAGCCCAGATCTAACGTAGCTCTTTTAAAGGATATTTCTATGTTGCTTTTTAAAGCTATGAACTAGTGTTCCCATTAGCATGCAGAATCTGCAAAAAGATCTGGCCAATCACCACCAACACATTCAGGAACTTCCAGGCTATTGGCTCCCAGCGACCTCTCCACCGCTGTCTTATCCCTCTCCTCAACTACTGTATCACAAAATACTATCAATGAAGCCATTCTGTCTTATCTTTAATTATTTTTATTAATTTTTCAAATGACACTTGTACAGAAAGTGAGTTAGTAAGGATATGACCTATATCCAATATAAATCATATACAATCCAATAAAAAAATTAAATACAAGAAAATCTTCCATCTAAATCAACTCAAGTCCTCAAAATGTGGATCCAAGATTTCATTGGAGCGAACAAAGAAATATTATTAAAAAATAGAATACAGACTAAACTGAGAGATAGGCAGATATATAATTATGGAGCTGTTGTTTTCTCTTTATCCAGTCGAGACGTAGCCAGAAAAGCTGTTAATTGTTGTGGTTCAAAGAAAACATATTTAAATGAACAGTAGCAAATAATATACTTGCATGGATGTCTCAAGTAAAAAGTTGCGCCCAGTGAAGTGACTCCAGGTTTCAGCAACAAAAATTATCTACGTTGTTTTTGAGTTTCTCTAGAAAGGTCAGGAAACATTTGTATTTTACAACCAAGGAACTCTTTATGTCTATTTTTAAAGAAAAGTCTCATGTTTTATCAATAGCAAGAGCTACAGTCAAAATCAATGTGGAGGGTACAACTGTTTCTCTATCTGAGGTTTCTAGCAACTCAGAAACATTCAATAGTGCTTGATTTGATACTTTAACTTGCATTTGGGCCCCTTCTTTTTTTTTTTTTTTAGTTCAATAATTTTTATTGAGTATTTTGAAAAATACAGGGAGCATTTCAAATACATAAAAACAAAATAAAGCTTTGTGTATAAAGAATCTGCAAATATATATTTAACTGTAGAGGACCATAGCAGTAAGAAAAGCTCCAAGTATTGGAACTGCTTGTGAAGACTATATGAGAAAAAGATGAGGGAGAACAGAAATAGAAATTAAAAGAGAAAGGAAAGAAAGAAGAAAAGAGAAGAAAAGGAAGGGAAGACAAGAGTGCCTACGAAGCAGAGCGTACATAGGAATCCAGGAATGACCAGGGTGATTTTTTGCTCTTCAAATTCATGGAGGTTCGGAGTGTAATTTTATTCTCATATGCATAGGATTCAAATCTATGATACATACACAGAGAGTTCCACCAAAAAGTATAGTCTAGTAGCGAAGATGATTTCCAATTTTTCAGAATGTGCATGAGAGCAATCACAAACATGGTATTGATGAGCTTAGGAGGACAGTTTGATTGTGCGAAACAGGGATGTTGAGAGCGAAGGATTATAATGTCCATAGAGATCTCTTCCGAGCAGTTAGTGATAGATTGTATGGTGTTCCAAATTTGAGACCAAAAGGAGCGGACCAAAGTACAATGAAAAAACATATGATCAAGAGTTCCCTCCTCTTTCAAACAGTTCCAGCAAACAGAGTCTTGCTTTAAGTTGGCTTTCCACATGCGAAATGGGGTCCATACTGCATTCCACATAATAAAGAACATTGATTGTGAAACACTAGAAGATAAAAGCGGTCGGTTTGTTGAAGACCAAAAGAGTTCCCAATCAATGTCAGAAAGCGGAGTGGTGAGTATAATATCCCAGTGTTTCATAGACTGAGGTGAAAAAGTGAAGGAATGATCTCTCACAATATTATAGAAAAAAGATATAGCCTTGCCTTTTAATAGAGTCAATAAAGACCAATGGCGGATAGTATTTTTGGAAGTCATGAAGTCAAAACGTATATGCACAGAAGACAGCACTCCAATGAGTGAGAGCCACTGTGAATAAACAGAAGAAGGCAGCAGGTATGTGGAGCAAAGTATATCAAAAGGAACTGACGCAGTAAGAGTAGACAATTGATGGGCAAACCATATACCTGCCCGCTGCCACTGTTTCCATGAGAGGGATTTGCCATAGTTTTGGATTTGGGGATTATTCCAAAGAGACATGAGTGGGTTAACATTAACTGAGATCTCAGCTAATGTATCTAAAAGATGAAGAGCATGCTGCGTTGAACCCAACAAAGAGTACCTTCTCAAATGTCTGGGTAGATGTGTAAAGGCGTGCATAAAAAGCACTCCATTTCAAACCAAGCAGGAGGATCTTGGGGATAGGAGTCAGTAACCCAGTAAGCTCCATATTTAGCTAGTGAAGCAATATAATAATGATAGAAATCCGGGAAGTTAAGACCACCATTAATCTTAGAGGCTTTCAGCATGGCGAGAGCAATTCAAGGTTTTTTCTTGTTCCAAATGAATTCAGATAGCTTCCTATTTAGCCAATGAAAAAAACGACTTCCGGCATAGAAGAGGAAGCATAGAGAGAGTGTAATTAATTTGAGGTGCTAGGGTCATTTTGATGGATGCTATTCTACCCCACCAAGACAAAAAAAGTGGAGACCATCGAGATGTAGTATTTAGAACTAGATTTTTGACTTTAGATATATTAAGATCTTGAGCAAGAACCGGATCCTTATGTATTAAAATCCCCAAGTATTTCACAGCTTCATGTGACCATGAGAAGGGAAAATGAGCCAGATCTGATTGAAGAATGTTATCATTCAGAGGGAAGATCTCTGATTTCTCCCAATTGACAGAGTATCCGGATAGGAGGGAATATTGTTTGTATAAGATGAGGAAGAGAGGATAGAGGGTTCCTAAGAAAAATTAAAACATCATCAGCATAGGCTGCTAATTTGAAGTCTTGATCAGAGGAGGGAATACCGTTAATTAAGGGGCTTTGTCTAATAGCAGAAAGAAGAGGCTCCAACACTAAATTAAATAGCAATGGTGAGAGAGGACAGCCCTGTCGAGTGCCTCTTTGAAGGGAAAATTTATTGGATAAAGAGTTGTTAATCAGAATACGAGCTGTGGGTTGGTGATATAACGCTTCTATCCAATTCGTGAAGAATGAGCCAAAATTATACCATTTCAGGACACGGAAAAGAAAAGGCCACTCCACCCGGTCAAAGGCTTTTTCAGCATCAATAGCTAGGCCTATTACAGGGTCTGACATTGTTTTAGCATGAGCGTTAATATGGTGAAAGAGGCGCAGGTTATCTCCTATATATCTTTGTTTAATGAACCCTGTTTGATCTTTATGTATAAGAGATGGAATCTCTTTGGTAAGTCTTAATGCAAGTAATTTTGCCATTATCTTGTAATCTAAGTTAAGGAGAGAGATAGGGCGGAAGTTTTTAACCAAGGTGGTGTCTCTGTCAGGTTTAGGAATTACTACAATGGTGGCTTCAGTGAAATTGAATTGTTTGTCCGGAGTGGAATGGAGGAAATCATAATATGTAAGGAGATGAGGGGCTAAGATGGTGCGAAATTGTTTAAAGAATTTGTTAGTAAAGCCGTCCGGGCCGGGGGCTTTCCCAGCAGGTAGGGAAGATATGGCAACTTCTATTTCTGATATAGTTATCGGGGAATCTAGTTCCAATTTAACAGAATCCGATATGGTTGGATGAGTTAAGGAGGAAAGAAAGGAGTCTATATCTGATTCAGGAGCAGCAAATTCGGATTGGTATAATGAAGCATAAAAATTTTCGAATTGAGAGGAGATTAAAGATCTGGTTTTGACTAATTGACCTGATGGATCTTGAATAGCCGTGATATGTAGTCTTTTGGATTTAATTTTAAGGTATCTGGCCAAAGGGCGACCCATAAGATTATCTCCCATATAATGACCAGAATTGGAAATGAAGATATCACGCCTGGCTGTACATGAAACTAAAGTATTATATTCATATTTAAGTTTTTGGATACGTTGGAGAGTAGCTGGGTCATGTAGGTGATTAGACATATGTTGTAATTCTAATGATTTAATAGAATTTTCTAAGTCTTTTTCCTTTATCATGGACTGTTTCTTTTTCCAAGAGGCAATTTTTATCAATTCACCTCTAAGGGTTGCTTTGTATGCTTCCCAGACAATGGAAGGACAGACTTCAGGATCTTTAGAGTTATTTTCAAAAAATTCCGCTGTGAAAGAATTGATTTTTTCAACAGTTTCCTCATCTAGGAGTAAAGCGTTGTTCAGCCGCCAAAAGGGGGATTCTTTGCGTGGAGCCGAGATGGAAATATATAAAGAGACGGCAGCATGATCTGTGAGAGAGATTGGATGTATGATAGTATTGGTAAGATCTTGAATAAGAGAAGAGGATAGGAGAAAGAAATCAATTCTCGAGTAAGTATTATGTGGTGGTGAAAAGTGTGTGTATTCTCTGCCTTTTGGGTGAAGTAAGCGCCAAGGATCCACAAAGGAGAAGGCATCATTTAGAGCATGAAGAGCTGTGAAAGACTTGGATTTGGAGGGTTTGCAAGAAGAAGATCTATCAATATATGTCTTGGATTTGATTAAAATCTCCTCCCAATATCAGAGAACAAGAACCAAATTCAACCAGCGCCAGCTGAATCTCTTTGAAAAAATCCGGGTGATCTTTAACCGGGCCATATATATTGAGAAAAACAAAATTCACTGAGTGCACCGCAGCATGTACCAGACACCATCTTCCCTCCGTGTCTGTTTTAAAATTCTTTTGGGCCCCATTCTTTTGGGCCCCTTCTTTATTTGGCAAGTAGTACACTTGGACAAACGGTGGTAAAGTTTCTTCTGACACTTCTAATATTTCTATCAAATATCTCCTAAACATTTCCCTAGGAGTAGTCGAAGTTAATCTAGGAAAATTAATTAATCTCAAATTATTATTCCGGGAATTATTTTCAAGTGTCTCTAATTTTCTTCTTAAATTGATATTGTCTTTAATTAGGGACTCCTGTACTTGTTTGGTCATAGAAATTTCTTGATCAAGCTTTTCAGTCGTGGTTTTTGAAACATAAATCTTTCAGCTCTCTAGAATGTTGAATCAATTTCCCCTCAATGTATTGGAAATTGGGGCTAATAGTCCTAGTAAAATTTGTAATTAAGTCCCATAATGAATCTAAAGTCACTTCTGCTGGTTTTTCAAAAGTTGGAAAACTTTGCTGGGTGTAAAAATGCTCACCGTCAAAAGAAGAAAAGTTTCCCTGATTAGGTGCTGGCTGGGATCTTTCACCTCCGATTGCTTGTCCTGCCCCGGTTTCTTCTGTAGCTACTCTCTGATCAGAGAGTACTGCCTCCTCAGTCTCCCTTGGTGACTCTGCTGCCTCAAGAGGAAGTACTTCCCCCCATCTCCGGGGTTTCTCCACCCCTGGAGAGCTGGCTGACCGGGGACACGGAGGTGGAGCTCTCAAGTCGGGGCTTAAGGTGGTCTCCAGCCCTGGAGAGCCTACCCTGGTCTCGCCCCCTTCCGGTGCTCTCAACGAGCTTGCTCCCGACATTGAATGGACTGCCTCCTCCAACCGCCACAATATCTCGTCGATTCTGCCGAAGGAGGGCGCCGCGAGGCGCCAGCTGCACTCCTGCCCCTTCTCTTCGGCATCTAAGATAAGTAAATAGCTAAGCTGATTGATAGAAAAGAAAAACGAGTGGAGCGGTCAAAAGCGTCGCTCTCAGAGCATCTGCACCGCGGCCATCTTCGCCATCCTGTCTTATAATACCATTATCTCCTCTTCTCTAGATACCCTTGCTCCTCCAATCTCACATCCTATCAGGCATGCCAAACCCCAACCCTGGCTCACCCCCGCATCTGCTACCTGCACTTACGTGCCCATTACGCTGAATATCTCTGACTTAAATCCCGTGCACATGCCAACTTCATACACTTCATGCTGACATCATGCCCGGTACTCCCGACCAGAGCTAAAAGTAGCTGCAATCCAGAATCTGCCCCCTTCCCTGTTCCATGCCCCCAATATCCTGTGCACATCTCCTCACCTCCGATCTAAGCCCCCCCCCACCCTGATCACAACCTCCCAGTATACTCCTCCTCCCATTGGAAGCCTCCACCCATGAAGGATTCCCCTCTCTCACCCCTGCACCCATACCCCCATTCCCTGGTAGTCTAGGGTTCCTGGAGCAGTAGCAATCCCCATTCACTTCAGTTCTTCCAATGCTGCGTGTCACAATGGTGCCTCTAGCTGTAGTCTCCTGTAACTACTACTAAGGAGGGCCATGTTTCTACATAAGCACTCTTGTTCACTGCTGGCTATTAAGATCATTGCAGAGCTTAGTGGTTCAACACTGAAAGGTCTGGCTGCCAGAAGGGACTAAGAGAGGATCTTGTATGCTTTTATTCTCAAAAATGATGGAGTACAAAGGAGGAAGAATGGAATGCTAGTATTTGTATTTCTGCCAGGTACTTGTGACCTGGATCGGCCACTAGTGTAAATAGGATACTGGGCTGGTTGGACCTTGGTCTGACCCAGTATGGCTAATATTATGTTCTTACTCTGTTGCAGTCTTTGCTTAGCATTTGCAGATGCATACTTAACAATGCAAGCAACACTAGCCTTCTGGATATCAAACATCCTCGGACCTTGACTTACCTCAGACTCTCGACTCCTCCAATCTTGTCAGCCACCAAATGGTTAAACAAAATGGATCACCCTATCCAACTAATCACCCCTTCTTCGTTACCTACCATACTAAATGCCTCTGTTCTGCCTTATCGAGGAGTGTGTGGCGTAGTGGTTGAAGCTACAGCCTCAGCACCCTGGGGTTGTGGGTTCAAACCCCGCGCTGCTCCTTGTGACCCTGGGCAAGTCACTTAATCCTCCATAACCCCAGGTACGTTAGATAGATTATGAGCCTACCGGGACAGATAGAGAAAATGCTTGAGTACCTGATTGTAAAAACCGCTTAGATAACCTTGATAGGCGGTATATAAAATCCGAATAAAACTTGAAACTTGAAAACTTGAAACTGCAGTATGTATCACCGCCATATGTAACACTACTATATGAACTCCGCTATATATATATGTAACTTACAGCAAATGTAACTTCTCTGCAATTTGTAACCTAGCTGAAAAATAACTTCACCGTAAATGTAGCGTCGCTGAAAATGTAAATGTTGCTATGCCAAAAAAAAAAAAAAAAAAAAGTTACTTCACTGTAAATGTACAGTCTCTTCATCTGTTAACTGCATAGAACTTCCATGGTAATGCGGTATACAAAAATAAAGTTATTATTATTATTATTTATGGAATGAAACAGGATAGGGAAAAAAATGATATGCTGACTTGGCAAACTTCTGTCATCAGCTGGGGGAGCAGTCTAGGAGCCAGATGAATTCAGCCAAGGGAGATCACTATTTGAGAACAGATTGGTATCATCTCACAGTGTTATCATTTTGGACACAGGTAATTATGAAAAGTAGTGGAAATCGGAGACCTTTGGGGTGCCTGTGCATTACTGTTCTGTGACTTCCAGCTTGGTTGATTGGTTAATCACTCATTTTGTCTTAAGAAAAAAATCCTTCTACACGTGGGGAAATATTTTTCTAAGCTGCATTAGGTATTAATACACACTAATGCAGACCACATTAATGCATTCTACATTAGCTTGGGGAGTGTGCACACTAATTGTGCACTAATTACTTTTTTTATATTTTATTAGAGGGCATGGCAGGGGCAGAGTGTGGGTGTTACTGCACTAACCAGTTAGCGCTTTACTTCTCCTCCTCCTCACAGCTACTAGGCCTTCCTCCCTCTGACATCATTTTCAGTTCCAGGGCAGAGCTTGGCAATGACATCAGAGGAGCAAAGATAAGTCGGGATCCCTTATAACCTAGAAAATAGGTGGCGGTAAGAGCCCTCAGTAATTTTTTTAAGATGGCCATGTGCTATTGACAACATTAGTGCTTGGCCTTATGCGTGGAAATGACCTGTGCAGAGATGCACTAAGATCATTTGTTATTGCAGCTTAGTAAAAACAGCCTTTAGTTACTCCAAAGAGAAGAAGTAACAATGGGTCTGATGTTTACTCATACTGGGTCAGACCAATGGTCCACCTAGCCCTGTCTTATGTCTCCCGTTTCCAACAGTGGCCAATTCAGGAAACCCAAATAGTAGCAACATTCCATGCTACCATTCCAGGGCACGCAGTGGCTTCCCCCCATGTCTCTCTCAATAGCAGACTATGGACTCTCCTCCAGGCACGTGGCCAAATCTTTTTTAAACCCAGCTAAGCTAACTGCTTTTATTACCTCCTCTGGCAACAAGTTCCAGAGCTTAACTATTCTTTGAGTGAAAAAACATTTCTTCCTATTTATTTTAAAAATATTTCCATGTAATTTCATTCTGCTTTTTTGAAAGGGTATAAAATTGATTCACTCATCCATTCTATTCCACTCAGGATTTTGTAAACCTCAATCATATCCCCCCTCAACAGTTTCCTTTCCAAGCTGAAGAGCCTCAACCTCTTTAGTCTTTCTACACGAGAGTTCTATTCCCTTTATCATTTTGTTCACTCTTATTAATACATTTTTATTTTTAGGGGGGGGAGGTATTGCGACCAGAACTGTGCACATTACTCAAGGGAAGACACACCATTATGGACAGTGGTTCAATAAAACACCTATTCCTACATTTAAAATTAAACTGAATATTCAGCACCGATACCTATATGCTAGGCAGTGCTGAATATTTGGTTTCAGCAGCAATCCAGAAGTGCTATCCGGTTGCATCAATATTCAGGCCGCTAACCAAATAGATAACGAGACAAAGAACAGCCCTTGTATAGAAGCTTGATTCCCCAGAAGTACTATTATGAAATTGAGTTACTTGTTGCATTTTGAACCAGTGGCATAGTAAGGGTAGGAGGCGCCGGGGACAGTGGCGCCACCCCGCATCCTTGCTCCTTCCGTGCCCCCCCCACCGCTCCTTCTAAACCCCCAATGCACATTCATGATCTCCCTTCTCTCCCCTCCCCAATACCTCTAAATCTTCACCAGCATGAGTGGCTTTTTTCCAGCATGTTTCTCGTGCCAGCTTTGGATTTCCCTCTGATGTCACTTCCTGGCCCCGCAACCCAGAAGTGATTCAGAGGGGAACCAGCCTGGCGTGAGCAACAGGCAGAAAAAGTTGCTCATGCTAATGAAGATCTACAGAGGTACGGCGTGTGGGGGGGGGGGGGGATGGTGCATGCGTGGTATGGTGGAACAGGGCAGAGAGGCGCTGTGCCGACACAGTGCCCGGGGTGGTCCGCCCCCTCATTACTACATTACTGGGTTGAACCTTGTGATGGCAGGAGCAGGATTTGGGATTACCGTATTTTTGCCCCAGAACCCTCAGACATCTAGGTTTTGAACTTGTAGGTCAAGGAGGTAGGGCAAAAAAATGGGCTTTTCTGGTGGGGAGGGGATCTGAAGAAAGGTGCTCATCAAATGTGCAGATGACACAAAATTATGCAAAGTCGCCATAAGTTAAATGAGGGAGTACAAAAAGGTCTTGGGAGACTAGAATCTTGGGTGTTTTAATTGACAGATTAAATTACCATATATACTTAAATGTAAACCCATCTGAATATAAATTGAGGTAACCTTTTCCCCATAAAAAGGGGAAATAAAGGTTGACTTGAAAATAAACCAATCTCACATCAGTCTTGCAAGGTTACTGTGGGAGTGAGTGGCCTACTGGTTAGAGCTGCTGCTGCTGTTGTGACTGTGGGCAAATCACTTAATCCCTCCATTGCCCCAGATAACACAGTTAGATTGTGAGCCTGAAGGGACGGAAAGGGAAAATACTTAAAGAGTATCTGATTACTCTTCAATGTATTATAACCACTGAATGAATCACTTCATGAAAAGGCAGTAGATAAACATAGCAACCGCTGTGGGAACTCACATCAGCCATTTTGAGTAGTAATACTGCATGGGGCCAGAGAATAAGAGATCGCTCTTGTTCTGGCTCAGAGCTTATGATAGGCACAGGGAGAGGCCAGCAATGGGTCTGAGAGGGGGGAAGACAATATAAACCGAGACCCCCCATTTTTGGCCCTAAAATATAGGGGTCCTTTTATCAAGGCGCGGTAGGGGGTTTAACGCGCGTTAAACCGCCTGCCACACTAGCCGCTAACGCCTCCATTGACGAGGTGTTAGTATTTTGGCTTGCTGCAGGGGTTAGCGCGTGATAAAATGTCCCACGCGCTAACCCCCGTAGCGCACCTTGATAAAAGGAGCCCATAGGTTTATATTTGATTATATACAGTGAAATACTGAAAAATACTAAAGGGGTCTTTTACTAAGGCGCGCTAGCCAATTTTGCGCATGCTAAATGCTAACGTATCCATAGAATATAATGGGCGCATTAGCATTTAGTTCATGCTAACATTTAGAGTTCGCTAAATCGGTTAGCGCGCCTTAGTAAAAGACCCCCTAAGTGATAGACATAGAAAATAGAAATACAAAAAGCTGGGTTCTGAAGTCAGCCACCACCCCCCCCCCCCAAAAAAAAAAAAAAAAAAAATCTTAAGAGTTATTGTGGACAATATGTGACATTTTTAGGCCAGTGCCAAACCTTTCAAAAGGCAAATAGAACTTTAGGGATTATTCAAAAAGGAATGGAGTACAAAACAGAGAGTATGATGGTATGACTGTCCTTGAGTATTATGTAAATTTCTGGTCTTCTGATCTTAAAAAGGATATAGTGAAACTAGGAAAAGTTCAGAGAAGGGAATATAGCTCTTCCATTATGAAGAAAGGCTTAAAGGATTAAGGTTGTTCTGCTTGGAAAACAGACAACTGAGGTTAAAAGATAGAAGCTTATAAAACTATGAATCAGGTGCATTGGTTAAACAGGTTTAACCTTTTCAAAACATTAAAACAAGAGAACACAGTATGAAACTAACATATTGAAAACAAATTGTAAAAAGTATTTTTCAAGGCATGGAATCTGCCGATGATAGATATACTGAGGGCTTCAAAAGCGGTTTGGACAAATTCCTGGAGGAAAAGCCCATGAAAAATTATTATTCAGACTTGGGAGAACCATTGGATATCCACTTGAAATGATCTATAAACAACTGATCAACATTTTGGGACTGTCCGGTACTTGTGACCTGCCTGCTCATGGTCTGAGTGAAGGAGATGAAGAAACAAAGCAGTCTGATGCCCTGGAGAAACTCTGTAGGCCAGGGTGTCAAAGTCCCTCCTCGAGGGCCGCAATCCAGTCGGGTTTTCAGGATTTCCCCAATCAATATGCATGAGATCTATTAGCATACAATGAAAGCAGTGCATGCAAATAGATCTCATGCATATTCATTGGGGAAATCCTGAAAACCCGACTGGATTGTGGCCCTCGAGGAGGGACTTTGACACCCTGATGTAGGCAATTGCAAAACGAATCTTGTAGTTCATGTTAAGCTACAAGGTTGTTGTTTTGGGGGGGGGGGGGTTTGCAATCCAGTACATGCCGAAGCATTCACCCTCAGAGTTTCTCTTGGGGTGTCAGTTTTTGATCATCACAATTTAGTTTTCATCTTGGATTCCAGTTTCTACAAAGATTTGTGGTTTGTGCTCTGGTAACATTTTCCAACAATGTCTCAGTTTCTGAAGCAGGCGCTATGGCCAAAACACATGTTGAGTCACTTTTTATTATTTAAAAATTCATCAAATTCAATGCCATAGACTGCTTTGTTTCTTTCTCTCCGCTGTTTCTTTCCTCCGCTTTGTTTCTTTCCTCTGCTGTTGTTTGTTCTGGATTTGCAGTAGAACTGTTTTCTGCCCTTAGTTTCTCTTGGCGAGACTTAGCGTGGTCCATCTTATGTTCATATGATAACAAAAAGAGAGGGGGAGGACTGAAACAAATGAAGAATGACTGCTGGGGACAAAGAAAAGCAGCTTGAGAAAGAAAGTAGTGGGGACAAGAAGGAAAATTGAGAGAAGAGGAGGAGGAAGCAAGGGGAATGGAAAGAGAAAGACTTATGGTAACAAGGAAAGGAACTAAAAGAAAGACTGGTAGGCAGGACCATGCTGAGCTATAATTGCGACTTGTCCACTGGCACCCATCTGTCCTGCCCACTTTGCCACTGCTAATGAAAGGAGATGGTAGGCTGGAGCAAGTTTTGTGCACCTCCATATTTTCACTCTGTGTAACTGAACCCCCTAGCACAGCCCTTCGTATGGTACTACTGATACGGAGAAGAGGAAGGACAGAGAGAGAGTCTGATAGGTACAAAGAAAGGAGAGAGAGAGAGATGAGAAAAAGGAGGAGGTTAAGAGAAATGCCCGGATTTTTTAATTGGTGCCCATGTCGACAACCACCTTAAAAGCAATCGCCGATTGTGTGTCAATCATGTGACAGCACTGGTTAGAGAATCACACATCATGTAGGCACAATTCATGGAAAGATAAGTGCTAGAAATGTAGGCCCGGAAAAAACGGGCCTACATTTCCAGTGTCTATATTTGCTGGGGAATCCCAGAAATAGTTCACAGCTTGCCATCAGCTGATTGCGGCATTTCCATGATAATGAAGTGTCTGCTGCTGCCGCCACTACTGCTGTTGTTTAAGTTTGACTATCAGCAACAGTGGCAGCAACACAACAAAGCAAAACCCATCGCAGGTCCCTTCTCCTCCTCATGGTTACCGGACCTGCCTCCCTCTGTCATTGTCAGCTCTGCCCAAGAACAGAAAATGACATCAGAGGGAGGCAGGTCCGGCAGCTGTGAGGAGGAAGAGAAGGGACCCATGACAGCTTTACTTTACCTTTGCTTCTGCTGCTGTTAGTCTGGCGAAGCAGGAATATCAGCATTGGGGTCAGCATCAGTGTCAGGTAGGAAGGGTTAGCTGGATGCAAGAGGGAAGATCCTGGATGGAAAGGGAGAGGGGCAGGCAAACTTGATAGAAGGGGAGAAAGGGGGACAGACAAGCTGGATAGATGGGGAGGGGAGAGACACTGAATGCGGAAGATGGAACAGACACAACTGATGAGGGAGACAGGGGAACAAGACATGCTGGATGGAACGGGAGCGAGACGCACACATTGGATGGAAGGGGAGGTGAAAGAGCATGCTGGATGAGAGAGACATGTATTTCCCATGATAATTCATTGTATGCCGCCTCATTGTCTTGACTGTTTTGCTCTGCTCCTATGTGTTGTAGATTGGTTCCCACAGTTTTTGAAACTATATATGTTCTCTTGTAACCTGTCCTGAGCTTTCTGGGAGGACGGGATATAAATCAAAATAAATAAAGATAGGGATGGATACGTTGGATGAAAGGGGAGACGGAGGACAATACACTGGATGGAAGGAGAGACAAAACACTGGATGGAAGGGGTGGGGTACAGACATGCTGGATGAGGAAGACAGGGGGACAGATTTGCTAGATGTAAGGGGAGACGGGATAGATGTTGGATGGAAGGGGAGACAGGGGATAGATGGATGGAAGGGGACAGACATGCTGGATGAGAGATACAGGGGAGATGAACACATTGGATGGAAGAGGAGGGGGCAGGCATGCTGGATAGAAGGGAAGATGGGGACAGGAATGCTGGATGGAAGGGAAGGGGATAGACATGCTGGATGAGGGAGAAAGAAGGCCAAACACATTGGATGGAAGGGGAGGTGAATGGGGATGGGAATGATGGATGGGGAAGACAGAGGGACAGACACATTAGATGTAGGAGGCAGAATCCAGCAAAAATGGGGACATTGGGACAGGAAGGCTGACCTGGATAGAAGTGGATGGGGGAGAAAGCAGGCACTAGATGGAAGTGGGGAGTGAGAGGAGAGAGAATTAAAGAGGGCAGATGCTGGATGGAAAGGGGAAAGAGAAGGGACAGAAAGAAGGCACACACTGGATGGAAAAGGGCAAATGCTGAATGTGTGTGGGGGGGGAGAGGCGGGGGAGGAGAAAGAGGATTGAGGAAGTGAAATAGGAGAGCCACAATAAGGGAAAGAAATGGCAAACTTTGGCCAGACACAGTAAAATAAAAAAAGGAGGAAATTGAAAACTGTTTAGAGGTTTGAACGCAATTTTATTAACCCCCCTAATCCAGAATGTGATGTTTTTCAGATATACTTTCAATTATAGCTCTACTGTCCTTTTAGTAAATTTACTTAAAAATGTGATACTGGATAAAATTCAGCCAGAATTTTTGAGACAAGGGAGAACTTCAAGAGAGGAAAAACTAACAGCTTTTCAGTTTCAATCGGATACAGCCTTCCTGTCTGCAGGTGTTTATTTTAGTCCAAAGACATTCTAGCATTGATGCATTTTGGCTCCTTAAGACTATTGAGGCAGCTAGGTATAATCTATAAGTTGTAGGCTTTCACACAGTCAGAATAGCATGTACAGAGTTGTCAGAAAAGGATGATAATGAACAATCTACACAGGGAAGAGCACCCATCAATATGCCTGGAGCCTCTAATTTCTGCCTAGTTTGAAAGATCTTATTTACTCTTCAAAACCTGTGGGGGAGGGGGGAGAACAATAATAAAAAAAACCCACCTGAATTACATTTGAGAGAGGATGATTTAAGAAAACTCTTTACAATTGAGAAAAGCTCTCTAGGCCTATCAGAGCCTGATTAAAGACATTAGGGAAATATTCTCTTTTCTGCAACGATAACAGTCTTATACTTATTTAGTGCTTTCTAACGTTGATTTTTATTTAACTGCTTTGAGATTTGCACCAAAAGCACTCCAAATGATGGCTCTGCGATTTCATCTCCTGAAGCTGTTCAGCGACTCAAGGAGCTAACTTTGAAGGAGCAGCAACACAAGATTACAAAGGTGTTATTTCATCAAATTTCTCTTTAGATCTAAACTGTCTTAAAACACAGGGAGTTTTTGTAGCAGGTAAAGATACTCTTCCTTGTCTTTCATATTCTCTGAAATAAATTGTTACTTTAAACCTCTTGTGTTCTTTGCCTGTTTGATGTCTACCTTATCCTTTCTTTCAGTGGTTCCCAACCTGTGGCTCAGAGACCTCTGGGAATCCATGACCATGACAGGAGATCCACAGAACAGAGAGAAAAAAGGGGGGGGGGGAGTCTTTTCCTGATGATGAAAGCCATGTGAGCAGAATTCAGAGATAGCCATAGAGGCAGGATCAGTAGTGGCTGCGGAAATGGTAACAGAAGCATTTGTAGTCCTGGGAAGAGAAAAATATGGGGCAGATGTAGGTTGGGATTAGAGACAGATGTGCAGGTGGGAGAGAAAGACAAAAGTATTGAGAGAGACTGATGTAAAGTAGAGACTGGTTGAGGAAGAAAAGAGACAGAGAGACAGGAAGCGGACAGGAGATAAAGAGGGCTACTGGTGACAGACTTGGTATTGAGGGGGAAAGGTCCAGAAAGACTGGTGGAAATGAACTGGGGATCCCTGAATCTAATTAAGGTTGATAAGGGTTCCTAGCAACCAAAAAGATGAGAATTGCTGTCCTATTTGATTGAGTGATACAGTGAATTATTTAAATAAGTGAATCAATAAATCCTAGCACTTTGAGAGATCAATGAATGATATGACCATAAAGAAGTGACATATCCTATACAAATTGTAGGGGAAGGTCTATTAACTATTAAAAATATAAAACCAGCATCTTACCAGAACCATGGGTTGGGCAATACACTATTTAGGAAACCCCAAATGGCAAATGAGATGTTGGTGCCTTACTTGATAAACAAAAAAAAGTTTATTTTGTGATTAGTTCCAATATAAACTATTTGATGCCCTGAGACTAAAAGATTCTGGATTAAAAATAAACAAAAGCTTTGAATCAAAAATCAAGGACACTCCTCCTTTTTTGATTGTTCCATTCTCTACTCTGGGTTGTTGCATATATGCGATTACAACATCAGTTAAGCATGTAATTTGTGCGCCTAAATTTGGGCAAATGTCCATGATACACACATAAGTTAATTGATTAACAAGCCCTTAGCTAGAGATAATTGGGTGCTAACAAGCAATCATTGAAGTTAACTGGCATCAATAAAGATTTACGTGCACATCTGGCTGTGTGCTACTCTACACTTCTCCCTCCGTATTCGCTGTGTTAGTGGATTAACAGACCCGCAAATAAAGAAAAACCGCAAATAACGTTTTCATATGTTATTCGCTGTTTTCTATTAAAAGCCATCATAAATCTGGTGAAACTGCGAATAACATGGCGGGAGACCTGACCTGTTCCTGAAGGAGAGGCAAAGCACGGTAAAGAAAGTGCTGGGAATCGGCGATTTTCTATGGAAATGCTTGGAATCGGCAATTTCTCTATGCAAGCTGATGTCATTTGGGGGGAGAGGCCAGAAAGCTAAAAAACGTGAATCTCCCAGATTTGTCTTATCTCGTGGGTGTAATCTTGGTGAAATATTACAGCACAGAGGTGCATCCAGATGCCCCATTACCCAGCATCCCCACAGTAGATGTGGGAAGTGTATATATTGTATTGTCAGTATGTGCTAGATGCCAATAACATCGAAATTTCACAGAGTAGAGAAAAGCTGTTCCATTTAACTACTAATACCACCTGTGAATCTAGCGGTGTGGTATATTGTATTATTATATAGGGCACACAATTAGGAAAGCAAAGGTACATTTAGCTGAACACTTGAATAACATTCAAAGAGGGCACCTGTCGGCACCTCTAGTGCCTCACTGGTTAGAAAATAAACATACTATTTGCTATTTGTACTGTGCTATTTGGCACTATGACGAGATCTAAAAGCCAAATATCATCTCACAATAATAAACTTCTCTTTATTATGACAGGGGTTGCCATACAGCTTATTTTAAGGAATTGGAAAAACTGGGATAGATTGAACTATACCTTTTGGTGGGAGTCTCCCTGTCACGTTTTTAAAATGGAACGTATTATGGCTATACAACAGGGACATTACAAAAAGTTTCTGACGATTTGGGAGCCATTGGCAAAGTTTTACAAAGAGCGATTGTTGATTTTGCTCTTTGGTCATACACGGCCAGAGTGGGATGGAGCATATTTTTAATTTCTTAATTTGAGTATACTTTTTGAATATAATTATGGGGGATAATATGTCTATTTGTCATAGATTACAATTTTAATTGTATTTAAGTGCTTTTATAGTGTAATATGATTGTATCATATGTTGCACTTACTTATGGCTTCAAAATGAATAAAGATATTAAAAAAAAAAAAAAAGAAACATACTATTGAGGATCATATACCGTTTTTGACTCATGTTACACAATTTTCTGGGGATTTGTCAAAGTTTTTATTGTCTAAAGAACACAGATTTATTTTTAACTGGCATATGCTGACTCCGGGAGGTCTTAACGCTGAAATCGATTGGTTTCAGCTGTAATTGTAAGAACGACAAGGGTTAGCCATTCTCAGCTGTTAAAGTGTGCTTATGTCATCTCCCTTTTAAGAAACAGGACGTATAGGATGAGAGGTGGTTGCTCTTCTTCAGCTTGGAATTTGCCAGTCTGTCTGGTAGGAGTTTGCCGTGAGAAGATATTTAAGAATAATAGAACAGTTTTTAGGAACTGAATATATGTATTATTTTGAACTGTTCAGTAACATTTAAGATGTGGAATATAGGTTAATAGTAGTGTTTGTAAAAAAAAAAATTTGCAGTGTCCCCTCCTGATGCAAAAAGAGTTATCAACTAGACGTGGGGACACTATCGAAAATGGGGACACTATAGAAAATGGCCCTCCACCCCTTTATAGAATCGCGCTTAGGGTCAATTTTTTTCCTGCACTTGGTTTTGAGTGCCATTTACTGAATCTAGCCCATGGAGGACAATTCTGTGACAGTGCACCTATGTATAGGTGCCCAAAGTGCCCAGTGCCGTGTTTTCTAGGCACCTACTTTTTTTCTCTTTTAATTTGTTTTTAATTGTTTTATTTATTTATTTATTTATTTTTAATTTCAACCGCCTAGTCCTAGGCAGCTTTACAAATAGTAACAGGCATAAAATAAAGCAAACAAGACTTGTACAAACATCAAAGATTACAGATCATTTCAATGTAAACAGTTGGCTCACAGTTCTTCAATCCTGAAACCAGAATGAGGCAATTGCCACACCTTTAATAGCCAATTAAAACAATTAACTTAGGCACCAGTAGAACACCTAGTGCCAGTTTTAGAATCTGGGACTTTTATGTTTTAGTGTGATTTTGGTGGTGGTGTTTGATTTTTATTATGCATGTTTTATTCAATTGTACCACACTTAGAACTGTCGGATAATGAGGGTTATAATTTGGAAAATAGACAGCTATGTGTACACATGAACTTAAGCCTAAGCACTTATGTCAGCCTAGAGCAGGGTAGGCAATTCCAGTCCTCAAGAGCCGCAGCCAGGTCAGGTTTTTAGGATATCCACAATGAATATACATGAGATAGACATGCATCTCAAGGAGGCAGTGCATGCAAATCCATCTCATATATATTCATTGTGGATATCCTGAAAACCTGATCTGGCTGTGACTCTCGAGGACCGGAATTGCCTACCCCTGGCCTAGAGTACCGTATTTTCACGCATATAACGCGTGCGTTGTACACGATTTTACAAACCGTGTATAACCATGTGCGTTATATGCGTGAGCGAGTTAGCCCCTTTTTTTTTTAACATAGTTCCCCCCCCCGACGTCTGATTCACCCCCCCGCAGGACCGCTCGCACCTGCACCCCGAAGGACCGCTCGCACTGGAACACGCACCCGCACCCCCATCCCGAAGGACCGCTCGCACCCCCACAGCCTCCCCCCCCCATCATGTAGAAGTTTCCTACCGTCGTCCTGCTGCTTCCTCTGCCGGCGGTCCTGCCCCTTCTCTTAGCCCTGCATCTACGCTGCTTCCTCTTCCGGTGGTCCCGCCTAAAGGTGCGAGCGGTCCTGCAGGGGGGTTGAATCGGACGTCGGGGGGGTGGCATCAGGCTTTCAGGGTGGGGACAGGACTTCAAGGGGGAGAGGAGAGTTGGGGCAGGCTAAAGGAGAGTGGGCTGGCCAGAGGAGAGTCGGGGTGGGCTAAAGGAGAGTCGGGCTGGCCAGAGGAGAGTCGGGGCGGGCTAAAGGAGAGTCAGGCTGGCCAGAGGAAAGTCGGGGCGGGCGAAAGGAGAGTCGGGCAGTGACAGGAGAGTCGTGGCGGCATGCGCAGTATACAGGTGTGCGCGATATATAAAAATTTATTTACATAAATTACAGTTCCCTGCGCGCTATACCCGTGTGCGCGTTTTACACGGGTGTGCAATATATGAGTGAAAATACGGTAAATGTTCATGTCAGGTTCCAATAATATATGCTTAACTTGCTGTATTCTATAAGTTGTGCACATCCTTGTTACCTAATTTTCATGCTGTTTTTGCATAGGGCATATTACAGAAACACTTTCTGCATGTGTTCTAAACTACGTTAGAAGGAATATAGATGGAAGTAGGGCTGCCTTGGCAGTGTCATTAGACTTAACTGCTGCATATTATTCTCTAGGTCTGTAAAACACTTTTGCAGTGGTTTAGATCATTTTTAGAAGGAAGAACTATTTTGTGTGCAAAATAAATTAGATTGCTCTATGGTTCAGACTATGCAGAGTGGGGTCCTTCAAGGATCCTGTCTCTCACCATTACTATATAATTTATATTTGGTACCTTTGATATCTACAACAATACACCATTAGAGTTTATGTGTATGCTGATGACATCTTACTGATGGTTTTTTGTGACCCTTATAAACCAGTTTTTACTGCAATGAAGAGATGTTTGATGGTGAAAGAATGGTTACAAGGTCGTCAGTGCAGCCAGCACTTCTCCAACATCGGGACAGGCAGTTCCGCTGCCGTCCGCTCCAGCCAGCTGAGAGGGTCCTTCGGAGGAGCCTTAATTGCCGGTTCAGCCGGGAGGGAGCCTGTCGTCAGTGCAGCCAGCACTTCTCCAACATCGGGACAGGCAGTCCCGCTGCCGTCCGCTCCAGGCAGCTGAGAGGGTCCTTCGGAGGAGCCTTAATTGCCGGTTCAGCCGGGAGGGAGCCTGTCGTCAGTGCAGCCAGCACTTCTCCAACATCGGGACAGGCAGTCCCGCTGCTGTCCGCTCCAGCCAGCTGAGAGGGTCCTTCGGAGGAGCCTTAATTGCCGGTTCAGCCGCGGTACGCGGCCCGTGGTCGCGAGCCTCGGGTCGTGAGCCGAAGGGGCGTGGCTAAAGGGGCTTGCCCCTTTTGAGCCCCTTCGGAGTCCAGAGGAGCAGGGAGCAGAGGTATCTAATTCCTTAATATGGGCAAGAGGAAGGTTAAAGCAAATCAATCTGCTACAATGACGGGCCCGATGGATCGTCATCTTATGCTTCCTGGTTTGTCACATGTTGAAGAGCAGGTAACATTAGATACTCAAGCTGTCTCCCTATCCTCAGGGGAAAAATCACCACCTCCTCAACCATCTTATTCCTTAGGGTTAGAAGTATCTCCTCTCCCTTTTAAAGAGGGAGTAACTTCTTCCCCACAATTATCTTTATTATCTGAACTGGAGGTTTCAGGACAATCCTTGGGGCAAGCTAAAGAACTAATTCCAGTACAGATGAGTACTGGGCAAGGCTCAGTTGTTATCCCTAAGGATAAAGTGATCACTCTAAATGATATTTGGCTTAGCATTAATAGAATAGAGACATCATTGCAAAAAACTGTTTCGGATTTGTGTCAATTTTCATCTGATATAACAATGAAAATTAAAGAGCAAGAAGGTAAAATTGGTGAAACAGCTGTTAAGTTTGAAAAATTGGACCAAGTAGTAAGTACTTTACAAGCTAGTGCTGTTTCTAATATTAAGGATAGTATGGTGATGCATTCTAAATTAGAAAAAATGGAAAATTCTATCAGGGTTAAAAATCTTCGTATTTTAAATTTTCCAATCACACATTATCTGTCTCCGATGGAACTCTTGAGAATGTATTTGAAAGAGATACTACAATATAATAATGTGGAAGCTTTTGAAGTTGATAATTTGTACTACATCTCGAGAGATTCCAAGGTTATGGCAGATGAAGGTGAAATGGACAAAATGGTGTCACCTGATAGTTTGAATGTTTCGCAGTTTCTAGAATCATCTAAAGATACAATAGATAAACGTGCAACTCTTCTTGTGACTTTTAAGACAGAGTTGGAAAAACAAGCTATTTTAAAATTGTATTTTGCGAAAAAACAGGAGATGTTTTGTGGCCAACGGGTGATAATTTTTCCTGACGTCGCTAGACAAACTCAGTTTAAAAGGAAGCAGTTCCTTCAGCTAAAGCCTAAGGTTTTGGCAGTTGGAGCTACTTTCTTTTTGAAATTTCCATGCAAATGCCTTATATCGTATGGAAGTGATAAATATGTGTTTTATGATCCAGTCCAGTTAGAAGACTTTGTTAAACAGAAACCTTTGTTGAAAGTTTAGTTACTATTACTGATTTTATTTTTGGAGGACGATGTATATAAATATAAATGCCATTTTGCCTGTCTTTAGATGGTAGATTGATGGATTTGATTCTTTTTTCTTTCCTTTTTTTAAAAAAAGGTACTGGCGACCATGATAATGTGGACTAAGACACGGTTGATAATTGCCTAAGTTTTTATGTTCTCTATATTGAGTTTGTTGTGGTCATTCATAAATATTTGTTATTAATGTATTGTAACAAATAACCAAATAAAGAATTAAAAAATAATAAAAAAAAAAGAATGGTTACAACAGCATCATTTAATTTTGAATTTGAAGATGAGGACATGCTGGTTGTCTAGTCTCTTACATCAACCAATGATTCTGCCAGAAATTTTGAATAGGGAAGTGAACTTGAGCGATAGTTTTTTGTTATTTAGGTGTGATTTTAGACTCACAACTGAATTCTGAGAGGCAAATATCTCAGGTGATAAGAAGAGGTTTTCTAGTACTGTGTATATTGCACATGATGCACCCTTTTGTTGATGAGACCACCATGCATGGGTTTTTTTACACTCATTTTTAATGTCAGAATTAGATTATGGAATTGTGATATATGTAGGATTGCCACAGTGTATGTTGCAGAGATTGTGCACATTGCAGAACGCTGGCTTACACTTGTTAGGTGTTCTTACGTGATATGAGATTATGCCTCTATATTTTAAGTGCTATTGGTTACCATTAGAATATAGGCCAATTTATAAAATGTTAGTTCTTGCATATAAAGTGTTGAATAATCGACAACTATTATACTTGGTGGAAGTATTAGAGTGTTATATACTAAGTAGGACCTTGTGTTGGCTCTACCAGCTGCAGAGACAAGCATGGACCCTGCCATTAATCCTATCATTAGAGTGAAACATGCCTAAAAACCAAAGAGGAAGACACTATAAACTGACTTGGATAAGAAACAATGTCCTACATATGTCCAAGCTTCTACAGTATACTGGCTGCTGGATTAGATCCTTGTTAATGTGGATTTATAACTGGCTAGACTAAATGGGCTGACTGGTCTTTAACATTACTTACTCTATTCATATGAGTACATCACATACTGCTGTTAACTAATAATCCTATTCTTCTTATTGGACAAATGCAAGAATGCAATTGCCAAAAGAATCAGGTTTTTCAGCTATCTGCATTTCTGCCACTAAGACTAATTCAGCCCTGGTGGTATTTCATTGCACACATGAGCTTATAGCTACTGTTTTCCTAGGGAAATAAGAATTGCCTTTTATTCAAAGAGCTAGGTCAGCAGAAATGCAGCCAGGTGATAATTCTGCATGAAATTTCATGCTCTGAAATCATTCTTTCAGAAACCGGAGTCTGCCTGCAGTTGGTTAGTCACTGCATAAAGACACTAACCAGAAACAGATCATTGTTCAATGGTATGAGCTGTTCAATGGCTCTTCCTCAGAACCCAGTGGACTCTTCATTGCCTTAACTAGACATAGGAAATTCAAATAGATACTAATAGAGCAAATATGACCTCAAAGACACAGAGAAGACTTATATAGGAAGCCTAAAAGCTTCATTTGGACACAAGTTCTTTTATGAGTGGATCAATCAGGATCCATCTTAAAGAAACTTAGTATGTCCTCGATTATGATGTTATTTATTTATTTTATTTTTAAATGTATACAACACCTAAACCTAGACGGTTTACAAAAAAACATACATAATATAAAAAAAACAAAAATAAACACATAAACTGCTCCTACAAAACCTGCCCCTGCCTTTTAACAATTCACATTTTTGCTACTGTATTTTTCGCTCCATAAGATGCACATTTTCCCCCCCAAAAAAGTGGGTGGAAATAAAGGTGAATCTTATGCAGCGAATATACACACACACCCCGGCAGTACCTTTAAATTGTGGTGGTCGCTGGATGGCTGCCTTGGGGCCAGCGGCGCACGAGTGTGCTAATGCCTGGTCCCGCGACACTTTATCGGGCGAAGTGGAAGATTGGCATTCAGGACGCTCTCAGCTGACACAGTGGAGACTGCTGCAAACATCTAAGAGGCACAGCACAGCAGGCTGGGGACAGCGGCAGAGAGGGGAGAAAGCTTTTCAACGCTGGCGATCCCAGGGCAGACTCCACCCGAAGGGAGGCAGCACGCAACTGTCATCATCGGCCTCCGAACGTAGCGGCCGCCTGCATGGAAGAGAGCAGGGGAGAGGCCAGAGTTTCACTGACGCCAAAGGGGGACTGATTGCTGATACAGCTGGAGGCGGCATCCCCCAGCAGGAAAACCGAAGCATTTTCGGCCTGGGTTGCACCATGGAGAAATCCGATTTGCAGTCGACGGCATTTCCTTGGCCTTGCGTGGGTCTCGTCTAGTTCTTCATTAGCTTTGGGCACCATGCTGCAGTATTTAGCTTTATTGCTCCGGGTCTTTGTTCCTGTATGTGTTTGTCTTCTGTGTTCATGCTCTGTTTCCCTAGAATTCTGATGGGTTCAGCATGCTCTATTGATTTACTCACTGCCTGGCAAAGCCCATTTTTTCACTTCTGGTCAGCAGGGCCTCTACTCTGTGTTTTAACTTATCTGTTGTCTTGTGCTCCGATACTTTTATATATCTTATTTTACATTTTATATTTTAGTCCACATATGGTTGCTTAATAGATATGTTTTGTTCCACTATTCCTGTGTTTGATCTGACTTTATTCTATTGCATTCTAATTGATCCTTTGCTCCATGATATGCTTTGTGGTATATGTTTTATTAATTTGCCATTTTATTTTGCTGCTTTGATTCTATTGATATGCATTTTGATTAATCCTTTGCCTTGTAATATTTATTTTATTGACAATTGCTCTATAACATGCTCTGAAACATGCTTTGCCCACTTGCACCTTTGTTTTGTGCCATTTATGATGCCCTTTTAGCATACGAGCCCTGTCACTGCCTGCCCTGTATCCTGTCCGTGCCCGCCCTGGCCCTATCCCAGCCTACCACTAGACCACCAGAGGGGGACAGGGTACAGAGCTTGGCAAGGAGTGTGGAGTTGGGTGCAGAGCCTGGCAGGGAGAATTTGGTTCAGAATATTTTTTTTCTTGTTTTCCTCCTCTAAATCTAAGGTGCATCTTATGGTCAGGTGCATCTTATGGAGTGAAAAATTCAGTAATTAGATAATAAAAGAACAGTTGCGAGAAATTGGGTTTTAAGCATTTTTTTAAAAAGACCATCTATTTGCACATAATTGTAAAAGATCAGATAAGCCATACTACAACTTTTCTCCTGCTATAGCAATTGTAGCAGCTCCTGTGTAAGCATACTGCACTTTGTGATAAGCGGACTATGCCTGCTAGGAGTGTCCCTAGCTCAGATTCTAGGTTAAGTCCTGCCACAGTCCAGAATCTGCCTTTTTCCCCATATTCTGCCACTCTGTCTGAATTTCCTGCTAGGGCCAGTAGAGGGAGTAAGAAAGCAGCAGTGCTGAATTCCCATCCCCCTCTGAGTCACAAGATGAATCTCAGGAAATCCTTTTCACCTGAGGGTTGGGGGCGGGGCAGCAAGCTATTTTCTCTGAAGGCCAGGCTCCTAGAAAGACAGAAGAGAGAGGAACAGCAACAGGGAAGGTCGCAAGGCTCAGGGTTGAGAGCTCCTGATGGCAGACCAGCTCCAGAGGACATGGAGATTACTGAGGCTGAAGGAGAATTGCCTACCAGCCTGAGTGAGGAACCGTTGGCTATGGAATTTGAAACAAGCCCTGAAGCCAGTGTTGAAATGACTCCTGATTATACTCCCATGGAAGTTTGCACCACAAAAGCAAGTACTATTTGAATTTTGCTGGAGTTTGTTTTGGACTTTTCTTTGGATTGTGCTGTCTGAATTAATCTTACTCAAGTTAAAGAGTGGATTGGAATATGCTAAGTTAAGCAAGGACTTTTCTTTTGGAAGTTTGGAAGTTTTCTTCCTTGAAAGTTAAATAATGTTTTTTTTTCTTTTTGAAATTGAAGCATGCTTGCTGTGCTGAGACAGTGGGGTAAGCCCCGTGTTACGTGGTGGGATAGCGGGCCTAAGTTTGGGCAAAAATAAGACCACACGGAGCACACTGTCCTTCTTGCCTCAAGCAGCTGAAGAAGCCAGTACTTTTGTATTGTCTGGTGATTTTGATTTTTGGGAGAAAAAGTGTTTTACTTTCCTGCTTTGATTAGGAACTCTACTTGGACTATAATTGGAATGAGAGTTTGTTTAAGTTTGATTTTTTTTGAGTTTCTTAACCAGAGACTTCTTTTTGGAACTTTGTGCTTGATGCTATGAAAGTTTTGTAATCCTGACAAGCAACTTATGGTTTTTCTTTATTTTGAACAATTAAATACAAACCTGTATTATTGTTTGAAGGCTGTCCTTTTTCTGAAACGTAAAAATAAGCTATCCTTGTGAGACATGAAGCAACTCACAAGAGTTTAATTGTGGCCAACATTCCCAGGCCCTCTGCCTGGAGCGTGCGGGTTACATAAGTGGTATCAGGAGTTTTGGGATTTATTTTTACTGCCTTCATATGAGACTGTGATAAGGGACAGTATTTGTTTTCTAATTTTGGAGCCCTTTGATGGACTATGCTGGGAAGAGTAAAGCAGCAAGTCAAGAACTCTGAGATCTGCTGAGGAGATCGTGGCAGCTAGAATCTGTGGAAGTGGAACCAGGAACCGGAACCGAGAGAGCCCAGCTGTGTGCTTGAAAGCCGTGCCGGTTAACAACCCAAATGCTCAGACTCGTCAGTCTGTCCGGTAAGGGTACCTTGGGGATAGCTGATTGAGGATTCTGGGTTGGTAGCTTGGGCGGGAGCTGGGACTAGCTCTATCTAGAGTGTGGGAAAAAAAAAAATATAAAAAAAAAATCCGCACTTGGGTTTCCTTGTCTGTGTTTACTTCACAGGTTGCAACATGGATCTGCAGCAGCTGTTTACCCTGTTGGCATCAGAGCGTCAGAAACAGACCGAGGACTTGAAGGTCGTGCTGCAAGCGAACCAGGATCTCTGGCGGGCGAGTCAGGTGGAGTCGGGTCGCAGGCATGAGGAGCTGGTGAACGCCATGGCCGAACAGACCAGGACATTTGCTCAAGTCCTGCAAGGAACTATGACTAGTGCTGCAGGCACAGGAGGATTACCAACAACCGGGGCTACGGTAGGACCAAACTTTCTTAACTCCATGCAGCTGTGTAAGATGGGACCTACCGATGCACCCGATGATTTTCTAATGGCCTTTGAACGGATGGCAGTCGCGGCTGGCTGGCCGGAGCAACAATGGGCCATGAGGCTAATACCATGTCTTGCTGGAGCTACACTGACAGCGTATCAGTCTCTCAGCCCTGAGCTTGCTAACAATTATAGGGCCATTAAAAACCACATCCTGGACTACCTAGGTTACACGAGGGAACATTATAGGCAAGAGTTCAGGAGTGCCCAGTTAGGGGATAAAGAAAGGCCCAAAGCTTTGTTGCACAGACTGAGGAAGTTAGTGGAGCGATGGCTACAACCCTGTCTTTTGGATCCTCAAGCCATGCTTGCAGAGATCTTATTGGAGCAATTTTTAGAGGCTCTGCCAAAAAGCCTCAAGGCATGGATCCAGAGACAGGGAAGTCGCCCATTAGGGCAAGTGATTGAATTGGCCGAGGCATACATTGACTCTAGCACCTCCTCAGGGTCTGGTGGGGTCACACAAGGGGAAACTTTCGTCCGAAAGGGACCCATCACTCGGGTGGGAGAAGGATACCCTAAGCCCCAGGGATATAGTCCTGAGACCTCAAAGAAAGCCCAGGAGGTAGGAGGCCCCAGAAAAAACCCTATGACCTGTTTTAGGTGTGGTAAGACAGGACATCTCCAAAAACAGTGTAGGGTGAAACTGGCACTGACTACTTCTTGGGTGGGGAACAAGACTCTTTCTAAAACCTATCAGTTAGGGCTCCAGAGAAAGGGGGCCAAGGGAATGAATTGGTTAGGCCTTCAGATACCAACTGACTCCTCTCCAGACGGATATTACGTTACTGTGAGAGTGGAGGGTTATCCTTTGGTGGCCTTTTTGGATAGTGGGGCCTCCCATTCGATGATGAGGGAGCAAGTCTGGGACGCTATCCGGACGAGGGAGACTATGGTGGGCTCTGAAGGCCCTAAAGTCTCAATTAAATGTATTCATGGAGATGTTCAAGAGTATAAAACTCAGTGGATGAAGGTGCAGTATGGGAACAGGGAGGACAAGCTATTAATGGCGGTAGTTCCCAGAGCACCTTATGAAATGATTTTGGGTCGAGATTGGAAGGGTTGGCCAAAGGATTGGGACCCAGGGCAGGCTTTGGTCAGTACATGGGCCCAATGTGAACAAGCAACCACTTCTGAGGAGACCCTAGGGGAGACATTCCCTTTCCAGGGGGAGCTATTCCAGGAGAAAATAAGGAAAGGATCCCATCTCACCAAGGCTCAAGGGAAACGCCAGAAATGGCAGAGGAAACAGGCTCTTACCAGCACCTCTCAACAGCAGGAAGTTCCATCCATTCCTGAAAAAGTATTAGCTACCTTTCCTACCTTTCAGGCAGAACAGAAGGCAGATCCCTCTTTACGGGCCGCCTGGCAGCAGGTCGGGAATAGTGGCAAGGGTGCAGTTAATATGATAGTGAAACGGGGATTATTGTATAGAATTAGTACTGCAAGGGGACTGGACAATAGGGTTGAACAATTAGTACTACCACAAGGTTTTAGGTCCCTAGTATTGCAGATGGCGCATGATCACCCTTTGGCTGGGCATAAGGGGGTGGACGCTACTGAGACACAGATTCTGCAAAGATTTTTCTGGCCTGGCTTACGTCAGGAGTTGGTGCATTTCTGTGCCTCTTGTCCCACGTGCCAAAAATTAGCCATTCAAAAACCCCGTAAGGCCCCATTAATCCCCATTCCATGGGTAGAGGAACCTTTGGGAAGATGGGCCATGGATATTATAGGGCCCCTGCAGAGAACTCCTCGGGGGTTTCAGTACATTCTGGTGGTAATGGATATTGCCACCCGTTTCCCATGGGCATTTCCCTTAAGAAGAACATCTACGCAGAATATCACTAAGGAGTTAGTCAATTTATTTTGTTCTGTAGGGTTCCCTAAGGAGGTACTCACGGACCAAGGAAGTAATTTCGTTTCCCGAGAGATGGGGGCATTTTGGCAAAGATTTAATATAAGGCATATTAGGACTGCTGCCTACCATCCGCAGGGAAATGGTTTAGTAGAACGATTTAATCAAACTCTAAAACTGATGCTCAAGAAGGTAGCCAGTAAAGAATTGACTGATTGGGATCTGATGATCCCTTGGGTATTATACGCTAGTAGGGAAAAGGTACAGGTTTCGTTGGGGATAAGTCCCTATGAAATGTTGTTTGGGAGAAAACCTAGAGGCCTACTAGATATCCTTAAAGACAAATGGGACCCTCCTCCAGAGTGTCGTGTAAATATAATATCTTACCTGGGAGACCTTAAACAACGCTTGAAGAGTTTGGGGGAGAAGGGTAAGGCTCAGATGGGGAAAAGTCAGCAGAAACAGAAGACCTATTATGACAAAGGTTCTCAGAACCGTCAGTTGCAGGTGGGAGAACAGGTCCTGGTCTTAATTCCCACGGATCCCCACAAGTTCCTAGCACAATGGAGAGGACCAGTTACCATAAGCCAGAGAGTTAATGAGGTTGATTATAAGGTCAAAGATAAAAAGGGTAGAGAACAAATCTATCATATAAATCTCCTGAAGCCATGGAGGGAACGTCAGACCTTAGCCCTCATTGCTCAGGCTTGTGAGGAAGATGAATTTGGTCCCCAGATAGGAGAATTTACGTTAAGTGAGCAAGTGACTATGGGGGAAGAACTTACTCAGACACAGAAAAAGGCGATTGGGGGTCTATTGAAAGAGTTTGAGGATGTGTTCTCTCCCATTCCTGGTAGTACCACATTAGTGAATCATGACATCCAGACTCTTCCAGGACAGGTAGTGAGAATGAAACCATACCGTCTATCGGAAGAAAAGAAGGTCCTGGTGCAGGAATTGGTGGAAGAGATGTTGACCCTAGGGGTAATAGAACCCTCTCAAAGTCCATGGACCAGCCCTATTGTGATTGTGCCCAAAGCAGATGGTTCACCCCGATTCTGCATTGATTTCCGCCAACTAAACGCTATCTCTCAGTTTGATGCTTTTCCGATGCCCAGGGTGGAAGAGCTATTAGACAAGTTAGGCCAAGCTCAGTATCTCACTACTTTGGATCTGACGAAAGGTTATTGGCAAATACCCTTGACACCTGCGGCAAGGCCTAAGACTGCTTTTGGTACCCCTTTGGGCTTGTTCCAGTTTGTCAAAATGCCTTTCGGATTGCATGGCGCTGCTGCTTATTGCCAGCGCCTAATGGACCAAGTGCTAAGGGGGCATCAAGAGTACGCTGCGGCCTATCTGGATGATATTATCATCCACTCTCAATCATGGACTCAACACATAGAACAAGTTAGGGCAGTGCTACGGGCCCTACGAAAGGCAGGATTAACCGTCAACCCTAAGAAATGCTGCGTGGGCAAGAAGGAAGTCAGGTATTTGGGATACCTGGTGGGAAGGGGAATGGTGAAACCTTTACTTGACAAAGTACAATGTATTCGAGAGTACCCTGTACCAGTATCTAAAAAGCAGATACGAAGCTTCTTGGGGCTGGTGGGGTATTACCGGCGGTTTATTCCACATTTTGCTACCCGGGCAGCTTTGCTGACCGAGATGCTTAAAAAGAATAAACCGGACAAAGTACGCTGGGACCCTGAAAGTATCAAAGCACTAGAGGATCTCAAGTCTAGTTTGTGCTCAGAACCTGTGTTGGCAGCAGTTAATTTTCAGCGTCCATTTGTACTTCAAACAGATGCCTCTCAAACGGGGTTAGGGGCAGTTCTAAGTCAGGAGGTGGAAGGATTGGAACATCCAGTCCTTTACCTGAGTAGGAAATTGCATGATAATGAGAAACATTATGCCACTGTGGAATTGGAATGCCTAGCTGCCAAGTGGGCTATGCAAAGTTTAGAGCATTACTTGGAAGGCCGTGAATTTACTCTAGTCACAGACCACGCGGCGTTGAGCTGGCTCAATTCCATGAGAAACAATAATGCCCGTCTTACGAGATGGTATTTAGCTCTGCAAACGTTCCGGTATAAAATCATACATAGACCGGGGCATCTCCATACTAACGCTGATGCTTTATCTAGGGTTGGGGAAGAAGATTTGGGCAGAACCAGGTCCACCCCTAGCAGACAGTTAAGGGGGGAGGTATGTGATAAGCGGACTATGCCTGCTAGGAGTGTCCCTAGCTCAGATTCTAGGTTAAGTCCTGCCACAGTCCAGAATCTGCCTTTTTCCCCATATTCTGCCACTCTGTCTGAATTTCCTGCTAGGGCCAGTAGAGGGAGTAAGAAAGCAGCAGTGCTGAATTCCCATCCCCCTCTGAGTCACAAGATGAATCTCAGGAAATCATTTTCACCTGAGGGTTGGGGGCGGGGCAGCAAGCTATTTTCTCTGAAGGCCAGGCTCCTAGAGAGACAGAAGAGAGAGGAACAGCAACAGGGAAGGTCGCAAGGCTCAGGGTTGAGAGCTCCTGATGGCAGACCAGCTCCAGAGGACATGGAGATTACTGAGGCTGAAGGAGAATTGCCTACCAGCCTGAGTGAGGAACCGTTGGCTATGGAATTTGAAACAAGCCCTGAAGCCAGTGTTGAAATGACTCCTGATTATACTCCCATGGAAGTTTGCACCACAAAAGCAAGTACTATTTGAATTTTGCTGGAGTTTGTTTTGGACTTTTCTTTGGATTGTGCTGTCTGAATTAATCTTACTCAAGTTAAAGAGTGGATTGGAATATGCTAAGTTAAGCAAGGACTTTTCTTTTGGAAGTTTGGAAGTTTTCTTCCTTGAAAGTTAAATAATGTTTTTTTTCTTTTTGAAATTGAAGCATGCTTGCTGTGCTGAGACAGTGGGGTAAGCCCCGTGTTACGTGGTGGGATAGCGGGCCTAAGTTTGGGCAAAAATAAGACCACACGGAGCACACTGTCCTTCTTGCCTCAAGCGGCTGAAGAAGCCAGTACTTTTGTATTATCTGGTGATTTTGATTTTTGGGAGAAAAAGTGTTTTACTTTCCTGCTTTGATTAGGAACTCTACTTGGACTATAATTGGAATGAGAGTTTGTTTAAGTTTGATTTTTTTTGAGTTTCTTAACCAGAGACTTCTTTTTGGAACTTTGTGCTTGATGCTATGAAAGTTTTGTAATCCTGACAAGCAACTTATGGTTTTTCTTTATTTTGAACAATTAAATACAAACCTGTATTATTGTTTGAAGGCTGTCCTTTTTCTGAAACGTAAAAATAAGCTATCCTTGTGAGACATGAAGCAACTCACAAGAGTTTAATTGTGGCCAACATTCCCAGGCCCTCTGCCTGGAGCGTGCGGGTTACAACTTTCACCATTTATTTATTTATTATTTAAAACATTTATATACCATCTAAAACTAAACAGTTTATATGGTTTACATACACAGTGTTAAAATGATGACAAAAATAAAAAGAAGTACATAGTAAAATAGTCATCTAATAAAAGTAAAATTACATACAATCCTCAAGAAAATACCACAGAATGGATAGCGGGGCTCTTGGATAATTCATCAATTTTAACTGCGATAACTAAAAAAAGGCATCTACGAAAAGCAGTGTCTTTAGTAATTTTCTAAACCTACCCTTTTCACAGCAGTTTTGTATCTGACCCACTAAGGAGTTCCAGAACTTAATTCCTTCACAACAGAAAGTCCTTTTACCTGTCTCGACAAGTCTTGGATTCACAGACGTCTTCAGTAATGCCAAACTTTCAGAACACAGATATCTCATTGGTGTATAGCTGAGTATATTACTCTTAAGCAATTCTGGGATGTTGCCATACAAGAATTGATGACAAATCATCGCTGTTTTATGTTGGACTCTGAAGTGACCGGAAGCCAATGGAGTTTTTTGAGATATGGTGAAATATGGTCATATTTAGACACACCCATTATCAAACATGCTGCTGCATTTTGTATAACCTGTAGTGCTCTAAATCTTGCTTTTGTTATTCTGAGATATAGAGCAAGCCGTGACAAGACCATGACCAGTGGCAAGTCAAATGTGCGCAAGACATATGTGCAAGGATAAATGCGCGAAGACAAGTTAGCGCAAGACATGTGAGCATCAAGACAAGTGAGCGCAAGACAATTCAGTGTGAATGATTTCTAGTAAAAACTACACACAAGGGCGGAGGTGGAAATATATTATAATTGTAAATACAAGGGGTGATAAATAAGCAAATTGCCATATGTATGGAGAGGACTGTAGAGGCTATGTATGCACAACATTTCTTGAATTTTGATGGAGAATGTTTATAGTAGCGTCTGAAGGTCAGTGAGCACAACCACACTAACATGGACAGGGGTAGTTAGATTTTTTTGAACTCCACGTTTGGAGTGTTACCATGTGCACATTTATTTCCAAGGTTTAATAACTACCCAATTATGTATAGGTTTCATTGAATGTTCACAGCTATTATGTGAAGACTTTATTTCACTTACCTACCATGTCAATTCTTGTCTTTATAACTTAGAAAAGTAATCACCTAACAGCTGAAAATCCTGGAAAGACTTTAGATGTGTTTAGTTCATTGTTTAAATGATATACCTTATAAATACCTGTTATAGAGCAAGTTCTAGACCAGACCTATAACGGACACAGTCAGGCAGCAAAAGGAAGGTGGACTGTTCTGAGCAAGTATAAAAGGAGCAAACGTAACCAATCACAAAGATGCTAGTGAAGGGAGGGCGGACTGTTCTGAGCACGTAAAAAAAGAGCATACATAACGAATCACAAAGAGGCTAGCGAAATGAAGGTGGGCTGTTCTGAGCGCAAGTCTTTGTGCTCATTTGTCTGCTCCCATTTGTCTTTGCGCTCACATGTCTTTGCGCTAATTTGCTCCCATTTGTCCGCGCGCTTATGTCTTGGCGCAGTTATCTTGCGCTCACTTGTCTTTGCGCTCATTTGTCTTGCACTCACTTGTCTTGCGCTTAGATGTCTTCCGCTCACTTGTCTTTGCGCTCGCTTGTCTTGCACTCACTTGTCTTGCGCTTAGATGTCCTCCATTCACTTGTCTTGGCACTCACTTGTCTTGCACTCAATTGTCTGTGCCCATTTGTCCGCGCGTGTTTGTCTTGCGTGCATTTGACTATGAACCCCATAATCTGAATAACAGTTCAAAAATTAAACAATGCAAGTATTGGTTTCAATCTGTGCAACAAGTGCATTTGTACAAAGCATGCCTGAATTGTCTTAGTTACTTGCAATTTCATTGTTAGGCCTGAATCAATTCTTACACCTAAAATAGTCAATGATTCGTGAATGGAACGAACATCATTGATAACTTTAACCTCGGTAGGCCACTGATAATCTGACTGCCCTACAAACATTATTTCAGTTTTATCTACGTTTAGTTTCAAACCTTGTTCTCCCTTCCACTCCTCAATCTTACACATGTATACAGACAATGATTAGAAACATAGAAACATAGAAAAAAGCAGCAGAAAAGGGCTATAGCCCACCAAGTCTGCCCATTCCAAGTATCCCCTCCCCTGAATTTACTCCCTTAAAGATCCCACGTGAGTATCCCATTTTCTCTTAAAATCCGTCACGCTGCTGGCCTTTATCACCTGGAGTGGGAGTATATTCCAATGATCCACTACTCTTTCAGTGAAGAAGTACTTCTTGGAATCGCCATGAAACTTCCCTCCCCTGATCTTCAGCGGATGCCCTCTGGTGGTCGAGGGTCCCATGAGCCAGAAGATATCATCTTCTGACTCGATGCGTCCCGTGAAGTACTTATATGTTTCAATCATATCTCCCCGTTCTCTTCTTTCCTCAAGTGAGTACAACCGCAATTTTTTAAATCTTTCTTCATACGTGAGATCCTTGAGCCCCAAGACCATCCTGGTGGCCGTTCGCTGAACCGACTCGATCCTCAACACGTCCTTTCGGTAGTGTGGTCTCTAAAACTGAACACAGTACTCCAAGTGAGGCCTCACCATGGCTCTGTACAACGGCATCATAACTTCAGGTCTCCTGCTGATACACCCCATAACTTCAGGTCTCTGCGGATACACCCCATCATTTGTCTTGCCCTGGAGGAAGCCTTCTTCACTTAATTGGCAACCTTCATGTCCTCACTAATGATCACCCCTAAGTCGCGTTCCGCCGTGGTCCTAACCAAGGTCTCACCATTTAGTACATAAGTTCTACGTGGGTTTCTCTTACCCAGGTGCATTATCTTGCATTTTTTAGCATTGAAGCCTAGCTGCCAAGTAGTTGACCATTGTTCCAGCAACAGTAGGTCGTGTGTCATATTATCAGGTAATAAGCTTTTGCCTACTATGTTGCAAAGTTTGGCGTCGTCGGCGAACAGTGATACCCTTCCTCTAAGTCCTTGCGTCATATCTCTTAGAATAGAATCGGGCCCAGGACCGAGCCCTGCGGCATTCCACTGATCACGTCCGATGCTTCGGATGGGGTACCGTTCACCACCACCTTCTGAAGTCTACCGCTCAGCCAATCCCCAACCCATGTAGTTAGAGTGTCTCCTAATCCTATCGATTTCAGCTTGTTCAGTAATCTTCGATGAGGGACGCTATCAAATGCTTTACTGAAGTCCAAATATACCACGTCCAGTGACTCTCCAGCATCCAGTTGTCTAGTAACCCTGTCAAAAAAGCTAATCAGATTAGATTGGCAGGATCTACCCTGGGTGAACCCGTGTTGGTGTGGATCACGCAGTTTTTCTTTGTCTAGGATTGTGTCAAGATTCTGTTTGATCAGTGTTTCCATGAGTTTACACAATATAGACGTGAGACTCACTGGTCTGTAGTTTGCTGTCTCTGTCCTGCAGCCCTTTTTGAGGAGTGGGATTACGTTGGCGGTTTTCCAGTCCAAGGGGACCCTTCCTGTGCTTAGGGAAAGATTGAAAAGAACAGATAATGGTTCTGCCAGGACTTCCCTTAACTCCCTGAGCATTCTGGGGTGTAGGTTATCCGGTCCCATGGTTGTTCAACATTATCCTCCCCAACACCTATTGGGAAGAAAAAAATTATATCATCTGCATATATTCGGTATTCAACTCCCAAGGACTCAAATAGGTTACCTATAGCAGTCATATAGATGTTAAATAATAGGGCAGAGAGTGCCGAGCCCTGTGGCACTCTTGTCCTGGCCAAATATACTCCTGAAATCTTACATCCATTCTTTATTTGAAATGAACGCCCTAATAGGTAGTTTTAAACCAACTAAAAACAACATCATTCATTCCAAGATTATACAATCTGCACAACAATTTATGGAGATCAACAGAATCAAATGCTCCAGATATGTCTAAAGACACAAGACACAATGTCTTGTGTTGATCCATCCCTAATCATAGGATATCAATCAAGGAGATCAAAGTAATTCTACACTATGATCCTTTTGGAAACCAAATTGATTGGAATTTAAACAATCTATCTCATAAACAAAATTGTCTAACTGTGAGAGAACATTTTTTTCTAAAACCTTTCCGAGGATATCAATCTTTCCTGTGATGTCAACAATACATGTTCCCAATCTTAGCTTCCTGCAAGTACACTAAGGCCTCCTTTTACGAAAGTGCGATAGTAGTTTCTAGCGCAGGGAGCCATGCTGAATGACCCACACTGCTTCCGATACTCATGCAGTTCCTATGAGCGTTGGGAGCAGCGTGGGCCATTCAGCGCAGCTCTCTGCACTAGAAACTGCTATCACAGTTTTGTAAAAGAGGGGGTAAATCTCCAGAGACTGCTTAAAATACAACGGTGCAGGAACATACAATGTCTGTTGGACTAGAGACCTTTGAGAATCTGCTGCAATATTAAATACAGCAAAGCAATGTATGAGGCAATCAGGAAAACAAAAGTGACCAAAGATATGACATTATTAAGGGAACTCAATATTGCTCTACTTTGCTTCATTCCAAGGGATGGATAAAAAAAACACCTCAGAGTGAATATTAAATTCATAAGCATAGTAACTGAATAATGAGGTGAAGAGAGATTGCCAGCATGTGGGAGACTGCTGTTGCTCATGATATTTTATTGGCTAAATTGATAGATGGAGTTTGGAGGCATTCATCTAATTAAATATACAGAGTAGCAGTCCAGCTTTCAAGCATTTGACAGGAGTCGCCCTGAAAAACAGCGACTAGACTTTTGCATATAGAAAAAGTTAGGGTGTTCATCTCTGGATTCGTTGCTGATTCTTGGGAGGCTTGCAACATAGTGTTTAGTTTACTGTAACATTTCATAGTCCATGAAGATATACCAATGCAGTTTACAATGCAATCAATAAATAATCAGAGAAGAAAAAAAGAAAAGAAAATTACAAATTCCATAATTAAAATTTAAGAAATGTTAAGAATGGCTTAAGTTAAAATAATAAACTAAACTAAAAGACAACCTTAAGAAAAATATACAAGAAAAGATAAGTGTCAAGCCTAATATCCAGAGCCAACAGATTCAAGTATCACCAAAGGCCTAAAAAGCAGGGGTCTCCAAAGTACGGCCTATGGGTTGGATATGATTTTATCCGGACTGCAGAAGAATTGTGTGGAAATGAGCCAATTAGACTAATTTTAGAATGAGAGTCCACAAAAAAAACACAAAAAAACAAAAACCCACGGGGTGTTCATAGATTTCAAATGCATTAATTGAAAATGTGTTCAAAATATATTGATATTCCATATTATGTTAATATTAATATTATGCACAACTTTATTTAATACTGAATTGTAATTGCATACTTTGCGGTATTTCTTCGCACTTGTTCGGCCTCAATTGACAGTGTCAATTTGCGGCATTGTAGGTAGCTCTGAATCTCGAAGTTTGTTACCAGTTGTTATAGTTAATTGTCCATAAAAATACTTACAGAGTTGTTTATCTTTTTTTTTTTTTTTTTTACTATGGCCCGCTGAAAAGTGCTGAAGTACCCAATGTGGCCCTTGTGGCGAATCGTTTGGAGACCCCTGGCCTAAAGGACTAAATAAGTCTTCAGTGCCACAACACTTAAGGGTCATTTGCACCCTTAAGTGACATAGAAGTGAATTCCATTCTAGTGGACCAAAGATAGGAAAAGCAGTACATCTAGTAATATCCAATCAATAGTGAAGCAAAGATAGAAGAGATAACCAATTAATATAGAAAGAACAGAGTAATCAAGTTGAAGAATAAGGGAAGAGCAAGTCTGAAAGATACGCAGGTAGACAAGTGTGTAAGATTTTATGGATCAGAGCTATAACCTTCTCAAACCATATATGAAAACTTACTGGAAACAGGTAGAGCCTTTTGAGAACTGGACTAATACAACTGAATCGACTCGATCCAGTTAGCAATCTTGCAAGAGCATTTTGAAAAACTCAGTTGTTGTAGTGAAGTAGTTAGAATACAATAAATTCTAATAATCTAAATGGTTTAGAAGAAAGTTAAAAAAAGACTAATGCTCTTGTATCTTTGTTGGAGAAATACAGTGTTATGGACCATACTGGTCAAAATGGAAACTATGAAAACTTAAGAAAGTTCACAACTCGTGGTTCACAGGTTAGCCATGAATTTGAGCTTGCAGCCTAAGATTACTATACAGTTATGAAGAGAAAAAAAGATGTCCATCAATAATAGACTGAAGGTTTAGAGGCGAGAGATGCTATGAAAGCCACATAGTATTAGACGTAGATGGGCTCAACTTTATCCCATGCTGCTTCAATGGTTACTGTACTTAGGCAGTAGGTGAGGTGATGGTAGAAAACAGGAAATCAGAAGGAAATCTCTATCCCAAGGTTTATTTACTATAGGAGATAAAATATAAACAGAAAATGCCCAGCACAGGCCATGTTTCACCCATGCAAAGGCTGCATCAGGGCCTCAAAAGTAACTAAGTAGTATGAAATAGTGGTTTTATCAGCTTTGCTCAGTTCTCTAAAAGAAAGCAGTAACACAGGATTCTAACACAGATCGCTCTGCCAGCAGCCATGGGTTACCACATGAAAAAAAGGATGGACTTTAAGTGGTCACATTTATGCAATAAACCTGGCTGCTTATGGGATGAACAGTGGCTTAGTAATGGGGGGGTGGGGGGGCAGTCCTAGGTGCCATCTTCACAGTGGGCACCGGTGGAATGAGAGGGCATAGGATGAAGTTAAGAGGCAATAGGTTCAGGAGTAATCTAAGGAAATATTTTTTTTACAGAAACAGTGGTAGATGCGTGGAACAGTCTCCTGGAAAAGGTGGTGGAGACAGAGTATGTGTCTGAATTCAAGAAAGCCTGGGATAGTCACGTAGGATCTCTTAGAGATAGGAAGAGATGATGGTTACTGTGGATGGGCAGACTGGATGAGCCATTTCGCCTTTATCTGCCATCATGTTTCTATGTTTCCTCCTTTCTGCTCCCTGTATACCTCTTTAAATGTTCACTTTTGCGAGCGTCTTCCACTTGCTGCTTGTGCCAGACTCAACTCCCTTCTGTCAATTCTTGGTCACGGGACCAGGACGTAATGTTAGAAGGGAGCCAAGGCAGGCACGAGCAGTGGGTGAAAGATGCTGCTCGTGCCGGCGAGCATTTCAAGAAATATGTGGGGGCAGGAGGGAACTCAAGCAGCAGGGAAGAGTTGGGGGGATGCCCAAGTGGCAGGGAAGATTTGGGGTGGGTTCACAGCAACGCCGGAGACACAATTTTCTAAACAGTGCCATCACGTGATTGACACACAATCGACAGCCATTTTTAAGGTGGCCATCGACAATGGCGCCAGTTAGAGAATCCGGGCCATAGTCGTTATCTGTCTTCATTTTTCTATGATTCTTTATGCCTGATATTCACAGAAGAGGATCCTGCCTGTTAAATCACCAAGGGCAGCCTGGTTGCCAATATTTATTACTACTTAACCAGGCAATGCCACTGGCCAGACTCATTTACAGTGGGCAGGTCAGGGATGCCACAGAGGGTGGAGTTGGGAGGACCCCACAGTTGTTCAGGTGTCAACAATATGCAGCATTGGTGTCTGAATAGCTAATCAGGTGAATTTTAAAACTTACCCTGTTAGTTATAAGGGCTGGCTGGGACTCGCACAAACTTCAGCAGCCAGTACAAATGCAATTAATCTCGGATATTCAGTGCCTATTTAGCCAGTGACAGTCAGCTTTTTTAAAAACGTCGATTACTGCCAGCTGAATATATTCCTAACCATATACACACATATATACTAGTATTCTATAAAGGAAAGTAGGCACCTACTTTCCTTTATAGAATAGACACCTAAATATTGGAACACCGTGCCCTCATAGTGTTCTGGGTGATCCAAGAAAATATACAGCATTATGTATTTTTTTTTTTTTTTTGCAATGGTAATATACATATATTTTAAGAAAGTTTCTTGATAGTCGGTATCTACGTTTTTTGTCGGGTAAATGTAAATCTCAATTATGTTTATGTTTATTAAAACTCTAAATATACCACTTAGGTTACAAATGAGATCTAAGCGGTATATTGGTGTGTTTGAATCTGGGGTCTCAACCAGTCAATTGCATAACCAGAATTTTTTTATATACAAGCAGTCCCCGAGTTACAGAGGTCCAACTTAAGTACGACTCGCACATAAGAAAGTGGTTGCGGCTTCATTTCAGTGAGCAGTATTTCCAGCGGCATAGACTCCTACAGTTCTCCTGCAGCAGGATCAGGATCACATTAAGAACAGTGAGTGGTTATGCATGCTGTACCTTAGAGGGAACACTGGAGGCCAGTTGGCCCTTTTGTCAGCTGGAAGCAGAGGTAAGCAGAAATAATCTTAAAATCTACTAGTTCTGAGTTACATACCAATCCGACTTAAGAACAACTTTAACTTGTTCTTAAGCTTTAGCTCATTCTTAACCCGGGGACTACCTCATACATACACCAAACCCAGAGAGGGCACCAGGCTTACAGCTGTGACTTAGGTTAGTCATACTCCTATCAGCAGATAATGATTTACAGTGCATTTAAGGTGGACTGCAATATTTTAAACCTAATTATTTCATGCACTTGTCAACATTAAACCACACACACACATAAGGAAATAATTCAATTATATTAAAAGGTGTTTTCAGTGGCAGTATCTTAATTTCAACCTGACCAGATGTAAGTCTGGTTTAGAGATAAATATAACAATATATCACATGTTGCAAAATATTCTAAAAGCTCACCTGTTATGGTAAATTACTATAATTTAGTATGACTCTTTCAACTTTGTTTTATGTCAAATGGTCTATTAATTTTTATTAAAAAGGGTAAACAGCTCTGAAATGTTCTTTTCTTGTTTTATTGCAGTTTTTTTTTTAATACACACAAAATATTATCTAGAAAGCAAAGAACACTTTTACAAATATGAGATACAGTCAATCTCTTACCAAATATCAGTCTATATGAGTCCCCTTTCCAGAACACTCATGGTGGAGATCACTATAATAATCAGAATAAAATGTAAAAAAAGGATATATGAATAAAAAAAACAAAAAGTAGAATAAAAAGGTAGTAATCATAAGCACAAAGAAGGGCCAAGCTTGTTTGACAGTGAAATAGTAGAATTAGAGGACATGAACTGAAGTTGTAGAACAGGGGTGTCCAACCTTTTGGCTTCCCTGGGCCGCATTGGCCAAAAAAATGTTTCTGGGACCGCGCAAACGCTGCAGCAAGACAGAGGAGGGAGCCGGCAAGATGGTAAACACCCAGGGGTGGCAGAGGAAAACACTGCATCGCCCTCGAGGTTAGACACCCCTGTTGTAGAAGGTCTACTGAAGAATAAGGTCAGGAAGAACTCTTTCATACCTGGAATTCCCTCCCAAGGGAAGTGGTGGAAATAAAAATGGTAATGGAATTCAAAAATGCATAGGACAAAACAAAAAGGATTTTTTTTTTTTTTTTAATTTTTTATTTCTATTATTCAACAAAATTTTACAAGAATACATCTTGTTACATTAAATACAGGAAAGAAAAACAATACAGAAGTATTACAGATTCATACTTATAAAAATAAATTTTTCCTTTCTTAGACCACCATAATAGGGGGATGGTCAATCGAAACTTTTTGAGAGAAATTTAAAGAGGAATTTAATTAAACGATTAGGCTTTATGTTCTAAACACCAGCTATTAATTTCTATTTTCCCTTAGTCCTTGATGATTTTCTTTACATCCAAGAATTCCTTCAGGTGATTAGGAGAAAAAAATGTGTATTTAACTCCCAAATACCTAACTAAGCATTTACAGGGATATGCTAACAGGAAAGTTGCTCCCAGTTTTATAATATCTTGACGCATAGAAAGAAATTCTTTCCTCCGTTCTTGTGTAGTCTTTGCGACATCAGGATATATCCAAACTTTTTGCTCCCCAAATAATTTCTGTGAGTTTTTAAAGAATAGTTTCATAATCATATTCACGTCTTGTTCAAAAACAAATGATACTAAGAGCGTAGCTCTAACAGTATCAGTAGTAATTGTTTGTTCAAGAAGAGCAGTCACATTAGCAAATTCTACTTCATTATTTTTCCTCCTTATCTCTTTCTCAATCTCGTTTTCTCCTTCTTGTCTTCCGTGTATCTTCTTATTTGGTAAATAGTAGATTTTATTTATAAGGGGAATACAGTTTGACGAAATCTTTAAATTTTCAATCAGGTATCTTTTTAATAAGTCCAAAGGCATTATACCCGGAATTTGAGGAAAATTTAAAATACAGAGGTTCAAAAGCCTATTAAAATTTTCAAATTGCTCCAATTTCTTATTCATAAGGAGACTATCTTTAATTGAAGCCACCTTAAATTGTTATAAATGCAATATATCCTCCTGCATCTGCTTAGTTTGAGCACTAGAGTCCCTTTTCATTATTTCCACAGTTTTAGTCAACGAGTCCAAGTTTTCCACTATTTTTGTTACCTCTTCAGATGATTTTTCCATTTTTGACTCCATCCGCTGAAGTAAAGACCACATGCTTTGAAGGGAGACCTCCGTCGGAGAGGACAAATCCCCCTCTCTCTTGTTGGCTTCCATCAGCAAACTGTCTCCAGACGCTGTGCCCTCGTCGGGAGACCCCGTACCTCCACTTCCGGGATCGGGTATCTCTCGCCACTTCGTTCCGGCAGTTGCTGGACACGGAGGAGTGTGGGAAACCGGAGGAGACAACGATGTTTCTATGCCCGAAAGGGCAAGCGACTCCCTCTCTTCGCCGCCCAACGCCGGGCTCTCTACTCCGGATATTGCTGGTGCTGGAAGAGCCGAAAAGAAGCTTTCCATCGTTTGCTGCCGGGGGGTAGACGCCAGGGCCGGCGAGGAAGGTCCCCTGACCACCCCTTTTCTCTTCGGAGGCATAAAGAAAACGAGGTAAATAAACTCAGGCAAAAGCTAAACGCGGAGAGATCTTAACGCGTCTCTCACATCTCCTCACATCGCCCACAAAAAGGATTTAAAGATCTCAGCAGATTCAAAAATAATTTAAAAACTTTTCTATTTAGAGATGCATTTAATGTTTAAATAATTCATTTCTAACAATCTTAATCCCATTCCATATGTTTTTCACTTATTTGGTTTTTCTTTTCTTCCCAATTATGAAAAATATCAATATTGTAACTGTCTTCTCTTCCTTTTCCTTATGTATCTGAGTCTGTTTGTTCTGTCAGTTTGTTTTTAACCCCTTTTAAAGTTGTATAATGAACTCTAGATCTATCTTATATTTTAATGTTTCTCGCTTAGTATGTAATAAGCGATTTATCAAATTTAAATAAACTTGAATAAAAAAAAAAACAACTTAGCAATGTTTAGACAACTCCAGTAATTGGGAAATAAGGCCAGAGAAGGGCAGATTATGCCCCGATAATGACTAGACCACTAGTTCCCAACCCTGTCCTGGAGGACCACCAGGCCAATCAGGTTTTTAGGATTGCCCTAATGAATATGCATGGAGTAGGTTTGCATATCTGTCACTTTCATTATGTGCAAATCTCTCTCATGCATATTCATTAGGGCTAGCCTGAAAATCCGATTGGCCTGGCGGTCCTCCAGGACAAGGTTGGGAACTACTGGACTAGACAATTCTGGATGGGCTGGAATGGGCTTCAATGGCAACTCCAGTAGTTGAAGAGTAAGACTAGTGCTAGGCAGACTTCTATCATCTGTGACCCAAAAATGATAAGGACAGATCAAGACCACGAGAACTCACAAGGTTGCTGCACAAACTTACAGCAGCCATTTCAGAGGGCGGCTTTGTATGCAGCAGGAGCATAGGAAGATCGCTTCTGCCCCAATTCACTGCTGGACCACCAGGGCTTTAAAGGTAATTTTTTGTTTGTTTGAAGTTTGTTTTGTTTACATTAAACCCCCACGAATTTGCAGTTCGCAAATCGCGGATTTGGTAATTTGTGGTATTTTCCGACCGCCTCTTCTTGGTACTAAAGTCATGGTTACACCAAATCAGGAGCTGTTTTGGCACGCTATCTGGCAGCTCCTGATTAGTGTAACCATGACTTTAGAACCAGGAAGAGGCGGTTGGAAAATGTGCCTGGCTTCGTAAGTACAATTTAAGCACCCGTCAGTGCCCCAGCTGCCCTCTCCTGCCTTCGCTCAGCTGAAAAACCATATTCGTGTTTTTTTTAATTTGCGGGTGTTCCTGGAACGAAACCCTTGCAAATTTCAGGGGCGTACTGTATATCTATTTTAATCCCTTTATATATGGAAGTTTTAAAGTTTGGATGTGTATATGTTTAATATAATGGTATTGGCTCCCAGTACAAGCACGCATACAACACAAATTCTACTGCACCCTATTCAAAGCCCTGAATGGAAATGGACAAAGCTATCTGAACAACTACCTAGAAAACAGCAAACTAGGTAATGTAATGTAACCTAATCAGGAAAAACACATCCAGACCAAGGTGAACTCAGCATACTTTACCCACCCCCCCAATCAAAGGCATGCAAAGCAAAAAAAATATATGACGGTCTACTAGCCACCAGAGCAGCAAAAATAGACCACCACCTCTCAAATCTGCTGACCATGACGCCCAACTACAAAACATTCAGAAAAGAACTGAAAACCATACTATTCAAGAAATTTGTCAAATGATCTAACCAAACCGTATCGATCATTCACAGATCCCGACGCATGCTATAGCTATCAACCTTGTAATCTCCCTGGGAATGTCCAAGCTAATTTCTTGTTGTAAATTGCCTAGAACGGAACGGTATTGGCGAGATAGAGACATCAGTGTAATGTAATGTGTTCTTTTGGTTTTATAAAAATGATGTTTCATTATTTTCTTATGTTTTACTATATATTCTTTAAACTTTGTATTATATATATGGTTTTTATGTTTTCAATCATTTATTGTAGACCCCTAAGGCAGGCTTCATGGCCGAAACATGTACTTGTTGAGTCTTGAGTGAATGAAAAGATTGAGCACCACAGGTCTCCCCCTTTGTTTTCCTTTGAACATTATTCTGCCATAATCAAACATTTTAGAATGCATCCAGGGCACAATTTGGACGCTTAGGGCTAAACCTCTTTTAACAATGAATAAGTGCCAAAAAGGTGCTCAGACTGACCATTTGAGCCCCCTCCTGTCCCCCAAAGATTTAAATAAAACAGTACATAGCAGACTGAATGCCAGCTTCAGATGTTATGGACAGTCCTAGTGGAAAGGCAAGCAAGTTTTTGGAGTAACCTGGTGATCAGTGCAGGCCCATGCCCTACTCTACTACACTTGTGGTAGAAAGATGTGAGACCTCCAAAACCCACAAAAGCTACTATACCATCATATAAGGTGCCACCAAAAGGAATAAGGGCTATTGGTGTGGTGTACAGTTGGGTCCAGTAGGTATTTGGTGGGTTGGGTGGGGGGGCTCAACATACAATATAAGGGGGGTTATTACCTGGGACCTTTTATATGCAGTTCACTTCAGTGCCCTATGAAGTGCCCCACTACTCTGCTGTGTGGCCAGTCTACTGCAACTGCTGGCACCTCCAACCTCGTAAATCCCAATGGCTTGTTTTTGTGTATTTTTTCTATTGGATGTGTTGGGATTTTTTTTCCAAAAATGATTTAAAAAGATAGATACACATCTGAAAAAAATGGCCATTTTTGAAAAAAAAAACATTTTGCAGTTTTGAAAATGGTCATATTCACTACTGGATTTTTGTGCATCTGCCGCAAAACATCCAAACTCAGATTTGGATGTCATATCAAAAATGCTCCCTTACAGTAAAAGCAACAACATCTCTCTCTCTTTCCCCAAGAATCCAGATTCTTGTGCAGTGTGTATTGCAATATTAAAGGATCTGGATTCTCAGAAACCAATCGGCGGCTTTGGGGAGTCCTTCCGGCTCATCTGATAAGGGATTCCCTGCCATGATCAGATGAGTCAAAACAAAAAATGGGGCAATGCAAAATACTTCTTCAATAGGAGAGGAAGATTGAATATGAATTAATACACCAATCAATAACAGCCTTCCAAAATTGTTCAACAATGTATACACCACATTGCATCAAACTTTGAATTTAGAAAGATATATGCTCAGAGACCTTTAGAGGCAAAAAAGGAGAAATCCCCCCCAGACAAATCTCTTCACCCAATCATTGCATTTTCTTCCAAATTCATAGCAAGTTCTTATAACTATAAATGCTTGTTGTAAACAAAAAGATAAGAAACACTTATGTATTTATTTGATCAGATGAGTCAGCAGGGAGAGCAGCAGCAGGACAGGAGAACATTTTGACAGAAGGGATGGGGGGTGGAGCTGCACCTAGCGATTGCACATCAGAGCAGGCGCCAGGCACAGTTCCTCCCCTTTTTCGAGAGGCTGCTCCGCACATATACCATGCATATATGCCATGCATGGTGAGCATCACCCATTCCTGAAATATCACTCCCAGTACAACGGTATTCTTTACTGTTGTCTCAGAGTTTTCTGCTTCCTGCTCTTAGTCAGCTAAGTGCTACTTAACTGGCCAGGAGCCATTCCTTGCTGCTTAAATATTGCTGAATATCAGGGAGATCAAGTCTAATACATCTAGCTGGGGGGGTAGGAGAGAGAAGATTTGAGTAACCCTCCAGGTTGGAGAAGAAGCGCTAGCTGAAAAATTACCGCCTGCTTAAAAAGAGGCGGTAGTGGCTAGCGTGTGCGGCAATTTAGCATGCACTATTCCATGCGTTAAGGCTCTAATGCACCTTTGTAAAAGGAGCCATTAGTTTTTTCTTTAAGTACGCTTTTAATTTCTTTTATGATTTGGTTTTAATTCTCAATTAGGCATCTCTCAACATGCTGTGCGCTATGCTTTCTAGCGTGCGCTAACCACGCGCTAAACGTTTACACATGCATGTTAGTCTATGGATGCATTAGCGGTTAGCGCATGTGTAGATTTAGCGTGCTCTAAACACACACTAAAACGCTTAGCGCACCTTAGTAAAACAGGGGGTAAGTGACTTTTTAAAATTAATTTATTAATTTTCTCTTTTTTTCTTTCTATCCTTGTATGATTATTTGGCGTTCTTTTTCTTTTTTAACTGATGCACACTGCACTGATGTTATAAACAAGAGCGGTATATAAACACAAATAAACATAAACATAGTCAAAAGTTCAAATGAGCCAATAAGAGACCTAGGGGGTCAGGAAGTCAGAGAAAATTTTACTGGGTAACTAGTGGTACACGTCCAAAGTAAAGCTCTTCATAAAATACAGTCCAAATCATAGATTTTGACCTCTCTGGGATAAGAAAGGTAAAACAAGTGCTTGCAAACAATTCTAATATTCTACCTTACTTATGCAAAATCTGGGCAAACAACCAGTTTTTAAATTTATTTCTAATAACCAGCTAGATCAATTCTATCCTGAGCACTAATAGGATCTCATTCCAGACAGCGGGTGCAAAAATACCCCACCTGAACGTTTTCTTCTTAGTATCTACCAACCTGCCAAGTTTAATTGTTGGAATCACTAACAAGGCCTGCCGCAATGATCTTACAGTTCCCAAAGGATGGAACTAGGCCAGAGGATGAGACAAATATTCAGGTCCCATCTGGTGCAGTTATTCAGATTACAGACGTAACCTTGAATTTCACTCCATCTTCCATCAGGAACTAGTGCTTCATCAGAGCAAGCACATGGTCACTGGATTCATCCATTGCCAATAAAGATGCCAGATTATTTTGAAGGAGCTGTAAATGACTAGGAGCTTTTGTTTGTTTGTTTTTGATAACCATGATACAGTAAGTTAAAAAGGAGGCTCAGGGGTGATATGATAGAGACCTTCAAGATCATGAGGGGCATAGAGAGGGTGGATAGGGACAGATTCTTCAGGCTGAAGGGGACAACAGGTACGAGGGGGCACTCGGAGAAACTGAAGGGAGATAGGTTCAAAACGAATGCAAGGAAGTTTTTCTTCACCCAAAGGGTCGTGGACACTTGGAATGCGCTACCGGAGGAAGTGATCAGGCAGAATACGGTACAAGGATTCAAACAGAGATTGGATGGATTCCTGAGGGATAAAGGGATCGTGGGATACTGAGGGAGGAGCTGGGATGTAACACAAGTATAGGAAGTAAATCAGGAAATGAGTATAAACTAACCTGGTCGTGCATGTGCAAGACCGGAGGGCTAGGACTTCGATAGGAAGGCAGGACTTAAATGGGAAACCAAGGTGGCAAGGGAGCCCCTTCTGATGATTCAGACAGGTCTGGACCTGTTTTGGGCCGCCGCGGGAGCGGACTGCTGGGCGAGATGGACCTGTGGTCTGACCCGGCGGAGGCACTGCTTATGTTCTTATGTTCTTATGTTAAGAACATAAGAATAGCCTTATTGGGTCAGACCAATGGTCCATCAAGTCCAGTAGCACGGTGGCTAATCCAGCTCACTAGTACCTGGTCAAAACCCAAAGAGTAGCAACATTTCATTATCTCAGAGTAAGCAAGATTCCGGAACCCCAAATAGTAGCAACATTCCTCGCAGAATCCCCAAAGAATAGCAAGATTTTAGAATCCCAAGGAGTAGCAACATTCCATGCTACCGATCCAGGGCAAGCAGTGGCCTCCCCCATGTCTTTCTCAATAACAGACTATGGACTTTTCCTCCAGGAACTTGTCCAAACCTTTCTTAAAACCAGCCACACTATCTGCAGTAACCAACCTGATTAGACACACTTAGGGCCCCAATATATGAAAACTTTCTCCCAAAATCATAAGGGGGTAATTCTGTAACTGAGTTCATCTACTTAGGTGTCCCAAGAGTGCATGATAGGTACCTATTTTATAACAGAACCTAAGCACCTAGGTGAGTGAATCTCAAAGGTGTAAAGTTAATAAATCCAAATAAATAAAATACAAGCGTAAGCAGCAAACTGGTATCAGCTGGTGTAAGTGTGGGCACTTAAATGGATCACATATGTACATACCTGATAGAGGGAGCCCGGCCTATGTCTCACCCTTGAAAATATGCACTACATAAGAATTTGCAAAACAGTGCTTAGGTCAGGGGTGTCCAATGTCGGTCCTCGAGGGCCGCAGTCCAGTCGGGTTTTCAGGATTTCCCCAATGAATATACATGAGGTCTATTTGCATGCACTGCTTTCATTGTATGCTAATAGATCTCATGCATATTCACTGGGGAAATCCTGAAAACCCGACTGGACTGCGGCCCTCGAGGACCGACATTGGACACCCCTGGCTTAGGTGGTTTGCTAGTACTTATGAAGGTATGTGTGCACATATGCACAGAAGTTGTATCATTCTAAATACTTTTGTGTAAAGATAGGCACCCAGGCCCAGATTCTATAAACGGTGCCTGAAGTTAGGCACCTAGATCCGCACGCCTAGCCAATCTAGGTGCCTAATTTAAATTTTTTAAATAGCATAATCAGCGCCATAAATGAGGAATAAGTAGCTCATAATTGGCAAAAATTAAAATTAATTGGGTTGTAGGCACCTACTGCTTTAGGTAGGATTACCAGAAGTCCGGATTTCCCCCGAACATGTCCTCCTTTTTGAGGACATGTCTGGGGGTCCGGACGGCTTTTCAAAACCCGGCACTTTGTCTGGGTTTTGAAAAGCCTCCTCTAAATCGCGTCAGGCAGGAGGAAATCACGTGCATGCATGGATTTCCTCCTGCCCGACAAGAGCAGACAGTGGGGGGTGGGGCATGGGCAGGGATGGATGGAACTGGGAGGGTCTAGGGGGGTACAGATTATACTATAGTAAAATCTGGCAACCCTAGCTTTAGATTAGGTGTCTAGTAGAGAATGACATGGTGACAAAATTCACCACCGTTCCCGTCCCCGCGGATAACCGCGAGAAATAATCCCATGTCATTTTCTAGTGTCTATTTCAACCTCGGTCCTTCTACACCAGCATTCTTCAAAGCAAAGCTTGCGGGTCAGTGGTTGTGGCCATTCATACTCTGATTCTTATGTGAGCCAAGGATAATGAAGCCATTGTGATATCACTGATGTGATTGGTTCTTAGGCACTGGTGGAATGAGGCATTATGACATCACAATATCTGCTCTGGATACCAGAGACTGTCATTCTGTAGTGTCTATCTCAACCTCAGTCCTTCTACACCAGCATTCTTCAAAGCAAAGCTTGCGGGTCAGTGGTTGTGCCCAATTATACTCTGATTCTTCCCTCTCTCCTTAAAGAATGACATGAAGATGGTTTCCCGCGGCTATCCGCAGGGACGGGAACGGTGATGAATTTTGTCACCGTGTTATTCTCTAGTGTCTAGCTGAAACTGGGCATGGTTAGGGATCGGCGGCATAGGTTAGGACTTTAAATAATAGGTATTTCCTATTATTATTGGAGTTCTTTTTATATCAAATTTGTATTGTAAACCGCTTAGGCCTGTCATATGCTCAAGCGGTATAACAAGTTTTAATAAAACATAAACATAAAAACACAATATACACAAACTCTCCATTAATCGTTAAACAAACCCCTAGGCACCAATACAATTTATTAGCAAAAGGAAAAGCCTCAGTCTAAATGGTGAGGGAAAACTACTCTACCAACCACATATCATAGGCATAAGAAACTTTCGCTGTGAAAGAATTGTATATTCTAATTTAGGAAAAAAACTTGAAAAATTAGAAGTAACCGCATGTAAACCCAATGTCCATAAACAGAAGGATTGTTTAAGCACTACTTCAGCACACTATTTGACGCGCTGTTCCTCTGCGTTCTTCATATAAGTAATCAAACAAGACATCACGGCGTTCTTGAATTATAGAGGCGGGCCAAAACAGGAACATCTTCCTCCTGATTGGTCCTGCACCTGAACTGACACAGCCAATCCTGGCACAGTAAAGCTTCTTACGTATGCTGAAATGCATGGTGCTTTAAATCTTAAATTAGTGTTTAGCTTTGAACCTATAACCCAATTTTTAGCTGCATTATATGGTGAAGAGCAACCCAGTCCCTACACCTATTTTATTTCCCGTCATGTACAGAGCTGAGTACATTCACGATGCTCCATATATGATCACATCTATATATTGCTGGCAACGTGGGAGCAACCTATTCTGTATCAGCTTGCAACACAATTCTGCTATGAAATGCCAAGAACGCTGGCCTGGAGTTAAGGAACTTTGCTAATCATTCCTAGTCAATACATCTCTCAGAATGAATACTGTCACTGGTGCTGGCAGCTCCTCGCTAAGTCCCACCAGCAGCTGCAAGGATCTTTTAATATGATTTCATTCTGGCTCCGCTACGCCACTTTCCATCCCCCTTGCTTCTTAAGTATTAACAGTTTTGTTATGGCCAGGCATAGCAGAGAACAGCTCAAAAGGCAGCATGGCAATTCCAAATGAAAACAGATGTCGTGAAATAGCATTAGCCCAGGAAGGTTGCACAGAACAGCATTAGAATTCTGATATAGTGGTTCTAGGCTTCTGTGGCACTTCTCGCCTTATTGAGAATGGAGCTGAAGGGCTTGGAATGCTGCACTATACACAGTGGAGTAAATTATATAAATGGTGCTAAAAAAATTGACAGAGGCCCAAATTCTCTAAATGGCGCCAATATCAGTGACCGCTTTAAAAGCGGCCGCCGAACACTCATAGAAACATAGAGTATGACGGCAGAAAAGGGCCGACGGCCCAACAAGTCTGCCCACACAAGAACCCTCCCTCCTTCGAGAATCCATCTTTTAAGCATTCCTCTGGAGCGACCCCACCTGTCTGTCCCATCGTCCCTTGAAGTCGAGCGTGGTACTGGCCTCGACTACCTGACATGGAAGACCATTCCATCGATCAATTACCCTTTCGGTGAAGAAATACTTCCTGGTGTCCCCATGAAATCTCCCCCCCCCCCCCCTGAGTTTTAGTGGATGCCCTCTTTTCGCCGTGGGACCCCTAAGACAAAAGATTTCTTCCTCCATATCAATGCGGCCCGTGATGTATTTGAATGTTTCTATCATGTCCCCCCTTTCTCTGCGCTCTTCGAGAGAATATAAGCGCAGCCTGCTCAAACGTTCTTCATATGGGAGATTTTTTTGTCTTGAGACCATCCTAGTAGCCATTCGCTGAATCGACTCCTGTCAATTATGCAACAGGGCAGTTTAGACAATAGTGCCTCTGGCAAAGGTAGGTATCAGAAATGTAAGCCAGAGATTTTGAAGCTTACATTTCTGGTGCCTACCTTTGACATGAATTGTACCTATTCTGGTATTTTACGGCGCCTAACACCACATCCAGCGTTGGCCATGCCCACAGTGTTGTTAGACATCATAAAGCACCTCTGAAGGCACAATTCCAGCACCATTTTTTAAGGCACCAGTAGGTGCCTTGAAAAGTCTTTTAAGTCCTCTTTTAAATGACATTTTGGACTTAACTTTGAAACATAGAAACATGATGGCAGATAAAGGCCAAACAGTCCATCCAGTCTGCCCATCCGCAGTAACCATTATCTCTTCCTCTCTCTAAGACAGGGGTGTCCAATGTCGGTCCTCGAGGGCCGCAATCCAGTCGGGTTTTCAGGATTTCCCCAATGAATATACATGAGGTCTATTTGCATGCACTGCCTTCATTGTATGCTAATAGATCTCATGCATATTCATTGGGGAAATCCTGAAAACCTGACTGGATTGCGGCCCTCGAGGACCGACATTGGACACCCCTGCTCTAAGAGATCCCACATGACTATCCCAGGTTTTTTGAATTCAGACAGTCTCTGTCTCCACCACCTCTTCCGGGAGACAGTTTCACGCATCTACCACCCTTTCTATAAAAAAAGTATTTCCTTTGATTACTCCGAAGCCTATCACCTCTTAACTTCATCTTATGCTCTCTCATTGCAGAGTTTCCTTTCAAATGAAAGAGCCTTGACTCGTGCATTTACATTACGTAGGTATTTAAACGTCTCTATCATATCTCCCCTCTCCTGCCTTTCCTCCAAAGTATACAGATTGAGATCTTTAAGTCTGTTTCCATATGCCTTATGATGAAGACCAATCAAACAATCACTCAGTGCAAAATTTCTTTTTTACAGTGGGAATTCTGATTCCACTTGCTCAAAACGAGTCCGTGGTCATGGGATTCTTCATTATTCCCAACTGATATAATTATTTTTATATTTTTATACTTTTATATGTCATTTTTTAACTTATTTATAACTTATTAAATAGATTTAAAAGTGTATCACTTATCTTAAATCCTTATCGGTTCCCCTTCCCGACGCGTTTCGAATTCCTTTTTCAAGGTCGGGGGAACTAGAAAGGAACACAGATATACATTCTCTACTTTAAAAGCTAAAGTGGTAATAAATATCAGTCACTCACCAAAAGATAAGGGTAATCCTACTCCAGTTTTCTGCCGCTGGCTATCCAAAAAGATGGCCGCTGCGTTTGTTCTGAGTGTTAAATAGGACCCTCCCCTTACGTCATACTCTCACCTAGCAAGAATCCCATGACCACAGACTCGTTTTGAGCAAGTGGAATCAGAATTCCCACTGTAAAAGAATTTTTGCACTGAGTGATTGTTTGATTGGTTTATTAATAAGGAGTGAGTCTATTGTTTATGATGAAGATCACATACCATTTTAGTAGCCTTCCTCTGGACCAACTCCATCCTTTTCATATCTTTTTCAAGGTGTGGCCTCCAGAATTGTACACAATATTCTAAATGAGGTCTCACCAGTGTCTTATACAGAGGCATCAATACCTCCTTTTTCCTACAGGCCATACCTCTCCCTATGCAACCTAGCATCCTTCTAGCTTTTGTTGTCACCTTTTCAACCTGTTTGGCCACTTTAAGATCATCACATACAATCACATCCAAGCCCCATTCTTCTGTCATGCATATAAGTTCTTCACCCCCTAAACTGTATTGTTCCCTCAGGTTTTTGCAGCCCAAATGCATGACCTTCCATTTCTTATAATTAAATTTTAGCTGCGCCTACCAGCGCCCATGTTAAGGCACCATTTAGAGAATATAGGTTAGGGTACCATTTATAGAATAGCACCAGTGAGAGGTGCCAGGGGAGATGGCGCCCCTCTCCTACCCTCTTCTCTGCCCCACCCCATCCTGCCATGCATACACATGCCCCTTTTCTTCACCCGTACCCCTTTAACGTTTCCGGTGTGAGCAGCAACCCCCCAATCCGCTGCTTATGCCAGCACTGGATCTTTCTGATACGATTGATGTGGACATTATTTTTATCATTGATTTATTGATTGGAGAAATAAAGGAAAGTCAAGAACATTGTGTTTTGTCCACAGTTTGTTTCGTTGTTGGATTGCTTCTTTTTCTGTGGAACATTGGGTCTTCCTGTTTTTGCTTCTCACAGTTTGACATACTGTTGACCCACTTGGATCTTCCTCTAACATCATGTCCTAGGCACAGTCCAGGATGTGATGTCAGAGAAAGAACTGATTCTGGTGCGAGCAGTAGGTTGGGTTTTGTGCTTGCGCTCAGAATGCTAAAGAGGTACGGCGAAAGGGAAGAGGCGGGCGTCCATGCACAGTAGTGGGGGGTGGGGGTAGGGTGGACTGGAGGACGGGTACCGTTGCCCCCACCAAAATGGTGCTTGGGGTGGACCCCTTCCCCTTTTACTACGCCAGTGAATTGCACTTAGAACCAGTTCCTATTCTCAAAGTTGGCCACTCATATTTATGCCAGCTGAAACCTGATGTAAATATCAATTCCCAACTCTTGGCATTTGGGCGCAGGAATGGTACAATTCTATAACAAGGCACCCAATTATTTTGAAATGCCCCTGCTCTGACCCTGACCATGCCTCCTTTTGAGTTGAGAGCTAGTGGATTTGATCACCTGGTGTTACAAAACAGCACACAGGAAGATGTATGAGGTTGAGTTGGATGGACACAAGAACATAAGAATTGCCATACTGGGAAAGACTGAAGTTCCATCAAGTCCAGTATCCTGTTTCCAACAGTGGCCAATCCAGATAACAAATACCTGGCAAGGTCCCAAGGAGTAAAACAGATTTTATGCTGCTTATCCTATGAATAATCAGTGGATTTCCCCAATCCATCTCAATAATGGCTTATGGACTTTTTTGTTTTAGGAAACTATCCAAATCTTTTTTAATCCCTTCTAAGCTAACTGATTTCACCACATTCTCCGACATCTAATTCCAGAGTTGAAGTAAGCATTTCTAAATTGAATCCAATGAAAATGAACCCCAAAGTATCCTTTATGACCTAACTTTTCAGTAAACAGCTAATGCCAGAAAAATAAACATCTAAATGTACAATTTATTAAGCCTGAGAATCTGAATTGCTAACCATATGTTGAGATATGATTTATTGAAAGGAAAACAGGGAGGGAAGTAGCCTAGTGATTACAGCTGCCGCTTCAATACCCCGAGGTTATGAGTTTGATCCCAGCCTGCTCCCTGTGACTCTGGGCAAGTCACTTAATCCCTCCTTTGCCCCAGGTACCACAGTTAGATTGTGAGCCTGCCAGGACAGATAAGGAAAATACTTAAGAGTATCTGATTTCTATTCAGTGTATTGTAAACTACTTTGGGTGAATCTGTTCATGAAAAAGGCGGTTAAGAAATCCAAAAACAGTAAATAAATTTCTCCATGTGAATAAATCATCAAATGTTAATTGGGTGCCGACAAGTGATCCCATTACTTAAGCACTCAGACCTATTTCATCTTATTGACTATTGAAGTAAAAAGTGATGGAGCATACTTGGCAAAGTAGACTATCAATAAGGGTACACAGGCCAAAATTTATAATTTTCTTTAGCTTCCCTTGTCATTTATAGGATTCTCATTTTATTTATGAGCTGGTCAATAGTATCCTCTATTACAGTGGTTCCAAACCCTGTCCTGGAGAACCACCAGGCCAATCGGGTTTTCAGGCTAGCCCTAATAAATATGCATGAGAGATTTGCATATATTAGACGTGACAGGCATGCAAATCTGCTCCATGCATATTCATTAGGGCTAGCCTGAAAACCTGATTAGCCTGGTGGTCCTCCAGGACAGGGTTGGGAACCACTGCTCCATTACACAACTGGTATGCACTATACTCAATAGCTGGCCATATTGCACAAAAGGACGCTCAGTGACGTAGCAAGGGATATTAGCGCCTGGGGCAGGGGCACCTGACATTGCTGTGCTGTGTACCCCCTCTCTTCCACACGGCTTGAGCGCCCCCATCCCCCGCATACTTGTTGAAATGTTCGCCAATGCGAAGAGCATCTTCCACTTGCTGTTCACGCTGGCCTCGGCTCCATTCTGTTGTCATATCCTGGTCCCACAACCAGGAAGTGATGTCAGAAGGCAGCTGAGCTGGCATGAGCAGCAAGTGGAAGATGCTGTTCGTGTCGGCAAATGTTTAAATAGATACCACGGTGGGGGGGGGGGGGGCAGAGAGAAAGAGCTGGCATCCCTGCACAGATGGCACATGGGATGGTCTTCCCTCTGCCCCTTACACCACTGACTGTACTTAATGATAACTAGTGTGCACTATGGAACAAAAGCATGCAGTGGGTGGGCTAGTGAACTGGGTTAAATTAACACTACATTTCATTGTGACCCTAGGAAAGTTACTTAACCTGTCATTGTTCCAAGTTTAAAAAAAACCCCAAAACTTAGATTGCAAGCTTTCTAGGGACAGAGACATTATACATGTAAACTGCTTTGGTTGTACCACAAAAATCCATGCCTCTTTATCCTTTATTTATTTACAATTGGCAATATAGAAACAAAAAACTGAAATTTTATTTTAAATTGCTGCATCTCTCTAACTATTAATAGAGTAAGAATTCATACTGGTCCACAATCACACTTTATTCTGCCTGATGGTCAGAAATGTGTTCTTCTGGCCATGAGTCCACAGGCCACATTTTGTTGAAGGGATTTCCTCACAGTCAACACAGACTAAGAATTGCATTGCTGAGGGGAAAAGTGGCACCATATAAAGTACGTAACTGCAGGAAACGCAATCATAGAGTAGAAAGACAATCGCTATAAATTCACTTAGACTCTTGGAGTGGCATGCACCTGCGTGACTTGGCAGATGCACAAACTATGCAGAAGTTCTACATCATGGGAAAACAAGAGGCAGCACAGGCTGGTAGGAGGCCTGGCATATTCAGCAGTCAATGGGCCACACAGGCAGGAGAAAGACCCAGCACAGAAAAGAACAATGAGTAAAGTTTGATTACCCTTTTTATGCTGTTGCAATTTTGAGACTTTTTCTCTAAGATATTTTTTGAAAATACTGTTCTCCACAGAGGGAGCCTACCATTGGCTGGAAACATTGCAAATATGGCACATATTTATGTAGTTTCATTTTTACCATAGCTAATTTAGCAGAAAAAGACAAATAGCTTAGATACCTCTTAAGAGTTAAGAACATGAGACCATTTAGCTGAGAGCAGTGCAGTATAAAAATAAATTCAATCTGACATAAGTTTTCATGATGTCAGACCTCTACAACTTGCATGAGAAAGGAAAAACTTACTGAGATCAAAATAGATTGAATATATTCTTTAGAAAATCCATAATAAATCCTTCAAACAATAGCTATGACAATCACAAAACACAGTACACAAATGCCAGGGACTGCAGACTGACCCAGTTCAACAGTGGGTCTACCCGTCCTATTAGCAGGTACAAATCATTTTCAGTTTGAGTCATAGCCTAGTACTTGCCATAAGGCTTTTATGTTTAGGATGAAGGCATGTTTTGTTGTTGTTGTTTTTTAAAGAACCCATGTGTATGCCATAAACATATGGGAATACCTTATTTCAGGGGTGTCAAAGTCCCTTCTTGAGGGCCGCAATCCAATCGGGTTTTCAGGATTTCCTCAATTAATATGCATGAGATCTATAAGCATACAATGAAAGCAGTGCATGCAAATAGATCTCATGCATATTCATTGGGGAAATCCTGAAAACCTGACTGGATTGTGGCCCTCGAGGAAGGACTTTGACAACCCTGCCTTACTTTAAGGAGTGCAGTAATTAAAAAAAAATAAATTTTGGGATCGCATCACAATGCGGCAACTGGGCATGATGCTTTCTTTCATGATTTGCAATGACTGTCACTTATGATTGGTGGAGACATATGTCAGTGCTTAAAAGTTTTTATAAAAGGAAACAATAAATGCAATTTTACACACAGGAAGTGTTAAAAGCAGGAAATGAGAGCAGAGGGGATGTAATATGGACAGGTATATGTATTTTTAAAATCCAAATACTCTGAAAACTGATGTCTTTTTAATTCTGTAAGCCATTCCGGATTCTTATTTATTTATTTATCTTATCGTCATTTGATATTTCACTGCAGATTGGCATTCAAAGAAATAATAAAGGAGAAAGAAAGAAAAAAAAAAAAACCCCCACACACACAAGAAGTAGAAAGGATAAGAAAAAGAGTCAAAAGGGAGAAATATAATCCCCCCCCTCACCACCACCACCTTTTTACAAAACTGCGCTGGCAAGATGTGGTTTCCCTTTGCCAGGGAATTGCTGAGTGTTCCTGCCATATATTTTTCTTTTTCATTTCCTCCATGTTAATGGTAACATTAGTGCACAATCTTAAATAGTGGCATAGCGAGGGTAGGAGGCGCCCAGGGCGGTGGCACCCCTGTGTCCTCCTCGCCTCCACACCACACTCACGCCCTCCCTTCCCACCCTCATACCTTTTTAAATCTTCACCAGTGCAAGCAGCTTCTTTGGCATGCTGCTCACTCTGGCTTTCCCTCTGATGTCACTTCTTGACCCCGCGACCCAGAAATGATTTCAGAGGGAGCCATGCCAACACGAACATCAGGCTAGAGTAGTTGCTCGTGCTGGTGAAGATTTTAAAGAGGTATGGGGAGCGGGGAACGGAGGTCGCGAGCATGGCATAGGGGGGGGGGCAGTGAGGTGCTGGCACCCAGGACAGTCCACATGCTGCCCCCACTTACTATGCCAGAGCCTTGATGCTCAAGGCTCAGCCCAGGCAAGAGGCAGGATCTTCGGGCACCAGTACTGGCATGTCCTGTGCATTGGTGCTGGTGCCAGATCGGGATAAGGGATTCTGTTTGGGCGGGATCACGGGGCGTGGGGGGGGCGATGCCGGTTCTCAGGGGGGGGGCGTTTACGGGCGGGGGGCGATGCCAGTTCGCGGGAGTGGGGGGGTGGAGCAGCGCCAATGGCCTCAGGGGTGGGAGGGGTAAGGTGGAGCAGCACCAGTGGCTTCGGGGTGGGGGGAACAAATCAAGTAAGTTTCCCTTACTTCCTATGGGGAAACTTGCTTTGATATACGAGCAATTTGGTTTACGAGCATGCTTCAGGAATAAATTATGTTCATAAAACAAGGTTCCACTGTACTAGTATTCAGAGCTGTGGTAAGAATGGATTCACAATGTGGTAAAGTCCTGTGTTTCCATGCAATATCTAATCTAAACTAATCTTTGGTCTTGTATACCGGATCATTCCCTGGAGGGACTTGAACTGGTTAACAAAAGTTTACTCAGAAAAACATTTGGGAAAAGTAGTTGGATAGCAGATTCTCTCTATTAAACTCTATTGTTTATCATCCAGAAATTTGTTATACAAATATGTCTTCAAGGTTTTTCTAAAGCAAATCAAAGAAGACAAAGATCTAATTTCTGAAGGGAGATCATTCCAAATTTTCACCGTCATGAATGGCAAAGAGTAAGAAAGTTTACCTAAAGCTTGAATCCCTTTACTAGAAGGGAATATTAATTTATACTTATGTATATCTCTAGAGCAGGGGGTCTCAAAGTCCCTCCTTGAGGGCCGCAATCCAGTCGGGTTTTCAGGATTTCCCCAATGAATGTGCATGAGATCTATGTGCATGCACTGCTTTCAATGCATATTCATTGGGGAAATCCTGAAAACCCGACTGGATTGAGGCCCTCAAGGAGGGACTTCGAGATCCCTGCTCTAGAGGAAGATAGTCATTGAGAGTTGAAGGAAAAGGAGACTAGTGGAGAAAAGATTCCGTAGAGACATTTAAATACATTAGCACACAAACTGAATCCTCCAGTAAACCGGAAGCCAATGCAGCGTCCTCAACAGAGGAGTAACATGATCGGATTTATTCTTACAAAAAAATCAGTTTGGCAGCCGTATTCTGAATCATTGCAATCGCTTCAAATTACCCTTACTCAAACTGATGTCAAGAGAGTTTGCATAGTCCAGATAAGCCAATATAATAGTCTGGACCAATAAAGCAAAGTGTTGTTGATGAAAAGAAACCGCAAACCTTCCTTAACATCCAGAGATTGAAAAAAAATATTTTTTAATTACATTGTTAATTTGATTAGTCAAAGAGAGGGTAGAATCTAGAATGAATCCAAGGATTCTAGATGAAAATTCAATCTTCAGGGTGTCATTTTTTTCTGCAGCTTAAAGGACCCTGTAGCTGGGTATTATCCTGATACTTTCACAGTGACCTTTTTCCCTTGCCAGTTTGGCATGGGGGGGGGAATCACTATGGAATTAAGGGGGCTATCCTCCCCTAATCCCTCCAGTGGAGTGCTGCTCATTGGCAGCTGTTTATCAAACCTTAAATATGCTTGCTAGCAGGTGTAAATCCTGCCGTCTATCTTTTAGGAAATAGACGTTTAACTTGTCATATCCTTATTCACTTCTCCCTCTGTATTCGCTGTGATAGGGGATTAACAGACCCGCGAATACAGAAAAAACATGAATAACTTTTATTCGCTGTTTTCTATTAAAAACCATCGTGAATATGATGAAACTGCGAATAACATGGTGGGAGACCTGGTCTGTTCCTGAAGGAGAGGTCAAACACGGTGAAGAAAGTGCTGGGAATCAGCGATTTTCTCTGTAAATGCTTGGAATCGGCGATTTCTTTATGCAAGCTGATGTAATTTGGGGGGGAGGGAGAGGAGCCAGAAAGCTAAAAACCGTGAATAATCAAAACCGCGATTGCTGAAACCGCGAGTACAGAGGGAGAAGTGAACTACTCAAAACATACCTGGACAATGCCCCTTTGCCATTGGACTTGGCTTTCATAGGGTTACTAGAAGTGTGGATTTCCCTGGACATGTCCTCCTTTTGAGGACATGTCTGAGGGTCCTGACGGCTTTTCAAAACCCTGCACTTTGTCTGGGTTTCGAAAACAAATCACAACAGGAGGGGGCATCCGCGCATGCATGGATGCAATGCGGTGATGTCACACAAAGGCGTGCATGCTTGTAACATCATCGCAGCGCAAGCGAAGATGCTTTCCTGTCTGGCGAACAGGCAGTGGGGAGGGGGAGGGTCTGGGGGTGGAGCTGAAGTGTAACGGGGTGTAGATGGGTGGAACTGGGTGAGCCTTGGGGGGGGGAAGGGGTGTCTGGGGGTCCAGATTTTACTGAGGTAAAATCTGGTAACCGTAGGCTTTGATATGTGCTTATCCTGGCTTTACAAGATAGTATTTTAGATATTTATACAAGATAAATGTTTAAGTGCAGGATTATGCACATATCAAATACAAATGGGACTTGTAAAATGAGGGCCATACAGTATACACAGTACTGTCATAAATATTTATTTTGAAGTGTGTGTATTTCTATATATAAATGTGGAATTTTAAATTTCTTTCAGGATAGTGATTCTTTTCCCAGGCGGTGATTCTTCACAGATTCCTCCACTGTCATTGCTGAATATATAACTGCAATCTGCAGTAATAAAAAGAGACAGGGGAGGGCAGGAAATGCATGGCAGGTAAATACAACCAGCTGATTGAGATTTGGAGCCAACTGAGTGGTAAAGAAAGTAAAAAAGAAAGAGAAAAATATAAAAACATAAAATCTAGAAAAATATTGCTCCATTTCATTTCTGAAGTAAACAGGGCCTGCTTGCTGCGTGTCCTTTCCTTACCTCACTGATGGAGACAGAGAAGACCCATCAATGGAAAATCCAAAAGAAGGCAGCTTTTGTGTGGGAGATGGGGAACTCCTGAGAGACTCTATTTCGACCATTATTCTGAACGGTGTGTCAAGTTCCCCGTGCTGCCATAAATCTCTATTCAGAAATATGACATCTGAGTACAGGAAAAATTATTTATCGACAGCTCTGGGAGTGAGAAAAGAAATTCTAGCGACAATAGGGCTAAATGAAATTTGGTTTCTCTGAAATGAGGTGGTGGAACAGAATTAACAAAACTAAACAATCGCTGGGTTTCTACAAAGCCACGTTTCTAAACATGTTTCTAAACGCTCTGACACTCATAGGAGTTCTATAAACGTCAGAGCATTTCTTTTGTCAGCCCACAGTAGAAACCTGTACTGCGGCTTTGTAAAATGGGGCCCAACATGAGAGGCAAATCTTTAAACTGGTAGCAATATATAAGCACCTTAATCCAGTGGTATAGCGAGGGTAAGTGGCGCTTGGGGTGGTAGCATCCCTCCCCCACCCCCATTCCTTCCCAATGCCCCCTGCTGCATGTGTGCCCCCCTACCCTTCCCCGTACATTTTAATTTTCCAGATGAGAGCAACAGCATGAACTTGCTGCCTGCTATCCCTCTGATGTCACTTCCTAGGTTTGGGGCCCGGAAGTGATGTCAGAGTTTGTAACGTTGCTCGCGCAGGAAAAATTAAAGTGGTATGAGGGAAGGGGCTTATGCACACGGCAGTGGCAGTTGGGAAGGAAGGGGGTGGCGAGGAGGATGTGTGCCTGTGCCCTTTACAAAGACCACCCTCCACACCCCTCTTACTATGTCTGTGCTCCAATCTAATATAATATAATACACAATTTATCAAAAAACGTTCAAGGCAATTTACATTCAAAGAAGCCATAAAATCTACGGGAAAATACAAAAACAATCAATAATTAAAATATCATTATAACATGAATATTATAACATGCCATTCTATAATGGCATCTTGATGCCAAGATTCCGTTATAGAATACTGGTGTAAGTTGGCGTTTGAGTGCCTAAAGTTAGGCATCAAGATACACAAAATCAATGGCAGCTGTAACTGTTAGCAGCTAATTTTGCCCTGAAGTGTGCATTTATCAGACACATGCCCATGACCCACCCAGACTATGCAATGTTTGTGGCCTCCTTGCACTTATGCACTACGAAAATTTGGTGGAAATGCTGTAAAGTAGTACAACACACCTATTAAGAAGAACATTAGCAGCAGTAAGCTTGAAAGGCTGAGATTATACTAAACTAAACTAAAGCTTAACTTGTTATACCGGGTCATCAACCTAAGGAAGCTCGACTTGGTTTACAACAATAGATAAAAACTAAAGAAAGTTTACAATGATTAAATAAAAACTAAAGAAAGTAATAGCAAAGGTTTCAAAGAAATTAGTTTTCAAAATGTTTGGCAAAAAGAAAAGTTTTTAGAAATTTGTGAAAAGATTGGAGACACTGCCCTCTGTTTACAATCTCAGGTGTATTTATAGAAGATATAAATCAAAGTTTAACTGCTACAGTGTAAAATAATCATTTTTCTACTTCCTGTTAAAACAACCTTCCATCTATTGGCAGTTAAGGCTGAAGGTGTCTAGGGACAGTTCATTTTCATGTATAAGCGCCAGGGAATGGAACGGGTTTCCATTGTATATATGCCAGCAGAAAGATTTGCAGAATTTTAAAATATTACTAAAAAGACACCTTTTTTGTAAAATGAAGTATGAGACCTGAACTTTTAAATGTATGATTGGGCGCTGGTTGATTAATTATTTTATTGCTTGTAACGGTTTTTGTATATGTATTGTTATAATGATGATTATGTCTTAATGGACATGTCTATCCAATAACCAATTCCATAAAAATTCTGGGTATCACGTTTGACCACCAACTGATTTGGATCAATCACACAAACTTGGTAGTACAAAAATGTTTCTACACATTGTAGAAATTACAGACCATTAAAAAATACTTTGACCCAGTGTCTTTCAGATTACTGGTACAATCATTGATCCTACCCATTCTGGATTATTGTAACATCATTTATTTGGGATCTTCCCAAAGGATTTTAAGAAGATTGAGAATAGTTCAGAATGCTGCAGTTCGATTGATATTTGGTCTGAAGAAGAACGACCACATTAGTCCATATTATCGATTATTACATTGGCTAGCGTTGGAAACAAGAAAACTATATATAAAAAATATATATAAAACTTTTCTTATATTTGTTTTAAGCTGATTTCAGGAGAGTCTCCAATTTATTTGTACCCTCACTTTGAATTTTATAGACCATCAAGGATTACAAGAAGCTCCAGCTTATTTACCTATCCTAAGCCAAATGGTGTCAGATATAAGACCTTTTTTGAAAGGACCTTAGCGTTTCAGGCAGGCAAACTACAATGTTGGCTTGGTGAATGTCTTCATCAAGCCATGTCTTACTGTTCTTTTCGAAAATTAGTATAGTCTGCTTTGTTTGACAAATTTATCGCATAATTAGGTTTTTTTAACATTGTAATTATTTTACTAACTTTTAATCCTGGTTTTATCTTATGATATGTATGTACTTCGCTGATTGTTCAGTTTCTTATGGTGTAAACCGCCTAGAACTCTTGGGTAATGGCGGTATAAAAGAATAAATTTATTATTATTATTATTATTATTATGTACTTGTATTGACCCGCTTTGTGTAAGGCAGGATACAAGGAAATAAACTAGAAAGTATTGAGTTTCAGTGGAAGATTGTGAGCCCACTAGGGACAAAGAAAGTACCTGCATATAATTTGTGCAGCTCTTGTGTACATTGAGTAGCCTATAGAAATGATTAGTAGTATGCATGCAATTGCCAATTAACGCTGTGGAATAAGTTGACTGGAACACTAAGAGCTCTTGTAGATTTTCAGAAGTTTAAGAAACTTCTGAAGACTACATTAATTTGTAGAAGCATATCAATAAATGTATTTTCTGGGTTATGAATGTTTTTGTATTGATACGCTATCGAGTGCCATAAAATATGGCTGATATGAAGGAACTGCTGTTATTGTTTGTATAATATATGCTGTATGGTTCTTATTTTTATATGATTGTTTTTTGTGTAAAACTGCCAAGTTATAGGTGGTTAAGAAATCTTGTAAATAAATAAATAATGTAACCACAAAAATGAGCCCATCTTTAGGTGCCATACATAGAATTTCGCTTAGTTTGTTTGCATTATTTAAGAACACAGAATGGTGCCTAAGAGGATGTTCTGAGCGACCATCTATTGGCTAAGTGCTTTCCTTTAGAGTAGCAGACGAAGGAAATACCTCACATCCAATACAAAAAAGCAGTACATAAAGTGAGGTAAAAAAGGAACCAAAATAATCCTCCAAATAGTGGTGTTTTTCTTCATTCCATCAAAATATACATGTGGCATAAGTATAAAGACTCGACACGGCCGTGTTTCAGCAAAACATGGCCTGCGTCAGGAGTCCAACCTCTAAGAACATATCAACGAAGCTCGCATTTTGATAGACAAACAATAGAAACACCATAAACCATTCTAAAGAGGTAAAGCAAAGAACACACTCTCTCTAGAGCAGGAATTCGTAACCTTTTTTGAGTCATGGACCCCTTTAAGAATCTGATGAAAGCTATGGACCCCCTTCCCCAGAAATATTCACATAAACACAACTTTGCATGCAATGAATATAATTTACTTTATTTATCAAGATTTGATTGTCTCCTACAAGTATTGTTAAACTTAAGAACATGAGACTAAACTTACTGGGTCAGACCAATGGTCCATCTAGCCCAGTATACTGTCTTTGCAGAGGTCAATCCAAGTCACAAGTGCCTGGTAAAACCCCAAAATAGTAGCAGCATTCCATGCTACCAACCCATATCTGTCTCAACAGCAAACTTTAAAATAAACAGTCTAAAAATAAAAAAACATTCCTTTTTTATGCAACAAGTAATGGCCACTAATTATAATTATGAAATACAATCCTCTTGTGCAAATTAAAAAACAGATCTACTACTACTACGTTTTCTACTACCATTACTACTACTATTACATCTACTCTCTCGTTATCTGCAAGAAACATCAATAGTACCGGGCTGTATAGTGAATATAAATGTTCATTTTTAACTGATCCTCATGGACCCCCTGAAACCTATCCACGGACCCTGGGTTAAGAACACCTGCTCTAGAGTAACATCTTTGAGGTAATCCAGAGATTTCAAACAAACGTGTACTTTTTCTGTTTTACCAAATCAGCAGCAGTAGGTTTCCATAAAAACTTATTTAAAAAAATTTTTATACCGCCAAAAGTCTCAGCAGTTTGCAAAGTAACATACATAAAAGCATAAAAATACATAGACAATGAAACACAGTTATCCAAAATCCACTTCCTGCTGCTGATTTGGTGTACCACAGAGAAATACACTTTTGTTTACCTCACTTTTTGAGAACTTTTCTTTGCCACTGGAAGCCTAATTCTTACATATTTTCATGCCCCCCCCCCAAAAAAAAAAGCAGTTGGTCGCTCAGATGGTCTCACAATTTTGAAAATGTTATACTCGGAGTTAACATTTAAACATTGAATACTGAACAAATCTTCTGAATAAAATATCAGTATGTTCAGCTTGTCAAAGATATACCATATTTTTCATTCCATTAGACACATTTTTTCCCCAAAAAAAGTGGGTGGAAATAAGGATGTGTCTTATGGAGTGAATACTGCCCCCCCCCCCCAGCAACTTTAGTAATCCCAGCGGTCCAACGCTTCCACCGGCAGCCTTCACACTCCCACAGTGCTGAACGTTGCTCAGAGGTCAGCAAAACTGCGATTGCACCACATCACGGTTAAGAACAGCCCCTGTCTTGGCAGCCAGCTCCACCAGCCCACCCGCTCGGCGGAGCCATTTCCACCTCAAGTTCCTCGTCTGCCTGCCACGAGTCTCAGCTCTTTGCACCAGGTCTTTCTCTTCCCGGTGGCTACCGCCATCCAGTCTTCGTCCGCAGTCTCCCCTGTGCATGCATGACTGACGCTGATGCTCTCTAAGACATTGGCGAGCAACTGTCGTGACCTAGTGAGACCTGGGCAGAAGTTGCATGTGGCCGCCCCGGGATTTTGCCTAGCACGCGCTGCTTAGAGAAGGGGATGGCTGGACGAGGGCGGCAGGCATGCTGTGGAACAGCGAACGGGCAGCTGGATTGCGGATCCCCTGAGACTGCTCCTTCTTTCCATGCTGGATAGGAGCAAGACGCTGGAGACCCATGAGAGAGTCATACTGAGGGAGTTGAGGGGTGGGAAGCAACAGTACGATATACTAATCCTGGGAGGGGGGGGAGGAAAGGACAGGGAGACATAAGAGATGGTAGGCATGGAAGAAGAAGGGATAGAGGCAATGCTGATCAGTGGGGGAGAGGGAGGGACATGGAGAAAGAGGACAGGACAAGACACACACACATAGAAGGAAAATGCTGAATATGAGGGCAGATGTAGAAACAGGAAGGAGGAAAGGAACAAGATATAGAAGGGAGATGTTTGTTACCCAGGACAGATAAGGCTGCAGGAGGAAGATGGTGGACATGAAGAGAGAAGAAATGTGAGATGGACAGAAGTTACTAAAAAGACAAGAAAAAAATAACGCTTTGGCAGCTGCTTTCATGGAGTGTCTGTTTATTTATGGTCATTTACCCTAAATCAGTTGTTACATAGTCATCACATGGCCCACAATATCTGACTGAATGTGCATCCCCCTATATTGCGCTCAAGAAGCTGGCTATACCATTGAGAACAGTTAAGGCTGTAAACTGTGAGGGGATGTCTTGGCATCCAGACGGCTTTTCAAAACCTAGCACTTTGTCCGGGTTTTGAAAAGCTTCTAGCTAGGAGCGATGTCGATACAGCACTGGACCTGCCACTAGGCCTGCCTGTCCTGCCATCCTGCCATGCCCCGGCCTACCACTAGACCTCCAATGGGGGGGACAGGGTGCAGAGCCTGGCAGGTTGGGGGAGGCAGGGTGCAGAGCCTGTCAAGGAGTGTGGGGTTGGGTGCAGAGCCTGGCAGGGAGAATTTGGTTCAGAATGGTTTTTTTCTTGTTTTCCTCCTCTAAATCTAGGGTACGTCTTATGGTCAAGAGAGCCTTATGGAGCGAAAAATATGGTAACCTACTAAAGGCCTCAGTTACACCTCCTCCACCTTAAATTTCATCAAGCGGAGGCTATTGTGCAGAAGTTCTTGGAAAATTTTTTTATAATTTTTTTTTTTTTTTTACTAAATCCATTTTTCTTAAGGTATATTAATCTTTTAACGTGATGAATTTTGTACTTAACTTTAAACTCATCTTCAAATTAATTTCGACCTGGAAGCATTGATTCTGACATGTTTTGCAAATGTTTGCTTTTTCAAGAATCCCCCAGTGCCGCTAATGACATCCGAATCTCCCATCTTACTCTGGAATTCAAGGGAGGATCATACATGCTGTAGCTCAGCACTTTGGAAGTTCCCTTTAAATAGAGTCCTCATAGTAGTCCCACACAACTCTTTACCTTCTGGCAGCATGTTCTTCTTTATTTTTAGTCAGGATGATTAATTGTTAATCAGTTTGAAGAAATTCTGCCCAGGTTAATTAACATTTTTTTCTCAATATCATTATAATGTTCTCTGTCTTGTAGAAACCTGGTTAAGAGAAGCTGTTAGGTGGCCTTTTAGAGTCTGCCACCTAACTTCACAGTCTACCACTCAGTGAGGCAGTCACAACATGGCAGCCTTGTCATCTGTCTTCCAACCCAGTACACAGCTTTAGAAATTCCCTCTTCAGAGTTTTCTAATCCTGACTTGCTCTGACATCACATTACTGCTCCCATTAATATCACAGTCCTATGTGTATGTCTTCTATCTTCGCATTCTCAATCTGCTTGGAAAGCCCTGATGCAGCCTCTTGCTTTAAATATAAAAATCTTCTTGTTGTGGAGGATTTTAACATCCATGTTGATATACCATCTCTCTCCTGCTCTTCAATATTCTTTTCCTTTCTGAGTAAGATTAACTTGTCCAGATGATTTCTTTTCCTACTTATTCTGCAGGTCACACTTTGGATCTGATGTTCCTTCAAAGGGGTGGAGGGGCATAATCAAAAGAGTGCCTAAGTCTGAGATTGGACATTTTAGAAACATAGAAACATAGAAATTGACGGCAGAAAAGGGCCATAGCCCATCGAGTCTGCCCATACCAATGACCCACTCCCTGACTTTTACTCCCCTATAGATCCCACTTGAATATCCCATTTTCTCTTAAAATCTGACACGCTGTTGGCCTCAATCACCTGCTGAGGCAGCTCGTTCCAATGATCGACCACCTTTTCGGTGAAGAAGTTCTTCCTAGCATCACCTTGAAATTTCTCTCCCCTGATTTTCAGCGAGTGTCCTCTGGTTACCGTGGGCCCTGTAAGACTGAAGGTATCATCTTTCACCTCTATACGCCCCATGATATACTTAAAGGTCTCAATCATGTCCCCCCTCTCTCTTCGCTGAACCGACTCAATTCTCAACACATCTTTCCGGTAGTGTGGTCTCCAGAATTGAACACAATATTCGAGATGACGTCCACAAACCCAGCAGGGAAAATGTCCATTTTCAAAGCTGCCAAATGTCTATCTTTTATTTTTTTAAATGAGCTAGGTATAAATTTTGGTCCTTAGGGCATCTATCTTTTTTGCCCATTTTCAAAAATAAAAACGTCCATGTGAAAAATGTACAAAAGCAAGTTTTGTAGACATACCCACCAATTACCTTGTCTGATTGCGGCAGAAGGAATCCCCATCAGTTGAGTTGTTTTGGGGAATTCTTGGTGGCTCAGCTGATGGGGATTCCCCCTGCCAGGATCAGATGAGCTGCAGAGCCCTACACCCATCCCCCTGACATCCCTGACATCCCATACCTCCCCTGACATCTGCGCCTCCTCCCACATTCCCCAACATTCCTGGACCCCCCCCCCCCATACCTTCTGAACAGCAAACGACAGAAGGGAAGCTCACTCCCTCCTGCCTACAGGGCCGTCTGCTGCAAAAGAACATGAGGACATAAGCAATGCCTCCGCTGGGTCAGACCTAAGGTCCATCATGCCCAGCAGTCCACTCACGCGGGGGCCCAACAGGTCCAGGACCTGTGCAGTAATCCTCTATCTATACCCCTCTATCCCCTTAACCAGCAGGAAATTGTCCAAACCTTCTTGAACCCCAGTACCGTACTCAGCCCTATTACGCCCTCTGGAAGCGCATTCCAGGTGTCCACCACATGTTGGGTTAAGAAGAACTTCCTAGCATTCGTTTTGAATCTGTCCCCTTTCAACTTTTCTGAATGCCCTCTTGTTCTTTTATTATTCGAAAGTTTGAAGAATCTGTCCCTCTCTACTCTCACTATGCCCTTCATAATCATGGGATTCAGTCAGAGGGGCTAAAGGCCCTGACTGGCTCAAAATTGGGGGAGGGGACTCGGGGATGTGGTGGGAGGCAGAGATGTCAGAGGATGTTGGAGAGGTACAAAATGTCAGGGGCATATCAGGGGGTGTGGGGTATGTCATGGGGATGTGGAAGATGTCAGAGGGAGGGATTGAGGGCTCCGCAGCTCAGCTGATACTGGCAAAGGGAATCCCCATCAGCTGAGCCACCAGGAATCCCTGAAATCGACAGCTGATGGGGATACCTCTGTCGCGATCAGATGATGGGAAGCCTATGGGTTTTTGGTTGGTTTTTGGTTTTGGTTTTTTGCTCTGTGGGTGGTGGGAGGGGGTCATGACCACTGGAAGAGTAAGGGGAGTCATGACTTAAGTCCTCTAGTGGTCTTCTTGTCAGTTTGGGCACCTTTGTGGAACTTAGACACAACTCAAACAGGTCTAACTGCTGGTATCTAAGTTCCCTCTAGGTAAGCTTTGATTATGTCTGGGTTATGTCCAATTCCTGCCCATAACACACCCCTTTGCTCTCTGAATGTACAGCAGCTTAGAAGTCCTGCTGCACATCCAGAAAGTTGGTTTTGATTATCAGCACTTGGACATCCCTGCTATTAGGACATCCAAGTGCTGACTTAGGCTGGTTTTTGGATGTGTTAAAGTTTTGATTATGTGTCCCATAGTGTTTTCTCTACTCCCTATCTTCAATCTGTAGCAGTACCACGAAGAGACCATCAATTAGTAATACTAAATTTTCTCTTCCTCAATCATTATCTGTACCTAGGGCTAATCATGTAGCTATTGGCTCCACATTCTTTTTTTCAGTTTCTTGACCCTGAAACCTATCCCACACTGTTTACAACTTTTCCAAGCAACTTCCTGGAGCAGAACATAGAAGAAGCCTCCAGCTGTTGGACTACTACTCTCTCCTTTCACTTTGCTCCTTCAGTCCAAGGTATCAAGTGCTCAAAATGGCTGCGTCAAAACCCTTGGTTTCACAAGGGACTTACTCTGTTTCACTGTCAAATCCATCGAGTGGAATGCAGGTGGCAAAAATCCCGTTCACCTGACTCTCTGTAAGAATATCGTTCAGAAGTTAGGTTTTATAATAGAGAGTTAAAAATAGCCCCCCCCCCAAAAAAAAAATCTTCTCAATGCAGCATTCTTAATCCAAAAATCCTAGCAGAATATTGTTTGAAATAGCTTCATTGTTAACAAATAAGGTCCCTGGTTCAGCCATAGGTATTTAATAAAAATGCAAAGGGAACTGACTTTAATAGAAATCCTTTCTACAGAGAGTGATCCAATTTTATAAAGTGCGCTCAGAGATATGAAACTCCCAAAGAGGAGGAGACCCCCCTTCTTACGGTGAGAGTTTACCGTCCAGTCATTGTGGACCTCTTATATAAACGAACACTCTCTGAGACCTAAGAGTACTTTGACAGACAGTTATACTGGTTTTAAATTATTAGTTGTATTGACTCTCCTTTTTGATGACGATAAACATCTTAAATTGCTTATAAAGAAAAATCAATGGAATGACGATTAACCACTTCACTGATCTTGTTGAAAAATAGACTAGGGGGTCCCAACGTGGTCCCGTTTTGTAATCTGCTTCAGGAGACCCAGATATAGACTTGCAGGCTTCTCAAAGTTCAAAGTGAAGGTCTAACAAATGCTTAAATCTCTGTGATTTCTGGTCAAATCGCTATTGAGTGTTTTGATCAGTCTCTGTAGAAAGGATTTCTATTAAAGTTAATTCCCTTTGCATTTTTCCAATAGTCTTTCTGACTTTCAGCATTATGTACATGCTCCCTAATTTTTCTTAGGATAGGAATATAATAGACATCTTTAACGGTTAGTTCACACTAACGCCCTTAATGTCCTTTCATGAATTCCTCTCCAAATTTCTCTTTTTTTAATAGATAGCTTTCACAGTTTACATTGTCACTCCCGCCTGGCATAAACGTGATGTTGTTTCAATATGTTTGCTATAAATGCTCTTGATAATACCGGCATTCACACATTTTATGATCAGCCTAAGTATTTTATCTCACATTTTTTTCTTTTTCTTCCCTTTTTCATTTTTTTTTTCTTTTCATACTATCTTTTCACACATTTTTAGAGTATTGTCTTGCTCTCACTTAATGTTGCAGACACTGATGGCAGTTTTAGTGCCTGCCGCTTAGCCGCGGTAGAATTTTTTGTTTGCCTTTCCTCGTTTTTAATGAGACTATTTTTGCATTTACCTAATACTATGTTATTCACTTTGCTGCCTCTTTTTTCATTTTTCTTGCTTCTTAGGTGTTTGTGAGATCACTCAGTCCCTTTTTAATTTTCACTTTCTCGACATGGTTTGCTAATACTTTAGCCCTCTTTTACTAAGCCACGATAGAGGTTTCCTTCACGGCCTGGGGCACTAAGGTGCAAATTCTGTAAAGGACATCTAAAAGTTAGGCATCGTTTAGACGTCTAGCAGCACAATGCTGAGCGCGATTCTAATTAAGCATAGACACCCAATAAAGAATTGCACTTAGTGAATTTAAGCGTGTCTATATAGTTAAGTGTGCTTTATAGCAGAGGTGCCCACACTTTTTGGGCTTGCGAGTAAAACACAATGAACACTGTATGCAGGTGACTCCAAGAAAGGATCTGAAAAAGAGGATTCCAAGTTGCAATCATGCTGACCTGACATCATCGTGTTCCCCCCTCAGCGAGAAATCTTAAAGAGCTAATCGAGGACGTTAAGACTCCTTCAGAGTGAAGCACAGAAGGTTGGGGAAGGGGTGGACGAGAGCTGCGAGGTCTGGAAGAAGAAAGGAACTCTCCTGCGAAAACTCTAGTCCTGTGATGCAAGAAGGAGCATGTTGGAATTCTGAAAGCAGGGCAGCGCTAGGAAGAACTAAAAAGAACTCCTAGGATTAACCTGTGGCAACCTCTGTTATCTGGAAACTCTAAAATTCAATACTAATTCCATGCAATCTTATCCAAAAACCTAGTGCCCTTAAAGGAAAGGTGTACTAGGCATAATCTAGAAGCTACATTCACCGCCCCATGGGAAACAATCTGTAGCTTGACAGGAATAAAACAAGGCTCCCACTCCCAAAGAGAGCTTTAGTGATGATTTGGACAGCCACATAGCGTTTGCTATCTTGTGGGTTTCGAAGAATAGGTCACATGTCCCTGGTCAGAATCAGTCGCACAGCCTGTCATGTCAATTTGGAGGGTTGTCTAGCACGTGCCATGAGAAGATGGCAAATTGAGAATTATGCGGGAAAAGCTTTGAAACCTGTAGGTCCTGCCACCCTAGAAATAGAGAAAGACAGTACTGGCCACAGGAAAAGACAAGGTGCCCCCAGGCCACCCTGCTCCGACACTAGAGTGTCCCCCAACCGGAAAGCTATCACTCTAGCACTATGAATTATTTTTATAGCGCTACCAGACACACACAGCGCTGCATAGAGGCACAAAGAATAAGGAAACTCTTAAACATACAGAGCCTCACCCTTCAGGGACCATTAGAGAGACCAGGAGATACCCGTATGAAGTACAGGGTACTCTATTGCCGCTTACATCACTGTGCGGCGATTTGCCCTCTGCCAATCCAGTGCTGAGATAAATCGATACTGGGCAGCCGAGCACAGGCAGAGTCTCTCTCTAAAGTGCCATAAGGCCTAAAAATACATTCCCCATTAAAGTAGCTGCTTCTCTTCAAGTTAATTAAGTGGGAGAGAAATGCTCACAAAACTTGATCACCTCCACCTTGCCTAAAGCTGCTGAAACAGTCCCGATGCGTCTGACCCCGAAGGAAGTTAGAAACCGTGGCATACGCTGACAAAAGTCATCCTGACCAGCGCTCCCTCCAGCACTGGAGATTCAAGCACGCGCCTGTTTCACGCTGAAATGGGCTGGCTCCTGCAATAGTGTTGTATAAAAACTTACCCAGAGCCAACCGCTATAAAATGTTTAGACGGCCGCAGCATAAATTTAATAAAATCAACCTCAGTGAGAAACTGTATTAATGCTGTGGTGTTTCCAATAGCGCCGGAGAACCATCGCGCCAGAGAACCAATGTTTCATTACAGCGCTGCCTTTGCGATCTACTGGTCGATCGTGATCGATCTTTTGGGCACCCCTGCTTTATAGAATCACCTTTTAGGAGTTGTATAGACGTCTTCACAATGTCTATAACGTTATTGTATTTTAGCATTATGATGTCATTAGAAAGGTGATTTTATGCTGTTTTTACATTACAGTTGTATGCAGTAAATGACATACAGAAGCACCACTATTATATTTTATTTATTTATCTCTTAATTATTTATATTTGGCTACTTTATCATATTCTCCTTCTGTCCTGGTGGGCTCAAGGGGATTAAGTGAACTTGCTCAGGGTCCCAAGGAGCAGTGAAGGGTTTGAACCCACAACCTCGGGGTACTGAGGCTGTAGCTCTAACCACTGCACCACACTTGCTCAACTAGTAAGCCACATGTCAATTCAAAAGCCAAGCTTATATTCTCTTGATTCATACGCAGTCATTTCTCTAGGATAAATATCAAACATGTACCATCAACACCTGTCCAGTTCTTCAGTCAAAGCACATGAAAAAAATATAAATATATTGCATACTAAACCTGTCATCAAGGTGCATATTGATGATGCCACAATGATGTCAAGATTGTGCATCAGACATGTCTACGTGCTCTGAGCCATAGCCATTGTGAGTAGGGTTTCTCTTCTTATTTTCTTTACTCCCAAAATAGAAGCCCCATTCACCTAAATGTGAATGCCTCTGGCACGCCTAAGTGACGCTTAAGTGAAGTCTACCTAACTTACACCTAACTAACGCCCAAAAGTAGACCTAGTTTTACAACGACAACATGTTAGGCAAAAATATAGACACATTCGGACACTCAGCGCCATGTAATTCTGTATGTGGACTTCCATATTAAAACCACACCCATGCCTATCCCATTAGGTGCAGCTTTTTCTGATGGGTGTCTATAAAATTCTGGAAACCTATTTTGTGAATCACGCACAGCCTTTGGATACCTAACTTTCAATTGTTGCTTGTTAAAGTCGTTAATTGGGCTTATCTAATTTATTTGAACGCCTAAGTTGCTAGACATCCACATTATAGATGCCTAACTTTATGCGTCCTTTACAGAATTTACCCCTAAATGCTCCAACACTGCTCTGATGCTCATGAGCGTCGGAACAGCATCGGAGCATTTAGTGCTCCGGGGCACTGTAGAAACTTCTACCCAGCTTAGTTTAAAAAAAAAATTGTGTGTGGGGGGTATTTTTCACTTTTACCTCCCTTTTACTAAGCTACATAGAGGTTTCTACCATGCCCCAGAGCGCTAAATGCTCCGATAATCTCTATCGCGGCTCAGTAAAAGAGGGCCTTAGTGTACAATTTTCACATTTAGTTAGATATATTTTCTATTATCTCTTGTTTTTTTTTATTATTATTTATTAATTTATGTGATTTGTAACTCACCTTGGCAGTAGGTGAGAGATAACTTTTTAAAATAAATAAATTATTTTATTTACACTCAACATACGCGATCTCTCTTTCTAACTACATACATAAAATCACTGGATATATATAACCATACAGGCCTCCCTGTTTGCATAAATTTGTATCATTTATTTTGTATTCTTTTTTATCCAAAGTGTGAAAGTACTCTTTTTGACTCCGGAATGAATACTGAATTGTACTTTCCATTAAACACTTCAGTGTCTTAACAATGTGCATCACATTTATCCCACCTCCCTTTACAGAACTGTAGCACAGTTTTTTGCACTGGCCGTGGCGGGACCAGCTCCAATCCTCATACAATTCCTATGAATGTCAGAGCTGTTACCGCCATGGCCAGTGCTAAAAACTACACTATGGTTTTGTAAAAGGGGGTAGGTAATTTACCCTCCCCCATTTTTTTATAAAGCTGCACTAATGGCTGTATAGCAAAAGCCCCTAATCTCTATGGACTTCGAGGCAGTTACCACAGTGGCAGCTGCTAGTGCAGCTTTATAAAAGGAGAGGGGTTAAGCCTTTCTCTCTATAAACCTTTTAAATATTCTGGTTTTTTTTTTATGTTCTATGTAATAATTTGTATGCATCTTTATAAAATTCATATGTCTACTATAAATTCAATATTGGGGCTTATTATCTTTTGTTGGCTTTTAAAAAGCAAGATAAATGCTCCGATGTTCATAAAATTTCTATAATCGTTGGAGCATTTACCTCACCAACCCGCAGTAGAAACCTCTATCGCAGGTTTGTAAATGGAGCCTTTAGTAATTTCATTTATTTATTGTGTAGTTTATAATTTCTATTTGTTTGTGTATACATTTTTTTTACTTGAGTTTTTAAACTGATTTTATTATTTTATTTAATGATTTTTTTTGTTTAATAATATATATATGTATTAATTTTTTTTGTGTATTCAGACTCCTGAGGCAGACCTTTGTGGGCTAAAACATGATTCATGTTGAGTTGCTCCTTTAAACTGAGAATTGTGGTCTTGCATCAATAAATCTACCTATTGTGAACACCAACTAAGCATACTGACTCTCCGTCTTCTCTGCTGTTTTGTCTTTGATTTGCCATCCTGCAGAGTTCATTCTTCTCTCTTTTTCTGCTCCATTGGTCTCACCTAGTATGGCCATTCTTATGTTCTAAACTTTGGCGCATAACTATGGACATATGCTAGTATTCTAGACCAGATTTGGTGTGAAACTCTACTGTTTTAGAATATTAGTTTAGTGCCCAGTTTTTTAGTGTCTAACTTTTAGCAACTTTTATTAAATTTACCCCTATATAGATAGTTCCAGGGTGATCTGGAGATGAAGTAAGGTAGTGTCAGGATTTACCCTGTTAGCAGAGATTTTTAGACCAGTGACAAAGGAAATATCTGGATAAAATAAGAACAGCAATAAAAAGTCCATCTTAATTTAATCCGGGTACCGGTCTGAATATTGCTGATGCCCAGATAAGTTGTGGTAGCCTCCGAAGACCCAGATATTCAATGCAGGTGCTCAAATTAGACCTGGCATTGAATATCTGGATCAAATTCAGCTAGAGATGGTCGGAGCCTTTGAAAACACTGAATGCCACCAGTTGAGTATCGGGCGGATAGAATATATCAGCAGACAGCAATGGTAAGGCCCAATTTGATTTTTCAATGCCGTGTCAAAGACTCAATCTGAGAAATAACTTTACCTTTACTTCTTCATAGTGAGGGGTTTTGTGCCTCTTTTGGGCTTTTCTTAAGCACCTTGTGATCTATCTCCTATCATACTTGTCTACTGTTTAAGGACTAGAGTGAATCAAGAGATCAAGTTCTCGTGTATCTTTACACTGTTCCTTTGTTACATAAGAAATGCCTCCGCTGACCTGAGGTCCATCGCGCCCAGCAGTCCACTCACGCGGCGGCCCAACAGGTCCAGGACCTGTGCAGTAAACCTCTATCTATACCCCTCTATCCCCTTTTCCAGCAGGAATTTGTCCAATCCTTTCTAAAACCCCAGTACCGTACTCTGCCCTATAACGTTCTCTGGAAGCGCATTCGTTTTGAATCTATCCTCTTTCAACTTTTCAGAATGCTCTCTTGTTTTTTTATTTTCTGAAAGTTTGAAGAATCTGTCCCTCTCTACTCTCTCTATGCCCTTCATGATCTTGTAAGTCTCTATCATATCCCCTCTAAGTCTTCTCTTCTCCAAGGAAAAGAGTCCCAGTTTTTCCAATCTCTCAGCGTATGAAAGGCTTTCCATCCCCTTAATTAGTCGTGTCGCTCTCCTCTGAACTCTCTCGAGTAACGCCATATCCTTCTTAAGGTACGGTGACCAATACTGGACGCAGTACTCAACATGAGGTCTTCACTCTGGGTTCTCACGGGACAACAATGGGTCAGATTTTTAGGAAATTCATAATGAAAATGCATGAAAAAGACTGCATGCCAGCTAATTCCATTGCATGTAAATATCTTTCATGCATATTCATTACCCTATATTAACCCCATATGATTACTGAAGCATCTATGATAACTCTTCCTCTGCACATGTTCTTCCTCTATACCAGGGATGAGCAACCTTATACACAGAGAGCTGCATGGATGTCAGTACTACCCTTAGCAAACTACAACATTATGTCTTATCAGAAACAGAAATGCACAGAGCTTCATAGACCTTCTGTGATAAATAAGTAAATATTAAACTTCAGTATTTAAAATCACCAAAACTCTGGTAAATGTGTGTACCTACCATGGTCTCACAGGCTACATAAAATTCAATGGTGGGTCACATTTGGACCCTGGACTGCAGGCTGCCCATCCTTTTCACCTCTTCTCATCCCATTTCCTTTTCACCCACTGTAATAACCATCAATTTGCCCCCTTCGGTCATTCCAATGTTCTCTATACCTACAGCAGCAGTAATTTTCTAATAAGCATAAAATACTAGTTTGGGGCAAATTGTGGCCCCGACCTTCAATTCTTGCTACATTTTGGGAAAGATGCAATTCCTTACAGTTTCAAAGGACCAATGACCCAACATAACCTAGCAGAAAATTAGCACTGCCCACAGTAATAACTATCAACCTGCCCACTCCTATGATTCCTGTGCCTTAGTGCCAGGAACCAATGAATGTTTTGGGACTACTTTCAACTAATGAGTGCTCGCGAAATGGTGCAGAGGCAGCTGGTCACAAACACCTTTCCTTCAGCCATTATTAAATACATAATTAAACAAATCTCCACTGGACCTAACCCTAGAATGCTTCATCTGTTTTTCCAAAACTCCAGTACATAAAGTTCTAATGCATTCTGTATTTGGCAAAGAGACCCACCCTACCTCCCTGCCTTAGTTCCAGTCATGACCAATTCATAGCACCTCATCTTCACCAAAAGCTGTGAGTACTGCATACAGAAGAAGAATGGAAAAATTAGAGAACAGCTGCTTGCTGCAATTGCTTCCTGTATGGTGCTGTTAAAGATACCTCCCATGGCACAGGGATCCTCAGTCTGAGTCAGCAGGTTTCAGCTGATGAATCAGGGAGATTGCACTTCTTCGCTGCCTCCGGTAGGAAATCAGTTATCATCCTGAAGTCGGCAGGCATGATCACATGCTGTACGTGTATCATGTACATGGCGTGCTAATGTTTTATGGATTAAGCTACTCATAATCCAAAATGTGTATTCATGCTCCTGTAAATTTAGCTAAATTATGAATAAATTAAACCTTATCTAAACAAACAAGTGTCCTTTGAAGAGACAAGCAACCTGTCATGAATATTTAAGTGGACAAGGATATGTTCTCTGTTTACAGTGCTCTCTTCAAAGAGGATTTTCCGGCTTTCTAGTTTCACTGAGGATGTTAAACAGGAGACTGACAGAGGAGGAAAATCAAAACGAATCGCAGTATATCAAATAAAATATAACTGCAGGGACACGCAAGAAAGGCAAATGGCAAAAAAGAGGGCACGAGAAAGTGAGACCTGGATACATTTAAGAGCAAGGAAATGGGGATCTGAGAGGGATGGATGAAGAAAGAGTGAGAGAAAGGGACACCGAGAATGAAATGAATGTAAAGAGAAAGAAAGAAATAGGGGGAAAAAAAAGGGAACAGACCAGCAAAAACAGTGTAAAGTGAGTGGAACAAAGCAGAGAGTGAGAGAGAGGTTAAAGGAGGTGAAATATCAAAGAATGTTGAAAAACTCTCTCATTATTCAGAAGCATCAGCAAGAACAAGATATGGGGGGTGTAGATATGTATAAATATAGAGATGTAGAGACAGATATAGATCAAAATAATAATTTTCTCCATAACCTTTGGTAAAATTGCAGCCAGAGCAACACTGAATTTGAATGCTTAGTTCTCTTTGATCTCCTTTGTCTCTTCTGACACTAAATCAATCTTACTCCGTTGTTGTCAGGATTTAGGTATCTTGGATTTTGCAGTTATGAGACAAAAAGAACAATGAATTGGAAGATTTTTTTTTTTTTTTTTAAATTTGAAAAGGGCAGGAGATGGGGGGGAATAGTAAGAACAAGAAAAAGGGAAAGGAAAGATGACATCTATAATAATATGCTCAGAATCTTCATCTTATTAAAGAAATGCACTGGACTCTTCATTTTCTGATATCACGTCAGGGCACTGCATGCAGTCTTTGCTTCACGAGTTCTGAAAGAGTGGACTGTTACAGAATTATATACTGAACATGATGGTAGATGTTTCATATAGATAGAGGGCCACCGCGTGAGCGGACTGCTGGGCATGATGGACCTCTGGTCTGACCCAGCAGAGGCACTTCTTATGTTCTTATATCTACCTTAGAGAGCACAAGTGAAAGAATGTAGCCCACAGCGTGGCGGTGGAAAGTGCGGGAGAAATAGGTGCAAAGCTTGAAGGGGGCTGGCGATACATGACACTCTCACTGTGTCTACAGCAGAAGTAAGGCCTGCAGGAGAACATCATTGGAGAAGGAACGCCTTGACCTCCTGACTCACTGTGTCCTGCTCATGAGTTAGCCTGTACCATGCAAATTAATTCTTTTCCTACAGCCTGGGCTGGAGTTCTAGCAGCTAGCATGACCAGCACTTTGCTCAGCACAGCCTCACTTACAGTTCTTTCTTAAAGATAGATATCCTATGTGGTTTCATATTGTTTTCAAAATGAAGAATAAATAAAAGCCCAGATAAAATGTATTGTTGTAATAGTAGTCAATGGTGTGTATTGTTATTGGCCCTCACTATCATCAACAGCAGCCTTAGCTTAGACCAGTGGTTCCCAAACCCTGTCCTGGGGGACCCCCAGCCAGTCGGGTTTTCAAGATATCCCTAATGAATATGCATGAGAGAGATTTGCATATAATGGAAGTGACAGGTATGCAAATCTCTCTCAGGCATATTCATTAGGGATATCTTGAAAACCTGACTGACTGGGGGGTCCCCCAGGACAGGGTTTGGAAACCACTGGCTTAGACGTAGTGCCCCGTCTCTGGCAAGAAGCCCTTATCAGGCTCCTTCTTAAGAAACCCAACCAGGATTCTAACATGCCTAGCAATTACTGCCATGTTTCTAACTTGTGATTTATTTCTAGATCAGGGGTGTCAAAGTCCCTCCTTGAGGACCGCAATCCAGTCGGGTTTTCAGGATTTCCTCAATGAATATGCATGAGATCTATTTGCATGCACTGTTTTCATTGTATGCTAATAGATTTCATGCATATTCATTGGGGGAATCCTGAAAACCCAACTGGATTGCAGCCCTTGAGGAGGGACTTTGACACCCCTGTTCTAGATAGATAAAACAGAGTCTTTTATCAACTTTGCTCTTTCATAGAACATCATAGTGGACAACAAAGGTTTTGCTTCTTCAACACTTTCGGATATATTTTACAGATTTTGGGCTGCTGATCACAAAAATCACATTTAAAATTATGTATCATGTACCGTTTTAACAAAAAAGTACATTTTTACAATTTCTTGTTATACTTTCAAGTTAATGCAATTAATTCTTAGCCTAATTCTTAATATAGGCCTATTGTCACGTTATACCTTGCTAGATATAGTGTAGGCATGTCCAAGCGAAAATTCAGGGCAGATTGAATAACGTCCATAGAAATGATGCAGTCTGGGTATGCTTGTACATGGGCTTAATGGATGCTGCTTGAAAAGGCTATATGAAAGCAGTCCGCATATAGTTCAGGTGTATTTTTGATGCTTCAAGGCATAGTATTATCTATGTAAGTAACTTAATTTGTAAGCCAGTTAATTATTAATTCCAATAGGACAATTTGTGACAGCAGAAATGTCTCACCGATGTCGCATCAGCTGTGATATATTCTGCTATATCTGTGATGAGTACATGCTTAAGCCTCAAAGACGCACCATGACTCAACTTGTTAAGAAAGAATATGAGATGTACTTCAGTTGCAAGGTTGATGATCACGACAAACCACAGGCTCCTCACATTTGTTGTGCGAGATGGCCATTGATTTTAGAGCTTGGATCTGAGATACTCAGAAGTCAATGCTATTTGCTATCCCAATGATATGGTGAGAACAGAAGGATCACTTGACAGACTGTTATTCTGTCTGACAAATATATCTGGTTTCTTTGGTAATAATAAGAAATCCATTGAATACCCCAATCTTCCCTTCAGCCATGAGACCAGTGCCTCATGATGACAATCTTCTGGTACCGAAGCCACCAGAGAAATGGTGCTTAAACAAAACTGACGAAGAATCTGCAATGCACCAGCCAAGCACTGACAGTGACATTGATCCTGATTTTGAACCATGTATGTCTGGTGAGCCTCATCTTGTAACACAGTCAGAATTAAATGACCTGGTCAGGGACTTAGGCTTGTCAAAAGCAAAAGTAGAATTATTGGGTTGAAGACTGCAGGGATGGTGTTTGCTCTCTCCAGGTACGAAAATTTATTTTGAAGCTGCCAAGACGAATTAACAAATTTCTTTGCACAAGTTGAAAACTTCTATATCTGCACTGACATTGAAAGGTTATTCACAGTTTTGGGTTGTACGCATGACCCACAGGTGTGGTGTCTTTTTATCGATTCATCAGTGATAAGCCTCAAGGCTGTTTTGTTACACAATGGCAATGTCTATCCGTCGATACCTATTGGCTATGCTGTACACATGAAAAAAACATATGAATACATGGAACTACTGTTAAAGCATATCCAGTATACAAAGTACAACTGGAACATATGCGATGATCGTAAAGTGGTAGCTCTGCTATTGAAATAAAGCTTGGATATACTGTTGTTTTATTTGTGAATGGGACAGCTGTGCTAAGGAGTTGTATTACATTCAAAAGAACTGGCCACTCCATAGGAATTTGATTCCAGGACAGAAAATTTGGTACATGAACCACTTGTTGACCCGACAAAAATAGTTTTGCCTCCTCTTCACCTAAAACTTGGACTGATGAAAAATTTAATAAAAGCGATGAACAAGGAAGGCAAAGGTTTTCTTTATTTAAGACAGATGTTTCCAAGAATAACTGATGCCAAGATTAAGGATGGCATTTTTGTCAGTCCACAGATCTGACATGTCATCAATGACGAGAAATTTGAAGATCTGTTAGTCAGGCCAGAGAAAATTGCCTGGAAAGCATTCAAGGATATTGTTGAGAGTTTTCTTGGCAGTCACAGAGCACCGAACTATATTCAACTAGTTGACAAACTTCTTAGAGCATACAAAACCATGAAGTGCAACATGTCACTGAAGATGCACTTTCTACATTCACACTTGCACTTCTTCCCCGAAAATCTTGATGCAGTTAGCGACGAACATGGTAAAAGGTTTCACTAGCAAAAAACAAAAGGAATTGACCACAAAATATCCACAAAGAAGAAAATCCAGAGAAAACCAAAAAAACTCTGTGGAGTGACGATGTTCCTAAATTGACTTTATTTGAAAGTATCAAAGTTCCAAAGGTACACTAAAATCATCCACATAAAATAATTCCATCCACATAAAAGTAAATCATCCACATAAGAGCCTTAAAGGACCTAGTCCGCTAGGGATACAGGACCCAACATGGTCCGCGTTTCGACAAAAAGTCTTCTTCAGGGGTCTCTGGGGGTCCTATAAAGGTGTGTACGTGGGAAACAATTGTGTGGTGAACTGGAAGTGAGACACTGCTTGCACACAATTGTTTCCCGCGTACACACCTTTATAGGACCCCCAGGGACCCCTGAAGAAGACTTTTTGTCGAAACACGGACCGTGTTGGGTCCTGTATCCCTAGCGGACTAGGTCCTTTAAGGCTCTTATGTGGATGGAATTATTTTATGTGGATGATTTTAGTGTACCTTTGGAACTTTGATACTTTCAAATAAAGTCCATTTAGGAACATCGTCACTCCACAGAGTTTTTTTGGTTTTCAAAAGGTTTCACTAGGACATTGCCACTATGGAAAAAAGATATCAGGGCAACCGGAATCCACCAATACTGGCTATTATTGGACACTGCAAAAAGATGCACCAGACACTGAGTACAAATGAAAATCAGCAGGAAAACACTTTTAGCCACGGTGAACTATCACAGCGTATCAATAAGTGGTAAAAATTAAAAAAACATTAATAGGGCAATAAGCGCCTGATTCTATAAAAGATAGGCACTTATCGCATAGCCTAAATGCCTAAGTGGGTGTTTCTATAGGTGGAATGTGACTTAGGTGCGCTAAGCGCGATTCTCCAAAAACTTAGGTGCCTGACATGTAGGCCTGGAAAGCTTTAGCCTACATGTCAGGCACCTAAGTTTTTACATAGGCACTGCTAGCTGCAATTCTGTAAACAGTGTTTAAGTGTGATTGACAAGCGGACGGCACCATTATTTTTCGGTGAGGGCCAATTTAGGTGCTATTTATAGAATCAGCCTCTTCCTAACTAGAACAGGAAAGCAGGACCGTGCTGAGCTATAGTTGCACCCTATGCAACCCACTCACTGGTGCTCCCTCACTCCACCTACTTTACCACTGCCAGTGAGAGGAGCAGTAGGTTGAGATGGTACCAGCGGATGGGTGGTATATCAAACATTGAATAAACTTGAATACTTAAGAGCTCGCTTCTTCATATTTGATTCCTGTGTGACACCACTTGCACAGCCCTTGGTACAGTACTGCAGTAAACTACCTACACTCATGTGACCTTACCCTGTCAATGGTACGGTTTGGTTTATTCAAGCCATTCTGTAATGTAACAGTCTGGATTAGGTAGCCTTTTCCTTGACACACTGTTCTTTCTGCATCAGCCTCTTCTGTGTTTACAGTCCTGGATTAACCATTAAGCAAAATTAAGCACATGCTTAGGGCCCCAAAGGGAGGGGGACACCACATCGTTTTTTTCCCTAGCTATCATACCCTTAACATCTGCCACACCCATTATCTAACATGATTTTCTGTGTTTTTCTAATTATAAATATATATGATGTTTTGCTTCATACATTAATGATATTTCTCAGCTCTTATTGAGTCTTCATGTCATGTCAGTTAAGCAATGGAAGGGCCAAGGGGCACCATTGTTGGGCTGTGCTAAGGACATCAGTTGGCCTTAATCTGGCCCTGTACATTTAGGAAACAACTCCAAGCACATTTCTTCTGATTAGTTTCTCTTTTATAAAAAAAAAAAAAAAAAATACTGCAGCACATGATTATTTGGTAAATGATATGCATAGCCCTACTTTCTTTTAAATTGTTGAGATTAAGAATGGTTTTATTTTGTTGTTTATTTATTTATTCAGTTTTCTATACCGGTCTCCCACAGGAGCTCCGAACAGTTTACATGAATTTATTCAGGTACTCGAGCATTTTTCCCTGTCTGTCCCAGTGGACTCACAATCTATCTAATGTACCTGGGGCAATGGGGGGATTAAGTGACTTGCCCGGGGTCGCAAGGATCAGCATGGGTTTGAACCCACAACCCCAGGGTGCTGAGGCTGTAGCTTTAACCACTGCGCCACACTCTCTGATTTTATAATTACATATGTGCTTTTAAAAAAAACAAAGCTGTCTAGATTTGGAGATAGTGCAGGATATAAGAACTTTAAAATAAATTAATATGAAGGATCAGAGGGAGGATGTGTGTTCACTTGAAAGGACAAAGCGGCATTACACTGGTATCCCTGAAACGCGGGCCCACATCGGGGGGATTATAAAGTTCGTGTTGTGCTCACTAATGTTCATGAATGTTTGTGGTTAGTAGAAGTGTAAAGAAACACAACTCACGTGTAATCTGAGGCTTTTTCCTCTTTCTAGTTTAAAGATAGTGCTAGAGTTGTTTGTTTAAGATAGTGAAGTTGTTTTGTATATATCGCTACTACAGTATATACTTATACACATACACATATATTAGAGATGTGTACATGAAAAAAATTGACACTTTTTTTGGTTATTTTCAGACCTTTCCCCCAGTTTTCAGACATTTTTATAGTTCATTTCACACATTTGTTGCAATAAAATATGTTAACAAGTATTAGCATTTTTAATGCATATTAATCAACTTAACGCAGGAAAAGTCAGATGTTAATGTATATTAAAACAGTTGACTTAATACACATTAATTCATAGGCTCAGTCTCTTGCCAACCCGAACTCCTCACCTGTCATTCATTCCCTCCTGGCATTCATCACGCTTCTTCTTCTCTTACTTGTTGCCCAAAGTCCTCATTCCCTTCTCAGATCTTTCCCGTTCATCTATTTGTTTGCAGTGCCTAACAATCCTCTTCCACCTTTTCCAGCTCCTTCATCCCTTCCTTTTCTCACCCTCTCCCTTCCTCCAGTCTTTCCACTTCTCACCTCTCTCATTCTACAGTTTTATCTTATTTTCCTTCCTCCATGCTAATCTCTTCTCACCACTTCCCTCCCTCTTTTCTTTCCATTCTGATTCCTTCACCATCTTCTCCCTCCATACTTGCATTCTGAACTCCTTTTCACCCTCTGCCTTCTCCACATTGCCTATCCACAGCCCTTCTGTTAGCTCCCTGCCCTTAGTCCCCCTCTTCCAGGCCCAACACTAGAATCTTTATCCTACACAAATCTCTTAACATATGTGCTTTCAACAATCCACAGCCCCTATGTTAACTACCATCAGACTTTTTCCCAGCCTTGTATGAGCTCTCTTCTGCCATCCACACCCATGTGTAAGCCCCTTCTCCCTACCCTAACCTTCATGTTAGCCTCATTCTCTCTTATTTCACCTCCAACCCCCATGTCAGTCTGCAGCTATCTTCTCTTTTACAATGGCCCTTTCCCTCTCCTCACCCTCAGTGCAGAATTTCTCTCTCCCACCCAAAGGGTTCATCATTTCTCCCATTCGTCTTTCTCCCATTGTCTAGCATCTCTTCTTCCATTCAACCATGGGCCCAAAGCCTCTCCCTCTGTCTTCCAACCATCTCTTTGTCCCTCCCAACCCTCCATCTCAGGTCCTGCATTTCTTTATATCTTCCCTACCTGCAGTCCAGAATTTATCTCTCCACTCACCTCCTTTCCTTCCTGCAATCTGACATCTCTCTCATTCTCTCAATTACTCTCCCCTTTGTATCTACTTTCAAACCACTAAAGGTTACCAGCAGCAGGGCTTCAAATCCACTGTCATTGGTTTTCACCAGAGCTTTCCTAACATATCCCACCCATGCAAAACAGGAATTTGCATCAGCGTTCCATAGAAAAGATTCCAAGGCTGGGTGTGAAGCCACAGGCCTCAGGTATGAAGCCCTGCTGCTGCTGACCGTTAGTGATAAACATATGGTGGGAGTTGAGAAAAAGCTGGATCATGAGCAAGGAAGGGGGGATGGAATGGAGGAGAGATATCAGATGCATGAACAGGGAGGCAAGGTAGGTAATCTGGTAGGCCGTCCACTGGTAGGAGCAGGTAGCTCCTACCAGTGGACGGCATGGGCTTTGTGCTAGGCTTTCCCAATGGTAGCTAAATCGTTATCCTGAAATTATGCTGTGTTTGTGGCCCTTGAGGACTAAACTTGGATAAGCCTGTTCCAGAGCATAGAAGAAGAGATGGAGGAATTTAGGAAAAATGTTGAAGATCGTTTTACAGGTCCTCAAAGTGGAAGAGAATAAAAGGGAAATAATTATCTCTTATAAGAGAAGAAAGGCAGAGCTTGCCTGAACAGAAACGCACCCTTTGTGAACTAGAAGACAGAATATACCGCTGCTTCAGGGGAGAGAGCCAGACAGGTTCCAAGATGCATTAAATTCTTATCTGCTATGAATTTTCTATATGGTTTTCAATCACCCAGTAAAGACTTTACTTTTTATTCAGCCACATCCTGAGTGAAGGGGGGCTTTTTGTGGAGCATTGTCTTCTGGTAATTTCTAGTGCGTGGCCCCGACATAGGAGCTTTGGATGAACAGAATCCTCCCTACTCCTCCCATATTGCCACATGACCTCTAGAGGCATGCCATAGTGAAGAGGTAACCAGGCATTACATATGTTCAGTATTGGTCACAGTACCTTAAGAAGGATATGGCAATACTTGAGAGGATCCAGAGGAGAGCGACACGAATGATTAAGGGCATGGAAAACCTTTCATACACTGAAAGATTGGAGAGATTGGGGCTCTTCTCCCTGGAAAAGCGGAGACTCAGAGGAGACATGATAGAGACCTACAAGATCATGAAGGGCATAGAGAGAGTAGAGAGGGACAGATTTTTCAAACTTTCAAAACATAAAAGAACAAGAGGGCATTCAGAAAAGTTGGAAGGAGACAGATTCAAAACGAATGCTAGGAAGTTTTTCTTTACCCAGCGTGTGGTGGACACCTGGAATGTGCTTCCAGAGGACGTAATAGGACAGAGTACGGTACTGGAGTTCAAGAAAGGATTGGACAATTTCCTGCTGGAAAAAGGGATAGAGGGCTACTGCACAGGTCCTGGACCTGTTGGGCCGCCGCGTGAGCGGACTGCTGGGCGCGATGGACCTCGGGTCTGACCCAGTAGAGGCATTGCTTATGTTCTTATGTATAATTTTGATTTTTTTAACTGTGTTTATTTATGCATGTGCATGTAGATGGATATATACGTATATGCATATATAGATATATGTGTGTGGATAATAAAAATATAGATCTCGCTCTCTATATGTGTTATATTTATTTATTTATATATTAGAAAAGTCTAATCACAGAGCACTGGGCTATGAGGGCTATCCATTTTCACAAGTCTGACAGCATACTACTAACCAGCCTGAAAGCTTTACTTAATAAATCAAAGTTGACAAGTTCTCCCATACTGTTGGAAAAAGGTTTTTTAACGTCCATAGCCTGCGTCCATTTAATTCATTTCACTTTCTCAAAATAACAGATGAATAGCAATAGAGAACAATCTATTTTCATCAGGTATGAAACATCTGTCTTTATTTTTTCAGCTGAAAGAGGACGCTCTGTGAGTTCAGCGCACTTCACCTACATGACTTTGTTTTTCGGCAATTTGGGTATTTTTAGCAAAGATATCAGAAAAACATCTTAAAAGAAATTGGTGCCTTTCTGCGGCGGCAGAGTTGATGGCTCAGCGCTCCCAGTTTTATTAGTCGGTATCTCCAAGAGGGTCTAAGCACAGCAGAGGCCGTCTAGAGACTGACAACTATGAGGTCCCAAAAGCCTTATGAAATGAGGCTTTCTGTATGTAAACTATGGAAGAGAAAAGAAAGAGAACAGGAAAGATACAAATATATAGGAAGCAAACAGGAGTAACATAAGAAGAGTGATCAAAATGATAAAGGAGATGGAACTCTTCTTGTATGAGGAAAGACCAAAGAGGATGTGGCTCTTCAGCTTGGAAAAGAGACGGCTGAGGGGGATATGATTGAGTTCTACAAAATCTTGAGTGGTGAAGAATGGGTAGGAGTGAATTGATTTTTTTACCCTTTCAAAAAGTACAAAAAACAGGGGACCCTCTATGAAATTACACTCCCCCCCTCCATATTCATGAGTTTAGAATTCACCAATGTGGTTATTTGTGAGTCTCTAAACCACCTCACCTCCCTCCCACCTCCCAGACCTCTCCACACCTTGCTTTTAAAGCCTGGTGGTCTAGCGGTGAAGCAGGGCAGGAACGATCTTCCTACACTGCTGATCTGGCCAGAGTCAAAATGGCTGCCATGAGTTCCCATGATCTCGCGAGACTGCAGCGGGAACTCACGGCAGACATTTTTGTTCCTGGCTCTGCATGGAACATGAGCATAGGAAGATTGTTCCTGCCCCCCTTTACTGCTAGACCACCAGGCATTAAAAGTATGGTGTGGAGAGGTCTGAGAGGTGGAGGTAGTTCAGAGTTGGCTCTAAAGTTATTCGCAAAATTTTGTTATTCGCGAGGGGGCTATGACCCAACTCCCGCGAATATGACAGAAAGAATGTACATTGAAATAATTTTAAAACAAATAGGAGGAAATATTTTTCACTCAAAGGATAATTATACTCTGGAACTCATTGCCAAAGGATGTGATAACAGCTGTTAGCATAGCTGGGTTTAAGAAAAGTTTGGATGAGTTGAGTTCTTAGAGGAAAAGTCCATAGTCTGCAATTGAGATAGACATGAGGGATGCCACTGCTTGCTGGAATGTTGCTACTATTTGGTTTCTGGCAAGTTCTTGTGACCTGGATTGATCACTGAGCTAGATGGACCTTTGGTCTGACACAGTATGGTTATTCTTATGTTCCCATTTTTTCATAGAAAGAATGGTCAATTCATACAAAGTAAGTTTTAGACTCTGATTGGGCTGAAAGCAAGTGCAAATACACCATCTGAAAATAAACACAGAGAGGTAGATATTCAACCGGCAGAGGTCAGGGTTTTTTTTGGTCATTGCCAGCATAGTCCTAGATATCCAATTTCGCACCATATCTGGGCACTGACATTGAACATCTGTGCCTATGCTGCTGGCTGACCTTCATGAAGTAAAGTGTGATATTTAGCACTTAACCACTTAAGTGAAACTGGACAAAGGTAGGACTGAGCTTTATGAAGTCCAGTTTGTTCAGTTAACCTAGGTGGTTAAATCTATCATAATAAAACTCTAAGCGCGCATGTGCACTTACAACTTCGTGCTTCTGTGATCCATAGCTCCGTGCCAGTGTTCGATGCATTCACCTGGAACCTGCGGCGGTTTGTGTGTGGCAGACTCTTTTCCCTTTGCTCTAGTTGCAGTGGGCGGCAGCGGAGGCAAACCAGGGGGGGTGTTTGAAGCAGCGGTAGGCCAGACGGTAGGTAGCAGCAGCGGGGGCAGGTACGGGGGACAGGCTTTGGCGCTGGAGGGAGGCAGGCAGGCTAACTTTAGCGTGGCAGATAGGGAGGGAGGGAGGCTGGCTAGCTTCGGGTACGGGGGTGGGACAAAGGCTGGAAGGCAGTGAGGGGACACACAGGAAGGAGCACTAGGGGCACTAAGGACATGGGAAGGGGCACTGGGGACACTAAGGATATGGGAATGGAGACACTAAGGACATGGGAAGAAGGCATTGGGGGCATTAAGGACATAGGAAGGGGCACTAAGGACATAGGAAGGAGGCACTGGGGCACTAAGGACATAGGAAGGAGGTACTGGGGGCACTAAGGACATGGGAAGGGGCACTAAGAACATAGGAAGGAAGGAGGGAGGGAATAGAAAGGGACAATTGTTAGGTCTGAGTATAGAAAGCGGCCAAGGAGAGAGACAGAAAGAAAGAAAGACAGACAGAGGAAAAGGAGAGAGAAAGAAAGACAGACAGACAGATCTATTTTAGCACCCGTTAATGTAACGGGCTTAAATACTTGTGCTGAATATCAGCACTGAATTAATAAGTTCCAGCTCCACTTCAAACCGACCACAAAATAGCTAGCTATTTAACTGGCCAGAAGCCTCTCCTGGTTGGTTAAAGCACTTTGAATATGACCCCCAAAGCTTTCAAATGAAAACTCATTACAGATACAAACTTAGATGTTAACCCTTTGGGGAAAGAGAAATAACCATTGTACCTGAAAGTAACTCACTGTGTGCTACAGATGAAAAGGAGGTGAAATAAATAATAGAATTAAAAATTGGTGCATACATGAATACTTCCTCTGCTCCTTTGGAGAAGCTTTGATTAGATTCAACTATTAGTAGTAGTTTTCCCATGATTAAATAGCCATAACTAGTGCTGCCAGTGAAATCTGAGATGCTGATTAGATGTGCCTCATAACCCTTGTCTACTAATGTTTTCTGTGAGCTCAGTATGCAAAGGGAAATATAGGTTTACCCTGTAGTTCTATAAAATTGGGACCTGGCTTTAAATTTAGGGTCTGATTCTGTATAGTGTGACCAAAACTCTATGAGCAAATCTGTGCTCATTGCCAATTTCCACATGCAACTTAATTGCTTAACAAACTAATCAGCGCCAATAATTGGCAATTAACTTGTAATAATTGGCACTAGTTAGAAATTATGCGGAAAACTTTCTAAGCTTATTATATAAAGTGATGCACATAAATTCTAGTGTGTGGATTTCAAAAGGGAGCATGGCCAGGGTAGGAACATGGGCGGGTCATGAGCATTCCTAAAAGTCAGGTGCACTATTATAGAATATGAGTGATCTGTGCACAACTTAGGCACAGGTATTTAAGCCTGGTTTTCATTGGCCTAAATGGGTGCACAAAAATGTTAGACGTGCGTACGGGCACCAAGCATGATTCTATAAACTTCACCTAACTATAGAGGCATTTTACAGAATCACGCTAAGTGCTGTCCTATTCAGCGCTGGTTTTTTAGGCATCATACATAGAATATGACCCTTCACATGAAAAGTTAACATACTTAGTTTATAGAATACAGTCAGTTGCATGGGCAACTTAATTTAGTAGCATCGAGCTCTATCTTTATGGAGATGATGCGGTATACGAACTTAAGGTTTAGTTTGGTTTAGTTTATTAATTGAAGTTAACCGCTTAAATTGGCGTTAATTGGCCCCAATTGGCAGTTATGAGTCCAACTGACCTTAATAACTATTCTAGAACTTGCATACGCAATTCTGTCACAGGCAACTTTTAGGAGGTGTGGCTGTGGGAAGGGCATGCGTAGGTCAGGGGCGTGGCTATGCATTATGCAGCCAGGTTATAGAATGCTAGAGATTATGTATCTGTCAGTGGTTAGGCACAAGCACTTACATCAGCCTTTGACATAGTTCAAGAATTCACACCTAAAGTTAGGCATGAAACTGTGAACTTATGCAAGTATTCTATGATGATAGCTCCAGAAGAACTGCCATTATAGAATGTGTGGTCAACATGCATGATCCCACTACATTTTGGTGTCTAAAAACTGGGAAGTTCCTCTCTAATAATGGTCACATAATAATAACCCCAATTCTAAAAAATCAAAAAGAATCTTCAGCTATAATATCCAACTACAGACCAGTAGCATCCATTCCGTTTATTGTAAAAATTATGGAGGGATTGGTACACACCCAACTGATGGATTATCTGGATCAGTTCTCTCTCCTACATGAAACTCAATCCAGTTTTAGACCGTTATTCAGTACTGAGACAGTAATTGCGGCTATTTTAGACAATCTGCGCCTACTGTTTAGTAAGGGCCTTAATGCCCTGGTTATGCAATTCGATACGAGTTCTGCCTTTGATCTAGTAGACCACGGCAAACTGCTGCAATGCCTAGACGCCATTGGTATCAGGGACGAGATGCTGAATTGGTTCCGTGGCTTCCTTATGTCCCGCACTTATCAAGTACGTTTTAATTATGAACTTTCAGATACCTGGAGCAATCCATCCGGTGTACCACAAGGGTCTCCGCTATCTCCATTGCTCTTCAATGTCTACATGTCCTCACTAGGCACGCAGCTAACCCAGTTAGGGATAAACTTATTTAGTTATGCAGATGATTTTACGATCATCATCCCATTCCTTAATTCTATCTCTGAAACTATTCCTAAAGCTTCAGAAGCCATAAACGTGATGGAGCACTGGATGACAACCTTTAGGCTCAAACTTAATTCAGAAAAGACAACTTTCTTCGTTGGTTCACCACATCCGCTTGACACCAAATCACCACTATGTATCAATAATCTTAATTACCCTATCCAACCTACCATAAAGATATTAGGTGTAACTTTGGATCAGTGCCTAACCATGAGAGATCAGGTGGACTCCTTGATCAGAAAGGGATTTTTCACTCTCTGGAAACTCAGATCCATTAAAGCTTATTTCGATACAGCGGCATTCAGAACCCTAGTCCAATCCCTCGTACTGAGCCGACTTGACTACTGTAACATCGCCTATTTAGCAATTTCCCAAAAGAACATGCAGCGTTTACAACTGATGTAAAATGCAGCGGTCAAACTGATCTTTGGGCTGAGGAAGTTTGACCACGTGACACCCTACTACCGGCAGCTGCATTGGCTGCCAATGGAGGCACGCGTAAAGTTTAAATTTGCCTGCTTCTGCTTCAAAGCACTACACGGACTTGCCCCTAAATATATAACTGACCTTTTCGTCTTCTCAGCCAACAGACACGAGAGAAGCTCACATTCCAACTTCGTTTCCCCCCCAGTGAGAGGTTGTAAACTGAAAAAACACCATGAACATCTTCTCTCGCACCAAGCAGCATCATGGGGTAAAGACCTAGAACAATTGCTTTCGCCCACTACTTATGAGGAATTTAGGAAACGTCTGAAAAACACACCTGTTCCTAAAGTATCTAGACAACTGATCCTCTCTCCCCTCTATAGCGATTAACTTGTTCTATTGATCACTCTCTCTTCAAAAATGGATTTCCTGTCCTATTAACCCTCTTTCTTCCTCCCCTGTTAAAGTCAATCAATTTGCTTAATCTTTGTAAACCGCATAGAACTTCACGGTATTGCGGTATATAAGCTGTTATTATTATAATTATTATTTGTTGAATTTACTCCTTAGTACATTATCTCTCAACTGCACAGTGGTGTGCCACAAGAGATTCCAGAATTTTACTTTATTTTTTTTTTTTAAATCCCTTCATAAGCATACACTAGAATAGATGACATGAATGTCGTGTACGCAAGAGTCTGTCAATGTTGTGAGCGCCTGTGCATAAGGATACAACCGCCCAGACAAATCATTTTTTGACTTGATTGGTCCTTGAAAACTAACAAGTAATTTTATTTTTATTTTTTTTATGTTTTAGATACCATAACTTGAGCAACAAAGCAATCAAGGCTTTGTTACCGTTTGGATCTTCTTACCTCAGCAAACTTGGATTTTCAGCTCTGACAGAAATTAAATTGAAAACAAGAGAGCGACAGCAGATGGTGGATGATGAAATGTGTGCTTGCTTGTCGACTATCGAGCCGCCTTTTTGAGTTAATTTACATTCAAAAACAAGCACATCCATCACTTTGATTAGCAATTCTATTCTATCTACTTTAGTTTCACTGTTGTTACAATTGTCCATACATATCTTAAATAACTCTCAAATTTAATTTTTTGTTGGTTTTGCAATTTTACAATTTCAATTATAATAGGTCGTGAAAAACATTTGCTCCGTTCCGTGTGCTGGAGTTAAAAAAGTTTGAGAGACACTGCCTTAGTGTAAAGGTCCCTCCCTATCTGTTGATTGTCAGTGGCATAATGAAAATAATTCTATAAAATGGACATTAGCAGTTATATGTTTAAGGGTCCTTTTCACCAAAGTGTGGTAAAAAGTGGCTTTAGGATGTGCTTATATGTGCTAAGGCTATTTTTTCTGCATAGGTAAAATGGCCTCTTTTTCTATTTTTTAATTAATGGACACACAATCATTTTTCCATTAGCATTTGAGCTTCTACTGCCACCTATTTTGTTGGCAGTAATGGCTCATGAGCTACTCATGCACTAATTGGTTAGCATGCAGCAATGTAGCTGCACAAACCAATTAGCACAGAACATGTCTATTCTCTGCCACCACTGCTAACAAAAATATCTATTTTTTAGCACATGGGAAGTGTGTGCTGATGTCAAAATTAATGTGGGATGCCTAAGCATGTCCTGTGGTAAGACATTTTAAGTTGTGGTAAAAGGATCTTAGTAAAAGGATCCTTAAATATTGAAAATATTAATATACTTATGCATAGGTATACACATACATGGGCACACATGAAAATACATGCCCAATATGAGCCACAGTACTATTCTATAACTGTACACATATCTCCATTAGTGTGTATTTTGTTGGTAGATATCCACATGGGTGAAGTCTACTTACACAAGTTCAAAAAACAGAGGAACTCAAACTCCACAGCGAACAGTAGAGTCAATAAGAAGGTTGCAAGAATCAATAAACTGCATGTATATGCCTTGTGAAGTCACCTCCACTGTTTCCTGTTTTTTCTAAGTCTATGTGGAGCATGGGCAAGATACAAAGTTTCAGTATTTGCATAACTAATAGAATAATGTAAATTATGTGCATATGTCTGGAACATAGATGCTTACTCTCGTCCCAGCAATATGACTAATGTTCTCATGTGTAAGCACATGCATATATATAATAATAATAATAAATAATAATAACTTTATTTTTCTATACTGCCATAGTCAAATGACTTATAGGCGGTTCACATTGAAAGAAGGCTGGACAATCAGTGAATTATAGAATGCATGAAGAAAAGATGTTACATAATACATTGGGGTTAGAACATAAGAAATGCCTTCACCGAATCAGACCTTAGGTCCATCTAGTCCGGCGACCCGCATACGAGGAAACCAATCAAGGTGTTCCCTGATGAATACCTAGGTGTTCCCTGATGAAGACCTTTTCACCCGTATCCCTCAATGTGATTTGCAAGGAGGTGTGCATCCAACTTGCATTTGAATCCCATAATGGAGGTTTCCGTCACAACCTCCTCCGGGTTATATGGGGAAGGAAACCATGAGACAGGTCTTCTGCTTAGGCAAGGAATTTATCAAATAGAGCGGTTTTAATTGATTTTCGGAATGCATTGTAGGTCTGTATGTGGTTTCCCAGCCAGGATTGCTGTCTGTTTGCTTGGAACATGGCATATCTACCAAGTTATGCTAGTATTCTATAAAGGGAAGTCTAGACTAGTTTCCACTATAGAAAATACATCAAGCAGGCACCCTCTGGGTGCCTATATGGAGACACACTCAAAAATATAGAGTAGAAATCTAGTATTTGCCAAAGGGAAGTCTAAAATTACTCTGAGAGTTGATTTGTGTCCTCATTGAGATATTACGAACAGGGTGATTTGACCTCCAAGGAATATCAGTTCCTCATAGAAAAATATCCCAAGGACTCCTGGTATTCACTTTGTGCCGAAAATTCATAAGAACTTAACCATGCCCCCTGGGAGGCCTATAGTGAACACTAAGGACAGCTTGTTGGAGCCTCTCTCTAAGTTTCTGGACTTTTTCCTAAGGGTTGAAGCCACTAAGGTGAAATCATATTTGAAAGATTCTTCCCACTTCCTTAGGTCACTTCAGGAAATAACTTCTCACAGTACCCACATTTTAGTGACCCTGGATGTAGTGTCCCTGTATACAAAGATTCCCCAAAATGAAGCCCTTTCTATCATTGAAGATGTATTAACAAATAGGAAAGATCATTTGAGAATAAAAAATTCTTTTCTCCTTCAATTGGCAGAATGGGTTTTAAAGGAGAGTTTTTTTGAATACGATGGTACCATTTTTCAACAAATAGAGGGGGTAGCTATGGGTGCCACTGTGGCTCCTTCTATAGCCACTCTATATATGGCTAAATTTGAGATGGATGTTGTGTACCCCTCTGAATTTTTCCAGTCCATCTTAGTCTGGAAAAGATTTTTGGACGATATATTTTTCATATGGAAAGGTTCAGAGGATGATTTGAATAGTTTCATCACCTGGATTAACACCAAAAATTGTAATCTACAGTTTGTGGCCCATTCAAGTTCCACCAGTATTGAATTTTTGGATATACTCATAAATAAAGATGAGGCAGGGTTGCATACGACTTTATACAGAAAATCTGTAGCACGGAATACACTTCTCCATTTCAATAGTTTTCATCCTTACCATCTGAGACATAGTCTTCCTATCAGCCAATATTTGAGGGTGCGGAGGGTATGTTCCTCTTTAATGGAATTTAAAAGAGTAGCGAAGGATCTGGAAAGTAGGTTCTTAGAAAGGGGCTATCCTAAAAGTTCCACGAGACAAGCTTACCTTAGAGCACGCTATGCCCAGAGGGATCTATTATTGCAAGAAAAAGTAAAAAATAATGATTTTGAGGCAGACCGGCTTGTATGTGTTTTGCCGTATTCTAGAGCATCAGGGGTTTTAATTTCTCTTATCAAACAATTCTGGCCCATACTTAACCTTCATGAGGGGTTTGCGGAGCTCCCCCTGTTTTCTTACCGTAGGGGCAGGACCATTGGTCAGGCCCTTAGAAAAAGTGGTAGGAAAACGTTAGACCCCAGTATGAGTAGGGGTCATGAAAAGTGCCAGCAATGTCAATGGTGTCACTCCACTTTGGAGGGCCCCCAATGGATGGATCCACAATCTGGTTATGTGGTTAAAGCAAGGGATAACTCCAATTGTAAGACCTCCCGGGTGGTATATATTATTGTATGCCCATGCGACTTAGTGTATGTGGGGCGCACAAAGAGGGCGATTAACATCCGCCTTAATGAACATAAATCGCGCATTAATACAGCAGCTGTGCAAGCCCCCATAGTCCAACACTGTATAGATAAGGGGCATGGGGTCCAACAATTACGATGGAGAGTTATTGACAACATTGATATGAATGAGCAGGAAGGTGATTGGGAACGGAAATTGAACTGGTTAGAACAGCGGTGGATTTACCGATTAAACACCGTTACTCCTATGGGGCTTAACGCTGAGCTGGAATGGGCCTCATTGTTTTGAGGGTTGGTTTTGGGGGTTCCGTTATCCAGAATTCATACACTCATGTAATAGTATCTATACAAGAATTGTTAGTTACTTTTAAGTTTGACAGATATATCCTTTTGATTACCTAGTGGCCTCTAGCGTCTGACGCCTTCTCCCCTGATTGGTTGGGGAGTTGACGTCGGGTGCGTGAGTCTATAAAATGAGCGATTATGAGCCGACCCGCCACTTCACATGTATGCAATGGCGGTTGAAAGTTATTGAAAGGTGAGAGGGGTAATATTGGGAAAAGCTTTCTTTTAAGTTAGCTTAGCTGCACTGTAAGTTTAGTAGGTATATGATAATGTGGAAACTTAGGTTTCGTGTTTTATATTTCAGGGAGTAGCAATCTTGATAAAGCCCATCAACGCTAACGGGCGAAACATGTTGATGTTAAGAAAACATTCTCCCTACACTACTTCACTTGAAGCTAAGTACTTTTAGCGTATATTTAAGTATCACTATATTTTCAATGCAAAAATTAAAGTCGGGCTGGTTCCTATGACGAGTGGGAGCGTAAAGCCATTCACAATGAGAGCATTCGAGTGCATGGTGGCCCGCTGAGGACCAGTGAATATTCATTCTAACATCAGTTTGAATGAAGTTTAGCAAAACTGTTGGAAAAAATTCTCTCAGTTGATTGGGTTATAGGCTCATTGAGATATAGGCATGAGCAACATCAAGGGCATTTCCTCCTGCTTTATGGCTGAATTTGGGTCATGCTTTTCCTTCAAACATGAAAATTGGATTATTGCTTCCCTCGCCTCCATTATGAATGGCATATGCATCCCAAATTCTTTCTACCTCCCCTCCCCCCCCCCCCTCCATTTCACATCCAGGAAGTACAGTTTTCGAGTTTCATCCTGTTAAGGTTTATGCGACGCACAAATATCAGATTAGATTTGATTCAATGTGGAAGGTTATGGTAGATCTCCTGTCCAGCTGTGCCCCATTTCAAGCTATGCACAACAGATCCATCTATGGTCAGCACAAGATCTAGATCTGGATTCTGGATTTATAACTCACATTTTCCATATCTGAGTTCTGTGAGCAAAGAAATAATAAAAGACACAAAGCCTTCACTGGGAATTTCTGACCCTATGCTTTAGGGAGAACATGCAGCTAACAATGTTTGCACAAGCAAAGACTTGTAGCATTAACAGAGAAAATACAAGTTTCATGAGGGAGCATTTATGTCCTACGTTTGTTGAAGTAGCTTTTCTCTAAAGCTTGAAAAAAATATAACTCAACAAAATATGAATGACTTAATATATATTCTCAATTTTTTTAATCTAAATTTTTGCTTTTATTTCATCTGTGATCAATTTCAATCAAATTATGTCTATTGTATGCCGGAGAAAAGGAAACGCGATGCTGGGGTTTTTTTCCTGTTAGCCTCTTGCAGGAGTAGGACTTGGTCTTTCAAATGCAAATGAAGTAATTTGCAAAATATGTATTTTGGCATAGGAATCTTGGCATTACAGACACTCTGGGTTTATTGATTTTGTGAATGGCTATCTAACTGAGTTATCTGTGGTGCCATATTTAGATGTTTTAATGAGAGGAGACAGCTTCCTTTCATGCAAACCCATCATTTCTCCATCTGCCTCTCTTTCTTGCTTGCTGGAAGAGTTGAAGGAGTAAATAGATGGGCGCTGGGCATGTCATCACGGTCAGAGGTAGAGCACTGGCAAGACACCTAGACAAGGTCTACAAGTCAACAAGTAAAAACAAACACTTACAGTGGAGGCATATTTTAGTGTGACACTGAACGCCCAGAAGTATGCACCATATGTATACATACATATACTTAATTGTACCAGCCCTTTTATGGATAAGTGTACAGTTATGTGTGCAAGTAGCCACAACACAACTAAGCACTTTGCTGTAAGGACATGTGAAGTGGCATAGAGTAAATGCAAGGAAGCATTCACATGGTGGAGTATGCACAAGCAACGGGCAGGTTCCCTCTTATACACATACATTACAGAATACTGTAGGTTATATGCCTCCTTGTTGCTTTTGTGTTATGGCAGCTCTATGGGTAGTAGAGACGGCTGAACTGACTGCTAAGATCTTGGTTTCCCCATTAAATATAGCCTCTTCATGCCGTTGTAAACCTTCCTCCTGGAAAGTGCCTCTAGAGACACATTCACTGTGCAATAGGATACTGTATCACCTGGAGGGCAGATCCATGCTACGGGATCACACTTTGTCACATTAAGATGATGCTCTGGGGAACTTCCTCGTTCGTGGAGCACAAAGTCTGCCTGCTAGGAAATGGGACCATTTTATTATGTCCCTGAAAGTTCTTTTTTTATACATCTTTCTACCTCCGCTCCTTTAATTCTGCAATTCTAGCCTCCACAGACTGACCGCTATATCTCTGTGTCAAGTTCACTTCCTGCTAAACCATTCTTTTTATCTTACTATTGTTGAGCTGGCAGTAATCTAAGTGTTGATATTCAAAGTGATTTAACCAGATAGGCGAGGCTTTTGGATGGTTAAATTGTTTGTGAGAAGCTACCAACTCATATCTAGCAGCACTTAAGAGGTTAATCTAATGTAATCAACAATTTCTGGATTACTCTATGCCTATCTAGGTTCAAGGTGACCTACAGTTTTACAATTTGTTCAGGAGATACAAAGGTAACATAAGGTAAACATATTATTAAGGAAGGATAAAGTTGAATCTATCATAGTGGGAAGAACAGTGATGACATTAGGGCCTGGATGCACAACACTGATGCCACAGTAATAATTACCGTGACGGGAGCAATTTTTTTCCCAACGGCTGATGCTCAGCACAAATAGCATGCAAATTATATGCATGCTATTCATGGGGAGCAATGCCAGTAAAAGGGGAAGGAACTGTACCTAGCGCCTGCTCAGAAAAGCAATCGCTAGGCACAGCTCTTTCCTATCCCTACTGTCAATTTTTTTTTTTTTGCTGCTCTCCCTGACCACTGATCAGCGCCGGCAGGACTCCCCAAAGTTGCCCCTTAGCTGTTTGGGGCTTCCCCTACTGGCTCAGGCACTGACAGGGAATGTAAGGTTATGACTGCTCAAGCCCTGCTGGAAAATTTTGCCCATAAAAAGTTAACAAAAAGTTTAGAGCATTACATAGAGTGCTCATTATAATATTAATGAGCTCCTTGTAATGCATTTGCATTGGATTCTCAGTGGCTGCTAGTAACAGACACGGAGAACCCTTTTGAGCACTGGGAGGAGAGTTGAATACCAGCACTATTTATTTATTTCAAATATTTATAGCCTGCATATCCAACAATTCTAAGAGGGTACCAACTGTACAAACATAATAACCACTGAAATGAAAACTGGATATGTTGCGGGTAGTCTGGAGGCAGAGTCAACACTTATGTGGTTAAGTGCTGTCATTCAGCATTTAACCGCCTAAGTTAACCAGACAAATAAGATTGCATTCTTTCTTTATTCGGTTTCACTTAGGTGGCTAAGTGCTGAATATTGTACTTAAGTGTATAGAAGATAGCTGTGTACAGTATATCTGGATATTTAATGCTGGTGCCTGAACATGGCCCAGCACTGAATATCTGAACAAAATAAAATGCTGCCTGCTGAATATTTACCTCTTAAAATTGCTAATAGGAAATGAGATGCTTAAACTAATATAGAGGAAGTTGGTCCTATGATGTAAAATCCTAGAACAACCACTGTGCTGACACAAAATGAGTCACAAAAAAGGCAATTCTATAAGCTGATGCAAATGGACGTGCCTAAAGTTGAATGTGATTCCTGGATGTAAGCGCTATTCTTAGAAACTGTATCTAACTCAAAGGGCCATTTATAGAATAGCGCTGAGCTTATTTTGGCACCATATATAGAATTAATTCCTGATTAGCACATGACTATTGCATGATTAGCGTGTGAGCCCTTTAAGTGCTCACATGCTAATTTGTTTTAATAGCTGGGCGCTGATGACAACATTAGCACTTGGCCGTTAATAATAAAAACGGGAAACCGGCCGTTTTACTACTCTGGTAGAAAGTGGCCTTAATGCACAGGACAAGGGCATGCTAGGGCCATTTTCTACTGCAATTTGGTATAAGGACCCCTTTGTTTTGTTATTCAAAAAAAAAAGAAAAACATATTGCCATTAGGTTCAGAAAATCCACTGTGAGAAAGTGTGTTATGCAGAAAAACAGCTGAGAAGAAGATGAGACCTATTAGTCAAACTGATATGTGTTCTAAGCAAATAGAACCAGCCCCAGAGGAAATCTTTGAGGCACTGAATTAATCAACTCTCTCCAGAGTTAATTCCTTTTGTTATACTGCTAACCTCTGTCTGTCACTCAACCACTTTCTAATCCAGTCCTCTACCTCAAGACCCAAATCTGGATGAACTTCTATTTGGGGTTAGTTAGCAATAACCCTAGTGAAATCCAAGTAAACCACCTCTAGCTAGTTTCCTTGGTCTAATCCTTTACACACCCCATTGCAGAAATTAATACAATTTTTGGGAATGAATCCTTGTTGACTTGGATTCTACTACCCACTGGACAGTAGGTAGTTTACTATCCATCCTTTAGTAGAATCTTCATTAATTTTTACACTATTTTCTCTCTGGAAAGGGACTATGTTTACTCTTCTCCAGTCTTGTGGAACCACTCTAGTCCCCAAAATTATTGAACAAGTTTTCCAGTAGACCCAACAGAACCCCTCAAAGCTTCTACATGCATGACTTTACCCACTTCTACACAAACTTTTGCTTCCATCAATAGTGTCACCTCCACTTTGCTTTCATATATAACCTTGCCAACAATCTGTGATCCTTATCTAAAGCCTTCTTTAGTGAATATTGAGCAGAAATTTGTTTAGCATTTCTGTTTTCTCTTCATCTCCTTCCACACATTCTCCCAGATTCGACTGTATATATGGCACTGAAAAATGTACACTGAAATTTGGATGCAGATTGGAAAGATTACTGAGAGGGGATTGTAAACCAGCCAGCCTCCTAGCTACGTTAGTCCCGGCTCTGTCTTCAAGCATTCCAAGAAAAATATATTTGCGTAGTTTGACTAATGCTCACACCTAACCCAGAATTGCATTTGCCTTTATAAAACAAGTCCCTACCTGGCCTTCATACATGGATGACCTGTTCTAAAATTACTTTCAGTATGACCAAGATTGAGAGAAAACTAGTACGGCTGTTTAAACCAAAGGTCCATATAACCCAGCATCCTGTCTCTGACAGTAGTAAGCTACAACTCTGGTCAAGCTGTAATTGTGTCAAATCCATTAGTAATCTCACCATCTTTGCATCTATATTTTTCTTAGGTAAAATGATATCAGGGTGCATTACACCATAATTGATGGTTCACATTGCATTGGCTTAGACTGACAGCTAACTTTAATGTCTTCTTCCTATAATTCACTTGGAAGCAATTTCCCAGATATCTTGTTGCTGTCCTTGAATAATAACTTCCCCAGATGTTCAACAGCAATTCAATAACACTTCTTTTTAAGAGTATTGTTCATAAGCAGCAAAACCTCATAAATACATATAGAAATGTTAGAAAAATGTTTTTAACTCCCTTTGGACACATGCTGCACTTTTTGCTTTTGAATTTTGTTTCATTTTCATGTCAGAATGTCTTTCTAGTCTTCCAAGCTATGCTGCATTCCGACTCAGTTCATTGTCCGCCATCCCTGTCCTCATCACTGAAGCAAAATGCAATCCTGCCTCTCCTAAACTTCTAATCTGCAAACATCAAAGATCTGAATATTTTTTCCTGCAGCATGAAAAAACTATGAACACAGGCCAAAAATATCCAGATATTTAATTTGTCCATTCAGAGACTGCAGACTGGAGAGTAAATATTCTGAACTTTTCCATTTGTTTTTTTTTTTTCTTTTCTGTGTTGAGAAAATTGGAAGTTCCCTGGGGCAGGGACTGCCTGGGATGGGTATTAGTTTTATTATAGAAATGATACATTTAGTAGTAGTAAGTTAGAATTTAAGATCAGAATTGAATTGGCATATTTAAAATGGACTGTCTTACCCTGCCCCAAATTATCTTTCAGCGTATCTGTGTGTATATTTCGTAACCTTTCAGAATGGAGGATTGGGTTACTGAGACAGATGGGTGGCTTATAGTAAGTCTAAGCAAATGTGAAGCACAATTGGCATGCTGCTATTCTGCCCCTGAGGATTGGCAGAAGCCAGGAAATCTATCACAAGAGAAAACACAAACAAAGTTACACAGCATGTAACATATTTTACCTCATCTAATATAAAAATGTATAGCCGGGTCCTTGATGTGTCTGAGGATGACCCAAGGGGCTAGTACACAACTTAATTGCTAGTCTTTCTGGTTAAAACTCACAATCAATGAAAACAATGAAACACATAGTCCATAAAAATAAAATAATGGCAAAAGTGTACAAATATTTAGTCATTAATCTCTGTGGTACACTCTCTTTTCCATGCTCCTGGATCCCCAGTGCTCTATGATGATGGGTTTTTCACCCTTCTACCCCATTGTAAGCACTCTCAACTTTAAGGACTCTGTAAGTTTCAGTCTTCTAGATTCTTTCAGGTGTGCTTATCTTTTAGGGCAATGAACATACCCTGGTCTCCATTCTCTCTCTCTCGTCTCCTTACACACTTCATATGCAGTGCAGTGCAGACTTCCAGTGCTCCAAGTTCCCTTTTCCTCTCTCCAAGACTTAACTCTGTTCACTCCTTATTTCAACATTTCTGGGCTAGGTAAGTAGGATGCATCCAGGGTTTGGTCCCCACTCCTATCTAACATAGCTTCCATCAGTCAACTAGCATATATTCACAATGTTTCTGGTTCAAACTACTCCCTGACGAAAATATGAAACAGGTTGCAGCTTCTCTCTCCTTCTTCTTAAGAACAGGACAAGATGTCCCCAATGATCCTTCCTATCTCCTACTTAAGGCATCTTTTGCCCCAAGAGTTTACAGCTCCTCTCCAAATCCCCTCTTTATGTCTGAGAACTGGCCCCAACTCCTGGCCTTTCCCTTCTTCTCCATCTTGGATAGAAGACTGATAAGTTCCAGGATGAGAGCTACCTATCTTTCCACTATATTTTTGCAAAATGATTTTCTCCTCTGGGGAGGAATTGAAGAAGCTCTGGGCTGGAGGCTTCCCTCCAATTCTTAAAGATTACTGCTTCTTAAAGATAGGCTACTTCCCCAGACTATACCACTCTTCATTAGTTTGACTGATAATACTCTGGAGAAGGAACTCAGAATCTTCCTCCTGCACTTCATGGAAAAGTACACCGTTGTGTCCTGCTACAAATGTATGACTGGGTTGTGGGGATTATGCGGCCTCAAAGTCACTTAAGGTGTCAGCTTCTATGGGGTTGAAAAGAATAGCTGCAACCGAAGTAAAATAGTTTCTGTTCTGTCTCCATATTCATGTGAACAGAGTGCTTGTTTACAGATATGTAAACCAAGTGTATTGCTTTAAGATAAGCTCCCAGAGTACATTGTTATTCACCTGGTGGGCTGAGCTCTCCTTTCTTCTGGCTGCTGCTCTTGTGTGAGGAGATAGCTGACTCCATTTTGAGCTGCATGTGGCCATAGAGAGAATACTGTTTCCCTTCTGACTTTAACCTTTGAATCTGCTAGCCTCAAGCTTTGAGTCTACTAGCCTCTAAGTAACTTGGTATTGTTAAGCTCTAAAGTACAATATTACCATTTCACAAAGAGCAGGTGAAAATACATTCCTGACTTGCCCTACTCATAGAAGTGCTGATTGAATGTGGATTCTGTGAGAAAAGAAATTCCTTAAGATCTACTGAACTGTAAGTTTGTTTATTTATTTGTTTTAAGTTATGTATTAAAGAAAGCTTGTTTAAGGAATCACAACGTCCAGCCTGGTAATATTATAGGCTACATATCCAATGAGTTTATCTGTCTGGGATCCTCTGGGATAAGCCTCAGAACAGTTCCTCGTAACAGCTGCAAAAGCTCCAAGAACTATCAGTATTTACTTTTATCCACATGGAGGATGGGTTGAGTTTTTTCTACATATAAAATTAAATGAATGGAGTTATTTAAATGACCTATGATTGATTGATGTGTCCCTCAAATTGAGTAGGTGGTTTTTAACAGATCTGAGTTCTTTTACTCCACTACATAAATATTTATATATTCTTTTTGCCTGGACCTTTTCTCCGACGTCAGAATTGACATCAGGGCAAGATTTGTGGGCCCAATTGCACGCCGCCGGCCCTTCTCTTCCTTTCCTGCAGTGGCAAGTGGTAAGAAGGCGGCGAGCAGCACCAGTGGGGGGGCTGATGAGCAGCAGCGGAGGTGTATTCACTCCATAAGACGCACCCCTTTTCCATCCCCTTTTTGGGGGTGGAAAAAGTGTCTTATGGAGCGAAAAATACGATAACTATGTTATCAGGTTTTGCTAGCATTCTATAATGGAATTTGGTACCTAGATGCCATAATAGAATAGGCTCCCACTGAACGTCCCTAAATGAAGGTGTCTAGTTACAGAATTACCCCCAATTCAAGATGGTTAACTGATGGATAGTGTACCAATAACTATGCATTACAAACGACTAGACAGAGGCTTTGGAACAGTATTTTGGTTGGAGGGTCCAAAGTCTCCAACTTCTGGTCTTACCTCCAAGCTCTCTAGTTGCTGATGATATCTTGGACAAAATACTAGTAGGGACATGACCCCAGTGGACCACCTCATTTTTCTGTCAACCAAACAAATTCATTTATGATACTGAATTAACAATTAAATAAACCATCATATGTGGTTGGATACTATTGTATGTTTTTGTATGCATGTCCAGATGGCATGTTTACTTAACTGTAAATGCCTCTGCTCCTGAGGTGGCTGCTTGTCCATCTTTGGTTCACTCTGACTGAGCAGTATATGTATTGTCCTATAACAGGCAATTTTCAGAAACATTTATTCTAGTTAATGGCTACTTACCTAGGTAAATTGATTGTTTAAAAGTCATTCATCTTTTCCTGGGGATTTGCGATGCATATACTTTTACTCAAGCAAAATGGAGGTGGGCTTGGGAGCTTAGGGAGGCAACACACAGTTCAACATGATGCATGTTATTTTGAAAGGCAAATGCAAGCAAAAAAATCCAACGGACAAGTGGATGAACAAAGGAGAAAACGGCAGCGATGATGTACAAGATGCCAAGTCTTTAATCAACTTATTTGCACATGTTCCCGGTCTTTTTGCTCTAAATGGCACTATTCTTCACACTGGGATGCATGTTTCTTAAATGTATCCACATTTTTCACTTTATCGATTAGCATTTATCGGTCACACTCTAACATTACCCATAAGTAGTTTTACTATCACCACACACCTTGGTTCACTGTTTCACAGTCACATACTTCCGCAGTCACCATTCACACTTGCATACTTATCTGTTGACATAATTACATTCTCACACTAGGACCCCTGAGGAAGGAGTGTTTTTTTCAAAACACAGACCGTGTCGTGTCCCGGTTTATCACCCTTTGGACCATATTTTGGATACAAACTGTTTTATGTTCAAAGTAATGTTTGTTGATTAAAGACCTGTTATTTTGAAAGGAAAATATACCTGCATGATAAGCAGGCTCAGATCTGTGCAGGTACCTTTTCCTGGAGCATGCTCTTATTTTCCCTCTGAGAGCCTGCAGACTTAGCCTGTATGGGCAGATTTGAAAATTGTCCTTTAAATGTCCGTAGGAGCACCGTGATCATAGAACAAGAGTGTGAAACCCTCAAGGCTGAGCGTCTGATCCCACCTTTCCCACAAATTCATTATGGAACCCGTGCAACCTGTTTGTATGGTGCTGTGTAAACCAGAAGACTCACTACTGCCATTCATTAGACTTCCCAATTTTCTCCTTCTAGCACATGAATGTTTATCCTGTTCCACTTGTCCTAAAATTCTGTTCTTCGCAACCTTCTGCTGTGAGAAGGAGAGTTATTAATCATTTGCAGCTCTTGGTATCCCTGGAGATTATGCTGATATGAGATTTGCTTCACTGATAAAGCTTTTCCAGGGAGCTGGCTTCATATTCAGACATCTAACGACCCTTTGCACTGGGTGAGACAAGCTTTTTTTTGCCTCATTTACTTGTTCGTCTATATGGCTTTTTTTCAGGATAGGGGATGAGAATGACATCAATTTAGTGGTAACAACCCTCTCTTAAAATAAATTTCAGAAATAGCTTGGGCTCCAGGTTCAGATATGTGAGAACCCTATTTTGATCATCCCCAGAAAAGATGTTTTAGTTGATCAGATCTGGAATAGGGAGGGGATGAGATGTGCCAGTTTGTCTTAGAAACTGGGGGGGGGGGGGGGGGGGAATTAGGGGAACAGAAGAGAATGTATTTTGTAGGTGAGATGAGAATGTACTGATAACAAAGCCATTTTTCATAAAGAATACCACTACATAGTTGTACTTCAAGTTCAGAGCAAACCTGCATCAGGGGTCAGTTGATAGAATGGTTAACAAATACAACCATCCAACATAGGATTATGCCAATATTATGAATTTAAACAAGAATCTGCCTTTAAAACAATCTGATATGTCGGCGGAGCATCTGCGTCCTCGTAGCGCTAAAACCAAAACTCTTCACATGCGTACTGCAAAAGAAACTTCAGAACTTGAAGACCCTCTTTGTTTTTTGGGTTTTTTTTTTTTTCTTCGTTCTTTATGTGACTTGCACGCTGTTTCCCTCTCTGCTTTTCATTAGAGTCCAAATATTCATTAGACTCCAAATATTACAATGGGCTCATATTTTCTGTTGTAATTTGGGATGACTCCAGAGCTGGAGTTTGCACTGCAAAGGAAATGCCATCTGAAAAAGAATTCACTGTGCAGTGATTACTGTTTTATTTACTTACTGGTAGCATGGGGAAAGAGCACTGCACTGGCAATATGGACAACCAGTTGCCTCATAAAGTGTAAATGAAAGACATGCTGAACCAGTTAAAATGGAAGAGGCATTGATATCTCCCAAAAGGTCACACACTGCAGAGGTAACACTGACAAAACACTGTTTTTCAAAGGGCTGCATGCTGCACAAGAAACACTGAAAAGATGCTGATTTACCAAAACTAAATCCTGGGACAAGGGACCATGATCTTGAAGTGTAAGAAAGGGATGTGGATTTAGCTTATGCCTTTTTCAGTTGTAGTAGAGAATGACAAGGGGGACAAATTTTTCTCCGTCCCCGTGGGAGCTCATTTTCCCATCCTATCCCCGCAAGTTCTTTTCCTATCCCTGCCCCGTTCTTGCAAGCTCCATCCTCATCTGCACAAGCCTCAAACACTTTAAAATGTTAAGTGTTCGAGGCTTGTGCGGTTAAGGCAGAGCTGACAGGAATGGGACAGGGACAATGACAAATCTTGCGGGGACGGGAAAGGGAAGTTGAGTTCCTGCGGGAACGGGGACAATTTTTTTTTTTTTTTAATTTAAATTATCATAACAACAACAAGTTCAAATACTTGCATAAAGCTTAGAAATAATATCAAACATAACTATAGTTGATATAACAGCAAAATTATTAATTATTTAGTCCACAAATTTTTGGATCCAAGAACAAGGAAAACAAAAAGAAGAGAAAAAAAGAAAGTACATTAACCTATTTAGACAGAGTCAGGGACATAGTTGACCCCCCCAGACAGCCAGTTGGTTACACTATTGGTAATATCATTGAACCAATAATGACTCCCCCTCCTTCTCTGGCCATAAGAAATCAAGCAATTGTTTCAGTAATTCTTTCCTTCTAGTGAAACACATTTGCAGGAAATTTTAAAACAAATAAAGCACCTAGAGCTAAGACTCTTGGTCTATAACTAAGGAAACCTTTTCTTCTTATCTGTGTTTCCTTAGACAAATCAGGAAACAGATGAATAGTTAAACCACAAAACTTATTTATGTGCCTAAAGTATGTCTGAAGAATTAAATCCCTATCAAACTCTGGGGCAACAGTCACTGAGAGTAGTTCTCTCGGTTATTACTGCAAGTGAGTTTTCTAAAAAGTTAGTCAGATTTAAGTCATTCTTCTGTATTTCCATTTCTCCACCAGGAATAGAGAGGCAAGTTGTTGTTTTTTTTCCCATTCATAGAGACATATTGAACTCTAGTTATTGGTGGCAAACTTTTTTCTGGAATTAACAAAATCTCTTTCAGATACTTCCACACCATTACTAATGAAGCAATTACAGGTGATTTTGTAAAGTTCAGTAATCTTAAATTATTCCTTCTTTGTTTGTTTTCCATGTATTCCAATTTTCTCTGTATATAAGATCTTTCTTTAACTGTCTCTGACTCCATACTTTTTATTTGGCTAATCTATTTGTTGTGCCTTTTAATAGACTTTCTCTGCTCTTTTAACATCGTCCCATGTGTATTGACATGAGAGCTAACAGTAGCACAATCTGCACGTAGCAAAGTTACTGCCTTTTTAAGATTGGAGTCTATGGTAACAATTGCTTTCCACAGGTCGTCTAAGTTTGGCAGGCTTAGTTAAATCCCCAAACTGAACATCTAGATAAGAAATGTTCTCACCAATTTCTGCAGTGGAAGACATTAATGGTCTGTCTTCAGTGGGAGCTTGCCTCTCCAGAGACTTTCCTCCCACCAGTTGCCACCTTCACAGAAAAGCTGGGTTGCCTCTTCCTCTGTAGCATTTCTTCTCTCAGGTTGGAGAGGAGGCTGCCTCTGGATCAGGCTAAGAGAAGCCCGATCAGCACTAAGGTTCGCCAATGAAATCAGCAATCCTCCTGAAGTCTGGGGTGTGGTCCTGCAACTCCGGTGTCCAACGTCATCTGGATCAATCCTCTTGAGCCTCCGACCGCCAGAGGTCACAGTCGTGAAGCTCCCTTCCTCTTGCCCAAACAATAGTGGAAAAAGTCAATGAGGAGAAATCAATCGCTGGTCAGGCGGAGAGACAACACATGGCCTGACAGGTGCAGATAATAAAGCCAAATGAGTGAGGAAGTCAGATGGTGAGGTGTGGAGCTGCGCTTCACACAACCATCTCAGTTGCCATCTTGGATCGGAATCCGGGACAAATTTGTTCTCATGTCATTCTCTAAGTTGTAGCTCAAGGCAGAGATGCCAAGTTACCTGGTTCCAGGATGGAGATTTTAGACCAGTCCTGGATTTCAGATCACCCCATCCTGGTGTAGTAGATGACTTGCAGCACTGATTTCAATGAACAGAATCAGGCACTGCCTTAGGACAGAAGTTTAAAACCAGATCTGTCCCAAAATTTCCAGCCTGGAGATAGGCATGGCAAGGTTAGTATTTGTCTGTCTATGAGGGCTGTCTATGAGGGGCCAATGAAAAGTTCTCAGCCCAACCAACAAAGTTGGGGCAGTCTCCATCGAGGGCTAAACACTTAGTCCAGTAATTTTTCACTTTTTTTTCATATTTTTCTGATGGAATTAAAAAAAAAAAAAAAAAAAGTGGAAAAATCACTGAACTAAGTGTATAGCCCTCAATGGAGACTGCCCCAATTTTGTTGGTTGGACTGAGAATTTTTCAAGCGGTCTCTCATAAGTTTGTTCCTGAGGAAAAGGAGGGTTAAGAACATAAAAGAGCAGCAGCAGGATTTGAACCTAGCCTTGGGACCATTAGCCTGCATCTTAGATTCAGGGAAAGATTGAGATAATCCTTTCAGGTTGATTCTAGTTTTCAGCTTTATTTGCCAAACGACTTGCACTACTTTATTGAAAGGGTGGCAAATGTTTGGACAAGGCTCCATTCTAAGTTATTGCCATCAAAACAATGGCAGAATTAAAGCATGCATGGGACAGATATAGGAGAAAGAGGTGAGAACAAGTTAAGGGGCTACTAGTCAATTTTCCAAGAGACCAATTTATGAGCAAAACTTTCAGAGTTAGGAACAAAACTCATTTGATTATTGAGCCCAAAGTATTTAAGTAAAGGTATGTCATTGCACCACAATTTGATCAATGATCTAGTTGGACTGAGTGAGCACCTGGCTAGGGTTACCAGACGTCCGGGAAACACAGACATGTCCTCTTTTTAGAGGACTGTTTGGGCTCCCAGATGGACTTTCCAAAACCCAGCATTGTCTAGGTTTTGGAAAGCCCTACGAGCTCCGGCTGCATCTGGAGGGCCTCTGAGCATTTGCGGATGACATCACACATATCAGCGCATGTTCCAGGACCTCCAGACACAGCTGGAGCTTGTCCGGAAGAAAAGAGGAGGCTTTGTGGGTGTGGGGCTGGAGGTGGGACTGTCAGGGCTGGGGACGGATGGGGTAGAGATGGAGGCAAAATGGGATGGGGTCATGTGTCCAGCGTTTCTCGGAGAAAAATATGGTAACCCTACACCTGGCATTGAAATAAAAATGGGTCCTTAGGCACATGATCTACCCCCCCCCCCCGACATACAATCTCTCAAATGCAAAGCAAACCCTTCCCAAAACACACTCTAGCAGATGGCAACATCACATAGAGCCCTCTTCCAAAGTGCTGATTACTAAAGCACTAATCACACCCACTCCAATGACTAATTTAATAAAATACATTACTGAACATTAGAAACTTTAAAATAAATATTAGCTTTGGCATCACCTCGGTAACAACAGAACTTCCCTCCATTAGCCGGCATACTTTTTAGTTCTCTCTTTTTTTTTTTTTTTAAGTATACAATTAAGAAATTAAGGGACCACAGGAAAAAGTGGCCACAACATGATGTTGAACAGGTTTTCCTGCATGCTAAGACTATTTTTTTACCATAACAGTAAAAATGGCTTCTTTCTATTTTCTGTACAAATGGCCATGTGCTAATGTTGCCATTACTGCATGGCTATAACGAAAAAGGAGTGCATGCACACTTATTGCTACCCATTTTGTAGATGAGAAGGCCTCACACACTGTTGCTGTGCTGACCAGTTAGCACATACAGTAATGTAGTTGTGTTAACTGATTAGTGCAGGAATATTATATATATAATATATATATGTATAATGTATTCGAAATTAATTTTCCTATGAACTGTTTTCCTACCTTCTTCTACTCTATGTTTATAACCTAACTAATTTATTTTTCTCAAGTACTTTAGCAAGAATGTGAGCCTTTGGGACAGTCAGGGAACTCTAAGTACTTTCTCTTCATCTTAATTAATCTTACTTATTGCATTTCTTCTGTTTCTACTGTAAACCGCTTAGAACCTCACGGTACAGCGGTATATAAGAAATAAAATTATTATTATTATTATTATTAACTCTTTGCCACAGGCACGTCCCTCCAAAAAAACAACAACACATTTTGTGAGTTATTAGCAAGTACACATTTGGCACTTCCACAGGATACCTGATCATGTTCTACACCAGGGGTGTCAAAGTCCCTCCTCGAGGGCCGCAATCCAGTCCGATTTTCAGGATTTCTCCAATGAATATGCTTGAGATCTATTAGCATACAATGAAAGCAGTGCATGCAAATAGATCTCATGCATATTCATTGGGGAAATCCTGAAAACCAGACTGGATTGCTGCCCTCGAGGAGGAACTTTGACACCCCTGTTCTACACTATAGTGGAGCTACGTAATAATGTTGGTGTGCAGCTTATTCATAAAATGTAAAAGTATGTGCGGTAGCTCGACATGCATGTGTTTCGGCCGATATGACCTGCCTCAGGAACCTTCCTTGAAAGGATCAATTACTTGGGTAAATCACTTCCATCCAAGTATTATAAGTTCATTTGAAAATACCATATGGGTCTCTGCGCACACGAACAATAAAGCAGAGACCCGTATGGTATTTTCAAATGTACTTAGAATATTTGGATGGAAGTGATTTACCCAAGTAATTGATCCTTTCAAGGAAGGCTCCTGAGGCAGGTCATATCGGCCGAAACACATGCATGTCGAGCTACCGCACATACTTTTACATTGTATGAATAAACTGCACACCAACATTACTACGTAGCTCCACTGTGGTTTGTTCATGTCTACTTGGATTATGGAGATCTTTCTCCTGGTTTGTTTGGCCATGTCCTACACTATGCCATTTTAAGTTGTGTTAGGCGTACATTAGCACCTAATGCAGCTTAGTAAAAGAGCAGCTTACAGTATAACAGTGTGTGAAGACACCACCAAGAGAAAGGCGTGGCCTAGTGGTTAGAACTATAGCCTCAGCACCTTGAGGTTTTGGGTTCAAACTCTGCACTGCTCCTTGTAACTCTGGGCAAGTCACTCAATCTTCCATCGCCCCAGGTATTCTAGATAGATTGTGAGCCCACCTGGATAGAGAAAATGCTTGAGTATCTGATTGATAGGTGGTATATACATATAAATTCCAAGAAAACCATGAAAGAAAAAGCTGAGGCATATATTACACTCTGGAATAGACATCACAACACTAAGAAGAAGCTTGGCAGGATAGTATATCATGTTATAATATGTTTTTTGATAGAGTTTAGTTCACTGAAAACTATTTGCGATTATTGGTATTACTGATAAGCTAGCCAGAGGAGCCCACATTCTTTCAAATGATCTGAGGAAATTTTTTTGTTCAGCAGCAATTCTTTCATACTTTGCAGTCAGGCAGACCACATTCCACCATTCGTTATAACTAATATAAAATCTTTCCAGTTCGCTAATATTATACCGATTTCTCATTTTATCTCTTATTGGAAATGGTCAGTATACCTTTGTAAGTTGTAAATACTTCAATAAAGCTTATTGAACTAAAAAAAAAAAAAAAAAGGCTTGGCAGCAGTGTTCTTCAAAGCAGCCCCTGAATGCCTTAACTCTTTTTTTCTGGTACTCAAGCTCATGATAGTAAGGGGAAAGTGGATACGAGGTAAAGCCATGTGCATGAAAGACAAGGTATTTCTCAGAAGATTTAAAGAATGTATTTGGAAATGCCCTACTCCTTTAGGATAACCTCAATAAAAAAGAGCACATGGTACTGATGGGGTAAATGGCATTGACACTCACTGCTCAGCACTGTTGTGGTCTTGCATGGGAAGATATTTGGTGGCTCTCCTTTAACTCACTTGGATCCAAAGTGGTTTTGACTTAAAAATTAGAGACCACTGCTAGCAGCTTTCAAGAAAGACTCTCAACATAACTCCTTAGAGGGAAGCCACACTGCCACATATTTTTCTGGATTTCCATGCTTCTCTGTCCTTGAAACTGCATATTTATATGTAAGTCACACTGAATTCTACCAAATGTGCTCACTGACCAATGTATTCACTTTCCAGATACAAACTATAATGTGAAGCAGGATATCTATCAAGTGAAATTTTCTGTTATCAAGAACATAACTTAATGTAAAATTTATCCCAGCATAGGATAAAGGTGAGTGAACTTGAAGGTCCCTTTAAGAAGTGCACTAGGCCTCCTGCCAGAATGACTGTATATTACTGCAGAAATAAGGACATGACCTAATGTCTTATCACCATTCTTGCATGACCAAAGGATATTGGAAAAGGAAGCACTGACTCAATATGCCTGGGCAGAGGTCCATAGCATGCAATGGGTTATAAAAAAATAAAACCAAAGACTGTGACAGGGCAATAGATTTAGATGAGCAGATTGCCTACTTCCAGAAGCAATTTCAACATCTTGCAGGAATAAGGTCTCTCAGCTCCTGTTCAAAAGTTTTCTTTAGTATGGCCATTGTACTTGAGGGAACCCATCTAAGTAGTAGTTAGTAAAAAGATGAAGTTACATACCCTGTTGCCACATTCCGAGTACCAGTATAGATTAAGTCTGATGTCATAAGAGTAGCATCAGGCAATTCCAGCAAGCCAGTGCTCAACATGCTAGTGGTGCTGGCGACTGGTTCAAAGGCTGGCCACTGACTGGCATGTTACTTCTTTGCACTGCACATCTGACTTGGGCTAGATTCTGGATGTCTTCAGCTAGCAGGACATGGGAATCACTACCAGCTAAGATATTAACAGCTGGGGAAGGAGAGAAGAGGATAAGAGAAGCATGGGAAAGCAGAGGAAATGGAGTGTTTGGTGCCTAATGCCCACCCATGTTAACCACTCCTCCCCTCTCATTTATTTCAGGCTTATCCATTGCTACTTAGTCCAAAGAGTTTATGCAAGCTTGGCCAGTAATATGCACTGGATAGATATTCCTAGGGTGAGGTGGCCTAAACATGCTCTCTTTCAAGGTTCCTGCTAAGAAGAAGTGGAGCCTGGGAGAAAAGTGCATGCCAACACCAGTTCAGGCTTCACATGTTTGGTTGACTATGTATACTGCTGTAGTTTGGTTGACTATGGATTCTACTTTATAGGTCTGTAGGGTAGGAAGAGGAAACTGGGGAGTCCAGTGGCAATCCAAGGCAAGTGGTCCCTCTTAGCAAGTGGTACCTGACTCTTTGCTGGGCTTACTCAATAGTGGGACACCAATCTATTTGGTGCACCTACAGAACTGCATACTATAGATGTTATTACATGCCACTGGGAGTGGGAGGGCATGGCTGCTGGACTAAGGTTGGTTATCTATGCTTATCTACACAGGATGATGCAGACTCAAAGAGGCAGAAGAGCTAGAGTAAAGAAAGAGAAAGATATCCTACAAGTAGTTTTAGAGACTTCTAGTGGTTCTTCCAGATATAGGAATTGAGATAATCTAAAACAGAACTTTCCAGATTTGGGAGGGTAAGAAGGTAAGAAGAAATATTAAAAATCAGAAGCTGACTCTGGAGTTGGGAGTAGAAGGGCAATGGAAGTGGAATTTCTTAAAATAGAGGTGGAAGCAAAAGAGAACTGTGGTTTTATCAGGACATTTTCTACAATCTTTTATTAAACTTTATCCAGATATTGAACCAATACCTTTATCCAGATATTGAACCAATACTTCAACTGGTATTGGTTTAGAAAAGACATCTGGACTGGACAGTGCATTTTTGGAAGGAGAGAGCAAGAGAAATGAGTGATCCCAGGGGCTGATGGCCTCCCAGACCTTTATCTGCTTTATCACTATAGTACTGTCTCTCTCTGTTCATGTTCATCTATTGATCATTGTATCAATTATGTTCCAAACACCATGCTCATGCTATTTCATCACATGTACTCAAGTTTCGCATTTCAGCTTTATTTTTGCTGTGTCTCCTATCAAGTAGTATCAGGGCCAACTCTACTACAGAATGACAGTGTCTTTCACACTGCCCTGTTTCTTAGCCTCTATTGACTTTTTCAAATGAAACCCTGCAATATCTTGCACATAATCCCACTTCCTTCATATCCCCTTGAGTGCTTAAGGAATCTATCACCATAAAAATCAGTAATCAATAAAACATAACAAACATCTAAAACACAAATAGGCATAGGGTAGAAGATCAGGTAGGGTAGAGATTTCTGTCAGTTGGCTCATACGCCCAACATTTAACCAAAAATGGTCTTTTAAAATCCACTAGTAAAATGTATGTACTATCTTCATTGTACTGATACCCATTGGTGGCATGAGGAAGAACATGCTGTACCTTAACAACATACTATACTTTTGTGCCTCAATGTTCACAGATGGCGTAAGGAAGTACAGACTATTTGTACATTTCAAGATGGCCTCATTATACTCCATTCTTGACACATATTCATGATAAAACAAACTCATTTACAGTAGTGTTACGAGATTTACCAAAGCAGTGCAACCCTGGCACAGTATTGATTTACTCAATATCACACAGATAGGATTTATTTATCACACTGGATCCCTGTTAGCACAGAAGTAAAGTATACCATTAAGTTACAGCACGTACTTCTTCATGTCATCAATGGGTATCAGTATAATGACAAAAAATACATTTTAATTAACAATCACATTTCTATAGGATGGGATCTGTTTTAATCCTTGGGATCTTACTAGGTACATGAAACCTGGGTTGGCCACCGCTGGAAACAGGATACTGGACTTGATGGACCTTCGATCTGTCCCAGTAATGGCAACTCTTATGTTCTTATCTGTACACCCTTCCTTCTGGTCCTGCAACAGTGCCACCTGCAGTCTTTTCTGTGGAAGTTCAAGTAAAACTAATCCTATAGTATTAGTCTAAAAACCATATGGCATTCTGGGATACAGACATGCTACTTAATATGTGACCTGGATCAAGCAGCACCATCAACCAATCCCCTCCCATACAGGGTGCCATCAGAACAAACACCAGACTTGCAGACAAGATACAGATTCACTAAAGTGCTTACTGAAAAGCTGCTGATTTGCTAAAGGAGCATACCCTGAGTTATTCTAAATGTCTTTTAAAACATACATTAATGGAACCTTGCCAATCATTACATAAGAATTTTAGATTTGCACATATTTGTTTTTGCAGTAGCCCAGCAACATGATATGCAAATGAAGGCAGCAGGGTTGCAACCCATCTTGGTGAGCTACTTCAAGCTGAGCCCCTCCCATGACCCCTTTTCAGATCAGTCGATATATCATTTCCCTCCTTCTGCAGCAGCCAGGTGGGTTATAAATACTTTAACATTTTTAGTGACAAAAATAGCTACAGTGCTGAGGGAATTACAAGTCATAACTGAATAGGATTACTCATAAAACTGGGGAGAAAAGATTTACCTTGTATGGATTTTCCAATTTTCACATTACCAACTCCAGTGGTGTCCCTTTTAGTAGCATATTATTGTACCGAATAAGACGCATCTTTATGCCATTAAACTGCCCTCTCTATTACTGCACCTCCTAATTCTCCCAAAGGATTGATTTGTCTTTGTTCTTGTTCCAAATCCTGGTATAAAAATGATTCTTTAAAAAACTGCAGTCATATATCATCAAGCAGCAGATCCAAGCTCAAAACCACATATAATATGATAATTAAGATCTATTGGAATGCATTTTAAGAGTAGAATGTACCTGTAGGTATAATAGCTTCATAAAATCTGTCAGATTTACTTCTGCTGGGGAAGAAAATTTAACGTATTTTATCCAAATGCCATGCAAATTAAATCAAGGGAAGATAAGCTTTTAGAAAGAGGCAAGGAAGTAGTTGTAAGTGAAACTTAGTCTGAGTTGCATTGTGCAGGAACAGAACCTAAAAGCATTTAGGAGGATTTAAAATGTTATCTGTCTATATAATTAGATAGATTGTTAATAATAATGGAGTCAATAGTTAAAGCAATGAAATTAGTCAGAAATGGCTTCTGGCCAGTTAAATTGCCTGTTAAAGGCTAACCACAAATTTCCAATGGCATTTAACCTGTAAGCGCCTTTAAAAGTAATTGGTTAAAGCCGGCTATTTTGGAAGCATTCAGGGGCAGATTCAGCATTTGGCCGGTTAAGTGCCGATATTCATCACTTAATCAGCCAGGTTAACCTATCTTTATCACACTTAACTGGTTATGCATTAACTGACTCCGGAAACCCAGAAATTTAATGTCAGTGCCAAGATGTGGCCTGGCATTGAATTTCCAGATTTAACGCCAATGGCAGTTAACACCTCCAGCTGAATATGCAGCCCAATATGATATCTAAGAGATATAAATTATTCTTATAATTGACTTAACTGATTATGTACAAGTCCTATATCTTGCTTGGACATCCTCCCTTCTGGATAACAGGGCCTGAAATGCTTTATTGTTCTGAAAGACTGTGTCCAGGGCATCAAGCTGAGTTAGTCCTAGTTTCACTTCACTGAATGCATAAAAATCTACGGTAGTTTCCACTTGTACTAAATTGCTTTAGCAACAATGCAAATATAGGATGTGGCAAAAAAGAAGGACCTTGAGGCAGCCTGCCTTAATTGCTGCCACTGTTAGCAAAAACACAAAAGTCTGGAGAAACTCTCATGAAAGAGATTTGCACACAGGGGAGACAGTGCATGCAAATATCTTTCATGAATATTCATGATGGATATCTTGAAAAACTGAATGGTTTTGGGAGGGGAGAGAAGAAAGGGAGATATACCAGACCATGGAACTGAAGGGAAGGAGGGAAGTCTGGTAGCGCTATAGAAATAGTAGTAGTAGTAGTAATAGAAGAGATAGAAGCCAGATTATGGGAGGGAGGGAAGAGGGGGTTCAAAGAGACGTGCATATGCCGGACTTTGGGGGGAAGAAGTAAGGGGTCTAAAAACAGAGGAGACGGAGAGAGATGGTGGAGAATGGGATTTAGGGATGGAAGTTACAGAAAGGGGAGAGATGCTGGATGAAAGGGTAGTTGAGAAAAGGTGGATCTGTAGATGGAGATGAAAAAAAGGAAAGATGCCAGACCTCCAGAGGAGGGAAGGGAAACGGAAGGGGAGGACAGAGATGGCAGATGGATGGTTATCATGGAGAAAGAAGAAAGAAGGAGACCCTGGCAAGCAAGCTATCAGAAGACAACCAGAGCCTGGGACCAACAAGATTTGAACAATGACCAGACAACAAAAGGTAGAAAAAATAATTTTATTTTCTGTTTTGTGATTACAATATGTCAGATTTGAAACATGTATCCTGCCAGAGCTTTTGTTAGCTAGTTTCCTTATGAATAAATCAGGGTTGAAAATGTCAAAAAACAAAAAAGAAACCAGACAAAGGCTTTGAATATAACAAAAAGACTGGCTTCAATAGAGACTAGTCTATAAAGTGTGACCCAAATGACTATATGAAAAAAAAGCTCAGAGATATGAAACTCTGAAGGGAAGGCTGTTAAACCTCCCTAAAAAGAATTTGCCTTCCAGTCATTGCAACTTCACAAGTCCAGGTCACACTTCAAGACTCTAATATAGGAAAAGGGTTAAAGTTCTTAAAGTATTTTCACTTGTAGAAAAATTATTTCTTCTCTTATTTAGCAAACACACTGCCACCACTGTATTCACCCCCTAAACCACATTTAAAAGATAAGTGAATACAGTGGTGACAGTGTGTTTGCTAAATAAGAGAAGATATAATTTTTCTACAAGTGGAAATACTTTAAGAACTTTAACCCCTTTCCTACATTAGAGTCTTGAAGTGTGACCTGGACTTGTGAAGTTGCAATGACTGGAAGGCGAACTCTTTTTAGGGAGGTTTAACAGCCTTCCCTTCAGAGTTTCATATCTCTGAGCTTTTTCTCATATAGTCATTTGGGTCACATTTTATAGACTAATCTCTATTGAAGCCAGTTTTTTTGTTATAGCCAGAGCTTTTGTTAGACCACAAACGTGAGCTAGGATTTAACAGAGAGAGGAAAAATCTTTTTTGTTTCTTTATTTTGTTTACACCACAGCGCCAGTGTGGTTAGGAGAAGGCAAAGGGGGTGAAAAGACTATAAAATAAACCCACCAGGATGTTTGAAAAAAACAAAACACCCAATTGGGCAGGAAAATCAAATCTAATCGAATCAAAATTTTTTTTCCTGAATCGGGCAGCACTAGTAGAGAGAGATTAGAGAGAATAGCAGGAGAAACGCTGGACCTATAACACGTGGCTCTAACAAAAGATCCTCTGTATTGGTTACTGAACCTATGACTTATAAATTAAGAGTTTCCAAGTTGGTGTTTCATGCTCATTCTGTGGCTATATTTGAAACCTATCTCATCAATTTTTCCAGAACATTAAGGAGTTTTACTTTGGCCTCTTTTAATATGCATCTATAGGAGGTGATTAAAACATTAGACAATCGATGGTCATGGGTTCAGTTCTATAAAATGGTAACTAGAGGAAAGTGCCATTCAGGTGTGTCAATAATGCTGTTAGTTGACAGTTATAACAACTCATAAATCCAAATCAATAATATCATATGAGTCCCATTTTCAGAGGAGAAAATGTTGCAATCCAATCCTCACAATTCCACTGAAGGTACTTCAATTATATAGAACCGTCAGAAGCGGCACTCCAGATACATAAGATATCAAACTTATGGAGCTAAACACGTCGGCTCATGGACTAATGCATGGAATCTTGTGAACTAATGATCTTTATGTATTAAATATTTAGATAACCATATATAGATAGTTCTATATAACAAGTATCTTCAGTGGAATTGTGAGGATTGGATTGCAATGTTTTCTCCTCTTATAATAATATTGGTTTGGATTTTTGAGTTGTTATATTGGACATAACAAACCTCTAAACTTTCATCAGCTGTTTATGTGGTTAACTGACAATTAAGTACCTATGTGCACTATATGCTAGCCTATAAAGCAGCATCTAAATCAGGGGTAGGGAACTCCGGTTCTCGAGAGCCATATTCCAGTCGGGTTTTCAGGATTTCCACAATGAATATGCATTGAAAGCAGTGCATGCAAATAGATCTGATGCATATTCATTGGGGAAATCCTGAAAATCCGACTGGAATACGGTTCTCAAGGACCGGAGTTCCCTACCCCTGATCTAAATGCTATTGTGCCTAAGTACAAGGAGGAGGGGCGTTTACCTTTGCAGAGCATGGGAAGACCATGGGTGTGCCTTCCAGTTAGGCTCGTACATAGTTTATAGCATGCTTAAACTACACATGGCTCTTGGCACACCTAAGTGCACCAACTTACACCTACCATTGACATGGCTTAAGAGGGTGTGCCTAAACACATGCACCCCAATGACATCTTGCACTAGTATTCTACAGCAGAATCTTGGTACTGTTATAGAATTGGTGCTAATCATTACCCACCCCCTTTTACAAAAGCACGGAAGAGGTTCTTAGCATTAGCCAACGCACTGAATCCCCTGCGCTGTTCTGACACTCATAAGAACTCTATGACCGTGGGAGCAGTGAAGAGCATTCAGCGTGCCAGCTGGCGCTAAAAACCTCTTCTGTGCTTTTGTAAAAGCTTGGGGAGGGGACATATGTCAAAGACTAACCTGGTTTGGCAGGCTAGTCTGGTTTGCTAGGAGTAATTAACACACAAAGCACCTTTCACAGACACAAAAAAACTTTGCTTTGCTTTATTGTTTGCCTCACACCAACCAAAGAATATAGCCGTGGCTTACCTCAGCCAGCTGCTACAGGCAGCAGTAAATTTTCCCAAGGCCTGCCATTGCCCATGTCTAGGGGAAACTTGGGAGTTCCTTTTTCTCCCTCAGGGACTTCTCTAGAATGAACCCAGACTGGGTAGAAATGCCTCTCTCCTGTGAGTCCTGCTCCTGTGAATCAGCACTGAACCCCCAAAGTTCAGGGTATTCTTGGACATGTAGTCCATTCTCTTTTTGATTAGCATCCCTGCTGCCCAGGGGTATAATATTTGCAATTTATCCTCTCTTTTTTTGTGTTTGAATATTAGTGCTTCAACCTAATTGCCATACAAGATCTGAAATCTTTTCTTGTACATTTATTTTGAAATCTATAAAAAAAAAGTTTTTTTTAAAAAAAAAGGTACAACAAAACAAAAATTCATTATTGATCTTGTGAATCATGGAAGCAGTAAACCAAAATCTGGGAACAAAGAGAAGGGGGAATACAAGGTAGAGGGATTTTGAAGGAGGAGGTGAGTGGGGCGAAAAACCAATGTGAACTGAAAGAGTATCCATCAACTAAGCATAATGGAGGTAACTCTTTAAAGTCATTTCTATGCATAGGTGCCCACATATATATGCAAATGACCTCTTATGGAATACTTACAGTATAGAAGTACATACTGTAGCATCAAGGTGAGTAATTTGTCTGTGGACTTATGCATAGGTAAAGTCTTCCAATGCATGAACAATACATGTAAGCATACACGTAGGTTATAAAATGTTACAATTTATCTCTGAACTAGCAAAATATAAGCTAAATGTCCATGCCTGTAATGTAGGCATGTATTAAATTACTTATGCTAGCATTTCATAAAGAAAGCTGGGGGGCTACTTTTGTTAATAAAATAATGTCTATGCAGCACCTCTTTAAATGCCTACCTATGGTGTCCTGTTTTAAAATTACTCTCAATATTCCTGCATTAGGCACCCTAGGGAAACCTTCATTCTTTCAAACTCTTCAATTAATTGCCAGGTCCCTAGCACTCCTCCCATACCCCATGATTCCAACTCCAATAACTCAGAATTTATGATCACCCCCAACACCATCCATCTCAGAACAATCATGAAAAACTGCATAGACATCATATTTTTAAATATTACTTTACAGCATGAATAGATACTGAGGACAATTTCCCAAAAGATCATTTATCCAGGTAAATGAGCTATTTGAAAAATATCCACCCTTCCTATGAGTAAAAGTAAATACTGATGATTCTTTTGAGTTTGTGTGCCAGTCAGGACCTATTAATTTGTTTGACTGTGGTTGTTTTCTGCTGCCCTAGACAACTGCCTAGTTTACCTAATGATTAAGCCAACCCTGCACAACTGCTTCATGCACAGCTAGTGCATTTTTATTTTCTATATTCCATAGCACTTATCTGCTTGTTAATGTCCTTCAATCTGAACTGCACTAGTACAGTTAGTAAACATGGAAGTGGAGCCAGCTTGGCTTTTCCCCATATCTCAGCTGCCTAATCACATATGTGACTGCTGCAAGCCAATTGGATTTCATTGAGAAGGAGGAAAGACATTCCTAATTAAGGTCTAGGGAAGGGAGAAGGAAGACCTGCATCACCTGCTGGAACAATATAGCTAACTAGATCAGATGTATAGCTACAAGTGGGCCTGAGTGGGCACAGGCCTATCAACTCTTAGTTCAAGATCACCCAGCGGTAGTCCCTCACACCCCTTTCTTCCTGGCATCTTTTCTCTTTCTCAACCCCCTCATTCCTCCCTGGTGTATCTCCAAGGTGCCACTGACGCTGCAGCGATTCATATTTGCTGTCTGGTGCTGGCCCTGCAGGCTTCCATCTGTCAGAATGTTGCAGTGGGAAATCTGTGGGGCTGGCATAGACAAGAAATAAATATCATGTGGCTGCTAGTGATGGCTCAAAGTTACATTGGAGAGGGTTGGGAGGGGGTTCAGAGATAGGGGAAGATGCAGGGCCACAGGCAGGAGGAAGAAGATGCATACATGTTGTGACCAAGGGCAAAGGGGGTGGAGGGGAAGAGAGCAGGGAAGATATTGAATGTGGGTCAGATGGGAAGATTAAAAAAAAAAAAAGCCCTTACTTTATTCATAGAAACATGATCCAAGTTTATTTTATACTTGATATACTGTCTATCAAAGTATACCTAGACGGTTTGCAATGCTAAAATTTAAAAGGATGAAATAAAATTCAAAAATAAAAATAAGGGAAATGTTTTATAGTTAGAAGGTAGACAGATGAGATAAGGTACACTAATACGATAGGAATCAAATGGAAGGATGATTTTTAAAAAACATACATCGAGATAAAAGAAAAAATTAAAAGGGAGGTAAAAGAGGGTGGAAAGAACATAAGAGGGTGTATAGCGTCCTTTCTTAGGTCTGATAAGCGTCCCTAAATAGAAAAGTTTTTGGTTTGAACTTAAATTTGATGGCAGATAAAGGCCAAATGGCCCATCCAGTCTGCCCATCCGCAGTATCCACTATCTCCTCCTCTCCCTAAGAGATCCCACATGTCTGCCCTATGCTTTCTTGAATTCAGACAGTCTTTTATCTCCATCACCTCTACCAGGAGATTATTCCACGCATTTGGCACCCTTTCTGTAAAAAAAAGTATTTCCTTAGCATATCACCTCTTACTTTCTATGAGATAGAAGGTAGGAAGGATAGAAGAGATTCTGAGGTACTGGGGGTGGGGGTACACCCAAAATAGTTGGCCTGGCTACACCACTGGTCTAGATGTATGGGTCAGTGAGTTGGAAGAGGCACATCCTAAGCTGTAGGCATACCTGGATGAGTTCATTTAATGTATCACCTTTGCCACCCACAGATGCTGGATTTTCCTGTCTTGTCTTCAAACTGTCTGATAACAATGCCCTCTTTCCCTTAACCCATGATTAGAAGTTAAAGGTGACCCTGGCAGTGGATTCTGGCTTCCAACAGATCATTAAGAATGCTTTCAAAGCCGCCGTTGAAATTGACATTAGAATCAAAATGAACCGCTCCTGCCTGCAGGCTCTGCTGTTCTGCTTTCATTTTTGACAACTGGTTTTCAGCATTAAAGCAGAACATCTTTCCTATCTTTAGGTTTCTATTGGCAATCCATTCTCATTAAACCAGATTCATTTGTCTTCATAATGTGTACTCCACAATTAGGGTATCAAACAGTTTGCGTCTACATCATAAAACTGATCTATGCAACAGCACTATGAAAACATAATAGCATTATGTGATTATTAATGAAATGAATGGGTAGTAGAGGAACTGAATATTCTTTTCCAAGAGGAAATCTGTTTCAACAGCAAGTCATTACAACTAATAGAAACAAAGTACTTGGCTGTTTGGCATTAGGTTTCTCATTTCACAGGGCAGAAAGGAAAGTATGGGTGCATAAAGAGATTTTACTTGTTTCCCCGAAATTTTAAAGAATGATGACATAGCATGTGAAATTCACCCCCCCCCCCCCCACACACACACACCCCCACGGCCCAAAGTTCAACACTTTGATGCTTAGTTAGAATAAGGAGCTTCTGCCATTCACTGATGCAGAAAGCCACCTGACAGGTTCTCAGTTTGAGTGAATCAAAACACCAGTTTCCTTTAGGTTCTAAACTTAAATTTATTTAATCATGAGATTGGCAACTTAATTATGCAGGCTCACTGCACCACAGGGTTTAAAAGAGGTCAGATTCACGTCGAGTGTGGGTTATACCAAACAAGTTTGCTATTGGCTCCTGCTATCTTCAGTTCCAGTTTTAGATAATTTAATCAGCAAACAGATATTCACAGCTAAGTTCAATATCATCATATCCAGGTAGGTTCAATTTCAGTGCTGTTACTAATCATGGATAAGTCCAAATATCCAATACTTCATCTTGAACGTGCCAAAATCCACATAATAGGTCCTTCTATACATTACATTACATTACATTACATTAGTGATTTTTATTCCGCTTGTACCTTGCGGTTCAAAGCGGATTACATAAGAAGAGAACTGGACATTTCCAGGATGGTACATGACAATAGAGAATACAGTTTGAGGATTGAGACTTAATGACAGAATGATAGTAAAGACTTAATAACATCGGAAGATGTTTTGGACGGCAGTGTTTTGGTTTCTTGGGGGAAGGGGTGAGGGAGGTTAGGTAGATTGTATATATTTTTTGAACAGCAGTGTTTTGATTCAAGTAGCTAGGAACAAGGAAGTCTTATTCATAGGGTTACCATATGACTCCAGAAAAAAGAGAGGACAGATTGAGACATCCGGGTTTTACTTTTATTGAAAGCAATGGAAGTAAGGAGGACAGACTGAGATATCAGGGTTACTTCCACTGAAAGTAAGGGAAGTAAAACCCAGATGTCTCAATCCACCCTCCTTTTTTTAGAGCCATATGGTAACCCTACTTATTCATAGAGATCCCTTTTCAAGGCATGTGGTCCAGCCTAGCTCTTCAGAGATATGGTCCCAGGTCTTTGCATCAAGGCAGAGTCACTGCAAGGGCAAAATAACCTTAGCCAACCTTGAGATGAGGTATACTAGTCGAGGCTGGTGTTATACAAAGAGCCACAGATTGGCTCAGAAGCATGTAAGACTGGGCAGTTATTAGCCTCAAGCATGAGTCCACCACTGAGGATCCAGATGATCCTCTGGGGATTAAAAGCTTTTGTTGGGATTCTAGGAAGACATGCTACATTTGGAAGGCTAGGATGCCACAAAGCTGTATGGAACCCAGTATAGACCTGTGAGTTCTGATTCTTGAATATGTTTTGCTTACATGAAGTCATAGCTAGTCTTGTACCGTCAAAGTCTCAATCAGAACTGATGTGCCCAAGTGTTAAGAAGAAGATAAATTTGATAGCCTGATCCTAGACTGTGTCTATTTTTACCTCCTGGAATGCTTGAAGTACTTGTACAGTAAGTCAAAAAGTGCAACTGCACTAACCCTTAGGCTATTCCTTAAAACTGGAATGTATAATAAAGCTCTGGAATTTGTTGCCAGAGATTATGGTAAAAGTCATTAGCCTAGCAGGGTTTTAAAAAAGGTTTGGACAAGTTCCTGGAAGAAAAATCCATAAATCATTATTAAAGTGGCCTTGGGGAAAATCCACTGCTTTTTCCTGGGATAAACAGCATGGAATCTATTTGTTCTTTTCAGATCCTGTCCAGGTACTCATGACCTGATTATCCACTTTCGGAAGTAGCATACTGGGATTCATTGACCTTTGGTCTGTTCCAATATGTTAGTGCTTCTCGATCCTCCTCTGGAGCCATATCTAGTCAGCTGGGACTATGCATGAGATAAAATTGCATATATTGAAGAGCTATGAAATACAAATCTATCACATAATATATTCATTGTGGTAATCCTGAAAACCCAACTGTCTAAGTGTGGCTTCAGGAGAGAGTTGAGAAGCACTGCAGTACGGCAATGCTTATGCAATCAGTTAACAGTCTGAGAGTCTAAGAACCACTGCCTTGACTGAAATGCTATTGAGCTGGTGGTAGGGGTGGGGATGGGCATGAGATATCAGCTAGGTACCATATACCTGAAAGAACAGTATATCAGCCTAGCTGACTTTTTGGCTCCATAAACAAAGCATGCATGTTGTATACTTTTTGAAAGTACGTTTTCTGAATGCATGGACATCTGGCGGAAGACCTGTAGTTATGTCAGATCTGGCCAGGCATGCCCACACTGGTCAAGACTTCCTGTATAGCTGCAGCCTGAGCAAGGTTCATCTCTGATAATGACACACGGCCAGTCACAGGAAGGAGATTACACAAAGATATGAAGTGTGATTTGTGTGGAGTAGATTAAATTTTCACCCTTATGATCCAGATCAAAGGCAACTTCATCTTAGTTGGATTTATGCTGGCTAGGTTCCAGGATGGGCACATTTCTATGGATAATCTGATAACTGGGACTGTTCGATCATCACAAAGCATCTCAATTAAGGCACTTCTTGTTTGCAATGAAATTCAATAAGAAACTGTATTTAACTATCTGTTCTGCTCAATAAATTTGCACAGAAAATATGTTTAATTGGCTACAGAGTCACTCAAATCAATTAAATAAATCCATACAAAATCTTTCCACTTTCTGGCACCTCTCAACTCATAAATTTTATTCTCACTGGATGGAATTGGGTTCTCCAATGGTGTCTTCCTTTTCCAGTCTGATTAATTAAGACACATAAATGTTTCATTTTTCTCTTTCACCCAAAGCATTTTATTTATTTATTAATAGGAGTCAACACCTTGGGCCCAATATTGAGACTGCAGAAGATAGCCCGGCTACTTCCCGCAGTCCATGGTGATCCCGGATATTCAGTGCCGAGGCTATATCCAAGACAAAGTTTGCCGCTATGCACTTAGCCAGCCAAGCCAGTATTCACTGGCTGTCAGCTAAGACTTAGCAGCCAAAGATAGATCTGCATTTTAGGTAGTTCTATCTGGTTATGCACCCTAGCCAGTCGATGAATATTGGTGGTGACCAGCGATGTTGCATGATATAACTGGACACTGGAAAATCTGGCGAACCAGATATTTGGAAAGAGATAGCTATCTTCCACTGAATATTGATGGATAGCTGGCTAAGTCATTCCCAGCCGACTAAGTACTGCTGAATATTGGTCAGCTTGTTTTTATAGATTATGACTGTACTCAGGATTAGAAATTGAAGAATTTTTTTGCAGGAACAAGGTAAATTAGCAGAAGGGCAAAATGATAAACCTCTGTGAGCATGGAGAATTTTGTTTTCTGTGACCTGCTTTCTAATAATGAACTATCCTCACTTATTAGCAGCTCATGTTATTTTTTTACATTTTATTCACATAAATAATTTCAAATAAATAAATTAACTTTGACCCTTCCTTATTGAAAAAGACCTGATTGCTTTACAGTTCTTATATCCCGCAAATTTTCAGCAAGGATTCAATGCGGCTAACAAAATATTTAGTACAGCATTACTGAAGGAACGTTGAATAAGGTAAGAGAGATTGGTGGTGAAAGATGTGAAGGCTAGAGTTAACTTAAAAGGAAAATAAGTATGTCTTAAGTGTCTTCTGGAAGCAGAAGTATGAGGTGATCTGAAGTAGAGATGTAGGGAATCTATTCCAAAAGTATGGAGCTTGGAATTTGAAAGTTGACTTGAACATCTTTTTTGGGTGGACTTGTTGATAGGAAGGGAAAGGAATCTTGTACCTTTGTATTAATCTTGAGTTGAAGAAGGAGGCCATGACCTTGATGTTCGTGGTAAACCATGGGAGTTTTCCCTGTATATGGCTTGGTGGTAGCCAGTATAGTTCTTTTAGGAGTGGAGTTGCTTTTTTCCATTTTGCTGACTCTGAGTATCAGCCTGGCTGCAGTATTCTAGAGTGTTTGCAGTTTTTTGAGTTCTTTTTCTGTGATACCACTGTATAGAGAGTTACAGTAGTCCAGGTAAGACAGTAGTATTGCTTGACTGATTGTCCTGAAGTTGTTTTGTGTTAGGACTGACCTGATTGTTATCATTTATCTCAATCTGAAGAATTTTCTCATCACTATTACTAGGACCCTGTTACAATCTTGTTTTGTCTTACTATTCAGAGTGCAATTCTGTAATCTAGGTGCCTGCATTTGCATGCATAAATGTTTAGACTAATAGCATTCACATGCATTTCAGAGAAAGTCTATGAATGACATTTAGGAAAAGGTCTTACAACCTAGTTATTTTCTTAAGTTCTCTAGATGGTGACCCACTCCTCTATTCTCTTAATGGAACTTCTTTGGATGGATAGATTTATATCAAGCAAAAAACTATCAAAAGGTGATTTTGTCACCAAAAAATTCACTATTTAAAGTACTTTCAAACACCTGGCAAAATTTTACACTGTGTTGTAATGAGCTACTGGCCATCACAATTCTTTATCAAAACAAGTCTCAGAAAGACAGTCAGGACCACTTAGTCCATGCCAGACCATTCAAGCCAACCAGCTAGAGTCCAATAATCATAGGCTCCTCTTGTGGCCGGGTGGAGTTACAGTAAAAAACTCAGAACTCTGAGAAAAACCTGAGCTGCACCCGGGCACAGAGACAAAAAAAGGACAGAACTACAAAACAAAAAAGTGGATGTGTGGATTAGTCTCTCCAAGGGAAGCCTCTACTGTTTCCACCTAAGTACTTGGCTTTTTTGTCTTTTTGTCATCACATGTTAGGCACTGTTTTGTTTTGTAGTTCTGTGCCCGGGTGCAACTCAGGTTTTTCTCAGAGTTCTGAGTTTTGTTTACTATAACTCCACCTGGCCACAAGAGGAGCCTATGATTATTGGACTCTAGCCGATTGGCTTGAATGGTCTGATATGGACTAAGTGGTCCTGCTTGTCTTTCTGAAGCTCGTTTTGATAAAGAATTGTGATGGCCAGTCAGGTGTTTGAGCGTAGATTTATATCAAGACAGGATGTATTTTGTATTAGAAAGAATCATTATATTGTGTTTTTAATTTATTGTAAATCAATGTGATGTTTATTGTGAATGGCGATGGTGTATTTTTCCCTACCTCTCACTCCATCCACATGATCCCAAAGCCATTCCCCCCCAGGAATTTGTGCCCTATCCATCTCATTACAATATCCTTTTACAACTTGTTACACCATCATTCTGTTATTCTGTATTATCATTTCACCATGCAACCTAAGCTTTCCCGTGCATTGCCCCATGATCAATCCTATTTGTTTCACCATGCAACCTAAGCTCCTTCTCCTGGCATTCTCCTATGAGCAATCCTATTTTCTCCTGGCATTCTCCTATGAGCAATCCTATTTGTTGATGCACTGTAATGCTATGACTGTATAATTGTAACCTGTTCTGAGCTCTTTGGGGAGGACAGGATATAAAACTAACTAATTAACTAAATATATACAGTATTTATCAATAAATAAAATGATGGAAAGAAGCTGAGAGATTGCATTCATAACATAAAAACATAAGAAAAGTGATGCAAAGTGAAACCAAGGTCCAATGAACCAAGCCTCCTGTCTTTGCCTGTCTGAGTGACAAGTTCTTGTCAGATTCCAAAAAGTAGATCTATTTCTCACAATCATTTCCAGGAATGGACAGTGGCTCTCTCAAGTCTACCTGACTAATAGATTTTTTTTTAATGGACTATTCTTCCAGGAACTTGTCAAACCTCTATAGTACCCTGCTATGTGAGTGACCTTGACCACATCCTCTGGCAACAGTCTAGCTTGATAAATTGTATTCTATAATTTATTTATTTTTTTTTTTTGAAAATCATGTTTATCAGTAGTAGTGAGTCAATGTAGTGGATGTTACTTTCATAATTGGGTATATTTAATGTTAATACATGCTCTTCAACTGCATGTTTTGTGGGTCCTGTGTGAAACAGGTCTATTTTGGAGTCTCAAGATGCTGGTTGGCATGATTCTATAATGTGTCTCTTGTATCTTTGAATACAGCACTGCATAATTTAATAGCACTACATAAAAAATAAGTAGTAGTAGTAGTAACGTCTGTATTGCTGATTAATTGATTCAATGACCCATGAAAACCTGGATGACTAAAAGTAAGGATTCCAATAATAATGCCATGGTGCTGAAGGTTCTATCATGCAACAAGATGCCAGTTTCCCTCTCCATCTCCAACTAGAGCAGCAGACATTTCAATTCCGAACTGTCCTTATTATCAGTGGGAAGAGAGATTACACTGCATGGTAAATGAACAGCTGTGACTCCTTACAATGTATGAGGCTTTTAAAAATGTGACTGCTTTAATCCTTTTGTGCTTTACAAGAACTTGAGGATAAAATTCCTGTGGGGCTGTTTAAATAGACATTGTGCTAATGTACAAGGAGACAGCAGACACAGTCTACATATAAAAGGGAGAGATTGTGAAGAATGATGCTTTTGTAAGACACAAGAGGAAGGTTCAAGGTTTAAGATATGACCTACTAAGATTACCCTGGTTCTTGGGAGGAGTAACATTTTGCTGTGCAAGTATCAAGAGAATTGTATCAGTGATGAACAGAAAATGTGTTGCTTTATCTGAGCTAGTCACCAAAATGCACCAGAATTCTTCTAGGATGCACTGCAGCAGCAAACATATGGCAAGTCTCTTAAGGCTATCTACATACAGGAAGTTTCTGATGCATGGATCAGTTCAAGAAGTTCACTAACTGGGAAATTCTATAAACAGTGCCTACATTAGGTGCTGCTAGGTGCCTAATTGCAGCCTCTTAGCGACGCCTAAGTTTGAGATCCACGCCCAATTTTTATCTTTTAATTGGCATGATAATTGACCAAGTTGGTTTACAGCCAATCAAAAAAACAAACAAACCATTAATTAATCAATTGAAGAGTTTGGAGCTGAACTCTTAGGATGCCTAGAAATGCCTAAGTGGAAGTGCCTTCCCATGCCTAAGGATGCCTAATCAGAACATCAACTGGAGAGTCCCAAAAAATTTTCAAAATAGATTCTATTATTTCATTTTCTCACGGACCTCAGTGGTACCGTCTGCATGCCACTAAACTTTTTAGAACATGCAGAGCACTGGCACCCCCAATCGTCATCGGTCCCTTATAATTCAATTTTTTCATTAATAATTTATATATAGTTTAAATTTTAAATATATTGGTACTTATCTTATGCTACGCGGGTGAGGGTAAGCACTCCGACGTAGGCTACGTTTCGCCCCGTAGGGCTGTGTCAAGGAAATCCCCCTTAAATCAATCTGCTCATGCTCCCCGCGTTAGAAATTCACGAATTCACGAATATATTTAAAATTTAAACTATATATAAATTATTAATGAAAAAATTGAATTATAAGGGACCGATGACGATTGGGGGTGCCAGTGCTCTGCATGTTCTAAAAAGTTTAGTGGCATGCAGACGGTACCACTGAGGTCCATGAGAAAATGAAATAATAGAATCTATTTTGAAAATTTTTTGGGACTCTCCAGTTGATGTTCTGATTAGATTGTACTTGGTGGAGGTCTGAAGATTGTAGCCACTGTTGATTTCTTGTAAGGATGCCTAATGACACTTATGTTTAAAAGTAGGTGTGGTTATTGGTAATAAATAGGTGTGGTTTATTTAGGCGTCATTAGGTGTCCGACATAGGTGCCACCAAATTAGGTGAGCGAAAAGCTGGCCTAATGGAGCGGCACCTATGTCTAGGGCTTCTAGCGATGTCTATGTTTGCTTAGGTGCCGCTAGGCGTGATTCTATAAATGATGCTGTTTTTTGATTGACAACCTCGCCAAGTGGAACCCACAATGCAGGCCCCGTTTGGCACCATTTATAGAATCTGGCCCTAAAGGAGTGCCATTTGAATATTACATCAGCACATCATGCAAGGCTTGATATAACTAGGAGTCGTGAATTTTATTACACTGTGCCATCCTTCTAAAACACACCTGTAGCCCACATTTGTTGATCATTTGTAAGAACATCAGGGATCAAACTGGAAGCGGCATCACTCCATGATTATCTGATCCATTTCTGTCTGTTTGCATTTTGTTGAATGACCTTGTCAGCTTATGCTGACTATTATAAACAGAGTGAATGTTTTGGCTGTTTAACCTTCTCTTGATTTATGCGTAGGCCCAGATTCTGTTAATGGCACCTAAATCGGCCAATGCCTACAAAAATGGTGCCAGCCATATGACAATCAAACTTAGGTGCCATTAACAGAATCACTGTTAGCGGCACCTATGAAGAACTCAGGCACTGGTAATGTAGGCCAGGTTTTAAAGGATTACATTACCAGTGCTTAAGTTTTTTTCTGACAATCGGGCCTAGCAGTTCATAAGGTCATCTCTTCCTCCTAACTACGCCTACTTTGACCTTAGGTACCGCTAACTGCCATGCTGTAGGTACAATTCAACAAACATGGTTGGATATCCAAAGAGTAATTAATTCCTCTTAAATACCTCAGCCCCACCACTCCACCGCTATGTTCACTTCAAAACAACGGGAGCTTTACGTGGTAACTCATCATCGGTATTATTAACTAACTAAATGCTGTGGCAATTTTAAACAATTTTTTCCTTTTTTTCTATTTTATAACTTTTTTTCACGTATATCTCATTTTTTATATAAAACAAGTTATGGGTATACTTAGCTTTTAACCCACACAGCTTGACCTGGGAGCCAGACCCGACATGTTTCGTACAAACGTACTGTCTCAAGGGTCTCCCTAGTGTGTAAAGATAAAGAAAAAAACTTAGGAAAACAGCAGAAAGATCTAATCCTACCTGCCACCCCCCATATGAACCTTTTCAAAAGTACTTAATCAAAAAGCACTCACCGAGGCCGCCGTTGTCATCCGACTCACAATCAAAACTTTTGTGGAAAGATGGCGTCGGCGTTCTCAGGCTGTTTTTAAATCCGAAGAACAATGACAGACACACCCCCCGAAGCAACCATTGGGCCATTCATTCACCAATCAGCGATCCCCAGTCAATCTCCCCATTTAATCCCCCTGGTTCCACTGTATCTAAAGAAAAAATAAGCCTTTGTTCTGACTCATTTAACCTTTGCAAATCTTTCCCACCATCCCTCCCCACTATTTTTTTAATAACACGCCACCTAATTTGGTCTACCCGATGGTTAAGCCTCCGCCAGTGAGCCACTAGAGGTGCTTGAACCACATTGTTCACAATACGCGACTTGTGTTCGGTGAGTCTGGTTCTGATCTTCCGATTGGTCCTACCAATATAAACCAGTTCACATGGGCATATAACCGCATAAATCACATCCTGAGAAGCACAGTCTGTAATCGCATTTGAATCCAGACTCACCGATCGGATTTTTTATATATCTCACCTAATTTATAAGCCACTAGAGGTGCTTGAACCACATTGTTCACAATACGCGACTTGTGTTCGGTGAGTCTGGTTCTGATCTTCCGATTGGTCCTACCAATATAAACCAGTTCACATGGGCATATAACCGCATAAATCACATCCTGAGAAGCACAGTCTGTAATCGCATTTGAATCCAGACTCACCGATCGGTGAGTCTGGATTCAAATGCGATTACAGACTGTGCTTCTCAGGATGTGATTTATGCGGTTATATGCCCATGTGAACTGGTTTATATTGGTAGGACCAATCGGAAGATCAGAACCAGACTCACCGAACACAAGTCGCGTATTGTGAACAATGTGGTTCAAGCACCTCTAGTGGCTCACTGGCGGAGGCTTAACCATCGGGTAGACCAAATTAGGTGGCGTGTTATTAAAAAAATAGTGGGGAGGGATGGTGGGAAAGATTTGCAAAGGTTAAATGAGTCAGAACAAAGGCTTATTTTTTCTTTAGATACAGTGGAACCAGGGGGATTAAATGGGGAGATTGACTGGGGATCGCTGATTGGTGAATGAATGGCCCAATGGTTGCTTCGGGGGGTGTGTCTGTCATTGTTCTTCGGATTTAAAAACAGCCTGAGAACGCCGACGCCATCTTTCCACAAAAGTTTTGATTGTGAGTCGGATGACAACGGCGGCCTCGGTGAGTGCTTTTTGATTAAGTACTTTTGAAAAGGTTCATATGGGGGGTGGCAGGTAGGATTAGATCTTTCTGCTGTTTTCCTAAGTTTTTTTCTTTATCTTTACACACTAGGGAGACCCTTGAGACAGTACGTTTGTACGAAACATGTCGGGTCTGGCTCCCAGGTCAAGCTGTGTGGGTTAAAAGCTAAGTATACCCATAACTTGTTTTATATATATAAAAAATGAGATATACGTGAAAAAAAGTTATAAAATAGAAAAAAAGGAAAAAATTGTTTAAAATTGCCACAGCATTTAGTTAGTTAATAATACCGATGATGAGTTACCACGTAAAGCTCCCGTTGTTTTGAAGTGAACATAGCGGTGGAGTGGTGGGGCTGAGGTATTTAAGAGGAATTAATTACTCTTTGGATATCCAACCATGTTTGTTGCTATTATTCTCTAAGGAAGGTTGGAACTAGGCACACTATTAAAATACACTGGTATTGCACTAGTAGGTACAATTCAGGCACCTACCTCAGGAGGTACCTGGCGGTGCCTATTTCTTTTTAATGGTTTTTTTAAAATTGATTTTAAATAACGTGGTCAATTATCACACTGATTAAAGCCAATTAGAGCAATTAAGTTAGGTGCCGGTAGGCGCGATCAAGGCACCTACTGGCGTCTAATTTACAGAGCCATTTATAGAATATGGCTTACTCTGTTTAAATAGTTCCTCTCTCTTAAGTTAAATAGGCATTCCTTAGTATTCTTTATTTTGCCTGTACACCGCCTTGTAATGCCTTTCAGGAAAGGTGGTATAATAAATCTAATAAACCATAAGTTTGAAATGGCATGTATACTTCATTAGATGTCAGTCTTTGGTAAATCTCTAATTCACTTCTACATAATGCATTGAAAGAGCATTGTATTCACTGGGTGCTCATGCCTCTCAAAAAGGAGAATGAAAAATCAAAAACTCAAAGAAGGGAAGAACCCCAATATCCTGGGATGATTGGTAGAAACAGTGTATTCCCGAACTGTGACATACTGTTTATTTATTTCAATTTGTTGTTCACTCTAGCACTTTATTATTAATAGTGCACTGGTATATGTTTGAACACTGTACGTGTGAGCTTGGGGGATGTTTCACAGTTTTGCCCGTTTGGGCAAGTATTGTGACAGCTAAGGGCCCTAGGGGTTTTGATGATTCTTCCCTAGGGCGAGCTGTGCAATTTAGGGCTCCCCATTTTCACTATTTAAGTTTTACTTCTATTAGGGTTATTTTACCCCGGTGTTCACAGTCCGAGTTACTGTCTCTCCCTTTCACCCCTTTCATAGGGTCAGGGAAGATTGCGTGTTTTTCATTTTCTCAAAAAAGAGAAACATTCATTGTTCTTCTATGCACTTAGCCCTGCAAGACCACAACTTTTGCCACTACAGTTCATCCTAGTAGAACTGTTGTATATTGTGGTAGACAAATTCCTTATCTGCTAATTTTGCCTAGTATTATTCTGCGATTGCTTATTCATTGCAATTATACAGACCTGGGTGCTTCTCATAGATAATATAGGCTTTAGCAAGCCTCACCCAGTTTCAGCACGGTTCCATGCACCTATTGGTGAACTAAATATTAACTACTTAGTATTCTAAAGTATTTCTCTATAGAACAGCTGTGGCTATAGAGGTATATGCCCCATCCAACAGTTTTCAGCAGCACTAGGCAGACAGTGCCTTTGTACCACACAACACCATTCAGATAGGGCTAGGGCAGAGCAATAGTAGAATATGGGCATTCTGCCTAACTCTAAGAAGAGCTAGTGATATTCAGTCACAATCTATACAGTCGTGCAAATAAATTTGGACCAGCAATAAGGCTGTCCTAATGTAAAGCATATAGCTATCTGCAGAACAGCTAGCACTGCTATCCACAAGGACCAATAGAGGTCGCTGCAGTCCATCTATATTCAGCACCACTTGCTCTATGGACAGCGGCACTAAATGTACATGGAACTCTTGGTGGTGCAGTGAGCATCAAGACAGGTTACTATAAAGATATCTAGACTGGTGCTTGAAGGTCAAGGCAATGACTAGCAAAAGTTAGGAGGCCGGCTGGCACTTAATCCACACTCCCAGCACATTCCTTTGGTCAATAAAGCAGCCCACTCCATGTTATAAGTTCCACATTCAGTAGGGCTTTCTGCATCCTGGATAGCAAATGACTGAGACAATTGCTTCAGTGGAAGTATTTACAGGAAATGTATAAGCAAAAGAATTAGAAAACAAGTCTCTTATACTCTCCTCTCTACTTTTCTATTCTTAGTTACTAAGCTTAGAGTGAAGTTGATTCTTCCCAAAGAGATAGCTGGTTTTAGAGGCTTTTACCTTGGCTGATCATCTTGAACTTTCCCTACTCCCTATTTGCTCCTTCTTTGGGTGGTTTTTGTAGAATCTGTTCTCTTTTTCCTCATTCTACTCTAAGAGCAGGCAGTGGTGGTAGACGGAATTCTTATAACTATACCCCCTTGAAATAGTCCAGCAGGATTCCAGGCTCTGATGGTAATTTTCACTCCTTATTGCTTACTTTTTTGTACACAGCCCATGCTGTTTTAATCATTCTCATAACTCTGCAATCCAGTATTTATCCTGTTTGATTGACCTTGAGCAAGAGCTGTCTCTTACATGTTCATATGCAGTAGTAGTGTTAGTCAACGAGTTTTACTTCTAGTAGTAAAAGAGATGCTGCAACCTGAAGATTTAAAGGTAGTTTCTCTTTTTTCACGTTGATAGTAAGGGACTGGCCAGGGACTCAGATGCCAAAACTCTGGTTGATGTTAGTAGTGGTGTAAGAGAGTTCCAATATTTTTCCTTTGGTCTCTCTGAAGCAGCCAAAGCGAAACATAGTCCATGTTGGTGGCCAACAAAATGATAAAAAAGGATAAAATGACTGAAAAAATTCCATTGGAACTGGATTATAGTCATTATCAATACACAGATAAGTACTTTAACAATACTATTGGTGAACTGGTATTGCTCTGAGTTTCTGAAGTATTTCTATAAAAAAAGGTTTCAGGGTTTTTTTTAATTATTATTTGGAGGTCCCTCGGAATGAGAAGGGGGTCAATAACATTAGCTGAATTGCTGACAAAGCTATAGGGTGGAGATGGGGATTCATTTAAGTGGGTGGGCTGGGGCAGATGATAAGTGATGTTGCTGTGTTTGGTGTAGTTAAGATTTAGATGTGGAATAGGTTGGGTAGCATGTGTTAATGCTGCTGGGGAAGGGTAGAAGGTAGAGAATGACACGGTAACAAAATTCATCACCGTTCCCGTCCCCGCAGATAACCGCGGTAAACAATCTTCATGTCATTCTTTAAGGAGAGAGGGAAGAATCAGAGTATGAATGGCTACAACCACTGACCCGCAAGCTTTGCTTTGAAGAATGCTAGTGTAGAAGGACTGAGGCTGAAATAGACACTAAAAAATGACATGGGATTATTTCCCACGGTTATCCACGGGGACGGGAATGGTGATGAATTTTGTCACCATGTCATTCTCTAGTAGAAGGGGATAGGTTGACAGGAGAGATTTTGTGTGACTGGTGAATGCAGGGCAGGTGTTGAGGGCTATATGGAGTGCTAGATTTCAGATGGTGGGAGGAGGAGAGGGTGGTTAGGTGGCATGAGTTTGTGGGGAGGTGAAAGGGTAAAAAAACAATTTTAAACAAAAGAAAGTTTTCCTGATGGTCCCGCTCATTGTTTGGGGTTAGATTTAAGCAGTTTGGGGGAGGGATAGGATCAGCATGCTGGTTTGCAACTTTGTTGGTGGTTTATTGGGGGGGGGACTTTTTTTTGAGGGGGTGCAACTAAGCAGAAAAAGGGTTCCTTCAGGTGGTCAGTAATATATTTGTAGTATGAATATAGCAACTTATGGCTGGGAGATACTTGTGGGTGTGATACCTCCACAGGTATTGGTGAGGCCGGATGATACCACAGGTCTCATGGGGGGGGGGGAAGGATTGGATTAATTTTGAGAGTGAAGCACATTATGGATTTGGGGCAGACAGCTAGGTTGTTACAGACTAGCTGTCAGTGTATACAGTTGAAATAGACTGCTCTGGCAGAAGGTGCAAAATAACAGTGTAATTTCAAATTATTGTAATGTTATATGTTTGTTTAATAAAGCTGTTGAGTTGTTATTGGTGGAGTGGTTGAGTTAATGTTAAGTGAGCGATGGAAGCAGTGTGAGTGCCAATGTTATGTGCAATGATTAAACTGAAATAATTTCTGTAAAAATGTTTTGAAGATTTTTTGGAAGATTTTGTACACAACTCTGTATTGGAGAGTTTTTTTTCTATGCTTTTAAACATAAAGATAAAACAGGCACACAATTCACATTTTTTAGGCACTCTGTAACAAAATTAACTTCTTAATAACTAGCTATTTGAAGCTTCATCACATAATATCAAAATGTAATAATCTCATGATTCATCCACACCTTAAATAGCAAGTAACACCATGATAAATCAAGCCCAGTTATTTAAAACAACTAGTATCAGCTATTATCTTGGCTGTGTAGGTACATGAAAGAGAAATCTTATCGGCTCATCTAACTAGGAGGGCAGAGGCCCCCTTGAGGAAACAAACAAACACTGACCTGGTTTAAGTGTGATATCCTGAAAACAGTTATGCTTCTTTGGGTAGCAGCTGAATATATTTCTGCAGAGTGAGCAGGATTAAGGTGGCAGTCAAGGTCTGACCTATTCAAATCCAGTCTAAAAGCCAGGGCCTGCTCAAGGGACTTTGGGTTAGATTCACTAAGCCCACCGATCAAGTCCCGACCACTTAGCAACCCCTTTGTGACCCGGACCCAATTCAAAAACCTGCCTCCCGATCCGATTCTGATCCGTGCATGCAAATGAGGGAGAATGGCATGCAAATACAGGTCGGCAGCAATTCACTACAAAAAAAGAGGAACACCGACTGGGTTGGCTGATCCCTTACGTCCCTGCTGACTCTCCTGCTCCATTGCCGCCCTGAAATCCCTGCCAACTTCTAGTCCTGCTCTCTGCCCTGACTCTCCCGCCCCGCTCTCTGCCGCGATTGGTTTGAGGCTTGTCGGCTCGCATGAGCTGCGGCGGGGAAAGTGAACAATTTGCTCCCTGCTCTCCGCCGCGATCACTGCCCCGACTCTTGCTGGCTGCCCCAATTCTTCTCTGCCCCGCTTCTCCATGCTTCCCTGCAGCGCAAGCCCATGGTTTTAACCCGCTTCAAACCCGTGGGTTAAAACCACGGGCTTGCGAGTAAAAATGTTTTTAAAAAATGGACATCAAACGCACACAAGCGCAGACCATCTACAGGCAAAGTAGATGATCTGTGCATGCGTCAGGATTGCTGGAGAGCGATCCATGTAGTCGGTGGGGGGGGGGGGCGTTCTTCCGATCGCCCCCATTTGAACACAGGCCCGTTGTGAATCAGTCAGCCTGCGTCAGATCAGACACGGAGCGGAGTGAATCCGGCAGGTTAGTGAATCTAGCCCTCAGGCATCCTTAGCCAACTTTTGCATTGGCACCTCCCCCCATCCACCCTGCAGTCTGGTATCTTTCTTCTTCCTCTCTACCTGTGATCTGGTATTGCCTCCTGTCTCACAAGTCTATCCTTCCTGCTGATCCAGATGAGACACTGGCGCAAGGCACTGATAAAAGGTGCCAAAATACCAGTCTGACATCTATCCCTCTTGAATTTTGAAGGTAACCAGACTAGGATTTTGGTATCCTTTATCATTGGTGCTCTGGGCCAGGGCATTACCTGGTCCACAGGTTGAGCCAGCCCTGCTAAAAGACCTCCTTTTTGAGGTTCCCTTTGAATTTTTAATCCACTTATTCACTTGTTCAATACCCATACTATTTTAATCATTCCCATAATAAATAAAACTCCATAATCCTCTTAGTGTATACTTAGAGTGCTGCATACATCTCATAGAGCTATAGAAATGATAAATTAAAACTTAACTCAGACAAAACTAAGTTATCTTATGCCTCACCTTCCAATAAGACAATAGAAAAAAACTGACATTGAGTGAGGTTACTTATGCTTTTGACTCAGAAATTAAAATTCTAGGTGTTCTTTTGGACAGGAACATAATAATGAAAACCTTCACTTATACTCTGGTTAAGAAATGCTTTTTTATTTTATGGAAGTTATGCATGATTAAATCTTACTTCAGGCCTACATCATTTAGAATATTGCTTTGGTCCCTGGTACTTAGTACATCAGACTATTGCAACTTAGTCCATCTTGCAGGCCAATGGTCAAACTTAGATAGATTACACAAAATTCAGAACGCATGAGTGCATCTGTTTTTTAATTTAAAGAAATCTTCTCATGTCACCCCATATTAAAGAGAGCTCCACTTGAGGCCAGAGTACACGTCTCCCTCCGTATTTGCGATTTCAGCATTTGCGGTTTCAATTATTCATGGTTTTTAGCTTGCTGCCTCCCCCCCCCCCCCCCCAAATTATATCAGCTTGCATAGAGAAATCGCTGATTCCAAGCGTTTACAAAGAAAATCACTGATTCCCAGCACTTTCTTCATCGTGTTTTGCCTCTCCTTCAGGAACAAACCAGGTCTCTCACCATGTTATTCACGGTTTCACTATATTCACAATGGTTTTTAATAGAAAACAGCGAATAACATTAAAAAGTTATTTGTGGTTTTTCTGTATTTTGCGGTTCTGTTAATCCCAGCGAATACGGAGGGAGAAGTGTACTGTTCAAATTTGTAATACTTTGCTACAAAGCTTTACATGGCCAAGCACCTGGGTACCTATTGGATCAATTTACACTTTTCAATGTAGATTGACCTTTACAGGTTACTTCATTGTTTGTGTTCCCTCCTGTGCGAGGCTGTGTCTACATGAGATTCTTACATCAAATGATTGCTTATCAGGCAGCTAGCTGGAATACTGAGCTTCGTAATTTCTTTGCTTCTTCAGGTTCATATATGCACTTTCAAAAGTTACTGAAATCTACTTTATTTGTAAGATTCTTAGGAAACTAATATCCATGACGGTTCTTTTGTAAATCGCTGTTGTTGACCAAATTTGTCCTATTAAATATAGACCACTTCAAAAATTCAGGCAGATACATTGGCCCTTAGGCCGCACATTTGATGTCAAATTGTCAATCTTTTGCTTGTGGGAGAGCACCGGTACGCAGGCTTTTTTGCCAGTACCAATGGTGAGGAGGCCAATGTCGAGGCACTCACTGAAATCTGGACCAGATGCTTATGGGGCTTTTTCAAGGTTGGCATGCCATGACTCAATGCCACTTTGACCTGAGTCCCAGATGGGATAAGGGAAGGCTTCTTAGCTGGCTTACCCACTGGATGCCTTGGTCGGTGCCGATGTTGGTAGTAATGTTGGCTCCCCCTCCATAGCGACACCAAACAAGCGTTGTTGAAGAATGCCGTTTTTCAAAGTCTTTTTTTGAAGTAATGAACAAGTACAGGTTTCCGGACGGTGCTAGGGCCCTAGACACTGGAGACACCAGCGATGTGGGTCAGTCACAGAGATGGGCCGAGCACAATGACCGCACTTCTTGAATCCAGGTACATGTGGGATATCGACAGGAAGACCACCTTGGGAAAATCAAAATCGGAGGCCAAAGTGGTACAACAGGCCCCACCGGGCCAAAAATCCATGAAGGATAAAAAGAGATTTTTTTTTTTTTTTTTTTTTTACACCGATATAACTCGAACTAACAGAAAAGAAGAAATAACACGAAAATGACTAAAAAGTCACTGTCAGAGAGCAGGAAGGCAAAAAATTTTCAACGGCTGTTGAAACGTGTCTTCTTAGCTCCGTGGAAACTAAGAAACTGAGGGACCGTGTGCCTACATCGGGCGGGAAGGCACTCGTGAATGTGTGGTGCGGGCTGATCACAAACTTTTTAAACTTTAAAGTTATGATTCACTTTTCAAGTATCCGTACCGGGCCTCCATCGGTGACGTCACCCATGTGTGAGAACATGCTGCCTGCTTGTCCTGGAATAAACATACATCTGCAATCATGACCTATTTTGCAAGCGGCCATACATTTTTCAGAGCCTTTTTGTAAAACCATAAGAATAATCCCTGTCCTGACCTGGCATCTGACGTCCTCTCTTGATATTATCTCAAACATGTACCTTTATGTGTTTTTACATAATAGACTCAAATCAGGTACTTACATGACTTGTTATAAGATTACTGGCTTAATGTTGGTATTCTTTATATGTAATGATCATAACCTATTCTTTGACGCTGGCAACGGAACTAAAAATATAACAACAGACAAAGTGACTTCCTGAATATAAATTGCACAGTTATAAAAGGCTTTTCTTAAATAGTTTAAAGAGATGCAGTATGAAAGAGTCTATAACAACCTCCTCTACTAACCGAGTATCTCAAGCTGTGCTTAAAATGAGTTAATGTCCTGTTAATCTCCTTAAAGGATTAATGTACAGTATATGGACATGGTATTAAGAAATCATTAGACATATTAGGTAAGTGCTGTACTCAGTACTCTATCTGAATTATGTGCTGTCCCTGTTTTTGTATCTGTAGCTTTTCTTCTATGTAGCAGCCCACAGATGGGTTGAGTGAAAGTTTTGATGTAATTGCATGGATGTCATTAACTGTACCATGGCTTACAAAGAAATACTCAATAGGGGGGCATATCTTTAGAACCACTTACTATATATATATATATATATATATATATATATATCTAAGTACATCAAAGAGAGGCAAAAAAAAAAGTTTAATTAATTTACTAGTACAAAAGTCATCTGCACGACATGGATACATTTTGGCAAATGCCTGCTTCAGGGACATATGATGTTACCTTAATAAGGAATCTCAGATTTAATTGTCAAGATTTTACATATCCAGCAATGGATTCTAGTCAATTCCTTTCTGCAGTTCAAGGAACCTATTAAGCAAACAGGCATTTCCGTGCTGTGTGAGCCATGTACAGATGTAAGTTGTGAAATACAGACTTACATATGCGCATGCTGACATGTACACATAGGAAGTTGTGAAATACAGACTTGAATACACCACATTATCAGAGACTCACATTTGTATCACTAATATAAATATATGAAAAATTCCAACACGTATGAAAGCAATATAGTTGCTAGACCAAGAAGGCAAAACGTTACTCAATGCAGAGGACTAATAATACAGATTTGCACATGTGCCTGCTGTACTTGTCCATATAGGTCGTCCATTTTGTAAACCTACATGTGTGCCTGCTGCTAATTATCTACAAAGTCCGCAACCTTTTTAGATTTTTTATTTTTATTTATTGGTGTGACAAATTAACAATGGGGCATTAAGAAGGATATTTCCCTACAAATGACATTAGCTGTTAACACAATGTGCGTGTGTGTGCGCAAATTAGGCCTTTCCTGTATTTTATGGAGTTCTTTTCCTTCTTAATAATGATTTTATTGTAAACTGCTAAGAACTGTTATAAGTTTTGGTGGTATATCAATTTTTAATAAACAAAAGCATAAACTTAACGGGAGGACCAAAGTGACCCTGAGGGGAGTACAGAGCACAAGAAATTGATAAAAAAATAGAGATGACTAAATTGTATGAATATGTTCACATTAGGGAAAATGCAAATTGTGAATAGCCATTTAAGTCATCTATTTGCCTTTCTTTACAGCTCTCAATCACACCAGTGTGGGAGAGTCACTCCCAATCGTATCCTTCTTTCAGTCATTTTATTATTTTCTTATTAACTGTGGATAAAGTAGTGTTATTGTCATATTAAATGTTCATTTTAAAATCATTACATTATAACATCCTGGGGTATCTATGACAGGTTAAATTATATCACTACATTTACTATAGATCAAAAGAGTGGTTGACCAAGGACTGTATGTACATATGTGTATGTGGTTTACAGAGTAATGGCATATTATTAAATGGAAAGCTTTTGTAGAATGTTACACACCATACCTGTGTAAATCAGAGAGCAATTACACGGCAAACTTTTCTTTGATGAGGCAGTGGAGTGATGACATGTAATTACTTTTTCAATGCAAGCACTGTGTGTTTATCAAAATGTTAATGCAAGCATAATAACAGACTGCATGTTTGTGCCGAGAATGTCAGAGCCATCCAGATGTCAATCCCATCTGAAAATAAAATCGCAAATAAGCAGGCAGCTTGATAGCAGGAATGACAGCCAGTACTCACTCAACTGACAAGCTCTTTGCTCCCATCTACCAATCACTGTGTCAGTGTAATGCACCTAATGGAAGCGATATATCTTTTATTAGCCAAAATGGAATAGGATGGAATAAGTGGAACAGACCATGGGTATCTGTGTGTGCATTTGCTATATGCATTCTGTTGATAGTGAATGCCTCTTGGTTGCACAGTCAGAAACCACTCATTTTCCTTCCACCTCATCAGCAGAATCTTTTCTAGGAGCTGAAAACAACATGCATCTCTGGCAAACCATTCTAAAACTCAGCCCAGCCATTCACCACCACTGGATGCTTTTAAGAAAAAAAAAAAAATGGAACCATTCTGTGAACACGGGGAGGTCTATGGTAAACAGATTGTAAATACGATTAAAAAAACATTCTTTGAATTGTCTGTATGTGAATGCCAGATGTCTAAAAAATAAGCCTGGAGAGTCAAGATGTATAGCAATAAACTAAGGTGTAGACTTAAAGGCAGCTCAAAAATCAGATGGAGGATAATCAGTAGGACACTGGGTTATCAGAGTGCAAAGTATATCAAAATGATAGGGTAGATCAAATTGATTGAATGGTGGCATTATATATTAAGGGTGGTATGATTTCAAGGAGGATAGAATTTCTGCAGAAAGCAAAATACACTGTAAAAACTTTCTCGCCAACATTTAAACTCCACATTCAATGTTTCTTTAAAACACTAAGGGCTCCTTTTATTAAGCCGCACTAGCGGGGTTAACGCTTGTGACTTTTCATCACGCGCTAACCCCCGTGCTGACGTAAAAACTACCACCTGCTCAAGAGGAGGTAGCGGCTAGCAGGGCCGGTGGTTTAGCGCATGGTATTACGCGCATTAAACCGCTAGCGTGCCTTTGTAAAAGGAACCCTAACTGTGTATTTAAAGTTATACTAAGGGTTCCTTTTACCAAGGTGCGCTAGTGTTTCTAGTGCACGCACCAGATTAGCGCGCGCTAGCTGAAAAACTACCGCCTGCTCAAGAGGAGGGGTAGCAGCTAGCGCACGCTATTCTGTGCGTTATGGCTCTAATGCGCCTTCGTAAAAGGAGCCCTAAGATTTTTTTTTTTAAACTTCAAATATCCTCCTCTTAGCAAAAGTCATTCAAGATGATTTTCAAAATAAATAAATAAATGCAAAACATCACATATATAAATTTTAAAAAAGTAAAAACATCAACCAATACTTCCTCTAGAAAACAACATTTCAAATTTCTGAAACCAGAAATGGTTGTCATATTTCTTACCTCATCTAGCAAATAATTCCACTCTGCTCTCTAACTGCCCTGTCTCCCCACTGTTTCATAATAAAAATAGATTTATCTGGAAAGGTCATCAACAATTTTTGAGCAGATCATAAAGGCCATCTTGGCTTATAAACGAACAAGAGGTCAGAGCAAAGGAAGAACCTAATATTTCAAAATCTTAAAGACTAATGATAGAGAGACCAATGCTAGCAGTAACCAGCATTTGCTGACCATTGCCAGCGTTAAACCAGAAATTCAATGCATTTAACCAGTCATGAAGAACTGTATAAAGATAGAACTGTGTTTCATATTGTCCTATTTATGTGGTTACCGTAACCTGTTACATGCTGACCAAGCCCATGGTATGCCCTCCTCCCCCTCAAAAAAAGAATAGCCGGTTTTGGTTTGGGTGCTAAGGGACTGATTCTATAAATGGCGCCTAGCAGTCATACAATGAAAGATTAGAGAAACTGGACCTTTTCTCCTTCGAACATAGGAGATTGAGAGGGGACATGATCGAAACATTCAAGATACTGAAGGGAATAGACTTAGTAGATAAAGACAGGTTGTTCACCCTCTCCAAGGTAGGGAGAACGAGAGGACACTCTCTAAAGTTGAAACGAAGTGAATCGGTGAATCGATTCAAATTGTGAATCGGGCAACACTACTCGAGAGACTATGACGGGAACTCACGGCAGCCATTTTGGATGAGTGATCTGCACGGGGCAGGAGCGTAGGAAGATTGCTCCTGCCCCAAAAAACCACAAGACCACCAGGTAAGGTCCAGGGAGATGGGGGTGATTCCAGTTTTAGGAAATCATGAATAATCGAAGTTGTGAGTCCTAAAACTGCAAATCGGGAGGGGAAGTGTAGTAATGGGAGATATTAGTTCCCCCAGAATTGATTAAATGCTTCATCGGGACATGCTAAGAAAGTGAAGTTTCTAGAGTGAGGGTGTGTGGTGCAGGGGTTAGAGCTATAGCCTCAGAACCCTGTGGGTTCAAATCCCTCACTGCTCCTTGTGACCCTGGGCAAGTCACTTAAAACTTAATGGTATATTGCACCAGGTACACTAAATAGAGTTTGAGCCTACCAGGACAGATAGGGAAATATGATAAAGTACCTGAATGCAAACCCTTAGGATATAAGTGGTATATAAATATTAAAAATAAATAAATAAAAATAAAATAGATGCCATAAATGGCTGCTTCCTAGTGCAGCCGATCCTGAAACTGATGACTGGAAGACTTTAGAACTTATCCAGTCTATGATATAGAATTTAGTGCAGGAAGTATTAGTGGCAATGTCGCTTGGCATTAGTGATTGTAACATCATCAAATTTAACATAAACACTGAGGACAGGCCGAGAAGGTATACTCCTGCAGAATAATTTAGCATCAAAAAGGGACAGACAAACTGAGGCAATAAAACTAAACTAAACTAAAACTTGAATTTATAGGCCGGGTCATCTTCATATAATATAGCTCAATTCGGTTTACAGCAAATTAAAAAGGTAAACAAATAAACAGACCTTACAATTTTGATCTCCGATGTCGCAGCATCCAGTGGGTAAGCCGGCTAAGAAGCCTTCCCTTACCCCATCTGGGACTCAGGTCAAAGTGGCATTGAGTCTTGGCACGCCAACCTTGAAAATCCCATAAGCATCCGGTTCTGATTTCAGTGAGTGCCTCAACATCGGCTTCCTCACCAGTGGTACTGGCAAAAAAGCCTGCGTGTGCTCTCCCACAAGCAAAAGATTGACAATTTGACATCAAATGTGCGGCCTAAGAGCCAGTGTATCTGCCTGAATTTTTGAAGTGGTCTATATTTAATAGGACAAATTTGGTCCATTTTAAAATTTTTGCGAAAGGATTAAAATGAACCTAATTCTCTTAAACTTAGGGGAATATTGTTCTATATTTCTGTTAGTTTAAATGAATAGGATTTCCCTAGTTTACCAATAGAAATAGTACCTTTAAGGGAAGGAAAAGCCAGTTCCTGACCAGAACCAGTCTTTGAGAGTTCCAGGAGAGAGGTACACGTTCAGAACATATGACAAATAGAATCTTAAAAGTTAACAGGCACATTTAAAGTGTACCCTGGAAAATATCAGAAGCCAATGAAGTTTGGCCAGCAGCAGAGGTACATGCTCGAATTTACCTGGCCACAGTGGTCTGAATCAACTGGAGCCTCTGCAAGCTATTCTTGGTTAAACTTAGATAGATTGAGTTACAATAATCTAACCGACAAAGGATGATAGATTGAACAAGAACAGAAAAATGATGCTGCTGAAAACAGGACCTCAACATAAAAGGGAGAATTGTAAGAGTTAAAACATTTGTATGCTGCTTGGATGCAGTTTGAAAACACCATCTTGGAAAATCAGACTAGATACATTTGATGCATTAGAAAAGACAGAAAGACTAAAATACCGCCAGTATGGTTAAACGATAAAATGAAAGAGGCTAAAAGAATGTCTTTCAGAAAATGGAAAACCATTCCTAATGATGAAAATAGGAAAGCATGAGAATTATCAAGTACGAGGAGCTACTGAAAAGTTCTCAGCCCAACCAAGAAGAGAATGATGTGGAACCTTGAAGCTTACAAGTTATTCCACACTTTTCTTGACACTTTCATTTCTTTTCATATAATTGAAACAAAAAGTGTCAAGAAAAGTGTGAAATAGCTTGTAAATTTCATGGCTCCACATCATTATCTTCTAGGGTGGGCTGAGAACTTTTGAGCAGCCCCTCGTAAGATATAAAGATTCAAAGAGGCGAGCCAAAGGAGAATTTAAAAAATAAGAAAGCCTGCCAGAAAGGCAACACTCAGAATGACTATTTTTCAAGCATATTCAAAGCAAAATGGCTGTGAGGGAGAGAGTTGGACTGCTTGGTGACTGAGGGGTACAAAAGATGCATTTACACGGCAGAGCCATAGCAGAAAAACTTAATGGTAGTTCCTGTCCTTGAGTATATTAGGAAAACCACTGGACAACTGAAAATAAAGCTCACCAAACACTTATCCTGCCTGAATTGATGCTTCTATAGTCTTTCAGGGGCTGATTCTATAAATGGTATCTAAAAAAAAAAGCAATGGACGCATGTCAATCACACATAGGCACAGTGGCGTAGTAAGAGTGAGTGATGCCCTGGGTGGTGGTGACCCTCCCCCCTCCCTTGGTCCCTGTCCCCCCCTCATCCATGCGCACACCCCCTTCCCTTTTTAACTTCTCCGGTGTGAGCAGCATGCCCACGTTGGTGTCGGCCCTGTCCCAGCCCCATTCCTGCAAGCTCCGCCTTAACCGCACAAGCCTCAAACACTTGTGCAGATGAGGATGGCGCTTGCAGGAATGGGGCAGGGACAGAAAAAGAACTCGCGGGGACGGGAAAATGAGTTCCCACGGGGACGAGGAAAAATTTGTCCCTGTGTCATTCTCTAATCTAAACACTATTAACGCCCACTTTTTTCTACCTCATCTTTCAATCCAACAAGGACTCTGATATCTCTAGTAGAAGACACATTTGAGGCTCATCCCCATGCTAGTGCCATATCCTAGTCACAAGATCAATTCTGCTTGGACTAATCAGAACCAGATGAGGTGGTACCGGTGAACAAAAACTATATGACAATTGTTCCAGGGTAAGGAGACAGGAGGCAAATAGCCAACAGAAAGAGAGAGAGCAACGACACAAAGTCCTCTGACTGTAACGGAGATCAATGGACTGGAAAAAAAAAAGCAATGGACAGTCGATAACAGTATTGATATAGAAGCAGGCAGCACAGCGGGTAGTATGCTTTATACATCTCATGGTTGCTTGGCAACAGCTGTTATAAGAGGCAGTTCTCAGTTCATGTTAGAATAAACCCTGGGCTATACAAAATTTAGCAAATAATTACATTTTATGATGAAGATTCAGGGTGAGCAGCTCAAAATCCCCCAAAGAAGTGGACAGAGGGCAGAACTAGGTTCTTTAGGTTTCCATGTCTGTGATGTAACCACTGTATGTTCCGGGCAGCCTTTAAACATCACTCATGGTATTCTAACCCTATTCTTTGGCTAATCTGGAAACTATAAGCTAGCAAAGAGATAGTTGCTTATGTAGGATGTTAGATTTTAGCAACAAGAAGCAAGAAGGAACACCTCAAAGCTGTTTCACTGGGATTAGTTGCCCTTCTGCCTTTAAGACCAAATTCTAAATTGGTTTCTTGAAGCATAAGCATTGAGAATGTACTTCTGATTACACCAATACACGATGTCCTCAAGTCAATAAAGGTTTCTTTGCAGGCATAAGATAGGACGAGGAAGCAATATTTCAAATATTTGGCAACAGTGGTGAGACAAAAGAGACATGGAAGTCCTATATCTATAGCCTAATAGAGGGAAACTTAATTTAAACTCTACTGCCACTCCTACTTAACATGGGCAAGTCACTTAATCTCCCCAGTACCTCAGGGGCTGATATTCAATGGGAGATAACTAGTAAGAAGCTCCTACCTGGTTGTCTCCCCTGACTAAATGATTGTCAGTTGAGATCATCCCATCAGTGATCTATATGAACTTAAGCCATTTAACAACCCCCTCCCACTTGCTGCAGGTGAAAGCTTAGATCATAAGCTCACTGGGGACAGCCATCTGAATATAATTTGACATGTGCTAAATTCAGAATTCCATAGTGCACTGGGTAGGAAATATTCTGCATGTGCATATGGAAAGTTTTCATTGAGCTGTTGGCATGGTTCTTATATCCTAATGCACTGAGAAAGGGGTGAAGAGTCCCAGTGGATACTCAAGAGGCAATTCCATAGCTTGGCATCAAGATGTAAAAACCATAATGGGACATGATTAGTGCCAAGTCTATGATAATATTTAGTCACTCCTAAAACATTATAGAATTCTAATGCAAAGCTGCGTTGGCATGTCAAAATTTAGGCACACCCACTTACAACAGGTCAATAGCAGGTGGAAGCTGGAGGGCCTAAGTACAATGCACACAACTGATAGCATTCTATAACTTAATGCACACAACTGATAGCATTCGCAGTTCACATCTAGCTGCTTCAGAAAACTAACTTTTCCAAATGCTTGACTCACTGTGTGTAACTTCTTTATAGTGAGACCATCATTTGGAAAAATTAGTGTTGGGTTTTCTGAAGCAGCTAGATGTGAAACACATCAAAAACCGCCAAGTTTTGCCTTGCTCCAACACAGATCAGTTTTTTCTAACATTATTTCAGTTTGACGCAGCAGCAGTTTGCTATAAGGAGAATTATGGAAAGTGCTGTGATTGAAAAAGGAGAGATTTTCTTCTGTTGGGGCTTTGCTCTAAGTCTGGTCTCAGAAAACCTTTTTTCTGAGCGCCAATGAACGTGATATTCTGCTAAACATCAGGGATTGCAATTGATGTTATCATTTTCTTGATGATACATTTTGTTATTAAGTACCCCAGAGCATGTTGGGTATCCTGTAACCTTTTTTATAGCCATGCAATAATGGCAACATTAGAGCATGCAAAGCAACAACAAAAAGAAAGACCTGTGTTCCACATCCAGACAGGAAAATCCAAAACAAACAGGGTGGAGCAATAGTATCTGGATGTTGCAAGAAAGGTTTATTAAAGTAACAAAATGTCAAGTTACACATCATCTAATGGTCTTTTTTTCCAGCGTCACCAGGACTTTGATCTAGTTTCACTATGGGTTATTTCAGCCACTAGAAAAGCTCTGGCGCATACAATTTAAGTTACAATCAATAATACCGCACTTTTTTACAAAAAAACTTTTCTTAAGCATTCATTCATCTGAAACCTCCACCAGAGCTCATTCCTCATTAGAAACCAGCCACCTGAATGCTAACTTGATCAAGTTAGCATTTAGGTGGCTGGTTTCTAACGAGGAACGAGCTCTGGTGGAGGTTACAATTTAAGTTAGTCACCAACCTGATCGTTAGTTGTTTTTCACAGCCACTGGTTCTTATGATGTATATTTATACAGAGAATGACTGCCGGCACTTTTCGGCAAACATACGTCATCCAACCCTTTCAACACCTAGATCATTGTTTGGTAAAAGGACCCCCAAGTTCTTAAATGAGATAGAATTTTCTGCAATTCCTTCTCTGTACTGGCTACCAGCTTAGCACCATGACAATACTGTAATCTTTCAAAAAAAAAAAACCTAATCTCTTCTTTGAAAGGCCTCTGAGTAGTTGCCGCAGACAGTGACTCATTTGGATTCATTTTGAAAATTAACAAGGCCTGTTAAATTAACTTCAGCCTTCCAAACTACATCATGGTAGTGCATTTGGAGCCCAGAATGTATATGCTGGAACTTAATGGTGCTATTTCATAGCAAGCAGTCACAAAATTGGCTTAGCTTCTCCAATATTCCTGTCATTGCAACCCTAATGGAGATAGTCAGTTTCCTTAAACTGTTTTACATTGATCTCTGTACTTATTCCACACCAAAGTCTTCCGCATCCTTGAACATAAGAACTGCCATCTCCGGATCAGACCCATGGTCCATCGAGTCCGGCGATCCGCACACGCGGAGGCCCAGTCAGGTATACACCTGATGTAGTTTTAGTCACCCATATCCCTCTATGCCTCTCGTAAGGAGATGTGCATCTAATTTGCCTTTGAATCCTAGCACAGTGGATTCCGTAACAACCTCCTTTGGGAGAGCATTCCAGGCGTCTACCACTCGCTGTGTAAAGCAGAACTTCCTGACATTTGTCCTGGACTTGTCCCCCCCTTAGCTTCAAACCATGTCCTCTTGTCCGTGTCGCGTTGGACAATGTAAATAATTTATTTTCCTGATCTATTTTATCGATGCCTTTCAGCATTTTGAACGTCTCGATCATGTCCCCTCGCAGCCTCCTCTTCTCAAGGGAGAACAGTCCCAGTTTCTTGAGTCGTTCCTCATATTCCAAGTTCTCCATACCTCTTACTAGCTTCGTTGCTCGTCTCTGCACCCTCTCCAGCAGTTTTATATCCTTCTTTAGGTTGGGAGACCAATGTTGGACACAGTATTCCAAGTGTGGTCTGACCATTGCTCTATAAAGCGGCATTATGACTTTCTCCGATCTACTCGTGATTCCTTTCTTTATCATGCCTAACATTCTGTTTGCTTTCTTTGCCGCTGCCGCGCATTGTGCCGACAGCTTCAGGGTCCTATCTATTAGTACACCCAGGTCCTTTTCTTGTTCGCTCTTACCCAGAGTTGCGCCTGACATTCTATACTCGTGTTCCTTATTCTTACTACCTAAATGCATTACTTTGCATTTCTCCACGTTGAACTTCATCTGCCATTGCTCTGCCCATTTCTCTAACTGATACAAGTCGCTCTGGAGTTCCTCGCTATCCTCCTGCGATCTGATTGCCCGGCATAGCTTTGTGTCGTCTGCAAACTTAATGATCTCACTGGATACTCCTTCTTCCAGGTCATTGATGTAAATATTAAATAGGATCGGCCCAAGAACTGAGCCCTGGGGCACACCACTAGTCACTTTCTCCCAGTCTGAGAACTTCCCATTTATGCCCACTCTCTGCTTTCTGTTTTCCAGCCATTTGCCTATCCACCTGTGTATATCTCCCTCTATTCCATGGCTTTGTAGTTTCCTGAGAAGTCTTTCATGTGGAACTTTGTCGAACGCTTTCTGGAAGTCCAAATATATTATGTCCACCGGCATTCCACTATCAATTTGCTTGTTCACGGTCTCAAAAAATTGAAGTAAATTCGTTAAACATGATTTCCCTTTCCTGAACCCATGTAGACTGGGTTTCATCAAGTCGTGTGTATCTAGGTGCCGGACTATGCTATCCTTGATCAGTGCTTCATCCATCTTTCCAGGGACAGACGTAAGGCTCACAGGTCTGTAGTTGCCTGGTTCCCCTCTTGATCCTTTTTTGAAAATTGGCGTGACGTTCGCTATCTTCCAGTTATCTGGTATCTGTCCAGTTCTGATTGTCAGATTGGCAAGTTTTTGCAATAGCTCTCCGATTTCAACCTTCAATTCCTTTAAAACTCTCGGGTGAATTCCATCCGGTCCAGGGGATTTGTCACTTTTAAGTTTGTCGATCTGGTAGTATATCTGGTCTAACTCCACTTCAACTGTGGTGAGGCTGTCTTCTATTATTCCACTAAACACTTTTACTGCTTCTGGTATTTTTGCGGTATCCTCCTCTGTAAAGACGGACGCAAAGAAGGAATTTAGTTTGTCTGCAATTTGTTTATCTTCCTTGATGTACCCTTTTCTTCCCTGGTCGTCCAGGGGTCCCACCGCCTCTTTTGTGGGTTTTTTCCCTTTCACGTATCTAAAGAAGGGTTTGAAGTTTTTGGCCTCTTGCGCTATTTTTTCCTCATAGTCCTTTTTGCCATCCCTTGTGACATTTCTTCTGATCATCTTTATGTTTTTTTCCATGCTTCGGTTGTTTTCATGTGTTTCCATTTTTTGAAAGAGTCCTTCTTTTCTTTTATGGCTTCCCTCACCTGTCTGGTAAGCCATGCCAGTTCTCCCTTACCTTTTGTTCTCCCCTCTTTGGAGATCCTCGGAATGTGGAGATTTTGTGCTTCTGTGATAGTATTTTTCAGTAGGGACCATGCCTGGTCTACCGTTTCAAGTTTGTCCACCTTTTTCTTGAGTCGTTGTTTCACCATGGCTCTCATGTGATCGTATTTGCCCTATTTAAAGTTTAAGGTTTTGGTTAAGGTTTTGGCACGTTTTCTATTCCTGATGTCAAGCTTAAAGCTGATCACATTGTGATCGCTCGTCCCCAGCGGTACCGTAACTTCTACTTCTTTTGTCGGACCCGTGAGGCCATTTAGTACCAAGTCCAGGGTGGCGTTGCCTCTTGTCGGCTCTTTTACCATTTGTTCCAGGAAGCAATCCCCTAGCGCCTCCAGGAACTTGGCCTCCTTGCCGCAGTTGGAGGTTCCTAGTTTCCAGTCTATCCTCGGGAAATTGAAGTCTCCCGATATTATTACATTGCCTGTCTTGCATTCTTGTTTGATTTCCTCTATCATTTCTGAGTCAGTTTCCTCCGCCTGTCCTGGGGGACGATAGTAAAGGCCAATTTTTGTGTCTGCGCTGTTTTGGCCAAGAATCTTGATCCAGAGGGACTCTAGCTTCTCTTTTGTTTCCGTCGTAGCCACTTCAACAGATTCTACTCCTTCCTGAACATATAGGGCAATACCTCCACCTTTCTGCCCTACTCGATCTCTTCTATATAGTTTGTATCCCTGTAGCACTGTGTCCCATTTGTTTTCTTCATTCCACCATGTTTCTGTTATGCAAATGATTTCCAACTTATCATGTCTTGTCTCTAGTTCCCCCATTTTGTTTCCTAGACTTCTAACATTCGTATACATACATTTGAGTTCTCTTCGTGTTACCTTTTTGGACTTCCTACTCTTTACTGTCTCTACTGTTTCTTTCACGGTTTCCTTAACCGCTCCAGTGTTGTCTCCCTTGTTTGCTGTACGGTCATCCCCTCCTGTGTCTGAGGGGGGTCCCCTCATCTTAACCCTAAATATATTCTTCTCTTTTGTGCCAGTGCTCAAAACTAAGTGTTAGAAATGGAACAATTAGCATGTAGCTCTGACTGGACAGCTTCTGTTGATTACTTCCACATAGTCAGCTGGGTACTCTGAAGTCTATGGCAGTGGATTAGAGCATTACAGGCTTGAGGGTAGAATTTAGCTAATGGGTCAGGGCCATGAATTGAGACACTGGTTAATTTTTGGCTAGATTGTATAGGAGACAGAACATTGTCAGCATTTCTCTTTCTGTTTGAGACTGTCTCAAAAAGACTTGCCCCCACATTTTACAAAGCCACAGTAGTGGCTGCCATGTGACAAATGCTCCAATGCTCATCGTCCATTAAATCCCCCAGGAGTCAGATATTCAGGCTATCCACAATACCTCTGCATGAGATAGTGTTGCACACAAAGGAGGAGTACATGCAAATCTATCTCATGCATATTCATTGTGGATACCCAGGAAATCTGATTGGTTTCATGTGTCCTGAGGACTGGGTTACGAACTAGTATCCTAGGCTATGAAACCAAATATTTTGAGTCAGAAGAAAAGAAAGTAAACTGAAAGTAAGAGATAACAAAAAAAGAAACAGAAAAGAGAAGTTGATGCTTTGAGGGAACCGGTTAGCATTTCTCTCAAATTTTTTACTCAAATCACTTCCATCAATCGTCCCTTTTTTGCCCCCTTGATAAGGTAATAAGAATACTGTAATGCTAAATCCAGATTCAGCCATGGTTCTTTCCTGTTTAGTTAAAATACAGATCTAAATCAGTTGTCTCAAACTCGCAGCCCATGGGCCACATGTGGCCTGCCAGGTACTATTTTGAGGCCCTCGGTATTATAAAAAATGATTCTTTATGGAAAATTTGTGCCTTAAGTGTCCTGTGGTCGCATCTGGTGGTTGCCGTAACCTCACATAAATGCTTTCCTGCATCTGTACACGATTGTGAGGTGGTGTCTAATCACATGCAAACGCAGGAAAGCGCTATTGTGAGGTTACAGCAGTGAGGCGGCCAATGTTCCAGAATTTAAGGTAACCATTGGAGGCAGTGCAGCTTCTGCGTGCGTCCGGTGCTGGAGGAGGTGAGAGCTGAAGGCGGTTGCGGACACAACCGCCGGACACTTAAGGCACAAGTTTTCCATAAAGAATCATTCTTTATAATACCGAGGGCCTCAAAATAGTTGGTCCAAAATCTTGTCTCTTGCAGTTGATACTTTGATAGTTTTTCACTTTCTGCATGTTGCACTGCTTTCAGCTGTGTATAACTGAAATTATCAGAAGCAATTAAGAAAGATTTATAAACTATAACGAGTTTTACCTCATGCAAAGTTGTCATTTCTTTAATAAGACATTTAACTATTCTTTTCTTCAGCCCTCCAAGTACCTACAAATCCAAAATGTGACCCTGCAAAGGGTTTGAGTTTGAGACCATTGATCTAAATGGAATTAAAGCTATTCTGATCTATATTCAAGAAACCCACCCCATGCCCCCACCCCAAGCAGCCAAAGCCTGGAAAATTACTGAGGTACCTCCCTCCCTTTCCCCACATTAAAAAAGGATCACAGCGAGGCAGAGGAGTAAACGTGGTAAGGACCTGAAGCACTGCAGAGAACATAAAAATAGGAAAGGCAGGAGAAAAGACTAAAATATTTCTTCCTGTCATCTTTAAAATAGAATTTACACGTATGAATTCCCTGGAAAATTATGTGTACAAATCCATAAGTAATGATCTTGGCAGGCTCATTCCTTAGCCATAAGTGCTACATTGTCAAACTGTGCATAGGCAAGAAATGGAAACTAAAAGCTAAAAACATATATATATATATAATAGAAAAAGCATTGTTATGGATTTCACAGCCTGTCTTATACAGATAAACGTGCAGAGTTCTGTTTGAAAACAGTTGCAGCAAAATAATTGAGGTTGTCATCTCTACTATTTCAAAACTTGAATCTTATTATAATTGGTCACATACAATTTAACATTTATCTCATAAATATTAGATTGTGTATTGGCAATTTTAAGAGAAAAACTGAAATACATAAGCTATGACAACTCCATCTTAGCAGGCATATGTAAAAGTAGACAGGGAAGCCCCAGGAACTTTATCATTTTCCTTAAGAATGTTCACAGGGTTGTTGTCACACAGTTGGCTGCAGTCAGTCAGTATTATGCAACGTGTGTGCCATGGCACACCAATGCGCCTTCAGACCGGATGGAAAAGTCTCCATTACATAATACTTAGGTTCAGCTAACACATGGTCTCTTCCCTCAACATCGCATAGTAACAAAAGATACCAGCATTTCTGCTTAAATCATACCAGCTCCTTCATGAACACAAATGTCATCACACATGCCTCTTTCCTTCCTAGATACAGCATGAATTCCTAGGTGTAGGAGTTAACAGGCAACATGTAAGGCAGAGATAGCCAGGCCCTGTTTTCTTTTGAGTCCTTCCAGCCTCTATTGGAACTTTCATTGCTTCCCCAAATTTAATTTTGACCATATGAGTCCTGTCTACTGTCCACACTGCTTTTTTCTTGGTGGCTGATATGCTGCACAGCATTTTTAAAAGTGCAGGTGTGCCGTGGAATTGCAAAAGGTGAGAAATACTGAGGTAGATGTTAATCAAATCTAAGTCTCTCTTGATCCATTCTTTCTTTTAGGGGTCCTTTTACTAAACTGTGGCTAAAAGTGGCTGCAGTCATAATTTTTTTTTTTTATTATTAATGGCCATGTGATAATTATAGGAGGAAATATTTTTAACTCAGAGGATAGTTAAGCTCTGGAACGCATTGCCAGAGAATGTGGTAAGAGTGGTTAATATAGCTGGTTTTAAAATACAAAGGTCAATGGGGGGCCAATATGGCGGCTTAACTGCCGATGGCATCTGTCGAAGAGAGAGGTGAAGTTTAAAATGTACTTTGAGTTGTTTCCTCTCTGAAAATGCCTCATGTGAAGAGAAAGGGGATTGCCCGCACTTCATCCTCTGTTCATTCCACCCTCAACCAATTTGCAGTCAAAGCTGTTCCAAAGATGCTGAGTAAGAGGGGTCCTCCAGTAGAGGGTGGTGAAGGAGGGCCGATCTCTCTTATGAAACATGATAATACCCTGTCCCCACTGGCTGCTATCATACCGTCGTGTCCAGTACAGGCATGGTGCCGACCTGAGACTGAAGCAAGGACCAATGAATCAACTACCTATACTGTGAGTAAGGAAGAAGTTAGTTATTTAATTGATCTCCCCGCAGTAACCCTGGAGGAGATTTGGAAGGTTCTGCAAAAGGTGGATGCCATGGTTGAGAAATCTGTATAGGAAATTACTCAGTTGACTGGGAAGATTGAGGATTTATCTCATAACTTGGATATGGTGAAAAATGAATCTTTAAATCAAGTTAAACAGATTCAGAGAGAAGTGAAAGGCCTTAAAGAGACAGTTTCTGAGATTATTAAGGATAAAAATGTGATCCATCGGAAAATGGAACAAATTGAGAATATGCCTCCATTGAAAGCAATGGAAGTAAGGAGGCCAGATCGAGACATCTGGATTTTACTTCCACTGAAAGCAATGGAAGTAAATCCTGGATGTCTCATTCCATCCTCCTTTTCCTGGAGCCATATGGTAACCCTATCCTATACTGAATGCAAATCCTCCTAGGTATATTCATTGTGCCCCTTGGGAGCAGCAGAATACCTTTATGACTATGGAGGCCAAACTGATTCCTATCCCTGTCCCTATGATCCTTATTACTAATCCCCTGTACAGGGCATATTAAATCATGGCCCAGGGAGCCCATTCCTTTCATAAGAACATAAGAATAGCCTTACTGGGTCAGACCAATGGTCCATCAAGCCCAGTAGCCCGTTCTCATGGTGGCCAATCCAGGTCACTAGTACCTGGCCAAAATCCAAGGAGTAGCAATATTCCATGCTACCAATACAGGGCAAGCAGTGACTTCCCCCATGTCTTTCTGAATAACAGACTATGGACTTTTCCTCTGCTTATGGTGCATTTCCTGAAAACAACAATTGCATTTTCTTTGAAATGAAAATAAAACAAAAAAATGTTGTGTTGTTTTCAAAAGGAAGCAGCAGCCAGCCCTAATCCTGGCCTTGGCAATATTCCTGAAATGATGTTGGTCATAAGTCAGTTGGTACTATTTTGGAATATGCTACTTGTGAGGAGTAATTAGGGATCATGGGGAAACTGGAAAAAGAGTCTGGCAGGGTATAGAGCAGTTGTTCCCAACAGTGGCACTACCGCCCATCGGTGGACACTGAGAAGTCTAAGAGGAGCATTTTGTGTCCAAGTCTAAGGGGAATAATCCAAAATTGGCTAATACACCCAATCCCTGGGGAAAAGAAAGCCTAAGAAAATGGGGCAAAACTGCAAATGAATGAAATGAATAAATAAATAAATAAATAAATAATGGACATCAGTATGAGCCCTTCATAGCTGAATGAACGTAGACCTCTGGCTCAGGCAATATCTCAGAAGGTGACCAGCACCAGACCGAAGTCTAAATGAGAGCCACCCCCCTGGGCCAGGTGTTCTGGTAGGAATGAATGTCCAGAAGCACTATTGGCATCATGTCCCCAAGAAGATACTTAGCTTTCCTTCAAAATTAGCCAAGACCACTGATTTATTACATCAGGCCCTGAGGCTTTTTGTTGTTTTGATACAATTTTTCTGCCCATGGGCAGTCAGAACAGGTCAGAAATCTTTAATTTCTGGTAGCTGTTGCACATTTCCATGCCGACTGTAAACTGAAGCAGCCCTGATTGGTTCAGCAACTCCTCTCCTTATCCTCTGCTGGGAACTGCCAGCCTATTAGCTATGTGAACTGGGAATCTCCAGCACTGAAATAATTGCAGCCCCAGACATGCAACCTTCCAACATTGCGAATCTCATAAGATTCCACACAAATACAGCCTCTTTCATTGACACGGATCTAAGAGAACAATCGCTTTTTGGGTGCCAAATTTAAACTTCCAAAATGTGCAACATTTGGTCTCTCTTTTAGATCTGTTTGAGAAATGCAACACAGAGAAACGGATCTAAGTTACACAGGTTGGCCAAACAAAAGGTTTGACCTGCAAGTGAGCTCTTTGCACGATTCTGAATAAATATGCAACCCTGCTCCCGGGGGCTGGGGGGGGGAGGAACACAGCCCAGAGAGAGCCTTGGTGAGGATTCCTCCTAGATCCACAAAAAGGGTTAATCAGAAAAGCAAAAAAGCAAAAAGTCATCAAATTAAATGACCTTAATAATTCGATCAACATGAAGGAAAAAGATCTCAGATTTGCCATTCCTGCGGATTATATTGTTATAGCCCACATATGGAATAGTGGCTGTGGTTGTCTTTCATTGATCTAAAAAACCTTCATGATGAACATATGACTTGATTTGTCAAAAATTTAAATGTATCTATTCACTACTCTTATTTAAAGTGATAACAACCTAAAAGACAAACGCTTAAACTCATACATCAATTTAAACCCTGATGAAGCCGCATGTTACGGCGAAACGGGTTCCCGTCGGATACTAACCATGGGAATTAAGCTTTCTATCTTGTAATACGACAACACAAGATAAGTGCCTTTTGGCTTTTTTGATATGTCTTTGCTTTAATTTGCTTATTTGCACCAGTTTTGCTGCTATTTTCTGTGCTTTGTATATTTGCACAGTTTAATTGTTGCTTATTTGCACAGTAGAATTTTCGCTTGTTTGCACATTTCAAGTTACTGTTAAGCAGTCGCTATTTTTGCAAGTTTGCACAGTCTTTACATAAAATAGAAAAAAAGAAAAATTTTATATAAATATCTAATTTAAAATATAGGATAGACACTTTAAATAAGAGTAGTGAATAGATACATTTAAATTTTTGACGAATCAAGTCATATGTTCATCATGAAGGTTTTTTAAATCAATGAAAGACAACCACAGCTATGTGGGCTATAACAATATAATCCGCAGGAGTGGCAAATCTGAGATCTTTTTCCTTCATGTTGATCTAATTATTAAGGTCATTTAATTTGATGACTTTTTGCTTTTTTGCTTTTCTGATTAACCTTTTTTGTGGATCTATTTGTTTTTGGTTAATCCTGTTCTCTATTTTTCAATTGAGGATTCCTCCTAGACATCTGTCAGCCTGTCTGGACGAGGACTCTTACCTCGGATCTCGCTCAATGTATGACTGCTAGTTACCCCTCGCAGCAGTGCCACCGTGCCTATTAAATGGATCTGCGGTTCCGTTTCAAGCAAGCACTTACCTCTTCCGATTCTACAGCCCGAACTAGTCGCTTCTCCTCTTCTTTTAGTCTCGGTGTTTTCCTGGATGCCCCATTGGCAATTTAACCTGCATGTCTAACGGTTGCTGCTGTGGCTCAGGATCAGGCTGTCATGGTCCAGACCTTTTTTCATTCTGATTGTTGCTGAGCTTGCAGAAAATGACATGGATGGGAGGGCGGAAAGACTGTCATGTTTCAATCCTTTTCTCCAATGTGGATGTATGTTTTGTATTGCCGCAAAGTATGTACAGTTTAAAATCGTGGCGCTTCTGTCTCCTGTAGTGGGCTAAGCTCCATCCCCCCGCCGACCTTCTAACTCTGCCCTGCCAGCTCTCTGATTGGCTGGCATTCTTCAAGAGGCATATTAATTGGACACCGGTCAGGAGGGGAAAAAAAAGAGAAGGGAAACCGCATAGCTCCACAATCGACCGGGGTTGCCTGAGCGATCGACCGGTCGATCGCGATCGACGTATTGGGCACCCCTGATTTAAAGCATTTCTAGCCCACCTATTATTCTCTTCCACCCCAATTCTTCTTCTATCCTTTCTGCCACCCCCCATGTGCAGCATCTTTCTATCCCTCCCTCCCATTCCCCTGTGCAGTAGAACCCCACTGACCCTCCCACCATGACATTGCAGGGGGAAGGCCATGAAGCAGCCTGTTCAGAGCGCAGCTGCTTTAGGAGGCCTCATAGCGGAGGTATGTCAGGTCTAAAATGGGTGGGGGGGGTCGTTGAATTGGCGAGTCCAATTTTTTGGGCAAATCAGACAGCACTAACGTCAGGGATGGAGTTGGGGAGTATTGGGGACATTCAAGAGGGGGGCTTCAGGGGTCAATCATAACTAGGGCTTATTTTGGGGGGTAGGGTTTATTTTAAGAGCATCTTTAAAAATCATGCTAGAGCTTATTTTCAGAATAGGTCTTATTTTCGGGCAAACAGGATATAAAACTGGCTAAAATGGGACTACTTTATGCCTATTTTATTAAAGCCATATGTATATCCTAGAATCTGAAACAGTAATAATAATTTGCCTGTAGCTTTTGCTTTTGGTATTTTGGCTGTGTATCTTTATAACTGGTCACTTTCTTGTACCTTTTATAGCGTTGTTTTCCTTTGGCTAACATTTAAATTTGTATATCACCTTGACTTACATTGTAAAAAAAAGGTGATTTCAGCAAATTTAAATAAACGATAATAACGATATACTCAGAAAACCTATTATGTGATGGAGAGACCATCATAAAAATCCTTTAAGCTATTATACAACTATAGGCTCAGTTGTCCTTTGTGATTTACTGTATTATTAAATAGGCACAAATTAAGTTTTATTCAGAGTATAACTCTACCAGCGACTGTCTGAAAACAAGTCTTTTCACAAAAATGTAACGCTCTCCTCCCCCCCTATTCTCAATCCACCAAACTCAATGTCCTTTATTAAACTTTTGTAAACCGTGACGAGCTCTATATTCATGGAGAGGATGCGGTATATAAACTTAAGGTTTAGTTTAGTCTTTCTAAGACTTTTTTTTACATTAACTAAAGGTTTACTGGATTGTTCACTGGTTACAGCTAATCAACTGGTAGAATTTTTTCATGAGAAACTAGAGAAGTTAAAGGCAATTTTCTTACTGTTCTGCAGTTAGTTACAAAAGTAAGGATTTACAGGAAAATCTTGATCAAGACATTTCCATTAAATCATACTGTTTTGTTAGCCGCTGAACAAAATTCATCTCACTTACAGATCAAGATTTGTTAGAATTATTCTCCCAGAAACACGTGACTTCTATTTTAGATCATATTCCCTCCAAATTTATACAGAGCTTGCAATCATTATTTCCATATATTTTGTGCTTTGAGGCTTCAGTCAGGTAGCTTGCTGGTTTCTTGGAAAAAGGCTGTCATTCATTCTAATCTTAAAAACAATTCCTTAGATGCAGTTTTACCTGAAAATTATAGACCCATCTCTAATTCAGCATTCATGTATAAATTGGTAGAGAAAGCTGTTTTAAAGCAGTTAAAATATGTTGTGGATTAAAAAAAAGATGTTGTGGAAAAAAAAAAAAAGCAGACACACTTTTGGGAATTATTAAGTACTGAAACAACGCTAGTGTCTTTAATTAGTGATGTTTGTGAACACTTAGGGCCGGATTCTGTATTAAACACCCGATCACAGAAGCTGCCTAAGTGGCTTTTGAGAATCGCACATAGGCATCCTATAACCACCACTGGGTTGAGAATTGTGTTGTCGCTGAGCTGATCACGGGAAGGGAATCTCCCAGCCATACTCAGTTTAGCAGCAACAGAAGGGAACCCATCCCCCCCACTCCCCCAGACTTCTTCCAACAGATGTCCAGTCCCTTTTGCCCATACCCCGAAGCTTCTCTCTCCCCCCCCATGAATGTCTGTGGCAGGAGGAGTGCCCAATTCTTCCTGCTGCAACACCCCCCTTCCGAGATATCCTCTGGCAGGAAGGATGTCCAGTCCCTCCTACCGGACACCCCCTCCCTCTCCTAAGATCATCAGCAGGAGAGATGCTCACTCCCTCCTGCTGGAGCCCCCCCTGCAGGCATGACCCCCCAACACCCCCCCCCCCCCCCGAAGTCCACTCATACTGCACCACCTCCTTTTTTTGTTGGCTTGCTGGAAGGATGCTTACACCCTCTGGCCGTCAGGCCTGCCGCCAAAGAATGGCGGGCCTTCCCCTTCCCGGTTCATCATAGGATGCACCGGGGAGGGGCCTAATGCCCTGATTTGGTCCAGGCACTTAAAGTCCCTCCCAGAGGAGGGGTGTTAGGCACCTGGGTCAACAGGAATCTTAGGCCTCTTTCCAAGTGCATATTCTGGGATGCACTTGAAGTGGCCTAGGATTCTGATTGTTCAGATCCCTTAGACCACCTCCCTTCTGAGTGGCCTAAGATCTTGCCAATCTGAATCTTAGGCCACTCCCAAAATACTTTTTCCTGTGTGCCTGATCCTGTGAGGTAACAGGATTCAGGGAGTTTTGACTTAATAAAAAAACTTTTTGCACTATTGCTGGTCATGTCTGGCTGTGTGTTCACATGCCCAAAACCCACACCTGCTCATGTTGTTACACTCTATAACTGCTAGTACCCAACAGGGTCTCCACAATTCATCTCTAGCCGCATCAGAGTTAGCTCACTGTTCTGCTGCACCTTCCAAAATGGTGCTGAGTTTGAGGAACACCAGGGATTAAAACCTCCCACAAATTATAACTCCTCTTTTTCTTTTACTTGGACTAATCATATAATATATTTTCGATAGTATGTCTAAGTCTGACTCACAGGTCGACATGAATCTTGTGATATCTGTTCTACAACCATAGCTTGCGACACTTGGATCAACCCAGGTACTGCAAAAACTTATACAGATTGAAAAGTTTCATGAACTGTAAATCAATGTGGGTTATTTATATCATCATTTGCCCCTGTTCTTTGATTTATGCTGGACGCACCCAACGAACAGTACACATTCGTTTGAACATCAAAGCAGAATTAACACCAAATCTATGACTTCTCCAATGGTGCCTCAATGCATAGAACACAATCATCCTTTTCTTGATTTACAATAGTGCGTAATTGATCAAATACCCATGGATTTTAGCAGAGACAAACTGTCTCTGCTTCAACTTAGAAAGCAGTTCTGGATCTTTGAACTTCAGAGTGTAATCCAGAAGGTTTGAATGATTTTATTGAATGGAATTGTGTCATCTGATCCATTACATAGTAACATAGTAGATGACGGCAGATAACGACCTGAATGGTCTATCCAGTATGCCCAATCTGATTCAATTTAAATTTTTTCTTCTTAGCTATTTCTGGGCAAGAATCCAAAGCTCTACCCAGTACTGTGCTTGGGTTCCAGCTGCCGAAATCTCTGTCAAAACTTACTCCAGCCCACCTTCACTCTCCCAGCCTTTGAAGCCCTCTCCAGCCCATCCTCCCCCACACACGCGACTGCAGGCATGCTCGGCCGGTTTCAGCAAGTTACTTTACCAACGCGCTGCAAAGATAAGGGGGAGGGAGGGGAAGGGGTAAAACGCGGACCTCATGGACCTGAGGGACCTCGCGGATCTAAACCCACATGTCCTTAAAAATCTGAGGTCCATGCCCCATGTAGTTAGTTTCTGGCTCTGACAGACCTCGGTGACAATTTAGTGCTGATGGATCCGTCTAAGCATAGGGAGGGGAAAGTATTAGGATCCGTCAGCGCTACAATGTCATCGAGGTCTGTCAGAGCCGATTTGCTGGGGCTGCAGGAAACCAGTTTAAAAGATTCATTTTAGAGCCGCTCCAGCACTAGCACTAGTCTCTGGCTCTGACAGACCTCGGTGACATTTTAGCGCTGACAGATCAGAAGTCCAGGAAAATCCGGACATGTCCTCCCGGATGGGCTTTTCAAAACCTAGCATTTGTCCAGGTTTTGGAAAGCCTCGACGAACTGACCACATATGGAAGGTCTCTGAGCATAGATGACGTCACACACATCTGCGCATGCTTCAGGCCTCCAGACGTGACCGGAGTTCATCACAGAAGAGAGGAGGCTTGCTGGGGGCGAGGCTGGGGATGGAACAGAGCGTGGCCGTAGGCAGAACTGGGTGGGTCTGGGGTAGAACAGGGTGGGGTTATGTGTCTGGGGTTTTCCTTTGTAAAATATGGTAACCCTATGCATGTGTTCTTTTTAAAAATGGGTGTGGTTTATGCTCACGCCTGCCACAAAAGTTAGGTGGCAATTTAGGGCAATCCTAAAAAAAAGCAAGTTGCAGTCAACTAAGTGTGAGATGATGAGTGTGGCTAAGGGTTTTGGGCAATGTGTTCAGAAAGGAAGAGACAGATTTTGAGAATGTTATAGAGAAAGAAATGTCAGGTTTTTAGTAATCCATTGAATATGTGCAGAGAGAGGCATCAAAGATGATCCCAAGGTTACATGCTGAGAAGACAGGGAGGATGAGAGTTTTAAGGAAGAGTGGAATATGAAATAAGAACATAAGAAGTTGCCACCACTGGGTCAGACCAGAGGTCCATCACGCCCAGCGGTCCGCTCCCGCGGCGGCCCATCAGGTCTGTGACCTGTGAAGTGGTTCCTGACCATTTCTGTAACCTACCTCTACATCTATCTGTACCCCTCAATCCCCTCATCCTTTAGGAACCTATCTAAACCTTCTTTGAAACCCTGTAATGTGCTCTGGCCTATCACAACCTCCGGAAGCACGTTCCATGTGTCCACCACGCTCTGAGTAAAAAAGAACTTCCTCGCATTTGTTCTAAACCTGTCCCCTCTCAATTTCTCCGAGTGACCCCTTGTACTTGTGGTTCCCCACAGTCTGAAGAATCTGTCCCTGTCCACCTTCTCTATGCCCCTCAGGATTTTGAAGGTTTTTATCATGTCTCCTCTAAGTCTCCGCTTTTCCAGGGAGAACAGCCCCAGCATTTTCAACCTGTCAGCGTATGAAAAGTTTTCCATACCATTTACCAGTTTAGTTGCTCTCCTCTGGACCCCCTCAAGTACTGCCATGTCCTTCTTGAGGTACGGCGACCATCAATGGACACAGTAATCCAGATGTGGGCGCACCACTGCACGATACAGCGGCAGGATGACTTCCTTCATCCTGGTTGTGATACCCTTTTTAATGATACCCAACATTCTGTTCGCTTTCTTTGAGGCTGTCGCACATTGTGCTGATGCTTTCAATGTTGTGTCCACCATCACCCCCAGGTCTCTTTCAAGGTTGCTCACCCCTAGCAGTGATCCTCCCATTTTGTAGCTGAACATCGGGTTCTTTTTCCCTACATGCATGACCTTGCATTTCTCTATGTTAAAACTTATTTGCCACTTTTTTGCCCACTCTTCCAGTCTCGTTAGGTCTCTTTGCAGGTCTTCGCAGTCTTCCGTGTTTCTAACCCTGTTGCAGAGTTTGGTGTCATCAGCAAATTTAATAACCTCACATTTCGTCTCCATCTCCAGGTCATTGATAAATATATTTAACAGGAGCGGTCCCAGCACCGACCCCTGTGGAACTCCGCTCGTGACCCATTGCCAGTCTGAGTAATGGCCCTTTACTCCAACCCTCTGTTTCCTGCCTGCCAGCCAGTGTTTGATCCATCGGTGGACATCCCCCTGCACCCCGTGGCTCCAAAGCTTCCTAAGCAGTCTTTCGTGAGATACCTTGTTGAAGGCCTTTTGGAAGTCAAGGTAAATGATGTCTATGGATTCCCCTTTATCCACCTGGCTGTTTATTCCCTCAAAGAAATACAGTAAGTTCGTGAGGCATGACCTTCCCTTGCGGAAGCTGTGCTGGCTCGCCTTCAGTTGTCCATTGTTTTCTATGTGTTCGTAGATTATGTCCTTGACCATAATAAAACCATAATAGAGAAGGGCGAAGAGGAGAGATAGGTTGGAGGAAGATGAGAAGTAGAGAATGACACGGGGAAAAAATCTGTCCGTCACCGGCCCACCATCCTCTGCACCGCCCCGTCACCGCCGTTCCCTTCACCGCCCCATCACCGTCACCGCCATCCCTTTCACCGCCCCGTCACCGCCCCTGCCATCCCATTCACCGCCCCATCACCGTCCCCGCTGCATCCATATAAGCCTTAGTACTGTAATATTTAGCTTATTCCTTTCTTATAAATCAAAGTTCCTGCTGCTGAACTAGAGAAAGAGATGTTCAGCTGGCAGGGCTTTGTTTATACATTTTTATCAACACAACTAATATACTATTTTATCCTAAAGCAAAAAATAAATAAATAAATATAATTTTTTTTTCTACCTTTGTTGTCTGGTTTCTGCTTTCCACATCTTCTCATTGAATTCCTTCCATCCACTGTGTGTCTTCTCTCTGCGTCTTCCATTTGCTGTTACTGTGCCTCTCCCTTAACCCCCCCCCCCCAAATTGGTCTAGCACCCATCTTCTTCCCTCCGCTCCCGCATAGTCTGGCATCTGTCTTCTTCCCACTCTGTCTTCCACATTTCCCTTGGGGGTCTGTTCCTCTCCACCCTCCTTCAATGTCTGTTCTATTCCTTTCCACCACCACCTTTCCCTCCCTCCTTTACCATCTGTTCCTTTCTACTACCCTTCAGCTCCTCTCGCGTGGCCTATCTACCTTCCTTCCTCTTATTTTCATGGCACGTTACAATGTAATTTGTGCAAGCCACTGGAGCCTGCAAGCTCGGTCCCTGTCCCATCCCCACAAACCATCTCGCTTCTGTGCTCCTATTTTCTCCATTTCTAATATCTCCCCTATGTATCTGTCATTGCCCCCCCTGTGTCCATATACCATCCCCATGGCATGTCCCCTTTATGTCTCTATCCCTATGCCCCATGCACATAATTTCCCCTCTTTCTGTTACCTTCCTGTGTCCAGATTTCCCCTATCTTCCTCTTCCATACCAGTGTGTCTCTTCTTTTCAACCCCATCTAGCTTTTTTCCCTCTTTCTTCCCCCCCCCCCTGCTTCTAGCATCTGGCTCACCTGCCAGTCCTTCCCTTTCTTTCCTGCTGTGGGTTTTTCTTTCCGACTTCATCCCCTTGGCCCAGAATCCTTTTCCCTTTCACTCCCTCCTTCCAATTTGAGCCGGGAACACTAGCGATCGCACGGTCCCCGCAGCCACTACCTGCCTGCCCAATTGATCCTAGTGTTTAGCCAGCTCTCTCCCTTCTCCTCACCTTAGTTTATAGGTTTTCTTTTTCGGCGACCTGCACGCGCGGCTGCTCAGTGTTCAATCTTCTGCTCTGCTGCAACTTCCTGTTTCCGGTTGCGTCAGAGCAGAAGATCGAAACTGAGCAGCAGCGGGTGCGCGGCTCTCTGATAGCGTGCGGGTCGCCGAAAAAGAAAATCTACAAACTAAGGTGAGGAGAAGGGAGAGAGCTGGCTAAACACTAGAATCGATTGGGCGGGCGGGTGTGAGCTGCGGGGACCGCGCGATCCTTCATGCCTCACTGCATGGACAAGACCATTCACCGCCCCGCGGGCGGTGAATGGCCTTGTCCCCGTCGCCGCAGCGACTGCTAGTTTTCTTCCCCGTTTTCGGCGGGTGACCCGCGGCTAAAATGCGGTGGCCGCGGGTAAACCGCCACCGTGTCATTCTCTAATGAGAAGCTCAGTAGTAAAAGGGAATAAGAGAGTTAGGTTGTGTGAGGAAGAAATGTACAGGGATAGATTCAATGGCATAGCAAAAGGAGGGGGGGGGGCGAGGAGGCAGATTGCCTCAGGTATCATCTTGGTGTGGAGGGGGGGTCCTGGCACCTCTCCTCCTCTCAGCCCAACCACCTCTTCAAAATCTTTGGCGGCAGTGAACCTTTCCTAGCTGCTGTTCGGGACAACCTCAGCTCTCCTTTCAGATGTCACTTCCTGGTTGCAGGACCAGGAGGTGACTTCAGAGAAAGAGCTAGGAGGTGCTGCTTGCTTTTACTGAAGATTTTGAAGAGGTACATGGAGTAGGGTGCAATGGGGAAGAGGTAAGCAGAGGGCGCACTATGAGAAAGAGTACGGGGGGCACTTGGCATGGCAATGTCAGGTGCTACCACCCTGGGCACCTACTTCCCTTGCTATGCCGCTGGAGGGATTGCCAGAAATATGAAGGGTTTGTTTTTTTGTTGGTTTTTTTTTTTTGCAATGAATTAAATTATTAATTAAATGCTTTTTAAAAGCTTGAATTAAAATAGAATTAATTTTAATTCACTCAATCAAAAAAGGCACCACAATATTTAAACACTGATATTCATACTGTACTGCAAAAACACCTAATTATTTAGCAAGTAGACACCTAAATTTACAATTTCTCTCAGGATCCAAAGCCCTAACTAAGGAGTAGCCTAGTTGTTAGAGCAGTGGGATAAGAACTAGAGAAGCCAAGATTCAAATCCTACCAATGCTCCTTGTGACCCCGAGTAAGCCCCCTTTGCCACTTCACTTTCCTCCTCTTTTACTAAGGTACGCTAATCGATTTAGGTCATGCTAACGATTAGTGTGTGCTAAATGCTAACGCACCCATTATATTCTATGGATGCGTTAGCATTTAGCTCGCACTAAATCGGTTAGCGGGCCTTAGTAGAAAGACCCCTTTCTTAGGTACAAACTCAGGGCTAGATTTACTGTTTTAATGTGAGACATTAGTAAATATGCTCCACTAATAACACTGTGGTGTGCATTAATTCACAACCAGTTCTTGGAAATACCTAGGGGTCCTTTTACAAAGCAGCACTAAAAAAAGGCTTTAGCTTGCCCTTAAACAGGTCTTTCCCATGCACTAAGGCCACAATTAGAGCAGCAGTAAAATGGCCAATATTTGAGGGTTGGGGTTTTTTTTTGTATTAATGGCTATGTGCCAATGTTGCCATTAGCATGTGGGCAGTTAAAAAAGCTTAGCACCTTTTTGTAGGCGGTTAGGGCTCACACATTAACCACGCACTAATCAGCACACAGCTGTGCTAATTGATAACCACAGACTAATCTACTCTCCACCCTCAGACATGCTCCCCCCACCATGCTAAAATTAAAAATAATTTTTAAGTTCAATCATCTTTATTAAAAATTACATTTTATAATAAACATCTAGCAATTGACCAATATTCTTACAATGTGATAACTTATGGTATGTACCTGATAACTTGTAACTGACTGCAGGACACCTGAGCATACCCCATAGTAAGCCCTGGTAAGCATGGTAAGAACCTCCTACTGTATCTGATTTGTTATTATGTTTGAGCTACAAATTAAAGGGTATCAAAATTGACCAGAATAGAGGAGTAGCCTAATGGTTAGTACAGTGGACTTTGATCCTAGGGAACTGGGTTCAATTCCCACTGCAGCTCCTTGTGACCCTGGGCAAGTCACCTAAACCTTTATTGCCCCAGGTATAAATAAATATATATATACATACATACTTAGAATGTGTGCCCACTAGGGATAGAGAATGTACCCGCTTATAATGTGTACAGTGCTGTTTACATCTAATAGTGCTAGAGAAATGATTAGTAGTAATAATAGAATTCTAGAGAGCCTATAGCTAACATCATACATGGCATGCAGTATTCAAAGTAGATCACATCAACTAATGAAAGGGCTAACTGGTTACATCTGCTATGAAGAAACTTCCTCTGAACAGAACATCTAAATATTGCCAATGAGCATTTTGGGAAGCAGCTTGGGTCAAGGGAGTAAACTGTATCTTAGGGCTATGCATTCATTTGAAATGACATTATGTCATTCTTTACCCAGAATGATGAGAACAAATACAGAATTTCAGTTTTTTTCCTGTTTGTAATTTACCTCCCCCTAGGGTTTCCAGATTTATGTATGTAAAATGGAGACCCATAGACCCACCCCCAGCCTTGCCCAATTGCACCCATCCCCATGCGCTCCGCCCACTCAGCCTGCTCGTCTCTGTCGGAAGGGTATCCGCTCATGCATGGATGCCCCTCCCGACATGATCTGCTTTTCAAAATCCAGACAAAGTGCCACCCGGACATGCTTTCTAAAAAGAGTACATGTCAGGTAAATCCGAACGTCTGGTAAACCTACCTCCCCCCATCTCCCATCTCTTTTACTAAGCCGCAGTAGAGGTTTCTACCACGGTCCAATGCTCATAGGAATTCTGTGAGCATCAGAGCATTTAGTGCTCTGGACCGCGGTAGAAACCTATACCGCTGCTTAGTAAAAGAGGGCCTTAATGTGCCCTCTTTGCAACTAGAGTGCACTCTTTCCATAAAGCACAAACTGATTATGATATTGCCTCTGAAAAAAAAACCAAAACAAACATTCCTAAAAAGAACACAGGAAACAAATCAAAATTACTTTGACTACACATCCCTATGCACATAGGGCTTGATTTTATAACAAGGCACTGACATGGAATAACAAAAAAGAGTCATCGGTGGCAACGTTTCCCAAACACTGCCCTGCCAATAGACTGGCCTCTTCTCTCTACCATGGCCCCCCTCTATAACATACTTCCTGTTTCCTCAGAGGTGGGCCATGGTAGACAGAAGAGGCAGGGCAGGTGGCAGGGCAGCGTTTGGAAATTGCAGCCGCCACCAACTTTTGAAAAGTCAAAAGAAAGGTTAAACTCGGAAAAGGAGTCTGAGGATGGAGAGGGGGGGAAGGAGATGCCAGATTGTGGCAGGGGAAAGTGGAGGGAGAGAGAGTGAGTGTGTGTGTGGGAATAAGTGAGGAGGAGACAGAAGGGAGAGATGGACTCTGAAGGGGAAAGAAAGGAGGAAGGGAGGGAGGGATGTCAACGGGGATGGGGTTATGATTTCAAGAGAAGGAGGGGCACATGTCAGATTAGGAGAGTGCAGAGGGTAAAATGAACTCGATGGCAGATGGGAGGGAGGGAGAGAGTGTGGCTACTGTAGGGGTGGAGCCATATATAGGGATTTCACTCCTAAGGTTGTGCTGTATGAGGACTAGTACCTTTTTCCTTGAAAAAAAGCACTGTGTATAGTAGATGCATGCATATCATAACTTTGTCCAAACTATACCAAGACATACTCTGTGAAACCCACAAGCAAAAGGAGAGCATTATATGGAGGATTTTTAAAAAATGGACCACATACATTAATAAAAAAACAAAATTAAATTTATAATTTCACAAGTTATATATTAAAAATTGGACAAAAAAAAGCTAGACATACACTAAAACTTTATTCAAATCCAGAAAAGGTCCAACATAGTCACATTTAACCCGTAGACTGCTTCAGGGGAGATAAACACAACTAAAATTAAAAAGAAAAGATAAACAAAGTAAATAATAAGGAGGAGGAGTTTGAACTGTATGTGGAAATAGATAGGGAGCCAATAAAGTGAATTGAGGAGAGGGATGATGTGAGCATAGCCACTCTGGTGGAATATAAATTGTGCGGCAAAATTTTGAATGGAAAGAGATGGTTACCTGGATGACGTGTGAGAAGCAAGTTGCAGTAGATCAAAACATTCAAGGTACTGAAGGGGATAGACTTAGTACATAAGGACAGGTTGTTCATCTTCTCCAAGGTAGGGAGAACGAGAGGGCACTCTCTAAAGTTGAAAGGGGATAGATTCCATACAAACGTAAGGAAGTTCTTCTTCACCCAGAGTGGTGGAAAACTGGAACGCTCTTCCGGAGTCTGTCATAGGGGAAAACACTCTCCAGGGATTCAAGACAAAGTTAGACAAGTTCCTGCTGAACAAGGACGTACACTGGTAGGGCTAGTCCAGTTAGGGTGCTGGTCTTTGACCAGAGGCCGCCACGTGAGCGGACTGCTGGGCATGATGGACCACTGGTCTGACCCAGCAGCGGCAATTCTTTTTTTTTTTTTTTTTTTTTTGAAGTTTAAAATTTTTTATTAAACAAAATGAAAACAGTACACAGGCAGTATGCCAACAGCAAAAGTACATTGCCCACATGAAACAACAGAACCCCCCCACCCCCCCCACCGAGTGATACAATATAAGCCTAAAACAAAAGGAAGATGCAAAAGAAAAATAAGAAAAGTTTCAAAGTAGACCTCGCCAGGAGCTATATCGAGACCACTGTCGATGAAACAATCCGCAGGAATCATTATTTAGAGCAGTCAATTTGGACATTAAGTAAATTTGGTCAACCTTATGTAACAGTTCAGTACGAGAAGGCAAAGAGTCCCGCTTCCAATATGTAGCCACTAAAAGTCTGGCTGCCGTAGCAACCAGGGCCACAAAATGATTCTGATCCACATCCAAACTTCCCAAAGGATAGTTAAGTAAAAATGTGTCCATACGCAATAGGATGGGTAAGCGTAACACATCAATCAGCAGTCGTTGAACCATCTGCCAAAAGGGTACAATCTTAGTACAATCCCACCACACATGCCCAAAGGAGCCCAGACACCCACAGTTGCGCCAACAGTGCCCGTTCCCACAGTGATAGAAACGATGCACCTTTTCAGGCGTGAGGTACCACTGAAATAGCATCTTATACCCCTGCTCCACTAAGGGAGATGCCAAGGAGACTCTCAGCAGTGTACCATAAAGACAGTCCCATTGTCGATAATCCAAAGCCCTCCCTAGCAAGAGTTCCCAACGATGTTCATATGTGTGGGCCTGTGGTCGAGTGTATAAAAGAGCCCTATAGAGACGGGAAATAAGGCCCACCCCAGATCCCATCCTAAAAACTTGTAAGAAAGCAGAGTCTGCCCCTTCCCACTCCGGGATCACCCTCTTCACCATAAAATCTCGAAGTTGGACATAGGCGAAAAAGTCAGTCGAGGGGAGATCATATATGGATTGTAAGGCAGCAAAGGGTACCAGTTGTCCACCCACTACCAGCTGACCTAGGACCCTAAGACCCTCCATTTCCCAACGCCGAAAAATCCCAGTATCTTTAGCAGGCAGAAAATCAGGGGCAAATCTAATGGGAGTAGCATAAAAATAGCGCTGACGTGGGAACCAAGCTCGTCGAACCCGGCTCCACGCATGCAAAGTACATTCCATCCCATAAGATGTCTCAGTCTGCAGATCCCGAAGGATATCAAAAGACAGCCAGGGCACTGCTGCCAAAGGGTAAGTAGGTTGTAAGGCCTGTTCTAGTGAGACCCAGCGCTGGGAGGGATATGCCCAATGAAACAGTCCCTGCAATTGGGATGCATAGTAATATGTAGAAAAATCAGGAACACCCATTCCCCCATGTAATCTGTCCCAGTACATACGTTCCCTCCGCACCCTAGGGGGTTTACGTGTCCAGATGTAAGCAAAGGCCCGCCTTTGTAGTCTAAGCAAGAACCGTTTAGGAATTGAGAGAGGTAGGCAGGAGAACAGATACAAAAAACGAGGCAGCACATTCATACGCAAAGCACTAATCCTACCCATCCAAGACAATCTCAATCCCTCCCATCGGTCCAGATCAGCAAATACAGTTCTTAGCAACGGAGGGTAATTCAATTCAAAAAGGTCAGTAAGTCTTCTAGATATACGCACACCAAGGTATCTAATGGATTTAGCCGCCCATCGAAACGAGAACCTAGTACGTAAGTCCGTCACCAATAAGTCCGGAAGGGAAATGTTAAGCAATTCAGATTTTTCGATGTTAATTTTAAAGCCAGCTACCACACCAAATGTAGTCAAAACACGAAGCGCCCCCGTCAGAGAACGAAGTGGGTGGGTCAAGGTAAACAAAATATCATCAGCATACAATAAAATCTTATGCTCTTCACCACCCACCACAATTCCCCGAATGTCAGCAGTCGCACGTATAGAGGCTGCTAAAGGTTCCATGACCAGCGCGAAAATCAGAGGTGACAAAGGGCACCCCTGCCTAGTTCCTCTACGGATCATAAAATTAGCAGTATATCTTCCATTAACTCTTAAACAAGCCTCCGGGGCAGCATATAATAAAGTTACCCAGTGTAGAAAAGCACCCGAAATGCCCATTTTCTTCAAGGCCGCTAACATAAACGGCCAATAAACCCTATCAAAGGCTTTTTCAGCGTCAACTGATAACAGGACTGCCGGAACAGAATTTTGATGGGCCACTCCAATAAGATCTAACACTCTTCGGATATTATCACCAGGTTGCCTCCCTGAAATAAAGCCACATTGATCTCCATGAACTAGGTAAGGCAGAAAACGTTGCAACCGGACTGCCAAAATACGGGTAAACAGCTTATAATCAACTCCTAACAATGAAATAGGGCGGTAAGACCCACAGAGGAGGGGATCTTTCCCAGGTTTAAGAAGAAGGGAGACCGCTGCCTGACGAAACGAATACGGCAGGCAATCCCCCTCCAGAAAAGAATTAAACAATCTAGTCAGAGGATTGACTATATGGGCCTCCATTTTCTTATAAAACAGGGGGGAAAAGCCATCAACACCCGGTGCCTTGGAAGCAGCCAGATGACGTATGGCAGCCACCACCTCAGCGGGTTGAATAGGGGAAGAGAGCCACTCCGCATCAACTTCCGCCAAACAAGGCAAGGTAACGTTAGATAGAAAAGCCTCAATCTCTCCCTCCGTGGATTCAATTTCCGGATTGTACAGAGTCTGATAGAAGGATAAAAAAGCCTGATGGATGTCCCCATCATCCACACAAAGCTGACCCGAATCATTACGAATCCGGGTTATGGAGTGTTGTGCTTGAGTTTGCTTGATCTGTGCAGCTAACAAGCGGCCTGCCCTACCACCCCATTCAAAAAACTGTTGTTTCCGCCTCTGCAGGGCCCAAGCCATGCCCTCTAAATCAAGTTCTTGCAAATCTCTCCGGCACTCCGTCAACGCAACCCCTCCAGCCACCGACGGGGCTCTCTTGTGAGCATTCTCTAGGCGTCGAAGGCGAGACACTAATTCTAATCTGCGTGCCACTCGACATTGATTTCTGTACGACCCCCTCGAGATACAACAACCCCTAAGGGTAGCTTTAAAACTTTCCCAAAGAATTGCAACATTAATACCAGCTATGTCATTGAATGCAAAAAATTCCTCGACATCAGTCTCTAAAAGAGTCAAGGTATTGGGATCCTTTAACAAAGAGTCATTCATACGCCACAAGCGACGGCCGCCTCTAACCTGTCCGATCTGTAACTCCAGAGTCAAAGGAGCATGATCTGACCACACCCGGGGCTCAATACTGGAGGCCAGGGCTCGAGGCAAAGCAATACGAGGTAGCATCCACATATCAATTCTAGTATATGAATTATGTTTCGACGAATAAAATGTGTAATCTCGCGTGCCTGGATGTAAATAACGCCACACATCTATCAAATCATGCCTACGCAAGAAGCGCAGCAAAGCTCTTCTGTCGCCTCTAGCATAGCGGATGGATGAATTTGAATTATCCTCCTGAGGATAGCAAGTAAGGTTAAAATCTCCACCCACAAGGAGAGTACCTTCTACATGATCCAACAGTACACGTTCTAGCAGTGTAAAGAAGGCCCCCTGACCAGCGTTTGGGGCATAGACATTCAGCAAACTATACAAGGTTCCATCCAGCTCAGCCTTGACCAATATGTAGCGGCCCTCAACATCCCGCACCACCTCTCTCAACACCACCTGGACACGTTTATGTATTAAGATGCCCACCCCCTGGGTCTTTTTCCGGACCTTATTAGAAGAAAGGAAAACGTGTGGGTAGTTGTGGTGTGTAAGCAATTTCTCATAATGAGATTGAAAATGGGTCTCCTGAATAAATCCAACCGCACTATTCAGGCGGCTCATTTCTTTAAATAACAAGCGTCGTTTTTGTGGAGAATTCAGTCCATGTACATTATAAGATAGCAAAGTGAGTTTATCCATTTGTACCAGAAAAGAAAAAGCACAGCATTACCAAATCAACCATTAGTTCCAAAGCAGCCAAATCAACCAACCCCTGCAATCGTAACCTTAAGAAAAACATTATACAAACACTCTTCCATACAGTCATACAAGAAAGCACTCGGTCACCACTTTTCCCAGCACCAACACCCCCCCCTCCCCCCAACCCCCCAACAATACCCCACATGGTCCAGCCACCGAAGCACCTGGAAACCATGGTACAGGAAGTGTAGAGAAACAGTTCACAAAGGGACCCCCAGAACAAGCCCTATAAACAATCTTCGCGACAGATGTCGCTCAGCAAAGAGAAGAAAAAACAGTCACAGCACAAAATTTCTTAATCACAGTGCACAAATATAAATGTTCAAGTGGGTGAGGGGGCAGCTGTCTCCAAAGGGCGACGAGCTGCAGCCGATCTAGCCACTCTCTGCCATCCCAGCCCTCTTCCTGATTTGGGCACAGGAGACCTCTGAGGAAGTGGTGCCATTTCTGAAGCTGCCATCAAACCTGCTTCCACCATTCGAGCCTGAACATCCGCCACAGTTATTGCAGTGTAGGTCTTGCCTGCATGTGTAACAGCCAGTCCGATGGGATAAATCCATCTATATCGAACACTGCGTTCCTGCAGTATACGGGTGCAGTCTCTATACGTGCGACGGCGGGCCAGGGTTGCTGGAGCTATATCAGGATAGACATCAATGTCCGCTTCTTCCCATTTCACAGTTCCCCCCGAGCGCCTCACCGCCCTAAGCACATGCTCCTTATCCATATAGCGATGGAAACAAGCCACAACATCACGAGGGCGGTTCACATCACGAGGGCCAGGGATGCGGTGTGCCCTATCCAGCAATGGTTTACCCACTTCCACAGGCAAGCCAGCAGTCTCTAGTGCCTGTATACATATATGATCAATTACCTCCATACAGCGAGGGTCAGAAACAGTGTCTGGCACACCCCGAAAGCGAAGGTTGCACCGTCTGGAGCGATTCTCCAGATCCTCCAGCTTAAGGGTGCTCACATCAGCCTTTTCCTCCAGCGCTGCAATCCTGCCTCTCAGCTGTGTTATTTCAGAGCCATGTGCTTCCACTGCAACCTCCGTCTCTCCCACCCGATTTCCGATTTCACCCACCTCTCGTTTTAGCTCAGCAACAACTGCAGAGATTTCAGATTTCAGTTCTTGGAACCAACCACGCATCTCCAGCTGTAGAGTCGGCAGCGTTGCATCAGCAGGTGGGCCCTCCGCAGCCGCGGTCGGATCGGGCGCCATTTTAGAGCCAGGTTTAAGAGGCCCATTCGGGATCGGTGAGGAGAACGCTTTAATATCCGTTTGTTTTTTTCGCGTCGCCATCGAGATGCAGCAAGGCAGCTTCACAAACAAGCTGAGGGAGGCAGACAGTGTAGGCACGCGAAATCGCGCGAAGATCGCCAAAAACAGCACGGGGGTCCGCGGAGCTATCGCTCTAGGCTGCCATCAGCCACGATGTTACTGTTTTTTGTCCAGCAGCGGCAATTCTTATGTTCTTATGTAGTCTAGGCGAGAGGAGATGCAGGTGTGGATAAGGGTTTCAGTAATGTACTAAGAGAGGAAGGGTTGGATTTTGGAGGTATTATGGAGAATGAAATGACAGGTTTTAGTGGTCTGTTGGATTTGTGCAGAGAAAGAGAGAGAGGAGTCAAAGATTTCATTTATTTATTATAAAAATTTCTATAATTCCTAGGTGGTTTACAAATATACACATACATAATAGCTAAAACAACACAAAAAAGGAAGCTGATGGAGACAGGGAAGATGAGAATGTTATCTATTGAGGTAGAAAATGTGTGTATGGGGGGGGTGAGGAGAGATAAGTTTAGGTGAAAGGATAAGTAGCTCAGTCTTGGTCATGTTCAGTTTTAAGTGGCCATGGAACATCCAATACAAGCACTGAAACTTAAATGTTAAAAAAAAATATTAGTACTACGTGTTATTTTGCAAAGTGCACACTTTATACAAAAATATCTGGAAAAGTTGAGAGAGGCTGGTTGAGTGCTCAGAAAAGCAAGGATGCAAATGGAAGAAAAAATAGGTGACATAGTAAAACGGAGGGTGGGGAGGGGGCACAAGACATATTTTAGATATATTAGTGATAGGAAGAAGTGCAAAAGTAGCATTGTGAAACTCAAAGGTGAAGGGGAGAAATACGTATGTAAAAGCTGATAAAGGTAAAGTTGAATTTTTTAACAAATATTTCTGTGTTATCAAAGACAAATAGAGATTGAGGTGTGGTAGACCCTGACTGATTTTCAGAGGATTCTGTTTGTGAGGAGCTAGCTAAACTAAAGGTGGACAATGCGATTGAGCCGGATGGTGTACATCCGAGGATACTGAAGGAACTTAGGGAAGTTCTGGCGGCTCCTCTGGCTGACCTTTTCAATAAAGAGTTGGGAGTGGTACCAGAGGACTGTAGAAGTGCGGATGTGGTCCCTCTTCACAAAAGTGGAAGTAAGGAAGAAGTAGGGAACTACAGGCCAGTAAGTTTAACTTTTGTGATAAATAAATTAATGGAAACATTTTTAAAACAGAGAACAGTGGTATTTCTGGAATCTAGTGGATTACAGGACCCGGGGCAACATGTATTCACTAGAGGCAGCTCTTGTCAGACAAATTTGATCAATTTCTTTGAGTGAATGACCAGAGAATTGGATAGAGAGAGTGTGCTAGATGTGATGTATTTAGATTTTAGCAAAGCCTTTGACAGTGTTCCACACAGGCACTAATAAATAAACTAAGTGCCCCAAAGTGATGGACTGGGTCAGGAACTGGTTGAGTAGAAGGTGATAGAGGGTAATGGTCAATGCAGATCGCTTTGAGGAAAGGGATAATACCAGTGCTGTGCCTCAAGGTTCTGTTCTTGGGCCTATTCTTTTAATAAGTGATATTGCTGAAGGGCTGTCAGGTAAGATTTGTCTCTTTGTGGATGATACCAAAATCTTCAATAGAGTAGACACCTCCGATGGTGTAAATAATATGAGGAAGGATCTAACGAAGCTTGAAGAATGGTCTGAAATTTGACAGCTAAGAAGTAATGCTAAGAAATGCAAGACTATGCATTTGAGCTACAATAACCCAAAGAAACAGTGCAGTTTAGGGGGTGAAGAACGTTTGTTCCCTTTTTAGATACATATCATGAGAGTTAGGTACCATGAGGGGCATAATCAAAAGAAACGTCTATTTTGGGCCTAAGTCACTAGTCGCCCAAAGTCGGACATGTAAAAAGTCCATTTTCAAAAAATACGTCCAAAATATTTTTTTTTTCAAAAATCAGCTAACTGTACATCCAACCGTTTGATCGTCCAGACCACTAAGTTGTCTATCTTTATACCCCATTTTCAACCAAAAATTTGTCCAAGTCAAAAACGCCTAGAAAAAGAACTTTTGGGCGTGGGAGGGGCCAGAAAAGTGAGGGACTGGACACCCAGACATGGCACCAGAATAGTGGGGTACCTTACAGGGCACTGTTGTGAACTTCAAAAAAAGGGTGCCACATAAACATCTCACCACAACTCCCTTATAGGAGGTCATGGTGAGCCCCCTAAACACCCCCAAAACCCTACTAAACCCACCTATCTACTACCTCAATAGCCCTTACGGCTGCAGATGCCACTTATATGGCAGTACAAAAGGGTTTGGGGGGTTTTGGGAGGGATGCATGTTTCACCATAAATACAGTGATTAGAGTGGCTTATGGGCCTGGGTCCTCCTCTTCATGGTTCACTAACCCACCCCCAAGACCACTTAAGCCACGTCTGTGCAGCTCTACTAGGCTTTCCTATGCCAGGCTGCCAGGTGCTGATGTTATGGAGGCAGATATGTAAAGTTGTTATTATGATTTTTATGGGGGTGGGGGGTCAGTGATCACTGGGGCAGTGTGTGGGGGTCTGTACTTTGGGTCTTCAGTGGCTATCTGGTTATTTTAGGATACCTTCTGTGGACTTAGACCTGGTTTTAGATGGCCTAAGTCACAACGTCCAAGTTCCATCTAGGCAGTGTTGTAAAACTTTCGGTTATAGATGCAGTACGACCAAGTCTAGGACAGCCAACATCCTGCCCTTACCACTCCTCCTAAAATGCCGCTTTTAGCTCTGGGCGTACTGCAGCACTGTGACAGCCTAAGTCATTTTTAGATACATCTAAAGCCCAGTTCGATTATCGACACTTGGATGACTTGTCTCACTGATTATCTAAGTGCCAATTTAGGCTGGTTTTTAAACGTATTTCCATTTCGATTATGAGCCCCCACGGCTTACAGAATAACATGCATCCAGATGCGGGCACAAATTTTAATGAGTGCCAAATAACATCATTGTTTGATAGCACCCCATTATTGATGGTTCAGGGCTCATTATTCAATTTATTTTACATGTGCAACCCAGAAGCTCACCCAAAGTTGAGCATGCAACTTTTGGCGCCATATATAGAATCCAGGGGATAGAGATTTTGAGTATGACTAGCTGATCACCCGGCGTTGCCCGGATATTTATTTATCCCAGTCTTCCAGTATCGATTGACTTGTATTCAGTGATTACGCCTGGAACATGTCACCCCCTTCCCACCCCCACAGTATTTTTCCCCAGATAGTAAGTCATATGCGTACCAAGTTTGGTTGAAATCTCTCCATATGCTTCAGAATTATGCCGAGTATTCATCTCAGCGAGCCTGAAAACTATGGGGTAGACACTAAAATCTGTTGTTTTCAATCATTTTTACATGTCACCCCCTTCCCAGCCCCACAGTATTTTTCCCCAGATAGTAAGTCATTTGCATACCAAGTTTGCTTGAAATCTCTCCATGTGTTTCAGGGTTATACTGGAACATACATACACACACAGATACATCCGATTTTATATATGAGTAGAAGAGGGTCATTCACCAGTGGAAGTAGTATTGGCAAGGCGTACCATTTTATCTCTCTCTTTGCATATTAATTAAATTTAAAAGAAAAAAGGGTAGACTTTAAAATGTTCTTGTTATTATTAATTAGTCAAAATCAAATGCAAATTTCTGCATCACAAAAAGAAAGTAGGCAAAATAAAGTGTTTTCATACCCTCTTTTAAAGTGGAAAGTATGATCAGCTGTGGATTTAGCCATCCAGTTTCTCCTAGGCATGTACAACTGACTCCCCCTTCAAAATATGCACCTGACAACTAAAGCTGCAAGTTACAACTGCTACTTGCTCAAGGGGAGAGGGCTCACTCTGATAACATATGGGTGGACAGTGCTAATACATGCCAAGGAAATACAGTACTTCATATATTTATTTGCAAGGGGCACTGAAAAGTTCTCAGCCCAAATAACCAACTTCCTAAATTCTGAGCGTTATTTTGCCACTACAGCTGAAAACAGCATTATCTTATTTCTTTAAGTGCCAATTTGCAGAAATGAAATTCTCTGTTTTGACATTGTCTCAGATCATCGATTGAACCATATCTACATCATTCTGTTCTTGGTTGGCCTGAGAACTTTTCAGCAACCCCTCTTAGTTCCATTTGATATCAGTCCAAGACAAATTACAATATTAAAAGAGAAAGAGAAAAAAAAATAACATTAATTCAAAAGCATAAAAATACACAGCACAAGACAATCAATAATACATGAACTTAAAGTACCCCCAAAATATAAACAACAGGATCATCATCATCACCACCCATCAAATAAGAGATGAAGGCCTGGCCCCAAAAAGCCAGGGGCTCCTTTTACAAAGCCGCACTAGCAGTTTGTAGGGGTGTTTCCTTATTTGCACCTGAAGGTTAGGCCTCTCTGACATCATCAAGCCTGAACCATTGTCTGCAAGAAATGTTTCCAGCATGAACTTTGCAAAAAGAGAAAGAAGAACACATCTTTGCTGTTTCTGCCTGATGCATTCTGGGTATGTACCAGAATGGCATTCTAGTCAAGGGCATCCATCTATGCCTTCATGCTTAGACTGTGTGATTCCTGGGGGAGTTATATTCCTAAGCTGTGCTTATCTTTGAGTTATACTCCTATGCTGTGTTTATCTTTCGAACGGCGCCTGTGTCTCCCAGCCTGTATGAGACTTTACACAGAAAGGCTATTCATCTAAGATCTGTTTCTGGATTGGTCCAAGGAAGTCATCTGACGAGGTCCAAGTGAAAAGTTGCTAATTATAATAAGTCTGTGTTGGGATGCGAGTGAACTCACATCTTAACACAGGTATTCTCCACGCATCTCTTTCTTAATAATTAAGACCTGAACAGTTACCTCGTGTGACTCTCTGCCTGAGAGAGAGTGAATCGGACCTTAAACAGATCTGAATTCCATCACTTCAAGGAAACTTGGCTGCCAATAAATTATAGCTGTACCAGTGGCTGACGAACACTTGTTCCTGTAACCAAAGGATTTTCTACGTCTGCTAAGCTGAGAAGGATAATTCCGTCTCCCGGGGGCAAGGCCTAACTAGATGGTGAGATAAGGAATTTATTATCTTTAAGCTGGGGATAGATAAGTGCATCCGATTGTGATATAGGATAAGGTTTGGAAAGCTACCTTTGGTGATAACTGTAAACAATTGCGGCTAATCAGGGATTATTATTATCATAAGGAATTGTTTAGTGTGTGTAAGAAGTAATATTACTTAGTTATCTAGAAGTGTATTGTGATAATTATGTAATGAGTTTCATTTATGTAATCAGATATTTTGTGAACAATATTTAGATATTGCAGCTGGCTTGTGAATTATATTTTTCTATTTTCATAATAAAAAGTATTTCTCATTAGCCTGGGTCTTGTGTCGTATAAATAGACAAAGAAATTTGGACCTGGCAGAGTTTATGGTTTCCCCTAGACAAAACTATCAGACACGTAACTTGTTTATGTAACTGTTTAGTCTACCATAAAATCTCGTTACAGGTTTTATCGCATGCACTGGATTAGCGTATGCTATAGCGCGCGCTACCGGAAATCTACCACCTGCTCAAAAGGAGGCAGTAGCTACTAGCGCATGTGGCAATTTAGCGCACGCTGTTTTGTGCGTTAAGGCCCTAGCGCGGCTTTGTAAAGGGAGCCCCAGGCGTTTACCTTCTTCCTAGAAGAAAATCAAGGGGTAAAGAATTCCAAAGGTAAGAGCTAAAATATGCAAATGACCAAGTCTTGCTGCAGTTTGAGTAAAAGGTACTACAGATTTCTGGTGGCATGTGGCTATATCCTTAGGACATCCAGCTCTAGGCAGTTGCCTACTCAAAGTGTCTCCTGATTATTCTGTTGTTATATTCCACACTGTGAAAGTTGCCATGAGTCAGTAGCTGACTCATTAGCATAATCCATCCATATATAGAGAATCTATCCATAGGTGTATATCTATATACAGTACATTCTTTTAAATCTGTCACACCTGTTACTTACAGCGTGACTTTATACAAAGTTGCCCCTTTGAATGTAGTAAGCTTTCCAATGCCTTCACTACAATCGGTACAGAAGAATGATATCTTTTAAAATCCAGTAAATTTAATCCCCACCACACCCCACACCCCTAGATTTAGGCAGTTTTAATTTATGGACTGCAATCCTAGGGGGTTTGTTCATATTTGTATTTAAATAATTTTCAATAAAATGTGAAAAAAAAAGAATGACCATGGCTGTGGTTGCTCCACTAAGCCTGAGAGAACCTAGCTGCACATAAGCTCCCATAGGCTGTCAGTGTGTTATCACTGCCTGGCAAGAATGTGACAAAGAACTTGATGTGCCTTCCAGCCCCAACCTGCACAAGCAACAACCTCAGCAATAATGAGTTAAGAAAGCAATTTAGAAAAACATAATTAGCCATCCTTCATATCCACATTTGAAATATTTAATTACATTTTTTCTGAGAAAGGTGTATATTATTTCGGAGAAATGACATACTGTAACCACAGATTATTTTTCTAATTTTTATTTTCTAATACACCATGCTTTCATGTTATGTATCTTTTCTTTTGCAAAGCTGTAGTCTTTATCTGTCTCAGATAGTCACAAAGCATAATTGCAATTCTTTTTTTTTTCCACCAGACATATTGTCACTGTCTCCTGTAATGATATTAGTTTGAAATAAATCCCAAAGTGGGAATTTCAGGCAATATCAATTAGGGAGCTAAAAAGATCCCAGCTTTGGAATCAGCGAACGTAATGTGAAAATAGCATCATTCATATTCAAATTAAAAAGTGCATTCATTGTGCAAGGGACTACTGCTTCAGGAGTTCCTTTGCCAGTAATAGTAATTACACTCCTCTGTATGATATTGTATATAATTTCTGAAAATGGCTTATTTTAGTTCTTGAAGCTGGGAAATTAGACTGGGGAACTAGATACTGTGGGGGAAATGGGATGCTTAACAACAAAGGGACATGTAAATTTAAGCTCGTACCAGCCCAGCTGTTTTTCAAATAGAAAGTGCTCATGTAAATTGTATATGAATATGGGACTGCTATTCCTACGAGTATGTGCATGCCTTTTTTGTATTTTTTAAAATGGAGTATGTTAAGCCCACTCAGTGTAATTTTTTAAAACATTTTCATACCTAAGCATGTAAATAGGTTCTCAGAGCATTAGAAACCAAAGGAAGGAGAAAACCCCTACGTAGTAAAGCCAATGCATAGACAGAAGTATGGGTAGGATTGATTACCTTATTTAAGGATAGGAAAACCCAGATGAATGGTCCCACCTTTTCCGCCCTCAGCCCTTCCCCATTCCTGGACATCTTATAACCCTAAGTAGGGGTGGACCAAGAACTTTCCTGCACACAGGTGTAGAGGAGAGGAGAGGAGAGGAGAGTGTAGTGCAAAGGTTAGATCAACAGCCTCAGCATCCTGAGGTTGTGGGTTCAAAACCTTGCACTGCTCCCTGTGACCCCAGGCAAGTCACTTAGGCCCAAATTCTGTAACTGGCGCCTAATGTTAGGCACCTAACTAAATCGATTAACAAGCTTAATTAAGCTTTTTAATCAGCAATAATTGAAACTTAGACGCCTATCAAAGAAAGAGCGATTCTGCAATAAGGCGCCTCTAAAAATGTAGGCGGCTTTCAAAAAAATAAGGCGTTATGCATGTTAGATGTGGGCATGGCTACGTGTTAGGCGCCTCATTGCAGAATCGCTGCTCTTAAGCGGGCTTAAGCGCTTACATAGGCACCTAACTTTTAATAGTGCCTAGAGCTTGCTTATTTATTGGGTGCCTCCAACATAGGTGCTGTTCAGCGTGATTCATTAAACAGCACCCAATTTTCCTTGAATCGCACGGAACAGTGCCTAATTCAGCGCCTAACTTTTGGGAACTTCTTATAGAATTTGCCCTTTTATCCTCCACTGCCCCAGGTACATTAGATAGATTGTGAGCCCACAGGACAGACAGGGAAAATGCTTGACGTACCCATAACAAAAGATATGTAAACCACTCAGGGGCTCATTTTCAAAGTACTTACACACAAAGTACCATAGAAACCCGTGTTGTGTCTAAGTGTTTTGAAATAGAGCCTTTCTTTTATTAGCAAAGCACCAAAAGATAAAAAGACCTGACATGGATAAACCACCTGGTTCAGAGGTCACAAATACTCTTGTCAGGTGTGTTGTTATTATGTATCCAATAGCACCCACAAGGTGCTAAAGAGAAAGGCAGGAAAAAAAATAAAACAACAGAGCCAGATAATTATGTGGGTTCTGGTGATGAATATTGGCAGTATTCACATAACTCCCTCTTGTCTTAGCTCTACCCCAGGCCACCCTGTCACTATTCCAGACAGTGCTGAGGAAGTGTCACTGAAAATCCAGCTGTGACCTAGTCAACAGGACTTATCTGAGGAGAATCTTGTTGTCCTTTTTCTATCACCTAAAGAAAGTTGTGGATAAGAAAACTCAAATTAAGAACATAAGACTAGCCTTACTGGGTCAGACCAATGGTCCATCAAGCCCAGTAGCCCGTTCTCACGGTAGCCAATCCAGGTCACTAATACCTGGCCAAGAAGTAGCAATATTCCATGCTACCGATCCAGGGCAAGCAGTGGCTTCCCCTTGTCTTTCTCAATAACAGACTATGGACTTTTCCTCCAGGAACTTGTCCAAACCTTTCTTAAAACCAGCTATGCTATCCGCTCTTACCACAACCTCTGGCAATGCGTTCTAGAGCTTAACTATTCTCCGAGTGAAAAAAAATTTCATCTTATTGGTTTTAAAAGTATTTCCCTGTAACTTCATTGAGTGTCCCCTAGTCTTTGTAATTTTTAACAGAGTGAAAAATCGATCCACTTGTACCTGTTCTACTCCACTCAGGATTTTGTAGACTTCAATCATATCTCTCCCTCAGTTGTCTCTTTTCCAAGGTGAAGAACCCTCATATGAGAGGAGTTCCATGCCCTTTATCATCTTGGTCGCTCTTCTTTGAAACTTTTCCAGCGCTAATTTTCAAGTTTATTAAAAATTTGTTATACACTCAATATCAAATAATTTCAATGCGTATGACAATAAAAATTTTTGGGAGACAAAATAAAACAATTTGTACAAGTAAACATACAATGTATGTACACAAATAATTAGTGATACATAAGGGAAGAGGGGCGAGCTACAATTTTTAAGGAAAGTAAAGATACTGTTAAGGAAAAAACAACATCAGGAGGGTAATGAAAAAATGTTTTACAAATATGGCTAAGCCTAAAAAGAGAATGGGGGAGGTTGTGACCTATACATAAGGTCTGGTTAAATTTAGGTATTTGAGCCTGGGATTGATGATAGAAGAATTATCCTAACTATGACTCAAATGCGTCTTTGTACGGGTAGCATTTTAATGTGCTTTTAAATTTTTCTAATGAGGTTTCTCCACTTAAATAGATTGGTAAATTGTTCCAAAGCTGGGGTGCTATGACTGAAAAAATTGTAGCTCTTCTGGCACCTATTATTTTTAAAGAAGGGACAGTCAGCAAATGCTGTTCCGTTGATCTTAGAGTCCTGGCTGGAGAGTATGGTATCAAAAAACGATGCAGAAATATTGGTGTATTGGTTTGTTGGATTTTGAAGGCTATCAGTGCAATTTTATAGATTATTCTGTGCGAAATTGGTAGCCAGAATTGAATGCAATACTCCAGATGAGGTTGCACCTTGGAACAATACAGGGGCATTATAACATTCTTATTGTTTGGGCCTGATTCTGTATAGGAGGTTAGTATCGCTGCTTCCCTAAGAAGTGGCAGCCGATCACATGTTAGTCACACAGCGGTGTCCTATTCAGATTTGGGTATGCACTCCCGGACCAATGTCTTAAACGTAGGCCAGCATTTTGCAGGCCTACATTTAAGGCATCTGTCTCCCATTTATGGAGACGCATACCGATGCTTAAGCCCGCCCAAGGCCACTTCTGGGCAAAACCATGCCCACGCCCCGCCTTGGACTTGCTTAAGTGTGCCAGCGCACCTCTGTAGATGCACCACAGATGCTTTCCTCACAGGCGTCTTTTTTCTAAAAACATGCATCCTGATTGGCTGCCAGGCATCGGTAGGATGCCTAATGTAACCAGGGTTAAAAAATTTTAAAGTTACTTGAGTGTGAAAAACAGGATTTACAGAAGATTTTGGAGGGTTTTTGAAGAAGAGAGGATTTGGAATGTAAGAATTGTGCTTTTTTCCTATTTTGAGAGGTTTGGTTTATGCATTGTTTGTATTGGTGCAGTTTTGAGGTTTTATATTGCTGATCTCCATCAGCATCAGCTGTCTGAACATTCTAACTGTGAGATTTGACAGTTGGGAGGGTGACTTGGTTCTGTGAGGAGGTGTTTTGGCTTGTGTGGCTCTTGTGAAGGTAATTATAGTTGATTTTATTGAATTTTGAATAGAAATTGTAGGTTTTGGTTAAAGTTGAGGTTTGATTCATAGATTCTGGTATTTATCCAAGGTTGAAACATTTCTTTCTGGCGGATGTGAAGAATTGTTTTGTCTGTGAGACTATTATTGGGTGTTAGAAATAGTCTGTGAGATTTCTGTGTAAGGTTGTGAGGGAATGTTGGTGAAGAAAAGTTGATAAACTCTTTTGGAAATTTTTTTTTTGGTAATATCTCCTGTAAAGTTTATTGAGAATTGGGTTTTATTTGTGTTTTGAGATATAGGAAATTCTGGGGAGGGAAATAGTATAGGGAACATCAATTATTTTTTTTTTTTTTCCGCTTAGAAAGTATTTTAGGCAACTTTGGGGTTATTAGATTAGGATAGGGTTTTCCCTTATTGGTTTGTTTAAGTCAGAGTAGTAGATTGGTTCCAGGAAGAGAGAGTCTGCTAGCAAGAGATTCTGCTAGCAACAGCGCACCTACGTGGTACCCCTACATAGAAAGAACATAAAGCCTCAAATACTTAAATCTGGGGAAAAAGAAGAACTTTACAGAGGGGAAGTAAAATTTCTTTGTTTAGATTTGATATACAGCATTTCTTTATTAAATTTTATTTCTGTATTCAATTTTGAATCCTTAGTGCTTCTTTATATTTATTTTATTATATGTTTAATAAATATTTTTATTCCAAGGTTATTATTATTTTGTTTGTGTAAATCACTCCTTCTCCTGGGGAAAGGTATCAATTTAACCCTCGGTGTGCACGACTACAAAATAAAACTAATTTCAAGAGGGATACCTTTTACCTCAGTCTGAGAAGGAGGGGGTTACACTACCACTGCCTAAAATCAGGATGCATGGTTCAAGAATCAGCCCCTTTGGGCTCAATATTCAAAAGGATTTAAGGGGACAGGCAAGGCTCCTGCTTGCTTAAATTGTATTCTTTAGGTTATCCTTAGATATTCAGTAGCACTTAAATGCGCAGTACTGCTAAATATTCCCAGGGACTGCTGATGTCAATTCTGGGCCGATCCTGGGCATCTAGGGATGAGGTCAGGGTGGAGCTGGCGGCTCTGTGGGTATGAGACATAGTTAAGCAGCAAGATAGGACCACATAATAAGTAGCCTTCATTTTTGCCACCTAGATAAGTGGGTGCTGGCACTCAATATTGCCCAACATCTGCATAACTTCCATGATGGTCAAGTGAGAGTGGGCATCAATCCTGCACTTACAGTGCAATATAAAAAACACTTAAATTCAACTACATTTACAATAAACAAAGGGAGCAAACCTCCTCAAACTTACAAATACATAAATCCCAAGAACATCATCAAAATAACTAAACAGTAATAATTATTTGCAATCTCAGCAACATTTATGAAATTACATCTTAAAAAGGTATGTTATTACCAATTTATGGAACTTTATGCAAGAGGGTTCTGTTCTTAAATTTGCTGAAAAACATTCCAGAGCTTTACAGCTTGGAATGAAAAGATGACACCAAATAGCGCTTAAAGTGAAATTTACGAGCAGAGCAGATGAAAACAAAAATTGCAATTTTTTTTGAGAGATGATCACTCCTTAACAATTCTAAAGCAGGTAAATAAGATGGTGCCATTCCGTGAATAACTCGAAAGACTATTGTACATACAGTATCTTAAACTTACATCGAGAACAATTTGGTAACCAGTGAAGTTTTGTCAAGAAATTTAGGACCTTAGACCTCCAGGAGTTACTGAGGTAGGCCCAGAGGAACCTACGTGGTAGAGGGTTTCTTGGGGGCTGAAGAGAGGGGGATAAGAATGGGGGAAGGGTTTCAATATTCCTTGGGGAGGGATGCAATGAAGGAAGGATTGGAATGGATAGGAGGGGGTATCTGACTGATACCCTTATGAGGGTCAGCTGAGACCGACTGAATATTGATCAGGATCTGCATGAATCCAAGCAGCAAGCTTTTGGCCAGTCATTCTCACATTTTCAGTGCCAGTATCTTGGTCCATCATTGGATATAGGGGCTTAAAGCTGCCCACAGAAGGCAGTGTTTTAAAAAATAATGAATATTGACCATCTTGTTTTTAACTGGGTTGTGAGGCACAGGGAGATAAAATGACTTCCCTAAAATTAGAGTATGAGTGGCAGAAGAGAACCTCAAATTGACATTCCAAGACATTTCCTAGCAAATTCTATATCATTCACCTAAAGTTAAGTGCCTACGTCAGCATACCTAGCCAATGTAGGCAAATAACTTAATTGATTAATAGGCTTAATTGGCACTAATTGGCACTTATCACCTCATAATTGGCTTTAATTGGATATACCGTATTTTTCGCTCCATTAGACATACCTGACCCTAGATTTAGAGGAGGAAAACAAGGAAAAAAACATTCTGAATCAAATTCTCCCTGCCAGGCTCTGCACCCAACCCCACACTCCTTGACAAGAACATAAGAACATAAGCAGTGCCTCCGCCAGGTCAGACCATAGGTCCATCCTGCCCAGCAGTCCGCTCCCGCGGCGGCCCAAACAGGTCACGACCTGTCTGAATCACCAGAAGGGGCTCCCTTGCCACCTTGGTTTCCCATTGAGTCCTATCTTCCCATCGAAGTCCTAACCCTCCGGTCTTGCACATGCACTACCTGGTTGGGTTTCTATACTTATTACCTGGTTAGCTTTCTATACCTGTGTTACATCCCAGCACCTCTCTCAGTATCCCACGATCCCTTTATCCCTCAGGAATCCGTCCAATCCCTGTTTGAATCCCTGTACCGTACTCTGCCTGATCACTTCCTCCGGTAGCGCATTCCAGGTGTCCACGACCCTTTGGGTGAAAAAAAACTTCCTTGCATTTGTTTTGAACCTATCTCCCTTCAGTTTCTCCGAATGCCCCCTCGTACCTGTTGTCCCCTTCAGCCTGAAGAATCTGTCCCTATCCACCCTCTCTATGCCCCTTATGATCCTGAAGGTCTCTATCATATCTCCCCTGAGCCTCCTTTTTTCCAGAGAGAAGAGCCCCAGCCTATCCAACCTCTCGGCGTATGGGCAGTGTTCCAGCCCTCTTACCAGTTTCGTTGCTCTCCTTTGGACTCTCTCAAATACTGCCATGTCCTTCTTGAGGTACGGCGACCAATATTGAATGCAGTATTCCAGATGTGGACGCACCATCGCTCGATACAATGGCATGATGACTTCCCGCGTCCTGGTTGTTATGCCCCTCTTTATGATGCCCAGCATCCTGTTGGCTTTTTTCGAGGCTGCTGCGCACTGCGCAGATGGCTTCAGTGATGCATCCACCAGCACACCCAAGTCTCTCTCTAGACTGCTGTCTCCCAGCAATGCCTCCCCCCAATTTGTAGTTGAACAACGGGTTCTTTTTCCCTATATGCATGACCTTGCATTTTTCCACGTTAAAGCGCATTTGCCATTTGTTTGCCCAGTCTTCCAGCTTGTCCAGGTCCCTTTGCAGGTCCTCACACTCCTCCCTGGATCTAACTCTGCCGCACAGTTTGGTATCGTCTGCAAATTTTATAACCTCGCACTTTGCCTCCTTTTCCAGGTCATTGATAAATATGTTGAAGAGTAACGGCCCCAGCACCGATCCCTGTGGCACACCGCTCGTGACTCCCCGCCAATCAGAATATTGTCCCTTTACTCCGACCCTCTGCAGTCTACCCGACAACCAGTGCTTGATCCATCTGTGCACATCCCCTCCCACCCCAAGCTCTGTACCCTGTCCACCCTCCCTGTCAGGCTCTGTATCCTATCCCCCTCTGGTGGTCTAGTGGTAGGCCGGGCAGGGCAGGTAGGTGGGCAGGCAGGCAGGCAGGCAGACCTACCACCCCCTCCCAGGCAGGCAGGCCTTCCCCCCCAGGCAGGCAGCAGGAAAGCCCTGGCCTCTCCCTCCTCCCTCCCTATTTCTAATTTGGTTGGGAGGGCGGGCAGGCAGGCAGACCCTGGTCTCTCCCTCCTCCCTGCTGAACACCTGCACATAACTTTTTTTTTTTTTTTTACTTCTATTCGCTGCCAAGGCTGGCTGGCTGCCTGGTTCCCACTGCTTCCTCCCAGAACTGCCAGCTGACGTGGCTGCCTCCTCTTTTGTTCTTTCACGGCATAGCGATGCACCAGGTTGCCTGCCTGGTCCCATGCCACTTCCTGCGAGAACAGGAAGCAGCAAGGGACCAGGCAGGCAACCTGGTGCACCGCTATGCTGCAAGAGAACAGACGGAAGAGGAGAGCCGCATCAGCTGGCAGTTCTGGGAGGAAGCGGCAGGAACCAAGCAGCTAGCCTGCCTTGGCTGTGAATAGAAGTTTTAAAAAAGGTATGCATGGGGGGGGCAGCGGGAAGAAGGAAGAGGGCCAGGGCCTGCCTGTCGCCTGCCAGCCATCTGAGGACACAGCGTCCAGCGAGGGAGGGCGGTCACATTAAAAATAGGTAACAGGGGGGGCGCTTTGGGTATTTGCTCCTTAAGACGAACCCTAATTTCAACCCACTTTAGGGGGAAAAAAGTGCATCTAATGGAGCAAAAAATACGGTAATTGAAAGTTAGGCACCTAACTCAAATAACATGATTCTGTAAAAAGTAGGTGCCTAGTTCAAAGTGCTTACCTAAAAATGGGTGTGATTAGGGACAGATTATGGGTGCCTCTTTTGGAATTAGGTGCAGGTATTTAACCATAAAAAACTTGATACAAATTGCGTTTGCCTAAACTTAAGACACCTTGTGATGCTTAAACCCGCTTAGGCAGCGCTAAGCATGATTTTCTATACAGTGTACATAACATTCATAGGATCACACTTAGGGCCTGATCCTGGAAACAACACCAACATCGGCGGGCACTTCCAAAAACGGCACCGGCTGCATATCAATTACGCATAAACACCGTTACCAGAATCACAGCTTATGTCAAACTTAGGCGCCATTAATTTAGGTGCCTAACCGGAACCTAAGTTTGACTGAGAATCATGCCTAATGATGCCTAAGGTAATTTCTAGTCATAGCCATGCCTACTTTGAACTTAGATGCCATTAGGCATCATGATGTAGCTGCAATTCTGACTCCTATCAACGTAGGAGCTTAACAGCACCTACGTTTTTAATTGTTTTTTTTTTAATGGTGCAGACAATTACTGCACCGATTAAAACAATTAAGTTAGGTGACGGTAGGACGCCATTTTTAGAATCAGGCCCTTAGTGCCGTACTAGTCATTTTAATTTTTAGGTGGACTATATATAATTGGGACCCTCCTGAATCAGAGTCCATTGGTCCAGTTTCTAGACTCCTCCTCCCTCAGGGATGGCTTCTCTGGATTTTCTTGTGGCACACATATAATACATTTCCTGAGACTATGGGTTCAAGAATACATGGGGTAAACACAGAGGATCTCCAATTAGAAAATGAATGGTATAATTTATAGAACTAACGCCGGTACTGCACGGTCTATGTCTCATATATGGTGATTTGGTGTACGATGGGCTGGGGAGGGCATCACTGGGAACTCCACTAACTTGTAACATAAGGACATTACTGGCCAGACTTTACGGTAGGTATCCTGCAAACAATGGGATTGTTTGGATAGGCTGGAGTGAGCTTAGATGGCAACTCCAGCAGTTGGAACCTAGGACAATACCAGATGGACTTTACAGTCAATGGCCCAGAAATATCAAAGAAAAGAGACAAGTTAATTTAATCATGCATTTTTAATGAGTATAACTAACAGGCAGACTGGATGGACCGTCACTTACTATGGGCTAGATTCACAAAGCAAACCGATCATGTACCAATTGGTTTGTGACCCCTTTGCGACCTGCACTATTCACTAACCTCTCATGCAATTCGCTTCAAATCCATGCATGCGAAGTGGACAAGAACGCGATTCACCAACCAAGAAGCAACTGCTGGGGACCAATTGCTCAAGCCCTTTCCAACTGCCCTGCCTTCTGCCGCCCTGCTCTCTGCCCTGTCAGCCCCGATCTCCTACTGTCCCGAACGCCTGCTGCAGCCCTGACTCTCCCGCTGCCCTTTTCGCCTCCTGCAGCCTCTATTCTCCCCCTGTCCCGAACCGCCTGCCTGCCCCGACTCTCTCACCCTTCTCCGCAGTGCAAGCCCGTGGTTTTAACTCGCAGGCTTTAAGCGGGTTAAAACCACGGGCTCCCAAAAAGTTAAAAAAAGAAAAAAAAAAATCTCTGCCGGGCCCGGAGTTCCAGCACATGCGCAGATCATCTACAGATGGTCTGCACATGCGCTGGGGCGTTCCTCCGATCGCCCCCATATGCTTATTGTAGTTTGGGGAATCCATCAGACCTGCCCGGATCGGTGACAGGTCAAAAGCACGCGCCGACAACCGAGCGCAAGGCGGAAGCGTGCCGTAGAAAAACAGTATTTTAAAGGGCTTTGACGGGGGTGTGTGGGGGGGAACCCCCCACTTTAATTAACAGAGATCACGCCGGCGTTGTGGGGGGTTTAGGGGGTTGTAACCCCCCACATTATACTGAAAACTTCACTTTTTCCCTAAAAAAGAGGGAAAAAGTTAAGTTTCCAGTAAATGAGGGGGATTACAACCCCCCAAACCCCACACAACGCCGGCGCGATCTCTATTAAGTAAAGTGGGGGGAATTCCCCACCAACACCCCCCGTCGGAGCCCCTTAAAATACTGTTTTTCTTCGGCACGCTTCCGCCTTGCGCTCAGTTGTCTGCGCTGGGTTGTCTGCGCACTTTTGTCTATGAACCGCCCAGAATGGGCACTGATCGGTCCCGATCGGGCAGGTTCGTGAATCTAGCCCTATGTTATGTTACTATGTTATGTATATGTACGCACTGGGACAATATTTGGATCCATTTGAACTGGGACTATCTGGTGACTATTTTATCAGTCACATGGCATATTATAATATGTCACTGCGCAGCACTTTTCCTGCCTGGTGGTGCATTAAGTTAAAATAAACCTCTGGCATATCCTTCTCTCCTCAGGTACCTGCTTGTTTAATTTTCAAGCAGTTCTCCCCAGCCCCATTAAATGAGGTTTATTGTTTGTGTGCTTTTCAAAGGCTTCTCACCCACTTGGCCACGGCCTTCAGATCTCTTGTTTGCTGAGAATGGAGGCACTTTGAAGCTGCCTTCATTAATGCAGGCTCTTGTTTCTAGATTCACCAGGTCAGGTTTGTTTGAAGCCTGCAAGAAGTCACTGTGGCAACCTCCTCTTTCCCCACCCTCTTAAGATGGTGCAAATGAAAAAAAAAAAAAGATAATAGCAGAAAATCATTTTCGGCTTCCTGTCTTAATTTCTTTATCGCTTCACTACAAATATAATAAAAATCAGACAAAAGGAAAAAAGCTGATTATGGAGAATATCACCAACTGGCTACAGTAATGGCTTCCTGGGGGTTTTTAAGATGTCTCGGAAGAAAAGGTTTAATTTTAATTATCAGCATCTACAATTTTCATCTCCTAGTTACTGAGAGAAGAGATGGTTAAAAAGTCACGTAGAAACCTACATTAAAAGGTTTCTAACAAGCTGCATCTTCTGTTATTATGTAAGTTGCAAATATCTAAAACTATGTGCTACGTTACCTCCCATGTCTTATATCTGCCACTAGGATGAATAGAGTAATTTCTTTATTAAACTAATAGTATTCTCTTAAGTACTAGCACTAGGGGGAAAAGTCATATAATTAATTTGTCAGTTAAGTAAACTATTTGAGGTTTTCCTCTGCTTATATTTAATTCCTGAGGAGATAGTGGCGTGTGAAGTTTGTAACGCTTTGGAAAGTAAAGACTAGATTCACTAAGCAAACCCATCGTGTAACAATCGGTTTGTGAGCCCCTTACGACCAGATTTCCCTCCTGCACTATTCACTAACGCCTGTAGCACTCTGATCCCGATCGTCCCATGTAAATTAGTAAAGCCCCATGCAAAATAGCCAAGCGATTGATTCACTAACAATTGCTTGGCTATTTTCAGTCTGGTTTTACTATTACTATTGGTTTTACTGACTTACCGTCAGGTCTGCAGGCTTTTTGACAGGCCTGCCTGTCTTTTTCATTCATTTTTTTTACAGGGCACAGATATTTTGTGTGTTTTACACACACAAAATATCTTCCACATTTAAAAAAAAATGAATAAAAAACAAAGCAGGCCTGTCAAAAAAAAAATGTAACCCCCTCACTAAAATGCACCCCTCAAGTTTCACCTGCTCCCAAAGATTTTGGAGCGCCTTAGGAGCAGGATGAGTCCGGGCACCCCTCCAGCTCCCGAAGATTTTTGGAGCATCCAAGGAGCAGGAGGGACAGGGCACCCCTCCTGCTCCCAACTATTTTAAAAGTACTGGGGTGGATGGGTGTGCCAGGCCTAACCGCCTGGGCCGACCAGGGGTAGGTTGGGGGTGAGAGGCCTAGGAGCAGGAGGGACTGAGCACCCTTCCTGCTCACAACTTTTTACTATTGGGGGTGGGCCGTGTCGGTCCACGGGGGGGAGGACGAGGGCCTTGCCAGTCGGGAGGGGGGAATGGGACAAGGGCCGTTCTCCATGCATGCAGCATTTTTTTTTTTTTTTTAAACGCTGATGGCAGGAGGGAGTTGGTATCCCTCCTGCTTTTTTCTCTGGTCGGGGGTGGGGGGCGGCAGAGCAGGGCAGGGCAGGTAAGAGAGATCGTGGCCTGGGGGACTGTCGGACAGATCTCTCTTGCCTGCTCCCGGACTCTCCTGCTCCCTTCTGCCGTTCTCCGCAGTGCAGGCCCGCTTTAAAACCACAGGCTAGCATTGCAGGGAACAGCGGCAGAGAGCAGGAGAGTCCAGGAGCAGGCAAGAGAGATCTGGGAAGAGCAGGGCATGCAGGAGAGGTCGGGGCCTGCGGGGGGTGTCGGGCAGGGACGGTGTTTCAGGCCGGTGCCCAATCTCTCTTCCCTGCTCGCTGGACTCTCCTGCTCTCTGTCACCGTTCCCCGCAGTGCAGGCCCGCTTTAAAACCACGGGCTCGCACTGCAGGGAACGGCGGCAGAGAGCAGGAGAGTTCAGGAGCAGGCAAGAGAGATCTTGGCTGGGCTGAGCCCTGACAGTAGTGACAGGAGGCTGCTTCTCCTTTTACTACTGTCAGGGTGTGCGTATGAGCAGGGATCGCTCTGGCCTTCGGTAGGAGGCGTGTTAACGATCGTCCTCATTTGCATGCAGGCCTTTACTGAATTGGTCGGCCAGCATGCAAACGGAAACGGATTGCACACGGTTTGGAGGTTTAGTGAATCTAGGCCTAAGTCCTAAATTAGCCATCCCCACTATTATGAAATTTGATAGAGAGGGGTTCTTTTACAACCTCATTTGGCTACATTAGAAACAAGATATCTCAGGAAAGGTAAAGGATCACTTCCTGAGGACTAGTAGTCAGTCAGAAAGCTTGCAAGTATTTTCTAAAGGGGTGAGGAGGAAACTTCTGTTAAGTGCAAATTGTCAGGGAGGGAGGGATGCGTTATCATCGTCTCTCCATATACTACTTTTTATGATTCAACGAGAGACTTTCTGCTTCTAAGGTAGGACAGGCCAGTGACATTTTAAATTATATTTACATTCAAAAATGTTTTATTAATGAACAAAGAAGGTACAGAAAGAAGCCAAAGGTCACAAACATCTAGAACAGATATGTCACAAATGCTTGCAATCAGTTCCATTATCCCCAAATAACTCTGACCCCCAAACTGGGAATGCTCATTTTCAAAGCAGATGAATGTTTCAAAATCCCACCCCCCCCCATAAAAAAAGTCCACATTAAGGTGGAATTTGTACCTGGGTCGCATTGTTTAATGTTCACTGCACTGATCACTAGGCTGACCCTGTGCTCTGCAGGGATATCAATCAGTATAGCCATTTTTGTACATATGATGTCAGATAGATGTTTTTGTGCCTGTTTGTTTTTTCATTCATATTTTGAATATGTCATTTTGGAAAATGGCTGCTCATTTTGAATGTTTTCAGTGCAAGAACTTCCTCATGTATTTTCAAAAAGGAAATCCTGATTTTTTTTCTGCTTGTAAATGGTATGAAAGGTGCACTTTTTGGGGATGTTAAGAACAGGACATACCAGTTCTGACTTGGATGTTCTTTTGAAAATTCAGGGACATGTGTGGTCATTTTTTTTTTTAATAAATGACATCAGACAGATGTTTTTGTGCCTGATTTTCTTTTTGTATTCATGTTTTGAATATTTCATTTTGGAAAATGACTGTTTATTTTGGACGTTTTCAGCACAAGAACATCCTTCTCATATATTTTCAAGGAAATCCTGATATTTTTCTGTTTGTAAATGACGGTGAGATGGACTTTTTGGGGACGTTAAGAACAGGACATACCAATTTCCCCTTTCCCTGTGTCCCAATTGTATTTCAATGAAAAGAATGGAAAATGACCAAACAGCAAGAACTTCTAAATAATATTGGACATGTCAGGGAATAAACCAGAAAATGAAGAGAACAAATGGATCTTGCTGATGTCTGTTTTTCTGCTAAGCAACAGTGAGACTATTCAAATTTTATTTTGTGAAGAAAGTTTCCTAAGCTCCAGCAGAGAGGACAAGATTCTGATGTCAGGGACAGAAAGCAGATCAGGTTTTTCCAGCCTGAATATGCAAATATGTTTCATTTATATGCAAATTGGCCACTTTTCACAGTAAAATTATATCTGCTATATGTAAATGTAATGCACATTAGTGGTTTGGGGATGCTTGGAAAACGTGACCCATCTGGGAACCAAAGGCAGAGGCTTACCATCTCTTCCTTTTCCCAGTTTAATACGAGCTCATGTTATTACTTTCTGTGACGTTTATAATTTCTCCTTCTGCTTCTGGTCTTCCATGGTGGGGAGTGGAGGAGTAGACCAATCAGATGGGGGACTGAAACCCAAAGCTGTTCCTTGAGATCTTGGACGAGTCATTACACCTTATTATTGGGCCCTTTTACCAATCTGTGGTAAAAAGTGGCTTTAGAACGTACTTATGCTGGTCATTCTTGCATGCTAAGGCTATTTTTGCCACATAGATAAAATGGATCAGTTTTCTGTTTTTAAATTAATGGCCATACACTAATTTTCCCACTATAGTTTGGCCATTAGCACACGAGCTCATTCTACCATCTATTTGTATGCAATAAGAGCCTTACGCTACTACTACTATTTCTATTGTGCTACCAGACGTATGCAGCACTATACAGAGTCACAAAGGAGACAGTGCTTACTCCAAAGAACTTATAATCTAAACAGACAAGACAGACAAACAAACAGGATGCTAGGGTGGGGGATACAGTTAAGAGGGAAGGTTAATCTGCTGGCTAGGGTGGTGAGCAGAGGGGAGGAGGGTTATGAACTGAAGGCTAAATCAAAAAAGGTGAGTTTTCAGTCTGCTTTTAAACAATGGAAGGGAAAGGGCTTGGGCAGACAAACTCAAGTAGTTTTCAGTCTGCTTCTAACCCTTTAATTGGCAGATGGTAAAAACAGCTGCTTTACGTAACTTGATGTTGAACGAGAGCCCCAATGCATATGGAGATACAGATCTCCCATAAGAGCCGTAGAAACACTTGTTGCTTCTGAACAACAATGCCAAATAAAGGGTTAAACAAGTTCAAGTTTTATTAAAAATTTGGTTAATCGCCTAAACAAAGTTTCAAGGCAATAAATAATAAAATACGACCAATAGGTTTAATTTTTGCTTTTTACAAAGACCAATATTTATAGACTTACAAAACAAGGGCTTTATCGCACGGGACTTTTTATTATACGCTAACCCCCGCGCTAGCCGAAAAACTACCGCCTGCTCAAGAGGAGGCGGTAGCAGCTAGCGCAGCCGGTAGTTTAGCGTGCGCTATTATGCACGTTAAACAGCTAAAGTGGCTTCGTAAAAGGAGTCCTTATTGTTACAATAGGGTAATAAAGGGAAGAACTACAATATAAGAATAGGAAAGAACATAAAACGGAAAAAACAAAAGGAAAGGGAGCAAATACTGTCTAAAATTCCGCTAAAAGAATGAGTTAAGAATTGACAACCATATCTATATGTCGTCCTGAAAAGGACGTTCAAGTATTAAATGCGTCTCTAAATAAAAAAGTTTTTAATTTAGATTTGAACCGATCCAATGATGATTCTTCTCTTAGATCCTGTGGAGCGGCGTTCCAAATAAAAGAGTTAGTTACCGAGAAGATAGATGTATATAGTGTATATATATGATTAAAAGAGGGAATGGATAGAAGGTGAGTTGAAGAGGAACGTAGAGCTTTCAAGGGATTATAGGGGATCAAAAGTCTCTTTATGAATTCAGGACAGTTAGTAGTAGACTTTTTAAATGTCAAAAGAAGAATTTTATAAGTTATCCTGTGTCCTATTGGTAGCCAGTGTGTCCTTTTCAATAATGGGGTAACATGATTGTATTTTTTAGAGTTGGTGGTGATTTTCATTGATGTAGTTTTAATAATTTGGAGGCAACGAAGCGCTTTCTGTGTAATGCCCCTGTAGAGAGCATTACAGTAGTCGAGACTAGAGATTACAAGTGAAGGTATTAGTATGTTAATAGCTGTTGAGTCTAAAATTTTTGATAATGAACAGATCATTCTCATTCTATAGAAGCATTTCCTAACAACTGCACTAATTTGTTCATGATATGTGAAATTTGTATCAAAAATAACACCCATTAATTTTATTGTTGTTATAATCTGCGGTATGGATTTAATTTGGATAAGGCAAGAAAGCTGAAGTCCCTTTTTGTTTGTAAAAAAACATAACTTTGGATTTCTCGACATTTAGCGATAGCATATTCCCACTCAACCAATTATTAATTAATTCCATTTCTGAATTGATCTCTTGTATCTCCAAAGAATTTTTGGGGTCTAATACATGAACCAATTGAATATCATCTGCAAAGGCATAGCTAGAGAAACCGATTGATTGTCCTAGAGTTATTAGCGGCGCAAGAAAGATATTAAATAACAAAGGAGATAGAATTGACACTTGCAGAATCCCAAAAAGATTTTTTTTTTAATTTATTTAACAGATTTTCATATAAATATTATCAAGCATCCACTTGTACAGAAAAGTTGAGTTAAGTAAATAAGCAAATGTACATTGTAATAACATAAACAAGCATAATAACAAATTTAAATTAAAACTTAACTTCAACTCAAGTCCTCAATAATGATGAGATCCAAGATTTAGATTCAACGAGTTATTTGAAAAGACATAAATGATAATAAGATAAGGAAAACGTGGAACATAGTCAACTGAAGGAAATGTCCAAATTTAAACAATGAGCAATCATACGATCTCTGCTCTCAGGCGAGCGGCCGTCAAGAAAGATGTCAGTTGGGTAGGATCATAGAAGATATATTTTTGCATTTGATACTGTATCACGCATTTACATGGGTGACGAAGAAAAAAGGTTGCCCCTAAAGAAGTAACACCAGGTTTTAAAGTCAAAAATTCATGTTGACGTTTTTGTGTGTCTCGTGCCAGATCTGGAAACATTTGTATTTTGTATCCAAGAAATTATTTTAATTTATTTTTAAAGAAAAGTCTAAGCAATCGGTTTTTATCTAGTGCTAATGCTACTGTAAGGCGAAATGTTGCTGGTTCTGCCATTTCCCTATCCGAGCGTTCCAGCAACATTGTAATATTAGTTGGCTGTTGCTCATCTTGTAATTTTTCCACATGCTGTTTTTTTTTCTCTCTGTATAGGTAAATAATATACCTGGGTAAATGGTGGCAACAATTCTTCTGAAATCTCTAAGACCTCTGTCAAATAACGTTTTAACATGTCTCTAGGAGTTGTTGTTGCTACTCTAGGAAAGTTAATCAATCTGAGGTTATTATTACGAGATAAATTTTCTAAAATCTCCACTTTCCTTCTCAGATTTGTATTATCTCTCACAAATGTTTCTGTAATCTGTTTAGAGGTAATACTAGACTTTTTAAGTTCTTGTAATTCAGTTTTAAGATTTTTAATATCAACTTCTTGAATATTTACTTTTTGTTCCAATTGTACCAATTGGGGCTTAATTGACTTGGCCAGGTCAGCCACGAGATCCCAAATAGCGTCTAGAGTTACTTCTTGAGGTTTCTTTAATGTTAGAAAAGATTTTTCAAGTTGAGTTTTAACATCCTCACCAATCGGCTTCTCCTCTTGTTGGCGGCTCTCCCGTTCACAGGTCCCCCTCAGGCTCCAAAGGACTCTCCTGCAGCTGTAGAAAGTCCGAATCCAAACTCCCCGGTTCGATGTCCAAGGCCTCCAGGAAAGAGAGCACACCGCCTTCCGATTGCTCCTCCTCCCGTGGAGATCTGGCGGTCTAAGGGAGAGGGGGGGCGCTCTTACATCAGGGCTCAATGAGATCTCAAGTACCGGGGAGATCGCCACTGCCTCGCTACAGGGCGTCTCCAATGGGGTTGCCGATGCCGCTGACATTCCCTGCGTTCGGTGCAGGAGCTCGTCGATGTTGCCAATTTGGGCCGGGCCAGATCGCCGTCCAGCGGAACTATGGCCCCTCCTCTTCGGCATCCTAACATGTAATTTTCCTCTCTCGGACAAAGGGAGATTTAAGAAAATCATATGAACGGCAGCACCAAACCGCTCAGCTGACCTTTCCATCCGCCATCTTGGTCTCCCGACTCTCCTCCCCAAAAGGATTTTTAAACTGCTTAGATGATGATTTGTTGAAGGTAACTATTGAGTAACGGTTGGCAACATAAGAAGTAAACCAATCTAGAATTTGATCTGTTATGCCTATTGATTGCAGGCGATGCAAAAGCAAGTTGTGATCAATTATATCAAATGCTGCTGAAAGATCTAATGAGATTAAGATAACTGACTTATGATGGTTCAGGTGATACAAAATAGAAGAAGTTGTCAAACCTATGAGGGAATATTCAGTTGAATGGTGTTGTCTAAACTCGGTTTGGTTGGGGTGTAATGCCTTCGTGTGCTCTACAAAATCTGAAATCTGGTTGAAGACTATTTTTTCTGAGAGTTTGGTTAGGGAAGGGGTGTGATGGATGAACTCAGGTAGTTTATTCCAGACATTTGGGGCAGCTAGATGAAAGGAACAAAGTTTTCCAGGCAGTGGAAGATGCCAGAAAAGTCTCATTTCAATAATAGGGAGGGTCTGTTTAGTGCAATGGCTACAGATGAGAGCATGTAAAAACCAGAGCAGTACATTGCACCTAATGAGAAGTCAATGGAAGAAGCAGGGCAACAGTCAGCTGTGAAAGAAACCTAACAAAGCAGTCAGTGGCATAGGGAAGGTGTGAGGTGTCCGGGCACACCCCCCCCCCCATCTCAACATGCTCCTTCCCTACTCCCTCCTGCCATGCATCTGTAATGTTCCTAGCACTGCTGTCGCACTAACGTCGGCTCTTCCTCTGACGTCACTTCCTAGGTGCGGATCCAGGAAGTGATGTCAGAGGAAGAGCCGACCCTAGAACGACATCAGGTTGGGGGGTTGCTGCTCACTCAAGGAATGTTACAGAGGTACGGGGAAGGGAAGCAGCATGCACGCACAGCAGTGGGGAGGCAGAGAGGTGCACTGGCGCCTGCACCTTCATCAAGACGGCGCCCGGGACATACCGCCCACCCCATCCCCTTACTATGCCACCGAGTTCTGCACAATTTCTAAAAGTAGATAAAATATTCTGGAAGACCCCCACATGCTAATTGGTTAGAGTGTGGCAATATGGCCCATCTAGCCTGCCCATCCACAGTAACCATCTCTTTCTCTCTCCGAGAGATCCCACATGCCTATCCCAGGCCCTCTTGAAATTCAGACAAAGTCTCTGTTTCCACCACCTCTTCCAGGAGATTGTTCCACACATTTACCACCCTTTCTGTAAAAAAGTATTTCTTCAGATTACTCCAGAGCCTATCACCTCTTAACTTCATCTTATGCCCTCTCACTGCAGAGTTTCTTTTCAAATGAAAGAGACTCGACTCATGCACATTTATATTACGTACAGGTATTTAAATATCTCTAGCATATCTCCCACTTTTCCTCCAAAGTATACAGATTGAGATCTTTAAGTCTGTCCCCATATGCTTTATCATGAAGACCACACACTATTTTAGTAGCCTTCCTCTGGACCAACTCCATCCTTTTTATATATTTTCGAAGGTGTGGCCTCCAGAATTGTACACAATATTCTAAATGAGGTCTTACCAGACTCATCAATACCTCCCATGCCTCTCCCTATGCAACCTAGCATCCTTCTAGCTTTCGCCATCACCTTTTCAACCTGTTTGGCCACCTTAAGATCATCATATACAATCACACCCAAGTTCCGCTCTTCCGTCATGCATGTAAGTTCTTCACCCCTGAACTGTACCGTTCCCTCAGGTTTTTGCAGCCCAAATGCATGACATTGCATTTCTTAGCATTAAATTTTAGCTGCCAAATTTCAGACCAGAGGTGCTATACTGGAACAGACCAAAGGTCCATCAAGTCCATTATCCTGTTTCCAAAAGTGCCTAATCCAGGTCACAAGTAACTGGCAAGATCCCAAAAGAGTAAAACAGATTTTATGCTTCTTAACCTAGAAATAAGCAGTGGATTTTCCCAAGTCCATCTTAATAATGGTTTACAGAATTTTCTTTTAGGAAATAATTCAAATCTTTTTTTTTAAACCCTGCTAAGCTGCTTTCACTATATTCTCTGTCAATGAATTCCTGAGTTTAATTATACGTTGAGTGAAGAAATATTTTCTATGGTTTTACTACTGTAATTTGCCTTGAGCTATTGAAGAAAGGCATAAGCTAACCATTCTTCCCAAAATCCAAAAGTATATCCAACCTGCTTCTAATCTTCACTTGTATGTCATAGAAAATATTGTTTTTCCTATTAACATAACACCAAGAAGCAAAGAATAAGCCTTCCACTCTGCAAACTCAGCTGATTCTGTAGCAAAATGATGTGTTCTTGGGTTTATAACAGTCATTTTATAGAACCATTGTTCAGCTTTTATTTGATCAGCTATATACGTCAGTACCCTACACTGTGCACTTCAGGAGTCACTGTAAATTATTCCACCTGAAAATTATTGCTTTCTTAGTCTTTACTTCTCAGCACATTGCTGAGTTTGGTCCTTTTGGATTACTGCAGGATTCTGTCCATAAAAAACACGCCATACCAATACACTGGAAATAGTGCTGGTATTTGGTGGCCTTTATGGTTAAGTGGACTAGCAAAGAGTACTGTTTGGGAACTAAGGACAGTGCCGGCAGACTTCTGTGGTCTGTGTCCCCTAAATGGCAAGAGAGAGGTGATATTTGCAACTTAAATACTGCTAGTAATATTTTTGGTTATTACATATTGCCCCAAAACTGCATCATATTGTACTATCTGTATGTGGCTAGTATGATGGCAAATTGCCAACCAGCGTATAAGCATGAATTAATATAATCTGCACAGAGTGACAGGTGTGGCTTTGCCTTGGGCAGATTGGATGGACCCTGCGGGTCTTTATCTGCTGTCATTTACTGTGTTACTGTGTGACTGAGGGCAGGTGGATATCCAGAACATTAGCAGAACTCTGCACATGGGATCTCAGCAATAGGATAGAAGGGAATATCCTCAAGGCAGGCTTGAGGTGCACCGGCAGATGTGTTTTATCTCTAAGGCCTGGATTAATAAATGGTGGTAGAGGGCAGGATTTGTACGCAATGACAGTGCTAGGGCACTATGCAGTTAGTGTGGCCACACAGAATGCAAGGGAGACAGGACATATAAATCACTCCCATCCATTGTTTCCCCTGCACAGTGGGCAGATTGGGGCGCTAGGAGGTAGGGGGGGGGTGCAGCGGGGCAGGAGCGATGTGCTTGGGCAGAGCTCCACATTCAAAATCTCAGTGCTACAAGGCAAACTATTGGTATGGAAATGGTGAGAGGCAGGAGAAGCTGCTATTCATTTCAGTACTAGGCTGCTGCAAATCAGGTTGCATGTGAAGCTGACACAAATCCTTCGTGATGTACCTAATTCAACCTCTTCCCTTTCCTGAGCTCAAAACAAAACGTAATCCTTGCAACACAGTGCCCCAGGAGCACATTTTTAATTTCACAATAAAGAATTTAAGCAGAGAAGCACTTCAACAGAGAACCAATAATAAGGTCCCTATTTAACTCTGTGGCTGAATTAGGCTTTGACACTGCTGATTACTCTAATTGCTATCTGCGTGATTATTTCACTCTGCGCTGCCACAGCTGCTTGGAGACTGAGATCGGTCTTGGGCGCTGTAGCAATTTCCCCTCATTGTCTGAGCTTCGCCCAGTGCCGTCAGGAACTCTCCCCGGCTCGAGCAAGTCAGTGCTGAAACATGGATCATAAAATTACGTCTACTCATTTGTAAACGAAAATCTGGCCAAATTGAGACAAATTACCAGCCCTCGATAATGAACTTGTCATCACAGGCATGTTATGTTCTCTTAATATGACATCCAGGGTGGCAGAGAGCACATACACAAATAGTTTGCATATTCTTGACTATGTTCATGTTTTCATAAGGTTTTCATTTGTTTGTATGAAGAGCTGGTAATTAACAAAGGTAACAGTAATTAGATAGAATAAAACAATATGCTTGTTACAAATATATTGTCATAACAATCCAATTTAACTACAGAATCCAGCTGTTTTGAATTTCTAACATTCAGTATGACTTGCACAATATGCTCTATGATTGGGGTTAATGTCGCACTACCAACACTGCAGTGCAGAGTTTTTGTAGCCTTATATGACCTGGACAGAACTAGAGGCCAGATTCTCAAAACTTTAACGCAGTCACTAAACTGGTTTCCAGTGGTTTAGCCTGCAAGCATTTTAATGGCAGATTATCAAAATGGCTTATTTCTGTCTTTAGCGAGCTTTCTAGCAGTCAAATGGGCTCGTCAACATTAAAATGAACACTCCGATGGATTCTTTAAAATCGCCGAGCCATTTTCTAAGAGTGGCGTCGGCTTTTGGCAACAAAAATTAGCGATTGGTCTAGGGGTGCCAGTACAGTGACAGCACTGTTTAAAACCCCGGCAGAGGGAGAGATGCCCATTCTCCCCCTCCGCAAACAAACCACCCCCACCCCCGCAGCGGGAGAGATTCTTTACAGGCTGTGACACATTTTCTGGTAGAGGTGTAAAACTTCTCTGAAGATGATGTCCTCTGGGAGCTTTCAAAACTGCAGCCGGCCCTACTTCTAGTCATCCATACTGAAGTTCGAAGCCTTCTATGACCCACACGCCATGATCTGAAGCCACATGGTATCTTCTGAAAAAAGGGCTTTGGAACCACTCTAATTTAACTAATAGATCCGAGTTCCAAGTTCCATTTATTATTTGATATACTACAAATTATTACAAAAAGTCACCGATGGGCACTCAAGCATTCAATGTCTTCTTGGATAAAGCCTGTGATGCTGTTCAACTCCTTGCAATAAGCCCTCACATTGCACTGGATCTGTGGTGATGCCAATGGCACAGTCACAACCCTCCCCCTCCCTTTTATCAAGCTGCAGTAGAAGATTTTAGCACGGGAGAGTGAGGTAAGTGCTCTGATGCTCATAGGAAATCTGTGAGGAGTGTGTGGCACGGTGGTTGGAGCTACAGACTCAGCACCCTGGGGTTGTGGGTTCAAACCCCGCGCTACTCTTTGTGACCTATATAAAAACCTAATAAACAAACTTCTATGACTGTTGGAGCATTTATCGCGCCAGCCCATGCTAAAAACCTTTAGTGCAGCTTGATAAAAGGGGGAGTCAGTTATCAGTTTAATACCTCACTCGGCTGTGTCGTTATTAATGATACAGCCTAGCAAGGTGTTAAACTGATAACTGGCTTTGCCACTGGCATCACCACAGTCCCAGTGCAACCTGAGACTTAAAAAAATAAAAATTAAAAAATTATTTTCTGATTAAGCACAATCAAATTTATGGGAGAAACTTCAGTTTGCACAGTTTTTCTTTAGGCTTTTCTGAATAACCCTAGCATCCTGTGATAATTTGAGGATGTACGTGCACTAGCTATACCAGGGGTGGGCAACTCCGGTTCTCGATGGCCGGAATCCAGTCAGGTTTTCAGGATTTCCCCAATGAATATGCATTGAAAGCAGTGTATGCAAATTGATCTCATGCATATTCATTGGGGAAATCCTGAAAACCCGACTGGATTCCGGCCTGTGCGGACCGGAGTTGCCCACCCCTGAGCTATAGGCTAAAAAAATATATTGCATTTTTTAGCAGTGGGGCTTGTCTGGGGTGGAGTCTGGGTGTATTCTGCATTAATCAATTAGTGCATGGGCATTGTGACGTGCTAATCAATTAGTGCAGGTTTAGCATGTGAGTCCCTGCCACACGCTAAGGAAAAATTAGTGTGTGGCCTTTAATATGAAAAACTGTAAAATCAATCATTTTACACCAGTGATTTAAAAAATGGCCTTAGTACATGAGAATGACCCACATAAGGGAATGTTAAGGCCACCTTGTTATCCTCGGAGGAAAGGCAGTATATCAAATACAGCTAACCATAAACCACTTTTTATTGCTGTTTGGTAAAAAGGCCCTCTGGCAAATCATGTGCCTTCTTCAAAGGAGCACCAACGTTATCCTCATAATGAAAAAATGCCACCTCTAAAAAATAAAGTGCATTTCCCCCAAATGACACAACATGGACATCTTTGTTTCATCTGCAAACCCCTAAAGAAAATTAATTAAGGACCATTTCTAATGTCCCCTAGTCCAGTGCGTCTCAACCCTGTGCTTGGAGCACACCAAGCCAGACACGTTTTCAGGATATCCACAATGCCTATACATGAGATAAATCTGCATGCCAAGGAGACAATGTATACAAATCTAAGTCAGGGGAAATCAGCTGTGATGATAGAAAGGAGGAGAAAGATGACAATGCCATCTTACATCAACTCATAACCTACACTTACCATGACCAATTTTGCCATCCGATCTTAGCATTGGCAGGACTTCGTTGAGCCAGATCGGAGTTGAGTCCCACAGGGAAAGTGGCGAATATGCCTTCCGAAGAGCAGGCGGAAATGCTGAGCCCTGGAGGAGCGGCTGGGGGGCCCAGTTCAGTGTATAACCTAGCCAAAACCCTAACAACGGTATCCTATTTGGAGAGTAAAGAAAGAAGAAAACCCGGGGAAGAGACTTTGCAATACGGAGAGATGGTAAAACCTGCCATAGTTAACATGGAGGCTCTGTGGAAGACTATAGAAACTATGGACTCCAACCTGAATAAAGCTGTTTCGGTTTTGAGGAACGATTGTGGGAATATCAACTCCACAGTGAATCTCTAAGTTGAAGTCTTGAAAGAGCATGGTGAGAGCATTAAAAAACAAACAGCAAATTAATCAAGTTAAAGAGCTACAATTGGACATTGTTAAGGAAAGGTCTGTTATTCAAAAAAAGTTAGAGCGTATGGAGAACTATCAAAGGAAAAATAACTTGAGAATGTTGAATTTTCCTAGATCCCCAGTAATTTCAGCCATTGAGATGGTGCATAGAAATCTGGAAAGCTCTGTTGTAGGGGAAAACACCCTCCAGGGATTCAAGACAAAGTTAGACAAATTCCTGCTGAGCCAAAACGTACGCAGGTAAGGCTAGACTCATTTAGGGCACTGGTCTTTGACCTAAGGGCCGCCGCGGGAGTGGACAGCTGGGTACGATGGACCACTGATCTGACCCAGCAATGGCAATTCTTATGTTGTCTGTTTCCTCATTCCTGTCTTCGATCTTCCAAACACCTAATTTCCTCACAACAGACAGATTCACTTGGTAACTATTCCCTTTACTGAGAAAGACCTATCAGTATCTCATCTCACCAACATACTTGGTTTTCAAATATGTCCCAAAACATCTTCTTCATCTCTCCCTGCTAACTTTAAACTTGATATATTTGAATGCATTTTGAGATTGTAAAGCTTTTGGAGATGCAGATGCTCACTGTGAGCAGATAATTCAACTTTCCTGTACATTCAGTCCTTGGCTATCCTGTTTATATAGACAGTTTTGGTAATATTTCCTGCAGCCTGGTGAACTACTCAGAAAGAATCTGATACTTTCTAGCTTACAGCATCTAAAAAAATTCGTAACAGGGTGGACACACCACAGGGGTGGTAGAAAATGTGACAGATGAATTTGAAATTGCAAAAGATGGAAGATGGGTTTGAAATTACGCACTGAATCCTAAATTATGTATATTTATTTATTTAAAAAATTTGTATACTGCCTATAATCTAAGCAGTTTCCATAAAAAATGCATAATTATAAATTCAGAATATAAAATTGACAGACTTCCAGTCACTCTTAACTAAAATTACAAACTTTACTCACTCTCCACAGACAACCAAGTCACTGCATAAAAACCATCAATTTATAACATAGATGATGAAGAACTGCTTACTTTTGGACTCTATGGTGCCCAAGGTTGTATACACACATTGGGGTGCATAACTGATGTATGTGCACATGTTAATTAATTGTCCTAATTAGCACTAATTAGCAATTAACATCTTGTAATTGATGCTAGTTGGAACTGATTATAAGTTACATGTATAGCTCGGAATGCATGATTCTATAAAAAAACACGCATCAGTTGCAGTAAGTAAATTTGAAAAGAGAGTGTAGCCAGGGGAGGATCGTGGCCAGATTGTGGGAGCTCCTAAAAGTTATGCGCATTATTACAGAATACTCCTGATGTGCACACAGTTTAGGTACAGACATTTAGGGCTAGATTCACTAAGCAAACCAATCGGTTTGCGACTCCTTTGCAACCCGATTTTACTCCGGCCTGATTCACTTACCTCTCTGCTGATCTGATTCCGATCCATGTATGCAAATGAGGGGAACGGCATACAAAGTAGGCAGGGATGCGATTCACAAAACAGATTTCATGATCCGAATGGGCTGGCCGATCAACCCAAGAAGCGACTGCTGGGGACCAGTCGCAAAAGTTCTTTCCGACTCTCCAGCTCCATTGCCTCTCTGCTCTGTGCTGCCCCGAATCTCTTCTTCCTGCTGCCCTGCTCTCCTACAAATCTCTCCTGCCCTTCCCCGCACAGCGAGCCTGTGGTTTTAACCCATGGGTTAAAACCACGGGCTTGCTGGGCTAAAAAGTAAAGTATAAAAAAAAAAGTTGCGGCTCAGACAAGTCTTAGACGCATGCGCAGACCATCTACAGATGGTCTGCGCATGCATTGGGATCGCACACTAGCAATCCATGTTAGCAGATGGGGGTGTTCTTCCGATTGCCCCCATTAGAATATTACTGTTTTCTGAATCCATCGGATTTGCCCGGATCAGAAACGGATCCGTCACGATCAAGCAGGTTAGTGAATCTAGTCCTTAGGCCTGGTTCCAGCTGTCCCAAATGCCTGCACCTAAATTATGCATTGCACATTAGCATTAAGCTTGATTTTATAAAAGATACATGCACCTTGTAGAATCAGGTCTTTTTTATTTTGTCAACTGCTATGGTATTATGAATCAAAGAGTGAGAATTCTTTCAACCTACTTCAGAATCAGTATTGACAGAAGACCTGCTGTATCATTAAAGGAGAAAATCTCAGACGAGATATTCCTGATTTAAATACTCGTGCTGACCATCTTTTTAAACAATACTGAACACCATTCTGTGCCTCACTGACTAATCTGCCGGTACAGCAGGGGTGTCAAATGTCAGTCCTCGAGGGCCGCAATACAGTCAGTTTTTCAGGATTTCCCCAATAAATATACATGAGATTTATTAACATACAATGAAAATAGTGTATACAAATAGATTTCATGCTTTTACATTGGGGAAATACTGAAAAGCCGACTGGATTGTGGCCCTCAAGGACCGACATTTGACACTCCTGCATTAGAAAAAAAAATTGGTATTGAAAAATGTTTGCTATTATATGTTATGAGTGTTGGAAACATCATTTTTGTATCTGTAACTGATGTTGGGGGGATTGGGTGGGTTAGAGGGGTTAGCTGATGTTATTTTAGTTGGACTTGACTGTATTTGAATTGTGTTTGCAAAATTCTATAATGTATGTATTATTGGGAAATATCAATAAAAATTATTTAAACATAAAGGAGAAAATCTCAACTTTTAAACCATTTCCATATCAAACTGGACTAGAACAAGACGGCAGGATGTCTCTTTTTATCTTTTTTCCTCTCTTGAATGATGTAACTTTACTTTTATTCCTCTTGATCTCCATTTTTCTTTGTCTCTCTATATAATAGCATAATAATTTATATACCATAATGATGATGCTTAGACGTACTGATAATGAGTGGTGTATCAAAACTTAAATAAAATTGAAACTCAGGAAGACTTTCCAGCAAGATCAATAGCATTTGTGAGTCCTTTTGCTTATATTCTCTATGCGAAATGCATACATTAAGCAATCTTGTTGTAGACGTTACATGGGCTACACGTGTGACATCCCAAAGAACCTTCAAAGCCTGCAAATATCTTTCTTTATTTTATACTTCTTCAGCTCAAATGAATGCCTTTCTTTTGATGCCAAGAACTGCCTTATTAATCCAGTGCAAGTTTAGATAGTTAGAGCAATGGTATTCAAATAGTAGGCTGCAGGCTTCTTTAAAAGGATTAACTCCAAAAGAACTGCATGAGCTCAGCTAATGCAAAAATGTACTTTATGTCTGTAGAATAGAGAAAGACAAGCAGGCAATGGGTTTATTTTAGGCCTACTGTGCTTTGTATGTCATGTCAGTGTGATCATACAGGGCATTATCCTCTTAGCCAGTGATGCAGGATTGCAAGAGATCTACCATTATTAGGGGAAGCTACTGATTCAAGCACATTATCTGATTCCTTAGCAATAATAAGCAAGGAAAATCTGGTTAATAAGGGGATGCTGAAAAGTTCTCAGCCCAACCAAGAAGGGAATGATGTGAAGCCATGAAATTTACAAGTTATTCAACATATGCACCCCTAAGTTCAACACGCTTGGTACATCATGTCTTAAGTTTTTGTAACCCATCCATAAAATACTCTACTGAAATACTGCTCCGCTGCTGCAATCACTTCAAAATCACTCAAAAATTATCATCTTTTCAAATATTTTTTAAGGTTTGGAAACAGAATGTAATCAGATGGCGCAAGATCTGGTGAGTAGGATGGATTGTTTATGCACTGAAACCCTAAGTGCGCCAAAACATCCATTGTTTTGCAAGCCTTATGAGCATGTGCATTGTCTTGCTAAAAGAGAATTTTCCACAGCTTTCCTCTCCTTTTTTCTTTCAATGCTTCCTTTAATCAGCACAGAAAGTTACAGTAGTATTCTACTGTCATTGCTTGACCCCTTTGAAGATAGTCAGTCATTACAACACCTTCCTAATCCTAAAACACTGTGGCCATGACCTTTCCTACTGACTTTTGGTTCTTGAATTTCCTTGGCCTTGGAGAACCTGAGAGCTGTCATTGCATGGACTGTTGTTTTATCTCAGGATCATAGTGATGTAACTGTTTCATCAACAGTAACTAGCCGTTCCAAAATGTTGGCACCAGCTTGCTGAAAATTGAGCAAAATCAACTCGACATTGTTTCTCATCAGCATTCAAATATTTGGGCACCCACTTGGCTGGCACCTTCTGCATACCCAGGTGCTCATGAATTATATACCTAACACATTCTCTGGATATCTATACTGTCTCAGCAATTGTTTTAGCTGATATTCGCCGATCTGCCAAAATCAGGTCATGGATATGGTCAATAATTTCAGAAGTTGACACTGTTTGAGGCCTCCTAGACCTTGCAGCATATTCAGTCTCTAAATCTCCATGCTGAAAGCTTGCACACCACTTCTTCACTATGGAGTATGATGGGCATTTGTCACTCAATGTTTGCATCATACATTCATGGATTTTCATTGGAGTTTTCTTCTGCAGGAATAGGGACTTCACGATGGCTTGGAGTTTGACCCTTGAAAATTCCACACCACCTAGGTATTTTTAGTCGGGGTACAAATTTTTAGATAAATAAATGTTTTGTTGACATGGTTCAATCAATGATCTGAGACAATGTCAAAACATAGCAATCATGATTTTTCAAATTGGCACTTTGCAAAATAAAACAAGCGCTCCTTTCAGCTACAGTGGCATAATAATGATCAGAATTTAGGAAGCTGGTTGGGCTGAGAATTTTTCTGCACCCCCTTGTATATTCTGTATAAACCAGGGGTGTCGAAGTCGGTCCTCGAGGGCCGCAATCCAGTCGGGTTTTCAAGATTTCCCCAATGAATATGCATGAGATCTATGTGCATGCACTGCTTTCAATGCATATTCATTGGGGAAATTCTGAAAACCCGACTGGATTGCGGCCCTCGAGGACCGACTTCGACACCTGTGGTATAAACTAATATGTGAGAAGCAACTTTAGGCCTTATACATGAAGCCGTAAGTGATTAAGGTCCCCTTTTATCAAACCGCGTTAGGATTTTTAATCACTGGCCGATGCGGTAAAGGATCTAACACTCAGGAATTCTGTGAGCATCAGAGCTTTTACCACATTGGCCGGCAATAAAAAAACCCTGAAAAGATAGATGGGTTATAAATGATTTGTCCAAGGTCACATTCAACCCATGACATAAATGAGAGTCATCTATTGACTTGAATATTTTTTTGTGTATTTAAACAAGTCTACTCCCATTATATCTATTTATTTTAAAATTTATATTCTATAATCCTAGGTCAGTAGCAGGGTCAGTTCTAAGTTCATGTATTTTCAGTGTATCCTACATACGAGTAGTCTTGAGTAATGTGATTGTCTTATGGGAATAACACTTGTAACTCTAAGGGCTCCTTTTACTAAGGTGTGCTAGCGTTTTTAGCGCACGCAGGATATTACCGCAAACTACGCGGCTAGAACTAACGCCAGCTCAATGCTGGTGTTAAGGTCTAGCGCGCGCGACAATTCAGTGCATACCATTCTGCGCGTTAATGCCCTAATGCACCTTAGTAAAAGGAACCCTAAGAATGATGTACAAGGAGTAGCCCAGGAAGAGTAATAAATCAATTAATCTATAAGCAAAAAAGTTTTTAAAGGAGAGAAGTCTGTTGCCTCTTTTCTGCCTTCTGTAATGGAAAGATTCTTGGCTCATGTGGAAGGTGATCCCTTAGAAACCAGAATAAGGTTTTGAGGAAATGAATTGAGTGCTTGGGTCTTACCTCCTTTTATTTCCAAGAAAAAAGTATAGTGAAGTCTGCAGACAGTGCCTTGCCAAGATGGGGAGTTACAAGCAAGGGAGGTACCTTCTGAAGTGCTGAATTGATTCTGAATACTCGAGGAAACTTATCTTGGAGAAAGAGAAAGGACGTGTGCCACAGAACCTGTGTTTTTGAGAGTTGGAATTTGGGATGATCTGTCAAAGTTAGAGTCCACCTGCATTAAGAGAATCTATATCAGAGGAGGAGAGGAAGGGGAGATGTGCCTGAAAGTAATTACTCAGGATTTAACCTTTTCCTATCATAATAAATTTTACGTTACTCTGGTTCCAATCGTAATTATTTTAACAAAGTTTTGTATTAGTCACCATTATCATTTACGGTTATTGTAAACATAATGTAAATAAGTCTGTAACTTCAAATATTTTGTGTTCCTGTCGTGTACTGTATGCCCCATGCCATAGGACAACGACATTTTTGGAATGTCCCATCAGCCGGGACACACGATAGGTAAAGGTTAAAGGATCTAAGGTCTGAGAAGTGAAGGAAGTAGAAGAGTGAAGTCTGATCTTATAAGATCCAGTGAGGCTCCGTGGCAGAGAACAATTCTATTTATGGAGTCTGGAATCTGATGAAAGAAGTGGGAAATGAAAACAATTAGAGCTGGATTCTTCTGCATTGTGGAGGAGTAGCCAGTGCATGTCAGCCCTGTCCTTGAGGCATACTTACCCCCTCTTTTACAAAGCCGTGGTAACAGCTGCCGTGCAGCAACAACCCCGAATCCCTTTAAATCTCTATGGGCTTCGGGGCCGTTACCGCGCGGGAGCCGCTAGTACGGCTCTGTAAAAGAGGGGGTTAGTCCCATTCAGGACATCCTCCATGAATATGCATGAGATAGATTTACATATCAAAGAAGCAGTGCATCCAAATTTATTTCACACATATTCAATGTGGATATCCTGAAAACCTGATGGGACCAGGTGTGCCTCAAGGACTTGGTTCAAAAGCAAGTTAAAGCAGTAGACTGAGGAAAACAAATGAAAATGAGCAGCAGAATGAGTAGGAGAGTCTGGCTCAAATTCCATTGAAGCTCCTTGTGGTCTAGGGCAATCACTTAAACACCTTCCCCCCCCAATTTTCTCATGTACAAACTCACATTATAAGAACTCTGGGGACAGAAAAATACCGTAGCTTGCAGAAGCTATATAAAAATGGTCTTTTTGGTTCTGCCTAAAATCTGTGAAATCAACAGAGATTTCCATTATTTTCATTAAAAGATAGTGTAGAGCCATCCTGAGCAGACAGTAGATTTGGTTTAGAAAAAGAGTGAGGGATCTGGGGAGGGCAAGTATGTTCAATGAACCTTGAAGAGGAATGTCCCCCCTGCCCCTCAGGACACCGTACAACAGTGGTCTCAAACTCAAACCCTTTGCAGGGCCACATTTTGGATTTGGCAGTACTTGGAGGGCCGTAGAAAAAAATAGTTAATGTCTTATTAAAGAAATGACAGTTTTGCATGAGGTAAAACTCTTTATAGTTTATAAATCTTTCCTTTTGGCTAAGTCTTAATAATAATATTGTCATTTATAGCTAAAGAGACATACAATCAAGAAACTGTTTTATTTTACTTTTGTGATTATGATAAACATACCGAGGGCCTCAAAATAGTACCTGGCGGGCCGCATGTGGCCTCCGGGCGGCGAGTTTGAGACCACTGCCGTACAACAATAGAAAAGAGATCCAATTTTGTTGGGCCCTGGAGCCCTCACATCCTCAATCTACTTTGCAACCAGTTATAAATATATACATAAGAAAGCGAGAGAGTGTGGCGCAGTGGTTAAAGCTACAGCCTCAACACCCTGAGGTTGTGAGTTCAAACCCACACTGCTCCTTGTGACCCTGGGCAAGTCACTTACCTCCCCCACCTCTTTTAAAAAATCACGCAAGAGGTTTTTAGTACTGGCTGGCGCGCTGAATCCTCTGCACTGCTCCGATGCTCATGAGCATTAAGCTTTCAGCGCACCAGCCGGCGCTAAAAACCTCTTGTGTGGTTTTGTAAAAGGGGGGTTTAATCCCCCCCCCTTTGCCCCAAGTACATTAGATAGATTGTGAGCCCACCAGAACAGACAGGGAAAAATGCTTGAGTACCTGAATAAATTCATGTAAACTGTTCTGATCCCTTCGAGAACAGTATAGAAAATTGAATAAATAAATATGCATGTCAATTACTTTCCTATCAGTTAGCCTATTGGGACACTGAATTTCATCCATTATTTATAATATCTGGTTCATATATGCATTTCAGGAAATTATTAAAAACGTGTTTGCTAATTGTCTGCAATTTTAATAATGTGTTTGTATGAAGTAATTCACTGATAAGGCTTTTACATGTATTTTGTATGAATATAATTTATTTATTTTAAAATTTTCTATACCGTTTTTTTCCAAAATGGTTTACAAAAAGTTACATACATAAAATAATGTTCAGCTTTTTATTATTTTAAATGCATAGAGCCAAAAGGTTTTGTGATTCATAAACTTGTATATTATTTTATGTTTTCAGATGACTTTTTTTTTACCAGAAAAAATAATAAATTTGCTTTGAAATCAAATATTGCTATATGACTAAATTATGACAAATGTGTTGCTTTTTCATAATTTGTACTCTGCTTCCAGTGAAAGTTTATATTTTATTCTGATCTATCCATAATTTCTAACCCATTTGTCATGGCATGCTCAGCATGCGCCATTGCATCACAGACTGGTGTTTTCATCAGCCACATGCTCACAGAAGAAAGAAAACCCTCATTTGTAAGGTGAGTAATGGAAAATGTAATCCCTGAGTGGAACATAGGTTGCTTTGAAATAAATTGGGGACAATCTTTTACTTGCCTATCACATGTACGCCATGCTTCTGTGCAGTGACATGGTAAGGGGAGGTGAAAGGAGGGGGTGCCAGCACCCATCCTCCTCCCTGCCCCCTCCTTCCCCACTCCCCCACGCTGCAGAAAGAGCAACTCCAACCTGCTTCTTGTGCCAGCATCGGCTGTTCTTCCTGGACCCGGGCAGCAGGTTGGAGTTGCAGCTCGCGCCGCGTATGTTAAAAAGGTATGGGGGAAGGGAAGAGGGTGGGCACTTCTCACCCTCGTTACACCACAGCTTCTGTACTATCAGAATGCAAGGAAGTCACCTCTACTGCTGCCAACAAATCCTGTACTACTAAATCAGCACATATAAATTATTTTGAGAGAGTCTATCATAAACATTAACCACCACCTCTTTAACACTCTCCCTTATAGTCATTAAATACTCAGACTCTCAGAAATGCCACCATGATACTCAAATGTTATTTCATAGTATCTGGCTTTATGCATTCAGTTCAGTCCTCACTGGGTCATTTGTATGACTTTTTAGTTAGATACAATTCTATTACTTTATTGTTCAAATTTATCTAATATTTTTGAAGCTTTAATACTTAAGAGTGATCTGATTTCAGGGATTAATAAGCTAACATGTGGTCAAAGTTAGACTATTCTTGAACAGTTAACAAATCCTGTACAGCATACTGTTTAAAATAATGCTTATTGTTAGGCAAGCAATCAGTCGATGACCTGTAACAAGAGCCTTGTCTTTCAGCTCTGATCACTGGTAAGTAGTGTGGCCCGGATTGTCAAACTGGCACTAATATCAGCAGCCGCCTATCGCATGTCAATCACGCCTCGGCACCGGTTTCAGAATCGTACCGAAGTGAAAGACAGGCACTGGAAATGGCATTCAGCGGCCTTAAGCGCCTATGTAGACGTGATTCCAGCGCTGATTTTCTAGGTGGAGGGATGCACCTCAAATCTCAGTTAAAAACACCATTTGGAAGGTGTTTTTAATGAAGGAATGGGTGCTTACCAATGCCTACAAAATTGGTGCTGGTTCGAGAATCTGGGCTTGTGTGGGGGGGAAAAATGATAAAACTGGATATGAACAATAGAGCAGAAGTACAAAGAGATGCTTATCGCTTAGACTGAGGAACAAAAAAAGAAATACCTGTTTGTAGTATATATACGTAAACTGTTTTGATATATTACCCTTTGCATTACCCTATACATTCAAATGATGTTCTAAACCAGCATGATAAAAGCCAAATTGGGGATAGGTAAAGCTCATCTGCTTAGTGTTTATTTGGTCAGAACCATTGTGGGTACAAGTTCAGGCCTAGCAGTAACAAAGGTAATTCTTGATCTGCCCTCATTGCTAAAAGCCTGTGGGTGCTTTTTATCTTTGTCCCATTTTTCAGTGTTGGCCTTCAGGTCCTGAGGGGCGAGTGGAGGTCCCTTTCTCCAGTGTTCTAACCTGGAAGCACTACTCCTTGTCATGAAAATGTCTCTGATCTGTGGGCATCACCTCTCTAATGGGTCACCAAGTGCACAATCCCAGGCTTCTCACCACTTATTCCACAAACCTGTCACCAAAGTGGCTCATGCAAAAAAAAAAAAAAAAAAAGTAGCAATATTCAACTAACGGTGTTCAACATTTCTTTAAATGATGTTTGCATTAAACCCAGATATTCATTACTGGTCCCTATCTGGGTACTTGGCAGCTTGCTGGGAGCTACCACCAACATTCAGCTAGGACAGAGGTTTGCTTGTTTTTTCTTTTTTTTTACTTTTCTAAGTTAACTCCATTATTATCTATATACTGCTACTGCATATCAGTGGTACTTGGATAACTCCGGACTCTGTCCCTGGAGCACCCTGGCACATAACCATATAGTGCAATGGCAGCCAGACAAGATATTCAGTGACACTATCTGGTAATATAACCAGAGGAAGGGGATATGCCTTGAAACAGCCCCCAATTGAGAAAAGCTAAGTAAACTTATTTTTAAGTTAAATGAATTCGTTTGTGTGAATAATACTTAAAAAATTTACAAATAAGAAAAAGTACAAAATCAAGGAAGGCGGACTGATGATGAAATGAGGTGAGAGTCACCTCTGAAGGTCCATACCTTGACAATTAAAAGCACATCGTTGGTCTAGTCATCTGGTTATATGCCACTGGATATCCTGTGAGGATCAGGTCAATGTTAGTTCACTATATAATAATAATAGTTTATATACCGCAGTACCGTGAAGTTCTATGCGGTTTACAAAAGAATAAAAGAAGATACAAATTGATTAAACTTAAAAGAGGTGAAAGAAAGTGGTTGATAGGTCAAGAGAACCATTAATGAGGAGAGAGATGTATGGGTCAGCTGTCTAGATACTTCAGGAATAGATGTGTTTTTCTACATCTTTACCCCATAATGCTGCCTGATGTGAGAGAAGGTGTTCATGGTGTTTTTTTAGTTTACATCCTCTAACTGGGGGGAAAACGAAGTTCAAATGTGAGCTTCTGTTGTGTCTGTTGGCTGAGAAGGAGAAAAGGTCAGATATGTATTTAGGAGCTAGTCCGTATAGTACTTTAAAGCTGAGGCAGGCGAACTTAAACTTTACGCATGCTTCCATCGGTAGCTAGTGTAACTGCCGGTAGTAAGGTGTCACGTGATCAAATTTCTTTAGCCCGAAGATTAGTCTGACCGCTGCATTTTGCATTAATTGTAAACGTCGCATATTCTTTTGGGAGATTGCTAAATAGACAATGTTACAGTAATCAAGTTGACTCAGTACGAGGGATTGTATCAGGAGTCTGAATGCTGAGGTATCAAAATATGATTTAATGGATTTAAGTTTCCAGAGAGTGAAAAAACCCTTTCTGATTAAGAGCTTCTCCTACCTAATTAACTAGTGCTGAATATTGTAAATACCACAAAACTAACCAGGATGTCAAGTCTGTGGGAGAGCTCTTTGCAAAACCAGAAGATAAAATTATGAAATATTTTGACACCTATGGGAAAGAACTAAACAAAGATCTGGGTTTCTTATCACATTAACAATCATAAAATTATGATGCTTTGTCACCCTCTATCTCACCTTCCACCCCCGAGACTGTCATTGGACTGTTTTTATGCTTCAACTATATATTTTGATATTTATCATTTTTACTAATTTATCCAATAAAATAGTTTTCATTATATCTACTTTTGTGTTTTATTTGTATTTATTACATTTCAAAGTGGACTAACACAAATGTATCCATGTCTTTTTTGTCAAATCTTCTGTACACAGACTGTTTTTCACAGAGATTTTCAGGACAGGCTAATCCCGCTCCACCGCTTGCATGGATATGAAAATCCTATTTTTCCATGTGATCAGAACTACAAGTCCATGTTAACAGTGTGTAAGACTAGAACTGGCTAAATGTGTGTTAATAAACTGGTCAGTTTGCAACCGTCCCTACGCCTATCTCACCCTCTCTTTCTTCCTTTCACCATAAGTTTCCAACTATCTCTTATCTCTTCTATCTACCTCTACCAGATTCTCACCATCCACCATCCACAGTCTTTTTTGCCTATCCCATCACCAGTCTCACTCCTTTTCTTATCCACGAAATTCTCTTCACCACTTGTACTAATCTCTCTCTGCCCCTCACTTCCACCAGTTTCTTTCTTTTTTCTCCTGTTCCTCACAAGTTTCCCTTTTTTTCCTGCTTACCCTCCTATTTCTCCCCATTCCAACCAGTCTCTCTTTCCCCACCTTCCTTTATAAATCTTCATTCTCTCTCTCTCTTCATCCTCTAACACAGTCTCTATCTTGCTCTCTCCCTAACCCCCAATCGTTCTCTCTCGCTTTCTTTCTCTGCCCTTCTTCCTCTTAGTCTTTCTCTCATCACTTTACTGCTCTCCTTCCCTGTACAAGTTGTCTCTTATCTTCAGGATTTCTTGGGCTGCTGTTGCTCCAAGGCTGCCATTGATTTCTCAATCACAGGGGACCTTTGCTACTGCTTGTACCGACCCTCCACCCCAGCAAAATCATTCACATTTCTAGGAGGGCAAACTCTGGGAGAAACAAACTCCAGTCAACCTGTTCTGTCTCTCTGTTGTTGCTCTGCCCCCTATCCTCACTTTCAAACAATAATAATAATTTTAAAAAAAATCCATTGAATGATTTCTGTGAAGACACTAGTTTGGTCAAAGCCTCTTTTTTCTGTATATGTATATAAAAGGTTTAAAGATAATGGCCTTATCATCTTCAAAGTGAATTAGACCTAAAGATACAGAATACCATTACTGATGCCTTTCAGCAAAAGTCTTAGAATCATTTTAAAAGCCAAATGTTCAGGTCTAATGGGCAGCGACCAGGATGAAATCTTTTCCTGTAATGATACAGTAGTGATGGGCAAGTGTATCAATGGGAGAGGCTAGGTATTGATCTGATATCTATGCCCGGCACATAGTTCAAAGGAATGAACTTTGCTACTTAGAACTGTTATCAATTCAGATGCAAGTCGCTAATTATCCTGGGACATCACAACAAGCAGAATCAATATCCAGGAAGGCTCGCAGCTCTAAGAGGTGGAAAGGGGCTCAGTTATAGATGAGGATGAAAGGCACATAAAGAGGGTAATTTCGTTATAGGGCACCGAGGGCTATGCATCTTAGTAAACTACTGTTCTGTAAAGCTTCAGCACAAAGTTACACTTGCAAAGCATGAGAAACTTTGAGGTCCTTTTAGCAAAGAGCTCTAAAATTTGCAGTTAGCATATTTTAAAGCAGGATTGTACCACATGCTATCTGCAAATTTATAAGGCACTTTTTAACATTCTTTTCTTCATTTTTTAATTTTTGCAGAAGGTGCTAAGTGCTCCTGCATTAACTCTGCCTTAGCTAGACTCAGATCCTATAAATGGCACACCTAGCCGATCTACTGTAGGTGCCTAACTTAATCGATTTGACTTAATTGGTGCTGATAATTGAGATTGCAATTAAAAAATATTTTTTAAACAATTTTTAGAAAATGAACTATCTGGTGAACACCTAACTCAGTAGGTGCCTACCAACTCAGAGAGCCATTTATAGAATAGTGCTTAGCATTAATATTTTTGGCACCATGTCCTGAATTTAGCCCATAATGCTCTAGCTGTCTGTGCCCACTCTCCACCCATATGGAAACATCTATTCCAAGGTACCTACCAGAAAGTAGGCATGGTTAGGGGCAGATTATTGGCAGACTTTGGTAAATGGTTTGACTTAGGAGCACTAATTTAGGTCAAGAAAACCCAGGCATAAATGAGAATGCGCCTAAGGCTTCAACACTTACTAGTGATTAAGACTGCTTAGATGCCGCTAGACATGATTCTATAAATAGTGCCTAGTTGATTACTGACAATTGTGCTCCATCTTGGTAAACGGACCTTTCAGGGATCTCAAAGTCCATCCTTGGGGATCGCAATCCAGTCAGGTTTTCAGGATTTCCCTAATGAATATGCATTGAAAGCAGTGCATGCACATAGATCTCATGCATATTCATGCATATTCACTGGATTGCGGCCCTCAAGGAGGGAGTTTGAGACCCCTGTCTTAGAGTATCCCAAGCCTATAACAAAAAGTCAATCTTGGTAAAAAGATCTCCTAGATCAGGGCTGCCCAAGTCCGGTCCTCGAGATCTACTGGCAGGCCAGATTTTCTGGATCTCCGCAATGAATATGCATGAGAGAGATTTGCCTGCACTGCCTTCTTGGTTTGCAAATCTCTCTCATGCATGTTCATTGTAGATATTCAGAAACCCTGGCCTGCCAGTAGATCTCGAGGACTGGACTTGGGCAGCCCTGTCCTAGATTGTCCCAACTAGGATCCCAGTTTTGGCATCTGTAGATGCCTTCTTTAGGGGATGAGAAACACTGCCATAGATGATTAAGGAACAAGTGGTCAAGCGATCGATGTATAAACAGTCTGAGCATGGGACAGCGTCTTCAGAGACAAAAGTGTGCCAAATGTCCCATGTTTAACCACTTGTGCCTTAATCATCTACAGCAGTGTTTCTCATCCCTTGAAGAAGGCATCTACGGATGCTGAAACTGGGATCCTAGTTGGGACAATCTAGGAGATCTTTTTACCAAGATTGACTTTTGGTTATAAACTTGGGATACTCTATTTAACATATTTATAAATGATATGGAAATTGGAATGATAAGTAAGGTGATAACATTTACAGATGACACTAAACTGTTCAAAGTTGTTAAAACACATGTAAACTGAAAAATTACAGGAAGACCTGAGGAAATTGGAAGATTGGGAATCAAAATGGCAGATGAAATTTAATGTAGACAAAAGCAAAGTGATGCACATTGGAAAGAATAATCCAAATCATAATTATCAGTTGCTAGAGTCCACCTTAGGGATCAGCATCCAAGAAAAAGATCTAGGTGTTATCATAGACAATACGCTGAAATCTTATGCCCAATGTGTGGCAACAGCCAATAAAACAAACAGGATGCTAGGAATTATTAGAAAAGGGATGATAAATAAGACTAAGGGCTCCTTTTACAAAGGTGCGCTAGCGGTTTTAGCGCACGCTAAAATGCCGCACACGCTAGCCACTATCGCCTCCTTTTAAGCAGGTGGTAATTTTTTGGCTAGCACGCACTAAAAACGCTAGCGCACCTTAGTAAAAGGAGCCCTAAGACTATTATAATGCCTCAGTATCACTTCATGTACAACGTCACTTTGAGTATTGCATTCAAATCTAGTTGCCGTATCTCAAAAAACATAACAGAATTAGGAAAGGTTCAAAGAAAAAGATCAACATGAAAAAGAGGACAGAACTCCTCTCATAGGAGGAAACACTAAAGAGGTTAAGGCTCTTCAGCTTGGAAAAGAGATGTCTGAGGGGAGATATAACATAACAATCATTGCTTATATACCACAAATACCTGTTCAAGTTCACTGCGGTTTACAATCAGCAAGAGTGGAAACAATGTTCAGAATAACAATTAATAAAATATATATCTGGCTTATAAAGTAAGTAATTCAAGTGTTCACATACACTCAGAATTGTGCGATTTGACCAAGAGCAATGGCTCTTTTTGCCAAACCCACCGCCCCATCACTGTGTATGACTTATTTTAGAGGAAACTTGAAGTGAACATATTGCTCAAACACTCAAACTAATTTTCAATGGCAAAGGAGAGGAAAAAATTCCCACTTAGCTTTCAACTGTGTCGACAGGTCCCGACATGGACCATGTTTCGAAATTGTTTCTCAAGAGACCCAGAAAGTGATGTAAACTGCTCAAAATGCCAAAGAACTAAGAGTAGTGTGATTCGGGCAAGAAAACTTGTGATCATATATGGAGCAGATTTGCATGCCTGTCACGACCATTATATGCAAATCTCTCTCATGCATATTCATTAGGGCTAGCCTGAAAACCAGATTGGCCTAGTGGTCCTCCAGGACAGGGTTGGGAACCACTTTTTTAGGACATACACATTTGGTCCCCTTCTGAAATAAGGAATACATTTGTTAGACTTGCCATGGCCTTGTCCTGCCCAGAATAAGCCCAGACATGCTCCCTTAGCATTTCCACACCCTTGGATTTGATATGTGCACATTCTGACTTTGTAAACTAGAGATTTAAATCTTTATGCAGGACAAACATTTAAGTGCCGGTTTATGTGCATGTCAAACATAATAGGGCTTTAAAATGTGGACCTCTGAATAATTATTTTGAACAAAGGGTTTTATTTTTGTGTGTTTGCTTAGTTTTGCAAATATCATGACAGCAATGGATATCACTCCTAAACCAGAGTATGTGAATGTGAAGTATGATCTCAGCCTCTCAAATTTACAGCTAAGGCTCACTGAAGTTTGTACTTGCATTGCGCTAGAGTGAGCTTCTTTGAGTGTCAGGCCTATGAAGCTCAATACAATGGGAAATAATTTCTGTATCTTTCTGTTACATTTTCTTTGTCTCTGATTGCATTTCTTGGTGTTTGAGGATCTTCTCCCTTGACACTTGATTCACAGAATAATTGCCTGGAATGGTGCCAATCCGGTGTTTTTTCTCCTTTACCACCATGTCCGGTTTTCCGCTATAAGTATTTTATTGGTTGGGAATTGAAATGTCCCAGGTGATCACATCTCTTGCTCTCCATAATTCTTTTACTGCATCAACCTCAATGCTTTTCTAGTACAGCAATGTTGTAGCATTTACAAAGTTTTCAATGGATGAGATGAGCCACTTTATTGTGCTTTTCTGTGTAGAAATGTCCTGCCATCAGCACTTTTCAGCCATCTATGAAATGAGTAACCATTTCCAGCTTTCTTACAGAATCTACACAATACGTCTCTTACCATTTTTTCTATATTTTCTGTAATTCACTATCCTGGCCTACAACTACCAACATCTCATCCTTTGGTTTCAGTCCACCTCTCCCTAACCATTCATGTGTCTGGGTTTGATAAACGTTCTTGGAATAACACTTTGTATTTCCCATTCTATTTGCACAGTCTTGTTTAGGTTTTTCTCTTGCTTTGCAAATTCTGTCGCTTCTTCTCCTTTGTGTACAAGTGGATTCTCATTCGTTCCTTCTGCTTGTCAAAATGCTTGTGCACGTTTAATGATGGAAATTAATTCTGGATTGCTCCTGATTATTTAGCCTCTATCAGAAACTGTAGCTGATCAGGGTAAAACAAACATACGCTGGGTTTTACTAAACAGCGCTAGAGGTTTTTAGCATGGTCCAGTGAGGTAAATGCTGCAACGCTCATAGGAATTCTATAAACATCAGAGCATTTACCTTGCCAGCCAGCACTAAAAACTTCTAGTGCCATTTAGTAAAAGGAGTCCATACTTAGTGGAGGAAATAACCACCACACATTTACAAGGATGGCGAAGTTAAAAAGTGCCTCTCATTGTCTGGACTCACTGTCTATATGCTAAAAATTTCTTCCTGCTTTCCTGAGGAAATCCAAATCTTTTGATCCATATAGTTCTCATTTTTATGTTTAAAGAAAAGTGTCAGAATACGAAAGATCTCATGTTTCATGTATGAAATCCAACCTGGAGGCATTGGTTCAGTGCTGGCTCACAGGGAAGCTTGCCTGCTGATTGTCATGATTAGGAGAGTGGCATAGCTATGGGTGTGTCTGAATGGGCCCAGGCCCACCCACTTTGGGTTCAGACCCACCCAATGGCAGCATATCTATAAGGTAACCCTGCCAGCTAAAAACTCCCCAAACCTCTTCTCCCCGAACCTGACCCCACAACCTTCCTTCTGATGCACTCTACCTTTGAAACAGGAAGCTGCATCATAAGGAAGGTTTTGGGGTCAGCGCAAGCAGCATGTATCAGTCAGGCTGCTCGCTGTTGAAGATCAGCTTTTCGAAAGGTAGACAGGGGGAGCTGGGGGAGGGACTGGATTATATCACTTCACCTTGCCTGGGTGGCAGAGGGGTAGATGAGATCTTCTGCCCAACCAACTGTGGTCCAGGCCCACCTAAAATTGGGTGTCTGGCTAAAAGCATGGATTAGGGTGCTGATCTTAAGGGAGTTTGCGCTCTAGTGATCCCCTAGCTGATAGCATCATATCTGCTTGGTCCCACCATGTCAAGTTCAAACCCAGCCTTGATCAGCTTCAAATCTCACAGTGGAAACCCAGGATTGCAAGATTGCTGGCTTTCTGAAGCTAGAAGCCAAATTATGTGTTTGCAGTATTAAATTTATTTCCATAGTGATGGATTGTACTAACCCAGTTCCAGCACCAGCCTAATTAAGAGTTGTTTTGGTATTAATGTGTTTATACAGTGCAATTCCTTAGAACATTAACATCAGCTTATTACATCGTGTCACCTATAAGTGCAGCCCAGCTCTTATGTAGTAATATTTGAAAGTGGCTTTTGTTGTACGGTGTCTCATGCTGAAAATCTTTGCTTTCATTTCCAGCTTATTATTACCATTGTTGTTAATTATTTTTATGTGCAAGAGTTCACAGTTCTCAAGTCCCCCTAGGCCATGAAAGCTAAACAAGTCAGAGTTCCTAAGAACCTATGTACCATCAAAGTGGAGAAGAATTAATGGAAAATCCGATGGACAGAGAGGCACTGGGTAGGAAGGCAGATACCTGATTATCTAAAAATCTAACATTTTGTCAACTATGTTTCTTTAAGGACATTCCATTTAGTGCACCTACTCAAAATAATTTCTGCTTTTGATACCTCTCCTGTCAGGCCCAACAGTTTCTTTCCAGTCCAATTGGTCCAGTTAGATTCATCCCAAGCTTTCAACTCAATTAAAACTGGACCTAGTATTTAGTATCAAAAACTCTTATTTATAGCTACCTGGAGATTTGTGGTAACTGTAGTGATAGACCTCTGCAATAACTCTACTCTTGTATGACCCATGACATGAAAGCCATGGTTTGCTTTGCATCTTGAACCCAGCTCCTCAGAAAGCATGGCCCTCATATATCATGTGCATAAGCACTGAGACTCGACTAAGCTCTTGCTTCTATTTTCTTGCTCCTGAAGTATCTTCTCTCTTCAATTTCATCATTTGGGATTGGGGGAGGGAGTACAGAAAACACATTCTCTAATTGCCTATGTAGCTTCTCTTGGAAAATAAGCACACACCACTGGATTTTATATATAGTGTCCAGATTTGGGCCCCAAATTTTCACATGATATTGAAGTGTGCGCACATTTTAATTTCTGTAGGCATCCAACTGTGCACTATTCTTTAATGTGCCCAAGTCCCACTGATCACATCTCTTAAAGCAGTGGTTCCCAACCCTGTCCTGTAGGACCACCAGGCCAATCGGGTTTTCAGGCTAGCCCTAATGAATATGCATGGAGCAGGTTTGCATGCCTGTCACTTCCATGATATGCAAATCTCTCTCACGCATATTCATTAGGGCTAGCCTGAAAACCCGATTGGCCTGGTGGTCCTCCAGGACAGGGTTGGGAACCACTGTCTTAAAGGGTCATGGACATGAAAGGAGCATGGACGTGTCAGAGGCGTTCTGAAACGTTGAGCATGTTGTTATAAAATACTGGGTCTCCATACCCACCATGGGTGCCAGTATTTATACCAGGTGTAGGTCTGGTGCCCAAAATTAGGGCATGGGAATCGGTACTAAGCATGATTTTATAAAGGGTGCAGATTTATTCATCACTAATTTTGAAACACCAAATATAGAATCCAGTCCAAAATGGGTTCACTAAAATGGCAACGTACGCTGCACCTGGTTTTTAGTGCAGCTGACTGAGATGGGTAAAATAGCACATACTTTTAACAATACCTTGAGTGCCCAGGACTCTCTAAAGCCAGGTGTTTGCCTTATGTGTGGGTACTGTAAGGTAGTCTGTGCCACAGAATAAGCAAGAGACAACATCTAGGATTAGATTCTGTAAATGTCAACCAAATGTGGGTGCCATAAAACAGACATTGAGCATTATTCTATAAATGGCACCATGAGTTGGGCACAGTTTATAGAATAGTGCATAGTGCTGGGATCCATGTTCAACTGTTTGGCACAAGGATTTACACCAGCTGAAACCTGGTGTAAATCCTTGTGCATGAATTAAGCATGGATCCTCCAAATTCTATAATACTGAGAGCGTCTTTAGTGAACGCCCCTGACCTTCCCATGTCCACACCCCCTTTTCAGTTACGGGTCAAAAGATTTGCATGCATATTTTTATAGAATAGCGCACAGCAAGATGTGTACACAGATCCGGAGTTACCAATTAATGCCAATAATTGATTGCTTGCAGTCAGTTATTGGTGCTAATTGGCTCATTGCTCCATTATCATCATGAGAACATAAGAATAGCCATACTGGGTCAGACCAATGATCCACCTAGCCTGGTATTCTGTTTACACCAATGAAGGTCAAAAATACCTGGCAGAAACCCAAATAATGGCAATATTCCATGAGCAAGCAATCCCAGAGCAAGCAATGACTTCCCCATGTCTGTCTCAATAGCAGTCTATGGACTTTTTCCACCTTCTTCAACCATCAAGATGGGCTCTGCTTCTGCCACAATGTGACCAGTCTGTTTGAGACAATTGGAATTGCCTGTGACCCGAAAGAGTAACTTCTCTTCATTGACAGCTCATCCAGGACCATCAAAGCTGTGCTGCTCCATAACAGGAACAAGTACCTGTCTCTTTCACTGGCTCAGTTAGTGCACCTCAAAGAGGAGCCTTGAAGTATGATTAGTATGGCTGGGAAGTCAGAGACTTCAAAAAGGTGGCATTCTTAATGGATCTTCAAGGCGGTTTTACCAAATTTCCCTGCTACCTCTGACTTTGGAATAGCAGGGATACAAAGGTGCGCTACCAAAGGTGAGACTGGCCACAGCGGACTGAGTTCTCTGTGGGGAGAAATAACATCAAATGGAAACCACTGGTGGACCTCTGGAAGGTGTTGACACCATCACTGCACATCATTGAACTGCACTGCCTAATGAAACAACCTGTCAGAGCTCTAGATAAGGAGGTGGCAGCCTTCAAGTACCTTCAAGACATCTTCCCTAATCTATCTGAGTCAAAGGTCAAAGCTGGTGTTTTTGTCAAACTAAATATAAAGAGGATCCTGGAATGCAAGAAATTTCCAAAGCAGCTAACAAGGAGGGAGAAAGCAGCTTGGAACAGCTTTGTTGTAGTGGCTCAGGGCTTCCTGGGCAATCACAAGGCTGAGAACTACATGGAGTTGGTTGAAAATCTAGTGAAGAATTACAGTAAAATGGGCTGTACAATGTGAGCCCACCGGGGCAGATAGGTAAAATGCTTGAGTACCTGATTGTAAAAACTGCTTAGATAACCTTGATAGGCGGTATATAAAATCCTAATAAACTTGAAACTTTCTCAAAATCCATGTCCTTGATGCTCATCTGGAGACATTCAAGGAGAACATGGGAACATACTCAGAGAAGCAAGGTTTCCACCAGGATATACTGAACTTGAATGCCACTACCAAGGACATTATAATGAGAACATGATAGAATACTACATCTGGGGGCTGATTTATGAAAGTGACTTACAAAGTAATCGCAAATCTGAAAAAAACTACTCCTTTCTAAATCTTCTCTGATCATCTTTGTATAACTTCAATATAATTACATGTTAACTGTGATTCATATGTTGCTTTTTATGACTTTATAAGAAAGGAAAGATGAATATTTGGCATTTTCATGTTTTAAATACAGTAGATAAATTGCAAAATTTGACTATCATGGTCACAAAAGCAAAGTTTTATGTAAATAAAAGATATTTTCTATACCTTTTAGGCATGAGCAAATAGGAAATAACACTTAGGGGCAAATTCTATAAACTATGTCCCGATTGTACACAGCGATAGGCATCCTACCACTGTCTAACCAGCCATTTGGGTTGCACCTTTCCCCCCCAGAAAACCCCCCGAGGCAAGCCACCTATTCTATAGGCATCTGTCGCAGGTGCAGGAAGTACCTAGGTAGACTTAAGCTCGCTCAAGGTGTGATTTCACCTGGAAGTGACCTTGGGTGAGCTTAAGTGGCCCTAGGTAACTCCATAAGGCTGCGATAGGCACCTGAAGCACAGGCCAACAAAAACCTGGTCTACATTTCAAATAGACGCAGCTGGTATGCTTATTGTGGCAAAGAAATCTCACTGCTGCGATCAGCTGAGCAGCCACAGCAGAGAACTCACCCCTGCAAAGATGGCTGGCAGAAGGGTTGCCACTTCCCTCCCACTGCTACCCCTCGAAACCCCACCCAACACTGTCCATGGCAGGATGGATGCCCACTCCCCTCCTGCTTCTACCCCAAACCCCCAACACTGTCTGCGGCAAGAGGGACACCAACTCCATCCTACCGCTGACCACGATCTCCTGAACCCCTGACACTTCTGACACCTCCCATCCAATTGTCAGGAGGGATGCCCACTCCCTCCTGCTGCCAGCCCTGTCAATCCTCCAAACCCTGGACACTCCCAACACCCACTGGACACTCACCCTACATTCCCCGACACCCCTAGACAATCACTCAACATTCCCCAACACTCCACAACATACCCTGACAGCCCTAGACACTCACTCAACATTCCCCAACACCCACCTGACACTCCCCAACACTCTCTAACACCCACCTGACACTTCCCAACACACCCCAAGACTCTCTCACACCCCAAATCCCCCCCGACACCTCCCAATCCCCCATACCTTTAGGAGATGGTGGCAAGAGGGATGCCCACTCCCTCCTGCCAGCAGGTCTGCCTCTTCTAAAATGGCGGACCTTCCCCTTCCTGGTGCATTCTAGGATGCACCAGGGAAGGGCCTAAGGCTCCAATTGACCCAGGCACCTAAGGCCCCTCCCATAGGTATCTAGCTTAACATTCTAATTGAAAATTCAAAAACAAAAGTGAAAAAACTAATTTGCCACTCCAGCCTTGCTTTCAGTTATTATGCATCTGCTGCCTAAAATCTATGGCATCTTTTTGCCCTTGCTTAACGTTGTGAAGGCTACGGTTTATATCGAGTAACATCTACGATTAGAGTGCTAATGCACTGGAAAACAACATCCGACATTAAATAAAAATCCTGAAGAAGCCGCGATCATTGGCGAAACGGGCCCCGTCGGTTTGCACCATCTGTCTATTAACAGTTTGCAGTATGGGCCAGCATAAGCTATCAATTCAAAGGCGAGATAAGTAAAAAAATCTATTCATGCTTTTTAACACAAGTATTTTGGAGTAAAGCATATTGCCTAACAATCTAGTAATTTGACTATGGCATTTTCTGACATTCAATGTATGTCAGTTTTCTGACAGCAAATACGATGTTGGTATAAAAGTTTTTTGGTAAGGACAAAAACCTTTTAGAAATTAAAACAAAGAAAAATATTTAAAACTAAATTATAAACTAGTTAGATTTTGAAAAGTTCAGATAAAAGTTAAACAGAATATGAGCAAAGTATTAAATTATTAAACTAAGTATGTAAGAGTAGTTAAATAAAATGAAGATTTGGTCTATGAAAGACAACCATTACCACTGATTAGGGTGAAAGCTCTTATGATCCCTCAAAGTGGTGTTCTGAGACACTTCCTTCATAGTTAGACATCTTCACTAAATTTGCATTTAACATTCCAAATGGCCAGATACCAAAGGCCTCTCCCATGGGAGGGGCCTTTGGTATCTGGCCAATCAGAATATTAGGCCACTGCCAGTGCATTCCAGAATATACTGGGAGGGAGGCCTAAGAGTCTGGTTGGCCCAGGTGACTAAGGCCCCCCATATGGGAGGGGCATTAGGCACCTGGGTCAATTGGAGCCATAGGCCCCTCCCCAGTGCACCCCAGAATGCACCAGAAAGGAGAAGGCCCACCATTTTGGAAGAGAGGGGCCTGCTGGCCAGGCGGGAGTGGACATCCTTCTTGCTGGCCATCTCCTAAAGGTATGGGAGGGAGTTCGGAAGGTGTCAGGGGAGATTTTGGGGTACATGGGATTATCGGGTGCATTGGGGAGTGCTGGAGAGTGTCAAGTGGGTATTGCAGAATGTCAGGTTGTGTTGGGGAATGTCAGTTGAGTGTCGGAGAGGTGTTGGGGAGTGTCGGTTGGGCATTGGGGATTGTTGGGGGTTCAGGGCATCAATGGGACTAGTGACAGGAGATAGTGGACATTCCTCCTGCCAGGGGACTTCAAGGGGGGGGGTTCAGGGATGGCGTCAGGAGGAATTGGGCATTCCTCCTGCTGCGGTCAGTGGTAGGTGGGGGGTTGAGGGATGGTGGGGGGAGGAATTGGGCATCCCTCCTGCCAGCCAAGTTCACAGCAGGGGAGGTTGGGGGTTCCCCGTCGCAGCTGCTCAGCTGATGAGAAGGGATCAGATGTGATTCTCTAACCAGTGCCTGTGATATACATGCCAGTTAGAGAATCGGATGATTAGGTGGGGTTGGGTGTCTTTCCCTTAGGACAGACATGATTCTGTATAGGACACCAGTGTGCTATTCTCAGCCCCCTTAGGCAGCTGCAGAAACAATCGTCCTATACAGAATTTCCCCCTTACTACCCAGGTACAAAAATTGTGTTATATAGTATTATCAAACTCCCAAAGGATCAGCATATGCAAACTATGCCTACAATTCATCCCCATCCCCACTTAGTCATCTCAGAAGCAGTTTACTTACAGAAAGCAGAATGAGTCCATATACTTCAGAGTAGAGAATGGCACAGGTACAAAATCTGGCCCTATTCCCACACCATCCCTGCAGATTCAAACTGCATCCCCATCCCATCTCTGTAAGCTTTGACCCCCATCCTCACTTCATCTCTGCAGTTCTATTTACAATTATTACTGTTAACACATGTCCTCATCCCCATGTAGTTCTCTACTTCCTATTACAGAAAACCTGTTGCTGAAAAACTCGGTGGGATCTGACAGGGTCCATTATTTCAGAGAACCTGAGCTGCCTCCTATATTTGCTGCTCCTTTGACAAAGGCATAGCCTCTAAGAACACACATCTGCCACATTCACTTGCCATAGGCTGCTCCGAATTCCTTACACTGGCAGCGTACAGCCACCTGACCAACCCAAGAAGCTCACCGCGACATAACCAAAAGGGCAATCCTCTCCTGTCCATACATATTTTTATTTGTGAAAATAGTGAGAATTTAGTAAAAATATCCATTTAATCTGGTAAATGGCTTTTATAAATTGCCGTTGTTGGGGAGCAGGACGTTTACAACAAGGCACCTACAAAAATTCTGAACAATGTACCTTTTCTATGCCTATTTTATAAAGGCAAACAGATAGTAATAGTATTCACTAAATCAAAAATAAACAGCTCCAAACATAAGAACATTCCCCAAAAAAATCTTCACTGTGGTTGTGCATGGAAGAAATTTGAATGCTGTCCTGAAGTTTGGTCTCATTTTATTGGAAAAAACATTTTGCTATTTTGACCCAATCAATAATTTTGCGTTCTCTGGACTATTGTAATGGTCTTTATTGCTTTTTATCAGTCTCTTTATTATCTAGATTGCAGATTGTGCAAAATGCAGCAGCAAAGATATTTTTTTTAAAAAGATGTTTCATCATGTTACTCCCTGTCTATTAAGGCTACACTGACTACCAGTAAAGTCTCAAATCTTATTTAAACTGGCATGTAGGATTTATAAATTTTTGTGGGCATTTGTCCTGAATATATGATTGAATTGTTTTCCTTTATCATCTCTTTCTTCTCAGGCTGAAGATCATCTAGCATTCCCCAACATTCTCCAACACTCCCACAACATACCCCGACACCCCTCGACACTCACCCAACATTCCATCCTTTCCTTTCCATCATTTTCCGGGATTAGATATAAGCAATCTTTATAAGTAGCTTTTCTTTACCAGGCAGTTCAACTTTCAGTCTTCCTTCCCAATTGCAATAAAGATTGAACCTGCATATCTATCTACTCACCTGATTTGGCCCCTTCGGACTACTACATCTTTCCTAATCTCAAGAATTACCTCAAGGGAAGAAAGTTTTCAAGACCGAGGATAGATGCCACATTAGCTGCGGATGAGTGGTTTGCAGCACAACCAAAATAATTTCTTTTGGATGGGTTAAAGAAGTTAGAACAACAAAGTCATAAGGGTGTATAGCTCAGTGGTGAATATGTAAATAAATCTTGTCAATATGGAGCTTGTTGTTTTCTTTACAAAGCCAAGGACTTATTAGCACCCTCATAAATCCCTATGTCTAAATTAGGCGCTGGTCCCGCAAATTCTATAAACACTGCATGCAAATCCTAGAAACGCCCCTGACCTGTACATGCCATTCCTATGGCCAAGCCCCCTTTTCAGATCCATGTGAAAAAAATTTGCACGCACATCTTTATAGAATAGCAACCATAAAGCTGAGCACGTAAATTCCAACTCTTGCCAACTGGCACTAATAATTATGCTAGCACCCAACAATCGGTACTAATTTGATCGTTAAGCAACGAAATTATGCATGCAATGAAATTTGTGCGCGCAATTTTTAGCACTGTATATAAAATTAGGGAGTTTGTCAGCATGTCTATCTACTGTATATACATGAATAACGCATCATTGCCTCATTTCTCCTGTGTTATGATTATGATTGAGAGCTTCTATACCGCTACTAATGACTGGGAAGTCAATTCAGAGTGGTCTACATTAGAGAATGACACGGTGACAAAATTCATCACCGTTCCCGTCCCTGCGGGAAATAATCCCATGTCATTTTCTAGTGTCTATTTCAACCTCGGTCCTTCTACACCAGCATTCTTCAAAGCAAAGCTTGCGGGTCAGTGGTTGTGGCCATTCATACTCTGATTCTTCCCTCTCTCCTTAAAGAATGACATGAAGATGGTTTCCCGCGGTTATCCGCGGGGACAGGAACGGTGATGAATTTTGTCACCGTGTCATTCTCTAGTCTACATGAGACTCTGCAAAGACGCTACACTACATGAGTTTCTGTAAAGGTATTATATGATACATTAGCTTCTTAGCGATGTTACCATAAGGAGTTGTGAGGTGTTACAGTGCATGAGGGATCTATACTGAAGTACACAGACTCTGTGGTGGTGTTACAGAGTTATTAATACTGGCATGGTTATGCCAATAGTTCATCCTCCTACTTATATGCACGTTTATACCAAATCAGTTGTCCTATGTATGTACTCATGTAATATTAGGTTTACTACTGCAGCTAAATACACTATACAGTTCTCCTTCTGTATTTGCGGTTTCGATTATTCACGGTTTTAGCTTGCTGGCTCCTCCCCCCAAATTACATCAGCTTGGATAGAGAAATAGCCAATTCCAAGCTTTTACAGAGAAAATTGCTGATCCCCAGCACTTTCTTCACCATGTTTTGCCTCTCCTTCAGGAACAGACCAGGTCTCCCACCATGTTATTCACGGTTTCACTATATTCACAATGGTTTTTAATAGAAAACAACAAATAACTTATGAAAAAGTTATTCACGGTTTTTCTGTATTTGCGGTTCTGTTAATCCCCTATCAAGGCGAATACGAAGGGAGAAGTGTACACTTTTTTTTTTTTTTTTTACATACCTCTTAAGGAGGTTGGCCATTTCAACTAAATATAATCTATTTACATGCATCCCTGAATGCTCGTTTCCTCTCTCTCTATCAACTTCATAATTTCAGTTGAAGTAATTTGCTTTATATTGGGAAAATGCTTATACAATTCCTCCCACATGGTGCAAGTGTTGAGACACAGAACAGAGAACAAGAGCAAATGAATACTCGTAGAAAAAGGAATAGCCTTTAGGAAGGCGGACACATTTATTTTCTAATCAACATGTTTTTTAGGTTTTCATGTGAGCAAACAAAATGTTAAATGAAGATTTATTTGTTTTCTTGTTTGTTTTTTAAAGCTGTTCTCTTCTAGATTTTGTGCTATGACAAGTTGTCTGAAGGGCTGTTGACTACATGGCGCAGTCTGACCTCTATTATACTGTGTTTAATCAAACATTAAACTGAGAAAAGTGGGGAAGGGAGATTTAACAAGCTCCTAACTGCAGAATCCTGTCCCATAACAGAAGATGGGCTGTCAGAGGGGATTTATGAGGTGCTTAAGAGACGAAAATCATTTGAGGTTATAAATGGCAAGGCGAGAATCCACCTGCAGCAACAGTAGGGCCTTTTCATGTGCTGACACCTTACATGCTGAAGGGGTTTCTTTACGAAGCAAGGAATTGACACTTGCTAACTGCAAAGCCACTGGGTGTCAGGGGTTGCCAGCAGGCTCCATTCAGGACAGACTAATCCAGACCTTGTTTTATCCTAATGCATATATGGATGTATACTGTAATTTTCGCTCTATAAGATACACCCGACCATAAGACGCACCCACCTGTAGAGAAGGAAAACCCAAGAAAAAAAAATTCCCACCACCCTGCCCTGTACCCCCTCTGGTGGTCTAGTGGTAGACCGGGACAGAGTCTTATAGAGCGAAAAACCCATAGGCAGTGTAGGCACCCCCCCCCACCATAGGCAGCACAGCTTCCCTCCCCCCATAGGAAACAGAGGCAGGCACCCCCCCTTAGGCAGCACAGGCACCCTCTCCCCGGTACCTTTTAGATTTCCATGCTCCTGCCTGTCTCCCTTGCCGGACGGCTCTTCTGTTCAGAGTGGGAGTGTCCTGGGGGCGGAGTTGACACTTAACTTGTTAAGTGAAATATTGGTTCATAGACAATGGTGCGAAAGACAAAGGCGCGCCCGGACAATTGAGCGCAGCGCGGAGGCGCGCGCCACTCTAAATTACTGTTTTTAGGGCTCCGACGGGGGGGCGTGGGGGGGAACCCCCCCACACTTTACTTAATAGACATCGCACCGGCGTTATGGAGGGTTCGGGGGGTTGTAACCCTCCACATTTTACTGTAAACTTAACTTTTTCCCTAAAAACAGGGAAAAAGTGAAGTTTTCAGTAAAATGTGGGGGGTTACAACCCCCCAAACCCCCCACAACGCCCCCACAACGCGGCGCAATGTCTATTAAGTAAAGTGGGGGGGTTACCCCCCACGCCCCCCCCGTCGGAGCCCTAAAAACAGTAATTTAGAGTGGCGCGCGCTTCCGCGCTGCGCTCAATTGTCTGGGCGCGCCTTTGTCCCGGCGCGCTTTTGACCTGACACAGAAATATTTGGCATTTAATCAATTAAAGTTAACCTCATAAATAAGACTATAAAAGGCAGTCCTATATTTGGGGTCCTTTTACTAAGGTACACTAACAAATGTAGGGCTCCTTTTATAAAGCTGTGGTGGAGGTTTCTATCATGGACCGGCCAGGTAGATGATCCGATGCTCATAGGAATTCTATAAGCATTGGAGCATTTTCCTCGCCGGACCATGGTAGAAACCTCTGCCGTAGCTTTATAAACGAAGCCCTACATTTGTTAGTGCGTCTTAATAAAAGGACTCCAAATATAGGACTGCCTTTTATAGTCTTATTTATGTGGTTAACTTTAATTGATTAAATGCCAAATATTGCACTTTACCAGTTAAGTGTCAACTCCACCCCCAGGATACTCCTCAAATAGTCAGGTGCTAATTGGGTATTTTCATTGCCACTGAAAATGTCCAGTTAACCCTGAACTGGCAATATAAATGACCAGGATCCTCAACCTGCTGTTTAAATCATTTTGAATATCAGGTCCTCTATGATTAATTTCAAACTTCAAAGGCCCTCACAATGCTAAGATCTACAAACAATCAAGGTAGATACCTCAATTCCAACAGCCCAAAGCAGGTTCCTATTTGTGGCCTCGCTGTTGGTTAGATTAACTATATACTGCTTTGTGAAGCAAATTCAAGAAGATTACTGCATGTACCGTGTTGGGTAATAGATCTTGCATTCAAGTAATAACAGCAAGAGACTCCCAGCAACAAACTCTCTCATAAATAAGAGGTCATATCTAATAATGTTTGCTTAAAAGCGTCTTAGTGCGGCTTCTGGGCTCAGAAGCATAATGGCTGTTCTCAGCTTTAAATATATTTTTGCTGTGGGAATGCAAAATAATCCCTGTTAAACCATCATCTGCTTATATCCAGCATACACATCTCTGAACACAGAGACTGATGGAGTTATAAAAGAGTGAGGTATAATGGGACATCTGTGAGCTTAAAGAGTTTATTTCAAAAGTGATAGGGTGAGGGGAAAAAGGCTTCAGCTCATAACCTAAGCACTGTAATACAGTTCTGTTTTTCTGGTGGATTTCCTCTATTATATACTACATCGAATAAAATGGTTTAAAGATACAGACAGGGAGAAAAGGGACATTTCTCTTTGGTTTTACAGTAAAGGGTATCTGTCTTTCCCTCTGGTTTATGAATGTGGGTAGCCGTAAAGGAGGTATGTTTTCTGCTTTCCTCTGGAGCGTGCATTCTTTTAGTTAAAATAAGTTTGTTTTATTTATTCATATGTTTAACTTTATGTTTTAGTATGAATGTTTTAGTATGTAAACCACTTAGTGTAGCCTCCCCTTTTTGGAAGCGATAACTCAGTCCTACTTTGGTTTGGTTGTAGTCGTGAGTAAGCCGTGAACCTCAGACTGGAGTAGGCTTTGATGGTAACTCCAGTAGCTGGGAAGTAGGTCCGGTGCTGAGCAGAGTTTTACTATCTGAGCCTCAAAAATTGCTATGTATTTTTTACTGACAAATAATCGCTTGAACTAGAAACAAAAACAACAAAACTTACTTGGATTGTTTTTCAAAAAATTGCGATGTGGTGTCACTCTCTTTGGCACCAGAGCACAACAAGGTCTCAGCTGGTATAAAAATTTCACACAAGCCAAAACAAAGACCCCAGCCATCGAAATTGAAACTCCTAGCGTTACACTACTACAGCCATTAAAGGTCAGAAAAAAATTCCACTTTAACAGCAAAAATGTACAACATGTTATTAATGTGCCAAAATAGAGTGACAAACTCTCACTAACATAAGTAGAACAAAGCTGTGTCAGCTACGTGAACATTTATTATACTTCTAAAATATGTGTATGTGTATTTTACACCATATTCATATTGCATGCTACGAGTATGAATGCTGTGTATTTCATCGGGAGAGGTTAAGACATTTTAAAGTTGAATTTAGTGATATAATGTTGTTAGCAATACTGTCGGATTGTTGGTTTAATCAGGAATTGATAATGAATTGGGCTGATGGCAGACAGGATGGACCCCACAGGTCTTTCATCTGCTGTCGTTTACTATGGACTCTTTTATTAAGCTGTGATAGACAATAACACACGCCTAATTCAGGATAATTTCATGTCAACGGGTCCAATTTCAAGGAGGGTCCCCCACTTGACATCTGCAGATACAAAAAAATGGCCCAAATAACGAACTTCTAACTCTGGACTTAGTTGAGGTCATGCCCCCAAAACTTTGGGGGCACTGCCAATCAAGTGAAGCAGGCTTCATCTAAGGCTAGACAAATCATAGGGTGTATACGTAGGGGTTTCGTCAATCGTAAGCCTGAAGTCATTATGCCATTGTATAGATCCATGGTGAGACCCCATCTGGAATACTGTGTCCAATTCTGGAGGCCTCATTACCGCAAAGATGTGCTGAGACTGGAGTCGGTCCAGCGAATGGCCACCCGGATGGTCTCAGGACTCAAGGACCTCCCGTACGAAGAACAGCTGGATAAGTTGTGGCTATACTCACTTGAGGAACGCAGAGAGAGGGGAGACATGATCGAGACATTCAAATATCTCACGGGCCGTATCAAGGTGGAATAAGATATCTTCTTTTTCAAAGGTCCCACGGCTACAAGAAGGCATCCGTGGAAAATCAGGGGAGGGAAGCTGCACGGTGACACCAGAAAGTACTTTTTCACCGAGAGAGTGGTAGATCGCTGGAATAGTCTTCCACTTCAGGTGATTGAGGCCAGCAGCATGCCTGATTTTAAGACAAAATGGGATCGTCACATGGGATCTCTTCACAGAGAAAGATAGGGGAGGGTCATTAAGGTGGGCAGACTGGATAGAGGGTCATTAAGGTGGACAGACTGAATGGGCCGTGGCCCTTATCTGCCGTCTATTTCTATGTTTCTATGTTTTCATCAGACATCTCCATATATCTCCTGAAGAAATGTTATCAATTTTTGAGATGGTTGAGTGGGGAGCTCTGTACCACTTGGCATTGCAATTGACCACACCATCAATCTTTAGTTTTAAAAAATAAAAGTTGTATATGGAATTTTGTGCCGCTTTTAGAGAAACCTAAGTTGAGGTGCCCTCCGATGCCTAATGATGTCTACCTATAAAGTATGCATGGTTAGGGGCGGAGAATAGGCGTGGTAGACAAGTGTCACTAAGCATCCGATATAGGTGCCGGTAAATTAAGCCAAGTAAAACCTGTCCTAATATATCAGCGCCTACAGTACCTCTAGGATGCCTAGCAATGCCTAAGTCCATTAAGGACTAGATTCACAAAGCAAACCGATTGTGTACCGATCAGTTTGCGACCTCTTTACTATCAAATTTCCCTCTGGCCCCATTCACTAACCTCTTCAGCGATCCGCTTTGAATCTGTGCATGCAAATGAGGAGAAACACATGCAAAGAAGGCAGGGACACAATTCATAACACACATTTCACGATCCGACTGGGCTGGCCGATCAACTCCAGAAGCGACCGCTGGGGACCAGTCGCAGACCTTGTTTTCCCATTCTCCAGCGCCGCCCTGCTCTCTGCTGCCCCGATCTCGCTCTTTCAGGGACTGCAGAAGCCGAAGTCCAAAAAGAAACTGCTAAGCCCAGAAAAGGGAACTCTTATCTTTTAGCCTACAATCCAGGACTTTCCCTGCTTCAGCTGCCTTCTTCTTTACTCCAGTTCCAAATTCAGGAACTTGCTCCTTTGCCTGCAAGACACTCCAATATCTTCTTTTCTTCTATTTTACATTCGCAGATTCTGTCTTCTACCTTGCATGGAAACTATAGTGATCTCATGCTGCCTTCTGTGCAGTGCGAGCCCGCGGGTTTAAAACAAGGCTTCACGCCACAGTGCAGCCCCGCTTTATAACCGCGGGCCCACACTGCACGGAAGACGGCAGAGAGCAGAAGAGTCTGGGCAGCAAGATTGCCTGGAAGGGGGGAGTAGGAGAACCAGCCCGCGCGAAGGAAAAAGGTTGAATCTTGAACGGGCATGCGCAGACCATCTACAGATGGTCTTCGCATGTGCGTGGATCACACAACAGCGATCTGTGCAGGCAGATGGGGGGCATTCCTCCAATCGTCCCCATCTGCATATTTTTCTTTCCTGAATTCATCGGACCTGCCCGGATCGGGCCCAATCGGGCAGGTTAGTGAATCTGGGCCTAAGACGCCACTAAGTGTGATTCTATAAAGGATGCCTAGCAGCTGATTGACAACAATGTGGGCTGGCAGATATAAGTTAGGCACCATTTATAGAATCTGACCCACACAGCCTGATTCTGTAGATGGAACCTAACTTGGTAGGTGCCTAGGCAAACGGCACCTACCGAATGTCATTCAAAGACAGCATTTGTAGACTTGCACTTAGCAGATTAAGTTAGGTGCTGGCATGCATCTTCAATTTAGATGCCGCTATATTAGGCTAGGGTTTTCTTGGCCTAAAATATCGGTGCCTAACTCAAACCACACACAAACTCTGCCCCTAACCACATCTACTTTCCTGGTAGGTGCCACGGTATAGGTGCCTACATTAAAGTTGTAGGCGCCTACCGAGTTAAGTGCCTACCAGCTAATTAATTTTTTTTATTGTTTTGTAATCAGCTTTTAATGGTGTTTTCAATTATCAGCACCAATTTACTAAGCAAAAATATTAAGGTAGGCGTTTACATTGGTAACCGCCTCAATTTAGGTGCCTACCAATAGGCACAGCTTATAGGGGTCAAGGCTTCATTAATTACCTCACAGATAATGGAAGAACCCTAACCAACTACACAAACTATGTCATTATGTGCTCCCACAGTAATATTTTAAAATGGCTGTACACTAATGGCAACAAACAAACCACAGTGGAGAAATTAAGTGATGTTGATGTGCAACTTTATTCCTTAACCCTTTCAGGACCAAGGGACATATTTGTCCCATAACTTTAAAATCCTATAAATTTTGATTGGGATAGTCTACAGTTCTAAATTTGATATGTACGGATTCCATATGATACTGCCTTTATGTAAACAAACTGGTTCCAACATTCATTCATTAGCGTCGTTGCTAGATTGACGAGAAGATTCACTTGCCACACTGTCCATAAGCCAGAAGTGTGATTTTTTTAAATAAAAATAATGATATTTCACAAAAAAAAATCAATTTTTTGGCATCTGCAAGCCCTTTTTACCATAAAAATGTCATCAAAACCACAAAAATTGGCCTACGATCCTTATGGTCCTGAAAGGGTTAATGATTGAAATCTGTGCGATGGCTCGACACGCGTATGCTTCAACCAAAATGGTCTGCCTCAGGAGCCTTGTAACTAATGTAATATCTTTTGCGTTGTATAGCTAAAAACAATTTGGAAGCCTCATCTGAGTGAGCTCACTCTTGTAATTAGAGAGGCCAATACCGGATTTTTCTCCGTGTGTGTAGAGTGTACTATATGGATTCTTCATATGCTAACTTAGAGCTCAGATGAGGCTTCCAAATTGTTTTTAGCTACACCACGCTAAAAGCTATTACATTAGTGACAAGGCTCCTAAGGCAGGCCATTTTGGCCGAAACACATGTGTGTCAAGCCATCGCACAGATTTTAATCATTAAGGAATAAAGTTGCACATCAACATCACTTAATTTCTTCAGTGTGGTTTGTTTGTTTGGAATGTGGAGTTTGTTCCTGGTTTTTCTAACTGCATACTAATGGCAACATTAGATCATGGCCATTAATGGAAAAATTAGAAAATTGGAGCTTTTAAAGCCAATGTAAAAAATGTCCTTAGTGCACTGTAAAGACGTGTAAAGATGTGCTAAGGCCTATTTTTATGCAGCTTAGTGGTCTATAAGTCTAATAAATGAATTGAACTCTAATTGTGTACACACTGAAAGAGAACTGCCTTTTTCTTTGCTGTGTAAGAGAACATAAAACGCAGTTAAGCAACACATCAGGACATTTCATTTGTCACTCTGGCTATGGTTACCAGATGATTCCAGGTCATCATGGACAGACTGAGCCAGTCCTGGTTTTACTCCATTTCAAAAGCCAGTGGTGCTTGCTTAAACTACCTTCTCCCTAATAAATATACATAAGATAATTCACACCAAATAATATGCCCTCAGTTAATATATTTTAATTTATACTGAAAACCTGACCGACTACAGGAGACCTGAAGACAGTTTGAACCCTGCTATGGTTACCCCATCTCTTGATTATGTTAATTCCTTTACCCCTTCCTTCCCCCTCCCCCCACATACTTTTTACAAAACCGTAGCGTGTCTTTTAGTCCCAGCCATGGTGGTAACAGCTCTGATGCTCATAGGCATTCTATGAGCATCGGAGCTATTACCGCCGCAGCTGACACTCAAAATCGCACCACGGTTTTGTAAAAAGAGGGGTTAAGTAGCAAAGAATTCAATATCATGCAAATTATTTAAATGCATAACCCCTGCTTTTCTCAAAATTGTCCAAGGGGGAAACAAAACATGTAACATACAGTAAAAATGCAAGCAGTTATAATGCATTAAGTAAAATGCATTTTCTGCAGCGTCAGATTGGATTTCGTTATCATTCTTGTGAATTCAGTGCACATTGATCACATTTTTCCCACTGCTAATTTGTATGCAGTGCAAGCTCGGGAATGACACTGAATTAATAGTAAAACTTATAATAATAAAGATTCAAATTTCTAGCCAAACTGCACACTTTACAGTTGAAGACTTGAAGAGTTCCTGGATATGTATTGGGTTAGTAGCCACCTGCACAGTTCCCACCCACCAATTCCTTCCCCCCTAGACAACTGCCTTTCTGTTTGTCAGGATGGAACATGCCACAGAAAGCCAACTGCAGCAAATAAAAAAACAAGGAGCCCGAAGTTCAGCACTATTTAGCCAGCTGCGAACCTCTCTCAGTTGGCTATATACCTTATAGCCGGCTATCCTCCAAATGGGATATTCAGCAGAAGATCCTGATGAATATCCCATTTGGAAGATAGTCTGGTGACCGACTATGTCATGTAGTATAGCCGATCATTGCCAATATTCAGTGGCTTACTGGCTAAGTTTAGCAGCCAGATAGAGCTGCTAGAACTTAGCTGGCCAGCTGATTAATATTGATTGAGTGGCATTGTAAGGGGGAGGCAGGGGTATGGACCACCCCGGGAGCTGTCTTCACGGGGCCGCTTGCGCCTCTCCTCCTCTCTGCCCTGCCCCCCCCCCCCCCATGTACCTCTTTAAATGTTCACCAGCATAAGCAGCATCCACCAACAACTTGCCTAAACAGGGGTTCCTGGACAGAGTTGTTAAGACTGAGGACCCTCTATACATATTTTAAGGTTGGTTGTTAGATTATTTTGAACAACTATATTTAGTTTTCCGTAGCCTCTCATTTGGAAAGATTCTTCTACGTACATGAAAAGCATGACTTTTCATGTCTCTTCTGCTCGCTTTCATTGGCCAATAACAGGAGATGTCATGGAGCATGTCATTAACATTTCCTGCATCACTTCACACAAATGCACCCCTTATTTTATTAACCGCATTTAGGAAAAGATTAACCCAAGGCAACTTATAGCAGGTACAGTTAACATTGGCACTCAAACACCTCACCCTCTAAATCAGGGATAGGGAACTCCGGTTCTCGAGAGCCGTATTCCAGTCGGGTTTTCAGGATTTCCCCAATGAATATGCATTGAAAGTAGTGCATGCAAATAGATCTCATGCATATTCATTAGGAAAATCCTGAAAACCCGACTGGAATACGGCTCTCGAGGACGGGAGTTCCCTACCCCTACTCTAAATAGTCCTAAATCAAAACACCCAAGACTAAAGTTGTGTGGCATAAACCAGCCACAGCTTTATTAACAATCAATTGAACTCTTGCAACAAATAACTCTTTCATCCCCAATATTAGCCTGCAAAAATCCCTTAGCAAACTCAATCTTAAGAAGCTTGTGCATAATTAATCTCTTATCTATCCACAATAAATCATCTGGTTAATAGGTGACAAACTAATCAGGATATTTAGTCCCCTTAATAGACAAAAGTGAAGTTTTAAGTAAAATGTGGGGGGTTACAACCTCTCAAACCCCCCACAACGCCCCCCACAACGCGGCACGATGTCTATTAAGTAAAGTGGGGGGTTCCCCCCCACACCCCCCCATCAGAGCCCTAAAAACAGTAATTTTGAGTGGCACGCGACTCCGCGCTGCGCTCAATTGTCTGGGTGCGCCTTTGTCCCAGCGTGCTTTTGACCTGACACCGGTCTAAATCATCACAAATACCGTATTTTCACGCATATAACGCGCGCGTTATACGTGTTTTTACAAACCGTGCATAACCTTGCGCGGTATACGCGTGAGCGCGCTATATAAAATTTTTTTTACATAGTTCCCACCCCGCCCGACGCCCGATTCATCATCCGGAAGGACCGCTCGCACCCCCACCACTCGCACTCCCACCCCGATGGACCGCTCGCACTCTCACCCGAAGAACCGCTCGCACCCCCACAGCCTCCCCCCTCCCCCATGGAGAAGCTGTCTACCTTGTTTCCAGATGCCAGTGAGCCCAGCTACTTCTTCTGCCGGCGGTCCTGCCCCTTCTCTGAGCCCTGCGCTATGCTGCTTCCTCTTCCGGCGGTCCCGCCCTTTCTCTGACATCAGAGAAAGGGCGGAACTGCCGGAAGAGGAAGCAGCGCAGCAGGGCTCAGAGAAGGGGCAGGACCGCCGGCAGAGGAAGCAGCTGGGCTCACTGGCATCCGGAAACAAGGTAGACAGCTTCTCCATGGGGGAGGGGGGGAAGCTGTGGGGGTGCGAGCGGTCCTTCGGATGGGAGTGCGAGCGGTCCATCGGGGTGGGAGTGCGAGCGGTGGGGGTGCGAGCGGTCCTTCCGGATGATGAATCGGGCGTCGGGGGGGGGAGCATCAAGCTTTCAGGATGGGGACAGGACTTCAAGGGGGGACAGGACTTCAAGGGGGGACAGGCAGACCTTCAAGGGGGGACAGGACTTCAAGGGGGGACAGGATTTCAAGGGGGGACAGGACTTCAAGGGGGGACAGGCAGACCGAAGGGAGTGAAAAAGCTATAAAATAAACCCACCAGCGTGTCAATGTGTTGAGAGGAAGAGATGTTCTGGGAAATTCTGCTGAGAAAACTCCGGGTCCATTTCCACCCCCCCAGTTACCGTAGTCCACTCCACTGAACTGGTTCACACACTGAGTGGTGTTGTGCCTGCGTAGTTGTTTTGGGATCTCTTCTAGTGGTTTGACAGTATCTCCTTGTGGTCCAAGGAAGGAAACTTTGTTAACCTTAGCACTGACCTTCAGAATATATTTGTGTGGCATTAGGCTATGTAGTGATCGAAAGAAAAAAACAGACCTTTGCACATTTTTGCACTATATGGTGGGTGTATGAGGAGATTCACATTTCCTGCACAGCTAAGTCCTTGTGAAGTTACCTTGTTCTTTCTGTATTTGACATCTAGCAAGGTCTCTGTTTGGAAGGAAAGATTTAAGTTATGGTAAAAGCAGATAGCGTTGCTGGTTTTAAAAAGGTTTGGACAAATTCCTGGAGGAAAAGTCCATAGTCTGTTATTAAGACATGGGGGAAGCGTCTGCTTGCCCTGGATCCGTAGCATGGAATGTTTGCTATTCTTTGGGTTTTGACCAGGTATTAGTGACCTGGATTGGCTACCATGAGAATGGGCTACTGGGCATGATGTACCATTGGACTGATCCAGTTAGGCTATTCTTATGTTATGTTCTCATCTGTAGGGGCCTTTGTTTTCACTTCTTATTTTAATGTATTTTTTTCTGGGAACTTATCAGTGTTTTTTATAATGGGAACAAAAATGGAAGAGAATTACCGTAATGTGTGTGGAATGGGGGGGGGGGGGGTGTTTAACTACCATAATTTCTTCAGCTAAATACCGGTAATTCAATCCACCTCAACCAGACATAGGAGAACTCACGCACCATTCACACACCCTCCAACCAAACACGTGAAAAGAAAAAAACTGTTCATTCTTATAAACAATCATATAACTTTTAATCTAGAGTTAGTGAGTATGAATTCAGCAACAAGAACAGAAATTACATGTTCATTCTTATAAACTATAACATTAACCGGTAGATCAAACGAAGTATCGAGGACAAAATAATCTAAATACAGTTACTGTAGTTACGGTAAAGTTGTAAATAAACAAAGTTTACAGGTTTATTCAGTCATCACCATCACAGTCATCTGAATCCTTGAATCCATCAAAATCCGAATTGTCATCATCGTCATTAAATAAAGTGAGCAAGGCCTGCAGACGATCCTCGTTTATTTCCGAAGTGATATCGTCATCATCATCGCTGATATCCATGTTGTTGCCTCCTTCCGCTGCACTGGTAGTACCCGTAGTGTCATTGGTTTCATAAACAATGCCCGCTTTTCTAAATCCGTTTCGAATGGTATCTGGTGTTATTTTGTCCCATGCTGAAGCCACCCACTTGCAGACTTCTGTGAAAGTTGCCCGCTTCAGCCGCCCCGCGGGTGTGTACTCGTGCGTGCCGCTCTGCATCCACTCCTCTCACTCCTTTCTAATAAAAGTCTTGAATGGATGATTCACTGCGATGTCAAGTGGCTGCAGCTTACACGTCAGGCCTCCAGGTATCACAGCGATGTGGGCACGAGTAGAATTAATGTAGGCCTGAACATTTTTTTCTTTGTGGGCAGCCATGGCATCAAAAATTAACAAGGATTTTTTTGCAAAGAATCCACCCTGTCTTGCCCTAAAGCATTTATCTACCCACAATCTCATTACGTCGCAGTCCATCCATCCCTTCTTGTTGCAGTGCACAACCACACTGGTGGGCAGCTTTTCACGGGGCATAGTGACCCTTTTGAAAATGAGCATGGGCTTTAACTTAACCCCGCTAGCTGAGCAACCAAGAACGACTGTAAAACACGTTCTTTCATGCCCAGTTGTGGTGATGGCAACAGATTTAGTATCTGTGGGGGCTATGGTTCTTGTCGCTGGAATGTCGAATGCCATTGGAATTTCATCCATGTTGATGACGTCCTTTGCAGTGATGCCAAGTTCAGATATTTCTTTGGCGACAAAGTCACGAAAATCAATCAATTTTTGCTGCCAGTCATCCGGAAGTTGCTGGCCAACAGTTGTTCTCATTCTAACTGATAGTCCTTTCCTTTTCATAAATTTTGAGATTCATGTGAAGCCAGCTTTGAAGTCGGGTATTCCTCTTCCATTGGCAAGTAGTTTTGTCTTCATCTGAATTGCAACAGTAGAGACTGATTGATTTTGCTCCCTTCTCGTCAGAATCCACTGCTTCAAGTCATCCTCCAGTTGAGGCCATTTTGGTTTGGCCCCACGATGTGCCCGTTTTCGCGGATTGCATTTCTCCAGTTCCTTCTTATCTTTTCTCCATTCACGTACCGATGTTTCTCCAACATCGAACTCTCTCGCTGCGGCCCGGTTGTCTATTTCCTCAGCTTTCGCAACGACTTGAAGCTTAAAGTCCGCTGTATATGACTTTCGTCTCATTCCTGCCATTACGGCGGTAAATTTAAATTTAATTGATAAACTCTACTACCGGGTAGATAAATGCAGAATACCAATCTGAAGAGATCAAATTAAAATGTGGGCTCTACATGCAGCATTAATCTTTTATAGGCTTACCCAAAGGCTGAGATGCTGTTGTATAGTCAAAATAGTATTCACTGGGCAAATTACAAGGCCAGATAGAGGGGGGCCACAGCCACGTGGTGAAAAGCACACCGTCAGAAAAACCGCCTTGGTGACAGGTCAAAAGCGCGCCCCCACAACCCGGCGCAGAAAACTAAGCGGCAAGCATGCTCAGACCATTGTGCATGCTTACAGAGCTGGGAGCAAGACAGGGAGGGCGAAAGGAGAGTCGGGGCAGCGAACGGAAAGTCGGGGCGGGTGAAAGGAGAGTCGGGGCAGCCAGAAGAGAGTCGGGGCAGCGAACGGAAAGTCGGGGCGGGTGAAAGGAGAGTCGGGGCAGCCAGAAGAGAGTCGGGGCAGCGAACGGAAAGTCGGGGCGGGTGAAAGGAGAGTCGGGGCAGCCAGAGGAGAGTCGGGGCAGTGAACGGAAAGTCGGGGCGGGTGAACGGAGAGTCGGGGCAGCCAGAGGAGAGTCGGGGCAGTGAACGGAAAGTCGGGGCGGGTGAACGGAGAGTCGGGGCAGCGAACGGAGAGTCGGGGCAACGAACGGAAAGTCGGGGCAGCCAGAGGAGAGTCGGGGCAGCCAGAGGAGAGTCGGGGCAGCCAGAGGAGAGTCGGGGCAGCCAGAGGAGAGTCGGGGCAGCGAACGGAAAGTCGGGGCGGGTGAAAGGAGAGTCGGGGCAGCCAGAAGAGAGTCGGGGCAGCGAACGGAGAGTCGGGGCAGCGAACGGAAAGTCAGGGCGGGTGAAAGGAGAGTCGGGGCAGCCAGAGGAGAGTCGGGGCAGTGAACGGAAAGTCGGGGCGGGTGAACGGAGAGTCGGGGCAGCCAGAGGAGAGTCAGGGCAGCGAACGGAGAGTCGGGACAGCGAACGGAAAGTCGGGGCGGGTGAAAGGAGAGTCGGGGCAGCCAGAGGAGAGTCGGGGCAGCTAAAAGAGAGTCGGGGCAGCCAGAAGAGAGTCGGGGCAGCGAACGGAAAGTCGGGGCGGGTGAAAGTCGGGGCAGCCAGAGGAGAGTCAGGGCAGCCAGAGGAGAGTCGGGGCGGCATGCGCGGTATACCCGTGAGCGCGGTATATAAAAATTTATTTATATAAATTTGTGTTTCCTGCGCGCTATACCCGTGTGCGCGTTTTACACGGGTGCGCGTTATCTACGTGAAAATACGGTATGCTGCTGAGATTCCCTTTTTATATGGGATACCACGGTAGCAGAACAGGATTTTAGCCTCACACTCCATAACGTCAGTAAGCAAACCAAGAGATTAAAAAAATATATATATAATGGAACAGCAGGAAAAAAGCAGCATCTGTTTATTTGTCCTCAGAACTGTCGGTTCAGCTCTCTGGGTCAGAAACTATTTTATCTGCCCAAAACACATGTGTGTGAGGACAAAGCAAGCAATGAGGCTTTAAGGTGTGCACTCACACTAGATTTCAGTCTTGCAATAAATAGCTAATTAGGTTCAGGGCGATGTGTGCTTCTCCCCCTACTCTGGTTTCCTTGAAATGCCATGAAAAATAACTTTTACTTCCAAAAGCCAAGAGTACGCTGAATTCAACCTGCCACACTGGAACCAGCAAAAGAACCACTGCTGCTGCTTGTTTCCATAGCGCTACTAGACGAATGTGGCGTTTGAAGTATTTGAGAGCAATTCACTTTTCTTTCCTTGTTGTCTACATTTAAAAGTGTGTGTATAAGCACAACCTCTTTAATCATCACATTTGTCACGTCCCTGAAATGATCCCTCTACTCTGTTTTCTCTCTCAATGGGCAGAGGGTCATCTTATGAGATTAGAAGCTTTCACGCTCCCAAGAGATCAGAGAAAAACTCCAGCAGGAGCACACACGACTGAGCTATACCTTTGCAGAATATTCATTACCATACTCCGGCATGTAATGCCACTAAAAACTGATGTCACATTAGTCAGTTAAAATATTGACATTAGCTAATTAAAGATACAAATTGTAAATGGAGATTTGCAAGAGTGAGGATTACTTCGCTACCAAGGGATCGCTCTTTGTGTCCCTCTACGCTCTTCAGCTCTCAGATATGATGGGCACCTAGATACTAAAGTTGTCCACCCATTAAATTGCCTCGGTGGCCTTCAGACTATTAATGTAACAGCAAGGAATAATTTAGATTTCAAGTTTTGTATAGCAGTAACTGTTATACCAAGTCCTAGGGTAATTGTAGAGCACCAGGCAAGACAAACAATGAGAGCTCAATCTTTGAAGGCTACAAGCTGGGTTAGGAATGAAACAAAATCTATGCTCCACTGCTGATACTGTGTCTGAACTCTGTGGGCACTGAGATAAGGTGCATGCAGTGTAGAAGTGTTAAATTGGCATACAGTAAGTAGCCTGGACACAAGCAGGCATGCGTTGCTCCATTCCCATTTTCTCATTTGCATTATTTTATCGTGATCTGGTCTATGGTCTTTGGATGTAGGGTGAACAATCAATAGCCATAAACATTATTGTGGCTGCAGTGTGCGGCCATTTTAGATGACTGGCACTGTAATTGAGCCCCTGAGAACAAAAGTAAGTCAAATCCACTTTGGTACAATGGGAGATTTTGGCAATCAAATTTCTGAGGTATACATTTCAGTAAAAAGAGCAATCAATGCCCGAGTCGGCTGTAATCTTTATGTATATAGGTATAGACATGGCCCACTTTTATTCTGAAGGGCTCAACTGTAATATGACGTCAGTGGGGACCTACAGAGCTGTATAGCATGATGTGGCCCTGCAGTAATGTTTAAATGCCCACTCCACTGAAGAGAAACCTCAACAGGAGAAAATAATTTTCCAGTCACAGCCAGAATTCAGGAGCTAGTTGAATAGCGACCATCACCTGCTGGGAGATTGAGCATACTGGAGATACAGGAGGAGTGCCAGCCAATAGGACCACCTGCTAATCAGTTTCTCTATCTCCGCCTGCTGGTAGATGTGTGCTATCCCATTGGTCTCTGGATTCATCTGCTGCGGTTGCTAAGGAAGAGAGTCAACTGACTTCAGTAAGAGGCATATGACTTACTTGCCAAGGAGGGCGAGGAAACGCATTGTGGGAGTCTGTAGCTTCTGCATAGGAAGAACTAGGGACAATCAGTGGGGGGGATGCAAGGAAAATTAGGGATTGGGGGATGATATTTTGGAGCTCTAGGATCATTGCAGGGGAAGCAGAACCAGTAGGAGAATCATGGTGGGGATAGGAAACAAGGATCTTTGGGGTAAGGATGAGGATTAAGACTGTGAATGAGATAGCTACAGCTTGTCTATGTGTATGTGTCAGAGATATATGTGTGTCTTGGGAAAATATTTCATGGCCAATTTCTTCTTTGCCTGCCCTGGTCCCTTCTGTTTTGTCCAGCAACTATGCCCTCATCCAGAAGCTGTAGATGCATCATTCATAGGCCCTGTGGAGAAAAAGCCCAGTCATTGTGCAGTGGTGTCACCTAGAGGTAGGTTCTCTGGAAAGAGAACTAATGTATGACCTACCACTGAGGGGCATCGATGTAATGATTGGGCTGTGCAAGTTCATAGGGACAATATTAAATTAGGGGTAAAACCCCTGAGGGGCTGGGAATATAGGCTTAAAGTGCTTAAAGCTGGTTTTGACTCAGCTGGAAGCCCAAATGAGCAGGAAGAAACTAAGCAAAAAAAAAAAAGATATCAAAAACAATTTTCAACTGTAGGAAATCCAACCAAAAAGATGATACATTTAGATGTTTGAGGAAGAGTTATATGTGCTAAACTGAGAAAAGTCAGCAAAGAGTCCTTCTCAATTAAAAACCAAGGATGCCACAGCTGAAAGCAATGTCTGAATATGATGTTTGGATTTTGAATGGCTGTGTTTTCCCTTTTTCCTAGTAATAAAGCTGGTCTGTAAAGTACTTATTCATCCATGGTGGAAGCACACTCGAAACAGCCTGAAAATGAGAGTGTCAAATGTATGCAACTGCATTGTCTATGAAAGGCGCATAATCTATAAGGTAGCGATTTGGAAACCGGTCTGAATGTATGGTCTAGGGTTAGCTCTTTACCCTGGGAGAACCCAGGACACTGCTCTGAGATACAGACTGCTATGGCTGGCCAATTATAATGATCTGGCACCCTGCCAACATTTCTAATCACAGCTCCACAGAAGAGATGACTGGCTCGTTCAGCAGTGATCTGCCCCTAGTGATTGTGTCCATGTTTGATAGTTGTAATTCCATCATGTCTCTTGCTCTATCTTACCCGCTTTTTAAAGATCTCTCTCTCTCTCTCTTCATCTTCCTTTGTTTTCTCTTTTCCCAAGTTCCCTCCTATTTCCCTCTTTCTTGCCTGTGCATAGTCAGCAGTTCAGTCTTATATCCTTCTCTCTTCCATCTTCTTTTGTTTTGTGAATTTCTCTGCTTTCTTTTCCCAAGTTACTGATGAGTGGAAAAACTCCAAGAAAAGGGCACCACCAGTTTCTCTCGCATCACTCACTATGGGCTCCTTTTACAAAGGTGCGTTAGGGCCTTAACGCGCGGAATAGTGCGCGCTAGCTGCTACCGCCTCCTCTTGGGCAGGCGGTAGTTTTTGGCTAGCGCATGCTATAAATCCAGTGTGTGCGCTAAAAACGCTAGCGTACCTTTGTAAAAGGAGCCCTAAGGTCACCAGCTCTGCTTCACTTAGTGAGACACTCCTTGTTTTTGGAAAATAAGTTAATCAGGAGCTGTTACTGCCTACAAATACCCTGGAGCACTGCTCAAATAATAGACCCAATTACTCCCCAGCACAGAGTGCATCTGTGCAGCCCTTTGTTGCAGGGTGAAAGAATCAGATTGATATATGCAAGTAAAGGATGATAAAACCAGCTATGGGGTAAAAGAATGGTGCTTTGATTGGGAGGCTGGCTCTGTAATGTTCTTTGGATCCCCGGCGAGTAATAAGTTGTGCCCCAGCTGCACAGTGCAGCCTTTTTTTTTTTTTTTTTTTCCGGCTCTAGACTCTGGCACAAGATCCCTGCAAATGATAAGCCCTGTTAAAATGTTACTTTACATCACAGTAATTATCAGCCCTACTTTTAATATCTAGTGTCACAGCCGTGTGAAGCACAGCCAGCTGGGAATCGAGTTATGTATTCTTTTGATGAAAACACTTTGCCCAATATCAGCACTGCAGTAGGCACATAACTGCTGAAGTTTATTATTTTTAATCTAGATCAGTGCTTCTCAGTCCTTTTTATTTCACAGCAGACTTTCGAGTTTGTTCAACCAAATTTTTCATGATTCTCTCATTGGATTTTTCTCCTGCATAGTTCAGTCGCTCACATTCGTCTTCCGATCCACTATCTATCATCCCTTTCCTTCAATCTGTTCTCTCTCTCATCCTTATTATGACTTTTTATCTGTCTATCCATCTATCTATAGACACAGATATATGAGATGATAGTCAGCAGGAGATAACCGTGCAAAGAGACTGCAACTCAAGTCATCTTTTGCTGATCAGATGATCCCAGATTTTTCAGTGGCACATTAAGTGGATAGTGCCAGGGAAGTCCAGGATGGAGTCAGGGCAGAGCTGGGAGTTACTCAGGCACTGCCGATATTTAGTGAACTATGATCATTGATTCAATTTAGTGAAGATCGATTTTTACTTCCTCTAGTTTTTGAGGTAACCTTGATGGGGCTATATTAGTCTGTGATTGTACTGTAACTGAAAGTGTAATTCGTGTATGCTGTCTTGATCTATTGTGAATGTTTTACTGTTAGCCGCTTAGGTATAGGCGGCCCAGAAATTTTAGAAATAAATAAACAAACTTAGGAGAGCAAAAAGGCTGTCTTAAGTTAACCAACATAGAAACACAGAAATATGATGGCAGATAAAGGCCAAATGGCCCTTCTAGTCTGCCCATCTGCAGTAACCATTATCTCTTTTTCTCTCTCTGAGACATCTAACATGCCACGTGCAAGTTAACAATTTGGCTACTGCCACTCAATAAAGACAGTATCTGGGTAACTCCCTGAAGTTATGTGACTACTCCAATATTTAGACTTCATATTCAAATAGGTGCCAGTACTGAATATCTACGTACAATTCAGCCAGCAGTGGTTAGCACTTAGAAAAATGCTAATCAAGTTTATTAAAAAAATTTTTAAACCGCTTAATCAGGTTTCTAAGCGGTGAATATTACTCCAAAGATTAGGGCCATGATTCTATAAAAGAGGCTTAAGTTAGGCACCTAGATTGGTGCATCTAGTTGATGTATGTGCCTAACTTAATTAGCACTGATAACTGAAAGCGCCATTAAAAGCATTAATTTGCTGGTAGGTGCATTCACAGAGCGGCGTGGGACAAGGTAGGAAGCGAAAAATTCACGCCTGCCTTCTTGTTACTGCCACTTGGAAGAAAGCAGGAGGGAAGGACAGGAGGCTGAAAACTCCTGCCCTACATTGCTGGACCGCCGGAGGAGTTAAGGTAAGGGGGGGGGGCCCTACCTGCCTGCTTGCCTCGGAGTGGGGGCCCTGCCGGGGGGTGGGGGACCCTGCCTGCCTGCCTGCCTGTCACTAGGCCGCTAGGCCTGCCTGCCACTAGGTCACTAATCTAATATAATCTAATACTTGGTTTTGTATACCGAGACTTCAATCTACGAAAGCTCGACTCGGTTTCCAATAGTTAGATTAAGCTGAAATAAATATATTGAATGGATCTCAAAAAGGATTAATTACCAAAGTGTTTAGTAAACAGAATAGTTTTCAAAGCCTTCCGAAAAAAAGAATTGGAGCCAGAACTTCTCAGGAAAAGTGGAAGATCATTCCAAAGTTGTGTGAACTTGAAGGACAGATAGAGGTCAAAAATCTTGGTTCTTTTGATACCTTTACTAGATGGGCAGGAAAGCTTAAGTTGTTGATTGACTCTTGCAAAAGAGAATCTATAAAGATTCCCAAGATAAAGGAACTAAGGGAGTAAAAATACCAAGAAGAATTTTAAAAACAACACAGGCACACTTAAACTGGACTCTAAAATACACCGGGAGCCAGTGAAGGTTTAAAAGCAATGGTGTCACATGATCAAACTTACACTTCCCAGAAATCAGCCTGGCAGCAGTATTCTGGACCAATTGTAATCTGGAAAGACAGGTCTGCCTGCCTGCCTGCCCTGTGTCCTGTCCTGGCCTACCACTAGACCACCAGAGGGGGGCAGGGTACAGAGCCTGGCAGGGAGAATTTGTTTCAGAATGGTTTTTTTCTTATTGTCCTCCTCTAAATTTAAGGTGCGTCTTACAGTCAGGTGCATCTTATGGAGCGAAAAATGGTATGTTTATTTGTTAGTATTTATTTACCTAAGGGATTGGATGAATTTCTTCAAAAAGGTAGTAAATACTACTACTATTTATCATTTCTATAGCGCTACTAGACATATGCAGGGCCAAACAGCAAAACATAGAAGAGACAGTCCCTGCTCAAAAGAGCTTACAATTTAGACAAGACAGACAAACTGGACAAGAAGGTGCATCAATACAGTGTGCTCAGTTGGGGGAATCAAACAGCTGCATTATGATGTCATCAAGAATTCTGGATATGACCCAGATGCATTGTGATGTCACTGAGCATTCAGACAGCTTCTACTACTAATCATTTCTACAGCAGTACTAGATATACGCAGCACTTTACATCAAAAGAGACAGTCAAAAGAGACATCAAAAAAGACAGTCTCTGCTCAAAAAAGCTTACATTCTAGTTAAGACAGACAAACTGGACAAGAAGGTGTATTTATAGACAGTGCTCAGGTGGGGGCATTGCAGAAGGAATGATAAGATAAATAAATAAATAAACAAACAGAAAACAAAGATCCAACCTGGGTTTTTCAGTGACACAGTCTCCTAGCAATAAAGAGAAGATACTGATGCTTTTCTCTCAGAAGCATGCTGTCTCCTTATGGTTTAGGCCTGCTGCTTTATTAAACAGGTGTTAAACGGATTGCTTGTGCTAAATTTTGGAACTGTATCAGCAGACACATTCAGGAGTACGGCTTGTTAATTGAACACTGTTTGGATACATCTTTGCCATCTTGGTAGCTGGAAAGAAGAAAGACTTTTCTATTATGTTCTCTAAAGAGACACCATTTGTTTTTAATTCACAGAGACCTTCCTATCTTGTTTAGTACCAGGCAGAGAATGCTAACAACTCTTGACAGAGTAAATCCTTCAGGGCCTCCAAGCTTGAAACTACACAATTATAAAAAAGATATTTCAGACTCTTAAAATCAGGATCACTCATGTCACACATCCTGTCCACACCCCTCTTGAATTTACACACCATAGAATTTATATGTTAATATTATAGAATAGTGTCAAAGTATAGTTATGCATGTAACCTCAAATTAGTGAAAATGTACAAATATGTGGATTTCCTCCTGCCGGATGTGATTTAGAGCAGGGGTCTCAAAAGTCCCCTCCTTAAGGGCCGCAATCCAGTCGGGTTTTCAGGATTTCCCCAATGAATATGCATGAGATCTATGTGCATGCACTGCTTTCAATGCAAATTCATTGGGGAAATCCTGAAAACCCAACTGGATTGCGGCCCTCAAGGAGGGATTTTGAGATCCTGGAGAAGGACCGAGATTGTCTGGCAAAGTTACACGAGAAAATGGAGTAGATTCTGCGACGTTCACGGAGGAGGGTGTTTATGAGCAGCTTGAAAAACTGAAGGTGGACAAAGCGATGGGACCAGACGGGATCCATCCCAGGATACTAAGGGAGCTCAGAGAGGTTCTGGCAAGTCCTATTAAAGACTTGTTCAACAAATCTCTGGAGATGGGAGTGATTCCTGGGGATTGGAGGAGAGCGGATGTGGTCCCTATTCATAAAAGTGGTCACAGGGATGAAGCAGGAAACTACAGGCTGGTGAGCCTCACTTCAGTTGTTAGAAAAATAATGGAAGTGTTGCTGAAAGAAAGGATAGTGTATTTCCTTGAATCTAATGGGTTACAGGATCCGAGGCAACATGGCTTTACAAAAGGTAAATCGTGCCAAACGAACCTGATTGAATTTTTTGATTGGGTGACCAGAGAGCTGGATCGAGGACATATGCTAGATGTAATTTACTTGGATTTCAGCAAAGCCTTTGATACAGTTCCTCATAGGAGGCTGTTGAACAAACTTGAAGGGCTGAAGTTAGGACCCAAAGTGGTGAACTGGGTCAGAAACTGGCTGTCGGACAGACGCCAGAGGGTGGTGGTTAATGGAAGTCGCTCGAAGGAAGGAAAGGTGACTAGTGGAGTCCCTCAGGGTTCGGTGCTGGGGCCAATCCTGTTCAATACGTATGTAAGTGACATTGCTGAAGGGTTAGAAGGAAAGGTGTGCCTTTTTGCAGATGATACCAAGATTTGTAACAGAGTAGACACCGAAGAGGGAGTGGAGAATATGAAAAAGGATCTGCAAAAGTTAGAGGAATGGTCTAATGCCTGGCAACTAAAATTCAATGCAAAGAAATGCAGAGTAATGCATTTGGGGATTAATAATAGGAAGGAACCGTATATGCTGGGAGGAGAGAAGTTGATATGCACGGACGGGGAGAGGGACCTTGGGGTGATAGTGTCCGAAGATCTAATGGCGAAAAAACAGTGTGACAAGGCAGTGGCTGCTGCCAGAAGGATTCTGGGCTGTATAAAGAGAGGCGTAGTCAGTAGAAGGAAGAAGGTGTTGATGCCCCTGTACAGGTCATTGGTGAGGCCCCACTTGGAGTATTGTGTTCAGTTTTGGAGACCGTATCTGGCGAAAGACGTAAGAAGACTTGAGGCGGTCCAGAGGAGGGCGACAAAAATGATAGGAGGCTTGTGCCAGAAGACGTATGAGGAGAGACTGGAAGCCCTGAATATGTATACCCTAGAGGAAAGGAGAGACAGGGGAGATATGATTCAGACGTTCAAATACTTGAAGGGTATTAACGTAGAACAAAATCTTTTCCAGAGAAAGGAAAATGGTAAAACCAGAGGACATAATTTGAGGTTGAGGGGTGGTAGATTCAGGGGCAATGTTAGGAAATTCTACTTTACGGAGAGGGTGGTGGATGCCTAGAATGCGCTCCCGAGAGAGGTGGTGGAGAGTAAAACTGTGACTGAGTTCAAAGTAGCGTGGGATGAACACAGAAGATTTAGAATCAAAAAATATTAAATATTGAACTAGGCCAGTTACTGGGCAGACTTGCACGGTCTGTGTCTGTGTATGGCCGTTTGGTGGAGGATGGGCAGGGGAGGGCTTCAATGGCTGGGAGGGTGTAGATGGGCTGAAGTAAGTCTTAACAGAGATTTCGGCAGTTGGAACCCAAGCATAGTACCGGGTAAAGCTTTGGATTCTTGCCCAGAAATAGCTAAGAAGAAAAAAAAAAAAATTTAAATTGAATCAGGTTGGGCAGACTGGATGGACCATTCGGGTCTTTATCTGCCGTCATCTACTATGTTATATGTTAGAGGGAAGCTTTTCAAAACCCGGACAAATTGCCAGGTTTTGAAAAGCCATCTGGACCCCCCAGACATTTCCTGGGTTAGAACAATGGTCCATCTAGTCCAGTAGCCCGTTCTCACAGAGACCAATCAGGTCACTAGCACCTGGCCAAAACCCAAAGAGTAGCAGCATTCCATGCTACTAATCCCAGAGCAAGCAGTGGCTTACCCCATGTCTTTTTTAATAACAGATTATGGACTTTTTCTCCAAGAAATTGTCCAAAACTTTCATAAAACCAGCTACATTAACCGCTCTTACCACAATCTCTGGCAATGTGTTCAAGTGTCCTCTAGTCTTTGTAATTTTTGACGGAGTGAAAAATCGATCCACTTGTACCCATTCTATACCACTCAGGATTTTGTAGACTTCAATCATATCTCCCCTCAGCTGTCTCATTTCCAAGCTGAAGAGCCCTAATCTTTCCTCACACATGAGGAGTTCCATCCCCTTTATCATCTTGGCTGCTCTTCTTTGAACCTTTTCTAATGCCGCTATATCTTTCCTGAGGTAAGGTGAACAGAACTGAACACAATAGTCCAGGTGAAGTCGCACCATGGAGCGATACAGAGGCATTACAACATTCTTAGTCTTAACCATCCCTTTTAAAAGAATTCCTGGCATCCTGTTTGCTTTTTTTGGCCATCACCACACATTGAGCGGCAGGTTTCATTATATTGTCTACAATGACACTCAGATCTTTTTCCTGGGCGCTAACCCCCAAGGTTGACCCTAGCATCTGGTAACTATGATTTAGGTTATTCTTCCTAATGTGCATCACTTTGTATTTGTCCATATTAAATTTCATCTATCATTTGGACGCCCAGCCTTCCAATTTTCTAAGGTCATTAGAAACATACTTTTTCAATTAAGTGTTTAACACCACTTGAATGATGTTTTGCAATACTGTTTGATGCCCCCCTCTTGTAAAGCCCTAAGATGTGGTATACATGTGTGGTATTGGAATGTTTTTTCTTCTCTCTTAGTGACATAGCCATGGGTAGGCCCGGGTAGGCCATGGGCCCACCTATTTTAGGCTCAGGCCCACCTAAAATTCTCACATCCTTGTTACAGCTAGTAGGGATCCTCAAGTCCCACCAGGGTCCTCAGGTATTTTTAATGCAATGAGTTGGCCTGGGTGGGGAGGGGATGTGGAGACCACATATGTCCACCCAGTTTACCCAGTGGTTCACTAAAATATGAGGGATGGCTATGCCTCTGTTCTCTCTTTTTACATCTTTAAGATTAATTCTATGTCCTTCCCCCCCTATCTCCCTCTTAAGCAGAAATAGCAACCTAACTCCCCTTTTGGATCTCTCTTTTCCTCTGTTTTACTATTCTCTTTTTCCTGTAATTTATTTTTTCTTTGTCAACCACCTAGATATTCCTGATTTGCGGTATATTAAATAAAGTTGAACCTTGTAGCAGGATTTACACCAGATTTCAGCTTGCAAAAATCCTCACATCCAAAGTTGAGCATGGCATTTTATACTTAATGTTCTTCTATGAAGAGTGCTCAACCCAGAGCATTGAGTGCCAAACTTTTCGGCACCTAATTTTCAGTACCATTTTCTAGAACAAACCCATACTACAAGATGTTTAGAAAGGAAATAAAAACTATACTCTTCAAGAAATCCCTGGAAAAAAACTTAATACCATAAGCACCTTCCTTCTTCACATCTTCTCCCTAACTCACTGATACTACTTGATCTACTCTTTGGAAATGACCTGTGATCTTACTTTCTAACCCTCCTTCTATAACTCTTTTGTAATCCGCCTTGAACCGCAAGGTAATGGCGGAATAGAAATCTCAAATGTAATGTAACATCCCCCTATGTGATTCTATTTGAAAGGAGATTATCATTCCCTTCTGTTATCTTTCAGCTTTTCATGTTTTAAATGTTAAAACAAAGATGAAAAGGACTGATGGACATCCCATTTTCAGGAAATGCTTCAGAGACAGACCGTGCACATTGTTTTACGAGGTTACTTTAATGTTATTTTCGAATACACTTCAGCCAGATTTCATCAAGACTTCACAGTACAAATGTATTTATTGCAAGGGATGGTTTATATTTCATTATTGAACTAGTATTAATATTTAATGTTTTGAAAGCTCTTTTTTTTCACCATCCTAAAGGATATGCAGAATTGTGGTGGCCATATTGGCAAGCTGATAAATCTGGAATCTTTAATAGGCTGAAACACTTTTAAAGGAACTAAGGAACAGATTCAATAAATGGCACCCACATTTAGGCCCAATCAAAAACTACTGGGTCAAAATATATATAATAACGCCGTCCCCCAAAGGATAGAACCAAACAACTAAACAAAACAAGGAGAACTTCTTATATGAAGAGTCTTTCAACCATAGAGGTGCTCAGAACCTTGAAAAAGGTGGTGAAATCACAAACTGGGAACTTGAAACGTTTATAGACACCTTTGGTTTGAAAAAATTGCTTTGTTATCACGGTTAATTTCATCTTACAAGTTTCACAAATGAACTCTTTCTACCAACGGAGATGATGCGATGATAGAGCATTGAAACACTTATAGGGGCTTGTCCCCAGTTAGTGATTTCACCACCTTTTTCAAGGTTCTGAGCACCTCTATGGTTGAAAGACTCTTTTCATATAAGAAGTTCTCCTTGTTTTGTTTAGTTGTTTGGTTCTACCCACATTTAGGCACCAGAAAAATTCACACAAAACTCACATTCTATACAAGATGCTCCATGTCAAATACCCTTTATAGATTAGTGCTTAGTACTGATTCCCACACCCAAATTTGGATGCAAGGACTTACGCTTGCTTTAACCTGGTGTAAATTCTGCCTTCCATTTAAGGTATGGGGGATTGTTGGGGGGTGTTGGGGATGTCCGGTCAGTATAGGCGAGAGGCTGAGAGAGACGGGAAAGCAGTCTCGGCAGGCGTGGTGAGCAGGCGAGGCGAGCGGCAAAAGCCTGAGAGTTTTTCTTTTTTTTGTAGCATCGGGGAAGCGGCGAGAGTAGCTCCGCCCCCCCCCCCAACGCATCAGCAGTAGGCGCCGGGCCCCTCCATAAAAGGAGGCGAGCCGACGGTCCGCCACTGCTTAGACCAGGCGAGGAGCTGAGAGAGATAGAAAAGCAGTCTCGGCAGGCGTGGTGAGCAAGCGAGGCGAGCGGCAAAAGCCTGGGAGTTTTTCTTTTTTTTTGTAGCATCGGGGAAGCGGCGAGAGTAGCTCCGCCCCCCCCCAACGCATCAGCAGTAGGCGCCGGGCCCCTCCATAAAAGGAGGCGAGCCGACGGTCCGCCACTGCTTAGACCAGGCGAGGGGCTGAGAGAGACTGGAAAGCAGTCTCGGCAGGCGTGGTGAGCAGGCGAGGCGAGCGGCAAAAGCCTGAGAGTTTTTCTTTTTTTTTGTAGCATCGGGGAAGCGGCGAGAGTAGCTCCGCCCCCCCCAACGCATCAGCAGTAGGCGCCGGGCCCCTCCATAAAAGGAGGCGAGCCGACGGTCCGCCACTGCTTAGACCAGTCGAGGGGCTGAGAGAGACGGGAAAGCAGTCTCGGCAGGCGTGGTGAGCAGGCGAGGCGAGCGGCAAAAGCCTGAGAGTTTTTCTTTTTTTTTGTAGCATCGGGGAAGTGGCGAGAGTAGCTCCGCCCCCCCCAACGCATCAGCAGTAGGTGCTGGGCCCCTCCATAAAAGGAGGCGAGCCGACGGTCCGCCACTGCTTAGACCAGGCGAGGGGCTGAGAGAGACGGGAAAGCAGTCTCAGCAGGCGTGGTGAGCAGGCGAGGCGAGCGGCAAAAGCCGGAGAGTTTTTCTTTTTTTTGTAGCATCGGGGAAGCGGCGAGAATAGCTCTGCCCCCCCCCCAATGCATCAGCAGTAGGCGCAGGGCCCCTCCATAAAAGGAGGCGGGCCAACAGCATGCAGCCGTTCGGTGCGCGGCGAAGGCGAGCGGCAAAGGCGCTCGCCTTAGTGAGAGCGCCTTTGCGAAGGGCCTCAAGAAGGGCCTCTGAACAGAGCCCTTCCACATTCATCCAGATACACTCCTCTCTTCTCTAAACAGAGCCCTTCCACTTTGAGCCAGATACACTCCTCTCTTCTCTAAACAGAGCCCTTCCACTTTGAGCCAGATACACTCCTCTCCTCTCTCTTCTCTAAACAGAGCCCTTCCATTTTCAGCCAGAAACACTCCTCTCCTCCCACACACGAAAGCAGATACTCTCCTTTATCACACGCAAGCAAGCACTCAGGCATACACACTCTTTCCTCGACTCACATTCCACTTATATTTCTTTCTTTCTTTTTTTTTTCTTTTTTGAAATGGCAGGGAGAACCAGGAGCGCCAAGACTACTATCAAGTTCAACACTCCAGCATCTGGAGAGACCCGGGGGATGGCCAAGGACTCTACACAGAAGGCAAAGAGTGCCACTGAACGGGGAACAGATTTCTCAGTGCTGACCGAGGCCACCCCCCTCCCTCGGTATGCTTCGGTCTCTACGCAGACAGAGGAGATGAGACAGGTAGAAGCGGACAAGGACATTATGCAGGAACTGCGGAGCCTCAGGGAGGAGGTGAAATGCCTGAGATGCATCAGGGAGGATGAGGCCTTCATCGACGATGCCATCCAGGAACTGTCTCACATCACAGAATGAAGCCTTGACAAGACCATCCTTGGCACTCCCAAACCTACAGCTCTAAATTCAACGATCGGAATACAGGAAATGATTGGAGATGCCGGTCCCTGGCAGCTGGTAACCTCTTCTACTAGCAAGCAAAGAAACCCCCCCCCCCATTCTCACTTTCTTCTTCTTTTTCTCTCAAACAGGGCAGTTCTACACCAACCCCACAACTTTCCCTGAAGAACAGATTTCATGTCCTTCAAGAAGGAACTGTCGAGGATGAAACAGAGGGGGCTCAGGAGGATTCCGAACACAGAACATCGGCTACAGTTCTCACTGCTCGACCCCCCCCCTCCTCGGAAGGAGCGTAGAGTGGTGGTCATCGGAGACTCCATGCTAAGAGGCACCGAAGGATCAATTTGCAGACCAGATTTGCAGTCTAGGGAGGTCTGCTGTCTCCCTGGAGCCAGGATCCAGGACATCACCATCAGTATAGACAAACTTCTGAAACCTACTGACCATTTCCCTATGTTTCTCATTCATGTAGGTACCAACGATACTGCCAGAAGCACATCAGACAGCATCCCTAAAGACTTTGAGGCCCTGGGAAGAAAGCTGAAGCAGACAGGAGCACAGGTGGTCTTCTCATCAATTCTCCCGGTAAGAGACAAAGGCAGAGACAGGGAAGAGCGTATCCATCGGACCAACGAGTGGCTTCGCGAATGGTGTTTAGAGATGAACTGTGGATTCCTAGACCACGGAGAGGCGCTACAAGGACTACAGGGACCTGACGGACTACACCTAACAAGGAGAGGCAAGAAAGTTTTTGGACATCGACTAGCACGCCTACTTCAGAAGGCTTTAAACTAGGTAAGTTGGGGGAGGGTTCATACATACATACCAGAGCAGCAAGGATCCACCCTGGGGAAGCAAGTAAAACCCATACTTCTGAGCCTAAGGTAGGTACCCATAGTATACACAAAAAAACAAGAGTCACAATAAAGGGGATAGGCATCTCATCACAAATTTGGAGAGCAATGTATGTTAATGCACACAGCTTGGGCAAAAAAATCCTGGAACTAGAAACAGAGATAAGGAATGCTGACCTTGACATAGTAGCGATATCCGAGACCTGATTCACAGAATCGCATGGGTGGGATATGGTTATACCAGGCTACAATCTACTTCGTCGGGACAGAGAGGGGCAAATTAGGAGGGGGGTTGCACTATACACTAAGGATAATATCAAAACTACCAGGATCATAGAGGTTAGATACACAGGGGAATCACTTTGGGTAAACCTGGCCAGAGGGAATGAAAAATGCCTTTACCTCGATGTGGTATACAGGCCTCCAAGACAACAGGAAGACAAAGACAAGGAATTGATTGAGGACATAGAGAACATCACTTTGCGTGGTGACACAGTACTGTTAGGGGACTTCAACATGCCAGATGCAGACTGGAACACCCTCTCCACGACTACATGTGGTAGCAGAAGAATATTAACCTCCATTAAGGGTGCACAACTCAAACAAATGGTATTAGAGCCCACCAGGGAAAAGGCAATACTGGACCTGGTACTCACAAATGGAGACAGTGTCTCGGAAGTATCAGTGGGAGACACGCTGGCCTCCAGTGACCACAACATGGTATGGCTCAACCTCAGGAAAGGCTTCTCTAAATCAAACACAGCAACGAGGGTCCTCAACTTTAGGGGCGCAGACTTCGACCACATGAGAGACTTTGTCCATCAGGAGCTGCAAAACCATGCAGAAACTGACAATCCGGAAACTATGTGGTCAAATCTAAAATCCATCCTGAGCGAAGCATCTAGCCGCTACTTAAATACAGTAAGCAAACGCCGGAGAAACAAAAAAACACAATGGTTCAACAAGGAAATTTCGGACCTCATTAAAAAGAAAAAAGAAGCATTTATCACCTACAAACATCTTGGGAAAAGAGAGGCAAAAGAAGACTATCTGGCCAGATCTAAGGCTGTCAAAAGGGCAGTCAGGGAAGCCAAACTTCGAACAGAGGAAGATCTAGCATGGAACATTAAAAAAGGGGACAAATCCTTCTTCAGGTACATTAGCGACAGGAAGAGAAACAAAGATGGGATAGAACGCCTTAGGCAATCAGATGGAAACTACGCAGAATCTGATACTACCAAGGCAGAACTGCTAAACGAATACTTCTGCTCAGTAGTCACCTGTGAAGCACCGGGAGCTGGTCCACAACTACAGATAAGAGACAGCCAAAATGACCTGTTTCATGATTACGAGTTTACACCCAGTAGCGTCTACCATGAACTTTCAAGACTCAAAGTAGACAAAGCCATGGGACCTGACAATCTACACCCCAGGGTTCTCAGAGAGCTGAGTGAAGTTCTGGCTGAACCACTATCCGTGCTCTTCAATCTTTCCATGCGCACGGGAAAAGTACCCCTAGACTGGAAAACAGCTAACGTAATTCCACTCCACAAAAAGGGCTGCAGAACAGAGACAGAAAATTACAGACCGGTGAGTCTTACATCCATAGTGTGCAAACCCATGGAAACACTGATCAAACAGAAACTCGACAAAATTCTAGACGAAGAAAATTTACGTGATCCACACCAACACGGATTTACAAGGGGAAGGTCCTGCCAATCTAATCTGATTGACTTCTTTGACTGGGTGACCAGTCATCTGGATGCCGGAGAGTCCCTGGACGTGATATATTTGGACTTCAGCAAAGCTTTTGATAGCGTCCCGCACCGCAGGCTGTTGAACAAACTAAAATCGATGGATTAGGGGATACATTCACTACATGGATAAGGGATTGGCTAGATGGTAGGCTTCAAAGGGTGATGGTAAACGGTACCCCCTCCAAAACGTCAGCAGTGACGAGTGGAGTACCTCAGGGCTCCGTCTTAGGGCCGATTCTATTCAATTTATTCATAGGAGATTTGACCCAAGGGCTTAGAGGAAAAGTATCACTGTTTGCCGACGACGCAAAACTATGTAACATAGTAGGCAAAAGCAGTGTGCCTGACTTTATGATGCAGGACCTAAGGCAGCTGGAACAGTGGTCATCAACTTGACAGCTAGGCTTCAATGCTAAAAAATGTAAAGTAATGCACCTAGGCAAAAAAAATCCACACAGAACTTACACACTAAATGGTGAAACCTTGTCCAGGACCACGGTGGAACGTGATTTAGGAGTGATCATTAGCGATGCTATGAAGGCTGCTAATCATGTGGAGAAGGCTTTGTCCAAGGCAAGACAAATGATGGGCTGCATCCGTAGGGGTTTTGTCAGCAGAAAACCTGAAGTCATAATGCCACTGTACAGATCCACGGTGAGACCTCATCTCGAGTATTGTGTTCAATTCTGGAGACCACACTACCGGAAAGATGTGTTGAGAATTGAGTCGGTTCAGCGAATGGCTACCAGGATGGTCTTGGGGCTCAGGGATCTCACGTATGAAGAAAGGCTAAAAAAACTGCTGATGTACTCACTGGAGTAGCGAAGAGAGAAGGGGGACATGATTGAGACCTTTAAGTATATCACGGGGCGTATAGAGGTGAAAGATGATATCTTCAGTCTTACAGGGCCCTCGGTAACCAGAGGACACTCGCTGAAAATCAGGGAGGGAAATTTCAAGGTGATGCTAGGAAATACTTCTTCACCGAAAGGGTGGTCGATCATTGGAACGAGCTGCCTCAGCAGGTGATTGAGGCCAACAGCGTGTCAGATTTTAAGAAAAAATGGGATATTAACATGGGATCTATAGGGGAGTAAAAGTCAGGGAATGGGTCATTGGTATGGGCAGACTCGATGGGCTATGGCCCTTTTCTGCCGTCAATTTCTATGTTTCTATGGCCTTAGGAAATTGGGAAACTGGGTATCCCTGAGCTAGGGAGGCCAGCACAGCCCACTAGACCACCAGGATTTGGAGAGTGACAGAGAGCTTGGCAGTGATGATTAGCGGCTTTGGGCCTTCCCCTGCCACTCAGATGTTTGAGGCTTATTGTTAAGCAGTAAACAAAAAAATAAAAAATAAAAGGGTGCCTTATCCTTAAGCAGGGCAGGTCTTCAAAAATTGGGACAATATTTTAAGTTATCCGAAAGACAGACTTTACTGTCTTCTTATGGGCAGGCTCGATGGGCCATTTGGCCTTTATTTGCTATTATATTTCTTCATGTTCTCAGGTATCCCAAGAATGAGGAGGGTTAAGTGGCTTGCTAGAGGTCACAAGGATCCACTGTGGGATTTGGACCTGGGTCTCCCAGTTCCCAACCTGTGCTCTAACCATTAGGTGTAGATTAATAGAGAATGATTATTAACCCTTCCAAATACTATCAGGACTAGAGGACACTGCATGAAACTAATTGGTAGTGAATTAAAACAAATTTTAAAAAGCATTTGTTAAGCCAATGCAAAATTAATTTGCAGAATTTATACATGGAAGGAGGATACGACCAAAGGGAGCTGAATTAGGCAAGGCACTGGGGTGACAGCCCAACCAATATTTTCTATTAGAAACTGCTTTTATAGTAATTTATAAACCACTTTCTAGTTGTCTGAAAGGTAGTGAAGCAAATGCCAATACACTAAACTTAAAAAAAAAAAAAAATTAAGACTGTAGAATCAGAAATAAGTCTGAAGTGAGTCCTTCAGCCAGAAAAATATTCTCAGGCACTGAAGCTAAAATGGAAAATAATAACAACGATAATAATAAATCAACAGGCAAGGAAAATAAAGTGAAAAATACAAGTATGCAATTTTATTTACCCAAGAAGTTGAAATCAAATTTTCAAGTGTGTTGATGTCGTATAAAAATGAAAAAGGATCCCTTTACAGCCCCCGACACTGCTCTGTAACCAAATTACTTCTGGCTAGTAAAGTACCAATTTACCTGAATCTTCTTAACATAAGTGACAATAGAAAGCGAATTGCTTTCAGACAATGAGGTCCCTGGGAAGTGAAAGAACCTATTGAATAGGCAGCAGTAGCCCTCCCTGAGTAGCACTTTTTCCTCAGCCATGATGTTTCCTTCAGACAGAAAACCCTCCATGCTCTCAACCTTGTCTTGTACATGAAAAGTCTCTCCTGCCTCCATAGTTAAGAACATAAGAATGGCCTTACTGGGTCAGACCCATGGTCCATCAAGCCCAGTAACCCATTCTTACGGTGGCCAATCCAGGTCACTAGTACCTGGCCAAAACCCAAGTGTATCAATATTCCATGCTACCAATATAGGGCAAGCAGTGGCTTCCCCCATGTCTTTCTCAATAACAGACTATGAACTTTTCCTCCAGAAACTTGTCCAAACCGAAACTTGTCCAAACCTTTCTTAAAACCAACTACGCTATCTGCTCTTACCACATCCTCTGGCAACACATTCCAAAGCTTAAATATTCTCCGAGTGAAAAAAATTTCCTCAGATTGGTTTTAAAAGTATTTCCCTGTAACTTCATCGAGTGTCCCCTAGTCTTTGTAATTTCTGACAGAGTGAAAAATCGATCCATTCTACTCCACTCCGTCTCTTTTCCAAGCTGAAGAGCCCTAACGGTTTTAGTCTTTCCTGCAGCCTTGTCCACACACAGGGGGTAAAAACAGGATGGTGGCCCTGGGCTCCCATGATACAGGGGGCACTAAGCCTGCCTAAAGCTGAAGGAGATACAGCCTGCAGGTTGCCTTCCAACTTTCAGCCCTGGTCTCCCAACATGTTTATAACATCTGTCCTGCTTCTCCCCTCCGAATATGACATATGATTAAGAGGGATGGGGCGTGTAAACATTCCCAAAGACATTTTTCAGCTCTGATAAAGATTTGCAGAGATTCGTATAACTAGGATGAACTGAACTCTCAATTTGCATCTTATGATGAAAATTCACGCCCTAGTGTATAAGGGAACATTGTAATTCTGCTGCCTGCGCTGAACTTGTTTTGAGAAAGAATAATGTGGATGTAGGTATAGCCAGATGTGCCAATTTGGGTGAGCCTGAACCCAAAGTGGGTGAGCACACACTATCTCCCCCTCACCCCCATGACCCCACATTGAATAAATACCTGACTATAATAAAAGTAAACTGCTTTGATTGTACCACAGAAAGGTGGTATATCAGATCCATGACTGTTTACCCATCCCAATCCCTACCAGCTGAAGAGGTCCTGTTCCAGCAGCCCAGAATGCTCTCATACTCACAGTAGCCAGCGACACTCTCATAAGAACATAAGAACAGCCGCTGCTGGGTCAGACCAGTGGTCCATCGCACCCAGCAGTCCACTCACGCAGCAGCACCCAGGTCAAAGACCAGTGCCCTAACCGAGACCAGCCCTACCTGCATTCGTTCTGGTTCAGCAGGAACTTGTCCAACCTTGTCTTAAATCCCTGGAGGGTGTTTTCCCTTATAACAGACTCCGGAAGAGCATTCCAGTTCTCTACCACTCTCTGGGTGAAGAAGAACTTCCTTACGTTTGTACGGAATCTATCCCCTTTTAACTTTAGAGAGTGCCCTCTCGTTCTCTCTACATTGGAGAAGGTGAACAACCTGTCTTTATCTACTAAGTCTATTCCCTTCATTATCTTGAAAGTTTCGATCATGTCCCCTCTCAGTTTCCTCTTTTCAAGGGAGAAGAGGCCCAGCTTCTATAATCTCTCACTGTACGAAAACTCCTCCAAACCCTTAGCCATTTTAGTCGCTCTTCTCTGGACCCTTTCGAGTAGTACTGTGTCCTTCTTCATGTACGGTGACCAGTACTGGACGCAGTATTCCAGGTGAGGGCGTACCATGGCCCAGTACAGCGGCATGATAACCTTCTCCGATCTGTTCGTGATCCCCTTTTTAATCATTCCTAACATTCTGTTCGCCCTTTTCACTACCGCCGCGCATTGCGCAGATGGCTTCATCGACTTGTCGACCAGTACTCCCAAGTCTCTTTCTTGGGGGTCTCTCCAAGTACCGTCCCGGACATCTTGTATTCGTATATGAGATTTTTGATACTGACATGCGTTACCTTACACTTATCCACGTTGAACCTCATTTGCCATGTCTCTATGGGCCTCCACCAAGACCTCCTTCCTCCCTTCTGTGCATGCACAAAAAAGGAGGTAAGCTGGTGCAGGAGTGGCCCATAGAGAATGCTGCTGGCTGCAGCAACTACAGGAGTGTTCTGGGACATATGAGCAGGACCTCTTCAGCTGGCGGGCTTGGGAATCCCCACTGGCATTAACAAGGGTGCGACAATTTGGAGTGGGCTTGAGCTCAAAATAGGTGAGCCCAGGCCCATTCTAGCGAATCCATGGCTATACCACTGGTACTGCTGCTGCCCTGGCTGTATCAGCTTTGTCCTAGATCAGTGCATGTGTGATGGAAGCCTGCATTGCTGCTCCCTATTCTGTACCTGTTCTATGGATGGACTTAAAACCTTTTATTTACAGATGCCTGTGCCTAAATATGACACATTTAGGGTGAACCTGTCATGGTACATGGGCTTGTCGTATCTTTATTCATTTTAAAGCCAAAAATAAGTGCAACATATTTTACAGACATTTTACACTTTAACATCACTTAAAAATCAGTCAATATTATATTCTATGACAAATACATATACCCCCCTCCTCCATCTACATATCCAAAAATTGCACTCTAAATTAAAAAATATCATCCCAACCCCCTTCCACCCACCCTGGACGTGTATTATCAAAGCAGAAAATCAACAATCACTTCTTACATAATTTTGTCAAAGGCTCTCAAGTATCCATAAACTTCCTATAATGTCCCTGTTGTATGGCCATCATATGCTCCATTTTAAAAGTGTAACACAGAGATTTCCACCAAAAAGTATAATTTAATGGATTCCAGTTTTTCCAGTTCCTCAAAATAAGTTGTATGACAACCCATGTCATTATAAAGAGAAGTTTGTTATTCCGAGCAGATATTTTGCTTTTAGCCCTCATTAACGTATCAAATAGGATGGTATCTTATGTCAATGCCACTGGATTTTCCAATATTTTGTTCACTTGATCCCAGATGGATCTCTAAAATTTAAGGATCAAGGGACAATAGTACAATAGATGATCCAATGTTCCAACTTCGAGATGACAGTGCCAGCATCTATTAGACTTGGAACTATCTAAATTCTGTAATCGAACAGGGGTCCAAAATGCTCTATGTAACAAAAAAAACCATTTTTGTCTCATAGATGCAGACATCCTCTTTGTTATTGTTGCAAAACTTAAATTTCCAATAAAGAAATATCATAAGAGAAAAAGTGCCTGGGTATGATCAAAAGACCCAGGACTTGAGAACTGCTGTTTACAGCAGATTTGTGCTGCAGCCAAGGTTATAAAAAATGGTGGGTTTCTAAGACTGACAGATATGTTAAGGAGAGTTAGCATGTGAGAGTACATGCTTTGAATGGCGAGCTTTCTTTTAGAAGGCTGCCTGCATTCGGCCAGTAGGATTTAGAGAGGATTAGAGCAGTGGTGAATGTCAAAGTGGAGGACAGATCAGTTCAGAGATTGAACATTGATGTCAGGGATTCATTTTTTCCTCACTTATGTCAGTGATCTCTTCCATCCGCTCACCAGCAGACTATGGTATAGTAGCTAAGCTCAGATGGAGTTGGAAGGGCCTGCTCTTCCAATGAGAGATTAAGAGTGCCCGTCTCACTGCCTCTTTGCATTCTTGTCACTGCTCTTCCAACTTGTGCCTGCTCTTTCTTCATTTCCCTCCCCCCTACCCCACCCCCTCTACTCCTAAGGTTGGCTTCCAAACAGCAATGTCATTCAGTAACAGCAATGGAAAACTTCCAAACCCTTCCTCTTCTCCCCTTCTGCTGTTGGACATCTTAACTAATTCCCTCTTCTCATTTTAATAACTAGTCCCTGTCAATTCTGGTTGACTCTTCTGTCATTCGCCCTGTCAATACGTCTTGTTACTTGAGATCAGGAGAGAGAGAGAGAAGCTACTGGACTGAAGAGAATGTCTTTATCCAAGCAAAAGCGGCATTTAAGATCGACTGGCAGAAGAGAGCTTCTTTCCTAAATTACATATTTGACTTCCTTCAATGCAGTTTAAGTGACTGAGAAACGTGATCCAACTCACTGAACATGTAAATGTTTCATTACTGAAGCAGGAAAAATGTTCACCTGCATGATGTTGCATGATAATTATTGGCCTGTAGTCAAAGATTTGATGTCACATTTATAAAGCTTTATAACAATCTTGTTTACCACATTTGGAAGTGCAAACTGGGCACTGGACTAGCTCAGAGTGAAGGTTTCTGCTCCTCAGACTGCAGAGGCTGGGGATACAATGAAACAGGGATGATCAGCCAAAAATTTTTTGTGTTGTTTTTATCCAGATTTGTTTTTGTTGTTCTAGAATGAAAGAAGTCAAGTGTGTGTACTGTTTGCAAAGGAGTGTGCATTATATCCCTGATTCTACAGTATATATGGCACCCAGAATTGCTTGGCGTGCATAAATTTGTGCTTACATAAATGAATTGAGTAACGAACCAAGTAACATAATTGGGCACTAACAATCAACTATTAATGTTAATTGGCATTCATTAAAATGTGTATGCACATCTGGCTGTACACTATTCTATAAGGCTTGGTGCCTAACTCTACTAGCATGTACCTAAAAAAAAGTAGGGTTTTTTGGGGGAGGGTGGGGGCTAGCCCTAAATGATAAGGGGGTTATGGTGAGATATATAACTTGCAACCTTTATGTGAAGTTCACAGCAGTGCCCTCTAAGGTGTCCCAAGCTCTGTCGGGATGTATGTGTGTCCAGTTCATTACTATGCTGGTCCCCACCCACATCCAGAGGGTAAGGATTAGGACATTTTCAACCTGGATGTTATTTCTGTTCGAAAATGGGGTATAAAGTTAGACGTCACAGTGGCCAAGACGTCTAAGTAGACAATTTTCAAAAATATATATTTGGAAGTTCAGCAGTTTGCCATTCGAAAATAGCCATTTTTGTTCCTCCAACTTTGGACATTCAGCTAGAAATATCCACGTTGAATGTAGACTTCTTTTAGAAAATGTCCCTCCACCTGTAAAGAGGGCACACTTTTCTTAAAGAGTACACATTATGGGGGTCATTTACAAAAGGGCGCCTAAAGTTAGGTGCCAAGATAAACTATGCTAAGCATGAATTCTGCATTGGTAATTGGGCACACATTTGCTATTATAGAATATTAATTTAAGTCTGCATTTATGTTCCTAACTTTAGGAGCAAGCACTCTCGCCATATCAGCGCTCACATGGTCTAAAATGGAGGCAGTTAGTTGCATATAAATGCATTCACCTCCCAGAGAACGCCGTTCCTCAGATAAGCCGCTCTTAGCTTTCTCCTTCTCCTACACTGCCAATTCCAGACTTTGTTCCTTTCATCTAGCTGCCCCTTAAGCCTGGAATAAATTACCCGAGTTTGTCCGCTAAGCTCCTTCCCTTGTTTAAAAGCAGACTGAAAACCCACCTTCTTGATATAGCCTTCAATTCATAATCCTACTCCCCACTGCTCTCCAACCCAGCCAGAAGATTAACCGTTCCCCTTTACTGTATCCATGACATCCTGTCTTGTCTGTTTAGACTGTAAGCTCTTTCAATCAGGGGCTGTCTTCTTTGTGACTCTGTACGGCACTGTGTACGTCTGGTAGCGCTATAGAAATAATAGTAGTAGTAGTAATAGTATTCAAGAACATAAGAATAGCCATATTGGGTAAGACCAATGGTGCATCTAGCCCAGTTTTCTGTTTCCAGGACACAAGTACCTGACAAAACCCCCAAATAGTAGCAACGTTCCATGCTACCAATCCCAGAGCAAGCATGTCTGTTTCAATAGCGCCTGCCCCTCCCATGTCTATACCCATTTGCAGTTGCACACAATGGATTTTGTGCATGCAATTTAGAGAATGCCATCTAATGGAAATTACATGCATAACTGCTAATTAGTACCAATTAACACTAATTATAGCCTATGATTGGTACTTAAAACCAAACAGCAGCTAATTATCATATTGCGTTGCCTGTGCAATTGACCTTTTTCTATAGCTTGTGCATGCATCTTTGCATGCTAAAGGGTGGATTCTATAAGTAGCGCTCATAATTAGGTGCTAGAAAAAAATCTGCATTAAGTGCTATTCTGAGGACAGAGCATGCAGGAATGGGTCACGGGCAGGACAAGAAATCTCTGGGATGGCATGGGAATATGAGTTCCCACAGGGAAACATTTGTCTCCGTGTCATTCTCTAATTGGTAGCCCACTGTCCTAACCATTAGGTTATATAGAATTGATGCATCCGAGGGACAACTTTGTTGGTCATGTAAAGATGCAACTGGTACATTGGAGCATATGCTATTCAAATGTCCAAATGCCTCTTATTGGGATAAGATATGGACAACAATTTCACATTTGTTGTCCATAATGGAACCACTGTCTTATCCAATAATTATATTAGGCGGTTTTGGGTTGCAGACTTCTCTAAGTACCCATAAAGCACAACTGTTAAAGATCTTACTAATGATAACACTTAAAGCTATTTTCATTAATTGGAAGGATTTTTCTAAATTAGAATACAATACGTGGTGGAATATGTTATGTCTGTATAGTAAGTATGAGAAGATTTATGCAATTAAAGGTGGTAATTTAGAGAAATTTAGGTACGTATGGGAATGTTTATTGAAACTTAATTATTAATATACAGTATTATGCTTAATTTGGATTCATGTTATGTTATGTTGACACCCTATGATTTTTTCTGTTTTTTGCTTTTCGGTTTGTATTTTTATGTATTTTTCATTTGATTTGATATGGTGTAGCTTTATAATGGTTTTTTTTTAAAATTCAATAAATTATTTAATGAGGTTATTCTGACCTCCACTCAATAATTCTATTCTTGAAGAACTCCATATCCATATGCACTGCAGGATAAAGGTAAAATCAGATCCACATGAAGCGGATTGGTGACCTTCTCTGAGTATTTGGAAATATCTGCTCTATAGCCATTGTTGCCAAATGTCTGCATATCATATGGAACAAGTCACTCAAGCCCATGTATGCCATGGAGCAGAAGCAGGACGATATCATTTGGTTTCTTATAACATGTGTCAACCTGACCCACAATATTTCTTCTCATCCAAAAAAGTAGAGGTTATTTTAGATGCCAGGAAAATACTCAAATGTACTTGTCAATATGAGTTTTGGATTCTTCCTCATTTCAAGGTGTAAAGGCTGATGATATAATGTTTGTTGCTAATGGCCTCAATGAAGCAGCTGTAGGAAGAAAGCCCATCAGCGTGAACTGCTAGCACGTCATGTCCCAAAGGACATAGGGTTGCTGTGAAAACAAAAGCAGAGATTAACTCCTGTGTCTGCAGTGAAAATCCACCCTACTTGTTCGTGGCATTATGTGCTCCAAGCATCAGAACACTGGCCGGATCTTGCTGGTAAGTGTGTTTTTGAAATTGGAGGGGGTAAAGGGGAGAACTATGCTAGCTTCATTTGATCCACCAGGATTCCAGTCATAGAAAACAGAGAAAATGAGGGCAGATAAGGTAGTCTGCCTAACCATGCCATCTACTATCCTTTTCTCTCCATTAGAGATCCTATATATTTGTCTCAGGATTTCTTGAATTTGTGCTCTTACATGGCAGCTTGTCACTCTTGGGCATCAACAGCATAGCAACATGGCCTTGATGGATTTATCTTCTGTTGTTTTTCTTTTCATAAATTAAAAAGTATAAATCAATGGGTGGGGGTGATCTCTTTCCTCAGGAGCTGTATGTGCTTTTGTCACCAATGCCCTGCACATTTGGCAAACTAAAGGCACTGTAGCTTCAGATTATAAAGTTGAATTGATACACATGAAAGTCGCACTTGGGGTTCATGAGTTCGAAGAGATTCTTATTCATGTTACTTTTGCTTTACCCTTCCTTACTAGTAAATGTAGAATACTGTGTACAATTCTGGAGACCATACCTTCAAAAACACAAACAGGATGGAGTCGGTCCAGAGGAAGGCTACTAAAATGGTTGGTGGTCTTCATCATAAGGTGTATGGGGGACATACTTAAAGATCTTAATATGTATACTTTGGAGAAAAGGCAGGAGAGGAGAGATATGATAGAGACATTTAAATACATACGTGGCATAAATGTGCAAGAGATGAGTCTCATTTGAAAAGAAGCTCTGGAATGAGAGCGCATAGGATGAGGTTAAGAGGTGATGGGCTCAGCAATAATATAAGGAAATACTTTTTTACAGAAAGGGTGGTAGGTGCGTGGAATAGCTTCCTGGTTGAGGTAGTAGAGAAAAAGACTGTATCTAAGTTCAAGAAGGTGTGGGACAGGCACATGGGATCTCTTAGGGAGAGATGGAGAAAGTGGATGCTGTGGATGGGCCATTTGGCCTTTATCTGCCATCATGTTTTTATATAATGTCTGATTCAGTGAGAAAAAAGGACACATATGCAGAGAACACAGAGACAGGGGAGACTTCAATTTTTGTCATATTGCCATTGTGGTATTATAGCAATATCAGGTTCCCATGTGCCAAATCTAGGCATTTTCTATGAGATCACTGCAGTGTACTAAACCCACAGTTGCACTATAGGAATATTGGACTGAAATGTTGGACTGAAAAGTACTAAAAACAATTCACAAATTCACATCCAACAATTGCAAAAAGCAAAAAAACATAATTCAAAATATGAACCTCAATATGTATATCCTTAAATATGTAGCATTTTCAAAAAGTTAAGATCTAAAGCAGATAATTCTATAAATAGTTAGATCGTCTGTGGCAAGGAGGTAAGAACTCAGACCATAAGTCTGTGTTACATACCAGCCTGATTCAGCCAATATGGACAAAAATTTTAATCACTGGCCTTCCTCTGCCACCTCCAATTAATGTGCAAAATCACACTATGGTGTATAAATAATACAAAATATAAAAATCCACTTATCTGAGTGGTGTCAAGCAAGTCATAATACGAATTCCTATTATGACTTGTTTGACACCACTCAGATAAGTGGATTCTTATATTTTGTATTAGTAAAGGAACCCAAAAATAATGACTGTGGTGGCAAAAAAAACACACCAATAAATACCAATGAACCTCTGACCAGCAGAAAAACAAAAACCTAAATTTACAAATCACAAACAACTAAAAGCAGAAGTCCAAGATGTGTCCCAGCTGCCTGCCCCAGAAGTTTCAGCATTTGTAAGATATTCCTAATTTGTGTCTTTTTCTTCAGATTCACTATCACCCATAGATAGATGAAGCTATATTAAATCCAGTACTCAGCCCCTTTTCCTTGGTCTTACGACTGAGTTTTGTAATTATTCAGGCAGCTGCCAAAAGCAGTGATGCTATTGCTAGAACACCTGGCCATCTAGGTCCCTGTGGCCCTGCTGGACAGTATCCAGCCACTACTAATCTGCAACCTGCTGGCACTGACTCAGCTGGTTTCTCAGAAGTTATAACCTGCTGGTACTGACCTGCTTCCATTCTCTGCCTTTTTTTTTTTTTTTTGGGGGGGGGTCCTATTACTTGTCCCCTTGTCTCAGTTAAAGGGAATAAAAGGTGAGCTGTGTTTAATACTGCAGGTTTTGCAAGCCTGTTCTTATTGCTCAATCAGACTGCTGGATCAGACAAAATGAAAAGCCCCAATTCTTTATATGCAGAACAGTAAACTGCCCCATTGCCCTAGATTGGAGAGATCTGTTTCATTGCAAATTTATGATAAGAAAAACACACACTGTTTTGAAACGTGAAACTTGGAAATGCTTTAGTTACAGGATGAGCATAATCGCCTTCTTTTGCCGTAGGAGATGTCATCCCCTGCTGGCTGGGATATTTTTAGATGCTGCTAAGACCTGTTCGAGCAGCAGGCCTCGGCTGGGTTCTGTCTTTCCAGCAGCACAGAAGCTGCCAGTGCACCTGTCTTTAGCTCCCTGCCCAACTCCTGAGCATTCAGGTGGCAGCATATAGACCAAAGCGTCCTTAGTCACAGCAAAGGGATCTCTAGAGAATGATGCAAACAGCAAATTAGGTTGCTTTTCAGTTACCGATACTTGGCTGGCATGCTTTATATTGAAGAAATGCACATGCTGTATCTCCATATTATTTATACATACATATTTATTTTATTTCTATACACTGTTAATATGTAGAATCTGTCATTAGGGTCTGTTTTTGCTGTGCTGTTGTGGATAAAGTTCTAGTCTGCTATCTCAGTAATATATTTCCTAGATGGGTGTTAGAATGCCCCATATACACCCTCCCCTCCCGCAGATTGGTTCAAAGTTATATTTTATGGTTGTACAGTCTGTGTTATACTTGCCAATAAAGATAGATTTTGTAAAGTTAGTCCCTGGTGGCAGCCCTTTCTTAAACAGGCCTGTTCTAATGCTTGGCCAGCAGAATGCGTGGAGGATCATTTTCGATAGTTCGTCTCAGTCCAACTTTGGACGTTTCCCGCAAGACATCCAAAGTCGGCAGCAGAGAAATGGCCATTTTTTAAACTACTGGACATCCAATTTTTTTCCCCCCATAAATCGTCTATTTGGACATCTTGGCCGCCAGGATGTCCATCCTTAGGACACCTAATTTTGTTCACTGTTTTCAACCACAGAAACGTCAAAGTTGAAAACATCCAAATCCAGACATGGGAGAGGTGAGTATTGTAATAGACTGGCCACACAGACAAGTCAATAGAGCAATGGGGCACTTTAGAGGAGACTGCTTTGAACTTTACATAAAGGGTGCCAGAAGTACATCACACCATAATCCCCTTATAAAGTATGGTGAGACCACCAAAACTCTCCCCAAACCTACTATACCCACCTGTCTACTACCCCAATAGCCCTTACGGCTTCAGGTGGCACCTTTATGGCGGTATAGTAGAATTTTGATGGGTTTTGGTGGGCTCGCACTTTCCACCATGAATGTAATGGCTAGAGTAGCTTATGGGTCTTGGTTTTCCTCTCTATGGCTTATTAGCCCACTCACTAGGCTGCTTAAGACACCTGTGTGATGCTCTACTAGGATTTCCCATACCAGATGCTGATGTTCTAGAGATAGGGGTATACTGTTTCATAAATTGAATGCAGAAGGCAGCCAATTTTATATTCGGCTACTTTATCATATTTTCCTTCTGTCCTGGTGGGCTCAATGGGATTAAATGACTTGCTCAGGGTCACAAGGAGCAATGAAGGGTTTGAACCCACAAACTCAGAGTACTGAGGTTGTAGCTCTAACCACTGCACCACACACACTCAGATAGTAAACCACATGTCCATTCAAAAGCCAAACTTATATTATCTTGATTCATAAAGCAGTCATTTCTCTAGGATAAATATCAAGCATGTACCTTCAACACTTGTCCAGTTCCTCTTTTGGCCTCTGTGTTCCTCAATCAAAGCACATGAAAAAATAAAATAGATAGATAGATAGATAGATTTTTTTTTCCATGTGCTTTGCTTGAATAATGCATTATTAAACATCTTTTTCTATTATTATCAAAGATGAGTCCTCATTATCCCCCCAAAATTGAAGATTTAGTATGCAATATATATATATATTTTTCATGTGCTTTGCTTAAGTAATACATTATTAAACATCTTTTGACCGTAATATCAAACTGGCATCCACTTTACCCAAAAAAATAGAAGCCCTGTTCACCTATATGTGGACATCTCCAGCACACTTAAGTGACGCCTAAGTCGCGCTCACATAACTCGTGTTCAACTAACATCCTAAAATATACCTGGTTTTGCAAAGGAGTTCTCTTTTCACCAAAAAATAGAAGGTTTAATATGTAATGTATATATTTTTTTCATGTGTTTAAGTAATGCATTATCAAACATCTTTTGACCTTAATATCAAACTGAAGTCCTCTTTATCTCAAAAAATAGAAGCCCTGTTCACCTATATGTGGATGCCTCCGACACGCCTAAGTGACGCCTAAGTCATGTCCACCTAACTCGCACCCAACTAACGCTCAAAAGTAGACCTGCTTTTGCAACATATACATTTTAGGCGAGAATGTAGACGTGACGCTGCGTAGCATGTAATTATGTAAATGGATGTCCACGCCTATCCATTAAACACAGCTTTTTCCGATGGGCATCCATGAAATTGTGGACATCTATTTTGTGAATCGTGCACAGTTCTTGGATATCTAACTTTCAATTATTGCTTGTTAAAGTCGTTAATTGGGCTTATTTATTTGGACACACGCCTAACTTTAGGTTTTTGTGTCTATCTGTCATTTTTCTCTAGCCTCCTGTGCCCCTATCCCTTTGATCTCCCCTCTGCCCCACTGACAAGATTTGTAGGCCCCTAAGTTACCCTGATATGTCTCAGAGTCCTCCCCACAACCCCCCCAAAGGTCAACATCCCCTTACCCACCTTCTAGTCAAAATAGTACCCTCCACGGGGCTTACCTGACCTCCCTGGTGGTCCAGCAGGGTTTGTGGGGCAGAAGTGAATTTCCCTCACTCCTTCCCCCTAGTAGCAGCTTCCTCAAAATGGCTGCCACGACTTCTGACAGTACTTGCTGTAGGTCATATGTCACTCCTAATCTCGGTGCACAGTTATTTTTCTCTTGAATGGTTATCATATATACCCCACAATGTAATTAATCTAGGACAGTGGTTCCCAACCCTTTCACCTCCATTACATGCAAATCTCTCTCATGCATATTCATTAGGGCTATCACGAAAACCTGATTGTTGGTGGTCCTCAAGGTCAGGGTTTAGAACCACTGATGTAGCAGATGCCCACTGACCTTCCTCTGGCTGCTTGCATCCCTTGTACATTCACAAAATGCTAACTGACCTTTCACAAGAAAAACAAAAGGAGAGATAATTCCTTCAAGACCATAGAGGGCAGGAAGAACCACAGTGAGAAATCCACAGCCATCTGCAATGAACCACTCTTTCTTCCCATTTTCTGTAACACCTGCCTTGCATTTCACATAATTATTCGTTGTACTTTTATGAAATCCCATTTACTGAAAACAGAAACCTGCTGCCTTTCTTAAAGCATTAAAATTAATAACTCAGAACAATGACCTAATTTGCTAACTGGGTACAGTCTTTGGGAGACTTTTCTCCCCATTAGATCTTTCAGATTCCTGACACATTACTGTGGAAGCCAAGCAACTGACTATGAACATATACTTTCCATATTTGTTGCATGGCAGCTCAGCAAATCATCCTTGCTGTCTGCATTTTTTTTCCCGTGGCCAAATGATGCTTAACCAGTACAAGTAGATCCCAAAAGTAGCACAACTTTTTCATTACAAGGGTGCTCTAAGAGACATTAGAAAAGAGTGAACCCTTTGGAGATTTCTCTGAATTTCTTGCTGATATTCACACATATCTACTTTGATTTCACCCTTGTTACAATTACACATACATAGCTTAAAGAACTTTAAATAAATAGCTTTCAATTTTTATTTTTTTACTGGTTTTGCAATTTTATTATTTCAATTATAATGTGCCACAAAAAAACATTTGCTCCGTTTAGTGTGCTAGAGCTAAAAAAGTTTGAGAGACGCTGCTGTAGACTTTCAATGGAGCCATTAATGTTCATGTTGATCTTAAAGACATGTGTTCCTATTCCGATTTGGGAAATAATGTTAAAAGATATGATTTATAATTACTTTCTAAGTAGTGGAAAACAACCTGTCATTTTAAACTAGAAGCGCTAGAGCCCTGTATATCTCCATCAGATCCAAGGGGCAGGTGACCTTTTCCAGGTTTAATGGGTTTTCATTGTTTCTTATGCTTTTTCTGTTTGCTGAAAAATGCTTCTGCTTTTAATAGATCCATTCTTTTTGCAAGCCCAAAGGGGAAAAATCATTTCAGTTTCACATGTAGCCATGAAAAAAACGCAAGATGTTCAGTTCAGTTTTTAGCTCTGGTGAAAAGTGACAGCCCTAGGAATATGAATCACTTGAGAAAATGTATGCTTTATGGACCACAAGATGCTTCTCTCAAAATGTCTTAACTGTTTGTTAACGCACCTATACATTTCATACATCTAAGGAATTTTATAACAATTGAAATCGTTGCATATTTGGAGAACAGTCTCCACGTAGACTGTCATCAACTGCCTGTCCACTTCATGTGACTGCAGTAAGGAGAAAATGATAATGGCAGGGGTCGCAGCAACCAACCTGGCAACTTGATTGGTTGGCTAAGGTTTGTCTGGTGCTTTCTGATGTTAGATTTAGTGATATAGACTGGGCTGGGAATGGAAGAGTCAGCGAGGATTAAGTTCATACTCTCTTCTAGACCTTGGGAACTCTGGGTGTTTTGAGGCTTTAATTACTTGTGCCCCAGCCGACTGAGATATTGCCTGGCACAGGTTACTCAAGAGCAATGCAATCAAACATGAAGGAGTATTGGACTGGAATGCGCTTCCGGAGGGTATAATAGGACAGAGTACGGTATTGGGGTTCAAGAAGGGATTAGATAACTTCCTGAATGAAAAGGGGATAGATAGAAGGGTATAGACCAGGGGTAGGGAACTCCGGTCCTCGAGAGCCGTATTCCAGTCGGGTTTTCAGGATTTCCCCAATGAATATGCATGAGATCTATTTGCATGCACTGCTTTCAATGCATATTCATTGGGGAAATCCTGAAAACCTGACTGGAATACGGCTCTCAAGGACCAGAGTTCCCTAACTCTGGTATAGATAGAGGATCACTATACAGGTCTTGGACCTGATGGGCCGCCGCGTGAGTAGACTGCTGGGCATGATGGACCTCTGGTCTGACCCAGCAGAGGCACTGCTTATGTTCTTATGTTCTCTGCTTTGTACATTCTTGTGAGATCTTACTATTGTATAACCACTGTCAAAGTCTCAGGTGGAATGCATAAGAGCTAGTTCTGTGGGTGCTGGAGCACCCCCATTCTTGAACAAACTCCTTGACTGTGTCCAAGGAGAGGTAATTTCCATAGGGTTTAGTACCCCCAATAATTTTGAAAAGTTAGTGCCTTTGATGAAAGCTTCCATAGATCACAAGAAAACTGCACTTCTCCCTCCATATTTGTGGTTTCAGCAATCGTGATTTTGATTATTCGTGGTTTTAGCTTGCTGACTCCTCCCCCCAAATTACATCAGCTTGCATAGAGAAATCGCTGATTCCAAGTGTTTACAGAGAAAATCGCTGATTTCCAGCACTTTCTTCACCGTGTTTTGCCTCTTCTTCAGAAACAGACCAGGTCTCCCACCATGTTATTCGTGGTTTCACCATATTCATGCCGTATTTTGAATGGACTTCAATTGCATACTGCCCTACCTGTTTAAGTTCTGATACTGGTCTGTACATTGTTTTGGGTGGGGGGGGTGTTAGGGTGGAGTTCTGGGGTGGGGTACTTGGGTCTGGGTGTCCCTGTGGAGAATATAAGAGTACAGTCCTCCATGGTGGGTAGCCATTGTTGTTAAAAAACAATTTTGACTTGTGAATTAGCTTTTGTATCACTGGTATCTGTTCTCTAATAAAAAAGATTTAAACATAATAGAAAACAGCGAATAACATATGAAAAAGTTATTTGCGGTTTTTCTGTTTTCGCGGGTCTGTTAATTCCCTATCACAGCGAATCCGGAGGGAGAAATAAAATTTATTCCAGATCTAGGTATGTAGAGAGCAATTTTATAACAGGTCACCTAATTTTTGAACATGACATAGTCAGTGGCATAGCAAGCGTGAGAGGCATCTGGGGTGTGGGTGCCCCTCCCCGCCCTTTTTTCTGCCCCCTACCTTCACATACTCCTTCCCCACTCCTCCTGCCATGTGAATGCTGCTTCCCTCTCCTCCTATACCTCTGTAACGTTCCTGGCATGAGCTGCTGTTGCACCAGCGTCAGCTCTTCCTCTGATGTCACTTCCTAGGCATGGGTCCAGAAAATGACATCAGAGGAAGAGCTGATGCTGGTGCAACAGCAGCTTGGGGGTACGGAGGAAGGGAAATAATGCGCACACGTGGCAGTGGGGGAACGGTTGAGAGGGGGGGCAGAGAGGAGGATGTGTGCCTTTGCCCTCACCAAGACAGCTCCCAGGGCGGACCGCTCCGCCTTACTACGCTACTGGACATAGGGGCTGATTTTTAGCTTGTTTTATAAAGATTCATAGACACGTGGGTGTCTATAAAATACTAGATACGGCAATCAGAATAGGACTGCAATACTCAAGGTGCTATTTTTTGTGAACGTACACATACAAACATAGAAACATGATGGCAGATAAAGACCCAATGCCTAAACTCAAGAGTCTAGTTTTACAAGTGACCTTCACATGCTGAAACTCAGTGTAAGGTTCTAATACACAGTTTTATACATTGGCTCTTGAGTTGCAAACCCAATTGTGATACAGAATATTTGGCCATCTGTGACTGTGGACACTTTCTTATTGGAAATTGAATGGAGAATCCCAGATCATTTCATAGAGGTATCAAACAACTATTACATAGCCATTATGAATGGAAAGAATGATGTGATCACAGAAAAACTAGACCACCAACTTGCCCACATTCTATTAACAACGCCTGATTACAAAACCATCCGAAGACAAATAAAGACCCTGCTATTCAAAAACTTTCCCCCTCCTTTACTAACGTGTAGCACGGGTTTTAGCGCCAGCAGTGGCGGTACTGCTCTGACACGCACAGAATTCCTATGAGCATCGGAGCAGTTACCGCCACTGCCGGCGCTATTTATTTATTCAATTTTCTATACCGTTCTCCCAGGGAAGCTCAGAACGGTTTACATGAATTTATTCAGGTACTCAAGCATTTTAAAAACTGTTTATTGGTTTTTTTAGTAAAAACAACTTACAAAAGTGCAATAAAATAATATTCCCTCTCTGTCCTGGTGAGCTCACAATATATCATTTTTTTTTTTTTAATCATTATTGATTTTCAATCTTCGATAGTGCAATACAAACGGTAAATCAGAAAAACTGCACAAACACACTATTCACTATACAATTATTATATTAAACAATCATTTTCTCCCATCTTTATCTTCATTCTTAATATAATAATACATATAATGTGATTACAAATTATAAATAAATAATTTAACTATTCAAAATAAAGCTCTCTAGGACCGGAATTGCCTATCCCTGGTCTAGACTAACTACCTAATGCCATGTCAAAATATCCCTCATTTCAGTCCCAGACACAATCTTGTAATTAGCAGCTAATCCTGTAATACTCCTGGAAATGTCCAGTTTACCTCTTTAGTAATCTGCCTAGAATGGCAAGGTTAAGGCGGAATAAAAGTTGCTAATGTAAGGTAATGTTGACTTTCAAAGGCTAATTTCCATGGATTTTTGATTTCTGGACTGCAAAACAAATATGTCTCTTCTTTTCTGTTTAATATTCCCTGATGCAGGAAGGCTGTTCATAACCCAACAGAAAGAGTAAGGCACGTCTACTGTTCCAGCAGGGGTTGCTCATCATTAAAAGTCTTATAATTGAGCCAGTAGATTTACTTTGCTTTGTTGCCCTGGATTATGAAAATGTATAATTATATGCAATTATAGAATGAACACTATTTCTTAACCGAGTGAAGCTTTAAAAGTCATTATGAACCCATTAAAGCAGCAGACCTTAAAAATAGTCTTCATTTCTTTGGACCTCTTTAAAAAATTTATAGCATTCCTTGGGTAGGTGTGTCATTTGCTGTGTTCCACACAACTTAATCAACCGCTTCCAAGTCTGGTTTTCAGTCCCTTAGCTCTGCATTTTGCTGAGTCTCCTCTGGCATTTTCACTCCCTCTGTTTGCTGCCTTATGTTGGAGTCCCTTTCGCCATTTTCAGGTACTGAGAATACAGCAGTTTAATTCTTTATTTATTTCCCTTAAATGTAACCATATTGTATTTTAGGGTCCACCTTTCTTCTCCCATCAGTAACACAGAATATCACAGTAATATCCTGAAATCTTCCCACTGAGTCTCAGCTAAGTACAGATTCTGCAGCATTAATGCAGGAGACGGCTAGTTAGAAATTGAAGAAACAAATTAGCAACTGCAGCAATGTTTAAAATGGGTCCTGGAAATTTTTGGTCCTCTCTGGTAACTGTAAAAAGAATGGAAGTAAAAAAGAATTGACCTGAGAGTTAAACACCGACATGGACATTTTCAAAACAGCCAGCCAGAGTTTAAATTATTCAAGTATATTCAGCACCACTCTCTGGATCGTGAATGCTGCTTAAAATACATATAGAGGAGTAAAGCTGCTGTGTGGATACTGTCAATTATTTAGGCCACTATTGCTCTAATTCTATAAACTTATGTGCAGAATTTTATACTTAATATTCAAAGTTGGGCTCATTAGTTTATAGAATAGTGTCCATCGATAAGTAGCTGCTAATTGACATTAACAGTCAATAATTGGTTAGTGCCTCCCCCCCTTTTGTTAATAAGCCGTGGTGGAGGTTTCTACCGTAATCCAGAGCACTAAATGCTCCGACACTCATAGAATTCCCATGAGTGTCAGAACATTTAACACTCCAGGTTGCGGTAGAAACCTCTACCACAGCTTAATAAAAAAAAGGGGGGAAGGGGGTATAATTGGTGCTGATTTGTACTATTTAGCAGTTTTGTGCATAACTACCCTTAGTCGGCATTTGTTCCTGGCCAGTTAAATAGCACTTAATATCGAGGGGCAGGTGCCTACTTTTCTTTACAGAATATCAGTACAAATGGCAGAGAATGCACATACATTTAGGTTTGACCACTTACACCAACCGTATGCCACTGACTCGTGTTCGAGTCTTAGCGAATACAAAAGTAGATTGTCGGGCCTTCCTTCTACACAGCAGAAACTCGATGTTGTCGTCATTGTTGAATCAAACGTGACTCCCACCTCCAACACTGTCCATCTGCTGCTGCCCAGATGGATGGTACATCGTTAGTCTGACATCTCCACTGAAACCTGTCCCTCGTGGTAGGCCCTGCAGGTAGTGAAACTACCAAAGGCATAGCTTTCAACCTTATAGCTGGTATAAAAGGCCCCTCCCTAGAGGTATGCATAAACACATGTAAATTATAGTATTCATCCCCCACACTGTCGAAATTGCACCCATGAACGGGATCCCCAGCAAAGCATATGCCATCAAAGCATGGTGCCCCCTTCTGTCGGAGGTCATTTATAAGCAAAACTACCCACTTAAGCATATAAATGACTAGAATTGACCATTCTTGGGGCTAAATTCATTAACCTGATTTCTGTGGCTGATCTGTGACCGATTCCAGCAGGCCCGACCAATTCACAACAGCAAAAAATTCTAATGAGGGCCATCGTAGAAACGCCCCCCTCTGCCCGCACGGATTGCTAGTGTGCGATCCTGACGCATGCGCAGACCATCTGCTATCCTTGCAGATAGTCTCCGTATGTGTTTTGTGTCCGTTTTTTTTCCAGGCCCCAACTCTCCTGCTCTCCTAGGGAAGGGCAGAAACCCATACTTTCATGCATCATTATTATCCTTTTTAAACTCAAAAACTCAGAGACGCTTTAACAACCGGCCCTTGAAACCCTTTCTCCCTTCTCAAAACATTCACAGCACCGGCAGAGCTGACTCCTGTGTCAGTGGTACAAACATTTGTGAAAACAGGGACTTCGGATGACAAATCAACACGCAGACACAGCACAGTTACTTACCGTAACAGGTGTTATCCAGGGACAGCAGGCATATATTCTCACATGTGGGTGACGTCATCTACGGAGCCCCGGCGCGGACAGCTTTTCAAGCAAACTTGATTGAAGTTTCAAGTTTGCACACTGCACCACGCATGTGCATGCCTTCTCGCCCACTAGAGGGCGCATCCCACCTCGTGGTCCTCAGTTCCATAACTAGCAATGAAGCCATCCCCGGGGAGGCGGGCGGGTTGTGAGAATATATGCCTGCTGTCCCTGGATAACACCTGTTACGGTAAGTAACTGTGCTTTATCCCAGGACAAGCAGGCATGATATTCTCACATGTGGGTGACCTCCAAGCTAACCAAAAAAAGGGCAGGTGGGAGGATGGCAATTTAGGAAAACAGATTTTGCAAAACTGACTGGCCGAACCGGCCGTCACTCCTGGATAAAGTGTCCAGGCAGTAATGAGAGGTGAATGTATGAACCGAAGACCAAGTGGCAGCCTTACATATGTCCTCCATTGGAGTGGATCGGAGGAAGGCTATCGAAGCTGCCATCGCTCGGACCTTGTGCCCCGTGACTCGACCCGGGGGAGGAAGGCCAGCCTGAGCGTAGCAGAAGGAAATGCAAGCGGCCAACCAGTTAGACAGAGTGCGCTTGGAAACTGGATGTCCTAATCGATTGGGATCGAAGGACAAAAACAATTGAGGAACCTTCCGATGAGACCTGGTGCGTTGAAGATAATATGCCAACGCCCTCTTACAGTCAAGCGTGTGAAGCGCCGTCTCGCCAGGATGGGAGTGGGGCTTCGGGAAGAACACAGGAAGGACAATGGACTGATTGAGGTGGAAGTCAGAAACAACTTTAGGTAAAAACTTAGGATGGGTGCGGAGAACCACCTTGTCGTGATGAAAGACAGTGAAAGGAGGGTCCGCAACCAAGGCTTGCAACTCCCCAATCCGTCTGGCGGAGGTGAGGGCAATTAGAAACACCGCTTTCCAAGTCAGAAATTTCAAGAGGGACTTGTTGAGTGGCTCAAACGGGGGTTTCATCAGTTGAGCCAGAACCACATTCAAATTCCACACGACAGACGGGGGCTTAAGAGGGGGACAAACCCTGAGTAACCCTTTCATGAAGCGTGTCACCAAGGGATGGAGTGACAGAGGGCGTCCCTCCAGAGGTTGGTGGAAAGCAGAAATCGCACTGAGATGAACCCGCACCGAAGTGGTTTTCAAGCCGGAGCGCGACAAATGAAACAAATATTCTAAAACCGAGGATACCGGGACTGATACCGGGTCCAGGTGAAAAGACGAGCACCAGGTGGAAAACCTGGTCCATTTCTGCGCATAGCAAAGCCTCGTCGAGATCTTGCGGGAGGCTTCCAACACCTCCTTCACCGATTGAGACAGGTCCGGAGGAGTCAGGGAACAAGAAACCAGGCTGTCAGGTGCAATGACTGCAGGTTGGGATGTAACATGGATCCTTGACTCTGAGACAGCAGAGAAGGAGAGACAGGCAGGGGAAGAGGCTCCCTGGCACTGAGCTGGAGCAGCAGGGAGAACCAGTGCTGACGCGGCCACCGAGGTGCTATGAGAATCATCGTGGCCGTGGACGATTTTAGGTGTACCAACGTTCGCATGATCAGAGGGAACGGGGGGAATGCATACAGGAACCTCCCTTCCCAGTCGAGTAGGAAGGCATCCGCTTCCAGACGGTCCTGCGAGTACATCCGAGAACAATATAGTGGTAGTTTGTGTGTCTCCGGAGAGGCAAACAGATCCACCTGTGGCGTTCCCCAGCGAGCGAAAACCTCGCGTAGAACTGCTGAGTGTAGAGTCCACTCGTGCGGTTGCAGAAGTCGACTCAGTTTGTCCGCCAGGCAATTTCGTTCTCCTTGGATGTAGACCGCCCGGAGGAAGATGTTCCGGGAGGCCGCCCACTCCCAGAGGCGAAGGGCTTCGGAGCAGAGGGGCCATGACCCCGTTCCTCCCTGCTTGTTCACATAGTACATTGCCACCTGGTTGTCCGTGCGGACGAGGACCACCTGGTCCTGCAATATGTGAACGAAGGCTCGAAGTGCTAGGAAGATGGCTCGCAGCTCTAGCACGTTGATATGACACTGACGGTCTTCTGTCGACCACAGGCCCTGCGTGCGAAGACCGTCGAGATGGGCTCCCCACGCGTACTCCGAGGAGTCCGTGGTCAGGACCTTGCGAAAAGGCGGAGTGCGAAACAATAGCCCCATGGACAGATTTGAAGAGTCTGTCCACCAACGCAGCGATTTCCGCAAGGGCGGCGTTACCGAAATGAGGCGAGACACCGGGTCGCACTCTTGACGCCACTGGGACGCGAGGGTCCACTGAGGGATCCTCAGATGTAGCCTTGCAAACGGCGTGACATGTACCGTCGAGGCCATATGGCCCAGCAGCATCATCATGCGCTTGGCCGACACCCTCGATAGTTGGGAGACCTGGCGGCTCATCTGTACCAAGGTTTCCAACCGCTGGTTCGGCAGGTAGGAGCGTAGGCGCACCGTGTCCAGCACCGCACCTATGAATTGAAGAGACTGCGACGGCCTCAACTGAGACTTTGGAAAGTTTATCTCGAACCCGAGAGTTTGCAGGAAGGCAATAGACTGTCGGGTCGCTGAGATAACCCCCTCCCTGGTCGGGGCTTTGATGAGCCAATCGTCCAGGTAAGGGAACACATGGAGTCCACGTGACCTGAGGGCTGCTGCAACCACCACCATGCACTTCGTGAATACTCGTGGGGACGCGGCCAGGCCGAAGGGCAGTACCCTGTACTGGAGGTGGAGGTCCCCCACCTGGAATCGTAAGAATCTTCGATAGGCGGGGTGCACCGGAACATGGGTGTATGCTTCCTTCAGGTCGAGGGAGCACATCCAGTCCCCTTCCCCCAAGAGGGGGTACAAAGCCGGGAGAGATAGCATTCGAAACTTCTCCCGGGCCAGGAATTTGTTGAGCTTCCTGAGGTCCAGTATGGGGCGCAGGTCCCCGGTCTTTTTTGGGACCAAAAAGTAGCGGGAGTAAAACCCCGTACCCCACTGGTCCTTGGGGACCGGCTCGACTGCCCGAAGCTTCAAGAGGGCTTTGGCTTCGGTTATAAGGGTCGGTAGCTGCGAACGGTTGCAGGGGACTAAACTTGGTGGACTGTCCGGCGGCGAGGACACAAAGTTGAGCGAGTAGCCCTCGGAGACGATCCGGAGCACCCAAGCGTCTGAGGTAATCCCGGTCCATGCCTCCTGGAAGGACCGAAGACGGCCCCCGATAGGAAGGGGTTCCTGTGAAAGTGCGGAGGGGAACCCGCCCCGTCCGCTCAGCCCGTCAAAAGGAAGGCGCGGGCTTAGAAGGGCCCTGCGCTTGGGCTTGGGTTTGTCCCCCTCTGCCTCGCTGAGACGGACGTCTCGGAGGCGGTCTCGAGAAAGCCGGGGTCGATTTCTGAGGGTATCGGCGCGGCGGAGGCCGAAAGGGTTTCTGCGGCGGGGGTCTAGGTTTGGGGCGGACCAGGGATGCTAGAGAGCGCTCCTGTTCCGACAAGCGTTTGGTCGCCGCATCCAATGACTCGTCGAATAACTCGGACCCCACACAAGGCAAGTCTGCCAGGCGTTCCTGCAGGTTTGGGTCCATGTCGAGGGTGCGAAGCCAGGCCAAGCGGCGCATGGCCACCGCGAGGGCCGACACCCTCGAAACCAGCTCAAAGGCGTCGTACACTGCGTGGAATAGGTACAACCGCAATTGAGACAGGTTGGACATAAATTTATCGAATCCTGCTCTTTGGGAGTCCGGTAACGAGTTTCGATATTGAGGAAGGTCCTTCACCATACCCCGCAAATAGGAGGAAAAGGTGAAGGCGTAATTTAGAACCCTGGTGGCCATCAGGGAATTTGAATAGAGGCGCCGGCCAAACTTGTCCAGGGTCCGCCCCTCCCTGCCTGGTGGGACCGCCGCAGAAACCCATGAGGGTTGTGATTTTTTAAGGGCAGACTCCACCAGAAGAGACTGGTGTGAGAGCTGCGCCTTATCGAACCCTTTAGGGGGAATCGTCCTATACTTTGATTCCATTTTTGAAGGCACAGACGTGACTGTAAGAGGGTTTGACAAGTTCTGCAGCCAGGTTTGCAGAAGGACGCTGTTGAGAGGGAGTCTAGGCACCTCCCTAGGAAGATTGGGGAGGTCCTGTTCTTCCAAAAATTCTTTGGAATACCGAGAGCCTACCATCAGGTCAATCCCCAGGGCTTGGGCCATGTCCTGAACGAAGGATGAAAATGAGGACGGCCTAGCCTGGGGAGACGGGGTTCTCGACCGCCCCACCGAGGAGAGGGGGGAGGCCTCATGGGAATAATGAGGATCCCTAACCGATCCCGAATCCCAGGATCCCCTCTCGAGGGCCCTCGAGGGGGAAGGGGAAGTTATCCTCCTCGCAGAACCCTTGGGTGAGGACCCCGGGGTTCGTGGGACACTCTCCCGTTTCCTCGGCGAGGCGGCCCGGGAAGACTTCCCATGGGGTGAGCGGAGGAGCCTCGGGTTGTCGAGGCGCAACTCCGACACCTGCAGCGCCTCGCCCCCGAACGACGAGGAACGGTCGCGCCGAGGCGAGCCTCGGGGCCGCTTAGACTTCCTCGATCGACGCCCCGTCCGAGGTCGCGTCGAGGGCGAGGCGTGTCTGGAAGACCCGGAGGAAGAGGAGGAAAGACGGCGCACTCTGCGCAACTTTTCTTTGGGCCTTACGCTCCGCTCAGGGGGTTCCCCCGAGGTCGAGGTCCGGGGCGGGGCCGAGACCGAGGTGGACGGGGCCCCCGTACCCGAGACCGAGGTCGCCGAAGCCGGGGCTCCCGAGGGAGCCGAGGCCGGGGCCTCCGAGACCGAAGGCGCCCAGGCCGAGGTCGAGGCCGCCGGAACCGCAGCACGCTGCAACACTTCCAGGGCTCCCGACAGCTCCGATGAAATCAGAGCTCGGAGGAGATCCTGGAAGGCCGGAATCCCCACGAAGGTGGGGAGTTCCGAGTCCGGGGCACACTCCCTGGAGGGCGACCTCGGTCTCGAGTATTCCCTCGGGGTGTGCGGAGTCGAGGTCCGATGCGGGGCCGGGGTCGACCCACCCGCCTTGGCCTGACTCGAGGATGGCTTCTTTGCTGAAGGGGATGGAACAGAGGACTTACCCGAAGCTTGCTTCACTGACGACGTCTTCGAGGAAGAGGGCCGAGGCGAGGCCGAGGCCCCCGAGGACGCCGAGGCCGAGGTCAAGGCCGGGGCCGAAGCCGAGGCCGACGTCGAGGCCTTAGGCGGCGCGTCGACGGCGAACAATTCGGCCATTCTTGCCTTACGGCGACGGAGGGCCCTGTTTTGGAAGGTAGCACAGCGATCACACGAGTCTGTCGGATGTTCGGGCCCAAGACAGACAATGCACCACCGGTGAGGGTCAGTGATGGAAAGCAACCTCTCACACCGGCTGCACTTTTTGAATCCCGTAACAGGACGGGACATCCACGAAGAAAAGAAGAAGGCCGGGAACGTACCGACGTCCCGCGGCCACGGCTTCCGGGAGCCCCCGGAGCCCGACGAAAAACGGAAGACTTTTTTTTTTTTTTTTTTGAAAAGAAACGAAAGGAAAACAGCACCGCGAACTAATTAGAAGGGAAAAACAAACTAAACGCGGCAGCTAGAAGGCAAAAACACTGGAGCTCAGATCCACAGGGCTTTCTTGCTCCGCGGAAAATTTTGAACTGAGGACCACGAGGTGGGATGCGCCCTCTAGTGGGCGAGAAGGCATGCACATGCGTGGTGCAGTGTGCAAACTTGAAACTTCAATCAAGTTTGCTTGAAAAGCTGTCCGCGCCGGGGCTCCGTAGATGACGTCACCCACATGTGAGAATATCATGCCTGCTTGTCCTGGGATAACACACAGTTCCACAGAGCCCAGTTGAAAAAAACTCTGGCTCTCCATAAAGAAAGCGCCAGCTTCTGGCACACATTCCTGGAAAGAAATAGATACAATGCTGGCACGTTTTATTTTTCTACCTAGGCAGATTTTTGTCATGCTGAAATATAACCTTGTTTTTTACTTTTATTTTACTTTTATTTTACTTTTGTAAACCCACGGACTTGAAGTGCGGGGAAGGGCAGGATAGATTCGGGGGAAAGCAGGGCGGCAATTCGGGGGAGAGCAGGGCGGCAGGCAGGAGAGATTTGGGGCAGAAGAGAGCAGGGCGTGCAGAGAGCAGGGAAGAGATCAGGGCAGCAATGGAGCTGGAGAGTCGGAAAGGACGTTTGCGATTGGTCCCCAGCAGTTGCTTCTTGGGTTGATCAGCCAGCCCAGTCGGATCACGAAATTTGTTTTGTGAAATTGGGTCACTGCCTAGTTTGCATGCCGTTCCCCTCATTTGCATGCACGGATCGGAAGCAGATCGCAGTAGAGGTTAGTGAATCGGGCCGGAGGGAAATTGGGTCGCAAAGGGGGTCACAAATCGATCGGTACACGATCGGTTTGCTTAGTGAATCTAGCCCTTGTTGTCTAAAACTAGATATCTCCTTATAGAACTACCCCCTAACCAATATATGCTATTTCTTTGTGTGTTGGCACAGTCTTCCCAAGAAATAATTTATGCAAATTGGCTTAACCATTGCTGTCCTTGTGTACTGTAACTCCGTGCTGGCTTCTTGCGCTTGCCTCGACCTCCTCGCTTGTCTGCTTCAATAAATGACAAGTTCCCCAGATTCCTTCTGAATCCTCAATTAATTCTTCTTCCCAGCCTCCGTCTGTCTCCAGTTCTCCCAGTACTATTTCACTCTAGCTTTAGTGCAGGAGTGATAAACTTGATCTGACATTTTCACTACTTCTTTCTTTTAACACTTTCCATCTCTTGGTAGTTTCATCTGTTTCTCGTTGTTCAAAGGATTGCCTGGCTAACTTCTGAAGCTGACCAGACAAACCCTGCTGGTTTTACATTCCTCCCTGCTGCCCATTAACTACTTTTTATCCTAGGTAAAATTTTGCCTACATGAGAATTTACCAGATAAAAAGAAGCAGGTCTGTGGATGTTTTCAAGTCATACTTAAACTTAGCTAATAAGCATTCAGTGGAGTAGTGAGGGTAGGAGAAACTCAGGGCTGTGGTGCCCCTCCCCCCCCCCGTGTCCACCTCTCTGCCCCATACCTTCTGCCCCCCACTTGCGCCCTTCCTTCCCCCCGTACCTCATTAAATCTGCACCAGCACAAACAGCTTCTCCAGCCTGATGCTCACGCCAGTGTTGGCTTTCCCTCTGACGTCACTTCCTGGCTCCATAACCTGGAAGTGATTTCAGAGGGGAGCCAGGTGAGTACAAGCAGCAGGCCTGAGATGTTGATCATGTTGGCGAAGATTTAAAGAGGTACAGGGTAGAGGGAAGGGAGAGCTCAAGCATGGTGTGTGTGTTGAGGGGGGTGGAGAGGTGCCAGTGCCCCCACAAAGATGGTGCCCAGAGCAATCCCCACATTACTAAGCCAATGTGAGCATGTATAATTCTATGAAATTTACCCAGTTATTTCTGTTGCATTAAGAGCTGCACTAAATCTATCGAGCAAACTTTGGAATGAATTTGGAAGTTTGGATTTGGATTTAATTAGTGAGTTACTTTCAGATATAATATTTAGTTTTCTGTCCCAGAGGACAGCTGTTAAGAGGGCAATTCTACAACTTATCACCTCCTTTTAGACACACCAAGGCCACCCAGGAGGAGTCTTTTTTATAATAGCACCTGGATGTCCAGGTTCCATAACAGAATGCTAATGTTACAGGATATGCTTAACATTGAGGTGCCTGCAATTACACCAGCCATAGACCTGGGATAAGGGTGGATGCTTAATGACAGTGTTATAGGCCTTGCAGCATTACAGTCAGTGGCATAGCGAGGGACGCTGGCATCTGGAGCAGTGGTGCCTGACATCACCAAGTGCCCCCCCCTGCAATTCTTTCCCACCCCCACTCTTCCTCAGTGCTTGGAAATCCATCCCCCAACTCTTCCCCTCCACTTGAGCACCCTTCTACCTACCTCTTGAAATGTTTGCCAGCGTGAGCATCTTCCACTCACTACTTGTGCCCGTCTGATGTCATGTCCTGGTCTCATGACCAGGAAGTGATGTCATAAGGGAGCCAATGCCGGCGCAAGCAGCAAGTAGAAGATGCTACTCGAGTCGGCAAATATTTAAAGAGGTATGCAGAAGGGGGAGAGGAGAAGAGGCACCGGCACTCCCCATGAAGACTGCCTCTCAGGCAGCCTGCCCCCTCACCACCCCCCTTATTACACCACTGATTACAGCAGCCCTTCTCTCCATTGCCACCTTATTTGTGAGATGTGATACTTTGGGAGTCATCTGAGCCATCTGAGCAAGAGAGACTTTTCCTGGTTAGAGCCCAAGTTTAAGTTGTGCAGATAATAAAGTAAGGAGAAGGAAGTGCCCCTAGAAGTTTAATTGCTCTTCTGACCATGTCTCATATAGTGAACTACATATCCCAAAATGCAGTGGGATCTTCAGCTCAGATCTGAGGCAGCCTATTGACTGAACAATAGTTTTCTCAGCTAGTAAGAGGGCAATTCTTCAACTTAACACCTCTCTTTAGACACACCAAGGCTACCCAAGAGGATTCTCTTATAACAGCACCTGGGTGTCAAGGTTCCATTATAGCAGGGATCTCAAATGAATATGCATTGAAAGCAGTGCATGCACATGAGCTCATGCATATTCATTGGGGAAATCCTGAAAACCCGACTGGATTGCAGCCCTCAAGGAGGGACTTTGAGACCCCTGCATTATAGAATGCTAATATGAATGTAAACAGTAAGAGGAAAGTCTTTTTTGGCCATTTTGCCATGCTCTCAAAGAAAGGAGGAGAAGAGAGCCTTCCATCCCTTTTCTGCAAGAATTGCTGATAATGTTATTGTTTGTGCAGGCTGAAAAATAGAAAGAAATCCCCAATACTTACCTTACACTTAAACCTCAGCAGGAACTAAGCAGGGGGAGGGGAAATTCATCATTGTGTTTCAGGTTTCTATTCAAGGAAGACTGTGAGACCCTGGGTTCTTCAGCAACCCCAGAGAGAGAACACTGTTAAAAGTAACACGCCAACAGAGCAAAGAGGTTCATGGTATAGGAAGGGTTGGATTCTTTTTTGAGCCACAGTGCACTAACCATAGTGGCAGCGGCTTGAGGCACCTGGAAGCACATGACGTCATCACATCAATGTCACACGCATGCGTAAAGGCCCTTCAGATAGGCCCTGAGCTACCACTGGTGGTAGTGGTGGGGGTATTAAGCAGGGAAGAGGGCCAGAGTGAAAGAGAGGCATTGGTGCCAGCTCATTGCCTACAGGATGTTCCTCTTGCAGTGAAAGGCACGTCCTGTAGTCAATCAGCCGGCGCTGGCACCTCTCCACACAATTTGTGATACACTGCCTTAGAGACTGGAGGGAAGGAAGGAGCCCACTGGAAGGCAGGCTAATTCCAAGAGGCAGAAGAGAGAACGTTCTCTGGGGAAGGGGAGTTCCAACTAGTGCTGTCCGATTTGCTGATTCGAATCAATTCATCGATTCACTTTGATGAATTTATTTTAATCATAAGAACATAAGAACATAAGCGTTGCCTCTGCCGGGTCAGACCAGGGGTCCATCGTGCCCGGCAGTCCGCTCCCGCGGCGGCCCCCCAGGTCCATGACCTGAAAGTGTTCCCTACCTAACATAAAATATCCATACCCTATTCGCTCAATGTCCTGTAAGGTAAACCTCTATCTGTACCCTGGTATCCCCTTCGCTTCCAGGAAGTCATCCAGTCCCTTTTTGAACCCCAGAATTGTACTCTGTCCTATCACCTCTCCGGGAAGCGCGTTCCAGGTGTCCACCACCCTCTGAGTGAAGAAGAACCTCCTTGCATTCGTTATGAATCTGTCTCCTCTCAGTTTTTCTGAATGACCTCTTGTTTTAGTTGTCCCTGTTAGTCTAAAGAATCTGTCCCTCTCCACCTTCTCTATGCCTTTCATGATTTTATAAGTTTCTATCATGTCCCCTCTCAGTCTCTGCTTCTCCAGGGTAAAGAGCCCCAGCCTGTCCAACCGTTCGGCATATGAAAGGTTCTCCATACCCTTTATCATCCTCGTTGCCCTCCTCTGGACCCTCTCGAGTATTGCCATGTCCTTCTTGAGGTATGGCGACCAGTATTGGACGCAGTATTCCAGATGTGGGCGCACCATTGCTCGATACAGTGGCAGGATAACTTCTTTTGTTCTGGTAGTGATACCTTTTTTGATAATGCCCAACATTCTGTTCGCTTTTATTGAGGCCGCTGCACATTGTGCCGCCTGCTTCATTGTGTTATCCACCAATACCCCCAGATCTTTTTCTTGGCTGCTTTCCCCGAGTACCCTCCCTCCCATCGTATAGCTGTACATGGAGTTCCCCTTCCCTATGTGCAAGACCTTACATTTCTCCACATTGAAGCTCATCTGCCATTTTTTTGCCCACTCACTCAGTTTGTTCAGGTCGCTCTGCAGTTCTTTGCATTCCTCAACAGTTCTGGCCCTGCTGGAGAGTTTTGTGTCATCCGCGAACTTGATAACTTCGCACTTTGTCCCCGTTTCTAGATCATTAATAAATATATTGAACAGCAATGGTCCCAGCACTGACCCTTGCGGAACACCACTTGTGACCCCTATCCAGTCAGAGTAGTGCCCCTTTACTCCTACCCTCTGTTTCCTGTCCGCCAGCCAATTTTTGATCCATCTGTACACGTTCCCTTCCACCCCGTGACTCCACAGTTTCTTCAGTAAGCGTTCATGGGGCACCTTGTCGAAGGTTGTTTCCCCCCCAAATCAAACTCAACAATTAAGTTACCAGCTCCTCCTCCACCCCCCACGAGGCCTTACATATCTCTCCGCAAAATATCTGCCCCATATAAAATAAAATAAAAGACAGGCAGGCCTGTCAAAAAAAAATGTGCCCCCGACCCACAAATTGCAAGAGGGATGCCCCCACACACAAACGCAGCCCTACTGCCCTCCCCCGAGGAAAAAAGAAGGGATGCCGACTACCTCCTGCCATCAGCGCTTCACTTACAATGGGCCCAGTCCCTTAAAAAAATAACATTTCTGACACTACCCCTGCCCCCCATCATCCCCATCCCACACGAATATGGCAGGAGGGTTGCCAACTCCCTCCTACCGTCGCAAACCCCCACTGTTATTGGCCGTACCCAGCCCCCCCCCCCCACTCCCGTATCTTTCAAAGTTGGGAGTAGGAGGGGTGCTCAGTCTTTCCACCTCTGTAGGGCTCCTCCCCCCTCCCCCCCTCCCTGGTGCATCACAGTTTATCTCTCCTTTCATGGTTGTTCTCATTTTTTGGTGAATTTGTTCTGTAGCTCGCACAGAGTTGGTGGATGGTTCTCTAAATTCCACAGTCACCAGCACTCTGTACAGGAGCCCAGACACTGACTTCACAAGCTGCTACAAGACAGGAAAAATTATTTTCCATCACAGATTGTCATCATTAGAATGAGAGGGGGAAGCTTCTGAGATGAGGGGGAGTTATAAGGTCTGCCACAGCTTCAGCTCCTAAGCTACAGTAACTGACTGGAATGTGTGGGAGGCAAAGTGATAATTCTGTACCCGCTCTAGAGTAAAGCTTTTGCTAAAATAAAAGAAGCCAGGCTGCAAGGCACCTGGAACTTAGCTGCCAGGATTAATTAATAAATAACCTCCTAGAATCATGGGTGGTATCTGCAGTGCACATAAATGAAAACTTGTGTCTTCCTGAAAAACTGGATGAAAAATTCTTGTTAGAATGTCAGCTGGGGATGTCAACATGTGTTGGATCCTTCCAATCTTGCTTTACAGGTGTGCAGGGATGGCCTGACGGGGAAATGGAGAGACAGAGTAGGCCTCTTGCATAAATTGGTAGGGGCAGAAAAGTATTAATGAAAAGAGGATTCATATGCAAAATAGTCACTCAATGCTTGGGTCAGCCCTGGTGATATGTTTTGGACCCTTCCATTCCCAACTTACAGGGTGGAATCCTGGGGACACAAGTTTCCTCTACCATAACTCTAAAACAGTGTGCCATGGCAAGATTCCAGATGTGCCACGGCAAGACATGAGCCTGTCACTGCTAGCAGAGGCACTGGCGCCTCTCCTCCTCCCCCACCCCTAGCGATGGAAGGATTTCTAAAACCTGGCAGTTTGTCCGGTTTTTGGAGGGCCCCCGATCTCAGGGCCTCCGAGCATGTGTGGATGTCGACATGATGACATGCGTGTGACATCACCAGTCGATGTCTGTGCGTGCTCAGAGGCCCTGTAGACGTGGCCCTGAGTTTAGTGTGCTGTGGCAGAAAAAGTTTGTGACACACTGCTCTAAAAGGAAATGACGTTGCCTCCCCATGGGAATTAACAACACTGCTGCGTCTTGTGCTCCTCAGGCCACTCACTCCAAAGAAAGCACTGTAAATGTATCTGCATTGCTATAAACCGCTTTGATTGTAGCTACAGAAAGGTGGTTGTATCAAATCCCACCCCCTTCCCCTTTCTATTAATAAAATATAAAGCATATTGGGAGCCTTATTGGGATAAAGCTGTATGTGAAGTAGAGAAAGTAATAAGTTGCAGCATCATGCACATGTTTCAGGAGATAACAGGGATCTCTTTATATAAATACTAGTATTTTAGCCCGTTACATTAACGGGTGCTAGAATATATGTATGTCTGTCTTTCTTTCTGTCTGTGCTTCTCCCTGCCCCTGTCTCTTTCTTTTTTTTATTCCTGTCTCTCTCCTTCCCGCTGTCTATCTTTCTTTATTTCTATCTCTCTCCCTCCCACTGTTTGTCTTTCTTTCTTTCTGTCTCTCTCCCTGTCCGCTGTCTTTCTATCTTTCTGTGGCCCCTTGCCTGCCTGCCTTTCTTTGTCTTTCTCTATGGCCCCCTTCTTTATCCTCCCCAAAGCAATCCAAGATTGCTCCCTGGCCCCCCCAGCACAATCCTCTCCCCAAAGCAAAGCACGTTTTCTCCCTGGTCCCCTTTGTCTCTCCCGCTCCCCCCCCCCCCCCCCCCCGTGCAGCAGAATCATATCCTCCAACTTCACTTCCTTATGAAGCAACATTTACCTACCCCCCACCCCACTTCCCTGTGCAGCAGCATTCCCTCCGCCTTTATTAAAGGCATAGTCTGCCGAGGAGCCGGTCGGGGCGGTGTTCCCTTGCGCAGTGGGTGACCGGCCGTTTTTGCAGTGTTGGATTCTTTAGTTTGGGTGGCTGACTTAGGCCCGAGCGCAGCGTCGGCCTGGAGGAGGCGGGCTGGGCGGGGCTCCCGTGCGCAATTCCATGGTCAGCTGCATGGGAGTTTAGAGTGATGCCGACAGTCGCGGCGGCGCCTCAATCCGCCTTAGCGCTGTCACGGCAACCCACCGCCGAGCTGTCTTTCCTTCTCTGCCGACAGGGACCGCCGGGGGCTGGGTGCGACGGGGAAGGAGGGTCTTGCCTGGCCGTGTCCGGTCGAATCCCGGGCCTGCTCTCCTTCCCCTAAGTTTCGGCCCCTCACTCCGGCGGGCGGGGGCGGGGAGGAAGAAGACCGTAAGCCGCACATGCGCACTTCCTAGCTACAGCTCACGGAAAACGGACGCACGCATAGGAACTGCGCATGCGCGGCTTACCGTTTTATTATATTAGATACAGGTAGTCGTCGACTTACGACCGCAATTGGTTCTGACAACTACATCGTAAGTGGATCGACGTAAGTTGGCCTATGTTGAAATAAGGCATGAATATTAGACTGGGTAATAATATTTTAATCATTTTAATCCTCTTAAAGCAATCTATTAACAGCATTTTCTTTCTTCGGAGAGCAGAAGTTGCGTTGTAAGGTCAAACAGTCGTAACTTGAATAGGTCGCAAGTTGACGACTACCTGTAATCCTTATAAGTTATCTGTATAAAATGATGCTGGAATTTTCAGTTTTCAGACCCCTGGATTCTATAAAGGGTATTGAAATTTGAACATCCAAATTTGCAAATTTGAGGTCCGAAATCAAATATACTTTATTAGTTAATGAGCTGTTATCAATCCCCCCTTTTACAAAACCGTGCTAGCATTTTTAGTGCTGGTCACGGAATTCCTTTGACTGTCGGAGCGCGGTCATAGAATTCCTTAGTGTCAGAGCTGTTAGCGCGGCGGCCAGCACTTAAAACTGCGCTACAGTTTTGTAAAAGCGGGGAATATTTTTTTATTTAAGTATTTATAGCTCGCCTATCCAGCAATTCTATATGGCTTACAATAAATAATATTAGGAGTTTGGAACTTTCCTGTCTGTCCAAAGGCTCAGAATCTAGCTAAAGCACCTGATTAAACATTTATTTACATACTAAAAGTATAACAAGAGAAAAGAGAGTCTAGGAGAATATAAGAGAATAAAAATTCCAGGAAGGGAAAGAGTAAGGCACATTTCAAAAAATAAAATAAAAGACAACAAAATGAATGTACGTATAATTACAATCAAGCAAAATAGAAAAAAATGTAGATAAAAGAAAAATTAAAACAAACCCAAAAAAACCCAGTCCTGTAGAACAGTAAGCTGCTCTCTGGAGAAGCCTGTCATCAAACACAGTCAGGACTTCCTGAGGAAAGAAGCCGATGGCTGTGCCCTGAAGCAGCCGAAAGCAGAATCCTCCCTGGCAAGCTAAAGCAGATCAGTCAGATGGACAATGAGGATCCGAAGAGCCAAGCAGGACCCGGCAGAGAAGGCAGGCCAAGGAACATCTCCCGACACCAGCGCCATTTGACCGCACATCACCCAAGCAGGTGCCAGCGAGCTGAAGGAGGAAGCGAAGGATGCATCCAGCCAGCAGCATCACAAGCTCCAATAACAGGGAACCGGCACAACTTCCACCCCAGTGGCAACAGGACTAGGCTCAAGAGGGAGGAAGCCACCAGCACAATGAAGTCCCATCGGTGGTGGAAAGGAGCCACGCGGAAGCCAGATTCCTGCCACTGTTTGTGATTGATCCGCTCTCTTTCTAAAGTACTCGAACCTTCATCTGTCAATATTTTAATTCACTCTCTGGTGATCTCCTGTAATGACTATTGTAATGCCTTATATAAAGGAATCACACAGAAAGAAATCAGACGATTGCAGATTATTCAAAATACTTCTGTTAAAATTATCTTCCAGGCAGGGAAATTCGACCATGTTTCACCTCTGCTAATTAAAGCACATTGACTCCCCATCGAACATAGAATCACTTATAAAATTCTTCTACTTACATTCAAAACTAGAACTTGGAATCAACCGGAATTCAAAAACACACTTCTTATACCCTATGCCCCCCTCAGATCACTCCGCTCTGCTACACAACATCTTCTCAATATCCCCTCTTTGAAAAATATTAATGCCATGCGTTTAAATATCTTTTTGGTTACTGCACCCTCCCTCTGGAAGTAAGGCAAAAGAAAAAAAAAAAGATAAGTGGGGTGAGGGAGGCTCCACAGCCGATGACCTAGCCAGGCACCATCTTGATATAATTGGCTGCTATCAATTATTACCGATATAATAAACACCCCACAGTAAAAGCTGAAAAACCACTCAGAATGAAAGACAACGCCTGTATGATACACCATTGAATGAAAGTTTTTTGTGCTGATGATGTGGTTGGAGGTTGGTAGAACTAAAGAGAACTGATCCAAAGTATCTACAGTGAAGAAGGTTGGTAGGGCATATACTTGCTCACCACTATCCTGAGGCTTTTTCTTTAATCTGAGTGGTTTTTCAGCTTTTGCCATGGGGTGTTTATTGTATCGGTATTATATCCCCTATTTCCTTGTTGTTTTGTTACTTGTTATTAATGACATTAACTGGCACTAATTTGGATTTGCACATGGATCTGGCTGCACAAAATCCTCCTGCATGCAACCCAACCGAGGGCGTGGTCATGGGAGGGGCATGGGCGGGGCATTCCAGAGAATTATGCACAGTATTACAGAACATGGGGGGGGGGGTGGCAAAGTTACGTGCCAGGATTTACACTGGGTGTCAGCTGGCATAAGTCCTCGAGCTCAAAGTTAGATGCAGGAATCACCAGTAGGCACTGCTCTTTAAAGGGTACCCATCCTGGAGTGCCCTATATAGAATACCACTAAGCACTGATTTTTTCCGATCACCTATTTTTTGCCACTGCCACCATTTACCGAATCTGGCCTATAGTGGCTCAAAATATGCAAAATGATAAAAACTACGTAAATTATCCTTATGTTCTCTGCTTATTTTCTTCCTGGTAATTTTACACCAATTTTAAAGGTACTAAAATTTAAAAACAAAAATACTGAAAATGCCCAATATAGAGCATCAAGTGACTGACAATTTATCCCTCCTCTTATCTTCAAATGACTCTAAATTTGACTCTATTTTTTATTCCTTCCCAATTCTTTTTGCCATTTCGGTATTATCATTTGAAGCAGTTATGGCCTTCCTCCCCCCCCCCCCCGATTCTCGCTACCTACCTCCCCTCTTCTCCTGTCATGTTCTCCCTCTCTACCCATTCGTCCTCTCTTGCCTTTCTTCCTCCATCCATCTCTGTATGTGTGTGCTTCCCATGTCAGAATCATGCCATAGGACAAAGCCTCCCCTGATCTGAATCCCCTCTGCCTCCTCACATCTTCATCTTGTCTCTTTCCACATGCCTAAGCATTTCCCCTCACATATGTTTCCAGGGGATTTTCAAAGGGAGGAAATTAACAACTCCAGTGGGCTGCAGAGAATGCTTGGGGAATGCAGTCCTTCAGCGAATCAGCCACGTGGAGCTGCCTGACAGCAGTAGACATGCAGGCTTATATAATTTTTACTTCATTATAATTTGGGGGGTGAGACACAACCAATGAGATGTTTAATTTCTTTTTCAGTGATGCATTGCAGGCAGGAGTCTGCCTATCCATCAGGGCAAATTAGGGCTTTCGATGAGGAGCTTTAGCTGCATCAAATGTTCATTAAGGAAACTTATTTGTATTATTCCTCCTTCTCTTTCCACTTTGTAATTAGCTTGTCAGTAGACAGATGGACAAGGAATTTAATGGAGTTTTGAATTCTGTGCTTTAGGGCAATTGATTATTGTATCTCCATAACACTGTCTCGCATAAGTTACATGTAAACACCCAGGTCTGGTAAGGCTCTGTAAAGTCATTTTCTTTTCATATATAATCTGAAGATTAATCGATAATTAATGTTTGACCAGTTTTATTGATAAAATGGGTGGGAAGTTAGGAGAGAGCTTGAAATAAGGATCTGCTCAGGGCACTACTTTTTTTTATAAATGTTGTTTTGCAAGTAAAGGTCTCTTTATAAAATTACCCCAGGGATTACAGTACTCCCCTGAGCCTTTGGTGGTTCTCTCTCTGACACTGCGGGAGTGTAGTGACTCTTCTAAATGAGTGAAGTCTTGCAATACAAGTACATACAGTATATGTGCGTCACATCATTAGACCAGAGCCGATGGTTCTTCTCTCTATGACGCTGTGGGATTGTACTTAATCCGAGTGTAGTGATTGTCCTATAGTACTGCAACAATGGCCCCTATGAAGAACCCTCATCCTCTCCTCTCCTCCCTCACACCAGCCACTATTCTTTTCAAAAGTAAAGTAGAGGTTAATTTGTTTTACTGTATATATTTTTACTTTATACAGTACAGTATTCTGTATTGAAGTTTTTGGGTTGTGAAATGAATTGTCTGAGTTTCCGTTATTTCTTATGGGGAAATTCTCTTTGATATACGAGTGTTTTGTGTTACAAGCATGTTTTTGTTACGAATTATGCTCGCAAACCAAGGTTTTACTATTCTATTTTTCCTTTCTCTGACCCTGTGAAGAAACAGGACTCAGGTTACCAAGTTAGTAGAGTTTTGTTGCACCTTTTATGATTGTGTCTGGCTGTGTGCGAACAGGCCCAAACCCAACCCTCACTTGCGTTGTAATAAACCATTATAGAATACTAGCATAAGTCTATGCCAGCCAAATGATTAATATAACTACACGCACTTAACTGTAGGCAGTTAGACACATACAGTAAATGCGAGTACAGTGTTCCCCCACAAATTTGCAGACTCACTAATTCACGGTATGCTCCGACCGCCTCTTCCTGTACTAAAGTTAGGCTATACCAATCAGGAGCTGTGTGTCAGAGCAGCTCCTGATTGGTGTAGCCTGACTTTAGTAACAGGAAGAGGCGGTCAGAGCATACCGCAAATGATTTTATGCCCCGCTGCCCTCTCCAGCCTTTTGACAGGTGCAAAACCACATTCGCGTTTTTTTTGAAATTCGCAGGGGTTCCTGGAATGGAACCCCCGCAAATTTTGTGGGAGTACCGTATTCTATAACCCGTCTGTGTAACTGCCTAACCCACGTCTGATCTGCTCATGCCTCTCCCAGGTTCTCCTCTTTGGAGTTGCATGCTGTGGAATTTGAGTGCACAGTTTGTTACATGTAACTGCCAGTTAGCACCATTTATAGCCAATAATTGATTGTTAAGGCCAATTAGATCTAATTCATCTATTAAGTTACGTACACAACTGCCCCTATTCTACAGTATAAGCTGCATGTGCAACTTTCTATACTAGTCACAAGGCTGGGTACACAAGTTGTACGGCCAACTTTGGAAATGCTTCCGAGGTGCATGTGCAAATTAATTGGATAATGAGCTCTGAACCCTCAATAACTGGGTTCTCACAATCAATTACTGATGTTAATTGGCACTCATTAAAATCTGTACATATCCAGATGTGCGCTATTCTAAATGGGATGGCATCTAACTCCCATGGTGCATATCTGAAAAGGGGGCTTGGTCAAAGGCACATCAGGGGTATTTAGAAAATTTGCACGCAAATTTTCCAAATGCTGCCTAACCATTCCTAACTTGGGCAATGGTATTTATACCAGTTTCAGCAGGTGTTAAGTCCTGCACCCAAACGTTAGTCATAGGATCTGCATTATATGCTATTAAACATAGAAACATAGAAACTGACGGCAGAAAAGGGCCAGTCTGCCCACAACAATGACCCACCCCTACCTTCCTCTATGGAGAGATCCCACGTGCCAATCCCATCTTTTCTTAAAATCTGGCACGCTGCTGGCCTCAATTATCTGCAGTGGAAGATCATTTCAGCGATCAATCACTCTTTCGGTGAAGAAATATTTCTGGTGTCACCATGAAATTTCCCACCCTTGAGTTTCAGCAGATGCCCTCTCGTTGCAGTGGGCCCCCTGAGAAAAAAGATATCTTCTTCCACCACGATACGGCCCGTGACATATTTGAACTTCTCAATCATGTCTCCCCTCTCTCTGCGTTCCTCGAGTGAGTATAGCTGCAACTTGTCCAGCCGTTCCTCATACGGGAGATCCTTGAGTCCTGAGACCATCCGGGTGGCCATTCGCTGGACCGACTCAACTCTCAGCACATCCTTGCGGTAATGTGGCCTCCAGAATTGTACACAGTATTCCAGATGGGGTCTCACCATGGATCTGTACAACGGCATTATGACCTCGGGCTTACGGCTGACGAAACCTCTGCGGATACAACCTATGATTTGTCTAGCCTTGGATGAAGCTTTTTCCACTTGATTGGAAGTCTTCATGTCTTCACTAATGATTACCCCCAAGTCACGTTCTGTTACAGTCCTTGCTAGGGTCTCTCCATTTAGGGAGTAAGTCTGGCATGGATTTTTGCTGCCAAGGTGCATGACCTTGCATTTTTTGGCATACATTCTTTATAGTGCTTAATTTTTTTTAATGCCTAAATATCAGCACCATTTATTGAATAACTTCATATATGTGTTTATAAAACAGGCTAATGATACAGCTATGCAACCTGGCATAAAATGAATTCTAAAAAATGGTTTCTGTGAAGGCCAAGCTCTGTCTTTCCTGGCACTGCAGGGTGGTACCAGCATGAGGCACAGAAAAGATGAAACACCAGGGGGAGCAGTGCAGTACCATAAATGCTGTCCTTTCAGTATTCACATTGTAGGCAGTGGCGTAGCGAAGGTGAGTGGCGCCAGGGATGGTAGTGCCCCTCCCCCACCCTCTTCGCTGCCCCCTCCCCTGCTCCTTCCCGACTCCTCCTTGCTTCACATGCGCCCTTCCCTCGTATCTCTTTAATTTTCCCAACACTGGCAGCATCATGAACTCGCTCTGCCTCTGACGTCACTTCCTAGGCATGGGACCTGTAAATGACATCAGAAAGAGCCGACACCGATGCTGACGCCACAAAAACTACAGAAGTACGAGGGAAGGGGTGCACATATGCAGCGGGGGGGGGGAGGAGGGGGGGCGAGAGGTGGATAGGTACTGGCGCCCCCACCAAGACGGCACCCGGGGTAGACCGATCCCCTTTACTATGCCACTGACTATAGACCAATGGTTCCCAAACTTGTCTTGGGGGAATCTCAGTCAGTCAGATTTTCTGGATATCCACACTGAATATGTATGACAGAAAGTTGCATGCGGTGGAAGCAGTGGGTGCAAATCAATCTTATGAATATTCACTGCAGATATCCTGAAAATCTGACTGGCTGGGATTCCCCAGGCCAGATTTGGGAACCAGTGTTGTATGGCGACACTGCAGGAAGAGGTGCATGGCTGGAGGTGCACTTCAACAAGTGCTGACATGTACTCCTTAAGGAATTCTGCACCAAAAATTTTTACAAATTCTGTGCACAATATTTTAAAATACTGAAGACTTTATTTGCTCAGATACCATGATATAATTACTGTCTTTGAGTAATATATTATAATACAATAAAAGAAAACAGTTATTACCCAAAGCTGCATAATTTTTAAATATGGATGGAATTTTCCTAGCATAAGCTCTTGTCCCTCCACCCAGCTCTTTCCCATGCCAGGGTCCCCTTCCCAGCTCTTTACACCCTTAATCCTCTCCATAGGCTGGATCTCTCCCTTCCCTTTCCCCCACAAGTCAATTGTTAGTCTGAAAACTAACATGGGTCTCTCCTCTCTCTTCTAGATTCTTGCACTCTCAAACCTAGCTATCTCTTTGCCCCAACATTCTTCTCAGTTCTCTCATTCTCTTCCATACCGTTTTCTCTTTCTCTGTCTGCAAGCCTGACCCCCAACTCTCTCTCTGCTCCCCCCAGGCTTGAATCTCATTTCCCAGGAAAAAAACAACAACAACAAATAAACAGATTTTTCTCTCTACTCCTCATTCCCCCACCAACAGTCTCAGCTTCCCCTGGATCTCTTCTTTCTCATACTTCATCCACATCGCTCCCTTTACCATTGTGGCTGATTGGGCAGTCAAGCTGCCGCACAGCCCTGCACCTATGGCTGCACCCTCCTCTCTTCCAATTTGAGAAGACCATCAACTCTGGAAGCAGCCTCTTCTTTTTGGGTCATACTGGCTAATGCTGTTGTTGCTGTCTCCTGTTCACTATTCAGAATTTTGCAAAGTGAAGGCAATAATTCTGCCCAAGGAGAAATCTGAATTCTGCATTTTACATTTGCATATAATTTCTCCCAGGAATGTGACACTTCCTGAAACTGAACTGTTTCTAGTGTTGACTTTCTAATGCAGATTCTACAGGGCAATGCTAGAGGAGGAGTTAATGGACTCATCTGTGGTACAACCTGTGTAAGCTCTTCTATGCAATGGTTCTCATCTATGAGAGCTTCTGCTATCTCTGCTTCTGATTATTCTCAGATCACACTCTTTAAATGAGGAGCTCAATTAGAGAGACACCATGGATGGGGTGGTGGGTGTGTTAGTTAGAGAGCTACTGAGAAGGGAACATGAGTTATCGGCCCTGAACCAGCTAGCACTCAAAACTTTTTTTCCAGGTTTAGTTTCATGTAACTGTAACCTTATTTTAACCCCCCAACCACAGGGTGTATAGCAAAATTGTTTTCAGATATTGAATCAGCTGCTTTTACTAATGGCTTTCCCTATAAATAAATTGTTCTTTTAGCTTCATTGATTGCTGATTCCAGTTAAACTGTCCTTTTGTCTTTTCCCCCTCAGAAAAAAAAAAAAAATCACCAAGACAGGTCAATTGCTTTTAAAAGCCAGGGTGATCATTAGAGTCATGTTTTTTTTTTGGAGCAGAAATCTTTTTCCTGTTGAAATCCTACTGAAGAGTGAATTGCTGTTTTGTTATCTCTGCTCATAGTGGAAAGAAAGAATTTCCTCCATCCATACAATATGTGTGTTATGACTGATGTGTGATGGCAAAACTCATTAAAAAACAACAGGGTTTTATACCAAATCTCTGCTATGTGCTGTATTCTGTCCCCTAAATGAGCAATACAAACGAGCCAGTAATTAGGAGTTGGCTGCCATAGAGAGAATGAATGTAGGGATGACACCATGGAGTCATTTCTTAAATGCAAACTGTGCCCTACAGAGGAAATGATCAATCTGGTATTATGGTAAAGGCCAGAGCTACCCAGCTCTGTGTTTAGATGTTATCACAGGACCAGAGCCACGTATGAGGTGGTAGATAATTAAAGAGCTACAAAAAAGGAGGATGATGCAGAGGGGAAGATCCAAAGTAGGCAAGTGTTTGAGGCGTGATGCTGTAGGACAGAGGGGTTGCAGGGAACGGATTTTGAGGGGACAGAAGACGAAGATGGTGCAGCAAAGAGGGAATGGAAGCAGAGGCAGTGCGGGGGAGGGGTACTTTAGAGCAAAAACAAGGAATAATAATGCAGAGAGACTACAGTGTTTCTGCAAGATTAGAAATGGGTGTTCATTTTCCTCTTCAATAAAAGTGGCAATGCGGAGGAGGTTGGAAATTACAGACCAGTCAGCCTCTCTCTTTAAGGAAAGAACACATATTTGTTGCTGCGGAGAACAAATTCTTGCTTCATATTTAGAAGAGCGCCTTTTTGATATATTGATGTTCCAATCTGAGACTTATTGTGCTCTGCATTTCCTAGTGTGAGATTCTACAAAACTCCTGAAGCAGGCCCTGTTAGCCAAAACATGCGCGTGTCAAGTCATTTTAATTATAAAGCAGAGATTTTGAACCAAGCAGGCATACCTTTTAGGACATCTCCACTATTTATTTGGTGCTATCTACTTTTGGGAGTGTTTCTCCTGTTTTGCTTTTGTGTGTTAAACTGTATAATCCATCTTTTGAATTCTGTTGACAGTGCCATCTACTATTTTGATCTATTATCACACTTGGTTTCATTTTATTACTCTTTCCAAACCAAAAGAATATTTGGATTCTTCTCCTTTCAAGCTCCTCCTCCCGATCAAAGATACATACAGTACACATACACAAAGGCTGGAGAGAATTTAATGAACCATCTCTACCTGCTTTCCCCACTTGTCTTCTGCTGGGAATGTACCATTTATATTACTTTCTAGGGGAGCAGGGGAAAAAAATAATTCATTCATTCATTGTGGATTTTTTTTCATCAGGGATGGTCTCCAAGAATAGATCTGTCTGAAGCATATACCAGGGCAAAATACCAATAAAAATGTGTTCTAAAGAGTGAAATATTTTAATTATCTGCTAAGTACTGAATGAAAAACCTGCTGGGCTTTCATTTATTTTATGGCTGTACATGCAGTGCAAGGGAAAATGGTATTGAAGGAAAACCAGCAAAAGCAGTGGAGATGAGGCCTTCACAGAGAACATGGTAGATGAATGCATGGAATAACCTCCCAGGGGAAGTCATGAAGGGTGAAAATGGTGAACAAAGACCTGGAAAAAAATATTTTCATTGTTGATGAGGGAACATGAGAGAGCTTTATAATCAGCAAAGTACGTGAGAAGAAAGAGGGATAGCATCGTTGTAAAAAACTAGAAGTCATTTCTAAAATTTACAGAGAGAGAGAGAGAGACTGATCAAACTGCCATATGAGTAGAGTGTTTTGTTATATTTATTTTGATAAATTGAAATAATTTTGCAGTTGGTATGGGAACACAGAGGTCAATATATTTTATTGTGCTTTTAAAAGCAGGACAATAACTGTGTGTGAAGATCCAAATGAATGATTTAATGTCTGGGCCTGTGGTTCCAAAGCCTATTTTGAGAGACTTGCACCTAATCAGGATTTCAAGATATCCACATAAATATTCAGGAGGCAGTTTAGATACAATGCCTCCATTGCATGCATATTTCTCTGAAGCATATTTATTGTGGATATCCTGAAAAGCTGACTGGCTGAGGAGCACACAGGACATAAGAACATAAGAGTAGCCTTACTGGGTCAGACCAATGGTCAATCAAGCCCAGTAGCCCATTCTCACGGTGGCCATTCCAGGTCCCTAGTACCTGGCTAAAACCCAAGGAGTAGCAACATTCCAAGCTACTGATCCAGGGCAAGCAGTGGCTTCCCCCATGTCTTTCTCAATAACAGCCTATGGACTTTTCCTCCAGGAAATTATCCAAACCTTTCTTAAAACCAGCTACACTATCCACTCATAACACAACCTCTGGCAACCCGTTCCAGAGCTTAACTGTTCTATGAGTAAAAAAAATATTTCCTCCTCTTGGTTTTAAAAGTATTTCCCTGTAACTTCATGGAGTGTCCCCTAGGCTTTGTAATTTTTGACAGAGTGAAAAATCTATCCACTTATGCCTGTTCAACTCCACTCAGGATTTTGTAGACTTCAATTATATCTCCCCTCAGCTGAAGAGCTTGGGAACCGCTGTTTGATGTGAATGCACTGTTGGAAAGCTTATCCACCTAATATTCAGTGCAATTTAACTGGCCAGGAAAAGCTGGCCGGTTAAATAGTGCTTAGCCTGCTAACCACGAATATTCAGCAGGAGATAGCCACTGAATATTCATGGCCAGCGACCATCCTGGTCACCGGCTGTGTCGTTCAACATAGCTAGTTAGCACTAATATTCATTGACTGACCGGCTAGGTTTAGTGGCCATATAGACCCGCAAAAATAGCAGGTCTATCTTTGGCTGCTATGACTTATTTGATCAGCCAATGAATATTTGTTTAACCAGCTATGTCGAAAATGGCTAAAATAGATCAGAAATTCAATGCCTGGTGTTGAATTTCCATGTTTGCCACCAACTGAAGCAGTCAGCCTGGCTAACTCCCACAGCCTGACTATTTAAGAATGATCAGCCCAGTAGTCAACAGTCCATATAGAACAGGGATCTCAAAGTACCTCCTTGAGGACCGTAATCCAGTCGGGTTTTCAGGATTTCCCCAATGAATATGCACTGAAAGCAATGCATGCACATAGATCTCGTGCATATTCATTGGGGAAATCCTGAAAACTCAACTGGATTACGGCCCTCAAGGAGGGACTTTGACACCTCTGATATAGAAGCAGCCACTGGTCCCCAGATTCTATAAAGCTTCTGAATGGCACGCAAGTTTGGGCACTCAAAGGGTAGAATTATAACAGTTGTAGGACTACATTAATTTTTAAGTTAAGCACCTACTGGCCTTGTGTTCATAAAGTGTTTCATAATTTTGAGCCTAGTTACTTGAACTCATTAACTATTCCTTATACTCCAAACTGAACATTAAGATCCTTCCAAGATAATAAATTAATACAACCAGCAGCAAATAAAATAAACTGGGAGTCAACTAGACACAAAGGGGTCCTTTTACTAAGGCACGCTAGCCGTTTTAGCACGTCCTAAATATTAGCGCGCGTCAAAAGCTAACATGTCCATTATAGTTTATGGATACGTTAGCATTTAGCACACGCTAAAAAGGCTAGCGCACCTTAGTAAAAGGATCCCAAAGCTTTATTTTTATTTTGCACCTAGCTTTGGAATAAACTTCCAAAGTATATATATCTTGAATTGAATTTTAAAGCTTTTAAGACCCTTTCTAAAACTTTTTTTTTGTTTGTTTGTTTCATTTCACTTTCAGCTCCGACATTCCCCAAAATGATCATATATATTAACAAGATACTTTCTTTTTACATTATGCTGGTTTAAATAAAGATATATTGGGATTTTTCTTTTTATTCTTTTTGTGTGATTGAATAGGTCTTTCCTGTATTAAGCCCGAGGTCATAATGCCATTGTAGAGATCCATGGTGAGACCCCATCTGGAATACTGTGTACAATTCTGGAGGCCACATTATCAAAAAGATGTGCGGAGAGTTGAGTCGGTTCAGCGAATGGCCACCAGGATGGTCTCAGGACTCAAGGATCTCCCGTATGAGGAACGACTGGGTAGGTTGCAGCTGTACTCACTCGAGGAACGCAGAGAGAGGGGAGACATGATCAAGATGTTCAAATATGTCACAGGCCATATCGAGGTGGAAGAGGATCTCTTTATCCTTAAAGGACCCACGGCAACAAAAGGGCATCCGTTGAAAATCAGGGGTGGGAAATTTCATGGCGACGCCAGAAAATATTTCTTCACCGAAAGGGTGGTTGATCGCTGGAATAATCTTCCACAACAGGTAATTGAGGCCAGCAGCGTACCAGATTTTAAGAAAAGATGGGATTGGCATGTGGGATCTCTTCATGGAGGTAGTTAGGGGGTGGGCAGACTCGATGGGCCGTGGCCCTTTTCTGCCGTCATGTTCTATGTTTCTAATTTGTAGTGACATGCATTACAGCACTTAGATGCTATTTTGTATTTAGCATGCAATTTACAAAGGGGGGATGTAAATGCAGGCAGGTCAGGGGTGTGTCTTGTAATTGCATGTGTAAGTTACCGAATGTTTATGTTTTATTAACATTTGGTCTAAAAAATGGAAGTACATTATCCCTTACTATCAAAAACTTCACTGGATGCCAGTGGAGTCTAGAGTCCTGTTCAAGTTTTCCTGCATTACTTACAAAGCAGTTTTTGGGCTTATATCTGATTACCTTGCCTCTCAGTTCTCTTTGAATTGTTCTAATAAGAGTACTCGCAGAATAAACCTATTTAATTACTCTTCTTTAAAATCATATCGATACAAGAAGTTTTTTGACAGAATTTTATCATTCCAGGCCACCAAACTGAATACATGGCTAGGAAAATTAATACTTGAGGCCACTTCTTACTTTGATTTTAGAAAATCACTAAAAACACGCTTGTTTGATATATCTTCTTCTTAGTCATGTTACTGCCTAATCTATCATGAATTCTTAACAGTTTTTTATATCTTAATTGTGCAATTGTCTTAACTTTATTGATCTTATTAGATGTATCCTTTTATTGACTGCTTTTATTTTGTATTTAGATATTGATTGTTTATTCTGTATTTTAGATATTGACTATATGTTATTTTTTGTTGTAAACCGCTTCGAACTTCTGGTATAGCGGCATACAAGAAATATATTATTATTATTATTATATACCGCTTAAGCATATTACAGATCTAAGCGATTTACAATAAAATACAGGTACTTAGAACTTCTCTATCTGTCACAATCTAGCTAAAATACCTGAGTAAACAATTATTAAAATAGAAAAGATATAACAAAATTCCAAGAATTGGGAGGGAAAGGTACAATTCAAATAAGAAAAAAAGAAAAAGCTAAAAGAAATAAAAAGAATAAAATTAAAATATACAAATATGTTTAAGAGATTGGAGATTGAGCAAAATAAATTTCAATCTGGTGCTAAATCCAATAGAGCTCCACATCTGCAATGCTATGTCTTACATGTACAAATGGCACAAATATGTACATCGGCCTCTTACATGGTGCAAGTCCTTGTGCCTAAATTTAGGCACACACCTGCTGACTTATACTCTGTTCTATAATAGCAATTTCACGAGCCGTTGCTATTAAAGAACTGGTGTCGTGCATCTTTTTTTTTTTTTTTTTTTTTTGCACCTCTCTATAGATTAATGCTCTATTCGCCAGCTTTCAGTGGCAGTACTACTACTACTACAGTCGTGTCTGACCCTTGGATACTCTGTAGGCCAGTCCTCGCCATTCTTCCCTGTTTTCCATGGCTTTCTTCAAGAAAAATATAGCAGCACTAGAAAAGGTTCAAAGAAGAGCAACTAAGACGATTAAGGGGATGGAACTCCTCTCGTATGAGGAAAGACTAAAACGGTTAGGGCTCTTCAGCTTGGAAAAGAGACGGCTGAGGGGAGATATGATTGAAGTCTACAAAATCCTGAGTGGAATAGAACGGGTACAAGTGGATCGATTTTTCATTTTGTCAAAAATGACAAAGACTAGGGGGACACTCGATGAAGTTACAAGGGAAATATTTTTAAAACCAATAGGAGGAAAATTTTTTTCACTCTGAGAATAGTTAAGCTCTGGAACACTTTGCTAGAGGTTGTGGTAAGAGCGGATAGCGTAGCTGGTTTTAAGAAAGGTTTGGACAAGTTCCTGGAGGAAAAGTCCATTGTAATTGAGAAAGACAAGGGGGAAGCCACTGCTTGCCCTGTATTGGTCACTCCATATGTATTGAATCAGAAAAAAATCTAAAAATGTTCTTCTTTACTGTTTTTAAGAACTGTGCTCAGAGACATGAAGACTATAAAACCACCTCACCACCCAATCATTGCATAGTTCAATACAGTGTCAGAAGAATGGTATATATCTCTCTAGTTGATTACGCAAAACCAAACAGGTTACAGCTTTACCATTTTGGGTATGAAACTCTAAAAAGAATAAAACTTAGCTTTAGAGAATCGCTGGTTCCGATGTGCACATTTCGATACTGCGTCAGGGAACTGAAAAGCCACTGCTGAACCCTTCCAAAAAAGTGGGCAATGAAATCTCATATATTCTTAGAACTCTGGTGTTAACTGCAAAAATTTGTACCTCCTCATTATCTCTAAATCTAAGTTTTATTCTTTTTAGAGTTTCATACCCAAAATGATAAAGCTATAACCTGTTTGGTTTTGCGTAATCAACTAGAGAGATATGTACCATTCTTCTGACACTGTATTGAACTATGCAATGATTGGGTGGTGAGGCGGTTTTATAGTCTTCATGTCTCTGAGCACAGTTCTTAAAAACAGTAAAGAAGAACATTTTTAGATTTTTTTTCTGATTCAATACATATGGAGTGACTTTTTGTTTGTTTATGTTCTCTTTTGTCACTCAACAGCTTAGTACTGTGTGAGTTATATTGCCTCTCCTTTTGGTTTTTTGCCCTGTATTGGTAGCATGGAATATTACTACTCTTTGGGTTTTGGCCAGGTACTAGTAACCTGGATTGGCCACCGTGAGAACGGGCTACTGGGCTTGATGGACCACTGGTCTGACCCAGTAAGGCTATTCTTATGTTCTTATGTTTGATATTCATTCCCATGTCATTCTTGATGGTATCCAGCCAAAGGGCCTTTGTTCTCCCCTGCTTCCTTTTACCACTGACCATTCCGAGTAGCACCTCCTTTTCTAGTGAATTTGCCTTTATCACATGTCCAAAATAAGTCAGTTTCTGTCTGGCAATCTTGCCTTCAGGGGATAACTCTGGGTTTATTTGATCAAGCACATCTTTGCTGGTGATCCTAGCTGTCAATGGGATTCATGGACGTTCAGTGGCATTACACACACAAATTTAGCTGACTAGATGAAAAAAGTTTTCAAACAAACCAATTTACCTGAATAAATTATTTACCTAGGTAAACAGCTTTGAAAATTGTTCTCCATAAGGCTAAAAAAAAGTGCTTAAATGGTTTTGGTTAGTCTGTCCCAAGAGCCTTCGTATGGTATTTTTCCTGGGTGGAGGGTGGGTATTTTTCATAAGACCTACTCCTTTGCTTTTTATTTCTTCATCATACACTCTTTAAAAGCAAAACAGCCCACCTCCTTTTCTAAATCAGGACCAGGATGGCTGCTGTACTGGAACAGATAGTTCCTGAGCACAGCTTCTTTTGATCTCTCCAAGACATCACCTAGGTCTGCAATTATAGATCCGTCACTGTCATAGAAAGTCCACCTTTGCTACTGCTTCTGCTCTTCCCTCTTGGCTTTTGAACTCGGACCTCTACAAGAATCCTCCAGCCATGACAGGATTGCGTTGTGAATCCCCTCTCTTTTTTTGCCTGGGGGACATCCACAGATCTCAAATTGCGGCCTCTCTTCTCCAGTCACGTTACTTCCCCCTCATCCACTTTTGCTAATTGTCTGTCAGATTTTATTATGAATGAAAAGTTTACTGGCATGTGACACTGCTTTAAAAGAGAAGAGGAAGCAGCAATAAATACAATGAAACAAGCAAACAAAAAAAGATAATGCCATGAATTGTAATGCCATGCATTGTAAGGCAATAGGAATGTCAGTATATTACCTGCTCTAGCTAAAGCCATAAGGCCCTTTAATTACTGTACATAAGAGGGTCTCATAATCTAATTTATCAATATTTCCATTGTTGTAAGCTTGGAAGGCAGTATAAGAAGTTTAAAAGCAGACTGAAAACCCACCTTTTTGATATAGCTTTCAATCCTTAACCCTATTCCTCTGCCCTCCAACCCAGCCAGCTGATTAACCGTTCCCCATAACTGTATCCATGACATCCTATTTGTCTTTGGGAAGCAGAGCTGAGATTGTGATGTCATAATGCCTCCTTCCACCAATAAGAGGCAACCTCATCAGTGATGTCACAATGGCTTGATTGTCCTGTACTCCCCTCTGCCCTCCAACCCAGCCCGCTGATTAACCGTTCCCCTTAACTGTATCCATGACATCCTGTTTGTCTGAACTGCCTGTTTAGATTGTAAGCTCTTTCGAGCAGGGACTGTTTTCTTATTCTTTGTGACTCTGCAGCGCTGTGTGCGTCTGGTGCACTATAGAAATAATTAATAGTAGTAGTAATAGTTTTGCTGATTTTAATCCTTTTTCCACTCACCATAATCAAAAAATCTTTTCATAAAATGTTATTTAACTTAAATATATTTTATTACATAATTCACAGAATAAGCAATATTTAGAGCTGAAAACTGATGAGCCAGAGCTTAAATCATCATTGCACACAAACTCTCTGTCTAGCCTCAGGCGAGTCACTTTATCCCACTGTGCATCCATTTTCCAAACTTTGGATAAAGAACTAATTTTTACTCTCCCCCACAGAAACTGTCATACAGGAAAAGAGTGATTCTTTTTGATCATCAAGATGGCTGCTTGCATGTTTTTGAAGTGATGATTCTTGCACAGTGCGCTGGTGCAACAAGGCTTGATGATAAGGGTCTCAAATAAAGCTATAACCTACATTCTGCATGCATTAAAGCTTGTTGAGTGGCTAAGAACGGCCATACTGGGACAGACCAATGGTACATCTTTTCATAAAATATATTATTTAACTTAAATATATTATTTTACATAATATTTAGAGCTGAAAACTGATGAGCCAGAGTTTAAATCCTCATTGCGCTACAGACTGTCTAGCCTCAGGCGAGTTACTTTATTCCACTGTGCTTCCATTTTTAAACTTTGGATAAAACTAATTGTTACTCTTAACTTCTCTCCAGTTCCATTTTCATTGTCTCTTCGCCTTCCATAGTTCCATCTCTTTATAGTGTTTCCTAGGCCTTGCCCCATCCCAAAGTTTCACACTTTCCTCCAGACACTCTTTTCTTCTTCTCCTTCATTCCTTCCTCCCTCCTTGTCACTCTATCCTACCCAATATAGGTTCTTTCTTCCCTTTTCTGTATAAAGATGCTTTTCTTCCCCCCCTTTTCTCTTGAAGATCTTCTCATTTTTGTACCTGTCATGCTAGATGCTATTTCCTGAATTTTCACCTCTATCCATAACGATGCAGTTCCCCCACCCTCATTCATTCACTAGAAGCACTTCCTACCCTTCCCCTCAGATGCGTGCTTGCATTACTTCATTCTTCCATCTTGCTCTTCTTTTTCTCCTTTGTTTCCCTCCCTCTAAAAACTTTTCACTCTTTCTTGTTTGTTTAGTGCCTTCGTCTTTTTCTTGTCTCCCCCAATCCATTAGAAACTTTCTTGGACCTAAGTAAACTGATTCTTTATCACAATGTCACCCTTTACCGACAGCAGGAGAAACATTCATAAGACATCAACTCCTGCCATCGCGGGACTATTCTAGCACTATAAGTGCTATGAGATTTTGCAGCTCTTATTAACAATTCTCCTGGTGCTGACAGCGGTATGCCTGCATGAGTTGAGAGAGAGAGAAAGAAAATTGGACTAATATGGATATAACCAGGGCAGTGAGCCATCAGATAGGGCAGAGGTTTGGGTTACCCCAGGCCTGATCTAATGGGTGAAAGCCATTTTAAGGGAATGGTACTTGCCATCCTGTGCCAGCTACTAATGATAACTTTGACCACATGATGTATTGGGAGGATATTGTTGGCATCCACTATCTTTTTATTTATTTATTTAGATTTTTATCCCGTCCTCCCAGTAGCTCAAAACGGTTTACAAGTAAACATTCACAATGGAATGAATTGGACATACAAGATTATACAGTAGATTTAAATACTTGAACATACGAGACTGTGCAGCAGTTTAGATATAGGGACTATAAATTAAGAACAGTAAGTTAAATATAAGTAGTTTAGTTTAGATACAAGTTATTTGAGTATAGGCTGAGAGTGGACTATACAGAAATTTAGGCAGAAGATTAGAATGGAGAAAGAAGGGTAGAGGTGGGTTTTAAGGGGGTTGGGTGTAGACTGTAGACTTTAGTTGAAGAGGAGGGTCTTTACCATTTTCCGGAATGTCATTAGTGAGTTCTGTAGTCTGAGTTGAGGGGGGAATTGGTTCCAGGGTTGGGGAATGAAGTGGCTGTAGAGCGTTTGCGGGCGGTTTCTGTGAGGAGAGACCTTCCGGGGGGAATGCATAGGCGTATCTCCGTTTCTGAGCGGGGGGTGCGGGTGGGGATGTAGATGAGTAGCTTGGATTTTATGTAGGAGGGGGAGGTGGCATAAATTATTTTGTGTGCTATTGCCAGGGCCTTGAATGCACAGTGTTGGCTAATTGAGAGCCAGTGTTCAGCACGGAGTAATTTCATCACATTTCTCTAAGCCTTTTCTTCCATCCTCCTATTTTGATTTCTTGTCCTTTAGCTTTTTCTTCTTCAGAAAATGCTACACTCATACTACCTCATGAAACCTGTCAGATATTTGAATATTTTAATCATTTGAGCCCTTCTTCTTTGTACTGTAATGCTGTAAGTTCCTTATTCGGTAGCCCTCATTTGGACACCATCCATCCCTTTCATGATATCTGAAACTAGGGTAGAAACCAGGAGCGGTAAAATATTTCTATCCCACTTAAACCCTTTGGGGCTCATAATAATAATTAAAAAAAAAAGTCTAAAAAGTGGCCTAAATGGGTACTTGGACAATCAAAATCCCTGATCGTCCAAGCACCCATAACCAAAGCTGGCGCCATTTTTCAAACATTGATCACTGCAGTAGGTTGATTTTCCTCTTGCCAAGCAGCTCACGGTTCGTGAAGAAGAAGGCTTGTCCTTCGAAACGGAGTCCATTGAACTTTAAAGGCATGCAAAGCGCCTTTTTGGGCAACTGATTCTTTTGATAGCCCGAAAGTACCATTTTGGTTTATAACTATTTTCCCTGCATTGCGGTTGGTACACTGCTTTGGCAGTAACTTTCTAAATACTAGTCGCTGATTGTGTTTAGCGACAGTAATGACTTTTGATACACTATAGTATTTCACTGATATTATTTAGGCACTTATTATTTTGCATTATTGTGCACTATCACTTGGATGGTTAGGGCCCGGTGATATAATACAATTTACCCTTTTGGGTTTTGTTTGTGACAACTTTCTAAGAGGGGTTGCTTGATAATTTCTTTGTTGTGAGTTGTGTTTACTGAGGGCCCTCCCTCCTACTAATATATTAATTCAATTTAATCAATATTAGCGTTTCTCTTGTCCTGCTGTTACCATACACATTTTCAGAAGAGATCTGTTTGCTCAGATTTTGTTATTTCTCCTATTGAGTTATTTTTGATGTAAAATCCTGCTACAGATACAGCAGCATTGCTGGGATTTTTGTAATGTACATCTTGGTTTCTCTCTTCAATCAACTTCATCGTCAGCTTTGATCGTAAATTTTGTTTTAGAATGTATCTTCTCAATATTTACGTCAAGTACTCTGGTGCCACACCATACAGCACATGGTGTATTATTGTCAAATTCTTGTACTCGATTTGAAATTCAATAGGTAACCAGTGCAATTTTTTTTAAATACAAGAGTGATTTGATCATATTTTAACATCCTGGTAATTAATATATATTTTAAGACACTGTGAGTGCATGAAGGATAGAGATTGAAATTACAGTGGGTTCATTCAAAAGACTTATCTCCATCACTGAGAAACTGAACGAGACTTGCCTATCTACTATCTTCCTTGCCTTGGGCTATACATCTTTTGACACTTCTCGGCATCCTGAAGCCTGGACTTTACTATATTCTCACTAAGTAATTTTTTTTTTTTTCTTCTTGTACGATTATTGCAGCATGATTTTTATTTCATTAAGCTGCAAAAATGTAAAACAAATGAGTTTTCACTGCTACTTACAAATCTTATTCACTATGTCAAGCATCATGACATCTTTAATATGCCTTACACACTACTTAGGATGTCTGTTAATAATGTGCTGAGAGCTGCATAAGAGGTGGTTTCACGTTCTGGTTGCCTTCTCGCCAGCATGAAGTCTCCCAGTGCGTCTTTAAGGGGGAGGATAGGAGCTGGTTATACTAAATTTAGAATCCACTAGAACTTTACGCATTTGCATTTAGAAAAAACATAAATCATATTCTCTGTAAGACTGACAGAATTAAGGTTCCGTGCAATGAGGAGCAGCTTAGCAATACAGAGTAGGCTTGCAGTAACATACAATATAGGGCTAAATAGAAAAGGGAAGATGTTCTCTATAATAAAAATAGGATTCAATTCGCCTAGGATCCAGTGGAGCTAAGCTGTAATTAGTTGGCCAGGGAAGCAGGGAGCGCTGCCCTGGCTGACTAATTAAAAGGGAGAAAGACAGTGATGCCACTGTAGCGAGGATGGGCATCCACGTTCCTCAAGGGGCTACAACCCAGCTGGGTTTTCAAGATTTCGACAATGAATATGCATGAGATTGATTTGCATGTACTTCCATTGCACGCAAACAGACCTCATGCACAATCATTTTGGAAATCTTGCAAACTCAACTGGGTTGTGGCCCTCGAGGACCACGGTTGTGACCTCTGCACTATCCCCCACTTTACTAAACCGCAATAGCGGCTATTAGCGCAGGGAGTTGCGCTGAATGCTTTGCGCTGCTCTCGACGCTCAGAGTTCCTATGAGTGTTGGGAGCAGCGCTGAGCATTCAGCAAAGCTCCCTATGCTAATAACCACTATTGTGGTTTAGTAAAGGGGGGGGATAGCTAAGTTGTTAAAAAATGTAGTTCTAAGAAGATAGGTATCCCCTTTTCTTCTCCCAGCTTTGCTAACAGTGTACCAGTAACTATACGCTCCAGGGATATGCAGTCTTTAGTCTTAAAAATGTAGTGTATCCAAAGGTGATTGAAAATGCATTAATATACAAATTAACCCACATATAATTGGTTTGCACGTCTGAAAACATTCTAATGCACCTTAACATTTTTCATTACAATGAATGCATGAAACAGAAAATAAACACCCCATAATTGGAAAGAAGTCCAAAAATTCAAAAAATGAACTGAAAAATCTTTTGTCTGTGCACATCACTAGTGCCTTTCATACTGCCACTTCCCTCCACATTTAGTTGAACAATATCTTCAAAGTCCACTCTTATCTTGCCTTTTGATATATGCCATTTTCTCCAGGTTATACTTAAGATACTCTTTAAAATAAATGCCATACATGCCTGGCAAGTCATTTGTCTGTGTAATTGTTTATCTGCATCTGTGCAGAATCTATCCATGTAACTTTCCTGCCAGAGTATTTTAAAAATAGAGTGCAGAAACAGCGTAGCTGGTGGGGGTTCCTCAGACCCTGCAAGCTAGAGCTTTGTAGCAAGAGCCATGGAGCTTCTGGTGCTATCCAAGCAGTAGGGGAGAAAAGTTGGAAAAGGGGAGTGAAAGGGAAAAAGTAAGTGGATGGAGGAGGAAACTGTTTTTGTGGTAAATGATGAGGATGAGGAGGACTGCACTGGGACTTTAATGATAAGTACAGGTTGAGTGAGAAGGCTACATGTATTTGGCAAGGGATGCACCTCTATATTCTTGTCACCTGCACCTAGGGCTACCATATGGCTCCAGGAAAAAAAAAAGGACAAATTTAGACATCTATGTTTTACTTCCACTGAAAGCAATAGAAGTACCATCCAGATGTCTCAATCCATCTACCTTTTTCTAGAAACATATGGAAACCCTACCTGCACCCCTCAAAAAGAGTTATTGTGTATGGGAGTGGGAGGTAAGAAGGGAAAGGAACTGAACTAGAAAACCATAATGCACGCATGCCTTTCCTTGTAAGTTAAAACAAACGAGAAAATATTTATTCACTCAATGTGAACTTAAAATTCTGGAATTTGTTACCAGAGAATGTGGTGAAAGCAGTTAGTTTAGTAGGATTTTAAAAAGATTTGGATAATTTCCTGAAAGAAAATTCCATAAGCCTTTATTAAGAAGGACTTGGGAAAAGTTACTGCTTATTTCTAGGATAAGCAGCATAAAATATACCTTTTCACCTAACTCCCTTGCCCTGGATAAATGGAATACAAAGAAATGTATATTGGTATCAGAATCCAGTATGTGTCACTTAAAAGAAACTTGTATTGTAAAATCTTGCACTGTAACTATGGCCAATCTAGCGTGTTAACTGTCGGTGTGTCAAGTTAGGATAAAACTTGTATTGTAAACTTGTACTGAATTATGGCAAATCCAATGCAAATCATAACCTGTTAACTATATACTATGTATGTTTAACCTGTAACCCATTCTGAGGTTTTTTTTTTGAAAAACGGGATAGAAAATGAATTAAATAAATAAATAAATTCCTGGTTTAGGGTTAGGCACATAGAGAGGTACGTTAGATAAATTGTGAACCCACCGGGACAGATAGGGAAAATGCTTGAGTACCTGATTGTAAAACCGCTTAGATAAGCTTGATAGGCGGTATATAAAATCCTAATAAACTTGAAACTTTTGTTTTGCCTAATCTTTTTCACCAGATATTTTATCATATGCTGTATGAAAAAGTGGGTTGTACAAGTTTGGGTTTCCTTAGGAATACTCTCATACTGAAAAGCAGGAAGGAGCAGAGCAAGATGGGGAAGCACCTGAGGAAGCTCCTGGGAGAGAAGCAGCACCACAACAGATTTGTTACCCCATATTTGTTAGAAGCAGAAGCCTATTTGAAGTAGGCTAAGTTTATCTTGCAGCTGAATTGACATTGTGACTTTGGGCTAAGCAGGGCCCAATTGTGTTGAGGATTGAAAGATAGGATTTAGACTTTGGGGACTCCAGGAGAGATCCAAGCTGTTTGTGCTGCCTTTTGGAGAGACAGATTAGTGTATGCCATGGGCCTATAGGAACAGCTTATGGGAGAGATCTTATGAATGGAAGGAGTGACTTTACATGTCTATTCTCTCCTGACCTGTGAAGGGAACAGGTCAACTATTCCTCTGCATGGAAATAAATGAGTTTTTCTCAAACTTAACCCTCTGTATCACTGTATATATTAAGGGCCCAGGCCTGTTATCTAACCATGCTGCCACATGGTGCTATAATGTTTGTCTTGCAGTGACGGTTGTTAGGGTCCCATATCAATTTGTATGTTTATCATTCCTATTATTCTAATAAGAACATAAGAAGTTGCTTCCACTGGGTCAGACCAGAGGTCCATCCCGCCCAGCGGTCCGCTCCCGCGGTGGCCCATCAGGTCTGCGACCTGTGAAGTGGTTTCTGACCACTTCTATAACCGTGGTCAGAAACCACTTCACAGGTCGCAGACCTGATGGGCCAATGGATACTTCCATCTTGTGGCCACTTCCGATAGTGCAGTATCATATGTTTCTTGGACAAGTATATTACTTAATACTATTTTATGAATAAATCAAAACATTTTCAGCAAATATATGGCTCAAGACAGTGACTGTATATTCTAGAGTCTAGCCATTCAATTGGAATATAATGAGGTGTGAAAAAAAAAGTATGCCGATAAAGGTAAGCCAGTTGATGTAGTGTATTTAGATTTTCAGAAAACTTTTGACAAAGTTCCTCATGAAAGGCTCCTGAGAAAATTAAAGAGTCATGTGATAGGAGGAAATGTTCTGTTGTGGATTAGGAATTGGTTTTTGGACAGAAAATAGAGAGTAGACTTAAATGGCTATTTTTCTCAATGGAAGAGGGTAAACAGTAGAGTGCCACAGGAATATATATTGGGAGCGATGCTATTTAAAATATTTATAAATTATTTGGAAATTGGAATATCAACCCCCTCTTTTACTAAGGCGTGCTAGCTGTTTAGCGTGCGTTAAATATTAGTGTGCACTAAATGCTAACGCATCCATAGAATATAATGGATGCGTTAGCGTTTAGCGTGCGCTAAAATGGCTAGCGCGCCTTAGTAAAAGTGAAGTGATTAAATTTGACACAAAACTATTCAAAGTTGTCAACACACATAAGGACTATGAAAAATTGCAGGAAGACCTTAAGAAATTGGAAGACTGGACATCCAAATGGCAGATGAAATCTAATGTGGACAAATGTAAAGTGATGCACATTGGAAGAATAATCAAAATTACAGTTACCTTATGTTAGGGTCCACCTTAGGAATCAGCACCCAAGAAAAAGATCTGGGTGACATTGTAGACACTACTCAGAAATCTTCTGTACGGCTGTGGCAAAAAAAGCAAATATGATGCTTGAAATTATTAGGAAAGGGATGACAAATAAGACCAAGAATAATATAATGCCTCTGTATCGCTCCATTGCATACAGATCAGGTCATCTTATCTCTGCTAAGATAACTGCTTTTTCACCATATTCTCTGGCAATGAATTCCAGAAGTTAATTACACATTGAGGGAAGAAATATTTTCTCCGGTTTGATTTAAATCAACTACTTAGTAGATATATTGCACGCTCCTTAGTCCTAGTATTTTTGGAAAGTGTAAACAAACGAGTCGTATCTACCCATTTTGCTCCACTCAGTATTTTATCTCCCCTGAGCCATCTCTTCTCCAGACCGAAGAGCCCTAGCTGCTTTAGCCTTTCCTCATAGGGAAGTCGTCCCATCCCTTATCATTCTCATCACCCTTCTCTGTACCTTTTCTAAATCCACTGTATCTTTTTTGAGATGTGGCGACCAGAACTGCACACTGTATTGGAGATGCAGTCACATCCCACACCATAGAGTGACACAAGGGCATTATAACATTTTCATGTTTGTTTTTCTTTCTTTTTACTGATAATTTGACATTCTATTTGCTTTCTTAGCTGCCGTTGCACACTGAGCTGAGGGTTTCAACATATCCTCAGTGATGACACCTAAATGCTTTCCTGGGTGGTGACTCCTAACATGGAACCCTAACGGTATGAGGGACGATGATAAGAAATATGTGAGACAAACATCAGTATTGAAAGATACTGTTCGTCAGGAAAAAGCCAAGGTTCTCTTTGAAAGTTATGTGCACATTTGAATATATGCAGCCTAGATATGATTTTAAGATTCACTCATTTGAGCTTTGGTGCTAGAGAAGAATTTTATGCATGCTGTGGACCGTTAGAAGAAGTAACAAATGAATTCTGGAACTGATCAAACTGGCTATGTCACGCAAACCCCAAATGAAGAAGTTACAACTGTCTGTCTTATTTTGGTCACACTGTGAGAAGAAAGAGATCACTGGAGATGGACATCATGTTTGGGAAGATCGAAGGAACCAGGCAAAGAAGGTGACCTGCAATCAGATGGATGGACACTTTGAAAACAACCATGGGGATAACACTTTAGGACCTTACCAGCCTATCACAAAACTGATTTCTTTTTAGATCTGTAATTCATCAAGTCGCTAGGATTCGAACACAAGATGTTGGCACCTGTCTCGGACTTAGCCAGCCAAGCCAATCTTCAGCCGTTGACCAGCTAAGGCAAAATGGTGAAATATAGCTCTGCTTTTTAGGCAATTCTATTTAGCGGCTAGCCTTAGCCAGCTAACCGCTGAATATTGGCAACCAGTCTGGCAAGTCGGATATTAAGTAGGAGATATCTGGTTATTTCCCACTAAATCAGCAGATAGCTGGCTAAGTACTGCTAAATACTGGGAGAATACTAAATACTGGGAGAATTTTCAAGCATCATATTTGCTTTTTTTGCCACAGTAGACATTATATATCTAGATTTCCAAAAAGCCTTCGACAAGGTGCCCCATGAACGCTTACTGAAGAAACTGTGGAGTCACGGGGTGGAAGGGAACGTGTACAGATGGATCAAAAATTGGCTGGCGGACAGGAAACAGAGGGTAGGAGTAAAGGGGCACTATTCTGACTGGATAGGGGTCACAAGTGGTGTTCCGCAAGGGTCAGTGCTGGGACCATTGCTGTTCAATATATTTATTAATGATCTAGAAACGGGGACAAAGTGCGAAGTTATCAAGTTCGCGGATGACACAAAACTCTCCAGCAGGGCCAGAACTGTTGAGGAATGCAAAGAACTGCAGAGCGACCTGAACAAACTGAGTGAGTGGGCAAAAAAATGGCAGATGAGCTTCAATGTGGAGAAATGTAAGGTCTTGCACATAGGGAAGGGGAACAACATGTACAGCTATACGATGGGAGGGAGGGTAATCGGGGAAAGCAACCAAGAAAAAGATCTGGGGGTATTGGTGGATAACACAATGAAGCAGGCGGCACAATGTGCAGCGGCCTCAAAAAAAGCGAACAGAATGTTGGGCATTATCAAAAAAGGTATCACTACCAGAACAAAAGAAGTTATCCTGCCACTGTATCGAGCAATGGTGCGCCCACATCTGGAATACTGCGTCCAATACTGGTCGCCATACCTCAAGAAGGACATGGCAATACTCGAGAGGGTCCAGAGGAGGGCAACGAGGATGATAAAGGGTATGGAGAACCTTTCATATGCCGAACGGTTAGACAGGCTGGGGCTCTTTACCCTGGAAAAGCGGAGACTGAGAGGGGACATGATAGAAACTTATAAAATCATGAAAGGCATAGAGAAGGTGGAGAGGGACAGATTCTTTAGACTAGCAGGGACAACTAAAACAAGAGGTCATTCAGAAAAACTGAGAGGAGACAGATTCATAACGAATGCAAGGAGGTTCTTCTTCACTCAGAGGGTGGTGGACACCTGGAACGCGCTTCCCGGAGAGGTGATAGGACAGAGTACAATTCTGGGGTTCAAAAAGGGACTGGATGATTTCCTGGAAGCAAAGGGGATAACAGGGTACAGATAGAGGTTTACCTTACAGGACATTGAGCGAATAGGGTATGGATATTTTAGGTTAGGTAGGGAACACTTTCAGGTCATGGACCTGGGGGCCGCCGTGGGAGCGGACTGCCGGGCACGATGGACCCCTGGTCTGACCCGGCAGAGGCAACGCTTATGTTCTTATGTTCTTATGTTCTTAATAGAGTAAATATTTGTCATAAATACTGTGTAGCTCTTATTGAAAAATGAAACAAAGAATTATAAGACTCAAATGATTTGACAGAAAAGAAGTCTAAAAATAATGGTATAAAGTTCTGGAATTTGTTGCCAGAGAATGTGGTAAAAGCAGTTAGCAGACTCAAAACTGCTATTAATTTGCACTTAGGGAAAATCCACTGTTTACTCCTGCGATAAGCAGCCCGGAATCTATTATTTTTCAGGGATTCTGCCAGAAACTTGTGATCTAGATTGGCTACTGCTGGAAACAGGATACTGAGCATGGTGGACCTTCGATCTGTCTCACTATGGCAATGCTTATGGGGTTGATATTCTGCTAGCGGTGCTCAGCATTTTGCTGACCGCCACTGACGTTATACCCAGAAAGTCAATGTTGGGTCGTGATTGGGCTTCAGCATTGAATTTCTGGATTTACAGAGCCGAGAAAAGCACAGCTGGTGAAGGCTCTCTTTTACTAAGCCGTGGTAGAGGTTTCTACCATGGCCCGGAGCGCTAAATGTTCCTATGCTGCTCTGATGCTCATGGAATTCTATGAGTGTCAGAATAGCGTCAGAACATTTAGCACTCCGGGGTCTCGGTAGAAACCTATACAGTGGCTTAGTAAAAAGGGGGTTTAAATGCAATATTTAGAACTTAAACAGCTATGGGACACTATATACATAGGTCTGACTTTTAATGCAGTTCTTTTTATGTGGTTAACTTGGCTGGTTAAGTGCTAAATGTTCACAATAACCGGCTGAGTGCTGACTCCACCACTCAAATGCCCCCAAAATAGCTGGGTTTGAATTAGGCACTAACCAGGTATTTTCAAAGGCATGAACCAGGTTACATGCTGCTGAAAATGACTAGTTAGCCCAAGCAGGTGATTTAAATGGCCAGAAGCCATTTCTGGCTGGTTAAATCACTTTGAACATTGATCCATATGCATTTATGTATTTAAGTAGTCCACAGATTTGTATTTAAAGTTATATGGATTTTTAGCTGTAGAATCCATCCAGGTGGCACTACTGAAAACCCACAGATAATTCATTTCTTTAAAGCTTTGCATAAACATATACATTATTCTTTCAGTGGATGAATTTTGCTGCTGAATGGATTATTTTGAATGCCATCCATCCAACATACCTCCAAACCATGCCACATTTTTCAGTGTATAACTTTGATGATTTGGCAATTTAAACAGCCAAAGTTATCTATAAACTAAAAAAAAAAAAGCCTAACAGTTTTCTAGGTTAAATAATCAAGTGAATACAATTGAAGAAGGCAATGAAAAAAAATCTATCCTGATGAGATAATTTCCTGTTACATTTACTATTTACTATTTATGAAAATAAATATCTTCATATTTCCTAAATAGTAAAATAGTATTGCTCCACAAATATATTGAAATATATTTGAAAGGATTTGAGTTATTCTTCCAATGTTCCTGCTACTGTTTCATTATGTGTACAACTTTCAAAAATGTAATAAAAATTGTTATTATTATTATTTTAACCCTGCTAATAACACACATGGGGCCCCCTTTTACAGAGCCACGGTAGTGATTCCGCTTTGGCAAATCGCAACGGTGGCTTTGTCAAAGATGCCCATATATGAGCAGTTGGTGCCCTAGAAATGCTTTTGAATATTGACCAAAAGACAATAAGAAGGAAAGATACAGGCAAGAAAGAAGCAAGAGGAAATTTAGTTCTGTTGTTGATTTAAATACCTATACCACAGACTGCTGTTGACACAAATGGGTAGATTTTGATTGAAGAGCTAAATGGTTGGCAGCTCACCAGCAGGCTAGTTTCACAGAAAGCAGGATGCAGACGCCAGGAGGAGACTTCTTTCTTTCTTTCTTTTATTTTTTTTTTAATTTTACATCTGCCCTTGCTAGGTTCTGCTTTTCAAGTAGAATTCATTGAACCAAGAGGAAGATGCAAGACTGATGAGCAAAATTGCTTTTACAAAACCCTTTTACAAAGCCGCAATAGTGGTTTTTAACGAAGGCCGGCACGCTGAATGTTCTGCGCTGCTCCCGACACTCATAGAGCTCCTATGAGCATCAGGAACAGCTCAGAGCATTCAGCTAAAAACCACTATTGTGTTTTTGTAAAAGAGGGGGGTAAAAGTTTTGAAGATGTCAGCAACTGGCAAAATTTAAGATTTTTTGCTGCTGCGAAGAGAAATTACGTGTTGTCCTTTCTACTGCTATATGTGGAAAAATATAATGGTTCTAACTGACTTTTTGGGATTTCACTACCCTAAAAAACACATAGGGGCAAAACTATAACTGATTTAACCCATCTCATGTAATCCACGGATATTTGATATCCCTGACATACACAGTGGTTGGAGCTACAGCCTTATCACTCTGAGGTTGTGGGTTCAAATCCCATGCTGCTCCTTGTGACGCAGGGCAAGTCACTTAATCCCCCATTGCCCCAGGCACATTAGATAGAGAGTGAGCCTGGGGATAGATAGGAGAAAATGCTTGAGTACCCGAATGTGCATCACTTGGGGCTCCTTTTACAAAGCCGCGCTAGGACCTTAACGCGCAAAATAGTGTGTGCCAGATTGCTGCACGCGCTAGCTGCTACCATCTCCTTTTGAGCAGGCTGTAGATTTCCGGCTAGCGCGCGCTAATCTGGTGCGTGCGATAAAATCGCTAGTGCGGTTTTGTAAAAGGACCCCTTAGACTATAAGTAATATATAAATACCAAAAATAACTAAAAATAAGCATGATGGTAATGGATTATTAAGAGGATCACCTGAAAACTCACCCACAACTAGGGCTGGTATTAAACATACTTGGGATTAGGGTAGCAATGTAGGAAGGGGCTCCCAAAGCCCACTAACATATTGTACTGTATTTTATTCAGACTTAGTAGATAAGGACAAGTTGTTCACCCTCTCCATGGTAGGAAGAATTTTACCCAGTGGTAAAAATGGCCTAACGTCGTGTAAGGAAGTGCTTAAGGCCACTTTTTACAAACTTAGTAAAAGGGCCCCTTGGTGCCCAACACTGTTCCTTCTAAGCTGAGTGGGAGTCCTCTAACTGTATTGCTACCAGTAAGGGGTATGGCTTCAATACTGTACTAAGTTTTCAGTTACTAGGGGCAGGCAGGCTCCCTGAAGTCCCACAGAGCTTGCCTGTCCTTCACTATTAAACATGTGAAAGTGAAACAGTGCCCCTACTGGTAGGACTGTAGGTGGAGGACTCCTGCTCAGCTGAGATGGAACAGTGGTGCCTAAGTGTTCTACTGTGTAACTACAAGGGGGAATTCACATGGGATAGACACAAAAGGACCTTGGGCATGTGGCCAATTGGCATGCACAACGTATCAAATTCTGCTAGCTGGGCTTACAGGATGGCACATTTAGGCATGAACATCTACATCTGCTATTGACATGGCATAAGTGGGTGTGCCTAAATGTTGGTCCACAGCTGTCAAATTATGCTAGTATTTTATTTTATTTATTCACTAGCCAATTTTCAAAGCTTAAATTGTTTCCCACTGTTTGAGTGGGATTATTCAGTGACACTTAACTCAAGAATGCAGCTGAAGATCCCCCCCAGAATGCCAACCAAAAAGTGGGCAAGGATAGCACTGGAGGCGGCACTGGGGAGGAGCCTGGGATTAAGCAAATGCTGGCAATATTTAGTGCTAGCAATTGCAAAGCTAATCAGCCTAAGTTAGGACAGTTCAAATGTAGTTTCGCAGGCTGCTGCAAGAGGTCACTGCAGTCATTTTGGACGAGTACCACAAGGGGCAGCAGTGAAGGGTCTGCATTCCTGCCCTCAATGACCAATGCTGGACTACCTGGGATAGTGGGGGGCTGGGGGTGCTCCAGGAGAGGGGCCACTGCTTGCAGTTGTAGACTGGGAAGGAAAGGGTTACAGAGGCTCATATTTTAAAAAGAAAATTATGCGAGTGCTGTCCCGATATTCATCCTGGTCCTTCATAACTCTTATAGGTGCCCCAGCTGAATATTGGCCAGGTCCACATAAACTTTCGGCACCCAGCCTGCACATGTAACCCTTAATATTCAGTGCCAGAATATTTAAAATAAATGCTAATTTAGCCGGCTGAATATCGTAGGGGTGGGGGGCATCCAAATTTGCCATTATTGAATATACTAGCTTACTGCTTAGTTATTTGGTGGCTAACTTTTAGTGTTTTTATAGAATTGCTCTCTATATGTTTATTTTAGAAAGCATTAAACCCCTCAAGAATGGTCAAAAGTCTTTAAACCCTAGGGCTTAGTTGGCAACAGCTGCAAACTTCTCATTCATCGTAAAGATGTATCGCTAACATTTTTTTTTTATCTCCTAAATGTCTACATGAATCATGACGGATAAGCAAATAGGCCTTGCTTGCCTGAAGCAGATGTTAGGTTATGCAGCACACAGACAGACAGATTGACAAACAGAAGAGCCAGATGCACACAAAGATGGATCTCCTCTGACATTTATAGGGAGTCGGCAGCAGCTCAAAGACATGCATTCCACGCTTAACTTCTTCACTGCCACGTGTGGCCACAGAATAGATGCATGAAACAGCTGGATTTAAAAAAACCAGGCAAATTTCAGCCTGATCTGAGTTTTAAAACAAATCTGAGCATTTGATGAGACTGGCAGGACAAGCTCATAGCAATTTTGTTCCGGGTGTCAGGTAAATCCATAGAGAACTGCCATACTTCTGCAAATCCTCCACTGTTTTTGCCAATGGCCTCATTTCTATAAAAATAAATTTGCAAACTAATATATAATGGACTAAATTCAATAAATGATAGGGTTACCAGACGTCCAGATTTACCCAGACATGTCCTTCTTTTTAGAGGATTGTCTGGGTGTCTGGACGGATTTTTAAAATTCATCAGCTTGTCCGGTTTTTCAAATTCTGGACCACATCTGCAGGACCTCTAAGCATGCGTGGGAGTGATGCGATGATGTCATACACACGCACACACATGTGTGACGTTATCACGCACAGCCCTCCAAATGCAGCTCCAAGCTCGAGAAGAGGTTGGGGGGGTGGAACTGAGGCGGAACGGGGTGGAGCAGTGGTAGAACTGGGCGTGGCTGAGGGGCTGGACCACATGCCTGGATTTTACTGTTATAAACTTTGGTAGCCCTAGTAAATGATGCAGTGAAAACTATGCGCACTGAACGCTATTCTACAATAATGCTCCGAGTTGGGTGCATTTTTAAAACAGTGCCCAATCCATGCCCAATTTTAGGCACAAGACCTTATACCAACTGAACACTAGTGTAAATCCCCTCAGTGGCAAAGTAAAGGGGGGTGAGGGGGTGGTCCGCACCCCTCCTCCTCTCTGCCTTCTCCTCTTCCCATTCCTCCATTCTACGCGCGTGCCCTCTTCCCTTCCCCCATATCTGTAGTTGAAGTTGTTTTTTGTGGTGGTCAACAACGTGCTCTTCGTGACCCCTTCGGCTCTCATGCTATCACTTCCAGGTGCCGCACATAGGAAGTGACAGAGGGAGGACCAACGGGGTTGCAAGGAGCATGCTGTTGACCCCCGCAATGACTTCAACTAGAGATACGAGGAAAGGGGAGGGGGAGGGGCACATGGCAGGTGGAAGCGGGGGGGGGGGGCAGAGACAAGGGCAGGGGAGGGGCACCACCGCCCCAGGTGCCTCTCACCCTCACTATGCCACTGAATCCTCTCGCCTGAATCAGGAACAGATCTCCTCAATTCTATAATAGTGCACACATATTTAGTGAACTCCCTTGACCCACCCATGCCCCCTTTTCAGTTTTGTGCTAAAGAAAAGTGCAAAGGAAGCAGAACTGACAGGAGGATACTTTTCATGTTGTTGTTGCTAACAAATTTGCAGGACTATAGTGTGTGTTTGGGGAGGGGCAGCAGGAGAGGGAGGGATACTGAACCACAAAGAGAAGGGAGCCAGTGTAGGTAAAAGGGGGTAGAGTGCTCCCGCTGAGGGAGGGATAGGGCACCACAATCCCTTGAGCCGGCCTTGTATGCTACAATATAATTTTCAAATAAGTTAAAAAACAAAGAAAGTAGACTGTCTCCCTGATATTTAAACTCCACAGCCAATATTGCATAAAAGACTAGGCTTACTAGACGTCTGGATTTACGCAGACATGTCCTCTTTTTAGAGGACTGTCAAGGCATCCAGACAGGTTTTCAAAACCTGGCACTTTGTCCGGGGTTTGAAACCCATTGAGCTCACGCTCGTGTTTGGAAGGCATCTGCGCATACGAGGATGCGACATGATGACTTCATACGCATGCACACATGCATGTGATGTCATGACATTGCACAGATGTTTCCCAAAGAAACAGGGTTTGTGTGGGTCTGGAGGGCTGAACAGGGCAGGGCTATGGGTGAAACATGGCAGGACCGGGATGGAATGGGGAAGGGCCATGCATGCTAATTTTTGAGAACAAAATCTGGTAACCCTATAAAAAATGACTGCAGTAAAGTTATAGTCAATGTCTGCCTGCTGGGCATGGCTTATATTCAGTGCCAGAATCTGGATAAGTATCCGGCTAAGCTAGGGCAGATATTTTGCCTCCTTAAACTTCTTTGCTTTGTCCCGGACTACCTCAGCATTATTCAGATAGCACTGGGGTAGTCAATAATAATTTTATCTGGATATTGATGCTAACCTCGGGGAGCGGCACTTGTATGCAGGACTGTCCCAAGCCAGAAATGTGCCCTGTGTGACATGTCCTCTAGAACTCCAATCCTGCCCATTGCATCGCAGTCAAGCAAGGAAGACAATGAGCAAGATACTATTTGCGGGATTTGCTCTCTCTCCATCGAATTTTCGATAAATCATGCAGTATTTTGTTTTACTGCAACTCTCTTATGTGCGGTCTCTCAAATGAATCTCTGAGAGCATTACAGAAGGCTCAGAATACCGCAGCAACAATTTGCCCCCTTATGCACATGTCTCTCCTTTGCTTGCCGAGGTTCACTGGCTTCCAATAAAATGGAGAAACCAATTTAAGATCTTAACTTTAGTGTATAAAGCTTTGCATCATTCTCTTCTACTTCACTTTTAGAGCCACATATGCCTTCCAGTTATCTGAGATCTCAATCAAAGAACTTGTTGGTTGCTCCCTCTCTTCAATTCATAGCTAAGGCAACTATTACGTTCCCGTGTTTTTAGTGTTGTGGGCCTCCTATCGCCCTTCCTGAATCAGTTCGTTTTATTCCTACGTTTGTAAATTTTCAAAAAAGTTTGAAAGTCTAATTTTTTTAGTAAGGCCTTAAATCATATTTGATAGACAGTTTTAATAATATTGCTCAATGTGTTTAAGGCTTGAGATAGATGACAGGAGCCTATGGGAGACTTTTACAGGTTGTGAGACCTATTCCTACATTTTGCTGAAGTTGCTGAAGTCACGGGCTTGTACAAACTAGTTTCAGTTCAAATGCTGAGATGCTAATGTGTGGCATGTGAGTGTGTAGATTTCTTGCTGTGAAATTTCTCAAGGACACCAACCAGTGCTGGAAAGACAATGAGCTATCTGACAGTGTTGAAAGCAAATGCAAGTCAGTAGGACACTCCATCCGGGAACCTAAGAACAGATAAAGTGATGCCAGGCTAATGCACTGATATTGAGGTACCCGTGTGAAAAATGGAAACTTCAAGAAGAAGAAAGTTCCAGAAGCTATACCTATCCAGGGCCCCCCCCAGGGAAGAATGGAGGGGTGGACTAGGAGAGGGTTAGACAGGCAGCTTGTCTGCTCCAATAGGGTGATACATATTCACAGCCAGGGGAATGGGCTAAGACAAAGACACTTTCTGTATAAAACCCCCATGCTTTGGCAGAGTTTCTTTAGAGAAGCTGTGCCATACTTACAGAAATATGCTGGCAATGGGGGGTTTTTCTCTCCATTGTATATGTCCAAACTGATTTATTTCTGATTTGACAAATGCTGCTATAATACTTATTACTAGAATAAAAAGTTATTTGCTTTGGAATATACAATGTAATCTTGTGGGATTTATTTTTGTGGTTTTTTCCTTCACGACGGATCCCCAGTGAGGTAAAGTAAGCAGCCTTTTAATGGAGGCTGAAGATTCAGTGGGTGGGGGGGACTACATTGTGTGGGTGGGAGGATGGGATTTGGTTATTTTGTTTGATAGGTGCTGAGCGGCATAAGCATACAGCTTGCTCAGCATACTCCTTTCTTGCTGGGGTTTTTGGGTATGGATTGGGTCTCATGGTGTGGGTTTGGGATGGGGTGGGGGTTTGGGCTTTGGAGTGGGTGGGGATTGGGGGGATTCTTTGGTTGGGGTGAAAATGTATTTGATGGTACGTTTGGTGTTCGCGACCTTGTTGTTTTGTCGTGCTGTATTGTATATTTACTGCTGGTGTGCCAATAAAACATGATTTATACTAATGGAGGCTGAAGAAATAATATGGATAATTGTTTGTATGTTATGATTTATGCATGTTATAAACTGCATGGAACTTTGGACATGCAGGATATAAATGTTTTAAATATTTAAATTTGGAAGTCCTGCTTTCCTTGCACCCTGTGTGACTGTACTGCTCTACATAGCTAACTACAGCCCAGCTAATATGAGGGCTGTTCAAAAAGTATCAAACCTTTATTCATAAAAAGTACTCGTATTCAGATACAACAATCTTATACTAATCTCCTTCAAAGTAGTCCCCTTGGGCTGCCACACACTTCTTCCAACGGTTCTGCCACTATCGGAAGCAGCACTGTAACGCTTCTTTTGAGATTGCTCGCAACTGATCCGTCGCATTCTGCATGATGCCTTTTCTTGACTGAAATCTGATCCCTTTCAAGGGCATTTGGGGAAAAGCCAGAAGTCACATGGAGCCATGTCAGGAGAGTAGGGAGCCTGAGGAATCGCAGGTGTGTTGTGTTTGGCCAGGAAACTCCGTATCAAATGTGAAGAATGGGCAGGTTCGTTAGCAGCTTTGGCACAAACTTTGTTGAAATTCTCCTGAAGTCCAAATCCTCAGTTAAAATGGAATGAAAGAATCCAACGCTGATGCTCACCTCGTCTGCAAGTTCTCCGATTGTGATTCGACAATCCTGCATCACCAGGATCCTCACTTGGTCAATGATGATCTCATTTCTGGATGTTGAGGGCCTACCAGAACGTGCTTCACTCTCCACTGATGTGCGGCCATCTCTGAAGCGGTAGTACCACTCCTTTATCTGTGTGGTGCCCATTGATTCATCCCCGAAGACCTGTTGAGTCTTGCAGATCATTTCTACTTGGGAATCGCCAAGCTTTATACAAAATTTAATGCAGTAGCGTTGTTCAACTTTTTCTGTCATTTGGTCGAAAAAGAAAATCCGACACTCATCAGCGGTCTGCTGTCGACTGACAGCTTCTGTAGGCAGGAAAAAAAAATTCAAGCATGCGCATTAGGGTCGTCTACATATGTGCACCAAATCACACCTCCCTAGCTTTATTTGTTTACACAAGAAAAATTAAGGTCTGACACTTTTTGAACACCCCTCGTATAGGTAGGAACTGCTTCTTCTCTGATAAGTGCTGCAGAATGTTGGGTGCTATGAAGCAAAACCTGTGCTAGGTGCCATAACAAGATAAGAACTGCCATGCCAGGTTCAATCAAAGGGGCATCTAGCCCAGTATCCTGTTTCCAACTGTAGTCAAGTCCAGGTCATAAGTACCTGGCAAGATCCCATAAAGTAACAAGAATGAATGCTATTTATCCCCAGGGATAAGTTTTAGCTTTCCCCAAGTCTAATTTAATAACAGCTTATGAAATTTTCCTCCAGGAACTTGTCCAAGCCTTTTAAACTCAGCTATGTTATGTACGGACTGCTGATCCACAAAGAAATGATAGCACCACAGAGCTTCAATATATTTATAAATAGCTTAATGGTAAGGGAAAAGAGAATGAAAGATGCTACACCAGGGCCCATAAATATCCAACCTACACAGCTTAAACAAAATGTTGGCTGAACAGCTAGGGTTTCACTATTTATATATATATATATATATATATTTTTTTTTTTTTTTAAAGATAGCAAGTTTGTACATGTATCTCAAGGGAGACTGAATTCCATTGTTTGGACACAAACAACTCCGATGACCTCAGGGAAGTTGGTCAATGCAATAAAGCAACAGGCATAGCTGACAGGATGCTCAGTTGTATAACTGGAGGTGTATATAGCAAGAAATAAAAGAACATGGCCCTTGGATTGGTCATTAGTGAGACTCTACCTCAAATACTATATTAGATTCTAGAGACTATGCAGAATATAAATTTTTTAAATAAATACTGCTTCTGCCCTTGGCAGATGAAAGCTGCTATTAGGAGCTCTAGTGTTAAGTCTTGTGCCTTCCATCCTTCCGCTTAAATCTCTTTGAACATCGGCCAGTGAAATTTTACTGCAGCTTTGTATTCCTCCACCACCACCACTTAATGTTCATACAAAGCGTAGGCCCCCTTTTATCAAGCTATTTATCGCTGGCCATTGCTGTAAAAGATCCAGCGTTCATAGGAATTCTGTGAGTGTTGGAGCTTTCACCGCAGCGGCCAGCGATAAAAAGAACCCTAATGTGGTTTGATAAAAAGGGGAGAATATCCTGCAATTCTATGCGGAGTACAATAAAACATCCAAATGAAAAATAACAATTTACAGCCTTCTCATACAAAACATATTTCAATAAAACAACATAATATAATGAACATATTACAATAGAGCAAACAATACAACCAACAATGAACAAACACCAATAAAACATCTCCATTGCAGTAGGATTTTCTCCTGCCCAACAGACCCCAATAGACCATCAGAGAACTAGACGTAAGCCCTGAGGGAAGGTAGCTACAGTCATGTGGGTACGTAGATGGGTGAAAGGGTGAGGGGGTTCAGGAAAGGGGAGGGCTGGGTTCCAGGAGGGGCCAGGATATAGGGCACTCGTAAGACAGAATTAGAGGGGGGTGGGGGCAATAGAGAGATTGATTTATGCAAGTCCCAGTAGGTGAGCTGCCCAGGGAGTAACTATAGTTCAGTAAGGGCCTAATCTCCCCTCCCCTCAAAGATAAATTACAAATGTTCATTCCTAGGCATGTCTCCTCCTCCAGTAAGGTCTCCAGACTAGGGTTACCAGATTTGTATGCCAAAAAGAAGAGGACAAGTGGCCCCACCCTGCTCTACCCACAGTCCCACCCCATTCTGCACACAGCCTCGCCCCATTCTTCCCCTCAAGCCGGCCCCACACAAACCTCATCTCTTCAGGTCCATGTCTGGAGGACATCTGTGCATGCATGGATGTGACGTGATTATGTCACACGTATTCGCGTATGCATGTGACATCACATCGCATCCACGCATGCATGGATGCCCTCCCATCAGTTTACAAAACCCGGACAAACGGCAGGGTTTTGAAAACCCATCCGGACGCCCAGACAGTCCTCTAAAAAGAGGACATGTCTTGGTAAATCCAGATGTCTGGTAACCCTACTCTGGATCCCTGACATAAAGCCCTAAACCTCTATAGACCTCCTTTAGGTGCACCTCAAGTTATCCCTGATGATTTAGGAGGACTGAGACAGGAGTGATCCCCAGTACTTCCTGCCTCTGTTGGCACTGAGGTCATAATAGAAGTTGTGATCTCTCATGGTATTCTCACTGTACTACTGCTACAGCTCAGAATGACATATAAGGGCTTTCTGCCTTATATGGCAGCCTGACTCCTATTGGTAGTACCGTGATACTACAACTAGAAGTTGATTTTGATTCTCAAACCTGCAGGGGCAAGAGTGACTGAGGATCACTCATCCCTTAGACCAGGGGTAGGCAATTCCAGTCCTCGAGAGCCACAGGCACTGCCTCCTTGAGATGAAAATATATCTCATGCATATTTATTGTGGATATCCTGAAAACATGACCTGCTTGAGGACCAAAATTGCATACCCCTACCTTAGACTACATAGACAACCAGAGTTAAACTGAGGTAGGTTCAATAGGGTTCCGTGGATCAAGGGGGAACCTATAGAGTGAGGGTGGGGCAAGGCTTAGAATGACCATTGTAATGTGTCTTCAGAGGTGGGACAGGAGATGAGGACCTTACCATGCTATAATTACTCCCTGTCCAACTTGCCCTCTGGCACCCCTCTCCCCAACCTATTTTTTTCAGCATCACTAATAAGCAATTTTTCCACTTTTCAATTTTGTGCCCTGGCTTCAAAATTCAAAATATGGTGCCTATTCAATCATTCTGTTGTATCCACATAAATTATTGAAAGGCTCATACAAGAAATCAAATCAGTCATTTCATTCATTAAGTTCATCAGAAAGAAAAGATGCATCAATATCAACTCTCATACAAAATCATACTCATATCCAGTGAACATCCATAAAAGAATAAACTAAAAATTATTTCAAAAGATTTAAAAAAAATATTTTGGGAAAATTTTTTTTTTTAAAAAAGAAAACCTCTTCATTCAATATCTGCATTTAGTCTAGATGTGAAGATCCACTGCTGCTCTGTCAGAAGAAATATTCATTCTCTATTACTTCCCACAGGGATTTAATCTACTACCAAAAAAAAAAATTGAATCTCATCTAACAAATGTGATTGTTCAATCCACAGTTTAACCTGGAAAGGGGGGAGGGGTAGGGGTCTTTTCAATTACATCTAATACAATTGCAATGTTCATTAATCCTTGTACATAATGTTTTAACAATATATATCAATTTATATGAACAGATGAAAACATACATGACATGCCAATGCGCAAGTAGAAAAATGTTGAGGAAGAAAACTTTTCCAGAATCATGTAAATTCTTTGAGTATAGAAAATAAAGGAAAGAGATTCTGGATTTAATTCATGCCTTTTTTGAATTTTCCCATTCCTGGAGGGCTCACAATCTATGTCTATTGTGGGACCGGGATCCTGGCGAGGCCTAGTAACTTCCCAGAATCCCAGTCTTGGCGCGAGCGTAACCGTGGTGGATCACAGCGGCCTGGTGCCTCCCATAAACTGCACACCACACTGGCCTGGGTTTTGTCCAAATATATCACTTTTATTTATCCACAAGAAAAGTTTCCAACAAAAAAGGTCAAAATTTGGCATTCAAAGTAAAAACCCAAAACATTCCAATTTTCTCTTGTTCTGCTTTCTTTCTCTCATGTGCCAATTCTTTTCACTGCACCCTCAGTGCTGGCCAATTCAGGTTCACAAATTAAGAACATAAAATACAGTTCATGTTAGGTATTCTTTCCACAAGCAGTGCTAGAACCATACCTGCCTTAGCAATAGTTAGGCTACCTGGTTCTAAGCACTAATTAGGCTTCTGGTAGTTTTGAGTGGCAGTTCCCTTTTCCTAGGAGCAGAGGGACTTGTACTCCCACAGGTGTGGCCACTGTTCCACTTATCTAACCCAACAGTAAATTCAGCAGCTTCCAGCCCAGGTTGAAAACAGGATACACAATCCTTCCCAAAACATAAAATTCAAAAAGGAAAAAACAAAAACCCTTTTACCAAGGAAAAAGGACATTCAGGTTTTCCTAAACCTATTCCCATTCCATAGGGTGTTCTTCCCCAGACATAGCATTACTCTCTAACCAGTCCATGTCACAAACCTCAGATTGTGTTTCAGGGTTTTGCATTTCCCTATCCTGGTGAGAACTTCTGAAGGCTGGCCAAAAGTTAGCTGCTGTAGCTGGTTTCCTTCTCAGCTTCCCCTGAGCTTCCAGTCCCAGCTGTCCCTCCCCTCTCACTGATGAGGGAGCTTCAGAAAAAGGGAGACTCGGCACATAACCACGCCCCCTTACAGCAGCTTTAGCTAATTCCTTAAAGAGCCCTGTCCTTCCCGTTCCAGCCTGAGCTCTGTGAGCTTTTAAAGGGACAGGCTCTCTCTTAACCTTGTGCTCAGGATTTTCCCTATACTCAGGATATTTCTTCTCCTTAGTCCCTGGAACATTATTAATGCTTCCCTGAGCTTTTCCCTGGGCTTTGTTAGGACTAGCCAGATCCCTGTCACATTCCCCCACCCTCAAAATCTTACCCCGGGTAAGAGAAGGATTCTGTGACGATAGTTCCGACAGACGCGAGAGAGTGTCTACATTGGTATGCAGCTTCCCTGGCCTGTGAATCACCTGGAATCGGTATCCCTGTAAAGCTAAATACCATCGCGTGAGCCTAGTATTGTTATTCCTCATGGAGTCCAACCACCGTAAAGCAGCATGATCCGTGACCAAGGTAAAAGCTCGTCCACTGAGGTAATGGTTGAGACTGGTCACTGCCCACTTTACGGCCAAGCACTCCAATTCGACCGTAGCGTAATTACGCTCGTTTGGTAGCAACTTCCTACTAAGGTATAACACTGGATGTTCAATGCCCCCTCGTTCTTGTGACAATATAGCTCCTAAACCTGACCCCGAAGCATCAGTTTGGAGTACAAATGGTTGTCGGAAATCAATGCCCGCCAAAACGGGCTCCTGACACAAATCATTTTTGAGGCTTTCCCAGGCTCTTCTCCCTTCAGAATCCCATTGTAACTTCTCAGGGCAATTCTTTCGGAGCATGTTGGTCAAGGGTGTGGCCCTGGTAGCGAAATTAGGAATGAAGCGCCGATAATATCCTACCAGACCCAGGAATCCCCTCAGCTGCCTTTTGGATTCAGGAATAGGGAAGTCCCGTATACATTGCACTTTGTCCATTAGAGGGCGCACCTGACCATTCCCTACCACGTAACCCAAATATGCCACTTCTTTCTGCCCAAAAGCACATTTCTTCGGATTCACTGTGAAGCCTGCCTCCCGCAGTGCTTCCAAGACCTCCCGTAAGTGCTCCACGTGCTCTCCCCAAGAATTAGAAAAAATGACCACGTCATCCATATATGCTGCCGCATGCCCTTGCTGGCCCCGTAAAACCTCGTTCATTGCACGCTGGCATGAAGCCGCCGCTCCATGAAGCCCAAAGGGCATGCGCCTGAACTGGTATAAGCCTTGTGGTGTCTGGAAAGCTGTTTTGGGTCGGGCTGCATGGGTCAGAGGGATTTGCCAATATCCCTTAGTGAGATCCAGAGTGGACAAGTATTGGGCCGTCCCCAATTTGTCTAGCAAGTCATCCACCCGCGGCATGGGAAAGGCATCAAAGGCCGACACCTCATTCACCTTACGAAAGTCAATGCAGAATCGCGGGGTCCCATCCGCCTTCGGAACTATAACAATAGGGCTGCTCCATGGACTGCAAGATTCCTCAATAACTCCTAGGCTCAGCATCTCTTCCACTAATTCCTGGACTAGCTGCTTTTGCTCCTCCGACATCCGATACGGACGCACCCTCACCACCTTCCCAGGTTCAGTCTGGATATCATGATGCACCAATTCGGTGCGTCCTGGAATAGGGGATAACACATCCTGAAACTCTGTTACTAATCTCTGCACACTCTGAGATTGACTACGAGTCAAATTTGGGTTAACCCCCACTTCCTCCTTCTGCAAGAAGTCGTCTAGCTGTGGTCCAAAATCTTCCTCCTCCTCTTCCTGCACCTGAGCTGTCAATGTCTGCCGTTCTCTCCACGGCTTCAACAGATTGACATGGTATGTCTGATGACGTCCTCTGGGATCTCGTACCTCATAATCCACCGCCGTACGTTGCTGGGTAACCACGTAGGGACCTTTCCATTGAGCCAGGAATTTATGTGGATCATCTGGAACCAGTACCAGAACCTTTTGTCCCGGGCTCAATTGTCTAATTTGCGCCCCTTTATCGTAATATCGCTTCTGACGACCCTGACTTTGCTCTAACCCATGTTGACCTTTTTCCCCCAGAGCCCCCAACTTCTGTTTTAAGTTTGCCAAATAAGATATAATATTGGAGGATGGCTCTTGGTGGCAGTCCCAGCTCTCTTTGAGCAAGTCCAACAGGCCCCTAGGAGACCTGCCAAACATTAATTCAAAGGGACTTACCCCTAGGGAATCCTGGACTTTCTCTCTGGCCGCATACAAGACCAAGGGAAGGTACAGGTCCCAGTCGCGAAGGCACTTTTTCCCTAGCCTTTGTAACATCCCTTTTAGCGACTGGTTGAAGCGTTCAACCAGACCGTTACATTGAGGGTGGTACGCCGCGGTCTTCAGATGACGAACCCCAAAAGACTCCCAAAAACACTTCATCTCCCGAGAGAGGAAATTACTGCCCTTATCCGTAAGGACCTCCCTCGGGAAACCTACCATACAAAATAATTTGATAAGTTCACTGATGATGTTGCGAGTGGAGATATTTCTTAAGGGAAAGGCCCATGGAAATCGTGTCCCAAAGTCAACTATCACCAAAATATACCGAAACCCTCTAGATGTCTTCTCCAGGGGTCCAACAATATCCATTCCTACCTTACACAAGGGAGCCTGGACCACTGGAATGGGTATTAAGGGAGCTTTGTTCGGGCCCTGATGTGAGAGCTTTTGGCATAATGGACATGAAGCACAAAAACTCGCTACATCCGCCCCCATCCCTGGCCAAAAAAAACGACGAGCCACCTGGATACGCGTGGCCTCTTGGGCTTTATGCCCTGCCATGGGGTGATCGTGAGCAATCTGGAGGACCGTATTCCGAAAACCCTTCGGCACCGCCAGTTGCTCTACTACAGCCATCTCCCCTTCTTTCTGGGTTTCCCTATAAAGCAAACCCCTTTTCTCCACCCACTTGGTGCCTTTCTCGGGACCCTGTCCTACCTGCTGCCAAGCCTCCCTCAAGGAAGGGTCCCGCCTTTGTTCTTCCTGAAAGGTAGGGAAGGTCTCTAAAATCTCCCCAGGTACCCATGGCATACAACCAGCTTGCTGGACTTCTCTTAACCCCCGGCCCCTCTGGCGTTTCACGTGTTTCCTACCCGCTCAGGGTCTCCTGGGTTGGGCCCGCGTACTTTCATCAAAGATCTCCTCCTGAAAAGAAAAAGGGGAAGGTTCTTCTACCTGGGAAATACTTCCCCTTTCCACTACTTGGCGTGTCTGAGCCCGCGTAGAAACGAGCCCCTCTATGTGATAACATGGATCCCAGGCCCTCCCAATCCCTCCCCAAAATTACGGGGTATGGGGCCCTGGGTACCACTGCTATTTTTAACCTATGGAACCGTCCCTGGTATTTCACCCTAACTTCCCTTAAGGGATAACGTACTGTGGCCCCATGAACACATTTAATTCCTACCTGTCCTACCACTGGAGGTTCCCGCCGCCCTTGCATGGCCTCCTGCCACCAGGATCGGGCCACCATAGACTGATTAGCCCCAGTGTCAAGTAAAGCTTCCACCCTTTGTCCCTCTACTTGGACCAGGTGCTTGTAACCCGACTTGTTTGTGGCATTATCACCTACCAGGACTTGCTTTCTCCTTCCCCTACAATCTTTTTGTAAGTGTCCTACTTTTCCACATCTATAGCATATCACCTCCCTCTTAGGCCCCCCTCGCTTATTAGGCAAGGTTTTAGGCACTATACCGGGAGCTGCTATTCGTTTGATCTCATTCTCCATATAAGCACCCTTTGAGGTTTTAGCCCCACTTTCTGTAACAGGGTAGGAAGCCGTGGCATCCATAAAGTGTTCTGTGGCTTCCACCACTTGTGCCAACTCATCTCCTCCCAGCTTCTTGACCCAGCCACGAACCATCTCTGGTAGTGCCTCAATAAATTGCTCCTTTAGGATCTCACCAAATAATGCCTTAACGTCAGTTAAACACGACTGTAGCTACCTCTCCGCCATGCGTTGCAGGCGCTGCAGTAATGTTTTAGGGCGCTCCCCTTCCAACATATGGGAACCCCGAAATTGCTGACGGTAATATTCTTTCGTGAGACCTAAAGTTTCCAAAATGTGGGTCCTAACTTGGTTATAATTGGTAACATATTCAGGATTTAAAGTTTGGTATGCTGACAAAGCTTTCCCTGCCAGACAAGGTGCTAATCTTACGGCCCACTGGCTCTCTGGCCATCCAGCCGCCGTAGCAACACGCTCAAAAGTATTGAGAAAGTCATCAGCCGCATCCTGCGGACCCATTTTACATAGCGTTAGAAATTGTAAAGGTTGAGGTCCCACCAAACTCTGAACCCCAGCACCTGGCATACTTGCGTCCATAGGTGTCTGTCCACCCGCAGGTCCTAGATTAGAAGTTCTGAACTGTGTTGAAAGTACTTTCACAAGTTCCTCATGACGGTGTTGTGCCGTCTCCTGGGTAGCTCTCCATATTTCTTGGTTCGCACGAATCACCGCACGCAGGTCCTCAGTCAATTGTTGTCTCCCGGCATCCATTACCGCCGCCAACTGCTTGACATCCATCCTGAAATAAACCAAAAAGACAGGAACACCAAGTGCGGCTCCTTAAATCAGAGATTCTCCCTCCCTGGCTAGACTGGGAGACCACCTCCCTTTAGGAATCCTCTTCAGTTTCCCCCCTAGGTACCTCTTACCTCAGGGACTGAAGAGTCTACGCCTTTGGGATCTCAGGGTGTCCCAAAACCACAATCCTGTCGTTCCTCCGTCTCCTGGATCTGCACTCTCAATCATTCACGCCTCAGACTGCTGTTGTTCCCACGTTGTGATTCTCCACCGACTCCGCCCCAAGCGTTGTTTCCTCAGGAACATAAATCCTCTTAGCCGATAGTTGTTAGGCCCCCGCAGACTGATCGCTCCTCAAAAGAGTAGCAGGAGAGAAAAGAAAGCCAAAAACCAAAAAAAAAAAAAAAATTTTCTGTGTCCACCTGGAGGCAGTATAATCCCCTCTGATACCACTTGTGGGACCGGGATCCTGGCGAGGCCTAGTAACTTCCCAGAATCCCAGTCTTGGCGCGAGCGTAACCGTGGTGGATCACAGCGGCCTGGTGCCTCCCATAAACTGCACACCACACTGGCCTGGGTTTTGTCCAAATATATCACTTTTATTTATCCACAAGAAAAGTTTCCAACAAAAAAGGTCAAAATTTGGCATTCAAAGTAAAAACCCAAAACATTCCAATTTTCTCTTGTTCTGCTTTCTTTCTCTCATGTGCCAATTCTTTTCACTGCACCCTCAGTGCTGGCCAATTCAGGTTCACAAATTAAGAACATAAAATACAGTTCATGTTAGGTATTCTTTCCACAAGCAGTGCTAGAACCATACCTGCCTTAGCAATAGTTAGGCTACCTGGTTCTAAGCACTAATTAGGCTTCTGGTAGTTTTGAGTGGCAGTTCCCTTTTCCTAGGAGCAGAGGGACTTGTACTCCCACAGGTGTGGCCACTGTTCCACTTATCTAACCCAACAGTAAATTCAGCAGCTTCCAGCCCAGGTTGAAAACAGGATACACAATCCTTCCCAAAACATAAAATTCAAAAAGGAAAAAAACAAAAACCCTTTTACCAAGGAAAAAGGACATTCAGGTTTTCCTAAACCTATTCCCATTCCATAGGGTGTTCTTCCCCAGACATAGCATTACTCTCTAACCAGTCCATGTCACAAACCTCAGATTGTGTTTCAGGGTTTTGCATTTCCCTATCCTGGTGAGAACTTCTGAAGGCTGGCCAAAAGTTAGCTGCTGTAGCTGGTTTCCTTCTCAGCTTCCCCTGAGCTTCCAGTCCCAGCTGTCCCTCCCCTCTCACTGATGAGGGAGCTTCAGAAAAAGGGAGACTCGGCACATAACCACGCCCCCTTACAGCAGCTTTAGCTAATTCCTTAAAGAGCCCTGTCCTTCCCGTTCCAGCCTGAGCTCTGTGAGCTTTTAAAGGGACAGGCTCTCTCTTAACCTTGTGCTCAGGATTTTCCCTATACTCAGGATATTTCTTCTCCTTAGTCCCTGGAACATTATTAATGCTTCCCTGAGCTTTTCCCTGGGCTTTGTTAGGACTAGCCAGATCCCTGTCACACTATACTTGAAACAATGGAGAGTTAAGTGACTTGCCCAAGGTCACAAAGAGCTGTAGTGATATTTGGACCCTGACTTTTCTAGTTCCCAGCCTCAGTGGCTTGGCCATGGGTAGGACCAGGTGGGCACAGGCCCATCCACTTTGGACTCAAGATCACCCATCAATGATACAGCTGACAGAGATCCCCAAGCCCCACCAGCTGAAGACTCCTAGCATCAATTCCTTCAGGAGACCAGGGAAGGGGGATCACTTAACTCTGCCCTGATCCCCCCATCCAGTACCTTTAAATCCAAGTTCTTCATTAACAGCAAGCAACAACATATTCCACCTGCTGGCACTTGCCAAAGCCTTCCTTCTGATGCAACTTTTTCTTCAAGGTAACAGGAAGTTGCATCACAGAGAAGGCTTAGAGCCGGTACAAGCTCGATGCTGTCAAAGAACTAAATGATTTAAATGTACCAGGGGAGGGTCAAGGGAGTAGAGTTAAATGCCCCCCTCCCAATCACCTGAAAATGCAGAGAGATGCTGTGTGGAGTTGTGCCCAGGGTAGGCCAGGTAGACATGTACCACGAGCCTGAAGGATTCAGGGGGACCCGGTGTACTGCCTGCTCCAAGGACTACATCCATCTAAGCACCCAATCCTTAGACACACACACTCAGGAGTCAGTCACTCAGCTGCCCATTGGTAAATTCATTCCCGAATCCTGTCTCTGATGGCCCCAGGGAGGGGCCTTAAGTGTCTGAGCTAATCAGGGCCTTTGGCCCTCTGACGATACATCTGAGGATACACTAGGAGGAGCATAAGGCCCTCCCTGTGCATTCCAGGATGCACCAGGAAGGGGAAGGCGCACCATTTTGAAGAGGCAGGCCTGCCAGCAGGAGGGACTGGGCAGGTCAGGGGATGTAGGGGGAGCCAAGGGAGTTAGATGGCTGAGGCAGGAGGGAGTGGGCATCCATCCTGACATTTTTTTTTTTAGGTATGGGGGGGTTGAGGTTGGGGAGTCCTGGCAAAGGGGAGGGGGTTATGGCATTGGGATGTCGCAGCCTCGGGAGGTCAGTTCCAAGAGAGGTCACCTAGCAGCATGAGGGCTTCCCTCCTGCTGATTTTTTTTTTATGTTTGGGGCTGTCATCAAAAGAAGCGGCACAACTTTTTTTTTTAAATTGGGCAGATATTGTACATGTGTAAAACACACAATATCTATGTCCATTAAAAAATAAAAATAAAGTCTTCTTGCCCCAAACAGCTGAGTGGCAGGAGGCTGCTTCATGGTTTCCCCTACTAGCTCTGTGCATGTCTCAAAGTCAGTTTCCCAATGACTGATCAAATGGGATTCTGTCAGATCTCCGTGAAACTCATTTGCATGCAAAATCACTCAACATCGATTACCATTTTGAAATTGGACAATTTGTCAGCCCCACAGTGACCCACTGGATTTTAATGACAGTTTTAATGCATTCAGACCTGGGAGCTGCAGGGAGATCAAAAAGATAAGCAATAGTTTGAGCAGAAAGCTTGGGGAAGCTGCACTTTATAGTATCTGTCTCATTAAGAGCCCCAGTACTGTTATTGTGAGCTACAGGAGAGCAGAGAGAATAAGTCAGCACAAGGAACTGGTGAGGAAATGATGTGTGGCTGCTGTGAAAATCTGTATGTCAGCTTTGGAGTTTGTGTATGTGTTGAAGGAGTGAATATTTTTTTAAATAGTTTTTCTAGTAAATGTTTGATTTCATGAGAAATGCTGCAAATTAAAACTGCTTATTGGCTGATGAGCTGAGGTGTGTAATGAGAAGGATGTGTAGGAGGATACAGCTGAGTTTATGTGAGTTGTGGGTCAAGAAATTATCTGATACCTGCTAGTTCTCATGATTTACTCCCCCCACCCATTTTTACAAAACTGCACAAGAGGTTTATAGCACCGATTGGCACGCTGAATGCTCTGCGCTGTTCTGATAGTCATAGAGTTCCTATGAGTGTCGGAACAGTGCAGAGCATTCAGCATGCTGGCCAGCACTGAAAACCTCTTGCGTGGTTTGATAAAGGGGGGGTGTTACTGAGATTTCTAAATTAAGTTTGGAGTTATATTTCAAAGGAAAAGTGATAAGCACTTTTAACGTGTGCTTCAGAATTTAAACTGGATTTTTGTTTAAGTTTCAACAAATAAATACAATTATTTAAATGTTTAACCTCTGTTTTGGTGTGAAGACAGGATACTGGGCTAGATGGACCATTGGTTGTGGTAAATCGTCACCGCCTCTTTTTTTAAATCAGCTAAATACTACATAATTTAAGGTAAATCCTACTAAATAATTTTCAGGATTAAATATTGTTAAGAATATAAATTTCAACTTAGCTTGGTACGTGGCTTCATAAACTACGACCTGGGAGATATGAGGTCAAACATGTTGCGCTACTACTTTTTCAAGGATCTTGCTCTAAACCAGTGATTCCCAACCCTGTCCTGGAGGAACACCAGGCCAATCGGGTTTTCAGGCTAGCCCTAATGAATATGCATGAGAGAGATTTGCATATGATGGAAGTGATAGGCATGCAAATTTGCTTCATGCATATTCATTAGGGCTAGCCTGAAAACCCAATTGGCCTGGTGTTCCTCCAGGACAGGGTTGGGAACCACTGCTCTAAACACTAGGGAGAGTCGGATGACTTTAACGGCACTGGGAGGTCCTTGAAAAAGCAGTAGCAGGACCTCATATCTCCCAGGTCGTAGTTTATGAAGCCGCATACCAAGCTAGTTGAAATTTATATTCTTAACAATATTTAATCCTGAAAATTATTTAGTAGGATTTACCTTAAATTATGTAGTATTTAGCTGATTTTAAAAAGAGAGGCCGGTGACGATTTACCATCCAGAGCTCCCCGCTAAAAGAATTGATTTAGCGGAGGAAGGGGTGTAACTGAGGTCTCTGAATAATAAATGTCTAACAGTACATGAGCCATTGTTGCATAACAAACCTCTTTCTGGTGCTATGCAGGCCCTCTTCGTTCTGTACCTATGCAAAAAATCTGTCCACAAGGCATCTGCACATTTGTGTGTGTGTTAGCCTGTGCATTCAGGAGAGGCTTCTAAGCTATTCTTAATACACTGATTCGACAGCAAAGAACATCCAGGACTAGAAACTGTGATTTATGGGGGTAGAATAAAGGAGGGCATGCAGCTGAGTTCAATAGTCTGATCACAAGGGCTAAAGCTTTTAATATAAAAGCAAGACTCCCACTGCTTCTCTGATTAAACATGTGGCTTCACAATGCCACAAGACGCAAATGAAGTGCTATGGTTATTTATTTCTGCAAAAATGTCTCTTAACTCTTTTCCCGTTCTCTGCATGCCGTCCTCCATTTTAGTGGAGATATGGAAAAAAAAATAATGGGGTTGATATTCAGTGCTAGTTAACCAAGTAAGAGAGGCTCCTAGCCAGTTAACTAGCACTGACTGGCTCCCCTCCGATATTTAGTGCCACATAATTTGATAGCACCTCTGAATATCCTATCTGCTACAGCACTATCTGGTTAATGCTAGAGAGGTTCAGAGAAGGAGTCAGGAATGACCCGGGAACTGCTAATATTCAGTGGCAGTGCCCAGGTAACTATCCAGTTAAATTGCAATGGCAAAAAAGGACTATCCTAAGTTAACCGAGTAACTATGCAGGCACAGCCTCTGAATAAGTGTGATACTTAAGACCATAAAAATAGCCTTACTGGGTCAGCCCAATGGTCCATCAAGCCCAGTAGCCTGTTCTCAAGATGGCCAATCCAGGTCCCCAGTAGCAAAATTCCATGCTACCGATCCAGGGCAAGCAGTGGCTTCCCATTAGAGAATGACACGGGGAAAAAATCTGTCCCCGTCACCGCCCCGTCACCGGCCCACCATCCTCTGCACCGCCCCGTCACCGCCGTTCCCTTCACCGCCCCGTCACCATCACCGCCATCCCTTTCACCGCCCCGTCACCGCCACTGCCATCCCATTCACCGCCCCGTCACCGTCCCCGCTGCATCCATATAAGCCTTAGTACTGTAATATTTAGCTTATTCCTTTCTTATAAATCAAAGTTCCTGCTGCTGAACTAGAGAAAGAGATGTTCAGCTGGCAGGGCTTTGTTTATAAATTTTTATCAGCACAACTAAAGCAAAAAATAAATAGAATTTTTTTCTACCTTTGTTGTCTGGTTTCTGCTTTCCACATCTTCTCATTCAATTCCTTCCATCCACTGTGTGTCTTCTCTCTGCGTCTTCCATTTGCTGTTACTGTGCCTCTCCCTTCACTACCCCCCCCAATTGGTCTAGCACCCATCTTCTTCCCTCCGCTCCCCCATAGTCTGGCATCTGTCTTCTTCCCATTCTGTCTTCCACATTTCCCTTCAGGGTCTGTTCCTCTCCACCCTCCTTCAATGTCTGTCCTATTCCTTTCCACCACCACCCTTCCCTCCCTCCTTTACCATCTGTTCCTTTCTACCACCCTTCAGCTCCTCTCGCGTGGCCTATCTATCTACCTTCCTCCCTCTTATTTTCATGGCACGTTACAATGTAATTTGTGCAAGCCACTGGAGCCTGCGAGCTCGGTCCCTGTCCCATCCCCACAAACCATCTCGCTTCTGTGCTCCTATTTTCCCCATTTCTAATATCTCCCCTATGTATCTGCCATTGCCCCCCCCCCCGTGTCCATATACCATCCCCATGGCATGTCCCCTTTATGTCTCTGTCCCTATGCCCCATGCACATAATTTCCCCTCTTTCTGTTACCTTCCTGTGTTCAGATTTCCCCTATCTTCCTCTTCCATACCAGTGTGTCTCTTCTTTTCAACCCCATCTAGCTTTTTTCCCTCTTTCTTCCCCCCCCCCCCTGCTTCTAGCATCTGGCTCACCTGCCTGTCCTTCCCTTTCTTTCCTGCTGTGGATTTTTCTTCCATTTTCATCCCCTTGGCCCAGAATCCTTTTCCCTTTCACTCCATCCTTCCAATTTGAGCCGGGAACACTAGCGATCGCACGGTCCCCGCAGCCACTACCTGCCTGCCCAATCGATCCTAGTGTTTAGCCAGCTCTCTCCCTTCTCCTCACCTTAGTTTATAGGTTTTCTTTTTCGGCGACCCGCACGCTATCAGAGAGCCGCGCACGCGCGGCTGCTCAGTGTTCAATCTTCTGCTCTGCTGCAACTTCCTGTTTCCGGTTGCATCAGAGCAGAAGATTGAACACTGAGCAGCCGCGCGTGCGCGGCTCTCTGATAGCGTGCGGGTCGCCGAAAAAGAAAATCTACAAACTAAGGTGAGGAGAAGGGAGAGAGCTGGCTAAACACTAGAATCGATTGGGCAGGCGGGTGTGAGCTGCGGGGACCGCGCGATCCTTCATGCCTCACTGCGGGGACAAGACCATTCACCGCCCCGCGGGCGGTGAATGGCCTTGTCCCCGTCGCCGCAGCGACTGCTAGTTTTCTTCCCCGTTTTCGGCGGATGACCCGCGGCTAAAATGCGGTGGCCGCGGGTAAACCGCCACCGTGTCATTCTCTACTTCCCATGTCTTTCTCAATAACAGACTATGGACTTTTCCACCAGGAAATTATCCAAACCTTTCTTAACACCAGCTACACTATCCGCTCTTACCAGTGGCGTACCTAGGATATGTGGCACCCGGGGCCCATCATTTTTTGACCCCCCCCATGTAAAAAAATATTTTTTGTAATGACCATGAAACGGAATAAATGGTCAGAATAGAAACAGGCAGTGAAAATTTTCTTATATTCCAAACATAACATCACATAAATTATGTCTTAATTGTCATGACATCAGAAGTACATATGGAGTAGTTGCAGGTGATGCTTGGGACAGTTCTGATTGTGTTAGTTCGGTTTTATGTGTTTTTTGAATAGAAGAGTTTTTATTTCTTTTTGAAGGTATTGCAGTCTGTGGTCGATGTCAATTGGTTGTAGAGTTGGGGGTCGAGTGTTGCAGCTCGAATGGCTAGGAGGTTGTCGAACAGTTTTTTTCTTTTGACGTTTTTGGTTGGAGGGTGTGTGAATGGTGCGTGAGTTCTCCTATGTCTGTTTGAAGTGGATTGAATTATTTAGCTGAAGAAATTAGTTAAGTTTCCTTCCTTGGACCAGAAGGAGATACTGATAAACCACTGGAAGAGATCCCAAAACAACACCCAAAGACCCACTCAGTGTGTGAACCAGTTGAGTGGAGTGGACTAACTGGGGGGTGGAAATGGGCCCGGAGTTTGCTCAGCAGAATTTCCCAGACCACCTCTTCCTCTCAACACATTGACACGCTGCCACCACCACCACTAGGAACACCTCACTGGGTAGGCCAGCTATGCTATAAACTTTATAAAACACATTATTATATTTTCTTATAAAGCACATATTTTAACTGAATTCTCTGACATCCTCAGCCTTTCCATTCACAAAACTAGAAGGAAGAAAAGTTCCCATTTCCTGCTGTCTCATATCCCCAGCCTATAGATAGTAACATAGTAACATAGTAGATGACGGCAGATAAAGACCCGAATGGTCCATCCAGTCTGCACAATCTGATTCAATTTAAATTATTATTTTTATTTTTTTTTCTTCTTAGCTATTTCTGGGCGAGAATCCAAAGCTTTACCCGGTACTGTGCTTGGGTTCCAACTGCCAAAATCTCTGTTAAGACTTACTCCAGCCCATCTACACCCTCCCAGCCATTGAAGCCCTCCCCTGCCCATCCTCCTCCAAACGGCCATGCACAGACACAGACCGTACAAGTCTGCCCAGTAACTGGCCTAGTTCAATCTTTAATATTATTTTCTGATTCTAAATCTTCTGTGTTCATCCCACGCTTCTTTGAACTCAGTCACAGTTTTACTCTCCACCACCTCTCTCGGGAGCGCATTCCAGGCATCCACCACCCTCTCCGTAAAGTAGAATTTCCTAACATTGCCCCTGAATCTATCACCCCTCAACCTCAAATTATGTCCTCTGGTTTTACCATTTTCCTTTCTCTGGAAAAGATTTTGTTCTACGTTAATACCCTTTAAGTATTTGAACGTCTGAATCATATCTCCCCTGTCTCTCCTTTCCTCTAGGGTATACATATTCAGGGCTTCCAGTCTCTTCTCATACGTCTTCTGGCGCAAGCCTCCTATCATTTTCGTCGCCCTCCTCTGGACCGCCTCAAGTCTTCTTACGTTTTTCGCCAGATACGATCTCCAAAACTGAACACAATACTCCAAGTGGGGCCTCACCAATGACCTGTACAGGGGCATCAACACCTTCTTCCTGCCTTGTTTCAGCAATGTCCCAAATATACAATATTTTTTTTCTGCAGACCCTTCAAAAGTCTGACCAAATCCTCGTTTCACTTGCATTATAAAGTACTGAGGATGCCATCTCTTCCCAATCCCAGGTCCTAAAGTCTAAGACAGTAGCGCAAACTAATGCTGCCAGATTCAGGAAAAAAAAATTTTGATTCGATTCAGCCTATTGAATTGGTTTTTCAATTCGATTTTCCTGCCCAGTTGGGTGATTTTTTTTAAACTCCTGGTGGGTTTTATAGCTTTTTCACCCTCTTTGGCTTCTCCTAACTACACTGGCGCTGTGGTGTAAATAAAATAAAGAAACAAAAAGGACTTTTCCTCTCTCTGTTAAATTCTAGCTCACGTTTGCAGTCCAACACCAGCTCTGGAAGGATACACATTTCAAATCTGACATATTATAATCACAAAACAGAAAATAAAATTAATTTTTCTACCTTTTGTTGTCTGGTTATATTTCAAATCTTGTTGGTCCAAGGCTCTGGTTTTCTTCTGATAACTTACTTGCCAGGTTCTCCTTCTTTCTTCTTTCTGCGTGCTAAACATCCATCTGCCAACTCTGTCCTCCCTTTCCATTTCACTTCCCTCCCCAGGAAGTCTGTATCTTTCCTTTTTTTCATCTCCCTCCACAGATCCACCTTTTCTTAACTACCCTTTCATCCGGCATCTCTCCCTCCTTCCCCACCACCCCAGAGTCCACCATCTCTCCCTTTCTTTTCCCAATTACCCTCCTATCCAGTATCTCTATCCCTCCTCCACACCATCCCTTGTGTCCAATTTCTCTCCCTTTCTGTTCCTTCCCTCCCTAAATCCCATGGTCCATCATCTCTCTCCCTCTCCTCTATTTTCAGACCCATTATTTCTTCCTCCCCCCCCCAAAGTTTGGCATATGCACGTCTCTTTGAACACCCCCTTCCCTCCGTGGTACTTCTAAGCCAGGGTCCCCCCCAAAGGCCTGCCCCCCTTAAAGGTCTGCCTGTCCCCCCTTGAAGGCCTGCACCCCCCTTGAAGGCCTGTCCCATCCCCTTGAAGGCCTGTCCCTCCCCCTTGTAGGCCTGTCCCCCCTTGAAGGCCTGCACCCCCTTGAAGGTCTGCACCCCCCTGAAGGCCTGCACCCCCCCGAAGGCCTGCACCCCCCTTGAAGGCCTGTCCCACCCCCTTGTAGGCCTGTCCCCCCCTTGAAGGGCTGCCTGCCTGTCCCCCCCTTGAAGGCCTGCACCCCCTTGAAGGTCTGCACCCCCCCCGAAGTCCTGCACCCCCCCGAAGGCCTGCACCCCCCAAAGACCTGTCCCCCCCTTGAAGGCCTGTCCCACCCCCTTGTAGGCCTGTCCCACCCCATTGTAGACCGTCCCCCCTTGAAGGCCTGCCTGCCCTCCCTTGAAGGCCTGTCCCTCCCCCTTGAAGGTCTGAACACCCCACCCGAAGGCCTGTCCCCCCCCTTGAAGGCCTGCCTTCCCCCTTGAAGGCTTGCCTGCCCCCCCCCCTTGAAGGCCTGCCTGCCTGCTTGTCACCCCCCTCCCCCTTGAAAGCCTGCCTGCCTGCCCCATCCCAAAGGACCGCTCGCCCCCCCTGGCCTCCCCGTACCACCTATGAAGCAGCACTACCTATGCTCCCGGCCTTGCCGTTCAGTCCCCCCCCCCACCACCCCCGAAGGACCGCTCGCCCCACTGACCTTCCTGCACCTCCTATGAAGTAGCCGCAGCAGGATCGCGACGTCAGCTATCCCTGCGCTGCTTAGGCGCTGCTTCCTGTGCCGTGGTCCTGCGCTGACGTCAGAGGAGGGGCGGGACCGCGGCACAGGAAGCAGCGCCCAAGCAGCTCAGGGATTGCTGACTTCGCAATCCTGCTGCGGGCTGCTTCACAGGTGGTACAGGAAGGTCAGTGGGGCGAGCGGTCCTTCAGGGGTGGGGGGGACTGAACGGCAAGGCCGGGAGCACCCCTCAGGGCTGGCACCCAGGGCGGACCGCCCCTCCCGCCCCCCCCTTGGTACGCCACTGGCTCTTACCACAACCTCTGGCAATGAGTTCCAGAGATTAACTATTCTCTGAGTGAAAAAATATTTCCTCCTATTGGTTTTAAAAGTATTTCATTGTAACTTCGAGTGTCCCCTAGTCTTTGTAATTTTTGATGGATTAAAAAAAAAAATCAATCCATTTGAACCCATTCTACTCCACTCAGGATTTTGTAGACTTCAATAATGTCTTCCCTCAGCCATCTCTTTTCCAAGCTGAAAAACCCTAACCTTTTTAGTCTTTCCTCATACGAGAAGAGTTCCATCCCCTTTATCATCTTGGTCGCTCTTCTTTGAACCTTTTCTAGTGCCGCTATATCTTTCTTGAGATAAGGAGACCAGAACTGAATACAATACTCCAGTTGAGGTCGCACCATGGAGCAATACAGGGGCATTATTACATTCTTAGTCTTGTTAACCATCCCTTTTTAAATAATTCCTAGCATCCTGTTTGTTTTTTGGGCCGCCACCACACATTGAGCAGAAGGTTTCATCATATTGTCCACAGAGACACCCAGATCTTTTTCTTGGGTACCAACCTCCCAATGTGGACCCCAGCATCTGGTAACTGTGGTTTGGATATTCTTTCCAATGTGCATCACATTTAAAACAAGAACACTGTGATGACTCAATAAGTGGCAAAGCACACATTTTCCCAGGGGAAGACCTTTTAATAACAGTACTTAAAAAGAATTTTAGGATCACACAACACATTTGAAATTATAATGATCAAGTACTTTGGAAAAAAAAGAGAACTGAATAGTTAAGAAATCCTAACGTCCTAATTATCCAACATAGACCCTCTAAAACTATACATTGATGATTTTCTCTGTCCCGTCTTCCTTTTGAGTTATAATTATTGTGAAACTTCAAATTTCCTACCACAGGTAGGCAAACCCTGCACTAATTCTGTACCACTTAAAACCAATTAAGCAGATACAGAAAAGGTGTAGGTGCTTTAGTTAAAGAGATACGCAATTGAATCTGCACACATGATCAATTTCTTCTGTCCAGTTTCTAAATGTAGGTGCCTACAAATGAGTGGGGCTGGGCATAAGTAGTAGGTTAGGTACTTGGCACTAATTTGGATGTCATATCGAAAATGCACTTCCACATCTTTTTTGAGATATGGCAACCAGAACTGAATGCAATGCTCCAGATGAGATCTTACCATGGAGCGATACAGAAGCATTATAATCAGACTACAACCCCTTTTGTGTACGCAAATAAAATACTTGAATTTTTATGCATCTTCTGCAAAACCAATCTATTCATTATGAAAAGTGCACATATACAGTACTCATAAATGCTGAAGTTCTGCTTAAGTGCTATTTTGCAAATATGTGCATATCTTACATAGTGCATATTTAACAGGTGAACAGACACATACTGTAGGTGGGTCAGGGTAGGACTGATATGTGCATAACTTATAAAATACTCAATAGTATCCCCTGAATTCTATAGAGGTTGCCCTAATTGGGTGTGGATCCCATTTTAGAGCAGGATTTCCAAGCGCTAAGCCCAGGCTTAATTCAGTACTTTCTTAGTGTTCTTCTGTTTTTTTGTTTTTGCAAGTCTTGTGTTAATGTTCTAATTAGTGTGTGGCGCTAAGGCTCTGATTCTATAAACGGTGCCTACAACATAGTTTCCAAGGAACGTGGTGCACAGTGCATGGCAATCCTAAATTAGGCACTGTTTATAGAATTACACCTACTGGCACCTAAACTGGACTTAAGATATTTTTGGTCTACCTACAGGCACCTAAGTGCAATTTAGGTGCATACCTGCAAAAGATGATCAGGATCTACCCACAATCCACCCTTAACCATGCCTATATTGTGCTAGACACCGAGCTTAAAGTGGTAGGCGCCCACCAAGTTAGGCATCTACTATCCAATTAATTTTAATTTTTGCCAATTATGAGTTGCTAATTGCTTATTAAATAAGTTAGGCACCTAGATCAGCTAGATGCACTGATCTAGCCGCCTACCTTTAGGCATCTTTTATAGAATCTGGGCATTAGTTCACCCATGTTAATTCTGCATTATCCATTTTGCATTCAGTAATCAGAACACATTATCTGGATAATGCACACTCCACCCATGACATCCCACCTCAGATAAATATTTTTCAAAAATCAGTAACACGAGTTAGGGCATACCAACAGGCAAATACCACAAAACGCTTTAACCCATTTCTGCAGTAGTCTTCTGGTATGAGCTAACCACACATTAAAGGCTTAATGTCCTTGTGAGAGAGCAGGTAGTATGTGGTTGGGTTCCCATAGGATCAATCCCTCACTGAGAATGAGCCGTCTTGGGGTAGGTGGAGTTACACCAGCTGAGTCTGAGAGACATTGCTCAAGCAGGAAGGTAGCCCTGAGGTAGAATAGATCAGGGAGGCCCAGGGTGAAGAGGTTTCTAGGAGGAGGCCCCAAGTTAAGAGTTCTCCTTCAGTACCTAAGGGGGAGGGGGTGCCAGGGCAGAGAAGTAGCCAGAAATAAGTATTCCCCTGGGGTGAGAATCTGTAAACAGTCAACTCAGATTCCAGGAATTAATGGCACATGGAAAAAAGACTGCTAAGGTAGAAGATAGCCCTGCAGTGTATTCCTAAAGTACCGTATTTTTCGCTCCATAAGACATACTTTCTTCCCCCCAAAAACTGGGTGGAACTAAGGGTGAGTCTTATGTTAGCGAATAGCACACACACATACACCCGTACCTGTTTTAAATCCCAGCGCTTCCCTCGCGCGCCTGCCTAGTCCCGCAATGCTACCTGAGAGACAATGCCCAAGATTAGAGGCCATCAAATACTGCCGTTCAAGACAACAATGCGATTTCACCAAGGCAGGAGGAGTCCAAACAGTTTAACAGGAGGACAGCACCAAGAGGTCTCCTCAATCAACACAGGGTCCTCCAGTTGAGTAGGCCGGATCCCGAGCAGAATGGCTGCATCCCTTTCGGCATGCAGGACTCGTGTGGTCAATGCTGCTGCCGGTGGTGACGGTGTGGGGCAGCTTTCTAGGACCGGAGCCTAGATCTCTTTCTGCCTGCCAATTCTTCTGGCTTCCTTGACTCCCAAGGCATCGGCGGCTGCTGGATACCCTCCCACTGCAGCACCGAGTTAGGACCCCGGGAGAGGGTGCCATAGATGTTGCTCAGGTCTTGACGCAGGAGCCAAGATGGTGGTCATTCCCGCTGAAATCGGCATTGCTGGCATGACTCCCTCCCTGTTGTAACATACTGCTGCTAAAGCTGTTGCCACTGAAGTAGACTGAGATGCTGATAGCACCACTGAAACCGGAGAAAGATCGGACAGTGCACGGTAAGGACAAAAAGAGTACTGCCCTGACACATTCAGCGCATGACGCTGACAGACGGAGCAGCAGCTAGAGCATTGAGAAGTCACACTCTCCGGCAAACAATCCAGCCAGCCCCACAGAGAAGCAGAACAAGGTAAAGCCAAACGCAGGATACAAAGAGCTAATTGACAAGAGCCTCTTGCCACTCTGAAACCACTATCAAGCCAATTTTATCTATTTATTTATTTTTCCAATCCTGTCTATATAAGTAGACCCCTCAAGACTGACTTTAAGAATTCAAGGAGCCAAAGTACAGTTGAGGTCCCTGCCTGCTCTGCCCGGCCAACCACCAGAGGGGTGACAGGGTACAGAGCCTGGCAGGGAGGGGGGACAGGGTGCAGAGCTCAGCAAGGAGTGTGGGGTTGGGTGCAGAGCCTGGCAGGGAGAATTTGGTTCAGAATGATTTTTTTTTCTTATTTTCCTCCTCTAAATCTAGGGTGCATCTTATGGAGCAAAAAATACGGTATATATGTTTGGGTGGGGTGGGTACTCAGAAGGGACCCAAGATGGCATTAGCTGCCATGGAGCCAGTTCCATGAAGAGCATTGATTGGTACTGTTTGAGAGAGAGAAAGATTGTACTTAAAAGGACTAAGCCTGTGAAGTATCTGACTAGAGCTCCTTTTATGTACACAAATAAAGTACTTTTGACTTTTACCTGCAACCTGTGTATCAGTCTGCCACTTTGTGTGAGGTCCTGCAGTCAGCTGTGAGTCACACTACCACAGTCCTTTAGCAATAAGGACACTTAAGTTATAAGCTCTCTAGGAACATGAACATACTGCACCTGAATGTAGCTCACTGTGAGATACCTCTGAAAAGGCATGAACTAAAGCCAAATAAATATCTGATCGCTGTTTACTTTTATATGAGTGTCAGGACAATATTGTAAAAATGTCTCCCTTCATGTGCAAAACCCAGTTTTACACTTGAAAAGCCATTCTAATATTAACACCCAAAAAATGGGACAATGTAGATGCCTCACTAACCACCCCCCTTTGCTAGTGGCTGCTGCTGAGGTAACTGCCTGGAAGCTGATGGAGATTTAAAGAGCTTCGAGGCCTTTGACACACAGCAGCAGCCAGTGTGGCTTTGTAAAAGGAGAATTTAGTTAGCAAAGAAGTTAGGAGAATTTTTAGCATATAAATCGTAGGGGGCCTTTTACTAATAGTGCGCCCTTATGCGGGTTTTTCCTGTATGCTAAACCCCTAAAAATTACCATGTGGGTACTTACCTAGGGTTACCAGACGTCTGGATTTATCCGGACATGTCCGGGTTTTGAAAAGCTTCCAGCTCGGGACCGCATTGGGAGGGCATCTGCGCATGCATGGATGCAATGCAGTGATGTCACGCATACACACTTGATGTCATCATATCACACCTGCCCATGCGCAGATGCCCTTTCAACACGGCTCCGAGCACAGTCATGTAGATGTCTTCTCAAAAACCGAAAACTAATTTAGGGTATGGTTAGCACAAGCACATGGCAAAACTAACACAGAGGCACAGATTCTACAAATGATGCCTTAAGTTAGGCACCTAGATTGGTGTGCTTAGCCAATCTAGGTGCCTAACTTAATGATTTAATAGGCTGAATCGGTGCCAATAACAAGCTTAATTGGCATGATAACCAACTTAGATTAAAATGAATTGGGTGGTAGATACGTACCAGAAAGTGGGCATGGTTAAGGATGGATTGTGGGCGGATCTTGGGCATTTCTCAGCGCTTCATTTTTAGGCGCAGTTTATAGAATTGGGGCCAGAATGTTTTAGCGTGTCTTGTGTTAGGCCATTTTTGTTGAATTAGCTGTGTGCTAGCACTTAGTGCAGCTCAGTAAAAGGCCTCTGAATTTCTTAAGATGCTCTATAAATAAGCACATCCATATATTAGTCACAGTTGTGTTGTTAGTCCAATAAAATATATCACCTACAACTCGTTTGTTGACCTTCATTTCTTCCTTCTAGCAAGTGTTCAACATTTAATATTTATTTATTAATGAGAGAGATCTCAAAACCCAAGGGTCAGCTTGTGTCTGCATTCAGAGAGCCAAATCTTGAGAGTTCCAATCACCTTTTGTACACGTTAAACTGTAAAGCTATTACAAATCAATCGTCCCTTAAAAACAACATTACAATGGCCATTAGTGTGCAACAGCGACCTTATCAGCCTCCAGCATCCCTGTAAAATAATAACCTTGTTGGGGATTGAGCTCATTCTCCGAGGGCACTGAAGCTTGACCTGGTTGCCCTGGGAAGTCATCCACCTGTTTCTATTATCACTGACGCACATTGAACGACAAAACAGGAGAACAAAAAAATGGAATTTGGCTGGGTTCAGTATCTGAGGAAGAGCCAGATATGGTTTTTGAAGGCTGAAAACAGCTCTGGTGTATAATGTTATACACTCATAATAAATATTACCTGCTTTAAATATGAGTGGGGAGCTTTGCATGCATTGGTTATCCTAAGCAGCAGAACTGTTTGGATGACACAGAGCACAGAGCTTAACATTTACATAGAGTTAATCTAAACATTATGAAAAGTCAGAGGATCAGATTATGTAGATATGGAACATCTCATTCTCCATCAAAATCCAAGAAAAAAAAAATCTCCATATGTGAACAAGGTTACCAACTGGATTCAATTTTTTTTAGAACATGTTGCTCCATTTTACTCCACTTATTGGGGATGATTCTATAATCAGGACAAGGAGCCTATACTATAAAGAAATGTAGAGGGGAGGGAGGCGATCCAAGATGGTGGGCGTGTAGCATTGGCGTCCCAGCTGTATTGTTTTTGCTTCAAGTTTATTGCTGTTTTTGCAATTTTCTGGCTATGCCGCATACTAAGAGGAAAGGGGCCATGAGAGTATCTCAATCTGCGACCCTTACCTCATCACCGACGCAGCAAACACTTCAGTGTTTCTTCAAGCCGCGGGACGCGGCTGACCATCGGACTTCCCAGTGGTGGCTTCAAGTGAGGGAGCACTCGAGCCCTTGGATCTTGAGACATCCTTGTCACCGCCAACGATCTCTGCACCGCATTGTCCAGCGGGTGAGCAGAATAGTGACTCGTTCTCCGGAGGGGAGGAGGGAGTTACTCCGGAGAAGGTAGCGGGCGGAGCTACATTCTCGACTGGAGAGCAGGGGAGTAAGAACTCTGAGGAAGCTAAAGCCTCAGGAAGAACCCCAGCTAACACCCTGGATATCCTTTTGGAGGCCATAAGGAGAATGGCGGAGAAGGTGGAGAAGATGGCTTCAGATGTTCAAATATTGGTAACTAAAGTAGACTCCTTTATTTCTAATATTGAAAAGGTGAAACAAGAATGTTTAGAAAAGGTAGACTCTGAAACTATTCCTTTGAAAAACTCTATTTCTACTATAATTAGAGATCAGACCACTCAAAATCAGACACGCAAGATAGAAATGATTGAAAATTACAATCGCCGATTAAATTTAAGAGTACTGAATTGTCCCAAAAAATTTTCTTTGACACCGACTGATATCTTCAAAAAACTTTTGGTGGAGAATTTGTCCTTCCCATCAGATCAATTACCACCTATAAATAAGGCTTATTTCTTACCTACACCAAAAAGAAATAGTGGTTCGGAAGAAGTACTTGTGTCTGAAAATTTACCACTTTCTGGGAATTTACCAGCAGAAATGGATTTACAAAATGTAACAGCAGTCTTGGAAAATTCACTTACAGATGTAAAGGACAGAGCTACATTAATTGTAAATTTTATATTTGAGCAAGATCTTAATTCAATCATGAGGTTATTCTTTAAAAAAATAGGTACGCCTTTCTGTGGTCAACGTATATGGCTACACCATGATGTTACAAAATCAACACAAGAAAGGCGTAAGCTGTTTTTAGCAATGCGAGAAGATACAAAGAAGTTGGGGGCTACTTTTACTTTAGCTTATCCTTGTAAATGTTTAATTAAGTATATGGGTTTAAAATATGTTTTTTATGCACCCGATCATCTAAGATCTTTTTTGGACCTTAAGGGGTTAATCAGAGGTGGAGAATCTAGCTCTAAAAAATAAAATCTGAGGGGTAGACGTATTAAGCCTGTTTCTTATTTTATAATAGGTAATTTTACTTTGGATCGTTCTCCTAAACTGAGGTCTATGAAGGAGTTAGAACCATCAAGAGTTGTTTCTGTTTCTAAGAAATGTGAATATTTCTTGTTTGTTTTTACATGACGGATTATGACTCTGTATTACTTTATCAAGTTGTACTACTTGTGAATAAAATGATAATGAATAAATGTAACTGTCTACTTTCATTATGAATACTAGCATACCAGTGAAAATATAAACCAGAAAGCTGGCAGGTTGTCTAGGTTTTAAAGATACACACATAACTTATAGCATTCTATATACTGAATCCTTTTCACCAGAATATCCATGGGCTGCACTGACCAAACACCTTGAGCTGTACCACCATGGACACTCCTAGATAGGAGCACTTAGCAAATGGTTCTGTCCTCTCAACAGAACTTTTATGTTGTTTGCTGGGAGAAGTATAGACTTAGTAAAAATGGCCCATAGATTCCTTACACTTAACATTTCTGTGACTAGCTTTCAAGAGTTATCTCCCTTCTTCAAGCACTGAGAGAGCTGTCAAAAGCTGGTCATAAATATTTTAAGGTAGTCCAAGTTTTGATGATCCTTTCAGGAACATCACTAGTCCAGCATATGCTTGCTTTGAGGATCATACCTACTTTAGTGAGAGAGGAGCTGTCAGTGGCGTGCGGACAGGGCCTTCAGGGGATTCATCCCACCCCCTAAAGGCCCTGAAAGCATTGCTCTGAATTTTATTGGTTGAGCAGGTAACAGGCAGTTGCTGCTCAGCCAATCAAATTCAGATCAGTACTGCCAGGGCCTTCATGGTGTTAGGAGAAACCCCAGCCCAAGAGCCCTGCTTTTTTGATCATTTACTTTTTGTTTGTTTAATGCTGCCTACTCAACAAATCAAACTGCATCAAGCAAAAAGTAAACAAAAAAATTAAAAAGCAAGGCTGTAGAGCTGGGGATTCACTGGATCCCCTGAAAACTCTCACTGCATGACACTGGGAGTTGTGTACCATTCAGCTACAGCATCCCCAACTAGAATGGTTACAATGCAAATCACTTGTTTTACACTAATCCTTGGTACAGTCAGGTGAAACGCCCAGCAGCTGTGTCTATTTGAAGAAAAAAAGGGAAATAAGGTATATGTCTGGACCTTGAAGGGCTATCCTTTTTTCTCAGAACTTGCACCCTTAGAAAAGGGAATGAGTGTGCTGGGTGGAAGAAAGATAACTGGGAGACAAAAAATGTTCTAAGGTCCATCTGGGATAGAAGCTAACACATGGAATGCTCCAAGAGGACGTCCTCCTACACTGTCAAAAGATATCACCCGCAAATTGTTTAACTTTTGTTTTCTACATATGCAAGTGGACTAACACAACACCCACAGTACTAGGAAATTCTCATTTCCCTAGGAAAAGCAGGACTAAATCTCTATGCATATAATCAGAACAATTAATTTTAATTTAATTAAAATGCAATTTAATAGTATCACTCCTAGGCCCATGTTTACAATCCTAAGACATTGCAAAAGAGAGTACAACATAAATAATTAAACCGTGAATTTTTTTAAAAACCCAACACGCACAAGACAAACAAACAATACCAAGCCAGGACTGTCTTAGCCTGTTCCCTTTTGAAATGGAACATATTTGGTCACTCTGACTCAATAGGACCTCAAACTATCTCTCACCTTAACATATTATGGGGGCAATTCTATAAGGAGCTGCCTAGTAGTAGGGGCAAGAAGGCATGCTACATGCATCTGGTAGCGCTTTATAAATAGTAGTAGTAATACTAATGGACATTTATAGAACATTGATTAATAGCAAAGTATGAGTCACACTTTGCTGGTGGGTGTATGTATGAGCAGATAGCACATGAATGCACAAAGGGCCCAGTTTTCAAAGAGATTTAGCCAGCTGCTGACCATTTAAATCGCTTGATTGGGGCTAGTCAGTAATATTTAGCGGCACTTAACTGGCTAAATGCCACTGAATACCATAATTATCACTAGGGTTACCAGACATCAAGATTTCCACCACAATTATCACTAGGGATACCAGACAACAAGATTTCCACCACAATTATCACTAGGGTTACCAAACATCAAGATTTCCACCACAATTATCACTAGGGTTACCAGACATCAAGATTTCCACCACAATTATCACTAGGGTTACCAAACATCAAGATTTCCACCACAATTATCACTAGGGTTACCAGACATCAAGATTTCCACCACAATTATCACTAGGGTTACCAGACATCAAGATTTCCACCACAATTATCACTAGGATTACCAGACATCAAGATTTCCACCACAATTATCACTAGGGTTACCAAACATCAAGATTTCCACCACAATTATCACTAGGGTTACCAGACATCAAGATTTCCACCACAATTATCACTAGGGTTACCAAACATCAAGATTTCCACCACAATTATCACTAGGGTTATCAGACATCAAGATTTCCACCACAATTATCCCTAGGGTTACCAGACGTCAAGATTATCACTAGGGTTACCAGACGTCAAGATATCCCCGGAGATGCTCTCCTTTTCGAGGACATGTCCGGGGGTCCGGAAGGCTTTTCAAAACCCGGCACTTTGTCCGGGTTTTGAAAAGCTTTCCAGGTAGCAGCGACGTCGGGACAGCATCTGTGCATGCGCGGAGGCAACGTGGTAACATCACGCACATGCGTGCATGCATGCAATGTCATCGTGTCGCACCAGCTCATGTGCAGATGCCCTCCCGACAAGCGGCCAGGTGGGGCTGGAGGCAGGGATGGGGCGTGACTCGGGCGGAATGGAGTAGGCCTGGGGGTGGGGCCATGGTTCTGGATTTTCATTCCCGAAAATCTGGTAACCCTAATTATTACCAAATATAAAGTCGGCTGTGTTAGGAGCATTCTGGGGGTGGAGTCAGTACTTGGCCGCTTAAGTACTGATATTCAGCCCTTAAGCAGACAGGTTTACCACATAAATAAGACCATATTTGGTCTGTCCTATTTTTATGCAGTAACCCATAGTCACTTAAGTGATGACTGTCAACTTAAGCAGCTGTGTCTTAAGCAACTTAAAAATAATCAGAAATTCAAAGTCAATTGAATATCCAGGAATAACACCGTCGTCCATGAGCAAAATGCTAACTGCCCAACAGTGGAATAATTGACCTTATAAATGATAAAATACTAACATTTATGCACATTCATGGATATATATATAGATGCAGGTGTAAGTGGTCATGCCTAGACATGCACATGTCCTCTGCACTTGTGTTAGTATTCTGTAAAGAAAAGTAGGCATCTATTTTTCTTTACAGAATAGACACCATAACCAGTGCCTATAGTAGGTGCCTGTTATAGAATTATCTTCTTTTTTTTCTAAAAGATCCTAACACTGGCTCCAGTGACATAGCAAGGAAGGCTGGCGCCTGGGACAGTGGCATAGCTTAGCTACACCATGTGCCCCCCACTCTTTCCCGCTGCTTGGGCACCACCCTGCCCCTGTGTACCTCTTGAAATGATTACTGGGTGCGACCAGCATCTCCCACCTGCTCGCACCAGCCTCAGCTCCCTTCTGACATCACATCCTGGTTCTGTGAGCAGGAAGTAATGTCAGAAGAGGGCCGAGATCGGTACAAGCAGCAAGTGGAAGATGCTACTCGTGCCTGCGAACATTTAAAGAGGTACATTGGGGGGGGGGAGGCAGAGAGGAGGAGAGGTGCCGGCGCCTCCTCTGAAACTGGTGCCCGGGACAGTCCGTCCCCTCCCCTTACTACACTACTGAACAGCCCCCTGTAAATTCAGAATGGAAACACACTGGGGCACATTTCTACATTTCATTGCTCTATAAATGCACACTGGGAGCTTCCAAGAATGCTTTGTAGTGGAAATAAACCACAAAACACATGCAGAATGTTTAACTGGAAAATTCTCGAGTATCCAATGACTTGTGTATCAGGTTTTTGCAAATTATTTAGATTACACAGAGCACCTTTCACAGAATAGTGGCTTGGCACAGTTCTCACAACTAAGTAGGCACACAAGCACTTACACGCTTAGGGCCTGATTCTCCAAAGTGCGTTCCGATTTTAGGCAGCTGTAGGCGTCCTACAGCTGTCTAATCAGCCAATCGGGATGCACGTTTTATAAAAAAATGCTCCCAGGCAGGCCTGAAGGCGCCTCCAGGAGCCTAGGGAGACCCGCAAGATGCCTAAGCTCGCCTAAGGGCCTTAGGCGAACCTAGGCGGCCCTACGCGTCTCCCTAGTAGAGGAGAAACGCTAAAATGTAGGCCAGCAAAATGCTGGTCTACATTGTAAGTAGATGCGGCCGCTATACTTATTGCGGCAAGGGATCTCTCTGCCACTATAAGTATAGCGGGCCACGGCCTGTCCGATCGCTGGCAGGAGGGTGCCCAATCCCTCCTGCCCAAAGACGCACCCTCCCCCCCCGACAATATCGATCGCTGGCAGGAGGGTGCCCAAACCCTCCTACCAGAAGATGCCCCCCCCCCGACATATCGATCGCTGGCAGGAGGGTGCCCAATCCCTCCTGCCCAAAGACGCACCCTCCCCCCCCGACAATATCGATCGCTGGCAGGAGGGTGCCCAAACCCTCCTGCCAGAAGATGCCCCCCCCCGGACATATCGATCGCTGGCAGGAGGGTGCCCAATCCCTTCTGTCCGAAGACGCACCCCCCCGGCGCTAACAACCCCCAAACCTCCACCCCACCAAACTAACCTTTTCTTAAGGCCAGACGGTTCTTGCCTGTCCAGCCGGCAGGCCTGCCTCGTCGAAATGAGGCGGGCCCGCCCCTTCCCGGCCCATCCCGCCGAAGCCTAAGGCCTGATTGGCCCAGGCTCTAGAAGCCTGGACCAATCAGGCCTTAGGCATAGCGGGTCCGCCCATCCCCACTAAGTCTAAGGTCTGATTGGTCGGGGGGGGCGGTTGGTAGTGTCGGGGGGGGCATCTTCTGGCAGGAGGGTTTGGGCACCCTCCTGTCAGCGATCGGTCAGGGGGCTGCGGCCCGCTGTACTTATAGCGGCAGAGAGATCCCTTGCCGCGATAAGTGTAGCGGGCCGTGTCTAATCTAACCCAATTCTCTAACCAGCGTCTGTAAAATGGACGCCGGTTACAGAATCGGGATTTAGTGTAGGCCGATTCTGAATAGGACGCCTCTCCCGGGCGTCCTATACAGAATCAGGGCATACGTGTCTTGCGGGCCTCGCCTTCAATATAGGCGGCCTGCCTGGGGAGCATTTTTTTTTTAAAACGTGCATCCCGATTGGCTGATTAGACAGCTATAGGACGCCTGCAGCTGCCTAAAATCGGGACGCACTTTGGAGAATCAGGCCCTTAGGGCAGATCCTTTAAACTGAAGGACAGGGGAAAGCCGACAGTCGACGACCGGTCGATGGTACGGACAACAGGATGCCCTGACGTAGGAACAAAGGACTACTACTCATACACAAGAGAGGTCAACCTCACAGCCAACAAAGGAGAACAAGCAGGAAAGGACAACCCAGACACAGGAGGGGATGACCACACAACAAACATGGGAGATAACACAGGAGCAGTAAAGGATACCGTAAAGGAAACAGTAAGGACAACCAAGAGTAGAAAGTCCAAAAAGGTAACACGAAGGGAACTTAAATGCATGTATACAAATGCTAGAAGTCTAGGAAACAAAATGGGAGAACTAGAGACGATAGCAAGACATGAGAACATGGATATCATTGGCATAACAGAAACATGGTGGAATGAAGAAAACAAATGGGACACCGTACTGCAGGGATACACACTATATAGAAGAGATCGAGTAGGGCAGAAGGGTGGAGGTATTGCCCTATATGTTCAGGAAGGAATAAAATCTGTTGAAGTGGCTACAACGGAAACAAAAGAGAAGCTAGAGTCCCTCTGGGTCAAGATTCCTGGCCAAAACAGCGCAGACACGAAAATTGGCCTTTATTATCGTCCCCCAGGACAGGCGGAGGAAACTGACTCAGAAATGATAGAGGAAATCAAACAAGAAAGCAAAACGGGCAATATAATAATATTGGGAGACTTCAATTTCCCGAGGATAGACTGGAAACTAGGAACCTCCAACTGCGGCAAGGAGGCCAAGTTCTTGGAGGTGCTAGGGGATTGCTTCCTGGAACAATTGGTAAAGGAGCCGACAAGAGACAACGCCACCCTGGACTTGGTACTAAATGGCCTCATGGGACCGACAAAAGAAGTAGAAGTTACGGTACCGCTGGGGACGAGCGATCACAATGTGATCAACTTTAAGCTTGACATCGGGAATAGAAAACGTGCCAAAACCTTAACCAAAACCTTTAATTTTAAAAAGGGCAAATACGATCGCATGAGAGCCATGGTGAAACAACGACTCAAGAAAAAGGTGGACAAACTTGAAACGGTAGACCAGGCATGGTCCCTATTGAAAAATACTATCTCAGAAGCACAAAATCTCCACATTCCAAGGATCTCCAAAGAGGGGAGAACAAAAGGTAAGGGAGAACCGGCATGGCTTACCAGACAGGTGAGGGTAGCCATAAAAGAAAAGAAGGACTCTTTCAAAAAATGGAAACACATGAAAACAACCGAAGCATGGAAAATACATAAAGATGATCAAAAGAAATGTCACAAGGCGGTGAGGGATGCCAAAAAGGACTATGAGGAAAAAATAGCGCAAGAAGCCAAAAACTTCAAACCCTTCTTTAGATACGTGAAAGGGAAAAAAACCCGCAAAAGAGGCGGTGGGACCCCTGGACGACCAGGGAAGGAAAGGGTACATCAAGGAAGATAAACAAATTGCTGACAAACTAAATTCCTTCTTTGCGTCCGTCTTTACGGAGGAGGATACCGCTAAAATACCAGAAGCAGTGAAAGTGTTTAGTGGAGTAATAGAAGACAGCCTCACCACAGTTGAAGTGGAGTTGGACCAGATATACTACCAGATCGACAAACTTAAAAGTGACAAATCCCCTGGACCGGATGGAATTCACCCGAGAGTTTTAAAGGAATTGAAGGTTGAAATCGGAGAGCTATTGCAGAAACTTGCAAATCTGACAATCAGAACTGGACAGATACCAGAAGACTGGAAGATAGCGAATGTCACGCCAATTTTCAAAAAAGGATCGAGAGGGGAACCGGGCAACTACAGACCTGTGAGTCTTACGTCTGTCCCTGGAAAGATGGTTGAAGCACTGATCAAGGATAGCATAGTCCGGCACCTAGATACACACGACTTGATGAAACCCAGTCAACATGGGTTCAGGAAAGGGAAATCATGTTTGACGAATTTACTTCAATTTTTTGAGACCGTGAACAAGCAAATTGATAGTGGAATGCCGGTGGACATAATATATTTGGACTTCCAGAAAGCATTCGACAAAGTTCCACATGAAAGGCTTCTCAGGAAACTACAAAGCCATGGAATAGAGGGAGATATACAAAGGTGGATAGGCAAATGGTTGGAAAACAGAAAGCAGAGAGTGGGCATAAATGGAAAGTTCTCAGACTGGGAGAAAGTGACTAGTGGTGTGCCCCAGGGCTCCGTGCTTGGGCCGATCCTATTTAATATTTATATCAATGACCTGGAAGACGGAATATCCAGTGAGATCATTAAGTTTGCAGACGACACAAAACTATGCCGGGCAATCAGATCGCAGGAGGATAGCGAGGAACTCCAGAGCGACTTGTATCAGTTAGAGAAATGGGCAGATCAATGGCAGATGAAGTTCAACGTGGAGAAATGCAAAGTAATGCATTTAGGTAGTAAGAATAAGGAATACGAGTATAGAATGTCAGGCGCAACTCTGGGTAAGAGCGAACAAGAAAAGGACCTGGGTGTACTGATAGATAGGACCCTGAAGCCGTCGGCACAATGCGCGGCAGCGGCAAAGAAAGCAAACAGAATGTTAGGCATGATAAAGAAAGGAATCACGAGTAGATCGGAGAAAGTCATAATACCGCTTTATAGAGCAATGGTCAGACCACACTTGGAATACTGTGTCCAACATTGGTCTCCCAACCTAAAGAAGGATATAAAACTGTTAGAGAGGGTGCAGAGACGAGCAACGAAGTTAATAAGAGGTATGGAGAACTTGGAATATGAGGAACGACTCAAGAAACTAGGACTGTTCTCCCTTGAGAAGAGAAGGCTGCGAGGGGACATGATCGAGACGTTCAAAATGCTGAAAGGCATCGATAAAATAGAGCAGGAAAATAAATTATTTACATTGTCCAACACGACACGGACAAGAGGACATGGTTTGAAGCTAAGGGGGGACAAGTCCAGGACAAATGTCAGGAAGTTCTGTTTTACGCAGCGAGTGGTAGACGCCTGGAATGCTCTCCCAAAGGAGGTTATCAAGGAATCCACTGTGCTGGGATTCAAAGGCAAATTAGATGCACATCTCCTTATGAGAAGCATAGAGGGATATGGGTGACTAAAACTACATCAGGTGTATACCTGACTGGGCCTCCGCGTGTGCGGATCGCCGGACTTGATGGACCATGGGTCTGATCCGGAGATGGCAGTTCTTATGTTCTTATGTTCTTATGTTCACACATAACTCAAAATGAATGGCAATTATTGATTGTGCCTCATTAACTAGTTTACAAATGGATCTGTGATCTGCACCTAAATTTCTACACTCAAGCAGTGGCGTAGCGAAGGTGAGTGCACCCCTCCCCCATCATCTTCTCTACCTCCCCGCTCCTTCCCAACTCACTGCTATGCACACACCCTTTTCCCTTCCCTTCCCTTCCCCCGTACCTTTCATTTTCCATGCATGAGCAGTATCATGAACTTGCTGCCCGTGTCGTGTCAGCTCTCCTTCTGATGTAATTTTCTAGGCACGGGACCCGAAAGTGACATCAGAGAGAGCCAACACCTATGCGAGCAGTAAGTTTGTAATACTGCTTGCATTGGGAAAATTATAAAGGTACGAGGGAAGGGGCGCCTGCATGCACCGGGGGCGGTGGGGGAGGGTCGGTGAGGGGAAGGAACGGGAGGGTGGAGAGGAGGACAGGTACTGGTGCCCCCATCAAGACGGTGCCCGAAGTGGACTGCCCTGCCCCCTTACCACGCCACTGCACTCAAGTTTGGGCAACGGGACTTTCACATGGGTGGGTCACCCATTTCAGTGCATAATTTACAAAATATAGTTTACCCCAAATTCTATATATATTGCCATACGTTGCATATGAAAAATTGTTGTGCACAACCAATATGCACATGCAAATTAATTGTTTAACAAGATAATCAGCAATTAACACCTCATAATTAAGAATATAAGAGCTGCCATACCGGGACAGACTGCAGGTCCTTGAATCCCAGTATCCTGTTTCCAACAGTTGCCAAACCAGGTCACAAGTACTTGGCAAGATCCCAAAAGTACCTGGCAAAATCCCAAACTGACGCTAATTGGTTTTAATTAGAATTTATGTGAATGACTTGGTAGGTGCATTCTATAAAGTGATATGTGTTAGTTCTAGTTCGTGAATCTCATAAGGGGGTGTTGCCAGGGGAAAAGTATGGACAGATCATGGCTGTAACTAAAAGGTAACTAAAAGTTAAGTGCACTGGTTCTATAACTTGATCCGCACAAAGCTTAGACACAGATATTTAGGCATAGTTGCTTGTTTTGTTTTGTTTTTTGCCTAAATGGGTGCTCCTAAATGTTAGTGATTGATGTGTATGGCTACTAAGCATGATTCCATATATGGCTAGGGTTACCATACATCATACCTTGACTCAAATGGGAGGCTCACTACAGGAGGTTAGTAAACAGAAAGAGTGGAGAGCTATGTATGTTAACGCACACAGCCTAGGGAATAAATTTCTACAACTAGAAACAGAAATAGTTAATGCAGATCTAGACATAGTAGCAATATCCGAAACATGGTTCACAGACTCTCATGGGTGGGATATAACTATACCAGGGTACAACCTGATTCGACAAGACAGAGAGGGTAAGTTAGGAGGTGGGGTAGCACTATACATCAAAGAAAACATTAAGACAACCAGGATCACGGATGTCAAGTATACTGGGGAATCTATCTGGGTAAACCTGGCCAGAGGCGGAGAAAAATGCCTGTACCTTGGTGTGATATACAGACCTCCAAGACAATCGGAGGACAAGGACGCAGAACTAATTGAAGACATTGAGAATATCACCTTACGGGGGGAGGCTGTACTATTAGGAGACTTCAACATGCCTGATGTAGACTGGAACACACTATCAGCGACAACTTGTGATAGCAGGAGGATATTAACGTCCATGAAGGGAGTACGGCTCAAACAAATGGTACTAGAGCCCACTAGGGCCCAGGCCATCCTGGACCTGGTACTTACGAATGGGGAAAGCGTCTCAGAGGTCTCGGTGGGAGAGACGCTAGCCACCAGTGACCATAACATGGTATGGTTTAACCTTAAGAAAGGCTTTCCTAGATCACAAACAAAAACAAGGGTACTCAATTTCCGGGGCACTGACTTCGCACGCATGGGAGATTTCGTCTATCAGACGCTGCAGGTTCAAGAAGTAACTACTAATGTGGAGGCTATGTGGTCAACCTTGAAATCGATCCTTCATGAGGCAACTATCCGCTACATAAAATCGGTAACCAAACAACAAAGAAAAAAGAAACCCCAATGGTTCACAGATGAGGTATCGTGCCTCGTCAAGGAGAAGAAAAGAGCATTTCTCTCATACAAACGCACGGGGGAAAAAGAAGCAAACATTGAATACAGGAAAAAGTCTGCAGCGGTCAAAACAGCAGTCAGTGAGGCCAAAATTCGTATGGAAGAAACTCTAGCAAAGAACATCAAGAAAGGGGACAAATCCTTCTTCAGATACATTAGCGACAGGAAAAAGAACGCAAACGGGATAGTACGCCTTAGAACACCAGACGGGAATTATGTAGAAACAGACTCCGATAAAGCCAAACTACTGAATGATTACTTCTGTTCAGTCTTTACCTGCGAAGCACCAGGGCACGGGCCTCGGCTAGCAGCAAAGCAAAGCATGGAAGACCCATTTCAGAAGTTTGAGTTCACACCAGCTGATGTTTACAAAGAACTGTCAAGACTCAAGGTGAACAAAGCCATGGGACCGGACAATCTGCACCCAAGAGTGCTCAGAGAGCTATGCGATGTTTTGGCGGAACCATTAGCAATACTCTTCAATCTCTCCCTAAATACGGGGAGAGTCCCCCTGGACTGGAAAACTGCCAACGTGGTTCCTCTGCACAAAAAGGGTTGCAGAGCGGAGGCCGCAAATTACAGACCAGTAAGTCTCACATCAATAGTGTGTAAACTCATGGAAACTCTACTTAAAGAGAAATTAGACACAATATTGGATGAGGGGAATCTGAGGGATCCCTGTCAACATGGATTCACTAGGGGCAGGTCATGCCAGTCCAATCTCATCAGCTTCTTTGATTGGGTGACAGGAAAGCTGGACTCGGGAGAGTCTCTGGACATAGTATACTTGGATTTCAGTAAAGCTTTTGACAGTGTCCCACACCATAGACTATTAAACAAGATGAAATCGATGGGGTTAGGTGAGAAACTAACGGCGTGGGTCAACGATTGGCTGAGTGGAAGACTTCAGAAAGTGGTGGTCAATGGCACCCTCTCTGAGACATCGGAGGTGACTAGCGGTGTGCCTCAGGGCTCAGTCCTGGGACCATCCCTTTTTAACATATTCATAAGGGACTTGACCCGAGGGCTTCAGGGTAAAGTAGCGCTGTTCGCCGACGACGCCAAACTGTGTAATATAGTGGGTGGAAGCAATCCCACGGATGGTATGACGCAGGATCTGATCAAGTTGGAAAAATGGTCCACGACATGGCAGCTGGGCTTCAACGCTAAGAAGTGTAAGGTCATGCATCTCGGCAGCAGAAATCCATGCAGAACATACACCTTGAATGGAGAAACACTAGCTAGGACTTCAGAGGAACGGGACTTGGGAGTGATCATCAGTGCAGACATGAAGGCTGCCAAACAAGTGGAGAAGGCCTCATCCAAGGCGAGGCAAATGATGGGATGTATCAATAGAAGCTTCGTCAGCCGCAAACCTGAAGTCATAATGCCACTGTATAGAACCATGGTGAGACCTCATCTAGAGTACTGTGTGCAATTCTGGAGGCCACATTACCGTAAAGATGTGCTTCGAGCTGAGTCGGTCCAGCGAATGGCCACTAGGAAGGTCTCTGGACTCAAGGGTCTCTCATACGAGGAAAGACTGGGCAAATTGCAGCTGTACTCTCTAGAGGAGCGCAGGGAAAGGGGTGACATGATTGAGACTTTTAAGTACGTCACAGGTCGTGTCGAGGTAGAAAACGATATATTCCTTCCCAAGGGACCCTCGGTCACAAGGGGGCACCCGCTCAAACTCAGGGGAGGGAAATTTAGAGGTGACATCAGGAAGTATTTCTTCACAGAAAGAGTGGTAGATCACTGGAACAAACTTCCGACGCAGGTAATCAAGGCCACAAGCGTGCTCGACTTTAAGAATAAATGGGACATCCACGTGGGATCCCTACGTGGGTCAAGCAGCACTCAGACTTAATGGGGTGGGTCAGTAGAGTGGGCAGACTTGATGGGCTGTAGCCCTTTTCTGCCGTCACCTTTCTATGTTTCTATGTTTCTATCTGGAAAAACTTGGACATGTCCTCCTTTTAGAGTACTGTCTGGGCGCACAGAGGTATCTTCAAAACCCGGTAGTTTGTCCGGGTTTTGGAAATCCGAAGCTCAAATGCCACCTTTGGAAGTCTTTGCACATGTGCGACCGTCACCGTGATGACATCATACGCATGCGCACATGCATGTGATATATTGCATCAACATCCGCGCATGCGCAAAGGCTTCCAAATGTAGCCTTCGAGCTGGGGGAGGTTCGGGGGGGGCTGGGGGAGGAATGGGGCTGAGCCAGGTGTCCTCTTTTTTTCAAAGAGGAAATCTGGCAACCCTATATATGGTGTGTGCCTTTTATAGAATCACTAGCTTTATAGCCCGTTACATTAACGGGTGCTAGAATATATGTGTGTGTCTGTCTTTATTTCTTTCTCTCTCTGTCTCCTCAGCCGCTTTTTCCTGTCCATTCTCCCTTCTTTTTACCTCCCCTGTGTCCACCACCACCCCTTCACTGCTCCCCTTATCCAGCAGCAGCCCTTCTCCCTTTGTTTTACCTCCCCCATGTCCATCAGCACCTCTTCCTGCTCCCCCTGTCCAGCAGTAGGCCTCCCTTCATTTCCCCACCCCCTATCCATCAGCACCTCTTCCTGCTCCCCCTATCCAGCAATAGGCCTCCCTTCCTTTCCCCCCCCCCCGTCCATCATCACCTCTTCCTGCTCCCCCTGTCCAGCAGTAGGCCTCCCTTCATTTCCCCCCTGTCCATCAGCACCTCTTCCTGCTCCCCCTGTCCAGCAATAGGCCTCCCTTCCTTTCCCCCCCCTGTCCATCATCACCTCTTCCTGCTCCCTCTGTCCAGCAGTAGGCCTCCCTTCATTTCCTCCCCTTGTCCATCATCACCTCTTCCTGCTCCCTCTGTCCAGCAGTAGGCCTCCCTTCATTTCCTCCCCCTGTCCATCAGCACCTCTTCCTGCTCCCCCTGTCCAGCAATAGGCCTCCCTTCCTTCCCCCCCCTGTCCATCAGCACCTCTTCCTGCTCCCCCTGTCCAGCAGTAGGCCTCCCTTCATTTTTCCCCCCTGTCCATCAGCACCTCTTCCTGCTCCCCCTGTACAGCAGTAGGCCTCCCTTCATTTCCCCCCCTGTCCATCAGCACCTCTTCCTGCTCCCCCTGTCCAGCAATAGGCCTCCCTTCCTTTTTCCCCCCTGTCCATCATCACCTCTTCCTGCTCCCTCTGTCCAGCAGTAGGCCTCCCTTCATTTCCCCCCCTGTTCATTATCACCTCATCCTGCTCCCTCTGTCCAGCAGTAGGCCTCCCTTCATTTCCCCCCCCCCCTGTCCATCAGAACCTCTTCCTGCTCCCCTGTCCACGGGAGCTAGTACAAGGCCGGTCTCTGCCATTTTCCCCAGAGTTTTTTATTTACTCGGATAGCGTCCTTGCCGCCCCCCCCCCTTACCTTCCCTTCTCACGGACCCGACTACGAACCCGGCGATTCAAGCAGCGTGTGCAGCATTCTTCACACGCCTCTTTGGGTCCTTCTACTGCCCTGATTTACTCTGGCATATCCCTGATGACATCATCAGTGACAGGGCAGAGCAAATCAGGGCAGTAGAAGGGTCCGAAGCAGCGTGTGAAGACTGCTGCACACGCTGCTTGAATCGCTGGGTTCGTAGTCGTGTCCGCGGGAAGGGAAGAGGGGTGGGCGGCAAAGGACTCGGACTCCTCTGGTCTGTCGCGGAGGGCGGCCCGGCTCCAGTTCTCATTTCGTCCCGGAGAGGGGGGGGCAGGAGGCGCTCTTTGTGGAAACTTGTGGAGGCGATCGTCGGCTGGCTGGGAGCGGGTTTGTGGAGGCGATTGTCGGCTGGTGACGTAGTACGTGCATGCGCACTCGTGTCGCCACACCCCGACAGAACAGGGATCATGGAACACGCGGCGCGAGTGCGCATGCGCGGCTAGCATTTTATTATTATAGATGCTAAGCACTGTTCTGATTGATGCTGATTTTTTAGGCACCATATATAGAATCGGGTCCTTAATTATGCCCACCCTTGCTGCATCTGGGTGTTTGGCTACACACTTCCCCCTCCGCATTTGCAGTGATAGGGGAAAAGCAAGGCAGTGAATACCGAAAAACCGCAAATAACTTTTCATATGTTATTCACAGTTTTTCGGTAACAACCCCCTAAAAAAGATTAAAAACTGCAAATAACCTAACCTGATTTGCTCCGGGAGCAGTGATTTCCTCCGTACAACGCCGGGAGCAACGATTTTCTCTGTTCAACGCCGGGAGCAGCAATTTCCTGTAACATAGATTTGGGGGCGGATCCAAAGAATGAAAAACCGCAAATAATCCAAACCATGGTATACGAAATCGCGAATACCGAGGGGGAAGTATAGCTGGTTCCTGAGGATGCCTAAATAAAAGACATGCCCATAAGAGGCTAGTATTCTGTAACAGAATCTTGATGCTCAGATGCCATTATAAAATAGGCTTTCACCACATGGCATCTGGGCATCTAAATGGAAAGGTCCACTTAAAGAGTTGCCCTCTTAGAGTTTACAGACTGTCAGGCTGTCAATAAAATTGTGGGGTAAATGAGTTGGGAGGGGAGATGCTTGTGCCACAAGCCAGCAGAAACCAGTTCTGAATGAGATGGAATTCAAAAGGCCAAAAACACACTGCAGTGTAAAAAAAGATCTAACATCAAATCTAAAGGTAAAAATCACTGTTTTCCTATAAAGTCAACTTCTTACCCCTAGCAGTGCAGCAGCAGCTTGTAAATGCTCTGCATATATTACAAAGTAATTGTCTTGTATGTGAGCGGAACATGATAAAAAATGGAATAGAATGATAGCCAGTGAGAAAACTCCTTATGAGCATGCTGATTCACTCCCATAATTACAGTATGTAGCAGTGGAGAGACTTTGCATTAAAATGATTAATAATAGAGGTTGATATTCAAAGTGATTTAACTGACCAAAAATAGCTCCTGATGGTTAAATCGCACGCACGTATATACTGCAGCTACCTCACAGTTTAGAATGGTTAGCAATGATAAGAATACTATACATTCGCAGTGAATTATAATCCCAGTTATTAAAACATTTTTATCATATAGATAAGTTGTTGGGGGTTTTTTTTCAGTTCAAATGTTTTATTGATTTTATAGAAAAAGCAAACAGAAAAATATAAACTCTACTCTTTATAACTGAGGGCACTATCCCCACGGAAGAAAAAGACTCAGGTTTTGTTTTAGGCAGAGCCGGAATGCTCAAACCTCCTCCACCCACATCATCGGCAAAAAAAAACTTCCATAAGGGGATGTGCAAGTGCCACAAACTATGTTAGTGCAGGACTAAAACAGCTATTGCCTCTATGTCGTAAGGAACTAAGTGATATTTAAATTAAAGCCGACGTTTCAACGTAGAAACCGTTTCTTCAGGGCTTGGAAACTTTCACTTTCCAATATGTTTTTTTGCTGTTTTAGTCCTGCACTAACATAGTTTGTCAACAAAGAAAAATGGGGAGACCCGATGATCCACAGTGAAAACAATCCACCAATGAAAACAAAAACTGTGGATACAGATGTTCTGGAGATAATTTATTAAACACTGACATATAAAACCATGAAAATTCAATTTAAAAAGTACAATGCTAAAAAATATGGTGAGAAAAATCCACCCGGACCCTACACTGTCCGTGTTTCGGCGAACACGCCTTCCTCAGGGGTCCAATGGTTTGCAAACTCACATATAAAGAATTGGACTGAAAACAGTCTATTGTCTTTAAACGTGTGAGCAAAGAACACCGCAGACAAGCTGAAGTAGCAAAAAAAATGCTACATAGCTTGTGGCACTTTCACATCCCCTTACGGAAGTTTTTTTGCCGATGATGTGAGTGGAGGAGGTTTGAGCATTCAGGTTCTGCCTAAAACAAAACCTAAGGCTTTTTCTTCTGTGGGGATAGTGCCCTCAGTTATAAAGAGTGGAGTTTAGGTTTAGTATTATTTATTACCCACTTTCACTAAATTAAATATAACAGAAAAATATACAAATGGTAACTAAGACATGGTAGAGTCAATAATGCACAAATAAAGAGCAATAATCCAGTAACAGCCAACCTTTCCATGGCAAACATGTGTGACAAAACCAGTACAAAAACTTTTAGCCGTAGATATGCATGCAAAGCATGGAAGAGAAGATAACCCAAATTTTTTAAACAATTTTATAAAAGTTTGATAGGAATTAGAACTTGATATCAAATTACAACAACCTTTGTCCCTTAAGCCAGCCTGGTAGGCTAGAATTCTATTGAAAAATCATTTATTCAAGCAACCTTTTACGGAAGGAAAAGCAAATGGTCTGGAATCACAAGTGAGACGCTTTCGGATAACAAATTTATGTGATCGACAAGGTAGTTAAGCACAAGACCATGTCTTGTAACGGGAAGGGGTAAAACACGGACCTCACAGATCTAAAACCACACGTCCTTAAAAATCTGAGGTCCGTGTCCGTGCCACTTGTAGTTTCTGTCTCTGACAGACCTCTATGAGATTTTAGTGCTGACGGATCTGTCTCAGCATAGGGAGGGAAAAGTATTAGGATCCGTCAGCACTAAAATGTCATCGAGGTCTGTCCGAACCAGAGACTAGTGCTGGAGCGGCTCTAAAATGAATCCTTTAAACCAGTTTCCTGCAGCCCCAGTAAATTTAAAAATCTGAGGTCCGCGGCTCTGACAGACCTCTATGACATTTTAGCGCTGATGGATCCTAATATTTTTCCCTCCCTATGCTGAGACGGATCCGTCAGTGCTAAAATCTCATAGAGGTCTGTCAGAGATAGAAACTACAAGTGGCACGGACACGGACCTCAGATTTTTAAGGACGTGCGGTTTTAGATCCGCGAGGTCCGTCAGGTCCGTGAGGTCCGCGTTTTACCCCTTCCCTCTTGTAACAGATACAGCCAAATTTAAATAACATTCTTGTTCAATTTGCAACCAATGTAAAATCCGATAATATTTTGTTACGTGGTCAAATTTTTTCAAGTTAAATATTAATCGGACAGCTGTGGTCTGAATGATTTGCATCCTTTTTAGTGCTCTTTTTCCACAAGGCTAAGTAGATAATATTACAATAATCTAAAGAGTTTAAAACCGATGATTGTGCCAAAAACTGAAAGAAAAAAAGTCTGAATATGACAAAATATGATCTGATGGTTCAGAGTTGAGTTTACACAGCAAAAAAAAAAAACAAACATTTTCTAACTAGGGCATTGATTTGTGCATCTAATGATAAATCATGATCCAAATGAATCCCTAAGATTTTAATAACTAACAAAATCGGGTAGCCAATCCCATTCAGTTTTAACGTGTCTTCTTTGATCTTATTAGATGGTGATGGTGATGCTAGAGAGAATTTTGTTTTGTCTGGATTGAGTTTTAATTTGAAATCTTTCATCCAAGATTCTACTGAGTGAATTATAGAAGATATAAGTTGCAAAGTGTCAGCCTGGAACTATAATGGTTATATCATTCGCATAAATATAAAGTTTAATTCCAAAGGAGGATAACCTAGTTCCCAGAGAAGTTAAATAAAGGTTGAAAAGTGTAGGAGCTATAATTGTGCCAGCTCCGTAAACATTGATACTTGAAAAAGTCACTGCATAGAAATATCCAACAGGTATAAACTCAAATATGGTTGGTTTACATTTCTGTGCTTAGAACTCTGCTCAGAGACATGAAGGCTGATTTTTCCGCCTCACCACCCAATCATTGCAGTGTTCAGTATGGACTGACTCTGAAATTTAAACTTATCAATATATTGAGTGCTAGCCTTTACAGCTGTGCTGAAACCTTCAATTTTACGATTTGATGTTTATAAGAATAACTTTAGAATAGTGACTGGTTCCGACGTGCCACGTTTCGGTACTGCATCAGGGAACCGACAAGATAGCTAGATATCAAGAAGAATCAAACTAAGAGCAGGAAAGCGAATTTGTGTTCAAACTTAGTGTGACTTCACCTCCAGCTTTAAATATAGCTGTGTAGCTGTCTTGTCGGTTCCCTGACGCAGCACCGAAACGTGGCACGTCGGAACCAGTCACTATTCTAAAGTTAAGTTTATTCTTATAAACATCAAATCGTAAAATTGAAGGTTTCAGCATAGCTGTAAAGGCTAGCACTCAATATATTGATAAGTTTATATTTCAGAGTCAGTCCATACTGAACACTGCAATGATTGGGTGGTGAGGCGGAAAAATCAGCCTTCGTGTCTCTGAGCAGAGTTCTAAGCACAGAAATGTAAACCAACCATATTTGAGTTTATACCTGTTGGATATTTCTATGCAGTGACTTTTTCAAGTATCACTGACATTTCTTTAGTCACTCTACAATACCAGAGTAGTAGTTGAATTCATTACTCCTTCTGCATTTTGTGACTTTAGCTCCGTAAACATGGCTTGGAATTAAATATCCTGGAATAAGACTGGCGACAGTCAGCAAACCATTGATTGCTGCCAGCTGAATATCCGACCCATAATGTTTATCTTTTTATAGCACTAACAGATATATGTAATGCTGGGGAGCAAGCTAAGTGCTTCATTTTGATTATTGAAATTAAAGGTTGAAATTAATATATAGAAACAATAAAAACATTTTGAAAATGAATAAAAAAAAAGGTATTTCCATAATACAATGCCTGCATAAGTTAAATGTTTTAGCACATGTATAAAAATTTGAGTTAAAAGTTACCCCAAAAAAAGAAAAATTACCAGGTGTTTATTGACCAGTGATGATGTTCAAGCCCAATTAAAGTGTTTTTATAAGCAAGTCTTTCAAACACTTGGGCGTTTAAGGTCTTTTCCCAGTTTTAAGCTATGATACAGAATTGATATCAGAAACATTCAAGAACAGTTCAGATCATTTCCACTATTGATTTACCTTTAGGTTTATTTGGATTTTGATTAGTTTTCACAAATTAGTTTAAGGTGCCTAAGTTAAGGCATGATTCTGTAATGGATGCCTAAGTGTGATTGACATGCCTACTGTAGGTACCTATCTTTTTTAGGCACCAGAACCATAGTGCATATATAGGGCATATTCTATAACAGTGTGCAAGAATTCTAAGAAGGCCTGTGATCCAGCCATGTTCCTCCCCTGGCCATGTCACCTTTCAGATTCGCACACTAGAACTGGCATGCAGCACATTATAAAATGTGCCTACTAAGTTGTGCACAAAACTTTTATTTTGTGCACAATAGGGTCAATTACAAGGTATTAATTGTCAGTTATCAGTGCATACAAATCAGCTGTACATACTGATTTGCACGTACAACATAAGGCACCATATACATTGTTGCTAACTGCTATTGTGTATGTCAACTTATAACCTTGTTGCTAACCTTTATTATTTATGTAAACTTGTAACCCATTCTGGGCTCTTTTGGGAGGACGGGCTAGAAAATTAAAGAAAGAATTTGGGGGAGGTAATTGCATATAGAACAACAGTTTGAGTTGTTCATGCAACTGCAGAGTTATACACACAGTTTCATGTACTTAGAAAGCTCCAGGTAAAGGTGCTCTGTACCTCTTAAACTTCTTTGGGGTGAGCGGCATGATGTCCGTGTCGGTATCAGCTCACCTTTGGCATCACTTCCTAGGATCCCAGAATTGATATCAGAGAGAGCGCCAAAAAGGTATGGGGAAGGCAAGGGGCGTGCGCAGCAAGGAGAGGAGTGGGGGAGCGAGTGGGCGGGCAGATGAGCGAGCAGGGGGGGATGGAGAAGAGGAGGGGGTGGCGCCGCCCCTTAGAAAGACCATGCCCGGGGTGGACCGCACCCACCTTACTAAGCCACTGCTGCTACGTACTCTGAGGTCCTTTTACGAAGGAGCGCTAGCCGATTTAGCGCATGCTAAACGCTAACGCACCCATGATAGTCTATGGACACGTCAGCGTTTAGCATGCATTAATATTTTAGCACGTGCTAACTTGGCTCGCGCGCCTTAGTAAAAAGACCCCTCACTTTTTTTTTTTAAGTTGAAATACCTCTGTGATTGTTGCAAGTTGAAAATTGGGCTTATATACGAGGTGTGATAACAAAATACGGTGAATGCGGCTGCCAAGCACCATCCAATGGAAAGGCAGGGATCTTCAATATGGGAATCTGCACATCAAACCTTAGTAACCGTGAGTGACAAGTTTCAGCTTGTTTGGCGCAATCAGTTGGTTGTGAGCTATGGTTGAGAGAAGATGTGTTTTAAAGTGTGCCATAAATCATGGATCATGAACATTCATTAACATGACATTTTGTTTCAAACTGCAAAGAAAGTGCTAACGAAGCACAGAGAATGTTAAAATGAGTTTATGGTGACGCTGCAGTGACCATGAAGTCAGTTTACAAGTGGTCTGAGCGATTTTGTAATGGCTGTGAATCAGCCGAAGACAAAGAGTTATCAGGGTGTTATTCCGGCTCCAAAGAAATGAACATGTAACAGATTATTATATCAAGCTTTACTGGCTGAAAATCGAGTCCAACACTGGTCTCCATACCTTAAGAAGGATAAAATTCTGTTGGAGAGGGTGCAGAGGCGAGCTACGAAACTAGTCAAAGGGATGGAGAATTTAAGCTACAAGGAACGCCTCGGAAAACTGGGATTGTTCACCCTCGAAAAGAGAAGACTGCGTGGGGGATCTGATAGAGATTTTTAAAGTATTAAAAGGATTTGACCAAATTGACCAGGAAGCAGCATTACTGACATTTTCAGATGTGACACGGACAAGAGGTCATAGCCTGAAACTGAGTGGCAGCAGGTTCAGGACAAATGTCAGGAAGTTCTGTTTCACACAACGAGTGGTGGGCGCTTGGAATGCTCTCCTGGAGGAGGTGGTGGCAGAGACTACAGTTCTGGGTTTCAAACGCAAGTTGGATGCACACCTTCTTGCAAATCATATTGAGGGATACGGGAAATCCGGGTCTCCAACAAGGAGCACCTAAATGGGCCTCCGCGTGTGCGGATCGCCGGACTAGATAGACCTTGGTCTGATCCGGTGAAGGCGTTTCTTATGTTCTTATGAGTTCGGAATTAAGTATAAACTATTACTACTGGTTTACCTGAGTATACAAGGGTGTACCCCGCGATATCTGATGGACAGTGTATTTCCTTACATTGGGTTGCAAAAGCTGCGCTCGGCAACACAACATGACCTGGCGATTCCATCAAGAAAAGAGCTGAGCCTGCAGGCTGTGAAGGGGGGGGGGGGGTATTTTCATGTTGTGGTCCGGAAGAGTGAACTAGAATCCCGTCTTACATTAAACATCAAAAAAATTTGGATGCCTTTAAGGAATTGTTGAAAAGATGGATGTTTTGTTGGATGAAATACACAGTATGAGATGTTAGTCATTGAAAACCTGAGTTGTATTAGGTTGCTTGAGATCGATTTTTGGTATAGAAGTGATTGATGTTGCTATTTTTGTCAGGCTGGTATTTTATTTTGATTTTATGCTGAATATGATATGTATTTATTTTTTTGTAAGATTTCTGAACAGTTTGTGAAGTATTATTATGTGTCTGGTGTTGTACTTCGCCTTGTAAAAGGCGAATTATAAATAAACAAACCATAAAGAGAGATCGGGTCGTCCTTCAAAATCAAAAATCCAAGAGAATGTTGAAAGAGTAAGTGAAATGATTTGATCAAACAGGCGATTGACTGTTAGGGAAATTTCTGAGGATCGGAACATCTCTTAAGGTTCCGTTCAAAACATTTTAACAACAAATGTGCATAAAAAATGACCCGAGACGTGGGCAAATGGTTTCATCATGACAATGCTCCGTGTCACACATCGCGTCTGGTAAAGCAATTTCTGTAAATTTAAACATTATGGTGTGTCCTCATCCACCAGATATGGCACCATGCGACTTCTGGTTCAGGACATTGAGGCAGCTACAACAATGCAACTAAAGACACATTTATTTATTCAATTTTCTATACCGTTCTCTCAAGGGAGCTCAGAATGGTTTGCATGAATTTATTCAGGTACTCATGCTTTTTTCCCTGTCTGTCCCGGCAGACTCACAATCTAACTAATGTACCTGGGACAATGGGGGGATTAAGTGACTTGCCCAAGGTCACAAGGAGTAGCGTGGGTTTGAACCCACAACCTGCTGAGGCTGTAGCTTTAACCACTGCGCCACACTCTCCCCTCAGGAACGAGGTCTTCCAGAATTGCTTCAGAAAGTGGTAAGAACAATGGGATAAGTGTGTTCGAAGTGAGGGGGAGTATTTTGAGGGGGGATTAATGGCAATGTGTCTTTTACTGTATTTTTTTTTTTGTATTTAAACATTCATCGTATGTTTTGATCACACCATCTACATGCATCTTTGCCTAATGGAAGATTTGGTACAAAGTTACATGCAAAAACAGCATATTATTCATGTGTAGAACACTTGTGTTCCACGTGTAAGTCATAAACATACCCCCTTCCCTCACACAAAATGCCCCTTATTATATAAGCAAACCTGCTCATGCAATTAAATTCTGTGAAAAACGAATTGTGGGCATATGGTCAAGACAGGACACGATGCCTTATTTGACATGGCTGGAAATTTTGAAACTGTTAGCCCCCACTTGCTGCTTTTAAAACACTTATAAGTATTTGTAAAGATTTGTCACCCTCTGTAGCACAAAGCACTGTTTTTCTATGACTACCTTTTACTGCTTGTCCTTTAAAAATGGGAAAGAGAAACCCTGTGCTGTGATGCCTCATTGATTTTAATATAATGCAGAGGAACCATGAAGCTTTTTTTTTCTCTTGTTTTCTCTGCATTAATGTGCAGGTTTCTCAGGGGACATGAGCTCATTAGGTGGTGAACATGACCTGCTTTTGGATAATTGTTCAAATCATGAAGTGCTATGATGGGGCTATCAAAACCAGCTCAAAATAGCAAACAAGAAAGGTTAGCAAATGACATTTGATAACCAGATACAGTGAAAATTGTATTTAACTGTTGCAGAAGAGATCCCAGTCTTATCCCACTCACTTATTGCACCTGGGTTTTTATCTATTGGACTTCTAGCTCTCATAATCTTTGCTAACTAGCTTTAGACAGAGAAGATTTGTGCCTCAAATAACTGGATCGACTTTACCCTCTCTAACCACTGAAAACATGGTTTTTACATTTTCTTTCTTTCTTATTTTTTTGTTCTTAGCTCAGCAGTTTCTTACTATAACTTTAGGTTTCCAGTTTGATATAATGGGTCTTTATTCATAAATATTGGGGCTGATTTTCAGACCGTGGGAGGCAGCCCTGTTGCCTCCTGCAGTCAGTAGAGAACTCAGAAATTCACCCCCTCTTTTACTAAGGTGCACTAGCCCGTTTAGCATGTGTTAATATTTAGCGCATGCTAAATCGACTACCGTGCCTTAGTGAAAGAGGGAGTCAATGCTGGAGCCATATCTGATGAAAGGCATTGAATTTTGGGTCTATTTTCCTGCCATATTTGGCATAGCTGGCCAAGCTGATTTCCATTGGCTGACTGGTTAAGTTATAGTGGCCAAAGGCAGACCTGATATTTAGGCGGGTCTATTTGGCCAGTAAAACCTAGCTAGTCAGCCCATGAATATAGTACTCACTGGCTATGTCACATGATACAGCCACAGGATATTCAGTGGGAGATAGACAGCTATCTTCTATTGAATACTGGTAGTTAGCCGGCTTAGTGCTATTTATTTATTCATTCATTCAATTTTCTATACCGTTCTCCAGGGGAGCTCAGAATTTATTCAGGTACTCAAGCATTTTTCCCTGTCTGTCTCAGTGGGCTCACAATCTATCTAATGTATCTGGGGCAATGGGGAATCTGGTGACCTGCCCAGGGTCACAAGGACCAGTATGGGATGGAATCTACAACGCGCAGTTCTAAACACTGCTCCACATTTACAGGTGTGGAGGGGCATTTTGGGGAAAAATGTCTAAGACCAACATGGATGTTTCCAGCTGAACATCCAAAGTTGGAGATATAAAAAAAGCATTTTTGAATGGCAAACTGCTGGACATTCAAATATATATATATAAAATCACCGGGCCCAGACGGGATCCACCCAAGGGTTCTGAAGGAACTAAGACAAGAAATAGCGGGCACAATCCAGCATGTTTGCAACCTATCCTTGAAAACTGGTGAGGTACCAGAGGACTGGAAATTGGCGAATGTCACACCTATCTTCAAGAAGGGATCGAGGGGTGACCCCGGGAACTACAGGCCAGTGAGCATGACTTCAATTATAGGGAAGATGGTGGAAGCTATGATCAAGGACGGCATTTGCGAGCACATCGAGAGGAATGGCCTACTGAGAACAAGCCAGCACGGATTCTGTAAGGGAAGGTCGTGCCTAACGAACCTTCTGTACTTCTTTGAGGGAATAAGCAGTCGGATGGACAATGGGGAACCCATAGACATCATTTACCTCGATTTTCAAAAGGCTTTCGACAAGGTGCCACATGAAAGGCTGCTTAGGAAGCTGTGGAACCATGGGGTGGGAGGGGATGTGCACAGATGGATCAAGCACTGGTTGTCGGGTAGACTGCAGAGGTTCGGAATAAAGGGCCAATATTCTGACTGGCAGGGAGTCACGAGCGGTGTGCCACAGGGATCGGTGCTGGGGCCGTTACTCTTCAACATATTTATGAATGACCTGGAAAAGGAGGCAAAGTGCGAGGTTATAAAATTTGCAGACGATACCAAACTGTGCGGTAGAGTTAGGTCCAGGGAGGAGTGTGAGGACCTGCAAAGGGACCTGGACAAGCTGGAAGACTGGGCAAACAAATGGCAAATGCGCTTTAACGTGGAAAAATGCAAGGTCATGTATATAGGGAAAAAGAACCCGTTGTTCAACTACAAATTGGGGGGGGGGGGCATTGTTGGGAGACAGCAGACTTGAGAGAGACTTGGGTGTGCTGGTGGATGCATCACTGAAGCCATCTGCACAGTGCGCAGCAGCCTCGAAAAAAGCCAACAGGATGCTGGGCATCATAAAGAGGGGCATAACAACCAGGATGCGGGAAGTCATCATGCCATTGTATCGAGCGATGGTGCGTCCACATCTGGAATACTGCGTTCAGTATTGGTCGCCACACCTCAAGAAGGACATGGCGGTACTTGAGAGAGTCCAAAGGAGAGCAACGAAACTGGTAAAAGGGCTGGAACACTGCCCATACGCCGAGAGGTTGGATAGGCTGGGGCTCTTCTCTCTCTGGAAAAAAGGAGGCTCAGGGGAGATATGATAGAGACCTTCAAGATCATGAGGGGCATAGAGAGGGTGGATAGGGACAGATTCTTCAGACTGAAGGGGACAACAAGTACGAGGGGGCATTCGGAGAAACTGAAGGGAGATAGGTTCAAAACAAATGCAAGGAAGTTTTTTTTTCACCCAAAGGGTCGTGGACACTTGGAATGCGCTACCGGAGGAAGTGATCAGGCAGAGTACGGTACAGGGATTCAAACAGGGATTGGACGGATTCCTGAGGGATAAAGGGATCGTGGGATACTGAGGGAGGAGCTGGGATGTAACACAAGTATAGAAAGCTAACCAGGTAATAAGTATATCATGCATGTGCAAGACCGGAGGGTTAGGACTACGATGGGAAGATAGGACTTCAATGAGAAACCAAGGTGGCAAGGGAGCCCCTTCTGGTGATTCAGACAGGTCGTGACCTGTTTGGGCCGCCGCAGGAGCGGACTGCCGGGCAGGATGGACCTATGGTCTGACCCGGCGGAGGCACTGCTTATGTTCTTATGTTATATTTGAAAATTGTCTACTGTGGTGGAAGGGTATCGGTGAACAATGGGAGAGTGTGGGGTTGTCTTAACTTGATGCATGCAGTGGTCATCTGATCAGTTTGGGGCAGTTAGCCCTTCTAAAACAGGTATAGTAACATACAAGTTCCATCCAGAATGTCTTGCAAAATGTTTGATTATCACTGCAAGACGTCCATGTCTAACCTGCCCTTGAGACCGCTCAAAGCCCACCCATAATATGCCTCCGCCATGCCCCCATCTTGTGCTCTGGATCTTCCAGCCTTTGTACATCCAGAGCATGAGATGGGGGCATGGTGGAGGCATGTTATAGGCAGGCTTTCTCCATAAAACACAAGAGAAATGGATCTTTAACCTAAGTTCCAATTTTGGAGATGATAAGTAATCTCATCTTCCTCTCTAACTCTCCTAGGGGAGCAATCCTTCAGCTCCTTCTTATGAATCTGAGTACCATAATTTTAGGAAAATCCATGCTGGAGGAATTAAATCATGCAAATTAATTCTATACTCCAGCACATTTCTAGTACAGATGGGCAGCCAGAAAAATTGTGTCTTGATTTTCTATTTCTTTTTATTTAAAAAAAAAAACCCAATCATCCTATATTAGGTCAAAAGTTAGGAGTTAATTTGGCACATAACTTTCATGCTACAGTGGCAATTAAGAACATAAGAATAGCCTTACTAAGTCAGACCAATGGTTCACCTAGCCTTCTTTTTAACCATTTTCCTCATTTTACCATAGACACACTTTTAAAAATTAATATCGACTTAGCCTGCTATGTCTCAGTCAGTCAAAAAAAAAAAAAAAACCAGATTTGGCACCAACATTGAATTTCTGGTTTCACTGCTGACTGCAGGAGATAGCTGGCTACCTCCCATGGTCTAAATATCGGATGGATTATGTTTAAACTCATGTAGCTTCAAAATTAAACCATGTTAAACTTGCAGCATGCACACATGTAAGTTTGAAAAATGGGGCAATCAAAAGCTTGACAGCTCCACATAATAGTTGCAAGTTCCATACCATTCATTTCTTTCAGTATAGATCTTTATAAAATGGCTACTTCCACTGCATCTTATGGCAAATATCTTTATACCCCTGCATGCATATAAGAAAAAGGTTCTATACTGGAAGATTCTTTTTAAAAATTCCTCCAGAATTGAGCACATCCCTTCCTAGATGTCTCATTTCCTGCCTCTCCATTCTATGTAAAATAGGGCTTCAAGCCGATTCCCCTTGATTGCAAACACAATGTTTTTCTTACAATTGTCTGTAAGCAACTAAAGACAGAGACCAGCCATGCAGCCAGTCCACCTATCAACACCCCTAGGCCTGTCCAGAGTATGGACTTTCTTAAAAACCTGTGTGAGCTGTTGAGCAAATATAAAATCCTATTTTGTCATGTCCTCCAACCTTGAACAAAAGTCTGCTTACTTAGCTTACACCCTTGTATTTGAGCTCGAGTCCTATCCCAGTGTAGTTTTCTCAGTCTAAGATCATTTGTTCCCGCCTGGCTCAAATCCTGGCTATGCCCATGGCTTGCAATCTCTATGTGGTATGGATTCCCTTGAAAATACTTTCTGAAATCGGTGTTTACATGTGAAAGCAAAACATTGGTGTTTATGCCAGTATTTCTATCTGGAAATCACGACTAAGGCTCTAAAATAAAAGTATTTGCTTTTGTAAATTAAACTGAAGGATATAATGTAGAGACACACATACATAGCTGTCTTAATCAATAACAAATGAAACTAGCTAATTTGATGTTTCTCAAATAGTAAATATGTGCCTTCATTTTGTATAATTAGTGGAGATCTTTGAGGGTCAGTTTTAATTGTGCACATGGATAGGCCACTAATCCATAACGACTAAGTTAATTTACATTCCAGCACATTAATTAAAGACTTTAATGAACAGGCAACAAAAAGAAGTCTTTTGGAATAAGGAAAGAAAGCACAGTTACTTACCGTAACAGGTGTTATCCAGGGACAGCAGGTAGATATTCTCCACATGTGGGTGACGTCACTGACGGAGCCCCCTAGCGGACGTTTTCGCAAGCAGACTTGCTCGAAGACCTTCAGGCTTGCGATTGGCCCGTGCATGCGCACGTGCCCCTCCTGCCCTGCCTAGGGCATGCGTCTCCTCAGTTCAGATAGCAAGCAAAGAAGCCAACCACGTGGAGGTGGGTGGGTTGCGAGAATATCTGCCTGCTGTCCCTGGATAACACCTGTTACGGTAAATAACTGTGCTTTATCCCAGGACAAGCAGGCAGCATATTCTCCACCTGTGGGAGACCTCCATGCTAACTAAAAAGGGATGGAGGGAGAGTTGGCAAGTTAGGAAAAAAGATTTTGCAAAACAGATTAGCCGAAATGGCCATCACTCCTGGAGGAAAGCATCCAGACAGTAATGAGAGGTGAACGTATGAACCGAGGACCAAGTGGGAGCCTTACAGATTTCCTCGATAGGAGTCGAATGGAGGAAAGCAACAGATGCCGCCATCACTCGGACCTTGTGGCCTGTGACTCGACCCGGCAGGGAGAGACCAGCCTGAGCATAACAGAAAGAGATACAAGCAGCCAACCAGTTAGAAATGGTCCGTTTAGAAACAAAGCGGCCCATGCAATTAGGATTGAAAGAGAGGAATAGCTGGAGAACAGAACGATGAGGAGCGGTGCACTTCAAGTAGAAGGCCAGCGCACGCTTACAATCAAGAGAATGCAGAGCCACCTCTCCAGGATGAGAATGGAGCTTTGGAAAAAAAACACAGGAAGAACAATGGATTGATGATGTGAAACTCAGACACAACCTTAGGCAATAACTTAGGATGGGTACGGAGGACCACCTTATCATGATGGAAGACAGTGAAAGGTGAGTCCACAACCAAGGCCTGAAGCTCACTGACCTGACTGGCAGAAGTGAGAGCAATAAGAAACACCAGTTTCCAAGTAAGAAACTTCAAGTGAGCCCGCGCCAGCGGCTCGAAGTGGGGTTTCATCAATTGGGCAAGGACCACGTTAAGATCCCAAATCACCGGAGGAGGTTTAAGGGGCGGATGAACGTGGAAAAGGTCTTTCATGAAGTGGGAAACCACAGGATGAACCGAGATAGGCTTTCCATTAATCAGCTGATGAAAAGCTGCGATAGCACTAAGGTGGACTCGAACCGAAAAGGACTTGAGGCCAGTGCCAGACAAGTGCAATAAATAATCCAGGACAGCAGATAAGGAGGCGGACAGAGGCTCCAGCTGTCGAGTAGCACACCAGGAAGAAAAGCGGGTCCACTTCTGATGGTAACAGGACATACAGCACAGGCTGGGAGAACTGGAACGAGAGCATCAACTCTCGAGGAACCAAGCTGTTAAGTGCAGAGATGAAGGTTGGGATGAAGCAGAGAACCCTGACTCTGTGTAAGCAGAGAAGGAAAAATAGGCAGAGGAAGAGGCTCCCTGGAAGTGAGTTGCAACAGAAGGGAGAACCAAGGTTGTCGGGGCCACCGAGGAGCTATCAGAATCATGGTGGCATGCGAAGACTTGAGCCTGACGAGAGTCTTCAGATCAGAGGGAATGGAGGGAACGCATACAGGAACTCGTTCGTCCAATCCACAAGGAAGGCATCTGCTTCGATCCTGAAAGGGGTGTAAACCCTGGAGCAGAAGCGGGGTAACTTGTAACTGAGGGGGGCACAAACAGCTAGACATCCGGAGTTCTCCGACAAGCAAACACCTGACACAGGGTTACGGAGTGGAGAAGATGGCTTAACTTGTCCGCCAGACAATTCTGCTGACCCTGAATGTAGACCAAACGAAGGAATATGTTGCAGCAGATGGCCCAATCCCAGAGCTGTAGCGCCTCCTGGCATAGGGACAGGGATCCCGTACCCCCGTTTGTTGATATAATACATGGCGACCTGGTTGTCCGTGCAGACCTGCACCACTCGGTCACGAAGCAGGTAACAAAAAGCTTTCAAGGCGAGGAAGATCGCTCAAAGCTCCAGCAGATTGATGTGACAAAGTCTATCAGCACTGGACTAGAGAACCTGAGTGCGAAGGCCATCCAGATGGGCCCCCCAAGCGTAGGATGAAGAGTCTGTCGTGAGGACCTTTTGAGGAGGAGGAGCATGGAATAGAAAACCTCTGGAAAGATTGGAGGAGAGCATCCACCAACGGAGAGACTGCTTCAACAAAGGAGTCACGACAATGAGTCGAGAGACAGGATCCCGATCCTGGTTACATTGGGACGCCAAAGTCCATTGAGGAATACGGAGGTGAAGTCTGGCAAAAGGAGTCACGTGAACTGTGGAGGCCATGTGACCAAGGAGGACCATCATGAGCCGAGCTGGAACCGAGGACAGATGGGTCACCCTCCAACACAAACGTACAAGGGCCTCCTGACGAGGCCAAGGCAAGAAGGAACGGAGACAAACTGTGTCCAGGACCGCTCCGATGAACTCGAGAGACTGGGATGGGTAGAGGTGGGACTTGGGAAAGTTCACCTCGAAGCCGAGGCTCTGAAGGAGCAAGATTGTTTGAGTCATCGCTCGCAGGACTTCATGGCGAGATGACGCTTTGATCAGCCAGTCGTCGAGGTAGGGAAATACCTGCAGGCCCCGGATACGCAGGGCTGCAGCTACCACCACGAGACACTTCGTGAAGACCCTCAGTGAGGCCGCCAGGCTGAAGCGAAGAACACGATACTGGAGATGGAGATTCCCCACCCGGAATCCCAAATTCCGGCGAGAAGCCAGGTGTATAGGAATGTGCGTGTACACCTCTTTGAGGTCTAGCAAGCACAGCCAGTCCCCCTCGTACAGGAGGGGGTACAACGTAGGAAGGGTGAGCATTCTGAACTGTTCCCTGACCAGAAACTTGTTCAGAGCATGGAGGTCCAGGATCGGGTGCAGATCTCCCATCTTCTTGGGTACCAGAAAGTACCGGGAATAAAAAACGGTGTTCCTCTGGACCAGTGGAACCTCCTTGACCACCCGGAGGCGAAGAAGAGCTCGAGCCTCCCGAAGAAGGAAAGGCAGCTGAGATTGAGCAGCAGGAAACTCTCTTGGAGGAAGGTCCGGGGGCACTTGACTGAAGTGAAGGGAGTACCCATTCCGGATGATAGACAGCACCCATCTGTCGGTGGTAAGACTCTGCCACTGGGAATAGAAATGATGGAGGTGACCCCCGATGGGGATGGGGGAAGGCCCCATGAGGAAGGGAGCCCCAAGGCTCATACTGGGATTGTCAAAAAGACGGCCCGGGCTTAGCCGGGGCCGGCGGCTGGGCCTTAGCCTGACGTTGCTGCTGCTGCGGCTGTTTCGAAGGAGGCCAAGAGAAGGCAGGGGTGGACTTTTGTGGATACCTCCAGAGAGGAATTTTATAAGGTCGAGCCGGAGGAACCTTCGGTTTAGGTTTCACTAGAGAGGCGAAGGACCGCTTGTAGTCCGAGAGGCGCTTCGTGGCGGCCTCGATGGAATCATCGAAAAGCTCATGACCCACACATGGGAGATTGGCAAGACGATCCTGTAGATCCGGATCCATAGCCACAATCCGGAGCCAAGCGAGGCGACACATGGCGATCACAAAGGCTGTAACTCTCAAGGAGAACTCAAAGGCGTCGTAAGAGGCCTGAAACATGTATAGGCAGAGCTGGGAGAGGGTCTCTTCAATGAGACGAAACTCCTGATGCCAAGGCTCTGGCACGACCTCTCGGAACGAATGGAGGGCATCCACACAGAACCAGAGGTAGGACATGAATATAAAATTGTAGTTAAGGGCACGGTTTGCCATCATCGAATTCTGATAAAGGCAGCAACCAAATTTGTCCATCACACGGCCCTCTCTGCCTGGGGGGATGGCAGCATAAACCTTCGAGGGGTTAGACTTCTTCAAGGAAGACTCAACCACCAAGGATTGGTGGGAAAGCTGAGCACTTTCAAACCCTTTCACCGGGATTGTTCGGTAATGGGACACCAACTTGGAGGGAATAGCCATGACCGCATATGGTGTCTCCAGGTTCCGGAAAAATGTCTGCTGGAGAATCTGATGCCAAGGAAGGTGAAGCACCACATGAGGCGGACGGTCAACTCTCATTTCCGCCAGGTAATCCTGGGTAAAGTGGGAGTCGGACTGAAAATCCAAGTTCAAAGCTCTGCCCATGTCAGAGATGAAATTAGAAAAGGAGGAGGTCCGAGAAGAAGATTCATCTTCCGGGGGAGACTCCGACCGGGATCTGGGTGCGGCTGAGAAAGAGGGAAAAACCTTCCTGGAATAGTAAGCCGGAGCCTCAGAGTCCCGTGAACAGGAGACCGAAGAGGTTTGACTAAGGCATCTAGGGAGCGTCGAGGAATGGCCCCGTGCCAGATGGACCGGGGAAGACCCCGGGTCTGAGGGATCCTCTGGCAAAGCCCCGGAGAAGAAGGGGTAAAGGAGAATTCCCCAACTGGCTTTGAAGCAGGCCCCTTAGAGGCTGGCAATCGCCTCGATGGGGATCAGACACCAGAGTCCAACTTGAGGACAAGCGTGTGTCTGGATGGCCTCGAAGCCAGAGACCTGCCCCGACAGAACGGGAAAGACCAGGGTCTTTTAGAAGAGGCGAGCCTCACCGCAGTAGCGGGGGAAAAACGGGTCCCTGGCTTGGACCCCCGAAAGGTCACCGGTGACTCAGGGGACCCGACGAGTCTTACGGGTGAGGTCTCAAAAGACAAGGGGACGCTCAGGCTGGTCAGATCGTGACTGGGTCGAGACCGAAGTCGGGACTAATTGGCTTACCACCAAGGAAAGCTGTGTGGTAATAATAGTCTTAAGCATGTCCTCGAACACAGGCACCGAGATCATAGGTAGGTGAGTCAGAGGTGCAGCAGTGTGCTCCTTCAGGGGCGACCTCGAGGAAGAGTATTCCCTACATGAGAAGGCACGCTTATAGTGATATCTCGAAGACACCGATGAGACGGCGCTGAATGAGACTCCGAGGTAGGCTTCTTTGCTGGCACACCTGAGGAGGAAAGAGGAGACTTTCCTGAGGCCGGAGTAGCAGGAGGGACCAAGGCCAGAGCCTTCGAGGCTGTGGGAACTTCGAGGCCGAGGTATCCAACTAGGGCACCGAGGCCGAGCTCGAGGCCTGTCCCACAGGATCCATGGGGCCAAAGAGTTGAAGAATCTTAGCCACCCTGCGACAAAGAGCCCGCGGTTGCAAAGCTGCACAAAGGGGACACGACTCAGTGCAGTGCTCATCACCCAGGCACTCCACACACCAACGATGAGGATCGGTGATGGAGATAACCCAGTTGCACTTAGTACAGTTTTTAAAGCAGGAACGAGGCCGGGACATAAGAAAACAAGACGGCCGTGGCCCCACGAGGCCAGGCAGCTAGAGAAAGACCGGGATCCCGGTCAAAATTATACAAATTGGAAAAAATGAAAATAAATGAAATGAAAGACGCGAGCACAGTGACCCAACAGGAACTAACCAAACAAGCCGCGGTGCTAGAGGGACAATGATATCGCGCGAAGCAAGGGAGCAGTGCTTCTGGCTAAGCGGAAAACATAGAACTGAGGACACGCTGAGGAGACAGGCAGGAGGGGCACGCGCACATGCGCGGGCCAATCGCACGCCTGAAGGTCTTCTGCTTGTGAAAACGTCGGCTAGGGGGCTCGGTCAGTGACGTCACCCACATGTGGAGAATATGCTGTCTGCTTGTCCTGGGATAAACCACTTTTGATTGCAATAGGACTTAATGAATGCGTTCCTTGTTGGAATTTTTTTAAATATATATTTTAAAAGAATTTTCTGGGGATATAGCACAGCCAAAACATCTTCAATTGATTTTATTTATTTACTTACAGTGCTTGATATACCGCAAATGGGGCCATAAAAGGCATCTGTGCGGCTAATACAACAAATATTCTATAGAAGTAGAAACAAACAATTTCAAGTTTGGGGTGGAGCAAAAGTCACAGAGAACAGCAGAGTTTTGAAAGATGCAAAGAGAATTTGATGATCTCAAAGAGAATTTGATGATCTCAAAGAGGAAGGGAGAGGGTTCTACCATTTTGGCCAAGGTTGTATTGTAACGCTGATTGTATTGTATTGAATTTATTATATTTGATATACCGCTTGTACATGAGTATTAAGTGATTTACAAAACTAAATAGTAACATAGTAAATGGCGGCAGATAAAGACCTGAACAATCCATCCAGTCTGCCCATAAGTTATACTTATTAAAAAATACATGATTAGATTAACTTGTCTCTTCTTTGATATTTCTGGGCTGTAGACTGTAAAGTCTGGTTTTGTCCTAGGTTCCAAATGCTGAAGTTACCGTCCAAGCTCACTGCAGCCTATCCAACCATCCCGTTATTTACAGGACATCTACCGTAAAGTCTGGCAACATCCTCCTGTTCCATATTAGTGGACTTCACATTGATGCCCACCCCAGCCCATCCTACACCGAATCACAATATATGGGACACAGACAGTGAAGGTCTGTCCAATACCGGCCTTAATTCTTTACTTTACATCCTTTATTTTCTAATTAGAGATGCTCTGTTTTTATCCCATGCTTTTTTGCATTCCATCACCATTTTCCTCTCCACCACTTCCCTCTCCGTGAAGAAGAATTTCCTAACATTGCTCCTAAGTCTTCCTCTCTGTAACCTCAAATTATGCCCTCTAGTTTTACCATTTTTTCTTCTCTGGAAAAGATTTGGTTCTATATTAATGCCTTTCAAGTATTTAAACGTCTGTATCATATCTCCTCTGTCCCTCCTCTCCTCCAGAGTATACACATTTAGGTCTCCAGTCTCTTCTCATACTTTTTTTGGTTCAAACTTCTTACCATTTTCGTCGCTTCAAGTGTTTTTATATCCTTCGCCAGATAGGCCTCCAAAACTGAACACAATACTCCAAGTGTGGCCTCACCAATTACCTATACAGGGGCATTAACACCTCCCTTCTTCTGCTGGTTACTCCTCTTTCTATACAGCCTAGCATCCTTCTGCTGCAGCCACTGCCTTATCACACTGTTTAGATGCTTTTAGATCCTTAGAAACAATCACCCCAAGGTCCCTCTTAGAGATTGACATGGTGGCTGTTACCCGCGGGTAGCCGCGGATAACCTGTCGAAACAGTGTGAGAAAAAGTCGTGGATACGGGGTGTGACAAACCTAAGTCCGTTTCGGCTTTTGCCCATAGCAAACCCGAATCCGTACTGGGTTTTGCCCCAAGGATCAGGAGAAAACATACTGAACCTAGGTGTAGGAGAGCTGACCAAGTGGTCAGCCAATTAATAGATCTAGCTGACTACTGCTCAGACAATGAAGTGGAGTCAGAAGAGGCAGGGCAAAAAGGTTAGGCTGGAAAGCTGTGCCCAGTGCAAACCTGTCCCTGTCAGAAGTTTGATATCTTTTGAGCAACCTGTGCCTAGGAGAATTAGGACTAAAAAGAAGCCTGCCTGTAATAATAGGGATCTTTAAGGCAAAAAAGATTTGTTTTTCTAAGGTTAAATTCAAAAATCAAACATAGACAAGTGAAGAGAGGGGGGTGAGAGGAACAGACGCTGAAGGAAAATGGGAAAGAGAGAGTGGGGAGAAGATGTTGAAGGAAAATGGGGTGGAGTGAGGAAAAGACGCTAAAGGGAAATGGGGTGGAGAGAGTGGGGAGAAGACACTAAAGGGAAATGGGGTGAAGAGAGTTGGGAGAAGACACTAAAGGGAAATGGGTGGAGAGAGTGGGGAGAGAACGCTGAAGGGAAATGGGCAAGAGAGAGTGGGGGAGAAGACGCTGAAGGGAAATGGGCAAGAGAGAGATGCCAGACTATGGGGGAGCAGAGAGAAGAAGATGGGTGCCAGACCAATGGAGGGGTGGGGAGAGAGAGATGGAAGGGAGAGGCACAGTAACAGAGCATATGGAAGAGATGAGGAAAGCAGAAACCAGAAGACAAAGGTAGAAAAAAAAATTATATTTATTTTCTTTTTTTTATTTTGCTTTAGGATAAAGTAGTATATTAGTTGTGTTGATACACATTTATAAACAAAGCCCTGCCAGCTGAACATCTCTTTGTCTAGTACAGCAGCCAAAACTTTGATTTATAAAATGACAATTGTACAGAATATTGTTTCCTTTTATACTTTAATAAAATAAGTTCAGTATAAAACTATTTGAGGCTTGTGTGGATGGGATCATATGGTTTGCGGGGATCAAGCTCACGGGGATGGGATGGGGACAAGCTAGCGGGGATGGGCGGTGACAGGGACTGAGTTCATGGGGATGGATGGGATGGGGACAAGTTCAAGGGGACAGGGACAGGGACAAATTTTTTCCCCGTGTCATTCTCTAGTCCCTCTCTCCATCTGTGCTTATCAGCCTCTCACCTCCCAGCACATATGGTTCCCTCAGATTTCTACTCCCCATATGCATCACTGCACTTCTTCGCATTGAATTTTAGTTGCCAGATGCTAGATCATTCTTCTGACTTTTGCAGACCCTTTTTCATGTTTTCCACTCCCCCCGGGGTGTCCACTCTTACAAATCTTGTTATCATCTGCAAAAAAAGTTAACTTTACCTTCTAACCCTTCAGCAATATCGCTCACAAACATATTGAACAGAATCTGTCCCAGCACCGAGCCTTGAGGCACTCCACTACTCACTTGACCCTCCTATGAGCAAATTCCATTTACCATTACCCTCTGGCGTCTGTCTGTCAACCAGTTTCTAATCCAGTTCATCACTTTGGGCCCTAACTTAGACACTTTGGACTTCACTCTCTGTCCCGAATGGGCTCACAACCTAAACTAAAGCGCCTAAGAGAAAAAGAACATTATTCATATATTCAAAGATAAAAAGGAAGATGAGAAGGAAGAAGAAGCCCCAGAGAAATGTAGAGAACAAGGGAAAGTGAAGCAGAGTGGTTACATTGTAGATCTCTAAAGATAAATAGAAATGATATCAGGTAGGAAAAAAAGAAACAAACAAATAAAAAGAAATATGACAAACCCAGCAAAATAAAAATGAAACAAAAGTTTGTAAGATATAAGGAGGAGGGAGGCATTTGTTCACTGGAAGAGCAAATGGTGTGAGCAGGAAAGTAGGAGATCAGTAACCTACTGATGTTGGACTTGAGGCTGGACTTGAGGGTAAATAACCTTGACGAGTAAAGACTAAGGGCTCCTTTTACACAGGCGCACTAGGGCCGTAATGCGTGGAATAGCGCGCACTAAATTGCAGCGCGCACAGGCCGCTACCGCCTCCTTCTGAGCAGGTGGTAGATTTTTGGCTAGCGCACGCTAATCTGCGTGCGTTAAAAACGCTAGTGCACCTTTGTAAAATAAGCCCTAAGATTTTGTATTTTCCTGAATTTTTTCTGATTTTGGCCAGCGTATTGATTTGTTTCACATATTTACTTTAATAAAGCTGCTGAATGAAGTGAATTTAGCATGCCTTCACATGGGTCTTTTCCATGTGTAAAAGTCACTTTTCCTGTAGTTGGAAAATGGACAATTTTTATTTTCAGTATTAATAGTGATTAGCACACAGACCCTTACCACCACATACTTTTTAGGTGGTAAGACCTCATGTGCTGATCAGGTACTGTGCGGAAATGTTGAAATCCTAGCTGATTAACAGAGCCATGAGCACTCTCCATCCTCCAGACTTGCTTTGACAAAAAAATCAAAATCCTGTGTAAGCATTCATTTCAGAATTACCATGGAACACCTTAGCATGGGCCACAGTAAGACCCTTAACACTGTAGCAAGCATGTGGAAGTGCTCACTGCATCTTTGTAAAGGGACCCCCCCCAAAACTTTTTTGCACACATAGATCTGCAAGGGTTAAGGCCCAGATTCTAGAAACGGTACCATAAGTTAGGTGACGGTAGGCACCCACTGCCACCTGACTTAATTTTTGAATTGGTTTTAATTGGCACAGTAATTGACCATACTGTTAAAAACTGATTACAAGCTTGTTAAAAAAAAAGTATGCACCATTCGCATCTAAGCATGGCTTAGTCTAAGGTCAAAGTAGGCGTGGTTAGGGGGGGCAGAAATAACCTTAGGCACTGCTATGTGTGATTCTTCATCAAACCTAGGCATCGGAAATGCAAGCCTTTAAAACTCTGGCCTACATTACTGGAACCTAAGTTTTTTCTTAGGTGCTAGTAGCCGCAATTCTGTAAATGGTGCCTAATGTGATTGACACGTGACCGGCACAGTTTTTGTAGTCACCACCTGGCCCTATGTATATACAATTCACTTTGTGTGTACATTTTCTTAGGCACCGAAACATACTGAATGCATATCAATGAACTCCAGATTCTATTAAAAAATGCCTAAAATTAGGCACCTACGTTGGTGTGCCTAGCCAAATTAGACACCTAACTCAATTATTTAATTAGCTTATTCAGCACTAAGAAGCTTAATAAACTAGAAATTAATTTTAATTTAAGCTAGGTGCCTAAATCGGTACAGCCTACTGATCTCAGGTACAGCGTGTAACCCAAGGCGCCTACCAGAGAGTGAGTTTGGTCAAGGGTGGGTCAAGGATGGATCTTGGACATGTCTTCCATGTAGGCTCCTATACTGGACTTAGGCACTAGTATTTAGGCCAAGACAACCATGGCATAAATAGGGGGCAGCTAAAGTTTTGACTTCTACCAGTGCCTAAGTCCAATTTAGGCGCTGTTAGGTGTGATTCTATAAACGGTGCCTATCTGAAGATTGACATTAACTATGCGCTGCGTTCCATAGTGCCTATTTTTTAGGTGCATTTTACAGAATCGGAGTCTGAATGCATGTCCACAGACTTTTCCACTAATGCCTTTCTCATCTATTGAAAAAATTTACAACCCACCAAATTACTCATAACACTCTCCATGAGGGACAGCAGAAAAACAATGAGATCAACATTCAGTAGCACTTGATGGAGAGAAGAGGCTCCTGCCCAGTTAAACCATGCTGACCGGGCTGAATATTGTTTTTGACCAATGCGATACTCTCCAATCAATGCTGGTATGGTCCAGGGATGGAGCAGGGTGCTATTCAAGAACCGTTAAGATTCAACGTTGGTACTCGGTTAGTATCTGGTTACTTCAGGGCAGAAAAAAAGTTGCCCTAAGTTAACTGGGTTGTTATACAGGTACCACTGCTGAATATCAACAGTACTAGGGTAACAACCAGCAGGTGATTCAATCCTAAATACTGAGCGGAATACCCAACTATGGACCTAAGCTGAATACCTGCATCTAATTCAGCTAGTAGCAGTCAAATATCCTATATTAATAAATTATATATATCACGCCGAAGATAAAAAAATATGGGGAAGGGGGTGCACATGTGCACAGGGGGGGCAGAAAAGAGGCGGGAGGGGGCGTCACCACCCCAGGTGCCGCTCACCCCCGGCTATGCCACTGAGTGTCTTGCTTCTGTTAGAACATGTTTTCTCGTTGAAAGCTGGGTGCAGAATTAGTGCCTCACTTTTGTCGCTATTTATAGAATTCCCTAGCTTGTTACTATAATATGCAAAGAAAATGCGCATGTTTCAGGTCTACATGTGTAAATAGCAGCTCTTTAAAATAGCTATCTACAAGCACAGGCCATTTGCATATATAAATGTCACTATTTGCAAATTGTAAATGCCATGCAAGCCTTCTGAAATGACCTCTGTAGTCCATGTGCTTCAAGAAGCAGGAACTAGCTTTGATGTGCGTCTATAAAATGCTCATACCGAGAGTACTAGAGTAGTGCTTTAAAAATAACAGTAATAATAATACATGAATCATTGCAGGCAAGGCTATGGCCTTAGTGTTTTGTAGTAGAAACTCTTTTTGTGAAGGGATGCTTATTTATTGAATTATTAGGATTTATTACCCACCTGTATGACATGATTAATTGCAGGCAATACACATCAAGTACAACTTGACGTAAAGTTTACAATTTTGTTAACTGCATAACAACATAAAATGGCCAAATATAAGCTTAAATGCAATCAATAACAAAGCTGTAGATGCCAAATGATACAGTATCAGAAATATAAGCATTTCACAGCAGTATAAAACAATCAAAGAACATAAATATGATAAATGTCAGCAGAATACAAATGATACTATAATAGGCAGCATGGAAAAAAATATTCATATTCGCAGTCTCAGCACACTACAAATGAAACACCTTAAAAGGCACACATTAGAACATTCAAATAACATAGAAAAGAAACATCTTACTAGGTAGTCAAGGGGGCAAGTGAAGTTGAGATATATAGGGCTCCTTTTACAATGCCATGGTAGAGGTTTCTACCATGCCCCGGAAAGGTAAATGCTCCAATACTCATAGGAATTCTATGAACGTCGGAGCATTTACCTTGCCAGCCCACGGTAGAAACTTCTACTACAGCTTTCTAAAAGCCAACAATAGACAGGATAAAATAAGTAGTATAAAGTCATCCGAATTCCTCCTTCATAGAGAGAAAGGTACAATCAAGGACATGTGAAATCAAATTATCCTACAACTATGATCGTCCTATGCCTTGTCTTAAAATCCAAGAACAAAACCTTGAATTTGACCCTGCACCTAAGCCACAGTGTGCTGGTTATTTTATAACTGTCATATTTCTGTTTCAAGTAACCCCCATATAAATGGAGTAACAATAATCTAGTCAAGATTTTATCTATTAGGATTTATTTACTGCCTATTTCAAGAAATTCACTCATGGCAGTTTACAACAAGTATATTCTGGACATAGGCAATAAATAATTATAACATAGAAACATAAGAAAAATTATACTACATCAGACCATGGTCCATCTATTCCAGTTTCCTATTTCCACAGTGGCCAATCCAGGCCACAAGTACCTGGCAGAAACCCAAATAGTAGCAACATTCCAGAGCTGAAATTGTGATGTCATAATGCAGTGGTTCCCAAACCTGTCCTGGGGGACCCCCAGCCAGTCAGGTTTTCAAGATACCCCTAATGAATATGCATGAGAGAGATTTGCATACCTGTCACTTCCATTATATGCAAATCTCTCTCATGCATATTCATTAGGGATATCTTGAAAACCTGACTGGCTGGGGGTCCCCCAGGACAGGTTTTGGAACCACTGTCATAATGCATCATTCCACCAATGCCTAGGAGTCAACCTCATCAGTGATGTCACAATGGATTCATTCACTCTAGGTCACAAGTACCTGGCAGAAACCCAAATAGTAGCAACATTCTATGCTATTGATCCAGGGTAAGTAGTGGCTTTCCCCATGTCCATCTCAATAGCAGATTATAGACTTTTCCTTCAGGCCCTTATCCAAACCTTTCTTAAACATAGCTATGCTAACTGTTGATACAGTTTAACTATTCTTTGAGTGAGAGAATTTTTCCTTATATTTTTTTTAAAAAGTATTTCCATATACCTTCATTGCGTGTCTCCTGGTTTTTGTACTTTTTTGAAAGAGTGAGAAATCAATTCACTGATCCATTCTACACCACTCAGGATTTTGTAGACCTCAATCTAATTAACCCCTACCCACCCGCACCAACCGTCTCTTTTCCAAGCTGAAGAGCCTCAACCTCTTTAGTTTTTCCTCATATGAAAGGAGTTCCATCCTCTATATTAGAGAATGACATGGGGGAAAAAATTTGTCCCCGGCACCGCCCCATTCCCGTGACCACCATCCCTGTCACCGCCCCATCCCCGTGACCACTATCCCCATAGCATTCATACAAGCCTCAGTATTGCAATATTTATCTTATTCCTTCCTTATAAATCAAAGTTCTGGCTGCTGAACTAGAGAAAGATGTTCAGCTGGCAGGGCTTTGTTTATAAATTTTTATCAACACAACTAATATACTACTTTATCCTAAAGCAAAAAAAAAGAAAATAAATATAATTTTTTTTTTTCTACCTTTGTTGTCTGGTTTCTGCTTTCCTCATCTTCTCATTTAATTCCTTCCATCCACTGTCTGTCTTCTCTCTGCGTCTTCCATTTGTTCTGTTACTGTGCCTCTCTCTTCAGCCCCCTCCAATTGGTCTGGCACACATCTTCTTCCCTCCGCTCCCCCATAGTCTGGCCCTTCAGCGTCTTCTCCCCACTCTCTGTTCCCCATTTCCCTTCAGCATCTTTTCCCCACTCTCAGTTTCCCACTTCCCTTCAGTATCTTTTCCCCATTTCTCTTCAGCGTCTTCTCCCCACTCTCTGTTCCCCATTTCCCTTCAGCGTCTTCTCCTCACTCTCTGTTCCCCATTTCCCTTCAGCGTCTTCTCCCCACTCTCTGTTCCCCATTTCCCTTCAGCGTCTTTTCCCCACTCTGTCTTCCCCATTTCTCTTCAGTGTCTTCTCCCCACTCTGTCTTCCCCATTTCCCTTCAGCGTTTTCTCCTCACTCTCTGTTCCCCATTTCCCTTCAGGGTCTTCTCCCCACTCTCTGCTCTCCATTTCCTTTCAGCGTCAGTTCCTCTCCATCCCCCTTCAGGGTCTGTTCCTTTCCTTTTCACCACCACCCTTCCCTCTCACCACCTCACTGCCCTTCGGCACCCCTCGCGTGGTCCGAGCATCTCCCTACGCCCCCCTTACCTTTGTGGCACATTTTTAGTTTAGAGAAACTTGTTGAAAGCCACCAGAGCCTACATGCAGTCATGTGTGTTTGTGGGTGGAAGCTTCTCCTCTGACGCAACTGGAGTCTTGGAAGCTCAAAATGCGCCAGAGAGACCGGATTCCTGAAGGCCATACAGGATTGCTTCATGGATCAACTTGTTAGAGAACCGACGAGAGGGAATGCCACTCTGGATCTAATCCTAAATGAGCTAAGAGGACCTGCGAAGGAAGTGGAAGTAGTGGGACCGTTGGGAAACAGTGATCACAATATGATCAAGTTCAAAGTTGAAGTTGAAGTTCAAAGTTGAAAGAGAACCATAGCAACAACTTTTAACTTCAAGAAAGGAAACTACAAAACAATGAAAGTAATAGTAAGGAAGAAACTTAGGAACACCTCCAAGAAATGGCAAACTGTAGAGCAAGCCTGGTCTTTATTCAAGGACATGGTGATCAATGCGCAAAATCTACATATACCAAGATTCAGAAAAGGGTGCAAAAAGAAACTAACAAAAGTCCCGGCGTGGATAACCAAAGAAGTGAAGAAAGCGATAGGTGATAAGAAGAGCTCATTCAAGAAATGGAAAAAGGGCAAAACTGAGGAGAACTGGAAAGAGCACAGGAAGTATCAAAAAGAATGTCACCATGTGGTTAGAAAAGCCAAAAGAGAATATGAAGAAAGGCTAGCCAAGGAAGCACGAAATTTCAAACCGTTCTTCAGATATGTTAAAGGGAAGCAGCCGGCAAGGGAGGAGGTGGGACCGCTGGATGATGGAGACAGGAAGGGAGTGGTGAAGGAGGAGAAAGAAATGGCGGAAAGACTAAACATTTTCTTTTCGTCTGTACTTACAAAAGAGGAAACATCCAACATACCGGAACCTGAGCAAATCTTAAAAAGGAGCCCAAACAGATAAACTAACATCCATGGAAGTAAGCCTTGAAGACACACGCAGGCAGTTTGAAAAATTAAAAACTGACAAATCGCCAGGCCCAGACGGAATCCACCCAGTGGCTCTGAAAGAACTAAAGGAAGAAATAGCGGAACTACTACAGCAAGTTTGCAATCTATCCCTGAAAACAGGCGTGATCCCGGAGGATTGGAAGATAGCCAATGTTACGCCCATCCTTAAAAAGGGATCGAGAGGTGACCCGGGGAACTACAGACCGGTGAGTCTGACCTCGGTTCCGGGGAAATGGCAGAAGCACTGATAAAAAGACAGCATCGATGAGCATTTTGAAAGAAATAAACTTCTAACCACAAGCCAACATGGCTTCTGCAAGGGGAGATCGTGCCTAACGAACTTACTGCACTAATTTGAAGGAATTAACAAACGGATGGACAAAGGGGACCCCATAGACATCATATATTTAGATTTCCAGAAAGCCTTTGACAAGGTACCCCATGAACGCCTACTTCGGAAACTGAAGAATAATGGGGTGGAAGGAGACGTACACAGATGGATCAGAAAATGGTTGGCGGGGAGGAAGCAGAGGGTAGGAGTGAAAGGCCACTAATCGGACTGGAGGAGGGTCACGAGTGGTGTTCCGCAGGGGTCGGTGCTCGGACCGCTGCTATTCAATATATTTATAAATGATATAGAAACAGGGACGAAGTGTGAAATAATAAAATTTGCAGACAACACCAAACTATTTAGTGCTGCTCGGACTAAAGAGGACTGCGAAGAATTACAAAGGGACCTGAACATGCTAGGGGAATGGGCGACAAGATGGCAGATGAAGTTCAATGTAGAGAAATGTAAAGTATTGCATGTGGAAAGCAGAAACCCAAGGTACAGCTAAACAATGGGAGGGATGTTATTAACTGAGAGTACCCAAGGACGGGACATGGGGGTAATAGTGGACAAGACAATGAAGCCGTCAGCACAGTGCGCAGCGGCCGCTAAGAGAGCGAATAGAATGCTGGGTATAATCAAGAAGGGTATTACAACCAGAATAAAATAAGTTATCCTGCCATTGTATCGTGTGATGGTGTGTCCGCATCTGGAGTACTGTGTCCGATACTTGTCGCCGTACCTTAAGAAGGATATAGCGATACTCGAGAGGGTTCAGAGAAGAGCGACAGTTTGATAAATGGTATGGAAAACCTTTCATACACTGAGGAGAGACTGGAGAAACTGGGGCTCTTTTCCCTGGAGAAGAGGAGAATTAGAGGGGATATGATAGAGGCTTATAAGATCATGAAGGGCATAGAGAAAGTGGAGAGGGACAGATTCTTCAAACTTTCGAAAACTACAAGAACGCGAGGACATTCGGGAAAACTGAAAGGGGACAGATTCAAAACCAATGCTAGGAAGTTTTTCTTCACCCAGCGGGTAGTGGACACCTGGAATGAGCTTCCAGAGGGTGTGATAGGACAGAGTACAGTATTAGGATTTAAGAAGAAATTGGATAATTTTCTGAAGGAAAAGGGGATAGAGGGTACATATAGAGGACTACTACACAGGTCCTGGACTTGTTGGGCCGCTGCGCAAGCGGACTGCTAGGCACGATGGACCTCTGGTCTGACCCAGCAGAGGCACTTCTTATGTTCTTATGTTATGTTCTTATGAGACTGTTGCTGATGCTGGGGACTGGGACAAATGGTGAACTGATATGGCGGTTCACATGTGCTGTTGCTTATTCATGGGGCTTGGAGAAGTGGAGAGAACTAGTGCAAGGGCTAGGGTGGGCTTTTGCTAATGCAGGGAATATAGAAATGTGAGGATTGGTATAGGGACTGAGATGGCTATTTCTGATGCAGTGCAGAAGATAGGGTTCATGCGAGGGCTGGAAGGGGCCTGCTGTTAGGCGTTGAAAGGAGGAACTGTTCCTGGGGCTGGGGTCTTGTAGCCAGGGGGGCACTGGGAGGAATTGTCAGTGGAAAACTCTTCTTTGAGTTACTGAGAGAAATCCACCTAAAAGATATTTTATAAATATATACTGTATATACATAGGGTTACCAGATGTCCAGAATTCTCTCCTTTTGAGGACATGTCCGGGGATCTGTCTGGGTTTTGAAAAGCTTTAATTCGTGCAGGAGGGCATGCGCGGATATGACACAATGATGTCACGCAAGCGTGATGTCATTGTGTCTCATCCGTGATGACGAGAATAGGCAGCAGGGGGCGGGATTGGAGGTGGTGCTGGGGCAGGATCGGGGGCATGACAGGGCAGAACTGGGGCGTGATGGGGAGGGGATGGGTGGGACTGGCAGGCCTGGGGGCAGGTCTAGAGGTCCGAATTTTCCTGATATATATATATATATATAGTATACTAGTCATTAAGCCCGTTACATTAACGGGTGCTAGAATACATGTCTGTCTGTCTCCCTTCCGCTGACTCTCTTTCTCTCTCCATGGCCCCCTTTCTCTGTCTGTCTTTCTGTTCCTCTCCCTGCCCCTGTGTCTTTCTTTCTTTCTGTCTCCCTCCCTCCCGCTGTCTGTCTGTCATTTTCCCCCATTTTCCTGTGCAGCAGCATTTCCATCCCACTTACCTATGCAGCAGCAACAGCATTTCCCTCCTATCCCCCCCTTTCTTTTGCAGAAGCAGCAGCGGTATTTCCCTTCCCCTCCAAGTCCCTGTATAGCAGTAGCAGCATTTTCCCCCACCCCCCTTTCCCTTCTCTTACCACGATCTGGCCTGCTCCGTTTGGCCCCTCCCCCTTCTTTTAGTGCCGTTGCTCTGCTCGATCTGGCCTGCTCCTGACCCTCCCACCGCCGACAAACCTCTGGGCGAAGGTGAACGCCAGTCCCAAGTCTGAGCGATCCTCCCAAACTTGACCTCCCTTACCCGGGTTGCGTTAGCCAGTGCTAATGTGTGCAAGCGGCTGTAGCACCGGCTTCTCCACCCGGACCCTGAGCACGCGCCGCGCTCCGCCCCTTAGCTACCCGGAAGTACCGGGCTTCACTCGCCTGCTCCCAGTGGGCCAAGAGAGAGGGGGGAGTGGCTGCCGTGTTGATCTGGCCGACTCCCTGGTGACAGGAGCCGCGGCGGCACCTTTAAAGTGAAAAAATAACTGTGGCAAGGGAGCCGGCCAACTGGCAGTTCAAGTTGGAGCTTTGGTCTGGCCTGCTCCCTGCCCGCCTTGCCATATTGTATTTTTTTATTTGAAAGACGCGGCGGTGGCTCCTCTCATGATCCCCACCTGCGTCGGAAGTCTGACCCAGGCGGGGATCGTGAGAGGAGCCACCGCCGCTTCTTTCAACTAAAAAATACAATACGGCAGGGAGCAGGCCAGACTGAAGCTCCAACTTGAACTGCCAGTTGGCCGGCTCCCTTGCCACAGTTATTTTTTCACTTTAAAGGTGCCGCCGCGGCTCCTGTCACCAGGGAGTCGGCCAGATCACCACGGCAGCCACTCCCCCCTCTCTCTTGGCCCACTGGGAGCAGGCGAGTTCAGGTGAAAGGAAGAACTACATACCTGTTTAGCTCGTGGTTTTAAAGTTAGGCGTCCAGGCCAGGTCTTCAAAGCAGCTGCAGCCGCGGGTTTAAAGTTAGGCGGTCAGGTATTCAGAGCGGCAGGGGGAGGCAACCTTTTATTCAATGTCTGCCGGGTAAAGCGCCGTGCCGAGTAGAGGAAGCAAACGCCGTGGCAGGAGAGCAGGGAGTGAGTTTTTCCTATGCGGTTGTTTGGGGGGGGGGGGTGGTTGTGAACAGGAAGTCGAGCAGAGGCGGGAGTGAGCTGTTCAGCTTCCCCTATCTTGGCAAACCGCTCTGGCGAAAATGTAGTGAAGTGCCGCGTGGAGCCGTAGAAAGAGCGGGGCATGCTGCAGTCTTGGCGGCCACGGACATACGGATTACGGAAGCACGCTGATAAGACTGCGCATGCGCCGCTTACGGTTTTATTATATAGATAGTATATAAACAGGAATACACTGATGAACCCCTATTTTTCAGACTCTGGGAAAGCAACTTATTGTCTAAAAAACAAACATCTAGGATCAGAAGTCCTAGTTATACCTGAATCGATTCTCTTTTGACATCATATTTTTAACCCTTCTAACTACTGGGGTTTCAAATAATGAAAGAGAGAGATCTCTCATTCGACTAATTTGTTGAGATTTTTTATTAAGTGATGAAGCCTCTTTCCTAGCTAGAGAGAGGGATGCAAACCACCTGAGGAGGAAATGGAAATGCTTTGCATGTAATCAGTGTTTGCCTTGATGATTTGCTATGTGTGTAACAATCAGGCCTAATTTTTCAGGTTCATAAAAAGTAATAAAAATGCAAATCATGAGAAAGCATTAGTGGAAAACTCCACAGTATTATCTTTAACATGCCTGGTTTATATGCGAGCTTTTTTTTAATCAACAGACTGACTTTATTGCTTCATGTCAAATGAGTAGTCATGTTAGAAAATGTTATGAGCATTACCATTTTCAAATTCTCCTTAGGTGAGCCATGCCAGCAGCATCCAGAGGAAAAAAAAATTACAGTCCAAGGTCTGTAAGGTTAGACCTAGGTGTCTATGACAAGAAAGGACGGTTTCTAATTTTTCTGTGTTGCTGAGTGGATTTAAAGTGCTACATAGTGGCCTGTGGTCAGGGCCTTCAGGGGATTCACCCCATCTCCTAAAGGCCCTGAGGCACTGCTATGAATTTGATTGGTCAAGCAAGCAACAGGCAGATGCTGCTGAGCCAATCAAATTCAGATCAGTAGTCAAGGCCTTCAGGGGGTTTGGAGAATCCCCAGTCTAAGAACGCCATCACATCCTCCCAGTCAACCTTATTATTTAGTCACAATGATCATCAAAAGTCTGTCCAAAGAGCTACCGTATTTTCACACTATAAGACGCACCCTAGATTTAGAGGAGGAAAACAAGAAAAAAAAAACCCCATTCTGAACCAAACTGTGTACTAATAAATACCAGGCTCTGCAGCCAGCCCCCCTCACTCCCTGCCAGGCTCTGCACCCTGTCCCCCTCCCCCCGCCCCCGCCCATACAGTCTTTTGTATTAAAAGTTTTTGGGTTGTGGAACAAATCGTCTGAGTTTCCATTATTTCTTATTGGGGAAATTCGCTTTGATATACGAGTTCTTTGAATTACAAGCATGTTTCTGGAACGAATTATGCTCGCAAACCAAGGTTTTATTGTACTTATTAAAAGCACAGAAAATTCAAATAAGAGAGTTATAATACATACTAAAAGGGAGACAATATACTTCGAAGCATCTAATAAGCACAAATCAGAACATTCAAATAACACAGATATGATACGAATGCTTTTCTATAATACAACTTATCCTGTAGCTGAGGTGTCAAATGCAGATATTAGATGGGGACAAAATGGATGGTACAGAGTGTGTTGGGATAAACAGATGGGAGGCTAAACCCAAGGGAAGTTGTTTATGCCATGCAAAACATTGTGCACTATCCTGAGCTGCACATGAGTCAATTAGCACCAAATTAGTTACTAACTCTCAATTATTGGTGTCAATTGGCAACATTTTGGATTTGTGTTTGCATCTTAGTCAGCCCTTAGGGATGTAAAAACTGGTTTCCCTCAGGGATCTGTCCTCTCTGCAGCGCCGTTCAATATATACTGTACATGTGTCCATTGTGTCAATTACGATGGCATATAGAGATCTCATGTAGATTGTACGCAAATGATGTCCAACTGTTGTTTCCAATTGGGGAATCTCTGCTATAATCTTTTGGGAAATTAGAAACAGTGATTTTGAGGTGAAAAGGTGGATGGATAGAAATAGGCTTTTGTTGAATGTCTCAAAGACAAAAGTGATGTTCTTGTCAAGGGCTGTGAATACAAATATTCCTGACTGTGCAAGTCCTAGGAACAACTATCCACTTCTCAGCTGAGGCCAAATATCTTAGAGTGATATTGGATTCCCATTTGTCCTTTCAGTCTCACATTCAGGCGATGGTGAAAAAGATTTATTTTAAGTTGAGATTGTTGAGCAATCTCAAATCTTACTTGTCTGGGGCCAATTGTAAGTATGTCCTTCAATCAGTCGTACTGTCCAGTTGGATTACTGTAACTTGGTGGTGTTAGGCGTTCCTAAGAATGTGATTCACACTTTACAAGTTACTTAAAACTTGATAATTCGAGCTCTGTTTGGTGCTAGGAAATTTGATCATGCATCCAATTTCTATGTAAGATTGTACTGGCTGTTCCTACTCTTAAGCAGGCAAGGTTACATGCAACTAGAGTGGGAGCGTTTTCTTGTGCTGGTCCGGACGCTTGGAATCATATTCCCTTTTACATTAGAAAGCAAAAGGATGTAACTGTTTTTAAGAAGCTTTTGAAGTGACATCGCTTTTGTGAAATGAAATATGGATGCTGAGCACTTATCTGCTTGTTTTGTATGATATGTGGATGAAATTTGTGTGTCTGTATTTATGGAGGTTTTGTAATACTTACTGTGAATGTATTACTGTAACCCACCTTGCTAAAGGGGGGCTATAACTAAATAAGCTACAAACTATCTTGCTAAGTGCTATTCTATCAACATCAATGTACAAATTTTATATCATGCAATTCAAAAGGGAATGAGGTCATGGGTGGGGCATGGGTGTTCACTAAAGATGAGCGTAGAATTATTGAATACTGGGATGGGTGCCTAACTCATGTGCCAGGATTTACACCTGATTTCAGTTGGTGTAAATTCTCACCCCTAAAGTTTGGCTTGAAAATTGGATTAAAGACTTATTCTATAAGGAGCAGTGGTGGTAGTGGAGCGGTCTAGAGTGGATCACCCGGGGTGCCATCTTTGTGGAGGGGGGACAGCGCTTCTCCTCCTCTCCATCTCCCCAGGTACCTCTTGAAACGTTTGCTGGCATGAGCAGCATTTTCCACTTACTGCTCATGCTGGCCTCGGCTCCCTTCTGATGTCACTTCCTGATTGTGGACCAGAACGTGATGTCAAAAAGGAGCCAAAGCTGGTGGAAGCATCAGGTGGAAGATGCTACTCACACTGGTGAACATTTCAAGAGGTGCGCAGGGGGTGGGGGTGCTCAAGCGGTGGGGGAAAAGTAGGGGTGCACAGCGCAACAATGCCAGGTTCCACAGTCCGGGCACCAACCTTCCTCACTACGCCACTGATAAGAAGTGTGCAACTCAGAGCACCATTTATAGAAAAGCACACGCTGAGAAGATTTTTTTCTATTTAAAGACTCTAGTCCTTAGTCCCCCCCCCCTCTTTTCCAACCCAAAACACACCCAGACCATGCCTCGCATATTTTCTGAGGGCACATCAACAAATCCACGCAAGACAATTACGCCCTGTCAATAGCGCCCCGTGAAATGTGAACACCAATCTGAATCTGCCATATGTGGATATGTGGAAGGCCCTGATTTGCTCAAACTCCTCAGGCCCCTCCCAAGGGACGGGGCCTGAGGAGTCTGAGCAAATCAGGGCCTTCCACATATCCACGTATGTAAAGGGTTCCCATAATCATCATGTAAACCTTACCCTAACACTAGATAGCAAGTGAATGTTTTAAGTGGAGTGGGTTGGGGGTGGGGGCGTCTCATATGTTTGTACAGCTTCTGGTCTTTGAAATCTCCATTTGCCACATCTGGATATTCGTACCCAACCTTCTGAGCAGCTGCCAAACAAATGTCCCAACTGTGCTAGTTATACCTCTCTGATTAGTTTTCAATTGTTGTTGGTGTATGTTTTTAATATACAGTATTATTAAGGGAAGGAATTTGCCTGGTTAATGACACTTGGGCTGCAGAGTCTTCTGCAAAAGTCCCAACTCACCTTCACCATACCATAAATCATTTTCTCTTATTAAAAACATCCAGATAAAGTGATGCACTGATAATGCCTAACAACCCATTAAAATATTACATGGGAGCTCAGAATAACCCTGTTCCTTACAGCACAAATTAAGTCTTGTCTTGCACACAGAACCCCTGTGCCTAGTCAGTGTGCATTTAAAGATGATTAGGAACTAGAGGCATGTGGCATTACAGGAAACCAAGGGTGAGTGGTTCTAAAACTTAACCCACTGAGGTCCAGAAGCACTAAAGCCAGCGATCGTCGCTAAACCTGTTTTAACAGCTTTAGCAATGATTGCATTTGCCGACCCAATGCAGAAAACGGCTCACTGATCGCTCATTCACTGATCCAACCATGCAAATAAGCTCATTAATATTGAAATGTCATGTAAACTAGTAGAGCAATTGATGCTCTAACATAGCTTCCCAATGCACTAAAAAAGGGATTGCTTTTAGCAATTCAAAAAAAAAGAAAAAGCGACTAGTCAAGATCAGTCGCTTACCTCTCCAACATTTCTTTGTTTTTAATGGGCACAGATGCTGTGTGTGTTACACATGCCTTTAGTTTTCTGTAAGTCATTGGGCAGTGGTAGCAATTCCCTGCCACCGGTCCCTGCATTTTCTCTCCACTGCAACCCACCCCAGCAGAAACAAGAAGTTGTCAGAGAGGGCGGGCCACAATGGAGAGAAGACGCAGGGACTGGTGGCAGGGAATCGCCACCGCCACCTGGCGACTTTTACAAAAAACTAAAGGTAAATGTGGTAGCCGGGAGGGTTAGGGGGGGTAGAATGGGAAAAATGCCAATTGTGGAGAGAAGGGTGGATGCCAGGAAGGGGAGTGGCAGAGAGGGCCGGCAGCAAGATGCCGCTCTTTCAATAGAGACACCTGAGGATGCCACCTCAGTTGGCCTCTTTATAGGACCGCCCCTGATGATGGAAGGGGGTCCTTTGAGGCGTAAGGAGTGTTATCACAGGTGTAGGTGGAATGCACTGTGACTCCTTTAAACATCATACCAGAAGCACTGGGCTGCAGCTTCGAGACCCAATGCTATTGGCGTCAAGCACTGGGAAGTCATTTTGCTGTGCTGTTCTTGCAGCATTTCCCGGTGGTGTTCCATACAGTGCCAGAGTTTTGAGCATCATCCAAAATGGTACTCCTGATTGCTAGCATGTTTATAACCTAAAGAAATAGTCTTGCAACACAAAGGGAACGCCAGAGTTAAATTTCATACAAAGAACCAGGTCAAAGACAACAGAAGCATCATCATCATCAACCCACAGTGCCTTCTTCACCAGAAACAGTGAGGGAAAGGATGCAAGCTCAAAAAGATGCCAGCTCGGTGACCTGACAAAATAAAATCACTGAATGTACTAGGAGATAAGACAAAAAGGGAACGTGAACAAAACAGACAACGAGCAGATTCTTTTATGACCTAAAGCAGCATCGGCATCATTACAAAACCGGAGCATGTCCATTTAAGCAGCCATTACAGAGAGACAGATTTGGAAATGTTCTACTGTTCTGAAATAGTCCTCGTTAATTAATATTTTCCAAGCTTAAACTGCAGCTACCTTTGCTGCATATGGACTCCTATCTATCCTGTGAATATTTTTTTTTTTCAGGCTGCCATTAATTCAAAGCTCACTTTGTTGATATTAATTTTCTGGACTTTTCAAAACCGATGCTCTGACTCTGCCGAAATGCTTTTATTATATAGAGCAACTCTTTTCCCAGCAAAGCCTGAAGAGCACTGTCATCTTGCTGAAAGCAGAGGCATGTAGGAGGGTAATTTGGGGAGAAAGCAGCTGCAATTGAGCCAAATTGGTCAGAAATTATCACTAGCAGCTGAAGCGTCTTTTCTCTGAAACAAGGTGAAAAAGAGGCTGTTTCAAACATGCAGCCACTGAAGACATTGAATCAGGAATAAAACAGCCTCAGAAAATACTGTGCACTGATTGGCCTGCATCAGGTCTCTTAGCCCCTAAGTATTATGCTATAATAGCCTCGGGTTGCTTGGCAGCCTCTATTTGCAGAACTGCAGAGAAGCTGACCAATGAAAGGCAGCGCTGATTAGACATGATGACATCATAAGACGGTTGTGTTATTACCCTGTGCACCGTTAAAAATTGATTATTGCTTCTGAGTTATTTTGTGAGACAAGATGATTAAATTAATAATGCACTTGTTAAAGCAATAAGGCCTTCGAGAGGGTGGGTGCCATGCTTTCAGAAAACATTCCTATCAGTGGATCTAAAATTATAGTATACACTTATAGATTTTGTTCTCACCTCAGTAACAGAAAAACAAATGAAAAAAATACTTTGTAAAGTACTACAAATCCCTTGCAGAAAAGTTGCTCACAAAGTATTTAGCAAATCCACAATATTAGATACCAGAACAGAAAGAGCAACAACCCTATATGAGAAGTAAAACCACAAATATTTCACTGGATTCTAAAATACACATATACCTCCTGCTGGGAAAACAGAATAAACTTGACTGCTGCACATCCCTAATGAATCATCTCAGAAATATGAAGAATATGCCCTCACCAAATATAGAAAAAGTGACAAAAATAAGAAATAGAAATGTGCAGGTAAAACTGAATTTATCTTTGCTGTCCACTTTAGCGGCAGCTGTGGTAGAAAGCAAAATTGCTATTCTTAGAGTATCTTCTCCAGGTTCACTTGAATGACACAGGAAAGGGGGGGGGGGGCTTTTCTTTGATCTGAGCTATTTTCTGTCTGTCCCAAGCTCACAGTCTCCCCCCTCCTTTTCACTGAATGCTGCCTGGGACAGGGAGAAGCTAGACCAGGAAGTGGAGGGCTGTTCTTTGCTGCCTGCCTGAACACTGGGACACTAGCAAATAGAGCAATGTATCGCAAACTGTATGCTGCGAGACGCTGGCAAGGAGAAGAGGTGCTGGCGCCAGCAGACTGCTTGCGGCGAGAGGCACGTCCTGTAAGCAGTCAGCCGGTGCTGATGACTCTCCCCCTTGCCAGCATCTCTCCTCCTCTCCCCGCACCTCCTATCCTCCAAGATTCCCCACCGGCGAAGTGACTGGTTCAGGGTCGCAGCCGGAAGGCCTCCGTGCATGTACGGATGTGAACATGACGATGTCACGCATGTGCGTGATGTCATCACGTTGACAACCGTGCACTTCCAGCTGCAGCACTGGGTTTAGTGTGCCACGGCGCCACAAAGTTTGCGGGACACTGAAATACAGTCAGAGAGGCAGAACCCCTGCATGCTTATACAATGCACCCCTGTTAAGCAGAGATAAAAGTGGTGCAGTTAATGATGCCCTCTTGGATGTGATGCCCAAAACAGCTGCCCTGCTCACCTCCTCCAGTTCCAGCACTGCTTCTATCATAAGCCTAATGAAAACCTCTTTGGGGCCCGATATGATCATAGTTTATCATAGGTCAATACAGAGATGGCCTAGATACCAAGCATGTCCAGAGGAAGAGCTATGGTCAGCAGAATAAAACTGTTCCTGCATCAGCCTAATGAGTAGAGATGGAATTAGTTAGTTTCCCTAATGTGGGACAGAACTGCAGGAATCCTGAGGGAAAGATAGACAGCCAGTAATCTTTGGACAGGTCACTTCTATAAAATACATGCTCAAAGTTATCCACTAATTATGTGCTTATTTCATTAGTATAGAGGATTATGCCAAAATGTATGTATGTATGCCAAAATTCCACTAAACATTCTTCTGTAAATACACAACTATACTACATAGCACATGTTTTACAGGTAGGCATACATATAGGCAGAGTCTAGATCAGGGGTGTCCAACCTGTGGCCTGAGGGCCGCATGCAGCCCTGTGAAGTATTTTGTGCGGCCCCGGTCAAGGGCGATGCAGTGTTTTCCTCTGCTGCCCCTGGGTGTTTACCACCTTGCCGGCTCCCTCCTCTGTCTTGCTGCAGCGTTTGTGCAGCCCCAGAAACATTTTTTTCAGCCAATGCAGCCCAGGGAAGCCAAAAGGTTGGATACCCCTGGTCTAGATGGAGCATGGGGTGGAACTCACACATCACAACTTACAGAATATCCAGAATTCTAAACTATGCATATATCGCCAGAACTTAAGTGCAGACACAACCACATCCAGTGGCATAGTTACAGATGGGCCTAGGTAGGCCATGAAAAAGAGAGGAGAGAGATGTTGGATGCTGGATGAAGAGTAGGTGTAAAAAAAACCTGCATTTTTTTCATATCTCCAGGTGGGGATAAGAGTGGAACGGCTTATCCAAACATAAGAACATAAGAACATAAGCAATGCCTCTGCTGGGTCAGACCTGAGGTCCATCTTGCCCAGCAGTCCGCTCACGCGGCGGCCCAACAGGTCCAGGACCTGAGTAGTAATCCTCTATTTATACCCTTCTATTCCCTTTTCCAGCAGGAAAATGTCCAATCCTCTCTTAAATCCCAGTACTGTATTCTGCCCTATAACGTCCTCTGGAAGCGCATTCCAAGTGTCCACCACACGTTGGGTAAAGAAGAACTTCCTGGCATTTGTATTGAATCTGTCCCCTTTCAACTTTTCCGAATGCCCTCTTGTTCTTTTATTTTTTGAAAGTTTGAAGAATCTGTCCCTCTCTACTCTTTCTATGCCCCTCATGATCTAATAAGTCTCTATCATATCCCCTCTAAGTCTCTTCTTCTCCAGGGAAAAGAGACCCAGTTTCTCCAATCTCTCAGCGTATGAAAGGTTTTCCATCCCTTTTATCAGACGTGTCGCTCTTCTCTGAACTCTTTCGAGTAACGCCATATCCTTCTTAAGGTATGGCGACCAAAACTGGACACAGTATTCCAGGTGTGGGCGCACCATCGCCCGATACAGCGGCAGGATAACTTCTTTTGTCCTGGTTGTAATACCCTTCTTGATTATACCTAGCATTCTATTCGCTCTCTTAGCAGCTGCTGCGCACTGTGCCGTCGGCTTCATTGACCTGTCCACCATTATCCCCAAGTCCCTCTCTTGGGTACTCTCATTCAATAACATCCCTCCCATCGTATAGTTGTACCTCGGGTTTCTGCTTCCCACATGCAATACTTTACATTTCTCAACGTTGAACTTCATTTGCCATTTTGTCGCCCATTCCCCTAGTTTGTTCAAGTCTCTTTGCAATTCCTCACAGTCCTCTTTAGTACGAGCTCCCCTAAATAGTTTGGTGTCATCCGCAAATTTTATTATCTCACACTTCGTCCCTGTTTCTAGATCATTTATGAATATATTAAATAACAGCGGCCCGAGCACCGAGCCCTGCGAAACACCACTCGTGACCCTCCTCCAGTCAGAGTAGTGGCCCTTCAACCCTACCCTTTGTTTCCTACCTGCCAACCAGTTTCTGATCCATCTATGTACATCTCCGTCCACCCCATGGTTCTTCAGTTTCCGGAGTAATCGTTCATGAGGCACCTTGTCAAAGGCTTTTTGGAAATCAAGGTATATGATGTCTATGGAGTCACCTCTGTCCATCTGTTTGTTAATTCCTTCGAAGAAGTGTAGTAAGTTGGTTAGGCACGATCTCCCCCTGCAGAAACCATGTTGCCTTCCATCCTTGAACTCTAGGGAACTCAAACTAAAGACTTAACCCTCCTCCTCTGGTCATCTCCTGGGACACTCCCCTTCAAGAACAGTCAGTACACAAGCCGGGTAGAGCTATAGCCAAAAAACGGGAGACAATTTTAAGAAGAAAGAGAGAGGGTACGGGGAACTCCCCACCACATAATCAATTCTGCTCATGATAAAAACTCATAAAACTATTAATGCCTGCAGGCGAAACTTAACATAAACATTGAACTTTAGCAAGAAACAATTTGGAACATTACAAATTTGGATAAAGGAGATTCTGAGGGTCAGAAAGATGTAAGCACCCTGATATCACTTAAATACCAAAATACTAGGTCTGCCTACATCACTGGCAAGATTTATGGCAGGCATTAAGTGCATGTGCCTAACTTATAGGTACAGATTTTCATGGGTATACTAGTTTCTATAAAGCAGGGGTTTTGAATTAGAGAATGACACAAGAGACAAATTTTTCCCTGTCTCCGCCGGAACTCATTTTCCTGTCTCATCCCAGCAAGTTCTTTTTCTGTCTTTGCTCCATTCCTGCAAGCTCTGCCCTCATCTGCACAAGCCTCAAACACTTTAAAATCAGAAGAGTTTGAGACTTATGCAGTTAAGGCAGAGTTAGCAGGAATGAGGCAGGGACTGGGACAGTGACAAAACTTGTGGGGATGGGATAGAGAAATAGAGTTCCTGCAGGGACAGGGAAAACTTTGACCCTGTGTCATTCTCTATTCTGAACCCAATCCTTGGGACACACCTAGCCAGTTGGATTTTCAGGATCTCCACAATTATGCATATGAGAGAGTTGCATGCACTGCCTCATTAATATGCAAATTTTTCTCAAGCATATTTAGGGTTGCCAGATTTCTAGTATAATGCAGCCCCGCCCCATTCTACCTCCAGCTCCACCCAGTTCTGCCCCCAGCCCCGCCTCCGCAGACCTCCCCGAGCTCAGGACTGCATCCGCACATGTGCGAACATTGACGCGATGATGTCACACACTTGCATGCATGTGTATGACATCATCGCATTGAGTCCACTCACACACAGATACCTTCCAGATGCAGCCCTGAGGTCAGGGACTTCAAAAACCTGAACAAACTGCCGGGTTTTGGAAATTCATCTGGGCACCTGGACAGTCCTCTAAAAAGAGGACATGTTTGGGTTTTCTTGGACATCTGGTAACCCTAAGAATATTCATTGTTGAAATCTTTAAACCCAACTGGATTGTATCCCTTGAGGACCATGGTTGCCCTTCCTCATTCTAAGGTCAGATGAAGGTCAGCCCTATTAAAAGAAAAACTTCTGGGGTCACAGTATTCTGCTATTCAACTTGTTTAAAGAACCCCTTAAACAATAAATCATTTATCTGGCTATTCCAGCTGACAAATGCGACAAGAAAATAAATTAACTAATGCATTTCCAGCTGAGATATTACAAGGAAGATATTTAATAGATGCAGGCACTTCAAAATATATATTTAAAAAATGAAGAAAACAAAATAAGCAGCATAAAAAGAGTAAAATTTTTAAAAAAGGTTAAGATATTTGTTTCAGTAACAGTGACATTTTGACAGACATTGGATTCCCCACGCTGATTGCAGGATGATACTTCACCCTGTAGCAAGCCAGAACTGGACAGAGCCTAGTTCAACCCTGTAACCATGTCTTTTCTCCAAAGAAAGGCAAAATCATGTTGCTCCTTGCATTGCAGCCTGCTGCACACATTATATAGAAAGTCCACTGGGGCTCTCTATATAATGGTGGTGCTTATACTGCCACCTCCAGGATAACCTGGGGAACTGATTTTTTCCAATTCACTTGGCTTCAGATTCTGCACACACACATTTTCTACAGTTAAATATTATGCCAGAGGCTGTTTTATAAATAGCAGGCACTGGGCAGATGTGCCCCACATTGACATGCCGACATTCAGTTTATCACCTGGAATGAACAATGCAGAGTCTCAGGCAGTTTGTTGTAATGTTAGAATCGTAGAGCTGCTGCCACATTAAGACAAATTTTTACTTGCTATCTCTATTGAATTTTTGAGTCAGGGAAATGTGCCAGACTATAGTAGTGGATGCAAAAAGCTCCTCTATTTATATACAGGGTAAATCCCTGGACAGTAATAGCTTCAAAATCACATACACACACAAACATACCAATCACACTGTCTCACTACAGAACAGATATAGAACAAGGAGCAGCAATGCAAGTTCCCCACGCATTACCTTGCCACAGAGAAACGAATCTCCACAATTCCAGACATGAAAAAACAAACAGTGGAGACGTACCAAGGAGACAGGTATGCAACTTTATTTCAAATCTTTATAAGTGCCTTGCAGAGTGTAATGTCCTTATTTAAACTCCACACTCCATTGGAGTGTGGAGCTTAAATAAGGACATTTTCCTCGCGGTCACACCGCTCTCCCTAACATTGCTTTCTAACATTAAAGCTCATTGAAGCTAGCGTGTACTTGGATGTGAGCGTTTGCTTTGAGATTTTGATCCATGATGCATTACACTCAGCAAGGCACAGTATAGTAACAATAAGGCTTCTGAAGCAGGCTGTTTCGGCCAAAACACGTGCATTTGAGCCATCGCACTTATAAAGATTTGAAATAAAGTTACATACCTGGACCTTGGTACATCTCCACTGTTTGTCTTTTCATTTCTTACCGTACCACAGAACAGTAGAACCAGTAGTTGCAATGCAAACTTTCCTTGCATGTACTGCACCATCGCAGAACAGATGCAGCATTAGCAAGGTGCATGCATACACACACACACATTCCATACACTTCCTCACCAAAGGCATGGTTCTAGAATTTACAACCTTTATACAGTAGCTGTAATGGAAAATAAAATAAATGGTAATCAAATCAAAATCACATTAGTTGCGTCTTAGCAAACAAAGGAACCCGAGTATTCCAGAGTAAAAAGGAGAAACAAACAAACAAAAAACCACATAAAAACTGTGGAATGGATGGTCTTGTTGGAGATACTTATTAAATAAACACTTGTAAAGTTCAAGTTCACCCACATATGAAAGCAACAATGTGTACTCAACACGGTCCATGTTTCGTCTAGAGATGCCTTCCTCAGGGGTTCGAGACTCTAAGCGCTCAAAAGGAGACAATGTGGATGAGAAAAGTATCATTAAAAACATGCTCCTACGTGCTGTAAAGGAGAAATGAACAGCAATGTCTCTTTTCTTTTTTTATTAGTTGCGTATTAAACACGGGGTCAGTATTCAGCTGCCCAAACACCCAATGAGGGCTCTTCAGAACAAAGAAAAGATGGCTGAGTGGGGATATAATATAGGTCTACAAAATACTGAGTGGAGTAGAATGGGTAAACATGAATTGTTTACTCGTTCAAAAAGTACAGAGATGAAGTTGCATGGAAATGCCTTAAACCAGGGCTGCCTAAGTCCGGTCCTACTGGCAAGCCAGGTTTTCAGGATATCCACAATGAATATACATGAGAGAGATTTGCCTGCACTGACTTCTTGGTATGCAAATCTCTCTCTCATGCATATTCATTGTGGATATCCTGAAAACCTGGCCTGCCAGTAGATCTTGAGGACCGGACTTGGGCAAGCCCTGCCTTAAACAAATAAGATAAAATATTTTTACCCAATGAATAGTTAAACTCTGGAACTCTTTGCCAGAGGATATGGTACGTTTGGGTTTTAAAAAAATATTTGGACAGGTTCCTGGAAAAAAGTCCATATTCTGTTATTAAGATAGTGGAAACTATGGGCTCCTTTTATCAAGCCGCACTAGCGGTTTAATGCACGTAATAACGCGCGTTAAACCGCCTGCCACACTAGTCGCTAACGCCTGCCTTGAGTAAGCGGTAGTTTTTTGGCCAGCGCAGGGGTTAGCGTGTGATTAAAAGCTGCGCGTGCTAACCCCGCTAGCGTGGCTTGATAAAAGGAGCCCTATGACTTATCCCTGGGACTCTTGCTACTCTTTGAGACTCTACCAATAGAAATTCTTGCTGGAAAATTACCTTATCCATCCAATATCAATTAGCAAAATGCAGGAACCAACTACCACTTACACTATGATTTTGTGATCACTATCTCAGGTTCAAAAAACTTTTAAAAGCATTTCTGTACCAAGACGGAGAGCTAACCCCAAAGTAACTGAAATTGTAAAAGTCCATTTCTAAACTGTCCAATGCAACTCCTGGGACATAACAATAAGCCAAAGCTGACTTACTTAAACTATGTATTTATAACTGACCTAAGTATATTAATAACTGTACTGATCTACCTGTAATAACAACTCTATTGAATGCCCGTGTCAAACTGTCCAGTGTAACTCCCTCGGTAACTGATCCAACCTCTTGTAATGTAATCCGACCTTGAATTGAATAGGAAAAGGCAGACTAGAAAACCTGATTAGCATAACATAATGTATTGTGACCTGCATTGGCCACTATTGGAAGCAGGATTCTAGGCTAGATGGACCATTGATCTGATCTAGTATGGAAAGCGGTAGAGAAGGAGAGGAATCAAGGAAAGTTGAATCTGCTAAGTCTCTCAGTATTTAAGGCCCACTGAACACATGGGAGGAAAGGAGACTACTTTAACTTTGGTGCTGGAAGGTTCACGATGAAAATGTTATAATGCCCTTGTATCGCTCTGTGATCTAGCCGCATCTCGAATACTGTGCGTAGTTCTGGTCACCATATCTCAAAAAAGATATAGCAGAATAACAATAGGTACAAAGAAGGGTGACAAAAATAATAAAAGAGATGGGATGACTTCCCTATGAGGAAAGGCTGAAGCGGCTAGGGATTTTCAGCTTGGAGAAGAGATGGCTCAGGGGTGATATGATAGAGGTCTATATATTAGTGGAAAGCATAGGTGTGAATTGCTTGTTCACGCTTTCCAAAAATACTAGGACTAGGGGACATGTGATGAAGCTACTAAGTAGTGGATTTAAAAGAAACCAGAGTAAATATTTATTCACACAACGTGTAATTAAACTCTGGAATTTGTTGCCCGAGAATGTGGTCAAATCAGTTAGCTTATCAGGGTTTAAAAAAGGTTTGGATAATTTCCTAAAAGAGAAGTCCATAGGCCATTATTGAGATGGCGAGGGGAAATCCACTGCTTATTTCTAGGATAAGCAGCATAAAATCTTTGAGAGTTGCATCTCAGAGAGTCTCTGAGCATATAAATATATAAATGGTTACATTTGATGCATGTTATAATCACTTTAGATTAAGTGCATGGTTAGTTCCTGAAGGAAGGGTGAATTATTTTATGGTTATTTCTCTTCCTATATATTTATGCTAGTCACCCCATTTTTTCAGTAGTTTTATATCAGCAGGGGAGCTACATGATCAATTGTCCTTGTATGACATAAAATTGGGATTGCAATGCTTTGGACTTGTTGAAGTTGAATTCATTAGTAAGGTGGGCTGATTTGTCAAGAAAAAAAATGTACTCATCCTAAACTGACAATAAATACCCAGACATTTGGACAATACACAATATCAGAGAGTCAAAAGAAAGATATTGATTGATCCAAGATATTAAAGTGAATCAATTAAAGTTATTGGAGAACCAGTGAGGCTATAGATGACAAAAGATCAGAGCTGCCTGCCAGTAATCCAGCAGGTAGTCGTTTTAGATGGATTCAGAATCCAGGAAGCTGTAATGTATAAACAGGACTGGCGTTGTGGAAGATCAGGAAAAATGGGGTGATGAGGAGAATATTGTCTGCATCATAATAAGCAGATATTCTCACTGACTACACTGCATGGATATTCAGCACCAGTGGCTTTCTAGATCAGGTGTGGAAAATTTATTTATTCATTCAATTTTCTATCCTGTTCCCCCAAGGAAGCTCAGAACAGTTTACAAACTTTACATGAATTTATTTGGGTACTCAAGCATTTTTCCTTGTCTGTCCCGGTGGGCTCATAATCTATCTGATGTACCTGGGGCAATGGGGGGATTAGGTGACTTGCCCAAGGTCACAGGGAGCAGTGCGAGTTAAAACCCACAACCTCAGGGTACTGAGGCTGTAGCTTTAACCACTGCTCCAAGCTCTCCCCTTCACACTCCCATGTTTTATTTAGCTGCCACTGCTATCTTTTAAAAACACCTGTATACTGGCCCATAAGTTGTCCAGCTGGTTATGAATTATTCAGAAAAAAAAATACTTGTGCAGTTTACACAATTGTAATACCCCCCGGTTTCACAATGTTAACTGCATAAGTCCTTTTGAATATCTGCTGTTCTTTATAACTACTGATATTTCTCTCTGTATTCTAAAGCAGTGGTTCTTAGATCAGTCCTTGACACACACCCAGCCAATCAGGGTTTCAGAAGCACTACACTTCTCCCTCCATATTTGCTGTGATAGGGGATTAACAGGACCGCGAATACAGAAAAACCTCGAATAACTTTTTCATATGTTATTCGATGTTTTCTATTAAAAATCATCATGAATATGGTGAAACCATGAATAACATAGTGGAAGACCTGGCCTGTTCCTGAAGGAGAAGCAAAACACGGTGAAGAAATTGCTGGGAATAAGCAATTTTTCTCTGTAAAAGCTTGGACAGCGATTTCTCTATGCAAGCTGATGTAATTTGGGAGGGAGGAGCCAGTAAGCTAAAAAACGCGAATAATCGAAAACGGCAAATGCTGAAACCTCGAATACAGAGACAAAGTGTAGAAGGATTATGCACAATAATAGGGTTATCATATTTTGGGCCACAAAGCCCTTGACACATGGCCCTGGCCTTTTCCGCCTCTGGCTCACCTCATCCCACCTTCGGTTCTGCCCAAGCCCCTCCCTGTTCAGCCTCCAGCCCTGCCCCAACAAACCTCCTCTCTTCTTCCCTGACAAGCTCCAGCCGCATCTGGAGGACCTGAAGCATGTGCAGATGTGTGTGACGTCATCTGCACATGCTCAGAGGCTTTCCAGATATGGCTGGATCTCATTGGGGCTTTCCAAAACCCAGACAAACTGCTGGGTTTTGGAAAGTCCGTACGGGCACCTGGACAGTCCTTTAAAATGAAGACATTTCCAGGTTTTCCCGGACATCTGGTAACCCTACATAATAGATAGGCATACAATGATTAGATAAACTTTCTCATACAGTATATACACTCTCTTGCTCTCTCTCTCTTCCCTTTTCCTCCCTGATCCCAGCCTTCTTCCCCTTTTCCCCTCCCTATTCTGTCCTCTCACTAGTACAGTCCTAAAGTTAGGCACCTATATAGATAGGTATCTAACTTAATTCATAAATTTGCTTCAATAATGAGATTTAAGAAGCTCATAATTGAAAAACAAGAATTAATTTTTTTTAATTAATTATCTTCTTAGGCGCAATTCTACAAATCATAGGCACCTATCACATGGCATCTAATGGCGCCCAATACCAAAGTAGACGTGCTTGGGGGTGGAGAAAGACTTAGGTGCCACTAGGCATGATTCTCTAAAGGACATAGGTGCCTATAATGTAGGCCTTTAAAACGTTTTAAGTTAAGCACAATTCTGTAATAGGCACCTAAGTGTGATTTACATGTAATAGGCCCTAACTTTAGGCACCTATCATATTTAGGCCCCAATTATAGAATCAGGCCCCAAGTGCCTAAATATAAGCACACTGTTGTAGAACCACCCTCTCCATGCTTTCAGCTGAACATGTATAGCATGAGCCTGGTAAAACAGAGAAATCAGGCCCACACGACACAAGTGAATTTTATATTTAGTATCTGATTAGATCACATATAATATTGGAGTCTTAGGTTTGGTACTTGAGAATCACAGCTAGGCCTAGTTTTCTGAGTAAACTAAATATGTAAATTAAACCAGTTCTGAAACCAAATATATGCAGACATCTCTCATAAATATTTATTGTAGATTGCCTGAAAAATACCAAACCTGCTGGGAGTTCTCAGAAACTGAATTTAAAATCCTCTTCCTGTGGCTATCCCTGTACATAGTACTGTACACAGTAGTTCACGTTGCTGAAATGATCTGATGCTGTTTGAACACACACAGATTATATGAACAGCCCAGCAGGCAGATTGATATCCAACCTGACCTAAGGGCCAGAATTTTCAATACCTTTCATCCCCTTGGGAGGAAGGTACAGAAGATCACACTGGGCTGTTGGGGGTATGTGGACTTTGCCATTAGAGAACATGATTTTATAAAAGGTGTTTAACTTCACAGGAAATTCAGAAGGATAGTACATGGATGCATTTCCACCTGTTCCTTGGCATGCATCACATATTTGATATGCCGTCAAACTAAAGGTCTTGGCAGTTTGCAATAAAATGTAAAACAAACATTAATAAGACATGGGAAAGATTTAACTTTCAGACGTAGGTTACCGAGATTAATAATATAAATTAAACACAGAACATAAAGCTATCATTAATACTAAGATGAAGGTAGTAAGGCATTCATCACAGTTTGTGCAGTGAGAAAGCATTTGCCAAGGATCCGGATGATCCGGCTCAACCCTGCTAAATTGTGCAGAGTAGCTATAGAAATTCACCTACCCCTAAATTCTGTTTATGGTGTCTAAGGTTGTGTGCATACATTGGCGCGTATAGCTGATGTGTGCACACAACTTAATTATGTGTCTTAATCAGCACCAATAATTGCCAATTAACACCTGTCAATACTACTTGGAATCAATTAGAATTTACACGTGCAATTTGGTAGGCATACTGCACAAAGTGTTATGTACTACGTCAGGTGCGCAAATCTGAAAGGAGGCATGGCCAGGGGTTGATCGTGAGCATTCCTAAAAGTTATGCACCGACCTTAGGCACAGGCATTTAGGCCTGGTTTAGCTGGATTAAATGAGTGCGCCTAAAATTTATGACACACACTGGCATTAAGCATGATTCTATAAAGGTACACGTAACTTTTCCAGAAACACACTTACCATCATAATAGTTGGCACCAATATTTTAAGTGCCATATATAGAATCACCCCCTTACTGGTTTAATTTGCACTCATGTGTGCATAATTTATAAAACATGAGCAGAGCTCCAAATTCCACCCCAACTCTGCCTCCAGGAATGCCCTCGTCTAGGGTTTCAAGGTGTGTTACCATTAACATACATTAACTTTACTCCAGTGAATCGCAATCTGTGTGCCACGGCGAGAATCGAAGTGTGCCACGAGACGCCGGAAAGGAGGAGAGTACCGGTGTCAGCTAACTGCCTACAGGATGTGCCTCTCACAGAAAGAGGCACGTCCTGTAGACTTTTGGGTCCCACGCCTAGGAAGTGATGTCTGAGGGAAATCTGATGCCGATGCAGACAGCAAATTGGTGATGTTGCTCGCACTGGGAAAGTTAAAGAGGTATGGGGGAAGAGAATGGGTGCATGCACATGGTGGGGGGGGGGAGGAGAAGAGTGTGGGGGAGTGGCACCACTGCCCAGGGCGCTTCTTACCCTCACTATGCCACTGCTTGTTCTTTTTGTACATTGACTAGATTGTAAGCTCTACTGAGCAGGGACTGTCTCTTGAATGTTTTAATGTAAAGTGCTGCGTACGTCTAACAGCATCATTGAAATAATAAATAGTAAGTAGTTTTGAGAATCTCCGATAGATTTTTCTACAAGTTGTTTCTATACATAGAATTCTGTTTTATCCACAGAAAAATCATTTTTAAAATTATCCCCATAATGATGCCTTAGGGACCCCCAACCTTTCCACATGTGGAGGGGCAATGTTAGCACCAGTTCATAAGTTGATGGTCAGTGTACACATATATAGAAGCAATTTTTAAAAAGGGAAAGTACACTGTAAAATACCTACCATATCTGTATGGAATATGTAAACCACTTTGGTCCAAATTTGGCAGCTAAGATTTAATGCTAAGAAATGCAAATTTTGGCTGCAAAAACCTAAGGTAATGGTTTAGAGAATGAAGAACTTTTGTGCACAAATGAGGAGTAGGACTTGGGTGTGAAAGTATGTGATGATTTTAAAGTGGCCAAACAGGTTGAAAAGGTGATGGCGAAAACTAGAAGGATGCTAGGTTGCATAGGGAGAGGTATGTCCAGTAGGAAAAAGGAGGTATTGATGCCTCTGTATAAGACTCTGGTGAGACCTCATTTAGAATATTGTGTACAAAAGATATAGACAGTGTGAGTAGATTTATGGGTATAACAAATTAGTGCTACATAAACAATTCATGTGCATATCTCGTGTCTAGGATACACCATATCTACACCACGGATTCATTATCTTTGCCAGTTTATACTATGACAGAGACCAGGGCTATATGAAATATTTTATTATAGAAATAGAAAAATATAGTTCACAAGCCAGCAGCAAATAATAACTAATTATTGTTCACAATATCTCTGTATACATAAATGTATCTCGTTACATAATTATTACACAATAATCCCTAAGTAAATGAGTAAATATAACTAATTCTTACACACTAGGTAATTCCTTATAATAATAATTCCTGAGTAGCCGCAATCTAAAAATAGTTTATCACCATGGGACCTAACTATCCTTAGCCCAAACAATAGAATTTTATCTGACCCAGCTGAGAAGATAGATAATTCCTTATTCTCACCACTTTAAGGTTATGCCTCATCAGAACAGGGAGATGGAATTTCCTTCAGCGTAGCAGATGTGAAAATTCCTCTGATCAGGAACAGTCCGTTAGTTACTGGAAAAGCTGTAAGTTAGGTCTGCCACAGTTTTCTTATGTGAGGGAACACAGATATGTATAAAGATTTCTGTTTCTTCACTCTTTGGTAGAGCTAATCACAAGAGGTAACTTATCAGATTTTATTATTATAGAAGGTGTGCAGAGAAACCTATGCTAAGATCCAAGCTCCCTTACACCTCAGCACAGACTAAAAATTAATTAGGCACCTTCTCCTTAGTTCTCATCAGATGACCTCCCTCTGACCAATCCGGCAACAGCACCAATTAGTAGCCTTTCTGTATATTCGTGTACCAGCCTACAGAGAGAGATGCCTCCTTAGATAAGAGAAACACATACCGATCATGGCAGCTCATCCCTCCTCCAACTTTCTCAGGAGCTGAGCTGGGCAGATGTCCTTGACTGAAGAAACACAGAGTTCTTGTAAACAAGTCCAGAATGCACCTGGCAGGCAGCAGAGATGATTTCCTTGCAAAAGATGGTTCAGGCTATGTGACATCAGAGAAAAATAGAGGCCTAACCCCAGGTGTGAGAAGAAGGAACAACAGGATGGAGTTGGTTAAGAGGAAGGCTACTAAAATGGCCAATGGCCTTCATCATAAGATGTACAGGGACAAAGTTAAAGATCTCGATTTGTATACTTTGGAGGAAAGGTGGAAGAGGAGTGATTTCATAGAGACATTTAAATACCTACGTGGCATTAATGTGCATAAGGCGAGACTCTTTCATTTGAAAGGAAACTCCGGAATGGGAGGGTATAGGGTGAAGATAAGAGGTGATAGGCTCAGGAATAATCTAAGAAAATACTTTTTTACAGAAAGGGTGGTAGATACATGGAATACTCTCCCAGAAGAGATGGTGGAAATGGAGACTATGTCTGAATTCAATAAAGCATGGGATAGGCACTTGGGATTTCTTAGGGAGAGGAAGAGATATTGGATGCTGCAGATGGGCAGACTGGATGGACCATTTGGCCTTTATCTGCCATCATGTTTCTATCTTTCTATAGTTGTACTACAGAAAGGTAGTATCAAGAGTCTCCTATACAAATTTTACAAACATACTTTGTGTTCTAAATTTGCTGCTTAAACATGTATGTAGTAATATCAGGGGTAAGGGTCTATTACATCCATTTGAAAGAAGCTGGGACTGGAGCACTGCGCTTTGAAAAAACTTTCACAACTGGGCAAACTACCATATATACTCGAATATAGGATGAGATTTTTGGGCCAAAAAAATGGCCCAAAAATGGGGGTCTCATCCTATTTTCAGGTCATCACCCGACCCCCCTCCCAGACTTCATGCAGGCTTCTGGTAGGCCGAGACAGGAGGGATCCCTCTCATCTCTCGTCCAAGCCACCTAACAATTTTTTTAACACCCCCCCCCCCCACACACCTGCCTGCCCGCCTGCCTGCGTGTATCTTTTTTGCCAGTTTTAATCTCTGGTGGTCCAGCACTGTATGGGGCAGGAGTGATCTTTCCATTTTCCTGCCCTGTGCCGAGCCACTGCCTCCGATCTCGCAGCGCACCCCGCAGGACCGAGCTATTCGTGCTCCCTGCTTGGCACCGCGCCGCTCTCTGATTGGTTTCAGCCAGTTCTCGTCCTGCGAGAACTGGCGGCAGCCAATCAGAGAGCGCAGAGCTGAGCAGAGAGCATGAATAGCTCGGTCCTGTGGGATGCATCACGAGATCGGAGGGTATAGGGTAGGAAGGTGAGACAGGGTGCAGAGCCTGGCAGGGAGTGAGGGGGCTGGGTATAGAGTCTGGCAGGGAGTGAGGGGGACTGGCTGCATAGCCTGGTAGGGCAGGAAAGGAAGGGAGCTAGGTGCAGAGCCTGGTAGGGAAGGGGGCTGGGTGCAGAGCCTTGCAGGGAGGGAAGGGGCTTGTGTAGAACCTGGCAGGGAGGAAGGCTGAGTGCAGAGCCGGGCAGGGGAGGGCATGAGGGAGGGGACACTGGGTGCAGATCCTGGCAGGGCATGACACTTGAATATTAAGCCCCTGTCTTATATTTGAGTCAACCATTTTTCCTCCTTTTGGGGGGGAAAAAATGGGAGTCTCGACATATTCAGATCGACTTATTTTCGAGTATATACAGTAGTTTACCCGTTGCTGCCACCATCAGAGCTGACCCAAGCCTCCTGCTGCCTTTCTCTACCCATCAAGCAAGTAGATCTCATGATAGTGTGAGGAAACTGCCCACCCCAAGTTGTCTTGCCACATCAGGCATTTTATCTGTATTCTGAATGTATATTGAAAAAACACCGTATTTCTTCATATGGTCTGCTTCTCTTCTATTTTCTAAATAGTAATGGCAGGCAAATATGTAAATTTATGCCTCGCAGGAGTAGACGTAAATATATATGGGTGTATGTGCTGGGATATGTATGTATACTTTGCAAAATCTATTCATCTCCAGCTCCAAGAATATCCACGTAAAATAATGTTTAAAAGCATGTATAGGCTTGGCATCTCTGCATATTTTTTATATGTATTTCCAGCCCATTATTTTAGAAATGGATTTTCCTCACATATGAAATGCTGTTTTTCTACACGGAAAATCTTTCTAAAATTAACTCCTTTAATATGTTAATCAGGAACCACGAGGAACTGTAACAGAAAGTTGTGATAAGGGTCCCTCTCCTCGGTACTTCTCATGAAGGAACAGCGCATAGGCTATAATGAATACTCATTATGCCTTTGGACCATTTTTTTTAATGGCATCAGCCTCAGTGTGGTTCTTATGCCAGATGGATGTGGATAAAGTTGACTTTTTCTATACCTTAGGAACACTGTAGATTTCTCCATCAAGATGAAAGGTTTCTTGGAATGTTAAGCTCTTTGCGGCTTTTGCTATGCTACAGATGAATTTGACGTTTATTTGTCCATCTAGAAATTCAATAAAAATCTAAGATGGTACAGTGGCAAAAAGGGCATTGGAGGAAAGTTGTATCTAGTGCACAGCTGGCATGAATGAAAATGCAAGGTAGAAATGCCTCTATACGAGATGAGAACCACTAAAGTTATTATACCAGTGTATGCTGCAAATTTTTATGAATGTCAAAATAAAAACTATTATTTTGGTGAAGACATCAGGTTATTTGAGCTAAAGGACAAACTGAATCTACAAAAAATATCAATTGCCCTGTGAAAGAACAGCGTGGCATTCAAACTTTTTCTCAGATATGCTCCCTCTTTCTACCCTTCAGCAAATTGTATTTTCAGTATATCTCTAATGATATATCTACATAAATTAAAACTACATGCAAATATAATCCATGCATATTCATTAGAGAGATGCAAAAATATCTCAAAGGATTGGTGGTGGAGGGGTGGGGGGAAGGCTCCACCTCCCACTGGGGCAGGAATTCACAACTCTGCTCCTGTTATCTCTCTGTATGATATAACTAAAATTGCCTTCTCTCCCTGTGCATCTGGGACCTAGTTGAGAAAAAGATATTTATCATAATCTGATTTTCTAGGCCAACATATTAAAAAAACAAATACAAAAACAATCATAGCCCCTCCATTTATTAGAAACCTGAAAAGCTGAGGCATACAGAGCTGAAGGAGCAGAAACAGTCAATATTGCAGATGGCTTTGCTATATTAGGTAGTCTTCCCTCTCTTGCAGAAAGACTCATTCTGTGCAGCTTCTCTAATCTGTCAGTTTTTCCATAACACCTCACGGACAACGGCAAATAGTCATTTACAATGTGGACTAACATTACAGCACTGCCTGATAGCTCCTTCCACTGTCAATTTTTCATTTGGTGTAGTAATTTGCAGTGCAGCCCCGGAGGCGCATCTTTCCAAACGAGAATGTGTCACTGAAGCACAGCCCGCTTCTCTGACTTTCAGCATATCCCGCTCGTTAAAGGGTAGTCTTGCCAGAGGGTTAGGATTATGACTGTGGCCCTTTGATGTGACACCTACACCACCATTGTGTCAATCATTATGAACTATGAGCTTCGTAATAAAATATTTGTGGAGGCAGTAACGTATGCGTACCCCTTCCCCAAGCCCAGTACCTGCTTTCCCAAGACTGACTTCTCTTCCTCTCCCTTTAGAGACATTCAGCTCATCTATCATTCTACCTGCTTCTGGCCCCGAGACCTTTCCTCCAAGCTTTCAATCATTCTGGCCGACTCTAGTCCCAGGCCCTGGACTCATACGGGAAACTAGCCCTGACACTATTTCCAGGATCAACTGGCTTAACGAGCTTAAGAGGCGCCTAGGGCGTTGACGCCCCTCGCACTTTTCTCCAGCCCCCGCCATGCGCACCTCTTCCCATCCCCCGTACCTGTTTAGCTTCTCCGGTCCGAGCAAAACCTCCTGCACCGCCATCGGCTCTCCCTCCGTCACTTCCTAGTCACGGGACCTGAAAGGAACATCAGAAGGGAGCGTAGAGGCCAGCACGAGCAGCAGATTGGAGCTGCTGTTTATGCTGGCGAAGAGCTAGAGATACGATGGAGGGGGGGGGGAGTGAAGGCATACACGTGACAGGGGAGGAGTGGAAAGGAGCAGGGGCCAAAGAGGAGGAGAGGAGCTAGAGCCCCCACGGTGGAGGGGGAGTGAAGGCACACACACGACAGGGGAGGAGTGGAAAGGAGCGGGGTCCAAAGAGCAGGAGAGGAGCTAGAGCCCCCATCAAGACGGCACCCGGAGCAGTCCGCCCTCACTCCCCTCCCTTACTATGCCACTGCCAGGACCCTAAGCATAATACATGTACATAATAATTAAGCATACTGATTAGTGATCGTCACTTGTTGCTCTGGTTCAGCTTCAATAGGCCAAGCCACATCCTATTCCAAAATTGTTAAGAGGAAGCGTCCAAGATGCTTGAAACACTATATTGTTTAAACATAAATGGCTGGTAATGATATAACTGCAGGATTTCCTAGTTGCAGCAGATAAAAATTGTAAACTGCTCTCTAAATGCATCATTAATCACACACAAAACAAGAAAACAGTTATGAAAGAAATCAAAACTAGGAAAAAGCCTCATTAATAAAAAGAAACTAAGGGGCCGGTATTCAGCTGCAGATAATCAGGTAGGAGAAGATCATGTTGAATGGGTGATCTCTGGATTTTCAGCGGCACATAACCAATATAGAACTAATGAAAATCTGGGGAGATCAGTGCAGTACTATCTGGTTTGATCCTGGGTTAGGGTTACCAGATTTTCCATCTGGAAAAACCGGACCCCCCCTAGACCCCCACCCCCCCAGGCCTGCCCAGTCCCACCCATCCCTGCCCCCTCACGTCCCAATCCTGATCTCACCCCAGCCCCGCCTCCAATCCCACACCCACTGCCTGCTCTCGTCGGGCAGGGCATAACGCACACGTGCGTGAGACATCACCACATCATATCCACGCATGCGCGGATGCCCTCCTACCTGAAGGAAAGCTTTTCAAAAGCTGGACAAAGTGCCGGGTTTTGAAAAGCTGCCGGATCCCCGGACATGTCCTCAAAAGTTGGACATGTCCAGGGAAATCCTGATGTCTGGTAACCCTACCCTGGGTGGTCTGGGGGGTGGAGTCAGGATGGAGCCAAGAGTTACCCAGGCACTGCCGATATTCAGTAGTGCTACCTGTTCACGTTCACTCGCAAGCCTTGAGCATGTGCAGATGCTCAAGGCCCAGCAGAGGTCTCAGTTTATATTCGAGTCTTCCCCCTCTTAGACCCATCCCTGGGCCTATTTATCGGGATGTATTAACTGCCTCTATAAAGAGCTTCACCCAAGGTGGTGTGTAGCAGGTACAGTTTAACTTAAAACTTACAATTTTGCTAATAGCATAACATTAGCAAAATGACCAAACATCAACATAAATACAATAAATGCGGTAAATTTGGAGACAGGAAACATTTTTAAATGATGCAGCCATTTCCTCTAGTGACCAACATGGCAATTTCACTTACCTATAGTGTCACATTAGAATTAAAAAAATTCAACGGGCTGACTTTGTGGTCTAAGAAGGATTCCTGGATTTGATTTGTAGCCTAGGTTTCTACTCCTTGGATCAGGTTTAGCCATGGAAATACCAGAAAAGGTGTCTGACAACCAGGGAAACCCAATGCAAACCCTGACTTGGGGCAAATGTGAAGGGAAATTCTATAGCTGGGAGCATGCATAAGTGGCACCTTAATTGACACACATGCATTATTCTAAAAGGCACTAAGCATTATTCTATAAGGCAGCTCATAGGTACTAAAGGATGAAACTGCAAGGGAATATACATATGGCTGAAGCATGAATGTGTCTCCTTCTTATGCTAGAAAGGTGATGGCAAAAGCTAGAAGTATGTTTAGATGCATAGGGAGAAGAATGGCCAATAGGAAAAAGGAAGGCAATGATGTCCCTGTATAAGACAGGTGAGACCTCATTTAAAATATTGTGTACAATTCTGGAGACCGCACCTTCAAAAAGATATGAATAGGATGGAGCCTGTCCAGAGGAAGGCTACTAAAATGGTTGGTGGTCTTCATCATAAGGTGTATGGGGACAGATTTAAAGATCTCAATATGTATACTTTGGAGGAAAAGCAGGATAGAGGAGATATGATAAGTTTAAATTCCTATCTGGTATAAATGCACATGAAGCGAGTCTCAATTGAAAGGAGGTATGGGGGGTGGGAAGGGAGGGCACGAGTGTGACATGGGGACATTGGATGAAGGTGAAAGAGGACAGATTCAGATGTAACCTAAGAAAATACTTTTTCACGGAAAGGGCGGTGAATGCTTGAAATGGCCTCCTGGTAGAAGCGGAGGAGACAAAAATGTATCTGAATTCAAGAGAGCTTGGGATCTCTAAGGGAGAGAAGGGGATAGTAGATGGCATGGTTAAGCAGACTATTTAGGCCAGTGTTCTTCAACCACCGGTCCATGGACCGGTGCCGTTCCACAGGGCCGGCATGTGCATCAGGCCCAAAACTGTGTTCAACTGCCGGTCCGCAGTGCAATCGATACGTTGTTAATAAGATTATATTGTGTGTATATCAGAAAAATGAATGGAAAAAATAATGTTACAATTAGGGCTATTATGGGGGAGGGGTCTGGGGCGGAGATGAGCAGGGTCTGGCCCACGACTTAGCCCAGTGTTCTTCAACTGCCGGTTGAAGAACACTGATTTAGGCCATATGGTCTTTATATGTTTCATTTTTCTCCATTTCTATGTTTCTATGCATACACCTTAAAAAATACTTTATGTTGTGTGCACTGCATGGCATACTTAGGCAACTGGGCGCACCTAAATTCAGATGTGTCGATGCCAAACTTTTACTAGTATTCTATAATAGAATCTTGGAGACAAAATGCTGTCAAGAAATTGGTGCTCAGCCAAGTTATAGATTACTAGTCATTAAGCCCGTTTAATTAACGGGTGCTAGAATATATGTCTGTCTGTCTTTCTGTCTCTTTCCCTCCCGCTGTCTCTCTCTCTCTCCCTGGCCCCCTTTCTCTGTCTGTCTTTCTGTCCCTCTCCCTGCCCCTGTTGTCTTTCTTCCTTTCTTTCTGTCTCCCTCCCTCCCGCTGTCTGTCTGTCATTCTTTCCCTCCTTTTCCCTGTGCAGCAGCATTTCCCCCACACCACTTTCCTGTGCTGAAGCAGCAGCGGTATTTCCCTTCCCCTCCAGGTGCCTGTGCAGCAGTAGCAGAATTCTCCCCACCCTCCCTTCCCTTACCGCGATCTGGCCTGCTCCTTTCGGCCCCTCCCCCTTCTTTTACAGCGTTCTGTCCTGCTTCGATCTGGCCTGCTCTGTTTGGCCCCACCCCCTTCCCTTCTCGCGGTCTAGCCTGCTCCATGCCCCTCCCTTCCCTTATTGCGTTCCTGTGGCTGGAGTCCTCTTCTTTGTTGGCCCCCCCCTTCCCTTCCTGCTGCAGCCAAAGGATTTTTTTAAGTTTAAAAGTGCCGCCGCGGCTCCTCTCACGATCCCTGCCAGCATCGAAAGCATTCTCCGACGCTGGTGCGGCTCGTGAGAGGAGCCGACACCACAGCTTTTAATTTTTGCTTGAGGAGGTGGAGAGCAGGGAGTCCAGCGCTGTGGGCCAGTCCTGGTGTCCATGGAGAGAGGGAGCGATATATGCGCGCATGCGCACTCCTGTCGCCACAGACCTACTGATCAGAGATCACGGAAGCACGCAGGTAAGAGTGTGCATGCGCAGCTGGGGTTTTATTATATAGGTTAGTTTACATTACAAGCCCTCTGGGGACAAGGAAATAACTAATGAAGGCACCTCAAGCTACTACTGAAAAAGGTGCGAGTTAAATAAATTCACAGTCCTAGCACAACATTGCAGATGCTAGCCTGAAGAAATAGATCCTGCCTGGCTAAGAACATAAGAATAGCCTTATTAGGTCAGACCAGTTTCCTGTTTCCAACACTGGCCAAATCCAGGTCACAAGTACCTAGCAGAAACCCAGGTAGTAGTAAACGTTCAATCCAAGCCTGCATCCCATACAAGGGTTCCAGTTCTTGGTTCCAAAGCCCTTCTCCCTGAAAAAAGAAAGGTCTATACCAGGCTTAATCTCAATTATTATCAAATGCTACATCAGGTAAAAGCACTTGACAAGCCATGAATTGAATCAAAGTTTGTTTCTATTTCTGAGAATTCTTTTAAGCTAATGACTCTGGCATCAGAATCCTTCTTGGTGGTAATTTTATAAAGTAATTTCCATATGTAAAGCATGTTTTACACACAAAAATTACTATTATAAGATTGCATGCATAAAAAGTAGGCTCACTGAAAGATTGTAAGAACATAAGAATTGCCGCTGCTGGGTCAGACCAGTGGTCCATCGTGCCCATGCAGCGGCCCTTTAGTCAAAGACCAATGCCCTAACTGAGACTAGCCTTCCCTGCGTACGTTCTGGTTTAGCCGGACTTTGTTTTGAATACCTGGACGGTGTTTTCCCCTATAACAGCCTCCAGAAAAGCATTCCAGTTTTCTACCACTCTCTGGATGAAGAATAACTTCCTTACGTTTGTACGGAATCTATCCCCTTTTAACTTTAGAGAGTGCCCTCTCATTCTCCCTACCTTGAAGAGGGAGTCTATTCCCTTCATTATCTTGAATGTTTCAATCATGTCCCCTCTCAGTCTCCTCTTTTCAAGGGAGAAGAGGCCCAGTTTCTCTAATCTCTCACTGTACGGGAGCTCCTACAGCTCCTTAACCATTTTAGTCGCTCTTCTCTGGACCCTTTCAAGTAGTACCGTGTCCTTCTTCATGTACGGCGACCAGTGCTAGACGCAGTACTCCAGGTGAGGACGCACCATGGCCTGATACAGTAGCATGATAACATAAGACAAATTTGTCCACATCCTCGCAGGAACTCAATTTCCCCATCCCAACCCCATGAGTTTTGTCACTTTCGCTGTCCCTGCCCCATTCCTGTAAGTTCTGCTTTAAACACTCATATCGGCAACAGAAGATAAGAAGTTGCAAATTAGCTGATGCTGGCGCCTCTCTTCCTGCCCCTGTATGCCACGGCACGTTCAAAATCAGAGACAAAGAGGAAACAGGAGTCCCAGCAACTTCTCTCCCCACCCCCGTAGCGGCAGCTAGCATTAGTTTAGACTTAATTTCTTCAGGCAGCCGCGGGGCCTATGCTAGGCCAGCCCACTTCGATGATGCGGGCCGGCCCAGCAAAAGTCCCAATGAGACCAAGGCTAAACTAATCCTAGCAGCAGCTATGTGGCTAAGTTAAAACCACACAGTGTGCTGCCGCTAGCCTAGAGAAGGGAGAGGTATGCTGGACAGAGAAGGAGGGAAGGGAGAAGGGGCACTGCTGAACATGGGAAGGAGAGAAGGGAGAAGTGGTACTGCTTGACAGGGGGAGGAAGGAAGGGGTACTGGACAGGGGGAGGTAAAAGGAAGGGAGAAGAGGTACTTCTGGACCTGGCAGAAAGGGAGGGAAAGGAAAGGTGCTACACACTGGAGGGGAGGTTGGGATTTTGCATGGGGAGAGAGCATGTTGAGTTGGGGGTGGAAAGAAGGGATGCCACTTGAGGGAAGAGGCAAGGACAGAGAGAGAAAGTGTGCAGGAGGCAGAAAGTGTTGGACTCAGGGAGAGGGCAAGATGGATGGGGAAGGAAGAAAGGAGAAATGTTACACTCTGGAGAAGGGGGAGAGGGCAGAGAGTAGAAAGTTGGACTCATGAGGGAGAGGGAGATGTTGGTTGGGGGCAGAAAGGAGGACCAGAGAAGAAGCATGCAGGAGGAAGGGCTTTTTATACTGATTTTATTTGCAGTGTGCAGTGCCTAAGAAGAACAAAAACGTGCTATGAGAATTGTACTCATAGTTAAAAAACAAAATTCATTATAAATATATAACAACCTGTGGTTACTGACATCAGCTGGGCTGCTTCTTTTTTGCAGCCTCTGTTTGGTACTGTTCCCCAGGGCATCTTTTTTCAACATCAAGTGTGTAGATCAAAGGATTCAGGTAACCTGCCTTGCAGCCTGACTAAAACAATGTTCTAAATACATGGTTGTTATATATTTAGAATAAATTTTGTTTCTTAACTATGAGCACAATTTTCATAGCACGTTTTTGTTCTTCTTAGGCATTGCACACTGCAAATAAAATCAATATAAAAAGCTTATCCTTCCTGCTTCCTGATGTAGCGTAGCGAAACACAGACTGTGTTGGAGCCGTGAACTGACCTTTTCAGATAAGTGGGCTACTATTAAACAACTTTTGTAGAGCCATAACATTTGCCACTCAAGTAGAAGCAAGTATCCTTGCTCCATCCAATGTGTTATGATTAAAATTCAAGCACCTTTCCAGCGACATTGTACCGCTGCTGTGGCGCCTTGCTGAAGAGCTTATGAGCACATTTAAAAGCTTTTAAATGTTATATGAAGATATTATTTGAGAAACTTGCCCAGTATTGATGAGAGGGGTTTTTTTGTGTTTTGTTCTATTTTGAAAGATGGATGCAAGGCAGAAAGTGAAGATGGAGAGAAAAACAGTCAGTGGATAAGAAGGCCCTGGAAACATAGTTAAAAGCACAAAAATTAAGTCATCAGACAACAAAGGTAGGAAAAACGATTTTATTTTCAATATAGTAATTGAAATGTGTCAGTTTGGAGAATTTATATTTGCTATGTATATTGTGTGTATATGAAAAATGAATGGAAAAAATTGCATTACAATTAGTAGAGGGGGTGGGATCAGGGGAAGAGTTTGTGTGGGTCTAGGGTGGAGTTTGGGAGATCTGTGGTTGGGGATACTCAGTTGATATTTGTTAAGGCACGCCCTACTGACATTTCAGGGCCTGTCTGGACGGCCTCTGTGCATGTGTGGATGCCAGCGTGATGACGGTGAGATTCATGCACTTCTGGTTGCCTTGAGCCGTGGCCACTATCTTTAGTGTGTCCTGGCTCGAAAAAGTTTGAGAGACACTGGTTTAGAGTTTGAGGCAATGGAGAAAAAGTATCAACTGATTTGCCCAAGGAAAAGATTGATAGGTATCAAATGGGCTAGCACAGACCTAGCTGAAACGTGGAAAACATCACTTCATGGTTCTTAGAAAGCTAAGCTTGCAACCCATATTGGACAACCATCTAGAATGCTATTTTTTTCCATGTTAGAACAGGGGTTCTAAACCCAGTCCTTGAGACAAACCTAGCCAGTCAGGTTTTCAGGATATCCAGATTAGATATGCATGAGATAGATTTGCATAGAATAGGGGTAGTGAATGCAGACTTATCTCATGCATTTTCATTGTGAGTATCCTGAAAATCTGACTGGTTAAGTGTCTCCCAAGGATTGGATTAAGAAACACTGAGTTAGACTACTCTCATCCCAGTTTTCTACCTCTATATACATGCAATTGCTTTCTTGCTTTTCTCAGGAAAACTAGAACTACATCCATGCATAGAATTAAGTAAAACCAATATTGGATCAACCCTATATACAATACATACATTTTGCATAAGAAAATGGTCTTCATTTTTATAAACATTAATATTTATGCACATAACAGAATTGCCCTGTATGAGGGTAATTATATAAGACGGTGTCTTTATTTAGGCATCAAGAATGCAGATACCTACTTTTCTTAGTCGAATAGCAGTGTAACCAGTCAAATATATATGTATGTTACACATGAGCATTTGTGCAACCATAGAACTGGTATAAATGCTTGAGCCTAGATCAGGGGTAGGCAATTCCAGTCCTTGAGAGCCACAGGCAGGTCAGGTTTTAAGGATATCCACACTAAATATGCATGAGATAGATTTGCATCTCAAGGAGGCAGTGCATGTAAATCCATCTCATATTCATTGTGGATACCCCGAAAACCTGGCCTGCCTGTGGCTCTCGAGGACCGGAATTGCCTACCCCTGGCCTAGATTAAGAAGCATTGCACATACAATATTCTATAATTTAAGTATGTTAAGTGTATGCTCTGCACCTCTACCCATGTGACCTCCCACTGAAAATCAGGACATACTTATAGAAGAATATAGCCAGGGAACTGTCATACACTCCTTTAGACGTTCATTTCATTTATACCTAAATCTAGGAGGCTCCTTATAGAATTATTCCCTTTGGGAATAATTTCATAAGTCATTTTAATGTATACCTCACCTATTTTAAAGTTCTGATCAGTGTAAATGTAAGCACAGTGACCCATGTGGTTTGTATTTTGACATGTATACCACTGCAAAACTTTTTTGGGGCGGTGTTTTTTTTTTGGCAGTGTTTAGCCTTGTTTAATATAAATTGCATGGGATTTTTATGCCTATGGTGCTTTTTCAGTTTAAAAATGCTCACCAGAGATCTGAGATGTTTTCCTTCGCTATTTGTGTGCAGGGTACATAGGTTAATTAGCTAATGTGGTAGAGTGTTTTGTTAGGTTTATTCTTATAAGGCTATACAGAGTAAAAGGGAGACAGAAGCAGAAATCACTCCCTGTTTATTGTATCTCCTGCAGTGGCCACAGCACAGTGGGTGGGGTAGGAGGGGCTAGGGGTTATGTCACACAAGGTGCAATTCAAGCTTGGAATATTCTATGAGCAAATACCCAAGTCCCTTCTCTCATTTCTTCTGCATCTTGTTCTCTAGCTAATCTTACTATTACACTCTGATTCTGTCTTTGAAACAGCAAGAAAGATAGATACTGTGTTTCCCCGAAAATAAGACAATGTCTTGTATTCATTTGGGCCCAAAAAAGGCACTAGGTCTTATTTTCGGGCAGGGCTTATTTTTTTCAAGTTCATAATCATCTCTCCCTTCCTCTCCTTCACCCCAATTCTTCCTCTTTCTTTTCCCCCATATGTGCAACATCTTTCCTCCCCTCTCACCCATCCATCCCCTTGTGCCTTCCTTCTGCAGCATCTTTCTATCCCTCCATCCCTCGTGCAGCAAAACCCTTGAGCTCCTGCCACACAACCAAACTGCTGAACCCCCGCTGACCCTCAATCCTTCCCTACCAACTGATTCCCGCCAACCGCAACCAAAAATACCTTCCGGCAGAGGAGCATCAGGCCAGCAGCACTCACAGGCTGCTTCATCGCCTTCTCGCTGGGGCCATCTATGTGCTGACCTGTATTTATGTCACGGTCGGCGGGGATCAGTTGAGAGGGAAGGATGGAGGGTCAGAGGTGCGACAGGGCGGGGGGAAGCGCGGCTGCCTACGACTAGGGCTTATTTTCGGGGAAACACGGTAGATAGATTCAAAATAAAGTTTAATGTTTATAAGTCTAGACGATAACTTCCTCCCCTTTTACTAAACCACGATAGCGATTATTAGTGCAGGGAGCCACGCTGAATGCTTCGCACTGCTCCCAGCGCTCATAGGAACACCTTCTATAGGCGGAGAAATGGACATCTAAGTTGCCCATTTAAAACTATGCAAAAACACATAAGAGACAGTTACTGTTCTTTGGATCTTAGAGGCTAGGCAAAAGAGACTGACAAGATATACAGACAAAAATCAAATTAAGAAAAGACTTTGAGTTTATAATGGGCCACGACTGGAAAAAAAGATAGATGGAAATAATTATGGAGAAGTAACTTTATTTTGACGCATTATTGTTCCGCTTATTGGTTCAATCTTCCATTCTAAGCATACTTAACTACTGTAACATCATTTATTTGGGAACCTTCAAAAAAAAAAAAAAACCTCCAAAGACTCAGAGTCATTCAAAATTCGGCAGTTCGACTGATTTTGGGGTTGAGAAAATGGGAACACATTAGTCCCTACTACCAAAAACTTCACTGGCTTCCCCTGTTTAAATTTTTTTGCCTTTGTTATAAATCAATTTTTGGCCTGGCCCCTACGTACCTGGTTTCTCAGTTTAATCTGGACAGTCCTATTAGGCCCACACGCAGAATTCACATGTTCACCTTCCCATCCTTAAAGGACTGCAGCTACAAAAGATTCCTGGACAGAACTCTTGCCTCCCAGGCAGGTAAATGGAACGACTGGCTGGGTAACATTATCGTGTGTTCCTCATCCTACTTCAATTTTAGAAAAGCAATTAAAACATATTTGTTTAATCGATTGTAACCTAAGAATCTTATAATGTATTACTACTCCCAACCTGTACTTTATATACGATGACTTTGTATTGTATCACTTCACTTGCACTGTTCCGTACAGTTTTGCAATGATATTTTTGTATTCATATTTGAAATGATTTTAAAAACACTTTATGATGTACAGGGCAGGGCTTATATAGATTTCTTGTCTGGTGCTTGTCATCAATGAGCACCTGCCCAGGGCAAAGTTTAAACGTATGGCAAATTGCCCGTACAGAGGTGTTATTATTTAACATTTGCTTCAATACCCACACGCCGATATTCTTCTCAGCAGGAGCAAAAAAGTTTTTACCAGTTGTTTTGGTCATGCCATACTGTCTGCCATCTCTCATACCATGTTTGCCACACAATGTTGCTATGCCACACAATGTTGCACACTTGCCTTACCACTTTTGCCAAGTCGTGTCATACTGTTAGCCATGCTTTGCAATACTATGTTTGCCATACAATGCTTTCCATGCTATGTCTCACCACACCATGTTTTGTCATATGTTTTACTATACAGTGTTCCCTCGCAAATTTGCGGTTCGCGAACTCGCTCATTCGCGGTCTGCTCCGACCACCTCTTCCTGTAGTAAAGTCGGACTACAGAAATCAGGAGCTGCGTGTCAAAGCAGCTCCTTGAATTTCGGGGGAGTACTGTATACTTGCTATGTTTGCATGCTATCTTCTACCACACTATATACTTGTGATCCTGGGCAGGTCACTTGGTCCCCTATTGCCCCCACTTGGAAAGACAGGGAAAAATGCTTGAGTACCTGACTAAATTCATGTACAGAAAATATATGCTCTATGTTCACTTTTTTGAGAACTACGGCTCTCCAGGTGACATGAGTGTCTGAAATCTTTCCTCCCATTATCATATATTGATTAATTCTTCAAAAGCAGAAAGGGTGAAGGCATTTGTTTCATGTTTACAAGTTTGATTTTTGTTTTTCAACACTTTTTTTGGGGGGGGGAGAAGAAGGGAAAAAACCTGGCCCATCTTATTTAGTTCCATAGTTTACCCGCACATTGGGAAGACAATTTTATAAAAGACTTTCTATTATACGTCCAGAAATAGCCTTAGAAGTTGCCAGGTATTTTATATACTTTACAATATGCTAATTGCCGGCAGATGATAATATTTTGGAAGGGTAGCCAGGGCTAACCACTGAGTTGCAAGGCTAACACAGGTGTCTTGCCTCAGATGTTTTTTAGGTGCATATGAAAGTTTGAGAGGGTCTGCCCATTGCTCCTCAGGGAATTCAATATCTGTAGGTTAAACTCCAGAATGCCAGTGACTGAACCCTAGAGCAGCAAAGGATTTTGAGAGCTGACATTTAGAGAGAGTATATTAAAAAGAGGTAAATACTCAAACCTTTTCCCCTCCTGCTTCCCTATAATCAAACCTGTGTTGTTGGTTTTCTTGGTTGAGATTGTCACAGCTAGTAGTGTCAGGTTAGTGCCTAGAGGACAGTCAGGCGGACAGGGCAAATGTCTGAATTACTTTGGATTTGAGGGGTTGCAACTAGGGAAGGGAAGTCAAAAAGTTTGCATTTTGGCCCTGATCCTAAGAAAGACACCTAAAGGTAGGCGTCCAGATCAGCACATCTAGCCAATCTAGGTGTATAATATCAGCACTGATAAAAAGCCATTAGCACTGTGCATTTTTATATATTTTAGTTGGGATCGCAAATCCTTTAGCTTTCCCACTTTTAGTAATATACCTTTGAAGCAGTCCAAGAGTAGGTGAAACATTGGGTAATTGTTTTAATAAAAGGATTTTGTTTTGGAACAGTCCATCTGGGATTTGTTTCTTTTGCATCACTGCTGTTGCAGATCAGAAGAGCCTCTCTGTGGTTTGCAATGTACAGAATACTTGCACTTCTGGGGATAAGTGTGCCCTTATGTGCAAAAGTGACAACAGGAAGATTAAGCACTAGTCTGTAGAGGCGCATGTCCTCTTCCCACCCCCGGCAATGGGAGGGGGGTCTCTTCAAACCCCCCAAACCTCTTCAAATCTTCGCTGACAGTGAGCAGCATCTCTTAGTCGCTGCTCAAACAGACCACTTCTCTCCCACTGAGGTCACTTCCTGTTTGCAGAGTGACATCAGAGGAAAGGCTTAGCTGGTGCGATCTGCGGCTAGAAAATGCTGCTTGATGCGCAGTGAAGATATGATGAGGAATGGGATGGTACAAGGCGAGGCAAGACAATGCTGGGGGTACGAGGGGGAGGGAATAATTAATCGGGGGGGGGGGGGGGTGCATGGCTCATCGATGCTGGGTGCCTCTGCTCCAGGCACAAACTTCCCTCACTACGCCAGTGAGGAGAAAGGTACAGCATGACAGGAGGTTCTTTCCGCGCATTAGTCTCCCCAAAATCCTAACCTCTGAAGGCCAAGGTAGAGAAATTTGTCTTATGTGCTTGGATCACAGATTTAGAATGAGACAGAACCTGGACTACTTCTGTTATGGTCATCACGTTCCCTTTTTTATTTCAGCTTGATGCAAGAATGCATGAACTCTATCAGGGTTTTGGTTTTTGTAGTCTATGCTGATAGGCAATGCCAACCATCCACTACCTTCTCATTAAAATAGCATTTCCTCATATTTCTCTCTCAGCCTCCTTCCTTCCAGCTCCATAATCATTATTCTGAGTAACTAGCTTGCATACCTGAATGTATTTCCTGTGACTTGCTCATTCTAAAAATAACACACAGCAAGACAGGCTTTTGTTTTCTAAAGAAGTGAGATTTTAACTTCTTAAAGACTGCTCTTCAATCTGAATCGGATCGGATCCATAAGGGAACAAGGACTCTTTTGCAGAACTCCTCAGAATCTTTTAATTATTCATTGCAAATCCGTAACCCTATGCCAAGTCTATCTTGTTTACCAGTTGGTAAACCAATTAGCTCACAGAAGAAAGGGATGACTGTTTTAGTCCAGTGAAGATACAATTAGTTGAATGAGAATGAATTTAAAAAACAGTGCAGTTCTAATACCTTCTAAAGCCTACAGAGACCTGCTTTGTTGGTTTTCTTTGAGGGAAAGAGAAAATTAAATCTGTACTAGAGAATGACACGGGGGAAAAAAAATTGTCCCTGTCCCTGCGACCACTGTCCTTGTCACCATCCCGTCCCCGCGACCACTATAATTGCCCTGTCCCCATCCCCGCAACCACTGTCCCCGCCCCATCCCCGTCTCCACGACTACTATCTCCGCAGCATCAATACAAGCTTTAGTACTCTAATATTTAGCTTATTCCTTCCTTATAAATCAAAGTTCTGGCTGCTGAAATAGAGAAAGAGATGTTCAGCTGGCAGGGCTTTGTTTATAAATCAGAAGTTGCATCAGAGGGAAGCTTCCGCTGAAACACACGCGACTGCAGGCAGATTCGGCCGGCTTTGAGCAAGTTACTTTACTAACACCGCAATGCGCCACAAAGATAAGAGGGAGGGAGGGAGATAAATAGATTTGGTAGGTAGGAAAGAGGGAGGGGGCAGCACGTGTTCCCTCCCTTAACTGCGGGGACAAGGCCATTCACCGCTCCACGGGGTGGTGGATGGCCTTGTCCCCGTACCCGCAGTGAGCACTTTTTCCCCCTCCACCATTTTAGCGGGTAACAGCCACCGTATCAATCTGTAATCTGTACCCCAGTAGCCTGAGATATTTCCTTGCCCATATGAATTTTTTTTAAAAATCCTCTTTTCAGATTCCTTGATACGAGGGAAAATCAAAAAATAAAAGTAAAATACATTTAACGGCTTTAATAGAAGTAACTAGTAAAACTACTACTTATCACTTATATAGCGCTGAAAGGCATATGCAGCACTGTACATTTTGACATTTTTAGACAGTCCCTGCTCAGAAGAGCCCACAATCTAACTTGGACAGACAGACATGACATATAGGGTTGGGGATGCAGAACTCAAGGTGTTGCTCTCACTCCCTGATAAAGTAGACAAAACATATCAATATATGTGTATGAACATATCACTTTTCCACATAGCCCCCACACAAGACGACACATTTGTTGAATCATTCAACTAGCTTCTGCATTTCTGCAGAGAAGTTTTTCAGTTGCTCCTGAAGCCAAGTGAGCAACGCTTCCTTTACTTCATCATGCTTTATCTTCTGTTCTCTGGGTCGCAGTGATGCCCCCATGTCTCATCACTGGTGACAATTCTCTCCAGAATATTTGGATCTCCTTCATACCGTCTAAGGAACTAGGTCACAACTTCCACACGATGTTACTTGGGCAGAACAGTAAGCTGTTAAGGAACAGCTTTCCTCTATCCCACGTCATTATGCATTGTGGAAAATGCAGATCCAAAGCTGATATCCAAATTTGCAGTCAATTGAGACACCGTTATCCATCGGTCTGCTCTGCTCTAATCAAGGAATCCACCCTGTCAAAGTGCTCTTATGTGCACGATGTTGATGGGCGACAAGAATGACCTGTTCTTCCTGCTTAAACCTTTTTAACCACTCATAAACCTTTTGATGATTCATGGTGCTATGTCCATACTGAGTCAAAATCCAATGGTGAATTTCCACACGTTTCACTCCCTCTGCCAAAGAAAGTGTACTACTTCATCTTGTTCTTCAATGGTGCAATCTTGCAATGGAGTATCCATGTTTCTGATCTCATGGTTGCCATACGACTAAAAGCTGAGCACTGCACTGTGCGTGGACAAACTATCCAGCAAGCAATGCACGAGCACATATGTTGCATTTCACTAGTTCTGGTCCAGTTATTGCGTAATTTAATAATCACCTTTAATTTCTGATTCACCCTCGTATTTTGGGAGGCATGTTGATATCCTGTGAACAGTGGCACTAAAAATATAGTAAGGCCAGACTTCTTGTATTATATGACACAGGTAGTTGATGTGTCTTTTGATTTTTCTCAAGTCAAGCATTTCATTAAGTTAATGTGTCTAGGCTGCAGAAGGGAAAGGGGGGAAGAAAACACTGGGATTTACCTACAGTATGAGTTGTGTTGGAGTGCATCAACATCTGACTCGCATGACATTCAAACTGAATGTACCCAAGTCACATCCAAGGCCTTGCAACTGTCACAAGTTAATTGCTGCTTGTTGTCAACTAGGCAGTTGACGGAACTTTTTGTTGCTAAGGACTGGAATTCAGTTCTACTTAGCTTCCAAAAGGATAAGAGTAAAGCTGTGTGGAGGTTGGCTCTGTACATTATTTTGGTTCAGCTCTGAGATCTGAATTGGATCCATTTTCACGCTCGTTGTAGGCCAGGGAATCATGCTGCTAAACATGAAGTATTCTGCCTTGGATGTGGCCTTAGGTCTCTGACTAACTCAGGACTGCCAAGGGATCAGAGATGATCATAGCAAAGAGTTTTAAGGAATGCATCAAACTTTAGGGTCCTTTTACTAATGTGCATTAGGCTGTTAATATATTTAATTATTTCTATACCACTTATAACCTAAATGGTTTACATTCAGGTACTTTATTGAATTTCCCTATCTGCCCTGGTGGGCTCAAACTCTATTTAGTGTATCTGGGGCAATGAGGGGATTAAGTGAATTGCCCAGGGTCACAAGGAGCAGTGAGGGATTTGAACCCATAACCTCAGGGTGCTAAGTCTGTAGCTCTAACCACTGCACCACACACTCCCATATATATGGTTTAGTGCACTGCAGCAGCCAACTCACATAAATAGTAACTAGTTGTGTGGCTGAGACTCATTGGGCTCTGGGTGAAGGACTGAGATACCCCCCCCCCCCAGGGTCCAGCACTTCATCCCCTCCCCACTCCCAGCTGCTTGCCTGTTCACTGGGTCCTCCAGATGCTACAGTGGCAAAGACAGTGCTAAACTTAACGGTGCCTCACTGGCCTGCAGAGCCTTTCCTCTTCCGTGTCCCACTACTCTAAAGTAATTTCCTGTGGGCGGGACAGAGCAGAGAAAAGGCCCCACCAGCTAGAGAGGCACCCTTTATTTATTTATGCAATTTTCTAAACCAGTGTTTTTCAACCTTTTTTGGGCAAAGGCACACTTGTTTCATGAAAAAAATCACGAGGCACACCACCATTAGAAAATGTTAAAAAATTTAACTCTGTGCCTATATTGACTATATATAAAGTAATTCTCTTGAATAGGAATCAAATAAACACAAAGAAAGTATTTTATAATTACTTTATTATGAAATATTAAGTAAACAGAATAGTGAAAAATTATAAAATACTTTATTCAGTGCGAAACCTGGGCCTGTTTGGCTGAACACAAAGCTGATATTCTGGCTGGAATCGAAGAAAGACACACACGTAGCTCTTCGTCAACAGCTCTCAGTCTCTCTCTGTATTTGGTTTTTATAGCATACAAAAATAGACAAATATACCCTCCATCCTTTTTATTAAACCACAATAGCAGTTTTTAGCGCAGGGAGCTGCGCTGAATGCCCAGCGCTGCTCTTGACGCTCATAGGCTCCCTGCGCTAAAAACCACTATTGCGGTTTAGTAAAAGGTGACCATATTGTAAAATATAGACAGCAGATATAAATTCAGAACTGTGCATAGTAAGTGAAGGGAAGTTTTCATCTCTGGGAATTTACCCAGTTAACTATTAAGTTATTTGGGCAAATTCCTTTGAAAACTGTGGTAATACTGCCTCCACTTTGCTAAATTTAAAATAAAATCATTTTTCCTACCTTGTCTGGTGATTTCTGGTTGCACTTTCTTCTTCTGACTGTGCATCCAATCTTTCTTCCCTTCTATCAGCCTGTATGCTTTCTCTCCTCCACACCTCATTCCCTCCCCCAACTTTTTCTTCCTCTCTCCCTGACCTTTCTTTCTTTTTTTCTGTTTCTCTTCTTTCCTTCTGTTTCCCTGCCTGCCCCCTTTCTTTCTTTCTCCCTGCCGTTCCCCAAGCCACTGCCACTGCCGCTGCCATCGGGGAACAGGACCCACCAATGGATAACAGGCCCCAAAGCCGACGCCGACGCATGCTCTCCCTGATGTCAATTCAGCAATCGGAGAGGAAGTTCCGCCCAGCCAGGCAGCGATTGGCTGGCCCGAACTTCCTCTCCGACTGCAGAATTGACGTCGGGGAGAAGAAGACTTATCGGCTCGATAGATTAGATCGCCAAGACAAAGTGAGTCCTGGGTGATCGACTCACTTTGCCTTGGCGAGCTACTGGCGCCCCTGCCTCGGGCCCCCTGTCAGCTCCGGGCCCCTGAATGCAGGACTGGTAGTACTGCCCTGATGGCGGCCCTGCGGCACACCAGGCAACATCTCCACTGTTCTAAACCATTCTCCCAAGGGAGCTCAGAACGGTTTACATTAATTTATTCAGGTACTCAAGCATTTTTCCTGTCTGTCCTGGTGGGCTCACAATCTACCTAATGTACCTGGGGCAATGGTGCTGTTTCTGCCACTGTAGCATCTGGAGGACCTGGTGGGCAGGTAAGCAGCTGGGCACAGGGGAGGGGAGCACATGGGAGGACTCAGCTGCAGGTGGCCCCTGCCAGTAGGCAGCCCTAGGCATTTTGCCAGGCTCACTCAATGATAGCTAGTCCCTGACAGTAACTGCTTTCACAGGATTTTTTCCTTTACCCTGTGCTAATTTGCGCATTAAGAGCATTTTTTTTCTTTTTACTAAGGAGCACTAGGTGGGAATAGGCAGAGAATAGATGTGAAGAGGTTCTAGCACTTAACACACTGCATTTACTGGGCACTAACACGCAATTAGCATAGGACCACTAACCCCCCTCCTAAATAGGAAGCTCTAAGTGGTTCCATGTTAACTGAGGGATGTTCTAAACCTGGGAATTGTGTTGGAAAATGCCTCCAATAGTTGCCACGTTAGTTTTGAAGCTGCCGATCGTTAATTCACAGTAACCGCAAAATCTAATGCACTTTAGCAAAAGGGCTTCTTTGTGATATTCTGTCATTGAATACTGTAAAAGTAAAGAGTGAATTGCAAAATGGATTTGTCTTGAAACATTCATATACTTAAGACATTCACTGCTTGTTTTTATAACAAATCCACTTAGGTTTGACTGTTCCCTCAACATGTGTTTTTTCTAGCAGTGCTTGTAGTGCTGTCATGATTTGTGTATGGGAGGAGCAAGGGGGAGGGGGAGAGCCTTAAACAAAAACATACACTGAAGCATAGGACCCAACTTTTCAAATTCTTAAGGGTATTAAATCCAATAGAAATCACCTTTTCTTGGACACAGTTAAGGAGTTTGTTCAATATGGGGGTGCTCAAGCATCCACATATTACCCACAGAGCTGGCTCCTAGGCATTGAAATGTTCAATTAGCTTATGTGTGAACCCAGTGGTGTAGTAAGCGTGAGCCCCTCCCTCACCCTCTTCCATGCCGCCACCCCCCCCCCCTTGCCCCACACACTCCCCCTTCCCTGTACATTTTCAACTTCTCTAGCGTGGGCAGCATGCCCATGTCAGTGTTGGCTCGGCCTTTGATGTCTCTTCCAAGGCGCGGGTCTCGGATGTGATGTCAGAGAGAGCGCCGATGCGGGCAGCAATCTCATGCCGGGGAAGTAAAACAGGTACAGGGAAAGAGGCAAGGGGCGCATGGCGGGGAGTGGAGAGGAGGAGGGATGCCGGTGCCCTTAGGAAGACAGTGCCCAGGGCAGAACCCCACCCCCCCAACTGTGTGAACCATCAAAGACCACTACCGAGCATGAGAAGAGGTGCTTTGTTTTTAAACTCATACTCTTTGTCACTATTGGATTTGCAATTGCCCGGCTCTGGGTTTCCAGATTTCTCATCCCATTCCTCTTCTGATGCCAACTCATTTTGTTTCACAGCCTCTAGAGGCACTGGGACACATTTACGTAAACTGCTCTGACTAGGGGGTGAAGAATGTGCTGCCATCACTGGAAGGGGAAAAACCAACCAGTTAGAAAATCATCCAGCAACATGTCTTAGCTTAAAGCAGTGTAGTGAAAAAAACCCTGCCAAGTACCTTTTCAGGAAAAGGCAGCTTAGATAAACAGTGTGACCTGGTAGTAGAGAATGACACCGAGTGAGGAGAAGACCCTGAAGGGAAATGGGGAACAGAGAGTGGGGAGAAGACGCTGGAAGGGAAGAAGACAGATGCCAGACTATGGGGGAGCGGAGGGAAGAAGATGGGTGCCAGACCAATTGTGGGGGGGAGGTGAAGGGAGAGGCACAGTAACATAGCAAATAGAAGACATAGAGAGAAAACAGACAGTAGATGAAAGGAATTGAATGAGAAGATGAGGGAAGCAAAAACCAAACAAAGGTAGAAAAAAATTTTTTTTTTAAATTTTCTTTTTTTTTTGTTTTGCTTTAGGATAAAGTAGTATATTAGTTGTGTTTATAAAAATTTATAAACAAAGCCCTGCCAGCTGAACATCTCTTTCTCTAGTTCAGCAGCCAGAACTTTGATTTATAAGGAAGGAGTAAGATAAATATTGTAGTACTGAGGCTTGTATGGATACTGTGGGGATAGTAATCGTGGGGACGGGGCAGGGACAGTGGTCGTGGGGACGGGGCAGTGACGGGGACAAATTTTTCCCCATGTCATTCTCTATTGCCAAGTTTAACTTTTTGGGATTTCCAGTTCAGCTTTGGTATTCAGATTTCTACTTCTAATTTGTGATCCATAGTTCTATACTTGGTGAAGGTCTGTCTGTCTGTTTTGTGTGTGAAGAAGTCATTTAAAGATGGGTGGGGATATTGGGAGACGGGCAGGTAGAAGAGGGCCCCCACCCCTCCTTAATTTCTGCCCTGGGCCCCAGCATATCTAAAACCAGCCTTGCTTAGACCCGTCTAGGTGTCTTTGAAAGGTGCAGCTCTAATAAAGAAAGGGAGGTGCAAATAGGTTTTTGCCATAGGTAAGTAAACAAAATTATGCCTGTTTGGACTCAATCTACCCTTCCCATGTCCCCATTTTAATAATTGGATAATAACAATAATCTTCCTTTTTCACCTCACTGCTTGCAAGCTTTTATGCAATCTAGATTGAGAGAAACAAGCTGCGATACCACCCACCCTAGAGGTGGCTGTATGTAGACAATTATATTCATTTGGCACACTGCGAACCTATCTGGATTAAAGCCTCTGTACAAATGCTATTATTACTATTATTATTGCCCATCTTGGCAACAGGTTACTTTTTCTACTTAGGAATCTTGCTTACACAAGTGCAGATCTGATAGATGTTTATAATGGCTGCCCCTTTTCTCTGAAACAGGTCCAAGGCTGGAAAGTCTACTGACCGTTCTCCCTCCCTCTGTCTATTATAATTTTTACTCTTGGATCTATCCAACTAAAAAAACATTAAAAAAATACCAGTGGTGATATCCAGGTTTCAGGATGACAGCATCAATTTTATTTTCACTGAGGGGCACAGTCCGTGGGAGGAAAATAGCGTTGTAACATTCTGCTAACGTGTGATCTTGAAGCTCAGGCTCTGACAGCTTGGGAAGGTGGCAGGGTTTTATGCACTGGGTTGGTGGCAGAGGGGGAGTCTTCCATGCATGTTCCAGCATTTCTTTTGAGTCAGAGGACTACACTTTCATAATGCATGAGAGGATTTGGTTTGAGCACCGGTTACAGAGGGTGTATCTAGATCGCATACAGATGTGAATGTGTATCTACTTATATTTGGTGGTGTGTCTCTATCTCTGTATATTAATATCTACTTATTTATACAGTATCGATAGATAGGGAATATGCTAAGAACAAATTTATTGCAGTAGAGGAGTGGACTGAGAACTGGGTTCAATTCCCATTACAGCTCCTTGTAATCCTGCATAGAGAATGACACGAGGACAAAATTTGTCCCCATCCCCGCAGTTAACCACAGGAAACCATCCCCGTGTCATTCTTTAAGGAGAGAGGGAAGAATCAGAGTATGAATGGTCACAGCCACTGACCCTCAAGCCTTCCATTGAAGAATGCTGGTGTAGAAGGACTGAGGCTGAGATATACACTAAAGAATGACAGTCTCTGATATCCAGAGCAGATATTGTGATGTCATAATGCCTCATTCCACCAATGCCTAAGAGCCAATCACATCAGTGATGTCACAATGGCTTGATTGTCCTATACTTGGCTCACATAAGAATCAGAGTATGAATGGGCACAGTCACTGACCTTCAAGCCTTGCATTGAAAAATGCTTGTGTAGAAGGACTGAGGTTGAGATAGACACTAAAGAATGACAGGGATGGGACAAATTCTATCCCCATGTCATTCTATTGAGCAAGTCACTTAACTCTCCATTGTGAGAAAGTACCTGTATATATTATACGTAAACCACTTTGGTTGCATTCACAGAAAGACAGTAAAGAAACATGTAATTACAGTATAGAATACTAGCATAAGTTCACAGTTTCATACCTAACCTTAGGTGTGAACACTTATGCTATTTAGCTCAAAGGCTGCTGTAAATGCTTGCACCTAACTGCAGTTAGGTAAGTAACTCATAGTATCCTACAATTTTTAGGGCCAGATTCTATTTATTATGGCCAAAATTGCAGGTGCAAATGTGTCCATTGCCAATTTGTGCATGCAACTTAATTACAGTAAACAAGCCAATCAGCGCAGATAATTGCTAACAAACAATTAATGGCAGTAATTAGAATTTGTGCACACAGCTTTCTAAACATATTCTACAAAAGTTGTGTGCGTAAATTCTAGTGTGCAGTTAAGGCCAGGGGGAGGAGCATGGGCGGGTCATGGGCTTTCCTAAAAGTCAGGAGCACTGTTATAGAATACGCCTGATCTGCGCACAACTAAGGCACAGGCATTTAGGCCTGATTTTCATGGGCATAAATGCCTGCGCTTAAATATTAGATGTGTGGATTGGCGCTATACATGATTATATAAACTGCACTTATCATGCTAAGCGCCAACATTTTCAGCACCAATTTTTTAAGGCGACATATACAGAATTTTTGCCTTAGTATGTAAGTGCTTGACTCACTCCTCCCCCCCCAAAAAAAAAGCTGCCCACCTGCCTCTCATATCCACACACACACCTCTCATTGCAGTTGTAAAAAGGAATTAGGCACCGAGGTTCTAGAATACTATGTGCAGTTTTGCATATAACAGCAAATTAATATCAGTTATTAATTGTTAATACCAATTAGCAGTAAATTTACTACTAAAGTAACGTGCATAACCTGCATGTGTAATTTTGAATGCTAAGTGCAAAAATGGGTGCACTTAGGGGGCCATAATAGATAGATATCAATATAGATATGAGGAGGAGTGGCCCAGTGATTAGAGCTACAGACTTAGCACCCTGAGGTTGTGGGTTCAAGTCCTATGCTGCTCCTTGTGACCTTGGGCAATTCACTTAATCCTATATAGCTCCAGATAGATAGATTGTGAGCCCACTGGAACAGAAACAGAAAAATACTTGAGTACCTGAATGTAAACTGCTTAGACAACCTCCATTGATAGGCAGTATATGCGAGAACTAATAAATAAAAAAATATAGATACACACAAATATATTAAGAAATGAGACAGGTTCTGAATTCTAACAGATTCTGTTCTGTAGTAAAATTGTACATCTATGTCCTCCCAGCATGAGAGTTGCAGAAGCCTTCAATTCAAAACTTCAGAAGAACGGGACTTGGGAGTAATCGTCAGTGCAGACATGAAGGCTGCCAAACAAGTGGAGCAGGCCTCATCCAAGGCAAGGCAAATGTTGGGATGTATCAATAGAGGCTTCATCAGCCGCAAACCTGAAGTCATAATGCCGCTCTACAGAACCATGGTGAGACCTCATCTGGAATACTGTGTGCAATTTTGGAGACCACACTACCAAAAAGATGTGCTTCGAGCTGAATCGGTCCAGCGAATGGCCACTAGAATGGTCTCCGGACTCTAGAGTCTCCCATACGAGGAAAGACTGGACAAACTGCAGCTCTACACTCTTGAGGAGCTTAGAGAAAGGGGAGACATGATTGAGACATTTAAGTACATCACAGGTCGTGTCGAGGCGGAAAGCGATATATTCTTCCCCAAGGGACCCTCAGTCACAAGGGGGCACCCGCTCAAACTCAGAGGAGGGAAATTTAATGGTGACACCAGGAAGTATTTCTTCACAGAAAGGGTAGTAGATCACTGGAACAAACTTCCGGTGCAGGTGGTCAAGGCCACCAGCGTGCTCGACTTTAAAAATAGATGGGACATCCACATGGGATCCCTACAGGGGTCGAGCTAGGAAACTGGGTCATTGGCACTCAGACTTGATGGGGTGGGTCAGAAGAGTGGGTAGACTTGATGGGTTGTAGCCCTTTTCTGCCGTCATCTTTCTATGTTTCTATATTTCTATGTTTCTAAGATGTCCATGGCACAGATTGACAGATAGCCAATACTTGGCAGATTGCTTAGACATGACAATCTAACTGTTTTCCACAATTTGGTCATTTACGTCATTTGGGCAGTTTATTTAGTACTTGTTATATACCACATTTCATTAAAAAATATTTTTTTTTTAATTGTGGTTTACAATTTACAATTAGAGGGGGCAGAAAATTTAGTGAACAGAACACCACAGGGGAACAAATCAACAGTTAAATATCTAACAAGCAACAATAAATAATTAAGGAAAGGGAAAAAAAAAAAATCACCATTTGACAGCAATGTCCCATGAAATCCCATAAGCTCATTCAAAATAAGAGTGCAGATTTCTGTTCTTAAATACAAAAGCAAGGGTGCTCCAAAGAGAAGGCGGATTCCAATTTAGAACATAACGACAGTGGTACTGTAGAAGACAGAGGCTGAGATTTTGCAATCTTGTAGGATAGAAGTGTAAAGGAAGATAAGACACTGAGGGGAAGATTCTCTAATGTTCTCAGTAAAATCCGATGGGCTGCTGCCATGGCTATTATTGTAACGATTTCAAAAAGACGAGTCATTCTCAAAAAAATGTGCATGCAACTGAAGTTTGCAGAGTTTCGTGAAGGGCGGCTAAATTTACATGTGATGGGTCACTGCTGATAGCGATCGGCACATGCGCAGAATATGCCACGAAAAGAGGCTTAAATGTGAGCATGAGCCAGGAAAAGCAATGCTGTCATCTTCAGGGATAAGAACCACCATCAATAATGCTGTCCACTATTGCAGCACAAAACACGCATGGCTCACAAACACCTATAATTCATGGGCTTTTGAATTTTGTAATTTTTTTTAGGGCAGATTTTATCATGGGCCCAAGCCAGAAACACATGAGGCATGACTATAATAAACGCGCTCAAGAAACATGCTTTTGTTCTCCCCCCTTCAAAAATAAAACTACTATAATTCATGTGAATCTTGTTATATTTTTGTTTTAATGTCAAATTTTATCATGAGCCACGGTCAGAAACATATGCCCGAGATGCAATTTTCACAGTAACGGCACCTCCAGAGCAGTCGGTGATTTTTGGTCACAAAAAGCTGGCAACCCGCTCAAGGAATCACACGGTAGTGATAGCGAATCGCCCGGAGTGCTCCTTTGAATATTAATGAGTCCATTTTACTATTCTTTAATATTAATGACCTCATTGTACTACATTTGCATAGCAGAATCGGAGACTGCTAGATAGCTCAGAAAAGACTGTGGTGAGCCATTTTGATAATCGGCTGCTAAAATACATGCACGCTAAACCAGCTGGAACAGGTTTGGCAACCATTGTTAAGGGCACGGTAAGTTTTGAGAATCTGCCTCTCAGGGGGATAATTATCAATATGGGCTACAGTTAAAATGGGCTATATTACCACAAGTTTTGCTATCCTAGCACAGGGTCTTATTGTATAAAATGGGACTCAGTACTAAAATAACCCAACTTAACAGTTGCCTAAATTGATAACTTCCCCCCAAATAGGGTAAAAGATTGAAGAAAAAAAATGCTTTATAAGAAGCAGAACTTAAAAATTAACATGGTAAAACGTTGGAAGACATTGCTCCAAAGGGAAGACAGAAGCAGTGGTGTAGCGTGGGGGGTGGGGGGGCTGTCTGCCTCAGACACCATCTTGGTGAGGGCACCCATCCTCCTTCCCCACCCCCACTGCCACACGTGTGCACCGCTTCCCTTCCCCCGTACCTTTGTAACATTCCTAGCACAAGCAGCAATCCCCAACCTACTGTTGTGCTAGCAACGGCTCTTCCTCCGACATCACTTCCTGGACCGGTGCCTAGGAAGTGATGTCAAAGGAAGAGCCGATGCTGGTGCCACAGCAACTTGGGGATTGCTGTTCGCACCAGGAACATTACAGAGGTACAGGGGAAAGGAAGCAGCGCGCATGTGGCAGGAGGGGGCGGGGAAGGAGCGTGCGGAAGTGGGAGGGGGGTGGAGAAGATGGCGGGGTAGGGGCGCCACCGCCCCGGGCGCCTCTCACCCTCACTACTCCACTGGACACAGGCACATTTATCTGCTGAACAGAGTAACCTAGCAGCTGCATTTTGGAGAACGCTGTGGTAAGAAGTTTGTGAGTATAATTTTGAGAGGCAGAATTTAACTAGTTTATTACATAAAAAGGGCAGAAATTGGGAAATACCATTTTTGACTTTAGATAGAATATAAGCATGTATAATATAAGTAAGGAAAACATACACATTACCTGATTATTATTCAATATAAACTGCTTAGACAACCTCAATTGATAGGCAAATGCAAGCAGTGTCTCACTTCTGGCTCACCACACAATTGTTTCCCACGAACTCACCTTTATACTACCCCCAGGGACCCCTGAAGAAGACTTTTTGTCGAAACGCAGACCGTGTTGGGTCCTGTATCCCTAGTGGACTAGGTCCTTTAAGGCTTTTATGTGGATGAATTTACTTTTATGCAGATGATTTCAGTGTACCTTTGGAACTTTGACACTTTCAAATAAAGTCCATTTAGGAACATCATCACTCCACAGAGTTTTTTTGGTTTTCCCTAGGCAGTTTATACGACAGCTAATAAATAATATATAATATATAAATATAGATACACACAAATATATTATGAAATGAGACAGTGTGGGGGGAGTATGGTGCAATGGTTAAAGCTACAGCCTCAGCACCCTAAGGTTGCGAGTTCAAACTAGAGAGTTGTGCGGGGACAGAAATCCCACCCGTCCCCGCCAAAATCCCACCCGTCCCCACCCGTCCCCGTGAGGAATCCCTCCGTCCCCACCCATCCTCGTGAGGAATCCCTCCGTCCCCGCGAGGAATCCCCTCGCTCACTGCTCAGCATGGCTATTTCCCGCCGCGACGCCGGACTTGTAAGCTGCACGCCTGCATCGCCAGAATTTAGGTAGGCTGTTTTCATCCCCGTGGGAGTCCCGTGGGCCAGGGGGCGTCCCCGTGGGAGTCCCGTGGGTCAGGGGGGCATCCCCGTGGGAGTCCCGTGGGTCAGGGGGCATCCCCGTGGGAGTCCCGTGGGCCATGGGGGGAACCCACAGGATCCCCACGATCCCCGTTCCCGTGCAGACCTCTAGTTCAAACCCCATGCTTCTCCTAATCCCCCCATTGCCCCGGGTGCAATAGAGAGATTGTAAGCCCACCAGGACAGACAAGGAAAAATGCTTGAGTACCTGAATGAATTCATGTAAACCGTTCTGAGCTCCCTGGGGAGAATGGTATAGAAAACTGATAGGATATATATGATATATAAAAACATTAAAAATAAATGCCATGCATACTGTTTTTTTCAGCTTCTACAATGTTTTATCTTTTCAAGTACTGTAAAGTTTATTTTTTTTTTTCAAAATCCTGCTGAAGTAAATAAAAAGCTACACAAGATATCCATTTTATACTCTATTTATAAGTTATTATTATGTCTAGCATCCACCTGCACAACTATAACTCAGGAAAAGCTTTCAAAGCACTAAGGGGAGAATTCCATAAATAGCAGCTGAAAATGGATGAAAAAAATCAACACCAAGTTCTTTTCTATAAAGGTCACTCACCCTTTGTAGAATAGCATGTAGCACTGATTCCCATGCATAACTTTGGACTGATGCCTGCTGAAATCTGGTGTAAATGCTGGCGCCCAAGTTAGGTGTGCGTAGCCAGCATGCACGTAACTTTTTGGAATGCCCCGACATACTCATGTCCTTCCCATGGCCACATCCCCTTTTGAGAAATGTGCTGTGGGAGTTAGATAGAACAGCATGCAAGTTTTTTTTAATGAATGCCAATTAACATCAAGAATTGTTTGCTGGTAGCCAATTATAGATGGTTAAGAGCTCATTAACCATTTAATTTGCACGCACACATCTCAGCAGTGCACCCAAATTTGGGAGCATTATATAAAATCCACGGGTGAATGTGTTCAATGCTGCACTTAAACCTTGATGTGTCCCTTTAAAAGTATGACCCAAACCATACCACTTAAATTTAAATTCTTAAACACGTGCAACTCAGTGGCTCACCATTCTGTTTCTGTGATCAGCACCAGCCACTACTATGCCAATGAAGCAGTGGCTACAAAATATTCTGTAACAAACAGGCTTGTGAAAGAACATATGGCCTGAAATGTGCTTTTGCTAATTTCCTAAAGAGACAGCCCACATTACACATGCAAAGGTGGGAGCAGGAGGATACAGTGGTAAATGCTTAATGTATTCATCTGTGCATTAAAAGAATGTTAGGACTTGGATCCTCATCTTTGTCTAACTCTGTTGGTCTATTTCCTCTACCTTGCCCAACTGCAATCAGGTATCGGTTTTCCCCCTCCTCCATCCCAACTGGGATGCTAGGAATGTATAACCAAACTGTTCATCTCTGAGGTGGCTGCATGGCTATTTCTGAAATATCACTTCATAAGACATGTGGAGATAAGGAACTGCATTAGATCCTAATGATCATGAAGTGGTATGTAGATTTGATTCCATTTCCTTTTTCTTTTTACATAATTGCCACAGTGCTGTAATCAAGCAGTTTTGCTCTGCATTTCTCTGTGGTATTCCTTGGCCAAATCATATATCCTAATGCCTCATTATATTACCATGACTGCAACAAGAGACTGAAGACCCCACAAGCTGTTTGTTCAGTTTCCGTACTGCTAATAATAGCACTGGATGCCTTGGTACAACTAACCTATAGGCCAAAGCTGCTGGTATATGGGCTTGATGTCTCATATTAAATGGCTTGTTCTCTGTTTCAGTCTAAAAAATGCGTATTTGTAAAAGTTTGGTGTCCAGAAGGCTTTGGCTTACCCTTGACAGAATTTGTAGTACGATACCAACCCTGGAAACATTTGTATAAATTATTAAAACACATGCAAATCAGTGGCCCACCAGTTTTGAAATAGTTACACTAGCTACCAGTTGAATGGAGAGTGCAGTGTTGATAATGGTATGGGGGACCTCTCATACACTGACAGACTGAAAAAGCTATGGCTTTTCTCGCTGGAAAAGCGACGACTCATAGGAGACATGATAGAAACCTTCAAGATCATGAAGGGCATAGAAAAAGTGGACAGGGACAGATTTTTCAAACTATGGGGAACCACAAGTACAAGGGGGCACTCAGAGAAATTGAGAGGGGAAAGGTTTAGAACAAATGCCAGGAAGTTCTTTTTCACCCAGAGGGTGGTGGATACATGGAACGCGCTACCGGAGGATGTGATAAGCAGAAGCACGCTACAGGGCTTCAAAGAGGGTCTGGACAAGTACCTGGAGGACAAAGGGATTGAGGGGTACAGATAAGAGTAGAGGTAAGGTTAGAGGGATAGGATTAGAGGTAATTTGCAAAATTAGTCAGAGACCACTGTTCAGGTAGTGTGCCTGATGGGCCGCCGCGAGAGCGGACCGCTGGGCGAGATGGACCTCTGGTCTGCCTCAGCGGAGGCAACTTCTTATGTTCTTATGTACATTGGGTTCTATATAGGCAAATGCCATGGTTAGGGTTACCAGCCGTCTGGATTTACCTGGCACTTTGTCTGGGTTTTGAAAAGCAGATCGTGTTGGGAGGGGCATCTGCACATGCCACTCTCAACTGAGACAAGCAGGCTGAGGGGGGCGGGGCTAGGGGCAGGGTGGATGAAACTGGGCGGGCCTGGGGGGGGTCTATGAGTCCGGATTTTACATACGTAAAATCTGGTAACGCTAGCCATTATACATGCAACAGGCATTGTCTGTCTATGTACCATGCAGGAAGTTAAGATCTGAGACAGCCACATGATTGATAATTCATACTGTATGATATGTGACTACAGGTCAGTCTCCATTTTCAGTAGCTACTGCAAGATTGTGGAATAAGTTACCAGGAAGTTACGTTTATGTAAGCATTGAACAGTTCCATAAACTACTCAAAAATCAGATGCCACCGATAGGGAGCAATATTCAAAACCATTTAAGTACCCAAGAGAGGCTCCTGGCCATTTAAAAGGCTTACCTGGGGCTGTCCGGGGATATTCAGTGGCACTTAACATCCCTGCTAACCAGTCATCCCTAGATTAAGGGCAGGGCAGAGCAGGGTGGGGCATAGGTGGAGCATGAACTTAGCGTGTTAGCAGTGATTTTCAGCCCGCTAACCAGCTAAGTAACTGCATAAAGGCCCAGATTCACTAAGCAAACCAATCGTGTACCGATCAGTTTGCGAGCCCTTTGCAACCAAATTTCCCTTCAACCCCATTCACTAACACCTGTAGCGATCCGATCCCGACCCTCCCATGCAAATTAGCAAAACCCCGTGCAAAATAGCCAAGCGATTGATTCACTAACAATTGCTTGGCTATTTTGAATCGGGTTTTACTATTAGCAAACCCGACGGCTGCATACCTGTCAGTAACTGAGTTACTGTCATGTCTGCAGATATTTTTACAGGGCTGTCTGTCTTTTTTTATTCATTTTTTTCCATGGCATAGATATTTTGCATGTCAAAAAAAATGTGCCCCCACACACACACAAATGTGCCCACCCAGAAGAAAAAAGCAGGAGGGATGCCAACTCCCTCCTACCATTGTCGATTAAAAAAAAACAAACCACGATAATGTCCCCCATCCCCCACGAATATGGCAGGAGGGATGCCAACTCTCCCTCCTGCCACCACCCTCCCCTGACCGGCATGGCCCTCGCCCCCCAACTGGCATGGCCCCAAAAAGTTGAGAGCACTAGGGGTGCTCAGTACCTCCTGCTCCTAGGCCTCCCACCTCTCGGCCCACCCCACGACTGGCCCACCCCAAGTCGGCCCAGTCCCTCCTGCTCCTTGGGACAAGGCTCCCTCCATCTTAGGGAGCAGGAGGGGAGCCCAGAGCAGGAGGAAAGTCCTCCCGCTCCTGCTCCTCCAGCCGCTGCCCAATAGCGGCCTTAGGACCGGCCCCGGCACATCATCTGATGCACAGGGAGGAGCCTGAGGTGCCTCAGCTAATCAGTGCCTTAGGCCCCTCCCCGTGTATCAGATGATACGCCAGGGCAGGGCCTAAGGCCGCTATTGGGTGGTGGCCAGAGGAGCAGGAGCGCTTTCCTCCTGCTCCCGAAGATTGGCCTAGAAGCAGGAGGGTCAGGGCACCCCTCCTGTTCCCGAAGATGGAGGGAGCCTTGTCACAAGGAGCAGGAGGGACCAGGCACCCCTCCTGCTTCCAACTATTTTAAAGGTACGAGGGGTAGGTGGGTCGGGCCTGACCGCCTGGGCCGACCTGGGGTGGGCCGGTAGTGGGTGAGGCCGTGGGGGGGTGTCGGGCCAGTGGATGGGGCTTGTATAGGCTCTTCTGCCTGCCCTGCTCTGCCCCAATCTCTCTTGCCTGCTTGCCGGACTCTCCTGCTCTCTGCTGCCGTTCCTTGCAGTGCAGGCCCGCTTTAAAACCATGGGCTTGCAATGCAGGGAACGGCGGCAGGGCAGGCAGGAGATCGGGGCCTGGGTGGTGTCAGGCAGGGCCGGTGTGTCGGGCCGGTGGGTGGGGCTAGTGTAGGCTCTCCTACCTGCCCTGATCTCTCTTGCCTGCTCAAACTCTCCTGCTCTCTGCCACCGTTCCCCGCAGTGCAGGCCCTCTTTAAAATCATGGGCTTGCACTGCAGGGAACGGCGGCAAAGAGCAGGAGAGTCTGGCAAGCAGGCAAGAGAGATCGGGGCTGAACCCTGACAGCAGTGACAGGAGGCTGCTTCTCCTGTCACTATTGTCTTGGTGTGTGCACGAGCGGGGATCGCTCTCTAGTGATTCTGGCCGTGGGTAGGGGCATGTTAACGATCATCCCTATTTGCATGCAGGCCTTTAGTGAATTTGTCGGCCTGCATGCAAACGGAAACGGATCGCACACGGATTGGAGGGTTAGTGAATCTAGGACAAATTTAGAACCACAAAAAAGGCTCTCCTAACTTTCCACCTCTTTTACTAAGGCGCGCTAGCTGATTTAGTGCAAGCTAACTGGTTTAGCGCGTGCTAACAATTAGCACACGCTAAACGCTAACGCGCCCATTATATTCTATGGACGTGTTAGCATTTAACATGTGCTATTTAACACACACTAAATCGATTAGTGCCCACTAAACTGGTTAGAATGTGCTAAATAGGTTAGCACGCCTTAGTAAAAGAGGGGGTTTATGCAGTGATGTTAACTGGGTGACAATCTGAATATCAGCCAGTGCCAGGTTGACTTCCGGGTGACTGCTGAAACCTGGATATTCAGTGCTGGGAGCCAAGCATGCCTCGCCACTAAACATTCGAGTCAGTTCAGCCTGCAGCTTTGAACAGGTCAGACACTGCTTAGCACCACAAGCTGGATACTGGGTGGCCTAAAATGATTCCCATTAGCCCGTTAAGGTGGAACAGCCAGAAAAGTTTCATTTTATGCCACTTCATGTCTGAGAATATTTGTTTGGATTATTTCCGTTGGTCATTTTTATCATCTTGAGCGCGAAGTCACTGAGTGCACACTCTTTTGAAAGAAGGCACACTTGTTTGGAAAAAAGAGCACCCTTTCTAAAACGGTTGAACTCCTTTCTTGATAGGATGCATGTGCACAGCCCAGGGGGACAAATGGATTAAGGAACCATTAGATCATTACCTTTTAAATGCTTGAGTACTTGATTGTAAATCGCTTAATATACCTTGTCCAAGCGATACATCAAATCCCAATCCCTTTTCCTTTTGGCCCCCTCAGCACTATCTACTTGGTATAAATTATTAATAAGGGCTTCAGCTCCTGATCGCCTTGACATGTTGGCTGAGAAGTGTGGGGGGGGAAGGGAGGTCAAAGTAGGTAAGGACTACACTGGACCTCGAATGATAGATCTCTTCCTCACCCTTTAGATGCTGATCAAATCGGCTGATTTACAAGAGACACAATTTAACATTTGATATACTCTTAAAGCATGCATATCAAGGGTGCAGGGGGGGGTGCATATGGGCTTGTGGGAAGGGGATTTTTGCCTGAAATGCAAAATATTAGTAGATCCACTGTTGCATTCATTTTTGGATGTCCTACTTTAACAATCTGGTATGGGACTATGGAACATCATTATTGAGGGTCAAGATCTTTTAATATCACAAGATTGTTCCATACCACAAAGGAAATTTATTTATATGGAATACCTTGCTTCAGGTCCTATTCATGTAGAGGTGCAGAAAATGAAAGAAGAAGCCCTGTTCGGGCTGCAGACTCCCGCTAGAGCGCCTAAGTCCAAAATGTCACTTTATATTGCTTTATGGCGTGCATTTCAAAGATTGTTCCCCATGAATACCTAAGACATGTTTCCCTTGCTGGGGTGGTTAGTTCAAGGATGGGAACGAGGGTTGGGGGGGGCACAGGGAAAAATGCTTGAGTACCTGAATAAATTCATGTAAACTGTCCTGAGCTCCCTTGGGAGAACAGTAAAGAAAATTAAATAAATAAATACAAAGAAGATTCAGTGACTGTGTGGGTGTGCTGGATAGAGGGTAATTAAGACAGAAAAGCACCTGGGGAATGCTAAGCTTAACACTGGTTCTCAGAATTTGTGATTTATCCTGATGTCCTCAGATTCAATTGGTGTGATAATTGAATATAAGTGCAGTACTTAGGGTGTTCATCTTGCAGTCTGATATTTATTATTTGTTATGATTTTTTTTTTCTAGTGTACAGTGATTTGGCTCCTGTATGCTTGAAGTGCTGTTTCAAAATAAAGATTTTTTTTAAAAAAAAGCATGCATATGCACAGTGTTCTCAGATGTGCAATAGTGCTCTATCGGAAAAAGAGTGTACACTGTTTCAGAAAGAGTGAACCTTCAATGGCAAAGCGAGAGGGAGAAGGGTGAGGCGGTGGTGCCCCTCCCCTCCTCCCCACTCCTTCTCCAATTCCCCCTGCCGCATGCACGCCCCCCCCTTCCCTTCCCCCATTCCTCTAGTTGTTCATTGCAGCGAGCAACAAGAACTTCAGTGTACTCCTCGCGACCCCCACCTCCGATGTCACTTCCTATGCACAGCACTCGGATCAGCAGGAAAGACGACAGTCATGAGGAGCACGCAGAAGTTGTTGCTCGTGGCGGTGAAAAACTAGAGGTGCAGGGAAGGGGGGTGCATGGCTGGCGAGGGGAGGAGTGGGAAGAGTGGGGGGGGGACAGGGAGCAGGAGAGGTGCCGGCACCCCCACCAACATGATGGCTGGGGTGGACTGCCCCCCTTACTTCACCACTGTGCACCTTCTTTCCAAATAGAGTGCTTTCTTTCAAAAGAGTACACACTCTTATTGGCCAATGAAAAATGTAAACATTTTGTACTTTTCTCTTTTGTTTGGGTTTTAACAACATACGTTGAAAATGATAGCCCAGCCCTAGAAACTATCATACCAATTTCTGTTCAAAGGATTAAGTGGCACAACAGTGAAGAACACACCAAAATAAGCATCATATAGATCTCTGAGTAGAGCCACAACTCAGAAGGTTCCACTCCTCAAGCCAGAGTACAACCTCATTACCTCAGTCTGCCCCCAGTTTAATCAATACCTTAAAAGCAAAAAGGATCAACTGCATCACCTTCCTTACCCTTAAGAAGGTTCCTCACCTTGATACCACGTTTTTACTGAGCGCATTATCTTTCAAGAACAGGTCAATGTTTAATTTTCCTTAAAAAGATTCTGTTCAACCAACCAACAAGTAATCTTCCCTCTGTGTGACTGCAGCCTAAGAGCATTCTCTGTCATTCTGTGCAAAACCCAGAAGAGTACACTTTCCCCTCTGTATTCGCGGGGTTCCGCACTGTTCCCTCTAAGCTGAGCAGGTGTCCTCCAGCTGCATTGCTACCACTAGGGGGTGGAATATTTTCAGTCGCTAAGGACAGGTATGTTCCCTGGAGTCCTGCAGAACTTGCCTGTCCCTCACAATTGAAAAATGTGACAGTAAAACAGCACCCTCTATTGGTGAGACTGTGGGTGGAGGACTCCTGCTCAGCTTAGAGGGAACAGTGATTAGGCCAAACTGGCCCGCGAATAATATTTGGGCCAGTTCTGTCCCTAACCCCCCGCTTCCCCTGGCTATTTTAAGCCCTGAAAGCACCCCCCCCCCCCCTTAAGCCTTACCTGGTGATCTAGCGGGTTTTCAGGCAGAAGCGATCTTCCCACGCTCCTGCCCCGTGCAGATCGCTCACAGGAAATGGCTGCCTTGAGCTCCCCTAGTCTCTTGAGCCATTTCCTTTGAGCGATCTGCATGGGGCAGGAGCGTGGGAAGATCGCTCCTGCCTGAAAACTCGCTAGACTAGTAGGTAAGGCTTAAGGGGAGGGGCTTACAAGGCTAAAATTAAAAATTTATTTTTTGGTCAAAAAATCGCGACTAACCGAATCCTTAGATACGGAATTCGTGAATACGGAGGGGGAAGTGTACTACTACTCACCACTGAGGCAACATGGGAAAAGTCTCATTCTCAAAGCAGACACAAAACAAGGTATTACAAATTACCTTTCTGGAGTAAAAAAATTAGAGTTAACACACCTAAAAGGATTTTTAGTAGTCTGAAAATCAGGGTATATTTTCTAAACATGCACAAACAGGCCACATAAAAAAAGAAAGAGAGCAGACTAGTAGAAGGGTTATATACATACAAGCAATATTACAGTTTCAAAAGCAACAAGATATGTTGCTAATAAATCTCTGTTTTGCACCCCTATTTTGTATCATTTTTAAAAATACATATGCACATTAAGCCAAATAACAACTCAAATTTCAAATTCAATTTAGGAAGGTACAATGGCTTTCAAAATCTATTTATATAGGGCATTTATATAGTACATCGGCATCTTAGTTAAACACTTCATTAAAAATTCAGTCCTTCGTGCTTAGGTCATATGTCATATGTGTGCTTCCATTCAAAAACCTAATGTGGTTCCCTTTTCCCTTCTTTCAAGTTTCAAATATTGTGCATTGTCTTTTGGCACACCCCTATTTTCCTTATCTAATATTTATTTATTTATTTATTTAAAAAAATGTATAAACTGCTTAAAATCAAAGCGATGTACAAAATAACAGTTACATATTATAAAGACAAACCAAATGTGCATCAAGCAAAATTAACATTAACATATCAAACTTTATCAAGCTGGAGTTCTTACTTCATCTTGCGACATCACTACATTAACTCATAGGGACAATGCAATGCCAGACTTATTCAGTGTTCAGTCTATACGTATTACATAAATGCATCGACAAATAGTTGAGTTTTCAACTGTTTCCTGAAACATGTACAATCTTTACACAGTCTCATAACTCTGGGAAGAGAGTTCCATAGCTGTACTCCCACTACTGAAATAACATCTCTCTTATTTTCTTGAGGTAGATCCTAGTTTCTTTATCATTTACAAGTTCATACAACCCTCAGATCGTAACCTACGATTAGGATTGTAAACTTTACAAAGATTTTGGAAACATTCCGGAGCAGAAGAATATACCACCCGTTACATATATGAAAGCTCCTTGTGGTATATTCACTGAGGGAATGGAAGCCAATGCAATTTTCTTAGAACTGGAGTAATATGTTCAAACTTTGGAGTATCAGATATTAATCTGGCTGCTGAATTAATCAGCTGCTGGAGTGATCTAAATTTAACCTTAGGTAATCCAAGGTATAACATGTCAAGTCGAGTTAGTATCAATGTTTGTACTACTAATCAAAAATCAAATTGTGAAAGTATTGGTTTCAACCTAAGCAAGATATGTAATTGCGCATACCCTCTCTAAATCACCTTAGCCATCTGCTTCCCTATTGGGAGGACAGAGTCTAGGCAAACACCTAGGACTATATGCTCTTTCTTAACCAATAAATGAGAAGCCTCTTACATTGTAAGCCGCTTAGATGGTCTTACCTATTGGCGGAAAAGAAAAACTTAATAAACTTGAAATTTGATGATGTAGTTGGCCATATCTGTATCTCCCAAGATGCATATGATCATACTATTTATACACCATCTATAAAATTTGGAAATCATATACTCTAGAAAAACCAATTACATTTCCCTCCAGCAAGTACATTAAATATTTTGTAGGTAAGTACTATAGTATATACTTAAAACAATGGATATCATAGACATTCTATTTTCTGCACATGAACACATATATATATTCTACTATATATATATATATATATATATATATATATATATATATATATAAAATATAGATGGATGCTGTGCAATTGATTTCCGACTTCACAAACACAAAGCACAAATAAAGTAAAATTTATGCATGCACAGTGTACTTCATAGATGCCAAATTACCCAGGTCCAGACTAGAGACTTTTTTCCAGTCCTGGTTTTGAGCTTACATCCCAAAGTAGTGTGAGGTTTGTGGTGCTTGCTTCTGCCCATTGAAATCAGTGTTGCAAGTCCCATAATGCACCAGGATGAGGTGGTCAGAAATCCAGGACTGTCTGAAAATCTCCAGCCTGGAACCGAGAAGCTTGGCATAGCTGGTACATATACAAGTATCAGTGATTTATTCTGCAAACAAACATGGGACACAATACAAATTAGCACCTATACCTGTATACCCCAAAGAGCTTCTGCATTGCCCAGTTCTGGGAGAGAAACGTTTTAGCCAGTCCTGGTTATGAGCTTACATCCTAAAGCAGTGTGGAATTTGTAGTTCCCTATTCTACTCATTGAAATCAATTATAAAACTTCTGTAATGCACCAAGAAGATCATCAGAAATGTGGGAGCAGCTTAAAATCTCCCTTTTGGAATTGGGAAACTTGGTAACTGTGGAACAGGTAATATAGAAATACACGCGGTACTGTACAGAAGTTATTCCACCACCGTGCTTCGCATTAACATTCAGGGCTCCTTTCACTAAGCCACGTTAGGGCTTTAACGCGCGGAATAGTGCGTGCTAAACTGCTGCGCGCGCTAGACCTTAACACCAGCATTGAGCTGGCATTAGTTTTAGCCGCGTAGCGTGGGTTGAACGTGCACTAAAATGCTGCGAGCGCTAAAGACACTAATGCAGCTTAGTTTAAGGAGCCCTCAATGTAAACAAGCAGAGTCTACATACAGTATATCTGCATTAATTAGCATGTCATTTTCCATTTTTATACAAAGTCCAACCCCAAACAGTTTAAAAACCTTAAAAATACAATATGGCATAATGCATGATAATATCACTCTACCATTATCACACCCTTGAACTGGGCTAGAGGTTTTTAGTGCATGCTAAATGCTCCAACGCTCTTAGAATTCCTAGGAGCGGTGGAGAACTTACCTCGCCGGCTCATGCTAAAAACTTCTAGCACAGCTTGATAAAAAAAAAAGGGGGGGGGGCTTAGATTTTATTACCACAACTTTATCTAACTACACACACATCCATAGCCACCTAGATGGATACGGGATCACTAAATTCTATATGATGCGCCTAATGTTATGCTTGCACATAACTTAATTAAATAATAGGCTTAATCAGAGCTGATAACTGCCAATTATAGTATATCTGACAAGTACTAAGAAAAATTTGGCCAGGTTGATCTTGGTTCAAAACACAGCAGTAAGAATGATTTTTGGTCTGAGGAAGTACGACTATGTAACTCCTTATTATTGTAAGTTGCATTGGCTCCCAGTGGAGGCCCGGATGATTTTTAAGTTGGGATGTTTATATTATAAAGTCGCTTTTGGTGTGACCTCACTTTATCTTGCTGATAGATTTGTTATCATGACACATGAGAAGAGTAGAAAATCTCATGCCCTATTTACGTTCCCTTCAGCTAAGGGCTGTAAAAGTAAAAAACATCATGGGTATTGTCTTTCTTATCAAGCAGCCTATTACGACAAAGGTTTCCTCCCATTATTGATCAGATCTATATCTTATACACATTATAGAAAACTTTTGAAGACTTTTCTTTTCTCCAAATTTTTGTCTAACTAAATCTCTGTGTATTACATTATCTTTGTATTTTCTCATAGCATAATCTTTTGTTAACCGCATTGAACTTAGGGTTATGCGGTCTAGAAATTTGTTATTATGTTATGTTATAATTGGAGTTAATTGAAAGTTAGGTGCTTAACCACATAACACAAGGTGGTATTGCGCCTTGTCCAATGTGTGTAGGTAAAAGGGGGCAAGGTCAGGGGTGGATTGAGGGCATGTTATTGAGTTATGCACCTGTTTTAACTTCAACGCCATTGTGTGCACAACTTAGGCATAAACATTTAGGCCAAGAAAACCCTGGCATAAATAGAGTGTATCTAAAAGTTGTGATGCTTAGTGGCACTTAGGTAAGTCTATAGGGTATGCATAACATTTATAGAATTGTGCTTTGCACCGCACTAGTCAGCACCATTTTTTTGAATCTAGAATCTGGCCCTAAGTGCTCTTTTACTAAGGTGAGGTGAAATCTGGGTTTAGCACATTCTAACTTGGGCCTTGCTTGTTCACCGAGTCCAGATTTTCCAGGCATTTAAGTTAGGCTTTTTTTTTTTTTTTTAATTTTCAGGTTATGTTCTAATGTTCTCATTAGCACATGGTACCTGCAAAATATAACTCAAGAGCACTAACCACTTCCTATTTAGGAGGCACTAGGGCCCAGATTCTATAAATAGTGTCCGAAGTTTGGAGTTTAGATAGGCGCACCTAGCCAATCTAGGTGCTTAACTTAATTTTCTTAATTGGCGCTGATAATTTAAAGTCCCATTAAAAGACAAAAAATTAGTTAGCCAGTAAGCACCGATCTCAGTAGGTACCTACCGACAGTAGGCATGGTTAGGGGTACATCCGGGGCAGATTCGGGAATGGTTTGATTTAGGTGCACTCACTTAGGTCAAGAAAACCCTGGCCTACATGGGAGTGCACCTAAGGTTTAAATGCCTTCAGGTGCCTAATTCTGTGATTCTATAAACAGAGCCCAGCAAAAGATCAACAATCATGCTCAACAGTACCTACAGCTTGGTGCCATTTATAGAAACAGGGATTAAGGGCAATTTAGCGCGGCTATTCTGCGCATTAAGGCCCTAACTCACCTTTGTAAAAAGGAGCCCTAAGTGTTCCTCTGCTACGCCTGAATTATCCAGCTAGCATATGCTAATGCAAACTTATTAGCTGGATAATACAGGAACGCCCACTCTCTCCCCATGACACACCCCTTTAAAATATTTTTAAAGATAGTTAATGCCTGCTTAGCTTGCACAAATGGAAAAATGCCCAAAACACTAACATTTTTTGTGGAAGCCTGTTTTTCCCATGCTAAGAATACATGCATTACGGCTTAAGGTCCTTTACTGAAAGGTCCCCTATGTGAAGGAATTTTTGTTATTATATATACACTTCTATTATAACACTAAAAATGCAGTTGTATATTACATATATACATACATGATATATTTTTAGGACTTCTGATTTTAGATTCTCATTGATAAAAACCGATAAAATACCTCATGCAAAAATGCAAAATAGTGTTTATTGGATATACACTGGAAAGAAAAAGATTACTTTTCCTAATGTTCTTTTTACCTTCCCCTGGCTTATCTTGCATTCTCCACTCATATTTTTTTTTTTTGTCTTTTCTGTTCTGCTTCCTAAATGACAGTAACTTATGAGGGATCGTCAAAAAGTTTCTGCGCTTTTATTTTTATTTTTTAACAACTATTTATTAAACAACTCAAAAATAAATTACATCGCTACCTGCAAGGTAAACCAGCTTGCCCGACTGACTAGTCACATGACATTTTATGACACACCCTCTTACCACTTCTCCTGCCCCATCCATTTCCCGTGAAAATATGAAAGTATGGAAACTTTTAGAATGAAGAACCCTTGTATTTGATCTGGAAATGCAGGGCTGGCTCACCTATTAGGCACAACTAGGCAGCCGTCTAGGGCAGCTTCTTGGTTGTGGTGATGGTGGGGCAGCAAAAGGCTATAACCTTAATATTTAATAAAAGTATGATGTCCAATTATGTGTTTTTGTAGAATTGCTGAGAGATGATTGTTTATCAAACTCTTGGGAGAAGGGGAAATAGGCTAAAGACATGAAATAAAACTGAAGGGGTGCAAGACTATAAGTTTGCCAAGGGTGCCTAATAATCTTGCAAAATAGTTCAGCCAACCCTGCAAATAAGGCACCTAGCGATAGTACCCATGGCACTGAAAAAAAAAATCAAATACGTAAATGCCAAAATATTGTACCCTCAAATAACCTCTAAATTTTCAATTCATAAATACCTTGACTAGAAGCCTTAATTATAATTAATTTACTCCTGATATAACCATATATTACAAACACAATGCATAAAAAATTCTAATATGCATCTAGAAATGGTATATCATCTATGCATTATAGCATATATATTGTAAAGCTAATTTCAGCCTTCAGTACACTCACTTCGATAAACACAGAGGACACTGAATATCAAGATGATATATTGCATTATACTCTGAACAGCTACATACACTGCACAAGGTAACTGAGTATCATTATTCCCACTGTATGCATTTAGGAGGAAATAGCATGCAGAACCATCTAACCCACCGAGGTGCTCTTCTGAAATATGCATGCAAGCCACTGACAGGGCAGACACAGAGCAGGGCATGAATAAGCAAAGCGTCGGGGCACAGCTAGCTCCTGACAGCACATAAACAAAAACCCGACGAGCACGTGAAAAGTCGCCTCTCAGTGACTTTCCACAAGACTCGATTAGGGCAAGATTGTCGCAGTTGTCCCGGGCTCGGGGGGAGGGGGGATTCCCACTGGGGGAGTCACGGCAGGCTGCAATCCCTTTCAATCGAGCTAGCTTAGGACCTGAAGCTTTTGAGACTTGACTCCTTGCTTCCTCCCTGCCCCCCCCCCCCATGTCACTGCAATTTAAATAGGGGCAAACACGCATGATCCAGTGCTACCAGGCCACCGTGAGACTGGAAGCCACATTTGAATTCCCTTCCCACGGTGGCCCAGAGCAAACCTATATAGGCGGGAGTCAGGAAACCCAGGTTGTACTTGTCTTATTATGACACGGAGTTGGGCTGACGACACGGCTGTGGATTAAAAACAAGTGTCACTAAGTGAATAGGCTCCGTCCTAATTTGTATGGGATGCTCGGAACAGGGGAAGCTATGCTCAAAGGAGACGACCTAGCAGAACGTCTCTTGGACTTGTTTGTGCTGGAATTTCAAGTAGAGTTATGATTCACTGCTGGAAGCTAAGGCACATACAAAGCAGTTCCTCTTGTGCTGTCCTCTCCCCCCTCCCTCAATATTCTCTTCTTCGAGACGGTGACAAGGAAAGCCTACAGAAATGTTTTATTGCTAATCTCTTCCAAAACATGCATATGCTGTACGGAGGCAGCATCCCGACAGTTTGCTCCCAGACCACTTGATGCTGAAACGTATCTAACCTTCCACTCCAGCCAATGTCACTGTGTGTTGTCATTAATTCGAAATAAAGAGATGTGCAAGTATTATCATTTTGTTATTCTGAACAAGAACTGAAACGTTCATGCAGTCAGGCAACAGAAAATCCACAGAACACTTGGTCACCCAATGAACTGCTGGGTTACTTGAGGGGGGACAACAGTGCTTTTAAGGGAAAGGACAAATGCCAATTTGTTAAAAGCCGACAACCAATGGAGGTCAGTGCTCTCTTGTCCCGACCCTCTCTGAAACTTCTGTCTTCACATGGGGGATTTGTCTCAATCCATTCCATTAGGGATTTTTTTTTCCACTACCTGTTACTCTTCACATCCCATAATGGCCTTCCAAAGATGTCTGGGGGGAAGGGGTGATCAGCTATCCCCTCCCCCCAAAAAAAATCTAAAGACCTCCAGTCAGGAACATCTTTCTCGGGCTGTGCCCGTAGCTCTTTTCCAGAATCAATTTCCCTCTTTTCTCCCACAATAGGGAGCGCTGAGGGTGGATAGCAAATGGGAAGAAACATAGAGGAAGGGAAACAGGCTAAAGAGAAAGATGATAGGGCATAATGCATAAGCAACTATTATTTTTAATCAAGTTCTAGTAAGCCCTGAACAGGTAGGATTCCCCCCCCCCCCAGCAGTTGTACTATCTTTTCAAGCTCTATTGCAGTGGGTAACTTTCGAGCAGTTTTGAAATCACCCAGTTACCCAGTTATCCCTCCGACCTCTCTGCCAGAGGAAGGGCTACTGGAGTATAAACTTTGACAGATTCCTCCAGACTCCGTTTCTTTCACAAATAAAGCCCACGGGGCCTGACAGAAAGCTAGGATCGGAGGTGAAAGGCTGAAATGCCCTTGTCACCAAGTACTCAGGAGGTAGCAGCAGCCCCCCCCCCCCCCCCCGATCTAGGCAAAAACAGATGATGAAATGCACAGCAGCTCCTTCATTTATTGTAATTTAAAGAGAGAGAGAGAACACCCCGTCAACGCATTACAACAGCTCCAGCCACAGAAGATTTGGGTATACAAAAATCAGGTCACACACACTTTCCTTAGAGCAAATGCAAGGAAGAGCAAAAAAAAAAAAAGCTACAATTAGAAACAAGAACAAAATTCTCCACTGTTCTATGAGAGAGAGACTTTAAGATCTGTGTTTGTACCTAAACAGACCCAGACTGCAGAAATCATACAGATCATCAGCGTGCTAAATGATCGCCAGTCCAAGGCAATCCAGCCGTCTCGGAGATCATTTGCAGCCCAAACGAGCAGCCGCCAGAAAACAGCGCAGCTCCCCCGTCTTAAAAGTACAGCACTAAGCTGTTCCAGCGCCAATTGCCGGGACACTCTCCTCCTCCTCCTTGCAAAGTAAGTAACAGACGACTCCCTTACCTTGGCTGAGCAGGAGAAAACAAAGGGCCACGAGGTCTGCCTGGAAAGGTCTCATTCCTGGAAGCGCGCTGGGGGGTTTCTCCCGGGCGCCGGCTGCCGGAGAGCCGCTCGCGACCGGCCGCTTCCCGGACTGTCGGTGTCTTGCTGCCGACGCTCCGACTTCTCACATTTGCAGCCTCTGAGCTGCTCAGCATCCCGGCAGCACAGCCTTCCTCTGGCACAGCTCCTCCCACCGGCAGGCACTGGCTCGCGCGTAGGCTCAGCAAACAAGTCGCAATTAAACAGGGAAAGACTTGTTAGAAGCCTGAAGAGGCTCTTGCATTTTGTTTCTTTGATTTCTCTTTGGTTTGTTTCTTTGTGCGGCAGTGACCCTCTCTTGCCCCCCCCCCCCCCCCCCCCGTTATACTAACACCCTGTTCTTGCCTCCTGAATAGGAGGAAGCATAACTTCATCCAAACAATGGACAGAGCATGAAGCTTCTTATTGGGAACAGCATGGGGCCCCAGCTTTATTAACCCCTGTGGCGTACTAAGGGCGGGACGAGGGGGGGGGCGTCCCGGGTGCAAGCCCTAGCAGGATATACAGTCGGCCAGGTCCAGAAGACCCTCCCGCCCTACTAACGGGACCTGCACCTCAGCGCGCTGCCGGTTCACCCCTCCGACGTACTTGTTCTGGTGCAGCAAGGTCCCGCGATGACTGCGTCTCCTGGTCCATCCCCCTCCGACGTCACTTACTTCTTTCCAGCAGACCTAGTCATGGCGGGACCTTGCATAGCATTGGTTTGGAGGGAGAGAAAAAGTTTGCATGGAAGGGTGGTGGAAGGAGAGAAAGGGGGCAGGGTGGTAGGTTGGTGGAGGGCGAGAAAGGGGGCAGATACTGATGGAATTGGTGTTCAGGGATAGGGGAGAGAGATATAAGGAGGAAGGATACTTGATGGAATTGGGTTGGAGGGAAAGATGCTGATGGCAGTGGGGGGGAAGGGGGAGGAAAGAGTGAAATGCCAGACCATGGGGGTGTAGAACATAAGAATTGCCGCTGCTGGTTCAAACCAGGGGTCCTTCAGGCCCAGCAGTCCGCTCATGCGGCAGCCCTCTGGTCAAAGGCCAGCGCCCTAACAGAGTGACTAGCCCTTCCAGCATACGTCCTTATCCCCTTTCAACTTTAGAGAGTGACCTCTCGTTCTCCCTACCTTGGAGAGGGTGAACAATCTGTCCATATCTACTAAGTCTATTCCCTTCACTACCTTCAATGTTTCGATCATGTCCCCTCTCAATCTCCTCTGTTCGAGGGAGAAGAGGCCCAGTTTCTCTAATCTTTTGCTGTATGTCAGCTCCTCCAACCCCTTAACAATCTTAGTCGCTCTTCTCTGGACCCTTTCAAGTAGTATTGTGTTCTTCTTCATGTACGGTGACCAGTGCTGGACGCAGTACTGCAGGTGAGGGCGCACCATGGCCGGGTACAGTGGCATGATAATCTTCTCCGATCTGTTCGTGTTCCCCTTCTTTATAAATCCTAGCATTCTGTTCACCCTTTTCGCTACTGCCGTACATTGCGCGGACGGCTTCATCAACTTGTTGATCAGAACTCCCAAATCCCTTTCCTGGGATGTCTCTCCAAATACCGCCCCGGACATCCTGTATTCGTGCATGAGATTTTTGTTTTACTTTACCGACATGCATTACTTTACATTTGTCCACGTTGAACCTCATCTGCCATGTCGATGCCCATTTCCTCGAGCCTGATTATGTCATGTTGTAGATCTTCGCAATCCCCCTGTGTCTTCACTACTCTGAATGGATGGACCATTCGGGTCTTTATCTGCCGTCATCTACTATGTTACTATGTTACTATGAATAACTTCATATCGTCTGCAAATTTTATCACCTCGCTCATCATACCTATGTCCAGATCATTTATAAAGATGTTGAAGAACACGGGTCCAAGCACCGAGCCCTGCGGCACCCCACTGGTGACACTTCCAGTCCGAGTATTGTCCATTTACCCCCACACTCTGTTTCCTATGCTCCAGCCAGTTTTTAAACCACGTGTGTATTTCACCCTCACCCTCATGGCTCACAATTTTCCGAAATAGTCGTTCATGCGAAACCTTGTCGAACGCCTTCTGAAAGTCAAGATATACAATGTCGACTGGGTCTACCTTGTCTATCTGCCTGTTTACTCCCTCGAAGAAGTGCAGCAGGTTTGTTAAACAAGATCTGCCTTTGCTGAAACTGTGCTGGCTGGTCCTCATCAGCCCATGTCCGTCAAGATGATCAATAATGCGGTCCTTTATCAGCGCCTCTACTATCTTTCCCGGTACTGAGGTCAGACTCACCAGTCTGTATGTTTCCCGGGTCTCCCCACAAACCTTTTTTGAAGATCGGCGTAACATTTGCCACTTTCCAGTCCTCCAGAATCTTTCCCGATTTGATCGACAGATTGACTATTAGTTGAAGCAGTCCAGCTATGGTCCCTTTCAGTTCCTTGATGACCCTCGGATGGATGCCATCCAGTCTCGGGGATTTATCGCTCTTAAGCCCTGCATACCTCTTCTAGACTGACCGTTAACCCTGTCAGTTTCCCATTTTCACTTCCAGCATATAGCCTGATGGGTTCCGGTATGCTGTGTATATCCTCTTCGGTAAATACAGACGCAAAAAATGTGTTCAGTCTGTCAGCAATTCCTTTGTCCAGTAAGAGGAGAAGAGAGGGATGCCAGACCATTGAAGGAGGGAAGGGAAGAAGATGGATGCCAGACTAATGGGGGTGAAGGGGGAGGCATACATAAGGTGACCATATGTCCCATTTTGAGCAGGACCATCCCATTTTTAGCTCACCTGTCCCGTTGTCCCAACACACAGCTTCGGGACACCATATATCCCGTTTTCAGAAGGAGCGGGACAGGAAAGCTATAAACTGGCCACTGCTGCCTATTTGTCCAAGCCACTGCCTCACTAACATCATCTTTGTGCAGTGACTGACCGGAACTTCCTCTCTGACGTCAGAATTGACGTCGGGGGGGAGGGGGGGAGAATGCCTGTGCAGTCATTGCATGAAGATGATGTTTAGTGTGATGGCTTGGACAAATAGGCGGCGGCAACATGGGGAAGGGGCCGGGAGATAGAATGAAATACAGGGGGGGCGGGAGAGAGAAAGAAAGACAGAAAGGGGGGGAGCCGTGAGAGAGAAAGAAATAAATGATGCACAGTCAGAAGGAAGTGCAGCAAGAGACTCATGAAATCACCAGACAACAAAGGTAGGAAAAATTATTTCATTTTCAATTTAGTGATCAAAATGTGTCAGTTTTGAGAATTTTCAGTGGAGACTATTGGTAACCTGGATGAAAATCACCAGTTAGTGCCAAAACCTTAGCTAGCAATCCTGGGACGTTCAGGGGTTGGGTCCGATATAGGCCTTGATTTTCAGTGATAACTAGCCACAGTTAGCGCATAGATTAAGCCACATAAATAGCTGTCCTATCTTTATGTATAATCTAATAGCTAGTTAGAGATGAATATCAGTTAGCAGTTATTGTCTAACCATCTTTTTAAAAACCTGAATATTCAATGTCAGTTGCTGGAAACAGCCCAGCATTGAATATCTGGTGTCTGCACTGATGGTGGGCTTTAAGTGTGCTGCCCACGGGTCACGTGATGCTGTGAGCTAGGGAAGACGCGTCTTGTCTGAGCTCCCGGGCCCCAAGTCCTAGAGTCGCTATTCCCCACTCTGTAGCACGCACGGAAATCACCCAAACTAGTCCATAGTACTCTACAAGTACATGGACAAATATTTTCATTCGCCGGGGCTCTCGATGGCGACGCGAAATACTAAAAAAGATCGCGACTGCCCAGTGGTCGCTGCGAACAAGATGGCATCAAGACCCGCGGCTGAGATCAGCCAATTATCGCCGGAAGCCCTGCGGGACATTAATTCGGCAGTCACCCTGGCGATGCAGCCAAGCCTTGACCGGCTTTCAAAGCAACTGTGGTGGCTGGAGACCATGATTGCGGACACCACCGAGTTGGAGACGTGCGTGTCCCGCATCGAGGATGCTCAGGGAGCCCAGCAACAGCCTTTCCAGGAGCTGACACATGCGCATACAGAGCGGCTGGAAGATATGGAAAACAGGTCCCGCAGGTTACCGTTTTTTAGGTATACCTGAAATCTCCGTTTTTTAGGTATACCTGAAACGGTTATGGAGCCTGCTCTCTTACAAACCCTGGAGACGTGGCTGCGGGAGTATTTTCCCTTTCGGGAGGTCCTGGACCCACTACGCCTGGAACGGGCACACTGTATGGGTAGGGAACAAAATCGGGAAGCCCGCCCATGGATGATTATTGCCAAGCTGCTTAACTATAATCATAAGGTTGAAATCCTACGCTAATACAAGCAATCGAGAGATTCTTTGAAATTTGGAGATAACGAAGTACGAATATTTCAGGATTGTTTTATCCACTTTGCTCTATTTTGGCGGATAAAAAGATGCGCTTCATGTTCCTGTATCCTGCGCCTCTATCATCAGGGCCAGTGGCATATGTTCGATTCTTCTCTGGAAGCAGCCAATCATCTTAACACTCACCTGCTGCGCCCACAGTAACCTTCATAATTGTGGACTGGAACATGAGTGTTAGTTCATTTGTTGTGATTGATAAGGTCTTCCACTGACTCCAGCCATTCGGCTTTGCCAGTTGGATTGGTGGGTGTTATGCACTGAGTGGTTAATTCTAGTTCCTAATATGTGAGATTGAGCTCAAATCATGCATGGTTTTTGTTCTTTAATCTGTTCATTTTTATAGAATCAGTTGTTGTGGGGATGTTTCTAACTGTGTTAAAATTTGCTGTGACTCAGGGCTCAGGAGGCATCTTTCTGTGACTCGACACACTTCTGAACCTGCAATTGTGTGGGCCAGTAACTGTGTTTTTTCTGGAGAATTTTGTGGGGTGGGGGGGAGGGATGTAGGGGAGGGGATGGGGGCTTTCTTAGTGATATTATATATGAGCATTTCTTTTTTTACAAACAGATATGATGTTGTTGAGAGAGAGGGTTCTTTGTTACATATGGGCAGGGGAGAACGGGAAGATTGGTGTTTGGATCCTGTGCTCTGGGGGGGCTTGATGATTGAAGTGAATGTCTCTCTTTTTCGATATGTTTTCATATGCCCCCAGGTTTATCTTGCAACCGTCTTGGGCTAGGCTGGGAGCCCGGGATGATGGTTTATACATACTGAATTGCACGATAGTATTGTATCTTCTCAACTATTTATGCCGGTAGCCAATACGTTGCGCATCATGTCCTGGAACATCTCGGACATCATGTCCACTATTAAGAGAACTAAAATTCTGAACCAATTAAAGAATCATAAGATTGACATTGCTTGTACACAGGAAACCCGATTGACTGATGTAGAACATTTGAAATTGGGTCGCTCTTGAGTGGGGGCGGTATTTGCAGTCTCTTCACCACATAAAAAAGCGGGGGTGGTGATATTGATTAACAAAACTCTATCTTACACAGCAACACTGATTGAGAGTGACCCTCAGGGCCGTTATCTGTTACTTTATTTCAAAGTAGGCACTTATTTGTTTTACCTCTTGAATGTCTACGCCCCAAACGTATATGATCACTCCTTTTTTGAACAACTGACTGCGTTATTATTGGAGTGAATGGATTCACTGGTGTTCATAGCGGGGGATCTCAATCAGATTCTAGATCAGAGTCTCGACCGTTCAAACCCTGGGGTCCCCGGGGTGGGGGTGGGGGGGAGAACTCGTGGCATTCCATATCTTTGTGCGGCAAGAGGACAGCGCTTTATTATGGGCTTGAAAGATAGATTGGGTAGGCTCCAACATAAAACTGATCAGATAGCAGGGATTTTATTAGAAGTATCGGAGTATCTATAAGAGCAGGGACTCGGGTTCCGGTCCGCTACTCTTAGATTATATAACTGATTCGGGCATGCCCATCATGATGGACCAGGAAGTCGAGTCCTTAAATATGCCAATTACTGTCAAAGAATTACAAAGGGCAATCCAACACCAAAGCAACTACTCTGCACCTGGTCCTGATGGTTTTACAGCCGAATTTTATAAACTTCTCTCCTTTTAGATTGGTGTACCCCTGCGAGACTATTATAATCAGGGTATAGATCGGGGGAGTTCCCTAGGGAGGCCAATGTGGCTTTGATTACAATGATATTAAAGCCTGGAAAGGAGGCAACTTCTTCAGTCTCTTATCACCCTATTTCCCTTTTGAATGTAGACATTAAAATCTTAGCCAAATTCCTAGCGGATCGATTATCTCATATTCTTCCAAGAGTCATAGGACCGGAACAGGTAGGTTTTGTGAAGGGTCGCCAGGCAACCCACAACATTCGTAAGGCTATTCTAACTGTAGCACATGCTCAGACCCGCGAAACGTCCATGATATTCCTTAGTTTAGACGCGGCCAGAGCCTTTGACCAAGTGGATTGGCGGTATTTATTTGGGGTGCTGGATTATTTAGGGATGACGGAGTGGCATATGCAAGCAATACGAGCATTATATGCATATCAAAGGGCTTGTTTACTGGTTAACGAGGTTATTACTGACAGGGCTGCCCCTTATCGCCACTGCTATTTTTGATATATTTAAAGCCATTCTTGCGGACGGTTACTGAAGACCCTGGGATAACAGGGGTGGCCTTTCAAGATCAAACGTATAGGTGTTAGCTTTTGCAGATGATCTACTTTTTACGCTAAATCACCCACGCATCTCTATCACTCAGTTCCTGCAATCACTTGGAGAATTCCGATTTTATTCGGGTTTCTCTCTTAATTTTCAAAAATCTACAGCATTAGTAATCCCGTCCTCCTTACAGGATACCTGGACTGGTGACTTTCCATTTACATGGGCTCCTGCCTCAATTAAATATTTGGGGGTGTGGATACCTCAAGATCTCCCTACTTTATATATTTGTAATATAGCCCCCTTATTGGATGACACACTGAGGCATTTGCAACTTTGGACCACATTCCCCTTGTCCGTAGCAGGACGTGTGGCATTGTTTAACATGGTATTGTTCCCAAAATGGTTATATAGGTTCCAGATACTTCCACTCTTACTACCCCATACTCATAACCACCAGCTTACTAGAGGGCTACAACACTATCTTTGGGGTGGGAAAAAAACCACGTATGACTTACTCTAGGATGTGCCTTCCTCGGGACAGGGGGGGTTATGGGTTGTTGAATGTACAATGATACGCCCTGGCCTGCCAGATGCGACATATTAATGACTGGTTTAGAGGTACCTCCTACTTTACTGTTACTAGATTGGAATTTTCCTTGTTATCTCCTTATCATATTAGTTGTTTTTTTGCACTCCACTGCTGCAGTTTTCCATCCCCTTGTGGCACATTATCCATGTTTTTGCCCCGGCAAGGAGGACTTGCTGCTGGGTGTGTAAATGTGTTAAGCTCTCATCTATATTTTCTCTATACTTACCGATTCAAGGCAATTGTGACTTTTTACCAGGCCTCCAAAATGAGACTTTTAGACGCTGGTCAACTCAGGGACTACAGTTCTTATTTCAACTGTTCAATGAAGCGGGTCACTTGGCTTCGTTTACCTCCTTACAAAACACGTTTGATTTGCCAGCTTTAGATCTTTTTGCATACTACCAAGTTCGCCATTATGTTCACTTCTTGCCAGCTGACCACTTGGTGGAGGACTGCAGAGAGGCTATCTCAGAACTTTTTAGTCTCTCTGCACAAATTGATACCACTTCGATTTCATCATGTGGGCTTATGGGACACTCAACCAGGCCTTAACTTGGACGTAGTGGCAGCTTCGTGGGCAGAGGACTTGCAGTATTCCCTGTCTGCTCATAAGGTACAGCGAGTGTTAAAAACCATAAAACGGGTATCTGCTAATGTTACCCATTGGGAACTTCAATTAAAGTTTGTGCTCCGTCTTTTTATATCCCCCATGCGAGCTTATCGGATGGGCATCTCTCCAGTACATACTTGTCCTAAATGTTCTTGTTTCCATACCTCTTTGGGACACATGTTCTGGTTATGACCGCGTATTTCCCAGTTTTGGCAATGTTTGGGACAATATACTACCACCTTGTGGGGCTGACGATGGACGCCGGATCCGCGAGCCCTTTTTGGACATTATATCATTGCTTCACCGAAACCTAAAGGACTGACTGCTTTTATTGCCAGGGTGATGCTCCTTGGTAAGAAAGCTATTTTGACTAATTGGTTGTCCCCTGAACCACTGTCTTATGCACAATGGAGATCGCTGCTGATTATACATGCCTCCCTCAAGCGTAGACAAATTGATGACCTGGACTCTAAGCCTGGATGGCGCTTTTGCTCTATCTGGGAACACTTTTAGATGGACCTAACTCCTGATGCCTGCAGTAGACTTTTGAACTTAAAATTTTCCTTTTCTTTATCTTCTTGCTGCTCTTGATTTGCTGGTGGTGTGTGGGTTGGTGGGACTGGGGGGTGGGGAGGGGAGGTGGGAGTAATGGTTTATTTTGTGCACATTATTGATAACTCTATTGTTCGTCTCTGTATTGCTTGCTGGCACTTTATTGAAATCTTTAATAAAAGTATTTACACATGTGCTGCCCACTGCTAACTGAGGACAGACTTTTAAGGAATCTGCAGAATCTCATGTAGATATTTCTTATCCATTCATATCAATAGGATGATTAAAGGGGATTTAGGAAATCCCACAAATCTCAAGTTTAATTGCCTTAACTGATTTTTCATAGCATGAACGACTACTTCGAAAAATTGCGAGCCATGGAAACGAGGTTGAAATACTAACATAGATTAAAAACTAGCTGGCAGACAGGAAACAGAGAGTGGGGTAAATGGACAATACTCGGACTGGAAAAGCGTCACGAGCGGAGTGCCACAGGGGTTCGGTGCATGGACCCATGCTCTTCAACATATTTATAAACGACCTGGAAATTGGTACGAGTGAGGTGATTAAATTTGCAGACATTATGAAGTTATTCAGAGTAGTGAAGACGCAGGAAGATTGCAAAGACCTGCAACGCGACATAAACACGCTCGAGAAATGGGCCGCGACATAGCAAATGAGATATAACGTAGATAAGTGTAAGGTGATGCATGTCGGTAACAAAAATCTTATACACGAATACAGGATGTCCAGTGCGGTACTTGGAGAGATCCCCTAGGAAAGAGACTTGGGAGTACTGGTCGACAAGTCAATGAAGCCGTCCGCGCAATGTGCAGCAGCGGCGAAAAGGGCGAACAGAATGCTAGGAATGATTAAGAAGGGGATCACGAACAGATTGGAAAAGGTTATCATGCCGCTGTACCGGGCAATGATACCCCCCCCCCCTCCACCTGGAATATGTTTTCACTCAGAGAATAATTAAGCTCTAGAAAGCATTGCCAGAGGTTGTGGTAAAAGCGCACAGTGTAGCTGGTTTTAAGAAAGGTTTGGACAATTTCCAAGAGGAAAAGTCCATGGTCTATTATTGAAAAAGACATAGGGGAAGCCACTGCTTGCACTGGATCGATAGCATACAATGTTGCTACTCTTTGAGTTTTTGCCCGGTACTGGTGACCTGGATTGACCACCGTGAGGACAAGCTAGTGGGCTTGATGGAACATTGGTCTGACCCAGTATGGCTAGTCTTATGTTCTAACCCATACTATCCCACTATAGGGCAGGTAGAGCAAGGGAAAGAGCAACATAAGCCTTCTCGGTATAAATCTTTTGCCCTACCACAATACAACTACAGCACTAGCAGCAACAGTTCAGGCTTCTTCATAAACATACTCCCCCTAATTCTACGTATAAGAAGTGCCAAAAATTAGGTACACAATTCAATTGAATAACAAGCTAATTAGCACTGATAATTTGCATTTTAATACCATACCATATTGTTTCTTATACCCCACAAATGTCAACTGGGAATCATTGCGGCTTACATAAGACTAATAAGGTTAGCAACATAGACATTATGAATCATAGCAAGACTATAATGAAAACAGATGCGTTTTTAGCACTTTCCTAAATTGATGATAGGAGGAGATCTGAAGTAAGTAGGTCGGGAGGCAGTTCCAAATTTTGGTGGGGCTTGAAACTCGAAGATGGATTTGAAGAGTGATTTCCTCCATTGCATTGGTCCTCAATTAAACAGCTTTGTGACCTGTTGTTACTTATGGATGAAGTTGAGCAGAGGTTTTAGCCTGGTCTGCACGAAGGGCCGCACAAAGAGCCCTTTGGCATGACCCTTCGGTGGGGCCCGCCTGACACAAAGCCCTTTGAAGGGCTGCTTAATCAGGCTCAGGAGGTAGTAGGTGGGGCCTCAGTTCAGCTGAGAATCCTCAAGTAGAGAGAGGAGGGACAATCAGCTGACTCCCTTCCTTCTCTTTCTCTGCTGGAATCAGAATGACCAGTGTGTTTGGTTGTTTTTTTTCAGCTGGTGTTAATTAGAATCATTTAAGGGTTATGCACTTAAATTTAGTCACAGGATCTATGCCTAACTTTTATGTGCAAGTCAAAAAAGGAGCACAGAAACAGGCAGATGGGGGATTCCATTAAATTACATGCGTAATAACAGAATTAGAGACTCCACACCTAAATTTAGGCATGGGTATTTGCACCATGTTTTCAATGGTGCAAATGGCCACATCTAAATTTAGTCATAGTTCCTGGCTATAAGCACTATTCTATAAACCGCAGCTATCTTTAAGCACAGTTTATAGAATAGCATTTTGTTTTTTTCAGTGCTGATTTTTTTTGGGGGGGAGCACAGTCTATAGAATTTGGTCCATTACTTCACCACAGAACAGATACACCATGGTAGCAATAGTGTAAGATTCCCTCAAACACTCCACCCACATAGTGCCATGTCAAACAGCAGCTATAGCACAGGCAACAATGCAGGCACCATTACCTCACCCGAAAGTTCTTCAGTATCTGCTAGTTGCAGGCAGAGAGGGATTTGTTTTTCAGCCTGTGATTTGTCAGACAGACGGGGGGAGGACGGGGGGGTCTCTCAATCTATGCTCTTGTTAGAGAGGGGCTCCATCAATCTGTGACAGGGTGGGATAATGAACCATTCTGTTCTGACCTGAGAAAGGCAGTGTTATCTCCCAAAAGCTAGTCAAGAAAATTAAGTTAGTCCAATAAAAAATATATCACCTGTGTATTTTTTTATTTGTTAACTTCAGAAAAGCTGGAAATAAACTCTGATATGACATCATTTATCTTTAAAATCAATAGCAACAAACCATCATTATTTCAGTGTATAGACAGTTCAAGTTATACTTTCCCTGAGTGTTACCAGTCCTTGAATGTTTTTTGTCTCATGGCTTCGTGCATCCACAGCGTGATGTAGTGGTTAAGCATTGGAAAGCATTCCCTTTTGTGTCTTAATGCTGCAGTATGTAGTACCCATCTCCCTCTTTATCTGTTCTGTTTATGCAGTTTACCTGTAATGAATCTTCACAAAGAAGAGCCAATATGTCCTTGGGCTGTAGTCTTTTTTGCAGTTATATTCAATAATGACGTACAATTAATTCCCAAAATTCTTATGATACAGTTAATTAATCAACCCAGTTTCTAGACAAGTGGTACTAGTAATGATATACATTACCCTACTGGCAGATAAGCCACAGGTTTTCTAGGCAACCCATGATTTGCGCCATTGAAGTTCACTGGCTTTGTAGTGGGCTGCTGACAAGTGGCACTCTAACATGAATATAAAAGTCATTCAAATGCTGTAGCAGAATGTTTGATGTACTTTTTTTTTTCAGGGGGGGAGGGTTTGGATCTATGATTTTTATACATTGTATTTTCTTTATGCTAATTTTTGGTTGGTTTTTTTTGTATTGTTTAATGTTTTACTATTATTTCTCTCCCCTTCCATTCTCATCTTTCTAGCCCCTTCTTCTGTGGCCTTGATTCTGGTGGCAGATACCAAAGTCAAATTTCTAAGTAGCCAGGCAACCAGGTTGTATTTCAACCTAGTGAAAGTTCTACCTAATATCTATTTATAAGCTGCCAGGGAATTTTGGAATGAGCCATTCCCAAATCAGTGTTAAATCATACTGAGTCCCACGTACACGAGTAGAGCATTTTATTCCATTTGATATTTCTTGAGTTATAACAATCCATATAATTAGACAACACAAAATACATTGACATCAAAAGAAAAGGGAAATATAGAAACACAGAAAATGACAACAGATATAAATACCATATGGCCTATGCAGTCTGCCCACCAATAGGCCCAGCCAATAGGCAGATACATCTTCAGTTAAGTGGATTTCTTGTAGTCTTAGGGTACTTAGAGTCTTGCCAGAGATTGATGGTAAGCAGATTCTTTCTCAGATCACAAAGTTGGGCATACACTGTGATTTGGATTTAAATTTTAAACCTCAAATAGGTCATATTGTAAAATCATGTTTTTATTATTTGCGCATGCTGCGTCAGTTAAAACCAGTTTTGACTGTGGAACATTTGGCAAAATTAATTCACGTCTTCATTACAAGTCATTTAGATTACTGTAACACCCTTTTTCTTGGCTCCAGTAAGGCAAATATACATTGCCTGCAGCTTATTCAGAACATTGCTTCCAGAACGCTTACTGGTGCTAAAAGATCATGTTATGCCAGTTTTAAATAATTTACACTGGCTGCCTGTTTCCAAGCACATTGAGTTCAAATTGTTATGCCTGATATTTAAAGCTTGGCATTTACACTCACCTGAGTATTTATTCAGAAAGCTGTCCAAATACTCTTTCGGTTACCAGGCCCTAAAAAGGTCAAACTGGTCTTGACCAGGAGCAGTTTTTTTCCTATGCAGGGCTTGCTCTTTGGAATTCTTTGCTAAACAGTTTTCATGATAATTTGTCTTACTATGCCTTCCGCAAATTAATTAAGACAATTCTGTTTCAACACTATTATTATGGATCTGTGAATTATTGACCAAGAAACATAGTAATTTTGGTTGCATTTCCATTTACTGCTATGTGATTGATTATTTTATTGTTGCACCCTTGAGCACCCTATTGCACTTGTATTGCAATGTTGCATTTGTAGCATTGTTTACCACTTACGTCATAGCGGTATATCAAGAACAATAAATCCAATTCAAATCCATCTATACCAAGTTCTAAGCTCTCCCTTAGACACTGTCATCTACCATTACTAATACTACAACTACTACTACTTATTATTAGTATTATTTCTATAGCACTACTAGATGTACTCAGCACTGTACACAAAACTAGTAAGAAGACAGTCCCTACTTGATAGAGCTTACTCTCTGTTCAAGACAGACAAACAGAACAAATAAGGGATTAGAGGGTTCCTAACGGACAGACACCTAACCCCCACGATTCTCTAACCGGTGACCATGTCACTGGTGCTGGTTACAGAATTGTGCCTGCCTGATCGAGGGATCCCTTGCCATCAGCTGATCATGGCAAGAGAATCCCTAATCAGCTGAGCCAGCAGGCCTCACTCAACTGACTGGGGGGAAAATACCTGACAAATACCCCCAAAATCGGCAGGAGGTATTCCCACTCCCTCTTGATGCTACCCCACAGAAAGTATCCTGGGAAGAGGGATGCCCTCTCCCTCCTGCCACTATCCCCAGAAAAACCTAACACCCCCCAACCGGCAACACCCCTAGAACCTCCAGACCTCCTTGGCACCCCCAAAATCTCTAGACCCATATCCCTAAGACCAGCCCGACACCCCATCACTCACCCCCCATACCTTTAATGAAGAAAGGCCACTTAAAGGAACGCTTACTCCCTCCGGCCAGCAGGCCCACCTCTGCAAAATGGCGGGCCTTCTTCCCGGTGCATCCCAGGATGCAGTGGAGAGGGTCCTGTGCATCCTGGAATGGAATGGTCATGGCCTAAGACTTTGATTAACCCAAAACTTTAGGTGTACATGTACCAAATATATGCCAGGGTTTTTTTTGCCTAAATATCTATGCCTAAGTTAGGCACTTAGGGGTAGATTCTATAAACGGTGTCCCGATTGTAGGCAGTGGTAGGCATCCTAATGCCGTCTGGCATCCAAACGGGACACATGTTTAAAAAAACCCAAAACAAAACCGAGGCAGGCCATTTACACTGTAGGTGTTTGTCATGGGTGCAGGGAGATGCCTAGGGACACTTAATCTCATCCAAAACTGAGCATCGGCGTAGTATTGCCCAGAAATGGCCTTGGGTGAGCTTAAGTGGCCCTAGGCGTCGCCCTATGGTCACAACAGACATCTGAAATGTAGGGCAACAAAATGTAGGCCAAGTCCCAAACGCCTAGAAAAGGCCCTTTTGGACGTCGGAGGGACCAGCAAAGTGATGGACTGGCCACCCAGACATGGCAACAGAGTAGTGGGGTACCTTATAGGGCACTGTTGTGAACTTCACAAAAAGGGTGCCACATAAACATTTCACCATAACTTCCCCAAAACCTACTATACCTACCTGTCTACTACTCCAATAGACTTATGGCTGCAGGTGCCACCTATATGACAGTAGAGTAGGGTTTGTTCTTTTGTTTTTTAGTGGGCTCACATTTTCACCATGAATGCAGTGGTTAGAGTAGCTTATGGGCTCGGGTCCTCCTCTCTATGGTTCACTAGCCCATCCCCCAGAATACTTAAACCACCTCTGTGCAGCTCTACTAGACTTTCCTATGCCAGGTGCTGAGGTTCCAGAGGCAGGTATGTACATTTTTATTCTGATTTTTATGGCAGTGCGTGTGTGGAGTGAGGGTGGTTAGTGATCACTTGGGGAGTGTGTGGGGGTCTGTACTTTGTCCCTGTAGTTGTTATCTGGTCACTTTGGATACCTTCTGGGCACTCATACCTGCTTTTAGATCGCCTAAGTTCCAGCTAGGCATTCTCGTTAAACTTTCAATTATCGCTGCAGGACGACTAAGTCTAGGTCGGCCCACATTCTGCCTATCTCCCGCCCTAACCACTCCTTGAAAAACGCCCCCTTTCACTCTGGGCGGACAGCGGCAGTGAAAAGGCCTAAGCTGCTTTTAGATATGTCTAAATTCCGTTTCAGTTATCGCCGTTTCAATTATCGGCTCTTGGACGACCTGTCTTTTAGGGTCACCGATTTAGGCAGGTTTTTAGACATATTTCCATTTCCTCAAAGGTTCTCTATATGAGCAGAAAATGGAATAGAAGTATAGAGTATTTTCACTTGTAATAAACTTAAAATAACTTTCATATTTTAAGAATAAAAAAGGCATAAAAGGGAATAGACTGCACTGATCATCAGTTACAACCCTAAAGACAAAGAGGGGAGGGAGGAGGGAGCAACTTGTATGGAATCACAGGTACAACCCTGGCTGCCTTTCAAGGCAGACCAGAAGGGAAATACTGCTTTTATCTGCTGTCATTTGCAACGTTACTATGTTTAATCTGACCAAGTACTGAACCGATGCCCTAGCAGACTGTAAAGGAAGTCAAGTTGCATCTGACCTGTTATTGATTGTCCAGTGAACAGTCCAGCAGGCTGAGTGTAGTTCTCTCAAGGTTAGTAGTTACTTTAAAGATGCAGAGCTCTGTTGGGAGTTGCTTCTTCCTAAAGACCAGTTATTACAGTGTTAATCTCAGTGTTTAGGGTGAATTACAAAATGGATTGTATATTCTGAGATTATAAACTACTTATGTCGATAATTTGAGCTGCAAGAATGAAGTTTGAAAAAATGCTGAGAAGCGTAATGGGGTCAGCATTGATCTTCAGGGAACGTTTAAAGAATGCAACTGACAGCTAAGTTTTGCTTTTTTTGTTTTTGTAGTGTGCACACTAGTGGGATGTTCTCTTGCGAGATATGAAAGGTATTTTATGAGTGGAGTTTTTTATGCCTATGATAGTATTAACACAATAGGATTACGGGGTATCTAGAAATGAAACCGGGAGCTCCAGTGGGACACTCAGAGGGGCATAATCAAAAGAAACGTCTAAGTCCGTTTTGGGCGTAAGTCACAAGTTGCCCAAAGTTGGACACGGGAAAAGGTCTATTTTCGAAAAATACATCCCAACATTTTTTTTTTTTTTTCGAAAATCATCCAACTGTACGTCCAGCCGTCTGATTGCCCAGACCGCTAAGTCATCCATCTTTATACTCCATTTTCATCCATAAATTCATCCAAGTCACAAACACCTAGAAAAAGACCTTATGGGAGCGGGAGGAGCCATAAAAGTGATGGACTGGACACCCAGACATGGCACCAGAGTAGTGGGGTACCTTACAGGGCACTGCTGTAAACTTCACAAAAAGGGTCCCACATAAACATCTTACTACAGCTCCCTTATAGGTCATGGTGAGCCCCCCAAAACACCCCCAGAATCTACTAGACCCAGCTATCTAACACCCCAATAGCCCTTATGGCTGCAGGAGCTACTTATATGGCAGTACAAAAGGGTTAAGGGTTTTTTTTTGGGGGGGTGCACATTTTTCACCATGAATGCCGTGATCAGAGTAGCTTATGGGCCTGGGTCCTCCTCTCCATGGTTCACTAACCCACCCCTAAGACCACCCCCAAGACCTCTGTGCATCTAAAACCCGGTTCAATTATCACGGCTCCTTCATTCAGTGAGGTTGAAATCTAAAGGAATGGAACAAATCCGTATCCTAATCACACACCATCATTGCTGTCATAATTTTGCATAAATCAAATAAAGTGCTTGTGCCATGCACTAATAAACTCATTCACATAATAATTTAAATAAGTGTGTATAACTACCCACTGGAAATTTCCCTGTTTCATCAAAAAATAAAGAAACCTAATATGATAGTATTAAGGCAGCCTGTCACAATGTTAGAGAAATGTGCTGCATGTTGTTTTTGAGGCTTTTTTTCTCCACTGTTGTTGAAAATATCACATACTCTTCAGTGTTCTCCCACTTATGGCATAGTAACTTTCAAAATAATTTTTTTAATAGTCTGACGTTTGCCATGACTTCCAAAAGATTTATATTGTACTAGTCTTTAGCCCGTTACATTAACGGATGCTAGAATATATGTCTGTCTGTCTTTATTTCTGTCTCTCTCCCTATCCCTGTCTTTTTATTTTTGTTTCTCTCCCTCCTGTTTTCTTTCTGTCTGTCTCTCTCACTGCCCCTGTGTATTTCTTCCTTTCTTTCTGTCTCCCTCCCACTGTCTGTCTTTCTTTATATCTGTCTCTCTCCCTGCCCCCTATGCAGCAGCAGCATTCCCTCCCCCTCCATTTCCCTGTGCAATGCCTGGTTAGGTTTTAGGTTGTGTTGCCTCCAGTGTTCCCGCTAAGCTGCGTTGGCCTGCGCTCGCGCACAAAATATTACATCGCAGCGCAAAGTTTCTCTTCACAGCGCACACACGCGTCGGTAAGGTAAGGGGACGCATTGGGGGGATTGCACTTCCCCACAATTGCCATGCTTCGGTTCCTCTTCTTCCTTCCTTCCTCCCCCCCCCCCCCCGCGGGACCCTGCGGCACCATCAACTCTTACTCCCTCTAATGTCGGCCCTGCAGCTCCAGACTTCCTCGCACCTTCTCCCCTCCCCCTTTGGATCGCTATTATTTTAAATGTTATAGCCGCGGAGCTGTATCCATCAGTGGAGATGTCTAACCTCGGCCTGCCCCGGAACTCTTACTGCAGCAGACGCCCGTCTAGGCAGGAACAGGAAGTCACTGTTGCAGTAAGAGTTCCGGGGCAGGCCGAGGTTAGACATCTCCACTGATGGATACAGCTCCGCGGCTATAACATTTAAAATAATAGCGATCCAAAGGGGGAGGGGAGAAGGTGCGAGGAAGTCTGGAGCTGCAGGGCCGACATTAGAGGGAGTAAGAGTTGATGGTGCCGCAGGGTCCCGCGGGGGGGGGGGGGAGGAAGGAAGGAAGAAGAGGAACCGAAGCATGGCAATTGTGGGGAAGTGCAGAGCTGCAGGGAAGAGTGTTGCGGTACCCAGCTGGAGGGAGAAGGAAGATGAGGGAGGGAATTAAAGGAGATGCCAGGGCTTGGAGCGTAGGAGGAAGGTATGCCAGTCTAAGGGAAAAGGAAGGGGGAGATGTGAGAGCATGGAGGGGGAGCGAAAGATGGAAGAAAAGGAAAGGAGAGAGATGCCAGAGAATCAGGGAAGGGGAGATACCAGACTATGAGGAGAGGTGTGGGAGAGGGAAGGCGAGGAGAGAGATGCCAGACCAATGGGGTGAAAGGAGAGATGGAAGGGGGAGGCATACAGTTTCTGGAAGGGGCATAGAAGGAGAGAAGATGCCATATAGGGGAAGAGAGACGGCAGACAGTGGATGGAAGGAAGAGAGTTACAAGAAGATGAGGAAAGGAGAAACCACAGAAGACAAAGGTAGAAAAAAATTTCTATTTATTAATTGCTTTAGGAGACATGTGTCACTGTTTCTGTGAAGCATTGTATGCAGAGTCCAGCTTCTTGCTGGTTCAATTTAACCTTTGTCTATGTATTTTTATTTTATCCCCCCTTTTACAAAACTGTGAAGCGTTTTTAGCACCAGCCTTGGTGGTAGCAGCTCTGATGCTCAGAATTTTATGAGCATCAGAGCTGTTACCTCCGTAGCTAAAATCCACACTACAGTTTTGTAAAAGAGGGAGGGGTTAGTTTGTGATTACATATTCCTTACTAGGCGAAGGTGTTTTCTGTGTTCTGTGTGTTCGAAAGACATGGTTTTCTGTTAGGATTGACGGTGTAGGATTGATCTGTGCTGGTCTGGCTTGTTTAGTTTTACAATGGGTGTATTGATGTACTGCTCACTGCAATATGTAAGATGCTGCCTTTTCCTAGGTACTCATGTGTGACGTGTGGTTTGTTACTAAAAATCATGTTTTTCTTACAGATGGGGGGGGGGGTGCCAAAAAATGATGGGCCCCGGATGTTACATATGCTAGGTACGCCACTGTATGTAAAGATACCAGAAAGCTGGCGTAGCAAAAACTTCTAAGTTTTGAGTATTTAACCCTCCCACAATCTCACGGGCACTCGTTTCAAGTTTATTGAGATTTTGATTTAAACGCAATATCAAATATTTTCAATGCGTATAACAAAAATAAATTTGGGGAAATAAATAAAACCATTTGAACCAGTGTTCCCGCTAAGCTGCGCTGGCGTGCGCTGGCGCACAAAATATTACATCGCAGCGCACACGTTTCTCGTCACAGCGCACGATCGGAAGAGGCGTACGGCAGATGGCAGGGCGGCGAGAGGAGAATCGGGCGAGTTGGCTCATAACTTGCTGGCGCCCGATATTTTTGGCTCACGGTGAAAAAAATTTGCTCACAACACCCGCCCGCTTAGAGGGAACACTGGTTGCCTCCCACCTTTTTTTTTCTCCCCTCCCTCTGCCTCTCTACTACTGCTGCTACTATTAATTATATCTCTCTCTGCCTTACCTTCCATGAGCGAACCGAGCTCATGGTTGGCAGCTGCAATCTTGCCCAGTGCACCACTTCCTCTAACAGCTTCCCAACTAAGTACCGCCAGCATGCACCGCCAGGAGGGATGCAGACCCTGGCTGCCAAGGAAACCACACGCTCCTCTGCCTCGCACCGCTGACTGATACTCGACCCGTGCTCCATGGCTCTGCTGCATGTCGCATGGAGGCGCCGGCTGTCACGTGGGCCAGAGCAGACTGTGCACTCGTGGGCCATAAGACTGCGCACTCTCCACAGCCGTGCACTGCTGACTGTGCCTCGACCCTGCCGCTCCCGCCGGTCTTAGCCCTTTTCGGCGTCTGCCCTCCGCCGAAAGCCCTCCTCCCGGCAGCTGCCACTCCGCGTGTCCTGGAAGCGCGCATGTGCACTTGTGCCGCCACATCCCGACAGATCAGATCTCAGGGAACACGCGGCGCGAGTGCACTTGCGCACTTAGCGTTTTATTATTATAGATTGCTATTGTATAGGGTTTTGAAAAGAGGGCTATTAAACCAACCAGTTTCTCCAAATGCCCCAGAATCCAATAAGCAGCCAAGCACAGATTTTGTCTCCCTCCATGCCTATGCTGGACATAAGAACATAAGAACATAAGCAATGCCTCTGCTGGGTCAGACCTGAGGTCCATCATGCCCAGCAGTCCGCTCACGCGGCGGCCCAACAGGTCCAGGACCTGTGCAGAAATCCTCTATTTATACCCCTCTATCCTCTTTTCCAGCAGGAAACCGTCCAATCCTTTCTTAAATCCCAGTACCGTACTCTGCCCTATTACATTCTCTGGAAGCGCATTCCAGGTGTCCACCACACGTTGGGTAAAGAAGAACTTCCTAGCATTTGTTTTGAATCTGTCCCCTTTCAACTTTTCCAGATGCCCTCTTGTTCTTTTATTTTTTGAAAGTGTGAAGAATCTGTCCCTCTCTACTCTCTCTATGCCCTTCATGATCTTATAAGTCTCTATCATATCCCCTCTAAGTCTCCTCTTCTCCAGGGAAAAGAGACCTAGTTTCTCCAATCTCTCAGCATATGGAAGGTTTTCCATCCCTTTTATCAGGAGTGTCGCTCTCCTCTGAACCCTCTCGAGTATCGCCATATCCTTCTTAAGGTACGGCGACCAATATTGGACGCAGTATTCCAGATGCGGGCGCACCATCGCCCGATACAACGGCAGAATAACTTCTCTCGTCCTGGTTGTAATACCCTTCTTGATTATACCCAGCATTCTATTCGCTCTCTTAGCGGCCGCTGCGCACTGTGCCGTCGGCTTCATTGTCATGTCCACCATTACCCCTAAGTCCCTTTCCTGGGTACTCTCATTCAATAACATCCCTCCCATCGTATAGTTGTACCTCAGGTTTCTGCTTCCCACATGCAGTACTTTACATTTCTCAACGTTGAACTTCATCTGCCATCTCGTCGCCCATTCCCCTAGTTTATTCAGGTCCCTTTGTAATTCTTCGCAGTCCTCTTTAGTCCGAGCTCCACTGAATAGTTTGGTGTCGTCTGCAAATTTTATTATCTCACACGTCGTCCCTATTTCTAGATCATTTATGAATATATTAAATAGTAGTGGCCCGAGCACCGAGCCCTGCGGAACACCACTTGTGACCCTCTTCCAGTCCGAGTAGTGGCCCTTCACCCCTACCCTCTGTTTCCTACCCGTCAACCAGTTTCTGATCCATCTATGCACATCTCCGTCCACCCCATGGTTCTTCAGTTTCCGGAGTAGACGCTCGTGAGGCACCTTGTCAAAGGCTTTTTGGAAATCTAGGTATACGATGTCTATGGGGTCTCCTTTATCCGTCCGTTTGTTGATTCCTTCGAAGAAGTGCAATAAGTTAGTTAAGCACGATCTCCCCCTGCAGAAACCATGTTGGCTTGGTATCAGAAGTTCATTTCTTTCCAAATGTTCATCGATGTTTTCTTTTATCAGCGCTTCTGCCATTTTCCCCGGAACCGAAGTCAGACTCACAGGTCTGTAGTTTCCCGGGTCACCTCTTGATCCCTTTTTGAAGATGGGCGTGACGTTGGCTATCTTCCAATCCTCTGGTATCACACCTGTTTTCAGGGATAGGTTGCAAACTTGCTGCAGTAGTTCTGCTATCTCCTCCTTTAATTCCTTCAGAACCCTTGGATGGATTCCGTCTGGACCCGGGGATTTGTCAGTTTTTAGTTTTTCTATCTGCCTGCGCACATCTTCAAGGCTCACTTCCATGGATGTTAATTTTTCTGCTTCATTTCCATCGAAGAATTGCTCAGGTTCCGGTAAGTTGGTTGTGTCTTCGTTCGTAAATACAGACGAAAAGAACATGTTAAGTCTTTCTGCGACTTCTTTCTCCTCCTTCACTACCCCCTTCCTGTCTCCATCATCCAGCGGTCCCACCTCCTCCCTAGCTGGCTGTTTCCCTTTAACATATCTGAAGAATGGTTTGAAATTTCGTGCCTCCCTGGCTAGCTTCTCTTCATACTCTCTTTTGGCTTTTCGAACCACTCGGTGACATTCTTTTTGATACTTCCTGTACTCCATCCAGTTCCCCTCAGTTTTGTCCTTTTTCCATTTCCTGAATGAATTTTTCTTATTGCCTATCGCTTCCTTCACTATTTTAGTCAGCCATACCGGGTCTTTTGTTCGACTCTTTTTGCTCCCCTTTCTGAATCTGGGTATGTACAAATTTTGCGCCTCGCTCACCGTGTCCCTGAAAAAAAGCCAGGCATGTTCTACCGTTTGCCATTTCTTGGAAGTGTTCCTAAGTTTCTTCCTTACCATTTCCCTCATTGCTTCATAGTTTCCTTTCCTGAAGTTGAAAGTTGTTGCTATGGTTCTCTTTCCTTTCGGTATTCCTACTTCAACTTTGAACTTGATCATATTATGATCGCTGTTTCCCAACGGTCCCACTACTTCCACTTCCTTTGCAGGGCCCATTAACCCATTTAGGATTAGATCCAGAGTGGCATTTCCTCTCGTCGGTTCTCTAACAAGCTGCTCCATGAAACAATCTTGTGTAGCCTCCAGAAATTCTGTCTCTCTAGCGCATCTGGAGCTTCCAAGTTTCCAGTCTATCCCGGGGTAGTTGAAGTCTCCCATAATAACTGTGTAACCACTTTTGCATTCTCGCTTCATCTCGGTTTCCATTTCTCTGTCGATATCTCCGGTTTGCCCGGGTGGACGATAGTATAGGCCCATCTTTATTTCATGTCCTTTCCTATCCGGTATTTTAATCCATAGTGATTCCAGCTTGTTGGTCATCTCCACTGTGTCCATTCTTGTCGATTGTATGCTTTCTTTTATGTATAGGGCTATTCCACCTCCTTTCTGTCCTGACCTGTCCTGGCGATAGAGCTTGTACCCCGGCAGTGCTGTATCCCATTTGCTTTCCTCATTCCACCTTGTTTCAGAGATTCCAATGATGTCTATGTCCTCTGCATTGGCCAAAGCCTCTAGTTCCCCCATTTTGTTGCTTAGGCTCCTTGCATTAGTATATATGCAATTTAGGTCCTGGCATTTTCTTGTCTTCACTACCTTTCCCTGTGCTTCGATCCTTGGTGTCTTCTCTTTTGCTGCACTCTTTCTAACCTCCTCTTCTGGGTTAGTCGACTCCTGTAATTTATCCCTTGCTTCTTCCCAGCCTTTTTTCCCCTTAGTATCTTCATGGGATACCTTCTTCCGAATCGTCGACTCTAGGTCGACTGTCGGCTTTCCCCTTCCTTTTAGTGGAAGCCTTACTGTTTTCATAGTATTATTAATATTTATTATTACTACAATTTGTATAGCACATATCAGACATATTCAGCACTGTGTTTGTGATGGGCACTTTGTCTTGGGGTCACCATGTGGATGTTATCTCCAAGAGCTCACAAAACATTTATTTTATTTTGGATGACTTGATATATGTGCCATAATATACAATGTGCCACTATGTCAGTGGTCTCAAACTCGTGGCCCGGGGGCCACATGTGGCTCGCCAGGTACTTTTTTGCGGCCCACAGTCTATACTAGTATTGTCTGTACTGCCTGCTCTTTGCAGCATCCTCCGGCTTCCCGCTCTTATCTTCAGATAATTACCGCAGCCTGCAGAGAGGTTTGCCAGTGCTGTAGCAATCCTTGTGGGCTGCCATCGTCCTCAGCAGCATGTTCCCTCTGCTGCCTACCTGCTCCTGACATCAGAGGAGGGGCAGGACCGCAGCAGAGGGAACGTGCTGCGGAGGCCAATGGAAGCCTGCAAGAAACGCTACAGCACCAGCGATCCTCTCTACAGGCTGCGGTAATTAGCTAAAACTAAGACTGGGAGGCCAGGGGGGAAGCTGGAGGATGCTGCAAAGAAGGGGGGGGAGAACATGCAGGCCTTTGGGGGGGAAGATTTATAAACTATAAAGAGTTTTACCTCATGCAAAATTGTGATGTCTTTAATAAGATATTAAACTATTTTTTTCTGCGGCCCTCCAAGTACCTACAAGTCCAAAATGTGGCCCTGCAAAAGGTTTGAGTTTGAGACCCATGCACTATGTGGTTTACAATAGAACAAATTAGAAAAAAAAAACAACAGTAATTGCAATCTTGGATTAAGGGGTGAACAGCAGAGGGAAGAAAAAGAGATGGGGGATGTAAGGATAACATGGTTGTAGATTAGTCAAAAGTTGAATGAAATAACCACAAGTTTTTACCAAGGCTTTGAATGTTGTTTATGATGGTTTTGAGCAGAGCTCCATGGGGAGGGTAATTCAAAGGTGAGGTCCCAGATAAGAAAAAGAAGACCTAAATGGGTGTGTCTAAAAGTTATGAAGCTGGTGGTTAGCACAATTCTATGAAGTCTCCGTATCTTTTATGGAATTGTGCTAAGCGCTGTTCTAGTCAGCATAAATTTTAGGGGCAACACATATAGAATATGGCCCATTGTATTTACTCGCATTGAAAAATAAGGAGCCTGACACAGGCATTTGCTGAAACACAGCTGTATCGGGTCAATAATAAAATTTATAACAAAAGCGTGGCTCTAGTGACATCATTAACCCCTGGCTGTCTACATTTTTTTTTTCTGCTTCTATTTTCTGTGGAACAATTTTGTTCCTCTCCTGTTTCTCATCGGATCTTGCTATTCACGCGTGCACAATGGGTCGTGCAGATTCAATGGTGCAGTATCAGGAAAAGAGTGCTCGCTCTTTCAGAAAGCATGCACCCTTTTTTTTCAAACAGCATGCACTCTGTGGAAGGAATGCACTGCTATTTGCAGATGAACAAACATAAATGTTTGTGGTTTTCGTTTCTTTTTTTTTTTTTGGGGGTGGGGCGGTTTACAGTATGTAATGTGTGATGTATCATTGGCATTTCCTATTTTGTTACAAATGACAGCTCTTCCCTTGTATTTTCAGAGCCCTCTGCAATCTCTTGTTTTCCAGTTACGTGAGTTCTTGGGCTGCCTCACAGTTGAAAGCTCCTCTGATGCTTCTGAGCCTCCAGCAAAATTGATAGTTTTTGACTAGACCACCAGCATGGCTCTGAAAGCTCTGTTGAAGGCACCACCCATTTTCTGTTTCTGTCCTTGCTTGTTAGCACTCATTAGTTAGAGCTAAAATGGATCAGATACCAAGCAAGTGCGTGCTTCTGCTATGTCAGATTCTCTTTCAGTGATTGCTCCTTTTATCAAGTTCCCAGGCAAAAGAATTAAGTAAGATTCCACTTGAAGGTAAACAGGCTTAGCTACTGCATGGCAGACAATGGGCAAAGGCTAGAACATTTTCAAACATAGGATCATTTGCTAAGGGTCTACTTCTGTGGCTTAGGAACTTAAATTGGTACTTTATTTATTTATTTAGTAGATTTTCTAGCCTGTCCTCCCAGAAGAGCCCAGAACGGGTTACAATTTTACATACATAGTGAAAGGATATCAACAAAATTACAAATTCACACATAGAAGATATACAGAACAACCGATAGAAAGGAAGAACGGCAACAGTGAGCGAATTCCTAGGTGCTTGCATGTAGGACTGAGAACAAGTTTAGGGGTGAGCACAGTATCAAGGGGAACGATAAGGCCATATGAGTATAGCAGCTAGAGATACATAAGAACATAAGAATTGCTGCTGCTGGGTCAGACCAGTGGTCCATTGTGCCCAGCAGTCCGCTCACGCGGCGGCCCCCAAGTCAAAGACCAGTGCTCTAAATGAGTCCAGCCTCACCTGTATACATTCCAGTTTAGCAGGAACTTGTCCAACTTTGTTTTGAATCCCTGGAGGGTGTTTTCCCCTATAACAGACTCCAGAAGAGCGTTACAGTTACCACTCTCTGGGTGAAGAAGAACTTCCTTACGTTTGTAAGGAATCTATTCCCTTTCAACTTTAGAGAGTGCCCTCTCGTTCTCCCTACCTTGGAGAGGGTGAACAATCTGTCTTTATCTGCTAAGTCTTTTCCCTTCAGTATTTTGAATGTTTCGATCATGTCCCCTCTCAGTCTCCTCTTTTCAAGGGAGAAGAGGCCCAGTTTCAACAATCTCTCACTGTACAGCAACTCCTCCAGCCCCTTAACCATTTTAGTCACTCTTCTCTGGACCCTTTCGAGTAATACCATGTCCTTCTTCATGTATGGCGACCAGTGCTGGATGCAGTACTCCAGGTGAGGGTGCACCATGGCCTGGTACAGCAGCATAATAACCTTCTCCGATCTGTTCGTGATCCCCTTCTTTATCATTCCTAACATTCTGTTCGCCCTTTTCGCCGCCACCACACATTGTGCGGACGGCTTCATCAACTTGTCGACCAGTACTCCCATGTCTCTTTCGTGAGAGGTCTCTCCAAGTACCGCCCCGGACATCCTGTATTCGTGCATGAGATTTTTGTTACTGACATGCATCACTTTACACCTATCCACATTGAACCTCATTTGCCATGTCGATGCCCATTTCTCGAGCTTGATTATGTCATGTTGCAAAGCTTTGCAATCCCCCTGTGTCTTCACTACACTGAATAACTTTGTATCATCCACAAATTTAATCACCTCACTCGTCGTACCAATGTCCAGCGTCGTACCAATGTCCAGATTGTTTATAAAGATGTTGAAGAACATGGGTCCAAACACCGAGCCCTGCAGCACCCCACTGAGTATTGTTCATTTACCCCCACTCTCTGTTTTCTATGCTCCAGCCAATTTTTAATCCATGTGAGAATTTCACCCTCGATTCCATGGCTCGCAATTTTCTGAAGTAGTCGTTCATGTGGAACCTTGTAGAACACCTTCTGAAAATCCAGATATACAATATCGATTGGGTTGCCCTTGTCTATCTGCCTGTTTATTTCCTCAAAGAAGTGCAGCAAGTTCGTCAAACACGATCTGCCTTTGCTGAAACCGTGCTGGCTGGTTCTCATCTGCCTCTACCAACTTTCCCGGTACCGAGGTCAGACTCACCGGTCTGTAGTTTCCTGGATCTCCCCTCGAACCTTTTATGAAGATCGGCGTAACATTCACCACCTTCCAGTCTTCTGGAATATTTCCCGATTTTATTGACAGATTGGCTATTAGTTAAAGCAGTTCAGCTATAGTCTCTTTCAGTTCCATAATGACACTCGGATTGATGCCATCCAGTCCTGAGGATTTATCGCTCTTAAGCAGGGGTCTCAAAGTCCCTCCTTGAGGGCCGCAATCCAGTCAGGTTTTCAGGATTTCCCCAATGAATATGCATGAGATCTATGTGCATGCACTGCTTTCAATGCATATTCATTGGGGAAATCCTGAAAACCCGACTGGATTGCGGCCCTTAAGGAGGGACTTTGAGATCTCTACTCTTAAGCCTATTGATCTGCCTGCATACCTCTTCTAGACTGACCGTGAACCCTGTCAGTTTCCTTTCTTCGTTTCCAGCATATAGCCTGATGGGTTCTGTTATGCTGTGTATATCCTCTTCGGTAAATACAGATGCAAAAAAATGTGTTCAGTTTTCTGCAATTGCTTTGTCCTCCTTTAGCACTCCCTTTATTCCATGGTCATCCAACAGTCCCATCACTTCCTTTGTGGGTCGTTTCCCCTTAATATATCAAAAGAACAGCTTGAAGTTTTTTGCCTCCTTGGCTATTTTTTCCTCGTAGTCTCTTTTGGCCCCTTTTACCGCCTTATGGCACCTGCGTTGATGATGTTTGTGCTTATTCTAGTTTTCTTCCATTCTTGACCTTTTCCATTGCTTAAACGAAGTTATCTTGTCTCTGATCGCTTCCTTCACCTCTACAGTGAGCCACGCCGGGTCCTTGTTCTTTTTCCTCTTGGATCCCTTGTTGATACGCGGTATATATAGATTTTGCGCCTCGGTGACTGTGTCCTTAAAAAGGGACCGAGTTTGCTTTAGCGATTTTACAGTGCTTATCCTCTCCTTAATCTTCTTCCCTACCATGAGTCTCATCCCTTCATAGGGCAAATACATTCAATGCAAAGGACAATTCTAAGGCACTCATGGAAAAGGACACATAGTGGGAAGACAAGATTCTGTGATTGGAATCGGGTGCGTGCAAGTCAAATGGGGGAGTACATACAGTGAGGTAGTATGATTTTGCTGGGCTAGAATCAGAGGTTAGGGGGTCTTTGAAAGAGTCAGGTAAAGAGGTATAAGGACGTATGATGGAAAAATAAAATAGATGGTTAGCACTGATTTCAAGCATAAAGTATCTAATCTAGGACACAAAATGAAGACAAATTATTTGCAATCTTAAATTTGGGTTCCTGTATTCTGCTGAAAATCCACCCATATTTAGATGCCTAACATTTAGGATCCAAGCATTTTATGATAATTTACCCCTTGTGTGCAGATATACTATTTAGATCAGTGTCTCGCAAGCTTTGTCGAGCCGCAGCACACTAAACATAGTGGCCGCGGCTCCAGGCATCTGGAAGTGCATGAATGTCGATGCAATGATGTCACGTTCATGCACATCTGCATATGCACAAAGGCCCTCCAGATGGGCCCTGAGCCACCAGTGGAGGGGTGCCGGCAGGGAAGACACACGGAGAGGAGAGATGCCGGCGCCTGCTGATTGCCTACAGGATGTGCCTCTCACCATGAGGCATCTCGCGGCAAACCTGAAATCTCAGGGGGCACACTGGTGTACTGCGGCATACAGTTTGTGATTTAGATAATGAAAGCTATACTAGAATGCAGATCTCTTTCACCCATCTCAAGAGCAGATGACCCAGTTAAGGCCTCTATTCAAGATAGTTACCTACCAGGTGACCTGTATTCCCTCATTTTATGATAATTAACCTCTTTCTCACTTTGCTTGTTTTGAAGGATTGTGCTGGTGTTGAAAACACACTAGCTATGAAATGTCAACTGATTTTTAACAGCTGTACCTTCTGTGTGTCATGCAGTATTTCAAAAATGCACATGACAGGTAACACTGCTGCTGTCTATAAATTACAGTTTTTATGGGTAGATAAATCTAGAGTTTTTAAAGTAGTCCACCCACAAAACCCTTGAATCCCTGAAAGTAGTCGTGCTGGGAAAAGTGTCAGAAGTTACACAGAAGGGATAGGATCTACTGCTTCTGCAAGTGTGACATCATAATTAATATGGGCCAATCAGGTCCAGTGAAAGATATATTGATTTGCAATGAAGTGTTCACTGTCACAATATATATTACAGGCTAAATTTGGAGAGATGTGCTATTGTGCATAAGAGTAATGTGTATGTTAAATGCACAGGATATGGAGTGAATTATCAAATGACTAGTCTTTAAGCCCGTTACGTTAACAGGTGCTAGAATATATATCTGTCTTTCTTTCTGTCTCTCTCCCTACCCCTGTCTCTTTCTTTCTGTCTTTCTCCCTCCCTGGCCCACTTTGTCTGTCTGTCTTTCTGTCTCTCTCCCTGTCCCTGTGTCTTTCTTCCTTTCTTTCTCTCTCCCTTCTGCTGTCTGTCTTTCTTTCTATCTGTCTCTCTCCCTGCCCCTATGCAGCAGCATTTCCCTCCCCCCATTTCCCTGTGCAGCAGCCGCAGCAGCATTCCCTCCCCCTCCATTTCCCTGTACAGCAGCATTTCCCTCCCCCATCCCACTTCCCTGTGCAGTAGTAGCATTTCCCTCTCCCCCTCACTTCCCTGTGCAAAAGCCGCAGCAGCAGCGGTATTTCCCTCCCCCTCCACGTCCCTGTGCAGCAGCAGCATTTCCCCCTTCCCTTCCCGCGGTCTGTCCGGCTCCCTTAGTCCCTTGCCGAAGTTATTTTTAAGTTTAAAGGTGCCGCGGCGGCTCCTCTCATGATCCCCACCTGCATCAGAAACCTTATCCAACGCAAGTGCGGCTCGTGAGAGGAGCCGCCGCCGTGGCTTTGAACTTAAAAATAAACTTCGGGCATGAAGTGTAAGGGAGCCGGCCAGACCGCACATCACCTTGGGGTCCGCGAGTGTGGGGCCGTTGTAAGCACGCATGCGCACTCCTGCTGGCCATGGACCTACGGATCATGCAGGTAGGAGTGCGCATGCGCGCTTAGCGTTTTATTATGTTAGATGCACAAATACATATAATGCATCCAGCCAAATGATCTTATTTGTTGAAGATCTGTAAATGGCACATTTTAGTGCTTTGTTTTGGAAGCTATTAGGACTTTAGATAAACCAGCATTTAGACATTTACACCTCTCAAACATTTTTATCAATGATCTAGAGATGGGAAGAACTAGTAAGATAATTAAATTTGCTGATGACACAAAGTTGTTCAAAGTGGTTAAATCGGAAGAGGATTGTGAAAAATTGCAAGAGGACCTTGGGAGACTGGGCATCAAAATGGCAGATGATGTTTAATTGAACAAGTGCAAAGTGATGCATGTGGGAAAGAGGAACCCAAACTATAGCTATGTGATGCAGGATTCTATGTTAGGAGTCACTTCCCAGGAAAAGGATCTACCATATTTTTCGCTCCATAAGACTCAGTTTTTCCCCCCCCAAAAAAGTGGGTGGAAATAAGGGTGCGTTTTTTAAATTCTGGCGCCCTCCCTCACTGGACGCAGCTGCCTCTGAGTCCTCGTCTCTTGCGGCAGAGCAGCGCACAAGGCTGCCTGCCTGGTCCCGCGCGCCGCTTCCCGTGCTTGAAAAAACTTGCACCGTTGTTCAAACTGCTGGCTGCATATAACACATACTGGCTGCAGTTACCAAACACAGCATACTGTAATTTTCATTATGACAGCCTTCTGTTATGGCCCTCGTATACACATTTACCTCTTGGGGTAGAAGCAGGTGAAGGGGGAAGGTCCTACCCACATTGCTTCTTTTGATGTACGCATGCCCTGATAGGGGTTCTTATGGCTTTAATACTCACTAGAGATAATTAGGTTGGGTTATTACTCAGTCATGAAAGTTGAGAGAGTTCATGAAAAGTATTTTGAAGCATCTTCAGTGTTGGGGTATTTTTTTAAGGAATGGGCTGAATTGAGGACAGCCTGACAGTGTGGCAGTAACTGGAAAAGGGTTAATCCCCTTTGATGTCACAGCAAGTACCTGATTAGTCAGTTTTAAGGATTTTGGAGAAGGTTTGAGGCTTGTAGGAACACTTCTTTTTTGGGGGGAGGATGGGGGAGGAGAGCTAAGCCTCTGTACAAATTGGCTAAGGCTGAATCCTGACAACTTGGAAGGAAAATTAGAATTTCTGGCTACTTTTGGACAACTCTATGAAAAGAGAAATCTTAATGAACTTTAGTTGTGATGGCAGTGCTGCACTGTTTGGAAGCCTGCCTGTTTGTCTAAGCTGCCAAGCACAGTTCCTTTCAGGGAGAACCACAGCAGCATAGTTTAAAGCTGTGGTTCTAAAGCTAGAAGCCGTATAAGTCAGGCTGTCATCTCTGGCAAGAGTTAGTCAGCAGGATTGCCAGTGAAGGGAAAGAGTAAAACCTTGGCCCTACCTGTAAAAGCCAGAATCTGAAAGCTCAGGTGCTTGGTGAAAGTAAGGTTACCACATTACTCCAGAAAAAAGAGGACAGATTGAGACATCTGGGTTTTTCTTTCAAATGTCTTCCTTTTTTTTTCTGGAGCCATATGGTAATCCTGGGGGGCCAGGGACAGGTTTTCTCTCCAAGTAACAATGTTGAAAAAGCCTGCCCAGAAGGAATTGAGCCTTGTCACTCTGAAGAGGGTTGAGGCCAGGGGGATTAGATAGGAAATACTACTTAGTTGTTTATTTTCTTGGGGCTAACTAGGGTCACCAAGGCTCCATTAGAAGAAACAGGATACCTAAAAGAAACAGCACAAACGAAGAAAAAAAAATAAAAAGATAGGTAGTAGGTGATTTTTAGGTTCGTGCTGGAGTCCTGGTTCCAGTGTTTCTGTTCTGGCCTAGTAGTGAGGAGGGTACCAAATGCAAGAGAATGCTGTGGAAGAGGAGATAAGGGGGGGGGGGGGGCAGAGGTTAGGGTTGTTGTTGTTTTTTTCTTTCTTTAAGTGTGCACACATGTTGTTTCATCATAATTTAGTGGAGTCTTCAAATAGGTTGGTGGCAGTTTTACCATTCACAATATTAACTTCTAAGATTGTACAGGTTTTGCACACCCATTGATGGGTGTTACAGATTTATGGTTGTTTTGAAAATCATTCTGTATGTGCTTTCAGGAAGGGGAAGACCACTGGAGAAATTTTGACTTATATACGAATTGATTATGAAGATCAGCAGGTGCTCCCACTAGGACAATTTAAATGCAATAATTGCCAATGGTGTGAGCTGGCAACTACTTGTTAGAGTTGGACTAATAGAGTTTCTCAGAAGAGATATTATTCTCACACTTATTCTACCTGCAATTCAAGAAATGTGGTCTACTGTATTGTGTGTCCTTGTGGCCTGGTTTATGTGGGTCGTACCTCAAGAGCAACTAAGTTGCGAATGAATAAGCACAAGTCTCGTATTGTAAATAATATACTGTCTGCACCCTTGGTTCAACACTGGGTGAACTCCTCTCTTGTTGTGAATGATTTAAAGTGGAGAATTTTGGACTGTATTCAATTAAGGTGGGAAGGTGGAAATATTAAATACTGGCTGAATTATAAGGAACAACAGTGGATTTTACTAGCTTGTTTTTTTTGTCTGATGTCATTGGTCAAGTGGTTCTGAGCTTGTTTTTATCAATCTCGCTGATTCTGCTGGCGCCATTTTTGTTGGTGTGAACTACAAGGATATGTGGGAGTTGTGTTAATGTGAGTAAATCCGGCATGTTTGAAATAAGATTAATGAATGTTTGGGGGACAGTGGTATGCAAATTTGAGCTTTATATATACTGTGTGTGTGTGTGTGTATATATATATATATATATATAAATTTTTTATTTTTTTTTCACGATAGTTTTTCTTTTTTTCGCAGCAGACCTCTACCCTGATGCAAGACTCGAAACACTGGCCACGTCGGCAGTGGTCCAGTGGAGCAGTTTCACAAGCTAAGTTCTCTTTTTGCATAAAGCATTTGAACTGGTGTTTGAATTTTAGTGAAGAATTTTGTAAAAAATATAGGAGACCAATCATGAATTTGGTTAAAATACTCTTTATGATTCACCATAGAGGATCCTTGAATTATATTGTAAGTACTGCTAGAAGTTTTCATTTTGTTTTGAATATGATAGGTTTGTACTGGTTTGTTTGAAGGTTTTGTTTTTTTCAATTTACCCTACTCTGTGAAAATATTTGACTCATTTAAAGTTGATTTTTTGACACATTATTTTGGACATGTTTTCTTTTCAGAAGCTGATTGTTCAATCTAGTGTTTTGTTATTACTTCTTTGATTACAGTACTATTCTAAGCGGTTTGGCTATCAACTGACTATCCCTTTGGTGTACATGACAAAATTGACTTCTACTCGACCTTCAGCGTTTTTTTTGCTGCTGTGAACATAAGAACAGACTTACTGGGTCAGACCAAAGGTTCAAGCTCAGTAGCCTGTTCTCATGGTGGCCAATTGAGGTCACTAGTACCTGGCCAAAACCCAAAGAGAACCAAAATAGAAAAGAAAATAATTTTCACACACTTGCCTAAGTTTTGAAAAGTTAAAGAAATTCATTTTTATTCTATACTTATCTGATTTCTTGCTTAGTACAAGACCAATAACTCTGTTGACACTTGGGGAGCAGCTTTCCAACAGCACTGCAGAAAAGGTTAACAGTTTAAATTAGCACTTTACATATTTGACAGTGGGAAGAGCACTTTAGAAGTTACTCAGCTGTGAAGTTTAAAAAATGCAGTAATATTTTAGAAAGGTTTCAATAATTTTGTGCACTCTACTGACTTGCAATATTTTAAACTATCATTCACCGATCCTAAGCTTTCATTTTACAATAAAACATTTGTTAACTTGTAAGAAGGTTGTGCTTCTCTTTTTAATAACAGGGTTGCCATACAACTTATTTTGAAAAATTGGAAGAACTGGGATAGGTTCTTACGTTCCCGTTCTTACACCGTCACCATGAATGGCACCTCATCCCCCCCATGGAAACCGACATGTGGAGTCCCGCAAGGTTCTCCTCTTTCTCCTATTCTTTTCAACATCTATATGTCCTCCCTGAAACTCCTCCACCTATCCCCCCTAGAAACACTTTACACTTATGCTGATGACATCCTGGTCCTCCTCGAGACCGACTCGAACCTCACTAACCTTGCTGTGAACATCTCCTCATGTATAACGAACCTCCAATCCTGGGCCCTCACTGTACAAATGAAATTGAACGAGTCCAAAACAAAACTACTTTGGCTCGGCCCTAAATCAGACCAACTACCCACCTCCATCCCACTGTCCTCCGGCTCCACACTACAGCTGGAGTTCTCAAGCAAAGTTCTGGGCATCACTATTGACTCCTCACTATCCTTCAATGATCACCTCAATTCCTTGATAAAAAAAATGCTTCTTTAGCCTTCACATGCTGAGGAAAGTGAGATCCTGCTTCCATCAAAAACACTTTGCCGTCCTCGTACAATCCATCATCCTTTCCAGACTGGATTATTGCAACTCTATCTACTTAAGCCTAACAAAGAAAAGCCTCCATAGACTCCAACTGATTCAGAATACAGCGGCTAAGCTTATCTTCGCAAAAAGTAAATTTGACCATGTCTCACCTCTCCTGTCCAAGCTTCACTGGCTTCCAATAATTTCCAGGGTCCACTTTAAATGTGCTTGCCTAACCTTCAAGATCTTACACGGCATCCTTCTTCCTTTTATTCCACTATCTTGGAATTCCTTAAAACCTAATTCCACCAGATCCACCCAAAAATTAAAACTATCCTTCCCCTCATTAAAAGGTATATCCCATGTTGGAAAACTAGGGACTTCCTTCCCTCCCCTTCAGAATCACTGAGCTCTGGAATAATCTTACCTCCCTGCTTTGTAACCTGAGCTCCCTCCAACTAGTCCGTAAGCATCTGAAAACTTGGCTATTCTCAAAAATGTAACTTTTCTTCCCTCTCTGGTACACTAAGCTCCTCTAAACTCTCTTCTTACTTATTCCTATAATTCCTATTGGCGTTCCTTTCTATTCCAACTCCTGTAAACCATGCCGAGCTCTATGACTGTGGAGAAGATGCGGTATACAAACCCAAGGTTTAGTTTTAGTTTTTAGTTTTAGGTTAAATTACACTTTCTGGTGGGAATCCCTTTATTATACTTTTAAAATGGAACGTCTGATGGCTATACAGCAGGGAAGGGTACAGGAAATTTATAGATGTTTGGGAGCCGTTGACTAAATTTTGTAAGGAATGATAACTGACTTTATTTTACTGACCTTTAAACATATACATCCAGGGTGGGAGAAAGGGGGAGGGGTTTGTACTGGAATTGTTTTGGGGAATTTTTGGATAGTTTCTTGTGGGTATTTATTTTCTTGATTAATAAGTGGGAGAATGGGGGAAAATAATTGCTTATTACTATATGTAAGTTTATTGTAATATTATATGTACATGAATTATTTGTATGCACAATTGTAGTTGGAAAATTTAATAAAGATTATAAAAAAAGAAGGTTATGCAGCCTACAACAACTGATAATAATGCTGGTATTTAAGCAGCTGTTATGTTTTAGGCAAAAGTGTGCCTTGATTCAGAGGAAACCACAGTCCATCCACTGTGACAGTGGCGAACCAAGGAGGGGAGGGGGGGTCCACCCCTGGTACACGCCCCAAGGGAATGCATAGCTGGCCACCCACCGGGGAATAGGCTGCCGCAGGAGAAAGACTGCCACTGCTGCCATCGGGAACAGGCCGGCACCGAGTTCTCCCTCCCTGCTTCTCTTCCCTGCGGGCCAACCAACTCTCGCCGCCCGATGTCAATTCTGATGTCGGAGAGGACGTTCTGGGCCAGCCAATTGCTGCCTGGCTGGCCCGGAACGTCCTCTCTGACGTTAAAATTAACGTTGGGCAGCGAGAGTTGGTCAGTCCCGCAGGGAAGAGAAGCAGGGTGAACTCGGCGCCGGCCTGTTCCTGATGGCCAGTGGCAGCCTTTCCCCGGTGGCGGTGGCAGCAGCATGTTTCCAAATGGAGGTGGCATGGGGGAGGGCAGGGAGAAAGAAAGGGGGGGAGGAGACAGGGAGCCAGAAACAAAGGGGGGGACAGGGAGCCAGAAAAAAAGAAAGGGGGCAGGGTGAAACAAAGAAAGAAAGAAAAAAATGGGATGGGGTGAGAGAGAGAGAACTACAGACATAGAGAAAGAAAGGGGCATGGAGAGAGAAAGAAAGAAGGGGGCAGGGTGAAAGAAAGAAAGAAATGGGGCATGGAGAGAGAGAAAGACAAACAGAGAAAGAAAGGGGCATAGGGAGAGAGAAAGAAAGAAGGGGGCAGGGTGAAAGAAATGGGGCACGGAGAGACAGAGACAAACATAGAGAAAGAAAGGGGGCATGGAGAGAGAAAGAAAGAAGGGGGCAGGGTGAAAGAAAGAAAGAAATGGGGCATGGAGAGAGAGAAAGACAAACAGAGAAAGAAAGGGGCATGGGGAGAGAGAAAGAAAGAAGGGGGCAGGGTGAAAGAAATGGGGCATGGAGAGAGAGAGAGAAAGACAGACATACAAAAATAAAGGGGGCATGGAGAGAGAAAGAAAGAAGGGGGCAGGATGAAACAAAGAAAAAGTTGGGGGAGGGAATGAGGTCTGGAGGAGAGGAAGCATACAGGAGACTGAAAGAAGGGAAGAAATATTGGATGCACAGTCAGAAGAATAAAGTGCAACCAGAGACTGATGAAATTACCAAACAAAGGTAGGAAAAATGATTTTATTTTCAATTTAGAGATCAAAATGTGTCCGTTTTGAGAATTTATATATGCTGTCTATATTTTGCACTATGGCCCCCTTTTACTAAACCGCAATAGCAGTTTTTAGCGCAGGGAGCCTATGAGCGTTGAGAGCAGCGTGGGGCATTCAGCGCAACTCCCTGCGCTAAAAAACGCTATCACAGTTTAGTATAAAGGGAGGGGGTATATTTGTCTATTTTTGTATAGTTGTCACTGAGGTGACATTGCATAAAGTCATCTGCCTTGACCTCGTTGAAAACCCGCGGAATGTAAATGATAATTAGCATTTTCTCTGCGTACAGTGTGCTTTGTGTTTTTAAAATTTTATTGTTGGTAGATCATTTTGACTTGGCCACAAAGGTAAGGGGGAGGGAGGGAGGGGAGCTGCTGAAAGACATCTAGTAATCCTTGCAGGCTTGACTGCAAGGAATTATTTTTGTAAAATCATGTTTTTTTTATGTGACTGGCATTATTTAGATTTTAATTTCTATGAATGAATAGAATGAAAATGATATAAAATTACTTGCTTGTTTTTATGTGCATATGCTGAAGGAAAGTGGAGAGAGAGTGGGCTGAGGACGCTGAAAGGAAATGGGGAAGAGAGAGTGGGGAGAAGACGCTGATTTATAAATTGACAATTGTACAGAATTTTATACTTTAATATTTTTATACTTTAATATAATAAGTTCAATATAAAACAATTCAAGGCTTGTGTGGATGGAATCAGGTGGTTTGTGGGGATGGGGACCGAGCTTACGGGGATTAGTCCAATAAAATGGTATTTTCTTATTTCTCATTATTTGTTTTATTTTTATTTGTTAATTTGTAAAGTGGTGATTGTTATGTATCAGTTTTTTCAAATTTACATCTACTGTCTATATTTTGCATAGTATTAGAGGACATGTACATTTCCCCCTCCCCATTCGCGGTTTCGGCAATCGCAATTTCACATATTCGTGATTTTTTTGTGGAGGGGGAAAAAGAAAAAACCCCCACAGTTTAGCCTTCCCCCCGGCGTCCCGGCCTTACCTGGTGGTCTAGCGGGCTTTCGGGACAGGAGCGATCTTTACCAATACGGGACGGAGGAGGGGTGGTTCTGAGGTCATTGGCAAGAGTTAGCACAAGAAGTTTCAAAGAAGATTTGAATGGTGAAAGAAGATTACAATTATATACCTTGGAACTAGTGATATTCATGTATTTCCCATTACATCTTAGCCATATTTTGAGTATCAAGCTTCCCAGAATATACAAGGACAATATTATTCTTCATTCCACCTGGAATGCATTAAAATTTATAAATACCTTAACTCCTATTTCAATACAACAATCTACATGTCAATCCCTATGGTTATACTCCAAGATACAAATTGGCGAGTCTAAAATCCTCTGGAAACATTGGTTGCAGGCAGGCATACGTACTTTAGGTGATGTAGTTTCAAATGGGAAAATGGTAAATTTATTACAATTACAACAATCATTTGGCATATCAAAGACTCAAGGTTATAAATGGTTGTAGTTGAAACAGTAAAACCTAAAACTAATCACCCCAGCAGTATATTAGCAATATTTAGGTTTGCTTTCTACTGTAGTTGAAACAGGCCATTCAGAAAGGGTTCCCTGACTAGTGCAACTTAAAAAATCAGTACAACAATGTTTCCAGACCAATTTTCAAGGACATCAGGCCGCTAAGTGGTACAAATTAATTTCTGAATATTTAGTGAAAAAAACCTAAAACAAGCTTAAAAGACATTTGAAGTATAGAAACAAAGCAGCATATTTCTGCTACACAATGGCCACAGATTTGGACTTGGAGAATGAGATGTATAGCGTTAGCAACTATGAGACAAACTTGATTCTTTTTGTTATATAGAATTTTTTGGACCCCCAGTTCATTTACAAAAGTTGGATAGTTCCAAAGTCTAATAGATGTCATCTTAAAGTAGGGACACTGGATCATTTGCTATTTTATTGTCCATTGATACTCAATTTTTGGACATCAATATGGGGAAAAATTAATATGGTACTCGGTGTCTCTATACCATTGTCTTATGACGTGGTTCTATTTGGGACATTGTTGAAATCTAAGAGTCCAATCGACACGCATAAAAGTAGACTTCTGATTATGACAGGAGTGACCATGCAATTGATAACCAGAAACGAGAAGAATTATGATAGGCTAAACTTTTCTTTTTGGTGCGAATCACTTTGTTTGTGTTATAGGTATGGAAAAATGAATGTGAAACAATAAAAGATTTAAAGAAATATGGGGTCCATTGAAAGCATATGTTAAATATAAGATTGATTAAATTGGTAAAATCCTTAATTCCTGGAATTTCTTAGGGCTCCTTTTACGAAGGTGCACTAGCATTTTTAGCACATGCACTGGATTATCACGCGCTATAGCGCATGCTAGCCAAAAAACTACCGCCTGCTCAAGAGGAGGCGGTAGCAGCTAGCGCGCACGGCATTTAAGCGTGTGCTATTCCACGTGTTAAGGCCCTAACACGCCTTCGTAAAAGGAGCCCTTAGTTTTTCCACACACATCCAAATAGGGAAGGTGGGAAAGTGAGGGGGAAGGTGTAGGGTAATTTGTTTTAATATTTTGTTCCAATACAAGTGCTGATAATTATTGTATTTGTATGCATATTTGTTTGCACTTTTTATAAGTCTAATAAAGGTTTAAAAAAAAAAAAAAAATAACCCCGTCCCCCATCCCTTATATGAAGCTGTGTTAAGGTTTTTTTTTATTGAAGGCCATGGTGGTAAAAGCTCCAATGCTTATATGAATTCTATGAGCATCGGACCCTTTACTATCTCGGCCGGCGATAAAAAACCCTGATGGTTTCATGCCCCCCCCCCCCCTTTTTATAAAGCCGCGTTAGGCTTTTTTATCACTGGCTGTGGCAGTAAAAGCTCTGGCACTCAGAATTCCTATTAGCATCAGAACTTATATCGCCATGGCTAGCAATAAAAAAGCCTGCCTCTGCCCCCTCTCTCCTCCCCGCTTCCATAAAGCAAGGGCTGTTTTGAGTCCAAAAGGGGTGAAGAAGAGCTGACAAATATGTTCCTACTTTGGGCCATGACACCTGACCTTGATTACACATGCAGAACACAACTCAACCCTATTCAAATATAGGACCACAAATTAAAAGTCCTAATATACACAAACAAAACTATAAAGCCAAACTCTGCAAACATGTAGTACAACACCAAAGAAATAGAAATAAATGCATAGATAGCAGATGTAAATTCTCAAAACCAACATATTTCAATCATTAAATTGAAAATAAAATCATTTTTCCTACCTTTGTTGTCTAGTTATTTTATTTTTCTACACATGTTTTCCCAGTCTCTGGTTGCACTTCCTTCTGTCTGTGTCCTTAACTCTTTTTCCAGGGCCTTCTTATCGATTTGCTGTTTCTCTCTCCTTCACTTTATGCCCTACATCCATCTTCAATTTTTCTTCTTCCTTCTCAGTTCTACTATTCCATATCTTTCCTTCCCATATATCCATGTGCACCATCTCCTCCCTTTCTCTGCCCTTCTCCTCCCCTCCCCTCCATCCATGTGTAGTATATTCCCTGTGTTTCTTCTCCCCTATTCCCATCTTTTCTTAAACAGCATTTTTTTCCATCTCTCTTCTCTTCCCCATCCCTCCCATTCTGGCGCACCATTTCCTCCCCCTCTCTCCCCTTACTCTCTATCCCTGTGCAGCATCTCTTCCCTCTCTCTCCACCTCTAGTGGTCTGACATCTTTCTCCTAGTCTGGTCTCAATCACTCTCCCCTCCTTCCTTTCCCTCCTCCCACTTTGTAGTCTAGCATCTTTTTGTCCTTCTCTTCTCCCTCTCCCCTAATTTTTTCTCCTGCTTCCCTGGTCTGGCATCTCTCTCTCTTTCCCTCTCCCTCAAGTAGTCCATCTCGCTCTTTCCCTTTCCCCCTTCTTGTGATCTGGTATTTCTCTCCTTTCCTTCCTTCTTCCTCACTACCCTAGTCTGGAATCTTTCTCTCTCTCTCTCTCTCCTTTTTCCTTCCCTGGCCTGGTATTTCTCTCTCTTCTTCTCTCTCCCTCCAGTAGTCCATCTCTCTCCTTTTATTTCTCCTTTCTTGTAGGCTTGTATCTCCACTTCTCTCCTTTTCTTTCCTCCTCTTCCTATTCCCTACCATGGTCTGGTTTTTCTGTCCTCCCCTTCCCCAGAAGTCTGGTATTTTTCTTTTTTCCCTCGGTTCAGCATTTCTCCAATACTTCCCAGTGTTCCTCCACTACACAGGATCTGGTAAGACAGCTGATTTTTCATCCTTTGGGCAGCCGGCAGCGTGAGTGAACATGCCACCCTTTGGTGGCCCTTAAGCTTTCCCTCTGCTCCTACTTCCCACCTATGAGGGGCCAGGTGACAGGAAGCAGTAGCAGAGAGAAAGTTTCTGGGCCACCGAAGGTAGCGTGTGTTCACACTCGCTGCCGGCTGCCCGAAGGATGAAAGAGCTGCAGAGATGGATCCCACTGAGAGGGGTGGGGAGGGTGGATGGAATCCCGGACTGCAGGTATGCTCCAAGAAACATCCTGGTGGCATGAGAGAGGGGTGAGGTGCTGTTGCTGGTGTGCAGCAGCCAAGAGCTGCTGCACTGGGTTCTGAAGAGAAGTGTGCGGCAGCGCACCTGTGCAGCTTAGAGGGAACATTGCCCTCCACCCCAATGCCATCCAGTATCTTGCTCCCTCACCTCCCCACCGTTTCTGTATGCTTCTTGAACCAGCATCAGTGGCTATAAACTTAAATGCAGTCATCGCAGGACCTTGCTGCACCTCCCCGCGGCTGCCGGCTCTGCTCCGGAACAAGGAAGTGGCATCAGAAGGGGTGGACCGGCAGCCACGAGGAGGTGCAAGAAGGCCCTGCAATGACTGAATTCAAAGTTTACTGCCACTGCTGCTGGTTCAGGAAAGCACCAGAGGCAGAGTAGGGCGGGAGGTTCCAGACCCAGTGGGCCAGCTGTGCACCCCTTAGAGTGTTCACCCGGGGCCCCCTTGATACACCACTGGTGATTGGTATGGCATCTGGATTTTTTTTTTTCTTCTTGCATTGCTGTCCTATCATTTAATTGTAGTTATTTTCTTCCTTCTGATTTGTAAACCATTTTGATGGTTATGCAAATGGCAGTATGTAAGTCCTGAATAAACATAAACATATTTCTCTCAGAAATGTTGGAATAAACAGACTAAAATAAATAAATGAAAAGTAAAATGAAATACTCCATATATGTACAATTGTTTATCCATGATGAAGCACCCTTTAAAAATTCCCCTCCCCTCACAGGAAAAGCTATATAGCAATGAAAAGATGAAGTGCTGAGGATGAAACCAAAATGATCCAGCAAGTGAGTGGATTTCATTTTGAAATGGTGGCTTGCAGGTTTACTCTGCATGCTTTGCAGATGCAAAGTATACTGGGCAAGAGATCCATATGGCACTAGCTACCTGGCTGATTTTTAAAGAGAAACGTCATGGGATTTTTCTCTTTAGTTTAATTTCTATTCTGCTTCTATCCCTCCCTCTCTGCCCCCTCCCCCAAGGTGGCCTACATTAGGAATAACCATGTTTTTCTAATACAATAGTCTTCTAACTAATACACATCAATTATTCATTCAAATTCCACTAGAGAATTTTGGCTGTCTTTTGCTAAGCTGCAGTAGAGGTTTCTACTGTGGCTGGGGTGCTATAATGCTCCAGTGCTGCTGCAACACTCATGGTAATTCTATGAATGTTGGTGTAGGGAGCTGCAGGAGCCCAGCAGCCCGGAGAGAGGAGTCTGGATTCCAGCAGAGGAGGGATGCCACCACTGGAAACTCAGGAGGAAGGTGCTGGCTTGGAAGTTCAATTAACCCCCACCACCAGTGAAGCAGAGGTGAGAGGAACTTCTAGTGGGAACAACATTAATTTTGGGGAATTGAAAAAGACCTGTAAAGATTGATATGGAGGCGCTGTGGCAGGCCATATCTATAATGGACGCCAACCTAAAATTGAGTCAACAATTAAAAATGATTATGGAACTATCTATTCCAAAGTGGAACAACAAGGTTTACACCTATCTAAATTAACTGAAAAATTGGAGAAACAGGAAGAAAATTTGAATGAAGTAAAGACTGTCCAGTTGGAATTGGTGAAGGAAAAATCATTTATTTCACGCAAACTGGAGAATTTTGAAAATTCACTTAGAAAAAAATAATTTGAGACTTTTGAACTTTCCCAAATGTCCAGTCATATCCCCAGTGGAGATGGCGAGAAAATATTTTCGTGAAGTCCTATCCATTCCTGTGGAAAATTTACGTCCAATTGTTAGGGCTTATTACCTGGATATAAAGAGACCTCAAGGGGAGTCGACCCCCTAAGGAAACATCTAAGGACAATGTAGATTTGTCTTTATTTTTGGAGAGTTCTCTTGAGGTGGTTACAGATAGAACTACTCTCTTGCTGACTCTAGTTCTGGAAAGTGATAGGGAATATGTTTTACGTTTATATTTCCGCCATTTAAATGATAAATTTTTGGGCTCAAATGTTAGGATTTTTCCAGATCTATCACAAAAAACTCAGAGGCTTAGGAAGGAGTTCTTGGCCTTGTGGCCCAGAACCCTAGCCCTCGGAGCTACTTTTTTGTTAAAGTTTCCAGCGAAATGTTTTATTTCCTATCAAAATAAAAATTTTCTTTTTTTGAGCCTAAACAATTAATAGATTTTTTAGGACCAAAGGAAGGGTCGGCTTAGTCCATTGATTTATGACATGACCATCGGCTGTAGCGTGGATAACCAGTGCTGTTACACTATTCAGGATAATTTTCTTATTACAGTGGAATGTATTATTATTATTTTTTTATTTCCATGTTTTGAATCCATTATTTGTGGACTAAATAGTTGTTTTTATTTCTTTACATTTATGCGTATGCATATGTTAACTTTTATTTCCTATCTGTGTATATTCTGATCCTTTGTCAAGATTGTTATGCTTGATGAAAATATAAAACTGTATAAATAAATAATAATAATAAAAAAAAAGAATGTTGGTGTAGAGTTAGAGCATTTAGAGCTCTGGGCTGTGGTAGAAACCTCCACCAAGACTTAGGGCTTCTTTTTACAAAGGTTTGCTAAGTGTTTTAGCACGCGCTAAATATTAGCATGTGCTAACCACATGCATGCATGCATGCATGTTAGTCTATGGACGCGTTAGCGGTTAGTATGTACATATATTTAACGCCTTCTAAATGTGCGCTAAAACGCATAGCGTACCTTAGTAAAACAGGAGGTTAGTAAAAGGGGGGGTTACTAATATTTAGGAATTCATACATAGGAGAATGTCTACTAAGATGCACTAGTAAATGAGTTTAGCATATGCTAACATGGGGCTTTCCTGAGTAATAAGCCCATTTATATTGCACCTAGCAAATAGGAATTTTCAAGTGTTGCCTAAAAAAAATGAACACAGGAGCTCTGACCACCTCCTGTTTAGGAGGCACCAAGGGCTTCTGTGTTATGGATGTGCTAACTAATAAGCACACACTACTGTGAATGTGCCCATGTCCCTTCCCCACTTATGATATGCCCCTTCCAAAAGCAATATTGAAAAGAATAAATACAGGGCACGTAGCGCGCGCTAATGGCAAAACTAATGCAGAATGCTTTAGCGCATCCTATGTTAGTCTATTTTAGGTGCACTAAGCTCATGTTAGGGCTTAGCGCCCCTTAGTAGACATACCCCATACTGAATAAATTCAAATTTATTATAAATCAATCACTGGGATCTAACCATTTTTGTGAAAGCCAGGTCTTAAGCAGTCTATGGAATCACAAATAAGGGTCATTCCATGTCAAGTGGTCCAGAACTCTCCACTCGACCATGTTGTGGGACATGATCTCAACTAGGTCCAGAGTTAGGAGCCCCTATATTTGAGCCACTTTTTTGTATCTGCGGAAGATGTCGTGTGTTCCCTCCTTGAAACTGGTATAGTTGACATGGATTTACTCATAATTTTTTTCAAATCTGATGTTCTCTAGAACAGTGGTTCCCAACCCTGTCCTGGAGGACCACCAGGCCAATCGGGTTTTCAGGATAGCCCTAATGAATATGCATGGAGCAGATTTGCATTCCTGTCGCTTCCATTATATGCAAATCTCTCTCATCATTTGTTAATACAGGGAACTTCCAGTAAACCAATGAATTGATCTCAAAGAACAGCTGGCAAGTGTAGGGCCTGATATTCAACATTTTGCTAAGCTTCAGCAGTGAATTTCTAGGTTTATGGAGCTAGTAAAAACATAGCTGGTTAAGTGTGATATTCAGCACTTAACAGCCATGGTGAACTGTATAAGGACAGAAATGACTTTTATGGCTCTTACCTGGCCAAGTGATCATTGTGCCCCTGGACACCCCCAAAATAGCTGGTTTCGAGTTTGGCACCAACTGCACATTTTCAGTGGCAGTGTCTGGTCAAGTGCCACTAAATATGACTGGTTAACCCCAAACAAGCGATTTTAACAGACAAGGAGCTATTTCTGGTTAGTTAAATCACTTTCTATATTGACCCCATAGATATTTACTATGCCCAAAATTGTAATTATATTTGCAAACTATATGTGGAATGATATAGGTAGCCAGTGGGTCCTTTCAAAGTTGCTGAAGCTCTGTCCCATCTTCTGGTTTTCTTAGGGCCTCTTACAAAGCCGCGGTAACAATTCTCCCACTGCAAATGCACCGAAGCCCATAGGAATTTATTCCTCCCTCTCTTTTACAAAACCGTAGCGCGGTTTTTAGTGCCAGCCATGGCGGTGAAAGCTCCGACGCTCTGAATTCCTATGAACGTCGGAGCTGGCACTAAAAAACATGCTATAGTTTTGTAAAAGAGGGAGTTATTTATTTATGGAACACTTATAGCCTAAGTGGTTTAAATTCAGGTAGTCAGGTATTGAATGGGCTTCTGCCCCCTCATTTACAAAGCTGTGCTAGCATTTTTAGTGCCGGCCACTGCGGTAAGAACTCCGATACTCATAGAATTCCTATGAGCGTCAGATTTCTTACTGCCGTGGCTAGCATTAAAAATGCTAGTGTGGCTTTGGCTTTGGCTTTGGTTACCGCAGCTTTGTAAAAGGGTCCCTTAAATTTCTGTTTTGAATATATTTTAACATAGGGCTCCCTTTTACAAAGCCCCGATAGTGATTCTCCCATGACAAATGCACCCAAGCCCATTCTATTCCTGTGGGCTTCAGTATATTTGCTGTGGGAGAACTGCTACCACAGCTTTGTAAAAGGGGCCCTTAGTTAGAGATTTCTTGATAACTCCTGTAGTTGTGGTCATTAATGCTTGAATTATTATTTTAAGGTTTTTTTCTGAAAGATCTGATCTGATTTGTCTAGTTAACTTTAGTATCAAAGTAAATGACAGCAAATATAGACCTGAACGGTCCATCCAGTCTGCCCAATAGTCATATTCATTATACAGTATATTCATGGTTAAATTGTCTTTTCTTTAATATTTCTGGGCAATAGACCATAGAAGTCCACCCAGTACTGTCTCTAGGTTCCCTTTGGTGGAAATGCCATTGAAACCCATCTAGCCTATTCCAACCAACTGGAACTTCTATCAAAGCCCTCCCCAGCTCATTCTAAACCAAATCACCATGTATGGGACACAGACTGTGAAGGATGGCCCAGTTACTGGCCTTTTTTTAATACCCTCAATTTCTAATTAGAGATCCTCTGTGTTCATCCCATGCTTTTTTGATTTCCAGCACCATTTTTATCTCCACCACCTTCCTCGGTAGGGCATTCCAGGCATCTCCCACCCTCTCCATGAAAAATAATTTCCTATATTGCTCCTAAGTCTGTCAGCCTGCGACCTCAATTAATGCCTTCTAGTTTTACCATTTTCCATTCTCTGCAAAAGATTTGTTTCTATATTAATACCTTTCTCCTCTCTTTCTCTTGTACCATGTCTTTGTACATTATCAGTATCTGTTCAGCCTCTGTATAATTTGATTTTATTCTTTTTTTTGATTTGGTTTTAAATGTATATATATGTACATCACCTAAACTGCTAGATAGGTGCTATATCAAAATAAAAATAAACTTGAAACTATTTAAATATCTGTATCATATCTCCCCTGTCCCTCCTTCTCCTCTAGAGCAGTGTTCTTCAACCTTTTTACACCCGTGGACCAGCAGAAAAAAAAGAATTATTTTGTGGACCGGCAAACTACTAGGACTAAAATTTAAAAACCCCGTTTCCGCCCCATCTCCGCGAGTCGGTCCCCACAAATCATCTGATCCCATCCATACAAGCCTCAGTTATGATTTTATATTGAATGTATTTTATTAAAGTATAAAAAGAAACAATATTCTGTACAATTGTCATTTTATAAATACAAATAATTCAGATCAGGATCAACAAAACCCCTGTCTCCCCTCCCCTTCACATATATCCCCTCTACTATCAAGAAAACTGAACAAGCCAAATTATTACAGAATGCTACACAGAAATATCATGCTAACAGAATACTGCAGTCACACATGACAGGAATAGTTTAAGGGGAGTGCAACTAGGGCAACTGCCCCCTGGTCAGAGAGCACCCTAAGCCAGCTGGAAGCTAAAGAAGCACTGCCTGGGCTTTGCAGTCTCCAGTTATGTCTAACACCAGCTTTAGCAGGATATATATTTCAAATCTGATATATTCTAATCACAAAATAGAAATAAAATTATTTTTTTCTACCTTTTGTCGTCTCTGGTTTCTGCTTCAATCTTCTTTTCACTCTCTTCCTTCCAGCGTCTGCCCTCTCTGTCTCTTCAATCCAGCATCTGCCCCTTCCATCCACTGTCTGTCCTCTCCCCCTTCCATATGGTATCTGTCTTCTTTCTATGCCCCTCTCCCCTTTCCATCCAGCTTGTGCCCCCTCTCTCCTTTTTACATGATTCATTCCAGCTGCACTGCTCTCTTCATTTTTATCTCTCCTACACCAAATCTATCATCGTTGTCCCTCTCTGCTTATTTTTCTGCTGACCCCTTCCTATCATCAATCTCTCTACTTTCTCATGCCTGTGTCTCCCCTTCCCTTCCTCTAATCTCTCTGCCAGCTGTTTCCTTCCTTTTTTCATTCTCCCTTCCCTCCTCCTCCTGTCCAGCAGTAATTATCTTCCCTCCCCTCCCTGCAGCATCTCTCCTTCTCCCTCTCCAGTAGCAGCTGTTCCTTTTTTTCCTTGCCCAGCAGCTTCCCAGATTCATTTCCCTCCTCCCCTCCCAGCAGCATCTCTCCTTTTGCCTCTCCAGTAGCAGCTATCCCTTTTTTTCTTTGCCCAGCAGCTTCCCAGATTCCTTTCCCTCCTCCCCTCCCAGCAGCATCTCTCCTTCTGCCTCTCCAGTAGCAGCTGTCCCTTTTTTTCCTTGCCCAGCAGCTTCCCAGATTCCTTTCCCTCCTCCCCTCCCAGAAGCATCTCTCCTTCTCCTTCTCCAGTAGCAGCTGTCCCTTTTTTCCCCTGCCCAGCAGCTTCCCAGACTCTGATAGTGGTTTTCTCCCCTCCCAGCAGCTCTTCTTACTTCCCAGCGCAGCAATTAAGGAAGGCAGCCTCGGGTCCTTTGTTGGGTCGCGCCGCCTCTGAGGAAAGAGGAAGTTGCATCATCAGAGGCAGCCACAACTCAGCAAAAGCCCCGAGGCTGCCTTTGTGAATCGCTGCGCTGGGAAGTAAAGGAGAGCTGCAGAGAGGGGAGAAAGCCACTGTCGGAGGCAACCCAAGATCTCTCCGGCCCAGTGCACGCTTCACATCTTGATCTTGCCGGCCCTGCGCGGACCGGCAGGAAGTTGAAGTGAGTCAATCTTGCCGGCCCTGTGCAGACCGGCAAAAATTTCCTGCGGACCGACATAGGTCCGCGGACCGGCGGTTGAAGAACTATGCTCTAGAGCACAGGTGTCAAAGTCGGTCCTCGAGGGCCAGAATCCAGTTGGGTTTTCAGGATTTCCCCAATGAATCTGCATGAGATCTATTTGCATGCACTGCTTTCAATGCATATTCATTGGGGAAATCCAGAAAACCCGACTGGATTCCGGCCCTCGAGGAGGGACTTTGACACCCCTGCTCTAGAGTATACATATTCGGGTCTTCCAATCTCTACTTGTACATCATGTGGTGCATGCCCCATACTGTTGTTGCCACTTTTCTCTAGATCACTTCAAGTCTTTTTGCATACTTAGCCAGATATGGCCTGTAAAACTGAACACAGTACTCCAGGTGGGGCCTCACCAATAACCTGTACAAGGGCATCAACACCTCCTTTCTTCTGCCATTTACTTTCATTTACTAAAGGGTGTTAAGCTCTTCAAGTGGGGTTAATGCTCTAAAACAGGCAACCACAAAATAGGTTAAAGCATTTTACAGTATTTTGGGGACCTTTTACTAAGTTGCAGTAGGGCGCCTACCGATGCCTAAATTTAGTCACTGGTTATAGAATTTTCCCCTTAGGGCCTTGCTGCCCCCTATTTAGGAGGTGGTAAGTGCTCCTGCGTTATCCCAGAATTAACCTCAGCACACCATAACCCTAATGTGCTAGGTCAGGGGTAGGCAATTCTGGTCCTCGAGAGCCAGAGCCAGGTCAGGTTTTCAGAATATCACAATAAATATGCATGAGATAGATTTGCATCTCAAGGAGGCAGTGCATGCAAATCCATCTCATACATATTCATTGTGGATATCCTGAAAACCTGACCTGGCTCCGGCTCGCAAGGAATGGAATTGCCTGCCCCTGTGCTAGGTGATTCATGCTTGCTTGCTCATTCTCTGCCTGTGACACACGTCCTTGAAAAATACAATTTGAAAACGTAATGCACACAAACAGGTCAAATACCCAAAAACATACTAGTGTTATTTTTGTGGTAGCCTGTTTTCAATTCACTTATGGCTGGATTCAGTAAATGGCACTCAAAATTCTGCAAAACAACAAAAAGATTGTGGAATAGAAGATCGGATGTACCATTTTTCAGTTTAATAAGAGTCCAAATAACTTTAAAAACAATAATTATAAAACCAATCCACAAAGGGTATATACAGTCACAAGTGACTCACAGGATAGAAACCAAATAATGTATACAATAAAAATTACCCAACACAGGCTGTGTTTCGGCAAAATAAAAATGCATGCCTCAGGCATTTTTATTTTGCTTGTCTTATTTTAGAAATCAGCGGTACCTTAAACCACTGCGTCAGGGAATGATCTTCATGCTGTTTTCTCTTCAAGAATTCACAATTTATTGTGAGCTCATACTTTTTCTGAGGACCTAAAAATATAGAGGCAATACTATAGCGCACCTTAGTAAATCCAGTCTTTAGATTGTAAGACTTTTGGGGACAGAAAAACACCTACTGTATCTAAATGTAATTCACCTTGAGCTATCAATGAAAATCCGGCTACTTCAATTATGTTGCAGGGAAACACTTTTTTATGCCAATAGTTGATCTTCTCACAGTAAAACTGTAGCCCATTGGCTTGGGGCTGACTAAAGAAGCTCAAAAATAAAGGAAGAGTAGTATTAATTTAATATAAGCAGGTACTTAGGGGCATAGAGAGGGTGGACAGGGACAGGTTCTTCAGACTAAAAGGGACGACAGGTACGAGGGGGCACTCAGAGAAACTGAAGGGAGATAGGTTCAAATCAAATGCAAGGAAGTTTTTCTTCACCCAAAGGGTTGTGGACAAATGGAATGCGCTCCCGGAGGAAGTGATCCGGCAGAGTACAGTACAGGGATTCAAACAGGGATTGGACAGATTCCTGAGGGAAAAGGGGATCGTGGGGTACTGAGGGAGGTCCTGGGGTGTTGCATAAGTATAGACAGCTCACCAGGTCGTGCAGGTGCAAGGCCGGAGGGTTAGGACATTGATGGGAAGATAGGAACCTTCGATGAGAAACCTAGGGGGCAAGGGGGCCCCTTCTGGTGATTAAGGCAGGTCATGACCTGTTGGGCCGCCGCGGGGGCGGACTGCTGGGCGGGATGGACCTCTGGTCTGACCCGGCAGAGGCACTGCTTATGTTCTTATGTTCTTATTAAGAAAATCATTGATAATCCTTTAAGGTAGGTCAGGAAGCAGACAGGAGAATCTTTAAGACATTTTGGCACTATCCTACAGCCTGTTTTCATTAATAATTTAGCTGGGTTAAACAGTTGGCCATATTCAGAAATACCTTTTTTTTTTGTTCTGTGTATATGGAAACAAATCTTGATTGAATAAAGTTTAGAATAAGATATGTTCTGATGTCATAATATGAATTTCACAAGCCTTTGGAACCAACTTATAATTTTAACCCCTGCTGTGTATAGCATGCCCATGGGCAAGTATTAGAAGGAGAACATTGAAGGAGAAAGTCAAACCACTTTCCTTAGTCTAAATGAGGCAGACAATGGAAAAATGCCTCAAAACTATGCATGCAGCACACATACTGCACTGTGTGGACTCTGTGGGGTATCCACAGTCATAATACATGAGGTCAAAGAGCACCCGGGAAACACCAGGTATTATAGAACATACTCTAAGCTATCAGAAAAAAAAGGGGGAAAAGAAGGTCTGGTAATGATGGGATTCAGTGCTGCCAGCTGTATGGATGGCTGCCAAGATTCTCTGCAACCTATGATAAGCTATTGTGTGCCTCAAATAACACCACACACTAAATGCATACTTTACAGATGGAAAACAATGACTGTCAGACTGGAAAAAAAATAGAAATCGGGGAAAGAAAACTGATGTGCATATGTAAAATTAATCTAAAGGATTATTATGAGTGAGTGTGTGTCCACATGGTTCTGGTCCCATCAGCACACAAATCTATTCTTTTAAAGATGACATATGTTGTACAGGGATTAAATGAAAAGTAATGCCTCTACCTCCATAATTCATAAACAGGTGGCAGCACTGACTCAGTATACTGTACATATTCACGTGTTCTTTGAAATCTCTTCCTACACATTAGCTGGCGGGAAGTATCTACTGTATATGAAGAGGCTGTTTTGCTATTTCTTGTGTAATAGAATTTCATGATAGAATTGAGTTTGATGTGGCAGTGAATGTCAGTTGGAGGGACTCCTTCATCAATGTGCCATGACAGAATTTCTGACTGTTGAAGGAGTCCCTCCAACTGAAATTCACCACTGCATCAAGGTTGTTTATGGTGGTGGCTATATGTCATTGAGCAAAAAATGTAATGATTGTGGTCTGGATAGACTGATTTGTGTAATCAAAAAGGTAGTGGAAGACCCGTGGCAGAAACAGATGACTGTCACATGGTTGACAAACATAAAGGACAATCAGAGGAACCACTCAAAGCATTACATTGCATCTCAGTAAACTTTGAAAGAATGATTGAGAAGAGGCTGGAAGCACAAGAAAGAAATGTTGTTGCAACATGACAATGCTAGGCCTCACAAAGACAAAGGTTAACAGTTTAAGGCAGTTACGAAAGTTGGACCCAGTGAAGATATAGTGCGTGAAGCTAGATACAGTGAAATGTTTTGAGTATCGTTGTGGCACTTCTGAGGGTTGGTGAATATTGAAGAAACTTTTGACAAGTGTGAGTCTATAGAAAGGGGTGTGGAAGTGACATCCATTTCACATTTTCAATATTCAGAGTTTTGCTTGCACAAGAGCGATTATATAAAGATATAGTGCTAATCTTTAAATAAATATAAATATGTTCTAAAAATAGCATGATAATAAATAAACAAACCACTCGTAAAGGAAATGAGACTGAATACATTTCCTATCTGGGTTACAGGCCTCAGAAAATGGAGCTTTTTACCCAATGTCGGCATAGATGTCCCTACAAACTGACCACCTGAAGGCAAAACGTTAAAAGCTAAGTATCTTTCTTAGAAATGGTTGTTTACAAAATGTTTAAAAATAACTTTAAAAACAATTCAACTAAGGCAGTTGGACCCAGTGAAGATATAGTGCGTGAAGCCAGATATAGTGAAATGTTTTGAGTATCGTTGTGGCACTTCTGAGGGTTGGTGAATATTGAAGAAACTTTTTGATAAGTGTGAGTCTATAGAAAGGGGTATGGAAGTGACATCCGTTTCACATTTTCAATATACATATTTTTAGAACATAAACATAAAAATCCATTTATATACCGCAATACTGTTACGTTCAATGCGGTTTACAAAAAAGAATATGAGTGTGCATACAATCTGCCCATGCTCCTCCCCTGGCCATGTCCACCGTAGGACTGATGCACAGTACTTTATAGAACATACCTAACAAGTTGTAGGCATAATTTTTAATCAGTTCCACAATTAAGTTGTATGCGCAAACGGCTGTGAGCACCAATTTGCATGCACAATGTAAGGTGCCTAAGCCACAGTCATGGTACATGGGCTTATCGTGCCATGGGCTTACGCGCATCTGAGAAGCTGAAAGCTATGCTGTCAGTGGTTTCACTACCAGCAGGGACTCCCAAGGGGGACAGGTTTCAGTGGAGATGTCAGACTAATGATGCACTACCTATCTGGGCAGCAGCAGATGGGCAATGTTGGAGGAGGAGGATCGCGAAGAAAGGTCCAGCAATCTACTTCTGTGTTCAGACACCAAAATCTTGATGATATTCATCAAGTCACTAGGACTCGAACACAAGTCGATGGCACCTAACAAAAAAGGTTTGGATTATTTCCTGACACAAAGGTCCATAAGCCATTATTAAGATGGACTTGGTGAAATCCACTTCTTATTCTTAGGATAAGCAGCATATAATATGTTTTACTCTTTGGGATCTTGCCAGGTACTTATGACCTGGGTTTGCCGCTATTGGAAACAGGATACTGGGCTTGATGGATCTTTGGTCCAAGTATGGCAATTCTTATGTTCTTATGATAGGAGAATGGCCAGCAGGAAAATGAAGATGACAGAGCTTCTGTATAAGTTAGAAACATGATGTCAGATAAAGGCCAAATGGCCCATCTAGTCTGCCCATCTGCAGAGTAACCATTATCTCTTCCTCTCTGTAAGAGATCCCACATGACTATCCAAGGCTTTCTTGTAATTAGACACAGTCCCTGTCTCCATCACCTCTACGGGGAGACTGTTCTAAGCATTTACCACCCTTTCTGAAAAAAGTATTTCCTTAGATTACTCCTGAGCCTATCACCTGGTGAGATCTCATTTGAAGTATATACAACGCTGGAGAATGCACTTTGAAAAGGATATAAAGATGGAGTTGGTCAAGAGGGCAGGTACTAAACTGGTCAGTAGTGTTCATCAAAAAGCATATGGGAACAGACAACAATCTTTGATACTTAACTTTTGGAAGTCAATATGGGGACAGATTAATACCATACTGGAGACATCAATTCCATTGACATATGAACTAGTTATATGCAGAACGTTATTGCATATTAAGACCCCATGGACTGCTATAAATGCCGGCTTTTCCTTATTATTACCGGGATAGCCATGCAAATGATTACTCGCAATTGGAAGAATTGGGATCACCTTAGTTTTCCTTTTTGGTGGGCGAGCTTATGTTTAACTTATAAATATGAGAAAATGAACGCTGACAAGCTGGGGCATAACAAGATATTCAAATTAGTTTGGGTCCATTGACGTCTTTTGTAGATTTGCTATAATTGTCCTTTATCTTTATTTCCATTGTTTTTTCACCCACACATCTGGGGGGGGGAGCAGGAGGGGGGTATATCTTTTGTTTTGGTATCATTCCTGATGGTAATGATAGTTGGGGGAGGGAATTTTTATCTTTTGTATAGATACTGATTGATTATAAGTGCTTGGTTGATTATCATTATTTGTATAAAAATTGTATTGCACTTTTTGTTGGCATTAAAAACTAAATAAAGCTCAAAAAAACCAATCTCAATATGCAATTCCTTTCAAATTCAAAAGTTCCTGGCTAAGAATGTTCAAATAGTACATGTGTGTTAACTAAAAGAAAACTCAGCTTTTACACTTTATCAAGGAAGCCCTTTTCTGACACTGTCCTAAATTTGGCCATTTCCTATTATTTCATTTTCTGGTCAAGTACTAATGTTAGCTTTAGCACGCCAACCACTGAAAATAATTAATGTGGGAGCCCTAACTGCCTCCTCTTTAAGAGGCAGTAAGGGCTCCAGTGTTAAGCTGTGTTTTAACCAGTTAGTGTGAGATAATGTCTTCCATTCCTACTCTTCACCTCTTACCCACCTACGCCAAACTCCCTCCTAAAAATAAATAGAAAACAATTATTACCATGCAATGACCATGCACAAACAGGTGAATTACTGCAGTATGCTTTAGCATTTGGGGGGATGCTAAGCTCATGTCATTGATGAGAATATCATAGTAAAAGGACCCAAAGTTATTAACAATGACAAATTTTAAAATACAAAATGGGAGAAATAATTACAAGTTAATTTGAGACATTGGGATGTTGCCCGTACTTTAAGAGCGACACCTGGGGTGACATCATGTTCATGGCTAAGAGAAACGTATTATAGGGTTACATTACGTGCCTATTACACACGAACACAATTGTTTTACAGTGGAGGTCTTCCTACACCTTTATGTCACAAATGTGGGAGGGAGAGTCATACATTAGGTCATGCATTTTGGTTTTTGCCCATAATTCAATACTTTTGGAAGCGAATAATAAATTATATGTCAAAAATAATTGGAAGACCTTTGCGCTGTTCTCCTTTCTTTATTTTGGATTTGCCAGAAGCTTTTGGCCATTTACCTAAAGGAAATAGGGCGTTGTGTAGGAAAATGAGTCTCTTGGCTAGAAAATGTATACTTCAATATTGGACGATCCCTGATCCTCCGAGATTTTGACATTGGTGGAACCAATTACATCAGTTGGCCATTTGGGAAGCTAGAGATGCTGGAATTAAAAGAAAGCGAAAGATATTATTTTTACAAATCTGGGATTCATATCTGCAAGATTTGTATCCTAAGGGCCGTAGTGCGATTTTAAGTTGGATCTCTTAATTGGGCTTTTATTTAGTTAAATGAAGAGAGTATCATTGGGTAGAGAGTACTATTGGGTGGGGAGGGATGGGGTGGAGAGGGACAGTAAAGGTTCAATCACTTATACTTAAAGTGGGGGTTTATTGAAATTGGAATTTGTCTTTTATTATGTATATTAATAATTGATGCATTATTGATGTGCTTTGATGTTGTATTTGATGATATTTGCATCAATAAAAACTGTTAGTGTCCAGTTACCTCTAGGGTGGCTAGGCAACATATTTCCAGCATCTGGACTGAATAAAAAGCAGCTAATTATACAAAAGCAGCTAAAATAATCTTTTGAATAGAAGTCATTCATTGAACAGGTCTCCTTGGGATCATGCCTCCCTGGAAAATAAAAGATTGATTTCTTTTCAGAAACTGTACTGCTAGAGTATCTGACTGAAACCATTTTTTCTTGTCACAATTAACTGTTTGATATCTCCATGGCCTTTCCTGGCTCTCCTTTCCTCCTTTGCCCTCCCACAATTCTCCTCCCGCTTTGTATAGGGCTCAGATGCCTTCTCTAACCTGTCCCCTGGCAAGAAGAGATGTCATTTAACTGGGAATTCTATTATAGTAAGACACAGTTTTTTGAGGGCTTTTAATGGTGCTCACCTTTATGTGAAATTAGTTCACATCCACATGAGCTATAAATAGAATGCCCTTTGCACTATCTCTGTTTTGAGATGACAACATCCCCACTCTTCAGGTGTCTCAACTGATGAAATTGATCTTTTTGCAAGAGGAACTGACCAGCTTCTGTGTTGGGCTCTGACAGTTTGTTACATAAATGGTGAGAGCCAATGCCATGCACTTTCTTTTATATATATATATATACACACATATATCTTTATTCATTTTAAAGCCAAAAAAATAAGTGCAACATGTTATACAGTCATTTTACACTTTAACAACACTTAAATTCAAATACATATATCATTCCCCCCTTTCTACATATCCAGCAATTACATTCAAATTAAAAGTATCTCCCCCCCACCCTGGACGTATATCATCAAAAGGGGAAAATCGACAATCACTCCTTACAAAATTTTTTCCAATGGCTCCCAGACATCCATAAACTTCTTATAATGTCCCTGTTGTATAGTCACCATACATTCCATTTTAAAACTATAACACAGGGATTCCCACCAAAAAGTATAATTTAACCTATCCCAGTTCTTCCAATTCCTTAAAATGAGCTGTATGGCAACCCCTGTCATTACTTCGAACAGATATTTGGCTTTTAGCTCTCATCAACGTACCAAATAAAATGGTATCATATATTAATGCCATTGGATCCCATATGGACCTTCAAAATTTAAGTATCAAGGGACAATAGTATAATAAATGATCCATAGTCCCAGCTTCGAGATGACAGTGCAAGCATCTATTTGACTTTGAACTATCTAATTTCTGTAACCTAACAGGGGTCCAAATAGCCACGCACTTTCTTATTTTTAGCCTAACAGTTTCTTCTGCTTTGGTGAGCTGTGGAACAATGAACCTAATTTGCACCCCCCTCACCCCCCTGCTTTTATACCATCCCTTCCAACCATAATAGTTTTGGCCACTGACCACTCACTTTGACTCCAACCAGAATTCAGTTAGTGAATGACCCAAATCTCCTTCTTCCCCCTAGCAGTTGTGAAAAATATCTCCGAGCGTCTTCTGTCCCAGCCAGCACAACTCGATTCCCTGATGCAGGATTGAAACGGACCACTTTGGAACCTGTGATTAAGATAAGTTCTTTGCTTTTTGAACTTTTAGTAGTATAAGAAGAAGTTAGACTGTGTTTTTCAGCGCTGAAAAAATACCTTTATACCATTCAAGCATATGCAATGACTGAGTGGTGAGGTGATATTCTTGAGGTTCGCCCCTTGTTTATGCCTCCGTGTCTCTGAGCATATTTTTCATCTAAAGTTGTTATAGTCTCACTTGCAAAAGTAGTTTTGTTTAGTGTACCAGAGGAGTGATTTTATATCATTTTTGCTATACTCATACCGACAGAGTACCAAAGTTTTGATTTGTTCTGACTTAGGCTGCCGAACAAACGGCTGAGAATTGTACACTGGTGTCCTATATAGAATCACATCTGCCCTAAGGAACAGACGCCCAACCCCGCCTAACTAGCCCGATTCTCTAACCAGCGCCCATGTTAATTGCGCCTAATCCTTTGCCATCAGCTGATCGCAGCAAGGGAATCCTCCTGCCGCGATCAGCTGAGTGGCTGCAGCAGGGAACTCCAGAACCCTCACGTGAACTCGGCCAGCAGGAGGGATGCCTTCTCTCTCCTGCCAGAACCCCTGAGTTCCCCCCCCCCCCCGAAGTAAGCTGAGCAGGAGGGATGACCATTCCTTCCTGCCATCACCCCCCCCCAAACTTGAATACCCCCCAAACTTCACCAAGATTCAGATCCCCTACCCCACAACCCTAACCCAACCCTCTGTACCTTTCAGTTGAATGTCCAGCTGGAGGGACGCTTACACCCTCCAAAATGGTGGACTTTCCCCTTTGTGGTGCATTCTGGGATGTACCAGGGAGGGGCCTAAGGTTCTGATTGGCTCAGATGCCTAAGGCTCCTCCCATAAGAGGGGGCCTTAGGCACCCGGGCTAACCAGAGTAGATTATGGACTTTTCATCCAGGAACTTGTCCAAACCCTCTCTTAAACCCAGCTATGCTAATTGTTGTTGTCACATTCTCCGACAATAAGTTCCAGAGCTCAACTATTCTTTGAATGAAAACATATTTCCTCCTATTGGTTTTAAAAGTATTTCCCTGTAACTTCATTGAGTGTTATTTCTTTGTGTCCTAGTTTTAAATATGCGCCATCTTCCTGTATTATTTGTATATATCAAGGGAAAACCTCACCCTTTTATCTAAAACACTGAAACCAAACAGCAACACACAATAGCGCTGGATATATCATCAGTATTATTCTTTACTCATTCTCAGTTAAATTCAGCACAGAGAGTACTTCTTGGGAATTCAGATTTCCACCCCTATCACATAGTTACAGGTGGTAGGATTCTTCACCATTCCTAGTATCTCATCTGTTTTTCATATCTTATTATGTATTTTTATATATCATTTATATTCTGTTGCTATTTCTTCAAATAAATATATAAATAGTATAACTTAGCTTTTCATTTGTTTTGTTAGAAGTTCATTCCCCTTCCCGACGCATTTCGCCTAGCTTTTTCAAGGTCGGGGAAACTATGAATCAAAAGAACATTAATAACAAAATCCTATTTATACCATAAAAAAGTTAACCTTTTTCTTCCATTTTACCTGAACATTGCAAATCAGCTTCTCCTATTTTCAGCCACCTGCGGTATACAAAATGGCCACGGCGTTCTGAACCAGCACTAATATACACCCTTCCTTAAAGTGACGTCAGAACGTCACCGTACAATCTGCTAATCTAAATGAACTGCTGACGGGGCCATGGATCAAATCAGCTGTCAACTTGGGCCATCCAGTCCGAGGTTTCATTAAGACCATTTGGGGCCATAGTTTGGAGTTCAAACATCCATCTAAGTTCCCTCAAGTTTAAAGTACGTTCTACATTTCCTCCCTCCCACCCTATCTGAACAACATCAACCACTCTACTAGTCTATGTCCACTCTACTAGTCTATGTCCACAAAGTTTCCAATGATGGACCAATGGAGAGGCTGCACTCTGAGTGTTAACTCTGGACTTGTGCTCAGTTAATCTTATTCTAATGCTACGAGTCGTACGTCCGATGTATAATTTAGGGCAGGGGCATTGTATAAGATAGATTACATGATGGGAATTACAATTAGTTAGATATCTAGTTTGATAAACCTTGCCTGTGATCGGATGGCTCCATGTCTCCCCTGCCAAGGTTTACGAACACCATTGGCACTGTCCGCAAGGTAAATGAACCCCTGTAGTATGGAGAATTGGTTCTCTCAAGATGCTATTATTTATACTTTCTCCAATATTTTTACTTCGCTTATATGAACATATAGGTTTATCACTTATAGTGGGAATTGCTAATCTTACAATATGCCAATGTTTTTGCACAATATGCGAGATTTTCTGAGCATAGATAGAATATTTTTGAACAAAGGTAATAGTTTTCTGACTAGCATTCTTCTTTGAATCATATTGTAGAAGAAATTCACAATGAGCGTACTTGGCATGCTTATAGGCTTTCTGAATAGTATCACTGCATCTGCATATGTGGCTCTCATTAGCTTTAAGTGATGGTACTAACCTTGTAGTCTGAGATCTTGAGAGACTACATTCCCCTTCCCGACGCATTTCGCCTAGCTTTTTCAAGGTCGGGAAAACTATGAATCAAAAGAACATTAATAACAAAATCCTATTTATACCATAAAAAAGTTAACCTTTTTCTTCCATTTTACCTGAACATTGCAAATCAGCTTCTCCTATTTTCAGCCACCTGCGGTATACAAAATGGCCACGGCGTTCTGAACCAGCACTAATATACACCCTTCCTTAAAGTGACGTAAGAACGTCACCGTACAATCTGCTAATCTAAATGAACTGCTGACGGGGCCATGGATCAAATCAGCTGTCAACTTGGGCCATTCAGTCCGAGGTTTCATTAAGACCATTTGGGGCCATATAGGTTTATAGGCCCATATAGGTTTATAGCCACGCTGGTAAAAACTATTTTTCATATCTTTAGCTTGAATTCGGAATTCTTCCTTCGAGTGGCATATTCTCCTCAACTGAAGAAATTGACTAATCGGAAGACTGCGTTTTAAACCACTAGGGTGGAAGCTATGAAAACGGACTAAAGAGGACTGCAAAGAATTACAAAGGGACTTGAACAAACTAGGGGAATGGGCAACGAGATGGCAAATGAAGTTCAACATTGAGAAGTGTAAAGTACTGCATGTGGGAAGCAGAAACCCGAGGTACAACTATACGATGGGAGGGATGTTATTGAATTAGAGAACCCAAGAAAGGGACTTGGGGGTAATGGTGGACATGACAATGAAGCCAACGGCACAGTGCGCAGCGGCCGCTAAGAGAGCGAATAGAATGCTAGGTATAATCAAGAAGGGTATTACAACCAGAATGAAAGAAGTTATCCTGCCGTTGTATCGGGCGATGGTGTATCCGCATCTGGAGTACTGCGTTCAATATTGGTCGCCGTACCTTAAGAAGGATATGGCATTACTCGAGAGGGTTCAGAGGAGAGCGACACATCTGATAAAAGGGATGGAAAACCTTTCATACGCTGAGAGACTGGAGAAACTGGGTCTCTTTTCCCTGGAGAAGAGGAGACTTAGAGGGGATATGATAGAGACTTACAAGATCATGAAGGGTATAGAGAGAGTAGAGAGGGACAGATTCTTCAAACTTTCAAAAAATAAAAGAACAAGAGGGCATTCAGAAAAGTTGAAAGGGGACAGATTCAAAACGAATGCTAGGAAGTTCTTCTTTACCCAATGTGTGGTGGACACCTGCAATGTGCTTCCAGAGGAAGTAATAGGGCAGAGTATGGTACTGGGGTTTAAGAAAGGATTGGACATTTTCCTGCTGGAAAAGGGGATAGAAGGGTATAGATAGAGGATTACTGCACAGGTCCTGGACCTGTTGGGCCGCCGCATGAGCAGGCTGCTGGGCACAATGGACCTCAGGTCTGACCCAGTGGAGGCATTGCTTATGTTCTTATTTCTGTCAGTAGGCTTCCTGTATAGAGTAGTTAATAGTTTTCCTTCAGATTTTCTAATCTTTATATCTAGAAACGTAATTTCTTGAATGTGAATATTAGCTGTAAATTGTATATTCACATCAATTTGATTCAATCCCTCCACAAACTTCTGTAGTTCTTCCTCAGTAGCTGACCATTTACAAAAAATATCATCAAGGAACCTCTTCCAGATAACCACATGATTGAACTCATTCATTTTATATATATGATCTTCTTCAAGCCAAGTCATAAATAAATTGTCTAGCGATGGTGCTAAGGAGGCACCCATAGCGATCCCATGGGTTTGTAAGAAAAATTGATTATGAAACCAGAAATAGCTTTTAGTGAGCACCAGTTCTGCCATACTACTCAAGAATTCTTCAGTTATATTAGCTCTTTTGATTCATAGTTCCCCCGACCTTGAAAAAGCTAGGCAAAAAGCGTCGGGAAGGGGAATGAACTTCTAACAAAACAAATGAAGAGCTAAGTTATACTATTTATATATTTATTTGAAGAAATAGCAACAGAATATAAATGATATATAAAAATACATAATAAGATATGAAAAACAGATGAGATACTAGGAATGGTGAAAAATCCCACCACCTGTATCTATGTGATAGGGGTGGATATCTGAATTCCCAAGAAGTACTCTCTGTGCTGAATTTAACCGAGAATGAGTAAAGAATAATACTGATGATTTATCCAGCACTATTGTGAGTTGCTGTTTGATTCTAGTTTTGAATACACATTAAAGGGAGGATGGAAAAGGCAATGCAGCAGTTCTAACTGATTAGTGCTGGGCATCCCTATTCTCTGACCCCAAACACTCTTCCAGCACTAAAAATATTTTCTATTTTTTGGTGCATGGGTAGTACACACCAAACACAAAACTACCACAGGATGCCTGAACATGCCCCTCGGTAGTGGATTTTAACCTGCCCTTATGCTTTATTACATATATTTGACTTCTTCCAGTTGTACACCATCTAGGGCAGGGGTGTTAAACTCAATCACATAAGGGACCGAAATCTAAACCACAGGCTAAATCACGGGCCAAATTTTTTATTAAGATACTTAGTAGAAGTATAGGATTACTTTTACATCCAAGCAGCAACGAGACCTACCGCAACCACCAAGAGCCCACAGACCCGATCCTGCCAGGAGTGTGAACTCCTCCCCCTGCAGTCCATTGGAGAGATCAATCTGCCTGCTTTTAAATATCAGCAGCAGTGGAGATCAACTGCTTTTACACCTAAGCAGCAACGAGACCAGCCACAACCACCGAGAGCACACAGACCCGATACTACCAAGAGTGTTAACTCTTCCCCCCCTGCAATCCGCTAAGAAGATCGACTGTTGGCTCCGGGCGGCTTTCCCGCAGAGGAGAGAATCCTGCATTCACTGTGGGCCTCATCTGGGGCAGCCTCCTTGGAGCGGCTGGGGCACGGGCAGTGTGTCTGGGAGGGAATGCATGGATGGGAGAACATCTCAGGGGAGGAGACATAGGCATCCTGGGACTGTCGGCCAAGTCTCTTCCCTGAAGAAGCCCTTTCTGGAAACGTCAATCGCTCCTCCTAAACTTACTTGCTCCACTTCATCACTTCATCATGCTTCTATTCCTTTCTCTCCTCTCTTCTACCTTCCAAAGTATTTAGATCAATGCTGTCTTGTTAAAATGTTTATTTTATTTTTATTTTTCCTCTAACTCTACTTTTCACTTCTCTATTACCCTCCAGGTACTTTAGTTAGATTGTGAGCCTTCGGGACAGTAAGGGAATTTTTCAAGTACCTTTCTTATTTCTAATCTTAATGTATATTTTCTGTAAACCGCTTAGAACCTAACGGATGTAGCGGTATATAAGAAATAAATTACATTACATTACATTACATTACATTACATTACATTACAATCTCTCCAACCCCATGCCGGCTCTGTGGTGTAAACAAATATATAAAAAATACTTTTCCTCTCTTTTAGGTCCTAGTTCACACTTGCTATCTAACACCAGCTCTGACAGAGTACACATTTCAAATCTGACATATTGTAATCACAAAATAGAAAATAAAATTATTTTTTTCTACCTTTTATTGTTTGGTCATCATTCAAATCATGTTGGTTCCAGGCTCTGGTTTCTCTTTGTCTTCTGATAACTCGCTTGCCAGGATCTCCTGCCCAGAGGGAATGTGCTTCAGAGGCTGATGGCAGCCTGCTAGGATCGCTACAGCCGACTGGCGATCCTCTGCAGGCTGCTTTGAAGGTGAGACCGGGAAGCCGGGAGAGAGATGGTGGACAATGAAGAAACAGAAAGGGTATTTTCTCGCGGGCCTGAGTTTTGGCAGCCCTGGTATAGGATGAATTTCTTCTAAAAGGCGGCAAATAAATCCTAATAATAATTAGCAAATATGTTAGTTCATTGTGCCTTACACTGTTGATCTTACCTTCTCATATTTGTTTTTTTTAAGGAATACAAGACAGAAAGCTTTTCACACATTAGGAACTAAAGCTGTGGGATTCTATGTCCTTAGCTATTCGTCAAGAGAATAAGTTATGAAATTCTGTGAATCGATTAAAGCACTATTGTTTCCATTGTAAGAGAGATATTAGGGGCTACCCATATAAGGATTTTTATGGGGTCAAAATTCAGCCTGTGGTGATCAGCATTTTGCTGACCACCACCAGAGTTATGCTTGGAAGAATCCCGGGCTATGTCCAGGCTCTGGCACTGAATTTCTGGGTTTGCAGAGTTGGCTATGGGTCACTGCATAAAGATAAGGCTGACTTTTATCTGTGTGGTTACCTTGACCGGTTAAGTCCTGAATACCAGCACTTTACCGGCCAAGTGTCAACTCTGCCCCCCAGAATGCGCCCCAAATAGCTGATTTTGGTTTAAGTGCTAACCAGTTATTTTCAGTGGCACTAAGTGCTGAACAGGCAATTTAAGCAGCCGGGAGCTGTTTCTGGCCAGTTAAATCACTTTGAATATCGACCCCCCCCTTGTCTCTCAAATCCCCTCCCCCTACATGCTATCTCTCTCACTCTCTCTCTCTCAAACACAAATGCAATCTCTCACACATACAGAACACACCCTGGACCATTGCAGGCACATTGGAAGGCTGAAGGTAGCAGGATTCCCTTTCAATTATATGGCTAACCCAGTGCTCAGACCAGTCGTGCAATAAGGGAAGAAAACCCAAAAGTGAAAAAAAAAATTTAATTTAAAAATTTATATAACGCCTATACTCTAAGTGGTTTCCATTAAAATAACATTCATAAGTATATTTTAATGCCTAACAAATTTCAACTCACTCTCAACATAGTCTTCATTATATAAATAATTAGAACTGCTTATTATGAGTTTCAACAGGCACTACATAGAATTTACACATGTCTTAGGTTGTAATTGCCTCTAAATATAGGCATCTACAAACAACTTGGTTTTCAACAGCTTTTTGAAATGATGCTACCTTTGCAGTGCGCCAGCTGGGCACTCGTATTGCTCGCGTCTTGCAACAATCCTTCATCTTCCTTTGCTCTCTTACTATACACACGCTTGCATGTCATCCAGTTTCCTCTCATCTCCTCAACTAGTCCCCACAGCTGACTACCGCTAATCTCCCACTCCTGCCTCACCCTCCACAATGATCCCTGTTTTATCCCCTAATCCATATCTTTCTCACTCCTGCTGAATGACACCAGCAAACATAGGAGAGTATTCCCATTGGCCACACTGATAAGGTCAGCTCAATCTTTTGTCTTTTGTCCCATGGGCCAAAATGAGATGGGGCAGGTAAAGATTGCATGGATAACTTCACTCTTTAGCCACTGCAGAGCCATGACTCATCCAGTTCAGTGGGCAGGAGCAAATCTTTGGCCCTGTTTGCCACTGTTCCCTCTTGAGCAGGAGTCCTTCACCTACAGTCCTACCATTGGGGGGAGCTGTTTTACTATCACTTTTTCAATAGTGAGGCACAGGCAAGCTAACAATTCAAAACACAATATTGATGCACTGCCCCCCACTGACAGCAGTGCAGTTGGAGAACTCCCGCTCAGCTTAGAAGGAACAGTGCAGCTTTATTGTAGAATTTGTATGAAGACTGGTACCTTCCATTCATCCTCTTTGACCTGCTTTCAGCTACATTTGAGTTCAGTTTTCTTAGAAATTAGTTTCAGTAAAACAGGGCACAAATGGCATCCATAACTGTCAGAAACTATGCCCATCAATTCGAAACTGTGCACCTGAATTTCACACCTGTTTTACGGTTTGTGTGAGACAGACATCTACAGATCTCTTTGCAGGGCTCAGGTTCCAAAACATTTAATTGCATTTGGATTACCAGGTCTTTGTTGACAGACCTCTCTGGGAGAATTTTTACTGATATCTTGTAGTTTTCTAAAAATAGGAGTTACAGATAGCAAATATGTCCACGGCCAGTAGACTACTATTTTTGTGGAATGCTGTTTCACATTGGCTCCAGAAACCTAATCCGTGTTTTATGTCTCTGGAAATCTTCTCTGTGGTCACTTTGAGCAGCTTCATGTCTCACCAGGAAAGGGGATCAGTGCACATCTTTATAGAAATGTTGTAAGTGTTCCTTGCATTGTCTTTCTCCCTTTGAATTACCCTGGTGGTATGTGTTTTCCACAGTAAGATATTAGAGATGCCAAGGGAGGTCATTCCAAAAAGTGAGATTTACTGTCCCATACAAAGAAAGTGAAGGCCAAAGAATGAGATTTTTCAGATGGTGTGTCTGGACTGTAGCATAAATCTAGAAAGATTTAAGTTCTGTGTTACTTTGCAAATTAAAGAAGTAATACAGAATGGAAAGCAATTACTTGGCTAAATTCTCCAGACTGAAAATTGCCCTCTACTATATAGCCCAAATTATGCATATAGATTCAACAGCACAATTAAGCAGTACACTTGCTTTTGGAAAAGGAAAGAGGTGGGGCATTGAAAGAACTAAAAAATGAAAGTGCACACCTACTAGACATTGCAAGATTAATGATTTTTGGATGTCCCATCTTAATGAGACCATTAAGACTTATGAGCAATGTGGAAAAGGTGGCTGTCAACCTTATTAGATTCATTATATGCTATTTCTTCTTTACATGTGATCCTTACTAGTAGGATGCAACGTGGTCCTAGGTTCAACAATGTACAGAAGTGATCGTTTTGACATCTGGAGAGATGTTAGTGAAGATGTAAGTTGAATTCGGCCTTTGCACACTTTCAGTCTGTTGTGGCTTGGAAAGCTAATTATGACAAATGTAAGATCAATTCTGTTCTTTCTTGGCCTCCTCCCCTTCTGTCTCCTTGGAAAACACTTCTGAACACAGCTATCTTTAGTCCCACCCCTCAGGGCTGATTTGTTCTCGTGAGCTAAATTATCCAATCAGCTACAGAAGGCCAGAAAGTTTGCTCAATTTGTTTTTACTGATAGGGCCACTTGACTCTTCTCCTCACAAAAGCAGTGATTGTGATCAGTGCACTGACACTGAGGCTGAGATGAATGAGAGAAGGGGCTCAAAGAGTGTGACATGCTTCTAATGTGTGAGACTTGGCCTATTAGTGATACGATTCTGAAAACTCTTGGCTACTTTTTCAGTATTTCCTGATCCATTTTCTAAGGAGGTTATTATCACTTCGGTTTCTGTATTAGGCTGCATCTGGAAAGAATGTAATTTGGTTTGCGAGATATGAGAAATGTCAATGACATAGCCCATGTCATTGCAGGTTGTTAAATAAAAAGGAGCAGAAAAATAATGCAAAAATATGGTTTTATGTTTGTTGATGATAATGCATGCTCTTTGCACACTGCATCCAAAAGTGTCTTAAAGTTTTTAACCAACTATGGCCTCAAGTTTGTTTGTGTGAATGTGAACAGTGAGGCCATGGGGATTGTCAGAGCTTGCAAATATGCATCCTTCTGCTAAACCCACATCACCCAATATTACATTACATTAGTGTCTTCTATCCCGCCAATACTTTTCAGTTCTAGGCGGTTTACAAACAAAATTGGTCTGGGCATTCCCAGGGAGATTACAAAAGAATTGGCCTGGGCATTCCCAGGGAAATTACAAGGTTGATAGAATATGATTTGGGATCTGGGGAAGGGTTGATAAGATTTAGTTAGTTCATTTGACATATTTCTTGAATAGCATAGTTTTCAATTTTTTCCTGAAAGTTTTGTAGTTGGGCGTCGTGGTCAGCAGGCTGGAGAGGTAGTGGTCTAGTCTTGCTGCTAATGCCTTCACAATATGTCTTCATGCTCACATATTGTGTTGTTTTAGCATCATAGGTAGTGGGATGCTTTCTTGTTTGGGGAGGGGCCAAAAGCGCCATCCTAGATTGTACTCATACCCCACCCAAGTTCCGCCCCAGACTAATTGTAATGCTATTTCTTCCATTCATTCTTCATAAACACACAATATAGTCTTATTAACGATACATAGGAAAAAGAAGATATATCTTTTCTTACTCAGCCATATTGAACTCCTATTGAGGATACTTAAAGGTGGAGTGATGAATCTTGGCCATATAGCGCTCTCTGCTTCTTTGTTTTTCTCTCTCTCTTTGTCTGTAAGTCTCTCTCTCTCCCCATTCCCCACAGAAAAGGTAGCCTGAGAATCAGCAGTGCAAGCTTTCCATGTTGCCTGGCTCTGAAGGAATTATCTGAGAATCAGAGGGGTAATTCAGTTTCTGTGTCTGTGCAGACTTCAGCTTCTGTTCTGCATTTGCCAGGGAGACCAATAAGTGTTAGATTTTGATGGTAGTTTTATTCACATGGTCATCTGCCTGCTGGGAGCTAATCTGAGATCAGAAACTCATTTCACAAAGCTAATGTGAGTTGTATTTTAGCTTGTGAGCTATAGGTGAACAGGTCTTTAGTACTATGCCAGTTCTTTTGAGGCAACTAGTCCCCTAGACTGAGTAACTTCTGTTTTATTCGTGAAGGAACTTGTACTTTCATTTGTATAGAGGGGTAGGAGTTGAAAACTAGGAGTCACCATTTCCCTGATGACCTGGAACCTTTTGATAATAGGTTAGGTGTCATTGACTCGTGTTTGGGTCCTAGTGACTTGATAATATCAAGTTTTCGTAGCAGAATACAAAAATAGATTGCCGGGCCTTTCTTCTGCACAGAATAAATTTGATGTTGCCATTTTCACATCAAATGCAATCCTCCACCTCTAACACTACCCATCTACTGCTGCCTAGATGGGTGGTACATTGTTAGTCTGACATCTCCGCTGAAACCTGTCCACCTTGGGAGACCCTGCTGGTAGTGAAAATACAGACGGCATAGCTTTCTGCTTCAAAGATGTGTGCAAACCCCAGTGGCACGACAAACCCATGTACCATGACTGGAGTTGATAATAGGTATTGGCTGTCAAATTTTGAGCCATTGCTTTCTGGGTTTGTTTGTTTTTTTTGCTCCACAATGAATGTTGTCAAGAGTGCACGCTCTTTGCAAAGGAGTGCACACTAAGGGAGTAAATTCAGGGGTCGGGTACTTGGAATGGGCAGACTCGATGGGCTATGGCCCTTTTCTGCCACCATTTTTCTATGTTTCTATGTTTCTATGGAGTTAAACTGGTATCTATACGGTGTCTGAAAAAAATGGGACCCCTTACATAATTTCAAAATATTTTACAATTGTTTAAACATTTAGGGTTCCTTTTACGAAGGTGCGCTAGCCTTTATAGCGCACACACCGGATTAGCGTGCGATATAGCATGCGCTAGCCGAAAAACTACCGCCTGCTCAAGAGGAGGCGGTAGCGGCTAGCGTGCATGGCATTTTAGTGTGCGCTATTCTGCACGTTAAGGCCCTAACATGCCTTCATAAAAGGAGCCCTTAGTATGACCTTTGAATATATGTTAGTCCAACCTTTATTAGGAAACTTCCCTAGCCAAACACTTTACCTTCTTCACTAAACTCCATTTTACTAAAACAGATCTTTCTTTTTAAAAAAAATTTATTTATTTATCAATTTATTACAATTAAATAACAGTCATGAATAACCAAACATCTTCAGCATAAACAAATGCACTTGAAAACTATATAAAGGAAAAATAAACATCATCAATGATCTAGCCCACATTATTGTGGTCGCCAGTACCAAATCTAGGAAATAAAATCATTTATATTATTACCATCTTTAACAGGCAAAATTTGTGGCTTTCATTACTATGTTAACAAGCATCCTCCTAAACTGAAAAACGCAATAATTTTTAAACTATCAACAAAGGTTTATCTTTAAGAAAATCCTTCAACTGGACTGGGTCCAAGAACACATATTTATTACTTGCATACGAAATAAGGCACTTTCAAGGAAATTTTAGGAAGAAGGTCGCACCCACTGCTAAGGCTTTTGCCTTGAACAATAGAAACTGCCTCTTCCTACTAAAAGAGATCCAATATCTGGGGTCTAATATTGAGATCACGGGATGCAGTCCAGCTACTTCTAGAGGTCCATGGTGATCCCACATATTCAATGCAGAGGCTCTATCTGGTCAGCTAAGTACTGCTGAATATCGACCAGCTGGCAGGGCCAGCTTAACCTATTGACTAGGTAAGGCTAAAGGGCACCAATCATCCAGGGCTGTGACATCACTGGCCCATAAGTTAAGCTACCATGTGGTTCGAGCACTTCCCTTCACCTCCTCCTCCTCTCTCTTCTGAGGCAACTGCCTGGTCCAGCAGGAAGTGACTTCATAGCCCTAATGAATATACATGAGATAAATTTAAATGCACTGCTTCCACTCATACAAATCTGTCTTATGCATATTCATTTTGGGAATCCTGAAAACCTGACTGGCTGGGTATCTTGCAAGGAATGGGTTGGTAACCCCTGACATAGGCAAAAGGTCCAGTATAATAATATTACCTTAATTAGAGGCAAGCTCTATCTCCTTAAGTTAAAGACTTCTCTATTTGTTGGCCAGCTCCTTTTTCACAGATAAAGTTTATTTACCTCTAAGCAAGTTTTTGTTCCTTAATTCTCCTTGTGAAATGCAATGCAGATTGCATGTATATTATATTGCTTCCTGGTGAGAGCCATAAGACAGACAGAATGATGAACCCAGGTGATGTTAATAAAAAAAACTGGAAAGAAATCCAAAGAAACATTATGTGCAATGGTTTCCAGATGCAAGGTGGATAGAAAGACATAAGAAAAGGGCATGGTGGGGCACTTCAAGGAAGCTTATCGGCTATGTGTTATGGCTCCTTGATGAAAGGTAGATAGAAAAGGTATAAGGAAAAGAGCTTTACAGAGAAGGATACATAAAATACAGCCATTTTGTTTGCTTGAGTATACTGTGTGTTAATAGAGATTTGCAATAACACAATCTATGCCTCTGGGTATAGCACTTTGCCTTCTTGAGAATGCTTTTTGTCCTTAGTGTAACAATAATAAGTCCCGTAAAGGATTGCATGAATGCTTTAATTACACAGAAGAAAACACTTTTTCTCCAGGGAGCTTGATTGTTTGGCAGAGAATGGTGTGGCAGAGAATGTATCCATGGTAGAGCGATTATTCCCGCTCTCTAGTAATCAGGGCAGACTAACCCACGTGGGCAGTGTGTGTATTGCTCTGTCGTTAATTAGGACTGCATATACTTTATGAGTGTTACCTATGGGATAATGGAAGGTGCACATGGAGAATCCATCAGGCACCCAAAGAAATACGCAGCAAGGGCCCAGCCACGAATGGCTATGGAGGGACATAGGTTTCTCCAGGATTGGCTCAGGCCTCTCCAATTTCATTGCATCGGTGGGGACTCCTAGTCTTTGCCAGTTGAATCACTCCATAGCCTCTTTTTCCCAATATGCAGCCCAAACTGTGTGTATGTCAGAGGCTCTCAGTGTTATGTCCCAGTCAGGACCTTGTGGGATCATGGGCGGGACCTGGGGCCCAGAAGGCTTTAATGTGTCAGCTGCCAGGGCCATAATTAGTTATGTGAAGCTTATGCAAATGCAGAGAGTGCAAGGGAGGAAGGGGGGGGGGAAATTGCACCCTGTCATTGATTATTCTGCTTGATCATGACACAGTCGGTTGGGAACGCTAAGGGGCATGTTACACAGTGTGTTTCCACTACACATTAGGAAAAAGGAGAGGAGTACAGTGACATGCAATGGCAGCAGAGGGGATTAGGAGGTTAATGATAGATCTAGTGTCCCCCCCAAAAAAAAAATTTTACTCCATCTACACCACTATTATTTATTTTTTTATTTGCTTGCCCTTGATTTACTGCAACACAGTCATCAATGGTGATAATGTGATTGACCGATCAAACAAGAGTGGACAAAAGCAAGAGGCAGAGAAAAAAAAGAGAGGAATGTAGTGGGAATGGGAATTCTGCAGCAATCATTTCATCAATAATCCCACCACCTGAATGACCTTTTTCGTTAAAGCTGTTAAAAAAAACAACAACAAAAGACCGGAAGGAAAGAGCAACAAAAGCAGAAGATGCACAGAGGGACAGCACAGTGGCCCAAAGTACAAAACTAAAAGCTAAAATGTCACTGTCAGGGCTGTGGCTCACTAGATGAGCTGCTGTCTCTACACCCAGAGGTTGTGAGATCAAATCCAGTGCTGCTCCTTGTGACCCTGGCAAGTCACTTAATCCTCCAGTAACCACTACTTTGAAATGTCAAATCCACAAAAAGGCAGTATACACGTCCCCATTCCCTTTATTTTAGGTTTGATTACATTTTTATGTATTTTATACCCCTGATGCAGGCAATATGCCAAAACATGTGCCTTGTTGGTTCCTTCAATAAAATCTGCTTCCTTTGAAGTCCGGTCTTCGCCTTGGTACCATCTTTGGACCATTACAATCTACTGCCAATGCCCTTATGATCATGCAACCCCTTAAATCGTGATGATGCCTCCCCATCCTCTTCTTCATACATTAAATGGATCAATATTCAGATGTCACAGTTAAAGTAAAAACAAACAAACAACAACAACAACACAAAAACTCACACACACAGTCATAGCAGTCAAAATCTATCTAAATATTCAGTGCCACAATTTGGTATTGGGTGTTGCTGAATATCCAGATAATATGTTCAGCTCTGGAACTTATCCAGAAAGCATCAATATCTGGATAATCGGTATAATTTAAAACAGACTTTTTTGCTGCCCTAACTTATCCAGATATGTTATCTGGATTTTGCACCGGATTAGCCAGTCCTAGTGCCATAATCACGAGTAGGACCAGGTAAGCACAGGCCCACCTACTTTGAACTCAGGTCCACCTAGCAGAAGCACAGCAGTGATGTAGTTGATGGGGATCCCCTAGCTCCACTAGCTGAAGGCTCAGCATCTCTCCCTCCAGGTAACTGAGGGGGGTCACTTAAAGCTATTTGGAGGATTGGGGAAGTAGAATTAAATTCTTTAGTTCTTCGCAAGCAGCAATACATTCACCCTGCTCATGCCGGCTTGAACCTTCCTTTTGTTGCAAATTCCTGTTTGAAGAACAGGTGGGGAGCAGAGTTGTCATGTCCACCCACTTTGGGCTGTCCAAAATTGGGTGTGTGGCTATACCCCTATCATCTGCCTGTGCCCTATCCAGATTCAGTGGAAGAATCCAGATAGTACATCTTATCCCAGTCAGTGACACTTATCCTAATACGTGCCTCTAAATATTGACCTGTAAGGTTTCTTTTTATACTATCCTATGAGTTAATGCAATCTGAAGCTCCTCATTACCTCTGTCTTATTTCCCCATGAACTCCTCTGTCAGTCTTCATTCGTTAGATACGTGGCTCTTGCCTACCCCCTTTTCTAACATTGCAAAGTTATAGTTCTGCTCTTTTCATCTGGCTGCACCAAATGGTTTATGGGTTTTTTATTTATAATTTACCTTTTACAAGGCGAAGTACTACACACACACAATAACGCTTCACAAACATTTTAAACATCTTTTGAAAATAAAAAAATATACATAACATTTAACATAAAAATTAAATAACATACTAGCCTGACAATAATAACAGTGCCAATGCTTATATATAGAATGTTTTTTCATAATACGTGTGCAGGTCTCCCTTTCTTACCAGAGTAAACTCAAGTCTGAAAACTAACCTTTTTGAGGGTGTTTCCTGTACCTGAATTCCACTTTTTCTCTGATCACCACATGTAGGAATATACAACTTTTAATATCTGTCACAGAACTGGGGCTGATACAGTAGATATTGCATACCCTCCCTTGCATTATACCCCAAAAGGCTGATTAGTGACAACTTACATAACCAGAATTCTTCTTGAAACATTTCCAGACCCAAATGTTTTATCTGACAGTGCTCTCTTAAAACTTTCCAGGCCTCCGTTTAATCCAATCTACCTTAAATCATGTTAGTCATGGCCTTGCTGTCAATAGCCAAGGTTTTCTACTTGTTTATCCTTGTGTGCTCTGTCTGTCAGTCATATGCATTCTGTAAACTGGAAGGAGAAGGGAGTGTCCATGTGCATCTGGAGAAAGCTGCATAGATCTGAATTGTTTAATGAAAGCTTCTCTACCGCTACTAATGACTGGGGAGTCAATTCAGAGCAGTTTACATGAGCTTCTGTAAAGGTGTTACAATACACGAGTGACCATACTGAGTTAGTGTTTTCTGAGATGGTTTTTAATACAGACACATTTATACCATAATTAATCATCTTCCTCTTCTATAATATTACCAAAATCTGACCTCTCCTCTCTGAACACACTACCAAAACCTTTATCCATGCTGTCGTCACCTTAGATTAATACAACATACTTCTCTCAGGTCTCCCGTGCACACGAATCTCACTCCCTCAATCGGTTCAAAATGCTGCTGCACGACTTATATTGGTTCATATAGACAACTGCGCGCGATTGTCTTGCGCGTTTTTGACCTGTCACCCTTATATTCCATGAGAGCCATTATGCTCACATTACCCCTCTCCTCAAGTCACTTTATGGGCTCCCCATCCATTTCTGAAAATAGTTCAAACTCCTCTTACTGACTTACAAGTACATTCACTTTGTAGCTCCTCAACATCTCTCCTCACTTATCTCCCCCTATGCTCTCTCCTGTGAACTCCATTCATTAGATAAGTCCCTCTTGTCTGTACCCTTTTCCTCCACTGCCAACTCTAGACTCTGTCCCTTCTTTCTTGTCACACCGTGTGCCTGGAACAGGCTGCCTGAATCAATACGTCGGGCTCCGTCTCTAGCAGTATTCAAATCCAAGTTAAAAGCCCCCTTTTATGAAACTACTTTCAACTCTTAACTCCCACTCACTGTCAGATACCTTTACCCATTATATCATTCCTTTTACCAGAATCTCCCCAACCCTGTGATATCCTGCCTGTCCAAATTAGATTGTAGGCTCTTCTGAGCAGGGACCGTCTGTTGAATGTTAAATGTACAGCGCTGTGTACACCTTTCAGCACTATAGAAATGATAAGTAGTAGTAATGCAGGCCAGTGGTTCTCAAACCTGGGTTTTCAGGATATCCACAATGAATATTCATAACAGAGATCTGCATGCACTGCCTCCAATGCATGCAAAACTCTCTCATGAATTCATTAAGTATCTCCTGAAAACTCGACTGGCTGGGGGGTCCCCCGGGAAAGAATTGAGAACCAATGATCTAGGCAACAGGCAAATACAGTTGTAAACAGTTCATAATATGGCATAGCATGCTACTTAGATTGGCAACACAGTATGCAATAAAACATCTTAACAGACAGCATGGGGTGTAAGCAAAGGTGGAACACATAGATAAGATAGAGTAAAAGGAGTTAGAAATAAAGGGGGGTGGGGAGGCGGTGAGCTAATTTAAAGAAATTTGCACCTGAATTTAGAAAGATATGTAAATATAATTGAGCTAGAGTAGCAGTGGATAACGAAGTCCTGCTTTGGTATGTGCAGTGTGTGTGTGTGTGGCCTTTCAAAGACAGCATTCCAGAGTGTGGGGGCTACTTGCAAGGTGTGAATGTGTGAATCCTGACCATACTTCGCTCAGACTCCCCAATGTGAATCATGAAGATATGCATGGTTTTGCAGAATATCAGTTAGCCAGAGGGACCAGTGGTGGCCCCAGATGCAGCTGGAATAGCTGTGGATGAGCCAGTGGCGTACCTAGGGTATGTGGCCCATCATTTTTTGACACCCCCCCCCCCATGTAAAAAAATATTTTTTGTAATGACCATGAAACGGAATAAATGGTCAGAATAGAAACAGGCAGTGAAAATTTTCTTATATTCCAAACATAACATAACATAACATAAATTATGTCTGAATTGTCATGACATCAGAAGTACATATGGAGTAGTTGCAGGTGATGCTTGGGACAGTTCTGATTGTGTTAGTTCGGTTTTATGTGTTTTTTGAATAGAAGGGTTTTTATTTCTTTTTGAAGGTTTTGCAGTCTGTGGTCGATGTCAATTGGTTGTAGAGTTGGGGGTCGAGTGTTGCAGCTCGAATGGCTAGGAGGTTGTCGAACAGTTTTTTTCTTTTGACGTTTTTGGTTGGAGGGTGTGTGAATGGTGCGTGAGTTCTCCTATGTCTATTTGAAGTGGATTGAATTATTTAGCTGAAGAAATTAGTTACCCCCTCATCCCACACACATTAATTCTCTTCCATTTTTGTTCCCATTATAAAAAACACTGATAAGTTCCCAGAAAAAAAATACATTAAAATAAGAAGTGAAAACAAAGGCCCCTACAGATGAGAACATAACATAAGAATAGCCTAACTGGGTCAGACCAATGGTCCATCATGCCCAGTAGCCCATTCTCATGGTAGCCAATCCAGGATACTAATACCTGGTCAAAACCCAAAGAGTAGCAACATTCCATGCTACCGATCCAGGGCAAGCAGACACTTCCCCCATGTCTTAATAACAGATTATGGACTTTTCCTCCAGGAATTTGTCCAAATCTTTCTTAAAACCAGCTACACTATCTGCTTTTACCATAACTTCTGGCCACTTCATTTTTAAGTTTAGATCTTTCCTTTCAAACAGAGACCTTGCTAGATGTCAAATACAGCACAAGGTAACTTCACATGGACTTAGCTGTGCAGGAAATGTGAATCTCCTCATACACCCACCATATAGAGCAAAAATGTGCAAAGGTCTGTTTTTTTCTTTCGATCACTACATAGCCTAATGCCACACAAGCAGCGCTGTTACAAACATATTCTGTAGGTCAATGCTAAGGATAACAAAGTTCCCTTCCTTGGACCAGAAGGAGATACTGATAAACCACTGGAAGAGATCCCAACACAACACCCAATAACCCACTCAGTGTGTGAACCAGTTGAGTGGAGTGGACTAACTGGGGGGTGGAAATGGGCCCGGAGTTTGCTCAGCAGAATTTCCCAGACCACCTCTTCCTCTCAACACATTGACACGCTGCCACCACCACCACTAGAAACACCTCACTGGGTAGGCCAGCTATGCTATAAACTTTATAAAACACATTATTATATTTTCTTATAAAGCACATATTTTAACTGAACTCTCTGACATCCTCAGCCTTTCCATTCACAAAAATAGAAGGAAGAAAAGTTCCCATTTCCTGCTGTTTCATGTCCCCGGCCTATACAATATTTTTTTCTGCAGACCCTTCAAAAGTCTGACCAAATCCTCGTTTCACTTGCATTATAAAGTACTGAGGATGCTATCTCTCCCCAATCCCAGGTCCTAAAGTCTAAGACAGTAGCGCAAACTAATGCTGCCAGATTCAGGAAAAAAAATTTCGATTTGATTCAGCCTATTGAATTGGTTTTTCAATTCGATTTTCCTGCCCAGTTGGGTGATTTTTTTCAAAACTCCTGGTGGGTTTTATAGCTTTTTCACCCCCTTTGGCTTCTCCTAACCACACTGGCGCTGTGGTGTAAATAAAATAAAGAAACAAAAAGGACTTTTCCTCTCTCTGTTAAATCCTAGCTCACGTTTGCAGTCCAACACCAGCTCTGTCAGGATATACATTTCAAATCTGACATATAATCACAAAACAGAAAATAAAATTAATTTTTCTACCTTTTGTTGTCTGGTTATATTTCAAATCTTGTTGGTCCAAGGCTCTGGTTTTCTTCTGATAACTTGCTTGCCAGGGTCTCCTTCTTTCTTCTTTCTGCGTGCTAACCATCCATCTGCCAACTCTGTCCTCTCTTTCCATTTCCCTTCCCTCCCCAGGAAGTCTGGTATCTTTCCTTTTTTTCATCTCCCTCCACAGATCCACCTTTTCTTAACTACCCTTTCATCCGGCATCTCTCCCTCCTTCCCCACCACCCCAGAGTCCACCATCATTTTCTTTTCCCAATTACCCTCCTATCCAGTATCTCTATCCCTCCTCCACACCATCCCTTGTGTCCAATTTCTCTCCCTTTCAGTTCCTTCCCTCCCTAAATCCCATGGTCCATCATTTCTCTCCCTCTCCTCTATTTTCAGACCCATTATTTCTTCATCCCCCCCCAAAGTTTGGCATATGCACGTCTCTTTGAACACCCCCTTCCCTCTGTGTACTTCTAAACCAGGGTCCCCCCCAAAGGCCTGTCCCCCCTTAAAGGTCTGCCTGTCCCCCCTTGAAGGCCTGCACCCCCCTTGAAGGCATGTCCCACCCCCTTGTAGGCCTGTCCCCCCCTTGTAGGCCTGTCCCCCCCTTGAAGGCCTGTCCCCCCCCTTGAAGGCCTGTCCCCCCCCCTTGAAGGCCTGCACCCCCCTGAAGGCCTGCCCACCCCCTTGTAGGCCTGCCCACCCCCTTGAAGGCCTGTCCCTCCCCCTTGTAGGCCTGTCCCCCCACCTTGAAGACCTGCCTGCCTGTCCCCCCCTTGAAGGCCTGTCCCCCCCCTTGAAGGTCTGCACCCCCCGAAGGCCTGCACCCCCCTGAAGGCCTGTCCCCCCCTTGAAGGCCTGTCCCACCCCCTTGTAGGCCTGTCCCCCCCCCTTGTAGGCCTGTCCCCCCCTTGAAGGCCTGCCTGCCTGTCCCCCCCTTGAAGGCCTGTCCCCCCTTGAAGGCCTGTCCCCCCCTTGAAGGCCTGCACCCCCCCCCGAAGTCCTGCACCCCCCCTGAAGGCCTGTCCCACCCCCTTTAGGCCTGCCCACCCCCTTGTAGGCCTGTCCCCCCTTGTAGACCTGTCCCCCCTTGAAGGCCTGCCTGCCCCCCCTTGAAGGCCTGTCCCTCCCCCTTGAAGGTCTGCACACCCCCCCCCCCGAAGGCCTGTCCCCCCCCTTGAAGGCCTGCCTGCCTGTCACCCCCCTCCCCCTTGAATGCCTTCCTGCCTGCCCACCCGCCCCACCCCGAAGGACCGCTCGCCCCCCTGGCCTCCCCGCACCACCTATGAAGCAGCACTACCTATGCTCCCGGCCTTGCCGTTCAGTCCCCACCACCAGCACCACCCCCGAAGGACCGCTCGCCCCACTGACCTTCCTGCACCACCTATGAAGCAGCCGCAGCAGGATCGCGACGTCAGCTATCCCTGCGCTGCTTCCTGCGCCGCGTTCCCGCCCCTCCTCTGATGTCAGAGGAGGGGCGGGACCGCGGCGCAGGAAGCAGCGCCCAAGCAGCTTAGGGATAGCTGACCTCGCGATCCTGCTGCTTGCTGCTTCACAGGTGGTGCAGGAAGGTCAGTGGGGCGAGCGGTCCTTTGGGGGTGTGGGGAGACTGAACGGCAAGGCCGGGAGCACCCCTTCAGGGCTGGCACCCGGGGCAGACCGCCCCTCCCGCCCCCCCCCTTGGTACGCCACTGGGATGAGCTGGATGGAGGAATCCAAGTGTGAGGGGAAGAACTGATGGCTAATTAGAAGAGAGACCGGTAATGGCACTGGAAGCCATCAGAGAGGACTCCAGGTGAAGCAGCCTGATAGACCTAGAGACCATTGACCAGCGGTTTAGGAGGAACCAGCAGGGATGGTGGTGACACTGGTAATGACACCGGTAGCTGCCTGAATACTGGAATGCCAATGAGGGTTAGGAAGGACCCAGATGAAGATCCAGAGGGCCAATGAGAGCCAATGAAGAACACGGAGTCCAAGGAGGACCCGGAGAGGACCAGGGAGTGTTGGGAAGGCCCCAGGTCACATGGTTTTAAGAGTAGGTTGGAAAGTATGTTTAACCCTGTATGTTTATCTTAATAGAAAACCTGGAAACTGGAAGACCAGAGAGTACCTGCGAAGTGTGGATATATGACGGGTAATACTGTTTGTCCCGGTCATATGATATGTGTTCATGTTAAAAAGTTCCAGCATGCATTCAAAATTTTTTATGAGGAATATAAACTTAAAAAATAAAATCCAAAGATCAGGAGTAAAGGCCCCCAAAAATGAAAACGATCCAAATATGTTTTCCTTGTGCATATCACTATCAAAGAGGCAAACAGAAGCTCTAGTATTACTTGCAGCATCCTAGACACCAGTTCAAAGCGACACATGAACTGAATAGGATATTCAGTCAGTGACTGAGTTTTATATTGCAAGCCTTATCTAATGTAGAATTTAGGAATGGTGGCTAGTTTTAAAATATAGCTAATAGTTTTATTTTATCTTGTAAAACTAAAAGCTATGAAATTCTATGCATTTCAGTGGACCTACGAGTATCATACACCACCCTCCACACAAAACATGTTCAAACTGTCCCTTAAAATAGCATCTGAAAGTTGTACTTACTGTTGGAATAAAGCTTACCAATAGAAATGTTGGCCACCAATGTGAAAGTGTGAATTTGAAGACATAATAAACTTCTTGCATTGCACTAGTTTCAAGTTTTTATTAAGTTTCAAGTTTTTATTAATATTTGATAAATCGCTTATTCAGTTAACTAAGCGATGTACAGCTTTATAAAAACATAAGTTGTGAAACTAACAGGGTAATACACATCTTTTAACTCTAAGACAAACATGAGACATGGGGATTGCGGGGGAGAAATTAAAATTTTTAGTTCAGAAGAGAGTACAAAAAGAGGGAAAAACAAAAAGGAAGGTAGCAAAAAAAAAAATGGTTTAAAGTTTTGTGTGTTAGGTCTCGTTATTAGATCTTGAACGAGTCTTTAAAAAGATAAGTTTTTAACGCTATTTTAAATGAAGTTATATGTTTTTCTTCTCTAATGTACTGTGGTAGTGCATTCCACAGTTGTGGGGCCATCACAGAAAACATATCGTGTCTTCTAATGCCTATAATTTTCAAAGAGGGGACGGTTAAAAAGTTTTGCGATGTTGAGCGGAGAGATCGGGAGATGCTGTGAGGGATAAGTATTCTTGAAATAAATTGTGGTTCGTTAGAAGATAAGGTTTTGTATACTAAAAGCAAAATTTTAAAGTTAACCCGATGGCTGATTGGCAGCCAATGAGAATCTATTAGTAAAGGAGTGACATGATCGTATTTTTTTGCATTATAAATTAATTTAACTTCCGTATTTTATATAATTTGTAATTAAGATAAATGTGTTCACTGTTTTGATCTGGGATAATGATTTAAATTTAGGGCTCCTTTTACAAAGATGTGCTAGTGTTTTTAGCACATGTACCAGATTAGCGTGCGCTACCCAAAAAACTACCGCCTGCTTAAGAGGAGGCTTGTAAAAGGAGCCCTTAGTTCTTAAGGGTGCAGTTCTCCGTGGTGCAATTCTCCATGTATCTGCAGATCTAGTATTTAATTTTCAAACAAAATCTACATGCACAGTTTTCTTTTGAAACTTGTCCAAGAATACAAAGTATCCAAGGGTTTTGTACCTGCTATATGTGCAGGTAAAATTTTAATGGATAGTAATGTGCATAGACCTGAACATCCAATCTTCATGCATTATTTTCCTCCCCTGGCCCACACACATTCTTCTGAAAAAGTCTCCTTGTAGTCCGACTAAGCAAACACGCACTATGGAAGATAGCACTTAGTTTTACACCTATTGAAGGAGAGCAATTTTCAGATAGTCAATTTACCTGAGAAAAGTGCTATTTATCGGGGTAAAAGGTTTCCTAAATGGCCCTCTAATTCTATTTTCTCAGTAGAACCAAATGACTCAATTCCTTTTCAAGACATCCCATAATTCCATTCTAAGCCTTCTACACTCTAGGCTCTGGTTTATCATGTTTCCTCCCATGCTGTTCCAACAACATAGTTACTTAATAAAACTAGCTCACAGCAGAGTTTCCTTTTCTTGAGCAATGAGTGCTTATCTGACTATAGTTTATCAGGAAGAGCTGGGGGCCTGAGGTGAAAATGGGGAGCCAATAATACTGCCAGACTGGCACCAATAGATTATGTCTGTCTAGTTTTTGATTTCTATAGCATATTGTCAGGTTCTTTTTACTTAAAAAGATGTGTTCCTTATTATTTTCCATTCAGTTCTCATTAGAAACTGTCATGGGGCCCCATGTCTCCTTTGTTGTCTATTAAGATTTTTTAAAATATCAATTTTCTTAACTTCACAAAGGCAAAAAGGTCAGGAACATCCAATATTAAAATACCCCTAACTAGCAAAATACAGAAACACAATCGTACACTCCAGTCAATGAGATAAGAGTACAATAATTAAAATGAAACATGAATAACAAAAAGGGAAGAGGTAAAAACCTTCCCTCTATGTAAATCATGCTATACCTTAGTTCCTGTTTAAGTTGTTTTGATGTGTATTGTGTTGACATTGTAAGTCACATACCATATTGTATATACAGTACTGCTGTATAAATATTTTACTGCTGTAATTGTGTTGCAAGTTATATACATGCTGTATATCATCTTGGGTGAACTTCTTCATAAAGGCAGTAAATAACAATGTAGCCTTTTGTTGCTTGGTGAGCATAAAGGTGGGCTACTATAAATATAGTATATTTGGACTTTTTTTAAGATTAAGGAAAGTACTAGGAAAGCTAGGAAGCCATCTTTAGGTGCTGGGAGGTGAGAGGCTGATATGCACGACCAGGGAGAGGAACCTTGGGATGATAGTATCTGAGGATCTGAAGGTGACAAAACAGTGTGACAAGGCGGTGGTTGTAGCCAGAAGGATGCTAGGCTGTATAGAGAGAGAGATGTGACCAGCAGAGGGTGTTGATGCCCCTGTACAAGTTGTTGGTGAGACCCCACTTGGAGTATTGTGTTCAGTTTTAGAGACGTTATCTGGCTAAGGGTATAAGAAGACTTGAAGATGTGCAGAGGAAGGGGGGGGAGTCAAAAGATGTGCAAGAACAGATTGTAAGACCTGAATAAGCATGCTCTAGAGGAGGGATAGGGCTGACATGATACAGATGTTTAAAGGAGACAGCCCAGACTACTTGAACAACCACCTTATCCAAACTACCACAACCAGGCCAGGCAAAGGAGAACCCAGACACCATTCATGCACCCCCTAATCAGAGGCGTCAAACGCAAAAAAATGTACAATAGCCTACTGGCCACACAGGCAGCAAAACTAGACCACCAACTATCAAATCTACTGATCACGACTCCAGACTACAAAACTTTCAGAAAAGAAATAAAAACCCTGCTATTCAAGAAATCCATCAAGACAAACTAACACTGCAGGAAGCATTTCAATCCCCTGAAGTAACCCGCTGAACTCTGTAACACTTCTGGAAATGTCCAGATAATCTCTTATGTAATCCCTCTTGAACCGCAAGGTAATGATGGAATAAAAGTTACTAATGTAATGTAAAGCTATTAATATAGAACCAAATCTTTTTCAGAGAAGGGAAAATGGTAAAATTAGAGGGCATAAATTGAGGTTGTGGGGTGGTAGACTTAGGAATAAATGTTAGGAAATTATTTTTCAAGAAGAGGGTGGTTGATGGCCAGAATGCCCTCCTGAGGGAGGTGGTGGAGAGGAAAATGGTGACAGAATTAAAAAAAGCATGACCTAGGATTGTGAGTGGAGGATACAAGATGGCGGAACGGTTTGGAGCAGCTGTTCGTACGATTTTTTTCAGATTTCCCTTTGTCCGAGAGAGGAAAATTACCTTTTAGGATGCCGAAGAGGAGGGGCCATAGTTCCGCTGGAGCCTTGCGGCGACCTGGCCCGGCCCAAATTGGGAACATCGACAAACTCCTGCGCCAAATGCAGGAAATGTCAGCGGCGTCAGCAACCCCATTGGAGACGCCCTGTAGTGAGGCAGTGACGATCTCTCCGGGATTTGAGATCTCATTGAGCCCCGAAGTAAGAGCGCACCTCCCTCCCTCAGACCGCCAGCTCTGGAGCAATCGGAAGGCGGTGTGCTCCCTTCCCTGGAGGCTTTGGACATCGAACCGGGGAGTTTGGACTTGGACTCTCTACAGCTGCAGGAGAGTCCATTGGAGCCTGAGGTGTTTGTTCAGAGGGGGATCTATGAACGGGAGAACCGCCAACAAGAGGAGAAGCCGACTGGTGAGGATGTTAAAATTCAACTTGAAAAATCTTTCCTAATATTAAAGAAACCTCAAGAGGTAACTCTGGATGCTATTTGGGATTTCGTGGCTGACCTGGCCAAGTCAATTAAGCCCCAATTGGTACAATTGGAACAAAAAGTTAATATTCAAGAAGTTGATATTAAAAATCTTAAAACTGAATTACAAGAACTTAAAAAGTCTAATGTTACCTCTAATCAGATTACAGAAACATTGGTGAGAGATGATATAAATCTGAGAAGGAAAGTGGAGACTTTAGAAAATGTATCTCGTAATAATAACCTCAGACTGATTAACTTTCCAAGAAGTTGCAACAACAACTCCATGTTAAAATGTTATTTGACAAAGGTCTTAGAGATTTCAGAAGAATTGTTGCCACCATTTACCCAGGTTTATTATCTGCCTTTACGGAGAGAAAAAAAACAGCAAGCAAATTACAAGATGAGCAATAGCCAACTAATATTACAATGTTACTGGAACGCTCAGATAGGGAAATGGCAGAACCGGCAACACTTCTCCTTACAGTAGCATTAGCACCAGACAAAAACTGGTTGCTTAGACTTTTCTTTAAAAAATAAATTAAAAGAAATTCTTGGATACAAGATACAAGATACAACCCGGACGAAGGAAGTCATCATGCCGCTGTATCGCGCAATGGTGCGCCCGCACCTGGAGTACTGTGTTCAATACTGGTCACCGTACCTCAAGAAGGACATAGCGGTACTCGAGGGAGGGCGACTAAGCTGATAAAAGGTATGGAAAATTTTCCATACGCTGACAGGTTAAAAATGCTGGGGCTGTTCTCCCTGGAGAAGAGGAGACTTAGAGGGGACATGATAGAAACCTTCAAAATCCTTAAGGGCATAGAGAGAGTAAATAAGGACAGATTCTTCAAACTGAGAGGAGCCACGAGCACTAGGGGTCACTCGGAGAAATTGAAAGGGGACAGGTTTAAAACAAATGCTAGAAAATTCTTTTTTACGCAGAGGGTGGTAGACACATGGAACGCGCTTCCGGAGGAAGTGATAGGCCAGAACTCTGTACAGGGATTCAAGAAGGGTTTGGATAGGTTCCTGGAGGATAAAGGGATAGAGGGGTACAGATAGAACTTGAGGTAGGTTATAGAAATGGTCAGAAACCACTTCACAGGTCGCAGACCTGATGGCCGCCGCGGGAGCGGACCGCTGGGCGAGATGGACCTCGGTCTGACCCAGTGGAGGCAACTTCTTATGTTCTTATGTTCTAAATGTTTCCAGATCTGGCACGAGACATACAAAAACGTTGACGTGTATTTTTGACTTTAAAACCTGGTGTTACTTCTTTAGGGGCAACCTTTTTTCTTTGTCACCCATGTAAATGCGTGATACAGTATCAAATGCAAAAATATAACTTCTATGATCCTACCCAACTGACATCTTTCTTGACGGTCGCTCGCCTGAGAACAGAGATAGAATGATTGCTCATTGTTTAAATTTGGACACTTTCCTTCAGTTGACCATGTTCCACGTTTTCTTTTTTTTTAATTCGTTGAATCTAAATCTTGGATCTCATCATTATTGAGGACTTGAGTTGAAGCTAAGTTTTAATTTAATTTGTTATTATATTTGTTTATGTTATTACAATGTACATTTGCTTATTTACTTAACTCAACTTTTCTGTACAAGTGGATACTTGATAATATTTATATGAAAATCTGATAAATAAATAATAATAAAAAAAGCATGACCTAAACACAGTAGATCTCCAATTAGAAAATGAATGGCATTAATTGAAGAAAAAGGGCCGGTACTAGGCAGACATGGACGGTCTGTGCCCTATATATGGCAATTCAGCTTAAGATGGGCCGGGGAAGGCTTCGGTGGGAACTCTAGTAATTCAGAACACGAAGAAGGTGCTGAGTGGGCTTTTATGGTCTGCATCCTGCAAATGATGTGATGGCTTGGATAGGTTGGAGTGAGCCTCAGTGGCAACTCCAGTAATTGGAATCCAAAGTATCAAGCTTCGACAGTAACTCCAGTAGTTCCAAGCGGACTTATATGGTCTAACACCCAGTAATATCAAAGAAAAATTACGATTCAATAGAAGCATGAATTTATAATGAGTGTAACTGTTGGGAAGACCGGATGGACCATTGAGTTCTTTATCTGGCATCATTTACTATGTTACAAGTAATTCATACACACAGAACTTTACAATCAGTCAAAAAAGCAGTTAATATGATTTAGGATGCTCAGTATTGGGGGAGGGGGGGGACTTACTTTAAGTTGAATATTTGTAAATGGAACAATTCTTCCAATATCTATATCACTTGTTTATTCCAGTAAAGATAAGTGAGTTAAAGTAACAGGCCTCTCTGTTCTTTCTAGTGCTCCTTCCTTAGATATATACTATTTCTTGGTATAAAGCTTGTTCTCTCCAGAAGGTTGTCTGGTGTTGAGAAGATTTACTTTGGTTGCTCTTTAGCTCAAGTTTTATTTTATAGCCCTTTTTCCCCTTCACGCCATTTTCTACCCCTCAGTAGGCAGTTGCCATAGAATGAAAGCATTATCATAACCAGTCTACCCCAAGTGCAAATCCAGAAACCGTCCCCACGATGCATCCAATAAAGGAAAAAAAAGGGAGGGGACAGAAAGATGCCTCTACTCTTAATATGAAGTCGAACATCAACTTTTTTTCGTAGAATATAATATATAGAAACAAACACATGGGGTCCAGTATGACACTTGAGAAAACAAGGTAATCCTGGTATCTAGTTCAAGCAGAAACTCTAGACCAGGGTGTCAGGTCAAAAGCGCGCTGCAACAAAGGCGCGCCCAGACAATTGAGCGCAGCGCGGAGGTGTTTGCCGCTCTAAATTACTGTTTTTAGGGCTCCAACGGGGGGCGTGGGGGGAATCCCCCCACTTTACTTAATAGACATCGCGCCGCGTTGTGGGGGGTGTGGGGGGTTGTAACCCCCCACATTTTACTGAAAACTTCACTTTTTCCCTGTTTTTAGGGAAAAAGTTCAGTTTACAGTAAAATGTGGAGGGTTACAACCCCCCAAACCCCCCATAATGCCGGCGCGATGTCTATTAAGTAAACTGGGGGGATTCCCCAACAAACCCCCCCGTCGGAGCCCCTAAAAACTGTAATTTTGTGCGGCGCGCACCTCCGCACTGCGCTCAATTGTCGGCGCACGCTTTTGTCTTTTGTGCCATTGTTTATGAACCCTAGACCAGTAGTTCCCAACCCTGTCCTGGAGGACCATCAGCCAGTTGGGTTTTCGGGATAGCCCTAATGAATATGCAAGAGAGAGATTTGCATATAATGGAGGTGATAAGCATACAAATCTGTCCCATGCATATTCATTAGGGCTAGCCTGAACATCTGACTGGCTGGTGGTTCTCCAGGACAGGGTTGGGAACCACTGCTCTAGACCATGTCAATCATAAAACCCAACAGAAAATATAAGAGCGCGGACATCTCAATCCATCCTTCTTTTTCCGGATCAATATGATAACCTTATAGAAAGAAGGGGGTAGGGGTGGGGAGGAGGTATGCTCAAGCTACTGCCTCCCCTAGAGATCAGTCTGCCCTCTTCATCGTCTATGCACTGGCTTCTAATTATCGAGGGTGGGGGAGGGGGGGGGTGGGATGGGTTAGTAAGTAGCATTTCTCACCTGCTGCCTCCTCCTCAGCTAGTTTCCCTTGCAGTCAAAACCACACGGAGCCCATTTGTGGCAGTTTTTAAATGCATTTATAAAAAGTATTGTTTTTCAGGCCTTTTAGGTCCAATCATCTAAATATGTGGTTAAACTGATATTGAGATTTAATTCTAATCTTAGACATATCTAGGGTTATCATATGGCTCCAGAAAAAAAAAGGATGGATTGGGATATCTGGGTTTTACTTCCTTTAAAACAGGGGTTTCCAATGTCGGTCCTCGAGGGCCGCAGTCCAGTCGGGTTTTCAGGATTTCCCCAATGAATATGCATGAGATCTATTTGCATGCACTGCTTTCAATGCATATTCATTGGGGAAATCCTGAAAACCCAACAGGACTGCGGCCCTCGAGGACCGACATTGGACACCCCTGCTTTAAAAGCAATGAAAGTAAAACCTGGATGTCTAAATCCATCCTCCTTTTTTCTGGAGCCATATGGTAACCCTAGACCAAGTCCGGTCCTCGAGATCTACTGGCAGGCCAGGTTTTCAGGATATCCACAATGAATATACATGAGAGAGAGAGAGATTTGCATACCAAGAAGGCAGTGCAGGCAAATCTCTCTCATGCATATTCATTGTGGATATCCTGAAAACCTGGCCTTCCAGTAGATCTCGAGGACCGGACTTGGGCAGCCCTGCCCTAGACATACCTTTCACTCTCAAGGATATAATTTATTAAATGTTGCACCTGCTAAGAATGTTTGCTATATACCACAACTGAATAGTTCATTTACATTTCAAGCAGTAGTAGTATAATGGGTACACCTCATGTCAAAATGATTGACAGCTGTCAGAGATAAGGATCGACCAATCAGCGTTCATTTCTGGGTTAAGCCCCGCCCATTGTCCCGCCTTAGTCTCCGCCCATGCCCCGCCCCTCCCATAGGAATGAATGGTGGTAGCCCCGCCCTGCCCATGGCCACGCCCCACTCATCACCTAAGCCCTGCCCCTCCCATAGGAATGAATGGTGGTAGCCCCGCACATGGCCCCACCCCCACCCATGACCCCGCCCCTCAAGCCCCGCCCCTCCCATTGCCCCACCCCCTCATGTCCTGCCCCGGAAATGTACTTTTTGATGACATCACCGGAAATGGGGGCGTGTTTAACCCCGGAAATACGCTTTCTGATGACATCACCGGAAATGGGAGTGCCTGCCCCTACCGGAAATGCGCTTTTCTGATGACATAGGCGGAAATAGGGTAAATGAAGCAACGGAAATGCGCTTTTCTGGCCACGTAGGCGGAAATAGGGTAAATGACGCGGCGGAAATGCGTTTTTCTGACCACGTAGGCGGAAATAGGGGAAACAGACTTAGTCAAAACCCCCCACCTGGAAATGATGTGGCCAGAAAAGAAGCGTCTTTATTTTAACAGTTTTTAGTTAAAAGACAGGGTTTAAGAGCTCACGGATAGAGCAGATCACAAAACAAAAGGCATTCACAAAATCTTTCCTGCTTTTAAAACAGAGCAGGGGCAGAAACAAACGAGAAAAGGTTGCATTTGCTTTTAACACACTTTTCAGTAGGAATTCTGAGCTAATGGTTAATGGGCCAGCTCCCCTATTGTCATGGTAACAGCTGATAAGCCCCTTGCAGCACCCCTCCCCTGATAAAGCCAAGGGGGAGAGAGTTGGAGGTGTGTTTAAACATGTCTGAACTTGTCCCGGCCCCCTACTGTTGTCTTAACAATCTGAAAAAAAAAACAAAAAAACAAAAGCAGCTGTCACCTAACAGGGCTCTGTTAAAAAGGCAGAGCTATGAAGGAATCTTTATTGAAGCAAATTTATTATGATCCATACACGGCAGGAAGCTATGGAGGCATTAACCCTCTACTTCAAGCGGCTAAAAAGAGTGATATAACAGTCCGGAGAAAAGATGTGGTGGATTGGATCACCGGTCAAAACGCATACAATTTACACAGACCGGCTAGAATCCATTTTAAAAGAAATAAAACAATTGTGTCGGAAGTTGACAGACAGTGGCAAAGTGACTTAGTCGACATGTCAGCCTTTGCCCGTTATAACAACGGTTACAAATACATCTTAACGGTAATAGATATCCTGTCAAAATATGCATGGGTCGTTTCTTTAAAAACAAAAACCGGTCATGAAGTCACCGAAGCCTTTGAAACAATATTTAATTTAGGGCGTACACCTGAAAAACTTCAAACAGACAAGGGTAAAGAATTTTTAAATAAGTCTCTGAAGAATTTATTAAAACAAAAAGGTGTTAGCCATTTTGTGACCCATAATGATGTTAAAGCAGCTGTAGTGGAAAGATTTAACAGGACTTTAAAATCCAAAATGTGGAGATATTTTACAATCCTGTTAAAGCAGCTGTAGTGGAAAGATTTAACAGGACTTACAGCTCATTGGTTCATCCTTCTTGATAAAGTCAAGGGGGGAGAGGGAGGAGGTGTGTTTAAACCTGTCCCGGTCCCCCTGGTGTTGTCATAATGACGTATGTCTTAGATCTTTAACAGCTGTTAATATCAGAAATAAAAAGTTCTCACAGCTGTTAGCAACAGAAATAAAGGTTCTCAAGCCGTCAAGCAAAATGACTGTCACGAAGGCTCGTAAATTGAGTTACTTTCTTAAAGATCGTGATGTAGAAAAAGAGGGTTACCCAAAGACCGAAAAACTATACGAATCAGACAAAGAAAATATGGATCCCTTTAACACGCAGGTAACTGGAAAAAGGCCTACCAAGAGGCCTCGTAACTTTCTTAAAGACTGTAATGCAGAGAAAGAGGGTTACTCACCGGCTGAAAAACCGATTGACGTGACGGCAGATACCGGGGAGCATACACACGAATTAACAGATTCTGAAATACAAGAGTTTCCAGATGCTCAAAAGCTATATGATTCAGACACAGAAAATGAAGATGTAGGCTATGAACAACTTCAGATATTGAATTTTATGAAGCCGCTGCTGAAGCCGAAGCAACAGACATGTTGGAAAAGCCAGGATCTTCCACGGTAAGAGAGACACACACGCACTTTGTATTACCAGGGGTCGTTGAAGGGTTTATGAAGCTGAATGTGTTCATGTGTTTTAAAAAGGAAAATTTATTTCTGTATGTTTGTTTGTTTTTTTTGTAGGGAAATGGCGGATCTTCACGATCACAGAAACCTGTGGACATGGTGTACATGCCGATGATAAATCTATCATGTTTGTGTTTTTTCTGCTCGTTTCAAAGAGAACCAGCGGTGAATGAGCGTAAACCTGAAGATTCTTGTGATTATGGACTGTGGACCGGCATAGGCCTTTCCAAAACACCAACAGAACTTAAATCAGTTATAAAGGTGGCTGTATACTGCATTCTAAATAAATGTCTGCAAGGCGTGATGGATGAAGATTGTGGAGACTGCTTAATACGTGCTGATGGGCAAAAACACCACGATTGCTTGATATGGGGACATAAGGAAATACAGCAGAAACTCAAAAAAACTTGTGACATGCTATGCCTAGGACGTGTGGTAAATGTAGTCACTTTTGTAGGCTATAAAATGAAAATATTGATGCTTTGTAATGAAAGCATTAATATAATCATTGATTTAATCAGAGATATTAAGACCTCTATAAACGGGCCACGACTACTCAATAGATTGGTCAATTTCATGAGAGATGGTGCATATGTAGAGATTGTAAATGATTTAATCCGTGACACCGATTATAAATCATTCTTCAAAAGAAATGCTTTTTAAAACATGTTTTGTTTTTTTATTCTCGGGATTGTGGAAAATACAGTGTGTAATGGTATGTTTGTTTGTATAAAAGTTTAAACATTTTATTGTTGTAAAATAAAGATTTTCTTAAAAAAATTATAAAATGTGTGGTGTGTTTTAGAAATGTATTATCAGCCCAAACTAAAACAATAGAAGGTGTGACAGGTTATAAGGAACTAGGCTCTAGACACGTAGGGGTCGTTTTGGTATCTAAAATGACTAACCAAGACAAACAAGCAGAGGCCTTAGACATACAATAAAGCCTTTGTGAATGGATAACCTCTATAGAGGGGGGTGTAAGTGTATAAAATAAACTATGAGAAGACCAGCAAGCATTCTGGTTTTTGTGGGTGCTACACCGGACCCCGGATACATCAACTGCTAACATGGTGAGCAGAAAAGGGGCCTTTATTTTTGGTTTTAGGGACATCATTTTTTCTTTCTCTGAATCTACCATTGCATTTAAAAACAGGAACGGGGATCTGATGGTAGAAATAAACTATCTCTTACCAGAAAAAGACAACAGATATTAAACAGTAAGTGACAAATGTATTATCTGGCACATATGTTGGTTTTTAAAAACAGCATCTACAAAACATTCTTTTTTTCGTTATAATTAGACCAAGAAACGGCTGGAGAGCCGACACTTTCTACATCGACAAGTTCTAACCAACAACCGGTTCCTTACCGGAAGCCAAAAGATAAACGAAATAGTAGGTATCCTGGTTTTGTAAGGAGACTAGGGTTAAAAGAAAATGTCATTACTTTTATAATGGTTGATCAAGAAAATATTAGGCAGTCAGATCCTCAAGGGTGGGGAAAAAGTATTAACGGTTATGCTATGTTATAAATTGTAGATCGGGAAAATGTTAGAAAGTCGCAAGCAGATACCATGAACCTGACGGAAAAGTATAACAGGAAAAGATCGCATAGTAAAAGCTTCTTACATGGGGAACCAGAGTCCAAAGCTGCTTACAGGAAACCAAAAGATAAACGAAATAGTAAGTATTCTGATTTTGTAAGGAGACTAGTGTAAAAGAAAATGTTATTACTTTTATAATGGTTGATAGGGAAAAAGTATTAACGGTTATGCTATGTTATAAATTGTAGATCGGGAAAATGTTAGAAAGTCACAAGCAGATACCGTGAAGCCGACAGAAAAGTTTAACAGCACAGAAGCACAGCCGGACAGCACAGAAGAAGGAGAATGTTATGAAGTTGATAATTATTCTGATAGCAGCAAAGTGTCAGAGGATGGTTCAAATAAGGGTGCATTAGGTCCTTCTGAAGATTCAGAACCAATCAACTATGTCCAATTTGTGAAAAGATGGGATCGTAAACTGGACAAGTTTCATGGTGTGCTTTATTCAGAAGAATTTCGTTTCATTAATTTAGACAAGATAACATCATTAAGTGATGCTCAAAATGCTATACGCCAAGGCATCCAACATATCCTGGACGATGTTAGCAGCAGAGTATCGCCCGGTGACTACGTACAAGTGCACCTACATTCGTCACTTTTTCACAACTCCTTGTTTTCTGGTAAATTAAATCCCAAATCGCTAGATGCTGATGATTTCTTAGACCAGGTTGCTAAACTCCTTCAAAGTCACAGAGAAATACAGGTCTGTGATTTATTCCGTGTTGTTGTACTTGTAATAAGAAACAAGGGTGGTGGGGGTCGTAGGGTGTTAAAATCTATATTGTTTAGCCAGATTTTGCAGAAAAAAAGGATGTATTTAATAGATTTGAATAACACAGGCAATAACCTGTGTTTTGCCGGTAGCCTTACAGCCCTTATATCCCCCGTAAAACTCACAGATGCTGAACTGTTAATAGGTGCTGAAAAGCTACATAATGATTTGGGGTGGTCGGTACATAAAAAAGTCATGCTCGATGATGTAGCAACCATAGAACAACATTTAAAGATAAATATAAGAGTTGTGTTTTATACAAACTCGTGGTGTTGCTTTAAAACATCAGACCAGCCCATTTATCCAAAAACGGTTTTCTTATTGCTACATGATGATCATTTCTACGGCATAACCGATGTCAAAAAATTCTATGGGGAGCGTAATTTCTGTACTTTTTGCCAGAAGCCCTATAGTCACGACCACTCCTGTACATTATGGTGCCGTCTTTGTTCGACACAGACATGTTTGAACAATGACGGTATACAGCAGAGGTGTCCTAATTGCAAGATGTGTTGTCGCTCTAAAGACTGTTTAGATAGACATATGCAGCTGGCGCAGAAAAAAGAAGTGGAGTGTTTATCTAAAACACTGTGTCTGAAATGTGAGTCCTATGTGAACGAAAAACATAAATGTATGGGTAGGATATGTAAGCTATGCCGTGAACCCTTAAGCGGTGATGACATACACTTATGTTTTATGACACCCATCGATAAACTCAAAACATCTGAAAAGTATATTATTTACGATTGCGAATGTATGCAGGAAACGGGCTGGCACATTCCTAATTACATATATGCCGAGGACTTGTACGAAACAAGAAAATGGGAATTCAAGGGTCTTGAGTGTATTTTTGCTTTTATACAGGTTTTTTGTGACAAAAAATTTAAAGACTATACCTTCATAGCCCATAATGCCAAAGGCTATGACGGGTATTTTGTTCTTAGCCAACTGTTAAAGGAAAAGATGGACACAGATCTGTTGGTTCAAGGTGGTAAGCTTTTACAAATCACAGTAGAACCTTTAGCTATTCGTTTCATAGACTCTCTAAATTTCCTACCTATGAAACTTAGCAAACTTCCAAAGGCCTTAGGTTTTCCAGGCTGTAAGGGTTATTTCCCGCATTTTTTAATACTCAGGAAAATCAAAACTATGTGGGGTGTATGCCGGATAAGGAGCATTATGGTGTGAGAAACATGATGCCTGAAGAAAAAGAAGAATTTTTAAAATGGTACAAGGACAACCAGCACAAGACGTTTGATTTGCAAAAAGAGTTGGCTTATTACTGTCAACAGGATGTTGCTATTTTGCGACAGGCATGTGTTCTCTACAGAGCAGAAATCATGAAAATGACACAGAAAGATGTGGTTGTAGAACGTGAGGGTACTTCAGAAATTCTAATGAATTGTTTAGACCCTTTCCAATATATAACCCTAGCCTCTGTATGTATGGCCATGTTCAGATTTATGTTTTTAGAACCCAAGACCGTGGCGCTCATCCCCCCGGATAACTATCACAGACACAAAAAGAGATATTCATCCCCCTCTATTCAATGGTTGCTGTATCAAGAGGCTGCACAAAATATACAGATCATGCATGCTCTGAACGGGGTGAAAGAAAGGTGGGGTCTTATTTTCTTGACGGTTACGCTGTCATTGATGGGGTAGAAACAGCTTTTGAATTTAATAGTTGCTTTTATCACGGCTGTCCGGTCTGCTATAATGATAAAGACCAGAATCCTGTAGCAGCCACGACCTATGGCTCTCTTTATTACAAAAAGCAGCTAAAGACAGCCTACCTGGAAAGCCTGGGCTTCAAGGTCGTAAGTCTGTGGGAGCATGAGTGGAAGCGGATGGTCAAAGAAAATGATAGGGGCTGTGCAGACTTCCTGGCTAGCGCTGCATTACCGCAACCCTTGGCCCCATGAGATGCCCTTTTTGGGGGTAGAACAAATGCTGTTTCTCTATACTACAAAACAAAACCTGGGGAAAAAATACACTATTACAATTTTACCAGCCTATACCCATTTGTCAATAAAACAAAGGAATATCCAACAGGCCGTCCGCAAATCATTTATGACAACTTTGGTCCACCCACAAATTACTTTGGTTTTATAAAAGCAAAAGTATATCCTCCAAGAAAGCTCTTTTTCCCAGTGTTACCTGTCAGGGTGAGGGGTAAGCTAATGTTTCCTTTGTGCCGTACGTGTGCCGACACACGGCAACCAGAAACGTGTGCCCATACGGATGAGGAGAGAGCTTTCGTGGGGACTTGGTGCACGGTGGAGATGGATGTTGCCATTGTAAAAGGTTATGTGGTTGTTGAAATCTATGAAATCTGGCATTTCGAGCAAAAATCTGACAGTCTCTTTTCTGAATACATCAAAATACACCTCCATCAAAAACAAGAGGCTTCTGACTACCCCCGGTGGTGCAATGATACAGAAAAACAAAACATGTACATTAGAGAATGACACGGTGGCGGTTTACCCGCGGCTACTGCGTTTAGCCATGGGTAACCCGCCAAAAACGGGGAATGAAAATTAGCAGCCTTTGCGGGGACGGGGACAAGGCCATCACCGCCCCGTGGAGCGGTGAATGGTCTTGTCACCGCAGTGAGGCATAAAGGATCGTGCGGTCCCCGCACCCCCATCCGCCCACCCGCACGCCGGCTCGATCGTTTAACCAGCTTCCTCTTTCCACCTCACCTTAGTTTGCCGGCTTTCTTTTTCGGCGACCGGAACGCTTTCAAAAGAGCCGTGCACACGCGGTTGCTCAGTATTCAATCTTCTGCTCTGACCCAACCGGAAACAGGAACTTGCAGCAGAGCAGAAGATTGAACTTTGAGTTGCCGCGCGTGCGCGGCTCTTTGAAAGCGTGCCGGTCGCCGAAAAAGAAAACCGGCAAACTAAGGAGAGCTGGAAAGCAGTAGCGTACCAAGGGGGGGGCGGGAGGGGCGAAAAAGGTAATGGCGCCAGGCCTTGGAGCACTGAGGCAGACCGCTTCTCCCCCCTCCCAGCCGAACCCCCGCTGACCCTCCTATCTCCCCCCCAAGTGAACCTTTCCGACCCTCCCAGCGAAAGCAGCAAACCTCCCTCCAGTAGCGTCGACTTTCTCCTCCCTCTGCCGCATCACTGATGACGTCATCAGTGACGCGGCAGAGGGAGGAGAAAGCCGCAAAGGAGGTTTGCTGCTCTCGCTGGGAGGGTTGGAAAGGTTCACGGGGGGGGAGATAGGAGGGTCAGCGGGGATTCGGCTGGGAGGGGGGAGAAGCGGTCTGCCTCGGTGCTCCATTACCTTCTTCGGGCAGCAGCAGCGTTTACAATTCGCTTCTGTTGCCGGCTTCAGGCCTTGTTCTCTGCCGGGTCCTGCCTACTTCCTGTTTTCATGAAGACAGGACCCGACAGAGAGGAAGGCCTGAAGCGGGCAACATCAGTGAATTGTGAATGCTGCTGCTGCCCGATGAAGTTCAGGACATCGAGGAAGGAGCAGGGTGAAATCGCCTGCAGGCTTGGGGGTGAGGGTAGGGAAAGAATCGTGGAAGTGGAGAAATTGGCACGATGGCTTTGTGGGGGCTAGGGGGAGAGAGAAAGAAAGGCAGAAATAAAGAGGGGTCAGGGGGAGAGAGAAAGAAAGGCAGAAAGAAAGAGGGGGACCAAGGGGAGAGAGAAAGAAAGGCAGAAATAAAGAGGGGGTCAAGAGGGAGAGAAAGAAAGGCAGAAAGAAAGAGGGGAGCCAGGGGGAGAGAGAAAGAAAGAGGGGGGGGCAGGAGAAGAAAGAAGAAGGACCAGAGACTCATGAAATCACCAGACAAAAAGGTAGGAAAAATGATTTTATTTTCAACTTAGTGATCAAAATGTGTCCGTTTTGAGAATTTATATCTGCTGTCTATATTTTGCACTATGGCCCCCTTTTACTAAAACGCAATAGCGGTTTTTAGCGCAGGGAGCCTATGAGCGTCGAGAGCAGCGTGGGGCATTCAGCACAGCTCCCTGCGCTAAAAACCGCTATCGCAGTTTAGTAAAAAGGGAGAGGGAATATTTGTCTATTTTTGTATAGTTGTTACTGAGGTGACATTGCATAAAGTCATCTGCCTTGACCTCTTTGAAAACCCGCGGAATATAAATGATAATTAACATTTTCTCTGCGTACAGCGTGCTTTGTGTTTTTAAAATTTTATTGTTGGTAGATCATTTTGACTTGGCCACAAAGGTAAGGGGGAGGGAGGGAGGGGAGCTGCTGAAAGACATCTAGTAATCCTTGCAGGCTTGACTGTGCAGGGAATTATTTTTGTAAAATCATGTTTTGTTATGTGACTGGCATTATCTAGACTTTAATTTCTATGAATGAATAGAATGAAAATGATATAAAATTACTTGCTTGCGGGGACCGCGTGTTCCGGCTCACACAAGGAAGGAGGGGGTGAAAGGGAAAAAGTTTCTCTTCCTTGGAAATAGATTCTGAAGTGATCTCATCAAAGAAGACCAGCACTAAATGTACAAGAAATCCCTTAAACAATGTCAAAAGAGCCCAAAATAGAAAACTGCTACTGCCTTGAGACTCCATTATTGAAGGAATCAACTTGAAATCACAGAAGAGACAGGAAAAGGTTAAATGCCTCATGGAATCCTCAGGTACAAAACACAAACCAAATTGTGAATGAAATCAGAGCAGACAGTAAGAATTATAAAATTGATGTCATTATCCATCTGGAAAAAAAGGCGTACTAGAAATAATGCCTCAGCAATACAATTTTCAGAAGTTCTATTTGCTCATGGTAAGGGAGAAGAGAGACTGCTAGTGATGGTGGGGGGACTGATAGAAGATATGAAAGAAGGGTGGTAGAAAGGAACAGATGGTAAAGGAGGGAGGGAAGGGTGGTGGTGGAAAGGAATAGAACAGACATTGAAAGAGGGTAGAGAGGAACAGACCCTGAAAGGAAATGTGGAAGGCAGAGTGGGGAGAAGACGCTGGAAGGGAAGAAGACAGATGCCAGACTATGGGGGAGCGGAGGGAAGAAAATGGGTGCTAGACGGGGACAGTGACGGGGCGGTAAAAGGAACGGCGGTGACGGGGCGGTGCAGAGGATGGTGGGCCGGGGACGGTGCAGTGACGGGGACAGATTTTTTCCCCATGTCATTCTCTAATGTACATCTCTGATTTCTATAGAAAAGAAGGTGTACTTTTGCGGGCAGACCATATTCAGTTAAACCCTGCTAAACGCCAAATAGCAAAACTTTTCTTAAATTCTCTGTGGGGGAAATTTGGTCAAAGGACAAACCTGCCTACCGTTAGCATTGTCAGAGAGCCTGATGATCTCTTTAAATATCTGTTTTCCCCTGAATTTGAGGTTTCATCGTGTGACTTTATCGATGATGAAACAGCCTGCGTGTCTTGGAAGCACTCAAAAGACCGCACTACTTTGCCCGGTAACACTAATGTTTTCATAGCCTGTTTTACAACAGCCTATGCGCGTTTAGAGTTGTACAAACTTCTAGACAATCTACAAGAACGTTGTCTGTACCACGATACAGATTCTGTGATATTTGTGAGCCGCGAAGGTGACTGGAACCCCCCTCTGGGTGATTATTTAGGGGAGCTCACCAGTGAGATACCTGCCGATAAACATATAACTGAGTATGTATCAGCGGGGCCTAAAACATACGGTTACAAACTGACAAGTGGAAAGACCTGTATGAAAGTGAAAGGGATAGTGTTAAATGTAGAAAATAGCCAGAAAATCAATTTTACTAGTTTAAAAGATCTAGTTTTTGAGTACAAACCGGGTGCAGAGGGTTTACCCCAGAAAAAGATAGGGGTGCAACAAACCGGTATTATAAGAAACAAAAAGAGGTGGGCTATGGAGACCGGTGTGATTAAAAAAACACAGCAAGTTGTGTATGACAAAAGAGTGAAGGAGGAGGATGGGTTCAGCACACTACCCTACGGATACTAGAACGGTGGATGCCCGCTGGTCGCACCCTTTCTCTTGTATATTAGCAGGACCGTCCAATTCAGGCAAGAGCTTCTTTGTTAAAAACTGTTAGAACACACTGGCCGTGTATTGTCTGTCATGCCTGACAATATTGTTTGGTGTTATAGTTGTTGGCAGCCTTTGTATAAAGAAATGTTAAATAAATATCCTTTTATTACTTTTACGGACATTTTGCCTGATACTTTTAACGATGACCGAATGTTTCCAACCCATAAAGTAAACTTGGTTATTATAGATGATCTAATGGATTCTGCCTGTAAAAGCGGTGAAATAGAGAATGCCTTTACTAAGTACGTACATCACAGAAACCTGAGCATCATATATATAGTTCAGAATGTTTTCTGCCAGGGTAAAACAAGCCGGACTATAACTTTAAACACCAAATACATGGTTCTCTTTAAGAATCCTAGAGATAAGTTACAGGTAGCCATTCTAGCTAGGCAGATGTACCCTGGAAAATCACAATTCTTTTTAGAAGCCTTCGAGGATGCCACCAGAAAGCCGTACGGCTATCTCTGTGTGGACTTAAATACCACAACGCCTGAGGCTTACAGATTGAGAACGGATATTTTCCCGCCAGACTGGACAACGGTATATTGTGTAAAACCACAATCAACCCGTAAAAGGCTGTGAATACATAACCAGATCCCTTCATATACGTTGGGGCGTGTCTCAGATAACATGTCTAGCCGCGTAAAGAGAAACCTGCCCCTTTTAAAACTTTTAGTCCAAGCCTCGTCGCAGCACAGAAAAGCCATCCTGAATACAGCCTCTGATGATTTGGTGGCTGCTCTAGCTGAAATCGCTCTCAACACCCTAAAAGGTAACATCCCGCTTTCATAAAACCAGATAAAGGTTTTAAAAGGGAAGCGTCACGCCATAAAAAGACTGTGTGATAAAAGATTAACCCTTAAGAAAAAAAAGAAGCAGTTGGTGAAACAATCGGGCGGATTTATAGGGCCCTTGTTAAGTTTTGCTATACCGTTGATAACGGGTCTTCTGACAAACCGCTGGTGCATCACGCTGAAAAAATGTACCTGGTCCCTAGTCAACAACTTGAGCGCTTGAGAAACCCCGTAGACCGGGAAGAAAATATTAGAACCTCAACCATACTTAGGTTAGACGAGGAAATGAAAAACATACTGCAGAGCCCTGGTATGTCCGACCATGAAAAAGTTAAACGTTATTCAGAAGTGTTACAACGTTATCTCGTGTTGAACAGACAAAGGGATATGGAAAAAGAAAAGCTAAATGTGTATCTACAGGGACCGGTTGATGCTTCAACCCCCGCTCCAGAAAATAGTATACCACCCGACTCTGTGGTTCAAGAAGTGTTAAACAGCATCAATACGCGCTATAGGAAAAATGCCGAAGTCCTGCTTAACAAACTGTCAAAAAACAAAAGTGTTGCATCCTGGGTGGGAGATGGTACATTTGTATACCAAGGAACACCTATCAGTGGTTCTAACCTGCTCGACCTCGTTCGCAGTGTTACGCAGACCCATGCTCTTTCAGAGCAAAGAAGGCCCCTAGGCTGGGGGGAGTTCATGCAAACCTTAGCTCAATTAAATATGCCTTCCTCGGTTGTAGGTAACGCAGCCAACAGAGAGGTACTGTTACGCCTCAAGGAGAGCCCAGCTATGAAGGTTCCTGAACTATATACAAAACCTGCCAAGACCAAAGAACTCCTTCCTCATAAAAGACGTAAATTATTACCCAGTTACCGGTGGTTGAGTGTATAAAAACATATCTTCAATAAAATAATGTTTTTTAAAAATGAAAATAAAAGACTGCAGACATTTTGATTTTAAGGTTTACTTTTTTTTTATTATTTAGAAACAGCATGACATTCATAGTAGGAAACAGAGCCCTGGGGTGTATGAAATGGGTTTTGAAAAGGTCTACACAAGACTTGTTTTTTATTTTTTACAAATTTCAGTACCATTTCATCATTTTGCATTAAATCTTCAGAATACATTTCTAAAATATTTTCAAAAGGTTGCCCTTTACAGCGATGATGTAAAAAAAACACACAGTGATAGCCACAGGCCTCAGACAGCGGGTGCTGTAACTGTCTATTATGATATAATACAGCTTTACAGTGTTTATTGAAAAAGTTCATAATGCTGTTAGGAAAGAATAAACTATCCGGTGGTTGTCCGTAAGAATCAAAAAATTCTCCTGTCCCGTCCCCGGTCACATAGAGGGCCAACCAGTGTTCACCTAGTAGGTTGTGTGGGTGTGTGTTCACGACAATTCCCACAGGTCTCCTTGGTATTTCTAATCCTGTTAACCAGTCACTGGGCAGTACATCTAAAAAAGATTCTGCAACACAGGAGTCCTTCTTTAAAACACGGAAGATCTGTACGGTGTTCATGTTCAAGAATGGTCAAAAAGAACATTCCTTCTATGATTAACTTCTATCACGTTGTCGAAAACCCCATACACAATCATGTTCACAGTGTGAGGTAAAGCTCTGGCAAAACGTATTTCAGCCCGCAGGTTACCGGTTTTGATCAGCGAGTAGTGGTCAGCGCACTCCTGGTCCGGCGATAGGTCAAAGGCTAGCAGCATATAACCTTTGTAAAACTCCTGACGATCAACCAGGAGGGCGTTGTCTTTCAGGTGTTTACCGGTCGCTTGAATAAGCTGCATATATTCTCTCACACAATTTCCATTTTCAAAGTCAGGTTGTAGAGGTTTTCCGGGTACTTGTTCACCATCTACATACAGAGCTGCAAAATTAATATCGTAATGTTTAAAATTGAAAGGGTTTTTAGCGTAATTACCACTGAAAGCGTTGTTATCCACAAAGCCCAACACGATGAGCTTTGGTAACTGCCCCAAAAAGAGATTTTCCTGATTAGTCACACGGGCGCCGGCCGGTATGCTAAACACCTTCAACCCCACACGGTCTATCGCATACTTGGCGTTAGCTTTCAGTAGAGCTTCAACATGTCCCAAGCGCACTCCAGGGGCCACTTTAACTCTCTTTACAAAGAGGGCAGCGTTTAAGATAAGGAGTTTATAATTTTGGTCAGCATCACCGCTCATTAAACAGAAAGAGTTTTTGTTACGTGACAGTTTTATTTTAAGATCTACGCCATTGATAAGTAGCTTTTCTTGAAAAAATAGATCGCTGTGTAAATGTCCCAACAGTTCCACCTTGTGGCTAGATGCAGTAAAGTGAGCCCTTTCGGTAAAACCCACATTACGTGCACCTATATCTCTAACGTCGTGATGTTCGGCTGTATCCTTATAAAACAGGCCGCTTGTGAACTGTGATTTGAGGGCTCCTTCACCGTAATTGAGGAGCAGCTCTATGAGGGCTCTGTAGGGGTAACAGTTATTACTCTGACTAATCAGCTGGTCTCCCAGGGTAATATCCAATTGGCTAAAAATAGATGCAATCGGGTAGTTTACCAGGGCTACTTTGGCGGCTGCGTCAATGTCTGAACCGTCTTCTTTCACAATTTTACAGGTCAGATGCAGGAGAGTGTTGTTTAAATCAATGTAGTCTTCACCGTGCCCCGCTATGTAGAAGTCCAAAGGTGCTGTTTCCGATAAAGCTGATAATGGTGGTATTTCCACATAGATGCTTTTTTCGATACTGGTTTGGGTTGGGGATAGCTCAAACAGATCTAGTTCTGATTTAACGCATTCTTCAGAGCCGTTGTGTACAAAAGCCATGGTATTTTAGAATATATCACGTTTCGTAGAACGGGTCCTTCTCTTCTTGGATCCGCTGGATAGCTTCTGTGATTTGTTACCTTGAGGTTTCTTTCTTTTAAAAGGTTTTGGAGGTCCTTGCAGAATCTCTTGAGGGTGGGTCCTCTTTCTTTTAACAGCCCGTCTAACCACAGCCAGTCCCGACCCCGCCTGCTCTGCGGAATGGTTTATTTTATTTAGAACGGTTGTTGCGACATGGCCCATGACATCTTTAGCTATGTTTTTTGCGGCTCCTTTCACATGTGGTTTAATAATTTCAAAACCCCTTCTCAAAAGCGGTATTGCTTTTCTAAAGAGACTACGAAATACGCTACCTACACCGGCACCGTACATGACAGGGGCTCCGTGATATCCTGAAAGTCCATAACCGGCATGTGCTGTGTAATAATTTTTGTATGCTTTGGGGTCTCCGTAATCTTTAGACACCAACATTTTAAAACACAACAGTCTTCCTGGGCCGCAGGTGAAGCTTAAGGATCACCTTCCCGTAACGAAATGAGACGTTCCTGTTCTGATCCGTCTTTATTTCAAATGTGATGGTATCGATGTGCTGCTTGTTCACAGGTACATAGTGCGGTTTATCGTACGTGAGGGTGATAAACTTATCCGCTGACCCTAGAGCTGGAACACAGTGCAACAGTTGTACAAAATGGTCACCTACTAACTGGTGCTCTACAATATCGGTATAACGTAGAGGGTATTAAAGCCAGCCTCGATATTTGCTGGGAAATGAGAAAGCCTTGTATTAACATTAGCCTTTACCCCCAAAATGGTTGCCAAATCACCCCTTGCAGAAATAACAGACTTATCCTCTGATTTTACATGAATTCTTCGCGTTTTGGGGTCATATATGATTCTCAGCGGTCTCTCAGACTCATAGGCGCTTCTAATGTCATGATTCATGATATCCAATAACCTCCCCATGGTCGCATAATATCCTCTCTGGATTGTAAATTGGCGTACATTTCCTTCTGCAGAGGTGACAACATACTTTATGTCTTCCTTAATATTTTCCCAAGTATGTGGGTATTGTATTTCCACCAGCCCCGCTTCCCACGGACCCTGTAAGTCCAAAGGCCTAGCTATTTGTATGGTGAAATTAGAGCTGGTATTATGGGGAAACATAGCTGCCGAAGCATTGCTGTGCTGCTTCAAAAGACAAAATCAGATGTCTTGAATCTCTGAGGCCTTCACCCAACTGTTAAATTTATCAGGCCACCCCTTCCATTTCACGAGACAAATTTTGTTCTTACCCCCTCCTTTTACTTTTAGAACCTTTTACTTTTAGAACCTTTAGAATCTGTCCTCTAGAGGCTTGACTTTTAGTAATTCTTCAGGATAAAAAGAACCTTGTATAGCTTCGCTATCGTAATCCTGTATCTTGTATATTGTTCTCTGACCCCTGTTTAAAACATCTTTTATTATAAATATTTCATCCATCCATGTTTGTTCGTAACCTTTCTGAAATCTTCCTTTAAGTTTTGATAGCCTTACATGGTCTCCTTTCATTAAGAGATCCTTGGTGGGATCGCATTTGATATTACTGCCGTAGACTGTTTTCCAAATCTGCAAAGAGTTTGAGGGTGTCACATCTACAGGCCTCGCCTGTATCATTCTGTGAAAACTATAATTATAGCTGTGCACTATAGCCTGTAGGACGTCTTGATAAGTAAAGGTATTATGGGCTGTAAAATATCTCCACATTTTGGATTTTAAAGTCCTGTTAAATCTTTCCACTACAGCTGCTTTAACATCATTATGGGTCACAAAATGGCTAACACCTTTTTGTTTTAATAAATTCTTCAGAGACTTATTTAAAAATTCTTTACCCATGTCTGTTTGAAGTTTTTCAGGTGTACGCCCTAAATTAAATATTGTTTCAAAGGCTTCGGTGACTTCATGACCGGTTTTTGTTTTTAAAGAAACGACCCATGCATATTTTGACAGGATATCTATTACCGTTAAGATGTATTTGTAACCGTTGTTATAACGGGCAAAGGCTGACATGTCGACTAAGTCACTTTGCCACTGTCTGTCAACTTCCGACACAATTGTTTTATTTCTTTTAAAATGGATTCTAGCCGGTCTGTGTAAATTGTATGCGTTTTGACCGGTGATCCAATCCACCACATCTTTTCTCCGGACTGTTATATCACTCTTTTTAGCCGCTTGAAGTAGAGGGTTAATGCCTCCATAGCTTCCTGCCGTGTATGGATCATAATAAATTTGCTTCAATAAAGATTCCTTCATAGCTCTGCCTTTTTAACAGAGCCCTGTTAGGTGACAGCTGCTTTTGTTTTTTTGTTGTTTTTTTTCAGATTGTTAAGACAACAGTAGGGGGCCGGGACAAGTTCAGACATGTTTAAACACACCTCCACCTCTCTCCCCCTTGGCTTTATCAGGGAAGGGGTGCTGCAAGGGGCTTATCAGCTGTTACCATGACAATAGGGGAGCTGGCCCATTAACCATTAGCTCAGAATTCCTACTGAAAAGTGTGTTAAAAGCAAATGCAATCTTTTCTCCTTTGTTTCTGCCCCTGCTCTGTTTTAAAAGCAGGAAAGATTTTGTGAATGCCTTTTGTTTTGTGATCTGCTCTATCCGTGAGCTCTTAAACCCTGTCTTTTAACTAAAAACTGTTAAAATAAAGACGCTTCTTTTCTGGCCACATCATTTCCAGGTGGGGGGTTTTGACTAAATCTGTTTCCCCTATTTCCGCCTACGTGGTCAGAAAAGCGCATTTCCGTCGCTTCATTTACCCTATTTCCGCCTATGTCATCAGAAAAGCGCATTTCCGGTAGGGGCAGGCACTCCCATTTCCGGTGATGTCATCAGAAAGCGTATTTCTGGGGTTAAACACGCCCCCATTTCTGGTGATGTCATCAAAAAGTGCATTTCTGGGGTGGGACATGAGGGGGAGGGGCAATGGGAGGGGCGGGGCTTGAGGGGTGGGGTCATGGGTGGGGTGGGGCCATGGGAGGGGCGGGGCTTGAGGGGCAGGGTCATGGGTGGGGGTGGGGCCATGGGCGGGGCTACCACCATTCATTCCTATGGGAGGGGTGGGGCTTAGGTGATGAGTGGGGCGGGAGCGGGGCTACCACCATTCATTCCTATGGGAGGGGTGGGGCATGGGCGGAGACTAAGGTGGGACAATGGGCGGGGCTTAACCCGGAAGTGAACACTGATTGGTCGATCCTTATCTCTGACAGCTGTCAATCATTTTGACATGAGGTGTACCCATTATACTACTAGCAGTTATTAATGGAATAATCTTTCTTTGATGAAAGGTCTTATATTCTCTTCTGTAAACAGTTTAAAAATTTCCCATAAATTTTTGATTATGTAAAACAGTTCCTTCTAAGCCAGTATTTCCCAAGTCAGTCCTAGAGTATCCTCGTGCCTGCAGTCTTTCAGAATGTCCACAATGAATATGCATGAGATTGATTTGCATACACAGCCTCCATTGTCTGCAAATCTCTTTCATGCATATTCATTGTGGATATCCTGAAAACCTGACTGTCAAGGGGTATTGGAAAACACTGTTCTAAGCTAATTGTGACATCACAGAATTGGCTTGGTCAATCTTATTGTATAGTTCTTTGGATGCTTTGGGAATTATGCATTCTATAAAAACCTAGATTAGTATAGAGTGAGGAGTAGCCCAAATTCTTGTTTGCATAGAGCCCACCAAAGGGTGCAAAACCACCAACAGTACCTTGGCATAACAAAAACCCAAATCCATAATTGTCTGACAACCAAGCAATGCATGTCGCCTGCACTATATCTTTAAATGAGTTAATCGGAGTAGAAAATCAGAAATCATCAGGCACCTGTCGTTATAACTAGCATGTTTGCTTGTATTTAGCTCACGTCTGATAATCTGGCGCTGTTAGTTTTCTGTATCTCTAGGGTCCATCATGGTCTCTTTTACTTTGAGTTTCTTATTTACTGAGCCGCCTGGGCATAGGCGAAGGCCGGTATTCAGGCAGATAGCACAAATAGGTGCATTAACTGCAATTCTGCCACACACGCTGTACCCTCGTCATCTACTTCAGGGGTCATTACCACTCCTTATTTTACTTCTTTAGCTGTTATGGCTCGGGGGTTTTTTTTTTTCACACCTGTGTTCAAGGTTAATTTTGTTCCATTTTCTCCACTGCAGGACTCATGCTGGAAAACTGCAGGGAGTAGCGTTTAGGAGAAAAAGCAGACAGGGCAGGCAATAAGAACAGCACTTGCATCAAACCCAGAGCTTTATTAGTGGAGCTGATAAAGCTGCTCCCAGGTGGGCCCTGTAGCTAGGAGCTGGCCCTGCTGTTGATCCCATTTGTAGCAGGGGGACGCCGCTACTGCTGAGCCGTCACTCGCAAAGCAGGCCATGGAGTCTGCTGTCCATCCTAGTGAACTCATTAGTGTTTCTATATAACTATTAGTACAGCTTTACAAAGTCAGTGCACACAAAAGCTTGCATGCTTGGAAACACCAAAGCTCTGAAATGTGTTACAGCGTGCCGGATGCTTGAGCTTTCCGAGGCCTGCCTCACGTGCAAATTCAAATGCTACTCCTAAGGGTAATTTGCCTGCTTACTTTGGGAGGTAAAGTGGAAGGAAGTCCTTTTTGGCAAAGCAGGGGAAGTGGCAAATTCTGCATCATTTAGGAACCACCAATTCCACTTCCCCCCGAAGTATGGCTCTGATATGACTTTTAATGCTGGCTTGGTGATAAAGTGGAAGGTTGGGTGCTCTCATGTGGCAGAGCTGGGATGACACTTTGTCTTTGGTTTCTGCTTTTTGGGCTGGCGAGAATTAGGGGTAGGGGAGGGAATGCCACAGAAGTAGTCTGTCCATTACAAAAAAAAAGGCTTTCTGTCCCGAACAGCAAAGTGGCAGGAGGCTGCTTCAGGACTTCCCCTGTCTCTCAGATGTTCGGGCTTCCCCTGCCACTAACTCTCTAAGACACATGCTGTGTGAACCATGTGAAAATGCCCATTCACTCAACAGATTCTTTGAACCACAAAAAAATAATTGACTACAGGAGTGTCAAACTCAATCACATAAGGGCCTGAAATCTAAAACACAGGCTAAGGCGTGGGCCAAATTTTATATTAAGATACTTAGTCTTGGTAAAAGTATAGATCCTTCATCACCCTCAGACACCTGTGGAACTTGTGTGGCATGCCCTGCTCCAACCTAGTTCTTACAATGGGACTGGGTCCTTCTGCCTTCAAATGGGTACTGAGGCAGCGTGATGAGGAGTTAATGTCGCTGGTAGTGGGGCAGCGCGTTCAGGTGCTTGGAGCACCATTGGGACTGGGGCTGCATGGTCAGGCGCTTAGATGTGGCACAGTCACCATGGGCCACATAAAATGGCCAGACAGGCCGGATTCGGCCCCCGGGCCTTGGGTTTGACATGTGTGGACTAAAGAGTCATGGATTGATATACTGCCTTTCTGTGGCTACAATCAAAGTGGTTTACATATACTATATGCAGGTACTTTTTCTGCAGTGGGAATCAAACCCAGTTCCTCAGGATCTCGGCCCACTGCATCCTGCTGAGTGCCTGGGGTCCTGGGTTAGATTCCCACCACAGTTCCTTGTGACCCTGGATGAGTCATTTAACCCTCCATTGCTCTACCATCTGGATGGCAATGTGACCTCTGAGTCACTGTGCCAGCTCTACAGCAGCAGCAAATCACAGTTAGTGAGTGTCATGACTCTCACATGGGTTTCTATGGTAATGGGAAATCTATGCAGTAGGAGGAGGTTGCATGCCATATGGCCTATAAGCATGCAAGGGACAAGCAAGCCCCATGTTGAACATTTTTCCAAGTTACAAAGCTAGTGTAAAGGCTTGTAAGGTAAAGGAACCCATTGCAAAAATGGAAAGATCAGTGGGGTTGCCTTCTGAGATTTCATGTGTGCCACGAGACGCTGGGGAAGAGGACATGTAGTTCTCCCCCTTTTTCCCTTACGTACCAGCATGTCTGCTTGTCAATTCATCCGTGTCCCCTGATTTTACTTTTATATATACATATATATATCGTATATGTATATTTCCCTGTATACCGCTTAGAAGTCCGATAAGCAGAATATTAAATTTTAATAAAACTTGAAACTTGAGGAGCGATGCCAGCGCCAGTTGACTGCCTATAGGACATGCCTCTCACAGCGAGACCCATCTCACAATGAACAGTATTTCAAAACTTCAATCATTCTATTTTTTTAGTTTATTTCTTCTTAGGTCTTCAGAAGTGCCAGTATTAGCCAAGTGTTTTCAATGGCTAAAATACTATTTTGGCACTGGCCTCCTCATTAGACCCATTTTTTTTAAATTTTATAAAGTGCTTCTGTGATTTGTGCTAAATATCTTAAATAAAAGTAAAAAGTCTTTCCGTTGTTAGGTTTTTCTTTTCTACTGATATCAGGAAAGGACCTGTCATTCTGACATGTTTTGCTCGAAGGCTGTATCAAGAAAAGTCCCCTATAATAAAAAATTCAATTCATTGAAAAATCAGTTTAGTAAAAAACATTCATACAGTAACAATCTTCTCTTAGGGTTAGTTACTCAACCATATATCACTTAATAATTAAATAGTTACCCCATCTATTTTAACTCCAGACCATCCTGATCAATGATAGCTATAGAAAAACGATGGCCGTGGCGTTTTTTGATCTACTTTTTAAACTTCCCACTTCACTGACATCAGGGGCATTAGTAGCAAATCAGGAATCAAATGAGAGCCATCTACTCTATTTCCTGGTTTAAACCCCACTGGTACACCGTATTTAACGTAAAAATACAACATTGTTCACAAAAATTTAATCTACGTTCATAGTCACCTCCCTCCCAACCTTCTTTTACATGATCTTTCACTTGCCATTGGATATCTTGTATCTCATGATTTTTCTGCTGCCAGTGTTGTACAAACGGTGCTTTCATAATATTATTTGCAATTCGGGATTTATGCTCATTCAGCCTAATAAGGACTGGTCGTTTTTGAAGGATCCCTAGCTAGCTGACATAGCTGGGTCACGGTGTATATGAAAAACTCCATCTTAGATCAGTGGGTAGTAAAACTAAAAACAGCAACCTGTGACTCCATTTTACTGCTCTGAGAAATCACGTATGCATGCAGGCCTGTACTATGTATCTGTCTTAGTGCCTGGTACAGCCAGGAGGCAGAGGAATGTAGATGCTAGTTAGCCTAAGATGTGTAGATTATAGGATGGATTTATGGTTTTGTTTTTCTCTTTGCTCCTACCTTTTGGTCAGAACTGGTCAAACTGGTTCGGACTGGTTAGGACACTATATAACTTTGGTGTCCGAGATCCTCAGGGTCTTCTGTTTATGCAGCCAGTTCTGCTCAGAAGTCCAGCATATGCTTGTTTAAATAAAAGCCTTTTTAAATCTCTTCGGTCTCTGGCTCAAGTCTCTGCACTACTAACGAAGGGCCTTATCCCAAAAGGTACTTTCATTTGGCGCAGCCGAACAGGGACTTGATCTACAGACTTGAGCCTGTTTGGCACGATCGTCTCCCTCGGAGGATTTCAAACCTTGCCTTCTACGAGACCCGTAATAGCCGGCATTAACCTGGTGGTTGACCAGGAACGGTTTTCTCGTCGAAGACAACGGATTGCACCTCGAGAAGGAACGAATCGGTGGAGATTTCTGGCTCCTGGTTTTGTTGTGCCGGTACCGGACCTGTCTTGGTAAGTGAGAAGTTGATTCCTTCTCTATCCTGTCTCTATCTCTTCTGTCTAGTAACTTCTTAATCAGTTGTGAAGCACAGAGAGGTATATAGGATTCTGGTTTCTGGAAATTGGAACTTTTGTTGGGTGCATATATAGATTGTATAATATGGGTCAGAACACCATCGAGCCCCTTCAGATCATGCTTAAATATTTTACAACTGCCTTTTCTGGCGATTATGGCGACCCTAAGATTTTTTATTGTTTTCTTCATCCTTATTTTTATTGTTGTCAAAGGCTTAGTATTTGGAATATAATCAACTTTTTGTCATACTTGTCAAATTAAAAAAACAAAAAAAAAAAACAAAAGCTCTGGGGACACCTGACAAGACACAGAGAACGAGAAATTGGTGATGTTGAGAAATTACCCGGGGAGATGGAAATAGCATTTAGGTTGGAAACCTGGGAAAAGTTGGTAAAGCAAGCCAGCATGATTGTTTTGCCGAAAGTTGCAGACAGGATAGTGTAAGTTGCTTAACAGGGTAAAATGCATGTGGATCAAGACAGAATTAAGAATGTGAGTTCGCACTGATGAACGAGAATAAGGACTGTGATTTTAGATATATGTTGCGTGCAGTGGATTTGTTACAGACAGTGAGTAATTTAAAGAAAGTTGAGCCAGATAGTTTACGTGTTCTCGCAGTTGTCAAAGTGGTGTCTGCTGGTAATAAAAAAAGAAAAAAAAAAAGCAACCGTTTGTCAGACATGTGGGATTTGTGTTTGGCACATCCCTGCCTTTGTATCCCAGTGTTGGGGGATTTAAAGTACAAGACTAACAATGATAGAGGTTAAGTATCCATATTTTTCTGAAAATTGAAATATTTGCTAAACATGGGCTTGATAATTCAAGTTCAAGTTTCAAGTTTTATTATTATTTGATGAATCGCCTATACAAACATTCTAAGCGCTGAACAATTAAAAAAAAAAAAAAAAAAACACATTTTAGAGGACAAACAATTTTAAGACACAAGTACAAAGTTAAATAACAAAGTTTTTAAGAGTTTTATAAAAGAGATAAGATCTTTTTCTTTTCTGATGTAAAGTGGCAGTGCATTCCACGTTTGTGGCGCTGTAACAGAAAACATGTCATTTCTTCTTGTACCCATAATTTTTAAGGAAGGGACAGTTAATAAGTCTTGTGATGATGATCGTAGAGAACGAGGGGCATAATAAGGAATGATCATTCTAGACATGAATTGAGGCTCATTGAAAGCTAGAACTTTAAAAACCAAGAATAATATCTTAAAAGTAATTCGGTGGCTAATAGGTAGCCAATGGGACTTAATCAATAGCGGTGTAATGTGGTCAACTTTTTTTTTTTATTTTTTTTTCCCTTTATTACATTACATTACATTACATTAGGGATTTCTATTCCGCCATTACCTTGCGGTTCAAGGCGGATTACAAAAGGTTAATTAAAAAAAGTAGAGTTACAATGATTAGCTAGAGAGGTAAGTTGTAGATCTTATAAACATTTAACGTGTTGTTGTGGGTGAGGTGGTTTGTAAAAGAATTAAAAGGTGGTCGTAGTGGAGGTTCTTTTGTTATTATTAGTGCGGTAATGGGTAGGTCTAATGTCAGTTTTAGAGTTGCTAAGAGGTCGTGATGTTATTGCTGCTTCAGGAATTTCTTGAAAAGTATGGTTTTTATTTCCTTTCTGAACGTCCTATAGTCTGGGGTGGTCATCAGAAGGTTGGAGATCTGGTTGTCCAGTCTTGCGGCTCGAGTGGCTAGGAGGCCGTCGTGTAGTTTTGTTCTTTTGACTTCCTTGATTGGGGGGGGGTATGAATGGGGAGTGCGTTTTTCTGTGTCTGGTACTAGGTGCTTGGATGAGGCGATTGTTCAAGTATGATGGGCTGTCTCCGTGTAGGGTTTTAAATAATATGCAGTAGAATTTGAATTGGATTCTTTCTTGGATTTATGAATGAGTTTTATTGATAACGGATGGATTGAGATTACTTCTTTTGTGCTAACAGTCTCCCTTGCTTTCCCGTATTGTGTCTTTATCCTGGTGTTCTTTATGAATTCTTTCTTCCCATGCATGTTTGTATAAAGTGTTATTATCAATCTGATTCTAAATACAATTGGAAACAGAAATACCTTTAAAATAAACTTGGTAGCTCAAACTCCAGAGGAAGGGGGTAGTTATTATGTAAGGACAGTGCAGAGTAAAGTAGCTACATCTAGTCTGCAGCAGTGCCCACTCCTCAGAGTGTAGCGGGACCCAGGTGGCAGACAAGGGTTCCAGGTCTGCCTGCAGGGAACATGGCTAAGTGACCTCAGGGGTGGTGTCACGTTAAAATGTCTCTTCTTTGTCTTCGCAGTCATACATACAGAGCTGTTCTGGACCTGTTACAATGAGCCTTTTTCTACCCAGAGAAGGAGGACAATGTTCTGCTTTCAGTAACCTTGAAATGACCTTGCACTTAACATTTAACATGTTTCTTTTTTTCCCCTTTGAATTGACATTGCCATACTTCAGAATACCTCTATATTTAACATTGTACACTGTATCTTACTTTACCTAGTAAGTTTTGCTTATTTTTCAAGATTGAAGCACACCCTAGCAGTTGCGTCCCTGTCTGCCTTATGAATGTAATTGGCAGGGCACCAAGCCAGAGTGATCACATTCTTACGTTTTCTCTTTCGGATGTTCCAATAACCATTAATAGATGCCTTTTATGATTATGTGATTATTATGCCATGTGTTATATCGCACTTTACTTTGCCACTGTGTGCACACAATTATGATTCGTGCTATGATGGACGTTTGTTTTTGTATAACTGTGCATTTCTCTGCAGATCTAAGTTCAGCTCTGAATCCTTGCCAGCTGGAAGAAAAGTTTCACGCCTTTTCTGTTTTCTATGTTTGTTTATGCCCTGTAATCTTTGTGTTGTCTATCTGTTTGGTTTGTGGGGTACCCCGGGGAAACCAACTATACCATTGGCCATTTTTGGAGATTTTTCTCTCCCTTTTTGCATTTTTGTTTTTTTTCCTATCTAAATTGCCTTTCTAGCTGTTCACGCCCACGCTGTCCTCTGGCGCCAGCGTTCCTTCCTCACCTCCTCTGGATCCCCTATCCAACACCACCAACTCATCCTGGACCTTTTGGATGCTATCCTGCTACCCTCCAAAGTTTCTATCATGCACTGCCGGGCCCACCGTCGCCTCCGTGATTTCATCAGCCGCGGTAATGCCTTGGCTGACCGCTCGGCTCGCCAGGCGGCCCTCCAAGGTCCGCCCACACCCCCTCTTCTGTTATCCCTTTCCTCCCCTCAACCTTTCCTTCATTCCCTTTCCCCCCAGTACACTGACCCCGAGCGCAAGTGGGCCACGCAGCAACCTGGCCATTGCACCCTCCCATCCGGATGGATTACTATACCCTCCTGTATGTTCCACAACTCCTGGCCCTCACTGTTGTCCAACGTGCACACGATTTTTCTCATGCCGGTAACCCAGCCCTCCGCACTCTTCTCCGACAGAATTTCTATATCCCGAATCTCTCTCAACTCATCTCCCATGTTCTGCTCCGCTGTGTCATTTGCCTCCGACACAACCCCTCTTCTGTCAGACCCTCCGTTCTTGGTCACCAGCCTATCGGTTCACACCCCATGCAAGTCCTCTCTACAGATTTTACCCACTTGCCCCCCTCCCATGGGTTCCGTTACCTCCTGGTTTTCATTGATTCCCACACTGGGTGGCCAGAGGCCTACCCAGTGTGCACAGAGAAAAGTAGGGAAATAGTAAAGGTTTTACTCCATGACATCATCCCTCGCTATGGCCTGCCCCTAGTGATTGGCAGCGATAATGGCCCCGCCTACATATCACAAGTCACACAAGCTGTCTCTCGGGCTCTGCAAATCACCTGGAAATTACATACGGCCTATCACCCCCAGAGCTCTGGCCAAGTTGAACGCATCAATAGAACTATTAAAACCCTCCTCGGCAAAGCGGCAGAAGAAAGCCGCCTGCCATGGCCCAAACTGATCCCTTCTGTTCTATTTTGCATCCGCTGTACCCCAGGTAAACGCAATCAGTTGTCCCCATTTGAACCGCTGAAACCCCTTTGGACAGGGCCTTTCACTGTCTTACTTGCTTCTCCCACAGCTGTCAAATTGTCCCGCCACGAGTCTTGGATTCACTACAGCCGTGTGAAGCCCGCTGCTGAGTATATTTGTGAAAAAGGGCCTACTGACCTTCAACTGAAAATCACGCGGCTGCCCCACACTCTGGAAGAGTAATCACGCACGTCTGATCCAGAGATCTGTCAAGATATTTAATATGAACTCTGTTGTGTATATACTGCTTGTGATTTGCGTCTTGCCAACATTGTCCATGTCCCCTACCCCTCCCACGCCTGGGTGTGCCCCTTGTGTGGCACTAGTGGACAATGGGGGCAAAACGGAAAATGTTATTAGATTTCAAACTAATTATGAGTGTAAGGGTCAACTAGTGACCCCTGTATGTATATATAACAAGGTTGAATATTCTATATGTAATAATGGAGACTCACGGATCTGTTTTGACCCCAAAGCAACTAATAGGGATACTTGGATAGAGGTCAGGTCAGTCTGGGATCAGGGCCCCCTGATTCAACAAACCCTGGTCACTAATCCCTATGTCCCGGCCTCAGTCCTCTTTGATGCTTGCCATGCCATGGACCAAAACCCCACCTTCCTTGGACGTTGTGGTGCCCTGGCATGGAGGAGGGAATATATGCACAATGATAAATACATGTGCCTGGCGGGACAGAAGCCGTCCCACTGTGAAGGGTCTTCCGAACACTACTACTGTAACTACTGGAGATGTGTATCCTGGGCTACTTGGGGTATGACCCGACTGCCTACCACCCGAGCCATATTATCCAAGGGGGTGACTACCTCTGACTGTGGCCTCCAGAACTGTAATCCACTTAACTTCACTATCCTACAGCCGTTTAAATGGAACCTCGATGATAGCCTCCGGAAAGCTCGCTATCTTGTGGGCCTACAGATATATGGTAAAGGCACGGACCCTGGTACTGTCTTACACATCAAACTCGTTGAGAGACACCGGATCCCTGAACAACACAGCATTGTGTTTCCTGACTTTTATGAACATATGAAACTAGACCAACAAGACTTTGTGCCCTCTGCCACCACCCGCAACCTTTTCATACAGTTCGCTGAAGCCATAGGAGCCACCTTAAATCTGACAAACTGTTATGTCTGCGGGGGCACAAATATGGGAGAGAAATGGCCATGGGAGGCTAAACAGGTTTCCATGCTCCGGCTGGCCAGCCTCCCGTCTTTCAACTACACCCCCAACTTACAGCGGGCACCCAGCTGGCCTCTGAAAAACTCCATTCTGGCAAAACACTGCATACAGCGTCTCGGACCATCCTTTACCACTCGTGTTGGACACTTGCAGTGCCAATCCTTATGGACTAAAAACAGTACCTCTCAGCCCGGATGGACTTATTGGACCGGAGATCCTAAGTTAAAAATACCCAGACGATGGAATACTACTGGCAATGCTACCACATTAAATGTCTACCTCAACCTGCCTGCTTCTGCCCCTTGGGCTGCACCGGAAGGATACTACTGGATCTGTGGGAAAATGGCATACCCCACTCTACCCTCAAATTGGACTGGCACTTGTGTTCTGGGCACTATCAAACCAGCCTTCTTCCTCCTCCCGTTATCCGAAGGAGAACATCTGGCTGTCCCAGTATTCGATCAACGGGCCCGTTCTGAAAGAAGTTTGGAAATTGGTAAATGGGAAGACACTTGGCCCCCGGAGCGCATCATTGCTGTCTACGGTCCTGCTACTTGGGCTGATGATGGTATGTTTGGGTACCGGACCCCAATCTACATGCTTAACCGCCTCATACGACTGCAGGCGGTTTTAGAAGTTATCACCAATGAAACAGCTAGGGCCCTGGGAGCCTTGGCCAAAGCGAACACTATGATGCGTACCGCCATCTATCAGAACCGACTGGCCTTAGACTATCTATTGGCCGCTGAAGGAGGGGTATGTGGCAAATTCAATCTTTCCAACTGCTGTCTACAACTGGATGATGAAGGATTTGTGGTTGAAGAGGTCATAGACAAGATTACCAGATTAGCTCACGTTCCTGTCCAGACTTGGAAGGGTTTTTTCTGCTGATATGTTTGGACTCAACTCACTGACTGATTGGGCCTCCAAACCGGGACTCTTTAAAGCCCTCACCATAATTTTCCTGGTATTCTCTGTCATACTTTGTGTTCTTCCTTGCCTGTTACCATGTTTATTGAAAACCCTTAACCGTACTATTAGGACTACGATTGACAAAAGTACCACCGCTCTAGTCCTGGCCCTTTCCTCCTATCACCCAGTCCCCACCTCTGATACAGATGGCCCTGACCTCCCGTAACCCAGCTAGTCAGCTAGCCTACAGAAGAAAAGTTGGGAATGAAGGATCCCTAGCTAGCTGACATAGCTGGGTCACGGTGTATATGAAAAACTCCATCTTAGATCAGTGGGTAGTAAAACTAAAAACAGCAACCTGTGACTCCATTTTACTGCTCTGAGAAATCACGTATGCATGCAGGCCTGTACTATGTATCTGTCTTAGTGCCTGGTACAGCCAGGAGGCAGAGGAATGTAGATGCTAGTTAGCCTAAGATGTGTAGATTATAGGATGGATTTATGGTTTTGTTTTTCTCTTTGCTCCTACCTTTTGGTCAGAACTGGTCAAACTGGTTCGGACTGGTTAGGACACTATATAACTTTGGTGTCCGAGATCCTCAGGGTCTTCTGTTTATGCAGCCAGTTCTGCTCAGAAGTCCAGCATATGCTTGTTTAAATAAAAGCCTTTTTAAATCTCTTCGGTCTCTGGCTCAAGTCTCTGCACTACTAACGAAGGGCCTTATCCCAAAAGGTACCTTCAGTTTTGTTCTTCCTACATATATCAATCTACAAGGACATTATGTGGCCTCCAGCACAGCCCAGGATAGGGCTTGGAAGAAATCCTGATGACCACAACAAACAGTACCTTAGCGTGTGACCCAGCCTGGAGTCACCCTGCAGGATTGGGGTTTTCAGTAGTCATGAAATTTGTATCAAAAACCATGAAAATAAAGTCTCAATAATTGGGTATGGTAAATAAATAGTTTGCTTTACTTAAGTCCTCAAAACAGGTAAGTAATGCCTTCCACAATTTAGGCACAACAGTCAGGATTCCGAACAGCATTCAAGTAACAAAAACCAAAACTGCCAAAAAGGCAAAGAAAATAAAGCAGTCCAAATTAGCTCTCAATTTTCTCTTTCTGCTGCTTCTTTAAGTCTCAGCAATTTCTGAGACTTAACTCACTGCAGCGCTTACTCTGCCTGCTGCAAAGCAGCTGTTTCACTTAATTCAAACAAAACAGTTCAGCATTCAGTTTTACCTTAATTTTCAGTTCATTGAAAAAAAAAGAAAAAAGGTAAGAAAGCCTCTGGCAATCAGTGCATGGTAGCCAGGAACAAGAGAGAGTATCAGGTTTTGCAAAAATACAGGCCTTCAGGTAGGCTTCAAATTCCCTCCCAGCTGGAAGCAAAACCTCTCCCCACTCTCTCAAAGCTTTCTCACAAAAAAACAGCATTCAAAAGAAAACACAGCACACAAACAGTTCCCAAAACACACTCACTGTTTGTGGCTCACAGTCAAGTTCACCTGCATTGGTTCAGGCAAATTATCCTCAAAGCCAGCACAACTCTCCTGGAAGTCCATAGATTCTTCATCCAGGTGAGACAAATCCTCTGTCTGTTCAACCTCAGACAACTCCATAGGTTGGGGCCAGTCGCCCCTGTTTGGCTCGGTAGGATCCCTAGGGAGACAAAGCTTCAGCTTCCTCCCTAACCGGCTTGCTGGTCTGAATGCCACTGCTGGCTTATCTACCTTAGGGGCGTGCCCTGTTCTAGGTGAGTCAGCCGAAGCCCAGGGACCTCTAGAGCTCCCCCGGTGGTGACTTACACACAATTCACCCATTTCATCTCCAGCTAAGTATGGCTCCTCCTGGTGGACAGTGACATTATCCCTTAACATACCCTCTTGGGAGATCCTGGAATCTTTCTTCCGGGGTTTTATTTTTACCCTAGCTGGGACCTTGACAGGGAGACTACCTGGCTGGTCACAATATGATACTATATATCACATTATAAAATTTACATGTCCTAGTTTTTGATCTAATTATAATGTCCCGATCCGGGGATTGCCATTCATGATCCTCGATTGTATTGTCACACCACTGGCAGTTGCCACATTTCACATGTTCTTTGTCTATATCCCGATCTTGTTCTTCATCACCTCCATCATATCTATATCTAGCTAGTTGTTCTCCAAGATTATTACTTCTATTATATGCAATAGTGGGAAATTCCTCAAACAGACCAGGAATGCTTTTTTATACTGGCCACCAAATTATTGGACTTATCATAGAATGGTATCACACAGACCAGTCTGGTATCAGCTTGGGAAGATTGTTCCATTTGAGACTGTGTCTTTTGGGCTAGCAATAACTCCCAATTGACATATTTCACCCTCAAAAAAGCTTTTCGGATTGACTTCCTAGGGTAACCCCTCTGGCGGATGCACATCTCCAAGAGTTTTGATTGACTCAAAAACTCTTCCTCATCTGTACAAATTCTTCTTAATCTCAAGAACTATCCCACTGGTAAATTGAATTTAAGTCTGTAAGGGTGATGGCTGTGAAATTGAAGCAACGTATTTCTCTCCTCAGGTTTTTAGACAGTCATGCTCTCGAGTGATGGTGAGGTCCAAAAAATGTAATATGTGACCACTATACGTAAGAGTAAATTTTATTTGGGGGTCCAGTGTATTTAATTCCTGCACAAACTCCTTCAAAGATTCCTCAGTATCCTTCCAGATGAAAAAAATATCATCTAAGAAGCGTTTCCATACCAACACTTTCCTAAAGTTTTCCAACAGATATATTAAAGTCTCCTCCATTCTTGTTATGTAGAGTGTTATCACCAAAGGGGCCAGAGTTGCTTCCATGGCCACTCCCTGTGTCTGTACATAATATGTTCCTGGAAGAGGCAATCAGAAAATACCACGAATAACTGAGTTCATGAATCGCCAATTCACGTGGGAACACTGTACTACATTTGAGTAAAACATGGGAGATTCTCAGAGGGTACCACCAAAAGTTCAGTCAGATATCTTCTCAATATGTGGTATTCCTGTAATAATAATAATAATAACTTTATTTTTCTATACCGCCATAGTCAGGCGACTTCTAGGTGGTTCACATTGAAAGAAGGCTGGACAGTCAGCGAATGATATGGAGCCTAAAATAGAAAAGTTACATAAACAAGGTACATACTAATTTAAGTTCCATGGGTAAAGAATACATGAAAATTGGAGCTTCCTGGGAGATTGAATAGCGTTTACGGGTGGGGGGGGGGGTTGTTTAGTTTAAGGGAGGTCTGTTTTAGTCAATGAATTTTTCGAATAGGGCGGTTTTTATTGCTTTTCGGAATGCATTGTAAGTCAGTTTGGGTTCATTTATGCAGTTCGCGACCAGACTTATGCTTAACTATTATGCTTAACTATTATGCTGTCTATTCGCTTGGAACATGAAGGTTCTATCCAGGAAGGATTTGTATCTGCAGCCTGAGATCTTTGGGTAGGCAAAGATGTTTTTGTTTCTGGTAGTTCGTGTGGGGTTGTGCAGAACGAAGTGAGTTTGCAGGTAGGAAGGTGCTAGTCCCCAGACTTGTTTGAAACAGATACATGCAAATTTGAATAGTATTTGCGCTTCTATTGGTAACCAGTGTAGTTTTTTGTAGTAGGGGCTGATGTGGTCTTTTTTTCTCAGTCCGAAGATTAAGCGAACAGCGGTGTTTTGTACTAATCTCAATTTTTTTACTGTTTTTTGTGGGATACCCAGGTAGATGATGTTACATATAAAGGTTACAACTTTAGCATATAAAGGTTACAACTTCTTGCAGTTTTTTCAATTGCTTCCACTTATAGGGATTCTTGAACAGGCTGACATGTACCGCCTTATCAACAGACTGGTTAACTTTTGCTAAATCCAAATCCTCTTCACTTTAGCCTCCCAGTGCTTTATAGTCTGCACCAAAATATTAAATTATGGAATTAAAGCCTTACCAAGGTCCATAATTGTTTCCCAGATGGCATCTAAGATAATTACATTACATTACATAAATATTTATGAATCGCTAATATACCCCAATAGGAGTTAAATGTGATTTCCAAATTAATGAGAGGCTGGTCATCTCCTGGAATTACAATCGTACATTAAAATCAAAATATAAAAACATAGAAAAACTGCTCATCTCTTAGAGTGAGATATCTTGTAGAGAAATAGGTTTTCAAACCTTTCCAAAATCATCTGTTAGTGTGAATGAGATATCTTGCAAGCAAGCAGGCCTTTACGGAAACTGTCATAGGAGAAGCATGCATCACATGATGCTATTTCAGTACATCATCTCTGCAGCTGCTGAAGGAGGGATTCAGAATAGTGCAATGGCTCGACAAAACCAACCTGCCCCCTCAACTAAATGATGTGATGTTTCCTCTCCAGCTTGGCACCCCATGCAGTCAAATTACTGTGTATTTAAAAATTTGTATCCACTACATCCTGTAGGGGCCGCGGCTTGAGGCATCCAGAAGTGGATGTCAACACAATGATGTCACGCATCATGTCAACATCTGTTCATTGGCAAAGGCCCTCCAGATAGGCCCTGAGCCGCCAGAGAGGAGTGCTGGAGAGGAGAGCGCCGGCTGATTGCCTACAGTATGTGCCTCTCGCTGTGAGAGTGTTATATATAGCCAGGCTTTTTATACTGTAAATCTGTCAACCCATCTCACAATGAGCAGTATTTTAAAACATCAATCATTTTACAGACAATTGTCAGACCAGCGAGCTTATCAAAAATTAGAAGGAGATCCATTTTGGCAGAGTTGGAGTATACAGCATGGATTTAGTTAGACGCTAATGATTTGAATGTTTCTGGTAAGCTAGCTTTTTATATGTTACTGAATGGCTCAGACCTTTAGGAAGAACTAACAGAGATTGTTTTTTTATATAGCAATTCTCATCCCCGACCCTGAGGAAGAATAAAACGCGTCGGTGGGGACTGAGGCAGACACGCTCTAAGTTAAGTAACACTATTTATGGGATCTAACATACCATCAATGAATTTAAGCTCCATACTATTATGAATGGATTTAATTAGTTGATATATAAGCACTGGCACTTTATTATGAATTGAGTTGATACTTATTGACAAAAATCAGTTGATAATTTATATATAAACATTTATGAAAAAATATATCACCATTTATAAGTTCCTATGAGGATTGCTACCACACCAAGAAACCATTTATACCAATTGATTCAGTGTGGCATACTGAGGAACTTGGTGATAAGGTGACCTAAGAATTTATACAGGTCACGTTTGAGTGGAGATTAAAGTTTCCTGATAAGTTGAATAAGGTACATAAGGACATTAGGGAACCTCTGGGAAGACCTATAGTCTCCACAAACGATCTGTATTGGAACCCCTTTCCCAGTTTCTTGATTGTTTCCTCCAGCCGTTAACATCTAAAATTATTTCCTTTATAAAGAACTCCTCACACTTTATTACCATCTTACAAGAATTAGAAATACCTTGCGAACCTATTATACTGGCCACCCTAGATTTAACCTCTCTGTATACTATGAAACCTCAGCAAGCGGTACTGGATATTATAAAATATCATCGAGACATCAGAGAAGGAGTGTTAAATCTGTGAGCGAACCTTAATAAAAGGACCCCAAATGCATTAACCTTATTTAGCCTGCTTCATACCAACTACAAACAGGTACACTTTTCTTTCTAACCCTTCCCCAGAGTCTGTGCTAAAGAAAAAGTAGGATGGATTGAGACACCCATGTTTTAAGCAATGGAAGTAAAGCCTGGATGTCTCAATCTGTCCTCTTTTTTTCTGGAGCCATATGGTAACCCTATCTTTAACCATGATAGAAAATAAAATATTCTTAGTAAGACTGCAAGATCCCGTTACTGTGGGGGTCACTGTCCTGCCTTCATCCATAGTAAAAGTTACTCCACTTTGGAAAACAGCAGGTCATCCACTGCTGGCACAAACAGCCCTTGTTTCTTTACAACCTTTCAGTGGTGTAATGTTTTGTGTGTGAATTATACCCTTGCGGGATACATTATCTCACTCCGGAGACTTGAAGCAAACAAGGTTTCATCTCTCCCATGGTGCCTGAATCAGTCTCTTAGAAGCAAATGCTGAGTTTTCCCAGTGCTAATAGTCTCGTACAACAGTTTCAGTCCTACATACTAACTACAAACCTGAGTTTGCAGAGAACTTGCTTTGGGACTTACAGAAGTAAATAAGTGCAGTAAGTGATGTGACATAATAAGGAGGAGACTGAAAAACAGTAGTACATCAGTTGCTAGCAAAGGCTTTGCCAGTTCATTTTCTATGTGTCTTGAAAAGTAAAAGTAAAATTAATGTAAGTCCCTGCACAGGACATGCCTGCTGCATTTTATTTATTTATTTTAAAAACTTAGGGGAAGATTCTATAAGAGGTGCCTAAATAAATAGGTACCTAATTTAACCCAAGCCCCTTTTTACAAAGCTGCATCAGGATTCAATTTATCACCGGCTGAAGCAGTATTAGCTCTGACACTCAGAATTTCTATGAGCATTGGAGCTAATACCATTACGGCTGGTGATATAAAAAAGCCTAACATGGCTTTGTAAAAGGGGGGTGGGGGGCTAATTCACAAATGGGCTTTAATAATGAGCTTTAACAAGTGTGAGCTGCCCAGATGGAAACAGGAAGTTGCATCAGAGAAGTTTCAGGGCAGCCACGTACACGACTTGTGAAAAGACTCAGGCTGCTTGGAGAGAGAAAGCTGAAAATTGCCAGCGAAGGTGAGGGGAAGGGAGGGAGATGCCTCGATGAGGGGAAGAGATGCCCAGACTGCAGCAATTGGGAGGAGGCTGTTGGACCACGAGAAGGGCGCTGAAGGGAAGTGGAGAGAGAGGGGAAGGGGAGAGTAACAGACGCTGAAGGGAAATGGAGAGAGTGGGGAGCATACGCTGCATGGAAGTGGGTAGGAGATAGAGAGGGGAAAACGCTGGAAGGAAGTAGAGAGAGGGGAGGGAGGAGAAGATTCTGCATGGAAGTGGGTAGGAAAGAGGGGAACAGACACTGGAAAGAAGGGAGGAGAGAGAGAGGGGAGCACATACAGGATGGAAGGAGGGGATAAAGAAAAAAGGGCACATGCTGGATTGGGGAGACAGATACCAGATCTGAGGGGAGGAAAGGAGGAAGGAGAAATTAAAAACCACCTGGGAGAGGGAGTGAGAGATGGAAAGGAAGAAGACATAGATGCCAGACCATGGGGGAAGTGGAGGGAAGAAGATGGGTGCCAGACCAATGGGGAAGGGGGGGAAGGGAGAGATGGAAGGGAAAGGAAGACAGTTTCTGGTAGAGGCATATAAATAGAGCAGATGCTATATAGAAGAGGTAGAGAAAAGGCAAACAGGGGATAGAAGGAAGAGAATGACGAGAAGATGATGAAAGCAGAAACCAGATGACAAAGGTAGAAAAAAATTCTATTTCTTTTCTTTTTTGCTTTAGGATAAAGTAGTAGTATAGCTGTGTTGATAAACATTTATAAACAAAACCCTGCCAGCGGAAAATCTCTTCCTCTAGTTCAGCAGCCAGAAGTATGATTTATAAAATGACAGTTTATTTTTATACTTTAATAAAATAAGTTAAGTATAAAACTATTCAAGGCTTGTGCGGATAGGATCAGATGGTTTGCGGGGATGGGGTGAAGACTGGGACCGAGCACAAGGGGACAGGGTAGGGACGGGAAGCAAGTTCACAGGGACGGGGCAGAGATGCGGACACATTTTTTCACTATATCAATAATCTAGGGACCAAGGGTCAGTTTATACACTTCTTACCAATCATACAAAACCCAATATGGAAAACGAAAAACTCTCTGCAACACTAGAAGGCCTTTCACATACACTCAATCAGCATAAGTGGGCAGGAGTAACACAAGCACACACATAAAATAGAAAAAGAAGTGGAGAAAAAGCCTCAGTTCTGCTTCATATGGCAAAAAAACTCCACTTCTACATACACAAAAAAACTTGTAAGACAAAAAAGCAAAAGCACTGTACTAGCTGCAAAGTGAATGTCCAACAGCACCCAGGGTACACAACCCGAAATGTGAAAATGTGGATAAAGGGCACACAAGCATTGCAGTCCAAAGTCACGCAAAGAGGCCAATGAAAAAAAAAAAAAAAAAACTTAGCTGCTGCCGTTCTCCAGGCACTTCTCAGCCGCAATCCAGGGCAAAGCCGCTAATGAGCCCAACGGGGAATCTCCCATTTCACGTTGTCTTGCTGTGTCTGGGGTATCCAATTTCATAACTTCCTCTGCATATAATCGAACATATCGGTGCTTCTCTGACAAACCCTCCACTTCATAAATCACTTCTGGCGCCAGACCCCCGAAGTGAGGTAGGGGGCAATGAACCTATGATGAACTGACAGGTAAATCTCAGGGCAATGAAATGTTTGAGCCTCGAATGGTGTGACTGAGGTTTGAAAAATTTGAAAAAGTTTGGAGGTAGATATAATCTGTTGGAAGGTGGATATTTTGCTATCTTGAAAAAAGGATATAATGTTTGCCGAAGTTATCTACACACACTGCAACTACAAGTCTAGAGAAGTAACAGGACAAAATCCAAAACTGACTTAGCAAGGAGATTGTTCCTTGTGAGAACTTTTGTGGTTTCCAGATACAGACCTGACGTAACAGCGTAATTCACAATCTCTTCTATTGTGGCTGGTTGCAAAATGTATTAGCATCTGAGAAATAAGCAGTGAGAGATAACCCATTAAATCTTACAAAATAGCAGAGTTCACTGTCAGAGAATTCTTTCATTGTACAATAATGTAACAGTCTTAACATTTAAGGAATGTTGTCATAGTTGGCAGCTTGCAATGTTATTAGTAGGCTGTTTTTTTTATTTGGTTTTTTTTTTAAACTGTGTTAATGTATAGATCAGAAGACAGCTCAATTGTCGTCTTACAAATCTAAGTTCCTAGCTACGGAATCCAGTGCAAATGAGGCAGACCTGTCAAGGTGTGATAAAAACCAAAGCAGTTGTAACTTGGTATTATTTGTTCAATAAGCACATAAAACATTGTTAGAGGCAAGCATTTATAAGAATACAAATGTAATTAATAATGCAATGCTTTTTGCTGATGAGGGAATGTTTGAGCTACAGCTGGCACTGTTCAATACTGTGCCTCCTCCTCACCCAGCTTCATAAATGTCAATTACTTCAGACCGTCAACACCCTCCTACTATTCCAGTAGTAGTACTGAGACTCCATATACACAGCTCTGCCAATACATTCTACTCTTGTGCTACTGCACCTTCTACTGTTCCAGAACTGAGATCTGCAGAGATGGTTCTATTGATGTACTTCTCCCCTGCCATTCTAGGAAAGAACCAGAAAACTATGCCGTTCTGGATCAAACACTGGCTGGCAGGCAGGAAACAGAGGGTTGGAGTAAAGGGCCATTACTCAGACTGGCAATGGGTCACGAGCGGAGTTCCACAGGGGTCGGTGCTGGGACCGCTCCTGTTCAATATATTTATTAATGACTTGGAGGCGGGAACAAAATGTGAGGTTATTAAATTTGCGGATGACACCAAACTCTGCAGCAGGGTTAGAACCGCGGAAGACTGCGAAGACCTGCAAAGGGACCTAATGAAGCTGGAAGAGTGGGCAAAAAAGTGGCAAATGAGCTTTAACATAGAGAAATGCAAGGTCATGCATGTAGGGAGAAAGAACTCGATGTTCAGCTACAAAATGGGGGATCATTGCTAGGGGTAAGCAACCTTGAAAGAGTCCTGAAGGTGATGGTGGACACAACATTGAAAGCATCAGCACAGTGTGCGACAGCCGCAAAGAAAGCGAACAGAATGTTGGGTATCATTAAAGAGGGTATCACGACCAGGACGAAGGAAGTCATCCTGCCGCTGAATCGTGCAATGGTGCGCCCACATCTGGAGTACTGTGTCCATTAATGGTCGCCGTACCTCAAGAAGGACATGGCAGTACTTGAGGGAGTCCAGAGAAGAGCGACTAAACTGATAAAAGGTATAGAAAACTTTTCATACGCTGACAGGTTGGAAATGCTGGGGCTATTCTCCCTGGAAAAGCGGAGACTTAGAGGAGACATGATAGAAACCTTCAAAATCCTGAAGGGCATAGAGAAGGTAGACAGGGACAGATTCTTCAGACTGTGAGGAAGTACAAGTACAAGGGGGCACTCGGAGAAATTGAAAGGGGACAGGTTTAGAACAAACGCTAGGAAGTTCTTTTTTACCCAGAGGGTGGTAGACACATGGAACACGCTTCTGGAGGTTGTGATAAGCCAGAGCACAGTACAGGGGTTCAAGGAAGGTTTAGATAGATTCCTAAAGGATAAGGGGATTGAGGGGTACAGATAGAAGTAGAGGTAGGCTATAGGAATAGTCAGGGACCATTTCACAGGTCATAGGCCTGATGGGCTGCCGCGGGAGCGGACCGCTGGGCGCGATGGACCTCTGGTCTGACCCAGTGGAGGCAACTTCTTATGTTCTATGAATTATATCTGTGAGGTGGCAGGAGGTCTTTAGCAGTAGGTTAACCTAAGATCTGACCCCTTACTTACAGATGTGAAAGGTCAGCTTTAACCCACCTAATTTGCACTTCAACCCTCCATCACTGTGTTTTGCAATGGCATAGTACAGGGGGCAGACTGCCCCGGGTGCTGTCTTGGTGAGGGCACTGGCATCTCTCTGTTCATGCCCTCCGTTCCCCACTGTACCGCTTTAAATCTTCATCACTGCAAGCAATTTCTCTGGCCTGCTTGCACCAGCTTGGCTCCCCTCTGAAATCACTTTCAAGTCACAAGGCTAGAAAGTGACATCAGAGGGAAAGCCAATGCCCGAGCAAGCAGCAGGCCAGAGAAGCTGCTTGCACTAGTGATGATTTATAGAGATGTGGGGAAAAGGGAGGGCACAAGTGTGGCATGGGGATGGGGAAGGAGCGGAGGACACGGAAGGAGTGGGGGGCATAGCCAGTCACTGCTGATATTCAGCGTTTGGCTGGCTAAGGCATGCAACCAGATAGACCCACTTAAAAAGCAACTGTATACCAGCAGCTATATACCAGCTTTATATCAGTAGCTATATACCAGCAGCTGTACATCAGCTTGGGCGGCTAAGACTTCAGCACAGAACTTTGAAACAGAAATTCAATGCTGGTGGCTAGATACAGCCTCAGCATTGAGTTTCCAGGTTGGCCACATCCCAAGGTCAGGTGGGCCACATTTGGCCATTGAGCTGCACACTGGATGCACAAATAGCAGTTCTAATTTAAATACACAAGTTATCTGTTTAAGTTCAGGACTACATATTCAACTGTAACTTTTCAGCTTTGCCTTGTCCCTTTTTCTCCTTATTCCTCTCTTCACCACTATGAACTATTGTATCTACTAGAGAATGACACAGGGTCTGGTACCCATGGTTAACGAGGGACAGGGATGGAGACTGAGCCCATGAGATGGGGGCAGAGACAGAGCCTGTAGGGATGGGGTTAGGGTTAGGGACAGAGCCCATTGGGACAGGGCATGGATAGAGACAGGGTCAGAGCCCGGTGGGATGGGGACAAACTTTTTCCGTGTGTCATTTTCTAGACTAGCTTTAAACAGGCTGTTCCAACTAGTTAGAACAGCATCTATAAAATGCTAGTATAAATGCGTAAACACTTAACACATCTTAAACAATTGGCAACTGATTTCAATGACAGAAACTGTTCTTAGATTTAAATGAACCACTGTTAAATAACATCATTTGTGTCTTGTCTGCCTTTAATGTGGCAACAAGAGTTTTGTCTGCTGATCAGATTCCTACCATGTGCAATGTCCTTCCATCATGTGCCCAGTTGCTTAAGCATCTTACTGTTACTGCAACAGATTTATCTATTGCTGTTGGTGTCAAGGAGCATTTCCAACATTTAATAGACACTTATTTTCCTGTTCACTACACAATGTTGGTTCTGTTTTACACCCATGTTTGAAAGACAATCCAATTATTTTCCTAGATGTCTATGTTTGTTTATTAAGATACTTATATACTGCCCTTCACAATATCTTCCTAGATGATTATCTGTGGGAAGATTGTACCAAAACCATATCAAAATGGAAGACTCTATTTGTGATTTATAAACACTTGTACAGACTAGTGTCCCTTTTTATAATTTGATAAAAAGATGTAAATATAAAATCATAAGTGTTCAATCAAGGCTTGTGGAAATGAGGACAATGCCTTCGGGGACAGGGCAGAGATGGAAACAGAGCTTGTGAGGACATGACGGGGATGGAGATGGAGCCTGTGGGAATGGTACAAGGATGGAGACAGAGTCCATGGGGATGGTTTGAGGATGGACAGGGATGGAGACAGAGCCTGTGGGGACGGAGACAAACTTTGGTCCCATTTCATTCTCTAGACCAAGGGTGTCAAAGTCCCTCCTCGAGGGCCGCAATCCAGGTGGGTTTTCAGGATTTCCAAAATAACAAATACAAAAAAGGTGTATTGAAACAAGTCAAAAACCAAAATCACCTTAGTGAATAGCACCCAAAAAGTACAAGACTTTTTTAGTCACAAGCCTTGTGACTAAAAAAGTCTTGTACTTTTTGGGTGCTATTCACTAAAGTGATTTTCAGGATTTCCCCAATGAATATGCATGAGATCTATTTGCATGCACTGCTTTTATTGTATGCTAAAAGATCTCATGCATATTCATTGGGGAAATCCTGAAAATCCAACTGGATTGTGGCCCTCGAGGAGGGACTTTGACACACCTACTTTTTCTTTTTGTTATCTTTATACAACACGTGTCTCTCCTTCCTTCCTTGTCCTTTCTTGAAGTCTCTTCATCTCTTTCTCTATTTTTCCTTTAAGGTTTCTTTTTTTCTACTGAATGTAGAAAGACTTTGCTGCTTGCCAAGCTTCATTAGACTTTTGTGAGACCTGTCTCCCCCGAATCCCAGCAACTGACTGCTGTCATTGCTTTCTATCATTATTGTTGTTGTGAGAAGAGGATTAATTTTCCATCCAAATAAACGTACTACTCTTTTCTAGAATAAGTCTGGGGACAGATGGCAATCAAAGCTGCCACCTGTCCTTTGTTTTTTGTTTTTTTTAAAAAAAAATTTAATATTGTCTTTCAAAGATCGGTTTAGTTAAAAAGGAAATGAGCCCAAGTCAGGGCTTATGGTTCTTCTGATCTCATTATTGAGCATCTACTGTAGAGTAAATGAAAAGGCATTCCATTCCCTGGGGGATGCAGCTGTTCTTAATGCTTTTCATTTTGTGTTAGACTGTAAATGTTGATGTTTGTTCATTAGATTCTTGATATACTTCCTTTCTATGGTTCAACATACATGTACTTTCTCTCTCCCTAGTGAACTCACAATCTAAGTTTTGTATCTGGGGCAAAAGAGGGTTAAGTGACTTGCCCGAGGTCACAAGAAACCAATGGCGTAGTAAGGGGGAGGGGGTGTAGTCCAGCCCTGGCACTGTCATGGTGGTGGCGCCATCACCTGTACTCCTCTCTGCCCCTGCTCCATCCCTGTACTCCCCCCACTACTGTGCTCACCAGCCCCTTCCCTTCCCCTGTACCTCTTTAACATTTCTGATGCGAGCAGCAACACCATCCTGCTGCTCGCACCAGAATTGGCTATTCCTCTGATATCACTTCCTGGACCCGCATCTAGGAAGTGACATCAGAGGAAGTGCTGACACTAGCACGAGCAGCAGGTTGGGGTTGCTGCTCATGCCAGGAATGTTAAAGAGGTACAGGGAAGGGGCGTCTAAATGGCAGGAAGGGGTGGGGAAGGAATGGTTGGGTAGGGGGCAGAGAAGAGGGCAAGGGAGGGGCACCACTGCTTCAGGCACTTCTTACCCTCACTACACCACTGCAAGGAGCCTCAGGGGGAATTAAATCTGGTTCCTTAGGTTCTCAGCTACCTGCACTAACTTATATGATGGCCTCCTGGCCACTCAAGCATCCAAACTAGACAACCAAATCGCCAATCTACTGACGGCATCCCTCGACTACAAGACTTTTAGAAAAGAAATAAAGACCATACTCTTCAAGAAAACTCTGAAAAAAGAAATAATACCGCAAGTCTCAAACTCCACCTCTCACTAAAGCCAACTACCCCAAACAAATAACCTTACCCATTTCTCACTCTTTTTGAAAATGACCAATTTTTTTAATTTTTTATTTGTAAGTTCTTGTTGTAATACATCTTGGATAATTCTTTTGTAATCCGCCTTGAACTGCAAGGTAATGGCGGAATAGAAATCCCTAATGTAATGTAAATATTTGTTAAGCTACAAATTCCTTTAGGAAAAAAAAAAAGAAGAAAACATATTTATTTATTTTATGTCTGAAGCAAGTTACAAATGACTAGGGTTACCATATGGCTCCAGAAAAAGGAGGATGGTTGAGACATCTGGGTTTTACTTCCATTGAAAGATGTCTCAATCCGTCCTCCTTTTTCTGGAGCCATATGGTAACCCTACAGATGACAAAACATTTAACATACAATAATCATTTCCAATCATCCATCAAATAAAAATCCAAGAACATACCTTCCCTCTCCATCTACCTATTACATCCATCCTAACTGATAAATTCCCTACTCCTTCCTCCAGTCAAACCCATTTCAGTCATTAACCCATTTCTAAACTCTACAAAACAGCCAGGCTTGGACCTGCTTGTGAAATGTCCAAATAATTGATCTCTATTGGAAATGCAGTGCAGCTGATTTCCACAGTTTTGGGCTTATCTAGCTAAAAGCTCACTAGTGTTACATTGAAATTGAGATGTCATACAGTTATAAATAGGGGGAGAGCATAGATAAGATGGGAGAATACATACCTGGGGATCAGATCCAAAGCTATTGTACTCCTATACTCCCAGCGCTGGAGTCTTAGGGTTAGATTCACTAACCCGTTTTTCCAGGGCGATCCATGGCCAATCCTAGCAACCCGATGAACTCTCCAATCTTGAAAATTGAAATGAGGGTGTTTGGAGATAGTCTGTGCATGCATCAAGACACCTCCAACACATGACTTTTTATTTTGTATTACTTTTTGTAGCCCAGCGAGCCCATGGTTTTAACCCGCTTTAAACCCATGGGTTAAAACCAAGGGCTCGCAGTGCGGGGAAGGGCAGGACAGATTCAGGGCAGCAGGCAGGAGAAAACCAGGGCAGAGCAGGGTGGCGATTCGGGGCAGAGCAGGCAGAGCAGGGCGGTGATTTGGGGCAGAGCAGGCAGGAGACATTAGGGAAGAGCATTGGGGCGGCAGGCAGGAGAGATTCAGGGCAGCAGAGAGCAGGGCGTGCAAAGAGCAGGGCTTTAATGGAGCTGGAGAGTCGGAAAGACGTTTTCGACTGGTCCCCAGTAGTTGCTTCTTGGGTTGATCGGCCAGCCCGAAATTTCTTTGGTGAATCACGTCCCTGTCTACTTTGCATGCGTTTGCATGCACAGATTCAAAGCACATCGCAGGAGAGGTTAGTGAATAGTGTAGGAGGGAAATCTGGTCGCAAAAGAGTCACAAACCGATCAGTTTCCTTTGTGAATCTAGCCCTTAGTAGACAAGATAAGTAATAAGCCTGCACCTTTTTAGTATTTGTGAAGCACTAGATAGTTTTAGGGATTGTTTTTTGATAGAATTAAGGGAAGCAAACTCATCTACTCTTTATCTCCTCTAGAAATTACCAGATATCTTTTTCTCTAATGTAATGTAATCTTAAGACCGTGACCTGAAATAACTGGGTGTCATAGGAGGCCCTATAATCCAGATTTAATAGGCGAATCTGATGTCTTTCTTGCTAATAAGATTGGTGTAATGAATTATTCAAAGCATAACACTAACCCTGCCCCCCTTTTGCTAAGCTGTGGTAAAGGTTTCTATCGGGCCCGGAGCGCTAAATGCTCTGACACTACTCCCGCACCCCTAGGAATTCCATGCGCATTGGAACAGCGTCAGGGCATTTAGTGCTCCAAGCTGTGGTAGAAACCTTTACCGCGGCTTAGTAAAAGAGGGCCTAAGTTTTTCAAAAGTATGGATTTTTGATTTGATGTGTCATATATATATATATATATATCTTTTTTTTATTGATAAGATTAATAGGGAACAATGTTTCAACAACTTTATGGGGTTTGTTTGACCTTCCTTTTTTTCTTTTTTTAATATATTTCAGCAGGAGCAGATTAACAACCAAGACATCCCTCTGAGGAGAAACAGCTTTACTCCAAAGTGTAAGGATTAAGGAACTATCCCTGCCCCCATCACCCTTTTCCTTACCAGATTCACACAAAAGGTGCTACAATAGGGGTTTTAGAGCTCAAAGGAGCTAGAATACTCAGAGCAGAATCCCTTGGATTAGGAAGGATTTTTCTCTAGGCTACAGCAGTCCTGGGCTGGCAGAGCAAACTGAGGGCTAGATTCACTAACCTGCCCGATCCAGGCAGGTCCGACAAATTCACAAAACTGCAACATGCAGATGAGGGCGATCGGAGGTACGCTCCTATCTACCAGCACGGATCGCTCTATAGCGATCCCCACGCATGCGCAGACCTCTGGCCTGGCACTTTTTGTTCTTTTTTTAAAACTTTTTTTACAGCCCATAGTTTTAACCCGCTTTAAATCCTGCAGGTTAAAAACCACAAGCTTACACTGCGGGGAAGGGTGGGAGAGTCGGGGCAGGTAGGTGATGAGGGAAGCTCAGGGCAGGCAGGCAGATTGGGGCAGGCAGGCAATCAGGGAAGTGTCGGGGCAGGCAGGCAGATCAGGGAAGCAGGAGATCGAGCTAACAGGGCTGAGAACATGGTGGCAGAAGGCAGTCAGAAAGGGCTTCAGCGACTGGTCCTCAGCAGTCACTTTTTGAGTTGATCGGGCAGCAATCGAATCGGCAAATTTGTTTAGTGAATCGCATCCTTGCCTACTTTGCATGCAACTCCCCTCATTTCTATGCGTGGATCAGAATCGGATAACAAAACAGGTTAGTGAATACTGCAGGAGGGAAATCGGGTTTCAAAGGGCTCGCAAACCAATTGGTTTGCTTAGTGAATCTAGCCCTGAGTAGGCAAATAGCAGCCCTTGAGAGGTATTAAGTGTGTGTTAGAGTTACCATATGGCTCCAGAAAAAGAAGGATGTAATGAGACATCTGGGTTTTACTTTCATTGCTTTCAATAAAGTACAACCCAGATGTCTCAATCTGACCTATTTACTTTTATTGCTTTCAATGGAAGTAAAACCTGGATCTCTCAATCAGTCCTCCTTTTTCTGGAGCCATATGGTAACCCTAGTGTTTGTATGATGGTGTGTGTGTGTGTAGGGGGGGGTAGATATCCCTTTAAGGCTGGGGGAAGGAGACTTGAGGAGGATTCCAGGAAGCTGGCCTCCTGAACCCCATGCCAAGGAGGAGGATTAAAGACTCCAACCCATCAGTGAGAAGAGAGAGGGGTGGCTGGCATTTTGGGTTGTCCATTCCCAGGGCATAGAAGTCCCTAAAAGTGGAGAATGATGAGCCAAGGAAATGAATGTAGAGTCTGGTGAAGCCAGATTATTGCAATTCCATTTACCTAAGCTTAACAAAGAAAAGCCTCCACAGACTCCAACTAATCCAGAACACCGCGGCCAAACTTATCTTCTCAAAAAGTAAATTTGACCATGTCACACCGCTCCTATCCAAACTCCACTGGCTTCCCGTTATTTCCAGGGTCTACTTTAAATGTGCCTGCCTAACCTTCAAGATCCTCCACGGTATCCTTCCTCCTTTTATCCCTCTATCCTGGAATTCCTCAAATCCAACCTCCACTAGATCCACTCAAAAATTAAAACTATCCTACCCCTCCTTAAAAGGCATCTCCCTTGTTGGTAAACTTGGCTCTTCCCTCCCTTTCAGAATCACTCAGCTCTGGAACAGTCTCCCTTCCCCTCTCCGCAATTTGAGCCCCCTTCTACCATTCCGTAAGCATCTGAAGACCTGGCTCTTCTCCAGAACGTAACCCCGTCCCGCTCCTGGCACTCTCACACCAACCTCTCTTCTCTCATACTTATATAATTCCACTGGAGTTCCGTTCCTTCCCTAACCATGTAAACCGTGTCGAGCTCCATCTGCGGAGATGATGCGGTATATAAACCCAAGATTTAGATTAGATTAGATTAGATTTTCCCTGTAACCTTGGTATGAAGCTACAGATACTACAGCCCAAGCTAAATGGTATACAAGGAGCAGAAGATATGGTCAGAGTTCATGCAACGTGAACTACCTGGTGGACCCCAGCTGTCTTGCAGAAGCCACTAGGGAAGAGAGGTTTAGAAGAAATACCTATGGGGGTCAGAGGAATAATGAACCTTCATGGATATTCCCTAGAGCTGTGATTTGTAAAGTTGTATTCTGTACTGTGTTTAAGGAATGAAAAGGAGGAATACCCTGTGTTTACTGTGAGAGCTTGAATCATAGGCAGCAGAACACTTTTTGTTTGCCGGGGGGGGGGGGGGGGGGGCAAAAGCTCCACCCTAGACCTCTCTCTCCAACTCCCCCACCTACCTCCTCCCCGGCTACTCTTATTTTAAATCTTCGGGCAGCAATGAGTGAGCCTGCTGCCATCGGTCTGCCCCACAAATCTTCATTCTGCAGCAACTGGACGCTGCAGAATGAAGACTTCTGGAGCACGCTGAAGGCAGCAGGCTTACTCATTGCCGCAGTTTGAAGAGTTAAAATAAGAGCAGTCAGGGAGGAGGTGGGTGAGTAAGGCATGAGATCCATCTCTTCTGACCGACTGCCAATTTTGGGGGAACCATGGCCCCTATGGCCACCCCCATGCTGACACCCATGGCTTGAATGAAAGCAAACCTTGCTAAAAATCCACCAGAAGTAGATGGAATCAGATGAATAATGAACATTTATAGATATTCCCCGGAGCTATGATCTGTATCTTGAACTGTGTTTAAGGGACATATCCTCTGAGCTCACAATGGGAGCATGGCAGGAACCAAGTCTTACTACAAACCCCATTAGAAGCAGTTAGGTTTCCAAGCCAGAAGACAGGAGAGACCCCTGGGATTCCTGTGGACTATGTTCAGGCCTTATATTAGAAAGCAAGTGTTTGTCCTTTGGAGATGTTATATTGTTGAGAAAAATGGCGACAAAATAAAACACTATGAAATCAATCTAAATATTTAGAGCAGGCGACGTTCTATAAAAAGAAAATCGTTATGGTTAAAAGAAATTACAGCTCTCCCTCCGTATTCACAGGGGTTAGGTGCAGAGCTGGCCCACGAATAGCGAAAAATTGCAAATAAGTTTTTGGCTGGCTCTGACCCACCCCCACCTCCCTCCTGCGTCCCCGGACCCTACCTGGTGGTCTAGTTATTAAGGAACGCATGTTGGCTCCCTACCAACCATAGAATAACTTATAAACAGGCGCTCATCACATTTAAAGTCCTACAATTCAAAGCTCTGCTATTTCTAGACCGAGTCATTATCCCATATATTCCTTCCCGTTCTTAAGATCGGAGGACAAAAACCTACTTACTACTCCATCTTTACAAGATATAAATACTAGACGTAACACACTTTTCTCTGTCACCGCTCCCCAAACTTGGAACTTATTGGCAGCTCCTATAAGAGAAGAAAAGACCCTAGAAAAGTTTAGATCAAAATTAAAAAGTTATTTATATAGGGACACTTTTAATTAATTTGCTTTTGTAGCTCAGTTACCATTTTCAATTGAAGTAGGCAAGTACCAATCTAATATAACTCCTATTGTTTTACCCTTTTTTTGTTCTCTTTCCTATACATAACTGTAATTCACCCCAGATCTCCCTCCTGTTTGTCTTCCCCATATAAAATTTTTTTATTGTTCATTGCGTTGTAATCCATGAAAAAAGCAATTTTATCAAATATGAATTAAACTTGTAACTTGAAGCTAATAAATTGATTTGAACTCTGGACTAGGTCCTCTTGTGTGGTTTATGAAACCCCAACAACAGAGAGTGGAGTAGTTTCTAGCCACAGATCGAACTCCTAGAAACCAAAGTGTTTTTCTGAATTTAAAAATTAGCCAGTACTTGAAGGTGATGTTCCTAACCATGATGAGGGTGACCAGACCTGACAGAGGACAATAGGTAAGAAAGGAGAACTAGGAAGGAGAATACTGAGGAATGTAACTTTTATTATTTTTCTTTGCTTAAATGTACTGGCATATAAAAGTGGTGTAAATAGTCTCTTTCAAGCAATTGTCCCAGTTTTGAATATCCAGTTAAAAAAAAAATCCCTAATATTTTTCCCTATCATTCTAGACTGAAAATGACATGAAATAGCATTTTGTTTCAAATGAATGCACAGTAAGAATAATGAAAAGAAGTACCATTAGAGTCACACTGAAGCATCTAATAATGTTACAGTTGTGCAGAACTTCTTAACCCAGTCCTCAAAAAACATATAATCTAATCAAAACATTTCTATTCCACTATAACTAAAATGGCTCAAGGTGGATTACAATAAAAAAGATCTGTGAGAATAGTTCACTGTATACAAAGGAAATTCAGACTCTTTCTTCCAGTGACAAGACAAAAGTTTGAACTATTTGTTGATTAAAAACAATGAAAACAAATAGCTTTGTACTGCTCTTCTAAAGAGTGATACCTCGTAGCACTTGATATCCCTAATCTCTCTAGGCAACTTATTCAAGCAATAGAGTCCAATGCCAATTAATGACCACCGATTGGTGATTTTTTTTAATGGTAGGTAGTTCGAGAAGGGTTAGTTAATTTACCCCACCTCCTTTTTATCAAACTGCGCTAGAGATTTTTTAGCATGGGCCAGCATAGTAAATATGCCGTCGCTAATCATATTCATATGAGCATCAGGGAACTTACCTGGTAGAGGCGTTGATAAAGGACCGCATCATTGATCACCTTGACAGACATGGTCTGATGAGGACCAGCCAGCACAGTTTCAGCAAAGACAGATCTTGTTTGACGAAATTGCTGCACTTCTTCGAGGGAGTAAACAGGCAGATAGACAAGAGTGACCCGGTCAACATTGCATATCTGGATTTTCAGAAGGCGTTCAACAAGGTTCCACATGAACAACTAATTTGGAAAATTGCGAGCCATGGAATCGAGGGTGAAATACTCATGTGGATTAAAAACTGGCTGGAGCATAGGAAACAGAAAGTGTGGGTAAATGGACAATACTCGGACTAGAAGAGCGTCACCAGTGGGGTGCTGCAGGGCTTAGTGCTTCAATCTGTGCTCTTCAACATCTTTATAAACGATCTGGACATTGGTATGATGAGTGAGGTGATTAAATTTGCGGATGACATGAAGTTGTTCAGAATAGTGAAGACACAGGGGGATTGTGAAGATCTGCAACATGACATAATCAAGCTCGAGAAATGGGCATCGACATGGCAAATGAGGCTAAACGTGGATAAGTGTAAAGTGATGCATGTTGGTAATAACAATCTCATGCAAGAATACAGGATGTCCGGGGCGATACTTGGAGAGACCTCCCAGGAAAGAGACTTGGGAGTTCTGATCAACAAGTCGATGAAGCCGTTCGCGCAATGTGTGGTGGTGGCGAAAAGAGCGAACAGAATGTTAGGAATGATAAAGAAGGGGATCACGAACAGATCGGAGAAGGTTATCATGACGCTGTTCCAGGCCATGGTGCGCCCTCACCTAGAGTACTGCATCCAGCACTGGTCGCCGAACATGAAGGACACGGTACTACTCGAAAAGGTCCAGAGAAGAGCGACTAAAATGGTTAAGGGGCTAGAGGAGTGCTGTACAGTGAGAGATTGGAGAAACTGGGCCTCTTCTCCCTTGAAAAGAGGAGACTGAGAGGGGACATGATCAAAACATTCAAAATACTGAAGGGAATAGATTTAGTAGATAAAGGCAGATTGTTCACCCTCTCCAAGGTAGGAAGAATGAGAGAGCACTCTCTAAAGTTGAAAGGGGATAGATTCTGTACAAACGTAAGGAAGTTTTTCTTTACCCAGAGAGTGATAGAAAACTGGAACGCTCTTCCGGAGGCTGTCATAGGGGAAAACACCCTCCAGGGATTCAAGACAAAGTTGGACAAATTCCTGCTAACTGGAACGTACGCAGGTGAGGCTGGACTCATTTAGAGCACTGGTTTTTGATCTGGAGGCCGCTGCGTAAGCGGATTGCTGGGCACGATGAACCACTGGTCTGACCCAACAGCGGCAATTCTTATGTTCTTATGTTCTCGCCAACCCATACTGAAAACCTCTCCCGCAGCTTGATAATAGGGGGCCTTAATTTCCTGTGATGATCTTAGCTCTCTTGCAGTCAAGTAAGAAGAAACCATTCCAAGACAGTAATCAGCAGTCAAGCCATAAAGAATCTTAAAGATAAACATTAATGCTTTGAAATATATTCTTGCCTTCACTGGCAACCAATGAAGCTTTACCAGAAGAGGGCAGCCTGATTACTAAAGCCATCTCCCAGCAATAGCTTTGCTGCTGAATTCTGAATGATCTGAATTCTTTGGATTTTTACTTCCTGTAACCCTAATAATACAATATTACTGTTCTCAATCTGACTCAATACCACTGATTGTAACACCGTTCTAAAGTCAAAGGGCTCTAACAGCGACTTGAGGTGGCAGAGCAATTTTAATTTAAAGAAAGCCTTCTTCACATTCTCATGAATGTATGCTTCCACCTCCAAGGTAGAATCTATAAAGATCTCCCAATTCTTTATACAAATTTGAAAAGAGATTTCAACTGTTGCTAACTGCTCTGACGCTCATAGAATTCCTATAAGTATCGGAGCAGTTGGGATATAGTAATCTATTCAAACTGGTTTGGGGCCAATTGACATCTTTTATTACCACGTTATAATTGTCTTTATCTTCAATGTTTGGGGATCTGCACACATCCAGAATGGGATGGAGGGAGGTGGGCGGGGAGGGGGGATGGATAAAAAAAAAAAAGAACTTGTAAATGGAAAACCCAGATTAGCTTTTCAGGTGATTAAGAGATTGCGGCAGAAATTCCAACTTCGACAAAACGCCAATGGAATGATATTGAATGATCCATAAAGCATTAAAAAGAGATGGAAAGAATATATGGAAAATTTATACAACCAAGGCAATGAGGATATTTATTGTAGATATCCTGAAAACTCGGCTGGCTGTGAGGGGACAGGTTTGCAAAATCCCTACCTGAATAAAATCTAGGACTACCAAGTCCATATATTCAATGAGATAAAACTGAATCTGCCTGTACTGTAAATACTCCCCACCATTAGCTAAGACCTAGATTGATCTCTCCAAACTGAAATGACCTGCATACTATGACGCAGCAGAGAAAAGCAGGCGAGATAGATAATAGGGCCAGTGCACTCCCTGTGTGTCTGCTTAGATCAGGCCAATTAACTCCTCAACCACCCACCAATTGTTTATATCCTCACCACTGGAAATGGTGAACTCATGTTCCCTTAGCATTAATGTTTGGCCTTTTCAGAAAAGGCAGTTGCACCAGCGCACGGCATTAAGAAGGGCTCAGCTGCCAACATTTTTTTCCACTGAAATTGGCCCTCTTAGCTAAATTGTTGAACTTAGTGAATCCCATTGGTGGCACATGCTGCAATGTTGTATACGATGGATACACACAAACACACACATGTTCTTAAATATATATATATAGTATACTGTATATATTTCTATTCCCTGTGTTTTCAACAATAATTGCTAGGCCCTGCTTTCCAGGTTTTTAACAGCTCTTCACAACCTGTCACATTCTGAGTCTGGATTGATGCTTATTACAGACATCTGAATAAATAATGTTTAACATAATTAGCCAAGCCTGAACTGCTCTGTGACAGACCCCAGGGCTTCCAGTGGGAGAGATTATTGGCAGGGATCATCTAGAGCAGTATTGTAATTCTCTTATACAAATATTTGTTTTCTCACAGTATACAGTCTCTGCCTCATTATTTCTTGCCCTCCGCATTTATCTTTCTCCTTTCTCCTTTCTTTTGCTTCTGTTCCTCCTTCCACTCTTATAAAAGTTTCCAGAACAGAAAATACCAGGGAAATGTCCTGTCCCCCCTAATCTTTCAATCAACAGAACAATGTCCCTTTTAAGGAATGGTGACCAGATAACTCCAGGTCCTCAGGGGCTCTGGAAGACATGCTGTGGTTGGACTTCTCCACAGAATAACAAATTTTATAATATGCCCCTCCTCCTGGGAGCAATAACCAGCTTGCAAAGCACTTTGTTAGTTGCTATACTGGAACACTTTGATAATCGATCAGTGAATCATCAGCTTTTCAGACATAGCTAAAATCCAGCGACAATGGCAATTCTGTAATTGGGCACCTCCATTTAGATTCCTCAAGGCCGCTTGTAAGGAGCCTAGTCTATAATGGAATCGAAGCACCTAGATTCTACTATGGAATACTAATGTAACCCACAATCGACACACCTAATAGTTAGGCACCCACAGTTACAGCACAGCAGTCACTGATCTGGCATAAGTGTGGTCACCTAAATACAGTACCTCACCTATATCCAACCCATACTCCAACCCTGTGTACAATCCCATGAGCTATGTAAGATAGATGGGTATTTGCTGAAGAGCAACTAGGGAGAGTGTGGTACAGTGGTTAAAGCTACAGCCTCAGCATCCTGCCACTTAATCCCTCCCCCTCCCCCCATTGCCTCAAATACATTAGACCACTGGGACAGACAGGGAAAGTGCTTGAGTACCTGAATAAATTCATGTAAACTGTTCTGAGCTCTCCTGGGAGAACGGTATAGAAAATTGAATAAATAAATAGTGTGAAAAGGTTCAGCCTCTGATAACCAGAGCTGGTATTGTGACATCATAATGCCTCACTCCAACAATACCTATGAGCCAACTTCAACAGTGATGTCACAATGGCTTGATTGTTTTATATTGTGCTCACTTTTACTACATTTTGATTTCTAGTGTGGTGCAGTGGTTAAAACTACAGCTTCAACGTCCTGAGGTTGTGGGTTCAAATCCATGCTGCTTCTTGTGACCCTGGGCAGGTCACTTAATCCCCCCCATTGCCCCAGGTACATTAGATAGATTGTGAGCCCACTGGGACAGACAGGGAAAATGCTTGAGTACCTGAATAAATTCAAGTAAACCGTATGTTTTTATGGAACCCGCTCAGAACTGAGGATGTAGCGAGATTTACATTTTTTAATTAAATAAATTAATAATACTGACTTATGTGAGTATTATATAACAGCAGCTCTGTGCGGAACTGCTGCTATAGAATTCAAGCTTAGAGTGCACCATTCCAGAGCTTAATCGTAGGCAACCCAAAGAGAATTAACGCCATAGAGTGTTTTAGAACCTCTAGTAAAATCCCGTCTGTTCTTAGAAGTACACTTCTCTCTCTGTATTCGCAGTTTCCGTACCTGCGGTTTCGATTATTTGCGATTTTTCGGCTGCCGACTCCGTCCGCCAAAAAACATCATCACTCAATTTTTTTTTCTGTTTAGTATTCTGTACGCTGCTCTGAAATCACTGGTTGGCTGCCCTGAAATCGCTGGTTGCCTGCCCTGAAATCACTGGTTGGCTGCCCTGAAATTGTTGGTTGGTTGACCAGAACTCGTTGGTTACTTGCCTGCCCTGAAATCGCTGGTTATTCGTGGTTTCATTAGTAAAAATGATGGCGTTTGTTTAAAACTGCGAATAACATATAAAAAAGTTATTCGCGTTTTTTTCATATTCGCGCCTATTGGCAGCCCGCATCCATGAATACAGAGGGAGAAGTGTATCCCTTCCTAGATATTTTTTTTTTAGTGCTTCATATCCTGCCTTCATCAGGGAGCTCTCCTTTCGGTTTGGCTTTCATTGGGAAGGCATCACACACGACCTCCCCTCTTTTTCCTTTCCATTTGCTTTTTGACTCTCTTCAAGGTGCCTCTCCTTCCTAACTATCCATTTCTCCTCAGGGAGTAATCATTCATGGCCTTTCCTCATTCCTTCCCTTCATGTTCTTATCAGAGAGTGATCATGCATAGCCTCTCTCCTTAGTCCTTGCTGTCTGATCCTCCTAGCAGAGAAATCATTCATGGCTTCTCTCCTCCTTCCTTCCTCTACGAATCTCCTTCAGAATGTGGACCATATATACAACCAACAAAGGAAAGAAAGACTCATACTTTCATTAAAAAATATCATTCTTGTATTCTTACATTGTCCTGTTCCTTTATCTAGCATGTTGCTGTCTTATCCAGAGAAGCAGAAAAGATCAGCCCTACTATTCAGTAACTGTGTTTTTCACACATCGGCCCATTTTAACTACTACTGACTTACACCAGCAGGAAAATTTATGTAATTTTAAGCGATTATTGAAGAGACACTTGTTTTGTAAGATGAAATATGGGAATTAAGCCCATTGTGTATGTTTTAAGCGCTGGTCGCTGACTTGTCTTTGTCTTAAGTATGTATTGTGTATGTATTTGCCGTGACCCAGTTTGTATCAAATGGGATACAAATGAATAAACTCTATGAAAATGAAGCCCTGAAACAGTCTCTGCATGTGGCCCCATATCCCTTCACATCTCTCATGGGCCACCACTGTTTTCATACACATAGAAATAATTGATATTTCTCACAAATTAGCCTCTTAAATGTAAATGTTGGTGCCACTAATAACTACAGTTTTTTAAATGTTACGGTTTTAGTTTGCATATTAAAACACCATGGTTCCTAGTTAGAGTCTCCTAATAGGTAGACCAGTGGGCTAAGAACCAAGGAAGCCTGGCTAAAATTTCAGTACAGCTCCCTGTGATCTTGCACAAGGGCTCTGATTCCATAAATGGTGTGCCATTTATAGTAATGTGCCTAACAGCACCTAACTCAGCTTAGGTCGCCAATTGGCGTCATAATGGTAGGCACTGGTATATTAGGCCAGGGTTTGCTTGGCCTAATTTACCGGCACCTAACATATTCCTTCCAGTGCTTCGCATTTTCTAAGTCTAAACTCTGCCCCTAGACATGCCTACTTTTTGTGTAGGCATTGGTAGATGCCTCGGTAAAGGTACCACTAGGCACCTTGCCGATTTGGGTGCAGAACTTAAATTAATTGGCTTTCATTGGCTTTTAATGGTGTTTTCAATGATCATGTCAATTAAACCAATTATAAAATGTTCAAAATAGGCAAAGCGCTGCCGATCTAGGCGTCATTTATAGAATCAGGGCCAAGATACTTCACCCCTCATTGCAAATGCTCTGGGGGTAGGAAATATCCACTGTACCTTGTGACAAACTCAGCACCAGCTCTAGTTTGGCCCCTGGTAAGATCCGGTGCAGAAGAGCTGACCAGATTGATTCTGGTGGTCAATTTGAGGCTGACCCCTCTTGCTCCTATAATCAGAGCAATAATGATATGGAGCAGAGGCAGGCAGACTGGCAACAGCAGCCTCCGGGCTATAGGGCAGCTAGAGAAGCCAGAAGGAATGTAGCTGCACCAAGTAAACCCAGGCAGAGAAAGGCTGCTTTAGAACCAAAGCCCATCCCCCGCTACAGGCTGAAGGGGATTGGCTCTGAGCTGCTTAAGAGCAGACTGATGCAAGCAGCAAGAGGAGGAGCGAGTGACCGGGGTGAGTCACTCCCACAGCAGGACAGGAGCTGTGGAGTCAGGCAGCAGAGCCAGAAGTTCCAGATTGGCCTATGCAGGAGGTGGAAGAGTTCCTCCCCACCTCAGGCTTCCAGTTTCCTAATGGTGTGGAAAGCATGGAGGTACAAACCGCTGGTCCTGTGATAGAGAGTCAGGCAGAAGCCATGGACATTGAATGAGAAAGAGAGAGAGTGAGTAACTGTGAAACAGTTGGTGGTTTTTTTTTCTCTCTCATGCTTTCTTTCTGGGTGAGAAAAAGCCTGAAGAATTTGCTATGTGTTTGGGCTTTATTATGATTTTTGTTTTAAGTACAATACTTACCTGAATACTGACTACTGGATTTACTTAAAGCCAAGTTTGAGCAAAAGAACCTAAAGGTTGAATATTTAAGTTTATTTTTTGAACTGTGAAAATCCTGCTGTGGCTCCCGTTCCTGGGAAGCTAATTAGCTTATCTCCCTCAGCTGTTTGTTTTTGCTTGTTTTCACAGGTTTAGCAATGATCGCTGCTAACCAACCCGATTCACAAAACGGCCCACCGCGTGTCTTTCCCCTCGGTTGCCTATTTTCTGATCTGGCCATGCAAATTAGTAAAACCCCATGCAAAATAGCCAAGCAATTGATTCACTTTCATTGCTTGGCTATTTTGCATCGGGTTTTACGATCCTGTAGACTTGTCGGTAACTGGGTTAAAAAAAAAAAAAAATTTAAATGACAGATATGGATGCAAAATATCTGTCCCATTAAAAAAATGAAAAAATCCACTGGCCCTCCCCAATGACCCCTGACAATATCACCCCCATCCCCCAACAATTGCGGTGACCCACCCAAACCCCAAAAAGATGGCAGAGGGATGCCCACTCCCTCCTGCCATTAAGGCCCTCCCCCTCCACCCCGAAGAAAAAGGCAGGAGGGATTCCCACTCCTTCCTGCCTGCAAATACCTCCCCCTCCCCCCTAAAGACAAAGACAGGAGGGATACCCACTTCATCCTGCCACCAAAGGCTCCACACCCACTCCCCCTGCCCACTCCACTTGTCTTGGCCCTCACCCCGTACCTGTGACATTGGGAGCAGGAGATACTGAAAACACCTCCTGCTCTGGCTCCTCCCCGATGACACTGGGCCCTAAGCCCCTCCCTGGTACTTCATGTGATGCATGGGGAGGAGCCTAAGGTCATGATTGACTCAGGTGCCTTAGGCCCCTCCTTGTTCATCACATGATGCACCGGGGAGGGGCCTAAGGCCTAGTATCATCAGGGAGGAGCCAGAGCAGGAGGTGTTTTCAGTACCTCCTGCTCTCAACGTCACAGGTATGGGGTTGGGGAGGGGGCCTCTGATGGCAGGAGGGAGTGGGCATCTCTCATGCCTTTTTCTTTGGGGGTAGGGAGAGGTCCTTCATGGCAGGAGGGAGTGGGCATCCCTCCTACCATATTTTTGGTGTTCGGGGGGACAGGACAAGACAGTGGCTCAGGACTGCTAGCGGGGAGGGGCTTTTTTTAATGTGACAGATGGCACGCAGAACATCTGTCCCATTAAAAAAAACAGAAGCCCTGACAGCAATGACAGGAGGATGCTTAAAAAAAATCCATAACGCTGAGCACTATGCTATAAATGGCACTTAAAGTTAGGCATAGTTTATAGAATAGCACTTAACAACTGGGAACTGTGCCTAACTTAACTGTGCCTATATCAATTTGTACCAACTGAAAATGGTGCAAATCCTGCTACCTAAATTTAAGTGCAGATCTCCCTTATTGTATAACTACATGTGTAAATCCAAGGGACAACCTCAATCCACTCATGACCCTTCCTTTTCCGTGTCCCCTTTTTTGATTTGTTTGCAAAATATAGGCCGTTGCTTGAGCGGACTACTGGGCACGATGGACCACTGGTCTGACCCAACAGCGGCAATTCTTATGTTACCTAAGATTATACATATAACTTTTAATTACAACTAATTGGTTTGTTCAATTAAATTGCGTGTACAAATTGGGCATGCACCCAAATTTACACATATACTTTTTAGCACTATTTATAGACTTTGGGGGTATATGTCTGGATCACTATTTCATTTTGATTGTTTTTAGTATGAACGGGTTTTATCACAATTTTTTAAAATTAATATATTTAATTCATACCAAAATTGAGGGGAAAAAACCCAATTTAGAAACAATTTTTGTCTTTCTAGAATCTAGACTTTGCTGAGTGTAAAGTTAGTGACAGTCTTTTATGCAAAGGAATAGAGGCATCTGACTAGATGTTGCCTTTACCATAGTTTAAATTCACCTTACTAATGTAAAATGTCACTGACAGAACTGCTTGAGAAGTGACAGGTGTTCCGCTCCTATCTTCTACTTTAATTAAAAAGATATTATCAGCCTAATAGTGCACTTTACAATGTGTTTTCTTAGTTTCCCTGCTGCTCTGGTTGGACATGACATTTTCTTGTCTGCAGGTATCTAAAAAAATGTGATATTTGATTGGTTCTGTTTGTTTCTGGGTGATTGAATCAAACATCTTCTCATTCTATGTCCTGATAACTATTACTGGTCATGTGTTATGTCCAGCAACACAAAACCAAGCTAAATAAATAAATAAAAGGTAGATCTAAAGCTATGTGGGCATGTTGTCAGGAGCTGATAAAGCTTTTATTCAGTAACCTTGCAGTATTGCAAAGGTATCTGTTCTCTGTATGAAGCGGTACATCTTGAAAGGTGGATATATTTCCCCAACCCCAAGTATACACAATAAGGCACCAAAACATTTGATGGATAATATTCTGCCATATGAACCAAAATGCATGTTGCGCTCGGTGACTCACGAAAACCTACACATTCCGACAGTGAAATAGCTGCGGCTAGCTGTGTCTACAGCTAGCATATTTTCGTGGGTCCTCGGGAGTGGAATAAGCTTCCGGGATATTTACGACAGTAAACATGTTTGAGTAGTTTTAAGCAAATGTTGAAGAAATATCTCTTCTGTAAGATGAAATCTGGGACTTGATTTATAGTTTTTTTGATGCGAGGCGCTGGTAGCCTCTTTGTAATTTTAGGAGGCTTTACATTATCACTATTATGTTTTTTTCATGTTTGATTTGTACTGTATGTGATTCTGTTTGTGTATGTGCTCTATTGTGACCCGCCTTGTGGAGGAGTGTGTGGCGCGGTGGTTGAAGCTACAGCCTCAGCACCCTGGGGTTGTGGGTTCAAACCCTGCGCTGCTCCTTGTGACCCTGGGCAAGTCACTTAATCCTCCATAGCCCCAGGTACGTTAGATAGATTGTGAGCCCACCGGGACAGATAGGGAAAATGCTTGAGTACCTGATTGTAAAACCGCTTAGAAAACCTTGATAGGTGGTATATAAAATCCTAATAAACTTAAACTTAACTTAAAGGCGGGGTATAAATAAAGAAAAAACAAATATTCCAAAGTTTAAAGTTCAAGTTTATTAATATTTGATTAATCACTTACGGTAATCGATATGCTAAGCGATGTACAGGATCATAAATTAACAATAGAAGTACAAGGAAGAACAAACTAATTGACAAATATTTAACAAAAAACAAAATGGTAAATATTTAACGACAAGACAAAGTTGAAATGGGAGGAGAGGGGGGGGGGAAGTTACAAGCTTTTCATTGAGAAGAAAAAACAAAAAAGGAGAAGAACAAAAGGGGACGGGGGAATATAAAATCTAAGTATAAAAAGCAAATCTAAAATTTAGATATTAAAAGCATCTTTAAAAAGATGAGTCTTTAGACTTTTTTTAAAGGAGGTGGGGTCTTTTTCATTTTTAATATATTGTGGTAGAGAGTTCCACCATTGAGGGCTCATTACTGAAAACAGATAACTGGCTATTTGCACATTTTTAGCAGAAGATAACCATTTATCTCTGCTGAATATTTGCGGTTAATATGTAACCACAAGCTGGCTAACTTGGGGGGTTGGGGGGGGTCAAAGTTATGCTCTGATATTTAGCACTTACTGGCTAAGGTTAGTGCATAGATAAGACTGTATAAATAGAAGGCTGCAAGAAATGGCCCAGCAGATCCAGGATCCATGCCAGCGGCAGGCTTTGAGCACTTTGCCAACTGAATATTGCCCCATTAGCTGATTCATAATAAATATATGATTTGCCCTGATGCAGGTGCTCAGGTCACTGAAACGTGTTGGGCTAAGTTATATTTTGTGCAAGTCTGGATATTTATATTGATGAATTTGTGGCAGCTTAGAAAGGCTCAAAAGTCACTTATCTCCCCAGTTATGTTAGGACAGAGTGTCCCAAGTGACTCCCATTTAAAAAATCTTAGGATCTATTTAGATTCTAGGTTGACTTTTGAAGCACATATTGTTTCTGTAATGTGGGCTTGTTTATCATTTATTGGATTGCTAGCTGATTACCCGGCGTTGCTCGGATATTTATTTATCCCAATCTTCTGATATCAATAGACTTGTATTCAGTGATTACTCCTGGTAAAATGGGAAGTGTTTTATTGTTTATTTTGTGGACATCTTCATTTTTAGCAGCAAGAATGGCCCTCTCTAAGGGGCTGAACTTGGCTTAAACGTCATTGGGAGTGTCAGTATTCATCTCAGGGAGCCCAAAAACTATGGATTATTCACTAATATCTATTGTTTTGGATTATTTTTACATGTCACCCCCTTCCCAAAAGAATGTCCCTGTCTAAGGGGCTGAACTTGGACTTTAACAGTATCGGGAGTGTCAGTATTCATCTCAGCGAGCCTGAAAACTACTGTCGTTTTCGATAATTTTTATGTCACCCCCTTCTCACCCGCCACAGTAACACAGTATTTTTTTTCAGATAGTAAATCATATGTATACCAAGTATGGTTGAAATCTGTCCATGCGTTTCAGAGTTATGCTGGAACATACATACATACATACACACACACACACACAGATACATCCAGTGAGATCATCAAGTTTGCAGACGATACAAAACTGTGCCGGGCAATAAGATCGCAGGAGGATAGAGAGGAACTCCAGAGCGACTTGTGTCGGTTAGAAACATGGGCAGAGAAATGGCAGATGAAGTTCAATGTGGAGAAATGCAAGGTAATGCATTTAGGCAATAAGAATAAGGAATACGAGTATACAATGTCAGGTGCAACTCTGGGGAAGAGTGAACAAGAAAAGGACCTGGGTGTACTGATAGATAGGACCCTGAAGCCGTCGGGACAATGCGCGGCAGCGGCAAAGAAGGCAAATAGAATGTTGGGCATGATAAAGAAAGGAATCTCGAGTAGATCGGAGAAAGTTATAATGCCGCTTTATAGGGCAATGGTCAGACCGCACTTGGAATACTGCGTTCAACATTGGTCTCCCTACCTAAAGAAGGATATAAAACTGCTGGAGAGGGTGCAGAGACGAGCAACAAAACTGGTGAAGGGTATGGAGAAACTGGAATACGAGGATAGACTTATAACACTAGGATTGTTCTCACTTGAGAAAAGGAGACTGCGTGGGGATATGATCGAGACCTTCAAAATACTGAAAGGAATCGACAAAATAGAGCAGAGAAGATTATTTACATTGTCCAATTTGACACGGACTAGAGGACATGAAATGAAGCTAAGGGGGGACAGATTCAGGACTAATGTCAGGAAGTTCTGCTTCACTCAGAGAGTGGTTGACACCTGGAATGCCCTCCCAGAGGAGATTATTGCGGAATCGACCGTCCTAGGCTTCAAGAGCAAACTAGATGCATATCTCCTTAAGAGAGGCATATAAAGATATGGTGGACTATAAATTACGCCAGGTGTACACCTGGCAGGGCCTCCGCGTGTGCGGATCGCCGGACTTGATGGACCGAAGGTCTGATCCGGAGATGGCAGTTCTTATGTTCTTATGTTATGTTCTTATGATTTTATTTATACAGATTACGAGTACCGGTATATACCACCTTAGTTGCCTTGCAAGTCAAAGTGGTTTTACAGAACAGGCTAAAAGCATTGAGAAGGGAAAAGAGCTCCATAAAACAATAAAATAGTACTCGTTACATTAGATCAGATCAGTTCTTGATAAAGCTTCATTGGGCAAGCTGGTTTATGTACTAGTCCTACATGGATTGGCTTATTCTAACTCATGCCCCCTTTTATGAAGCCGCATTAGGATTTTTTAATCTCTGGCGATGGTGGTAAAAGCTCTGACAGTCATAGGAGCTTTTACCGCCATGGCCGGCAATAAAAAAAAACCCTAATGTGGCTTCATAAAAAGGGAGGGAGGAGGGAGGAAGGGCGCACTTTGTATGGGCTTTCTAAATATTTTATTCAGTGCTTAGGGAAAGGAATGGGATTCAATATACTGTCTTTCTGTGCTAAAAATCAAAGTGGTTTACATATTTTATACAGGTGCTTATTTTGTACCTGAGGCAATGGAAGTTTAAGTGATTTGTCCAGAGTTGCAAAAAAACTGCAGTGGGAATCTAACCTGGGTCTCAGACCAGTGCACTAACTATTAGATGGCTTCTACTCCAGGATCTTTTTCAAAATATTGCCATCAGAACTTATTGTTGAATAATTTATCAATGGCTGACACACGTCCTTAAATTTATTAAAATACTCTTTTTGAACAGCTAACGTCCTTTCCAGTTTATATATGTGACATACTGAATTCCACCAAAATCTATAATTCAATCTTTCCAATTATATGTTATTGATAAATTATTGTAATGATTAGTTATCATTTTTCCCTTAATGTATATAATTGTAAGATTGGGGTGGGGGTAGGGGGTGGGATTTTGATTGAGTTTTTTTTTTTATTATTACTGATTTTGAAAAGAATGAATGATTTTATTATATTATATATACTAATTATTGATTGAAGGGTGGGTGGGAAGGGGATAAATTTTATTTGGGGAATTTTGTGATATCTCAAGTGATGTATTAAGTTAATCTGTTACTTCTTTCTGTACACTTGATGCAAATATAAAATGAATAAAGAATTTAAAAAAAAAGAACTTATTGTTGATGCATCACAGTTTGATCCTGCATCACCATTGCTAAAGGAAGCATATTGGTTGCCTTGTTCATATCAGCCTCTTGCTGTGGTTTGTTTTTTTTTTTTATTATTATTGTAAACCACCTTGTTTTTATGACTAAGAAAGGTGGTATATAAATTTTTAATAAACTATAAGATGTTAAATATAACACTCAAGGCTTTTTATTCTGGTTTACCACAATACTTGGCAAATCTTCTGATCGCCTATATTCCAGGAAGAGTTTTATGTTCAAAAATGCAAAACCAATTACTGATACCATCTTTCATAACTAGGGCAACATTAGATTCCACATGGGAAGCTGTTTTTTTTTTCTCTCTCTCTCTCTCTCTCTGGCCCCCTCATTATGGAATGCTCTGCCACAACATTTGACAGAGAAAACAAACCCAGCCTGTTCATAAAGGGACTTAAGCTATATTTCATTTTCATTGGATTTTCCAGACCATAGACAACTATGGCAATTATACTGTTGTATTTAAAAGTTCTGATCTGTGTGCTACAGATGCATTAATACATTTTATATACTGCAAGGCCGTAAAGTTCTATGCGATTTACAATAGTTTTTTAAAAATACAATAAAAAAAGTTGAATACAACTAAAAAAGTTAAAAGCCAATAATTAGAGACACTAAGGGCTCCTTTTACAAAGGTGCGTTAGGGCCTTAATGTGCGGAATAGAGTGCACTAAAATGCTGCACGCGCTAGCCGCTACCGACTTCTCTTGAGCAGGTGGTAGTTTTTCGGGTTGCGCGCGCTATAGCACGCACTAATCTGGTGCATGCACTAAAAACACTAGCGCACCTTTGTAAAAGGAGCCCTAAAATGATCAAAATAGTGCATAATAAAATTTTTATGAATTACCTCCCTAAATACTTTGAAAACAGATATGTTTCTAGATATCTCCTAAATTCCCCATAAGTGTCAGTAAGCAAAAGCAATTGTTCTAAATCCTTATCCCATAACGCTGCTGGATATGAAAAAAAAAGATTTTGATATGGTTTTTTAAGTTTACATCCTCTCTAACAGGTGGAAAAACAAAATTCAGATGTGAGTTTCTCTTATGTCTGTTGGTTGCAAAAGAGAAAAGCTCAATTATATATTTGGGAGCTAAACCAAACAAAGCCTTAAAACAGAAGCAACCAAACTTAAACTTCACCCGCACCTCCATTGGCAGCCAATGCAGTACTTTCATTATGTGATTTTTTTTTTTTAATGCATGGATGCCTTTATAAACTACTTTGCTTTCAGAAAGATGGTATATCAATAAATAAATAAAGGCCTGATATTCAAAAGGATTTAAATGGACAGGAGAAGCTCCTGCTTGGTTAAACCCCATAGAGTTGATCATCCACCAATTCTCCGTAGCGTCAGAGCTTTTAGCACTCTGGACTGTGGTAGAAACCTCTACCATAGTTTAGTAAAAGAGGTGTTGGGGGGGTGGAGTCACAAGTACCTGGCAGAAATTCAAAGAGTAGCAAGATTCCAGAACCCCCAAAGAGTAGCAGAATTCAGTAGCCCTAAATAGTAGTAACATTCCTTGCTACCGATCCCAGGGCAAGCAGTGGCTTCCCCCATGTCTGTCGCAGTAGCAGACTATGGACTTTTCCTTCAGGAACTTGTCCCAACATTTTTTTATTTTAACACCAACTACTTTAACTGCTGTTACCACATCCTCTGGCAATGCATTCCAGAGCTTAGCTATTCTCTGAATGAAAAATATTTCCTCCTATTGGTTTTAAAAGTATGTCCGCTAGTCTTTGTAATTTTTGATGGAGTAAAAAAATCAATCCACTTGTATCCATTCTACTCCACTCAGGATTTTGTAGATTTCAATCATGTCTCTCCTCAGCTGTCTCTTTTCTAAGCTGAAGAGCCCAAATCTCTTTAGTCTTTCCTCATATGAGAGTTGTTCTATCCCCTTTATCATCTTGGTTGCTCTTCTTTAAACCTTTTCTAGTTTTGCTATATCTTTTTTGACATCAGGCGACCAGAATTGAATGCAATACTCAAGGTGAGGTCACACTATGGAGTGATACAGAAGGATTATAACATTCTTAGACTTGTTTACCTTCCTTTTTCTAATAATTCCTAGCATCTTGCTTGCTTTTTTGGCCACCGCCACATATAAATTGGAAGGTTTCAACGTATAGTCTACAATGACACTCAGATCTTGGATGCTAACCCCCAAGGTGGACCCTAGCATCTGGTAACTATGAGCTCCTTTTATCAAGCCACGCTAGCGGTTTAATGCACGTAATAGCGCAAGTTAAACCGCCGGCTGAGTTAGCCGCTACTGCCTCCTCTTGAGCAGGTGGTAGTTTTTGGCCAGCGCAGGGGGTTAGCGCGTGATGAAAAGTCACGCACGTTAACCACGCTAGCACAGCTTGATAAAAGGAGCCCTATGTTTTGGGTTATTCTTCCCAATGTGCATCACTTCATCTGCCATTTGGATGCCCATTCTTCCAATTTTCTAAGGTTTGCCTGCAATTTTTCACAGTCCGCATGAATTTTAACAAGTTTGAATAGTTTAGAGTCATCTACGTTAAACAGTCCCAGTCCCAGTACAGATATCTGTTACACTCCACTATTTATCCTCCACCTTTGAGAAAAATGGCCATTTAATCCTACCCTCTGTTTTCTGTTCAATAACCAATTCCTAATCCGCAACTGAACATTGCCTCCTATGCCACGACTCTTTAATTTTCTCAAGAGCCTCTCATGAGGAACTTTGTCATAAGCTTTCTGAAAATCTAGATACACTACATCGACCGACTCACCTTTATCCATGTGTTTATTCAAACCTTCAAAGAAGTCAAACTGGTGAGACAAGACCTCCCTTGGCTGAACCCATGCTGACTCTGTTCCATTAATTCACGTTTGTCTATGTGTTCCATTGTTTTATTTTTTATAATTGTTTTCACTCTTTTGGCCGGCACTGAAGTCAAGTTTACTGCTCTGTAATTTCCCAGATCTTTCCTGGAAACCTTTTTAAAAAATTGGTATAATATTGGCCATCCTCCAATCTTCAGGTACTATAGGTGATTTTAGCAACAAGTTACAGATCACTAACAGCAGATCAGTAATTTCTTATTTAAGTTATTTCTGTACCCTGGGATGTATAACAATCCAATCCAGGTGGTTTATTTCGCTTTAACTTGTCAATTTTCAGGTTCACCAAGCTTTCTTTCACTTTCTCCGTATCATCACTCTTAAAAACCATTTTCAGTTCAGGTAGATCTCTTACATATTCTTCCATAAAGACTAAGGGGTCCTTTTACTAAGGCGCGCCAACCGATTTAGCGTGCATTAAATGCTAACACACCCATAGAATATAATAGGCGCGTTAGCATTTAGTGCACACTAATCTTTAGCGCGTGCTAAATTAGTTAGCGCCTTAGTTAAAAGACCCCCAAATCAAATAATTCATTCAGTCTCTCTGCTATGGTCTCATCATTCCTGAGTGCCCCTTTTGCTCCTTGATCATCTGACTGTCCCACGGATTGCCTCACAGGTTTTCTACTTCTGATGTACCTAAAAATATTGTTACTATGAGTTTTTGTCTTTTTGGCAAGTCTCTCTTTAAATTATTTTTTAGCTCTCTTTATCAATGTTTTGCATATAACGTGCTATTGCTTATATCTCTTATTTTCTTAATTTGGGTCCTTTTTCCATTCTTTAATGGATTTTTGGGGGGCTCTAATAGCCTTTTTTACCTCACCTTTTAACCATGTCGGCTCTCGTCTTCTCTTCTTTCCATCTTTGCTAGTAGATGGAATACATCTGGTCTGGGCTTCCCCGATGGTATTTTTAAATAACATCCATGCCTGGTTTACAGTCCTAATCTTTGCCATCAATCCTTTCAGCTTCTTTTTAACCATTTTAATGGCCTGGCATTGAATATCCAGGCTTAATTCAGCACATGGCTGACAGTGGCTTAAAAACCACTTGCTGCTGCAGGCTGAAATTCAAGCCCTAGACAGATATCTAGATAAGGAAGGCCTAGTGGTTACAACTGATACCTCAGCACCCTGAGGTTGTGGATTCAATCCCAGCACTGCTCCCTTTGACCCTGGGCAAGTCACTTAACTCTCCATTGCCCCAGGTACCATAGTTAGATTGTGAGCATCTCGGAATGGTTAGATTGTGAACGACTCAGATGGCTGTGTCGATCAGCAGTATATCATATAAGAAATAAACTTTGAAGCTTGCCACCCAGGTTCTATCCTAAAATTCAGGCTGTTGCTTTACATGTATGGGTTTGTACTGTAGTTCTACATTTCCTCCAAAATTTAAAACTATAAATCCGTGCATGTATTGCAGTGTAACCAGAACTGGATTTTCTTACTGTTATGTTAGTGAAAGCAAAGATCCAGAAGGTATTGTAGTACATGTTTATAAATGAGCTAAGGTTTGTACATATTATCTACACTGAGGTAGTGCACAGAATACTGATAGTGAATGCTCTCCTAGAGACCTAGAGTGTGCAGGTACATCAGGTAGAATGCACTTTGCTACCACCTAGTGACCAGAGCTACTATTACCTGCTAGGCTAAATACAGTATACTGTATAACATCATTCCCCTAGTAAAGAGATGTTGTCATGGGGGATTGAACACAGACACACTGTGAACTCATGATTTTTCTGCCAATTACATGTTTAAAATGTAACCAAATCCATACTACAGAAAGTAACATAGAATAGGACAAAAAAAATGGAAACCGATAAATCAAATTTTCTAAGAGCCTGTTTCTTTGTGTAAAACATGTTTCACATGCAGAAAAAGCTATAGAAATTACCCCCACAGTTTGAATCTGCCTTGTTTAAATATATGAAATCTCTCTGTCCTGACCAAAAACAACCAAGCTCCAAATCCAGAAATGACAACCACAGCGAGCCTTGTTCAGATTAGCATCCCCAGGCTAAAGCTATTAATGTTGCTACACATGATTTAATTATTCAGGCTCCTTTAAAAAATCAATTGCTACATGCTCAAGGATTGACTGCCTCTGTTCCCTCATAATGATCTCTCTGTTCAAAGCACCTGCTGCTGGGGCAGATAGTGAGAGGCAATGCCCCAGAGCAGCACTTTGGAGGTGATTCTACAAAGAAGGCACTATCACTGACAGGCTGAATATCCATGAAAATGAGTGGGATCCAGGCATGTACTGTACTGTAGTGTGCCATGCCTGTGTGCATATAGGTCTGTACATGTCAAAATTCTGGCTATGTGCCAGTAGTGTAGCAAGAAGGCAAATTTTGGATGGGCCTGTGGGAAAAATGGGTCTGGGGCCTGTGGGAAAAATTTTGGATGGGCCTGTGGGAAAAATGGGTCTGTGGCCTGTGGGAAAAATTTTGGATGGGCCTGTGGGTGGGCATGAAATTTCCCCTCCATCCTTTACTCCTCCCCCACTCTTTCTTTCCCTGCTCTTCCCTCCAAGCACTCCCCTTAATTTAATTTAAAATATAAATACCTAGGTGCACTGCTGCTAGGTATGTCACTACTATGCGCTATTCTATACAAGACACATAAATACAACAGCAGATAGTTTGAAGGCGGAGTTTAGGCAGAAAATAAGTGGGCATTTTAAATGATAAAATAGTATAATTTACACAGCAATTCAGATGTGAGCACTCTATGGCTGGTATAAGTGCTTGCATCTAAATTGGAGGTCTGTATTATCATCTTTAATAGCCACCACATAGCCACCCTTCAGGTGGCTAAATATAGATGCACAGTTATAGAATTGCCTTCTTTGTGGTTGTAGGATTTTTCACCATAGTTTAGGGCAGTGGTGTCCAACCTGCGGCCCAGTGAAGTATTTTGTGCGGCCCCGGTCGAGGGCGATGCAGTGTTTTCCTCTGCTGCCCCCAGGTGTTTACCGTCTTGCCGGCTCCCTCCTCTGTCTTGCTGCAGCATTTGTGTGTTTGTGCAGCCCCAGAAACATTTTTTTCGGCCAGTGTGCCCAGGGAAGCCAAAAGGTTGGACACTCCTGGTTTAGGGGATTAAAAACTCATAGGTTTTACAACAATACAGATTGCTGAAAATGTCACTTCACACCTAGAAACATAAAAGAGACCCTTTAGCCCAGTGTTCTTCAACCTTTTTACACCTATGGACTGGTGGAAATAAAAGAATTATTTTGTGGACCGGCAAACTACTAAGACTGAAATTTTTTTTAAAAAAAACATTTCTGTCCCGTCTCCGCGAGCTTGGTCCCCCCAAACCATCTGATCCCATCCGCACAAGCCTCAGTTATGATTTTATATTGAATGTATTTTATTAAAGTATAAAAAGAAACAATATTCTGTATAATTGTCATTTTATAAATACAAATATACAGAGCAAGGACCAACAAAACTCCTGTCTCCCCTCCCCTTCACATATATCCCCTCTACTATCAAGAAAACTGAACAAGCCAAATTATTACAGAATGCTACACAGAAATATCATGTTAACAGAATACTGCAGTCACACATGGCAGGAATAGTGTTAGGGGAGTGCCCCCTAGTCAGAGAGAGCCCTAAGCCAGCTGGAAGCTAAAGAAGCACTGCCTGGGCTTTGCAGACCCCAGTTATGTCTCTAGAAGGATATATAGTTCAAATCTGATAAATTCTAATGACAATATAGAAATAAAATTACTTTTTCTACCTTTATTGCCTTCTCATTTTGTTCTGCTTTCTTATGTCTTTACTTAATTTTCTTTCCAAGGTCTTTAGTCTATCTGCCACTTCTGTCCCTTCCTGTCTTCTATCTATTACTCCACATTGCTCCCTGAATGGCTGCCATCAGTTCTCGCGGGACTCGCAAGAACTGATGGCAGCCATTCAGGGAGCAGTGTGAGATCAGGCAACGCGCGCCTGCCTTGTGCGCCGCTCTGCCACTGCCGGAAAAAATCAGGAAGAGTTTTTAAAAAGGTGGTGGGAGGAGGGGGGATGCTGCCGGAATTAAAAAAAGACTGGATGATTGCACTTGGGAAGTTAAGTATGCATTTTTTTCCTCTATATAAGCCAAAAATTACAAGCATAAGCAAAGCCATATTTTAAAAGTGTCTGGGGTTTATTGGATTCTTATTGTCAGTCTGCTGTATAAGTTTGTTGGGATTTAGCTGTTGTTGGTGCTCTGTTGTGATTGGGGGGTGGGGTCTGCCTGACAGCCAGCCACTAGGCCTGCCTGCCCTGTGCCTTGTCCCGGCCTGCCACTAGACCTGCCCTGTCCCGGCAGATGATGGAAGTGGTGACTGGAAAAGGAGACAGATGATGGAAGTGGGGAAAGGGAGGCAGAGACACGGGGGCAAATAATGGAAATGGGGAGAACTTGTGCAGTTAGCGTCAGGCGCTTATTGGAAAGCAGCAGCAGCATTGAGGAGGTTTAGGGTCCCTCACCTCCTCACCACTGCTGCTGATTTCCCACTTGCTGGATGGGGGAGCATATGTTGGATTGGGGGAAGGGGGCAGGACAATGCGATGGAATTGCCTGGGGTAGAGCAAGAGAGAGAGAGAGAGAAGGGAGCAGATGATGGAAGTCGGGAGAAGGGGGCAGATGATGGAAGTGGGGAGAAGAGAGAGTGAGAGAGGGAAGGGGGAAGATGATGGAAGTGGGGAGAACTTATGCAGTCAGCATCATGCTTCATCGACTACAGCAAAGTTTTTGACTGTGTGGATTACAGTAAACTATGGAGAACACTAGTGCAAATGGGGGCTTTGTGTTGGCTTCAGGAAGAGGAAGGAAAGAAAATTGGGAACAGGATGGAGGGAGGAGTTTGGAAGGGCTAAGGTACCTCTTTCTAGCTATGTGGATCCCAGCTGATATTTAGCTGGGTCCTGTATATCTGTCTTGTGCGGGTTCCAGATGAATTTTGACCTGGCCCAATATAAGCCCTGGTGGCCAGTGCAGTTGCAAGTAGTCCTGGATATTCAGTGCTAGTGTCCAGACATGGTCTGATATAAAATATCTGAGACTAATTCTGCCAATGACAGTTAGCATTCAAAAAAAAAATTGACTAGGCAGTATCGCCTCCTTTGGCATGATATTTATAATGAAGTGATGAGTTGCCAAAGAGAGCTGTGGGGAAGGGGTGTGGGTACAAGTGGAAGGGAGAGGGCCAGATGCAGTTTGTGAGGGGAGAGAGAGAGAGAGGAGGGATACGAAAGGAAAGATGTGATACTGGGATGAGCCGGAGTGGAGGGAATGTTGGAAAGATGCTGGCTATGGGTGCAGGAACAAAGGAAGAGAGGGGATAAACTGAAAATTGAGACAAACAGTGACGAAGAGAAAGGGCAAGCAGGAACTATAAGGATAGGAATACAGAGGGGAAAGGCTTAAAAAGCGGTAAATAGGAACACGTAGGAAGCAATGCTGAAAGGGGGGTAGATGGGTGTACAAAGAGGGGGATAATACTGATAATGGAGAGTTGATGGGGGTACAGATGGAGTAATGCTTAAAAGTGGAAGAGGCAATAGGGACACAGGGAGGGAGCATTGCTGAACGGGGGTAGTGCTAAAAAAAGGGAAGGTGAAATTGAGAACCTCTTATAGTGCAGTAAATATCAATTGTGAGAGAGGAAAAAGATCTCAGAAACCAGCTCAGATATTGAATGAAAAATAACTCTGAGACTTATTGGTTACCAATTTCTATTACTGACCTTTTTTTTTTAAAAAAAAAAAACCCTTCTTTTTTTGTGTATACAAAGAAGCGAGTCAACAGTGAGCTGTATTCTTGTCTAGCGCAAATGAAACGCAGCTTTAAAAATACAGCCCCGGAAGAAGCTATTTCTACAGATGAAACGAGTTCCATTGGGACTAAACTGCATGTCAAGATAAGTGTTGTGGAACATTTAGAATTACGTTTATTGGCACCAGTCACTTTAAGTTTTGAGTTGAATAAACTAGAATCACAAAAAAGAGGTGTTTAAAAAAAATAATTCAGTGATAGAAACTGGTAACTGATAAGTCTCAGAGTTACATTTCATTCAATGTCTGAGCCGGTTTCTGAGATCTTTTTCCTCTTTCACAATTGATATTTGCCTCTTATTCCATCTAATATTGAGAGGTGAAATAGAGACACAGAAGCAATGCTGAAAAAAGGGGCAGATGGTGAACCTGAGGGGAAGATAAGGACAGGGACACAATGAACATTCTGGAAAAGAGGTGAGATAGGATCATAGATGAGATGGGCACACAGAAAGGTGATGCTGGAAAATGGGTGGAATGGTGACTCTGATGGTGAATGTTGGGTCAAGGAGAGAGGGAGGGGGGGCTCAGGCTGGATGGAATGGGAAGAAAGAAGGCCAAGTCATATGGAAAGGGCACAGAAAAAAAGGACAGACTTTGGAAAGAATGAGAGATTGAAGAGAAGATGAGAAAAGCAGATACCCAGAGACAGCCAAGGTAGATAAAAGTTTGGGGGGGGGGGTGTGTGCGTTGTTTGAAAATAAAGTAGATATAGCTGTGCTAATAAATGCTTATAATTTGAAAGTGGAAATAAGGTGATCTTTTTTAATTATACTAATTTTAAAATATTTTGACTAGCTTTAAGAGACCAAAACCCCCTTTCTCAAATCAGGAAAAGATTTTGGTCTCTGAAAGCTAATAGAAAAATGTATTTGTCCAATAACGTGGTATCTTATTTTCTATTTTTGTTTTGTTTCTGTGACGATAGGTATTTGTCAGGCTTTTCAAATTTACATCTAATGTCTATATATTTTGCACAGTACTAGGGGACATGCATCACTGTTTTTGTGGTGCTGCAATCTACGCCGAATCTGGCTTCTTAAGATGCAGTCTACATATTCCATTTTTAGTTTGCAGTTACTTATTCTATACTGGGGAAGAGTGTATCTGTATTCTGTGCTTGCGTGCGAAAAAAGGCATGCTTTTCTGTTGGCATTGACTGTGCAGAATTGATTTGTACTAATCTGGTTTGTTTAGTTTTACAAAGGGTGTATTGATGTTCTAGTGCTCACTGCAAAGGTTAAGATGCTGCCTTTTCCTAGGTGTGACTTGTGGATTATTACTAAATATCTTTTTTCATATAGAGGAGAGGGTGTGTAAAAATGATTGGCTCCGGGTGTCAAATATGCTAGATATGCCACTGATGGATGGACTCGGAGTTCCAGACCCAATGCTGCAGGAGTCCGTGCCGATGGTTATCACAGATGCACAGCATGCACCAGTAGAGGCCAGCTCAGGTCACACTTCCTTATCTTCTGATGCATGCTGTGCAGCAAGCAAAAAGAGCCTCCTTTCTCTTCTGATCTTTTGCACTGCATGTAGCTGGCAGCTGGCAAGGCCCAAGAGGAGGAAAGATTCAAGAAGCCAACCAGGTTCTGGGAGAGACTTACTGTACGGACAGTGCAGGTGCACCAGTGTTCTGCTGCCTAAGTTAGCCTGAAGTTGGGACAAAATAAAATAATGCTCTCTGTCCTAAGATTAGGGGCAACCAAAAGGAGGATGTATCAGTAAGTTCCTCCCAATTGTCTGTTTCCTGGGAAACAGAAAAGAAAAGGCTATGGATTGGCTGCTGGGACCTCAAGAAATAAACTCCAATGGAATGGATGCTATGGATTTAAGATAAGTAGATATTTTTTTTTTTGGGGGGGAGGGGAGGGTTGGCAATCTGTAACATGCTCTGCATGTGTTACTGAGACTCTGGGGTTGTTTGCTCTATGTGACCATTTGCTGAATGTTTTTAAAAAGTTGGGAGGGAGAAGTACTGAACCCGCCTATGGTCAGGAAAGAGAGAAAGTTTCCCTGGCTCGGCTTTGAAATAAAGCCCACAGAGCCTGCTGTTTTTTGGTTAGTGTTTTCAATTGCCCTTATATTTCAGATCTGTTACAGCTGGAAAAGTGACATGGTTATCAACTCAAGGATTGGTCCACTCTACTTCACTCAGTATTTTATAGACTCACAATTGAAAGTCTGATATATCATGGGTGAGGCACAAGAAAGGAGGGCAAGTCGCATGGAATACAATTATAGCTTGCTACGGCCCTGAATGCACACAGCAGGCAACTGCCTAGGCAAGGGGCAGGTGAGGAGCGGAACAAGGAATGTCTTCTTTTTTGGCTTCATAAATATGGTAACTCTAGGAAACAGGAAGTGATGTCAGTGTAGGCAGAACATAGCAGAGGAAAGCCTGTGGGGCTGGCGCAGGCAGCAGATATGAAACACAGCTGCCACTGCAACAGTTCTGAAGTAGAGCAGGGAAGAAGCTTCAGAGGATAGGGGAGGTACCGGGCCATGGGAATGTGAGACAGAGAAGCAAGTCTGCTGATGTGTTTTGGGGGCCTCACTGGCTACCAGATAGGGTAGTCTTGAGCCAAGAAAATGTAGACCTGGATAGTCACTGAATAAACTTAAACATAAAATATTCTTATCCATAGCTTAGGTCTAGGCTATAAAGACTGAGAAATGCCTAGAGATGAAAAGCTTTGTAAATCTTTGCCAATTTCTTGAGTTATATTTTGCCTTTAGGGGCTCTATTTCATCAAACAGAAAACTGCGTGGGGGCATTTACCATTTTATATACTAAGAGTTTTTGTAAAACTTTTTGTACCATTTGGGATTATAGCTTTCAAGTCAACAGTGCTGATCCATCTTGTTGTGGGTAGGACTGGCAGACAATTTATTTTTAACATTACAATCTAGAGATAGAGTACTCTTTATCTGCAGTTATTTTTTCCCTAAACCTTTTATGATTAAATTTGATCTTTTAAAAGACTTTGATTAAATAATCTTGTCTTCTCCTGTAGCTCTAGGACTTTACTGTCTACCACAAGAGTCTCAAGATATTTCAGATAAAATACATTAAAATGAATTTTGAAAACTATACTCATACGTTTTGCCCAAAGATAATGATTTTGTTTTTTGAGCAGGGATGTGAACTTATTTTGTGCAAGAACACAAGACAGTTGCAAAACAATGAATGGATAGCTATAGATCTTCTGGCTTTCCATGAATTCTGATTACAGAGTTCTCTGGTTCTGAATTGGAGACAGGGTAGAGTTGCCTGTCCAGGGAAGAGACATATTATATTTCTCTGTCTGAATTAGATTGGCTAATTTGACCTTTGTGCAGGAAATTTGCACCAGCCAGAGAAATTGCAATCACAGTCTCTTGAGTTAAAGCATGCGAAATTGGTGGTGTGTAGACTAGAGCTTATAGAACAGAGCACCACTCACTGGCACCTTTTATCTTGCATGGCTGGCAGTAGAGATACATCCGTAATAGTGTAGGCCAAAAAAACATGGGAAGGCTACATAGGCCAATTAGTTTTTATCTGCTATCATTCATCATGCTACTGGGTTAAACTAACAGCACGCTACAAATACAGCTGTTTCTAATATTGGTCTAGTGCAGTGTTTTCAGCTCAGTCCATGGCATATACTTAGCCAGTCAAGTTTTCAGGATATCCACAATGAATATGCATGAGACAAAGTTACATGCATTACTTCCATTGTATGCAAATCTGTCAAGCATATTCACTGAGGATATTCTACTACTACTAATTATTTCTAGAGTGCTACCAGATGTATGCAACGCTGTAGAGTCACAAAGGAGATAGTCCCTGCTTGAGTGAGCTTACAATCTAAACAATCAAGACAGACAAACTGGATGCCACTTAAATAGAAACTCTCAGTCACCAAACCCATTCTGAAAAATAAAGAAAAAGACCATGATGACTTCTCCAACTACAGACCGGTAGCCAACCAACCGTGGATCTCTAAACTATCTCAAGTCTTTAGGGATTCAAAGGTGTGTTTTGGCACTCAGCAGATCATATGTAAATGGTATATCAAATAAAATGAACTTGAACTTATAGGTAGAAAAATATCCATTAAAGAGGCCTAGTTACACATATGCAGTCAACATTGCCACTGCCCAGATAAATATTTTTGAATATCAGGCTATACATTTCCATTCATATAAGAGAGATAAAACCAGGACTGTATCAACCTATTTGTTAAAAATAAAGAAATAAACTGCAACCAGCTGGCAACACTCTGCTTTAACTCATAAAATGAAATTCATTCAGCCGGTGAGTACTGCAGCAGCTGACTTGCCATTGGCCAAATTGAATGTCATCTTTATGATGCGTTATTAATCTTCCAAAGAGATGTTGCCTAACCTGAGAATTACCATTTGAACCTCAGGGACAAAAGAGAAGTGTCCTTCAGTCACGCAGCTTCTACTTCAATGAAATCTTCAAAGCATTCCCAACACTCCACATAATTGATTCTTCCTGGCAAAGAGCCTTTACACCCAAGTGGCACAGAAGCAGCCCTCCAGCAGTACCCACTTAAAATGTCCCCAATGCTAAATCAAGTCATTTCTCTCATTTATGAGTCAAGTATCTCATTTCTTTTTAAGCTAGCAAGTTCATCAAGGCTTTTTAAGCTTATAGATGAAACAGTCAGCAACCAAGTTAGAATTATTTAATTCTATTGTGAATGACATAATTTAATAATCGAGTATGAAAAGCTTTGATTTTGCTTTATTAAAATTGTAGTTCTTAACCTCACACTTTAATGATCTTTGTATCAAGCGAATGCATATATACAATGCTGTATAGACATATATATTAGAAAGTCCCTGCTTTATGAAGCTTATGATTTAACAAAGACAGACCGACAGATATGTAATAGCTAAAACAGTTGGATCAGCTGCAAAGAAAATAGCGCACACTAATGGATTTTAGCATGCGCTAAATGCCACATGACTTCTGGGTATAAAATAGGATGTGAGGCCTGTAGCAAATGCTAAACTTTAGTAAGAACATAAGAATTGCTGCTGCTGGGTCAGACCAGTGGTTCAACATGCCCAGCAGTCCGCTCACGTGGCGGCCCTAACTGAGACTAGCCCTACCAGCGTACGTCCTTGTTCAGCAGGAACTTGTCTAACTTTGTCTTGAATCCCTGGAGGGTGTTTTCCCCTATGACAGACTCCAGAAGAGCATTCCAGTTTTCTACTACTCTCTGGGTGAAGAAGAACTTCCTTATGTTCGTACGGAATCTATCCCCTTTCAACTTTAGAGAGTGCCCTCTCGTTCTCCCTACCTTGGAGAGAGAGGGTGAACAACCTGACCTTATCTACTAAGTCTATCCCCTTCAGTACCTTGAATGTTTCATACATGGCACAAACTGGTCACTATTCGGAGCTATTTATTAACCCAAGAATGGCTCCTGGTCGGTTAAATAGCGCTAAACCAGTTAACTGTGAATATTCAGTGCAAGATGTCCACTGAATATCAGCGCTTAGCAGCTAAAAGATAGATAGCTATCTGTGAAATTTAGAGCTAGCTGGCTTGGAGCTCCTTTTACAAGGCCATGATAGGGGTTTCTATCGTGGGTCAGCAAGGTAAATGCTCCAACGCCCATAGAATTCTATGAGCGTTGGATCATTTACCTTGCTGGCCCATGGTAGAAATCTCTATCGCAGCTTTGTAAAGGCCAGCATAAGTTTAGCAGCTAAATCAGCCCACATAAATAGCTGGTCAATCTTTGGATACTGTAAACTTAGTTGGCCAGCACTAAATATCGACTTAACCAAGTCTATAGCGGCCAAAAATAAACCGGACATTCAGTGCCAGTCACCGGAAGTAGCCTGGCATTGAATATCTGGGCTCAGCACCAACCATGAGTACCAGCCTGGCTAATTCCAAAATGTTCCCCTGTGCATCAGAAAATCAGATGATAAAGGTTTGATGCATCTCTTATTTTACAGATAAAGGCCCGTTCAGTAAATTCATGCAAGAAGGATTTAGTCTATATACTGTACCTAAAAAATTGGCACCAAAACCCCTCATATAGGTGCTACTCTATAAACGATGCCTAATGTTAGGTGCAGATGCCCCTTATTCTATAATATCATGCATAACTTTTGAGGAACAGCCCCGATCCGTCCATGACCTTTCCATTTCCATGCACCTTTATGGCGCCATGAGTAAATTTTAGATGCGGATCATGAACTGAAATTTATGCAGATAAATTGAAATTAAAACCAATTATCAGTGTGAATTGGCTTATCATTCAATTAAACAGGCATTTGGAGATGCAGATCTCCCATAAGAGCCATAGAAGACACATGTTGTTTCTGAGTAACAATGCCAAATAAAGGGTTAAGTTGTGTTTGTGCGCATATCCAAATTTGTGCACACAACTCAAAGTACTGTTTATAGAATTCGGAGGTTAGTGTGACACTCTACAAGTTTTATGGATACATTAAATAGGACTTAATAAGCTGTGCAATAAATTTTACCAAGAGCATACTGAAACTGACTCTTAGGGCTCTTTTAACTAAGCTGTGTTAGGGCTTTAAGGCGCGGAATAGCGCGCGTTACAATGCCACACGCACTAGATGCTAATGCCAGCATTGAGCTGGCGATAGTTCTAGCCGCGTAGCGTCGGGTTAGCATGCGTTAATCTGCGTGTGCTAAAAACGCCTTAGTGAAGGAGCCCTTACTTGTATGGCTATGGTATTAGCACAGATATTAACAAATGGGTTGCTATCAGTTGGCAATGGGCAGCATTTTTTTACGGGGAGAGTGTGGCGCAGTGGCTAAAGCTATAGTCTCGGCACCCTGGGATTGTGGGTTGAAACCCACACTTCTCCTTGTGACCCTGGGCAAGTCACTTAATCCCCCATTGCCCCAGGTACATTAGATCAGTGATTCCCAACCCTGTCCTGGAGGAACACCAGGCCAATCGGGTTTTCAGGCTAGCCCTAATGAATATGCTTGAGAGAGATTTGCATATGATGGAAGTGATAGGCATGCAAATTTGCTTCATGCATATTCATTAGGGCTAGCCTGAAAACCCAATTGGCCTGGTGTTCCTACAGGACAGGGTTGGGAACCACTGCATTAGATAGATTGTGAGCCCACCGAGACAGACAGGGACTACCTGAATAAAGTCATGTAAACCATTCTGAGCTCCCCTGGGAGATCAGTATGGAAACATTGAAAAAAAAAAAAAAGTGCTGACTACTGCCAATTAAATTGGACCTGGATATTCAATGCCAGGCCATGTTCAGGCACTGGCATTGAATATTTAGGTCTTCAATGAATCCAGAAGTTATGCAGGTGTCTGTATCCCTCAGCCAGCAAAGATAGTACTACTGGTACATGCTATGCCACCCTGTTGCAAGTTTATTTGATTTTGCTATCCAAACCTTTGGACAGATCTATCTGCTCGGTTAGATGTGTGGGCACCAGCACTGAATATTGCTCCAAGGCCTGAACCAATTTTGCCGGGGTGATCAGAGCTGATATTCAGTAACACTGTCCAGTTAAGTGCCACTGAATGCTGGTGGCTAGCTAGTGTGCTTTAAGAGCTCAGGATCTCCTGCATGTTTAAACCCAATGAATATCAACCGTACAAAAAATTACTGCAAATAATCCTGTGATGTTCTCATTCAGTATTCTTCAATGCAAGGCCTGGGGGCCAATGGCAGCCCCTGGAGATCTCCGAGGTGGTCCTCAACACTTTTCTGTATATATTTTTCTGCTATGATCTGTCAGAAAGGGGGAAGTGCCACATGCTTGAAGGACATGACATGACATTTCTTAGTAGACAAAGAGAATGCCTTTGGAGATGTTTTCCCCCTTGAGGATACTCTCCCTATGAAAAGTTTGAAAGTAGGCTGGTGGAGATGGATGTCACTGACACACTGGTCAACAGTTTTGTGACCTTATATGGAAAGATATTAGAGGCTCTCCTCCAGCTCTTTTGGACCCAAAGTGACCTCAACTTAAAAATTAGTGAAGACCACTGTTCTAACTGAACAAGATAGAAGAACTGTCATCAGTAATGCGGTAGAGTCAAATCTCCGACCGACAAGGCCAAGCAGCCTGTTTAGAGTGCTGCCGACCCAACGCTGCTTCGGTTGAAGGTAGGGCTCGCTCGTGGTCGGCAGGGAGGGAAGGATAGAGGGTCAGCATGGGTTTGGCTGCGCGGGGAGGGGGGTTAGCGGGTTGAAGAGTTGCTGGCGAATCCTGGGACTAGGGCTTATTTTTGGGGTAGGGCTTATTTTCAGGGAAACACGGTAGTTATGGATGTAATAAAATAACAACATTCTAGTGTGTGACAGGAAAATGTTAATTGCAGTAAGTTCTTTCTAAATATAAAACCTCGATGGCTACAGAATGCCCTTCAAGTGCATAATTGGCCTGTGCTCTGTAAAGGGGATTTAAGATTGAAAAAATTCCCAAAGCTGCACTAGCAGCTGAGTATCTGGAAATGCTTGATATACCCCATCTTTTCTCGTGTTGCCAAATGGCAGATTTTGGCTGGATCAGGGGGAATATTCTGTCTCGTAGAGATTTCCTCCTATATGTGATATTTAAAATACTTTGTACTTGTAACATCTGAAAATAATTCAGATATTATTGTGGCATAGCACCTAGTAAGGCACTGGATTTGCTGCATATTCCAGGGACTGCCTCTCCATTTTCAGCAAGTGGTTTTTTTTTTTTTTTGGGGGGGGGTTTCGTGTGTGTGTATGTTTTTGCAGTTCTGCTCCAAAATGCAGCAGTTTCACAAGGAGACAATGAAATCAATCAGCTTTGGATTTCCAACTGGAGCTCATTCTTCATGACTTAGCTGACAGAGAGAACCCCCTCCCCCATAAAAGTAAGATTGAGTAAAAAAATAGGAAGTAAGTGTAAACATGTCTTGAGAACCAAGTTATATGGTCCCTATATTAATAGTGGGCCCAATATTCAGGAAATGCTAAGCTTCTAAATTAGGAATCTAAATTTGTGCCTTATTTTCAGCTAAACTTAGGATCATAACATCTCAGCTGAAAATCCATCTTAATTTAGGAGCTTAAAAGTAATGTTCGTGAATCCCCCCTTTTACAAAATCGTGCACCGGCTGACATGCTGAATGCTCTTTGCTGCTTTGATGGTCATAGAATTCCTATGAGCATCATAGCGGACGGCGCTAAAAACCTCTTAAAGGGAAGGGGGTGGGATTTAGGCCTGCCATTCATTTGTCTAGTTCTGAAAATCAGTGCTAAGCTCTGAACTTCTTTAATCCACCCTAAATCCATTCTTCTTGCCAGTCACTTTTTATATTCCTAAATTTGGGAGTTTAGTGACATTTTGGGGCTGATATTCAGCTAATGGAGCTCAGCATTCACTGACTACCACCGCTCTGGAAATGCCTGGGAATTCAATGCTGGGCCATGCCTGGGCATTAGCATTGAATTTCTAGGCTTACAGTGCTACCTGAAAGATAGCCAGTTAACTGTGATATATAGCCCTTAATTGGCTATAGAGTGTCGCATAGCTTTTATGTAGGGTTACCAGATTTTACGTATGTAAAATCCAGACCCATAGACCTGCCCCAGGAACGCCTTGTTCCACCCATCCCTGCCTCATTATGCCCATGCCACTCCCCAGCTCCGCCCCCTTGGCCTGCTCATCTGTGGGGAGGGGCATCCGCAGATGCGCAGATGCCCATCCCAACGTGATCTGCCGGAGTTTGTAAAGCCGTCCAGATGCCTGGACATGACCTCTAAAAAAATCTGGACATCTGGTAACCCTTTACATGGTTTTCTTGGCCAATTAAGTGCTGAGTACCCCAAAATAGCCGGTTAGGAGATAGGCGCTAACCGGTTCAGTGCCACAGAAAATGACTGATTAGCCCTTGTGGTAACATGACTGAGGGTGTGGCTTGGATCTGTCAGAAAACACAGCTGTACACTTAGGGGGGAATTATATAAACAGCGCTTCAACATAGGCATCGGTAGGCGTGCTACCAGCGCCTAAGTTAACTAAACACCATTTAAAATGGCAACCCCCCCCCATTTAAGTTAAAGTGCCTACCAGCTCATTAATAAAAGGCACCAGAATCACGCCTATGAGGGCACTTTATAGTGTTTAACGCCACTATAGGCGTGGCTAATGCTGGAAGTGGCATTAGGTACTCCATTCCTCAATTTATTAGAAATGATAAAGACCTTGTTTCTTTTAAAAAATCCCTAAAAACTTATCTCTTCAAAGATGCTTTTAATCTATGATTTTCTTAACCAAAATTTCCTTTTAACTTGCTATTTTAAAGTCCTATTTCCCTTATGTTATTTTCCTTTATATGTTCCTTAACTCTTGAAAAGAAATTGTAACTTCTCCCTTTTTTCCTTCCCTATTTGTGTATTGTCTTTTTTTAGTTTGTTATTTATTTATTATTGTATTACTTGTTATATTTTAAATTTGTATTGTACATCGCTTAGGAAATTAAATAGGCGATTTATCAAGAATTAATAAAACTTGAAACTTGATAAAGTGCCTATCTAGGCACGATTCAAAACAAAGATAGGTGCCAGAAATGTAGGTCTGGAAAACCCTGGCCTACATTTGTGGCACCTATCTTTCCTGGAGGCACGATTCTCTATACGGCACCATCACGTGATTGACATGGGATCAGCGACCACTTTTTAGGTGGCCACCACTATCAGCACCGTATAGAGAATCCGCACCTCAGGACCCGATTCTACTGCTAGGCATCCTTTATCTTTTACCTGCCTAATTTACCTTCACTTAACTTGTAGCAATACCTACATTTACCAGCCTTATTCTCTACCCCTGATCATGCCTACCTTTCAGGTAGTCATTGTTAGCCATCAGAAGGGTATCTCAACTTAGGCATTGCTAGGCACAGCATGGATGTCCACACGCAATCTTAATTGTCAATACAAATAATTGATTTTTTAAAATGGGTTTTTAATGTCGTGATCAATTACTACACCGTTTAACCCATTAAAAACTATGTTGCACACAAATTTTCATTAGGCGTTACTAGGTGTCTGCGATTAGGCCACCTAGCAAATCCTAATCTAGGTGCCATTTATAGAATCAGGCCCTCAGGGTTTTCAAACAAACAAAAAAATGTATTGTTCTGAGTTAACATGAATCACTCTTAACCCTCTCCAGGGCTGGCTCCTAGCCTAGTCCAATGCAATGACTAATATCACCTTCTTGAATTCCCTCTAGAATCTAGACCAGGGGTGCCCACACTTTTTTAGCTTGCGAGCTACTTTTAAAATGACCAAGTCAAAATAATCTACCAACAATTAAACCCCCCCACCACCACAAAAATTGTTCTCAAAAGGAGAAAATGTTAATTATCATTTATATTCGGGGGTTTTTCAAAGAGGTCAAGGCAGATGACTTTAAAATATGCAATGCTACCTCAGTAACAACTATACAAAAATAGACAAATATACCCCCTCCCCTTTTACTAAACCGCGATAGCGGTTTTTAGCACAGGGAGCTGCGCTGAATGCCCCTGCGCTAAAAACCACTATCGCAATTTAGTAAAACGGGACCATAGTGCAAAATATAAACAGCAGATATAAATTTGGACACATTTTGATCACTAAATTTAAATTAAAACGGACACATTATGATCACTAAATTGAAAATAAAATCATTTTTCCTACTTTTGCTGTCTGGTGATTTCATAAGTCTGGTTGCGCTTCCTTCTTCTGAGTGTAAATCTGATATATCTTTCTGCCTCCTGCATGCTTCCTCTCCTCCAGACCTCATTCCATTCCCCAACATCTCTCTCTGTCCCTCCATGAGTCTAACTTTTTCTTCCTCTCTTCCTGCCCCCTCCCCTTTCTTTCTTTCTGTCTTTCGTTCTCTCTCCCTGCCCCCTTTCTTTCTGTCTGCCTTTCTCTCTCTGCCCTACTTTCTTTCTGTCTACCTTTCTCTTTTCCTGCCCCCACAAGCTACCACCACCGATTTCTCCCTGCTTCCCCGACACCAGGCCAGGTGCATACAAGCACCGGGCCCACAGCCTTCCTCCCCCGACGTCAATTCTGATATCAGAGAGGAAGTTCCGAGCCAGCCTATCGCTGCCTGGCTGTCGGGGGGGAGGGGGGAAAGGCTGTGGGCCCGGTGCTTGTACTTGCCTGGCATCGGGGAAGCAGGGAGAACAGATTGCAAAGGCAACGTGAGTCTATCGAGGAGCCCAGGATGGACTCCACGATCGACTCGTGTTGCCTTTGCGATCTACTGGTCGATCTCGATCGACCTTATGGGCACCCCTGGTCTAGCCATACACCAAACAAGTATCTACTGTATACAATTCCAGGTTCTTTCCTATTTTGACCCACCTTCCCACATAACAATTTTGCAGCCACAGTGCTTCCCTGATCCTCTCCTAAGGTACCATGGCTCAGCTTCAACTGGAGTCCTCTTCCCTCAGGTTCTCCCTCCTGGAAGCCTCTTGCCTCGGGGCCTCCCTGAACTACTCAACACCAGGGTATTTAAATTCTTTCCTGTCTGAGCCCCACCCCTCTGACTCAGGACCTGTTCTGGACATTTAGCACTAACTACTGTCAGTCAGCTAAACTGTGCCTTCAATGCGGAAGTGAATGGTAGAATAATGAGCATTTCTTCACAGCCCTGAGCAGGCAATTTAACTGGTCAGGAGCTGTTCCTGGCCATTTACATCGCTTTGAATATTAACCAGTTTAAGTAAAACTTTGGGCTAGATTCACTAAGCAAACCGATCGTGTATCGATCAGTTTGCGACCCCTTTATGACCCGATTTCCCTCCGACCTCTGTCCTGATCATCCTCTGATCCACGCATGCGAATGAGGGGGAACGGCATTCAAATGCAGGCAGGCAGCAATATACTAAACAAAATGAGGTACACCGACTGGGCTGACCGATCCAAAAATAAGCGACTGCTGAGGACCGACTGCCCTGCCTTCTGCCGCCCTGCTCTCTGCCCTGCTTCTCTGCTCTCTGCCCCGATCTCCTGCTCTCAGCTCCTGACTTTCTAGCTCTGTCTGCCCCAATTTCCTGCTCTCAGCCCTGACTTTCCAGCTCTGTCTGCCCCGATCTCCTGCTCTCTCCCCATGACTTTCCAGCACTCTGCCCTGATTGCCTTCCTTGCAGTGCGAGGGCGTGGTTTTAACCTGCGAGTTTAAAGTGGGTTAAAACCATGGGCTAGCGAAAAAGTAAAAAAAAGTTTTAAAAAGTAAAATTTAGCTCTGCTGGGCACGGAGGGCCAATGCAAGCGCAGACCACAGATGGTCTGCGCATGCATTGGGATCGCTATAGAGCGATCCGGGCAGGCAGTTGGGGGCGTGATTCATGAATCAGTCTCCCGGACATGGATTAGGTCGGATTCCTCACGGATCTGATCTGATCTGATCCGTGCCCTTAGTGAATCTAGCCCTTTACGCACTGAGCCCTAGTGAATTTTTAAAGAGTTCAATTTGTAAGCATAATTCTCAAAGTTAAGAGTATAAATCCTTTGACTACTGGACCCAATATATTTATTTATTCAATATATACCACTTTCCCAATCAAACAGATCACCCAAAGTGGAGTACAAAAGCTCCATAGTGTGCACAAAACCACTCTCTAGTGAGAGTAATGGGTGGGTCACTGTGTACTAGGGATTTTGTCCTATGTTGTATTGTGTGACATTTAATTAGATTCTGTAGACTGCTTAGAAAAAAAAGGAATACAGAAGTAGAAAATGGCATGAAATGAAAGTAAGCTGCATGTAGGAAGTATATTTCATGGCAGACCATTGTCATGCATGAAGGAGTGGAATGGAGGTGTGGCCTGGTGGTTAGAGCTGCTGCCTCAGCACCCTGGGCTTGCAGGTTCAATTCCAGCACCATTCCTTGTGACCCCAAGTCTCTTAACCCTTCATTGCCCTGGGTACCATAGTTAGATGGTGAGCTCACCAGTACAGATAGAGAAAATACTTAAGGGTTACCTGATTACCATTCAATGTACTGTAAACCGCTTTGGGTGAACCTCTTCATGAAAAGGAAATTAATAAATAAATGAATGAATGAGAGAAAAGTCCTCAGCCCAGAACATCCCAGTGCAAATGGAAGATAATACCTTTATAGAAATAACTCAATGGGCAGGCTGTGGTTGGAGATTGTGTTGGAAAAGAGGTTGAACCACCATGTCTTTATCACACAGAAGCCAAAGGTGAAGAAATCCTGGGGATTTTATGATGCTTGAAAACAGTGCTCTGTTGCCTTGCTTGAATGCAGAAATGTAACTCCTCCACAGTTTTATACAAAGTTGTTTTGTTGTTGTTTTTTTACATAAGGACATTAGCCATGCTGGGTCAGACCGATGCTCCATCTAGCCCAACAGTGGCCAATCCAGGTCACAAGGACCTGGCAAAATCCCAGTAGCACTGCGTCATGCAGAAAAGATTAAACCAATTCTGGAGTTACTCAACTGCATTCAATGATTTCCACAAAAATGCCAGGACTACAAATCCTATGCATGCAGTACAGTAAAATCAGGACTGAATTAACCTGTTCCTTTTTTTTTTTTTTTTACCATGGATACTGTTAGCAACTGGAATCACAGGCCTGTCCTTCACAGTTTCTTCTGTTCCTCTAATCTCTTATTCCATCAAAAAATATCATTTCTTTGATGATTAAACCTTTGAAACAATGGCTTCATAATGTTTAGGTGAGTAAACTGACCTTACCAGTGTGAGTTATGAATCTTTCATCAAGCCCAGTGCAAGGTGTCAGCCATGGGCAGTGAAGCCAAACACTGAAGCAAATCAGTGCTTTAACAACTAATAATGCACAGCATGGGTAAATTAGTCATAAGGACAATATGTCACGCTAATGACTTTGAAGGGCTTTGTCTTTTAAACTCCTGGTGGTGCTATTATTAGTGGAGTTTAACTTAATATGCAAGAAAGCCACACACCCTTGGCTTAGAGTGATCAAAACATACAATGGGGCGACAAGGAAATATTATTCTTTCCAAATAGCTACTCAGATGAAAGCCCTTCTGTGATTTACCTTAATGATACCCTGAAAGGCCTCACATTCCAGTACTTTGAACACAGCTCCCCAGAGTCCTTGAGAAAGTGCAGTACAGTTAGGGATAGATGCATAAAGCAAACTGATCGTGTACCGATCAGTTTGTGACCCCTTAGCGACCCCGGCCCGATTCACTTACCTCTCTTCCGACCATCCTCCGATCCGTGCATGCAAATGAGGGCAACGGCATGCAAAGTAGGAAGGGACACAATTCACTAAATAAAACCCTGCAACACCGACTGGGCTGGTCGATCACAAAAAAGCGATTGCTGAGGACCAGTCGCTGAAGCCCTTTCTGAATGTTCTGCCTTCTGCCGCCCTGCTCTCTGCCCTGTCAGCCCAGATCTTCTGCTGCCCCGAATGCCTCCTGCAGCCTCGAATGCACCTGCCTTCCAGCCCTGAACCCGAACACCCTATCTGTCTGCCCCGACTTTCCCACCCTTCCCCGCACTGCAAGCGGGCTTAAGCGGGTTAAAACCACGGGCTCCAAAAAGTTCCTCAATCGCCTATTTTAAAAAATCTATGCCGGCCCTGAGGTCCAGCACTTTTCAGTTTCCCTGGCTGTGCTCAGTGGTTTAACAAGCAGATTCACCTTCCATTAAAAAAAATAGAAGAAAAAAAAAAAAAACCAACTCCGACGGCCCAGAGGTCCAGCGCATGCAGATGGTCTGCACATGCGCGGGATTCCTATAGAGCGATCCGTGCCTGCAGATGGGGGCGTTGTTTCGATTGCCCTCAGCTAAATGTTGGAGTTTGCTGAATTTGTCGGGCCTGCTCGGATCGGGCCTGATCGGGCAGGTTAGTGAATCTGGCCCTTAATTCAGTAGGTCAGACAGTGGTAGTCTTTGGGAAGATTCCCTTCTGAAATCACTCTTTAAAGTGCAATTCTACATGGTCACTGTAATCCCTGGGCGTGCCTCCCCCATGGTCCATATGACCATTAAGATTGCCTCTACCATAGATGCTATAATCCTTGGAAATCTCTCTTATAAAGTTGTAAAGTCTGGAAATTCTGTATTCCATGCTAGTTATTAACCCTGCAATTCTCTTAAGGTCACTATAAACCCTGGAGATATTCTTTGTGTGATACAACCTTTAACAAATTAATATCACCATGCAATGCTCCTGGAGCTGTATATGCCACATCTCTGGATCTATATGACCCAGAAGCAGGAGGAGCAGTGGGAGTTCATGTTGCTGCTGTCATTACCTCCAGTCATGGCAAGTTCTTTTCCTGTCCCTGCTCCATCCCTGCAAGCTCTGTCCTCATCTGCACAAGCCTCAAACATGTTAAAATCACAAATGTTCGTGGCTTGTGCGATTAAGGCAGAGCTTACAGGAATGGGGCAGACACAGAGACAAAACTCGCGGGGACAGGACAGGGAAAAATTTGACATTAAAAACAAATGACAAGATTTATATGAATTATAGCAGTTTGGGGGGCGAGAAAAGGCATGTCTTATGCTTGCTTGTTGAAAGCCGACATTGCATCTCCCCTCCCTTCTCTTCCCTTCATCCAATAGCTCTGGCACGCCTATGATTGACACACCACTTACAGCCTTGCTTTTCCTGGCACATGCACACATTTACGCCTCTTTTGTGGTGTGTTCTGCGCATGTGCAACTCATCTCATATAAATTTATGTAACCTTCGCTACTCTCCACCAACCTCATTTGCATGCGTGGTTTTTTTTTTGTGAAATTGCTACAAAAAACAGCTGCGACAGTGGCCCATTGATTTTTATCACAAAGGTTTGAGAATCTAGCCCAAAGAACGTCAACAGTAGCAGAAATGCAGGGCGCAGGGGCACTTACACTTACAGTAAGTGGAAAAAGTCATTAACCTCCCACCTCGAATTAAAATTGTTTAACAAAAATGTAGGTGCCACTGGCTAATACCAGATGTAGCGTTAGGTGTTGTAAAGTGCCTCCATAGCCATAATTCACATCAAAGGTAGGCACCAGAAATGTAGGCCTTTAAAACCCAGCCTATATTTCTGGCACTTACCTTTCACAAAGCTGCGATTCTATAAACCAGGGGTAGAGAACTCCTGTCCTCGAGAGCCGTATTCCAGTCGGGTTTTCAGGATTTCCCCAATGAATATGCATTGAAAGCAGTGCATGCAAATAGATCTCATGCATATTCATTGGGTAAATCCTGAAAACCCGACTGGAATACGGCTCTCGAGGACCAGAGTTCCCTACCCCTGCTATAAACTATACCAGTTATTAAAGACCTTAACCCTATAATCATGGATTTAAATCTAGCCACTAAGAGGATGATTCTGTAAAGTATATACATATAGTTGCGCACTGATTTTGCAAATACCTCATTAACATAATGGCATTTATATATGCATATGACAAAATTCTGCCTTAGCGCTAGTCTGTAAATAAACATTTATCTTATCAAATTGACACTAAGGTGCGCTGACTGATTAGCATGTGCTAATCAATTTAGCATGCGCAAAACACTAACGCGTGCATGTTAGTCTATGGACGCATTAGCATGTAGCGTGCGTTAATTCAATTAGCGCGCGCTAATTGATTAGCGCACCTTAGTAAAACAGGGGGTAAGTATCCTCTTGTTATTTTCCTTGTAAAAAATCTATTATTTAAAGCAGGGGTAGGGAACTCCGGTCCTCGACAGCTGTATTCCAGTCGGGTTTTCAGGATTTCCCCAATGAATGAATATGCATGAGATCTATTTGCATGCACTGCTTTCAATGCATATTCATTGGGGAAATCCTGAAAACCTGACTGGACTATGGCTCTCAAGGACCGGAGTTCCCTACCCCTGATTTAAAGCCTTACCAATTGTTCATTGTCAAGCTACCACTGTATGTGTCCTCTTTGCAACCTCATCAATCAAATTGATCACTGGAAACATCATGGAAAGGAAAATGGTACAACCAGAGGGCATAATTTGAGGCTGAGGGGGTTTCTTCTAGGCGGTTTACATTCAAGAGAGCTGGACATTCGGCGATTTACAATATGCAGATATTTAGAGGAAATACAGAGTACATCAACTTTAAGAATATGAAAGTATAAAGTGTACAGTACGCTAAGACATTTTCAAGAGGACCTGTTAGGAAAAGGTCGCGAATTACAAAAAATACATCGAAAAATTACAATATACAGTTTAGGAATTTTCAGAGGGGCATATTAGAAGATATGTCCCGGATTGCAAAATACGGTTTGTTTAGGAATTTAGAGGGGCGGGAGAGAGGTAGATTGGGAACGAGAAAAGAGAGAGAAGTGTTCGGTGAGGAAACTATTTAGGTGATATATTTGTCGAATAAGGCAGTTTTTATGAGTTTTCTAAAAGCTTTGTAGGTCAGTCTAGCTTTTTTAAGGAAGTTGTCTAGCCAGTGTTGTTGTTTGTTTGCTTGGTATGCGAAAGTTCTATCCAGAAAAGTCTTGTATTTGCAATTGGTAATGCTTGGGTGTGCAAAAAGATAGCAGTTTCTGGTTTTTCTGTTAGGGCTGTAGAATACGAAGTGAGGTAGCAAGTACGTGGGAGTTAGTCCCCAAATTAGATTGAAACATATGCAGGAGAACTTGAAAACTATTCGTGCCTCTACTGACAGCCAGTGCAGTAATTTGTAGTAGGGGGTGACATGGTCGCACTTTTTTAATCCAAATATCAAGTGAACCGCCGTGTTCTGAATAATTCTGAGTTTCCTCACTGTTTTTTTAGGTATACCCATATAAACGATATTGCAATAGTCCAGGGTAGAAAGCACTAGTGATTGCACTAGTAATCTGAACGATAATGGGTCAAAGTATTTTTTGATGGTTTTTAATTTCCATAATATCAGGAAACATTTTTTTACCACCATATTCGTGTGTTCGACCATTATCAGGTGTGTGTCCAATGTGACTCCCAGTATTTTTATTGTATTTGTAATTGGGTAATCGTGGTCTTTTATACATAACATTGTGTTGGTAATTTTATCTGTAGGGCTTGCAAGGAAGATTTTTGTTTTTTTCTGTGTTAAGTTTCAGTTTGAAGTTGATTGTCCAATGTTCTATTTCGGTCATGATATGAGAAATGTATTTTGAGGTTTCGGTTGTAATACTGTTCACTGGGACTAAAATGGAAATGTCATCTGCATATATGTAGTAGTTCAAATTTAGTCTTTGCAATAAGTGCCCTAGAGATGATATGTAAATGTTGAACAGTGTGGGTGAAAGTGTTGAGCCCTGTGGCACTCTCGAGGGGTTTCTCCCAAAGGAGGTGGTGGAGAGGAAAACGGTGACAGAGTTCAAACAAGCGTGGGAACACAGAGGATCTCTAATCAGAAAATAATGGGTATATATTGAAGGAACTAAGGCCAGTACTGGGCAGGCTTGCACGGTCTGCGTCCCATATATGAACATTCAGTTGAGGACGGGCTGGGGAGGGTTTCGATGGCTGGGATGGTTAAGATAGGCTGGAGTGAGCTTTGATGGAGACTCCAGGAGATGGAACCTAAGCACACTACCGGGCAGGGCTCTGGGTTAATTTATGGAGCATGTACGGTTTGGCAGACTGGATGGAGTATTCGGGTCTTTATCTGCCGTCATTTACTATGTTATTATGTATTGTCAAATTGTTACTGTGAGTGTCCTTTGTAATCCACCTAGAATTTCGGATAGAGCGGAATAGAAATAAAAAATAAATTGTGTGATTGACATGTGATTTTCGGCCATTTTTTAGGCAGCTGCCGACTGCATCGTTTGTAGAATGCAGCCCTGTCTGCCTCAGGCAGAATATTGACAGGAGAAAAGCTGTGTTTACCTAAAATTCCCAATGTAGAGGCAACCTGTTCAGATTTGCTTGAAAATTCTTTTTACTAAAGCCTATGGCTCCCAAGACATTGGGGAAATATTTCTGCATCTTTCTGCCATATTTCTTGATCTGACTATATTTTTTGGTATTTCAAATCTTCTCCCTCTCCATCCAATTCACAGAATAATCATTTGGAACTGACATCTTTATAATCAATACCGTTCTGGTGATTTTTTCCTTTTCTATGCTGTCCAGTTTTCCTGCATCAATCTTTTTATCAGTTGGAACCGGAATTAAATGATCATAACTTCTTCATAATTCACTTTGGGTTGTGATATCAATGCTTTTCTAGTACAGCAGTGTTGTAATGTTTACAAAGTTTCCAATGGCTGAGACTTAACTTGTAATTTTCTATATAGAGATTTTCTGCTATCAGAACTTCACAGTCAGCTACCAGATAACTTTCTTACAGAATACAGATAGACTGGCCATTTAATAATATATTAGTCCAAAGTTGACATTCCAATCATACTACATCTTAGCAGCGATTGAAGTATGCAGTTGCATGATAGAGGGGACAAACCTTAATACAGCTTGTTGGCGAAACATGAGTTATGTTGGTAGGACAGTTCCTTACTCAACAAAGCTAAGCACCAAGAGGTTCTTTACCTAATTTAAATTTATGAGTTATTGGCTAGTTCAAAGTTTGTGTATGAAAATGTATTTAAACACTGGTGGGATTGGTAGTGAGAAGATGTGTAAATCCTAGGTGAATAAGAAAGTTTAAATCCCAAGGGGGGTGGCATCGCTGAGATCCCTGAAGAAAATTGAAAAGTATTTAAGTGAAACTTTTCTGGGTTGATTGACTGATTGATTGATTGAATCTACATATGCTTGTTTTCCCAGTTCTTTCTGTGCTTGCTTTGAGCCATCTAATCCATTAATCCACTCACTGTCCTGTGCTGCAACTGTCAATTGCTCATTCCTCTGTTTTAATTCACCTCTCCATAACCATTGATGTGTCTGAATTTCATCAACATATAATTCCTTGAGTAACACTTGGCATCTCCCACTATATTTGTGCAATTGTCAACTTGTTTTTTTCCCTGCTTTCTGATCTAATTACTTAAAAGTTGCTTTTTTTTTCTCTTGTTTTGCAAATTTTGTTGTTTCCTTCCCTGTGAATAATGTCTGACTTCTCACTTACTCTTTCTAGTTAACATAATGCTTCTGCAAGTTTAATGATGGGGAAGGGTCTGGATGTTCACTTTTGTACTTCAATACTCTGCAGAAGACTCCCAGTTAACCAGCACCCACGGGGATTGATAGATGCCAGATAAATGTAGTTTCTGGTTGCTTGAGAGTTACTATTAAAAATAGGCCAAACTAATACTATACCCTATAGCAGTGATTCCCAACCCTGTCCTGGAGGAACACCAGGCCAATCGGGTTTTCAGGCTATCCCTAATGAATATGCATGAGAGAGATTTGCATATGATGGAAGTGATAGGCATGCAAATTTGCTTCATGCATATTCATTAGGGCTAGCCTGAAAACCCAATTGGCCTGGTGTTCCTCCAGGACAGGGTTGGAAACCACTGCCCTATAGTATGCCACACCATAAACTGTTCCAGACAAACTACCGGACATGTGGTAGGCAAAGTGTGGGCATATTCAGGTGTGACGTGCCATGTTTAAACCTAAATTTCCACCAGAAATTGATTTTATTTTCATTTTTATTTGAAGTATTACAGTATTTCTTAGATTTTTTTTCTGGTTGCTCAGGAGTTCTGGTTAATTGAGTTCCAGTTAAGAGAGAGTCTACTGTATTTGGATTTGTCATAGCTTTTAAATAGGCCTAGAGGTCTTTAATAGTAGCTTTATGAGGGCAATTCTATGATGTCTCTATTTAGGAACATAGAGGGTGTCTACGTAGAACCTGTTCTGTAAAGGAGAGTATGTGGAGATGATGCGGTATACAAACCTAAGGATTAGATTAGATTAGATTAGATTAGGTGCATACTTTCCTTTATATAATACTAACATAATCAAGTATAGGTATATGCATGTGTATGTATAAAAGGGTGGAGTACCTACCACTGGCCAGCGGAGGGAGCCCAAGCAGTGGAGCTCATGGAGCCTGAAAGGATAACTGATTTGCATATGAGCCACTAGTGCTGATGGGAGCTGTCCATACACCCTGAGTGGATTGTGGTAATGAAAAGAACAGCTCTCAAAATAGAGCGCTCAGAAAGCAAAAAACAAAACAAAACAAAACCTCTTTCAGGAGCTGGATGACCTTTGGAAGGAGGAATACTGGCTTTGGCCTGACTGGTAGAGAGCCCTGAAGGTCACTACTGACTGGTGATGATAGGGGGCCCAGTGCAGTAGAGTACAGTGGCCAGGCTGCCCAGTCCTGACAGGGGGGACTAGTGCAGTGGAGAATAAAAGGCCAGTGATGGAGGGTTTGCAGGGATCTATAAACAGACAGAGAGATCTGGCCCTGTGTCGCTGACCAGACCTGACAGGGGGGATACTAATTGGCACTAATTAGAAGTTACATGCATAACTTTCTAAGCATATTCTATTAAATAGTGCATGTGAATTCTAGCGTGCAAATCTCAAAACGGTGTGGGAGGAGCATGGGCAGAGTGAACAAGTGATTCCACTCCACTCAGTATTTTAAGCCGTTCTTTCTATATATTAAGGGGAAACGACCCGCGAAGGAAGTGGTGAGACCGTTGGATGACTATGGAATAAAGGGAGCACTAAAGGAGGACAAAGCAATCGCCGACAAACTGAACACATTTTTTGCGTCTGTATTTACTGAAGAAGATGTACACAGCATACCAGAAACCATCAGGCTAGAAATGAAGATGAAAAGCTGACAGGATTGACGGTCAGTCTAGAGGAGGTGTGTAGGCAGATTGATGGCCTGCGCTCGCGCACAAAATATTACATCGCAGCGCAAAGTTTCTCTTCACAGCGCACACACGCGTCGCAAAGGTAAGGGGAGGTAAGGTAAGGGGACGCATTGGGGGGATTGCACTTCCCCACAATTGCCATGCTTCGGTTCCTCTTCTTCCTTCCTTCCTTCCTCCCCCCCCCCCGCGGGACCCTGCGGCACCATCAACTCTTACTCCCTCTAATGTCGGCCCTGCAGCTCCAGACTTCCTCGCACCTTCTCCCCCCCCCCTTTGGATCGCTATTATTTTAAATGTTATAGCCGCGGAGCTGTATCCATCAGTGGAGATGTCTAACCTCGGCCTGCCCCGGAACTCTTACTGCAACAGTGACTTCCTGTTCCTGCCTAGACGGGCGGCTGCTGCAGTAAGAGTTCCGGGGCAGGCCGAGGTTAGACATCTCCACTGATGGATACAGCTCCGCGGCTATAACATTTAAAATAATAGCGATCCAAAGGGGGAGGGGAGAAGGTGCGAGGAAGTCTGGAGCTGCAGGGCCGACAGTAGAGGGAGTAAGAGTTGATGGTGCCGCAGGGACCCGCGGGGGGGGGGGGGAGGAAGGAAGGAAGAAGAGGAACCGAAGCATGGCAATTGTGGGGAAGTGCAGAGCTGCAGGGAAGAGTGTTGCGGTACCCAGCTGGAGGGAGAAGGAAGATGAGGGAGGGAATTAAAGGAGATGCCAGGGCTTGGAGCATAGGAGGAAGGTATGCCAGTCTAAGGGAAAAGGAAGGGGGAGATGTGAGAGCATGGAGGGGGAGCGAAAGATGGAAGAAAAGGAAAGGAGAGAGATGCCAGAGAATCAGGGAAGGGGAGATACCAGACTATGAGGAGAGGTGTGGGAGAGGGAAGGCGAGGAGAGAGATGCCAGACCAATGGGGTGAAAGGAGAGATGGAAGGGGGAGGCATACAGTTTCTGGAAGGGGCATAGAAGGAGAGAAGATGCCATATAGGGGAAGAGAGACGGCAGACAGTGAATGGAAGGAAGAGAGTTACAAGAAGATGAGGAAAGGAGAAACCACAGAAGACAAAGGTAGAAAAAAATTTCTATTTATTTATTGCTTTAGGAGACATGTGTCACTGTTTCTGTGAAGCATTGTATGCAGAGTCCAGCTTCTTGCTGGTTCAATTTAACCTTTGTCTATGTATTTTTATTTTATCCCCCCTTTTACAAAACTGTGAAGCGTTTTTAGCACCAGCCTTGGTGGTAGCAGCTCTGATGCTCAGAATTTTATGAGCATCAGAGCTGTTACCTCCATAGCTAAAATCCACACTACAGTTTTGTAAAAGAGGGAGGGGTTAGTTTGTGATTACATATTCCTTACTAGGCGAAGGTGTTTTCTGTGTTCTGTGTGTTCGAAAGACATGGTTTTCTGTTAGGATTGACGGTGTAGGATTGATCTGTGCTGGTCTGGCTTGTTTAGTTTTACAATGGGTGTATTGATGTACTGCTCACTGCAATATGTAAGATGCTGCCTTTTCCTAGGTACTCATGTGTGACGTGTGGTTTGTTACTAAAAATCATGTTTTTCTTACAGATGGGGGGGGGGTGCCAAAAAATGATGGGCCCCGGATGTTACATATGCTAGGTACGCCACTGTATGTAAAGATACCAGAAAGCTGGCGTAGCAAAAACTTCTAAGTTTTGAGTATTTAACCCTCCCACAATCTCACGGGCACTCGTTTCAAGTTTATTGAGATTTTGATTTAAACGCAATATCAAATATTTTCAATGCGTATAACAAAAATAAATTTGGGGAAATAAATAAAACCATTTGAACCAGTGTTCCCGCTAAGCTGCGCTGGCGTGCGCTGGCGCACAAAATATTACATCGCAGCGCACACGTTTCTCGTCACAGCGCACGATCGGAAGAGGCGTACGGCAGATGGCAGGGCGGCGAGAGGAGAATCGGGCGAGTTGGCTCATAACTTGCTGGCGCCCGATATTTTTGGCTCACGGTGAAAAAAGTTTGCTCACAACACCCGCCCGCTTAGAGGGAACACTGCCCGGGACTGGAATGCATCCATCCGAGGGTCATCAAGGAACTGAAAGGGACCATAGCTGAACTGCTTCAACTAATAGCCAATCTGTCGATCAAATCGGGAAAGATTCCGGAAGACTGGAAGGTGGCAAATGTTACGCTGATCTTCAAGAAGGGTTCGAGGGGAGATCCGGTAAACTACGGTGAGTCTGACGTCAGTACCAGAAAAGATGGTAGAGTTGCTGATAAAGGACCGCATCATTGATCACCTTGACGGACATGGGCTGATGAGGACCAGTCAGCACGGTTTTAGCACGGTATTTGATGAACATGCTGCACTTCTTTGAGGGAGTAAACAGACAGATAGACAAGGGCGACCCGGTCGACATTGTATATCTGGATTTTCAGAAGGCGCTTGACAAGGTTCCGCATGAACGACTACTTCAGAAAATTGCGAGCCATGGAATCGAGGGTGAAATACTCACGTGGATTAAAAACTGGCTGGATCATACGAAACAGAGTGGGGGTAAATGGACAATACTCAGTGGGGTGCCGCAGGGCTTGGACCCATGCTCTTCAACATATTCAAGATTTTTATAAATGATCTAGACATTAGTACGACAAGTGAGGTGATTAAATTTGAGGATGATACAAAGTTATTCAGAGTAGTGAAAACACGGGGATTGCGAAGATCTGCAACGTGACATAATCAGGCTTGCGGATTGGGCATCAACATGGCAGATGAGGTTCAACGTGGATAAGTGTAAAGTGATGCATGGAGGTAACAAAAATCTCATGCATGAATATAGGATGTCCGGGGCGGTACTTGGAGAGATCTCCCAGGAAAGAGACTTGGGAGTTATGATCGACAAGTCGATGAAGCCGTCCACGCAATGAGCGGCGGCGGCAAAAAGGGCAAACAGAATGCTAGGAATGATAAAGAAGGGGATCATAGAAGAGCAGATCATAGAAGGTTATCATGCCGTTGTACTGGGTTATGGTGTGCCCTCAACTGGAGTACTACTTCCAGTACTGGTCGCCATACATGAAGAAAGACACGGTACTACTCGAAAGGGTCCAGAGAAGAGCGACTAAGATGGTTAAGGGACTGGAGGAGTTGCTGTACAGCGAAAGATTAGAGAAACTGGGCCTCTTCTCCCTCGAACAGAGGAGATTGAGAGGGGACATGATCAAAACATTCAAGGTACTGAAGGGGATAGATTTAGTAGATAAGGACAGGTTGTTCACCCTCTCCAAGGTAGGGAGAACGAGAGGACATTCTCTAAAGCTGAAAGGGGATAGATTCCGTACGAAGGTAAGGAAGTTCTTTTTCACCCAGAGAGTGAGAGAAAACTGGAATGCTCTTCCAGAGTCTGTCATAGGGGAAAACATCCTCCAGGGATTCAAGACAAAGTTAGACAAGTTTATGCTGAATCAGAATGTATGCAGATAGGGCTAGTCTCAGGGCGCTGGTCTTTGACCAGAGGGCCGCCGAGTGAGCGGGCTGCTGGGCACGATGGACCACCAGTTTGACCCAGTAGCAGCAATTCTTATGTTCTTACGTTCTTATAGACCTCTAGCATATCACCGTGAGCCATCTTTTCTCCAAGCTGAAGAACCCTAGTCACTTTAGCCTTTCCTGATAGGGAAGTTGTCCCATCCCTTTTATCATTTTTTTTATCCTTCTCTGTACCTATTTTAATTCTTCTTTATCTTTTTTGAGATATGGCGACCAGATTTGCACAGTATTCCAAGTGTGGGCTGTACCATAGAGCGATGCAAGGGCATTATAACATTTTCATCTTTGTTTTCCATTCCTTTCCTGATAATTCCTAACATTTTATTTGCTTTCTTAGCCATCGCCGTCCATTGAGCTAAGGGTTTTAATGTATCCTCAACAATGACACCTAGATCCTTTTTCTGGGCAGTGACTCCTAACACAGAACCCAGCATCACATAGCTATAGTTCAGGTTCCTCTTTCCCACATACATCACTTTGCACTTGCTCACATCAAACATTATCTGCCATTTTGACGCCCAGTCTTCCAGTTTTACAAGGTCCTCCTGCAATTTTTCACAATCCTCTTGTAATTTAACAAATTTGAACAAATGTTAGCCACACATATAGGTGCTAAGCATGATTCTATAAACAACAAGCAAGTGGCCCCCTGAGGAATGAGAGTATAGTGTGTAGGTGAAATTCTCCAGGGGTATGGTTACCATATTTGGAACCTCACAAACCTGGAAGCATGGCCCTGCCCCGTTCTGCTCACATTCCCACCCAGTTCTGCCTCCAGCCCCACCCCATTTCACCCACAGTCCTACCCCTTCAAAACTTCGTCTTCTTCCCCAACGAGCATGTGCGGATGTTTGTGATGTCTTCTGCACACGGTCAGGGGCCCTCCAGATGCAGGTGGAGCTCATCGGGGATTTCCAAAACCCAGACAAACGGCTGGGTTTTGGAAAGTCTGTCCAGGAATCTGGACTGATTTCTTAAAAGGGGACATGTCCAGATTTTCCCAGATGTTTGGTAACCCTACCTAGGGGATTACTGAAGTTGGTTAGGCCAGAGGCTGCCAGTTGGGTTTAGAAAAGCTTTGTCGGGCAAGGAGGAAGTCTGCGCACATTTGGCCATCATGCAATGACGTCACACGCACGTGCACGTGATATCACCATGTAGTGTCCGTGCATGTGCGGGATTCCTCCCTGCCTGACAAGAGCAAGTGTGTGTGTGTGGGGGGGGGGTGCTGCGGTGGGCTTGGAAGCAGGATTAGGGCAGGGGGCATAACTAAGCAGGTCTTGGGGGGGGGGGTCCTAATTTTCCAGAAGGAAAATCTGGCCAGTGTGTGGGGCTCAAACACTGAGTTGAGAACTGCTGTTGAAAACAGTGGCTTTCAATCTAGTTCTCAAGGGCACAACTGAAAAAGTCTGAATATGTATGAACTATATCTGTGCACATCTTGGTTCCAGAGATGATATATGCAGCTATAGGGTAGCCTGGATAACCTGTTAACTAGATAACTACTTGGGACATGGGTTGGCCACTGTTGGAAACAGGATATTGAGCTTGATGGACCTTTGATCTGTCCCAGTATGGCAATTCTTATGTTCTTATGTACTGTGCTCCTCAGGACTGGGCTAAGAACTATTAACCAATATCAACAATAAAAAAACCTTTTATTTAACAAGATTTTATTATCTTCAAAGGAGAAAAAGGACATAAAAAAGTATTCTATTGCATAACAAAGCATAAGAACATATGAATTGCCGCTGCTGGGTCAGACCCGTGGTCCATCGTGCCCAACAGTCCGCTCATGCGGCGGCCCTCTGATTAAAGACCAGCACCCTAACTGAGACCTACCTGCGTACATTCTGGTTCAGCAGGAACTTGTCTAACTTTGTGCAGCAAGTTCGTCAAACACGATCTGCCTTTGATAAAACCGTGCTGACTGGTCCTTATCAACTCGTGTCCATCAAGGTGATCAATGATGCAGTCCTTATATTGTATTTATATACACTCATCAGTCATAAAGATGCAGTCCAGTCTAAAGAAAAAAAATGGTAACATCTTAATATCCTGTTGTCTTGCACTAAATTTGGTTTTTAAAATATCCTTTTCTCCTAATCCCAATGGAAGCTTTCATTTTCCAAAAATTAATTGCTGCTCCATGGGAATTCATATTTCCAAGGAGGAGAGTGTGGCATAGTGGTTAGAGATACAGTTTCAGTACCCTGATGTTGTGGGTTCAAGCCCTGTGCTCTTCCTTGTGACTCTGGGCAAGTCACTTAATCCTACTCTGCCTCAAATACAGTAGATAGATTGTGAGCCCACTGGGACAGACATGGAAAATGTTTCAAGTATTTGTATGTACACTTCCCCCTCCATATTCGCAGTGGTTAGGGGCAGAGCCGGCCCACAAATATTAAAAAAACTGTGAATAATATTCAGGCCAGTTCTGCCCCTAACGCCCACTTCCCCCGGCTATTTTAAGTCCTGAAAGCCCCCCCCTTAAGCCTTACCTGGTGGTCTAGCGGGTTTTCAGCAAGGAGCGATCTTCCCACGCTCCTGCCCTGTGCAGATTGCTCACAGGAAATGGCTGCCTTGAGCTCCCGTAGTCTCTCGAGCCATTTCCTGTGAGCGATCTGCATGGGGCAGGAGCATGGGAAGATCGCTCCTGCCCCAAAAACCTGCTAGACCACCAGGTAAGGCTTAAGGGGGTACTTACAGGGCTTAAAATAGCCCAAAAAAAGAAAAAGGAATTTTAGTTTTAAAATCACAAATAAGTGAATCCGTAGATACGGAAACTGAATATGGAGGGGGAAGTGTAAGCCACTTTGAGTGTGGTTGTAAAACTACGAAAAGGCAGTATACAAGTCGCAATCCATTTCCCAATTTTTCAGGTTCAGCAATCCAACTAAACATGATGGCAGTGTTCTTAACTCTGTATGTTTCCAATTTTGAGCCTCACTGTGCCTCCCTCTAATACCATACTCTCAGTCTTGCAGAGAGTATTCATGAGGCTTCCTTCTTTCTCGTAATTGGAGTTGTTTTAGGTCCAGTGATTGAACGTAACTCCTTTTGCTGCCTTTTCATGCAATAGGAGATTTTCTAAGGCTCTTTACACCTTCAAAGATAATAAAATATTTATAAAGGAACGTGTTTTTCTTAATGTTGGTTGGTAGACTTTTGCTTTCCCGGTATTATTGTTCTGGAGGTGAGAACTACTAACTCATGCATTTTGCATTCCTGGCCGTTGCGAATATGCATCAAATAAGTCAGCAACCTATTAATTCCCACTGCTAGTACTGTATTACCTTTTGACACATTGACTGTGAAGATCAGTATGGTTAATAGTGGTATAATCTTTCACTTCCATATTATACCTATGAGCCTATGGGCTGGCTGCCCTGGGTAGACCCACTCTTACTATTGGAAGCCCAGCAGGGTCAGGCCTGGCTAGTACCTAGATCGGAGACTACCTGGGAATACCAGGTGCTATACAAGGAGGGGCCCCATGTTGGGCAGCAGTGACATAGTAGAGTCACACACTACACAGGAGAAGGCAATGGCAAACCATTCCTGCACTCCACCATAAAACATCACAGGGCGGATTTCTCACTGTGTGTGTTGCCAGGGGTTGGTAGCCAACTCAGTGGTATAATCTATCCATCCAGTATAGCTTTGTTGCCTTAAAGCACCTGCTCTCTCTTAACAATTTGGTAAAATATTAAAAAAAAAAAAAATGCTTCCTCACTTGGCAAAAGCACTGAATAATTTCTATAAAAGTGATATTCCATCATTTGATCTTCTTAAACTCCTAGCACAATTTGTTACAAAGGTTTAGCACAAGGATCATGGGTATGGGGGGGGGAGGAGGTCACTCCTCATCGAGACATAAAAAAGGTTGGGAAGTAGAGGCGTGGCCTAGTGGTTAGAGCTGCTGCCTCATCCCCCTGAGGTTGTGGGTTTGAGCCCAGTGCCTCTCCCTGTGAACCTGATCTGATTGTGACCTGCCCAGATGGCTTTTTTCAATGGGCAGTATATCAAATATAAAAAAAAAAGCTTGAAGTAAGGACATTTTGGGTCACCCAGTCTTCCCATTCATGTTTATCTGCTGAATTGTTACAACTCTTCATTGATCTATGATCTTCCCACTACTTTTTTTCAAGGTCCTATTTTACCTCATTCTACAAGAGGTTACCTAAAGGTAGGCCCCAACTGTATACATTAAGTTGTAGAATACTAGCACTGATGTGTGTGAGACTGTTACAGTTATGAGCATAAGTGCTTCTTGAGTGCTAAACAGTATTCTGTAACTTCATTGTACAACTTGCTTAGTGTTGTGACAGGGATCTGGCTAGTCCTAATAAAGCCCAGGGAAAAGAGCAGGGAAGCATTAATAATGTGCCAGGGACTAAGGAGAAGAAATATCCTGAGTATAGGGAAAATCCTGAGCACAGAGCTCAGGCTGGAACGGGAAGGACAGGGCTCTTTAAGGAATTAGCTAAAGCTGCTGTGAGGGGGCGTGGTTATGTGCCGAGTCTCCCTTTTTCTGAAACTCCCTCGTCAGTGAGAGGGGAGGGACAGCTGGGACTGGAAGCTCAGGGGAAGCTGAGAAGGAACCCAGCTAAAGCAGCTAACTTTTGGCCAGCCTTGGAAAGTTCTCACCAGGATAAGGAAATGCAAAACCTTGAAACACTATTTGAGGTTTGTGACATGGACTGGTTAGAGAATAATGCTATGTCTTCTGAGGAAGAACACCCTATGGAATGGGAATAGGTTTAGGAAAGCCTGAATGTCCTTTTTCCTTGGTGAAAGGGTTTTTTTTTTTTGTTTCTTCCTTTTTAGGTTTTATGTTTTGGAAAGGATTTTGTATCCGTGTTTCAAGCTGGGCTGGAAGCTGCTGAATTTACTTTTGTGTTAGATGAGTGGTACAGTGGCCACACCTGTGGGAGCACAAGTCCCTCTGCTCCTAGTAAAAGGGAACTGCCACTCAAATCTACCAGAAGCCTAATTAGTGCCTGGAACCAGGTAGCCTAACTATTACCAAGGCTGGTACGGTTCTAGCACTGCTTGGGGAAATAATACCTAACCTGAACTGTATTTTAGGTTCTTAATTGGTGAACTTGAATTGGCCAGCACTGGGGGTGCAGTGAAAAGAACTGGCACATGAGAGAAAGAAAGCAGAACATGAGAAAAATGGAATGTTTTGGGTTTTTACTTTGAATGCCAAATTTCTACCTTTGTTTTGTTTGAAACTTTCCTTGTGGATAAATAAAAAGTAATATATTTGGACAAAACCCGGCCAGTGTGGTGTGCAGTTTATGGGAGGCACCAGGCCGCTGTGATCCACCACGGTTACGCTCGCGCCAAGACTGGGATTCTGGGAAGTTACTAGGCCTTGCCAGGATCCCGGTCCCACAATGTATACATGTAAAGGGGACAGGGAAAGGCATATGGGCATATCCACATTTACACATTTGCTTACAGTTATGCACCAAAACAAAGCAGTTAAGCTCACACATTTATGCTTGCTACTGATATGATATGTTGGCACACAAATGCTATTTTACATTAGTATTCTAGATGTAATCTGGGCACCCAGATGCCATTATGGCAGAACCACCTAGTATGCGAGTGAGGTGCAATGGTTAGAGCTACAGCCTTGGCACCCTGAAGTTGTGGGTTCAAACTCTGTGCTGTGACCCTGGGCGAGTTACTTAATCCTCCACTGCCCCAGCAACTTTAGATAAACCATGAGCCCGCCAGGACAGATAGAGAAAATGATTGAGTACCTGATTGTAAACCACGTTAGGCTATAAGTGTATTAATATTAAAATAAATAAATAAAATATTCAAAGGGATTTAATTAGCCAGGCCATTTAGATGGCTTTTTCAGAGCTGTGAATATTTCATCTCTGAATCTCCGTGCTTAGTGCTTAAGCAGAAACCAGATAATCTGAGGGCAGTCCTAGGGCAGAGCTAGCACTTAGGTAGTTAAATCCCAGTATTTGGTACTTAACTGCATATAAAGCAGGCCTATCTTTATGCAGTTCAACTTATGCTGGTAAGTGCTGAATATTGCATTTACCGGTAACTGCATAAGTGTTATCTGGCCACATATGCCTGGTGCCTAGAAGTAGCCCAGTATTGAATATCTGAGAATAAAGCTAGTGACAGCCCAAAAAATGCTGCGTATCACTGACAGAATATTGGCCATTTAGGCCTAGATTCTCGAACTTGTGCCAATTTTCTAGATGCCTAGAAAATCGGTGCTGGAATCATGCTTATATTGGTGCTTTAGGTCGCCGAATGCCAAAGTAGGTATGGCCAATGCTGGAAGTGGCATTAGGCGTTAAGCTAAAGCGCCTACTTGGGCACGAATTGCGTGAAAATAGGTGCTGGAAATGTAGGCCTGGAAAACCCTGGCCTACATTTCCGGTGCCTATCTTTCAAGTCAGCCGCTGATATCAGCACTGGTTTGAAAATCCGAGCCTTTGTGCTTAGCTTTTTCCATCTTGGCACCTTTGCTGTCCTTTAAACAATAGAATTTCTTCTTTGTATCTGTCTTAAGCATGCCTCAATTCTGCTGCTCTTTGGTTTATTTTTTTTTTCACCTCTTCATTCACTGTAGTCTTTCAGTGGGCACATGATATCTTATTTTTGTTTTTGGCTGCCCTCCCCTTCATCTTCATATGAAGACCCCCCCCCCCCTTTTCTTGATATTATTATTCTACGGAAAATCCTAATTTCTGATAACTTATTTACGAGTCTGTATCCTATCTCTCCCTTTTATTGAATGGGAGGTGCTTTTTTTTCTGATGGGAAAGGGAATATATTTCAGGGCCTTATCAGTGAATCGCTAACATGAACCAGATGCTCAGAAGTTAACCACACAGGATTTGTGTTCCAAAGAAATAAAACTTCACTGCGAAGCTACCTCTGTTGTAACAATTTCACATTCAGTACATTTGGGATGCATCGGTATATTCTATTCATGAGACTGAAAAATATTCAAGGCAGCTTCTCAGCATTTAATATTTCAAGGAGTAAGCACAGGACTGTACTTTTCTATGAAATATTCTTCTCTTGATCACCTTAACTTTAGTGTATGAGAGTCACTTCTGTTATTTGCAGTGAATCTCGGTCCCCTCCATTTGCTCTTTGAAAGAATTTATTAACAAATTAACCCCCTCTTTTATAAAGCTGCACTAGCGGCTGCTGTGAGGCAAAGTCCCAAAGCCCTTTAAATCCCTATAGGCTTTGGGGCAGTTACCACAGTGGCTTTGTAAAAGGGGAGACAAGCTTCTACTGCTCCGTAATACTAGAGGTCCGGCAAGACTCTGCTCTCAGGGGCAATATCTGCAAATTAGTTAGTTTTGTGTATTAATGACCAAAAAACCAGTAAAAGCAAACGGAAACTTCTATCTACACTGGGTATAGCTAAATATAATCTGTCAACATCATTTCATGGGTTTAGGTCATGATATATATTTCAAGGTCCTTCAATCAAGTTTATCTAAATCAGCTTGTGCCCAATCTACAGTTACAGCAGAATATCTACTGACTCGAACTGCCCACCTATTAATAGCTTTAATTTATCTCCACTTAACTTTGACTTTACAATTTTCAAAACATGTTTGGTACGGTTTGCTTTAGTGTTCAATTTGATCAGGTCATTTAGCAAATCTGAAACATCTACTAATCTTAGATACTTATATCCTTCTTCTGGTGCCAGTTGTTTAATGAGACTTCCATTCATTAGCTGTAAACCATCTTCTATGATTTTGTCTCCTTTAATTTCCAGCGTTGCACATTTGTCTAAGCCGAATTTGTCTTCATTAAAGATGTGAATCATGCTGAGCAAAGATTCCGTTTCCACATTTTTGATTTCCAGTAAAGTCTTAAGTTGTCCTTCTACAAGCAGGTGTTCTCAACCCAGGCCTCAGGGCACACCCAGCTAGTTAGGTTTGCAGGATATCCATAATGAATATGCATGAGATACATTTGCATACACAACCTCCATTCTACTTCTTATGTTCTTATGCAAATCTAGAGTCAATGGATTATTTTTGTTTTCTGCATTGAAAGTTGGTATGACATCTAAATCCAATTTTGGAAGTTTGGGGAAAAACATAAAAAAAATCCTGTAGAGAAAATGGCCATTTTCAAACCAGAAAAAGGTTCAACTTTTTGTTTTGAAAATGGCCATTTCCTAGATGTTTTTGAACTTGGTGTGTCTTTCTTTTAGAACTATTTCTGAAAAGAAAAATGACCCAGGGAAAAATGCACCAAAATAAGTCATTAGGACGTGTAGGAGGCCAGAATTCTCATTAGTCTGGCCACACAGACATCTCAACAAAACAGTGGGGCACCCTAGGGGGCATTGCAGTGGATTTTAGATAAAATGTCCCAGGTGCACATCTCATCATTACCCCCTTACAGTCTATGGGGAGCCCTCCAAAACCTACTGAAAACCTACTGTAGCCAACTGTATACCACAATAATAGACTTTATGTCTGCAGGTATCAACTATATGTAGATCACCGGACTGGATGGACATCGGTCTGATCCGGTGAGGGCTTTTCTTATGTTCTTGGTGGGTTTTGGAGGGCTCACACGTACAAGGCCTTCTTCTCTATAGTTCATTGCACTGACCACTAGGCTACTCCAAGGATCTGCTTGCTGTTCTAATAGGACTGTTCAATAAAAGCTGAAGCCGTCATACAAGCTGGTATGTTCTGTTTCTTTCATATTTTGGGGGGTGGAAGGGAATCAGTGACACTGATTTGGTGTAGGATGGTTTGGGAGGGCATTAATGGGAACTCCAATAACTTGGAATATGAAAATGTTACTGTTCAGACTTCACGGTAGGTATCCTGCAAATAATGGGATGGTTAGATAGGCTGGAGTGAGCTTGGATGACAATTCCAGCAGTTGGAACCTAGGACAGTACCAGAAGGACTTTACGGTAGTCTATGGCCCAGAAATATCAAAGAAAAGAGACAAATTAATTTAATAATTAATTTATAATATCTATAACTAATGAGCAGACTGGATGGACTATTCAGGTCTTTATCTGCTGTCATTTACTATGATACTATGCCTTAATCCCTCCAGTGGACATCTGGTCAGTTTAGGTACCTTTTTGGTACTTAGTTTATAACAATTTTATTGAAAGAATCAAGTAAAAATATAATAAGATAATAAAAAAAGATATTCATTACAATAAGATTCACAATAATAATATTTCCATACATATTTATATCATGCCTCTAAATTAAATTCCCATATGAACTAATCCATTCCTTTCTACCCCTCCCCACCCCCTTGATTCCATCCCCTTCCCCCTACCCTTCCCTCCAAATGATATCCCCCCTCCCTTTTTGGTACTTATTCATTATTGAAACAGGTCTGGCCTCAAATGTCCTAAAAAAGGTATTATTTGTTCCTTTATGTTTTTGCTTTATTTCTACATATTACCGTGAAGAGTAGACTAACACGGCTGCTACACCATTTCACTCAACATTTAATATTATTATTATTATCATCATCATTGTTGCTATTATTATTAGTTTTTCATTCAAACAGAACATTCAAACTTGGCCATAATGACTACATTACATACAGCTAAGTATTTTGCACTCACAAACATAAGTACAGACAACTCTGGAATATGGATAGCATTAAAAAATAATACTAGCGGCAAAATATTATTATTAATTATTTTAGCAGATGGGAATGAGGTTTAAGATTTTCATCTTTTTCAGATATATTTTCTCAGCAGTAGTAAATGAAGTCTAACATTTGTAACCGTAATTGGTTTATTATTTTCTCATAACAGTGCTAATTCCCCTGGCTTCCACAGAATAATATTATTATTTTATTAATAGCTTCCCCTGACTCAATTAGGTATATTCAGGTTTTGGAAAATAAATTGACTTGTCCCACAGTAACAGAGCGTTAGTGACAGAGCCAAGGATTACGAGGGGCCGCTGAAAAGTCCTCAAGCCAACAAAGTTAGGGCAGTCTTCATTGAGGACTAAACACTTAGGGGCAAATTCTGTAAAGGACGTCTAAAACTTAGGTGCCATTTAGATGTACAGCAGAACAACGCTGAGCGCGATTCTATTAAGCATAGACGCGGAATCGCACTCAGAGGTGCTCAGTGAATGTAAGACTGTCTATATAGTTAGGTGTACTTTATAGAATTGCCTTTTAGGTGTCACATAGACGTCTTTACAACGTCTATAATATTATTGCATTTTAGCGTTATGATGTTAGAATGGTGATTTTATACAGATTTTTTTTTTACATTAAAATTGTATGCAGTAGAATGGAATGCAGAAGGCAGACCAATTTTATATGTCTGCTTTATCACATTTTCCTTCTGTCATGGTGGGCTCAAGGGGATTATGGCAAGTGATTTGCCCAGGGTCCTAAGGAGCAGTAAAGGGCTTGAACCCACAACCTCAGTGTACTGAGGCTGTAGCTCTAACCACTGTACCACACACACTTACTCCCTGTTTTACTAAGGCACCTGGAATGCGCTTCCAGAGGACGTAATAGGGCAGAGTACGGTACTGGGGTTCAAGAAAGGATTGGACAATTTCCTGCTGGAAAAGGGGATAGACGGATATAGATAGAGGATTACTGCACAGGTCCTGGACCTGTTGGGCCACCGCGTGTGCAGACTGCTGGGCACGATGGACCTCTGGTCTGACCCAGCGGAGGCACTGCTTATGTTCTTATGTTCTTGAATTGGCATATGGTTTACTATCTAAGGGGTCTTTTTACTAAGGCGCACTAGCCGATTTAGTGTACATTAAATGCTAATGCGTCCATTATATTCTATGGGGCGCATTAGCGTTTAGCACACACTAAATCAGCTAGTACGCCTTAGTAAAAGAGGGAGTAAGTGTGTGTGGTATAGTACGCCTTAGTAGAATGGAATGCAGAAGGCAGACCAATTTTATATGTCTGCTTTATCACATTTTCCTGTCTGTCATGTCACTGTACCACACACACTTACTCCCTGTTTTACTAAGGCGTACTATACCACACACACTTACTCCCTCTTTTACTAAGGCGTACTAGCTGATTTAGTGTGTGCTAAACGCTAATGCGCCCCATAGAATATAATGGACGCATTAGCATTTAATGTACACTAAATCGGCTAGTGCGCCTTAGTAAAAAGACCCCTTAGATAGTAAACCATATGCCAATTCAAGAACATAAGAACATAAGCAGTGCCTCCGCTGGGTCAGACCAGAGGTCCATCGTGCCCAGCAGTCTGCACACGCGGTGGCCCAACAGGTCCAGGACCTGTGCAGTAATCCTCTATCTATATCCGTCTATCCCCTTTTCCAGCAGGAAATTGTCCAATCCTTTCTTGAACCCCAGTACCGTACTCTGCCCTATTACGTCCTCTGGAAGCGCATTCCAGGTGTCCACCACACGTTGGGTAAAGAAGAACTTCCTAGCATTCGTTTTGAATCTGTCCCCTTTCAACTTTTCCGAGTGCCCTCTTGTTCTTTTATTATTCGAAAGTTTGAAGAATCTGTCCCTCTCTACTCTCTCTATGCCTTTCATGATCTTGTAAGTCTCTATCATATCCCCTCTAAGTCTCCTCTTCTCCAGGGAAAAGAGTCCCAATTTTTCTAATCTCTCAGCGTATGACAGGTTTTCTATCCCTTTTATCAGACGTGTCGCTCTCCTCTGAACCCTCTCGAGTAACGCCATATCTTTCTTAAGGTACGGCGACCAATATTGGACGCAGTACTCCAGATGCGGACGCACCATTGCCCGATACAACGGCAGGATAACTTCTTTCGTTCTGGTTGTAATACCCTTCTTGATTATGCCTAGCATTCTATTTGCCTTCTTAGCGGCCGCTGCGCACTGTGCCGTCGGCTTCATTGTCATGTCCACCATTACCCCCAAGTCCCTTTCTTGGGTGCTCTCCTTCAATAATATCTTTCCCATCGTATAGCTGCACCTCGGGTTTCTGCTTCCCACATGTAGTACTTTACATTTCTCAACGTTGAACTTCATCTGCCATCTCGTCGCCCATTCCTCTAGTTTGTTCAAGTCTCTTTGCAATTCTTCGCAGTCCTCTTTAGTCCGAGCTCCTCTAAATAGTTTGGTGTCGTCCGCAAATTTTATTATCTCACACTTCATCCCTGTTTCTAGATCATTTATGAATATATTAAATAGCAACGGCCCAAGCACCGAGCCCTGCGGGACACCACTCGTGACCCTCCTCCAGTCCGAATAGTGGCCCTTCACTCCCACCCTCTGTTTCCTACCCGCCAACCAATTTCTGATCCATCTATGTACATCTCCTTCCACCCCATGGTTTTTCAGTTTCCGAAGTAGGCGTTCGTGGGGTACTTTGTCAAAGGCTTTTTGGAAGTCTAGATATATGATGTCTATGGGGTCACCTCTGTCCATCCGTTTGTTAATTCCTTCGAAGAAGTGCAATAAGTTTGTTAGGCATGATCTCCCCTTGCTAAAACCATGTTGGCTGGTTGTCAGAAGTTTGTTTCTTTCAAAATGTTCGTCGATGTTGTCTTTTATAAGTGCTTCCACCATTTTCCCTGGAACCGAGGTCAGACTCACCAGTCTGTAGTTTCCTGGGTCACCCCTTGATCCCTTTTTAAAGATGGGCGTAACATTGGCTATCTTCCAGTCCTCTGGGATCACGCCTGTTTTCAGGGATAGATTGCAGATTTGCTGCAGTAGTTCCGCTATCTCCTCCTTTAGTTCCTTCAGAACCCTTGGATGGATTCCGTCCGGACCCGGGGATTTGTCAGTTTTTAGTTTTTCTAGTTGCCTGCGTACGTCTTCCAGGCTCACTTCCATGGATGTTAATTTTTCTGCTTGCTCTCCCTTGAAGATTTGCTCAGGTTCCGGTATGTTGGATGTGTCTTCATTGGTAAATACAGACGAAAAGAACATGTTAAGTCTTTCTACTACTTCTTTCTCTTCCTTCACCACTCCCTTCCTGTCTCCATCGTCCAACGGTACCACCTCCTCCCTGGCTGGCTGCTTCCCTCTAACATATCTAAAGAATGGTTTGAAATTTCGAGCTTCCCTGGCTAGCCTCTCTTCATACTCTCTTTTGGCTTTTCGAACCACACGGTGACATTCTTTTTGATACTTCCTGTGCTCTTTCCAGTTGTCCTCAGTTTTGTCCTTTTTCCATTTCCTGAATGAATATTTCTTATTTCCTATCGCTTCCTTCACTATTTTAGTTATCCACGCCGGGTCTTTTGTTCGACTCTTTTTGCACCCCTTTCTGAATTTGGGGATATACAGATTTTGCGCCTCACTCACAGTGTCCTTGAAAAAAGACCAGGCATGTTCTACCATTTGCCATTTTCTGGAAGTGTTCCTAAGTTTCTTCCTTACCATTTTCCTCATTGCTTCGTAGTTTCCTTTCCTGAAGTTGTACGTTGTCACTATAGTTCTATTTCCTTTCGGTATTCCTACTTCGACCTTGAACTTGATCATATTATGATCGCTGTTTCCCAACGGTCCTACTATTTCCACTTCCTTTGCAGGTCAACTTTAACCCATTTAGGATTAGATCCAGAGTGGCATTTCTTCTCGTCGGTTCTCTTACAAGCTGCTCCATGAAGCAATCTTGTATAGCCTCCAGGAATTCTGTCTCCCTAGCGCATTTTGAGATTCCAAGACTCCAGTCTATCCCAGGATAGTTGAAGTCTCCCATAATAACCGTGTTACCGCTTTTGCATGCACGCTTCATCTCGTCTTCCATTTCTTCATCAATATCTCTGGTTTGCCCGGGTGGTCGATAGTATAGACCCATCTTTATTTCAGGCCCTTTCCTTCCCAGTATTTTAACCCATAGCGATTCCAGCTTGTTGTTGGTCGTCTCTGCTTTGTCCATTTTTGTCGATTGTATGCTTTCTTTTATGTATAGGGCTATTCCACCTCCTTTTTGTCCTGACCTGTCCTGGCGATAGAGCTTGTACCCTGGCAGTGCTGTATCCCATTTGTTTTCTTCATTCCACCACGTTTCAGAGACTCCAATAATGTCTATGTCTTCTGCATTGGCCATGAATTCCAATTCCCCCATTTTGTTTCTTAGGCTTCTTGCGTTAGTATATAAGCAATTTAGATCCTGGTATTTTCTTGTCTTCATTTCCTTTCCCTGTGCTTCGGTCTTTAGTTTATTCTCTTGTGCTACAATACTTCTAACCTCCTCTTCTGTGTTAGTTAACTCCTGTAATTTGACCATTGTTTCTTCCCAGCCTTTTTTCCCTTTAGTATCTTCATGGGATACCTTCTTCCGAATCGTCGACGCTTGGTCAACTGTCGGCTTTCCCCTTTTTCTTAGTTTAAAGCCTGTTCTATTCCTTTCCTGACGTTGTTTGCTAGAAGTCTAGTTCACGCCGCGCTCAGGTGCAGTCCATCTCTCCTGTAGAGCTTGCTCTTGCCCCAGAACGTTGTCCAGTTCCTCACGAAGTGGAATCCTTCTTCCTCACACCATTTCCTCATCCACGCATTCATTGATTGTAGTTCCTCCTGTCTTTTCACATCTGCCCTCGGTACCGGTAGGATCTCTGAGAACGCTATCTTCTGAGTCCTCATCTTCAGCTTCCTTCCCAGAATCTTGAACTGTTCAATCAGCGTGCTTCTTCTGTAGTCTCTCCTGCTGACATCATTCGTCCCGATGTGGATCAATACTGTGGTCTCTTCCGTCTCCGCTCCGTCCAGGATCTTTCCAATGTTGTCTACGATGTCCTTGGTTCTTGCTCCTGGGAGGCAGGTCACCAGTCGATCCTCTCTCCCTCCTGCTACGTGGCTGTCCACATGCCTCAGGATCGAGTCTCCCACTAGGATCGCTGACTTTCCCTTCTTTAATTTTCACTTCGGTCTCAGGTCAATGTCCTTGGAGTACTTCGCTGCTTCTTCTTCTATGTCTTCGATGTGCTTCGCTGTTTCTTCTTCTAGGCATCGACCACCCCCTCGTGTGATGCTCCTATGTGGAGGTCATCTGCTTCTTCTTCTCCCTTCCATGTTGGTGTAACTTCGTCTTCCATCTGAAGTTCGTTCTCTTCCACCCTCCTCCTGTAGGCTTCCTCAATGAATTTCTCGAGTTCCCTGACTTCCTCCTCAATGTGTCTCTCGTTCATGAAATCTTCAGCTGTTGTGACTGGGTCCCCAGTAGTGTAGAGTCCTTCTAGCTCCTGTATCTTGTCCTCTAGTCGCTTTACTTCCTTCTTCAAGCTTTTTAACTTCTGACACCGACCGCATACATATGACTGTCTCCCCGAGGGGAGGTAGTCATACATATGACAGTCTGTGCAGAACACTGGAAAGCTCATCTTCTGGTTTCCCTCTACTTCCATTGTCGTTCCTGCTTTAAAAAAGCAAAGTTTATATGCTCTTGATTCATAAGCACTCATTTCTCTAGGATAAATATCAAACATGTACCTTCAACACTTGTCCAGTTCCTCTTTTGACCTCTTTGGGCTAGATTCACTAAGCAAACCGATTGGTTTGCGACCCCTTAGTGACCCAATATTCCTCCGACCCAATTCACTAACCTCTGTGCCGATCTGATTCTGATTTGTGCATGCAAATGTAGGCATGCAAATGTAGGCGTGCAAATGTAGGCGTGCAAATGTAGGCAGGCAGCGATTCACTAAAATAAATGAGGGACACCGACTGAGCTGACTGATCAAAAATAAGCAACTGCTGAGAACCAGTCACTCAGGTCCTTTCTGACTGCCCTGCCTTCTTTCGCCCTGCTCTCTGCCCCGCTTCTCTGCTCTCTGCCCCGATCTTCTGCTCTCTGCCCCAACTCTCCTGCTCTTCCCCGTGGGCAAGCTCGTGGTTTTAACATGTGGGTTTAAAGCGGGTTAAAACCACGGGCTTGCGAAGAAAAATAAAAAGTAAAATAGTAGAACAGCACCGGAGGTGGTAATAATAATAATAATAATAATAACTTTATTTTTGTATACCGCCATACCCCAAAGAGTTCTAGGCGGTTCACATTAGTTAGACAGAGATTACAAGTGGTTGCATATCAAATTGAACATAGAGTTGCAGACAGCAAAGCGAGAGTAGTTACAAATCGAATTGAATCATGGAGTTGCGAACAGCAAGGAGAGAAGTTGGGGGGAGAGGAGGAGATGGGGGAGGGGAGTAGATCAGAGCTGGGGGAGGGTTGAAGGGGCATTAAGGGTCTTGGTCTTGAAATAGGTGATGTTTGAGTAATTTTCTAAAGTCGAGGTAGTTGTAGGCCTTGAGGACCATTTGGGCTAGCCAAGGGTTTAGTTTGGCGGCTTGAAAAGCGTAGGTTTTGTCGAGGAATTTTTTTGAGTGGCATAGTTTTAGGGAGGGGAAGGAGAAGAGTTGAATTTTTCGGGAGTTCTTATAGTTGTGGTTAAGGGTGAAGTGAGGGGTGATGTAGCTTGGGGATAAACCAAATATTGTTTTGTAGCAAAAACAGGTGAATTTGAATGTGATTCTGGATTCTAGTGGGAGCCAGTGGAGTTTGTGGTAGAAAGGGGTGATATGGTCCCATTTTTTCAGGTTAAATATGAGGCGGACAGTGGTGTTCTGGATCATTCTTAATCTCCTGAGGGTTTTCTTTGTGGAGCTCAAGTAGATGATGTTGCAGTAGTCCAGTATGCTGAGGATGGAGGATTGTACTAAGAGGCAGAATGAAGAGTCATCAAAGTATTTTTTTATGGTGCGGAGTTTCCAAAGTATCGAGATACTTTTCCTGACAGTGATATCAGTGTGTTTCTCGAGGGTTAGATGTTTGTCCAGTGTTACACCCAGTACTTTTAAGGTTTGTTCGAGGGGGAATGTGGATCCTTTTACTTGGATAGTAGTGTCCTTGATTTTGTCTTTGGGGGTTGCTAGGAAGAATTTTGTTTTGTCTGGGTTTAGTTTTAGTCTGTAGGATAGCATCCAGAATTCTATCTGATTAAGTATGCTTGTGAGGGAGTTAAAGAGTTCTTGAGTGAAACTGGTTAGAGGGATGACTATGGTAATGTCGTCTGCGTAGATAAAGAATTTTAGCTTGAGGCTTTGCAGGAGGATTCCTAGGGAGGTGAGGTAGATGTTGAACAGGGTGTGGGACAAGGGGGAGCCCTGTGGCACACCGCAGGAGTTTTCCCAGGAGTAGGAGAGAGAATCATTTTTAAATACTCTGTAAGATCTGTTCCGTAGGAACCCTTTGAACCAGTTAAGGGCCTGGCCGGAGATACCAATGTAGGCCAGGCAGTCTAGGAGAATGTCGTGGTCGACTAGATCGAAAGCACTGCTCAGGTCCAGTTGTAAAATCAGGGCACTGGATCCCAGACTGAAGAGTGTATGTATGTGGTCTAGGAGGGAGGCTATGATTGTTTCGGTGCTGTGATTGGAGCAAAAGCCTGATTGGTTGTCATTAAGGATGTCAAATTTTTCTAGGGATGTGGTAAGTTCGGCGTTTACCACCCCTTCTGCTATTTTGGTGAAGAGCGGGATACTTGCGATAGGTCTGTAGTTGGATGGGGTGCTTGATGGTTCTTTCTTGTTTTTTATGATGGGAGTTATTGAGAAGTGGCCTTGTTCTGCTGGGAAACTGCCAGTGGTTAGTAATAGGTTTACCCATGCTAACATATTGGCTTTAAAATGTATTGGCGCAGTTTTCATAATGTTGGGGGGGCAGGTATCCAGTCTGCAGAAGGAATTTGAATATTTGTTAAAATATGTGTTGAAGGTTGGCCAGTCGATATTTGAGAATTGATTCCAGCTTAGGTCTGTTCTGGATCCTGGGTCTAGTTTGGGCCTGTCTGAGTTTGGAAGGATAGGGAAGTCCCCGTGGGGGCTGGCTGGGGCGGATATTGATGATCTTAATTTTTGAATCTTTGTGTTAAAGAAGTCTGCAAGGGTGTTAGCGGTTAGGGTGGATTCGTTAACGCAGGTGTTGGTGAGAGTTTCAAGGTTGTAGAGGTCGTTGACCAGTTTGAAAAGGTTGCTGCTGTTGTTTGTAACATTTCCAATTTTGTGGGCATAGAAGTTTTTTCGTTTGTCCTTAGTGAGGTTTTTGTAGTTTTTTAGTTTAAGTCTCCATGTAGCCCTGTGTTCTTGGGCACCAGATTTAATCCATTGTCTTTCTGACCTTCTTAGGTCTCTTTTTGCCTGTAGTAATTCCGAATCAAACCAACCGTCCTGGATTGGAAATCTAATTCTGCGTGATTTTAAGGGGGCAATTTTGTCTAAGATAATTGTACTGTCTTTGATCCAAGAGGTCATGATTTGGTCCGTTTCTTCATTTTGTTTTGAGAGAGATTCGTAGAGGGGCCAGAATTCAGCCGGGTCGATTTTACCTCTAGTGGTGTGAGTTTTGGTGTTTTTTGATATTCTGTTTCTAGTGGCTTTTTGTTGGCATTGGATGGAGAAGTGGCATAGTTTGTGGTCGGACCATAGGGAGTCTGTCCAGATATCATGTTTCCAGTAAAATTTTGGGGTGGATGGGTTTTTGGCGGAGAATGTTACTAGGTCTAATTGATGGCCTCTTTGGTGGGTTGTGATGGGCGGGGGCTTGAAGTAGCCTAGTTGCGAGATTAGTAACCAAAAGTCGGATATGTCTGGAAGGTCTGTTTGCTCTAGGTGGATGTTGATGTCTCCACATAGGAGGTTGTATGGACTTGCTAAAGAGTTGGAAAGTAGAAATTCGGCGAAGTCGTCCTTGGCTAGGGTCCATTTTTTGGGAGGGATGTAACACAGCGTGATTGTTAGGGGGGAGGCTAAGGATTTTGAGGTTAGGGAGGCGGCTAGTATTTCAAGGTTGGGGGAGGATTTGGTGTTGAGTGTGGTGCAATTTAGGTGGTCTTTGAAGATTATTGCTAGTCCACCTCCTCTTCCCCAGGTTCTGGCTAGGGACAAGATCTTGAAGCCTGGGGGAAGACAGTCTTTGATAATGATATCTGTGTCTGAATGCAGCCAGGTTTCGGTGAGTAGAACGATGTCAGGATTGGTTTCGGTGAGCCAATCTTTAATAAGGATGGATTTATTTCTCATCGATCTTATGTTAAGGTAGAAACCTTGCAGGTTCTGGAAGTTGGTGGGGTCGATTGGACAGTAGTGGGAGTAAGTTAGTTTTTTCAGTGATCTTTGATTTTTTAAGCGAGGTTTGGTTGGTCTGTGGGGTGGTGGGGGATTGGGGGGTGGACTTGTGTTTGGGTAATCGTGTGGGGAGTGGAGTGTGGGTGTATGAGATTTGGATTTTACCGTGCGGTATGAGGAGTAGAGGACTGGGATGTGAGTGGAGTATATTGGGTCGGCTGTGCAGATCCTGATGGTGATGAGGTAAAGTATGAGCAGTATAGCACATTGGTGAGGGATTGGCCAGGCCATATTGTTGCACTAGATTTATTTATTTATTAAATTATTTCAAAAAAAAATTTTTTTTAAATTTAAATTTTTTATTTTTTTTAATTTTTATTTATTTATTTTTTTAATTTTACTTCTACGGGCTTATAGGGTTTTTTTTTAAAATTTATGCGGGCTTATTGGGTTGAAAGGAATTGCAAAGCTGGAGAAGGCAGAAGGGACAGCAGTGTAGTTACAAGCTGGAGAAGCTGTTACGTACTGTTGTATAATTGCTGAGGATTGGTACAAATGCTTGAGAATGCTATAGGGATATAACAAAAGCTTAGGAATGCTGTAGGGATATAACAAACAGTTACATGCTGTTACATGAAGAAGTCTGCAAGGATAAAGATGTTACAAGCTGTTTCATGCTGTTAAATAGATTCTAAGGTTGGTACGGAGGCTGTGAATGCTAAAGAAGAGTTACATGCTGTAAGGAAGATGTGGCATGCCAGTGTACATTGAAAATACTTATCCGGTTGGGGTTCCTAGTGGAGGTCTATGGTTCAGTCTGTTCGAGGTTAGTGTTGTGTTGGAGCTTGGTGTTTTCGCTTGAGGCTTCCACGCCGATGTCTCACACAAACGCTTCGCAGCACGCCGTTGGTGTGAGGGGTTTCAAGATCAGGCTCTCCTGCTGGGATCGGGAGGGGGGCGGAGCGGTGCTCGCACGCTCCTCTCCACTGTGCTGGGGCCGAGGAAAGAGGCCGCGTTGCACCAGAGTGAGGGCTTAAAGTCGAGCTCTCTTGCTGGTCTCGGGAGGGGGGCGGAGCAGGGCTCCCACGCTCCTCTCCACTGTGCTAGGGCCAAGGAAAAAGGCCGCGTTCCGCCGGTGTGAGAGGCTTCGGGGTCAGGCTCTCCTGCTGGTTTCGGGAGGGGGGCGGAGCGGTGCTTGCACGCTCCTCTCCACTGTGCTAGGGCCAAGGAAAAAGGCCGCGTTCCACCGGTGTGAGAGGCTTCGGGGTCAGGCTCTCCTGTGGTGAAGGAGGAAGGAAGGCAGAAAAGGACACATTGGGGAAGGAAGGCAGAAAAGGACACATTGGGGTGAGTAAAAAAAAGGAAAACACAAAAACGGACAGCAAACTCATATGCAGACCATCTACCCAGTGATCCGTATCGTCGGAAGGGGGCGTGCCTCTGATTGCCCGCATTTGCATGAAGATGGTTGGTGAATCGGTCAGCCTGCCTCCAATCGCCCATAGATTGGACATGGATCAGAAGGTTAGTGAATCTAGCCCTTTGTTCCTCAATCAAAGCAAATGAAAAAACAAACAAACATATATATATATATATATATATTGCATACTAAATATTCTACTTTTTGGTGTAAAGAGAACTCCTATGCAAATGAGGTCTACTTTTGGGTGTTAGTAGGGTGCGAGTTATATGGACGCAACTTAGGCATCACTTAGGTGTGCCAGAGGCATCCACATGTAGGTGAAAGGGGCTTCTATTTTGGGGGGTATAGAGGACTCTTCTTTAATAATAATGGGAAAAGATGTTTAATAATGCATTACTTAATCAAAACACATGAAAAATATATACATTATATATATTGTATACAAAACCTTCTTTTTATGGTGTAACAAGGACTCTTCTATGATAATAATCGAAAATGAAGTTTAATAATGCATTACTCAAACAAAACACAAGATAAAATGTACTAATTCTCACTCCCAAAGTTTAAGAAAATAAGAAGAGAAACCCTACTCACAATGGCTGTGCTCAGAGCAAGTAGACATGTCTGATGCATAATCTTGACATCATCAGTATGCACCTAGATGGCAGATTGTCACAAAAAAAAAAGGAACATATGCTGGGGGTACCTGACCATACTATGGATTTGAACTCAAGACCTGTGGAAGATGGAAGCAGTGGCTTTAATCACTGAGCCACTTTTTCTTCCTTTACTTGTAACAATTTTTATTGTGCACATCAGGGGTTCTTGCCATGTGAGATGATATCTTAGGAGAGCATAGCCATCTCAGGGTAAAAATAAGTTTCCTTCTGGACCCTGGAAAGGGCAGAGTGGAAATGTAAATTGCAAAGTCCACAACCTTATGGGACCAAAAAGAAGCTGTTGAGGTAATTGGGGGGTGGGAGAACAAAGTTGTTAACAAAAATACAATCTGCGAATTTTCCCATCGTTTTGTTAAGGAAAATGATACAAAACAACATGGCAAATGTCACGGGAATTTTTCATATTTCTACTTTTTGTCCTAAGTAAATGCGATACACCTACAACTTGCCAACAAAAAGGTCTAGTTAATTGGTGATTGGGACAGGTTGAAATTTTAACCCTGCAGATTTGGTTGGCTAACTCCCCAAACTAACAAGTCAAACCTTTAGAATATTAACCTCTGGGTATGTAATGGGTTTATAGACATTATTAGGCTGGTTCACCCTATCAAAGAATGATTATCAGCTCTGACACTATACTGTACAATTTGTTTCTGCATTGTCAGATCTGCTACATTTTCTAACTCTTGTAATGTGAAAAGACATCAAAATAGCATTCTGTCTCAAGGGATTGTGGATCTTCAATATCCACGAAATGCCTTTCTTTCAAAGGAAAGAGTTAAAATATTTCATTTTTTTGTCTCTGCTTTTAGGAGGGTAGAAATACAAACAGTTAAATACTACCGGTAGTTCCTTTAGGATGTGTAGTTTACGGTGTCATGTGGGATTAATATTCCTGCTTGGAGCTCCCAAGGGACTTGAAGGTCCACAGACCTAAGTTATCTGCAGAGTATTCCATTAGATCCTATTAACAGTCCTAGAGGGAACCAGGTTACATGCACAGCGCGTGTTTACCATCCCAAACTTTGAATCCATTACAAAGCAATTATGTCCAGGCCATTTTCCATTTTCCAACATTAGGCTAATGGAAGCTTCATTGTTTTCAGCACAGAGCTGTAGATCAGAGACGCTCGCAATGCCTATGCAGTCTGAAAGCACTAATGGGAATTGTATTCAAATGTTATTCATGTTAATCAAATGAGGTAAAAGGGCTTGTAAAAAAATTATTTATGACACAGCCTGTGAATTCACAAACCGCACACAGTGATATAATTCTTTTAAAATGTTTATGTGGTATTTTAATCAGCTAGCTAGTCAAGAAATTAGAGAAAAAAATGTGCAACAAGACTTACCCCCTCTTTTACAAAAGCCAGCAGCATGGGACAGCACGGTAAATGCTCCGATGCCCATAGGAATTGAATGGGCATCGGAGCATTTGAGGCAGAGCACTCGGCTGCACGGCTTTATAAAAAGGAATGGAAATCAATAAGGTCCATTCAAGTCAAAGAAAAGTGACCAACAGAGTGCCACAGGGGACAATAGAAACATGATGGCAGATAAAGGCCCATCCACAGCATCCACCATCTCCTCCTCTTCCTATAGGCTAAGGCTCTTAACATTGCATTGTGAGGTCATAGAGCTTTATGGTTATAGGTTAAGGCTCTTAACACTTGCATTATGAGGTCATAAGCTGTATGGTTATAGAAACATGATAAATAAACAAAAACAAAAAAAACAAGTAATAATAATAATAATAACAGTTTATATACCGCAGGACCGTGAAGTTCTATGCGGTTTACAATGATTAAAAATGCTACAAATTGAGTAGAACTGGCAGGTTAAAACTAGTGAATAGCGGCTCTAGCAATCAGTTATTGTGGGAAAGATTGTACAAATCAAGTGCCTAAGTACTTCAGAAACAGATATGCTTTTAGGTGTCTCCTGAATTCCCTATAAGCATAAGTAATTGTTCTAGGTATTTACCCCATAATGCTGCTTGATATGAGAGAAGATGTTGATGATGACTTTTGAATTTACATCCTCTAGCCCAGTGTTCTTCAACCTTTTGACACCTATGGACCGGCGGAAATAAAATAATTTATTTTGTGGACTGGCACCGGTCTGCGGACAGGCAGCTGAAGAACACTGGGCTAAGTTGTGGGCCAAACCCCACCCAATCTCCACCCCAGACCCTGCCCCCATAATAGTACTAATTATAACACCATTTTTTCCATTCATTTTTCATATATACACACACAATATAATCGTATTAACAACACATAATGGTTAACCACAAAATTAAACTACACAAAGCACACTGTATGCTTTTCAGTATTTATTCCTACCAGAACACAGATAACACCATGCAAATACGGGATCAAAAACTAAAAATATTAATATATACAAACAAACCCTAAGATGCAAGACTCTGCATGAAGTAAAACCACAGAGGAAAAGAAACAAATGCATTTCTTCCTGAACATGTAAGTAAATATTAAGTCACCTCCTTCACATTAGTCTAATACCAAAGTTCTTCTATCTAACTGACCAATGTATAAAACATTTCTTTAGGGCTTCAGACATGCCAATCGTTGTTCGCTAATGCTCTCGCGATACAACCATAAAATTTTTATATTTGGCTATGGCTGTGGCTTCTTCATTTGCCCATTGATTCTATAAATAGTTTTTTTATAAATTTATTAATTTTAAATTTTTTATCTTTTTTCTTCTTTTAAATATATAAAGTGCTTCTCATAAATACTTATAAAAAAGTTAACTTAGCTTTATAAATTCTCCTTAATAGGATCGGGTCGGGGCTTGTCACATCGACATGTTTCGCCTTAACGGCTTTTTCAAGATATCAACCCCTATAAAAATGAAAGAAGATATTACCACATATCCTATGTTTGATATTTAATATCCCTTAAGGGGATCATACAGTAAAAACTTACTAACTATATGCTCACCCTTTGTTTTTTTACCAGACCATCCCGATATCTGCTACCTTTTTTGATCTATCCAAGATGGCTGCGGTGTCTTTTTTCTCCATTTAAGTACCACCCCCATTTGGTGACCTCATCTCTCAACTAGTGAATCAGGGTTGTCCCATTATAATAACGAAGTCCACTCTATTTCTTGGTTTAAACCCCCCGGCATCACCGTATTTAATTTGAAGATCCATTTCTGTTCTAACCAATTTAGTCTGCGCTTATAGTTTCCACCCTCCCACCCTTCTTTTATATGAGATATAATGCGCCATTTTATGTCCGTGCTCTCATGTCCCAGGGACTCCCAATGTTCGACTAGAGGAGCTTCCATTACTTTATTAATGATCCTGGATTTATGCTCATTTAGTCTGATGTTCATCTGGCGACTTGTTCTACCCACATACATCAACTTACAGGGGCATATTATGACATAAACTACGTTATGCGTTTTACATGTGGTTGTCGTATTAGCTGTGATATTAATCTCTCTATAAGGAGGCTGCCATTCAATTCCTTCAATTGTGCTACTGCACCATTGGCACTTCTGACATTTCTGGTGTCCCTGTATAGGTTGTACTTCATTTTCTTCTGTATTGTACCGATACCTTGCTAAGTGTTCTCCTATATTTTTCCCCCGTTGGTAAGTGATGGTAGGAAATTCCTCAAAAACATTGGGGATTGTTTGTAAGATGTGCCAGTACTTTTTCATACTATCTACTAAATGCTTCGATTCCACATAAAAAGGCAAAACACATGTCATTCTAGTATGAATTTCTTCAGGATTCTTCCCCTCATCCTTCGTAGTAGATGACGGTTGTAATAGTAACTCACGGTTAGCGTATTTTGACCTCAAAAACGCTTTCCGAATAGCTCTGTTTGAGTACCCTCTCATTTTTATTCGCTTTTCCAATTGTCTAGACTGGGATATGAAGTCCTGATCTTCTGAGCATAGCCGGCGTAATCTAAGGAATTGCCCTACTGGCAAATTGTACTTCAATCTGTACGGGTGGTGACTGTGAAATTTTAGTAATGTATTTCTCGTCACAGGTTTTCGGAACAATGTTGTGATGAACCTTCCTTGTTCAAATCTTATTGTGAGATCCAAGAAGTTGACCTTGCCTTGGTTGTAATCAGCTGTAAATTTTATATATTGGTTCAAAGAATTCAGCTCTCCTATAAATCCTAATAGCGTTTCTTCAGAATCTCTCCAGACGATAAATACGTCGTCCAAAAAACGTCTCCACATCCCCACCTTTTCGAAATTCCGCATAACATAGATGGTGTTTTCCTCCATACTTGCTAAATACAGGGTGGCTACTGAGGGGGCCAGCATTGCCCCCATCGCCACACCCTGTATTTGATGATAATATCTCCCGTTGAACCAAAAATAATTTGCTGTTATAACCAGTTTTGCTAATTCCATCAAAAATTCTGATTTTATTCTGGGTTCCCCTATACGTTTCTCCAGAACTTTTTTTTATAATATCTAACGTTGCTTGTTGTTTCTTCCTGAACAGACACAGGACATAAATCAATCACTAAATCTATTTATATAAAATCGGAGGTATGTATGTGTGTATGGCCGCGATCACGCAAAAACGGCTTGACCGATTTGAACGAAACTTGGTATGCAGATCCCTCACTACCTGGGGTGATATGTTCTGGGGGTCTCGCGGCCCACCTGCACACGTGGGCGGAGCTACAAACAGAACATCAGATTTCACCCATTCATGTCAATGGAAAAAATGAAAAAGCTGCCATTCTCACAGTAATTCAAAAACGGCTTGACCACTTTGAACGAAACTTGGTATGCCGATCCCTCACTACCTGGGGTGATATGTTCTGGGGGTCTCGCGGCCCACCTGCACACGTGGGCGGAGCTACAAACAGAAAATCAGATTTCACCCATTCATGTCAATGGAAAAAATGTAAAAAGCTGCCATTCTCACAGTAATTCAAAAACGGCTGGACCGATTACAACGAAACTTGGTATGCTGATCCCTCACTACCTGGGGTGATATGTTCTGGGGGTCTTGCGGCCCACCTGCACACGTGGGCGGAGCTACTAACATAAAATCAGATTTCACCCATTCATGTCAATGGAAAAAATGTAAAAAGCTGCCATTCTCACAGTAATTCCAACTACCTGGGGTGATATGTTCTGGGGGTCTCGCGGCCCACCTGCACACGTGGGCGGAGCTACAAACAGAAAATCAGATTTCACCCATTCATGTCAATGGAAAAAATGTAAAAAGCTGCAATTCTCACAGTAATTCAAAAACGGCTGGACCGATTACAACGAAACTTGGTATGCCGATCCCTCACTACCTGGGGTGATATGTTCTGGGGGTCTCGCGGCCCACCTGCACACATGGGCGGAGCTACAAACAGAAAATCAGATTTCACTCATTCATGTCAATGGAAAAAATGTAAAAAGCTGCCATTCTCACAGTAATTCCAACTACCTGGGGTGATATGGTCTGGGGGTCTCATGGCCCACCTGCACACGTGGGCGGAGCTACAAACAGAACATCAGATTTCACCCATTCATGTCAATGCTAAAATTGTAAAACGCTGCCATTCTCACAGTACTTCAAAAACGGCTTGACCGAATTGAACGAAACTTGGTATGCCGATCCCTCACTACCTGGGGTGATATGTTCTGGGGGTCTCGCGGCCCACCTGCACACGTGGGCGGAGCTACTAACATAAAATCAGATTTCACCCATTCATGTCAATGGAAAAAATGTAAAAAGCTGCCATTCTCACAGTAATTCCAACTACCTGGGGTGATATGTTCTGGGGGTCTCGCGGCCCACCTGCACACATGGGCGGAGCTACAAACAGAAAATCAGATTTCACCCATTCATGTCAATGGAAAAAATGTAAAAAGCTGCCATTCTCACAGTAATTCCAACTACCTGGGGTGATATGGTCTGGGGGTCTCATGGCCCACCTGCACACGTGGGCGGAGCTACAAACAGAACATCAGATTTCACCCATTCATGTCAATGCTAAAATTGTAAAACGCTGCCATTCTCACAGTACTTCAAAAACGGCTTGACCGAATTGAACGAAACTTGGTATGCCGATCCCTCACTACCTGGGGTGATATGTTCTGGGGGTCTCGCGGCCCACCTGCACACGTGGGCAGAGCTACAAACAGAAAATCAGATTTCACCCATTCATGTCAATGGAAAAAATGTAAAAAGCTGCCATTCTCACAGTAATTCCAACTACCTGGGGTGATATGGTCTGGGGGTCTCACGGCCCACCTGCACACGTGGGCGGAGCTACAAACAGAACATCAGATTTCACCCATTCATGTCAATGCTAAAATTGTAAAACGCTGCCATTCTCACAGTACTTCAAAAACGGCTTGACCGAATTGAACGAAACTTGGTATGCCGATCCCTCACTACCTGGGGTGATATGTTCTGGGGGTCTCGCGGCCCACCTGCACACGTGGGCGGAGCTATAAACAGAAAATCAGATTTCACCCATTCATGTCAATGGAAAAAATGTAAAAAGCTGCCATTCTCACAGTAATTCCAACTACCTGGGGTGATATGGTCTGGGGGTCTCATGGCCCACCTGCACACGTGGGCGGAGCTACAAACAGAACATCAGATTTCACCCATTCATGTCAATGCTAAAATTGTAAAACGCTGCCATTCTCACAGTACTTCAAAAACGGCTTGACCGAATTGAACGAAACTTGGTATGCCGATCCCTCACTACCTGGGGTGATATGTTCTGGGGGTCTCGCGGCCCACCTGCACACGTGGGCGGAGCTACAAACAGAACATCAGATTTCACCCATTCATGTCAATGGAAAAAATGTAAAAAGCTGCCATTCTCACAGTAATTCCAACTACCTGGGGTGATATGGTCTGGGGGTCTCACGGCCCACCTGCACACGTGGGCGGAGCTACAAACAGAACATCAGATTTCACCCATTCATGTCAATGCTAAAATTGTAAAACGCTGCCATTCTCACAGTACTTCAAAAATGGCTTGACCGAATTGAACGAAACTTGGTATGCCGATCCCTCCCTACCTGGGGTGATATGTTCTGGGGGTCTCGCGGCCCACCTGCACACGTGGGCGGAGCTACAAACAGAAAATCAGATTTCACCCATTCATGTCAATGGAAAAAATGTAAAAAGCTGCCATTCTCACAGTAATTTCAACTACCTGGGGTGATATGGTCTGGGGGTCTCACGGCCCACCTGCACACGTGGGCGGAGCTACAAACAGAACATCAGATTTCACCCATTCATGTCAATGCTAAAATTGTAAAACGCTGCCATTCTCACATTACTTCAAAAACGGCTTGACCGAATTGAACAAAACTTGGTATGCCGATCCCTCCCTACCTGGGGTGATATGTTCTGGGGGTCTCACGGCCCACCTGCACACGTGGGCGGAGCTACAAACAGAAAATCAGATTTCACCCATTTATGTCAAATTTAAAAATGTAAAAAGCTGCCATTCTCACAGTAATTCCAATTACCTGGGATGATATGGTCTGGGGCTCTCACGGCCCACCTGCACACGTGGGCGGAGCTACAAACAGAACATCAGATTTCACCCATTCATGTCAATGCTAAAATTGTAAAACGCTGCCATTCTCACAGTACTTCAAAAACGGCTTGACCGAATTTAACGAAACTTGGTATGCAGATCCCTCACTACCTGGGGTGATATGTTCTGGGGGTCTCGCGGCCCACCTGCACACGTGGGCGGAGCTACAAACAGAAAATCAGATTTCACCCATTCATGTCAATGGAAAAAATGTAAAAAGCTGCCATTCTCACAGTAATTCCAACTACCTGGGGTGATATGGTCTGGGGGTCTCACGGCCCACCTGCACACGTGGGCGGAGCTACAAACAGAACATCAGATTTCACCCATTCATCTCAATGCTAAAATTGTAAAACGCTGCCATTCTCACATTACTTCAAAAACGGCTTGACCGAATTGAACAAAACTTGGTATGCAGATCCCTCACTATCTGGGGTGATATGTTCTGGGGGTCTCACGGCCCACCTGCACACGTGGGCGGAGCTACAAACAGAAAATCAGATTTCACCCATTCATGTCAATGGAAAAAATGTAAAAAGCTGCCATTCTCACAGTAATTCCAACTACCTGGGGTGATATGGTCTGGGGGTCTCACGGCCCACCTGCACACGTGGGCGGAGCTATAAACAGAACATCAGATTTCACCCATTCATGTCAATGCTAAAATTGTAAAACGCTGCCATTCTCACATTACTTCAAAAACGGCTTGACCGAATTGAACGAAACTTGGTATGCCGATCCCTCACTACCTGGGATGATATGTTCTGGGGGTCTCGCGGCCCACCTGCACACGTGGGCGGAGCTACAAACAGAACATCAGATTTCACCCATTCATGTCAATGCTAAAATTGTAAAACGCTGCCATTCTCACATTACTTCAAAAACGGCTTGACCGAATTGAACGAAACTTGGTATGCCGATCCCTCACTACCTGGGGTGATATGTTCTGGGGGTCTCACAGCCCACCTGCACACGTGGGCGGAGCTACAATCAGAAAATCAGATTTCACCCATTTATGTCAATGGAAAAATGTAAAAAGCTGCCATTCTCACAGTAATTCAAATTACCTGGGATGATATGGTCTGGGGCTCTCACGGCCCACCTGCACACGTGGGCGGAGCTACAAACAGAACATCAGATTTCACCCATTCATGTCAATGCTAAAATTGTAAAACGCTGCCATTCTCACAGTACTTCAAAAACGGCTTGACCGAATTGAACGAAACTTGGTATGCAGATCCCTCACTACCTGGGGTGATATGTTCTGGGGGTCTCGCGGCCCACCTGCACACGTGGGCGGAGCTACAAACAGAAACTGAGTTTTCACCCATTCATGTCAATGGAAAGGATGTAAAAAGCTGCCATTCTCACAGTAATTCCAACTATAAAACACTTTCTATGACACTATAACCACTAGAGACATTGTTTCTATTCTACCACGGACACCATACATATAGAGTTTGTATGTTCTAACTGTGTTTTGTGACAAACCCAGCACCAGTACTAATTCGGTCCCTAATAGGATCGGGTGCAGAAGAGCTGATCAGATTGATTCTGGCGCTCAACTTGAGGCTGACCTCCCTTGCCCCTATGATCAGAGCAGTAGTGATCTGGAGCAGAGGCAGGCAGACTGGCAACAGCAGCCTCCGGGCTTTAGGACAGTTAGAGAAGCCACAAGGAATATAGCTGCATTAGATAAACCCAGGGGTGATTGATCCCGATTACCGGGGTAAAGTTGGAGTAATATTGGTGAATCATGGGTCGGAGCCCTATTGGGTCCGACAGGGGGATTGCATAGCTCAGATGATATGTGAGCGGATCTGGCCAGCAAAATTGCAACAGTGGGTACACTTGCCAGTAACAGGCAGGGGTGCTAAAGGCTTTGGCTCATCCGATAGGGCAATTCCCACAGGTAAGCAGGAACAGCTACCAGGAGAGGCTCAGCAAGGAGTTAGGATAGGACAGAATGGCAGTCAAGAACATAAGATTCAGGGAAGTGTCCCAGAAACAATTACACTACACGAACCTCAAAGGAAGGGCAGCGCAGGTATGGAGGAAGTCCTCAAACAAGAACTGAGGGAGTTGAGGGAACAATTAAAGTCCCTGAGGGAGGAAAAGAAACAAGAAATGTACGATCATACACAACAGTCAGCAGAAACCTTTAATAAAGCCCTGATGGAGATGGCTGGGCAACTCTCCCAAATAGGCAAACAGGTAGTTGATAACCAACATCAGCAAGAAGAACTGGGAAAAATCTTAGAAACCCTATCGGGAAAATGGAAAGACAAGGAGGGTGAGACAAGTAAATGGGTAAAGCAAAGTCAAACCGTTGAAACCCAGTTAGGCCAGTATAAATCCCAGTTAAACAGAGTGGAAGAGATGTTGGGTGACTTACAGGCTCAACTGGAACAGACAAAGGAGGGTGGTATGGAAGAAATATCAGAGGCCGTAGCGGCCTTAGCCCACAGGGTATTCAGTCTAGAGGGGTTGGAGTGCACAAGGGGCTTAGATGATTGTGAGTCAAACAAAGTCCCAGTGTTACGGTGGCCTGATGACTTCTGTGATACAAGCCCTAGTCCGAGCCCTTCTGATAAAAGAAACAAAAATAGGAAACGCCATTGAATTTATTTAGGTTGTCACGTATTCCTGAGACAATAGGGACTCCTCAGGGTACAAGTGAGGGTCATCCTTTAAGGGTGGGGGAATGTGACAAACCCAGCACCAGTACTAGTTCGGTCCCTAATAAGATCGGGTGCAGAAGAGCTGATCAGATTGATTCTGGCGCTCAACTTGAGGCTGACCTCCCTTGCCCCTATGATCAGAGCAGTAGTGATCTGGAGCAGAGGCAGGCAGACTGGCAACAGCAGCCTCCGGGCTTTAGGGCAGTTAGAGAAGCCACAAGGAATATAGCTGCATTAGATAAACCCAGGCAGAGAAAAGCTGCTTTAGAGCCAAAGCCCATCCCCCGCTACAGGCTGAAGGGGATTGGCTCTGAGCTGTTTAAAAGCAGGCTGAGACAAGCAGCAGGAGGAGGAGGAGGAGCGAGTGACCAGGGTGAGTCACTCCCACAGCCTAAGGCAGGTGAGGAGCTGTGGAGCAGAGCAGGAGAGACAACCGTGCCAGATTGGCCCATGCAGGATTTGAAAGAAATCCTTCCCACTTCAAACTTCCAGATTCCAGACCGTGTGGAAAGCATGGAGGTACAAGTAGCTGGCCCTATGCTAGAGAGCCAGACAGAATGTATGGAAACTGAATGAAGAAAGTGAGTAACTGGGAAACCATTAGTGGTTTGTGGTTTTTTTTCCCTTTTGCCTATGTTTTTCTGCTGTGCAAACAAGCCTGAAGAATGTGAGATAGGTTTGGACTTTATGAGTATTTTTGGGTTAAGAATAACACTTACCTGAATCCTAAACTATGGAAGTGATTTAAAGTCAAGTTTGGAAACAAGAAGCTCAAGATAGAACATTTTAAGTTTGTGTTTTGAACTTTAGAAATCCTGCTGTGGCTCCCCTTCCTGAAGAGCTAATTAGCTTATCTCCCTCAGCTGTTTGTTTTGCCTGCACAGGGAGCTGAGGGAAAAGCTGATCCGTTTGCAAGAGCTATATTGCCTAAAGAGTTTTGGTTTAATTTGGATTTACAGCAAAGGTTTATTTCAAACTTTATTTGGCTGCTGAAATCTGCTGTTACATGCCTTTGATATTAATGCTGAGAGAAAGTTTGAATTATGAGTGAGCACCAGTGTAAAGCAATCCTGAGTCAGAGCACATGATTCCAGGAATAACCAACTACAGGAGTTTGCTGTTTTGTGATATCTTTATTTTACAATTGACTTTATTTTTGAATGAAATGCAAAAGTGATTTTTGTTTTATGCTGCATCTTTTTGACCTCTGGGTCAGAATAAACATCTTATTCTTTCTTAAAGAACTTGGTTTGGACTGGTGATATTTTGAAGCCTTTTGCTTGCCTTGTCTCTCCCAAGCCTGGGCAGTTGCCTAGTGCTACCTTGAAAAGTCCTGAAGGTACCCCTGGTTAGAGGGGACACGCCAGAATCCTTGTGTTTGTCACACGACAGCCCGCCGCTGCAGAGGGTTTGTGACAGTTTGTAACTGTTTCCTTCATGCACCCCAGTTCATAATGTTATTACATTACATGAGTACTCACATATGCTGAACTAGGAACACAGGTTCCATTCTGAACCGGGGAAAAACTGCATGGAGTTTCTTTTCAACCTGAGTTTCCACATATTGAGTTGTTTAAATCAATACTGAAACTTTTGGATGCCACTTATTCCAACAGATCTTCCTTTTCAGTTTAAGAGATTGCAAATTCCAGTGAGACTTGCATTCTCTATCACAATCAACAAATCACAGGGACAGACTATTACATACTGTGGAGTGGATTTAAGATCCCCCTGTTTTTCCCATGGACAACTCTATGTTGCTTGCTCAAGGGTGGGTTCACCCAAGAATTTATATGTTCTTGCTCCTGGAGGTGAAACTAAAAATGTTGTTTATAATCAAGTTTTGTGTTAGTTGTATTGTATTCATTTTGTCAAATATTTCACATTATAATTTGAATATTGTACTTTTTATAAAGCTGTTAAAAAATAATTTCATTCACCACTATAAAGTATCTTTATTTGAATCCATGTTATTGCTATAATTAAATACCCGTGCAATGCCGGGGCATCAGCTAGTTAAAAAATAAAATCATTCCCCCTATCGTTGTTGTCTCCCTCCCTCCATGCTGTGCCTTGCCGGCTCCCTCTTCCTCAGTGTTGCAGTGAACAAAGCTGTGGGCAGCGGAACGTCACGTGTCCTGCGCCTCATCTGGAAGCTTTCCCTCTGACGTCAGAGAGAAGGCTTCTGGTTCAGGTGCAGGACATGCGTAGGAGCCTCTGCAGCACTGAGGAAGAGGGAGCCAGCCCGAAGACAATGCCGCATCGATCACACCATGGACCGGCGGCTGAAGAGCACTGTCTGGGGCCTGATGCATGTGCCGGCCCTGTGGACCATCAGGAAATTTCTGTGGACCGGCGGTTGACAAACACTGCTCTAGCCAGTGGAGATACAAAGTTCAAGTGTGAGCTTCTCTTATGTCTGTTGGTTGGGAAGGAGAAAAAGTCAGTTATATACGTAGGGCTAAACCGAACAGTACCTTAAAGCAGAAACATCCGAACTTAAACTTCACATGTGCCTCCATCAGCAGCCAATGTAGGAGTAGGAAGGGAGGAGTCACATGATCAAACTTCTTCAACCCAAAGATCAGTTTGACCACTGCATTTTGCACCAGTTGTAATCGTTGCATATTCTTTTGGGTCATTGCCAGATAGGCAATATTACAGTAGTCAAGTTGGCTCAGTATAAGGGATTAAACTAGAATTCTGAATGATGAAGCATCAAAATATGCTCTGATGGACCGAAGCTTCCAGAGAGTAAAGAAACCCTTTCTAACCAAAGAATCCACTTGGTCTTTCATGGTTAGGCCCTGGTCCAGAATTACACCCAAACCCTTCATAGTAGGTTGAATAGAGTAGCTAAGATTATTGATGCACAGTGATGTTTTTGTATCAAGTGGATGAGATGAAGCTACAAAGAATTTTGTTTTTTCTGAAGGATGCCCAAAAATTCTCTCAAACATGTAATCATCCAAAAATAACCTCAGCACTGCATATACTCATCAGCTAAATAGATAATACCACCACTTAAAAAATGGAGAAAATACCTCAGTGTCAAATAGGGATATTCTGAAAACTTTAACACCCCTACAGACAACCCTGTATCAACAACCAGTTGAAACAGGAAGACACATCCTCGGTCAGAAAAACTCCATTAGATTATAAGTACTCCACGATAAATGAAAGTAGCCAAACAGACGGTGAAGGAATCATGATAAAAGAAAGTGGCCAAGCAGTCGGTGAAGGGGGATAATTAGCACTCATTTCCCTGAGGAAGCTTTGGTGAAACAGGGGCCCTATTGGAAATTCTAAGACTGGAAAAAAATTGGAGATCTGCTGACTGACGGCTATTGTGCAGCCGCGAACATTTAACGTTTGCTCTTCCTGATGATTTTTCTGCTTCTACTGCCCAGCATTGCAAAAGACTGCAAAGGAATGCTCTCACATAAGTGTGGCTTTTCACCGTATATATATAACACAGCATACTGACTTTTTGCATTACTTTTAAGTAGAGAATGACACGGGTAAAAAATATATCACCGTCCCCGCCCCGTCCCCGTGAGCTTAGTCCCTGTCCCCGCCCCGCAAGATCGGTTCCCGTCCCCACCCTACAAGCTCGGTCCCTGTCCCCGCCCTGCAAACTGTCAGATCCCACCCACTGAAGCCTCGAATAGTTATGATTTTATACTGAACTTATTTTATTAAAGTATAAAAAGAGACTATTCTGTACAATTGTCATTTTATAAACACAAATAATACAGAGCAAGGATCAATAAAACCCTTGTCTCCTCTCTCTTCAAAAATATCCCCTCCACTATTATGAAAATTGAACAAACCAAATTACTACAGAATGCTACATAGAAAAATCAAGCTAACAGAATACTTCAGTCACACATGGCAGGAATAGTGTTAGGGGAGAGCAACTAGGGCAACTGCCTCCTGGTCAGAGAGAGAGCCCTAAGCCAGCTCGAAGCTAAAGAAGCACAGCCTGGGCTTTGCGGTTTCCAGTTATGTCTAATACCAGCTCTAGCAGGATACATATTTCAAATCTGAAATATTCTAATCACAAAATATAAATTTTTTTCTACCTTTTGTTGTCTGGTAAATTAATTGTATTCTTCAAATCACATTGGTCTCAGGCTTTGGTTTTGGTTTCCTTCTGTCTTCATCATGGCATGGCATGCTCCTGAAGGTAAAATAGGCCCAAGAGGAGCTGGGGAGGAGATGCCAAGCCTGACACAGGCACAATTTTTTTACCACAGGAGCAAGGTCTTGTCCCCATTCCTATGATAAACCAGTTGCAAATGTGCCCATTACTGCAGAGACCATGATTTACCGCGGTAAACAGTCCCCGTGCCATTCTCTACTTTTGAGAATTGCACACTCTTAGTGGTGAATTACTAATATAGGACAGATTTTAGATAGACCATAAAAAACAGAATTGAGACATCCAGGTCCAGTAGTATTTTAGGGAAGGACAAAAATATATAAATAAATTGCTTTATTGCAATAAACACAGACAATTCTCAATTGCCCGACCTGGCCATGTTTCGCCCCCCTCTGTGGATGCGTCAGGGGCTGAGATAAAAACAGGTCAGTGACAATCTAACTGTAAACATAGCACATTGTTCAAGTTAGTAGCAGTCACAAGGTTCAGGTCAGTGGCAGTCTAATTGTAAGCACAGCATGCTGTTCTGGGAGGGGGGCGCAACGTGGCCATGTTAGGCAATTGAGAATTGTCTGTGGTCATTGCAATAAAACCATTTATTTATACTGTATCTTTTTATGCTGGTCTGCTGGTTTTGTTTTTGGACTGGATCTTACAGATTTTGCAGATTGCTTGCCTTTTTTTTTTTTTTTAATTTTTAAAAAGGGTCTGCTGAATATATGTGCATGTGCTGTTTTTGTGTGGCATCAGTTTCCATTTTGTAATGGTCATCAGCTATGTTATCAACGTCGCCATTCACCTACGTGCTCTTCTAAAGTATTAGCACATACACATGTTTGTTGATGATTCAATATCTAGAAGAAAAATCCTTCCTTGATAGAGTGAAAAAGCAGACGGCCAAAACATGCTAGATCACAATTTTATCAAAAACATAATTGATAATGACAATAAAGATTGTTATGTGAAGGGAGAGTCCTCAGTTTACACAGCTTATGCCAGATTAACCTTACAGGCAATAGTTGTATACCCAAATGGGTTCACTTGTGAAACATCCCTGGACATACTCCTGTAGTGCAATAACGGTGAAAACTGTGATGTGCAATAATGTGCCCAAAAATAAAAATCACAAAAAGATATGTTTGACTGCTGCTATTCAACCCAATTCAGCGTGTAATGTTCAGTGTCCAAGCCTGTGAATATGCATTCCGTTAATCAAAGAAAAATCAGCTGGAAATGATCAAAAAATCTAACACAGTATTTATCTACATCGTATAGAGACTGAAACTATGCCAAATACTCCGTGTGATGATTCAAAACATCCACATGTAAATGCTGATATTGAGATGCGTATATCTATAATTTTAATGTGTGTTGGCAGCTAATAAAGCAAATAGCATGATTTGCATTATCAGGAAAGGAATTGAAAGCAAAGATAAGAATGTTATAATGCCTTTGTATCACAAGAATAAAAATTGTAAAGGGGAACGAGCAGTAGAACTTTAAATTGGAATCTTTTGGGTAATGTAGCCTCAGAAAGATGTAGGTACAGAATACTTAGGGGCCCTGTTACTAAAGGGTTTTAGAATTGGGGCTTAATGCATTTTAGCATGGGGCTTTTTTCTCTACCCCTGCTTTAATCCAGATTAAATATGGCACAATTTAAGGCATATTGGGTTTTTTTCAGGTTGTGTGCTGATTGTATTAGCATGTTACCTGTAGCAGGTTAATGAGTGAGAACTTACTGTACTATAGGTACAGAGAAGGGTGACAAAAGTGAGAAAGAGGATGGCACAATTTCCCTGTGAGGAAAAAAAGACATAGAGCTCAAAAAGACATAAAGATCTAGATGGAAAATGTGACAAAAACCTATGGAACACCATCTGAGAAAGGACATTACGGGGCTCATAATCGAAAGAGAAAAATGTCCAAAAACCGGCCTAAGTTGGCACTTGGACGAACATTGTCAAAATACGTCCAAGTGCCGATAATAAACACGGATTTTGAACTTAGGCCTTCATAGTGCTGCTGAGTGACCATTGCTAAATGGGGCGTTTAAGGAAGAGTGTTGAGGGCGGGAGTTGGGCGGGACGTGGGCCGGCTTAGACTTTAGTTGTACTGCATGTATAACCGAAAGTTATACAGCACAGGATAGACAGAACTTGGACGTTGTGACTTAGACCATTTAAAACATGGTCTAAGTTACAAAAACCCACCTAAAATGACCAAATAAGCACTGCAAACACACAATACAGACCCCCACATATTACCCCAGTGATCACCGACCCCCCCATAAAAATATTAATCACAACTTGAAAATTGTGCCTCCAGAACATCATCACCTGGCAGCCTGGCATAGGCAAGCCTAGTTGTGCTGCACAGAGGCATCTTAAACCATCTTGGGGGTGGGTTAGGGACCCATAGAGAGGTGGACCCACGCCCATAAGCCTCTGTAATCATTGCATTGATATTGAAACATGTGTACGCCCCTATACACCCCCAAAACCCTTTTTTACTAGCATATAAGTGACTCCTGCAGCCATAAGGGCTATTGGGGGTGGTAGATAAGTGGGTCTAGGGGATTCTGGAGGTAGTTTTTTTTGGGGGGCTCACCATGCCCTATAAGGGAGCTGTAGTGAAATGGAGACATGGTACCCTTTTTGTGAAGTTCACAGCAGTGCCCTGTAAGGTATCCCACTATTTAGGTGGCATGTCTGGGTGTTCAGTCCATCACTTTGCAGACCCCTCCCACGTCCATCAGGGCTTGTTCTAGGCATTTTTGACTTGGACGAAAAGTTGGACGAAAATGTGGTATAAAGATGAACGATTTAGCAGTTTGGATGATCAGATCAGCAGGATGTACAGTTAGAAGATTTTCGAAACGAAAAAAAAATTTGGACATATTTTTTGAAAATGTGTCCTAAGTTATTTTTTACTTTGGATGACTTGCGACTTGGATGAAAACGGACTTAGATGTTCCTTTCGATTATGCCCCTCAAACTGTCTGCATAGACTCTTGACCTATCCTTCTTGAACAGAAATATAAAGTTATTGACTATACGGTATCACAACAATACAAGGACCATATGTGCAGATGGAGATAATGCTACAATGTTCTGTCTAAATTAGATTGTAAGCTCTTCTGTGAGGGGACTGTCTACTGTATGTTTAAATGTACAGTGCTGCGTACGCGTTTCAGCGCTTTAGAAATAATAAATAGTAGTACTACAAGGTAATGCTACAAGATTTTGGAAACTGAAATCACCATATGGATTATATGAAAACTCAGAAAGTGGCAATTCAGTAACATTTTTTGAATCCTGGTTGCCAAAAGTGTTAAATATGGAATTTGAATGGCCCCTGAAAAATGAGAGGACACATTAAGTCCAGCTTGGATGATGACAGAATCTCAAAAACTTCATTCAATCATGCTTAAATTTTAAAACATCCCCATGTTGAAATCATTCTAACTAAAATGAAGGTGCTATTTAAGATTATATGGCAAAGCTAAACCATCTATATAATGTCGGATTTTACCAAAGAGACTGCTGCAAAGCGGTGGCACTTTTTGGCTCTAAGCTCAGGCTTGAAGGCACTCATGGCACCTGTTCACATGAAAGTTACATATCAAAATTGCCCAAACATGTTTGTAATGCTCAGTGATCTAGAAAAGTTCATAGAAGAACAAGAAGCTTTGACAAGAATGACCATGTAATTCTGGTCACTTTAATCTGAAACACTAGTGATATTTCATTTTTCCCTTTTTATAGTTATATAGTTTATTATTTGTAGCTCTCCCTTGCCCAGAACGGAGAACAACCATACATACACAATAAAATATACCATACTAACACAAAAACATTTCTAATATTTAGTTAAACAAGTGCTTCAACATTTGAGGTCTGTTCAAAAAGTTCCAGGATAGTTTGAATTGCGCACCAAGTTTCAAGTTTTCAAGTTTATTTACAACTGATTAATCACTTAATTATAAATTCAAAGCGATATACAAAGCTAAAATAGCAACGTTCAGGGAAACAATACAAATAATGTAGACCTGATGTATAGGACAGACAATACCATAAGGAAAGAAGGGATAGAAATACAATAATTGATAGAAGATGAGACAAATGAGGGGAACTAGAAAAGGAAGGGTTAGAAGAAATTGGAGGTCAGAATATGAGTATGCAATCTTAACTTAGGGGAGCTAGCAGTCAAAAGCATCTTTAAAAAGAAAGCATTTTAACTTGCACTTAAATCTATCTATATGACGTTCTTCCCTTAAGTAAATGGGTAGGGAAATTCCACATTATGAGACACACTAGGCAGCATTGAGTAGCTTGAAACTTCATGAGTAACATCATTTTTTCTGTTTGTTGATATCTGTTTTTGTCTCTGAGCTACAGCAGTTTTTGTGAAAGTGTGTTTTTGTGATTGACTATTTTTCATCATGTGCAACCTCAATGAGCAGTGCTACAGATTTGAAGTTCTGGTTTTTTTTTTTTTCCTCTTTATTCGAATTTTATACCATTATTACATATACATAATAATAAGGTAAGGAACATAAATAATATTAATACATCAACTATAAAGCTATCACATAAATTCCTCTAGTCCTCATAACTATGGGAGGGCAAGTACATATATTCTAGAAAAAAGTCACATAAACATGATCATATAGACCAAACATATTAGTGTTTAGAAATTCAAAACTCCAAACAATTAATTATGTGGTAACAGAGGAAATACTAATGGATTCTTGATGTTGCAAAAATTGTTCTAATTGAGTTGAGTCCCAATAAACATAATCATTTTCCTTGAATTTAATCAAGCATTTACAAGGAAATTTTAAGTAAAATGTGGCTCCTAAAGCCAACACCCTAGATTTCAAAGCTAAAAAGGATTTTCTTCTCAATTGTGTTGCTTGGGCCACATCTGGAAAAATCAATACATTATCTCCGCAAAACTTAGTCTGCTTATTCTGAAAATAAGCTTTCATTATCAAGGATTTATCTATCTCTCGAGAACAAGTTATAAGAAGTGTAGATCTAGTTTGGATTATATCCTGTGAGTCTTCTAAAAATCCAGTTAAATCAAAATCAATTTGTTCCAACTGATCTATACCTGATTCTGTGGGAACTTTTTTCCTCTGAGGGATATAATACAAATTTGTCAAAGGCAAATTTTCTACGTCCGTCATCCCCAAAATTTCCTTAAAATATTTTTTAACCAATATTTCTGGAGATAATAAATGTGTTTTGGGGAAATTAACTAGACGCAGATTTTTTGCTCTGTACAAGTTCTCCATTTTCTCAAATTTCATATGAGTGATATGAAAATCCTTAACTGCTGTTGTAGAAACTGCTTGTAATGTAACCACCTGAGACTCAGTTGTTCTAATCGATTTTTCCATAATTTTTAAATTTGAATCAACGTTTGCAAACTTTTCAATCACCTCTTGCGAAAATTTTTCATTTTGTTGAACCACAGATTTTAATAACCCCTCCATACAGTTCTGTTTTTAAATTGGGTAAGACCGCTAGGAAACTTATCAATTGTTGAAATTGTCTTATGGGGAACATGCTATGGGTCATGGATGGTGTTTTGAATGGTATTCACACTTCAAAAGTGGTCATGAGTCAGTGGAAGATGATTTGCAAACTGGAAGAGCATCAACGTCAACCAATGATGATCATGTAAATCAAGTGAGAGTTCTTGTGTATGATAATCTATCTGAAAGTGTTGAAATGACTCCGTGAGAGAATCAGGAGGAAGTGACCCGAACTTTGGAGGGAGCAGTCGTGGTTCCTGCATCATGACAACACCCCCACTCACACTGCTGTCAAAATTAATGAATTTTGTACAAAAACGTGATGACACTGCTTCCCCAGCCAACAACAAAAAGAAAAAAATCCAACACAATCTGCAGTGAACAGAACACAAACCAAAACAAAGAAAACTGCAGACAGATGTACAAAGATGCAGGCTAAATTTATTAAACCAAAAGCATGAATGCGGTTAATGTTACCACTTTGAACCAAACCAAAGGACCCGACATGGTCCGTGTTTCGGTAAACACGCCTTCATCAGGGGTCCCAGGTGGATAAGGTATCAATTCAAACCGCAAACAAAAACATAGCCTTTCTAAAAACGCGAGCAGCAGTAAAATAATCACTTGGAAAACTCCCACGGCAGAGCTCCCAACCGTGGGAGCTAGCTGGCAGTCTCCTATGGTCTGAATATCGGCCCCTGTGTACTTATCTCAAAAACAGAGAGTTTCTCTCAAGACTACCCAACATGATCATGAGGCCATAGAGGGAAAACATACAGGGGCTCCTCCACCAGCCACTGCTAAGCTAAGGCATCTATCCCCTGTGAGGCCACCTCCCTCTGGTCGCTGGAAATCGTCTGTATGAGATGTTAGGCTGAGTTCCTCAAGTACCATTATCCTGATGCAGCTTTAAGTGAAAAATGCACCAAATCTGTTAAAATGTCTCTCTCCCCCTCGAGTATGAGATTTGTTGCAAGCTGTTTACATTTATCTGGTATTTTAGGCCTCTGATGCAGCCCATGTGAGGTGAAAGATGGCCAAGTCAGTCCTCTGTTGCTGCTAATAAAAGTTACTTTTGGACTTTCTGGCCTGTTTATGTTTTATTAAACTTAATATACCACCTTTCAAGCACATTCAAAACCATATACCTGTAATTGGCATCAAAGAAAGAAAGGAACTACAATCTTCAGATAAGACAGAGAAACGAGAGCGTGAATAAAAGGCAAGTGAATAAAGACAGGTCTTAACAAACTTCCTAAAATTTAGGGGGGAAGACTGTGACCTAATGGTAATAGGCAGTGAGTTCCACGGTGAAGAGGCAGTGATAAAGAAACCACTGAGCATCTAGCAAGAACAATGGACAGCAGGAAGAACCAGTTGATTACCCGGAGAGAGCTGTAGAGTATGGACAGACTGATAGGGAAAAATAAGGGGTGAGAGAACGGAGGAAATTCTAGAGTGAAGAACCTTGTTTCTTGTTCTGCTCACCATTTCTGCTGGATGGATGGAAAATGGGCATGGATACATTAAACAGCTAATATCAGTTGATTAAATAAACTGAGCCTCAAAGCTTCTGGTACTCCATAAAGCCTCACTTGTTACTATCCCGCCTGAAGTGGGATTCTTCGTACTGAATTTAGCAGTGTTGTTTCTCCTGAAGCTACGGCTTTGTCTGCGAAACAAGGACTTTGTCGAGATTTGGATTTCTCCCCTTACATTTGTGGGTTACGATGCCACTTGACCGATTGATGACTGTGAAGCAGGAAGCTGTGAAGTGCTTTTTCCTTTTGAAGATAAGTACTGTTTGGGGAGTGTTTTCGATCGGCTTTTTCAATGATGTTTTTTTTGCTGGTACTGCCTCAAGAAGCCTTTTTCTATTATTCTTTATATGTAGCAGGTCCGGGTTTTTTAGGAACAGACTTTCTTCAGTTTGAATTTTTCTCTTCTTTATTTCCCGTTCTGCTATTGAGCTGATGATAATAAGTGGGGCTTTATGGACTACTAAATTACATTTGAAGTCTGTACCGGAAGTTTTGAGGCTCACTTTATTTAATCAACTGATGTTGGCTCCTTGTGGCATAAACAGCAAATTATATATTATTAATGTTTTGTGAGTCTAGTATATTGCATTGATTTTCCCTTTATCATTTGTGAGTATGTTAACATGTTTGCATTAGTGTATGCTAACTGGGTAATGCTGATTTAATGTGGGAGCACTTACCACCTCATAAGAACATAAGAGTTGCCATACTGGGACAGACTGATTGTCCATCAAGCCCAGCATCCTGTTTTCAACAGTGGCCAACTCATGTCACAAGTACCCGGCAAGATCCTAAAGAGTATGACAGTTTTTATGCTGCTTATCCTAGGAATAAGTAGTGGATTTTCCCAAGTCTATTTTGAAAATGGTTTATGGACTTTAAGGAAATTATCCAAACCTTTTTTAAACCCTGCTAAGCAAACTGCTTTCACCACATTCTCTGGCAATAAATTCCAGCGTTTAATTATACATTGAGTGAAGGCATATTTCCTTTAGTTTGTTTTAAATCTACTACTTAGTAGCTTTATTGCATGCCCCCTAGTCCTAATATTTTTGTAAAGCGTGAACAAGCAATTCACATCTACCCATTCCACTCCACTCAGTATTTTATATCATATCTCCCCTGAGCCATCTCTTCTCCAAGCTGAAGAGTCCTAGCCACTTTAGCCTTTACTCATAGGGAAATGTGCCATCCTTTTGACCATTTTTTGTTGCCCTTCTCTGTAGCTATATAGGAGGTAGTACGTTCTCACTCATTAACATTATATAGGTAATGTGCTAATACTTTAGCCAATAATACAACATCGAGGAGTTGCATGGCTAGCCCCCCACTAGGAACACGAGAGGATGAACCACAATAGGAATACTCAGAATTGTAGAGGATATGATAGACAAAGCACAGATATCTAGACTTATCAGGAAGTTAGTATTTGCAAGATGAACATAGAACATGATACAGATACTAAGTACACAAAGAAATAGTAGTAGTATGAACACAGTTCACCATACTAATATATGTGTATATGTATATATTATATGTGTATATATAAGCAGGTAGTTTGATTATGGTATACATAGGTACAAATAAGTAGTTTGATTGATTATGGCTTAATTATGTTTGCATCGAAAACTATCTCAGAAAACTCTAACTCTGTATTGTAACATCTTTACATAAGCTCATACATCATGGTTTAAATAAGTCAGTACTGAAAACCTCCAAGAAAACACTAACTTGGCATTGTAACACCTTTACAAGAAGCTCATGTAAACTGCTCTGAATTGACTTCCCAGTCATTAGTAGAAGTATAGAAGCTTTCAATAAGCAACGATACACAGGGCAGGATTAATTATTCGAGGGCCCCTAGGCACACAAGTATACTGGGCCCCCTAGCCCTGCCTCACTCCCTGCCCCACCCCCATTCATTCACCTGTTTTCTTATTTACTTCTTTATTTCCACTTGTGTTTCTTTTTTTTTATTTTAAAATTCAAAACAAAGATTACCATACCAGTGCCAATGTAGTTTTAGTTCTATGCAAGCCTCAAATATCTCTGAACAAATCCAGCCGCTGCCTCTTCCTCCTTTCCCTGCCCCGCAAGGCAGCCACTGCCCCCTTCTTGCTGCTGCCGCTCAATGGTATTACTATTTATTATTTTTAATTAGTAGCACAGGGTGAGAGAGGGGAGACGCTGATGCCACAAGTGTGTCATTTTTTTTTCCAAGGGAAAAAGCAAAACCCAGGTACAGTGGTGTACCTGGCATATGTTATGATGTCCTATAATATGATATGAGGACAACATCGGCTATTCACTAGCTGAAAAATTAAGGAAAAAGCATCAGAAAAGGGCCCTCCCACCTCCACCAAAGTGGTTTGTTAAAGGTGGTTGAGCGGTCATCTCATTGGCAAAAAACCTTCACTATAGTGAGAGCCTTATCCTGTACTTCACTTAATGAAAAAACATAAGATAGAAGAAAAACTTTTCAACTTATCTTCAGCTGATAGGTACACCTGTATTATAGGATATCATAGCATCAATTATTATTGAAAGTGTTTATTATTTTATACATTGTCTTTTCATGATATCTGAGTCATTGTACCTAGCATATGTGACACCCGGGGCCCATCATTTTTTGACCTCCCTCCATCGCACATGATTGTACCTAGGAAAAGGAAGCATCTTACATGCTGCAGTTAGCAGTACAACATCAATACACCCATTGTAAAACTAAACAAGCCAGACTAGTACTGATCAATCCTTGTAACCGAGTCTGTGGCCTGAGCAAGACTCCACAGCACATACAGTGATTACACAAAAAAAAAAAACACCTGCGTGTGACCCAGGCTGGAGTCACCCTGCAGTCAAGGAATGACACCAAGAATCCAAAAGCAAAAATAAACCACAATTTCTCAGAATGAGAAGTAAAAATAAATTCAGGTTTTATTTTCCTCAGAGTAATAAGGACAGGCTTATTAGAAGTCCTACTCAAAACAGGTAAGTGAAATATCTTTAGTCCAAGTTCACTAAGCAGAGTAATGAACAGTCCAAACATAAATAAAAGCAAAAAAAATACTTTTTTTTTCTTCACCCCACTGGGTTTTATGTTTTCTTTAGCTTTCAATCACTCATGCTCCTAAACAGGGCATTTTAGTTCCTTCCAAACACTGAATAAAACAATAGGGTTTAAGGCACTGGCTACCCTATTGCTAGTGTTGCAAAAAAGAAGCCTCTGACAACCAAGCCTTGCACTGTCAGGATAAGGAGAGTGCCTCAGGTTTGCTTTACTTTTTAGCTTATAATAGCTTCAAATTTCCCTCCCAGATTATAGCAAACCTCTCCCTCAATTCAGGCACCAACAGCTTCTTAACAAAAAGAAAAACAGAGCAGAAAAAAAAACTACAAAGTCCTTCAAGGTTCAGCTTCATTCAAGACAGTCTTTTACATACAGAAAGCTGAACAAAAACAAGGAGGAAAAAAAAATGCACTCCCTGATTCTTCCCTGTTAGCTTCCTTTAGCAGGTACAGCTGGTAGACAAACCAACTTCCATGGCTTCCTCAGCCAAACTCATTTCCTCTGGCAAGAGTTCAGTTTCCATTGGAAGTTCCAGCTCAGGCACAGTTTCTTCCAACATATCTCCAGCTTCTTGTACCTCCATGGGTGAGACGGGTTCGCCTCTGCCTGGCCCAAGGAGACTCGCAGGGAGCAAAGGTCCCAACCTTCTCCCTAACCTGCTTCCTCCCTTGAACTGAGCTGCTGGTTTTGTACTGATTGGGCCACACCCTAACCTGGCTGATTCAACAGTCCTCAAAGCAGCTCTAGAGCTCCTCCTTTGGTGACCTGAATATTGCTGGTCTAGGGGACTTTCAGGATATTCCAACTCCCTCTGGAGGTCAAGATGAGAATCAGCCCGATTCTTCCAAGGACAACCTTTGGGCACTCCTTTCCGGGTTTTACTGGGAGTCTTAATAGAAACCCTATCTGGAACCAGGGCAGGCACGAAGTCTGTCTGGTTACATCCTGCAGTCAATCCTAACAGAAAACCATGTCTTTCGAACACACAGAACACATAAAACACCTTCGCCTAGTATAGAATATGTAATCACAAACTAACCCCTCCCCCTTTTACAATACTGTAGTGTGGTTTTTAACCACGGTGGTAACAACTCAGACGCTCATAGAATTCTGAGCTAAAAATGCTCTACAGTTTTGTAAAAGGGGGGATAAAATAGAAATACATAGACAAAGGTTAAATTGAACCACTAAGAAGCTGGACTCTGCATACAATGCAACACCACAGAAACAGTGACACATGTCCCCTAAAGCAAAAAAAAAAAAAAAAGAAAATTTTTTTTCTACCTTTCTCTTCTCTGGTTTCTGCTTTCCTCATCTTCTTGTCACTCTCTTCCTTTCATCCACTGTCTACCCTTTCTCTGCCCCTTCTATATGGCATCTTCTCTCCTTCCAGGAACTGTATGTCTCCCCCTTCCATCTCTCCTTTCACTTCTATTGGTCTGGCATCTATCTTCTTCCCTTCCCTCTTCTAATCGTCTGGCATCTCTCTCCTGTCCCCTTCCCTCTCCCACACCCCCATGGTCTGGCATTTCACTCTCTCCTCTCCTTTCCCCCTACTTCCATCAGCATTTGCCCCTTCTTTCCCTCAAAACCAATTCCATCCAGCATCCTTCCCCATTATGTCTCTCTCCCTTTCTCTGCATACCAATTCCATCAGTATCTGCCCCCTATCTTTCCCTCCACCACCCTTCCATACCATCCTGCCCCCTTTCTCTCTCCCTCCAAAGTTTGGAGCAGCAAGATCTCGCGATGACTGCAGTTGCCGGCTTTGCTCAGGAAGTAAGTGATGTCGGATGGGGTGGACTGGCAAATGCGGGGAGTTGCTGCAAGGTCCCATGATAACAGCGTCTGCTGGTCCATCCCCTTCCAACATCATGGACTTCTTCCCGAGCAGAGCCAGCAGACGCAGTCATCGCGGGACCTTGCAACAACTCCCCACATCTGCTGGTCTACCCCCTTTGACATCACTTGATCCGGACGTGTTGCCGGGGGGGGGGGAACCATTGCTATTGGAGAAAAAAATATTGGAAAGGTGTCTTCTGTTTGCCCTCCTTCAGCGGGCCCCACTGATGATTTCAGGCCCTAGAAACGTGACTACTGGGCCTACCTTTAATCTGGCCCTGATGATACAATCATTAGCACACAGCCTGAAAAAAACAAACATTAATTAAATATGCCTTAAACTGTGCCATACTTAATCTGGATTAAAGCAGGGGGAGGAAGGAAAGCCCCATGCTAAAATGCACTAAGCTCCGATTCTAAAACCCTTTAATAACAGTGTTCTGTACCTACATCTTTCTGAGACTATATTATCCAAAAGGCTCCAATTTAAAGTTCTACTGCTCTTTCCCCTTTACAATTTTTATCCTTGTGAAAGTATGCACCTTGCCAATTGCATATGTACTTTCACGCTAGTCAGTATTTTATAAGCTGTCATTTCCTCACGTAAATGACTAATATAGCTCCTAAAACTAGGCAACTGCTTATAACAAGTATCCCCTTGGGGATGCTCTTGAAGAATTCTCCCTGCCAAGGACCACACTGTAGACAGTGCAGCTAATTTTCCTTAATCCTATATGGTCTCTTGAGCCATGAAAAGGTTTAATCCTGCTATTTGAGGGTTCATTTGATTGTTTTAATAATTTTCATGTCTTAATATGGTGCTCTGTGCCACATGACACTGCACTGCATTATTAATCATTTTTCTCTCTAATATCTTCAGAACAAGATAAAGAAGTCTAATTATAAATTAGGAGTTTTTTTTCTCTCTCTGTGATACAAGGTTTTAGATTGAAAAGCCATTCTGTGTGCAGTCAGTCAAGTCAAATATACAGGCTTGCAGGAGAAAGGAAATGAACAGTAACATCTACCCAGAAAATCTTCAGAATATCAACTTGTCAATTAAAGAAGGAAAATGGAAGGGGATAAAGAAATACTAATCATGGATACATTTACTTTAAAATTGAGAAAATAATAGGGAACATTTTTCTAAGTTGCTACACTGCAAAGGTACATGCACACTTGAAAACTTGCACAGGGGATTTTCAAATGCAAAAACATGCATATACATTGATAGCACCTGGTAGGAGCCTATTTTATAAAGCAAGGGTTCTCAATCTTGTGCTCCATATTTCCAGATATCCACAACGAATATGCATGACATAAATTTGCATGCATTGCCTTTATTGTTTGCAGATCTATCTCACATATATTCCTTACTGGATCTTGGAAATCTGGTTGGCTGTGGGTGTCCTCAGCACTGGGTTGAGAAACTGCCTTATTGGGATATAGATACGATATACTGCCTTTCTATGGCACAAACAAAAACAGCTTACATTTATTACATGTAAATACTTTCTCTGTCCCTATGGGGTTTATGAGCTTATGTTTTTGTATCTGCAGTTACAGAGGGATAAGTGACTTATTCAGGCTAAAATATAATGAAATATAATGAAAACAGATGGGTTTTTAGCCCCTTCCTATCTTCAATTTAAGAAGGTGCTACAAACACATCTTTTTTCATTATAGTCTTGCTATGATTCATAATGTCTACAGCGAGGAGCAAAAGTTTGTAAACACCACTATTCTGTGCAAATTTCAGTGCAAGAAACACTCAGAGGTACAAACAAACAATCCAAGAAACATTTTTTAAAATGAAGTACATGCACAAAAATACTGTAGTTGTTGACTAGTCCAAAATTAGAACATAAGAATTGCCGCTGCTTGGTCAGACCAGTGGTCCATCGCGCCCAGCAGTCCGCTCACATGGCGGACCCCAGGTCAAACACCAGTGCTCTAAAATGAGTCCAGCCTCACCTGTTATGTCCCAGTTTATCAGGAACTTGTCCAGCTTAGTCTTGAAACCCTGGAGGGTGTTTTCCCCTACAACAGACTTCGGAGGAGCGTTCCAGCTTTCCACCACTCTCTGGATGAAGAAGAACTTCCTTACGTTTATACGGAATCTATCCCCTTTCAACTTTAGAGCGTGCCCTCTCATTCTCCCTACCTTGGAGAGTGTGAACAGTCTGTCTTTATTTACTAAGTCTATCCCTTCAGTATTTTGAATGTTTCGATCATGTCTCCTCTCAGTCTCCTCTTTTCAAGGGAGAAGAGGCCCAGTTTCTCCAATCTCTCACTGTATGGCAACTCCAGCCCCTTAACCATTTTAGTCGCTCTTCTCTGGACCCTTTCGAGTAGTACCGTGTCTTTCTTCATGTACAGTAATCAGTGCTGGACACAGTACTCCAGGTGAGGGCGCACCATAGTCCGTTACAGTGGCATGATAACCTTCTCCGATTTGTTCGTGATCCCCTTCTTTATCATTCCTAGCATTCTGTTCACCCTTTTTGCCACCGCAGCGCATTGTGTAGACGGCTTCATCGACTTGTCGATCAGAACTCCTAAGTCTCTTTCCTGGGAGGTTTCTCCAAGTACTGCCCCGGACATCCTGTATTCATGCATGAGATTTTTGTTACCGACATGCATCACTTTACACTTATGCACGTTGAACCTCATTTGCCATGTGCTGCCCATTTCTCGATCTTGATTATGTCACTTAGTAGATCTTCAGAATCCCCCTGTGTCTTCACTACTCTGAATAACTTTGTATCATCCGCAAACTTAATCACCTCACTTGTCGTACCAATGTCCAGATCATTTATAAGGATGTTGAAGAGCACGGGTCCAAGCAAAGTTTGTGGCTGTTAAAGCCTTTTTTCAGTATTTTGAGTATTGTCCTTTGTTGTCGAGTACAGCTTGGATTCAGGCAGGCATCGAATGGCATAGCTGCTGACAGTATTCTGGTGTGATCTGAGTTGTCCACACCTGTTCTATTTTGTTCTCCAGATCTTCTAGTGATGTTAGATGCATGTCAGCCACAGCTCTCTTCATTATCACCAATGCATTCTCGATTGGGAGTTTCCATGCCATGGAGCCAGTAAATGATATCCAGATGACGCTATCCATGCTTTAACTGCTTTAGTTGAATGACATGGTGCTCCATCATGCTGAAAATGATTGGTACTATGTTTGGACATGAATACTGGTAACTTGTCTTTCAGAACCTGCAGGTAAACTGGTCCCATCATGGTTGTGTTTCTAGGCATCATCCAGATTCCAACTCGTCCATGTGCCGAAATTGCACCCCAAACCATCACTTTTTCACACTGCTTTACTGTAGGTACCACACATTTTGCATTGTAACTTTGTTTTGCAGATCTCCAAACCCTTCCAGTGTAATTCTTAAACTGAGTGAAGGTGGCTCCATCACTAAACATCACTTTCTCCCAATCTGCAGACTTCTAGCTTCTGTATTTGTTGCAAAACTGAAGACAATCGGCAATGTTCATGGCAGACAAGGAAGGTTTTTTTTTGCTGGACGACATGACTTCAAACCACCATCAAACAATCTGCGACAAATTGTCCATCTGCTTAGGTTCTGAAGGTGAGATAGTAAGCGAGAATGTAGTCGGGTGGCATTGATACGAGGAGATAACTTTACAGTCATTACAATTTTCCGATCATCCCGGCTGGTTGATGCATGAGGACGACCATTCCGTTGCCTGGAATAAAAGTATCCATTATCTTTCACACGTTGAAGCATAGCATGAACCACTCCAACTGAAATTTCCAATGATGATGCAATTCTGCGATATGAGAGACCTTCGTTTCGTAAAGCAGTAACCTGTGCCCGGGTTTCAGGACTGAGTTCTGCTCCTCTTTTTGGCATATTTCTGCAAAAAAAAAACTAAAATATAATAAATTTCAAAAGAAAACACGTATCCAAAAACATCAGAAATCTCAATTAAGATTGGCTGGAAATACAATTACTGTGTGTCCTTAGCATTTTTTTGCTACTTCAGCTTGTCTGCGGTGTTCTTTGCTCACATGTTTAAAGACAATAGACTGTTTTCAGCCTAATTCTTTATATGTGAGTTTGCAAACCATTGGATCCCTGAGGAAGGCGTGTTTGCCGAAACATTGACCATGTAGGGTCCGGTTGGATTTTTATCACGGTATTTCTTATCATTGTACTTTTTAAATTGAATTTTCATGGTTTTATTTGCCAGTGTTTAATAAATTATCTCCAGAACATCTGTATCCACAGTTTTTGATTTTGTTTTTTTTCGGTTACATTTCACAGTTATTTAATAATTAATTATTAGAAATAAAAATTATTAGAGAAATTATTAGTAAATACCACAAAATATTATTAGTTACATATATAAGCAACACAGGCAAACACCTACAAATGTGAACAGTAATTATTGTAGTATGAATTTTTCAGGAATGCTAGCATCAACACACATACAGTAGATGTAAGATTTAAATCTATTCACCTGTGTTCTGATGGGTTTAGTCTGAATTTCTTCAAAAAACACTGAACTATCACAATATATATATAGAAACATGCTTTCAAGTAAACAAACATATACTGAAGAATACTGGGAAATAAAATAGACCATTATAGCCTTAGAGGGGCATAATCGAAAGGAACGTCTAAGTCCGTTTTCGTCTAAGTCGCAAGTCGTCCAAAGTAAAAAACAGCCTAGGACACATTTTCGAAAAATACATCCCCAATTTTTTTTTGTTTCGAAAATCATCTAACTATATGTCTTGCCGATCTGATCGTCAAAGTCGCTAAATCATCTATCTTTATACTACATTTTCGTCCAACTTTTCGTCCAAGTCCAAAATGCCTAGAACAAGCCCTGTTGAACTTGGGAGGGGTCTGCAAAGTGATGGACTGAAAACCCTGACATGCCACCTAAATAGTGGGGTACCTTACAGGGCACTGCTATGAACTTCACAAAAAGGGTGCCATGTCTTCTCCTCACTACAGCTCCCTTATAGTTCATGGTGAGCCCCCCAAACCACCTCTAGAATCCCCTAGACCCACTTATATACCACCCTAATAGCCCTTATGGCTGCAGGAGTCACTTATATGCCAATAAAAAAGGGTTTTAGGGGTGTATAGGGGAGTGCACATGTTTAAGTATCAATGCAGTGATTACAGGGGCTTATGGGCATGGGTCCTCCTCTCCATGAGTCCCTAACCCACCCTCAAGATGGCTTTAGCTGCCTTTGTGCTGGATGACTAGGCTTTCCTATGTCAGGCTGCCAGGTGATGATGATCTGGAGGCTGAATTTTAAAGGTGTAATTAATATTTTTATGGGGGTAGGGGGAGGTCGGTGATCACTGGGGTAGTGTGTGGGGGTCTAAGTCACAACGTCCAAGTTCCTTCACTCCTGGGCTGTATAACTTTCAGTTATACATGCTGTATGACTAAGTCTAAGCCAGCCCACGTCCCGCCCAACTCCGACCCTTGACACTCCTCCTGTAAGCCCCATTTAGTTTTGGTTGTTCAGTGGCACTATGAAGGCCTAGGTCGTTTAGAAATACGTCCAAAACCCATTTTTATTATTGGTATTTGGACGTATTTTGACAATGTTCGTCCTAGTGCCAACTTAGGTCGGTTTTTGGATGTTTTTCTCTTTTGATTATGAGCCCCTTAGTTTCCTTAGCAAACTTGCAAGATCTATAATTTCTGACTGGGTGTTCACAAACTCTTTTAAAAAAAAATCTTTATTAATTTTCAAAACTAATACAAAGTGCCAGGAATTATATAGACATTAATAATCAACATAAGCACTTAAATTCCATCAATAACAATGCAGAAGAAAAATATCCCTCCCCTCCCATCCAACAATTTCATCAAGAAATAAACCAAAAAGATTTCCACCCCAGCTGCCCCATCCTGGATATGTATAGAAATAAAAAAATAAACTAAAAGACAACTATATTAAAGTAACAAAGGATGTCAACGGGCCCCAAACCAAATTACAAAAATTGTTATGCCCCAACAAATCAGCATTCATCTTTTCATATTTGTAACCTAAACATAAACTGGCCCACCAGAAAGGAAAGTTGAGGTGGTCGCAATTTTTCCAATTGCAAGTTATCATTTGTATGGCTATCCCTGTCATAATTAGGAAAAGCCTGCATTTGTAGCGATCCATGGGAGGCTTGATATGCAGCAATGTTCCACATATTATTGCCTCATACATCAAAGGGATTGTTGATTCCAGTATGAGGTTAATCTGTTCCCATATTGACTTCCAGAAGGGACAAGCGATCACAGCATGATCAATTTCAAAATTGGCATCGGGAAGGGGAAACATACTAAGACTCAAACCACAGCCTTTAACTTCAGAAAAGGGAAATACGACAGCATGAGAGTCATGGTTAAAAAACGGCTCAAGAAAAAGGCAGCCAAAATCAGAACGGTCGATCAAGCATGGTCCCTACTAAAAAATACTATCACCGAAGTGCAGAATCTCTACATTCCGCAGATATCCAAAGGAAGGAGAAATAAAAACAAAGGAGAACCAGCTTGGCTAACTAAAGAGGTGAAGGAGGCAGTAAGGGATAAGAGGAATTCTTTTAAAAAATGGAAACGTGAACACACAACAGAGGCCTGGAACAGTCACAAGGTCGACCAGAAGAAGTGTCACAAGGCGGTAAGAGACGCCAAAAAAGCCTATGAGGAAAAGATAGCGCAAGAAGCCAAAAACTTCAAGCCCTTTTTTAGATACATAAAAGGGAAAAAACCAGCTAAGGAGGCAGTGGGCCCTCTCGACGACCAAGGAAGAAAAGGGTGCATCAAGGAAGACAAACAGATTGTGGATAAGCTAAACTCATTCTTTGCGTCTGTCTTTACCAAGGAGGACACTGCATCAATGCCAGAAACAAGGAGAGCATTCAAGGGAGAAATTGAGGATAGCCTCACCACAGTTAATGTGGATTTGAACATGATATATTATCAGATCGACAAATTGAGGAGTGATAAATCCCCTGGACCAGATGGAATTCACCCAAGAGTGCTTAAGGAGCTTAAGATAGAAGTCAGAGAACTATTACAATCCCTAGCTAACTTGTCAATTAAAACCTGGCAAATACCAGACGACTGGAAGATAGCGAATGTCATCCCAATCTTCAAAAAGGGATCGAGAGGAGAACCGGGCAACTATAGACCTGTGAGTCTTACGTCGGTTCCTGGGAAGATGATTGAAGCACTAATAAAGGATAGCATAGAGCAACACCTGGAAAATCACAACCTGATGAGAGCCAGCCAACACGGCTTTAGGAAAGGGAAGTCATGTTTGACTAATTTACTTCAATTTTTTGAGGAGGTAAACAAACAAATTGATAGCGGTGAACCGGTGGATATAATATACTTGGACTTCCAGAAAGCGTTCGATAAGGTTCCCCATGCAAGGCTTCTGAAGAAACTACAAAGTCATGGAATAGAAGGAGATATACTAAGATGGATAAGCAAATGGTTAGAAAACAGATTTCAGAGGGTGGGCATAAAAGGGAAGTTCTTGGACTGGGAAGAGGTGACAAGCGGTGTACCCCAGGGATCGGTTCTTGGGCCCATCTTGTTCAATATCTTCATAAACAACCTAGAAGATGAAACAACAAGTAATTTAATCAAGTTTGCAGATGACACAAAACTATGTCGGGTAGTTGGGTCACAAAAGGACAGAGAAGAACTTCAGAGAGATTTGAACCAGCTAGAGAAATGGGCGGAAAAGTGGCAGATGAAGTTTAACATAGAAAAATGCAAAGTGATGCACCTGGGTAAGAAAAACAAGGAACATGAATATAAAATGTTAGGTGTGACACTGGACAAGACCGAACAAGAAAGGGACCTGGGGGTGCTGATAGACAGGACCCTGAAGCCGTCGGCTCAATGCGCAGCGGCAGCAAAGAAGGCAAACAGGATGTTGGGTATGATAAAGAAGGGAATCACAAGTAGATCGGCAGACGTCATCATGCCGCTTTACAGAGCAATGGTCAGACCACACTTAGAGTACTGTGTCCAACACTGGTCTCCCTACCTAAAGAAGGATATAACCCTACTGGAGAGGGTGCAAAGGCGAGCCACGAAGCTAGTTAAAGGTATCGAGAATTTTAACTACAAAGAACGCCTTGGAAAACTGGGATTGTTCACCCTCGAGAAGAGAAGACTGCGAGGAGACATGATAGAGACTTTTAAAATACTAAAAGGATTTGACAAAATAGAGCAAGAAACATCGTTATTCACATTGTCAAATGTGACCCGGACAAGAGGTCATGGGCTGAAACTGAGGGGCACAAGACCCAGGACAAATATAAGGAAGTTCTGTTTCGCACAACGAGTGGTGGACGCTTGGAACGCTCTCACTGAGGAGGTCGTGATGGAGACCAACATTCTGGGATTCAAGAGCAAGTTGGATACGCACCTTCTTGCAAATCACATTGGGGGATACGAGTAAACAAGGTTTCTCAGCAGAGAACACCTAGCTTGGCCTCCGCGGGTGCGGGTCGCCGGACTGGATGGACCTAGAGTCTGATCCGGCGAAGCCATTTCTTATGTTCTTATGTTCTTATGAGTATCAAAGGACAATATAACAACAGATGATCCAGTTGAAAAGGATTAGGTCCCAATTACTGCCCCACCCTCTCCTGTCATTTGCAAGACAGATGCATCTGGGGACAGTATCTTAGAGACAAGAAATTATCTCCCAAACATGTCCAGTTTATTGTCAGCTTTACAACTCTTTTATATCATTTTACATGAGTCAATGTCGTCAGCATGTGACGTAAATACAAACCATATATGGACACAGGTCACATGAAACTTTAAAGAAATAACAAGCATCTTTCTATCTAAAGGCTGAAGTCCAAAGGGTGTCCTGCATAGCAGACAATTTGTTATCTAAAGCTTCTTACAAATACAGCTTATGAAAACAATTGAATTCACTTCACAACAAGATAAGAACACACATCTTCTCAAACATAAAATGGCCTTGCAGTATTTCAGAGAAGGAAAAACAAACAGGGTCTGGTTTTCTTACAGCTTCAAACACAGCCTAAGGAAAACTACAAGACGTGTCCCTTCACCAGTGTCCCAATGTCTAAATGACAGTGCCAGCATCTATTAGATTTAGAACTGTCTAACTTGTACAATCTAACAGGTGTCCAAAAAGATCTATGTAACAGAAAAAACCATGTTTGGCTCATAGATGCTGACGCTGTACATTTCATTCTCCAAGTCCAAATTCGTGGCCATCAAGATGCAGAAATATACTGCTTTATCTCAATGCTCCAAATGTCTCTAAGACCATCTTTTGGTTTCTTATTCAAGAATTCAGGAATTAATTTATACCACCAGGCGGCCTGATGCCCCAGCAAATCTTTTTGGAAGCATAGGACCTGCATGCTATAATGATTTTTGAGATTCTGCCAATCAGGGAACCCACTCTGAATGGCCTGCTTCAACTGCAACCACCTATAATTTTGAGAATTTGAAATACCAAATGATTGTTGCAGTCGTGAAAAATCAAGCAGTTTCCCCATTAGATATAGCATCATCTAATGTATGAATGCCTGCCTGCATCCAGTGCTTCCAGAAGATCCCAGACCCGCCTATTTGAATCTTGGAGTTTAGCCACAGGGATTGATAAGTAGATTTCTCTATTAGGATATCTATTAACTTATTAATAAATTTCAAAGTTTTCCAAGTATCAGATAAAATACTATTGTCCTTAACATATCTAGGTAACTTGATACTCAACACATGAAACAATTGTAATGGGGACATAATTTGCCACTCTAAGTACAGCCAATCCAGAAGATTTTCCATAAGATCGGGGAGGATATGTTCACAAACTTTTGTTCCCCACTTGTATGTTGCAAACCTTATTGATCTTATGTACGAAATCACAATGATTCCCAGTTGACATTTGTGGGGGTATAAGAAATAGATAGGGGCATGGGGAGGGGGGGGGGGCAGGAGAAAGACTCTGGATAGGTGCTTGAGTGTAGAGTTACTAGATGTCCGGTTTCCCCGGACAAAAGTTCTAAAATTTAAAAGCTGCCCAGATGCCTGACAGAATCCTCAAAAAGATCCGGGGAAATTCAGCCTTTGGTAGTGCTCCTTTGTGTCCCTGCTGTCCCAAAGGCAGAAATAGCAGGGAAACTTGATAAAACCCCTTGGAGCCCCATTAGGAATGCCACCATTTTGAAATCTTCAAGGACCTCCCAACCATATTCATCATACTTCAAGATGCATAGTAGGGGCTTGATGCTGTTGTAATCCTCTTTGAGGTGCACTGAGTCGGTGAAAGAGACGGGTACTTGTTCCCATTATAGTTTCAATTCAGTCCAGTGAACAATGACTGATTGTAGATATTGAGTGATGGCATTGAAATCATGTGCAGCTTTATCTGTTAAGCATTTTGGGTACTGGGACAGATCGTTTCCTAACAAATGCCAATGTACCTTGGTCTTCATTCTTCAGAGACTTGTCTTATCATCAGTCACATACTCTGAGTGAGATGATGAGAACTATTTGTCTCCCAGAGGCAATAAAAAACAAAACAAAGCAAAACTTAGGGCCTGATTTATTAAGCTTATAGACTTGGAATAAAGCTTTGGTAGATCAGGCCCTTCAAGAGGAATGTCTATTGTGTTTTCCCTCATTCTAAAATGCCCTATTTGTTTTCCATACACAAAAGGCTTTGCTATGACTTAAAGGCATAGTAGAAATGATATCCATATAAGAGCTTGTTCTGCCATATTTAGAACCTGTTGACTTTTGTAAGTTTGAGTTTTGGCAAAACAGAATCCTCTGTTATTTGACTTCTTGCTAAAAAGAACAAGGCTTGGATTCTCTAAGCAGTGCTGAGTTTTTTAGGTGCTGCGCCTGTGGGTGCCTGAGCTCAGTAAAAAACGCAGTTTAAATTATGTTTTTCACTGAGTTTCAAGGTGCCTACTAGAGCCTAAAAAATTGATGCCGGAATCGTGCCTCCATAGATGCTTTAGGCCACCTAATGCCTACGGGGGCACAATTCACATCAAAGGTAGGCACCTACATTTCTGGTGCCTATCTTTGCTGGAGGCCTGATTCTGTACCCGGCACCATAACACAATTGACATGTGATCAGCAGCAGCTGTTAAGGCGGCTGCTGGCAATGGCGCCGGTTACAGAATCTGGGCCAAAGGATGTTCAGGTTCTAGGCAATTCTACTTTAATGTTGGACCCGACACAAGTCATGATTTGGCATCTCCACCTGTGTCAGGGGCCAGAAAATCTTGTAGTTCAGTATATTAAAAAAAAAAAAAAATACTGAAATTGCAATGAAAAAAAGTATGATGTAGCTTAACTGTTATACTGAGAGCGTTTCTTTTTCCTCCAGTTTGGGCAAAGATTTTCATAGTGACTTCAGTATTTTGATCTTTTATATTGAACTACAAGATTCCTGATGCAGGTCGAGATGCCAAAACACGAGCATCATTAAAACAGAATTGCCCGTAACCTGAAGGACCTTTGTGCTTTTTTGTTTTCCTTTGTGGTTTGTACTCTGAATCCTTCTTCTTTTCTACTTTTTGAGTTCTTGCAACATTCTGGCTAACTCATGTTATCTTTTATTTTAGGTATTTTTATACCACTTATATGCCCCCCACAGGGATTCTGTTGTCCATGCATCCTTCCACAAGCCCTAACTAATAAGACATACCTCCTGGTATAAGGGATGAGACTTGATATACTGCCTTTTCTGTAAGGTTACAATCAAAGCAGTTTATATATTTTATCATCCTCCCTTTTTAAAAAAAGTGTGGAAGAGGCTTTTGGTGCCGGACGGTGTGCTGAATGCTCTGCGCCAATGATTATAGAGTTTCTATGAGCGTCAGAGCAGCGCAGAACATTCAGTGTGCTGGCCGGCGCTAAAAACCTCTTCTGTGTTTTTGTAAAAGGGGGAGTTAGGTGCTTATTTTGTGCTTGGGACAATGAAATGTTAAGTAATCTGTCCAGAGTCACAAATACCTGTAGTAGGAACTGAATGCATAACCTCAGGGTGCTGAGGCAGCTACTCTAATCACTAGGCCGCTCCTCCATTCCTGGGTGCCTGGTCTTGTAAAGTCTCTTACCAACTGTAATTCTGAAAAGTTAAGGATACTTTTCATAAATGGTTTTATTTTTTATTTTTCTTCAATGCACATTGTTACAGTTTGTGTTAATGGACTTCACATAATTTTTTGTTATAGGAAAAGAAATTGGACTGGTCTGATATTACTGCTGTACAGTACTATGTAAAAGGACTCAGATTCAATTCCTGTCTCGGGTTTTTGTTCCTGGGAAGGTATGGAAGATCGGGGTTGCTGCAGAGACAGTGTTAATAGCTCTTAGGACAGGGCTTCCCAAACCTGGAGACCCCCAAAGCAAGTTGGGTTTTTGGGACATTCATAAAGAATGTGCAGGAGATAAACCTATGTATTGTGACTAGTGTATGCTAATTTCATTGTAGATAACCTGAAAACTCAGCTGGCTGTGGGATGTCCTAGACAGGTTATGGAAGCCCAACCCTAGGGGAGGAAGCCATAGACGTTGTACAGTGGTGGTACTGGTCCAGTTTAGGGCCTATGATTACACAATTTGGAAAGAGCTCTTGTGCTAAGCAGTTAGCATAGGATTTAACTAGCACAGAATGTTAGCAAAACCTAATGCTAAGGTAACTGCATGTGAGAGGTAACCAGCATGCTCATTAACTGCTTAGTACGGAATGGGGTGAACATTGAGTGGGGTATGGACAGATATTAGGTGTGGCACCTAACTCTTCTGGCGTGCAGATGCAAAAGGGGTGTGCCCTTGGCGGAGAAGGGGCAGGCCTTGCAACTGTGTGCAACTGCCTATTTTAGACATGACCAAGTTTATCTGATCCTTCAATTTTGCTCTTCTTTCACCTCTTCTTACTCCCCCTGTTCCTACCCTTCCACCCCTTTCTCTTAACTGTCTCCCACTCCTTCCCAATCCTTTCTGATCTGATATAACCTCACTGTTCTTACAGCATCTCTTGTTGTACACCGTCTTGAACTAAAAAGGTATGATGGGATATAAATATTACTATTATTATTATATTGCTCTTAGCAAACGATAATTAGCATGTGCTGTCTCTTGTACAGTTAGTATGGGTAAACTTCAATGTCTCCTCAGCTGTGTAGTAACTTCAGGGGACATATTGGACACACTTTTAACAGTTACCACACAGCCTTTGCACATTCTACTCATTCATTTTGCCTGCTAAAGTGCCCAAAAATACTACATGCTAGTAAACAGGCCCCTTTTAAATTTGGGAATGATCATTGGGGCTTTGGGGACCTCCAGATGCTGCTCCAAGCTTGAGGAGAGAAGAGAAGAAGTTGGGGGGGGGGGACAGGGCTGGGGTGGAATGGGGCATGACTTGGATTTGGATGGGGCTGGGGTAGAAGAGGGCGGAGCTGGGGCCACATGCCCAGGTATTAGCTTAACAAAATCTGGTAAACCTACCCCTGCTCCCCTGACAAGATCCAATTTTCTTCCTACCCCCCACCCCAGCAGGCCCCCCTGCAACCTAGCTTAACAGGCCTGGTGGTTCAGGGGTCATCAGGGACTACTCACTCCAGCAGCTTCTGAAGCTGAGAATTGCAGATCGGTGAGTCTCACATCGTTAGTGTGTAAAACTATGGAAACACTAATCAAGCACAAACTAGATACGATTATGAATGACGAGAATCTACGAGACTCCCATCAACATGGATTACAAAGGGAAGGTCCTGCCAATCCAATCTGATCAGCTTCTTTGACTGGGTAACGAAGAAGCTGGATATGGGGGAGTCCCTGGACATCAGTAAGGCTTTTGATAGTGTCCCACACCGCAGGTTATTGAGCAAGATGAGTTTGATGGGATTGGGAGAGACGTTAACTGCATGGGTAAAAGACTGGCTTAGTGGTAGACTTCAGAGGGTGGTGGTGAATGGCACTCTCTCCGAAATGTCGGAAGTGATCAGTGGTGTGCTGCAGGGTTCGGTCTTGGGTCCGATCCTATTTAATATCTTCGAAAGGGACCTGGCTCAAGGGCTTCGAGGGAAAATTGCATTATTCGACGATGACACCAAACTATGCAACATAGTAGGCAACAGCTCAGTGCCCGACTGCATGACGAAGGACCTACACTTGCTGGAACATTGGTCTGCAACTTGGCAACTAAGTTTTAATGTCAAAAAGTGTAAAGTCATGCACCTTGGAAACAGAAATCCATGCGGAACTTACACCCTAAATGGTGTGACCTTAGCAAGAATCACTGCAGAAAGGGACTTGGGAGTAATCATTAGCGAAGACATGAAGTCTGCCAAACAAGTGGAGAAAGCTTCATCCAAGGCTAGACAAATGATGGGTTGTATCCGAAGAAGTTTCATCAGCCGGAAGACCAAAGTTATAATGCCGTTGTATAGATCCTTGATGAGACCTCATCTGGAATATTGTGTACAATTCTGGAGACCGCATTATCAAAAAGATGTGCAGAGAATGGAGTCGGTTCAGCGAATGGCCACCAGGATGGTCTCAGGTCTCAAGGATCTCCCGTATGAGGAAAGGCTGGGTAAGTTACAGCTATACTCACTCCAGGAGCGCAGAGAGAGGGGGGATATGATTGAGACGTTCAAATATGTCACGGGTCATATTGAGGTAGAAAATGATTTCTTTTTTCTTAAGGGACCTATGGCGACAAGAGGACATCCATTGAATCTCAGGGGTGGGAGATTTCATGGTGACACCAGGAAGTACTTCTTCACCGAGAGGGTGGTTGATCATTGGAATAGTCTTGCACTGCAGGTAATCCAAGTCAGCAGCACGCTGGACTTCAAGAGAAAATGGGATAAGCATATGGAATCACTTCAGGGAAGAATTTAGGGGGTGGTTCATTAGAGTGGGCAGACTTGTTGGGCCGTGGCACTTTTCTGCCGTCACCTTCTGTGTTTCTATGTTTATGTGGTTGCTACCATGACCACTGCCCAGCTGTAATACTGAAAGATGATGCACCTTCCCAGCCAGCTGCAACACCAAAGGAGGAACCTCCTCCACCAGCCAGTAGGGGGTGCCATTTAGCCCGGTGACAGTCCTGTACCCAACAGGTGTGTCCTTTATCTGATTAATCTAAGAACATAAGCAATGCCTCCGCTGGGTCAGACCTGAGGTCCATCGTTCCCAGCAGTCCGTTCATGCGGCGGCCCAACAGGTCCAGGACCTGTGCAGTAATCCTCTATCTATCCCCCTCTATCCCCTTTTCCAGCAGGAAATTGTCCAATCCTTTCTTGAACCCCAGTACTGTACTCTGCCCTATTACGCCCTCTGGGAGCGCATTCCAGGTGTCCACCACACGTTGGGTAAAGAAGAACTTCCTAGAATTCATTTTGAATCTGTCCCCTTTCAACTTTTCCGAATGCCCTCTTGTTCTTTTATTTTTCAAAAATTTGAAGAATCTGTCCCTCTCTATTCTCTCTATGCCTTTCATGATCTTGTAAGTCTCTATCATATCCCTTCTAAATCTCCTCTTCTCCAGGGAAAAGAGTCCCAGTTTCTCCAATCTCTCAGCGTATGAAAGGTTTTCCATACCTTTTATCAGACGTGTCGCTTTCCTCTGAACCCTCTCTAATAACGCCATATACTTCTTAAGGTACGGCGACCAATATTGGATGCAATACTCCAGATGCGGACGCACCATCGCCCGATAAAACGGCAGGATAACTTCTTTCGTTCTGGTAGTAATACCCTTCTTGATTATCCCTAGCATTCTATTCGCTCTCATAGCGGCCACTGCACACTGTGCCGTCGGCTTCATTGTCATGTCCACCATTACCCCAAAGTCCCTTTCTTGGGTACTCTCATTTAATAACATCCTTCCCATCGTATAGTTGTACCTCGGGTTTCTGCTTCCCACATGTAATACTTTACATTTCTCAACGCTGAACTTCATCTGCCATCTCGTCGCCCATTCCCCTAGTTTGTTCAAGTCCCTTTGCAATTCTTCGTAGTCCTCTTTAATCCGAGCTCCACTAAATAGTTTGGTGTCGTCCGCAAATTTTATTATCTCATACTTCGTCCCTGTTTCTAGATCGTTTATGAATATATTAAATAGCAGCGGCCCGAGCACCAAGCCCTGCGGGACACCACTCGTGACCCTCCTCCAGTCAGAGTAGTGGCCCTTTACTCCTACCCTCTGTTTCCTGCCCGCCAATTAGTTTCTGATCCATCTATGTACATCTCCTTCCACCCCATGGTTCTTCAGTTTCCGAAGTAGGCGTTCATGGGGTACCTTGTCAAAGGCTTTTTGGAAATCTAGATATATGATGTCTATGGGGTCTCCTCTGTCTATCAGTTTGTTAATTCCTTCATAGAAGTGCAATAAGTTCGTTAGGCACGATCTCCCCTTGCAGAAACCATGTTGGCTGATTATCAGAAATTTGTTTCTTTCAAGATGTTCATTGATGTTTTCTTTTATCAGTGCTTCCGCCATTTTCCCTGGAACAGAGGCCAGACTCACCGGTCTGTAGTTCCCCGGGTCACCTCTTGATCCCTTTTTAAAGATGGGCGTAACATTGGCTATCTTCCAATCCTCTGGGATCACGCCTGTTTTCAGTGATATATTGTAAATTTGCTGCAGTAGTTCCACTATTTCCTCCTTTAGTTCCTTCAGAACCCTTGGATGGATTCCATCCGGACCCGGGGATTTGTCAGTTTTTAATTTTTCTACCTGCTTGCTTACGTCTTCAAGGCTCACTTCCATGGATGTTAATTTTTCTGCTTGAACTCATTGAAGATTTGCTCAGGTTCCGGTATGTTGGTTGTGTCTTCATATGTAAATACAGATGAAAAGAACATGTTAAGTCTTTCTGCCACTTCTTTCTCCTCCTTCACCACTCCCTTCCTGTCTCCATCGGCCAGCGGTCCCACCTCCTCCCTAGCCGGCTGCTTCCCTTTAACATATCTAAAGAACGGTTTGAAATTTCATGCTTCCCTGACTAGCCTCTCTTCATACTCTCTTTTGGCTTTTCGAACCATACAGTGACATTCTTTTTGATACTTCCTGTGCTCTTTCCAGTTCCCTCAGTTTTGTCCTTTTTCCATTTTCTGAATGAATTTTTCTTATTGCCTATCGCTTCTTTCACTATTTTAGTTATCCACGCTGGGTCTTTTGTTCGACTCTTTTTGCACCCCTTTCTGAATCTGGGGATATACAGATTTTGCGCCTCGCTAACCGTGTCCCTGAAAAAAGACCAGGCATGTTCTACCGTTTACCATTTTTTGGAAGTATTCCTAAGTTTCTTCCTTATCATTTCCCTCATTGCTTCGTAGTTTCCTTTTCTGAAGTTAAAAGTTGTCGCTATGGTTCTCTTTCCTTTCGGTATTCCAACCTCAACCTTGAACTTGATCATATTATGATTGCTGTTTCCCAACGGTCCCACTACCCATTTAGGATTAGATCCAGAGTGGCATTTCCTCTCGTTGGTTCTCTAACAAGCTGCTCCATGAAGCAATTTTGTGTAGCCTCCAGGAATTCTGTCTCCCTAGCGCATCTTGAGCTTCCAAGACTCCAGTCTATCTCGGGGTAGTTGAAATCTCCCATAATAACTGTGTTACCGCTTTTGCATTCTTGTTTCATCTCGGCTTCCATTTCTTCATCAATATCTCCGGTTTACCTGGGTGGACGATAGTATAGGCCCATCTTTATTTCAGGCCCTTTCCTTCCCGGTATTTTAATCCATAGCGATTCCAGCTTGTTTTCATGGTGCAGGAGAGGGAGGAAAAGAAAGCACTTTATTGAGACATAAAGGCTTCTAGCAGGATCTTTGCAAAACTACTACTTCTGAGTTTTCATTGAGGACTTGTTTTCTAACAGAGGTATAGTCATCAAAAGCTAAATATCTATATAATAAAAGGCTAACTCGCGCATGCGCACTCCTATTTATGTGCTTCCATGATCTGTAGTTCCGTTGCCGCATGAGTGCGCATGCATGAGTCCCCAGCCTTCTTCCCAGCACCTACCTTGGCCGCAAGCAGCGGCGGCTCATCTCCTGTGGGGACCTCATCTCCTGTGCTGTGTCCGTCCGTGGCCGCGGCTTGAGGCTTATGCGCCAGTTAGGTGAATCGGACGACAGGAGCGGCGCAAGCGGCGGATGGCGGGAGGAAGGCTCATGGTCCTGCCGCGGCTGCCGCTCCTATTCACAGGGCCTGCACGTCGCCGACTCCCCCCCTTCCCGCAACAACCGCTACCGCTCCTGTTCAAAGCGGCCTGCTGAGGTTCGCGGCCGGCTGTAACGAACCTCGCAGGCCGCTCTCCACATGGTAGCACGTTCCCTCTGACGCGATCGCGTCAGAGGGAACATACTACCGAGTTGGAGAGCAGCCTGCGAGGTTCGTTACAGCCGGCCGCGAACCTCAGCAGGCCGCTTTGAACAGGAGCGGTTGCGGGAAGGGGGGGGGAGTTTTAACAGGATTAGAATTTTAACAGGAGGAGTCGCAGAAAAAAACCTTCGGCAGCAGCAGGCCAGCATGCGGGAAGGGAAGGGGGAGGGGCCGAACGGAGCAGGGCAGCTCACGGTAAGAGAAGGGAATTGGGGGTGGGGGAAAATGCTTCTACTACTCAGCAGGGACCTGGAGGGGAAGGGAAATACCGCTGCTGCTTATGCAAAGGAAAGTGGTGGGGGGGGGAAGAGAAGGGAATGGGGGATGGGTGGGGGGAAATGCTGCTACTACTTCACAGGGATCTGGAGGGGAAGGAAAATATCACTGCTGCTTCTGCAAAGGAAAGTGGGGTGGGGGGAGACACAGAAAGAAATACAGACAGACAAAGGAGGCTAGGGAGAGAGACAGACAGAAATAAAGACAGACAGGGGACCAAAGAGAGACAGAAAGAAAGACAGACAGACAAAGGGTGCCAGGGAGAGAGAGAGAAAAATTGCAGGAGGGAGAGAGACAGAAAGAAAGGAAGAAAGAGACAGGAGCAGGGAGAGAGACATAAATAAAGAAAGACAGACAGCCATATATTCTAGCACCCGTTAATGTAACGGGCTTAAAACACTAGTTAATTATAAATACATTAAAAAACATGAAAGAAATAACAACTGAAAAGGTTTTTGAAGATAGATTGTACTTATTATGGAGCCCTCATGTGCCTTGGGGTTCAGGATAAAAACAATATTGATTTTTAAATCCTTTTTTAAAAAAAAAATATTTTGCTTTATGCTTAGCAGTCTCAGCTGCTTTTGAACAATGCTTTACTGTGTATTAAAGATTTTTATGCTAAGTCACAAAAAGCTTCCTGACAAATGCTTTTGCCTGATTTTTATGCAGCTCTTTGGTGGTATAGGACAGAGAGTGAAATAAAGGATTTATATGTGTGTTTCTTGTTTGTCCAATCATCAGTATTTATTAGGGGTGGGCTTTTACAAAGATGCTTTTGAGCAAGGCACGCTAAACGCTGTGTTTGCTGACTTCCTGCTAGCTTGTGATCATGGGGATTTCAGACTGAGGATAGGAAGCACATGCAAATTTAGCTTCAGGGCTGTGGAGCAACTGATTGCTGGACTTTGAACGTTTATGGATTCATGAGGAGCAGCTTATAGGATCTTTTTGGATGTGGAACCCCTATTATGTGTCAGTTTATGAGTTCTAGATATGAATGGTGTTTGGGGCTCTGGGAAGGGGAAATCAGAATTATGATCCTTTCCAGGGAGAGTAGGGATAAAAATTTGAAAATGTGAAATGAATCTGCTTAAGAGATAAGAGGAATGAGTGAGCCTAGCCTGCAGGGGAGGGGCACTGACCAAGGTAGAGTGAAAGGTAGGGTCACCAGACGTCCAGAATCCCCCAGATATGTCCTCCTTTTGAGGACAGGTCCGGATGGCTTTTCAAAACCCTGCACTTTGTCCGGGCTTTGAAAAGCTTTGCGACAAAATCACATCAGGAAGGGGCATCCGCGCATGCGCGGCTGCAATGCAGTGATGTCACATGCACACGTGCATAACATCATTGTGTCTCGCCCGCGCATGCATGGATGCCATATGGGGGCTGGGGCAGAACAGGGCGTGACAGAGGCAGAACTGGGCGTTCCTAGGGGCGTGGCCATGGGTATGGATTTTCCCAAAGGAAAATCTGGTAACCGTAGTGAAAGGGAACCTTACTGGGGGAGAGAAATAGTAGAGGACAAGGTAGATCAGGTCAGGAGGAAGTAGACAGCAGAGAAGTATAGAATGGGGGAGTGGAATAGGTACAAAACAAAAGTGGGAGAAACAGAATAAGAAGATGAAAGGAGGAAGAAGACATTGCAAGGAGAGTTTAAGAAAGAAGTGGAGATGGCGTCATGGTCTAGGAACTTCACTGCTCTGCTGGCTTCAGTCCTTCCTCCTGCTTCCATGAAGGCAGGACCCAGCAAAAAGGAAGGCCCGAATCCGGCAGAGTAGTGAGTTAAGGCTACTGTCAGAAAGAACTCTCTGAACAGGCTTCTTAGGGCCCTCCGGGGCCTTCCCTCTGCTCCGTCACTGATGACATCACTGTTGATGCAGCAAAGAGAAGCCTTGGTGGAGAGGCCGCAAAAAAAATCTCACAGTGAAGATTGGTTGGGTCCAGAAGTGCTGCACATGTGGATGGGAGGGAGGGATGGAAAACTGCTACACTGCCTACATGGGGGGCTAGGAGGGAGGAAGAGACTTTGCTTGTTTAAAACAATCACTACACTCTTGCACCGTCAGAGAGAGAAGAACCATCGGCTCATTTGTGATATGTGTATACTGTATGTACTTGTATTGCAAGACTTTGCTTGTATATCAAATTAAAATTTAATAAAATTACCAAGTTACTTGCAATCCAAGGTTTTACTGTACTGGAATTTAAATATGATTTATTTTTTAAAAACTTTTCTAGCCTGTATTATACCATACCATATTGTTTCTTATACCCCACAATTGTCTACTAGGAATCATTGTGGCTTATATAAGATTAGTAAGGCTTGAATACCTGAATATGTCTATCCTAGAGGAAGGAAGGTATAGAAGAGATATGATACAGACCTGAAAATATTTGAATGCTGTTAATCTACAAACAAATCTTTTCCAGAGACAGAGAAGCAGTAAAACTAGAGGACAATATGAGGTTGTGAAGTGGTAGATTTAGGAGTAATGCCAGGAAATACTAGGTGCCCTAAATAAAAAGAGAACAGTATCGACACAAAATCTAAAATACTAAGCAAGTTAGTACTGAAAATACATAAAATAACACATTACAGTAACCATAAAAAATATCATTTCAGCATAACAACTAAAATATGTATGTATTACTTTATACTGAAAATGCAAATGCTTGGAAAAGGGATGCATCTAGGTATAAAAGCAGATAAATACAATACACAGACAGAAATCCTTTTCTTTAATAAGCAATAATAGTAGGAGAAATGCAAAAAAAAAAAAATCCTGACAGCCAAATGGAGTGGGTGAAAAATACTTCATTTGTAAAAGTAACTCTGAGTACTATGCAAGACCCTTTGGATCTATTCCATGTGTTCATTTCATAAAACCAGCAAAGTTGATAAAATGGTTTTCACAACACAACCTTTTAGGAATCAGCCTAGTCCATGTAGTGTTATTAATGCAGTTTTTACAAAGTCACAGTAGCGATGCTGCTGTGGCACCAAAGTCCATTCCATTCCTATGGGCTTCGGTGCATTTAAAAGACCCCTAGTTTCTCTGTAGCTATGCCATTACCCCTTCAGGTAGGGATTTATTCAGGTAGATGGAGACTATGTCCCAAATGCACTAAAGTCAGTGATCGTAGCTAAACCTGTTTTCACAGTTTTAGCAATGATTGCTATTACCGACCCGATTCACAAAACGGCTCACCGTGTGTTTTTACCCTCGATCACCCATTTACCGATCCGGCCATACAAATTAGCTAAAACCCCATGCAAAATAGCCAAGCAATTGATGCACTAACAAAATTTTTGGTCAAGAATGTGGTATAAAGATAGATGTAGTGACGGTCTAGACTAGTGTTCTTCAATCGCTGGTCCGTGGACCAGTGCCGGTACACAGACATTTCCTGACAGTACGCAGGGCCAACACGTGCATTAGGCCCCAGACAGTGCTCTTCAGCTGTCCTGCACCTGAACCGGAAGCCTTCTCTCTGATGTCACAACTTCAGTGGGAAGGCATCCAGATGAAGCACGGGATGTGTGAGGAGCCGCTGCCCACGGCACTGCAGCACTGAGGAAGAGGGGCAGGCCAGAAGGCAAGGCACAGCATGGAGGGAGGGAGACAACAACGGTAGGGGGAAGGATTTTATTTTTTTAATTTAGTGATTGATTTACATCTGCTGTCTGTTCAGGAAGAAATGCATTTGTTTCTTTTCTTCTGGGATTGTACTGCATGCAGAGTCTTGCATCTTAGGATTTGTTTGTATATATTAGTACTTTTAGTTTTTGGTCTCGTATTTGCATGGAGTTATGTGTGTTCTGTTAGGAATGAATATTGAGAAGCATACAGTGTGCTTTGTGTAGTTTAATTTTGTAGTTAACCATTATGTGTTAATATGATTATACTGTGTGTATATATGAAAAATGAATGGAAAAAACTGTGTTACAATTAGTACTATTATGGGGGCGGGGGTTCGGGGTTCGGGGCGGAGATTAGGTAGAGAGGGGCGGGGTCTGATCCACGACTTAGCCCAGTGTTCTTCAACTGCTGGTCCACGGACTGTTGCAGGTCCACAAAATAATTATTTTATTTTCACTGGTCCATAGGTGTCAAAAGCAGGGCTGTGGAGTCGGAGGAAATTTCGGGTACCTGGAGTCGGAGTCAGAAGTACAAAAAACTGAGGAGTCGGAGTCGGAACATTTATCTACCGACTCCATTTTTGAACTTGGCATACCAATCATGAGCGATTCTTTCAGCTATAGCACCCACTATATACACAGCACAAATGTTGCGAACAGCTTCTGCGGCCTTAGAACCTTGATTAAAAGCAAAAAGAAGGTGGTGTCGAAAATGCTCATTTCTCTCAACTTGACATTCCATTTTAACGATCTGAAAATTAACCAGTGCTGTGGAGTCGGAGTCGAGGAGTCGGAGTCAGAGGAAATTTCGGGTACCTGGAGTCGGAGTCGGAGTCTGAAGTACAAAAAACGGAGGAGTCGGAGTCGGAACATTTATCTACCGACTCCACAGCCCTGGTCAAAAGGTTGAAGAACACTGGTCTAGACGATCAAATGCCTGGACATATAATGTAAGACAATTTTCGGAAAAAAATGTATTTTGGACGCACTTTTTGAGAATGTTCATTTTGCCGCTACCGACTTTGGGCGACTAGCGCTCTATGTCCAAATCAGACTTAGACATTTCTTTTGATTATGCCCCTTCATGGAAACAAGACAGAAAGAAGATTGACTCATTTGAACTTTGGTGCTGAAGAAGGATTTTATGCATGTCATGAACCAGAAGAACTATCAAATCGATTAGAAATCAAACCAGCTATGTCACTCGAAGTCTAAATGATGAAGTTATGACTGTCTTATTTTGGTCACACCGTCAGAAGAGAAAGATCATTGGAGAAGGACATTTATGTTTGGAAAGATCAAAGGAACCAGGCAAAACATAGAAACACAGAGTATGACGGCAGAAAAGGACCGACGGCCCAACAAGTCTGCCCACTCAAGAACCCTCCCTCCTTCGAGAATTCATCTTTTAAGCATTCCTCTGGAGCAACCCCACCTGTCTGTCCCATCGTCCCTTGAAGTCGAGCATGGTACTGGCCTCGACTACCCGATGTGGAAGACCATTCCATCGATCAAATACCCTTTCAGTAAAGAAATATTTCCTGGTGTCCCCATGAAATCTTCTCCCCCTGAGTTTTAGCGGATGCCCTCTTGTCGCCGTGGGACCCGTAAGACAAAAGATTTCTTCCTCCACATCAATACGGCCCGTGATGTATTTGAATGTTTCTATCATGTCCCCCCTTTCTCTGCGCTCTTCGAGAGAATATAAGCGCAGCCTGCTCAAACGTTCTTCATATGGGAGAATTTTTAGTCCTGAGACCATCCTAATGGCCATTCGCTGAATTGACTCCATTCTGTTCACATCCTTTTGATAATGTGGCCTCCAAAACTGAACACAGTACTTCAGGTGAGGTCTCACCATGGATTTGTACAACGGCAGTATAACTTCAGGCTTTCGGCTGATAAAGCTCCTTCTGATGCAGCCCAGCATTTGTCTAGCTTTTGCTGAAGTTTTCTCCACCTGATTGGCAGCTTTCATATCTTCCCGGATGATTACTCCCAAGTCCCATTTTGCTACAATTCTGGTTAGGTTTTCACCATTCAGGGTGTATGTTCTGCATGGATTTCTGCTACCAAGGTGCATTACCTTACATTTTTTGGCATTAAAATTTAGTTGCCAAGTACTGGATCATTGTTCTAGCAAAAGTAGGTCCTGCTCCATAGTGCCAGGCATGGTTGCGCTATTAGGTTCTGCTGCGCTGCCCACAACGTTGCATAGTTTAGCGTCATTGGCGAATAATGTAATTTTACCTGAGGCAGGTCCCTTAGAAAGATATTGATGAGGGCAACCTGCAGTCAGATGGATGGATATGTTGAAAACAACCATGGGGATGACGCTGGAGGATCTCACCAGAATAGCACAAAACTGATCTCTTTTTAGATCTGTAATTCATCAAATCACTAGGACTCGAGAATGAGTCGATGACATAACATAGGTGTGTCCCAAGGACCGAGTTGAGAACCACTAGTATAGATTAATTTTAAAAAATTTGTATACATTCATTAGAATTATTTTAATAAGGACAGATCAATTGTGTGTGCATTAATTCATAACTTAATACTTGTTAAATCAATTTTGTGTATTTGTGGAGGGCAATCTGTATTTTCAGCCTATTGTATAGAATATTAAATTGAGTGATTGACAACAAGCTTTACATAGCTGCTTGCACCTAGAATGTGAACTAGACTGGTGTAAATTATAATATTTTATAATTATGCTTATGCATTTTATCCATCCTTTTCCCAATCATTACCCATTTGCACACTCAGGCCCATATTTTATAAATGGCACCTTCACTTAGGCACCAGTAGGCACCCTACCGGTACTTAAGTTAAGAGGAAAAGGCTATTTAAAAGTAGTTTTAAAATATATTTCCAGCATCTACCAGTGCCTATAAAAACAGCATCATAATCGTGCCTATGTAGGCAGTTTATGATAACTAATGCCACTGTAGGCATGGCTAATGCTAGAAGTGGTGTTAGGTGCCGTAATGCACATCTGTAGGCACAATTCACGTCAAAGTTAGGCACCAGAAATGTAGGCCTTGAAAACCATGGCCTACATTTCTGGTACCTACTTTTGTCAGGGGGATATCTTGAAAATGTGATCTGCTTGTAATTCTCAAGGATTGAACTTGAACAAGCTTGGTATATGTCATCAAATCATGGTGCACACTTACATAAGAACATAAGAATAACCATACTGGGTCAAGCCATGATCCATCTAGCCCAATTTCCTGTTTCCAATAGAGACCAATCCAGGTACCTGACACTGAAACCCTAATAGTAGCCAAAAACAATCAAAGGATTGACTCCCTTTGAATCCACAGAAGAGTAGAAGTCCAGAACCAAAAAAACAATGGAGTCTGATGTTGTTGATGTCAGCTTTATTAGAACAAGAGAATAGTTAACAATCTTTAAAACAATGAAGTACACCTACTCCTTGAAGAACATATTCAACTGCACAGGTCGTAGGTTGCTGTATCTCACTTGTGTTAATGTTCTGCCACTCTAGCTATACAGTTTAATTCCCCAGCTTATCCATAATCCTTAAACTTGTTGTCCGGTCATGTCACACTTTTCAAATTACCACATGATCATTATTATTTTCACATTAGGATCATTATTATGATCAGTGCTTTTCTTTCACTAGGATCCCGGCTCCCCCTGTCAACTTAGTTAAATATTCTAGTCACTTTAAACATTCAAACTCACACTCGTGGTTTGGTGAAGCTGTCACTTGTGGCATTTTTTCAAATTAATCTAAGATAAGCCTCACAATCACTGGAGCACCTATCATGCATATTATTTAACACACTTTTACACATTGTTATTTGCACACGCATTCATAGCCATAGGACCCCTGAAGAAGACCTTTTTGGTCAAAACACGGACCATGACCAAGGTGTGGATGTACGTCATTGTTTTAAAGATTGTGAACTATTTTCTAGTGCTAATAAAACCGACATCAGGCTCCCTTGGATTTTGTTCTACATTTACCTGTAATGACAGTGAAGGATGATATTAAGGAGTCTTCAGGTTGCATTTCTTAAGTTGTTTCGAATCATTGTACAATGTTATGTATGTGTTATTTTTAATGTATGCTATCTTGGAAACCGCTGAGACTCTAGGTGGTATATATATATTTTTAAATAATTAAATAATATCAGATTCTACAGTTTGTTTGTTTTTTGTTCTGGACTTCTACCCAAATAGTAACAACATTCCACGCTACCAGTCCAGGACTTTTTCTGTTAGTTGGTAGTCTATAAGAGAGTATATGAATAAATACTACTATGCAACTTTTTGCTGCCTTCATCTAGGTGGTCCTTATAGAATTATCCCTTAAAACTTTTAAGAATTCACTTCCTTCATCCTTTTTGCTGGTGAAAGATTTCAAAGGGCATGCACAAACAGAAAGCAAAGGGGTAAGCAATCAGTAATACATAATGAATACAATGCGATATTGAACAAGCCAGGTATAATCTCCTTTTATCTAAAATCCATTAAATTATTACTTTACACACACAAAAATCCCACCAACTTCAAATAGCATATGGAGTCAAGCATTAAAAATGTCCACACAAAGATCAAAAGTCTGTTTCAATGTTAAGCCTGCATCAGGGGACTAATTTTATTTAAAGTTGATGCTCTGTCGAGAAGCCACAGAAAATAAAGTATGGTGACAAGACCCACAAAGGAGGAAAATGTGCAAATAAGAAAGACACGGTCCTATTAAGGTTCATCTTCAAAGCTGTCTTTTCTTATCTTCTGCAGATATTGGGGGTAATTCTATAAAAGAGCACCTAGGTTTAGGTGTCCAGAGGTCATGCAGTAGGAGCCTATTTTATAAACAAAAGTAAGTGCATACTTTCCTTTATAGAATACCAGTAAAACCATATATATGAACAAATAACATTTAGGTGCAAGGACTTACACCAGCCATTGAGTTTGAGTAAGTATCAAAGCCTAAGGGGCCCATAATCAGAAGACATAGACACCCAAAAAGCATCCTAAATCAGCACTTGGCTATCCTATTCGCCAGAATGTCCAAGTGCCAATAATTATAATCTTTCTGTACGTCTGGCAAGGTATTCCAGCCTCTGTACATTCAGAGCACAAGATGGGCATGGTGGAGGATTGCTTTGGGCAGACTTTGGGCATTCTCAAGGGCAGGTTAGACATGGATGTTTTGCTGTGATAATCAAACATTTTGCAAGACATCCTGGGCAGAACTTATACATTTGGAACTAGACCTGGTTTAGAAGGGTCTAAGTGCCACAAAGGTGCCCAAACTGAGCAGATGACCACTGCATACATCAAGGTAAGACTCCCCCACACTCCCCCCAGTGCTCACGGACTCCCTCACACCCACAAAGATCAGAATACAAATGTACATACCTGTCTGCACATGGGTGTCTTAAGTAGCCTGCTAGGTGGGCTAGTGAACCATAGAGAGGAGTAGCAAGTCCCATAAGCCACTCTAACCACTACATTCATGGTGGAAAATGTGAGCCCACCAACCCCCCCAATACTATGCTACTGCCATATAGGTGCCACCTACAACCATATGGGCTATTGGGGTTCTAAAGTGGATATAGTGGGTTTTGGGGAGCTCACTATAACCTATTAGGGAGTTCTGGTGAGATGTTTATCTGGCATTCGTTTTGTGAAGTTCACAGCAGTGCTCTCTAAGGTTCCCCACTGCTCTGTTGCCATGTCTTGGTGGCCAGTCCATTATAGGACTGGCCCCTCCCATGTCCAAATGGTCTTGTTCTGGCCATTTGAACTTGTACAAAATTTTGTTCAAAAATGTAGTATAAAGATAGATGTCCTGACGGTATGGACGTCTCAATGGCCTAGATGTCCAGATAAAGGATTTTCAAAAATACTGCGTATATATATATATATATATATACACATATATATATATTTCTAGACGTATAGTGGTTTGCCTTTCGAAAATAGGCATTTTCATACCGCCAATTTTGGACATCTAGCACCATATGTCCAAATTGGACTTAGACTTATGTTTTGAAAATGCTTCTCCAAGTGTGGCAGATAACATACTTTAAGTTATGCAGGAATTTCTCAGGTGGTATCTTCATCATTTTACTATCTGCTACAACTCCGAAAAATGAGGAACTACTTTTCCGAGTTTGATTTTACCCAACTACTCTATGCCTTAATTCTCTCCCACATGGACTACTGTAATGCCCTATTCAGTGGTCTCACAGTAAAGAATATACAACGTCTCCAGCATGTACAAAACAAAATAATCGGACTTCTAAAAAACCTCCATGCCCACGACCCTGTCTCCCAGGCTCTTTCATCTGCTCATTGGCTGCCTGTAGCCAAACATGTCTTCAAGGGCTTGATGCTAGCGTTCAAAACCTTGCATAACATGGTGCTGGGCTACATGTCGACTAAACTTTTTCTGTACATGCCGAACAGTATTGAATATCTAAGATTAAAAAATCACTGTCCACTGTCGGCTGAATATCATGCCCTTTGCTATTACTTCTTACATCACACATCCCTACTAACCTGATTGGTAGGGGAGAGTGTGGCGCAGTGGTTAAAGCTATAGACTCAGCACCCTGGGGTTGTGGGTTGTAATCCATGCTACTTGTAACCCTGGGCAAGTCACTTAATCTCCCCATCATCCCAGATACATTAGATTGTGAGCTCCCCAGGACAGACAGGGAAAAATGCTTGAGTACCTGAATAAATTCATATAAACCATCTTGAGCTCCCCTGGGAGAACAGTATAGAAAATTAAATAAATAAAATTGATTGTGGTTATGGTATAAAAACTCATTCTCTCTCAGGCCCATTTCTTCCAGGTTATTTGGAATTTGCATGGAAAACTTTGTGTTCCAGGCCATTTTATGATTTCTTTCTGATTTTTGGACATTTATTTAGGGCTCCTTTTACAAAGCCGCGCTAGGGCCTTAACGCGCGGAATAGCGTGTGCTAAATTGCCGCATGCGCTAGCTGCTACCGCCTCCTTTTGAGCAGGTGGTAGATTTCTGGCTAGCGCATGCTATAGCGCGCGCTAATCCGGTGTGTGCAATAAAACCGCTAGCGCGGCTTTCTAAAAAGAGCCCTTAGTTTTATTGCTTTGGTTTCAAGCAGCGTCTTTTTCACGACTCTCCACATATCAGTTTGTTCCACATATCTACAACCATAGGACTCTGAGGGACCCCTGAAGAAGACTTTAGGATTTTATGTGGATTATTTTATTCTCATGTGGATTATTTTATTTTTGAGTGGATTATATTATTGAACTTTGACATTTTTTTTTTTTTAAGTTCAATAAGTTTTATTCGGTTTTCAAATAAAGTACATAAAAGGCATTTTTAATAAAGTCCATTTTAGGAACATCATCACTCCACAGTGTTTTTTTTGGTTTCTCCTGTTTTTTTCTCTGTGGATTTCCTGAGGTCAATTTTCTTTGCTTTGGTTTAGTTTATGTTATACATTTCTGCTATCAGTGCAAAAAAAACCCTATGATTCACCAAAATTATAAACCACTGGTATGAAGAAATAATTGGTAGTTTATTTTCTAAGGGCGTAGATAAATCGATTTTACAAGGGTGGTAGGCCTCAGAATATGGAGCTTTCTTCCCAATTTGGGCCTATCTTATGAAAACCTTTCACTTGTTCCTGTTTATGTCACAGGCTTCCATCCTTCCTCCCTATGTTCAAAAAATGGTAATTTATTCTTTTATTCTGTTATTTAAAAAACATTTTCAAAAACAACAAACTTTTCTATTTTTTATCTAACACTCTTGATTAATATTATTTTTTTCACTTATTACACCACACAAACTATTTCAGAAAGGAAATTTTATGAACATAGGGAAGAAGGATGGAAGCCTGTGACGTAAACAGGAGCAAGTAAAAGTTTTTCACGAGATAGACCTGAATTGGGTATAAGGCTCCAAATTCTGAGGCTTATCACCCTTGTAAAATTGATTTATCTACACCCTTAGAAATTATTTCTTCATACCAGTGGTTTTGAGATATGTGGAGGGGCATAATCGAAAGGAACGTCTAAGTCTGTTTTCGTCTAAGTTGCAAGTTGTCCAAATTAAAAAACACGTTTCCAATACACAGGGACAATGTATCAATTGATTTCCTCGGATACCAGTAATTTATTTTGTTCCCAAAGTGCACAAATCGTTGTCTAACCCTCCTGGTAGGCCGATTGTATCCGGTATTGGATCTCTCCTTGAACCCTTGTCTGCTTTTGTTGATTTTTTTCTAAAAGACAGGGTCCCATTAGCCCCTTCTTACGTCTTAGACTCTACCAGCATCATTCAGTTTTTGTCATCTTTACAGAATGTACCCAAGGATGCGATTCTACTCACCTTTGATATAACTGCCTTGTACACTAACATTCCACAACAAGAAGCTATTGAAGTTATTAGAGAAGAATTGCAATCTCTTGAACTATCTGACACAAGAATTCAATTTCTACTAGATGTAGCACATGTAGCACTCAGCATGAATTATTTTCAATTTGACCAGCATTTTTACAAACAGATTAAAGGCACCGCCATGGGGGTCGAAAATGGCCCCGTCTATAGCCTGCTTGTATGTCTCTCAATTTGAACATAAGTTTTTATATCCATCTGAGTTTTGGCCATGTTTTCTTTTTTGGAAAAGATATATTGATGATGTGTTCGCAGTATGGATTGGCACAGAGTCTGGGTTGATGGCACTTTTTGAGTGGCTTAATGGTTGTGATTCTAACCTTCAGTTTACTATGACCAAGGACCGTCATCAGGTGTCCTTTTTGGATATCAACATCATTCTATATCATGGATGTTTTCAGACGTCTATCTACCGGAAGCCCACAGACAGAAACAACTTACTCCAATATGAGAGTTTTCATCCCAAGCATCTGAGGGATAACATACCTACAGGACAATTCCTGCGTCTCAGGAGATTATGCTCTACGGTAGAAGAATATGTATACAAGGCAGAGGAAGTTAGGCAAAGATTTGTATCTAAAGGATATCCGTCATCAGTCCTTAAAAAGGCCTACAAGAGAGGCTTATATGCCAACCGGTCTCTGCTGCTGCAATCACAAGCTAAACCTGAATCTCGGTCTCTTGTATGTGTCATACCATATTCTATTCACGCTTTTCAAATTAAGAAAATCATCAAACACCATTGGCCCATTATGCAATACCATGAAGCTTTCTCCGATGTCCCTAGGTTTGCTTTTTCTAAACCTCTGAATTTCAAACAGAAACTTACTCATTCTCAGTTTGTAAGTCATCGTCCTCAACAAACTCTACAAGGTCATCATTCCCCATGCGGCTGTTGCAAGGTATGTCAACACAGTGTCACTATCCAACAGATGTCACTTGCACCTCATTTGAAGTACACGCAACATAATACGAACTGTAACTCTATTTGTGTAGTATATGCTATTTCATGCCCATGCCACCTTATTTATGTAGGGTGTACCACCCGCAAGCTGAAACTTCGCATTGGGGAGCATATGAGCCGCATTCGGACTGGGGTTCAGGAAGCCCCTCTGGTCCAACATTGGCAGCAAGCTAACCATTCCTTGAATGATCTTACATTCACAGTGCTGGATTGCATACTTAGCCCCAGAGGTGGGGACATTGCTCGCTTATTATGGAGGAGAGAACAAAAATGGATATTCAATTTGCATTCCCTTCACCCTGATGGCCTTAATAATGAGATAGAATGGGCAGCCTTTCTGTGATTTTGTGGTAGCCTTCTATGATATTTTTGTTTTTCCTGCAGTATCTGCTTTCAATTTTTGCTCTGTTTTCTGCAAATGAATGGATGACGTCATCACGTTCACGCACGGGTATTGCCCCTCCCCCCTCTGTTTTATAAGTCAGAGCGGGTGTCGGCGTTCTCCGTTGCAGGGAACTTTTCAGTTTTTGAACCGGTATGTAGTCACACTGTGTCTCCTGTCTAATTGCCAGCTTCTAAGATTTTAGCATTCAGCACAGTTACAGTAGCTTTTTGAGCCCCAGCGCCTGTATCTAGTGTATGTTACATTCTTTCTTCTTTTTTGTTGTTGCATTTCAGCTTACAGTTGAAGCACTTATACTTAGTGTGACTTTTGACCAAATCTATCTACTTTCGGTTGGCGGGGTCTCCTGAAGCAGTCGCCGAAACGGGGCCACGTCGGGACCCTGGAAAGTTGCATGATGTGTATATAAGCTAAGTACAATCCCTGAATGCAATCATCATTATTTTGGACTTTAAAAAATCTTGTGAATTACTCCACCTAAGCATTGAACATATTTTTCAAGCCTTGCACACCCTCAAGAGTTGGACTCGTTTTTACTAAATACCATGCTATGATTTGAAAAAATAACTCTTGTTCCAAGAGAGGGTTACCTCCCTCTCTTTAGAGTTACAAGTCTCTGAGCAGCGTTACAGTGTTTATGAGTCCTTCTCCTGGAGGTTTAATTGACTTGAGTCAGTTTTCTCAATTGCAAAGTAAAAAACAGCCTAGGACACATTTTCGAAAAATACATCCAAAAATTTTTTGATTTCAAAAATTGTCTAACAATACATCCTGCCGATCTGATCGTCCAAGTCGCTAAATTTTCCATCTTTATACCATATTTTTGTCCAACTTTTCATCCAAGTCAAAAATGCCTAGAACAAGTCCTGTTGGACGTGGGAGGGGTCAGCAAAGTGATGGACTGAATACCCAGACATGGCACCTAAATAGTGGGGTACCTTACAGGGCACTGCTGTGAACTTCACAAAAAGGGTGCCATGTCTTCTCCTCACTACAGCTCCCTTATAGTTCATGGTGAGCCCCACAAACCACCTCCAGAATCCCCTAGACCCACTTATCTACCACCCTAATAGCCCTTATGGCTTCAGGAGCTACTTATATGCCAATAAAAAAGGGTTTTGGGGGTGTATAGGGGAGTGCACATGTTTAAGTATCAATGCAGTGATTACAGGGGCTTATGGACATGGGTTCTCCTCTCCATGAGTTCCTAACCCACCCTTAAGACGGCTTAAGCTGCCTCTGTGCTGGACGACTAGGCTTTCCTATGCCAGGCTGCCAGGTGATGATGGTCTGGAGGCTGAATTTTAAAGGTGTGATTAATATTTTTATGGGGGGTGTCGGTGATCACTGGGGTAGTGTGTGGGGGTCTGTTTTATGTGTTTGCAGTGCTTATCTGGTGACTTTAGGTGGGTTTTTGTGACTTAGACCATGTTTTAAATGCTCTAAGTCACAACGTCCAAGTTCCGTTGATCCTGGGCTGTATAACTTTCGGTTATACATGCTGAACAAATAAGTCTTAGCCGGCCCATGTCCTGCCCAACTCCTGCCCTCGACACTCCTCCTGAAACACCCCATTTAGCTTGGTCGTTCAGCGGCACTATGAAGGCCTAGGTCGTTTAGAAATACGTCCAAAACCCATTTTTATTATCGGCACGGACTTATTTTGACAATGTTCGTCCAAGTGCCGACTTAGGCCGGATTTTGGACATTTTCCCCTTAGTTTATACATTTCTGCTAATCATTTTTTTAAAAATTCATATTAGAACTTTTTACCACTCATCATTCAACTTAATGCACATTAATTTGTAGGTCAGTGTATGTTTGATTAATTCAGCATTCAATAATTGTGTTAAGAAATGGTATTACAAATTCATATTCCTACAGGATATTAAGAAATTTGTTGTAGAGTGAGAAGCTGTGGTGGGATTTGAACTTGTGTCTCCATAACTCACATTTCTGTTTTCATTTCACTGTCAGCCATAGCTTATTGAACCGGAGGCGACTGGCCATAAAATATATAAGCATGGAGCTAGAAAACATGGACAAGACTTGAGCTTTTTCTTATTAACCTAGGTATGGTTGAGAGCTTCAAGAAGGTCATTTTCATTTAAGGGAAGCACGGCTTTCATTTTGTAATGGAGGATAAAACCATCCTAATAAACATACCCCCATAAATACTACTTGGTGTAAAAGATAAACATCTTTATCAGTTTCCAGAAATATCTAGCCTTTTCTATTTCTGTGGGGCTCTGGAGGGTGAATGGTAGGCCTGAAGAAATTAGGAAGAGAATACTTTTCAACCCTGATTTTGATTTGTGTGTCTGCAGCACCTACTTTATGTTCAATTATGGGGCATCCATTAAAGAATCCATGGCAGAATAGTTAACGGAAGACCTCTTGGAAAACTTGTTATAAATCGACAAGAATGACTTTTATGGTTTAATTATAAATTGCTTTTAATGAAGAAATGATGTGCATTATAAAGCCTGACCATTGTGTCTCTTCTCTTCCTCTCTCTCTCTCTCTCTTTTTTTGCAACTGCAAGCTGAAGTTTGGTTTCTCAGAATTGGACAACTTAATTGTTCTTTCTTTTCCTCAAAAATAATGTAAACCCTCTTATACAGGGATTAATCCCTGTAGAAAAAGCAGTGGTTCACAAACTCTCCTTGGGAGCCCCTAAACAGTTGGGTTTTCAGAATATTTGCAATCAGTATTCATGAGATGGATTTGCATGCAAATTAATATCCTGCATATTCATTGTAAATATCCTGAAAATCCAACTGGCTAGGGGGGTCTCCTAGGACAGGCTTTGGAATCCACTCACTGCTGCCTGATACCTATACCCACTATATCATTTCCTCTACCATAATCTCCCCAACCCTAAGATGTCCTGTGTGTCTAATTAGATTGTTAGCTCTTCTGAGCATGGACTGCCTATTGTATGTTAAATGTACACTGCTGCGTATGCCTTTCAGTTCTATAGAAATGATAAATAGTAGTAGAGGCTAAGAGGTCCATCTTCAGAGTAGGGAGTAAACTGAAACTGATAACAGTTTCTAGAAAAACAGGTTTTTGGAATGGGTCTAGCAATAGCTGGATGCCAGGTTCAGGGAATCATTCACTCACCCTGGATTTTATAAAGAACATAAGAGCATAAGAATAGCCTTACTGGGTCAGACCAATTGCCCATCTAGCCCAGTATTCTATCTTTGCGGAGGCTAAGCCAAGTCTCAAGTACCTGGCAAAAACCCTAATGGTAGCAGTATTCCATGTTAGCATTTCGTGTCTGTCTCAGCAGCAGACTATGGACTTTTCCTCCAGGAATTTGTCTAAATCTTTTTTAAAACAAGCTACATTAACTGCTCTTACAACATCCTCTGGCAATGCATTCTAGAGCTTGACTATTCTCTGAGTAAAAAAATACTCCTTCCCATTGGTTTTAAAAGTATTACTTTGTAACTTCATCAAGTGTCCCCTAGTCTTTGTAAATCTTGATGCAGTAAAAAAATGGATCCACTTGTACCCATTCTACTCCACTCAGGATTTTGTAGACTTTAATCATATCTCCCCTTAGCCGTCTCTTTTCCAAAATGAAGAGCCCTTACCTTTTTAGTCTTTCCTCATATGAGAGGAGTTCCAAATTTGGGCATGATCCAGGGATGCATACACAGCCAAATTGATTAATGTGTCAACTAAAATCAATAATTGGATACTAAAAATTGGCATCATTTAGGGATTGTGCATGCATCTGGCTGCATGATATTCTATAAGCTTGGGTGCCCGAATCCCATAGCGCACAACCCAAAATAGGGCATAGCCAGGTCAAAGGCATTCCAATGAATTACATGCAGTGTCATAGAATTTGGGTGAGCATGCCCAACTTACATATCAGGATTTACACCAGGTTTCAACTGGCATAAGTCTTCATGCCCAAAGATGGGCACAGGAATCCCTGCTAGGTGCTATTCTATAAAGGGAGTTCACCCCTTTTATAGAATGGTTATTATTAGTTGGGTTCTAGCTAGGCACATGGGTTGACTACTGTTGGAAACAGGATACTGGACTTGATGGACCTTTGGTCTGTCCCAGTATGGGATTTCTTATGTTCTTATATGAGCCAAGTTTAGGACAATCAAGCCATTGTGACATCACTGATGAGGTTGGCTCTTAGGCATTGGTGGAATGAGGTATTATGACATCACAATATGAGCTCTGGCATGTTGCTACTATTTGGGTTTCTGCCAGGTATTTGGGACCTGGGTTGGTCACTGTTGGAAACAGGATACTGGGCTTAATGGACCTTCAGTCTGTTCCAGTATGGTGATACTTATATTCATATGGTACTGAGCACTGACATATACCACCACCTATTTTTCAGCATCATTTACTGAATCCAGTCCTATTTGAGAATAGTGTACACTATTGAGAGCACATTTAAAAAAAACCATAAAAATGAGCATACCTAATATTTATATATATATATATTTGCATTTGCATATATAATGTATTTAATATGGATTTTATAATGTACAGTTTACCAGTTTGGTGTACAGGATGAAGGATATATCAAAGCAGGTGACAATTAACAGGTCTTTGCTAATCCCAGAAAATATACTTCAAATAACAAAAGCAAAATCGATTTGCATTTTAGTTGTGATACAATTTAGTCTACCACAAAATTCAAAGGGCTGCAAAACGTATACCATTCCAACATATATAAGTTATGAAATAATAATCTGATTTAAAAAAATACAGATGAAGCTTCTTCTAAGTAGGTCTTTTCTACATGCATATTCCTTTTTAAAGAAAAACCCCCCCAACATATGTAAAAAGGCCATAATTGTTCTACTTAACTGATGTAAAAAAAAATACAATTTTTCTGTTAGACTCCACTAGTTTTAGCATTCAAGATCTCTGCCAGGTTATAAATGTGATTTTAAAATACTGTTAATTCTAATATATATTTATAAAGAAATATAAAAACATGTTTTTTATACATGTTTACAGTATTGTTCTACTATAGAAAGGGTAGTACTAGGGTTATCATGATGGTTGAATTTAACTTTTGAAATATCAGATGAAGGGTTCAGCATTAGGAGCCTGAAAGTCAATAGATGCAAATTTGATTGCCGGTATTTGCCTAGGATACTAAATACCCTTGCATCGGCTTTGGCTGCATTGGGGAAAAAAAGGACAATCAGAAAGGCTCTGGTTAGCAAAGCAGTGGAAAATCACTCCTGTTTACAAAAATGTTATCTACTCCAAAGTACATATAATATCATGGCCTTTGGAGCAGAGAATGCATAATAATGCTGTTATCGCATGCTAAGCATTAGTAAATAGGGGCTTTGATTGGCATAAACTGCTTTTTGTATTACTCCATTCCAATTCCTTAGCAACCTGTAATGTTCTGAAAGCAAACAGATTTATGCAGTGCCTCCTGGGAGTTTGTTTAATGGTTGCTCAAGACAAAGTTTCCATATGACAACAACAGAGCAGCATATGGCAAGAATACGGAACCGTCGGCATTTAGCTTTCTTCTTAATTGAGTTTGAAATGCATTCCATTTCAATTTTAAAAAGTCTGTGCATAAACAAGCTTGAAATGTAAATGGAGGGATCCTGTAACTGAACTGGATTCTTAGGCTGTGATGCCTGCCATTGGCCAAACGAATGAGGAATGTATAATAGCTTTGGGAGCTTTCAAGATTATGTAGATGCCTTCTTCAGCGGTTTGAATATACTATGTAACATGATTTTTGTTCCTGGACAATAAGGTCCAGATTCTCTAACTGGCGCCAATGTTGACAAGTGCCTTAAAAGTGGCTGCCGATTATGTGTCAATCACATGACAGCGCCAGTTAGAGAATTGCGCCTCAGGCAAAGGGGTATATGACAATTGGTAGGCCAGCAATTTGTAGTGGGACAATTGTCCTACATCTACCAATTGTCCTACCCTGTCAGAAATGTCAAAATTAAAAATCTAAATAATCTATGGCTTGCCATCAGCTGATCGCGGCAGGGGAATCTCCGATCAGCTAAGCCGGTAGGACTCCCTGAAACTGCAGCTGTGGGGAGTTCTGCCAGCTCAACTGATTGGGGATTCCCCTGCTGTGATCAGCTGAATCAGCAGGAAGATCTCTGATTTCTCTCTCCCTCCCACTCATTGATCCCCCAGCTCCACTCCAAAAAGAGTCCCATCCCGCTGAGCCCAACACCCCCCCACACACACACCCTGACATCTGCGGACAACTCTCTACATCCCCCTGTACCTTGAATCTTGGTACAGGGGGCCTGATTGGTTCAAGGCTTTAAGCCACTCCCAGTGCCACCAACAGCCCTCCACACACCCCTTTTTATCTTTGGATGAAATATCAGCAGGAGAGATGCCCATTCATCTTGGAATGTACTGGGAGAGACCTAAGGTCCTGAGATGCACTGGGAAGGACTTAAGACTCAGGGAGGGGGCCTAAGGGCCTGGGCCAATTAGGTCCTTAAGCCCCTCCCAGTACATTCCAAGATGCACTGGGATGGGGAAGGGTCACCATTTTGAAGAGGTACCCTATCAGCAGGAGGAAGGAGGCTGCTCTCTTTCACTGTCTTTGGTAAAGATCACAATAACACATTGACACATTTGCTATATCAAAGGTGTATATTTTAGAAATAAGAAATCACAGCTTACATAATTGGCATCAGAGAAATGATTACACAGCAATTGTGCCAAGTGGAGGAAACTGCCAGAGGCTAGCAATCTGTGCATCAGTGCACTCTGGCTATTTCTGCATTCTTTAGCTTTTTTATCCCTTTACATGGACTGTAGCTTAGCTATCCTGATTGGTGATTAAATTGACATTTTGATATGGTTGTTTAAATTTTTGATTTCTGATTTTCTCTTTCTCATGTTACTTTGGGTTATTACAAGGCTTGGATGTTGTCTGAACAACAGGTTTCTTATCTCCCCTGACAGTTTGTTCCTGGTGCTGCCCACCAGACCCTCTGAACATGCACCCCGCCCTTCCCAGTGGCCCCCTCTTTCTTCTTCTTAGGTTTTGCAGTTGATCAGTACATGCATGATGTTGTGTACTTTGCACATTTCAGTTATTTCTAAGTTATTTCTAGTCACTGCCCTGTGACTGACTTTCTATGGTACAGCATGTAGTTCTGCTTTTAGCCCTTATCTGTGAGCAGCACTTCTCTTAGGACACTTCCCCAGCATCAGCTTGGAAGTTGTCAGCAGTCATGGGTCAGAGATGACTTTTGTAGAATCCATTTTGTACTTGGCCTGTTTTTCTTACTAGGCCTTTGTCCCATAGTCCTGAGTGTCAGGACTTCTGTTGAGGGATTCTCTCTCAATCCCTCCTGCTGATTTTTTATCCAAAGGTACAGAGGGATGTGGAGAGGTGTGGAGGGGTGTCATGGGGAGTGTGGAGTATTGGGATCAGCTGGAGGGGGCTCTCTTTGGAGGGCTGCTGGGGGTATTAATAGGTGGGAAGAAGGGAGGGAGAGAGGAATTGGGGATCTCCCTGCAGGTTTAACTGATCACGGCAGGGAATCCCCAATCAGCTGAATTGGCATAACTCTCCGAAGCCACAGTTAAGGAGAGTCCTGCATGTTTATCTGATTGGGGATTCCCCTGCCAGTTTTAGCTAAAGGCAAGCCATGGACTATTTAGATTTTTAATTTTGACATTTCTGACGGGGTAGGACAATTGGTTGATGTAGGACAACTGGGCATGACAATTGGTAGGATCCCCCGGCAAAGATAGGCAATGGAAATGTAGACTAGAGTTTTCCAGGCCTACATTCCCAGTGCCTATCTTTGATGTGAATAGCATTTCTGGAGGCACCTAATGGTGCCTAATGCCACTTCCAGCATTAGCCACGCCTAAAGTGGCATTTGGCGTAGGTAGGTGCAATTGCAGCTCCTTTTGTTTAGGTACTGGTAGGTGCTTTGAAAGTATAGTGAAATGCCTTTTAAAATGGCATTGTTCACTTAACTTAAACGCCAGTATGGTGCCGGTTGTAGAACTTCCCCCTAATTTCTATTTGCTCATGCCTAAAAAGTATAGAATATGTCTGCTATTTCCATAAAACTTTGATTTATTATCAGGATAGTCATATTTTGCTATTTATCTATTAAAAGCATAACAAAATTTTTATCTTTTCATTTTTATAAAATCATAAAAAGCAACATATGAATCACAATTAACATGTATTTATATTGAGGTTATACAAAGATGACTATAGAAGATTTAGAACTGAGTAGTAGATTTCTGGATCTAAAATGTCTCCATCACTCTCTGATGTGCTGCTCTCTCTCTCTGGGGGAGTAGGTAGGGGCTCAGAGAAATGTGGCACCGGAGTGATGAACGTCCAATATGTGATTGCAGATGCATCCTGACAATTCGACATTTGGGCCTAGATGCACTAAACAGGAACGCTAAGACTGTGTGGGTCCCCTCCGATCCAATTTTTGGCCGATTTTAAAAGAGTTATTGATACACTAAAAATTTTGCATGCAAATGATTCGCTCAGAGGTTCATCGTAATCCGTGTCTCCCCATCCGATTGATTGCTGTGAGAGCGACTCTGACACATATGCAGAGCCAACAGGGGAAGCCTGAATAGCTGAGAGGCAGGGGAAGCCCCAAAGCAGCCTCCTGCCACTCAGGTGTTTGGGGCAGGAAATATATATATATTTTTTAATTTTTTAATGGGCACAGATGCTGTGTGTGTGTCACACACACACAATATCTGCCCCATAAAAAAGAAAGAAACAAACTCCCCCTGATCCGATGATGGCCCTCCCCGACATCTCGCCAATGAACTGGCACCAGGGACTGACCCTCCTCTCCCGCACTAGCAAAATTGGCAGAAGGGATGCTCACTCCATTCTGCATTGCCAACCTCCCCCTCCCCTGCATGAGAGAAAATAGGCAGGAGGGTCCCCACTCCCTCCTGCCAACGGAGGTCCCCTCCCGTGCAAGATGCCACCACCCCATACCATTGCCTACCCTCCAACTTTCTCCCTCCAAAAAAGGCAGGAGGATTTCCCACACCCTTCTGCCACCAGATGCTCCCCAAAACTCCCTCCCACCCAGTACCTTTTTCAGAAGTTGGATGCAGGAGGGAAGCACAGTCCCTCCAGCTCCAAAGCCCACCATTCCAAAATGATGGGCCTTCCCTCCTTGGTGTATCATGTGATGCTGATTGGGGAGGGGCCTTAGGTGTCTGAGTCAATCATGGCCTTAGGCCTTCCCATGCATCACATGGGATATGAGGGAGAAGCCCAAGGCCCTGATTATGTAACACATGCACAGCATCTGTGCCCTTTAAAAAAAGTGCTGATAAGACAGGTAAGCGACTGGTTTTGACCAGCTGCTTTTTTTTTTTTAAACCATTTTTTAAAATTACTTTTTTGTGCATCGCTCGGAGTTTTTTGTGCATTGCATGGAGTTTTAATATTAAATAGCTAATTTGCATGGCCAGATTGGAAAATGAATGATCAAGGGGAAAAACACATGGTGAGCTGTTTTGTGCATCGGGTCGGCAAATGCAATCGTTGCTAAAGCAGTCAAAACTAGTTTAGCGACGATCACTGGCTTTAGTGCATCTTGAACTTGGAAGGGTCCACCATGCAGAAGTAGCAGTAACTTGAGAGGTCAGTTTATTCCTGAAATATTCTTGGGATAGTAAACTTCATGGCTCTCTTTTCCCTCTGTACCATCCTGCGGAACTAAAAAAAAAAAAAAAAAATAAGAAATTGTGGTAATAAAACAATAAATTTATTTCACCTATAACTAATGTGTATGAGATTCTCGCAACATATTTTCAAATAATGTTGAAAATTGTAAAATTTAAATATTATTTTAAATTAAATATTCTAAGAAATTGTTTAGAAGAAATTTCCATGATCTTAGTGATAAACAAAATTGTTTTACCTTCCAGAGTTTTTTTTTGCAGTGCTCGCATGTGAACTGAGATGCCCAAGGTTTGTCTTGATCCCCCAACAGGCATTCTGATATATGGCTTGTAGGCATTACACATCTTAGCAGATCTTCTATGGAGTACTTTTTTTCTCTTGTCTTGATAAATTAGCTGCATGCATAGCAAAATGCATCTGTGGGATGTTTGCGCCTTAGTAAAAGGGCTCCAAAGCTTGCTCAGTTTGGAATCAATCTAGAATCTTCTGCAAAAAAAGATACATTTCAAAATATCAATGTCCTGGTCACAAAAGCAAAGTTTGAGGGGATTTATAGCTATTTTCTGTACTTTTGTGGCATAAGCAATTACGAAAGAACACTTATTACCCAGGAACAAAAAATAAATTAAAATTGTGTTACATAGTGATATCAGTGGAATGCGTTGTTAAATGGAAGTTGTGCTTGAGCTTAACCCTCCCCCCAACACACACACACACACACACGTTGTGGCTGTGAAACTGAAACCCCTCTTCTTCCCTGGCCATTTGCCACCATGGTAAGGTTGCTATCTAGGGCTGTCTCCAGATCACACTTGGAATACTGTGTCCAACATTGGTCTCCCAACCTAAAGAAGGATATAAAAATGCTGGAGAGGGTGCAGAGACGAGCAACGAAGCTAATAAATGGTATGGAGAACTTGGAATATGAGGAACGACTCAAGAAACTGGGACTGTTCTCCCTTGAGAAGAGGAGACTGCGAGGGGACATGATTGAGACTTTCAAAATACTGAAAGGCATCGACAAAATAGAACAGAAAAATAAATTATTTACATTGTCCAACGTGACATGGACAAGAGGACATGGACTGAAGCTAAAGGATGACAAGTCCAGGACAAATGTCAGGAAGTTCTGCTTCACGCAGCAAGTGGTGGACACCTGGAATGCTCTCCCAGAGGAGGTTATTACGGAATCCACCGTTCTAGGATTCAAAAACAAATTAGATGCACATCTCCTTACGAGAGGCATAGAGGGATATGGGTGACTGAAACGACATCAGGTGTACACCTGACTGGGCCTCCGCGTGTGCAGATCACCGGACTTGATGGACCCATGGGTCTGATCTGGAGATGGCAGTTCTTATGTTCTTTCTACCATATGCAGGATTTTTCCCTCTAACTCCTTTCTACCTCTTTGTTGCATCTATCCCTTCCTCTCCTCCACCCCATGCCCAACAATTCTTCCTCTCTCCTATTTCCCCCCTATGTGCAGCATCTTTCCATCCCTCCCATCCCCTTGTGTAGCATCTTTCCATCTCTCCCTCCCATTCCCCTGTGCAGCAATGTTCCCTCCCTATTATCCTCCTGTGCAACAACTCCCAACTGACACTCCTCCATCTACTGTAAGATCTGACATACGGGCCTCCTAAAGCAGCAGCAATGGTGGCCGACAGGAACAGGCAGCGCTCTGAACAGGCTGCTTCTGGCTGAACAGGCTGTGTCAGCGATTCAACCAGGAGCCAGGAGCAGCCTGTTATGAGCTCTGACTTTTCCCTAAAGCCACTGCTATCGCTATTGCAGCTTTAGGAGACTCAGAGGTGTCAGGACTCACCGAATCGGTGAGTCCAATTTTTTTTAGAAACTGAATCGATTTGAATGGATTCACCGATGTGAATCAGTGAATAGATTTGAATCGGGCAGCACTAGTGCCTACCACTTTGAGGTAGGCATCTATTCCAAGATACCTACCAGAATGTAGGTATGGTTAGGAGCAGACTGTGGGTGTGTTTTGACTTAGGTGCTGGTAGGTGCCTAACTGAGGATACTTATTTAGGCTAAGAAAACCTTGGCATAAATAGAATGTGCCTAAGGTTGCAATGCCTATTAGTGCCTGAGACCATTTTAGATGTCACTAGGTGTAATTCTTTAAACAGCGCCTAGCTTATGACTGATATTTGCGCTCTTCGGCGCCTACACAGAAGGTACTGTTTATAGAACCCGGGCCTTCATGATTTCCACTGTCTCTTTATGCTACAGAAAACTGCTCACAGATAATGGAAGTATCTATTGTGTAAACTTCTGTGTAAGGCGAGTGTACATCATTAAACCTTAGAGATGGTTTTTCCCTAGATAAAACTAGGTAAGCTGTGGAGTCAATGGATGCCCTAGGGCATTAACCAATGACAAGGTAGTTTGAAAAATGACATTTCAAGATGCTCTGACCTCCCTGCAATTTCAACTGAATTGTTTTCTTTTCTTTCTGTATAGGAAAAAAAAAATAGATTCTAAGCACCAAAGGCATGCGAAACGTGTGAACCAGGGGTTCACTAGCCACTCTACTATCTGATAGAAATTCAAACGAAACTGGGTTTAACAATTTCTTAGCTATTGGAAGGGGGAGGCAATACATAGTCAGACATGACCTTATACAACAAAATACAAAAGAAAACCAGCTTGCAATTCTGTGCTATTTGTAAGTTTTACACCACAAAATCTGGAGTAAGAAATATAGAGCTTGACAAGTGTAATAAAAAAAAAATGCGGATGGACAGACTTGAATTTATAGAACTATTTTATTTGTCAAAACCAAAGTTCCATAAATAACGTTGAGAATATATGTGCTACTCAGAAATGCATGGAGAGCCACAAGGATTGTAAAAGATGTAGATATGTGTTTATCAATTTGTTATGAGCTACAGATGAAAGAAAATGAAATGCAAAGTAAAACAAATTAGGACTGGCCTCAATTTTCAGCTTTCCCTGGCACTTTAACTGTCAGGTGATACTCTCAGTGGCTACAGGTTAGAAAACACATTGTTGTTTTGTGCTTAGTTCCTCTGTTTTCCGGCTGAGAAATCCTGGCAAAGACTGGAACTGGAGCCATCTAACCAAACTGGAGCAGTAACCAAACAAGAGGATTCATACAGGATGGAGGGGAGAAAAAAAAGCCTTTCCACATCTTCTCCCTATCCATCTTGCTAACAATGTATTGCTCAGTTGTCATTGTATGTGTGTTGGTGAGATATGCTATTTGTCTTCTGCTTTGTTTTCTGCATTTGTTTCACTCCTTGTATTTGCCTGAACTTGCATTTCTATAATTTGCTTCACGTTGGCATTCATCTTAGCTAAACCTGCGTTGCCACTCCTCCCTCCCCCCCCCCAACTACTGTCAAGCAATATCTGGTACTTCGGTGCTTTTCTTGCCAATATACAAAATGCTTTCTTGTTTTAATAATTCATTTTCTACATTCCCGGACATGGTTTATCTTGTAGTTCTGCATTTATCTTTACTTATTGTTACTTTTCTATGTTTTAAAATTTGACGGTTTTCTATCTTCATCAACCTGGGCAGAGCTGTGGCCAATGAGCAAGGACCATACAGAAGGTAGGGGGATTGCCATTTTTCAGATGCTCCACTGAATTAGCAGCAGTTTGAAAGTAAAATTAACTTTTCTATCTGTCAAGTTATTCATACTTATAAGCCAGAGTAGTTGAAATAGCGGTTGCTATCTTATATACGGACCCTCAGCAAGAAAATGTACTTATGATCCCTGGATGAAAGAATTTTAGAAAAGCAAGCTGACATTGAAAAGCTTTTAGTGTTATAGGCCCAGAACAACGGAATAAGCTATCCCTTGTATTGATACACAAGGTTAATGTATTATCCTTCTGGAAAAAATAAATTAAACACTCTTTTTCTGATTGATTATTGAAATTTTGCCATTTTGGGAAAATTATCACCCCCTCCCCCTTTTACAATAGCGTAGCACGGTTTTTGGCACCGGCCGTGGTGGTAACAGCTGCGACACTCATAGAATTCCTAGGAGTGTAGGAGCCCCCACTTTCCTGTGACTTGAGCGCTACCCTCACTCTTCACTTCTTGAGTACCCCCTCACCTCCACGTACCTCTTGAAATGTTCGCCAGTGCGAGCAGCATCTTCCACTTACTGCTCGCACTGGCCTTGGCTCCCTTTTGACATCCCACTGGCGCGAGCAGCAAGTGGAAGATGCTTCTCATACCAGCGACCATTCAAAGAGGTACGCAGGGGTTAGAGAAGAAGAGAGTTGCCAGTGCCAGTGCCCCCCCTGAAGATGGCACCCAGACGGTCCCCCCCAACTCCCCTTACTATGCCACTGCTCATGGTGGTTTGGAGGCTTGATGCCACTTTTAGTTCCCTTTGTCTGTCTTATGGTATTTTGGGGTCTTTGTGCCACTCTTCATATCTTGGAGTGCTATTTCTTCTGTGGTAGATGCCTTCCACTTGGGATTAATCAAGTATAAATGAACAGGTACCAAAAGTGAGGTTACAAATACCAAAGATAAAGGCTGAAAAATTTTGAGAGGCAACTTTCATTTTTGAAATTTTGCGTACTATGGAGTCACTATACAAAAAAAAAAAAAAAAAATTTTTTTCACAATTTTGATGTTTTTTTAAGAGTCTGCAGCATTTTCATGTACTGAGTGTAATAAAACTTCATTCAGATTTCAGAGCTAAAAATTCACCAGAGGACCCACACAGGGGCAAAGCCATATGCACTTACTGAGGGCTAAATTCTACATAGAGCACTCTGAAAATTGGCGTTGAAAAAAAAAAGAGCTATTCTATAAGCTTAATGTTAGGCTTGGTTTATAAAATGACACATATATCTGGGAACTGTGCCAATGAAAACATAGTGGATATGCCCCCGTGCCTATGCATGAAGCTGTGTCAATCAGTCCATCTCTGAGGCTGAAATTTTGCAGGATTATGCTGTTGATATTCTCTCTCTTGCGGTATAAATCATATACTCCGCTTTTGATACCTTTTCGCTCAGTAGGTCACAAACGGATGGAAAAACTCACTGGTAGAAGGCAAAATTGCTTATGCCATTGACCTCAATGGATCCGAATGATCCAGAGTCCGAAGAAAGCCAAACTGAAAATATTTACTGTACACATCCCCACACTTTGAAAGCATTCACACCATAGACAACTAACTTGAAATACCTAATGCCACTAAGCTTTTACTAAGCTGCGTTAGCGTTTTTAGCGCACTCAGCATTTTAGCGCGCACTAAACCCACACTACGCGGCTAGAACTAATGCCAGCTCAATGCTGGTGTTAGCGTCTAGAGTGCATGGTAATTTAGCAAGCGCTATTCCGCGCATTAATGCCCTAAAGCGGCTTAGTAAAAAGGAGCCCTAAATCCCATACTCAACTCAAGTGTTATACCAGTGTACTCAAAGAACCTCTATTCTCCCTTCCCCCATTACTCCGTTCATAACTCTGCCCTTCTCAGACTGCTATAAGATAGTATATACATTCTGTATTCCCTTATATTGTAAGTCGTCTTGAACCTGTTAGGCATAGCGTGATTCAGATTAGATTACTAAAATCTACAGATGACCAGAGAGCTGAACGGATCCTGTGATGTTCTTAGCTTCAGTTTTGCAAATCTACACTAATTAGACCACAAGATTTCTTGGGTGCCTTCCTCCATTTCAAACCCTTGCTTATTGGCAGTGACTGGCACATCATCCCCCTGTTTTGTTCTCTTCCTGTTCTCCCCTAAACTTCTGACCAGTCCAGTATGTTCCGTCCCCTGTCTTTCTCTTCCCCTTCCTCAAATCTTTCCTTCTTCCCCCCCCCCCCACCTTTCAGCATCCTTCTCCTACCCAGCACTCCAGCATAAATATTAGTCAGTGGAAAAAGAGACACGGTTGCCTCAGTCAAGAGCAGATACCACACAGGTATGATTTACATTGCAGTGTATATGGCAATATTATGATCATGAATACTCATTAGGGTCCTCCAGGTTGCTTTTTTTGTCCTTTGATGAAGAAAAATGAATGTCACTATGGGGAGGCAAGGTGTGAAGTGTTGCTACTCCTGCTCTACTTATTCTGTGGTGTCTGTGTGAAAGAAGCTCGATATGCTGTTACCCCTGATGTACCAGCTCTTTACTGAAGCAGTGTGTGTGTGTATAAGGAGCTGTACCCATTCTGTGTCGCATTTCTCTTTTGTACTGTGTCAATCCCTCGCTTTTCAGTACCTCCGAAGTGAATTGAAAATAGAAAAAACAAATTAAAACCAAATGCAAAAGCAGACTTCTAAAGCTTGAACTCACTAGACAGCCACAGGCATGTGGGATCTCTTAGAGAGAGGAAGAGATAATGCTTACTGCAGATAGGCTGACTGGACGAGCCATTTGGCCTTTATCGGCCACCATGTTTCTATTGTTTGTTGTGTTACCTACTTCTTAGGGCTCTGGAACAACACCATTCCCCTTGTTCATACATATGGTTCTGCTTCTCACACTTCATGCAGCTTTCCTGCCTCTAATGCTCTTTCCACGTCTTTGCTCTCATTAAACGGAAACTCTGATTCTGCCAAATTCTCTTTTACCGGGAAACTTTTCAAAGCCCCCGTGTGGAGATAAAATAGAGCAGAGCCAAGGCTTGACCACTGTTTAGCGAGCAGGCTTGTGTGCTCGTGCTGAGAGGGACAGAATAGGGTTAGACGTGGTCTGGCTATTAGTTTGGTTTAATGCCCCAAATGACCTCTTCTGAATCCCGCAGGAGGGCTGTGTTTGTTTTGTGCCACTACTTCCCACCCATTTTCTTTTCTTTTAAAAGAAGTTGAAATTCAGAAGGCCTTTTTCAAGCAATGAATGGTTTGTTTCTTTCCCAGGATTTTAAAGGGAACTAACAATTCAGAAACATTGTTTGCTAAATCGACTTTACTGATTGGTGGAATAGCTGCTAGATAGAAGACAATATACCAACGAGCTGCCTGTCATAAGGAACAACCTAATTTAGACCTGGTTTAACACCAATGCATGCCACAATTTATACTCTGTTTAATTTTCCTAGGGCAATCAATGGAAGAATCAGAACTACAAATCCATGCATACGCTAGAAGATAATAAGAACTAAATTTGTCTGCTTCTTATTGTATGGAACCAGGTGGCAATCACTTTTCCCTCTGAGTGGGAGTCCTTCACCTACAGTTCTGCCAGTAGGGGCGCTGTTTCACTATCACATTATCAACTGTAAGGGCCAAGGAAGTTCCACTGGACTCCAGGGAACCTGCCTGTCCCTTGGAATTGAAAATGCATATTGAAGCATAACCCTCCCTCCCCTCCCTATATATATACATACACACACACACACTGGCAGCAATGCAGTTTGAAAGACTCCTGCTCAGCTTAGAGGGAACAGTGGTGGCAATGCTGCTCCAGTGAGGCACATGACAGGGCAACAGAAGGTACAAGGGTGCAAAAATCTCTCTCCATCAATTGTCTTCCTTGCCCCTGACACAGTGGGCTGGACAGGGCAGGCCACTGTGTCAGGGGCAAGGCTGGACAGGGCAAGATTCTAGCTCAGAATGAGCACTTTAACATTACCTTGGAAATTGATGGATGGCAGTTCAGTGGGGCTCTTGGAGATGACAGTTCAGTTTCCACACTCATCCTCACTCATTATTAGTCGCCATTGGTCACTCACCCCAAGATTCTATATATGGTGCCCAGTTTGGCTGAGGATCAAAGATGTACACTCATATAAATTAGGTTATGAGCCAATTAGATGCAATAAATTGAGGTTCACAACCAATTATTGCAGCTAATTGGAATTATTAAATATATGTGAATGCATTTTGCTGGGTGCTATTCTATAACCTCACATGCTTAAATCTCCTAACATGCAATTCAAAAGGGGGTGTGGATTGGGTTGGAGCAGGGGCATTCTATAAACTTGCATGTAGAGTTATAGATTTGTGCCATTCCCATATCCAGATGTCAAGAGTCAGGTGCTGGCATTTACCCCAGGTTTCATCTGGTGAAAATACTGCTGCTTACATTTGGGTGCAAGAATGGAGTCTAAGTGCTATTCTATAAATGCTGCTCAATCCAATCCCTTCACCTCCTTGCAATAAAACTTAAAACCATAGAATGTGCATTGGGCATTGCTGCGTACGAGGGATTTATCGCTATTGTGCCATTAATACCGATGTTATACAGGCATATATTGGACTATATAATCATGCTATGTAAGTGTTTAGTTAAGGTATAATGATGTAAAGCCCCTTTCCCTTATAGCTATACAAACAGGGGAATGGTATGATGTGGTATTGGGGGCAGTCCTTGTTCAGCTCTGTATAATGCACTGAGTCTCTCAGGAAAAAGCTGGATCAAAAGCTGCTATCTCTGAAATCAAGATGACTTCATAAACTATTCTTATGCACAAATGCTTCTGACCACCTACTTCTCTAACTTAACAGTTTGGCAAGATTTCATGCAGTCCAGGGGACAAGACAGCCATAAGATATGTGAGAAGAAACTAATTGGGAGGCCTTGGCATCCCTCAGCCTTTAGATATGGTAAATGTAGTAAATGATGGCAGATAAAGACCCAAATGCTCCATCCAGTCTGCCCAACCTTATCGTCTCTTTAAATTACTGATTTAATTTAAATTTTCCTTTTTCTATGCTATTTCTGGGTAAGAACCCAAAGCTCTGGCCGGTACTGTGCTTAGGTTCCATCTACTGAAGTCTCCATCACAGCTCACTCCACATCGAAGCCCTCCCACAGATCCCACCCTGAAGAGTGAATGAAGGGGCATACACTTTCAAGGCTACAGCTCGTATACCTCTAAGCACACAAAGGTGGGATTGAGATTTCTGGAAAAAAACGAACAAAAAACAGCATTTCTGGAAGATCTGTACCAAAAAATCACACTCTTTCCAAACCCCTTCTCTAATCTTTGTTTGAAAAGGTGTGGTGGCCATGTTAATCCACTCTTCAAGGTAATATCCTATATAATAAAACCCTAGCCACACATGCGCACTCCTATCTGCGTGCTTCCATGATACGTAGGTCTGTGGCCGCAGGAGTGCACATGTGCGAGTCTCCAGCCTTACACCTACCTACACTCGCCGGCAGGACTCGCCGCCAGCACTGGATTCCCTGCTCAACAAAGACGGGGGTCGAAGGAGGCCCGAAATCGCCAGAACTCACAGCCACATACCGGCACAAACTTCCCTCCAGCGTTGGCAGCCACAGCATGCTAAACAGGCTGCTTCGCGGCTTTCTCCTGCCGGTATGTCTCCTGCTGGTGACGTCATCAGTGATGCGACAGAAGGACTTAACTGCAGGAGAAAGCTGCCAACACTGGAGGGAGGTTTGTTAAGGTCATGTCGCATGGGAGGGAGACATAAGAGAGTCACCGGGGGTTAGGCTGGGAGGGTAGAGAAGCGTCTGCCTCAGGTGCTTCAGGCAGCAGCAGCAGCGGTTACAATTCGCTGCTGTTGCCGGCTTCAGGCCTTCCTCTCTGGCGGGTCCTGCCTAAAATTGTCTAATTATACATCCAGCCATTTGATTGACCAGACCACTAGGTCATTTATCTTTATACCCCATTCTCGTCCAAAAATTTGTTCGTTTAACTCCTAGAACCAGATCTTTTGGACATGGGAGAGGCCAGCAAAGTGATGGACTGTACACCCAGACATAGCGACAGAGTAGTGGGGCACCTTACAGGGCACTGCTGCAAACTTCACAAAAGGGTGCCATATAAACATCTCACCACAACTCCCTTTATAGGTCATGGTGAGCCCCCCAAACACCTCCAAAATCTACTATAGCTTCCTATCTACCACCCCAATAGCCTTTTGGCTGCAAGTGCCACCTGGATGGCAGTATAGTAGGGTTTTGGGGGGGTGCACATTTTTCACCATGGTTAGTAGCTTATGGATCTCGGTCCTCCTCTCTATGGTTCACTAACCAACCACCCAGACTACTTAAGACACCTCGGTGCTTCTGTCTTAGGAGGAGAGAAGAATTGAATGGGAATTACCTTGGCCTCATGGTTTCGTTTGGCTCTGTGATGGTGATCGTGATCGTGTGAGGACTTATATGGTGTATTTCCCTGGATTTGTTTCTGCATTTGCTTTTTTGTTTTTTTGCTATTTTGCTTTTCTGCATTTGGACTTATTTATGATTTTGCACATTCTGCGTTTTTTGCACATTGAATCTTTAACTTTGAACTTTGAACCCCCTAGCGGAGTTGTTTGCTATTTGGGACTTTTTGAGAGTGCTTCAGCTGGTTCACGTCTCTTTTGGATTTTCTCAAATAACACTTTCTCCAGATTGCTGATGCTGTTGTGATTGTCATTGTTGTATGTGCGTTTGTCTGGTATGTCTATATATTTATGCTAAATGCTTTTTATACATTTTTGCTGTGGTTAAATTATAAATACTATGATACTAATAAAGTTTGTGACATATTTATTTGATTGAGTAATTCCAAGATTTTCTTTTTTACCAATTTGTATGTTTGATTTGATTCATTGAGGGGGTGTTTGCATTTGTTGTATTAGTTAAGCCCCTCATTTTTTCTTTCTTTGATCTCTCAGGGTTTTATTGTTTTCTAGGATTTCTTATGCCAGGTGCTGATGTTCTAGAGGCAGATATGTAAAGTTTTTATTATGAATTTTATGACGGTGGGGGGATGTCAGTTATCACTGGGGGAGTGTGTGTGGATCTCTACAGTTGTTATCTGGTCACTTTGGATACTTTCTGGGCATTTAAGCAGGACAGCTGATGTTTCTTTTACCATGCTGGGATTGAAGCAGAGCCCAGCATCTAACGTGGTGCAGGGCGGAGCAAGCTCACATGCCATTCATTAGCCAGATAGTTGAAATTTTGAAAGTATGCCTAACTTATGCCTAACTTCTGCAAGACAGCTGATTTTTCTTCTCCCGCGCTGGGCTTTAAGCATAGCCTAGCGTCTGACAAGGTGCAGGGGCGGAGCAAGCTCATATGACTTTCAGCAGCCAGAAAGTTGAAATTTTGAAAGTAAGCCTAGCTTAAGCCTTTCTGAAGCCTATCTGAACCCTAAATTATGCCTAATGTATGCCTATCTTAAGCAAGACAGCTGATTTTTCTTCTCCCGTGCTGAGCTTTAAGCAGAGGCCAGTGTCTCATGAGGTGCAGTGGCAGTGCCATTCAGCAGCCAGAAAGTTGAAATTTTAAAAGTAAGCCTATCTTTAGCCTAACTTAAGCCTAACTGAAGTCTATCTATAGCCTATCTATAGCCTAACTGAAGCCTAACTGAAGCTTTTCTTTAGCCTAACTGAAGCTTTTCTTTAGCCTAACTGAAGCTTATCTTTAGCCTAACTGAAGCTTATCTTTAGCCTAACTGAAGCCTATCTTTAGCCTAACTGAAGCCTATCTTTAGCCTAACTGAAGCCTATCTTTAGCCTAACTGAAGCCTATCTTTAGCCTAACTGAAGCCTATCTTTAGCCTAACTGAAGCCTATCTTTAGCCTAACTGAAGCCTATCTTTAGCCTATCTTTAGCCTAACTGAAGCCTAACTGAAGCCTATCTTTAGCCTAACTGAAGCCTATCTTTAGCCTAACATGTGGACTATTCAGAGTTAATTGAATTTTTCTTGGTCAATTTTTTTTATTATTTTAATGGAGGATTGTGTTCTGATTCTGATTTCCCTTTTCATTTTTTTTCTTTGATTAAAATAATAAAAGCATAATAAAAATAATAAAATCTGACCACATCTGACAGAGCTCTCCCCTTTATACTCTTGAGCCCTAGTCCTAGTGCTTGGTTGGTCTGCCTTAATCTGGCTCAGAGAATGCCCATTTTAAAGTCAGATCCATCCTAAACGTCTCAATTGTTGTGACTGTGTACAACCCAAAAGTCCAAGAAACACCTGTCCTAGTCCAATAAAGACAGAAGACTCAGAAGTAACCTAGCATTTTCATTTCTTCAAAATGACTTTCATCATCAGAGAACTCAGTATCTCATGGTGAATGTTCATGTGTGTTTTTTCTCTAAATCTAATTTTAGCTACCTAATCCCTTTTGTAGGTGTAAAATCATATTTTGATGCTCAATTTAATAACAGAACTACATCCTCAAACACCTGTCACTCCTATAAGAAATAAATCTATCATCCTGTTGTTATTGTGGGGTGATTTACTTGGTTTAATAAACAATATAGTAAAAACAATGATATCAGCTGGTACTATGCATCAGATTCTATGCATGCCAGCCCTTGCCATTCTATCATGCTTCACCAAAGACCGCCAAGAATCTAGCAGTCAGGAACCTGAAGCTCCACCCCATGGAAGTTAGTGCTTTAAAAGTATTACCTTTAGTGACAATGCTGGCACACACGACTCCTTCATGCGCACCCTGTTTCTATTTCTCAGATCACCATCTTCACCGGGTTACTCTTAATTTCCTCCAGTCAGTCACTTCGATGTGCCTTTCCTGGACAAAAGGAGTAAATTCTCTATTAGTACGTCTACGTTAGGCGTGCTTTAGACGTCCGGAAAACGTTAGTGCCAATTAACCGGTACTTAGGCGTACGGTAGACGTCCCTACAATCTAGTCGCGCAAAATAGACGCAGGTTTCTGAAACGTCATTAAGACATCTCCAATGGACCCATGATAGACGTGGGTACGGTTTTTTGGACGTCTCCAATGGACCCATGATAGACGTGGGTACGGTGTTTTTTGTTTGGTTTTTTTTTAAATTATACTTTATTTATACTCTTTATTATCACACATTCAGCATTGTAAGTATAGTATACCATTTTGTAAACTTCTGTGTTGTATCTTTTTCCTCTAGGATATCAGAATTGTACAGTTTACCATTAATACAAGGAAAAAAAATGTTTTGTTTCAAAGGAGAACTGAGTGGGTGTTGAACTTACATTATCAGTATGGAAGGTGGGAACCGGTAGATGTGTGCTACACAGAAAGCTGTACAGGAATGTCATACTCACCTCCTATTAGAAGTGGAAAGGATAGGACTTTGAACACCATATAGACTTTTTATAAACTTCGTTTAACTTCCACAAAGACTGGCAGGAAAGGCACCCTAAGTCATCCAATAAGCTTTCTCTCGATTTCCCAGAGACATTATTTCAGAGAGGATAGTTTAGAAGTGATATCTTGCTCGAAAGAACACTCTCCTGGTCTTAAAACATTGTAACAATCAGCTCATTCTTCACAACAAGAAACAGAATCAAAACACAGATTAAACCTGAATGTGGCTTCCAGTTCACAGGAAGAGGAAGTAGCAAGCAGCACAATGCTGATCTCATTGTGACATCATCAAGGTGCACCTGGAAGGTAGATATGCCACAAGTAAAAGACAAGCCGGGAGTTGAACTCACAACCTACAGATGATCGATATAGTGCTTTTACTCACTGACCTACACCTGGGTCTCTGGTTCCCCTGTCATAGCATACCTTAGTGATGTGCTAAAGTATACTCTACTTAGCTATCATATCACAGTCAGTTGAGGCAAAAGACTGGTAGCTCAATGGTGTAAAGCACTGTTGTCACGGATGCAACACCCATATTCTTAAGTATGGTTCAATAAATGTAATACAGAGTCAAAATTATGCTGTTTATTTTATCAAACCCAAGCTCAACTTTGTAATGTATTGTGTATAGTCTCGCTAATGTGTTTATGATGAAAATGAGATGTGATAGGTGTATATCCTATATAATAAAACCCTAGCCACGCATGCACACATACCTGCGTGCTTCTGTGATCTCTGCTCTGTGATCAGTAGGTCTGTGGCCAGCAGGAGTGCAGATGCAGCAGCCAGGTGAATCCCCCCTCCCGCCCTCACTCACCACCAAAACCACCACCGCCAAAACCTCCTCCTTCTGCCCAGCCGGGAGGAGGGCTCCGAGTCGCTGAAGACTGTCCCAGATCAGCTTACACGGTCCCTAAAAAATGAACCTTTTCATCTGAGGCGCGAGGCTGCGGTGACCTCCCTCCCCGGCTCACTAAGGTTTCGTCTTAAGAAATTCAAATGCGTTGTTGAAAACGCAAGTGACTATTCTCTGTCATCCTAGACACCCCTGCAATACCCCAACAACACACTCCTGCAGCATAAACCCCTCATGTTATAATCAAGTAAAAGACAAGCCGGGAGTTGAACTCACAACCTATGGATGATTGGTACAGCGCGTTTTATTCACTGAGCTACTGAGCTACTTAACTCTAGCCCTAACCCTAACCATAAAGTAGCGTCTGACGTCATAGCTTGTACATAAAGCCATTTCTGGAGACTCCCATTCCCAAATCCCCAACATAGCTCAGTGCTTAAAAGCACTGCATGTATCTTCCAAAGGTCAGGGGTTCAAGTCCTGACTAAAGTTACCAAAGACATAATATTCTTTTTTTTTCCACCCACCCAAACATGCATAGCTAAGCTAAACTTGTCATTGTGTTTGGGGGAGGTGAAGTTTCATTAGGTTTACATGGTAAGCTTCTAAGTGTTCTGCTATACTTTTTTGTATAACAGCGATATCGGCGTGGTTTAGGATGTAATCAACAGTGTTGATGTAGTGCGGAGCAGCCGCTGCAAGCACGCCCAAGCGGCACAAAAACGTCATCACGTTTTTTTTGCGTTGTGATGTCATAGAATCACCCGTTCTTCATACGCAGTTATTTCTCCTAAAATGGCTGCCAGGAGACAGCCAAATTTCTCTACTGAGGACTCCAGGCTGCTGGCCAGGCTCTTCTTGGTAAATGAGCACCACTATTTTAGAGTGGCAGGCCATCGCAAGTCATACCTGCAGTTCAGGAACTCCTGGACCCGCCTGACCCGGCGGTATAACAGAAGAGCCTCATGTCCCAGGGAAGTAAGTATTCCAAGTCAGGCCCTCACAAATAATCATGTCAAATGTAATGATGATGGAAACCTGTCTCAATCAAATTGTCATGTTTTTCTGGGTAAATCTTGATTCCTTTTAAAAACTACAATTGTGCATAATAAATCTTTTACATTGAATACTGAAATTAAAGCACATCCCAAAGGAGCAGTAGTAGGATTTCAAATGACAAATTCAGCTCCTAGAAGGCATCTATTCCATTCACAACATGCACACAACTAATTTTTGGGTCACAAGCTTCGCATTTGTAATAGAAACATCTTGAAATCAACTTTGCCAAAGGAAAACAAATACCTTCACCTTTCCTGTATCAATCTGCTGGTCTAGGGAGATAGTGGCATGACGTTTAAAGTGACAGCGTCAGTACCCTGACGTCAGGGGTTTCAAGCCACGCTGCTCCTTCTGACCAAACTATTTTATTGCCCCTGCTGCATGATTGTAAGCTCACCAGGACATGCTGTAATGTGGGGCAGTGCTGATGGGCTACAGTCTCAGCACCCTGGGGTTGTGAGTTCAATCCCACACTCCTCCTTGTGATGCTGCCCATGTCACCTCAACCCCCCCCCCTCCCCCCCACTGTCCCAGGTACAGTAGAGAGATAGCGATGCCTCCAGCACAGAAAGGGGAAAATGCTGGAGTACGTGAATACATTCATGTAAAACATGTGGCAGAAGGGGGTGGAGGCAGGCAGCAAAGCGGATAGGGGCTCTTGGAGGGCAGTATACTCCATTTTTATGTGCTTATAGAGGTCAATACTTAAGTAAACATGTTATGCCACAGTGTTAGATGGCACTCATCATATCCCTCCCTCTCTGTTCTTTCTCTCTCTCTCTATTATCCAGGTTGAGGATCTCAGGAAAAGGGGGCGGCTGCTGAGGCGCCAGGAGCGGGCCTTCCTTGAGGGGGTTAGGGAGGAATTGGGCGCTGAAGCTGGTGAGTAATGAGTCCAGCGTGTGTTTCTTTGTGATCAGCCTACCAGAATAAATAGATGAAAATGCTTGAGTAGCTGTAAACCATTCTTAATCATAAAATCTGCAGTAAGGCTGCTATTGTGATATCATGTCACAATGGCGTTATGGTGTTCTACTTGCCTCACTTACTTACGCTACATTTTGATGTTTACAGTGGAGTAGGTGCTTTGCATCCTGTTATTAGCATTTGAAGAAAATAACGTAGTAAAGACTGTCATGTTCAAAAGTGTTGTGGACATATCTGACTGGATCCTATTTCTCTCTTGTCAAGCAGCAGCGCAGGCACCCCCTCAGGAAGCCCTGCAAATAATGGAGGGAGCCCCACCCTGGTCCTCAGCGGAGGAGATGGAGGAGGAGGAGGAGGAGGAGGAGGAAGAGGCCTGGCAGTCCTCAGGACCACCCACACTGCCTGCCCCACCACTGCCCCCTGGACCTCCACCACTGCCCCCTGGACTGCCTGCCCCACCACTGCCCCCTGGACCCCCACCGCCTGCCCCACCACTACCTCCAGGACCACCACCACCATCCCCTGTTGGACCTTCCCCTTCCCCCACCCATAGCCCTTCCCCTCACTCTCCTGCCCTTCCTGTTCCCATCCCACCCCCTTTCCTTGCTGTTCCCCCCCCAGGAGCAGCCCGACCAGCCTCAGGAGGGGGCAGGCAGGGAGATGGAGGCCTACTCTTCCATCCTGGAAGAGGTGCAGGTATTGAGAGGGTGTGTTGACAGGATGGAACATGCCCTCTTGCGGCTGGTAGCCGAAAGAGGGCATGTGTCAGCAGCCATACACCCTCTCAATAACTGCACCTCTTCTGCCCCCCACGCCTGAGGTAGCTCAAGCTGCTCTTGGGGGGCACCCACCCTCTTTCCCTGCGTTATGTGTTATGTAAATAGTTATATTTTTCTAAAGTTTACATTTTAAAAAAAGTTTTCTATTGTAATAAAAAAGAATTTTATAGTTTAAACTTTCCTGTGTGGTTTTAACCTTGTAGCATCAGCAGTTTAGTGGACAGAGTCCAAGGTAGATAGGGGTTCAGGAGGGACTGCTGAATGGGCCCTTTTCAATATAACAAGGTGACATATAGAAAGTTTGACAATCTTTATTGGGGTCTGTCATTCATTCTATTACCTGCTAGCCACTCTGATGTCAAATCATTGCAGAATCTAGGAAAAAAGTAAGTGAATGCAAGGGTATATGCAACTGTAGGTAGATGACGACATCTCAGCTATGATGTGCAAAATAAGGCAGTCCCTGTTCCAAAGTAAATGGCTACATAAGGAAGAGAATATAAGTCACTGTGGTAGATTTGTTGTTAAGGAATAGGGTTACTGCTACTAAGAGTTGGCTCCACACCAGGAGAATCCAAATGAGACATGTGGGTTTTTCTTCCTTTCACGGAAGGTGATGGAAGTAAAGGCCACATACCTCAATCTATCCTCCTGGTTCTTGAGCTGCACTATTTTGGTTAAGCAGGGGTGGAAACCACAAAGATGCTCACAGCTGCACTGCTCTCAGTAATACAAAACTCCATCTGACAATACTGCAGTTGCCTGTCTAAGACACCTGAAAACAGAAAAGAGGAGAAGCTGGTTTACACAAGGTTCACAAACAGGGGGTTCAACCCCCAAGGTCCATATCTGTCCTCCCTTCCCTGAAGCAATGTGTTAACCTCATTTATGTTGAGCTGCTTAGATGTCACCGTGGTAGAGTTGTTAAAGCCTTAACTCGCTGATGGTGTGGGTTAATATCACCTGTAATCCTCCACTGCTACTGTTTAGAACTCATGTGAGGGAATAGACTAACTGAAAACAAAAAGTTTGTGTGCATATAACAGCAGGAATGCGTGCCATGGTGTTCTATGAGGCCAACATTATCAATTTACTATTGTTCCTGAAAGTTATCAAGGATACCTGTGTGAAGAGAACAATAGAAGTGTGAAACATTTATTTCACTCATCAGAAGAGTGACTCAAGTGAAGAATAGTAGAGTATCATTCTCACCTACAACTGTTTGGCTAGGTGCAAGCTGGTGTGCTGAGCTGATGAGCATAGTTAACCTGAAATGAAGAATAGAGAAACTGTTAACAAAAACCTATGTCTCCAAAATGAAACACTGAAGTTGTGGCAGAACACACACCTAGAAGTAACAGAGGTGCTAACATACCTTTTAGACTCCTTATTAAAAATGGCAGCCATTAGCCACTCATTAGGAATTTTCCACCTGAACCATGTACACTGATTGGATGTCCACTGAATGGCAGTATTCCCCCCCCCCCCAACACACCCAACCTATTCTTATCAATGAGTTAGTACACAGAACCATTCCTCACCTGATTTTAACTTGCCTGTAATTTGATTCTACAAAGAATTAACTTTAGCTCTATGAGTAAACCCTCTCAGATGTATGAACACATCCATTTTACTTACATATCCATATTTCTACCAGTAAAATATCTACCAGCATGGTCTTTATCAGTCTTCTCAGTCATTTTTGTCAGCCCTGGGGAATGGAGAGTAAGAGATATCAGAAATAAAATAACTATTATAAACAATTGCACACAATGAAAGCCCATAAAGAGAAGTCAGTTTTTGCTGGTTGGTTTCTTTGGTTCTATGATAAGGACACCTAAGTAGCTTACAAAATATCATTCTCACCTGGACTTACTATCTGAGCTGCTTCTAGAAAACATAAAACAACATATTAGAATGACATGTAGCTTGTTAATGGCTCTGTGGAATAGAGAGAAATGGGAGACAGAGATAGGAAAAAAAGTAAAAGACTAAGACAGAGTAAAGTCTCAAACATCTGCATAAGGAATAGGACAGAATAGAAAAGAAACACTGCTCACCTGGACTTTCTTATACCCATGCACGCCTAATTAGCGTCTGACGTAAGTAGGACGGGAAAAGTTTCTCAATGCCTATTGGGCACCGTTTGGGTGCGGTTCCTTGGCCCGCTTCCTAACCACGCCCATCACACCTCATTGGCTATCCTATGGGAGGGTGTTTGAACGTGTTCTACAAGTAGCCTGAAAAGATATCTTCACCTTACAACATGGCTCCAAAACGGAAATCGAATTTCTTGCATGGAGAGTTGCAGATATGGAAAATGGAAGTGGGGCAGACCATGACATTATGAAAGCAGGGAGAGTGGTGGGTTTAGGCATCTGTGTGTAACCTGGCCTGGCCCCTTCTTTTCCCTAACAATTGATTCCCCTCCACACTTAACACAAAACCTAAGTCCTCAACAATCCCTCACACCAACACCCAGAAAAATCCATAAACTAAAGAAATACAGATAATGGGGGTGGGGATGAGTGTCAAAGGCAGAAGGGAGTATAAAGGAGAACAGGCAAGTCATAGCACAAAGTTTCATCATTGAGGAAACGGAACACCACAAACACCAACTCATATGAGGGGGTCTCACATAGGAAAAATGGCTGTACCAAAACTTTCTATATACTAAGCACGCCTAATTAGCGGCTGACGTCATAGGAACCGTTAGGATTCAAATCTAATTGGATGTGCATTGGATGTGGTTTTGCAATATACAGCTGTAGTGACGTTGTAGTAATTTCCTTCACATCTCTAAGCTCTATGTTCTAAACAAAGTTACCTCTATAGCTCTATGCCTTAAGGCATTGCTTTTTCATCTTCCATACATCAGGGGGTTCAAGTCTTGAGTAAGGTTAGCAAATAGGTTATATTCATTTCTCAGCCAGGACACCTGGTAACTCTTTAGCCTTGCCTTTACATATCAATATTTTGCTTCAGCTTTTATTATGTGCAGCCCATTGTCTAATATTTAATGCAACCTGTTCTCTCTCATGCTGAACACCCTCCCCCCACCAAAAACATCCCCCCCTAACTGGATCATTCTTCAACACCTGTCCAAGCCCTCTGAAGTTTGATTTAACTCATAGCTTTTGCCCAATGCCTATATTGCATCAAAAGAAACACATTCCTACTAGAATGGCTTGCAGTTAGGAGCAAATGAAAATATCTCATGCACCTGTGGCTGCAGAATGCTGAGGAGAAACAGCAAATTCCATCACTTCTGAGAACTGTTAGGATGCAAGGAAACAAAAGTGAACAACAAACAGCATTGCAATCGGCTCTCTTTTGAAAGCAAAGAAAATCCAGCACACATTATCAGCACTTAAAAAGAGAATAAACAGATACACACCTTAACATTCCAGCTTATAGGACCGTAAATAATCTGTTCCGTTTAGGCGTTATTTGTGCTGTAATTCTTTAATATATATTTGATATTTGTTTTCTATTTGAAAACGTTCCAAATCTTTAGACATTCCTTTGCTTAAACTTATTTGAGTTCATCCTGATATGATACCTAATGAAGCACGGACAGCTCAGTCAAGCAGCTGTAGCTCTATCGGTTAGGAGCCAGCCTTTGCTCCTAACATCCAGAGGTTGTGGGTTCTACACCCGGCACATCTTTTAATTGTGGCATATTACTTTGGAAGATGCAGATTGATGAGGTCACAATGAGGTCAGTTTTGTGCAACTGAAGACCTCCATTTTGCAATGAGGGAAGCTGGAATGTTAAGGTGTGTATCTGTTTATTCTCTTTTTAAGTGCTGATAATGTGTGCTGGTTTTTCTTTGCTTTCAAAAGAGAGCCGATTGCAGTGCTGTTTGTTGAGAAAAAAAAGGGGGTTGTAAAAGCCATGTGTAAATTATATTATGGTTCGGGCTGAAATGTGGTTTGTTATCCATGCAATATAATGTGTTCCATTGTTATGGTGTCATTATATTTATTAGGACAGAGAAAAGATGAAAATTACCTATTGAAATTCACTATTGGAATTATTGATGAAAAAACACAGCGGACGTCTGCCTCGCGTCTAACAAACAGCCGCAATTACGATAGTTGAAACGGCATTGAAATCTAAGTTAGACCAGGGTTTCTTACGTCTACATAATTCACGATATTTAGACGCACGCGGTCGCCCAGGTAGCGCCTATCTAGCGTCCCCATTTGGTACGCCCATGGAACGCCCACGGAACGCCCACGTCCAGAGTTGGAGATGGGACTATGCTTTCGATAGACGTCAGTTCGTCAAGTACTTCATAGGGACGTCTATGTGTCGTTAATTACCCAATTAACATTAATTAAGACCCTTAACTCCGTGATTATTCACTTACATCGGACGTCCAAAGCACGCCTAAGTTAAACGCAGTAATAGAGAATTTACTCCTTCCTGTCCACTTGGGACACACCTGCAACCGCTGCTCTCGGAGAGGAGGGGGACCTGCCATTCTAAATATTTCTCTTCTCTTATTCTGCTCATCCTTTATTAGAAACCTTATAATTCTAGCTGAATATAATGCCACCTTCTGATTTTCTGATCCTCTACCACCCTCCGCCCTCATCAACAAGCCCCATTAGGGTTACCAGATTTTAAGGAAGTGAAATCCAAACCCATGGCCATGCCCCCAGTCCCACCCTGTTCTGGCCGAGCCCCGCCCTATCCCATCCCCTCAACCTGTTCACTTGTTCGGAGCGGCATCAGGAGGACATCTGCGCATGCATAGGTGTGACACAATAACATCACATGCATGTGTGCATGCGCATGACATCACTGCATTGTATCTGCACATGCATAGATACCCTCCCAATGCCGTTCCAAGCTGAAAACTTTTCAAAACCCGGCTAAAGTACCGGGTTTTGAAAAGCTGTCCGGATGCCTGGACACGTCGTCTAAAAAAGAGGACATGTCTGGGTAAATCCAGATGTCTGGTAACCCTAACCCCCATACAACTCCTCCAAACATATCTTATTGACTTTTGCCTCTGCTCCGCCAACCTAGAGGAAATTGTAATATCCTTTATGAGGATCGCTCCCAATCAATGCCACAGGATTTTCATGCATTGAGAGGGGACATAATGGAAACATTCAAGATAATGAAGGGAATAGACTTAGTAGATAAAGACAGGTTGTTCACCCTCTCCAAGGTAGGGAGAATGAGAGGGCACTCTCTAAAGTTGAAAGGGGATAGATTCCGTACAAATGTAAGGAAGTTTTTCTTCACCCAGAGAGTGGTAGAGAACTGGAATGCTCTTCCGGAGGCTGTTATAGGGGAAAACACCTTCCAGGGATTCAAGACACAGTTAGACAAGTACCTGCTGAACCAGAACGTACGCAGGTAAGGCTAGTCTTAGTTAGGGCACAGGTCTTTGACCTAAGGGCTGCTGAGCACGATGGACCACTGGTCTGACCCAGCAGCAGCAATTTTTATGTTCTTATGTTCTAAACCTAGCACATGTTATCAAACCAACACACATGTGCTTATTCTTGATACTCTTTCCACGTCTCACTATCAATCACATCAATTCTACCAGTTCCGTGGATTGATCACTCTTTAATCTTATTTTCATTTCAAGTCCAAACATGCTCCACAACATCTGAATCCTATCAGTCCGCTTCCTTCATGGATCTCTCAAAAATAACTCCAGCAGCCTTGATTAATACTGACAATCTCAAAATTGAGGAATTTAATACCCCAACTTTGTCAAATACATCCCTCTTATGGCACTCAAGCCTAAAAAAAAAAGAGCTTTAGACAGTTTTGCTCCTCAGCAATTACACAACAAACAAAATCTTAGAAAATGTTCTCAACCTTGTTTCACAAAAGAATTACAGGATCAGAAAAGGGCATTTAGAAACGAAAAGCATAGATAGTGTCGTTACCCAACTACTACCGTAACCAATTTTTTCAATTTAAATCTGCCTCAAAGGTATATAAGCAAAACCTTCTGAGTACAAAAAAATGAATACTACTCAAAGATCACGAATGCTCCAAATACTGCAATCTTATATAAAACATTAAAACACTCAGAAAATACCATTTACCAGAGCCTGCTAAAGAAACTATGCCCACAGTACAGAACCTATCTGTTTTTCTTCATAATAAAATTACCACACTAAAATCCACATTTCTATCTATTCATTCATCTCAACTCCAGCAAACTCTCAGCACACATACATTCCAGTTGACACTTTATCCAAATTCAGTCTCCCTTCTATTTTGGAATTAAAGCATGCCATCTCTTTGATGCAGCTTACTAGAGTTCTCACTGACTCTACTGTATTCTACCAATTCTACAAATGGGCTTCCTTCATTTATTCAATGTATCCATTCCATAACAACCACCAGCTTGTCAACCAGATTCACCCTAGATGACTGAAGAAAAGCCATTTTACATCCAGCACTAAAAAGCCAAACTTGCCCAAAACTTACATCACTAACTACTGACCCATCACTGGGTCATTTTCCATTTCTATCAAAAATAGCAGAATGTATCATACTCCACCAACTATAAGTCTTCATAGATAAGATGAATACTCTCCATCCACACCAAATTGCCTTTAGGATCCATCACAGCACAGAAACCTCACTACTTTCATTGATCTCATTCATCTATAAAATTTTTGATCTATTTAAACCTGCTCTACTGCTCACCTTAGACCTCTCTCCTGTCTTCAGCCTCATTGATCATAACCTGCTCTTAGACAGGCTGAACGAAATAGGAATAACAGACATAGCACTCAGTTGATTACCTATCCAACCGTACCTACAAAGTAGATTTTCATAACTTACTCTTTAATCCTTTCTCACATGATTATGGGATATCACAAGGTTCTCCTCTGTCACTGATTCTTTTTAATCTGTTCATAGTCTCATTACTGACACTAGGACAATCACTAAGATTCACACTTTTCGTCTATGCAGATGATATACAAATACTCCACATATTAGACACTACTACAGCTACTGAAATGCCAACATAAACCACAAATTGACCTTTATTACAGCATGGCTAGCAAATTAAACTGAATTTAAACTCAGATAAATCTAGAATAATCATTTTTGATCCCAAAGAAAAAATTGAGCCTCCCTTCCCATTCCTTCTGGATAATACCTCCATCCCATTAGTTATCTCAACATGCATACTTGGAGTGACCTTTGACTTACACCTTTTCTTCAGCACACACATTTTGAATATTGTCAAGAGTTCTTTTATTAAACTTCATCTGATACGCTCGATTTGGCTGTTACTCTGTCCTCCTCCCAGGGCAGGATTAACCAATAGACCTAGGGCCCGAAATGGTTAGGGGGGCCCGATGAAGGAAGGCATCAACATTGTTTTTTCCAAATGGCAATCGGCAACGCGGGCCCCCCCCCCCGATAATCAACGCGACACCCCCCCCCCATCGACGGAAAGTAAGACAAGCAAGCAACGCGGGTAAGAAAGGCAACGGGAACTATAATTGTTCAAGCGGTGCTGCTTGCCCAAAGCTTCCCTCTGACGCAGCTTCCCGTTTCCGCCTGGGTGCATGGTGGGGTGGGGCGGAACAGGGCGCCCAATGTACTTGTGTGCCTAGGGGCCCTTGATGAATTAATCCTGCCCTGCCTCCTGCATTAAATATTCTAGTTCATTCACTAATCCAACAACTTACCTAGAAACATGATGGAAGATAAAGGCCAAATGTCCCATCCAGTCTGCCCATCCACAGTAACCATTACGTCTTCCTCTCTCTAAGAGGATGCTCCTTGTTCAAGGGCATACGAACAAAAGATCTCCAAAGACTACAAAACATTCAAAACACCGTATCACCTATAAAATATTACTACTGTTTTAAAAAAATACTACAATCAAATAAACCAACTTACCTTTCACGCTCCTTATACCTTATATCCCAAAAAGAGTTCTCCATTCTGCAGAACATAATTGCTTAGTCATTTCTACTTACAGAACAATTGTTCATGAGCATATCCATCAATCCATTTGGACCTACACTTTGGAACTCACTTCCTGTTTATATACACTTTCACACCTCCTTAGCATCTTTTTAAATCTGACTTTTAAAACTTTTCTGTTCCATGATGTGTATAGTACTCCTAAAAATACTTCCCCACACTTTGAAATTCCATTCAGTCAGACTTTATGAGATGAAACCAAGATCCGACACAGCTGCATTTCCTTTTGTACTATCCCCTTAATTTCCTATATTTTATTGTAGTTCTATCCTCCATCCCTTAAATTCTTGTCTTTGTATCTACCCCTGTCCTTTTCATGTGTTTAACTAAATTAAGATTGTAAGCTGCCTGGAAGGATCCCCGTTGGGCTCATTAGCAAATAAATAAAAACTTGAACCTTTCGGAGCTCCTAAGGAGGGCATTTGTTAGGCAATGTAAAGATGTTTATTATTTTCTGATACTGGCTTTTGTTTTTTAAGTCACCTGGGGATACTGCAGAGACCATGTTTCCCCCAAGTGAGGAAAGGGTAGAGAGAATATAAGCCTTCAAATAATGGGAAATGGCAAGTATTTAGAAACCTAGGGTAGCTATGATTTGTAGACCACAACATGATAGTGAACTGTACAACATGATAGTGGGGGCAGTCCAAGAGGCAGTAGAGTAGTAAGGCAGGGGGGTCCACCCTGTGCACCATCTTGGTGAGGGCACAGGCACCTGTCCTCCTCTCTGCCCCCAGCTCCTTCCCTGCTCCCACTGATGCGCATTGTGACCAGTCAGGCTCCAGGCCTGCCATGGTCCCTGTGAAAGCTGGGAGAAAAGGTGGAAGAGGCCCATAAAGGGGATTGCCAAGGCCAACTCCCAGTACCAATCTGACCCGCTTGAGGGTGCCACACACCCAATATGGGAGAACGAGGAAACCCTACACAGTCAGTACCATCCACACATTCAGGTCTAGGAACATAGATTTCAAACCTATTGCAAGGAATAGGGAGCAAGGCTATTGCCCTAGTGTCCACCAGGGGATCCAGAGAGAGGCCCAGGTGAGAGCAGACTCAGTCAGAGCAGGGCGTGGCTCCCTTCAAGAAAAGCCTGTGGATCTGACTACTGTTAGGGAAGCTAGGTAGGAAGCACAGGTCTCTCCCTCAGGAAGAGATTGCAGGCACAAGTGAGGGTAATACCTTAGATCTGTTGGAAGTGGAGGAATCTGGGTCCACTCCAGAGTTTGAAGCACCAGACCAAGAGGAGCCAATGGAGCTTCAGGGAGAGCTGGCTTCTGAAGAATTGTTGGTAGCACCTGAACTGATGGAGGTGGGTTTGGCTGCCATTTGCAAGGACTGACTGGAGAACTGTGAGTTTTTTTTCTTTTTCTATTTTTGCTGAGGATATTTTTGTATGCTGTTTTTGTTCTCAGCCCAGGCTTGTAGGAAGCTGGGAGTGCCTTTTGTGGGAGAAGTTTACCATGATCTGGGAGGGATTTTGAAAGCTGTTGTATGCTTTAATGAATGCAAACTTGAGGCACTGTGACAGCTGGAAGCTTTCAAATTTGGGCTGTTTGAATGTTGAGACTGTTACAGCTTGGGCTTACCTGAGAGCTGCAGGGTACAGACTGGGGGAAAGAACTTTGCAGAAAAGAAACAGAGTGATAAAATACAGTTGTAAAATACAGTTGTGGAGTAAAGGGAACTGTGTGGAGAAATTCTGAGCTCTATGCAGGATTTTCCCCTGAAGTTTTGTTCTGGAAATTGCATTTTGTTTTTTTGCTGGGCCATTTTGTTTTTGCTTGGAACATTCTGACATTAAATCTACTTTGAGAACTGGTATCCCTGGAATTTTGTGGTTTGGTTTTTGTATCAAGAACTGCAGTCCCTGCAGGGTTGACCCCATTCAGAGTCACACGCCCGGGTTAATTTTGGTTGTTGCCACTAGGGGCACTGTTGAAACCTGCTTTGAGGCTCTGGTGGTGGCTAAAGCATGCACACCACTTCCCTTCCCTCTGTAACGTTCCTGGCATGAGCAGCAATCGCCAACCTGCTATCACACTAGTGTTGGCTCTTCCTCTGACATCACTTCCTGGACCCACGCCTAGGAAGTGATGTCAGAGAAAGAGCTGATGCTGGAAGGAGCACGTGGAGGTGTGTGGACAAAAGGGCATGGGAGGGGCGCCACTGCCCCGGACACCTGTCACCCTCGCTACGTCACTGTCTGGAGGACTGGTTTAGCAAGAAACTTCCCTTACATTGTACCATTGTGGATAAACATGTTCTTATAGAAAAGGTGCAGTACCAGAGTTCTGACCTGTCTTCTCATGATCATCTGTGCAGGGTTGTATTTATTTGTATCTGTAGGAGCCACTCTATAGTAGAGAATGACAAGAGGACAAATATTTCCCCATCCCCGCAGGAATTCATTTTTCCCTTTCCCGTTGCATTATTTTCCTGTCCCTGCCCTTTTCCTGCAAGCTCTATCCTTATCTGCACAAGCCTCAAACGCTTTAAAATCATAAGTAGCAACATTCTAGAGCTCAGATTATGATGTCATAATGCCTCATTCCACCAATACCTATGCTCTGTCCTCATCTACACAAGCCTCAAACTCTTTAAAATCATAAGTATTCGAGGATTGTGCAGTTAAGGCAGAGCTTACAGGAATGGGGTAAGTATAGGGAAAGTGACAAAACTCACGGGGATGGGGAAATTGAGTTTTTGCGGGGACAGGGACAAATTTGTTCCCCTGTCATTCTCTACTCTACAATATAACTAAGTAAAATTGGGAATGGATGTTCTTTCTTTACAGTTATATTGGTGTTGTGGACTTCTCTCACAATCCTGCCATTTCTTTGTGGGTGATAGGGACTTTGTATTTCTCAGCGATAAATGCAAACTCTTCTGCTATGAATTGCAGTCAAATAGTTGTAAGCTAATCTGGGGGCTGCATCTAGCAAAAAATATTCTTTAAGCTGTTGATGACAGTGTTGCTTGTTAAGTATGCTATTTTCAAGTTTTGGGAAAAGAAGTCTACGGTAATCGGTGCAAATGCTAGCTCCGAGGTTTTCAGATTTTGACATTTTTGTGGCCTCCAAATAGATGACCTGACATGATCATGACATTTGGCAATACTTTTTCATAATGAAAAGTAAAGTGTCAAAAATCTGTGCACTAAGATAGTATATTATAACAGCAGCTGGACACCCAGAATCCATTATAGAATAGAGTGTTAAGTTGGTATATAGGCATCATTTAGGTGTTACCACTTATACCATGTGAGATATAGGTGTAGATGTTAGCACCTAAATGTTGGCACTTATGTGCATGACTTCAAATAGTCTCTTAGGTTTTGCACACATGAGTGACCCACCCATATCTGGCCCATGCCTCACCCATATGTACCACCCCTTGCACTTGTGTGCTAAAGCACTTACTGTAAGTACTTAAAGAATAGTGCATAATGCAATTACATACGTACCTAGCTGCCATTTACCCTCCATTTTGTCACTTAACTTCCATTTTAGCGCCAAATAGTATGCTCCAAATTGATGCCTAAATTGTGGTGTATAACATAGGATTAGGGGAAATAAGTCTTGTCTCATTTCTGTCGGAATGACAAGTCTGTCACCATAACAGATCAATCCCTTGATTCTATGAGGCTTCCTCAAATAGAAATGAAAGGGTTAAGCTTTACAAACATATTGATTATGGGGCTAAATTGGCCGGCACCTAGAAAAAAGGCGCCAGCCCCAAGTCAATCACACTTAGGTGCTGTTTACAAAATTACAGCTAGCAGCGCCTATGTAAATACTTAGGCACCTGAAATGTAGGCCAGGGTTTTAAGGGCACCTAAGTTCCTGGAGAATCGTGCATAGCAACACGTAAATCTTGCTCCGCCCATAGAAATGCCCACTTAGGCCTTAGGTGCCACTAAGCGCCATGCAATAGGTGCCTATCTTTAATGGAATCACTTAGACGCCTATCGTCCAATTAAATTTTTCCCCAATTATTGAGGCTATTATTGCCCCTGCCCCCCTTTTACAAAGCCACTTTAGACTTTTTTTATTGCCAACCATGGCAGTATTAGCTTCAGTACTCATAGGAATTCTATGAATGTCAGAGCTAATACCACATGCCCAGGTGCCCAAGTGGATGCTCATATTTCCAACGCAGACTGGTATACAAAACTTGAGGAGGATCCCTCCCCCACTCTGCGTAGGGAAATTGCTATTGTTGTGCAGGAGGCGCTGCAGAACAATATCATCACCAAATCCGAAGCCAGATATTTATCCCAGGCTCCCAGCCGCAATCCTCACTTTTACACTGTACCCAAAATTCATAAAACTCTCAATAATCCCCCGGGCAGACCCATTGTGTTGCTCCGGGGTACGATTCTCGAGCCTTTATCCAAAATGGTCGACCACTTCTTGAAACCTAAGGTTGCTCAGGCTCGGTCCTTTGTACTAGACACTACCAACTTGCTCAACAGAATTGAGACCATCCAAGTGCAACAATCTGATCTTCTGATAACCATGGATCTGGAAGCTTTATACAGCAACATACCCCAGACTGAAGCTTTAAAGATTGTTGAATACCACCTATCAGTGGGGCCTCTTCATCATCGTATTGCTAAAGCTTTTCTCATGCAATTAGCCACCCTGGTGTTACAAAAAAAATTTTTTGAAGTGCGTGGGGAGTTTTATCTCCAAACGCATGGGGTAGCCATGGGTACAGCCATGGCCCCCAGTGTGGCTAATCTTTATGTTACAAATTTTGAGGAACAGTTGTTATACCCTTCTGGGTGGATGACACACATTGCCACATGGCTTCGTTTTATTGACGATGTGTTTCTCATATGGACTGACACTAGGGCCAGGTTTTATGAGTTCTTGACCTGGCTCAATACTCTTGATAGGCATTTAAAGTTTACTGCTACTGTCAACGCAACTAGTGTCATCTATCTGGATACCAGGGTTAGCAAAAACGAGGGGCAACTGGCTACTACGGTCTTCCGGAAATCCACGGATCGGACTTCATACTTACATTACACCAGCTGTCATCCTGTCAGGTTGCGTCAATCGTTGCTTGTGGGGCAATTCCTCAGGATTCTTCGTATTTGCTCTTCTTTGAGGGAGTACAAGGCTCAAGCTAAGTTATTATCCCAGCGCTTCAAGGCCCGTGGCTATCCTGAGTGGATCATCAGAAGAGCGTATCGTAGAGCTCGCTATGCTAACCCTGAGTTATTATGGGCTCCTGCTATCAGGCCATCTTTAGATCAGCAGGTGTGTGTTATATCGTTTTCCAACCAAGCCCACCAGATAGCGAACATTGTGAGAAAGCACTGGCACGTCCTGGATCACCATCCTGTTTTCAAGGAGGCTCCCTGTATAGCTTATGCTCGTCCTAAAAATCTGAAGGACTTATTGGCCACGAGGAGTTGGGCTCATATTGGGGGCAGTCATAAACCATGTGGGCATTGTGATATGTGCCCTTTATCTTTGTCTATTTCTACCTGGCAACATCCCAGGACTCAACGCACTTACTACCTCAGATCTCAAACGTCTTGTGATTCCGAATGGGTAGTTTACGTCATCATTTGCCCTTGCGGGTTGCTGTGGGGTGGACCAGCAGAAGTATTAGGGTCAGATTGCAAGAACACAGGAGTCGGATTCGTACTGGATCTCACTCTGCCCCCCTTGTACCGCACTGTGTTGAACTCGGTCACCGGTTCACCGATCTGTCTTGGTTCGTGCTTGAGCAAGTTCCTTGGGATTTCAGGGGGGACAGACAGGCCCATTTGAACCTCAGGGAACAATATTGGATTTTCCAATTACAATCTGTCCATCCCAATGGCCTTAATGAAGGTGTGGAATGGAATACCATTATTTAACAGGGTCATTGGATTTTATTTGGGTTTTGGGTTTCAGTGTGTGTGGGGGGGGTTCTTTGGCTGGGGTTCTTCAATTGTTTTCAGCATGGTTTTTGTTTTTGTTTAGTATGTTGAGTATGTATGGGTGGGTTTTTGCCCTTGTGTGTGATTGGTTGGACTGTTAGGGTTGTATGATTGGTTGGTTTGCGCATGACGTCACCTGTAGATTCGTTTTAGGCGGCGTGCTCTTCCGCTCGGGCACCCCACCCTCCAGCCGACCTCTTTGTTCGTGTCCCATCGGGGGTCAGGTTCCTGAAGAAGGGATCCTCCCGAAACCAGCGCGGTTGAACTTCTTCTCCTGGCGCGGTGGTTTGTGTTTTTCAGTCTGCGAGATAGCTTTAGATAAGTATTGTGTTTTTTTATATTTTGTATGGTTTTTTTTTACTTTGTTGTGCGATTCGGGGGGTTCGGCTGGCAGGGTTTGTGTGGGGGTCGCTCAGGTTGTTTGTGTTGAGTTTGATTTACTCACTTTGATTGGTTGATTTGTTTGATTTCAGCACACTTAGGGTGCTCAATGATGGTGTCTGGGTGGAGGCTTACCGCCTTGACCCAGAAGTGAAGTGTCGGAGCTGCGCTCCTATCACTGAGGGTTCACACTGAGAGCACCCTATAATATAATGTATTATATATAATAATATATTATACATTATATTTATTTCATTCTGGTTTGTAAGTTGTGAGCCAATTTTGGCGTCCTGAGCGTCCCTCACACAAATCTTGATGTGACTAGGTTGCCTTTTTGTTTTTTCTATTTTAGGATTTTTTGGCTAATTTGGAGTGTATTGCTGTGGAGAGCTAATACCACTGCAGGCAGCGATAAAAAAGCCTAATGCAGCTTCGTAAAAGCAGGCCTAAGGCGCCTTTTATAGAATCAGCCCCTATAGAAACAGAAACTTGATGGTAGATAAAGGCCAAATGGCCCATCCAGTCTGCCCATCTGCAGTAACCATGATCTCTTCCTCTCTCAAAGACAGGGGTGTCAAAGTCCCTCCTCGAGGGCCACAATCCAGTTGGGTTTTCAGGATTTCCCCAATGAATATGCATGAGATCTATTAGCATACAATGAAAGCAGTGCAAGCAAATAAATCTCATGTGGCCCTTGAGGAGGGACTTTGACACCCTTGCTCTAAGGGATCCCAAGCTTTCTTGGAATTCAGACACAGTCTCTGCCTCTACCACCTCTTTTGGGAGACCTTTATATAGTAATTTGGATCACGTGAAACATTGAATTGGATATTGGCCTTCAGATCAGGAAGCTGTTTCCTAAACCTCGGCTTCCTCAGTTGGCTATACTGACTCAGGGCCTGCAGTTGTCAGAGCAAATATATCCTAAATATATCCCAAAGTAATAATAAAATTGAAATTGCAGAGCTATTAATAATTTGTAGTTTATCTTTAAAAACCAGTATGGTACCTGAAGATTAGAGGGTAGCCAATGTAATGTCAATTTTTTAAGAGTTCCCGAGATGTTTTGGGAAATTATAGACCATGAACTTGACGTCAGTGCTTGGCAAAATGGTAGAGACTATTATAAAGACCAAAATTATAGAATATAAATATAAGCATTGATTAATGAGGAAAGGCAACATGGATTTAGTCAAGGGAAATCTTGCCTCACAAGTCTACCACATTTCATTGAAAGAGTGAATAAACATGGATAAAAGTGAGCTAGTCAATGTTGTGTATCTAGATTTTCAAAAAGCATTTGACAAAGTACTTCATGAACAACTCCTGAGGAAATTAGAAAGTTGTGGAATAGGAAGTAATGTCCTATTGTGTATTACCTGCTGGTTAAAAGATAGAAAACAGAGAGTAGGATTAAATGGTCAGTATTCTCAATGGAGAAGGGCAGTGATGTACTAAGGGGGAAGGGGAAATGGACCACCCCGCGCGCCATCTTGGTGAGGGCACCGTCATTACTCTGTCCTCCATGCCACTCTCATGCTCTCCCTTCCCCCCATACCTCTTTAAATCTTTGCCAGCACAAGCAACTTCTCCGGCTTGCTAATCGTGTTAGCCTGGCTCCCCTCTGAAATCACTTCCTGGTCACGGGGGCCAGAAAGTGACATCAAAGGGAAAGCCAACGCCGGTACGAGCAGCATGCTGGAGAAGCTGCTCATTCTGGTGAAGATTTAAAGAGTTATAGGTAGAAGGGAGGGCACAAGTGTGGCTTGTGGGGTAGAGAATGAGTAGGGCAAGTGTGTGACCACCCCAGGTGCCTCCTACCCTTGCTATGCCACTGGAGAAGGGTAGATAGTGGGGTTCCCTAGGGGTCTGTGCTAGGACCGCTAATTTTTAACAACATATTATTAATGATCTAGAGATGGGAATAACTAGTGAGATAATAGCATTTGCTGATGACACAGAGTTATTTAACGTGGTAAAATCAATATAAAATTAGAATAATCAATCAACTCCTAACCACCAAACCAAAATAGACATAATAACAATAATAATAACTTTAATTTTCTATACCGCCAACACCGCCAACAAAGAGTTCTAGGCAGTTCACAGAATGAAAAGGCCTGGACATTCCAGTGATGGTACAAAGCACACAGAAAAGCAGTACAATATTTCAATAATGAAAAATACCATAAGAAACTATGACATAGTCATCAATCATGTAACAAATTTTTTAAACAAATAGGTCTTAACCAATTTTCTAAAGGTGCAATAAGATGCAGATTGTTGAATCAGATTGGCTAACCATACTTGAACTTTACCTGCTTGATAAGCCAAGGATCGATCAAAATATTTTTTTAAAACGGCAATTTTTGGGATTAGGAAGAGTGAATAAACCAGCACGCCGAGTAGACCTAATTGAACAGTACCATTCAAAATGAGAGACGAGATTTAGCGGAGCTAATCCAAATAACATCTTATAGCAAATGCAAGCAAATTTTTAAAAGTACTCTTCCTTCCATTGGCAACTTGTGGGCATTGTAAGGTATGTCAGTTTTGGTTTGGTGGTTAGAAGTAGATTGATTAACCCCAATTTTATATCAATTCTTGAAATTTGTTACTGTTATAGGGAATAAGCCTTGAAACAGCCTTCTGGTGAAACAATATATCATGTTGGAAATTTCCCTTCTAAAAGCATCAGGTTAAGATGAGTGAAATGAATTAATAAACGCTTTCAGTTTGATAAGAGATTTATGAATGATTAAAAGAATTGGCCTAAAAGAATTGTTTGCTTTTAGACTGATGAAGAAGCTTGGTTAAACAATTTTTCAGTGTTATGCTATATCTAACCTGAAATTAGCCACTGAAGTCCCAACCATGAGATGTATGGTCTGTCTATCCAAATTAGATTGTAAGCTCTTCTGAGAAGGGACCATCTATTGAATGTTAAATGTACAGTGCAGCGTATGCCTTTCAGCACTATAGAAATGATAAGTAGTAGTAGTATTAAGCCAACTCTACTGTATATGATTATGGTAAAGTGAGAAGGTATGTATATAATCTCAGCATAATCCTAAATTCTGTACTAGCAAGTACCCATATTATTGTATTTTATAGAATAATTGCATAAGTGGGTATTTAAAATGCCAACATTTATTTATTTTAAAAATTTATATACCGTTTAAACCTAAACGGTTTACATATCGTTACATACACAATTAGGTAAGAAATAAAATCAAACAAACATTAACATATAATCATCAGAAAGTCATGTAAAGTGCCCATCAAAAGAACAGTCACAAAGATCATTTCTTAGAAAAATGCTTTAACAAATAACTGGTGTAAATGACTGCAACTAAATGTTGCAGTTGCACATTTAATTGACAGTATTCCTGAATTTTAGTGTGCAAAAGGTGGGTATACCCATGTCCAGGGGTAGGCAATTCCGGTCCTCGAGAGCCACAGGCAGGTCAGGTTTTCAGGCTATCCACAATAAACATGCATGAGATAGATTTGTATCTCAAGGAGGCAGTGCATGCAAATCTATCTCATACATATTCATTGTGGATATCCTGAAAACCTGACCTGCCTGTGGCTCTCGAGGACCGGAATTGCCTACCCCTGCCCATGCCCCTTCCACATGCATGTTCCCTTGCAATTTCATGCATTAAATTTTCTGTGCTGTTTTAGAATATCAGTTAAGTGTAGTTATAAATGTAATTGCAAATTAGTGTCAAGTAACTCTAATTATTGGCTGTTACTACCAATTAATATCTAATTTGCCAATTAATTTACATGTGCAACTGGCATTATTATATAACCTATGTGTGCAATTTTGTAAGCTAAGCACAAAAATATATGCACAAGATTATAGAATGAGGAGTAAATTATCTTTATGTACAGTATGTCCTGGGTGATTATGTTTGGTTTTGTTTTTTTTCCTGGCATCTGTTTTCCTGAATTAATTCTTTCACGAATTAAAGGCAAAGACTGTTCCATGGCATCAGATAGTGTTAGAATTTGAAAGGAAGGTGGTAAAATCTCCTAGTGTAGAGTTCCTTGAATTTCTTAAATTGAATTTCATTGCAATCCTTAAGTTATGAGGGGAGTCTCTCCCCACACTCTTCTATTTCATAGCCCCCCCTAATTTCTTAGTCTCAGAAGTGGGTGTTCCAGATTTTGCCACAAAAAATATTTAGGGCTCAAAAGGAGGCGGCAATTTAGTGCGCGCTATTCCACGCGTTAATGCCCTAGCGGGGCTTTGTAAAAGGAGCCCTTAGTAGCCTTACTATGCAGAAGACAAGAAGAACATTTTTACAAACATACATTCGTCCTGTAACATATTCCACCCTGTTTGCTGTTGTCCCTTCCTTCAACATTGCTCTGAAGCTTTCTCAGATGGTTGGTTTACTGCAGTAAGTAGAATTGATATCCTAACAATAATAATAATAATAATAAAAATACATCTGTGTCCCCAAATAGTCCAAACTATTAAGTAGCTCATTTTTTTTTTTCTTTAGGGAAGCAACAATGCACTCAAATTTCTGTCTGGCCCTACATCTGTGGCAACCTCAATGTATTTTCCAATGCACACAAAGAGTCGAAAGAAGAGGATAGGATATCTCTGTCAAACAATATGTCTTCAAGAGGCCCTTTCTCTAAATTCCCTTCCATCGCACTCCTAATTAATTGAAAAGAGCAATTGAAAAGAGACGGCTAATGGGCCTTTGAGTGTGATCTTCTCTGAAAGACTGCTGTCCCTGATTCTCAGTGCATCCTGATTTTTCTTGGTGTGGTTCCTCTGAAGTTATAATCATGCCAAAACAGGCATAGAAAAGAAAACAGCAAACAAAGGGAGAAATAATAACAAACCTCCATGTCACCAAACGTTAATTGACTGTTGTCACCTTGGGGAATTTTCACTTTCATCTTGGCCTCGGAGCAACGGTGCTTCATTTTAAATACTGTAAAATTTGATATTAATAAGATTTTAGGAAGCATGTGTTCAGATTTCCTTATGAAACACAGAGGGAAACAGCATTATTTGATTGACTGAAAAGCTTTTTGAGCAGTGCTGGGATTATATGCCAGGCGATGCGCCAAGGTGACTTTCCTCTTTGCTGAGAGAATTGTAGTCTAGCCCACCAGCAAAGGTGATTTCAGCCAAAGTAGTGACAGAATTCAAGTAAACACTGCAAGAAAGAGTAAAGGCAAGAGAGAGGTGATCAGAGACAAAATAAGATTGCTAATGACCCAACAGCAAATTGGGTGGACTGATAAATTCTATTTTTACATCTTCTGAATGTAGTGTTTTAGGGTTTATAAGGTAGCTTTGCTCCAAGTACTGTAACATATTCAAATAGTACATAAACACAGTGTTTCCATGGCAGATATACTGCCACTGTTGGAATGGAAGCATACTGATGTCTTCATTGTAAATTAACTTCTGAACAGCACAGCAGGGGTAACATTGCTATTGCTAAAACCTCCTTTCATTTAATATTCCTAGGATTTCTTATACCATTTTTGCTTAATTTGGCTGGATTTCTAATAGGTCGATATTCTTTAAAGGCTGACTATTGCTGGTTAATTTAGACCCAATGCCAAGAACCTATTTAGATGCAGCCAATATTCAGTGCATAGTAACAAAGTATATGACGGCAGACAAAAACCTGAATGATCCATCCAGTCTGCCCTGCAGTGGAATGAGCTATAGGACTCTATTTTGTGTGGGTTCCTACATGCACATTTAGTTATAGGGTGGGGACTTCTACTGAATATTGCTAATGACAGCATAAATCCCGGCTCCTCTCTGACTCTGCTCCCAGATCACCCCATCATTAACTGACAAATGCGGCAATGGTCACACTGTATTTTTACCGTCTGTGCGGTTGAGTGCTGTTAAAAATCTGGGGAAAGTTCACTCAGCGCCATTTAACTGCGTAGGATCCTCTCATGCTCAATTAAGGGCTCCTTTTACGAAGCCGCGTTAGCGGTTTAACACGCGTAATAGCGTGTGCTAATTTTCCAGCCGTGCTAGCCGCTACTGCCTCCTCATCAGCAGGCAGTAGCTTTTCAGCTAGCGCAGGGGTTAGCGCGTTCTAAAAAGTTGCGTGCGATAAAGCCGCTAACGCGGCTTCGTAAAAGGAGCCCTAAATCTTTTAGAATATTGAGTCTTAAACGTTTTTGCCCAAATTAAAATGTCCTGTGACTTCTGCTAAATTTTTATGGGGGGGGGGGGGTTGTTTCTGGGGATATCAGGACACCTAGAAAAGTACATATTACACATTTGTATTTCTACAATATATTACTATATAGACATCTAAATATCATTTCTTGTAGATTTTCCCTTTCCAGTACCTCGATGTTCAAGTTATTTCATAGAGTTCTTGACTACAAATATTGTAAAATAAGTAGTGTCAACATATTTTGAGCGTCCAATGTCCTCCTGCTCCTTTGGGCTTTCAGCTCAATCGGAACCAAAGCTGATATCTGTTGCCATGAGTCTTAATTTAAAATCCAGGGTTTGCATAAGAATGGCTATACTGGGGCAAATTGATGGTCCTTCCAGCAGTGGTCAAACCAGGTCACAAGTTGCTGTTGTTGTTAGGTGCCACTCCTTATATCTGTTCATAAAACTTCTTCTGAAAAAAAAAAAAGAAATAATTCTTCATGATAATTCTTCGTAATGTTAATTCCATAAAAAATGATGTAGAAATGCGCTAAAGTTCAGGTCTGCCCTTTAAAACAGATTCTGTTACATCCAATGCTGAGGAATTTTCATATATAAAGAAACAATATATAGAGATACTAGAATTACCTCATCAGGAAGAACTAACCCATATATATATATATCCATCTGAATATTTTAAACGGATTCTATTTTGGAAAAAAATTTTGGATAACATACTCTTTATATGGATAGATTAAGAAGATTAATTACAACAATTTTTTTGGTGGCTAAATTCTGTAAATCTTCAAATTCAATTTACAATTACAAATGATAAATAAAAGATTGACTTTTTAGATGTTCATTTAAGCTGTCATCAGAATGGATTAGTTTCTACTTTATATCGGAAACCAGTGGTTAAAAACTCATACAGGGGGTGCTACTCTTGACCTCATACTAAATGGATTAGGGGGGCCTGCAAGAGAGGTAGAAGTGGGAGGACCACTGGGCAACAGTGACCACAACACGATCAGATTCACATTAGAAAGGGAGACACCCATAGTAAGGAGGACCGCAACAACTGCGCTCAACTTCAGTAAAGGGAACTATGTCAATGCTATGAGGAAAATGGTGGGGAGGAAGCTCAGAAACATCCTTAGGATGGAGACTGTAGGAAGCGCCTGGACCCTATTCAGGGGCACCCTGTAGGAAGCACAAAGAATGTACGTCCCCAGTTTCAGGAAAGGCTGCAAGAACAAGCGGTCAAAGGACCCGGTTTGGATGTCAACAGAAGTAAAGAGGGCAATAAATGACAAAAAAGTATCCTTCCGGAGATGGAAAAAGGACCCAACGGAGGAAAATCACTAGGCGCACAGGAAATGCCAAAAGGAATGCCACCGAGAGGTTAGAAAAGCAAAAGGGAAATATGAAGAGGGGCTGGCCAGGGAGGCGAAAAACTTCAAGGCATTCTTCAGTTACATTAAGGGGAAGCGACCAGCGAGAGAGGAGGTGGGGCCGTTGGACAATGGGGATAGGAAGGGAGTGATTAAGGAGGATAAAGAGGTAGCTGAGAGGTTGAACACGTTCTTCTCGTCGGTTTTCACGAGCGAAGACACATCTAATATACCGGACTCAGAGGAGCTCATGAGTGGGGAACAGGCTGAAAAATTGGAGCACATAGAGGTAAGTAAGGAGGATGTCCTCAAACAGATAGACAGGTTAAAATGCGGCAAATCACCGGGCCCAGACGAGATCCACCCAAGGGTTCTGAAGGAACTAAGACAAGAAATAGCGGGCACAATCCAACATGTTTGCAACCTATCCTTGAAAACTGGAAAGGTACCAGAGGACTGGAAATTGGCGAATGTCACACCCATCTTCAAGAAGGGATCGAGGGGTGACCCCGGGAACTACAGGCCGGTGAGCCTGACTTCAATAATAGGGAAAATGGTGGAAGCTATGATCAAGGACGGCATTTGCGAGAACATCGACAGAAATGGCATACTGAGAACAAGCCAGCACGGATTCTGTAAGGGAAGGTCATGCCTAATGAACCTTCTGTACTTCTTTGAGGGAATAAGCAGTCGGGTGGACAATGGGGAACCCATAGACATCATTTACATCGATTTTCAAAAGGCTTTCGACAAGGTGCCACATGAAAGGCTGCTTAGGAAGCTGTGGAACCACGGGGTGGGAGGGGATGTGCACAGATGGATCAAGCACTGGTTGTCGGGTAGACTGCAGAGGGTCGGAGTAAAGGGCCAATATTCTGACTGGCGGGGAGTCACGAGCGGTGTGCCACAGGGATCGGTGCTGGGGCCGTTACTCTTCAACATATTCAACAATGACCTAGAAAAGGAGGCAAAGTGCGAGGTTATAAAATTTGCAGCCGATACCAAACTGTACGGCAGAGTTAGGTCCAGGGAGGAGTGTGAGGACCTGCAAAGGGACCTGGACAAGCTGGAAGACTGGGCAAACAAATGGCAAATGCGCTTTAACGTGGAAAAATGTAAGGTCATGCATATAGGGAAAAAGAACCCGTTGTTCGACTACAAATTAGGGGGGGGGCATTGTTGGGAGTCAGCAGTCTAGAGAGAGACTTGGGTGTGCTGGTGGATGCATCACTAAAGCCATCTGCACAGTGCGCAGCAGCCTCGAAAAAAGCCAACAGGATGCTGGGCATCATAAAGAGGGGCATAACAACCAGGACGCGGGAAGTCATCATGCCATTGTATCGAGCGATGGTGCGTCCACATCTGGAATACTGCGTTCAATATTGGTCGCCGTACTTCAAGAAGGACATGGCGGTACTTGAGAGAGTCCAAAGGAGAGCAACCAAACTGGTAAGAGGGCTGGAACACTGCCCATACGCCGAGAGGTTGGATAGGCTGGGGCTCTCCTCTGTGGAAAAAAGGAGGCTCAGGGGAGATATGATAGAGACCTTCAAGATCATGAGGGGCATGGAGAGGGTGGATAGGGACAGATTCTTCAGACTGAAGGGGACAATAGGTACGAGGGGGCATTCGGAGAAACTGAAGGGAGATAGGTTCAAAACAAATTCAAGGAAGTTTTTTTTCACCCAAAGGGTCATGGACACTTGGAATGCGCTACCGGAGGAAGTGATCAGGCAGAGTACGGTACAGGGATTGGACGGATTCCTGAGGGATAAAGGGATCGTGGGATACTGAGAGAGGTGCTGGGATGTATCACAGGTATAGAAAGCTAACCAGGTAATAAGTATAGAAACCCAACCAGGTCGTGCATGAGCAAGACCGGAGGGTTAGGACTTCGAAGGGAAGCTAGGACTTAAATGGGAAACCAAGGTGGCAAGGGGACCCCTTCTGGAGATTCAGACAGGTCGTGACCTGTTTGGGCCGCCGCGGGAGTGGACTGCTGGGCAGGATGGACCTATGGTCTGACCTGGCGGAGGCACTGCTTATGTTCTTATGTTCTTATCTCTACTTTCAGAGCTTTCATCTTCCGTGCGTTAAACAGAATTTACCAATAAGCCAGTTTTTGCACTTTATGGGGCTCATAATCGAAAGAGAAAAACGTCCAAAAACCAGCCTAAGTCAGCACTTGGATGAACATTTCTCAAATACGTCCAAGTGCCGATACTAAAAATGGGTTTTGGACGTATTTCTGAACGATCTAGGCCTTCATAGTGTCGCTCAACATCCAAAGCTAAATGGGGCGTGTCGAGGGCGGGAGTTGGGCGGGACGTGGGCTGGCTTAGACTTAGTCATACAGCATGTATAACCGAAAGTTTAACAACAGAGCCTAGACGGAACTTGGATGTTGTGACTTAGACCATTTAAAACACGTTTTGGACTTGGACGGAGAGTTGGACGGAAATGTGGTATAAAGATGGATGATTTAGTGGCTTGGACGATCAGATCGGCAGGATGTATAATTAGACGATTTTCGAAGGTAAAAAAAGTTGGACGTATCTTTCGAAAATATGTCTTAGGCTCTTAACTTTGGACGACTTGCGAGATGGACGTAAACAGACTCAGACGTCCCTTTCCATTATGCCCCTCCACGTGTTCATCTATGGAAGAGTTTAAAACACATGCAAAATTTTTTTTTTTTTTTGCAGCGTGGCTACCCTGTAGTAGTTAGACAGGGGTATCTATGTGCAAAGTATGCCAATAGGGATTTTTCTCTTAGAATATCGTGAACATGCTGATATGGAAAGGATAACACAAGGATACAAGGATGCAGTGTTCTCTTATTCTGTTAGATCAACTCTGATCAAGGCTATAATTCAGAAGCATTGGCCAATTTTAGCAGTTTATGAGGAACTTCAACCCCTTCCTATATTTGTTTTAAAAAAAGGTAAAACAATTGGGGAAACTCTGACGTATAAATAATTAGATTATTCAAGAGACATAACGTCCTTAGTGGGACACATTAAATGTGGAGCGTGCCAATGGTGTGAGTCCATGATAGGAGTAGTTTGGACATGTCTATACAATGTGCGTAAGATCTGGTCACATAAGAATACATCTTGCTTGTCAAAATGTTTATATGCGGCTGCAACAAGGTTTACATAGGAAGATCAATGCGTGCCGTTAAAACCCATTTGATGGAACATAAATCTAGACTTAAAAATAAAACACCTTTAGCGCCCATGATAACCCATTGGGAGCAAGCGGGTCATGCTATTTCTTACTTTAAATGGAGAATTTTGGAGGGGGTGACACAGAATCCTTATTTAATTATAAAGAACAGCGTTGGATTTATGAATTAAACTCTTTAGAACCATACGGACAAAATCCTGAACTCGATTGGATGTCTCTCACGTAATGTGAGGTGGGTGAGGTCATCACGTAACTGCGTGAGATAGAGATAAGATATAAGGTAGCAGTTGGGTCTGTTAATAGTAGATAACCATTTTGATGAATAGATGCAAGAAAGCTGTTATGGTAAAAACCAAGTAGGTGCTTAATATATACTATAAAAGTAGATTAAAAGTTGAGAGATTGATTTAATAAAGATGTTATATATATGTAGTCCTTATTTTTAACTGTTTTTTTTTTTTGCTGTAGATGTACCCTGCCCTGACACAGATAGCAAAACATGTATATCGTCATTGGATTCAGCAACCATTTAAGAAGTTAACAGTAAACAGCAATTTAAGATAAGTGTGATATGCAAATTTAAGAGATTAAATATATAAAAATTGATAAAAGTGACTTGATGATTGAAGCCAATGAAGAAGCTTGCATCCAAAACATCGATTCTTATTAGTCAATTTTCCTATGAGAGAGCAGCTTCTGATAATTTCTAATTAGTTTGCTACAAAGTAAAAGAGAATACGAGGGTCATTTCATAAATAATGCACACTATTTTTAAAATTTTACATGCTTTATTTTTTTTCCAAGTATTTCTTTACAATCCTTCAATATAGTCTCCCTGCTTTGCAATGACCAAGTCCCAATGTCCGGGAAGCTTCATTATTCCATCCAAGACACTGTTTTAGTTCAGTTGCCGAATGGCTTGGGTACCGGCAGAAGGAAGCTCTTCCAGAGATTCAAAACGATGTCCACGCATAGGTTGTTTCAACTTTGGAAAAAGGTCGAAGTCTGGTGGACTCATGTCTGGACTGTAGGGAGCATGAGGTAACACCTCCCAGCCGTATTCATGTAGTTTTCCAATGACGAGTAGAGAGCTCCATCTTCCCCATGAACCAAAAAATTTTGATGAACTCAATCAAAAGTCAAACAAATGATGATATTTGCTTATGATCATGAAGGCATCATCATCACAGACAAAGTTCCATGTGGAAGAAGTGTCACAGCAGTGTATTATCGTGATTTATTGCAAAAAATGTACAGAAAAATGCACAAAACCTCAGTTGCTCTTGGCTGGGCCACTCATTGTTCACGACAACACTCGCCCACACATAGGGCATGTCATTTGAAAAACTACAAAAATACGGCTGGGAGGTGTTACCTCATGCTCCCTACAGTCCAGACGTGAGATCACCAGACTTTGACCCAGTGGCGTATCAAGGGGAGGGGGAGGGGGAGAAGTCCACCCCGGGTGCAGCCTTAAGGGGGGTGCACAGCCGTCCAGATCTGGAAAATTCTACCGGGCCGACCAACCTGCCTCTCCCCTCTCCTCTCCTCAGCCAATCGCTGCCTAGCTGGGCGGAACTTCCTCTCCGACGGCAGAATTGACGTCAGGGAGAGGAATGCTGGTCGGCCTGATGCAGGAAAGACACAGGGAAGGAGAGCTTGGGGCGGCAGCGGCTTTGGGACATGTTACCCAATGGCAGTGACTTGGGGGCTGTTCCCCGATGGTGGCGGCGGCAATGGCTTGGGGGAAGGCAGGGAGAAAGAAAGAAAGGTGGCAGGCAGGGAGACAGAAGGAAAGAAGGGAAACAGAGAAAAAGAAAGGGGGCATGAAGAGAGAAAAAAAGAAAGGGAGGCAGGGAGAAAGAAAGGGCAGGGAGAGAGGAAGTAAAAGTTGAGGGAGGGAATGTGGTCTGGAGGAGAGGAAGTATACAGGCTGAAAGAAGGGAGGAAAGATTGGATGCACAATCAGAAGAAGAAAGTGCAACCAGAGACTCATGAAATCATCAGACAACAAGGTAGAAAAAATGATTTTATTATAAATTTAGTGATCAAAATGTGTCTGAATTTATATCTGCTGTCTATATTTTGCACTATGGCCCCCCTTTTACTAAACCACAATAGCGGTTTTTAGCGCAGGGAGCCTATGAGCGTCGAGAACAGCCCTGGGCATTCAGCGCAGCTACCTGTGTTAAAAACTTCTATTGTGCTTTAGTAAAAAGGGAGGAGGGGGGTATTTGTCTATTTTTGTATGGTTGTTACTGAGGTGACAGTGCATAGAGTCATCTGCCTTGACCTCTTTGAAAAAAACCCAGAATAGGAATGATAATTAACATTTTCTCAGCGTACAGTGTGCTTTGTGTTTTTTTAAAAAAATTATTACTTATAATGACTGGTGTTGCCATTCAGCAAATTACATATAATTGGAAAGATTGGAGGAGATTAAATTACAACTTTTGGTGGAACTCTTTATGCCATATCTATAAAATGGAAAGATTTATTGCATTACAATGGGGATATTTTAAGAAATTTCAGGATGTGTGGAAACCATTAACAAAATATTGTAAAGATTAATTGAGATTGTTTCCCTTATATTTATCAATTTAAGGTGTAGGGAGGGGGGAATTTTATTATTACATGTTTTATATGATAATGGAATATATGGGTGGGAGGGATGGGAAAGGGGAAGGGATAAGAATTTATGTAATGTACCAATGATTGTTTGTAAGTGATGTACTTATTGTTAATGTGAATGAATATATTTAACACTTAATGTAATTTTGAAAATGAATAAAGAATATATTAAAAAAATTTTTTATTGTTGATAGATCATTTTGACTTGGTCATTTTAAAAGTAGCTTGCAAGCCCAAAAAGTGTGGGCACACCTGAGCTAGAGCGTTGAAGCTGCGTGTTTCTGCTGTAAAGGTCATCTCTGAAGCAACCGAAAGTTGCATCAGAGACGACCTTTACGGAAGCCATATGCAACTACAATGCTCCGGCTGCTGTAAGAAGGCAGTTTAGACATCACTGACCACAGGGCAGGGAAGTTTGTCGGACCGGGCCTGTTGTCCGGGCCGGTTGGGGGGGGGGGGAGAAAGCGCCATGAAGGTAAGAGGCAGGGAGGGAGAAAGGGATAAAAGGTGGGGTGGAGAGGAAAGGGTAAAACAGAGGGGGGAGAAGGATGCTGAAAGCACATGGGGAAGACAGAGTGGGAAGAAGATGCTGAATGAAAATGGGGAATAGAGAGTGGGGAGAAGATGCTGAAGGGAAATGAGGAGCAGAGAGTGGGGAGAAGATGCTGCAGGAAAATGGGGAAGAGAGAGTTGGGAGAAGACGCTGAAAGGAAATGGGGAAGAGAGAGTTGGGAGAAGACGCTGGCAGGGAAGAAGACAGAGATGCCAGGGAGGAGCGGAGGGAAGAAGATGGGTGCCAGACCAATTTGGAAGGAGGGAGAGGCACAGTAACAGAGCAAATGGAAGATGCAGAGAGAAGAGAGACAGTGGATGGAAGGAAGAGAGTAACAAGAAGATGAGGAAAGCAGAAACCAGAGAAGACAAAGGTAGAACAAAAATTTTCTATTTATTTATTGTTTTAGGAGACATGTGTCACTGTTTCTGTGGTGTTGCATTGTAGGCAGAGTCCAGCTTCTTGCTGGTTCAATTTAACCTTTGTCTATGTATTTCTATTTTATCCCCCCTTTTACAAAACTGTGGAGCAATTTTTAGCGCCAGCCATGGTGATAGTAGCTCTGATGCTCAGAATTCTATGAGCGTCAGAGCTGTTAGCACCGTGGCTAAAATCCACACTACAGTTTTGTAAAAGAGGGAGGGGTTAGTTTGTGATGACATATTCCATACTAGGCGAAGGTGTTTTCTGTGTTCTGTGTGTTCGAAAGACATGGTTTTCTGTTAGGATTGATGGTGTAGGATTGATCTGTACTACGTAGTCTGGTTTGTTTAGTTTTACAATGGGTGTATTGATGTTGTACTGCTCACTGCAGTATGTAAGATGCTGCCTTTTCCTAGGTACTCATGTGTGACATGTGGCTTGTTACTAAAAATCATGTTTTTCGTACAGATGGGGGGGTGCCAAAAAATGATGGACCCCAGGTGTCACATATGATAGGTACGCCACTGCTTTGACCTTTTTCCAAAGTTGAAACAACCTATTCGTGGACATCATTTTGTATCTCTGGAAGAACTTTCTTCCGCCAGTACCCAAACCATTCGGCAACTGAACTAAAATGGTGTCTTAGATGGAATAATGAAACTTCCGAGACATTGGAACTTGGTCATTGCAAAGCAGGGAGCCTATATTGTAGGATTGTAAAGAAATACTTGAAAAACAAACAAACAAAAAAAACATGTAAATAAAAAAAAAATAGTGTGCATTATTTATGAAATGACCCTTGTATTTTCATCTATGCTACAAGGAATGGCTGGATGTATATAATATTTAGAACTTAATGTATAACACAAAATGACTGGTGATGTTTGATTTTGTTGGTTGATTCAGTGGTGCCTGTCAGTATAAATAATCACCCAAATTAAAGGAATTTAGCAAAGGGTTGGATATCAGCATTTATCTGGTTCAGTGCCGGCCAGCTGCCCATGCTCAGATATTTAATGTAAGTATCTGGACATGGCCCAATATTGAATATTCAGGCATAATTTCTGAAAATTAATATTATATATATATATATTTAAACTATTTTTAAATAGCTAGTCTATTTCCAAATAACAAAGAGAACAAACCCAGGGTTAAGCTTATATTAATCATACTTAACAGAAAAGGAACAAGGTGTTTTAGAGTTATATAGAGCACCTCTGGGACTGAGGAAAAATCATGCTTCTAAGAGTGGTTCAGAGGAATGTGACAAAAATGATTTGAGGTCTGTACCAGAAGACTTATGAGAAGAGTAAAGGAAGGACAGGGGAGAGACGATGCAGATGTTTAAATATTAAAGGTGTTAATGAACAAACAATTCATTGTCAAAGACAAGAAAGCTGTAGAACAAGAGGAGCTGAAATGAAGCTGCAAGGAGGAAAGCTTAAAAGCAACATCATGAAATGCTCTTTTTTTTCACAGAAAGGGTGATGGTTGCCTGGAATCTCCCAGTGGAGATGGTAGGGATAATAGCAATGACAGAATTCAAAAAAGCCAAAGGATAAACACAGAGGATCCCTGTACAGCAAGAGGATGGAATCAAAGCCAAACTTGAATGTCTTTCACACTTTGAAAAAGAAACAGAGGGGTGTAGCCTACATGGAATGGCAGGGGCAACCCAACACAAAGACAGAGAGGGATAAAACCTGCATGTAGTGGCAGGTAGAAACATCCTTGGGGTAGACATTGCCATCTTTGTAACACAGCATAACATTTTGTTCTTTCACACTTGTATACAGTACATTGGATGTCGGCTATCAATGTTTTTTTTAGTTTGACAAGCATGCTAGTAGAGGCCAAAACTTCCCTCATAGAATTTTCCTTATTTGTACATAGGGCTATAAAAATAAACATGGATAGTATGGTTCAAGAGGTATGGATGTTGAAGTTATAAACATATAAAGACCACCTTGCAAAATATTTTATTTATTTGTTTATTCAGCCCGTCCTCCCAAAGGAGCCCAGAACAGGTTACAAGAGTATATTCATAGTATGGTTACGACAAACTTTAGTGAGAAATACAGACTTTACAGCATTTACAGTATAGACAAAGGTATTTAGATTACAGTATAGACATACCATGCAGACTTAAAATACAGACTTAGTGGACATAGGATAGATTAAATTGCAGGACATTCAGTGTAGATACCACATGGAGGTAGAATAGCTTTCTTAGTAAGTGGGTACATGTTTGTTGTCGGAGAATGTAGTAGTAATTCAGATTATATTTGCGGCGGCATGCGAGTATTAGTGAGATTCCGTTTGGAGTATTAGGTCATGTCTATGAGATCCATCTGCCAGGGGTGTAGATGTGGGTCTTCATGGAGCTGAGTTTGTAAAGAGGAAGGTTTTCACGGCTTTTCTGAAGTTCCAAAGACTGTCTAGTGATCTAATAGATCGGGGGGGAAGGGGGGGATGATATGCCACATTCTGGGTATGTAGTGAGAATATGAGCATCTTCGGGCTGTCTCACGTGAGTGAGCGGCCAGGTGGCAAGACCAGCCGTTTTTCTGTTTGGGGGTCTCAGTGATCGGTTGGGGACATAAATTTGTAGTTTTGATACTATGTAGTTTGGTGTCATTTTGTGGAAAGTCTTGAAGGCTAACACCAAGGCTTTAAAGGCACATCATTTTTGGATAGGTAGCCAGTACATGGATGTTAGTGCAGGGGTGACATGGTCGTGGAAGCCCAAATAATGTATCCAAGCTGTAAATCATTTTGAAAGTAACAACATCTATGTAAATACATAAAACTTTCTGCCTATCTAAATCATAATTTGCACGTGGACAGGATTCTTATAAAATTACATAGTTGACTAACCCCCCGTTTTACAAAGCCACAGTGGTGGCTGCCTTGTGGCAAATGCTCCAATGTCCATTAAATCCCTGTGGGCATTGAAGCAATTACTGCAGCAGCAGCCACTATGGCAGCTTTGTAAAAGGAGCCCTAAATGCATATAAGTACCCATGCTGAAAAAGTAGCATGCACTTTTTTGTGCAATATTTATTAGTGTTCCTGGGAGCAGGGCCGGATTTAGATGAAAAGAGGCCCTAGGCTATTCCACTTATGAGGCCCTTTCACCTCCCATTTTTAAGTTGTAAATTACATGAGAGATAATAAAATACATCATTACTGTGATATATATCAATATGTTAAATGAAACATGTTGTTATTGTTACTAACCTTTATAAAAAATGTGACACGGATCTTGAGGCCCTAGGCTGAAGCCTAGTTAGCCTATAGGAAAATCCGGCCCTGCCTGGGAGTATAGTTTTGGTGGAGCGGGGTTAGAGTTGCAACATACATGCATACAAGTATTTTATAAAATATGTGAGTAGATGCATATATTTACATCTTCAGATTAAGGGTAAATTTGTGAAGGAGAATTTGAGTGATACAAGGGGGTCATTGTATGAGTTTATGTTGCCTTTAAAGTCTGGATTTTTTTGTATATGCTTTGGTGTGAATCCTCACTTACAAATACTTTATTTATGAGAGTACCTGAAGGGACACGTCTTGTAGTTTTCCATAGAATGTGTTTTGGAGCAGTAAGAAACCCAGGCCCTGTTTGTTTTTCCTTCTCTGTAATAATGCAAGGACATCCATGTTTGAAAAGATGTGTGTTCTTATGCTATGTTTAATCCCTTCTCTGTAATAATGCAAGGACATCTATATTTGAAAAGATGTGTGTCCTTATGCTATGTTTAATCCAGATATTGTTTGCCTTCTCTTGCCAAATATTATAAGGCTATTCTATTATGTAGTTTTCCTTAAGTTGTGTTTGAAGTTGTAAATCCAGATTGTTTGCCTTCTCCTGCTGATATACTACAAGGCCATTGTATATTTGAGAGATGTGTTTTCTTATTCTGTAGTAAAGTGAATCTAATTGTTTTCTTAGCTGTATTTGTATGAAAATTTAGATAAGGCTTTGTTAGCCAAAGCACCTTTAGACTTTGGCTTTAGATAAGTAAAGGATTTTGTTATTTCTTTTAAAGTTGCATGTGATCTGATATGGTTTGCATTTACGTCATATGCTGACGACCCTTACCCATGTAAGATGATATAAATTGAGGTATAGAACATTCAATAAAGTGGACATGTTTGAGAGACAATAGGTGTCTGTTTTCTCTTAGATATTGTCCCCAGATGCATCTGCTTGTCAAATGACAGAGTGTGTACAGCCATAATCGGGCCTTAACAGTGGGGGCTCCTCCGGGAGGGACGTTGATATCACCGGTATTTTGTGAGTATTTCTGAATTTTGAATTCTGTTCTTTAATACTCACGGGTATTAGGTGCCCTGTTCCCACCCTTTATTTGTTAAATATAGATTTTTGGGAAGTCTATAGCGGAGTTTATAACAATAAAGAAACTCCTATTGTTCTTTTGGGAAGAACTATATTACTTATAGAGCTGCCTGCGCACTCTGTCGTTTGTGGGGTTAACACTTTTTGTATGTGCTTTCTCTCTTCTATTGCTATTCTTTTCTATTGCTTAGAGATAAGATTTTATAGAGTATAAGACTATATTGTATATTACTGTTCTGTATCTCGCTTATAAGGTAAGATAAGCGGGATTCCTGCATTGCTATATTGTTTTTGTAATGGGTCAGAACGGTAGTAAGGTTCCCCCCCCCCCTAAGAAAGCTGAGACCTGTAAGGCTTACGTTGCCCGTGTATGTGACACGGGATATTATCTTATTGATCCTTGGATAGATAATATGGCTGGCTGGACTGAAGGACTTCATAGTTCGAGTCCGTTTCCCCGAGATGGGGCAAATGATACGTTTCATATGGATATGATAAAGGGATTGTGTTTGGGGGATCATGAGGCATGGCCATATTATTTAGGGGATCCGCACTGGGACAAAGAATATATGAGAAGGGGAGGCATTAATTGGCTTACATATGCTCCTTATTGGTCAGCTACTGATAAAGATAAAACATCCAAGCTGTCCATTCTTTCCCCTGCTCAATTACATGCTGCAGAACAATCTATCTGTGCTGCTAGCCCTCCTCCTTATCATTTACAAATTCCTTCACCCGGTGCTCCTCTTAAACTTTATCCCTCTTTATCTAAGGATGATATTGACCTCCTTATCGGTAGTACTCTTATTCCCCCTCCTCCTCCACCTCCCGTCCTGTCCGGTGCAGTTGCATCAGGACAGGTTGCTGACACTTTGTCCCAAGACATTACATTTCCCACTGTATCCACGACCAGCCCCACTGTTCGGGGGCCGATAATCTCTTTTTCACCCCTCCACACTCGTAGCGGTACTCAAAGGGTTGCGGAAGTACAGGAGCTGATGCAAGAACAGATGCCCTTTCTCACAGTGGGGGATACTCTTTTGAAGAAACCCATTGAGTTAGAAGACATTAACAAGATCATTAAACACTGCCCCAAGCCTCTTGTCTCTGCTAGTGCGACTTTTCACTATTTAAAACGAGCATGCAAGGGTCGAAATTATACGCAGGAAGATATGCGCCTTATTATAGATGGCATTGTTGGACACAGTTCCCCTTGGGACTGGTCTAACGTCCCTAGTATTAGTGTTTTAGAGCCTGCTACTGTCACAGCTACTGCTTATAGACTGAATACTGAAGCAGGAAATGCTGTTATGTGGAATGAATTACAGGCAGAGCTTGATCGGTGTTTTAAGTCTCGATCTTCCCTTCCTATTGCAGTAGCCTGCAAACAGAAATCAGGTGAAACTGTTGTGGATTTCTGGAAGAGGTTTAATGAAACCTGGACCCAAGAGGCGGGTCTCAGTTCTCATGCTAATATGGATTCCCTACTTATTCAGACTTTCCTTTCTAACCTCCGTTCTCCCTTGCAAATTCTGGTCAAACAAATGATTTCAGAATGGCCCACTAGTTCTCGTGCTGAATTTCAAAATAAATTAATGGAAAAAGAGGCAGCAGGTTGTTTTGAGATCTCTAAACCTCGGGAAATCCTGCATCAGGGCCAGCTACCCACCTGGGGACCGCGCCTGACTACTACTCGTGGAAGAAGGGGTCGCGGGTTTCGCAGGGGGAGGGCTCCAGTCTCCGGTCGAGGTGGTAATAATCCATCCAGAAGTACTGGATGTTTTAATTGTGGGGACCTTAGTCACTGGCTTAATCAATGCCCTCATCCCAGACCCCCCGCATTACCAGTTCAGCCCGCCCCACCGGTGGTGCCTACCCCTCCCTCTACTGTGAGACCATCTGCCACTTCTCCTCGTTTTCCTATCTCCTGGCACAGCCCCCCTACTCCCCAATGAAGGGGCCCGGAGGTTTACACCCCAGCATTCACTTTGGTCTCTGCCTTTGCTAAGGATTCTCCTATGATATCTCTTATTGTACAAGGGAGTCCAGTGCCTTTTCTTGTAGATTCGGGTGCCACTTGTAGCACCATCAGTGAGGATTACTATCGGGGCCCACGCATGAATGCTGAACCTTCTATGGGAATTAATGGGGTTTTGACTAAATCCTATCGTACCACACCCCTGTCTGTAGCTCATCCTGATACAGGCTTTACTCTTTTTCAGCACTCCTTTCTTATTATTCCCCATTGCCCTGTCAGCCTTCTTGGTCGAGATCTTTTTTTTCCTCTTCTCATTCAGCTCACTACAGATGATACAGGAGGTTTGCATGTCTTTTCCTCCGTTATTCCCATTCGCCCTCCGTCCACCCTTTACCTTTCTACTTGCCCTGACACACTTTTGCCCCTTCCCCCAGACTCTCCGGTCTGGGCTTCTACTGACACTGATGTAGGCTTTATTTCATGTACCCCCTATCGTGCTTCTCTGAAATCACTCATTCCTGTTTTCATTAAGCAGTACCCAATCTCCCAAGAAAAGGAGAAAGTCATGATTTCACTAATTGCTTCATTTCTTTCCTCTGGTATTATTAAAACCACCATCTCTTCCTACAATACGCCCATCAATCCTGTTGTCAAAGCTGATGGCACCCCCCGTTTTGTTCAAGACCTTAGGGCTGTTAATGCTCTGGTGATTCCCATTGCACCCATTGTCCCGGATGTCCCTTCTCTACTCTCCTCCATTCCACCTGCAGCTCATGTTTTTTCAGTCATTGATTTGAAGAATGCTTTTTTTTCTGTCCCTGTTGATGAGGACACTCAGCCCCTTTTTGCATTCACTTTTAAGCAACAGCAGTATACCTGGTGTAGAATGCCTCAAGGATATGTTGATTCCCCTGTGGTTTTCTCCATTGTCCTGCGGGCTACTTTACAGTCATGGACTGCCCCCCATGGTTCTATTCTCATTCAATATGTGGATGACCTTCTTTTGTGTTCCATAACTCAGGAGACCTGTCAAGCTGATAGTCTGCACCTTTTACAATGGTTGTCTCTGTGTGGTCACAAGGTGTCACGAAAGAAACTACAATGGTGTAAAACTGAAGTGGAATACCTGGGTTTTGTCCTGACTCATGGTCAGAGGAAAATTAGCACTTCTCGCATTGCTGCTGTTCTGAGTTTGCCTCGCCCAGCTACTCAAAAAGACATGCTTACTTTTCTTGGTATGATTGGTTACTGCCGCCAATGGATCCCTGATTGTTCCTTCTATGACCAGATTTTGAGACAGACCCTAGGTACTGAAATGACTGATCTTATCAGATGGACTAAAGAAATGTTGGACGCTTTTGGACATTTGAAATGTGCTTTGGTTTCTAGCCCCGGCTTGGGTCTTCCTGATTATGAACAAATGTTTCATCTCTTTGCTCGTGACAATTGTAAAACTATGGCGGGCGTCCTGGCTCAGGATCATGGCGGTAAGTTACGCCCTGTTGCTTTTTTTTCTAAAGTTACCCCTGTTCAAGTTCAAGGCATGCCTGCCTGTTTAAGGGCCCTAGCTGCATGTGCTATGGTGGTAGAGATGGCTACTCCTCTAACCCTTGGTCACCCCACTACCCTTCATACTTCTCACGATGTCCAAGCCCTCCTTCGCAATATTCATACCCAGCATATGTCAGCTCAGCGCCTTAGTGGTTATGAGGTCATCCTCCTTTCTAATCCCAATCTCACCATCAGATATTCTGCCCCGACATATGGCCCTGCTCTACTTTTAAATGGTCTTTTGGGTCTTAAGGGTGAACAGGATGCGCTTCCTCCTGATCATTCCTGTGTCTCCTTGATATATCAAGACACTTCCCCTCGCCCTGATTTGTCCTCTACTCCTCTCCCTGATGCTTCCTCCATTTTTGTTGATGGTTCTTGCTCACGTCCTAGTGACAACACCTTCCACACAGGATATGCTGTGGTTGAACTCCCTGATATCATCCATGAGGCCTTTTCCCTCCCCTATCCATCGGCACAGGCTGCTGAACTCATTGCTCTTACTCGCGCCTGTCACCTTTTCTCTGGTAAACGCGTTAATATTTATACTGACTCTAAATATGCCTTTGGTGTTGTACACGACCATGGTGTTATCTGGCAGCGTCGCGGCTTTGTGGCCGCTGATGGTAAGCCTATTTCTCATTCTTCCCTTGTTTCGGATCTTCTCTCTGCTTTACTCCTGCCTGCTGCAGTTGCTATTCTTCATTGTCGTGCACACACTGGCCTTCAGACTGAAGTTGCCAGAGGTAATGCTCTGGCTGACCGCATTGCTAAACAAGCTGCTTTGGACCCCCCTCCTTCTTCTGTTCTCTTTCCTCTTCTTTCTCCTCCTGCTTTTCCCCCTTCTTCTCTTTTTTCCCAGCTTCAATCCTTTGTTACCCCCTCTGAACTTGATGCCTGGCAAATTGCTGGTGCCCAAAGCCGCCCTTCGGACGGACTTTGGTGCAAAGAGGGGAAACCCTGTATACCAGCCGCTAGTTCTCCCTTATTCATTGCTCAATATCATGGCATTGGTCATCGTAGTGCTCGCTCGACACTCCAGCTCCTTGCCAGTGATTTTTTCATTCTTGATCTTCGCTCCCTGATACAGACATATATAGCTCGATGTCTAACTTGTCTCCGTGCTAACCCCAACATACCCCATAAAGCACCACACCAGCATCTTACTTACCCCACTTCTCCTTTTTCACACTTACAGATTGATTTTACTCATATACCTCATGCCACTGGGACCCGCCAGGATTATGCTCTTGTTATTGTTGACATGTTTTCCCGATGGCCTGAAGTCTTTCCCACTACAAATGAAACTGCTCAGACTGTAGTGAACATTTTACTTCGTGAAATCATCCCTAGGTGGGGATGTCCCACACACATCAATTCAGATAATGGTCCTGCTTTCACTGCCAGAGTATGCAAAGCTTTAGCTACCGCACTCCGTATTGAGTGGAAATTTCATCTTCCATATCACCCACAGAGTTCTGGTATTGTCGAACGCATGAATAGGACTATTAAAGACAAAATCAGGAAAGCCACAGCTGGCACGTTTGTGAATTGGAAAAAATTCCTCCCTATTGTTTTAGCTGAAATCAGGATGCAGCCTCACTGCACCACTGGCTACTCTCCCTTTGAGATTCTCATGGGACGACCTTTCCCCGCCCCATGGGTAGACAGACCCTCCATAGTTGAGAGTAGTGATCTTCCTTTGATACAAGAAGAATATGTTCGGAAGCTCATTGAAACATTAGGGCATGTTGAAAGAACTGTGTCTTGCACTTCTCCTTTCTCTCCACAGACTCCTACCCATTCCTTCCAGCCTGGTGATGAAGTCATCATCCAGAAGCTTTTCAAGGATCGGAAGCAGACGGATTTCCCCTTTGGCCCTCCCACTACTGTGATCGCTGTGACCAGGACCGCTGTACTCACTGAGGAGTCTCCTGTTTGGATCCACGCAAGTCGCTTGAAGAGGGTTAACCTAAAACCCCAGAAGCAAGCCGTCTCTGCGCAGATTTCACCCCCTTCAGAGGAACAACATGATGATCTCATCACAGCATTCCACCAACTTTATTTTTCTCCTCCTGGCAGCGCTGCTGCTAGTTTTCTTTCCTGTATGGATCATTTCTAACTGTGTCTACAGGGATGATGTGTCCTGGGTTCACGACACTTTCTGCCCATACCCATCTGTAAATGACACCCCAACAATGTACTCATCTGCAAACAGCACCCCCGGCGCCTCTTTGCGACTGAGACGTCAAGCTGGACTACTCCCTCGCAAAGGCTGTCCTTCAATTGGAATTCAGAAAGATAGACAGTATACTACCTTTTGGTATAATTCCAGTAGTGTGCAAGTTGCCACCTTCTCCTTTGAGTATTGTGACATTATGGACTGCTCATCAATTGATATCCCAAGGCTATGCCATTGGTCCTCAGAGATTCCTAAAACTAAAGATATATATATATGTGTTACTGACTTACGTTGGGGGGATAAGTGTGCATCCTGGGGAGCAGTAGGGTGGAATACTGGCACTGACTGGGCTTATAGACCAGAAAGTGCTCTAAAAAAAGTGGATCAAAATGGTAAATCTCTGCTTACTCGTATGACCCTTCGTAAGACTGGAAACTGTTATAGGAGAAGGGCTCCTGAACAAATTATTAAGCTTTCTCTTACTATTGACAACCCTAGACCTACTGATGAAGGTATGTACGTTATGGGCATATGGTTTAAGGGTGGGTCTAGCTATCCGACCCATCAGTTTTTCTTACGGGATCTATCTACCTCCACTCATCCTCTCCCGCCATTTTGTGGGGGCCCCAAAAATACTAACCCACTGGCCCCTACATTCAATAAACTTACTGACATGATGGCTATTGCCAATCCCACTTTTGAAGATACTATGGCTGTTGAGGTAGGGTTTTCAGAACGTAACCTTTGGTTAGAATGGATGAAATTCACTGCTGATCAACATAATAAGAGTAATTGTTACATATGTGCTCAAGCTAGACCCCATCTAGGAACCGTACCTCTGGACCTCCCTCCTGGTATCCAACCATGCTTTTTTGGGTTATTTACCAATATCTCCTCTAATTTTACTGATCCCCTTTGTGCGCTGTGGCGTTCTAAATACCCTTTGCTGCCAGGACAGAAAACACTTGACATAGCCGTTACTATCTATAAGGGTAATTACACATGTCATGTTTCTAATTTGACACAGGGAAGTTTTGTGGGCAACTTTCCCCCAGGTTATTGTTCTGTCTTGGATTATAGGTATGCCCCATTGTTACAGCATCAGATTTTCACTCTAGGTGATATTTACTGGCTCTGTGGAGACTTTAGGCTCCGTGTTAAGCTACCCAGCCAGTGGATAGGCCAGTGTGCTTTAGCTAAGGTTATTATGCCTCTGCATATCCTTTCTGAAGGGCACTCTTCCTCTTATTCACTTTCTTCCTCTCCTCTGTCTCGACATAGACGTGATCTCCTTGGTAGTTTTGATCCGCATGTATATATAGATGCTATAGGGGTCCCAAGAGGGGTCCCAGATGAATTCAAGGCCCGAGACCAGGTTAAGGCTGGGTTTGAATCCCTTATTCCCCTTATTACTATCAATAAGAATGTTGATTGGATTAATTACATTTATTATAATCAGCAACGCTTTGTGAATTACTCTAGAGATGCCTTGCAAGGTATTGCTGATCAGTTAGGCCCCACTTCTCAGATGGCTTTTCAAAATCGTATGGCCCTAGATATGATTTTAGCTGAGAAGGGGGGTGTTTGTAAAATTCTTCCCAGTACTTTATCGTGTTGTACATTTATTCCTGATAATACAGGTCCTACAGGAAAAGTTACTATGGCCATTCAGAAATTAGCAGACCTCTCTGCTGAGCTCAAACATAACTCTGGTTTATCTCATCCTTGGGACCAGTATTTCAGTTGGATGCAGGGCTGGGTAAAAGACCTTCTTATTGTCTTAATCACTATTATTATCTGCATTCTTGTCTCTTATGTAAGTTTTCGACTGCTCATGCGCTGTGTTATTCGTATTACAGCTCCTAAAACTCCTCCTCGAGAGACATATTTGGAATATCTCTCCCTCCAAGCTCATGCTGTACATTCATGACGTCATTTACATGACGTAAGAGGGGATTTGAAGGGACACGTCTTGTAGTTTTCCATAGAATGTGTTTTGGAGCAGTAAGAAACCCAGGCCCTGTTTGTTTTTCCTTCTCTGTAATAATGCAAGGACATCCATGTTTGAAAAGATGTGTGTTCTTATGCTATGTTTAATCCCTTCTCTGTAATAATGCAAGGACATCTATATTTGAAAAGATGTGTGTCCTTATGCTATGTTTAATCCAGATATTGTTTGCCTTCTCTTGCCAAATATTATAAGGCTATTCTATTATGTAGTTTTCCTTAAGTTGTGTTTGAAGTTGTAAATCCAGATTGTTTGCCTTCTCCTGCTGATATACTACAAGGCCATTGTATATTTGAGAGATGTGTTTTCTTATTCTGTAGTAAAGTGAATCTAATTGTTTTCTTAGCTGTATTTGTATGAAAATTTAGATAAGGCTTTGTTAGCCAAAGCACCTTTAGACTTTGGCTTTAGATAAGTAAAGGATTTTGTTATTTCTTTTAAAGTTGCATGTGATCTGATATGGTTTGCATTTACGTCATATGCTGACGACCCTTACCCATGTAAGATGATATAAATTGAGGTATAGAACATTCAATAAAGTGGACATGTTTGAGAGACAATAGGTGTCTGTTTTCTCTTAGATATTGTCCCCAGATGCATCTGCTTGTCAAATGACAGAGTGTGTACAGCCATAATCGGGCCTTAACAGTACCCTTTTTAAAATAGACATGATGGAGACAGGATAACGTGAAAATTTCCACAAATATTTTAAATTAACCCCCAAAAAGGTATCATCTAGAATTTTTTTTACTCTTATTTCCATATAAAATAAACACCTTTTTGCAGTTTCCACATAGGTTACTTGTTATAAAATTACCCTTTCTCTGACTGCCATTGGGACTGTGGCCTGTTCTATGAGGTATAACAGCTGTCCACACATAGGTATCAATAAATTGATTCCAGCATTATCCTTCTGTCTTCCCAAATACATTTTAATGAAGGAAGATGGCAGGCAAAAATTCTAAAAAAAAAAAAAAATAAATTAAAAATACAGAGTTTTATGGATACTGACATATATGAATGTGCTTCATATCCTTCCCTGTGTTTGAAGATGTACAGGGGCTGGAGTTCAGTATAATCAGCCTGTTGAAATGTATTATTCATCTCTCTGCTTTAATGATGTGATAAGGTTTCTGGAAATAGGCAAAGGCTCATTAAATTGTCATTTGAATATAGATCACACCTAAGTTCTGAATGAATCCACCCGCCAAGGGAACTATGTGAAGCGAAGCCCTTTCTAGGCATATTACTGAGAAGTCAAGTTTCTGCCAGAGAGCTCACTTTTGTAATGGCTCATATTGGTCGGAGGGAGTGGGATCCTGGGTTGGGTTCCTGGAAGGAGGGAGTGAAACCCTGGTATGAATTCCTGGCTGGAGTCCAAGGACCAGACAAGACGAACTGAAGGATCCCAACTGCCTTCCTACTGCATGGAGTCCTTGGGTGATAGCAGTAACTAGGACCAGGCCATACATGGTCATTGCTTAGGGGTTTGATAGGCACATTAAAAATGCCACAGACAGGTACAGCTGAGTAGACCTACAATGCCATAGTAAGAGCACAGCAGAGACAGCTTCTGGGAAATAGCAGGAAGTCAGAGTCAAAAGAGTTAGCAGGGAGGTCAATAAACATGGAGTTACACACTAGAGCAGTGAAGGACCATGGCTTGCCCAAAGAAACACTTGTGACCAAAGTTGCATGCGCAACGTAATAGATTAACAAACCAATTGGCGCAAATAATTGCCAATTAACAAGCAATTATTGGCACTAATTATTGTTTATTGAAAGCTTCTATACCATAACTAATGACTGGGTAGTCAATTAGAATTTATGCAGATAAGCTACTCTTAGCTGTACCCTTCTCCTCCACTACTCTTTCATTCTGTTTTTCATTCGCCTCCCAGATTTGCCTTCTCTAGAGATAAAAATTTACGACAAACACTTATGACATCTCAATTTACAACTAATCATGATGATGCCAGCACCACTAGAAGAGGGCATTACTGTTGTGGCAAGTGCAAAATATGTGATTACAGTGTTCCATTGAGAGATTTGGATCTTCTGGAATGGGCCAACAGAAGTGGGGGCCATAGCTTTTCTACTTGCGCAACTAGTGGGGTTATTTACATAATCCAGGGCCCATGTGCCAAATTTTATGTGGGACGCACAATCAGACCAGTACGAACCCGAATAGGGGAACATATCAGCAGGATCCTCACTCAGACCCTTGAAGCCCCCCTGGTTCAACACTGGATTACAAGTCAACATACCATATTGCAGTTACAGTATTCAGTTTTAGAAGTGCCACGTTTGACTCGGGGTGGTGATCTTGCCAGCCTGCTATGGAGTAGAGAACATAAATGGATTTACAAACTCAACACCTTATCTCCTGCTGGCTTGAACAATGAGATAGAGTGGCAAGCCTTTCTTGCATCTTAATTAATGTTTTTTTATTGTTCAATTTATTTTTTGTTATGTTAGCCTCTAAGTTTGCCTTTAAGATTGTCTTTTTAGAGGCATGTTGGTCCTTTTCAGCATCTGTAGCAGTAGTGCATGTTTTTACATGCCACGTTTAATGACGTTGTTGACGCCTTTTGGCACGAGTTTTTTTCTATTAAATTCCCTGTTGGCGTCTTCCTGCCGTTGCGAGCAGAGGAACAAAATTTGTTATACACCAGATTGTAAGCTCAAAAAGGTACCCTTCCATTTTGCCTTAACTATTCTTTATTTAAAATGCAAAGTTAAAATGTAGTTTAGTTTAATTGAAATGAGTAGTATTAATAACATATAATTTATGGGTTTGTGTTGCAGAGACTAACATCCTGTATGGAAGACTTTTTGTCTTTTGATTATACCGTTTTGGCTTCCTGAAGAAACAATGAAACTTGGCACATTGAGGCCAAATAACTTTACACAATAAGATAAGTGGTATTTAATAGTTCTTGATGCCATGCACAGTGTTATATCTTGCAAAGTGGAAGTTCCGCAATGATTGGGTGGTGAGGTTTTTTGGGGACTGTATCTCCCCTTTTTCCTCCATGTCTCTGAGCACAACCTATCCACATATGAAAGCATGATAAAAACTCTGTTATAAGAAAATATGTTTTGAATCCATCATAGTGATTTATGTAAGTGTGTTATTTATTTATTTCCTTGGATTATACCTTTCACGCTTTCCATTTTGGAAATTTGTGTTCTCCTTTTTGATTTTGATTTATAGAACCCAGACAGTAGAAGTCTGGCCAGCATTGGTCTCACTTCTCACCCTCCAAAGCTGCTGTCAAAGCTCATTCCAGCTACTAGGTCATTTAAATTTAGTGTTAATTGGATTCTATCCTTTTTTCTAAATAGTGATTCTCTGTGCTTATCCCACACATTCTTGAATTCCATCAGGGTTTTTGTCTTCACAACCTCTCACATATGTGTGTGTGTGTGTGTGTGTGTGTGTGTGTGTGTGTGTATGAGGGGGAGGGGGGCAGCATTCCAGGCATCCATCACCCTTTCTGTGAAAACAAGTACAGTAAAACCTTGGATTGCAAGTAACTTGGTTTGCAAGTGTTTTGCAAGAAAAGCAAAACATTTGATTAAATTTTAACTTGATATACAAGCAAGTCTTGCAATACAAGTACATACAGTATACACACATCACAACTGAGCTGATGGTTTGTCTCTCTCTGATGCTGCAGAAGTGTAGTGACTGTTCTAAATGAGCAAAGTCTTGCAATACGAGTACATACAGTATATATACATCACATCATCACAACTGAACCGATGGTTCTTCTCTCTCTCTGACGTTGCAGGAGTGTAATGATTGTTCTAAATGAGCGAGATCTTGCAGTACAAGTATGTATGATAATAATAACTTTATTTTTATATACCGCAATACCACAAACAGTTCAGAGCGGTTTACAGAGGAAGAGACTATATACAGACAGTGATATTACAAAAAACTTTCAAAATTACATTAACATTACATTAATCAAAATTTTCCTGGAAGTGTTTTAGAAGTACATCATGGTAGAAATGGAGTCAGATAAATTTTTCAAAGAGATAAGTTTTGATTGACTTCCTAAAAGTTTGGTAAGAAAGAGTGTTTGAGATAAAGTTTGAGATACTGAGGAGATGCGGAGTGAATACACTTGCAGGTCAGAAAGAGGAATTTGAACTTTATGTGGGAACGGATAAGGAGCCAATGAAATGACTTGAAGAGAGGGGTAATGTGGGCTTAGCGAATAGTGTTTTGTATTAAAGTTTTTGGGTTGTGGAACGAATCGTCTGAGTTTCCATTATTTCCTCTGGGGAAATTCGCTTTGATATATGAATGCTTTGGATTACAAGCATACTTCTGGAACAAATTATGCTCACAAACCAAGGTTTGATTGTATTTCCTGACATTGCTCCTAAGTCTCCTACCCTGCAATCTCAACTCACAACCTCAAAGTTCTACCACTTCCCACCTCTGAAAAAAATTAGTTTGCAAGTGCTGCACTAATATTCAGACTGGCATCCAGTGGCATAGCGATGGAGGTTAGCACCCAGAGTGGTGGTGCCCGACATCGCTGCGCCATGCACCCCCACTCTTCCTTGCCATACCATGCGCCCCTATATACCTTTTGAAATGTTTGTCAGCATGAGCAGCACCTTCCGCTTTGGAGTCTTCTCCTTGAAGTCCGCTCTGTCCCTATTCTTTTCAACATTTATATGTCTTCTTTGAAATTCTTCCATCTATTGCCCTTTGAAACTCTGTTTACATATGCAGATGACATCTTTGTCCTTCTCGAGATAGATTCGAACCTCACTAACCTCACCGAAAATATAACAGCTTGCATAACGAAACTCCAATCCTGGGCCTTCTCTGTACAAATGAAGCTGAATGAGTCCAAACCAAAACTACTCTGGCTTCGCCCAAAATTAGATCAGTTACCCATGCTCATTCCACTACCTTCTGGTACCCCACTGCAGATCGATTTCTCAAGCAAAGTTTTGGGCATCATTATTGACTCTACACTTTCCTTTAATGATCATCTCAACTGTCTGGTAAAAAAATGTTTTTTTAGTCTTCACATGTTGAGGAAAGTGAGATCCTGCTTCCGCCAACAACATTTTGCTGTCCTTGTACTATTGTAATTCCATCTATCTAAGTCTAACCAATAAAAATCTTCAAAGACTTCAGCGGATCCAGAACACTGCGGCTAGGTTGATCTTCGCAAAAAGCAAATTTGACCATGTTTCCCCACTTCTGTCAAAACTTCACTGGCTTCCGGTGATTTCTAGGATTCACTTTAAATGTATCTGCCTAATATTCAAGATCCTACATGGCATTCTTCCTCCCCTAATTCCACTATCCTGGAATTCTTCAAGACCTGACACTACTAGATCTGCCCACAAACTCAAACTATCTTTCCTCTCATTAAAATGCGTCATATATGCAGGTAAATTAGGGAAATCCCTTTTCTTCAAATTCACTGAGATTTGGAATAACCTCCCTGCCCCGCTGCTGAACCTAGCTCATTCCAATTATTCCGAAAGCATCTGAAAATATGGCTTTTCTCCAAAACGTAAAGCTATCTATTTAAAATGTAAAGCTAGCTATCCTTTTCATAACTTCTAATTTCTTATTATGTCCTTCCCTCATTTATTGAATTTACCTGTAAACTGTGCCGAGATCTATCTTTATGGAGATGATGCGGTATACAAACTTAAGGTTTAGTTTAGTTTAGTTTCTGCCTGCTGCTCGCGCCAGCTTCAGCTCCCTTCTGACATCAGGTTCAGATCCCGCAACCAGGAAGTGATGTCAGAAGGGAGCAAGCAGCAAGTGGAAGTTTTTAAAGAGGGGGGGAGGGAAAGATGTGCTGACGCACCCCATGAAGATTGCGCCCAGGGCTGTCTGCCCCGCCTACTTACTAGCAATTTGCATGTTTAATAGCTAACGTGGGCAGAGAATGGATAGAGAAAATGTGTGGTTGCTGCCTTCACATATGTACTTCAGGGCCATGTAAACAGTTAGAACTGCATAATATGTTGCTTTACTTTATCCATCAGTTGCAGTCACTGAAAAAACAAACCTATAATAAATGCAAATATAACTGAGTTTTGCGGACAAATCAATATATACTCCAAAAAGACAAAAATAAAACACTTTTGTATTAAAACCTCCTGATGCAAGCCATGCCCAAAATATGACTACGTTGGGTTTTTAAGTCGATGTCGATGTATATTTTTCTGCCTTGTTCCCTTTTGTGAGCTGTGAGTTCTGATATGTTGCCTGTAAATATTGAGGACAATTCTACAACAGGGTGCCTCCATTTAGGCCCCCCAATGCTGCACGAGCAGTGCCTATTCTTAGGGTTACCAGATTTTACAATGGCAGAATCCGAAACCACGGCCCGCCCAGTTCCACCCCGCCCCACTCTGTCCAAGTCACTCCCCGTTATGCCCCAGCCTCGCCCCCCAGCCCTGCCCCCTCCACCTGTTCTTGTGCTTGGATCCATGTTGGGAGGGCTTTTCAAAACCCGGACGTCTGATCACCCTACCTATTCTAAGATGACATCTGAGGATCCTGATTCAATTATACAATAGTAACATAAACCGACATTGGAATAGCTAAGGCTATCTGTGGCATTGTCATAATTCTATAAATGGCACCATTGAATGATTGGCATGCGATCGGCATCACTCTTGTGGGTGGTTGCCGATCACAGCACCGTTTACAGAATCCAGGCCTTAGTACTGTACCCACATAGCTAACTGGGCAAAGTTAGGGCTGTCTTTTGTACTCTTCTACGTGCCCAATTAGCTGGTGTATGCATGACTCCTAGTTCCTCAGCTCCTCTCCTGGATTGCCCTGGCACTAATTGGTAAGTTCTACAGCGGCTATTGTCAATATTTAGCATCACTGTCTAATTAAATGCCACTGAATATAGGCTCCTGTTTAAATGAACAGGAATCTCTCCTGCCTGGTAAAATTGCTTTGAATATTGACCCCCCCCAAAAAAAACAACCCAAAAAACCCCCAACAAGAGGGCACCCGCTCAAACTCAGGGGCGGAAAATTTCATGGCGACACCAGAAAGTATTTCTTCACAGAGAGAGTGGTTGATCATTGGAACAAGCTTCCAGTGCAGGTGATCGAGGCAGACAGCGTGCCAGACTTTAAGAAGAAATGGGATCCCTACGAGGGTCAAGATAAGGAAATTGGGTCATTAGGGCATAGACAGGGGGTGGGTAAGCGGAGTGGGCAGACTTGATGGGCTGTAGCCCTTTTCTGCCATCATCTTCTATGTTTCTATTACATGCACATACCAATGATTTAATAATATAGGGCACTAAATGGCAGTGAAACAAAATAATGATTGTATTTAAACTGAGACAGGCCAGCCAAAAGAGTATTTGTTTGTGGTTTTTAGTTTTTCCTTCCCCGATTGGAGTACTTCTTGTTTTCACAATATGATAAATGTCACACTGTTAACTGGCTGGATCTAAACCTCAGCCAATCAGATCACCTAATTTTGGAATTGCGCTTTGTAAAACTCTATTACCAATGAGTGAAAAATCAGTACCTAATGTGCTGAGAAAAAGCAGGCACTGACAAATGAAACACATTATCAATATACTGCCTGCTGTTCCATCTTCATCATCCTAATGAACAGGGCATTACTTTTGTGGCTTCTTTAGCAAAGCATTTAGTGAATTGTAGACAAAATTAAATGCAGCTTGCATGATGCACATTATGATGACAAAGAAAGAAGGTGAGGCCACACCTTCAAAAAGATATAAACAGGATGGAGTCAGTCCAGAGTAGGGTTGCAAGATGTCTGGGTTTCCCCAAACATGTCCTCCTTTAAGGATATGTCTGGGGGTCCGGGCGGCTTTTCAAAACCTGGCACTTTGTCCGGTTTTTGCAAAGCTGTCCTCCACATTGCATCAGGCAGGAGGGCATCCGCATGACGTCATCGCGTCTCATCCGCGCATTTGTGGATGTCCTGCCCAAAGAGGACAGGCAGTGGGGGGCAGGGCTGGGGCAGGATTGGGACCGGGGCGGACTGGGGTGTGATGGGACGGGGATAGGTGGAACTGGACAGGCCTGAGGGCGGGTCTAGGGATTCGGATTTTCCAAACGGAAAATCTGGTAATCCTAGTCCAGAGGAAGGCTACTAAAATGGTCAGTGGTCTTCATCATAAGGCATATGGGGACAGACTGATAGATCTCAACATGTATACTTTGGAGGAAAGGTGGGAGAGAGGAGATATGTTTAAATACCTACATGGCATAAATGTGCATGAGACAAATCTCTTTCATTTGAAAGGAAGCTCTGGAATGAGAGGGTTTAGGATGAAGTTAAGAGGAGTAATCTAAGGAAATACTTTTTTAACAGAAAGGGTGGTAGATGCATGAAATAGTCTTCCAGTGGAGTTGGTGAAGACTATGTCTGAATGTTCTAGATTATTGCTTGAGTAAGACCTTGGCTTCAGTGTCTCTTATATTTTTAAGTTTTTAGTTCTATTTCGTTCCTTTCATTTACCTTAGTCATAGTTTTACAGAGTTCTATACTTTTTCTTTTAATTTTCACTTGGACGAGTCAGAAAACATCTTGGTTAGGAGGAGTTTGACAGTTATAGAATCACAGCATAACTGTCTACTAACCTAAAGGTCTGGAACGGTTCATTTTCAGCAGAGGCCCTTCCTACCTGCGTGTGGTGACTGGAGATCGTTGCGGGGAGATTGTTGCTGGAGGCGGGACCAGTGGAGGCATGGTGGATCGCTGCTGGTGGTTGCCTAGGATGGGGCTCTCTCATTGGGGAGGAGCTGGTGGTGTCTCCGGATCCATGGAGTGGGACCATGCCATAGACTCCTCCTCCCAGTTATCCGATGGAGACAGAGTGCTGTATTCTTCGGGAACTGCCCATGAGCATCCACCGCCCACCGAGAACAGTGCGGCCCGGCGCTGGACTGTTCTATCTCTGTGCATCTTCTGCCTGGAAGTGATGAGGCAGAGCTGCAGCAGCTGGAAAGCCCAAGCTGATATCTGTCCTGTCTGGACTTTTGCCATTGGGATTATTTAAAACAGAGCTGCTTCAGGAAATTGGACTTCTGCCAGACTTATTTGATTTTGTTTTTCAATTTTTTCTGCCAGTTTATGAATTATTTTAAATTTTATTTCATTGTTTTTACCCCTATTTTTTAATTTTATTAACTGAATCTGATTGTTTACCGGTTCCTCCCTTCTTTTCCTTTTTACATATTCCTTTAATTCATTTAGATATCATTTACATAGATGGTGCTCCTTTCTGTAAAGTTAGGAATTTCTATGAAATATTCTACATGCTTCTCTCCTCTCCACTCCTTCCTGCCCTCCATAGTCCTCCCTACCCTCTTCTAACCCCTTCCTCTGTAATGCTGCCTAGAGCTTGTATAGGTATGTGCGACGCACAAATGGAAGAAATAAAATAAATTTAAGAAAGCATGGGACAGGCACGTGGGATCTCTGAGGGAGAGGAGGAGATAGTGGATGCTGCGGATGGGCGGACTGGATGGACCATTTGACCTTTATCTGCCATCATGTTTCTATGTTTATTCACACTCTTATCACCTCTCACCTAGATTACTATAACTTGCTTCTTATAGGTCTCCCACTAAATCATTTTCCTCCCCCCACTTCAATCTATTCAAAATTCTGCTGCATGACTTGTATTCCACCAGTGTTGCTTTGCTAACATTACATCTCTCCTCAAATCACTTCATCATCTCCCTAATAAACGCTGACCTAGACGTGATAGCAATATCAGAAACCTGGTTCATAGACTCACATGGGTGGGATATGGCTATACCAGGCTACAATCTACTACGCGACAGAGAGGGCAAGTTAGGTGGAGGGGTAGCACTATACACTAAGGATAACATCAAAACTACCAGGATTACAGATGTTAGATACACTGGGGAATCCCTCTGGGTGAATCTGGCCAGAGGAAATGAAAAATGCCTATACCTGGGTGTAATATACAGACCTCCAAAACAACAGGAAGACAAAGACTTAGAACTGATTGAGGACATAGAGAACATCACTCTACGGGGAGACACGGTGCTGTTGGGGGACTTCAACATGCCCGATGCAGATTGGAACACACTCTCCGCAACTACTTGTGGCAGTAAAAGAATTTTGAACTCCATAAAGGGTGCACGACTCAAGCAAATGGTGTTGGAGCCCACCAGAGACCAGACAATACTGGACCTGGTACTCACCAACGGAGATAGCGTCTCGGATGTCTCAGTTGGAGATACACTGGCCTCCACCGACCATAATATGGTATGGCTTAACCTCAAGAAAGGTTTCTCAAGGTCAAACACAGCAACTAGGGTTCTCAACTTTAGAGGCGCAGACTTTGACCGTATGGGAGATTTTGTCCATCAGGAATTGCATAAACAAGCACTACCTAACAAAGTGGAGGATATGTGGTCGACTCTGAAGTCCACCCTATACGAAGCAACAAACCGCTACACAAGAACAATAAGTAAACACAGGAAGAACAAAAGACCCCAATGGTTCAGTGCAAAAATTTTTGACCTCGTTAAAAAGAAAAAAGAAGCATTTATCGCCTACAAGCATCTAGGAAAACGAGAGGCGAAAGAAGACTATCTAGACAGATCTAGAGCTGTCAAAATAGCAGTCAGAGAGGCCAAACTCCAAATGGAAGAAGATCTAGCACGGAACATTAAAAAAGGAGATAAATCCTTCTTCAGCTATATTAGTCACAGGAAAAGAAATAAAGACGGGATAGAATGCCTGAAGAAATCAGACGGTAGCCTTGTAGAATCAGATTCTGCCAAGGCAGAATTACTAAACGAATACTTCTGCTCAGTCTTCACCTGTGAAGCACCGGGAGCTGGTCCACAGCTTCAGACGGGAGACAGCCAGAAGGACCCGTTTCAAGATTTCGAGTTTACACCCAGTAGCGTCTACTACGAACTATCAAGACTCAAAGTAGATAAAGCCATGGGACCAGACAACCTACATCCCAGAGTGCTAAGAGAATTGAGTAAAGTCCTGGCAGAACCATTATCTGTTCTTTTCAATCTCTCCCTACGCTCAGGAAGAGTCCCCTTGGACTGGAAAACTGCCAACGTTATCCCACTCCACAAAAAGGGATGCAGGACAGAGGCAGCAAACTACAGACCAGTGAGTCTCACGTCTATAGTGTGCAAGCTCATGGAAACACTGATCAAAAGACATCTCGACATAATCCTAGACGAGGAAAACCTACATGATCCCCACCAGCACGGATTCACCCAGGGCAGATCCTGCCAATCTAACCTGATTAGTTTTTTTTGACTGGGTTACTAGACAGCTAGATGCCGGAGAGTCACTGGATGTGGTATATTTGGACTTTAGTAAAGCTTTTGATAGTGTCCCACACCGAAGGTTATTGAACAAACTGAAATCAATAGGGTTAGGGAACACTCTAACTACATGGGTTGAGGATTGGCTGAGTGGTAGACTTCAGAAGGTGGTGGTAAACGGTACCACATCCAAAACGTCAGGCGTGATCAGTGGAATGCCGCAAGGCTCAGTCTTGGGCCCAATTCTATTCAATTTATTCATAAGAGATATGACCCAAGAACTTAGAGGAAAGGTATCAATGTTCGCCGACGACGCCAAACTTTGCAACATAGTAGGTAAAAGCATTTTGCCTCATGATATGACGCAAGATCTACTACTGCTTGAACAGTGGTCGGCAACATGGCAACTAGGCTTCAATGCTAAAAAGTGTAAGATATTACACCTGGGTAAGAGAAACTCGCACAGAACTTACATACTAAATGATGAGACCTTGGCCAGGACCACGACGGAACGTGATCTAGGGGTGATCATTAGTGAGGACATGAAGGTTGCAAATCAAGTGGAGAAAGCTACCTCCAAGGCAAGGCAAATGATGGGTTGTATCCGTAGAGGTTTTGTCAGCAGGAGACCTGAAGTTATGATGCCGCTGTACAGGTCCATGGTGAGGCCTCACTTGGAGTATTGCGTTCAATTCTGGAGGCCACACTACCGGAAGGATGTGCTGAGAATCGAGTCGGTTCAGCGAATGGTCTCTAAGATGGTCTTGGGGCTCAAAGATCTCACTTATGAAGAAAGACTGAATAAACTGAGGCTGTACTCACTTGAGGAACAAAGAGAGAGGGGTGATATGATTGAAATGTTTAAATACATCACGGGCCGTATCGAGTCGGAAGAAGATATCTTCTACCTCATGGGACCCTCGACCACCAGGGGGCATCCGCTGAAAATCAGGGGAGGGAAGTTCCATAGCGACTCCAGAAAATACTTCTTCACTGAAAGAGTGGTGGATCATTGGAACAAACTCCCACTGCAGGTGATTGAGGCCAACAGCGTGTCGGACTTTAAGAGAAAATGGGATATTCACATGGGATCCCTAGGGGAGTGAAACCAGAGGGTGGGTATTTGGAATGGGCAGACTTGGTGGGCTATAGCCCTTTTCTGCCGTCTTTTTCTATGTTTCTATGTTTCTAACCATTTCCGCATGCAGTTCAGACTTCTCTTATTGACTTCCAAGTGCATCTACTCTGCAGGTCCTCAGTATCTCTCCTTTCTTATCACTCCGTATACTCCTCCCTGGGAACTCCATTCGTCGGGTAAGTCTCTCACCTATACCTTTCTCTTCTACTGCCAACTTCAAACTCCATCCCTTCTATCTTGCTGCAACATATGTCTGGAACAGTCTGCCTAAGTCAGTAAGGCAAGCTCCATCTTTGGCAGGCTAAAAGTCCACTTTTTTGAGGCTGCTTTTAACCCCTAACTCCCTTTCAGTTATAAAATACCCATGTCTGCTTTATCAATCCCTCTGTGAGAAACTCCTTAACCCCTATTTGTCTTGCTTGTTTTAATTAGATTGTAAGCTCAAATGAGCAGGGATTGTCTGTCCTCTTTATGGTTCACTAGCCCACCCCCCAGAGTACTTAAGCCACCTCTGAGCAGGTTTACTAGGCTTTCCTATGCCAGGTGCTGATGTTCTGGAGGCAGGTATGCACATTTTTATTCCGATTTTTATGGCGGGGGGGGGGGGGCAGTGATCACTGGGGAGTGTGTGTGTGTGTGGGGGGGGGGTCTGTACTTTGTCCCTGCAGTGGTTATCTGGTCACTTTGGATACCTTCTGGACACTTATACCTGTTTTTAGATTGTCTAAGGACTAGATTCACTAACCTGACTCTCCGTGCCCTATCCATGGCCGATCCGTGCAGGCCCGACCAATTCATCAAAGAAAAAAATTAAAATGAATGCCCCCCTCCAACCGCACGGATCGCTAGTGTGCAATCCCGATACATGCGCAGACCATCTGTAGATGGTCTGTGCATGCGTCTAAGAGCTGCAACTTATTTTTTAACTTTTACTAGCCCAGTGAGCCCGTGGTTTTAACCCGCGGGTTAAAACCATGGGTTCGTACTGCGGGGGGAAGGCCAGGGCTGCACTTGGGGCGGAAAGCCGCACAGGAGATTTGGGGCAGAGCAGGGCGGCAGGAGATGAGATTCGGGGCAGGGCATAGCAGGGCAGCAAGAGAAAAAGGCAGAGAGTTGGGGCAAGGAGCAGGAGAGCAGATTCGGGGCAGAGAAAAAGGCAGAGTCGGAGCTTAAGGAGCAGGAGAGCAGATTCAGGGACAGAGAAAAAGGCAGAGAGTCGGGGCAAGGAGCAGGAGAGCAGATTCGGGGCAGAGAAAAAGGCAGAGTCGGAGCTTAAGGAGCAGGAGAGCAAATTCGGGGGCAGAGAAAAAGGCAGAGAGTAGGGGCAGAGAGAGCCAGAGAGTCGGGGGCAGAGAGCTGGAAAGTCGTGGTAGACAGCAGGCAGAGCAGGAGATGGCAGTGGGAAAGCAGTAAACGACTGGTCCTTAGCAGTCGCTTGTTTGTGATCGGCCAGCTCAGTCGATGTTGCAGGGTTTTTGTTTGTGAATCGCTGTCTGCCATCATTCCAATGCCGTTCCCCCTCATTTGCATGCACGGATCGGAGGATGATCGGGACAGAGGTTACTGAATTGGGTCGAAGGGAAATTGGGTCGCAAACTGATCGGTCCACAATCGATTTGCTTAGTGAATCTAGCCCTAAGTCATAACATATAAGTTCCGTATAGGCAGTGTTGTTAAACTTTCGATTATCGCTGCAGGATGACTAAGTCTAGGTTGGTCCACATCCCACCCACCTCCCACCCTAACTACTCCTCAAAAAACACCCCTTTTTGCTCTGGGCATTCAGCGGCAGTCAAAAGGCCTAAGTTGCCTCTAGATACATCTAAAACCCATTTTGATTATCAGCACTTGGACGCTGGGGATGACGCTGGAGCACCTTTCCGGACTAGCACAAAACCGATTTCTTTTTAGATCCACAATTTCATCAAGTCGCTAGGACTCAAGCACGAGTTGATGGCACCTAACAACAACAAAAAAAACATTATACAAAGAGGGACATTGTCAACATTTGTATCCCAACAACTATATTGCTCTAAAGTTCGGTAAAACCAATCAGTAAATAAGTAAAGTGAACCAAGATCCAATTAGAAGTATGGCTCTTCATAGTCACATAACCTTGTAATGGAGTTGTACCTGACATGAATATTCTAGTGGTGCATCCAACCTCTTCACCTGTGAGCCAATTAATACAGCAAGGTAAAGCAACAGAATTTATTATTTCCAGGAAGTAGAACTGCAATAAACAGTGGCACATAAAGAATAAACCATAGAAAAGAAGAACATCTATTCACAATGCATACCAGTTTTCAGCGATACTCTGCTCTTAGGGATAATAAACTATGAATAATATATAACATTATACTAAGTGGTATCATGGCCTGGTGAGCTCACTGTAACCCTTGAGGGCATATGTCTACACTAATAATTAGGTCTTTATAATAAATATACACATGAAGATATACAGATATCCCCAGGCCTCAGACTACAACAGATAATGAAACACCTGCAGATTTTAATGGAGGTGTGCAGAATAATACATCTCCTCCCCCCCCCAACAGGCAGTGCTTTAAGCTCTAATGAGCAGGGATTGTCTCTGGAACAAGACTGGGCAGATCCAAGAGATACCCAGTTAGCAGTGACTAGGTAGCTGTCCAGAGAAAGTTAGGACATCAGGAAGGGATATCCCGTTGCTTATTTAGGTGCTGGCCTAAATATCACTGGTACCTGGATAGATAGTGCTGCCCATGTTATACCTAGATATTAACCGCCAGCTAATAACCAAACAACAGGTATTCAAAATTCTGCATTGAATAATTGGATCTAAAAACCTACAGCAGCCAGCATTAAAAACAAATGCTGACTTCCATGGGTTGCAGATTGATCTATTAAGGGAGTAATTCTAGAATGATGCATCTATATGTAAGCACCTAAAATGCACCTATGTAGTACCTGTTCTATAAAGGAAAGTAGGCTTTTACATTTCTTATAGAATACTATCATGAAATATGTGCCTGTAGTTTAGACACAAGTATTTATGGCAGCCATATAGCTGGTGTTAAGTACTTGCACCTAATGCCAAAGATACACAATCAACTTATAGCAGTCTATAAGCTATCCCAAGACAAGCAGGCAGCATATTCTTATATGTGGGTGACATCATCCATGGAGCCCGATATGGACAGTGTAAAAGTGTACTGTCACTTTAAGCTTTAGAAAGCTTTAAGACTGCCCACACCACGCATGTGCGAGTGCCTTCCCGCCTGATGCTGGCTTGTGAGGTTGTCGGTTTTTTGCTTTCCGCGGAGTGGCAGGAGTAGCTATGGGGAGTTATGCTGGCTCAGTTGACTGGGGATTCCCCTGCCATAATCAACTGAACCAGCAAGGCAATCTCCATTTCCTATCTCCCTCCCTCTCACCCACTGATACCTCCAGCCCCCCCTCCAAAGAGAGCCCCCTCCCACTACACCTGCCACCCCACACCCCTGCCACCCCCAACATCCTCCAGCCTCCCTCCTGACTTCCCCATACACCTCCTGTACCTTTGATGAAACATCAGCAGGAGGGACGACCACTCCCTCCTACTGATAGGGCCGCCTCTTCAAAATAGAAGGGCTATGGCTCACTGGTTGAGCTGCTACCTCTGCACCCAAAGGTTGTGAAATAAAATCCTGGTGCTGCTCCTTGTGACCCTAGATAAGTCGCTTAATCCACCAGTGCCCACCACTTTGAATGTCAACTTTGAAATGCCAAAGCAACAAAAAGGCAGCATACAATTCCCCTTTTCTATCCCAGGGCATCTTGGGATGCTCTAGGAGGGGCCTAAGGCCCTAAGCCAATCAAGGCCACATTAGGCCCCTCCCAGAGCATCCCAAGATGCACTTGGAGGGGGAAGGGTCACAGTGTTTTCTGAGTCTATATTTCCGGTGCCTATCTTTGAATGAATCACATCTATGAAGGCGCTTTAGGCTTGATGGACATTTTGTTAGCCTAATCCACTTCTGGCTACTTCTGGAGTTGGCTATGCCTACTTTGGCATTCAGTGGTCTAAAGCATCTATGTAGGCGTGACTCCAGGGCCTTTTATTTAGACACCGGTAGGCACTTTATTCTTTATTCATACCCTTTTTTGCCATTTCTCATTTAACTTAGGCACCTGTAGGGTGCCTATGTTTCTGTGCTATTTATAGAATTTCCCCTAAATATCCATGCCTAGCCGGCTATGTCACATGAATATCCGCGGTTAGGCATCAATATGGTATTTAACCAGACAGGAGTCATTTCCGGCCAGTTAAATTTTATTTATTTATTTTAAAAATTTATATACCATTTAAAACTAAACGGTTTACATCAGGGTGTCCAACCTTTTGGCTTCCCTGGGCCGCATTGGCCGAAAAAAATGTTTCTGGGGCCGCGCAAATGCTGCAACAAGACAGAGGAGGGAGCCAGCAAAGTGGTAAACACCCGGGGGCAGCATAGGAAAACACTGCATTGCTCTCAACCGAGGCCGCACAAAATACTTCACGAGGCCACATGCGGCCCTCCGGCCACAGGTTGGACACCCCTGGTTTATATAGTTTACATACACAATGTTAAAATGATGACAAAATAAAAGCAAATACATAATAAAATACTCATATAATAAAAGTAAAAATGCATACAATCCTCAAGAAAATGCCATAATGTGGATGGAAGAGCTCATAGATAAGAACATAAGAACATAAGAAGTTGCCTCCGCTGAGGCAGACCAGAGGTTCATCTCGCCCAACGGTCCGCTCCCACGGCGGCCCATCAGGCCTATTGCCTGAGCAGTGGTCCCTGACTATCCCTATGACCTACCTCTACTCCTATCTGTACCCCTCAATTCCTTTATCCTCTAGGAACCTGTCCAAACCTTCTTTGAAGCCCTTTAACGTGCTCCGGTCTATCACAGCCTCCGGAAGCGCGTTCCATGTATCCACCACCCTCTGGGTGAAAAAGAACTTCCTGGCGTTTGTTCTAAACCTGTCCCCTTTTAATTTCTCCGAGTTCCTCCTTGTACTTGTGGTTCCCCATAATCTGAAAAATCTGTCCCTGTCTACCTTTTCTATACCCTTCAGGATCTTGAAGGTTTCTATCATGTCTCCTCTAAGTCTCCGCTTTTCCAGGGAAAACAGCCCCAGCTTTTTCAGTCTGTCAGTATATGAGAGGTTTTCCATACCCTTTATCAGTTTAGTTGCTCTTCTCTGGACTCCCTCAAGTACTGCCATGTCCTTTTTGAGGTATGGCGACCAGTACTGGACACAGTACTCCAGATGCGGGCGCACCATTGCACGATACAGTGGAAGGATGACTTCCTTCGTCCTGGTCGTGATACCCTTCTTAATGATACCCAACATTTTGTTTGCTTTCCTTGAGGCTGTGGCACACTGTGCTGACGCCTTCAATGTTGTGTCTACCATCACTCCCAGGTCTCTTTCAAGGTTACTTACCCCTAGCATTCATCCCCCCATTTTGTAGGTGAACATCGGGTTATTTTTCCCTACATGCATGACCTTGCATTTCCCTATGTTAAAGCTCATTTGCCACTTTTTGGCCCACTCTTCCAGTGTCGTTAGGTCCCTTTGGAGATCTTTGCAGTCTTCCGTGGTTTTAACCCTGATCTAGAGTTTGGTGTCATCCGCAAATTTAATAACCTCACATTTTGTTCCCGCCTCCAGGTCGTTAATAAATATATTGAACAGGAGCAGTCCCAGCACCGACCCCTGCGGAACTCCGCTCATGACCCATTGCCAGTCTGAGTAATGGCCCTTTACTCCAACCCTCTGTTTCCTGCCTGCCAGCCAGATTTTGATCCATCGGTGGACCTCCCATTGCACCCCGTGTTTCCACAGCTTCTTAAGCAGTCGTTCGTGTGGTACCTTGTTGAAGGCTTTTTGGAAGTCAAGGTAAATGATGTCTATGGATTCCCCTTTATCCACCTGGCTGTTTACCCCCTCAAAAAAGTACAATAAGTTTGTGAGGCATGACCTATCCTTGCAGAAGCCGTGCTGACTCGACTTTAGCTGTCCATTGTTTTCTATGTGTTCACAGATGCTATCCTTAATCAGTGCTTCCATCATCTTTCCCGGGACCGAGGTCAAGCTCACCGGCCTGTAGGTTCCCAGGTCACCCCTTGAACCCTTCTTGAAGATGGGCGTGACATTTGCTATTTTCCAGTTCTCCAGGATCTCTCCAGTTTTTAAGGATAGGTTACATATTTGACGAAGTGGCTCTGCTATTTCGTTCCTTAGTTCCTTGAGTACTCTTGGGTGAATGCCATCCGGACCTAGCGATTTGTCCCTCTTTAGTCTGTCTATCTGCCTGAGGACATCCTCTTGGCTTACCTCTGGTTGGACCAGCTTTTCATCCCAATCCCCATTTACGATCTCCTCGGGTTCCGGAATATTGGATGTGTCCTCCCTCGTGAAGACTGACATGAAGAACTTATTCAACCTGTCAGCTATCTCTTTTTCCTCCTTTGCCACTCCCTTTTTGTCTCCATCATCCAATGGCCCCACTTCCTCCCTTGCCGGCTGCTTCCCCTTCACGTACCTGAAGAACGATTTGAAGTTTGTTGCTTCCCCTGCCAGTCTCTCCTCATATTCTCTTTTAGCTTTCCTAACCACTCGGTGACGCTCCCTTTGGTGTTCTTTGTGCTCCTTTTGGTTATCCTTTGTTTGGTCCTTTTTCCATTTTTTGAACGATGCTTTCTTGTCCTTTTTCACTGCATTTGTTATCCACACTGGGTTTTTTGTTCGCTTTTTTTTGCACCCCTTCCTGAACCTGGGGACATACAGGTTCTGTGCCTCGTGCACCGTGCCCTTGAGTAGGGACCAGGCTTTTTCTACGGACTCCATCTTCCTTGTGTTGCCATTGAGTTTCTTTCCCACCATTTTCCTCATGGCATCATAATTCCTTTTTTTGAAGTTGAATGCTGTCGTTGTGGTTCTTTTCACCTTTGATGATCCAATTTCTAGCCTGCACTGGATCATGTTGTGATCGCTGTTTCCTAGTGGTGCTAGTACCGCCACCTCCTTTGCGGGTCCCCCTAGCCTGTTGAGGATTAGGTCAAGAGTGGCATCTCCCCGTAGTTTTCAGGCTCGCTGAGATGAATACTCGGCATAAATGATAATTCATCAATTTTAGCTGAGATAACATAAATAAAAGGCATCTACGAAGAGCTGCATCTTTAGTAATTTTCTGAACCTACCCTTTTCACAGCAGTTTCATATCTGACCCACTAAGGAGTTCCATAACTTAACTCCTGCACAACAGACAGTCCTTTTACCTGTCTCAACAAGTCTTGGATTCAGTAGGGCTAAACTCTCAGAACGCAGAGATCTTTATTGGTGTATAACTGAGTATATTAAATTGGGTGGCTGGTTACTAATACCAAGCAGATGGTAAAAAAACCCTGACTTAACTGATTACATCCCCCCTTAGCATTTAGCACCCTGCATCTTGGTGCCTAACCTTTTATAAAATTTCCATCCTAATGGCCAATTCTTTCTCACAAAACAGAGGTGGCATACCTATGTACCAATTGGGTTAGGCCAGGGGTAGGCAATTCCGGTCCTCGAGAGCCAGAGCCAGGTCAGGTTTTCAGGATATCCACAATGAATATGTATGAGATGGATTTGCATGCACAGCCTCCTTGAAATGCAAATCTCTCTCATGCATATTTATTGTGGATATCCTGAAAACCCGACCTGGCTCCGGCTCTCGAGGACCGAAATTGCCTACCCCTGGGTTAGTCTAACTAAATGATAAAAATTGGGCTATAACACTGGTGGCTGCCCCGTTGTTGAATCACGTACCCACTGAAATACTGAGAAATAAATGTTTTTTTTTTCACAAAGCTGATTTGCAGTTAAAAAAAACAGAAAAACAAAGCCTTAGCAGTCCTAAAGTCTCAAGGCCATCAGATCTCTGCGCTGGATGAAAGCAACTGTGTCTAATGCTGGCTCGATGAAGAGGCTGGCTAATTTTAATTAAGAATAACAGCAAGATTTTATGAAACATTTGTATTTTTTTTTTCATTTATTTGACATATTGTGTGTAACACATTTAATTTAAAAAAGGAGTTAATGAACACTAGCAACAGCTTTAGGGTCAGAAATGGCATTGTGAAAGTTCTCATGGGGGAAAAAAAAAGCTGGAGCTAACTGGCTCTTTTTAAAGTGCTCTTCAGATAGTTACAAATCTGACACTGATACGGATAATTTCATGGACAAACTGCTCCTCTCCCACACCTTGCCTCATTTCCTCAGTCATCTAGGATCCTCTGGGTTGGGCAGGGGAGGGGCGGGTCCACCTCATTTGGATGGAGGCGGGCCTGCTGGCCAGATGTGCTACCTGGCACTAAACTGAGACATATAAGATAGACGTACTGGTGGCCTGGACGATCAACCACCTGGATGTCCAGATAGACAATAAAAAAAGTGGACATATCGTGATCTGCCTTTCGAGAATGGACATTTTCTAAGTGCCAACTTTGGGCATTTAACACCATATGTCCGAATACATATGTTTTGATTATGCCCCTCTGTGTTTTTGGTCCATTCAAAATTAACAAATTTTTTATGAAAAAAATAATAATTGGTGGGGACGACTGTTTTCCTGGTAGCGTACTACTTTTTCTTTATTATAGGAGAGTTATATATTGTAATAATATGAGCTTCTTTCTTATTTCCAGTTTGTTTGGCTTATTATAGGAATAACACTATGTAACATTTATTATTATTATTATTATTATTCCTGGGTATACTGTATATACTTGAATATAGAATGAGATTTTTGGGCCAAAAAAAGGCCCAAAAATGGGGGTCTCATCCTATATTTGGGTCATCACCCGACCTCCAACCGGACTTCATGCAGGCTTCTGGTAGGCTGGGACAGGAGGGATCCCTATCATCTCCTGTCCCGGCCACCTAACAATTTTTTTTAAACTCCCCCCTGCGCGTACCTTTTTTGCAGATTTTAATCCCTGGTGGTCCAGCAGTGTATGGGGGAGGAGCAATCTTTCTGCGTCCTGCCCTGTGCCAAGCTGCTGCCTCCGATCTCGTGGTGCACCCCACAGGACCGAGCTACTCTCTAATTGGCTTCCGCCAGTTCTCATTCCATGGGATAGTTGTTTTCAAGGAGGAAAATCCATTCCATTTCTTTTGGAGGAAGAGGATGAGCCTAGGGCACAAACACTGGGCATCCTCCAATTTCTCAAGCACCCTCCCCCCCCCTCCCCGGAAGAGATAGAGGTGCCTGTCCATGACATCCTTAAGAAGGACAGATGAAAATATGGGAAAGGCAGACTCCATGAACAGAGTCCAAATGTTTTTCACTTTTGTGAAGCAGAAGGTTCTGATCTCAAGAAGACAAAGAAAATATGACCCATTTTCTTGATTTCTTCTAGAAGAGAAGCCCATATCCTGGAACTTCTTGTGAGGAAAGCTTACCAATATGCTATGTTTACTTCTCACTTAGCTTCATACTAGCTCTTCATAAACTAGCATACAAGAGACATACTAGAAAAGCTGATGTGTTAGAGAAATGTGAGGGACCTCAGGACATGGGTGGATAAGAGGAAGGAGTGCAGAAAATATATGGTCAGGTTAACCTAAGATGGTTTCAAGAGAGCACCAAGATCTTATTCCATAGATATTGGAGTCTAGAGTTTAGTAACTGCAGTCATAGGATTTAAAGTCTGACACTGGGGAAATCATGCTGACATTTCCTGTGAGGTAGATGATCTCCAAAGATATTAAGCGAAGAAAGTAGAGGATTGGATTAAAAATGAATGTGCTAGACTTCAGGCCCTCTCTGCAGCTAATTCTGACCCATCTTCCTCTTCAAGGAGGCACATCTGTTTCTTGAAGAGGCATTAGTGTCTGTCCCCTTATCCTCAGCATCATCAGTGACCTTGCCTCTCATCTATTGCAAAAATCACCCTTACAGGGACCTTAGTAACAAGACGCTGATGAATCAATTGTATCCACTAGTGGTTGAAGGAAAAAAGCATCAGTCTATCAGACCAAGGCCTGGCAATAGCTGACCCTGACAGTGCTGCAAAAATGAATTAGATGTGCATTAGTAATCTTTAATCTAAAGAATATTGCAGGGTTTCTATGTTTAATAGGCATTAATATGGCATTTTCTTTTTATATCTGCCTCTGCTGGATCTTTCTCTGTCATTCATGATTTGGTGTTCGTCAGAGAGTAGATGAAAGATGTCATGCAAAGAATATGTGCATGTTGTTGATTTGTGAAGGTGTCACGGAGAAATTAAAATGAGTATGGTATGACAAAACATTTATATCTCACTAGCCAAGATTTATAAAGCTAAATTGGTGTTTAGTCCTTCAGTAATGGCTAATAATTTATAGCATGTCGAGCATAAATAAGGGTCAAACAAGTTGTAGGTGATACAATTTTATTGGATAATTGTGACAAGCTTTTGAGATCTATAGTCTTCATTAGATGAACAGAACATAATTATTGAAAAGTAGTAATGGATACATTACATTAATCCAAGTCTTCTACAATTTACTTTCTTATCCTTATTTGTAAGTATTCAAATGTACTAACAGGATGACTACAACTCTTTCTTCAAGAGTGTCAAGGTGTCTGTTCAGGTATGTTTATTTTAAAAATTTCTATACTGTTTTATATCACAATGGTTTACAAAATGGTTGCATACATAAAATGTTAAAATAAATCAGGACAAGTAGAAACAGACAGAATTAATTCTTACAACAATAAAAATCAATATTAAAAGACATGCATCAACAAATAGTTGTGTTTTAAACAGTTTTCTGAATGAACTCCTATCACTGTATTTCTGAATTTGGCCAACAAGAGTATACCACAATTTTACTCCTGCATATGAAAAGGTCATTAAATTGGTTTCTTCATATTTTGGATTCACATTTGTTTTCAACAATGCAGAATTTTCCAAACGCAATGATCTTGTTGGTTGATAACTAGACATCTTACTCTTAAAAAATTCTGGAATTGTGCCATATAAAAACTGCTGACAGATCATAATCGCTTTGTATTGGATTCTAAATACAACTGGCAACCAATACAGTTGTCAAAGATATGGCTTAATATGCTCATATATCAATATATTGTACTGTCTCATTTCAGAAACTTGTTTTCTCTCATCTTGCCTTGACTTTGATGTAGGTGTTAGCTGATTTTCATTTTTTATCAGATATTTTATAGCTTGGCCAGAGCTAGGGCAGGAAGACTAGGTGTTGTCCTGGGACCATATTTTTCAGGGCATTTTTGGCACTATTTTGCATGGAGGGAAGGGATGCCATGCTGAGCTGCAACACTAAGCACCATAACATTTCATTCTGGCTTTGTCACAGATTTGTGATATGAATCATTTAGGATTTTCAGCTTTTTGGATGAAAAGTCTACACATTCTGAACTCATGACCCAAGAAAAAATATGGCCAGCTGAGTTACACTGGGGGTGGTTCAGATTAATGAACTTCAGCTAACATTTAGGGCCTGATTCAATAGCGTGGGAAAACATCCTTAGTGAATGAGCCCCTTAGTGGGATCTGTGCAGTGGATATGGGTCAGATGTTTGAGCTTCATTAGACTCTATTCTCAGCTATTGGCTTTATTCCTGATGTGGCTTCCGTTAAAGTCAAATCTAAACTAAAAGGAGATAGTCAACCAACCATACAAATAGTGATCATATTGTATGTATTTTGTAAAATAAATGCTTTGTGAACTTTAAATCAAAAATGCAGTTGATAATATCTGTAAAGGTTATAATCATCTATCATTGTATATTTTTTTTTATTTTTCAGTTTTACAAAGTTTTGACTTGTAGTATTTAGAAAAAATTTCATAAAGAAAAGTGTAAAATTCATAAATTCATAGTGACAACAGAGCCAATAGTTGTATCTGTTGATTCCATGCTTGAAAATGCAACAGAATGCTCGATATCTAGATGTTTTGGATTCAAATACAACGTTCTCGCCTTTAAAAGAATCAGTGCATACTTTACCCATTCATTTGGATGTCACATATCTCAAAGTCAAAATCAGTTCAACTGGGGTAAAGTCACCATCTATAAATACATAATTACAGATGTTTTACGTACACTGACCAATGAATGCGAACTTGATTTTTATCATAAACTATATAAAAATTTGTTTTCATTCAATTGACAATTGTGATTGGCTAAACTGGCAACCTGCCTAAAAGAAAGATCAGTCAACCTCTTTATTCAAGCCAAAAGGCTCTACTGAGTCCAATCATCCAATCATTATAATCCAGCTCTATTCATGTTGCAATAATGTCGTAATCAAAACCTCTCTTTTAGATTAGTTTTGTGTGTAAATGGAGAAAATGGTAGTTTTTTCCTTCTTGGTCAGGTTGAATTAAAATCCACTCGGGCTCATCCATGTCCGTTTCCAATACCAGAAAATCATCCATTTTTATTTCAGTGAATTTCCAAGCATGCATTTCCAACAAAATCAGCTAATTTAACAACAAACTTTCTTAAGAATTCCAGTGAAGCTAGCTTAATTAAATCTTGATTAAAATCTTGTGTCCTGCCTTTAGAATTATTTTGCAACAAGTCTCTTGATAAGTGCTTGAAAATGCTTGCTACAGCAGATAAGTGCTTCTTCAATCAGGTAAGATTTTGTTGAAGAATGAAAAACAACAGAGAATTATCATGGGGCCAGCCAAGTACGAGCTACCAGTAAAGGCTCTGCAGTGCTACCTGGGGCTCCTTTTCTTTTGTGGGTTGGTGCATCAAGTATTGAGGAGGGACATTACAGACACCATTCATGTAATTATTCCTGGAATTCCACTGAAAGTCTATATTGATGATAGTTTTTTTTAATTTATATATTTAATTTGTTTTCCAGTGCAATAAATGAGACATTCTAGACAATAGGGTTATTTCCCCATACTCGCATGCTCTGCAGAAGGAATCCACTCCGGATTTTTCACTCTGCCTCTGTAGTACTTCACAGATCGGTTTAGCGCCCTCTATAGTGTTTTGTTCTGCAAGCATATCTGTGTGTGTTCTGTTCTCCCCATTTTATTGTTTTAAATTCAATGTAACATCATCCCCTTTATAGGTAATTTCACGTTTGAAGCAATTTTGGAGCTCTGCCTGCTTGAGAATTCACAGACTTCGGTTTGTAGCTGGGTAAATGTTAAGCAGCCTGCTTAGGTTTCCTTGGAGCTCAGGGCCGTCCCTGAAGTAGTCTCACCTTCTGTTATGCAGGGGGTCGAGCGCAGATTGTTAGGCACGCTTAGGGGGCTCAGTGGTGTTCCGCAGTGTGCTGGCTGCATATTTGTGCCTCTGCCCATCCTGGTACACATGCGGTGGTCCGCTGGGGTGGAGGCATAATCAGATAGTAGAGTCTGACCGGCAGCCCGAAGATCAGTTTTGTGAGAGTATTCCTAGCATTGTGGCAGTGAATTCTGCTACAGCTACTGAGAAAGAGCTGTGAGCAGGTGAAGTCCAGTGTATCAGGTCACAGTGAGTACAAGGATCTGACAGCTTGTGAATGATTCTGTTCCTCTGTATTCCCCCTCCTGAAAACTCCTAAAATTGCCATTTTTGGACTTTGGGAAGTGTGAAAATATCATGTTTTTAGCAAAAATTTGGTGCCAGTGGCCATCTTGAATTTATTGATGTAAATTATTTAGTCAAGAAAGTCTATTTAGATGGGAAATACGTATCAACAGAAATTATGAAAGGTTGGTCAATGTTGAGACCTCATTGTAATTTTCCCAACTATTCTTATTTATATATAGTATCTTTTAACAGACCCTCGGAAATGCCACCAGCTACTCAAATGCATATCATAGTTGTTGGATTTATACATTAATTCCTCACCAGGTCAATCCAACTATTTTTTAATTTTTTTATATTGATGATTTTCAAAAAATGCATCAGTGCATAGATAAAACTTTTTATAAATATAAAGCTAATACTTAGCTTAGCTTAGGTGGTCCATTCTAAGGGATCCTGTCACCGACATGTTTCACCCTGCTCGGGTTTCATCAGGGTTGTAATCCCTCAGTTAGAGTTGGTTTCCCACAATGCGACCACTCCCAAGATTTCAAAATGCATGCAAATAAAGCATAATATTAGGCTTTAACAGTGATATCTCGTAGTCCATATACTTTATAGAGCGATAGCAGCCTACATAGCTGAAAGATAGAGAAAGCAGTCACAAAAGGTGAACTAAGGTTCAGTTATTAAGCATGCCAGCTGTACAGTTATAAAGGGAGAAATAAGGAAAGCAATGGAGTTTGACTGGGGAGAAGGGAAACGGTACTGGAGTCAGGCTGAGAAAAAAAATGAAGAGGTTGGGTTTGAGAAAGTGGGAGAAAGTGTGAAAATTTCTCTTAGCTCTCATACACATATTGCTTGAAACAGTATAAACAAGGCTTAATCCCAATAACAGTGATTGGAGGGGGTGGGGAGGTACTCCTCACCTACCACACTGAAGCCTTTGAAACATTGGCCTCCAAAGAACTAAAACACATTTTCTGATGACATTTCTGTGGGTTTTAGCTAGCGTCATATTAATTTTCTTAGTTTAACAAAAAAGTCTGAAGAAGAAAAAGTTTCTGAGACAGAAGACATGGAGGAAAAATAAAGAAAGCTGCAAAGTTACAAAATGGGATTAAGTATTACCAATATTGTCTATTTAAAGATGACATTTTAAGCAGCCTGGGGTAAATTCATGCACCAGGAGTAGTGAGGTTAAATGCAGGTTTTCCCTAGCAGTAAGAAGCCCTGAAAAAGGGCTGCAGGTACATTTCACAGTGAGGTTAAGTGAAGAGATTAAATGTACAATTTGCAGTGAGCAACCTGCAGAAAGCTGCCTCTAATTGTTACTTGAGGTGCTACAGCCTGTAGAGGGCTGTTTTCCTGGTATGTAATATGAATCCTAAGGTAGTTGGTAGTTTAGCCTTTGAGTTTCAATACCTTCTTGAACTCAAAGCTCATAACAGATCTCTGAATGGGGGTTGCATAGAAAAGCATGTGTGACATCATCAGAGTTTATAAAAGATCCTGCCGTAGGCGGGGCATTGTCTTTTGACAATCTCCACCATCAGTTCTGGATTTCTACCTACAAAGGAGTCTAACCAATTGGAGAAAAAATAACAACTCATCATCTTGTACCAAAATATAACAGATGTAAATAGTTTGTTACTTTCTGAGTTTCAAGAAGTGTCTCTTTTCTGTTCCCAAGAGAAGAAAAATAAACTTGACATTTTGGTTAAAACAACCGGTGTGGTCTGAATTGTCAAGAGGCCTACCAGCAGGAGTTCTGGTCCTGGCTCATGGCCTAATCTATAAAAATACCTTGTGGCAAACCCTAACCCAGCCGCCGGGTAAAAAGGGGTCTGTTACAACATAAATGCAACAGGGCTGGGGACCCAAAAAACTGATAGAAAAGAAGGGTGAGTATTCACAGAGTTTTCATGGTATGCCTGGATGCCAACATTACGCATCACTGTGGATGTTCTGCCCTCCCCACTTTCTCCCCATTAATAATTCCCCATTTTAAATGGGCTTGAACCACAGAGCAGTAAAAGTAATAAAGACTTTTAGTAGCCCTATGGATCCTGGAGAGAATAAGATATGTCATTTTCCCAGGAAGGCTTCTGACAAGCTTGTAGTTAATGAGTTAGGGAGATGTAGGTTTCTATCCATCATTATCTATCATTTTGAGTGCTAATTTTGAAGCACAGGATCGTTAGATTGAAGCTAAACTGATGAGCTTTTTGATGCTTAAATAAAGCATGTTGTAGCACTGATTACAGCAGCTTAATGGGAAGCAGGAGAGGCTACTGATAGAAAAACATTCTGAACGCTTGAGAGTAATGTTAGTTAATCTGACATGAATTCTGAACTCTGAGCTTCAATGAAAGAGTTGCCATACTGGGTTAAACCAAGGTCCTTTTAACAGTGGCCATCAGGTCAAAAGTACCTTTCAGAATCCCAAAAAGCAGTAACATTGCATGCTACTGATCCCCTAGGGATAAGCAATGTCTTTCCCCATTCTTACCCTAATAATGGCTCATGAAGTTAAGTGGAAGATCTAAGTTTTAAGACATAAGAACATAAGAGCTGTCATATTGGGACCGACCACAGGTCCATCAAGCCTAGTATCCTGTTTCCAACAGTAGCCAACCCAAGTCACAAGTACCTGGCAAGATTCCAAAGAGCAAAACATATCCACACTGCTTAAAATAAGCAGTGGATTTTCCCACATCCATCCTAATAATGGCTTCTCTTTTAAGAAGTTATCTAAACCATTTTTAAACCCTGCTAAGCTAACTGTTTTCACCACAATAAATTCCACACATTGAGTGATAAAATATTTTCTACTTCTTGTTTTAAATCTACTACTTAGTAGCTTCATTACATGTCCCCTAGTCCTAGTATTTTTTGGAAGAGTAAACAAGCGACTCACATCTACCCACTCCACTCCACTCAGTATTTTATAGACCTTTATTATATCTTGAATTTTGTCCAGAGTTACATTATGAATATACAAGTAGTAAGGAAAGAGAAAGAATATGTTTTCATAAGTGTATAATGATATGTTTGGATGCTAAGGGCTCCTTTTACTAAGATGTGCTAGCGTTTTTAGAGCACGCGCTGAAGATTAGCGCGTCGAAAAACCCGCACTATATGGAAAATACTAACGCAAGCTCTATGGAGGCGTTAGCGTCTAGCGCACGGGGCATTGTAGCGTGCGCTAAAACCATTAGTGTACCTTAGTAAAAGGAGCCCTAAGTTGTAAGCTCTTGACAGATTATTGAAGCATTTTTAAGCCAGAATTTAAAGAAGATGGAAGCATAAACTTTATTGTTAAACTACCACTATTTTCTGAGGCTTTTTCCAAATCCCAGTACAAAAATTATATATAGACCAGAGGATTAGAAAGACACAACTAAAATTCTGAGAAACTGTCAAGGAAGATTTTTTTAAATAATATAGATTCACAGAATTGCAAAGGGACTTGAACAAATTGGGGGAATGGGCGGCGAGATGGCAGATGAAGTTCAACGTTGAGAAATGTAAAGTATTGCATGTTGGAAACAGAAACCCGAGGTACAACTATACGATGGGAGGGATATTATTGAATGAGAGCAACCAAGAAAGGGACTTGGGGGTAATGGTGGACATGACAATGAAGCCGACGGCACAGTGCGCAACAGCCGCTAAGAAAGCAAATAGAATGCTAGGCATAATCAAGAAGGGTATTACAACAAGGACAAAAGAAGTTATCCTGCCATTGTATCGGGCGATGGTGCGCCCGCATCTGGAATACTGCGTCCAATATTGGTCTCCGTACCTTAGGAAGGATATGGCATTACTCGAGAGGGTTCAGAGGAGAGCGACACGCTTGATAAAAGGGATGGAAAACCTCTCATACGCTGAGAGATTGGAGAAACTGGGTCTCTTTTCCCTGGAGAAGAGGAGACTTAGAGGGGATATGATAGAGACTTATAAAATCATGAAGGGCATAGAGAGAGTAGAGAAGGACAGATTCTTCAAACTTTCGAAAAATAAAAGAACAAGAGGACACTTGGAAAAGTTGAAAGGGGACAGATTTAAAACGAATGCTAGGAAGTTCTTGTTTACCCAACGAGTGGTGGACACCTGGAATGCGCTTCCAGAGGGAGTAATAGGGCAGAGTACAGTACAGGGGTTTAAGAAAGGATTGGACAATTTCCTGCTGGAAAAGGGGATAGAGGGGTATAAATAGAGGATTACTGCACAGGTCCTGGACCTGTTGGGCCGCCGCGTGAGCGGACTGCTGGGCATGATGGACCTCAGGTCTGACCCAGCAGAGGCATTGCTTATGTTCTTATGTACAGTAGGATCCTAGAGTGTTTTATGAATTTTATCTCTAGGAATTTGTCCAAACCTTTTTTTTAAACACGGTTACCTTAACTGCTTTTTATTACATCCTTTGGCAAAAATATTTTCTCCTATTTGTATTAAGGCCTCCTTTTATGAAACTGCGATAGCAGTTTCTAGCGCGGGGAGTTGCGCTGCTCCCTACACTCATTGAGTTCCTATGAGCGTCTGGAGCAGCGCAATTTCATAAAAGAGGGGGTAAATGTATTGATATGTAACTTGATATGTATTGATATGTCCCCTAGACCAGTGTTTCTCAACCCATTCCTGGAGTACCTCCTTGCCAGTCAGGTTTTCAGGATATCTACACTGAATATGCATGAAAGAAATTTCCATATAATGGAGCAGAGCATGCAAATCAAGTTTATGCATATTCATTATGGATATTCTGAAAACCAACTGCAAAGGGGGGACTCCAGGACTGAGGGATCCTTTTATCAAGCTGCGCTAGCGGGGTTAACACGCGTGACTTTTCATCATGCACTAACCCCCGCGCTGGCCTAAAAACTACCACCTGCTCAAGAGGAGGCAGTAGCGGCTAGCGGTTTAATGCGCGCTATTAGGCGCATTAAACCACTAGCACGGCTTGATATAAGGAGCCCTGAGTTGAGACACACTGCCCTAGACCAGGGGTAGGGAACTCCAGTCCTCGAGAGCTGTATTCCAGTCGGGTTTTCAGGATTTCCCCAATGAATATGCATTGAAAGCAGTGCATGCAAATAGATATCATGCATATTCATTGGGGAAATCCTGAAAACTCGACTGGAATATGGCTCTCGAGGACCGGAGTTCCCTACCCCTGCCCTAGACCTTGTAGTTTTGGAAACAGTAAGTAAATAATCAATTCATGTGTACTTGTTTCCTTTTCCACTCAGGATTTTGTAGACCTCTATCATTGCCTTCCTAAGCCTTCTTTTCTCCAGGCTGAGGAGCCGTAACCCTCTATAGCCTTTCCTCATATAAGAATTTGGACTGCTAGTCAAATAAAGGATTAAGGGTGATTGTCTTTCTTAGGAATTAAGCTTGATTCCCAGTTGGGGAAAAGAAAGCAAGGCTCTTAACTAGAAAGAACTGTATTTAATGTTGCTGCTAAGAAGCATATACTTCAAACTAATGTTTTTGTTTGGCTTTGATATTGGTGGTATAATTTTTGCCTTAAATCTCTGAGTTTCTGACACTGAAGAAGCGGTGTGGAGGAAAAAATAAAATTATTTTGGTTAATCAGAAAATCTGGACTGGCTCATTTTTACTTCTGTGGATTAAACTCTGCAAAAGATTCTACTAGGCATTCTAGTGTAGTGCTCCATATATTCTATATTACTATATATACACACACACATCCAATCCCCTCCCCAATACTGTAAGCCTTCATGTGTGGAAAGATATATTGTCTTCTTTTAATGGAAAGGCAGAATGCAGTTATGGCACTACTCCTGAGACTGACTTCATATAATGCAAACCCTACCAGCTGATTGTACTCCTAAATTACTGATGTGCTTGAATAGAATACTTTTGCTTCAATAACATTTAACAACTAAGCTCCTTGAAGGCCCAAGCTGGGTTTTTATTAATATTTAATAGCCTGCTCTCAGCTTTTGATCCTTCCCCTCTGCCTTTTTATTGTAGAGTTTACTCAGTCATAACAGAGGTGCAATTGGTATATAGTGCTCTGCAGCATTTGAATTCCGTTCCCCTTCCTCGCCGCCATTAATGCTCCACAGTCCAGTGTCTCTAAAGCCACTTTGTGTGGCGAGGCAGTCATGTTTCTATCCTGGCTTTGCTTTTCAGTGGTGCTTTTCAGTGGAACCTTTCATATACAACATTCACCCTTCTATTCTCAAATCTGCCAGGTCTCTTCATTTCTCAGTGACCCCTTCCCCTCATTACCTAGCAGTCATCTCCTTACACCTCCTGATTACCCTCATCTCTCAGTGATTCCTTTGTTATAAAGCAAACATCTTCTTACACCTCACAATTCCCATCTCTCAGTAGAAAAATCCAAAAACCAAAATCCTGGCTCGTACCTTCTCTCTGCCATAAGAATTGATGTCGGGTGAAGGATTGTGGACTGGCACTGCTGCACGTGCCTGGCTCTTCCTTTCTTGGATTTGCTTCAGCAGAGGGTGGGGGCGGTGAGCGGTGATGGACCATGAGGGGGGAGGAAGAATTAGCGATGGGCCAGGCTTCAGCATGGCAAGGAGGGAGGGAGGGAGGCAGACTGGCTGTGACTGTGGACCAGGGGGAAGGAATAATAGGCGTCGGGTAGGCCAAGCTTTGAAGCAGCAGGAAGGGAGGGAGGCAGACTGGCTTCGGTGGTGGACCGGGGAAAGGAAGAATCGGCAGTGGGTAGGCCAGGCTTCGGTGTGAGAGGGAGGCAGGCAATTTGACTTTGGGGGAGAGGGTGGAACAAAGGCTGGAAGGCAGTGAGGGGGACATAGGAAGGAGGGAGGGAGGAAGGAGAGAGAGGCAGAGAAAGACCGTATTGATGCCTGGCTGACCCAGAACTTCACAAATGATGGGGAGAAGGCTTCTGGGACAGCACCTGGACTTTCCTTTCTAGCGGTTGTTGTGGCAGAGGGAGCAGCAAGCAGCAGCGGGCAGCAGCGGCAGACTGGGTTTGGGGAGCAGAAGAATCAGCGGTATGCCAGGTTTCGGAGGGAGGGAGACAGACAGACAGGCAGGCTGGCTGGCTTCGGTATGGCAGGGAGGGAGGTAGGTAGGCTGGCTGGCTTCGGGGGAGGGAATTGGAAAAAGGGCTGGAAGGCAGTGAGGGGGACATAGGAAGGAGGGAGAGAGGGAGGAAGGAGAGAGAGGCAGAGAAAGGGGGGGGGGTTGTAAGCAGATTAGAAAGACGAGAGAGAAATGCCTGGACCAAAGGGGAAAGACAGGAGGCAGATGCGGGACTATGGGAGGTTCAGACAAAGGGGGAGATACCCCAAGGAAGAACAGGGAGATGCAAGATCTTAACAGAGGAGGGAGAGAGAGGGAGACGTGGAACAAAGGTACAAAGGAGAACTGAAACTGTATCTGGGAAGGGTAACAGAGAGAAAAGAAAGAGAGACCTGGACCCAAAGGGGATAGGGCTGGATTGTGAAATAAATGTTGGATGAGAAAGAAAGAAAGAAAGAAAGACATATTGGATACACAGTCAGAAGGAAGTGCAACCAGAGACTCATGAAATCACCAGAAAACGAAGGTAGGAAAAATGATTTTATTTTCAATTTAGTGATCAAAATGTGTCCGTTTTGAGACTTTATATCTGCTGTCTATATTTTGCACTATATTTGTCTATTTTCTATAATTACTGAGGTGACATTGCATATTTTAAAGTCATCTGCCTTGACATATTTGAAAAAACCCCAAAACTCGTAAATGATAATCAACATATTCTCTGCACCAGTGTGTTTTGTGTTTTTTTTTTAAATTTTGTGTTTACCATTATGAATTAATAAGATATTGTGTGTACATGAAAAATGAATGGAAGAAATTGGGGGCGGGGCTAGGGTGGGATTGTGGGTGGGGATGGGGCTAGGGCTGGGGCAGGATTGAAAATTAATAAATGTCCCATTTTGAAGAAAAGAATAAATGGTCCCGTTAACTATGGGAGGTGCAGACAGAGGGGGGAGAGATCCTGAGGAAGAACAGAGAGATGCAAGATCATCAACAGAGGAGGGAGAGACAGGGAGACCTGGAACAAAGGTGTTGTTAGATACAGAGGAGAACTGAAGGAAGGTAAGCAGAGTGAGAAGAGAGAGACCTGTACCCAAAGGGGATGGGGCTGGATTGTGAAAGAAATGGATAAGAAAGAAAGAAATATTGGATGCAGAGTCAGAAGGAAGTGCAACCAGAGACTCATGAAATCACCAGACAACAAAGGTAGGGAAAATGATTTCATTTTCAATTTAGTGATCAAAATGTGTCAGTTTTGAGAATTTATATCTATTGTCTATATTTTGCACTATATTTGTCTATTTTTCTATAGTTGTTACTGAGGTGACATTGCATATTTTAAAGTCATCTGCCTTGACATATTTGAACCCCCTCCCCATATAAATGATAGTTAACATTTTCTCTGCATACAGTGTGCTTTGTGTTTTTTTAATTTTGTGGTTACCATTATGAATTAATAAGATTATAATGTGTGTATATGAAAAATGGACAGAAGAAATTGCATTACAATTAGTATTATTATTATTATGGGGTGGAATCTGGGGCAGAGCTTTTGGGCCCCCCCCCCAAACAAAAAAGCGTTCCACTGCCTATGGAAGGAATAGCCTAATGGATAGTGCAGCGGCCTGGGGAGCTGGGTTCGATTCCCACTGCTGTTCTCTGTTATTCTGAGCAAGTCACTTAACACTCCATTGCCCCTGGTACAAAATGAGTATACTGTATATGTAAACTGTTGGATTGTAACCATAGAAAGGCAGTATATCAAGTTCCATCTCCTATATTATAAAGGATTTACGTGTGCAACTGAAAAGGCGCATGACCATGGGAGGATCAGGGATGTTCATATTCAGTGGCGTACCAAGGGGGCTGGGGGGGGGCAGTCCACTCTGGGTGCACGCCCCAAGGTGCCACCCTCCCTATTCACTCTATTCTGCTGCTCCCTATTCTGCCACTGCTGCTTTCCTTAACCAGCAGCAGTGGCAGTAAACTTTAAATCAGGAGTGTCTGCGGCCCAGCTTGTATTCCCTCCTGTGTCTCCCTCCGGCAGGTGTTTAGCTTCTGGCTGGCTCCCCTGCTGCAGTGGTTTTTCTGCTAAAAGCTGCGGGCATCGGCTCCTCGCATGATCCGCAGCTGCATTGGAAGCGTTCCCTCTGAAGTCATGTGTCACTGTTTCTGTGGCGTTGTGGTGTTGCATTGTATGCAGAGTCTGGTTTCTTGGCGGTTCAGTTTAATTTTTGTCTACATATTTCTATTTTTAGTTTGTGATTATTCCATATTGGGCGAGGGTGTATCTCTGTCTGTGTTTATGAAAAGGACATGGTTTTCTGTTGGCATTGACTGCAGGATCAATTGAATGTGCAGGATCTGGCTTGTTTAGTTTTACAATGTGTGTGCTGGTGTTTTAGTGTTCACTGCAGTGTTTAAGATGCTGCCTTTTCCTAGGTACACTCTTGTTGTGCAATATGTGAATTGTTACTAAAAATCATATTTTTCATATAGATGAGGGGGTGTCAAAAAATGATGGGCTCCGGGTGTCACATATGCTTGGTACGCCACTGTTCACGCTTATAAAATTCAGGCGGTCTATGCTTAATTTATGTGTGAGGATTTACACCAGGTTTCATTTGGTGTAAATCCTCATGCCCAAAGTTGGGAACGGATTGGTTCCAGGAAGGTGTATGAGAGACTCAGGTAACAGGTTGGGATCAGCTTCATTTGGCATGCTATGAATGTAGTGCCTCTCCAGAATGATCAAAGCAACAGAAATGACTCTTGAGTACCCCAGACACCCACTATGTCACTGACTGTAGTTTGTTCATACTGAAGATCAATCCAAAGCTGATCATCAACCATATAAAAAATGTAAGGCTAAAGGGAACCTCAACTTGTTATCGCAGTCTTACTAGCATGGAAAGCTCCCCTTCTGATGCACAAAAGGGTTCTCCGTGGCTGCTTACGATCGTCATAGCAGCTAATAAAAATCCTATGCTAATGCATTACAAGGAGCACATTAGTATTATAATGAGCACTCCATGTAATGCTCTAAACAGAACACTCACTTTATACGGGCAAAATTTTCCAGCAGGGTCTGAGCTGTCATAGCCTTACTTTCTTGTTAGTGTCTGAGAACTGATTGGCTCAAGAACTGATAGGAAAATAAGGCAAAAGCTCAGACCCACCACCCAAAAAAATGCCCCTGATTCCTCCCTCCCACCAAGCTCCCAGAGCCCTCTTGCTGAGTTCTCCCATCGGTCCCCCTCCCTCTGAACCCAAAATATCATGAGCCTGGAGATCTAGTAGGCTAGCTTGGGGACCCAGCTTCACCTGGCCATAGGTTCTCAGATCCCCTCTCGATGCGACACCCCACTGAATCCTCTCTGACACCCACATACATTTAATTGAAGATTGTCAGGAGGGATGCCTCCTGCCTCTGGGCCCACCTTTTAAAAATGGCGGCCCAATCCCTGTCCAGCGCATCCTGGGATGCATTGGGATGGGTCTTAGGTGCTGAGCCAATCAGGGCCTTAGTCCCCTCCCAGCTTAGAATGCATGGCATCTAACTTTGAATGGCATGTGGTAGGTACTGTTTCCCTAGCCATCTACCTAGTTAGGTGCCATTTATAGAATCAGGCCTATTGACTCAGTAAAAGGCATACTTTTATCTGTTTGATGCATTGGTTTTTCAGCCATATTAATATAATATGTGATCTCGCCATACTCTTGTGCACTATTGAAATTAGGAATTTGCATACAGAAAAAATGTTTAGTTCATTTTCAACTCATTTGCCCCCCCCCCTCCAAACACACACACTACTTAACTTCCAGATTTTATTTTCAGTTTGTATCATACCTTTTAAAAGTTTTAATGCATATTAAAATGTTTCAACATGTGCTCATCAGATTAACATAGGATAATTTGTAGGTTAACACATGTTAATGCAATTTAGCATGCTCTACCTTTTTTAAGGCACATTAATGAACTGAATGTGCAGTAATGAATTCACATCCCTGGTTGAAATGCTGGGCAGATACTTAGCAGATTAAGAACCTTCTAAAGCAAATAATTTCCCTTCCTTCGGCTGCCGATCGTACTGAAGCAATGTATTGAGAATTCATTACCAGCTGCATCTTTACTAGGAAATGTGCAGATAGTGAATTATCTGGAGATGGTAAACTCACCATAAATAATTCAAAGGAATCACTTCTGGATGCCTAAAGACATCTTTTATTCTTTACCTTCTTTCTTCTCCAGATAGACCAATATCCAATAAAATCTGCAGTATGATCTGGGATAGGGACTGCCTGCCTTTATACAAGGGAAGAAACAATGCATTCTGGTAAATACCCTGTTTTTTGGAAACTACTGGGCGTTAGGATCAATTAATATGGATATACTGCATGTCTCCAGTCATGGTACATGAGCTTGTCGTGCCACTGAGGCTTGCGTGCATCTGAGAAGCTGAAAGCTATGCTGTCGGTAGTTTTCACTACCAGCACGGTCTTCCAAGGTGGACGGGTTTCAGTGGAGATGCCAGACTAACGATGGAGCACCCATCTGAGCAGCAGCAGATGGATAGTGTTGAAGGCAGAGGATCACGTTTGATGCGACAACAGCGGCAACATCAAATTTGTACTACATAGAAAAAAGGCCCAGCAATCTACTTCTGTATTTTGCCATGAAAACTTGATGAAAGATCAAGTCGCTAAGGCTCAACAACGAGCCGATGACACCCAACATACTATATGTACTTGGGACTCATGGGCAGTGAAGCTCTGTTTAAAAAAAAAAAAAAAAAATCATATCTGAGGGGGTCCTTTTACTTATGGTTCCTTTTACGAAGGTGCGCTAAGCGTTTTAGCGCACGCTAGCTGAAAATCTACCGCCTGCTCAAAAGGAGGTGGTAGCGGCTAACGCGTGCAGCAATTTAGCACGCACTATTCCGTGCATTAAGGCCCTACCGTGGCTTTGTAAAAGGAGCCCCTAACTGTGATATGAAATGGCCCTAGTACACTCTTACATGGGTCTTTCCCAAGTGGCAAGATCATTTTTACTGCAGCCATAAAAATGCCCTTTTATCAATTATTTCCATTAGTGCATGACCATTAAAAAAATTACTGCCAGGATACTTACCACCACCTATTTTGGAGGTGGTAAGGGCTCCTGCATTAACCTTATGCTAACCAGTTAACATGTGGTAATGTAGATTCGCTTTAATGAATCAATTAGGCCCATTGACTCAGTAATAAAGCATTCTTTCATTTAGCGCCCAACCTTTGGAATTATCTTCCAAGGCATATCAGGTCTGAAATAAATATCAAGGCTTTTAAGACACTGTTAAAAACCTAATTTTTCTAGTTGGTATTTGGAGCAGATTCTCTGTCTGTGGATCATATTTATTGAAAATTCCTCAGGCACCCCTTAAATGCACAGTGTAAACTATATATGGTGTTGTGTGTGTGTTCTCTATGTGCTAACCTATTTTTTTTAAAATCAGCTCTCTATATATCTTCAAAAATTCCCATGTATTAACCACTGTCTTCCAGAACCTCAGCGACACCACTCAAGGCTCAAGCATTTCATTGCCTTAAGCTTTATGTGTCCACTCGTCATCAGTCCTTATTTTTAGCAACTATTCAAGCTATTCAAAATATTTTTTTTAAAAACCTTTTTGTTTTGAAAAAAATTGAATAATTACTAAAAATAAGGACTGATGACACATAGATACATAGGCCCGGATTCTGTTGTCTTGACTTCTGATTCCACCATCCTCTCTGCTTGATAGGCAAATTACTCACCTTCTGAAGTACAGCTTCTGCAATTTGGACAAGTGCTGTCACCTTTCTCATATCACTCATTACAACCTCTTCCATAATTCCTTCACATTAACCCCACCTACAAACAGCCTGAATTGACTTCACACACAAATACCCTCTCACTTTCACAAACTCCTTCCCTTAACACACACGTTTCTTTTTCTGCATAGAAGTCTGAAGCCTTTTTTCTTGCTTCCCATATTACATTTATTATCGTACCATGGCTGCCGGTTTTTCAAGGCTGCATGAAGGAAGATAACCAGGGAGGTCAGGCACCATCCATGCACAGCAGGCCATCTGCCAACCTGTGTCAGCCCTCTGTGAGACCCTGATATCTGAATTAAAATCATAGCAATTCATTGAGCCAGTAATGTAGCTATCAGGCAAATGTGTGATAACACAGTTCACCCATTAGCACTGCAGCTGCAGGCGTATTTTTGCTGTTATTCTGTTAAGTTTTTTTCATAGTCACTTGGGCTAATATAAACAGAGCCTTAACTTAGGAGCTGGTAACTATCAGCACCTATAAAAACAGCACATGAATCATGCCTATGGGGGTAGTTCCAACATTTCTAGACTCTGAAATTCCATTTTTTTTCGGGTCAGGGTCCTGAATTATGTAATCTGCTTCCTAGCAACCATAGACTTCAAACCTCACTCAGCAATTTTAAGAAAGACCTCAAGACTTTTTTTATTCAGAGATGCGTTCTCCTAGACATCTGAACTTTTAAATCTTGTAATACAGGATACCTATGACGAGCAATTAGACCGCCCCCGTGACCTTATGTGGCTCATAATCAAAAAGATAGATCACCCAAGTACTGATAATCAAAACTGGTTTTAGATGTATCTAAAACCAGATTAGGCCTTTACCCTGCCTCTGTACGCCTAGATCGAAAAGGGGCATTTTTGGAGGAATGGATAGAGCGGAAGGTGGATGGGATGTAGGCTGACCTAGACTTAGTCGTCTAGCAGCCATAACCAAAAAATTTTGACAGGTTGCCAGATAGAACTTATACGTTTTGAATTAGACCAAGTCAAAACAGGTATAAGTTCTGAATTGGGCCGCTAGGCTGATGGCAGCTGCCGCGATCAGCTCAGCGGACCAGGCAACCTGTTCCCACACACTGGTAACAATCGTGGCAGAAGAGATGCCTAATATCTCCTGCTGCGATCATCTGTGACCCCCCCCAAAAAAAAATCTTCCCCGGCAGGAGAGATGCCCAATCTCTCCTGCTGCGATCCCCCGCGACATCCCAACCCCTGCGCAATCATCGACAGGAGGGTGTCCAATCCCTCCTGCGGGACAATCCCTCCTGAGAGAAAACCCCCAACACCCACATGATTACCGGCAGAAGGGTATCCAATTCCTCCTGCCGGACAACCCCCCACCCCATGCAATCATTGGCAAGAAGATGCCCAATCCTTCCTGCCGGACAACCCCCCTCCCCGAACCCCCTTCCCCCTTCCACACACCCACCCCCCGGCTCCCCCTCCACACACCCCGGACCCACCTCCACACCACCTCCCCCACCTCCCGGACCCCCCTCTAACCTCAATAGATGGCTGGACGGACAGGTCCTTCCTCCATCCAGTCAATAGGTCTGCCTTACTCTGAATGGTGGGCCTGGCCCTTCCCGGTGCATTGTGGGATGCACTGGGGAGTGACCTAGGGCCTGATTGGCCCAGGTGCCTAAGGTCCTGCCCATAGGAGGGGCCTTAGGCCCCTGGACCAACCGGAATTGGCCTAGTTGCCTAATGCCCCTCCTCTGGGAGGGGCCTTAGGAACATGGGCCAACCTAAGATTTAGGGCTCCTTTTACAAAGGTGCGCTAGCGGTTTTAGCATGTGCTAAAATGCTGTGTGCGCTAGCAGCTACCGCCTCCTTTTAAGCAGGCTGTAGTTTTTCGGCTAACGCGCGTGCTAATCTTGTGCGTGCACTAAAAACGCTAGCGCACCTTGAAGACCCTAGGCCTTCACAGATAGACCACTCAACTCTCCTTATGCTGGTTCAAATAATATGAATTTAATAATCAAATAGTAATAGCTTACAGGAACAAATCACACAGCATACAGAGTGATAGAGTGCACACCAGACTGGCCAGGCTGATGGAGAACCTCCGATGAGTTCTGAAACCATGGTTCAGGGAGCTTTCTTTTATATGATTCTGAGCTCTGGTTGGTGCATGTTACATTTCACACTTTCATTGGTTAATCATATTCATTATCTCATATATTAAGCTAAATTGAGTGATTCTGTGTCACGCCTCTTTCCATAAGCTTCTCCCTCATTTCCCCGTAAATGTTCTCTTAATATACCAAGTTCCTCTTTTGAACACTTGGGCCTAACGGCTTTTCAGCTCTGTGGTTAGCCTTCTTGTATACTTATGTCCATGCTTCTTCTTTTCTCTGGTGAAAGTTTATCATGTTGCTTATCTTTCCTCTAGTGAAAGTTATCTTGTTACTTATGTTTTTCATCAGAATTATTTTTCTTTATAACCACACTCTCTGTTTCTAGGAAAAAGAAGAAGTCTTTCAGAGTTCACGGCTGCTCTCAGAGTTGACAATTTCTAGTCAGAGAGCCTATTTGCTTTTTCAGCAACCATTTTAGGTCTTAGCTGTACTGGCCTTGCTTTGGCCTGCTACTGCTGTGACAGGGAAATTCTCGGGGGTCTTCACCTGAGCTTACAGGACTTTCCCCTCCTCCTTCTCAACCTTCGTAAAAGGAGCCCTTAAATTTTATTGATACTAATTTTATTATAAGCCGCGGGATATCAAGAAAATAATAAACTTGAAACTTGGAACACTATAGGCGTGGCTAATGCCAGAAGTGATGTTAGGCATCATAAAGCACTTCTGTAGAAGTGATTCACGTTAAAGGTAAGGGCCAGAAATGTAGACCTTGAAAACCCTATATTTACGGTGCCTAACTTTGCCGACAATGCAATTCTATAAACAGCACTGTCGCATGATTAGCACACAATAGGTGGCTGTTTTAAAGATGGCTGCCAACAACAGCACTGTTTATAGAATCTGTGCCCTACTATATTTGAAAATGCAATGTGAAAGCTTTAGCTAGGCTTTTTTTTTTTCTATCCAAAATTTCAGCTTCATGCTAGAAACTCTGCTTTTGTCAGCTTTGTTGTTAGCTCATCACATGGTTATTTCTAACTTCCTGGTACTATTGTCTTTTCTAGAAGATGCATGCTGTAACAATTTAATTTTAGATAAGTCTGGTTGTTGGGTAAAAGTTTATAGACTAACCATAAGCCCAAGTATATTATTATCAGGACATTGGGGAATCACCAGTGTAAAGATAAAAGGGGAACCCTAGAAGATAAATATTGGTGAGGGGGGACCTACAGGACTAATAAGGCTTGAAGAAGGACTAAAAGATCACTAGGGATATATTACCTATTAGGGATATTAAGTAAAAAATGTGTTTAGTTTAACAACATAAGAACGTAAGAATTGCCATATTGGTCCATCAAGCCCAGTATCCTGTTTCCAATAGTGGCCAACCCAGGTCCCAAGCACCTAGCTAGATTTCAAGTAGTACAACAGAATGTATGCTGCTTCTCCTAGGAATAAGCAGTGGATTTTCCCCGAACTATCGCAATAATGGCCTATGGCCTCCCCTTTAAGAAATTATCCAAGCCTTTTTTTAAACCCCGCAAAACTAATTGATTTCACCACATTTTCTGGCAATGAATTCCAGGGTTAATTACAAGTTATGTGAATAAATATTTTCTCTGGTGTGTTTTAAAACTACAGTACTACTTAGTAGCTTCATCGCATGACCCCTAGTCCTAGTATTTTTGGAAAGATTGAACAAGTGATTCACATCTATCAATTCCACTCAGTATTTTATAAACCTCTATCACATCTCCCCTGAGCTGTCTCTTCTCCAAGCTGAAGATCCCTAGCCACTTTAACCTTTCCTCATAGGGAAGTCATCCCATCCCTTTTATCATTTTTGTTGCCCTTCTCTGTACCTTTTCTAATTTTGTAAAAAAACTTATCTTTTTTTGAGATACGGCAACCAGAATTGCGCACAGTATTCGAGTAGCGGCCATACCATAGAGTCATTTTACTTTAATTTTATAATTTTAAGTTTTTTAGGGCACAACTGGTCAACAAGAACAACCCTGAAACAGAAAGCAAGCCCAGCCCCAAGCCTATCCTGCTCTGAGTATTTGCTGGTGATATGTTTCTGGCGCATCTGCCAATCAAACCCATGTGTACCAATATTTTGCATGTTTTGAAATATTTTGACTCAGTTGCCCTACATACCTTTCTTCGTGCTTTTCTTATATCATGGATAGATTACTGTAATGTTTATGCTGGATTATCTATGAGAAATCTAAAATGACCGCAAACCTTGTAAACCACAGCTGCATGCTTTCTGTGTAATGCAATAAATGAGATCATGCTGCACCACTGCTTCGGCAACTTTGCTGGTTGCCTGTGGAATATCATAGTCAAGTCTTGACTTTGACTTTTAGAGTTTTACATGATGGAACTCTGCTTTGCTTGTCCAATTTAATTATTCCATATTCACCTACTCATCCTTTTTGCTCTTTAAATGACCACTGGTTGGTATTGCCAAGTCTATAAACCCTCGTATTATGAATCTGCACTTCACTGTGCATTTTTCTTTCTTCGACAATTTCTGTGGAACAATCTTCCATTACCAATTCATTCTGAGTTGTCATATAAAAAAGTCATATAATATTAGAAACTCTTTATTTTTTTTTACTATAGCATTTGATAGGACTACTCGAGGCCTCAAGTTGGAGGGATATACCAGCCTGTATATAGAATCTAACAATTATTGATTTATAAACTAAACCTGATTGATTGTTCCTTGTATGCATGTCTTTGCCACTTAATTATGATGTTCTTTTTTATATGTATGCTTTAGTATGTATACTGCTCAAACCTATGCACCAGAATGGGAGGTATAGAAAATTTTTAATAAACAACATTCATTAAACATATGCTGCCAAAATAAATGTTAAAAAAAAAAAAGGCAGACAAAAAAGGGAGAATTGGGATGGTAGGGAAAAAGAACCCGTTGTTCAACTACAAATTGGGGGGGGGGTATTGTTGGGAGACAGCAGACTCGAGAGAGACTTGGGTGTGCTGGTGGATGCATCACTGAAGCCATCTGCACAGTGCGTAGCAGCCTCGAAAAAAGCCAACAGGATGCTGGGCATCATAAAGAAGGGCATAGCAACCAGAACACAGGAAGTCATCATGCCATTGTATCGAGCGATGGTGCGTCCGCATCTGGAATACTGCGTTCAGTATTGGTCGCCACACCTCAAGAAGGACATGGCGGTACTTGAGAGAGTCCAAAGGAGAGCAACGAAACTGGTAAGAGGACTGGAACACTGCCCATACGCCGAGAGGTTGGATAGGCTGGGGCTCTTCTCTCTGGAAAAGAGGAGGCTCAGGGGAGATATGATAGAGACCTTCAAGATCATGAGGGGCATAGAGAGGGTGGATAGGGACAGATTCTTCAGACTGAAGGGGACAGCAAATACGAGGGGGCATTCTGAGAAACTGAAGGGAGACAGGTTCAAAACAAATGCAAGGAAGTTTTTTTTCACCCAAAGGGTCGTGGACACTTGGAATGCGCTACCGGAGGAAGTGATCAGGCAGAGTACGGTACAGGGATTCAAGCAGGGATTGGATGGATTCCTGAGGGATAGAGGGATCGTGGGGTACTGAGTAAACCAACCTGGTCGTGCATGTGCAAGACCGGAGGGCTAGGACTTCGATAGGAGGGCAGAACTTAAATGGGAAACCAAGGTGGCAGGGGAGCCCCTTCTGATGATTCAGACAGGCCTTGACCTGTTTTTGGCCGCCGCGGGAGCGGACTGCTGGGCAGGATGGACCTGTGGTCTGACCCGGCAGAGGCACTGCTTATGTTCTTATGTATTTGGAATGCACCTCTATTTTTGGGCTTATTGATGAGGGGGTAGGGATCTCGTGGACAATTTTGGTCATGTGAGATGAAGGTCTGTACATCATAAGAACATAAGAGCATTACTAGATCAGCCTAAAGGTCCTTCTAGCCCAATAACTTGTTCCAAATAGAGGGCAATCCAGGTCACAAGTATCTGTCAGAATCTCAAAAAGGAGCAAGGGTCCATGCTACATACCCCCGGGAATAAGTGTTGGCTTCCCACAGGTCTAGCTTAATAACAGTTTATGGACTTTACCTCCAGGAACTTATTGAACCCTTTTTTTAAATACAACCATATTAACTATTTGTATTACTATGTAATGTTAGGGAGTATCATCTAGAACAGTGGTCTCAAACTCGCGGCCCGGGGGCCACATGCGGCCTGCCAGGTACTATTTTGAGGCCCTCGGTATGTTTATCATAATCACAAAACAGTTTCTTGTTCATATGTCTTTTTAGCTATAAATTATAATATTATTATTAAGACTTAGCCAAAAGGAAAGATTTATAAACTATAAAGAGTTTTACCTCATGCAAAATTGTCATTTTTTTAAAATAAGACATTAACTATTTTTTCTGAGGCCCTCCAAGTACCTACAAATCCAAAATGTGGCCCTGCAAAGGGTTTGAGTTTGAGACCACTGATCTAGAAGACTTTGAAAGGGCAAACAATTGATTCTCATGTGTACATTCTACTCAATATTTTGAAGACCTCTGTCATATCTCCCTCAGCCATCTCTTCTCCAAACTGAAGGGCTCTAACCTTTTTAAACCTTTCTTTATAGGAGAATTATTCCATCCCCTTAATCATTCTGGTTGCCCTTGTGTGTACTTTTTCTAATTCTACCCTCTGCTTCCGTGCTGCATCTTTATGCAAACTTTGGGCTGACATAAAAGTTCAGTTCCTCAAAAAGATTAAAAACCTGTGCTAGATCCAAGCACAGTTTTTTTTACACTGAAGAGCAATTTGTAATGCAGCGATATATATGCATTTTGTATCCACTACTCTACCCTGTAGTACAGTGTTTTTTCTTTTTTTTCTTTTGCAAATATAATTTTTATTGTTTTTCAGCAAAAATATACTACAGAACAAGAGAAAGTATGTACAGCAAAGCAACAATAGTATACAGAGTTTCCACTTTCATACCCCCCTATCCATATGGCCCATAACCCCAACCTCCTCCCCTCTCCCCCCCCCCACTGAACAAGAAAATGCATGAAAAAAAAGCTTAACTTACATTTATAGCAATGTGGGAAACAGCTGGATAAGCTAATATCGCTGAAGTAAATGAGTGGTTATGGCAGCCAAAGATAATGCCCATTGTTCATATTCGTCCCACATTTTGCAAAATCCCAGCAAATTATTGTGGCAGAGGGCTATAAGTTTAGACATGAGATGCAGATAAGCCAGTTTAATTTGAACCCAGGATAAGTTGGGCATCTATGGTACAGTGGTTTTTCACTGATTTTCTTGGGCTTATCTTTCGTACTATGTCAAGGAGTTGGATTGGCATGGGAAAATCAAGAGTAAATTATTTCACTAACAGGTAGTGCTCTTTTTTTTAATTTATTTATTTATAATTTTCACAAATTGTTTAACAACAATCTAAAGAAATTAACAATTGAAAAAGAAAATAATTACATTAAATTATATATAATAATTCCACATATATGACTAATCAGAGTCCACATATACAGGTAGTGCTCTTGATTTTCCCAGGTAACTCAGCTTTATAGTATTGGCCCCGCAAAGAGGTGATCTGCACAATAGGGACTGTAAAATGGGTTGAGGTAACAATAGGATGTGGAATAAATATGCTGTATACATCTCTCTGCCACTGCTGCTAGTTGCCTTGCAATGAAAAGTTTAAATAAAAGAGCCATCTGTGAGGGTCAGAGTGCTGGTGGTTCTGATGGCATCAATCACGGTGATTGACAGGAATAGACCATACACGAAAAGTAGAGCAAAGGAAAAATGTATCTTGGCCACAAAAACATCTTTAAATACATGTGCATGTGTAATATAATGTGATATGTATTTATGTATTGTAAAATAAAAAAATAATGGACTTGTTTTAATGAGGTCTCATGTAAGGGTTATAACTCTTGCATTGTTAAACCAGTGCTTAAAAAATAAGAAAATTTTCATAAATGATCATAAAGTGTGTGCATTAACTTTACATACAGTTATTCAAACCTTGAGAAAAAACATAACTTACCCCAGATTGTGTAGAGGTTGCCCAAATGTGGGTGTGTATCCCAGAGCTGGACTAAATTAGGAGTTATGCCGGATCTGTTCTATGCCCTAGTCCAGGGGTAGGCAATTCCGGTCCTCGAGAGCCAGAGCCAGGTCAGGTTTTCAGGATATCCACAATGAATATGTATGAGATGGATTTGCATACACTGCCTCCTTGAGTTGCAAATCTATCTCATGCATATTTATTGTGGATATCCTGAAAACCTGACTTGGCTCCGGCTCTCGAGGACCGGAATTGCCTACCCCTGCCCTAGTCTATAACATGATGCCTACATTTCGTAGTGTATAACTCAAAAGAGAAGGCTGACGTTGTAAGGCTCTCATAAGAACATAAGAAGTGCCTCTGCTGGGTCAGACCAGAGGTCCATCGTGCCCAGCAGTCTGCTCGCGCAGCAGCCCATCAGGTCCAGGACCTGTGTAGTAGTCCTCTATCTATACCCCTCTATCCCCTTCTCCTTCAGAAAATTGTCCAATCCCTTTTTGAACCCTAATACCATACTCTGTTCTATCACGCCCTCTGGAAGCGCATTCCAGGTGTCCACCACCCGTTGTGTGAAGAAAAACTTCCTAGCATTGGTTTTGAATCTGTCCCCTTTCAACTTTTCCAAATGCCCTCTCGTTCTTGTAGTTTTCGAAAGTTTGAAGAATCTGCCCCTCTCCACTTTCTCCATGCCCTTCATGATCTTGTAAGTCTCTATCAGATCCCCTCTAATTCTCCTCTTCTCCAGGGAAAAGAGCCCCAATTTCTCCAATCTTTCAGTGTATGAAAGGTTTTCCATACCTTTTATCAAACGTGTCGCTCTCCTCTGAACCCTCTCAAGTATCACCATATCCATTTTAAGGTACGGCGACCAATATTGGACGCAGTACTCCAGATGCGGACGCACCATCGCCCGATACAAAGGCAGGATAACTTCTTTTGTTCTGGATGTAATATCCTTCTTGATTATACCTAGCATTCTATTCGCTCTCTTAGCGGCCGCTGCGCACTGTGCCGACGGCTTCATTGTCTTATCCACTATTACCCCCAAGTTCCTTTCTTGGGTACTCTCACTCAATAACATCCCTCCCATCGTATAGCTGTACCTCGGGTTTTTGCTTCCTACATGCAATACTTTACATTTTCTCTACATTGAACTTTATCTGCCATCTCGTCGCCCACTCCCCTACTTGTTCAGGTCCCTTTGTAATTCCTCGCAGCCCTCTTTAGTCCAAGCACCACTAAACAGTTTGGTGTCATCTGCATATTTTATTATTTCGCACTTCGTCCCTGTTTCTATATCATTTATAAATATATTGAATAGCAGAGGTCCGAGCACCGATCCCTGCGGAACACAACTCGTGACCTTCCTCCAGTCGGAGTAGTGGCCCTTCACTCCTACCCACCAACCAATTCCTGATCCATCTATGTACATCTCCTTCCACCGTGTGGTTCTTCAGTTTCTGAAGTAGGCGTTCATGGGGTACCTTGTCAAAGGCTTTTTGGAAATCCAAATATATGATGTCTATGGGGTCCCCTTTGTCCATTCGTTTGTTAATTCCTTCGAAGAAGTGTAGTAAGTTCATTAGGCATGATCTCCCCTTGCAGAAGCCATGTTGGCTTGTGATTAGAAGTTTATTTCTTTCAAAATGCTCATCGATGCTGTCTTTTATCAACGCTTCTGCCATTTTCCCCGGAACCGAGGTCAGACTCACCGGTCTGTAATTCTCCGGGTCACCTCGTGATCCCTTTTTAAAGATGGGCGTAACATTGGCTATCTTCCAATCCTCCGGGATCACTCCAGTTTTCAAGGATAGATTGCAAACTTGCTGTAGTAGTTCCGCTATTTCCTCCTTTAGTTCTTTCAGTACCCTAGGGTGGATTCCGTCTGGGCCCGGCGATTTGTCAGTTTTTAATTTTTCTAACTGCCTACGTACGTCCTCAAGGCTTACTTCCATGGATGTTAATTTATTTGAAGATTTGCTCAGGTTCCGGTATGTTGGATGTGTCCTCTTTTGTAAATACGGGCGAAAAGAACATGTTTAAGTCTTTCCACCACTTCTCTCTCCTCCTTCACTACTCCCTTCCTGTCTCCGTCATCCAGCGGTCCCACCTCCTCCCTAGCCGGCTGCTTCCCTTTATCATATCTGAAGAACGGTTTGAAATTTCGTGCTTCCTTGGCTAGCCTTTCTTCATATTCCATTTTGGCTTTTCTAATCACATGGTGGCATTCTTTTTGATACTTCCTGTGCTCTTTCCAGTTTTCCTCAGTTTTGCCTTTTTTTCCATTTCCTGAATGAATTCTTCTTATCACCTATCACTTTCTTCACTTCTTTGGTTATCCACGCTGGGTCTTTTGTTCGATTCTTCTTGCACCCTTTTCTGAATCTGGGGATATGCAGGTTTTGCGCCTCGATCACCGTGTCCTTGAATAAAGACCAGGCTTGTTCTACAGACTGCCATTTCTTTGAGTTGTTCCTAAGTTTCTTCCTTACCATTACATTACATTTGTGATTTCTATTCCGCCTGTGCCTTGCAGTTCTAAGCAGATTACAGTTAAAAGAGATCAGGACATTGCCGAGAGAATTACATTACAACGATTTAAGTAAATTACATGTTGTGGTATAGAAATACAAGTATAAGATATCTGGATTTATCGATAGAATAACTTGACAGGGTTCAAGTAGTTACAAGGTTCAGTGGGGAAAACAATATAGGCAACTGAAGAAAGATACCTAACTTTGAAGGAATCAGTTAAGTGGATACCTAAGGGAGATGCTTTTTTAGGAGAAGGTTAAATGGATACCTAAGGGAGATGCTTATTTAGGAGTTTGGATATTTTTCGTAAATGAGGTTCAAGGGGATGACTAGTGTGTTATTTGCTGGGGAGAGTGCATGTGCGATTGGGGAGGGGAATATTAAGTAAGGACGTGTTTTTTGAAAATAAATGTTTTGATTTCTTTCCGAAACACTTTGATGTCTGTTGTTTTGATCATCAGTTTGGTGATGGTGGGGTCAATTTTCGCATTACTCTCATTGCTTTGTAGTCTCCTTTCTTGAAGTTAAAAGTTGTCGCTATGGTTCTTTTTCTCCTTCTCTTTTACCTACACAGCTAAAGTGAAGATGCTGTTATTTCAATCTTGTTCTGATGTGCATTTTGATTCTGTACCAACATTGTGGATTTTTGATTGACAGAGTTTGTTCAAACCCCAAGACAGATAGGGATGAATACTTAGCGTACCTGACTGTAAAAACCACCTTGATGGTTTTGCAAAGGGCGGTATATAAGTACCTTAATAATAGTAATATTAATAATGTAGGCCATTTAGCTGAAACACAGGCCTGTGTCAAGTCAAGTAGTCAAATTAATAGAATACTGGACGTCCCATTGAAATTGACATTTGGTAAGGTATTGATGGCTAAAAGCCCAATAACTTCCCATAACAACAAACTTCTCTTTATCATGGCAGGAGATGCCAAACAACTTATTTTGAAGAACAGGAAAAACTGGGACCGGTTAAATTATAATTTCTGGTGGTAATCTTTGTACCACACTTTTAAACTGGAACATTATAGGGAATTTAAGGATTTCTGGGAGCCATTGACAAAATTCTGTAAGGAGTGACTATTGATTTTAATTTTAGCCCTTTGAGTATACACATCCAGGCGCGTTGGGAGGGGGGTGGGGATATACCATTAATTTAACTTGGGAAAGGTTATTGAAGGAATTCATGTACATAAGAACATTTGTGTTTTCCTTGATTAGTCATTTGGGTGGACGGGAGGGGTAAAAATGATTGTTTATGTATTTCTGCAAGATGAATGTGCATTTCTTGAATTTTTATATGTACATCTACTTATTTATTGTACTGTTGATAGCTGGAAAATCAATAAAGAATATATATCAAAAAAACAAATGAAAAGACTTAGGGCTCCTTTTACGAAGGCGCAGTAGCGGTTTAACGCACGTAATAATGCGTGCTAAACTGCCGGCCGTGCTAGCCGCTACCGCCTCCTCTTGAGCAGGCGGTAGTTTTTTGGGCTAGCGCGGGGGTTAGCGTGCGATTAAACATCGCACACGTTAAAGCCGCTACCGTGGCTTCGTAAAAGGTGCCCTTAATGAAGCAGCTTTATGTTACTATTTTTTGATCATCTCTACTGTTTTCTCTTTTGTTGTTGCTGATTGTGGAGAGTGTGTTCCTCTGTGTCTGGATTCTGGCTCAAAAGGGGACATGACTACGGGAGGGGATTGGGCAGGTCAGGCCTTTCTGTGCTTCCCCCGCCCCCTCTCCATTTTTCTTTTAATTTTATATCGATGTATTTTTCTTGCCCTCTAGTCATGTTTGTTTTCGTCTGTCTTGGATCCCCGTTTCAGCTCATTTTTGCCTTTATTACCTTGTTAATGTTTTTTAGCTGTATTTTTAAAAAAATTATCTTTGTAAACCGTTTAGCTATTCTTTGATAGACGGTATATCAAATGATAAATAAACTTGGAACTTGGCCACAATGTTATAAACTACCTGCATTTGCACGCTCAGCTACTGTCAGTTGGACATGAGCATGTACACCAGGTTTTGGGAGACGTAAGTGCTCATGCCCATAGTTAGGCACAAGAATAGGGTTACTAAACATCTGAGAAAACCCGAACATGTCCTCTTTTGAGAGGACTGTCTGGGCACCCAGAGGGATTTCCCAAACCTGGCAGTTTGTCTGGGTTTTGGAAGTCCTGCGCTCAGAGGCCGCATCTGGAAGCTTCTGTGGCTGTCACTGTAATAACATCATGCATCTGATGCATGTGATGTCATTACGTCAACGGATGCGCATATGCTTCTAATAGCAGCCTTCGAGCTCGGGAAGGTTCGGGTGGGGATGGGAGAGAAATGGGGCAGAGCCGGAGGCAGAATGGGGCGGGACTGGGGGGCGGAACAGAGTGGAGCCGGGGATCCTCTTTTTTCAAAGAGGAAATCTGGCAACCCTACTCAAGAAGCATGCCTAGCTAGTATTCTGTAAAGGATATGCTACCTAGAGCGCTATTTACTAAATACTATCTTAGCACAGATCATAAAGGCACCTAACTTTGGGTGCCATTTACTGAATCTGGCTCTAAGGCCCATTTCCCTCATCTAAACAGTGCCTTAAGTAAGGCGCCTAAAGTACGTTGAAAACACCGTTAAAAAAAGTAAAAAAGCATTTTAAGGGGAAAAATGTAGGTGCTTACATTGCACATATGGAGGCGCTTTAGAAAACCTAACAACTGTAGACATGGCTAACACGGGAAGTGGCATTAGGCATAGTAAAGCGCTTCCATAGGCACGATTCACATAAAAGGTAGGTGCCAGAAATGTAGGCCTTGAAAAGCCTGGCCTACATTTCCAGCACCTACCTTTTCCGAAGCCGCAGTTCTGTAAACAGCACCGCCAACCGTGTGATTGGCTCACGGTTGGCGGTCATTTTTAAGGCGGCTGCCGACAATGGCACCATTTATAGAATCGGGGCCTAACTGCTTTAGCAAACGAATGCCTTGGCTAATGATACTAATAAGAATGTCAACAGTTGTGATGGCAAGCAAAATGGCAGATTTCAAACTCTGACTTTATTTCAGCAAATCTGCCGATGATAAAATCAGCTGCTGGTTCTAACTACTGAGTTCAAGAGACTGGAAAAATTAGAGCTGACAAGTTGATATTATCATCAGATGATCTGAACTGAGTAAAATTGCTTAAATCTACCCAAACAATGAGTCTGAAATCTGTGATTTTGTATGTCACCACAACTGCCAACATTGTTATTACTAGTAACATCATTAACAATTGGATTCTTGGATTCATTCGCTAAAGCAGCTAGCACCTGGTGAGTGTATTTTATTCAGAAGATTTGAATTACAAGAGAGAAGTTAAGGAACATAAGAAATGATCTGCAGTCTTGTTTTGCTGGACTCCCTTAAGGCCCATTCAGCTGGATCTTCCAAAGACATCAGAACCAGAGACTTAGACATGGGACCCCTGTTCAGAAATTATAACATTTGTGTGTAAATCTGTACATTTAGTCAGTCTAGAGATGATAAAATCTGAATTCTGCAGACTGTATTGATTGCCATTCAATAGAAAGATTATAGCGGTTTACAATAAATGCATCATTCATAAAAGAATCAATAACACAAATGCAAACAATAAAATGATAATAACCCAACTACGGTGAAATCATTACTAACCTCCATAAAAATGTGACAGTCCATGAAGCAAACTATTGCCAGAATACATGCATGAGCTTCCTAGACAGTTGGGATGTGTAAGGAGACAAATTTTGATTTGATTCATTTTTGGATCAATTGTCATTTTGGTAATTTATTTCATTCATTTCCATTCAGGTCAATGGGGCAAACAGTTTTGCAGTCTAGCTGTAGGATTTTCTACCATTTTTAAAAAAAAATCAAACTTGCTTAAAAGTTGCTGGCAGGCATCTCCCACAGAGGAAAAAAGTAGAGAATGACACAGGGAGATATTTTCCCCCTTGGGAAATTTTCCTGTCCCTGCCCCATTCTTCCAAGCTCCATCCTCATCTGCACAAGCCTCAAACACTTTAAAATCATAAGTGTTCGAGGCCTGTGCGGTTAAAGTAGAGCTTACGGGAATGGGGCAGGGACAGCGACAAAACTCGCGGGGCCGGGATGGGGAAATTGAGTTCCCGTAGGGACTGGGACAAATCTGTCCCTGTGTCATTCTCTAGGAAAAAAGCAATCTAGGCATCAGGAATGCCATGAAGACCACATGGCACCAAAAGACCAACAGTGGCTTGAAGACTCAAAGCCACCATTAGAAAGGCACAGTGGTATCAGCTTTGGCAAGAAGTCCTCAGAGCAAGGTGGTAAAGTGGCATCTGTACGGAACAGTCTTGATTATCTGACTTTTGCTAATCTGACCATCTGGCATATCTAACAAAGCCCCTCCCCCCGTGATGTCATCATTTTTTTTTTCAATTTTCTAGCTGCACACGCTACAAGGAAGCCATGGGTTTTTGGAGCTGAGACTAGAGAATGACACGGGGACAGGGACAAAGTCCGCAGGATGAGGATGGGAACAAAGACAGAGCTTTATGTAATCAGCGACTTTGAGGGACCCCAGGATGGGCTTAAAAAAATTTAATAATTATTTTCTGATCAAGCACAATCACACAATGGGAAAATCTTCAATTCGGTTAGATTTTCCAACTTTAGGGTTTTTTCTGGATAAAACCCTGCTGTGTCATTCTCTAATAAACTTGAGACTAGTATCAATATGTAAAAACACATCTTAGACAACTGGCAACCAAATTCAATGATTAAAAAAATCTGCAGAAGCTGCTTTTGGATTTGAATGAACTACTGTTAAATGATATCATTTGTGTCTTATCTGCCATCTGCAACATCCTCCCATCATGTGCCCAGCTGCTCAAGCATCTTACTGCAATAGATTCATCCATTGTTGCTGGCATCAAGGAACATTTCTAACATTTAATAGACACTTGTTTTCAAGTTCGTTTAGGTTCTCTTCTACACTCATGTCTGAAAGACAATCCAATTACCTTCCCAGCTGATACAAAAACATGAACAACAATCTTAAGGTTGTACTGAAACCATATAGAAATGGAAAGCTCTATTTGTGATTTATAAACAGTTTTACAGAATATTGTCTCTTTTTATATTTTAATAAAATGATTTAAATATATAAGTGTTTGAGGCTTGTGCAAATGAGGACAGAGTCTATGGGACGGGGTGGGGACGGGAATAGAGCTCATGGGGAAGGGGCAGGATGGTGATAGAGATGGAGCCTGCGTGAATAGGGCAGGGACCAGGGCAGTGCCCGCAGGGACGGGGCATGGATGGGGACACACTTTGTCCCTGTGTCATTCTCGAGCTGAGACCATGCTTTTCCAGTATGCACGGTAATTTATGGTCCTGCTACCTTGCTTTGTCAGCGAGGGAACCATTTTTGATCTGAGACTATGCTTCTCTGAAAGGGAAGAATACATTTTTAGATTTGGGATCCCATTTTTTTCAGCAAGAGAGCCATTTTTGATCTGAGACTTGTTCTAACAATGCATGTTTGAGCATTGGATGAAGGTAAAGGAAGTGCTAAAGAAAGTGAACATTAGAGACGTTTTGAGCTGAGACTGTGCTTTTAAAGCATGGTTGCCATTTTCGGATGTGACACGCTGCTGCTCTGCAAAGGCAGCACTATTTGACCTGAGATCCTGTTTTTCTTCCCAGGGAATCATTTCTGATCTGAGACTGTGCTTTTGCAGCAAGGGAACCATGATAAGACTTTTGTGCACAATAAGTTTTATGCAGTACTGTGTGTAAACCTATTCCTGTTTGTTTCCATTTACAGCACTTTCTTTATTCTTACTTTCATTCTTAGATCTGTTTTGCTTGTTAACTTGAAGTGTGGAGAGTTTCCAGTTTCAGTTCTGCTGTCTTGATGTCTGCAGTAAAACAAACCATGCTTCTCGGACAAGCTAATTATCTTAAGAACAGAATCAAGACGACTAGAAAGGACCTGGAAGAAAGACCAGAAGCAGGAATGTTTCATTCGTTGGAGGAGGGAAATAAAACAATACCAACAGTCTGCAACAGAGGCCATAAAACCATACTATGATAAGCCGATAAGTCAATTTGAAAATTCCTCCAAATGTCCCTTCAAGATCTTTGACTCCTTGACATCCACACAAGCCATTATAGGAGGCTCGATATCACTTCAACCGGAGGAAACCCAGCTAGCACATTACTTCAAGGAAAAGATCAGGAGAGTGCACACCATGGAATAATGCAGTGTCTCACAAATTTTGTCACGCCACAGCACACTAAACGTAGTGGCCATGGCTTGAAGCATCTGGAAGTACATGGACATCAATGCAATGATGTCACACACACATGCATGATGTCACCATGAGATGCATGTCCTGTAGGCAGTCAGCCCATGCCTCTCCTCCTCAGTGTCTCGCGACACACCCGAAATCTCAGGTGGCACACTAGTGTGCTGCGACTTACAATTTGCGATACATTGGAATATAGTATTGACCTGGCACCAGTAATCCCAAATGCAGAGAAAGGTATACCAGCAGAATGATGCTGGCTGAAATTCTTGTCAGTTACCTCAAAGGAGGTCTCACACTGACTTAAAAAGTCTTGCTGCCTGGATATATGTCCTGCTAAACTGCTGAGTCACATTCCTCCTGATTTCCTCCTATGGCTGATAGACTTTATCAATACATGTTTAGATCATGGTACTGTATAATGCTGCTCGGTTCAGAGAAAAATATTTCGATTCGATTACCATGTTGAATCGATTTTTTGATTCGATTCACTGTTAATGACACAGCTTTTTAAGTTTAAACATTTTATTTAACCAAGGCAATATCATATCAAAAATTCCCAGCTTCCATGCCCAGCCCCCCAAACTCACCAGCTCCCCTGCTGATTCCCAGTTTCCATCCCCAGCCCCCCAGACTCACCAGCCCCCCTTCTGATTCCCAGCTTCCATCCCCAGCCCCCAAGACTCACCAGCCCCATGCCGATTCTCAGCTTCCATCCCCAGCCCCCAATACTCACCAGCACCCCTGCCGATTCCCAGCTTCCATCCCCAGCCAAGACTCACCAGCCCCCCTGCCCATTCTCAGCAACCCTGTTGATTCTCAGCCCCCCCCCCCCCGCCGATTCTCAGCCCCCCTGCTGATTCTCAGCCCTCCCTGTCGATTCTCAACCCCCCTGCTGATTCTCAGCCATCCCTGCCGATTCTCAGCCCCCCTGCCGGTTCTCAGTCCTCCCTGCTAATTCTCAACCCCCCCTGCCAGTTCATATACTTACTCGACTGGATGTGGAATCGCAGGGAAGAGAGGAGAAATGTGGAGAGAGAGCCAGCAAAAAATACCGTTTGCTTCTGAGGTCCACTGCAAGAGGTCTGCTCGCTACCCCCTCAACGCTCCCATGTCCTTTCATTTCTTCTAATGTAACTTCTGGTTTCGCAAAAATGGAAGTTACATTAGATGGGAACGAGTCTGGCGGCCGGTGATGAAAAAAATAATGAACTTCAATCGGGGCTGAATCGGTGAGTCCGGTTTTTCACAAAAACGAACCGATTCAAATTGATTCACCTGATTTGAATCGGTGAACCGGGCAGCACTAGTATTGTATATACTCTAAAACACTGTCGACAATCGTGCTGACACCTATATCAAAAGCCCCAGGTCTTGACCTAATCAAAGTAAAGAACTTCAGCTGGAATACCATGACCTGTGAAGTTATTAGAATTTTGTGCAAATACACAACTGTCCAACTTCCTCAATCAAGTGGGTAGATTCCACAGCTCACAACAGGGTTTCAGGGCTATGCACAGCCCAAAATCCTTACTAATGGAGTTACATAGAAACAGGCTGGCAGATAAAGACCGAATGGCCCATCTAGTTTACCCATCTGCAGTAACCATTGTTTCTTCCTCTCTCTAAGAGATCCCATGTGCCTATCCCATACCTTCTTGAATTCAGACACAGTCTTTTTCTCCACCACCTCTTCCGGGAGACTGTTCGATGCATCTATTACCCTTTCTGTATAAAAGTATTTCCATAGATTACCCCTGAGCCTATCACCTCATAACTTCATCCTATGCCCTCTCATTCCAGAGTTTCCTTTCAAATGAAAGAGACTTGACTCATGTGCATTTATGCTGCATAGGTATTTAAATGTCTCTATCATATCACCTGTCTCCCGCCTTTCCTAAGCGACCTGCATCAGGAGTCTTAATAGAGGTATAGATCTTACTAGGCAGGCCTCTATGTTCACAAATACTGGATACACTTGGTATAATATTGTAATAAAAGGCATCTTCTCAATAAAGCTAATGAAGCTAGGCCTGCCTAGTAAGACCTTTCCTTCTGTTAATACTTCTGATGCAGGCTGCATAGGCCGAAACATGTGTGTGTCAAGTCTTTATATGAACGAATAAATAAATCCTGTTGAACACAGAGGTCGCCTTCGCTGGTTTTTTTTCCATTTTCTCTGTTGTGAGAAGGCCTTTCCACCTGTGTTTGTCACTTTAGTGAAGTTAACCAACACAAAGACACAGGGAAGTATGCTCTTCTGATGTCCCTTGACCTTTTAACAGCTTTTGATCTGGTCAATCATCAGATACAACTTACTTGTCTTTTGGCACTGTTCTTTTATGTTTATGTTTTATTAACATTTGATATACCGCTTAAGCATATTACCTAGTTCAGCTCATACTTTACTAATCACACTTTTCAGGTTTCCGTTTATTCCCTTCTCTCAGGGGTATCACAGTGCTCTGTTCTAGCTTCTTATTCAATTTGTTTCTAGTTCTCTTTGTTACCATGATTCAGTCACTGGGAATCACTCCCTTATCTGTTTGCTGTTGATATACAGTTTCTTTATTTTATAGAATCTGCCTCATTAGATCTTTTGTTGCTTGTTCATGGTCTTACACAGAAGAGCCAGGTCATATGGCTTACAGGACAGTATATTATCTTTTTACTTTCTCCTCTGCTGCTAGATTAGAAAATTGGTCTTTTCTTTCTTCTTGTCTTAGAATGCTTGAGGTTGCTCTCGATACTGAACTCACATTTGAACTACATATTTAAATGATGGTGCAATCCTGTTATTTCTTCCTCCGCCAAATTAATCTTAAACCCATACCTTGAGCCTGAGGCTTTCATCATGTTGATTATAGACTACCTTGTATTTTAATTTTCTGTATAATGGAGTTCATCAGGTTGCAATTAAGACACTTCAGCTTGTACAAAACAGCGTGAGTCAGTTACTACCTAATGTTAAACCTAGTGATCTTGTTGCATCTCTGTTTTATTATTATATTAATAATAATAATAATAAATTTTTATTATTTATATAGGAGCTGATTCTATAAATGGTACCTAAATCATCCGGCGCCTTAAAAAAAGTACCAGTTGTGTATCAGTCACGCTTAGGCACCATTTACAGAATCAATGCTAGCGGCACCTATGTACAAATTAGGGGCCTGAAATGTAGGTGAGGGTTTTAAAGGTTTACATTTCAGGCACTTAAGTTTTTGGAAAATTGTGCTTAGTGGCACCTAACTCGAGCTCCACCCATAGAAATGCCCACTAAGCGCATTGCAATAGGTGCCTATCTTATATAAAATCAGATAGGTGCCTATCGCCCAATTACATTTTTTAACCAATTATTGAGGCTGTTAAGGGTATTTTGCCAATTAAGCTAGGTGCCTAACTTTAGGCACCCTTTATAGAATTAGCTCCTTACTTCCTATCAGCGGAGGTTGTCTAAGCGGTGTTTACATTCAGGCACTAAAGAGTTTTCCCTATCTGTCCTGGTGGTCTCATAATCTACCTATACCTGGAGCAGTGGAGGATTAAATGACTTGCCCAGGGTCACAACGAGCAGAGCTGGGCTTAAACCCAAAACTTCAGGGTGCTAAGGCTGCAGGTCTAACCACTAGGCCACTCTCCCCTCCATATCACTGGCTGCGTATTTTCTATCAGATAAAGTTTAAGATTCTACTAGTAGCATTCAAGGCAATATAAATGGGTTTACCTGTTGCTGACTTAACAATCTAATTCCTCAAACTACTTCTACAGAAGAACTTTGCACTCTTCAGACAATAGCTACTGGTGATTCCTTCCATTCATGTGCCTTACTAGAGTCCATAGGGATTCAGTATTTTATATATTGGTTCTTTTGTGGAATTCTATGCCAAAATATCTTCACCTTCAAACAGCACTTGCTAGATTTAAGTCAGAGTAAGGACTCAATCCATTCTTTTTTTTTTCATAAGACTTTCTAAGATTTATGAATTGTATGGTCAGGAGTGTTAATAAGAGCTGAACACAATACACAATGTATTTTCAAGCAATAATGTTTTTATACCATCTTTCCAATGTTTTAAAAATCATCTTGGCAGGCCTAGCAGTAAGACCAGCACTTAAATGTACCAGCTCCCCAAGCTGTGATACCAGTCTTGAGTTTGATACCTTGGCTTGAGTTTCATAATCTTATTTATCTCCTTTTAGCATGTCAAAGCCACCTCTTATCTGAGGGCAAGCTCCTCTGTGTGATACTTTTAAAGACAATTTTTTAAGATGGCTACCAATTGGTTGCATAAGTTATAGAATAATAACACTTCTGTACGCAACTGGCATGCTGAATTGGCATTTAAGTGCTATGTGCTATTCTGTAACGCCCACCAAAATCACTTTTCCCTGGATTCTATATATGGTGCCTAGACTTGTGCACTAAAATCTGCGCATGCTCCTGAGATGTGTACCCAACTTAATTGGCTAATAAGCAAAATATTGTCAACAATTGTGTGCTAAAAACCATTTATCGATGTTAACATTAACATTTTTGCATACATCTGGCTGAATGCTATTCTATAAGGCATTGGCCCAGATTCTCTATAGGATGCCAATATTGGTGGTCGCCTAAAAATGTGGCTGCTGATCGCGTGTCAATCACGGGATGGCACCCTATGGAGAATCGCACCTCCATGAAAGATAGGTGCTGGAAATGTAGTTCAGGGTTTTTCAGCACCTCTCTATGCTATGAATCGCATCTATGTAAGTGCTTTACTGTTCCTAACGTCACTTCTGGTGTTAGCCACACCCGTAGTGGTGTTAAGTGCCATAGAGCAACTATGTAGGCTCAATTCTGGTGTCTTTATTTAGGCACCGGTAGGCGCTTTAATTTTACCATCTTTTTCCATTTTAAATGGTGATTCTCAATTAACTTAGGCGCTGATGGGGCGCCTACCAATGCCTAAGGTTCAGCGTCATTTACAAAAAATATCTCCCATAGTTCCTATCTCTACTAGCATGTAACTCAAAAGGGACATGGCCACGGGTGTGTTATAGGCATTCAAAGAAGGTGTCACCATTTATACCAGTTTTCAGCAGACATAAATCTAGTCCCCAATTAGGTGCCACCAGTTACAACTACCATTGCTTTGCTCTAACTGTTGGCACCTAACTTTAAGGGGTGCTGAGGCCGACTTATGCTTATATTCTACTAGTGTTTAAGCCCGTTAGATTAACGGGTGCTAGAATAGATGTGTAAACTTAACAAATCACAAAATTTAATGAAAACTTTCCGTGTGAGCTGTGTCTTTTTTTCTTTGTCTCTCTCTCCTTGGCTGCTGGCTGGCTGTCTGTCTCTCTGGCCCCCTGTCTGTCTGTCATTCTTTCTGTTTGTCTCTCTCCTTGGCCCCCTGTCTATCTTTCTTTCTGTCTCTCTCCCTGCCCACTGTCTTTCTGTGTGCATCTGTCTTTCGTTCTCGTGCACTGCCTGCCTGTCTTTCTATCTCTCTCCGTGGCCCCCTGCCTGCCTGCCTGTCTCTCTCTGGGGCGCCATGCCTGCCTACCTTTCTTTCTGTCTCTCTCCGTGGCCCCCTTCTGTCTTCCCCCCAGAGCAAACCAAGATTGCTGCCTGCCCCCCAGCACACTCCTCCCCCCCAGCACACTCCTCCCCCAAAGCATAGCAAGTTTGCTCCCTGGCCCCCTTTCCCTCACCCCCCCTACTTCCCTGTGCAGCAGCAGAATTTCCCTCCCATCCTTCCCTGTTCAGCAGCACCCCTTACCTGCTCCCCCTGTCCTGCAGTAGCCCTTCCCCCTTCCTTTTACCTCCCCCCCCTGTCCAGCAGCACCCATTCCGTTCTCCTTTTCCAGCAGTAGCCCTTTTCTCTTCCTTATACCGCCCCCTGTTCAGCAGCATCCCTTTCCTGCAGTAGGCCAGCCATCAGTAGTGTTTCTCATCCCCCCTCCCCTCTCCTCCCAGGTCTCACACAGCCGTTGGCAGCGCAGCATTTACAACTCGCTGCTCCTGCTTGCTTCAGTCCTTCGTCGCTGCTGGTTCCCACTACTTTCTTTTTGCGCGAAGGCAGGAGCAGGACCCGGCAGCGAGGAAGGCCCGAAGCAAGCAGGAGCAGCGAATTGAAGCCTCCCTCCCTGCCCAAAGCTGGAAGTGACGTCGGCAATGGCTCCTTTTACACGCCGGAAATAAAACCGCCACAGGCTCCACCGCTGTTCACGTGCCGCCGCACATGCGCCACAAATAGAACACGGCACGGAAGCACAAATCATGGCGGCAGGGATCACACCATTTCAACTCTGCATGTGCAGGTAAGGGTTTTATTATATTAGATAACGGAATCTTGACATCCAGGTAGTTATAGAACTGGTGCAAAGCATATAGAAATATCTTGAATGACCTCTATTTAAACTAGTAAATTATTTAAATATTGTTATAGTCAGGATGTTCAACTTATTTGTTTAAGAAATGACAAACAGTACAATATACAACAGTTTGGTTGGTGTATCTGTTCTTGAAATACCTAGGTAACGAATCTGGTCAATAGACACCATCACAATCCCACCCCCAAATCTGATCTTGTAAACTGTTAACCACTAATCTCTAACTATGAATGTTCCATTCAATTTGTAGAATCTTTCTAATTCATTATAAACCGCATAGAACTTCACGGTCCTGCGGTATATAAACTGTTATTATTATTATTATTCTACTCACAGGTATGATAGAATTACACCATTTTTTTCTTAAGTTACATTGGTTGACAATTGAAACTAAAGTTAAATTTAAAGTATGCATCATTATGTCCAAAATCGTACATGGAAATTTGATCCAATTATCTAATAGAGATGGTGTACATTTTCTTCAAAATCAGATGGTTTTTTTTTTACACTTCCCAAATGCAAAAAAGGCTAGTTCTCGAGGATTATTAATTAGTCATTTCCTTATTAGTTAGCTATTTTTTGAAACGCCTTGTCACATCTGATCAGATTATGTAAAAAAATATATATATATATTTTTTTCATTTGAAAATTTGTAAAGATATGTTTTAAAAATATGCGCTATCTAATTCTTGAGTATTTAGGGCTCCTTTTACAAAGCCACGGTAGAGGTTTCTATTGCGGTCCGAGTGCGGTAAATACTTTAACGCTCATTGGCATTCTATGAGCGTTGGAGCATTTACTTCAGCTGGCATGAAATAGAAACCTATACTGTGGCTTTGTAAAAGCCAATGTTAGTCTATGATTATTGTAATTCCTTGTTTAGGAGCCAGCTCTGTGGGTGCTTGAGCAACGTCAGTATTGAGCAACCTCTTTTTAAGATCAATATATTTTATTAATAATTTCAAATATAAACAAGTCATGACAAACAGTTCACAGAAATGATGTGGCAAAACAGATTAATTACAATAATCATAATCAGTACACAAATAATGTTGACACTAAGGGCTCCTTTTACTAAGGTGTGCTAGCGTTTTTAGCGCTAAATTAAAAATGCTAACGCAAGCGTCTAGCGCGTGCGCTAAAACCGCTGGCGCACTTTAGTAAAAGGAGCCCTAAGAGTAAACATACCTAAACATAAGAAAACTAATAGCATGGATGTACATTACCACAAAAAAAAAGATATTCATTTTAAATGTGATATGTCGCTATATTTTGTGAGGGGATTCCAAACTTTTGAAAAAATGTGCAAACATCCCTTTCTTTCCGCAAACACTCTCTAGTACAGGGGTGTCCAATGTCGGTCCTCGAGGGCCGCAATCCAGTCGGGTTTTCAGGATTTCCCCAATGAATATGCATGAGATCTATTTGCATGCACTGCTTTCATTGTATGCTAATAGATCTCATACATATTCATTGGGGAAATCCTGAAAACCCGACTGGATTGCGGCCCTCGAGGACCGACATTGGACACCCCTGCTCTAGTACTTAGCAGTTAGACTTACTAAATTCCACCATTCCATGTATTCAACTTTTGAAAAGTCTTTCCAGTGAGCAAGAATTATTTTAATTGCTACGTTAATTAAAAATTCGTACACGTTTGGCCTGTTCATCTGTGATTGAAGTATTCATGCAAAGTCGACCCAACACAACCTCTTTGACTGTGTCCAGGGAGGCATAATTTCCATCGAGTTTAGCACCCCCCAATCATTTTGAAAAGATGGACTCTATGATTCCAAGAGCTTACCCATTTTTCTTGTTCTGCTACTTGCTTATACCCAAAATAGGTGGTTGAAGAATGTAAGAAACATTGTGTTATATCATAACACTGGGTAGCCAAATCTTGGCATCAGTTTATAGAATTCCCACCTTTTTCTCCTGAGTACTGGGGCAGGTGTGCTTTGGGAGAAACTGGTTAAGCTGCAACATTTTTGAAGTTTCTGGTTGCTTAAATTTCATTGTCTCTCAAGTTATCAGTATATCAAAATAAAAATGAACAAGTTTTGGCTGCTTAAAGTTTGCTTGTATTTTTACATTAGCTGCTGAAGGAAAAGAAAACAGAATGCCTTATCTTCTTTCTTTGATTAAGTCTTTGATTAAGTCTTTTGAAAACTCCTCCCCCAAACTCAATTTAGGCCTGGTAAATGTGCGATCCATAAAAAACAAATATCATCTAATTCACGACACCATTACTCAACACAATCTTCAAATCCTATGCCTTACTGAAATATGGCTAACTCAGGGAGAGGAAGCCTACATAACCCAAGCTTGCCCTTTCAACTTCAAGGCAATTTTTCAACCCCGTCCGAACAAAAAAGGAGGAGGCATAGCAGTTATCTATCATACCTCTATTCCCCTCCAGCCAAATACCTCCAACTTATCCTCCTATGCCCCAACCGAAACTCTCCAATTTTCCATAAAACACTCTCCTTCTCTTAATTTCCTTCTTATCTATCTCCCCCCCCCAGTAACCAAAACTTCACTTTCTACTCTTATCTCCACCATATCAGACTTCAATATCACCTATCCTGATTCCATAATCCTTGGAGATTTTAACATTCATTTTAATTCTCCCAACCATTACAACACCTCTGAACTCCTAACGTTGATCTCAGACCTATCATCTCCCCTCATCTCTATGCCTACACACTCTGTTGGTAATAACCTAGACATGGTTTTTTGTTCTACCTCTACTAAACATCTCTTTCAAAACTTCCAATTTCACGCTTTACCATGGTCGGATCACACTTTAATTACCTGGCGACTAGATCTCCCAGCACCATTCAGCCAAGTCCAACAAAAGAATAATTATATCACCCGCAACACTAATGATTTAACCCTTTCTGCCATCCAAACTTCCTTTGACTTAAACCTCAAAGACTTCTCTTCCCTCCCCATTTCAGAACAGTTCTCCCTCTGGGAAACTTCCACAAAATCTTTATTAGACTCTCTGGCATCTCAACTAGGAAAAAAAACCCACCTCAAATCAGACCCATAAAAAACAACAACCTTGGTATAACGAAAATCTCGCCCTTCTCCATAGACAACTTCGTTCTGTAGAGCATAAATGGCGTAAAACCCGCCACAATAATTTCCTCATTACGTTCAAGGAAAAAGCTTCTCATTATAAAAAAATCATTCAACAAACTAAAAAAGAATACTATTCTAAACTCATTACTTCCACCCGTAATTCTTCCACCCTTTTTAGTATTACTCAGTCACTCTCAAAATATTCTAAGAAAAAAACCTACCTCCTACTACCCAGCCTTCTGCAGACGAACTATCACTATTCTTTGATACTAAAATCAAGGACATTAGATCACTTCTTGGACCTTCACTTCTAGCTTCCTCTCCTCACACTCTCAATGATTCTACTCAACTATCATTTCGCTCTTGCTCAAATTTCAAAATGCCCTCATTAACAAATCTCCTTCTCATTTTACAATCTTTAAACACTTCCAATAATCTTTTGGAGAGTATTCCCTCTTCGCTTCTTAAAAAATTCTTCTCCTTCTTCGGCCCATTCATTTGGGAAATGATATCCAAGTCTCTCTCCGACAGTATAGTACCTACTTCTTGGAAAACATCCCTTGTTTTTCCAAAACTCGAACAACACAACCTAGAAATTACCGCCCTATTGCTAATCTACCCTTGATCTCCAAATTAACTGAAAAAATCATTCACTCCCAACTTAAAGAGTTTATTGAAAAAACCCATGCTTTACATCCATGCCAAACTGGTTTTCGTTCTTCACATTCAACAGAATTGTCACTGCTAGGCCTTATCTCAACCATACATTATTATCACGACCATCAAAAATCTGTCATTCTTATCTCTCTTGACCTGTCAGCAGCCTTTGATACTATCGACCACTCTCTTATTAATAGACTCAAAGACTGCGGTATTACAGGTCCAGCTCTTTCATGGTTCACATCTTACTTTAACGAACGCAACTTTAAAGTCCATGTAAATAATGAAACCTCTTCAGCTATATCACAATCCTATGGTGTCCCGCAAGGTTCGATTCTATCCCCATTACTATTTAATATCTTTCTTTCTCCTCTTCTTACATTGGCTCAATCTATCGGATTCACAATCTTTGCTTATGCAGACGACATACAACTTCTTCACCCAGTCAACACTTCAAACATCTCAGACATAAAAGACATAAATAACAAACTGGACATCATAAATGATTGGCTCTATTCAAATAAACTCTCTCTCAATATAGATAAATCCCGAGGCCTTCTACTTCCAATCAAAACATGTGAATCCTTATTGGATAAAATGTCTATCAAATCCACTCCAATCCAAATGGAAACAAAAAGAAAACTATTAGGCGTCATCATTGATAGGGATCTTACCTTCCACGACCATATTAGTTCGGTCGCAAAAATCTGTTTCTACAAACTCCGCATCATTCGGTCACTAATTCCAATTCTAGAGACCGATTCAATCAATATCCTGATTCACTCCTTAGTTATCTTTCATTTAGATTATTGCAACTTGCTTCTCAACGGTCTCCCTCAAAAAGAAATCCGACGCCTACAATTAATACAAAACACTGCAATAAAACTCATTTATAAAATAGGCAAATTTGACCATGTCACTCCTCTCCTAAAAGAGGCACATTGGCTCCCCATCACTCACCGTATCACTTATAAAATCATCTTACTTTCCTTCAAAATAAAACTCTCTCACCAGCCCTCATTTCTTGATAAACTTCTCATCCCCCAATGTTCCCCACGCACTCTAAGGTCAACTGATCAAAAACTTCTCTATATTCCCTCCATAAAAGACTTCTACTATACACGGAAAATAAATTTTGCAGTAGCTGCCCCAACTTTATGGAATTCTCTGCCACAGCAACTCCATGATGAACAACATCTAGACAAATTTAAGATAAGCCTAAAGACTTTTTTATTTTGTGACGCATTTGGTTGTGCTTAGACTTATCTTCTTCCTTTTTTTTTTTTTTCTTTTTCCTTCTCTTTTTTTTTTTTTTTACTTCCTTTTCCTCTCCAAGCAACCAACCGCTTTAACAAAGCGACCCTACCCTATACGTTTTATCCCATTCCCACTTTCTCCTTTTCTTCTCAAATATGTAACTTTTCTCCTCCCCTCCCTTTTACCCTCACTTTCAAGTTTGTCTTGTTGGTATTATTTATGTTCACACCATTTATTTTAAAACGCCAATTATTTTATTTTTTTATCTTTCTTACCTTAAATTTTATTGTTAACCGGCCAGATATTTGTTGATGGTCAGTATATTAAAAACTAATAAACTTGAAACTTCTTGAAGACAAAACAGTTAAAGATTTGTGTTGCTTTCTAGATTATAGCCATCTTTTCACTCTGTGAGTAATCAATAGCTGTAAAATGAAAGAAAAGTCCCAGTTTCAGTTTTTGTTATTTAATAGCTTGAAATAAACAAATTTGATTTGTACTTGTTAATAACCAGAGCTGAGCTCAGGTAGTTCACAGTTGTCCTGCAGGGGATTCTTACAGAGCTAGATCTATATGGAAAGGAATGAGTTGGCACTTGAATTTTCATTCTCACTGGATCTCTTCTTAGTTCTACTGAGGCATGTTTCACTTGGTAAATGTTTGCTTTTTGTGACATCCTAGGTATTTTTTTTTTTCATTGCAATCTCGTTGGCCTACAGTCCACTTAATATCACTAGTATTGGCTTACTTGCACTTTAAGAATTGGTTTCTGACCTTTCTATTTAGCATTCACGATTAGTGTGCTTTCAACACATGATACAATAGTTTTTTGACCAGTGTTCCAATACATTTCTATACAAATTAGGAGTAATTCGGCTTATGCACAAATCATTTCTTGTTTTATTCATTAATTGTTAATATGCTTATTTGAAGTTTTCTACCTCCGTTATTAGTCTCATCCTTAAGCTAAGTTTTATTTGTCTGTTGGTCTGGCCATTGTTTTCTTTTGATTTTATGCAACTAAAAATAGTTGCAATTCCCATGCAAATTAAGAAGAGAATTGTAAAGCTGTATAGAAAGAAAAATGTTTCTGAAAAGTGGGCTGAGTCCGCCGGATATCTTATCCCTGATTTCAATGCACTTACCCCCTCTTCTACTAAACTGCGCTGAATGGCCCGCGCTGCTCCCGACGCTCATAGAGTTCCTATGAGCGTTGGAAGCAATGCGGGTCATTCAGCGCGGCTCCCGGCACTAAAACCGCTAGCACGGTTTAGTAGAAGAGGCCCTTAAAGTGCATTGAAAATGGGGGTAATACAGTGGTAAGTCTTAGAGCTGGATTGATCTTTATGGAACACTTGGTTATGATACAGGAAGGAAGCAGTAATAGGTGGCTTCATGTTGGGCTCTGATTGTTCTTTTGCCAATTGTGTCATCTGGAATGCAAACAGCAAAAAAAACAAGAAATGATGACAAAATGCTGGGTAAGCAGCATTGTATTCTTTATCAACAGCAAGTGATCTTATGTATTTATAAAAAAAAAAAAAGAGTATTGAAAAAGAGATTGGAGCAAGTGGGCAGTAGTTCAAACATCTGTTTCATCTGATATGGAAACTGACTGATCAACCTCTCTACTTTTTTTTCCCCAAAAAGGACCAGAAATCTTTATGTAAAACACCGTCTTTAACTCTTTTGTAATCTGCCTTGAACCGCAAGGTAATGGCGGAATAGAAATCCCTAATATAACATAATGTAAATTCTATATAATCTGGCTAGGTATGCTGATGTAGGTTCCTAGCTAATGTTGGCACCTAATTTACTCCCCTCCCCCTTTTACAAAACCATAGCGCAGTTTTCTGCACCGGTTGTGGGGGGTTACAGCTCCGATGCTCAATTGAATTCTATGAGCATCGAAGCTGTTATCACCGCGGCCGATGCTAAAAACCACTCTATGGTTCTGTATAATGGAGGGTCAATTGATTACTAGGCTTAATTGGTGCCAATAATTGGCGCTTAAAACCTCATAAATGACATTAATTGGACTTAATTGAATGTTAGACACGTAACAAAAAACATTCTATAAAATGTAGGCACCTAGTCCAATGGGCTTAGTTAAAAGTGGGAGTACTTAGTGGCAGATTATGGGGCATGTTTTCGGAGTTAGGTGCCTCTTTTTGACTTAGGCACAGTTGTGCACCTAACTTAGGTGCAGGCATTTAGGTCAAGAAAACCCTACCATAAATAAGGTGTGCCTAAAAGTTGTGATACCTAATGGTGCTTAGGTAGCACTAAACATGATTCTCCACAGTGTGCCTAACTTTTATACAATTGCACTTAGGCCCAAATTCTGTAACCAGCGCCTAACGTTAGGCACCTATTTTGGAGGCGCTCAACTAGCTAGGCGCCTATCTGAATTGAATAACAAGCTCAATTAGGCTTTTTAATCAGCACTGATTGAAACATAGGTGCCTAACAAGAAAGCGCAATTCTGTAACAAGGCGCCTCTAAAAATGTAGGCGGCCTTCAAAAAAATAGGCGCTATGCATGTTAGGCATGGGCGTGGCCATGTGTTAGGCACCTTCTTACAGAATCGCTGCTCTTAAGTGTGCTTAAGCACTCGCATGGGTGCCTAACTTTTAATTGTGCCTTGAGTTGACCTATTTATTGTGCTCTTCCAAGCTAGGTGCCCAAATAGGTGTCGCTCAGCGCGATTCACTGAACAGCACCCAGTTTTACTTGAATCGCGCTGAACAGTGCCTAAGTAGGCACCTAACTTTTGGGTGCTTCTTAAAAAATTGGCCCTTTAGTGTACACTGTCTAATGGTAAGAGTGTGTATGAAGTCTGTATTTTACCACACAAAGTACATTAATCATATGTCTAATATTATCAGCTCCATGCCTTCCTTTAATAAAACCTGTTTGGATCAACAAATTGTTGTAATGTAGATCCCCAATCCAAAACTCAATTTCAGAGCAATACAGTACTCCCCCGATATTCACGGGGGTTCTGTTCCAGGAACCCACGTAAATCTTGAAAAATCGCAAATACGATTTTTAGCGGGGGAGACAGGAGAGGGCAGCCGGAGCGCTGGTGAGTGAAAGAAATCACTCGCGGTATGCGCCGACTGCCTCTTCCTGCACTAAAGTCGGGCCTCACCAATCAGGAGCTGATTTGATACGCAGCTCCTGATTGGTGAGGCTCGACTTTAGTGCAGGAAGAGGCAGTCGGAGCATACCACGAGTGATTTCCTTCACTCACCGGTGCTCCAGCTGCTCTCTCCTGCCTCTCTGGCCCGGTCATTCGCGGTCGTAAAATACCGTGAATGACTGGGACCACGAATCGCCGACCGGGAGAGTACTGTAATGTTATAAAGCAAAGATATGGGTCTATAACTATTATGTAGAGGGGCACTTTTGAAAGAAAGTGACGTCCCACTCATACTGTCCAAAAAAAAAAGCCCTATCCATCTCTCAGCCATTTTCGAAAAGGAAAAACATCAGGGTTACCTGTTCATTTTGGACATTCTCATATATTTTTGAACAGCCATTTACCAAAATAAAGGGCCAGATTCTGTAATTGGCACCTAAAATGATAGGCATCTAAAGTTAGGCACCCATTGCATATCAATCACACTTAGGCACCCATTACAGAATCATGCTGAGCGGCGCCTAACTTAAAAATGTAGACCCCTGTAATATAGGCCAGGGTTTTAAAGGTCTATATTATAGGTGCCTAAGTCCTTTAGAGAATCACACCTAGTGGCGCCCAAGTCTTTCTCCACCCCTAAAACACACCTATGTTGGTGTTAGGTGCCATTAGGCGCCATGTGATAGGCACCTATCGTTTGTAGAATCGCGCCTACGATAGGCGCCTATCTTCCAATTAAATTTTAGTTTTTTCAATTAGGAGATTGTTAAAGTTCATTATTGAAGCCAATTTACTAATCAAGTTAGACGCCAATTTATCTAGGCACCTAACTTTAGGCACCTCTTTTAGAACTTCCACCAAAATGTCCAAATTATGTGGGATCATCAAGAAATTTCCGCACTTTTATTTTTTAAAACACTATTAATTAAATATCTCAAAAGCAAATTACATCATTACCTGCAAAGTGAGCTGGCTTGCCTGATTGACTAGTCACATGACATTCTATGACACGCCCTCTTACCACTTCTCTTACCCTAACCATTTCCTGCAATAATATGAAAATGCGGAAACTTTCTGAAGAACCTTCATATGAATGCTAAAAAACAAGGGACAAAGATATCTATCTGGCAGCAGCTGTATAAAAATGGCCACACAGATATTCCAACAGAACAGAGTGACAGGGTAGTGGTTAGTGCAGTGGACTTTAATCCAGGGAACCCAGGTTCATATTCCACGACAATTCTATTTTAAATGTTGAGCCCTCCAGTATACCTGAATATGCACCATCTCATAAGCCCACAGGCTTGCTGGCCTGTTTAATATTTAGGTACAGTACATAGAGATCTGTCTCTGGAGGGTTCACAATTTAAAGGTTTTAAAAAAAGAGAGATTTGTGCTGGGTCCCATGATCTACAGATCACTAAGCTGCCCTTCAGATCTGCTTGCTGCTGTGTTCAGAATGCCCATAATACCTGATGCTGTTAGGGAGCTTAGGCCTTCTTTTACAAAACTGCAATAGCAGTTTCTAGCGCAGGGAGTCACGCTGAATGGCCCGTGCTGCTTCCGACGCTCACTGAGTTCCTATGAGTGTCAGGAGCAGTGTGGGCCATTCAGCGTGGCTCCCCGCGCTAGAAACTGCTATCTCAGTTTCGTAAAAGAGGGGGTTAGTTTCCCTCGCTGGTGTCACCTTCAGGGGTGAGTAAGGGGGACTTTACTGTGACCACTGGGGGATTAAGGAGGGTTCACGCTTTAATATCTCCAATGGCCAGCTAATTAATCTGAGCACATTTTTTTGCCCTGTTTCTAATAGTAGCCAATTCAGGTCAGAATTACTTGGCAAGATCCCAAAAGAGGAAAGTAAGATCCCAAATTCTGCAGTCACATATCATGATTTGGACATTTTTGCCAGATGGACTTTTGAGACATTCATCTGCTTTGAAAATTAGCACCATAGGGTATTATGACAGAAAACAATTCCAACTCTTGGTACAATCCCTAATACTAGGTCTAATAGACTACTGCAACATACTATACCTCCCATGCACAGCAACCATGATAAAACAACTTTAAACAATACAAAACACAGCCCTAAGACTGATCTACTTACTGAAGAAATTTGACCACATCACAGAGGCATACCACGACTCACATTGGCTCCAAATATAAGCGAGAATACACTTTAAATTTTACTGCCTACTATTTAAAGCAATAAATGGAGACAGCCCAGTCTATTGGAACAATCGACTAGTTCAATCCATCTCAGCCAAACATAGGAGAACCCATGCACCATTCACACACTCTCCAACCAAAAACGTCAAAAGAAAAAAACTGTACGACAACCTTCTGGCCACTCAAGCTGCAACACTTGACCCACAACTCTACAACCTATTGATGACAACCACAGACTACAAAACCTTCAAAAAAGAAATAAAAACCCTTCTATTCAAAAAACACATAAAACCGAACTAACACAATCAGAAATGTCCCAAGCATCACCTGCAGCTACTACATATGTACCTCCAATATCATGACAACTTAGATGTAATCCTTAGCAACTCAAAGAAATGTACAAACTACTACATAAACCATACTACAGATAATCCATTTATAATCTTCCTTGAACCACAAGGTAATGGCAGAATAGAAATCCCTAATGTAATGTAATATTATCGCTATTTGCTTTCAGTATTACAGAGATCCTTGCATCATAGAAGGATACAGGAATTGACTGCCTTCCCAAATCTTCATTGAAAACGTATACTAGCATAGAGTAGATTCCAGATGATCTTTTAAAGCTTTGTAAAATTCTGCTGGCAACTGGTCAGTTCCTGTTGCTTTAAAACTTTTAAGGTTAGCAATTGTTCTTAGGACTTTTAATTTATGTGCAGAAAGTAATAATAGTAACTTCTTTACCATTAACCACTCAACTGCTATGGGCTCCTTTTACTAAAGTGCGCTAGTGTTTTTAGCGCAGGTAGGAAATTACCAAGCACTACAATGTACGCTACGCTTCTAGAACTAACGCCAGCTCAATGCTGGTGTTAAGGTCTAGCACGCGTGACAATGTAGCGTGCGCTATTCCGCGCGTTAAAGCCCTAACGCAGCTTAGTAAAACAAACCCTATATGAGTAGCTTGAATTTGGGAGGTGTACAAATCTGCAAAATGAGAGGCAATTGGGTGAGATTTATAGAATGTGTTATTTGGGGTGGTTGTAACTTGATGTATATCAGGGGTAGGCAATTCTGATCCTCGAGAGCCGGAGCCAGATCAGGTTTTCAGGATATCCACAATAAATATGCATGCGATAGATTTGCATCTCAAGAAGGCAGTGAATGCAAATCCATCTCATACATATTAATTGTGGATATCCTGAAAATCTGACCTGGCTCTGGCTCTCAAGCCTACCCCTGATGTATATGCTTGTTTATCCTTATTATTATTATTTTTTTAAGTTGCCATAGTAAAAAAAATAGCTTCAAGGAGAAGGACATCATGTTTGGGAAGATCAAAGAAACCAAGCGAAGAAGGCGACCTGCAATCAGATGGCTGGACACATTGAAAACAGCCATAGGGATGACGCTGGAGGACATTTCCAGACTAGCACAAAACCAGTTTCTTTTTAGATGCACAATTCATCAAGTCGCTAGGGCTTGAGCACGAGTCGATGGCACCTAAGAACAACAACAGTAAAAGCTTGCTTGCTTTGTTAGAGTTTTCATGAAAATGTCATTTTGGAAGGTGCATGCATGATACAATAAAGGTGGTCTCTAATGTATTCAGTTTGCCTCTAACTCTAAACACATTCTTTTGAATCTGTGGGGGTTTTGTAGTTTTGTATAATGTATCAATTCAGAATACTTTTTTTTTTCTTAGCAAGGGGCTCTTTGTTCACTAAATTAATCAGAAATATAATGGAGGTTTCTCCTTTTAGAGATCCTTTTATTCTAAACATACTGGAGTGTGATCAGATGAAATAGACTTAATTTGACACCGCCCTATTTTTTTCCTTTTATTCCTGTGAAACAAACCAATAGTTATTCAGGAGTAGGAATTATATACCAAGGCGTAGCAAATTCTTTTGGATGTAAAATTACCAGGCATCAATTGAGCCTAGCTAAAGCCTAATTTAAACTTTTTTTAAAATCTACATTATTGGAAAGATAGCTTTAGGGTGTGTGTGCTGGAAATACAGCACAATTGAAATCATCACCTAGCTATACTAGTCCTTCATATGACACTTTAAGCTCTCTAAAAATCATGTGAAAGGAAGCACAGACATTTGTTCATGGGTGCGTAAACATTAATTAGAGTTACTTTCACATTATCCAGCATTCTGTTGTGAACAGTACAATGCCCCTCTATATCACATATCGGCATACCTCAACTCACACTGGCTCCAATACAAGCAAGATTACAATTCAAATTCTACTGCCTACTATTTAAAACCATAAACGGAGACAACCCAGCCTACCTAAACAACCACCTAATCCACACTACCTCAACCAGACATAGGAGAACCCACAAACCATTCACGCATCCCCCAATCAGAGACGTCAAACGAAAAATATTGTACGATGGCCTTTAGTCTTAAGCTTTTAATGTTCTTGAGCTGTTTCCAGTAATTATACTTTGCTAGGGCCCCCCCCTTTCTTCAGATGTGTGTGAGCACTCTTCATTTTCAACGGGCGTGCTAAGATCCTGGACATTCCTTGTTATTAATCCAGACATAATTCACACTTGTTGTTCACACTTGTTTCTGTACTTGACCTGCTACACATAACAGGTCCAATATTCAGAGCAATTTAGCTAGCTGATAACTGGTTAAATTACTTGGGCAGGACTAGCTGCAAATATTTAGTGGCACCTAACTGGTTAAGTGCCCCTGAACATCGTGGTTAGCACTGAACTCAAGTCAGCTATGATGGGGGCGTTCCAGCAGCATAGTCAGCACTTGACCGCTGGAGGGCTAATATTCAGGATTAACGCATAAGTGGGGTCAAATAAAAGTCTGTTCTATCGGAGGAAGTGACGTCATCATGGAATATGGCCGCTTAAACTTTGAGCTCTGTCGGGGCTCGAGGTTGCAAGATTAATATTTACTACCCGCGGCGGATTGGAAGCTAATTTTTCAGAGCCTGGGCTTGCAGAGTGTATGGCGAGCCGGAAGAAACTGGAAAAATTTCATTTTCCTGGCGCTACGAGCGTAAAAACTCGCTCACACGTTCCCGGCTTCCCGACGGCGCCGCTCAAGATGGCGGAGCCGAACGTGCCTTCTCAGCCTGCGTCTTCCCAGCCAAGCCCCTTGTCTAATGACCGACCTATGGAAGGGAAAATCGAGATGTGGTTCAAGGAATTAAAGGCAGAAATGGTGGGGCTGAGAACTGATGTAAAGACTGCGCTGGGGGAGATTCGGGCAGAAGTAGGAGATCTGAGCGGCAGAGTCCTTGTCGCTGAAGAACGCTTGGGCCACGTGGAGGCTTTAGCGGAGGAACGATCCGCTACTATGGACTCAGTAGCAGTACAACTGGAAGACTTAAAACGTCAGGTTGAAGATTTGGAGAATCGATCAAGGCGAAATAATTTACATTTTAAGGGGATACCAGAATTGGATCGCTATAGAGACGCCAGGGAAGTGGTGTCAGACTTTTGCAAAGCTCTACTGGCTGATGAATCTCAGATGTTACCATTAGAGATAAATTTACTGAGGGCTCATCGAAGCCTGGGTCAGATGAAAGGACCGGGCACTCGCGATATTGTTGCCTGTTTTGGAGACTTTCAATTGAAGGAAAAAGTTCTGCAGGCTGCAATTCGTCGACCTGATTTTGTGTGGCAGGGATTGAAAGTGGGGGGTCTATCAAGATCTGGCCCTTGCGACACTCCAGAAACGCAGATCGTTTAGGGAAGTTACTCAAATACTGCGGGCTGAAGGCTACCGCTAAAGATGGCTTTTCCCCTTTGGATTACATTTTACTGTCAATGGGACTCATCGGAAGGTGGATTCTGTGGCTAATGCTTGGATGGCATTAAAAGACCTTGGATGTCGACTGCCGCATAACGGCCCTGACCGAGACACATCGGGATCAGCATCAGAAAATGGAGCGGGTGTCTCCCGGTGCACTAATGTGGATAACCAACCATCTACTTCAGCTACCTGATTCGGACCTTCGGGGGAACTTTGACCCCTACATTTGTGGAATGCAATTGACAGTGCTATTGTTATTATGCTGGTTGCAATTTATTTGCTTAATCATTAAGGAAGGGGTATTGCATTGGTTTTGTGCCCTGTGTTATGTACCATTTGCTGGTTAATTATATCTATAGGTTGAAAGGAGTGTCTGTTAGAGGGTGGGTACTACTGTGGATAGGCTACCATCTACTTCAGTCACCTGATCCGGACGTTCAGAGGGAATTTTCTTTTCTATAACCTTGGAATGTAGCTGATATTGCCTTTGTTATTTTGTTAGATGCATTCCTTTGCTTAATCATTACGGAATGGTTATTATATTGATTATATGTTCCTGTTTCGTGCAATATATGCTGAATAATTGCTTTTACAGGTTTGACTGGAATGTCTGTTTGAGTGTGGGTGATATATGTAAGCCTGGGGACTAGGGGGGTTGAATGGGGAAGTAAAGCAATACAAGGTGATATTTATGGGCCTTTTCAATATGACTCATTTTCCTCATATGGCTGATTCGAAACTTGGAGAATCAGCTAATAGGAGGGGGGAGGGGGGAGGGGGAGGGGGGATTGGCTCTAAGGGGTTTAGCAGACAGTGGAGCGCGGGTACTGGGCGGTTAGATGGAAAGGAGCCAGAATTGATTATAGGCTCCTGGAATGTAAATGGGCTTAATAGCCCGGATAAGAGGAGTATAGTCTTTCGTGACCTACATCGTATGAAGTGGGACATTTGCCTTTTGCAAGAAACGCATTTGAGACCTAGGGATGTATCTTTGCTCCAACGACCACAGTTTGATATGCTCTGGACCCATCAGGAGGAAGGGGCTACGAAAAGGGCTGGGGGATTGGCCATTCTAGTACGCAAGGGATTGGGCTTACAGGTGGAACAAGTCTATAGGGATAGAGAGGGTAGGTGTTTAGCAGTGAAGGGTGTGCTCCAGGGCCGCACTTTGACTATTATCAACATTTATGGCCCTAACGTGAGACAAGATGCTTACTACCGCAAATTGAAGGGGGCTTTGCAATCCTTTACGCAAGGGGAGATATATCTGAGAGGAGACTTTAATATACCTCCAGACCCTGTGGTAGATCATTCAGGGGGAGGGCATAGATCCATGAGAAAATCAGCTGCAGCATTCCGAGAACTGATGGGTACGCTTGGCCTAGTAGATGGATGGCGACTGCTCCATGGGGCTCAGAGATCATATACCTTCTATTCCCATCCACAGAATACTTATACTAGAATAGATGGGGTATGGATTCATAGGAACCAAGCAGGGGGGTTACGGATAGCGGAGATAGAACCGATGCATGTATCGGATCATGCACCGGTGTGGTTATCTTGTACGGGCCTGTTAGACTCGGGGGGCTGTTCGTATTGGAAGCTTAATGAATCCCTGCTGAGTTCCCCTCTGGTGGTTAATGCGGTGGAAAATACTATGAGAGATTACTTGCAGTTGAATGATACGGGGGAGGTATCAGATGCTACTTTGTGGGATGCCATGAAAGCGGTAGTTCGAGGAGAATTTATAAAGTGGGGGGGCTAGATTCAAAAAACAGAGAGCCCGGACCTTTCTTCAATTGAGAACGAGCTTGTCCCAGTTGGAGATGTCTCATCAGAAAACGAGAGATCCCCGAACTTTGGTCCAGCTGCAAAGAGTCCGGGATGAATTATATCAGCTTCAGGTTGAGGAAATGGAGCGTATGCGCGAGAGATTTCGCCTTAACATTTATGAGCATAGTAATAAGGCTAGCGCTCAATTAGCCAGATATATTCGTATTAAACAAGCTAGGACTACTATTACTGGTATTAAAGGGGAAGTGCGGGGGGGGGGGGACTTGCGTGTCACGGACTCTGCTATCCAACGTGAATTCCTGGACTTCTATTTGGGGCTTTATGGACACCCAGGACCTCTAGACGTTGGAGCGCAGGCTAGATTTCTGGATTCGTTGCAGATACCTCACCTAGCCATACAGGATCAGGAATATTTAAGGGAACCAATACAACTCTCTGAAGTCTTGGGGGTGATTGGGGGATTGAAGAATGGTAAATCCCCAGGGTTAGATGGATATACTAGTCGATATTATAAACAGTTTTCGGAACAATTGGGGCCTCTCCTAGTTCGGGTGGCTAATGGAATCTCTACTGGAGGTCAATTGCCACCTACAATGGGTGAGGCTGGGGTGGTCATATTACCCAAACCAGGTAGAGATCTGTTACTATGCGGGTCTTATAGGCCCATATCATTGCTAAATTTAGATGCAAAAATTTTGGCTAAGGTCCTAGCTTTATGTTTGGGGAAGGTTTTGCCGTCCCTGATTCACCAAGACCAAGCGGGGTTTATACAACGGAGACAGGTGAGCGATAATATTAGGAGAACCCTTAATTTACTTTGGGAAGCAAGCAATGGTAGGGAAAAGGCGGTTTTACTATCGGTTGATGCCGAGAAGGCATTTGACCGGGTTATATGGGGATTTTTATGGGATGTTATGGAAAGGATGGGACTAGGAGGGCCGTTTGGAGATTGGGTCCGGGCTCTCTATGCTGCACCGAAGGAATGTTTGCGGATTAATCAATCTTATACTGATTTTTTTCCCATCTTTAGGGGAACTCGGCAGGGATGTCCACTCTCTCCATTGTTGTTTGCAGTATACCTTGAACCACTTGCTTTAGCCATCAGAAACCATTTAGCGTTGGTTGGCTTTGTCACTGAAGGGGAGGAACATCGAATAGCGATGTTTGCGGACGATATCCTACTATATGTGGGAAAACTAGAGATATCCATACCCCATTTACTGCAGCTATTTGATACCTATGGACAGATTTCGGGGTTTAAAATAAACTTGGCTAAAACTGAAATCTTGAATTTGACCTTGACAAAGAGGGAGGAGGATGAGTTACGGGGCACTTTTCCCTTTCGATGGGCTGGTCGTGGGATCAAATATTTGGGTATTTTTATTCCTTCGGATCTAGGAAAGATATATGAGACGAACTATTTGCCTATTTATAGACGAATTAGGGCTGACCTACAGCGGTGGAATGGCCTATGGCTGTCATGGTGGGGCAGAATAGCAATAATTAAAATGAATGTTCTTCCTAGATTGCTGTTCTTGTTTCAGACTCTGCCTATATCGGTTCCTTTAGGGGAACTGAGAAGCTTGAGTAGAGAAATCAGTAATTTTATCTGGCATCGTAAATCCCCACGATTATCCCAATCTTTGCTGTGGGCTCCCCGGGAAGAGGGGGGTAGAGGGTTACCTAATTTGGGGTGGTACTACCAAGCAGCTCAGTTGAAGTTGGTGCTAGATTGGGAACTGGGGGAACACAAACATGGAGTACAATTGGAACAGAGATATAGTGGTAGGGAGCCTTTGAAATATAGGCTGTGGACTTCTGGCCCCCAGAGAGCATGGATACAGAGCATACCTAACCCTTTCGTACAACACTTGGCGAGGGTATGGACCCAGATACGTTCTAAATTGGGAGGGGGGCTGTGGTATCTTCCTTGGCTTATATTATATCTGAACCTCAATTCTCTGCGGGTCGCGACAATAGGGTTTTTCATTGTTGGTCTCAAAAGGGGATAAAAGTATTTAGAGATTTGGTTGGGCCGAATGGAATTCTCTCTTTTAATATACTTCAACAGAAATATGATTTACCTGAAGGAGATTGTTTTGCCTATCTTCAAATAAGACATTTTATGCAAGCTCAGGGTTGGGAAACGGGACTGCCACTCACGGGGGAAACGCTGGAGAATTTGTGGATATTACTTCAGAAGGTGCCTAAATCATTATCTGTGCTGTATCAATATAGGAGGGGGGTGTTCAATTCCTAATTATTTGTTTCGCTTGCAATGGGAGAGGGACTTAGATGTCAGTTTAACAGCTAAAGATTGGGAGACAATGTGTAGGGAGGTGTATAAAGCTTCTTCCTGTGCTTTGGTTCAGGAAAATGCGTATAAGGTTCTTACAAGGTGGTATTATACACCGGAACGCCTGCATAGAATGTTCCCTCGAGCATCTGATCAATGTTGGAGATGTGGCTCCCAAGTGGGGACCTTTTTCCATATCTGGTGGGGATGTGGGACCCTCAAATCCTTCTGGAAAGCGGTGATTGATACTTTAACTGAGTGTTTGGGCGAGTGTGTGATGCTTTCTCCTTTGAGCTGCCTTCTAGGACTGTATAATATCAGGGAGCATGCCTGGCAAACTAAATTTCTTCGATGGGGGTTGGCAGCATCTAAATGCCTCATTGCCAACCATTGGAAAAATGCTGAGGCCCCCTCTCATACCACCTGGGTTAACCGATTGCTATCTTTGGGGAGGATGGAGTTAGCAGTGGCCAGGAGGCGCCATACCTATATTATTTCCTTCCACACGTGGAAAATCTGTTGGACACACTCTAAGGGGTTTCCTAGTATTGGATGCTCTGTTGTCTGCTATGTGAAAGGGGGAAGGGGGGGAGGGGGGATTGTGGGGTACATTGGGAGGGGGAATATGGGATGGAAGGGGGATGGGATGGAGAAACTTAGATGAGGCTGAATGGTATTGTTTTGATTTGGGGATGTGGCTCTGTTGCTTTTTCTATTGTATTACATGTATTGTACTTGTACCTGATATTATTTCTTATTTGTGGTTTGCTAATATTGTACAATATATTGAAAAAACAAAAATTTTCCAATAAAAATTTATATATTAAAAAAAAAAAAAAAAAGTCTGTTCTATCTTTATGCACTAACCTAGGGCCACTTAAATGATGAATATCAGTGTAAGCACCTATGTCTTGACAATCTAAAAAAATAACCGTATATTCAAAGCTGAAGCCCACACAGGTACCAACTTTGATTGTCTGGGAATAATTCAATTGGCAGAGAGCTCACCACCGCCGATTGATGAGACCCAAAATTTTTAACATATAAAACTTTACTGCCTCACCATTAGAGAATGACACGGGGACGGTTTACCGTGGTAAACTGTGGTCACCACAGTAAATCCACAGTAATGGGGACATTTGCAACTGGTTTACCGCAGGAATGAGGACAAGACCTTTCACCGCCTTACGTGGAAGAGGTGAAAAGTCTTACTCCTGTGGTAAAAAAATTGCCCAGTTTCTCTTGGGCCTATTTTACCTTCAGGAGCCAGCCATGCCACGATGAAGACAGAAGAAACCCCAAACCAAATCCTGAGACCAATGTGATTTGAAGAATAAAATTACCACACAACAAAAGGTAGAAAAAAAAATGTATTTTGTGATTAGAATATTTCAGATTTGAAATATGTATCCTGCTAGAGCTGGTATTAGACATAAATGGGGACTGCAAAGCCCAGGCTGTGCTTCTTTAGCTTCCAGCTGGCTTAGGGTTCTCTCTCTGACCAGGAGGCAGTTGCCCTAGTTGCTCTCCCCTAACACTATTCCTGCCATGTGTGACTGAAGTATTCTGTTAGCTTGATTTTTCTATGTAGCATTCTGTAGTAATTTGGTTTGTTCAGTTTTCACAATAGTGGAGGGGATATTTGTGAAAGGGAGAGGAGACAAGGGTTTTATTGATTCTTGCTCTGTATTATTTGTGTTTATAAAATGACAATTGTACAGAATATTGTCTCTTTTTATACTTTAATAAAATAAGTTCAGTATAAAATCATAACTATTCGAGGCTTATGCGGGTGGGATCTGACAGTTTGCGGGGTAGGGATGAGGACTGAGCTCACAGGGATGGGGCAGGGACAGAATCCAACCTAAAACCCAATCATCTAACAAGATCCTGGGCAGAAAAAGTTTTAAAACAATCTGCCCATGTGCCTCTGCATATCTTTAGGGAGGTAATGATGATACCAATTATTCCCTCCAGCTCAATTCATCAGAAGTTATTTTAGCTCTTCAATGTGAGGAAATAACGGTATTGCCATTTCTTATTTGCAGTGCTGATGATAGGTGCCATTGACTTGTATTCAAGTACAGTGGAACCTTGGTTTATGAGCATAATTCGTTCCAGAAGCATGCTTGTAAATCAAATTGCTCATATATCAAAACGAGTTTCCCCCTAGGAAGTAACGGAAACTCGTTTGATTGGTTCCCCCCCCCCACGAGGCCACTGGCGCTGCTCCACCCCCCCCTGCTCGAACCAACATTGCTCCCTCCCGCAAATGCCCCCCTGAGAACCAGCATCGCACCCTCCCCACTCGAACCGGCATCACTCCCGCCCGCGAATGCCCCCCCCCCCGAGATCCAGCATCACACCCCCGTGCTGGAAGCAGTATTCCACCACCCACCCAAACAAGCCCATTACCCCAACTGGCACCGGCACGCAGCACCAACCCACAGGACATGCTGGTGCCAGTGAACGAAGATCCCGCCTCTTGCCTGGGCTGGGCCTTGAGCATCTGCACATGCTCAAGGTCTTCTGGCTCTCGTTCTCTCCGGGGCAGTGCGATGCCGGTTCTCGGGGGCCGTTCGTGGGCGGGGGGGGGGGGGGAGTGATGCCAGTTCGAGCAGGGGGGAGGAGGTGTTCGCAAATCGAGTCAATGTTCGGTTTGCGAGTCACGATTTGCAGAATATTTTGCTTGTCTTGCAAAACACTCGCAAACTGTATTATTTGCAAACCAAGGTTTGACTGTACTAGTGACTTGATTAACATTATCAAGTATTTGTGGCAGAATATAGAAGTAGATTGCTGGGCCTTTCTTCTGTGCAGTATAAATTTGATGTTGTCACCATTGTTGCATCAAATGTAATCCTTCACCTCCAACACTGCACATTTGTTGCTGCCCAGATGGGACTTCCAAGAGTTTAAAATTGTAAAGTTTATTAGTGCATAAGACAAATAAAATGTATCACAATATACTAATAGTAATAGTCAAACTCATTTCAGCAATATAAGAGCAATAATTGCACTGCATTAACAATGACCAGAACCTACACTAGTAATGTAGTTTTCTGACTAGTTATCCATTTCTTTTTGCATATCTGCTCAATTGCTCTTATGTCCATGTGGATTACTTTGTATATTCTACAGTGGAGACACTAAGTACTGATATAATCTTAAATTTATTTTTGTTTTTAAATGATTGCATGTGGCTTTGTCATACCTTTTATTCAGACACTAGCATGATTACCTCTTTTAAGTTGTATTTATGTTCCTGTTTGTAGGACTGACTGTCTTTTGATTCTTTGTTACTGCATTTTAAGGTCAGGTACATTGTCACAGGGAACCCCCCTGTGAAGGCAACGGAATCCTTGCAGTGCCCCAGAACTGATGAGCAAAGTAGGGAATTGTCCCAGGAGAAAACAGTAGATAAACCTAAAATTCCTCCTAGGGCACTGCCAAGATAGAAAATGCCTTTGCATAGCAGTGCACAGAAGGAGGTAGAGATTCGTAATGCCTGTTTACCTTTTTCTAAGCAGCAAGTGAATAGCAAGGTAACAGGACTACAAATCCCATCAGACTGAGGGCAGAGAATTCCTAAAGCCAGGACTGGAACAGCTCCAGTGCCTAGCAAATCCAGAACTGGTTTGAGCCAGCTCAACAAGACTCTGAGCTCAGCATTAGCCAGAACTAAAGGCACACCTGCATTCTAGCACAGGCAGTTAGCCACTGAAAGAGAAAAGGGTGGAGCTCCTAGTTGCCTGTAGCCACACATGAGAAACTCAGTAGGGAGAGATAAAGGAGCCAGATATTCTCTGCCAGGAAGCAGAAGTGCACCAGAGCCTTATACTCCAGATGGGCAGGTAGGACCTCAGGTTTGAGAGGATTTTGTTGAGGACTCCTACATAAAAGAAAATGATATAGAAATGAATGAAGCTCAATCAAAATCTAGTGGGACCTTGGTTGGGATTTTTGTACATCAAAATCTACAGGGCGGGTACAGATCCCAACACCTCTGGGGGTGTTTTGGTTAATAAAACCCCAAGGTGAACTTTTTCCGTAGTGAAAGGACTTAACAAGAAGTCATAGCAGAATCTGGTTGAACAGGCCAGGTGGAAAATAGTAGCTGGGCCAGGAAGGGCCTAGCTCAGTGTGGCAGGTGTAGGCCCGAGAGCCTCGGAGAAGGCCATTAAAAGGCTGAAATTGATGCCAGTGGATGGCAACAAGCCAAATAAAGGAAACAAAATGGATTGGTTTTTGTTTGTATTTTGTGCAAGGACGATTGTTTGCTTGTAGTTCTGGAACTCATTTTGAATTGCTACTAACTTGAGTTAAATATACTAAGTCTGGTGTGAAATAAAGATTTATTTTGTGGCATCCAGGTGTTTTGCACTATTTTTGAACTTTATTACAGTCCTTCTCAGCTACACATACCTCGCTTCTACTCGGCTGAGGTCTGTGTGACTTAGGGTATTGACCCCTGGACACGTACAATCGACCACACCCGGTCACACTATATAAACAGTATATATTTTGTACACACATTTGTGTGTGTGTGTATGTGTGTATATATATATATATATATATATATATATATATATATATATACATTGTGTAATACTGATTTCTGACTTGTTTTTTTTTTTCTTTTTTGTGTATTTCCTGTCTCATTTGTATGGGCTTTGTTCTGTCATATCCTTTTAGGACCCCTGAGGAAGGCTAGATAAAGCTGAAACACGGCCCGTGTAGGGTCTGGTCATTGTTAATGCAGTGCATTTATTGCTCTTATATTGTAATGAATTTGACTATAACTATTAGTATATTGTGATAAATTTTATTTATCTTATACACCAATAAACTTTACAATTTTAAACTCTTTGAAGCCCAGGATCTGGTTCCATGTTTCTTTTCTTCTGCACTACCTGGTTGTTTGTGGTATCAAGGTCCATTCATGTAGCCGGTAGGACCGTCCAGGTGACGTGGACCATCCTACAGTGTGGTTCTGTATCTGGAGTACAGTACTTTTTTAACATATCCGCTTGTGAATAGGCAGCCAGTGTAAATATTTTAGAACTGGTGTGATATGGGCAATCCTAGGAATGCCCATTACAAATCTAGCAGCTGAATTCATTAAAGTGCATAGTTGTAAAAGTATTTATTTGACTTCTCCAGCAGACCACCATCATATAGCACCAGTAGTATGCAAAAACAAAATAGCCTCACTCTGTGACTCAAGGTAGACTTAAGTGGATTGCTCTATAGATCTGTCTTCTAAGCCAGGTTTCTGTAAAATGTTCCTTCAAGATTTTGTGGCATTTGACATTTTCAACTCCAGGTTGGGAGATAAGCAGGCCTAAGGAGTACAGTTGACGCCACCTAAGTGCACGTTGGTTAAGTGCATGCTTCGGTTGTCCACAGCCTACCACCACAGTCCCGTGTTTTGTTTATTTTTGTTACATTAAAGTCAATGGACGTAAACTCTGGATATTTGCAATTCGGTTAAGCACACAATCCACTTATGCACACTGATGTCATAAGTCCAACCTCTTATTTTTTCACGTTACGTTCACTCCGGTTAAATGCAATCACGTTCTGACTGGGAATGGCTAGGCTTCACACAGCAGCTTAAGTGCTGGGAAAGGAATGCTCTGCTTCCACTTAAGCTTTCCTGGACTTTAGGCTCCAGCAGCCCATGCGCATATTTAAACTGAGCCAGCTTAACTACAGCCCCCCTCCCCCCTCCTATTAAGCGCACACTCTGTTTAAGCGCACGTGGAGACCCGGTCCAAAGGGCGTGCACATAAGTGGAGTTGACTGTACCTCTTGATTTCCAATATTTTCCAAAGTCTCTAGATATTCCTGCATTAGTGTTAATTGATAGTCCATACTATTATATACAAAAGTTAAAGAAAAAGGATATCCCCGCATCTATATCAAGCACCTATGAACTGAAAAAAACTGCTAATGCTTGCACAGTATATCTTATCTCAAAGATCAAAAGAGAGAGATCAGAGAAAATTTAGATGTCATGGCCCTGAAACTCAATGGACAATTTGTTTCTCACATTCAAAATCAGCACTTGTTTATTACAACAGTAATGAAAGCAAGCAATTATAGGCTTGGGCTTAGTCACTTTGCTTATCCTATCCCCTTCCCCTCTGTGAACTCTTTCTAAGAGAATGGGTGGTTTTATGCCAGGCATACTCATGTACAATTTCTTACTTTGCTCCAAAGATATCCTTCTCTGGTTCAGGTAGCTTCCGTATTCTAATGTTATGTCATCTCTTTTTGTTTCCTAAATCTTTATCCCCCTTTAACAAAACCATAGTGCAGTTTTTAGTGCCGGCCAATTCTATGAGAGTTGGAGCTGTTGCTGCCGTGGCCAGTTTTGTAAAAGGGGGGTTGGGGGGGGGTTATGTTTCTATCTGATCAAGTCCTTAATTTTTTATTTATCTATTTTTTTTCATGAAGACAGTGCTGGACTAATGTGCTCACTGAAATGTGTTTCATTTTGAAAAATTCCATCATCTATAGATTTTAATGCCAATTTAAGGTTTCCCTCTGCTTTATGTTTAAATCATTTTTATTAGAGTCAAACACAACAAATAGCAATATACAGTACAACAAGAATCAGATTTGCAATCATAAACCAACTCCAATCCCCCCTCCCCCAACCACCTACCCAACCCAGGCAGCAGCAGCGGCAACCAAATCAGAGTACAAAAGCAATGGTAATAACAGAAAAGAAACAAATAAGAGAATAACACTAGGCATCCCAAATTTTACGCTGAACATAAGTAAAAGTAAAACTAAAGGACTGCCAACATTGGCGGAACAACCGCCCCGCTTTAGAGGACATATCAACAATATCTCTTCGTTCCAGTAACATTTGTTGCAACATTAATGCTCTCCACTGGGAAATGGTAGGAGGTTGAGGCGAAAGCAGTATATACTTCCGTCCCAGCAACACAGTCCTCCTAAGAAAAGCTGAACATCCTGGTCGAGGAGGATGAAAACGAATCTGTAAGGTGAAGAGAAAACTCGGATGCAGGCGCCAGGAGTAGCGCCAAAACTGTGCCACAGAAGACACCAACTGGATCCAGAAGGAGGACACGAGTGGGCAGGTCTAAAACATGTGTCCGATAGATGCCAAAGGTTGAGCTCAAGCACTTGCCACAACAATGTCCCAAGCCAATCCCCATCATATGTGCTCTCTTCGGAGCATAGAAGGCACGTAAAAGGAATTTATAATTTTGCTCCTTCTCAACAGAGGACAAAGTGGAAGAGTTACCCAGGCGAATACCCTTATGAATCATCTTGTCTGATATGGGTATCTGAAGATCAGCCATCCATTTCTGAGCCAGGGCAACATAATCTAGGTCACCTGAAAGCTCTTGTAAGAACTTATGATAAAATTTTAAGGGTATGGGCTCCTGAGCCATGAGGCAAACTGCCTCCTGCAACTTATCCTGAATGTCCTCCTTCAGTACCACCAGGGTCAGGGCATGTAAATAATGTTGAAGCTGTCGATAAGCGAACCAATCTGCAGGAAGGAGATGAAATGTTGCCTGAAGGTCTGCAAATGAGATGGGAAGACCAGCATGCGTCACAGCATGAGACACATACTGAAGACCTACACCGGACCAATGCTGAAACAATGCAGAGTCCAGGCCAGGCAAAAAGTCTCCATTGCCCAAGATAGGAAGGCAAGGCGTTCTGCGGGAGGAGATCTTCAATAATCGACACAGCATCCGCCAAGCCGTATTTCCCTCTGCTTTAGTTCCATTCTAAGGCATTTAATTTCTTGAAATAATTCTAGCACAGGGGTAGGCAATTCCGGTTCTCGAGAGCCGGAACAAGGTCAGGTTTTCAGGATATCCACAATAAATATGCATGAGATAGATTTGCATCTCAAGGAAGCAGTGCATGCAAATCCATCTCATATATATTCATTGTGGATATCCTGAAAACCTGACCTGGTTCCGACTCTCGAGGACTGGAATTGCCTACCCCTGTTCTAGAATATCAGCTTCTTCCACAGAGTCTGCCATGTTCTTCTTGGTGTCTTTGTGGTTCTTAATAGTTCTACTAAATGTTTCCAACACTTTAGTTGAGTTTATTTTCTATAAAGTATTCGTTTGTTATGGTGTAAATTGGGCTCAGTGATTTACTATTATACCGAGATCACTATGATAATAGGCTTTAAATGTAAGTATCAAAAATATTGTGCTTCTATCACAGTTCACATAAAGCTGTAAACATAAAACAAAAGACTGCGGCCTGCAACAATCCAAAAGATTTATGAAAACATACAAACCATACTGAGTCTGCAGATGGAAATTCACTGGCCTTTCTCATCTCTCGCTTCATTTTACATACTAGTTTTTGAAGCTCACAATTGTCCTTGAAAAAACAAACAAACCAGCTGAGGCACATCTCACTGCTGCACTTACACTCCAGGCAGATCCAACTTCCAGAGGACCCAGTTTCGGTTTCCAGCCTTCATTTGTTTTGACTTTCAGGACAAGCACTTGTAAATATGAAGTTTTCTTTGTCTTATAAATGCTAGAGTTGTGGGAGTCAATATTCAGCTGGCAGCACTCAGCATTTTGCTGATTGCTGCCAGTGCTATGCCCAGAAATTTAGTGCTGGGACATATCCAGGCGTCAATATTGCATTTCCGAATTCCATAACATAGTAGACCTAGAGAGCTGACTAAAGCAAAGCGGGTTAAGTGCAATTTTCGGCACTTAATAGGCGATGGGGCACTGTATAAAGAAAGGACTGATTTTTATGCAGTCCTATTTATGAGGTTACTTTGGCTGGCTAAGTGCTGACTCCACTACTACTACTACTACTACTACTTATCACTTATATAGCGCTGAAAGGCATACGCAACACAGTATATTTGATAGACGGTTACTGCTCAGAAGAGCTTACAGTCTAACTTAGACAAACGGACATGACATATAGAGTGGGGATGCAGACTCCAAGGTGAGAAGAGTTAGGAATCGAAAGCACTCTAAAGAGGGTGGCTTTTAACTGGGCCTTGAACACTGCCAGAGAATGAGCCCGTTGGGATTTGGGCAGCTTGTTCCAAGCATATGGTACAGCAAGGTAGAAGGAACGAAGTCTGGAGTTGGCAGTTATAGAAGGGACTTACCAGCTGAGCAGAGCTCACAGGGGGAGATAGTGAGGGGCAGCTGAGTGAGTGCATTTGTAGGTCAGTAAGAGGAGTTTAAATTGTATTCGGAAATGGATGGGAAACCAATGATGTGATTTTAGGAGAGGGATAACATGAGTATAGTGGATCTCCCAGAATAAGATTCATGCAGCCAAATTCTGGACAGTTTGGAGGGGAGCAAGATGGCTAAATGGAAGGACTGAGAGTAGCGAATTGCAGCAGTCTAAGCGTGAGGTGATGAGGGCATGGATAAGTGTTATGGTAGTGTGTGCTCGGAGAGGAAGGGTCAGATTTTGGAAATATTATAGAGGAAGAAGCAGAAGGTTTTAGCGATATGTTATATCTGGGTGGTGAAGGAGAGAGAGGAGTCATAGATGACCCTGAGATCATGAGCAGACAAAACAGGAAGGATGAGAGTGTTATCCACAGAGACAGAGAATGAGGGAAATGGCGGTGAGACATCCAGGTGGTAATGTCGGACAGGTGGGTTGAGACTCTGGTCTGGGTTTCAGTAGAGATATTTGCTGCAGAGAAGTAGATCTGGGAGTCGTCAGCATAGAGGTGATACTGGAAGCCATGGGAGGAGATTAGCGCTCCAAGTGAGCAAGTGTAGGCTGAGAAAAGGAATGGTCCCAGGACAATCGATAGTGGGAAGGCTGTGGAGGAGGAATCACCACTGCATACACTGAAGGTGTTATGGGAGAGATAGGAAGAAAACCAGGAGAGGGCAGAACCCTGGAATCCCACCAAGGATAGCGTATCAAGGAGCAGGTGGTGATCAACAGTATCAAAGGCAGCAGACAGATTGAGAAGGATAGTGTAGAGGCTTTTGGATCTGGCCAAGAACATGTCTTTGGAAACTTTAGTAAGGGCAGTTTCCATGGAATGCAGTGGGCGAAAGCCTGACTGAAGTGGATCCAGAATAGCATGAGATGAGAGGAAGTCCAGGCAACGGCAGTGAACAGCATATAGAAACATAGAAACATAGAAATAAACGGCAGATAAGGGCCACGACCCATCTAGTCTGCCCACCCCAATGACCCTCCCCTACCTTTCTCTGTGAATAGACTCCACGTGTCTATCCCATTTGGCCTTAAAATCAGGCACGCTGCTGGCCTCAATAACTTGAAGTGGAAGACTATTTCAGCGATCAACCACCCTTTCAGTGAAAAAGAATTTCCTGGTGTTCCCTGGTGTCCCGCCCCTGATTTTCCACGGATGCTCCCTTGTTGCCGCGGGACCCTTGAAAAAGAAGATATCTTCTTCCACCTCGATGCGGCCCATGAGATACTTGAATGTCTCGATCATGTCACCCCTCTCTCTGCGTTCCTCGAGTAAGTACAGCTGCAACTTATCCAGCCATTCCTCGTACGGGAGATCCTTGAGTCCCGAGACCATCCGGGTGGCCATTCTCTGCACCGACTCCAGTCTCGGCACATCCTTACGGTAATGTGGCCTCCAGAATTGCACACAGTATTCCAGGTAGGGCCTCACCATGGATCTATACAGTGGCATAATGACTTCAGGCTTACGGCTGACGAAACTCCTGCGTATGCAACCTTTGATTTGCCTTGCCTTGGATGAAGCTTGCTCCTCTTGATTGGCAGTCTTCATGTTCTCACTGACGATCATCCCTAAGTCTCGTTCTGCTTCAGTTCTTGTTAGGATCTCGCCATTAAGGGTGTAAGTCTTGCATGGATTTTGGCTGCCCAGGTGCATGACTTTGCATTTTTTGGCATTGAAGCTGAGTTGCCAGGACCTAGACCAAGTAACTTGGATAAGAAGGGGAAGAGGGATATGGTGTGATAGTTGGAGGGACCTGTGGTATCCAGTGAGGGTTTCTTGAGGAGGGGTGTGATAATGGCATGTTTGAAGGCATCAGGGACAGTTGCAGTGGAGAGCGATAGGTTGAGGATGTGACAAAATAGGAGGGATGATAGAGGGCGAGAGAGCACCAAATAAGTGAGGGGGAATCAGATCGGAGGAGCAGGTCGTGGGTTTGGAGGATGAGAGAAGATGTGCGATTTCCTCCTCAGTGATCTCGGAGAAAGAGGAGAAGGTGGCAGGTGTTGGGGAGGGTGTTGGTAGAAGGGGCAGATGGAGGGAGAGGATGGGGAAGCAGCTGGTTGAGAGCTCAAGGTAAATCTGAATCTTATTGTAGAAGAATTCTGCCATTGTCTGGGGATATTGAAGGGAGGATAGGCAGCGAGGGTGCTTTGAATACTCTGACCATGGAACATCCCCAGAATAGCCAGTTTATTTTAATCTTTAATTTTTTATTGAAATTTAGAATTAAATCACAAGACAAATTCTTGTCCCAAGCAACACAGAAAGAAAATAACAATAAGCAAGTTAATAAAGGGACAAAACACTGAGGAGCTCATTTTCAAAAAAGATAGATGTCCAAAAGATGGCATAAACCAGCACTTGGATGTTTTAACAGTCAAAATTTCCAAGTGGGAATTTTCAAGACATCTTTTTGATTGTTTTGTCTCCAGTGCATCTAAATGTTAAGGGGGCATGTTATGGGCAGAATTGAGGCACAATTGAGGAACTCCCTGTTGTAGTCTCATGAGACTACAGGAACTCGCAGCATGGCTCTGCACGGGGCAGGAGTGTAGGAAGATTGCTCCTGCCCCACATCACCGCTAGACCACCAGGTAAGGTCCGTGCTCCTGGGGCGGCTGCTTACCCCCTCCTCCTCCGATCGCCTCCCTGCTTGCCCCGATCCAAGTCCTGGGGCCGAGTTTTTTTTTTGTTTTTTTTTTGCAGGTTGCCAAACGAGCGATTCTCAGGGGGGGAGAGGGTTGAGGGAAAAAATCATGAATAATCGAATCCGCGAACGTCGAAACCGCAAATAGGGAGGGGGAAATGTACTTGGAACCTTTAGTACCCCCTAGCGTTCTCTACTGCTTTGCTGGCAGGTCTGTGTCCTACATGCAAATGGATCGTTTTGGATGTTTTTTTGATAATGGCAAAAAAGTTAGATTATTAGCTGGGCCATAAAAAAAAAAAAGTTGCAGGTTCGAAAATGGTCATTTCTTCCACCTGATATTTGGATGTCTTGTGGGAAATGTCCAAAGCTGGACTTAAACGTCCTATTGAAAATAGCCCACTGAGGTTTTTCCCTAAAGAAACAAATTTAATCTTCCTTAGACAACTATAGGAGGGGGAGATTTAAAACAAGAAAAGTAAATACAAGAGAAATATTATGGGCTTCTTTTATAAAGCCGTGGTAGAGGTATGTGGTGGTTTTGCCCTGTTTATGTAACTTTTATGAATGTTTTATGTAGCCCGCATAGTTTTATTTATTTTATTTTTTGTATTTATATACCACATGTAACCTAAGGGCTCCTTTTATCAAGGTGCGGAATACCACGCGTTAAACCGCTTGCCGCGCTAGTCGCTAACGCCTCCATTGACGAGGCGTTAGTTTTTTGGCTTGCCGCAGGGGTTAAAGCTTGATGAAATGTCCGACGCGCTAACCCCCGTAGCGCACCTTGATAAAAGGAGCCCTAAGTGATTTCAATCAGGTACTCGAACATTTTTCCCTATCTGTCCTGGTAGGCTCACACTATATCTAATGTACCTAGGGCAATGGAGGATTAAGTGACTTGCCCAGGGTCACAAGGAGCAACATGGGATTTGAACCCACAACCTCAGGGTACTGAGGCTGTAACTTTAACCACTATAACTGTTTTAAATAACTAAAAGAATGCTCTGATGCTCATAGAAATTCTATGAGCATCGGAGCATTTACCTCGCCAGGCCGCAAAAGAATCCTCTATCACAGCTTTCTAAAAGGCAGCATAAGGTATTTATTATTAATAGATAAGGCATTAATATGATATACCATCTTTCCTACAATTTAGTTCCAACTACAATTTCTTTAATTGAAGAAAACCCTTTAAATGTTCAAGATTTAAATCTTTGAAAGTGTCTGTGGAGTCAGTAAAAACAGACTTCACCAAATTGGAATACTACAGGAAGAAATTCAACATTTAAAAACAATTTAAAAATTCATCGGTGAAAGATAGTTTGGTCGTACATAAAAGAAATATTGAGCAGACGGAAAACTTTAACAAATGTTTGAACCTTTGCTTGCTGAATTTCTCTAAAACTCCTGGGGTGATGTCTATTGATCTATTTAAGAGACACTTAATGGAAAATTTGAATCTTACTTCTGAAACTATCCCTGCAATCAATAAGATATTCTATTTACTTACCAAGAAAAGTTCTCAGGAAGCTGGGGAAGATGCAAGCAGAGAAAAAGATCAGATTGATATTGAAAATATATTTGCTATACTGGAACAATCAATAATGGAAACAACTGAATGGGCCACATTATTAGTCTCTTTTGTATTCGAGTAGGATTTAAACATGGTATTAAGGTTATATTTTAAACAAACATCCTCGGTCAGAAGATTTGGATTTTCCAGATGTTACTAAAGCTACTCAAGAAAGGAGGAAATGTTTTCTGTCTGAGAAAAGAAACTATTAATCTTGGAGCCACTTTTTTTTTTTTTTTTTTGCTTACTCCTATAAATATCTGGTGGCTCTGGTTAATTGTCACTGAATATTAACAATCTGGGCCACTGAACACAGTTTATGTGGGCAGGAGTCTTTCTTGCCTGTTTAAATTGTTTTAAAAATTGAAGCTGGGCATGAGATCAAAGATTTTATATGGCCATCTTCCTAGGCATAAAACTATTAAATAATCACAGCTCTTGAACAGACTACAGAGCTTTGCACTATTTTATACGTTCTACTACATATAATATTTTGTGAAATGCTCAGACCCTACACCCCGTGATTTAGTGATAACACCAAACTGAGGTTCATAAGGGGACCATCTTCCTAGGCATGCCATGCGTCTGTCTGGTATTCTCATTTGTTTCTCCATAGTCATTTCTTCCCTTTCCCTCTAATCCTTCTGCGTTTCCTGATCTGTCTTTTGTGGGGGGAGGAGGGGTTGGCTCTCTACCTCTCACTGTTAGCCCACCAACCTATGATCTTGATCTTTGCCTGCTTCTTTAGGCTTTCTGTAAATGGTGCCTAAATCAGCAGGCGCCTAGAAAAAAGGCGCTGACCACATATCAATCACGCTTAAGCACCATTTAAAGAATCATACCTTATGGTGTCTATGAAAAACTTAGGCATCAGTAACATAGGCCAGGGTTTTACTGGCCTACATTGGAGGCACCTAAGTTATTTAAATAATCACACCTAGCGGCACCTAATCTCTATCTCCGCCCCCCAAACGTGCCCACACTAGGTGCCATACGATAGGTGCCTACCTTCTATAGAACTGGGTAGACGTCTATTGTTGTAATTATTATGTTAAAGCTCATAATTGAAGTTATTAAGGTGTTTTGGGCAATTTAAAGTAGGCACCTAAATCAGCGTCTCTTATAGGCTCTGGACCTTTGAGTCCCGTGCACCCTTCTCCAACACCATGCCACATCTCTCCCTCCATCACTATCCCTAATATTCCTCCTCCTTGCATCTCCTTTAATCTATCCCTTTGTTCCCTCTCCACCACAATATCCAACATTTCTCCCTCTCATCCTTGTATTCCACATTCATCTCTATCTCAGTCCGCTCTATGCCCAATTTTTCTCTTCCTTTACCCATGTGCACCATCTCTTTCCCTCTCACACACTCAGGCCCAACAATTGCCCCTTTCTATTCCCTCCCTCCCTCCTTCCTATGTCCTAAGTTAGTGCCATTTCCTCCCTCCTTCCTATGTCTTTTGAGTTCATGCCCCCTCCCCCTCAATGCCTTTCAGCCTTTGTCCCACTCCCTTCCTCCTTCCCCTAAAACTGACCTGCACTGAAGCCTGCCTGCCCCCAAGCCGACCCACCGCCGATTCTTCCTCCCCCTGGTCTGCTGCTGCCACCCGTCGGCTCCATTTAATTATCCCTTGCCACCGCCACAACTCTGGGAAGGGCCAGGCATTTGCAGCAATTAAGAACATAAGAATTGCCGCTGCTGGGTCAGTCAGACCAGTAGTTCATCGTGCCCAGCAGTCCGCTCCCGCGGTGGCCCTTAGGTAAAGGACCAGAGCTCTAAATGAGTCTAGCCTCACCTGCATACGTTCTGGTCTAGCAGAAATTTGTCCAACTTTGTCTTGAATCCTGGAAGGTGTTTTCCCCTATGACAGCCTCCAGAAGAGCATTCCAGTTTTCCACCACTCTCTGGGTGAAAAAGAACTTCTTTATGTTTGTACGGAATCTATCCCCTTTTAACTTTAGCATGCCCTTTTGTTCTTCCTACCTTGAATAGGGTGAAAAACCTGTCTTTATCTACTAAGTCTATTCCCTTCATTATCTTGAACATTTCAATCATATCCCCTCTGTGTCTCCTCTTTTCAAGGGAGAAGAGGCCCAGTTTATCTAATCTCTCGCTGTACGACAACTCCTCCAGCCACTTAACCATTTTAGTCGCTCTTCTCTGGATCCTTTCGAGTAGTACCGTGTCCTTCTTCAAGTACGGTGACCAGTGCTGGATGCAGTATTCCAGGTGGGGTCGCACCATGGCCCGGTACAGTGGCATGATGACCTTCTTCGATCTGTTAATGAGCTCCTTCTTAATCATTCCAAACACTCTGTTCGCCCTTTTTGCCATTGCACATTGTGCGGACGGCTTCATCGACTTGTCGACCAGAACTCCCAAGTCTCTTTCCTAGGGGGGGGGGGGTCTCTCTGAGTACTGCATCATATATCCTGTATTCGTGTACAAGATTTTTGTTATTGACATGCATCACCTTACACTTATCCACGTTAAACTTCATTTGCCATGTCTCAGCCCATTTCTCAGCGTGTTTATGTCCTGTTGCAGGTCATTGCAATCCTCCTGCATCTTCACTACTCTGATTAACTTCGTATCATCTGTAAATTTAATCACCTCGCTCGTCGTTCCAATTTCCAGATCGTTTTTAAATTAAGTTGAAGAGCACGGGCCCAAGCACCGAACCCTGCGGCACTCCACTGGTGATGCTTTTCTAGCCCGAATATTGTCCATTTACCCCCACTCTCTGTTTTCTATCTGCCAACCAGTTTTTGATCCACATGAGTATTTCACCCTCAATCCCAGGGCTCGGAATTTTTCGAAGTAGTCGTTCATGCAGGACCTTGTCAAATGCCTTCTAAAAATCCAGATATACAATGTTGACCAGGTCACCTTTGTCTATCTGCCTGTTAACTCCCTCGAAGAAGTGCAGCAAGTTCGTCGGGCAAGATCTTCTTTTGCTGAAGCCGTGCTAGCTGGTCCTCATCAGATTGTGTCCGTCAAGGTGGTCAACAATGCAGTCCTTTTATCAGCGTCTCTATCATCTTTCCTGATACCGAGGTCAGATTCACGAGCCTGTAGTTTCCAGGATCTCCCCTCGAACCTTTCTTGAAGATCGGCATAACATTCGCCTCTTTCCAGGAAATTCCAGGAAATTCTTCTTCACCCAGAGAGTGGCGGAAAACTGGAACACTCTTCTGTAATCTGTTAAAGGGGCAAACACCCTCCAGGGTTTCAAGACAAAGTTGGACAAGTTCCTGCTAAACTGAAATGTACGCAGGTGAGGCTGGACTCATTTAGAGCACTGGTCTTTGACCTGAGGGTCGCTGCGTGAGTGGACTGCTGGGCAGGATGGACCACTGGTCTGACCTAGCAGCGGCAATTCTTATGTTTTCAGATTTGATCAACAGATTGGTTATTAGTTGAAGCAGTTCAGCTATAACCCCTTTCAGTTCCTTGATTACCCTCGGATGAATGCTATCTGGTCCAGGGTATTTATTTATCATTTTTAAGCCTGTCAATCTGCCTGCATACCTCTTCTAGACTGACTGTCAACCCAGTCAGTTTTCCATCTTCGTTTCCTAGGTGTAGTCTATCAGCTTGTGGTATGTTGCGTATATCCTCTTCTGTAAACACAGACAAAAAAATGTGTTCAGTTTTTTGGTGATGGCTTTATCCTCTTTTCAGCACTCCCTTTATTCCATGGTCGTCCAACGGCCCCACCGCTTCTTTCGCTTTTCTTCTTAATGTATCGAAAGAACGGCTTGAAGTTTTTCGCCTCCTTGGCAATTTTTTCCTCGTAGTCCCTTTTGGTCCCTCTTACCACCTTACGGCACTTGCTTTGATGTTGCTTGTGCTTTTTCCAGTTGTCCGGTGTGCTTTTTTTTTTAACCTTTTTCCATTCTTTAAATGAAGCCTTCTTGTCTCTGATCGCTTTTTTCACCGCTACAGTGAGCCACGCCGGTTCCTTGTTCTTTTTCCTCTTGGATCCCTTGTTGATATGCGGTATATATAGATTTTGCGCCTGGGTGACTGTGTCCTTAAAAAGGGGAACACGCTTGCTTTATCATTTTTACAGCATTTATCCTCCTCTTAATCTTTTTCCGCACCATGAATCTCATCCCTCATTAATTCCCTTTTGAGAAGTTCAGCGCCATGGCCATCGTTCTGGATTGTTTCGCCCCCTTGACCAGGTTGAAGCAGATCATATTGTGATCATTTCTTCCCAGCATCCCTTCTACTTCTGCATCATGCGCTGGTCCTCGTAGTCTATTTAGAATTAAGTTCAGAATTACATTTCCTCTTGTGTTTTCCTTGACAAGTTGTTCCAGGAAGCAATCACCCACTGCATCCAGGAACTTGGTTTCTCTACCGCAGCTGGAGGTGCCTAGGTTCCAGTCTATCCCTGGTAACTGCATTTTCTCCCTTGCAGTTGTATTTAATCTCAGCTGTCATTTCTTCGGACTGCCATGGGGATGGTAGTAGATGCCAATCTTCATTTCCGTTCCATTTGTTCCCGGAATTTTCACCCATAGAGATTCTAACATATTCTTCATTTCCGGCGTGTTCTCTCGGGCAGACTCTATGCCCTCATTGACGTACAGGGTAATGCCCCCACCTTTTTGACCCACTCTGACTGTGCGGCATAGCTTGTATCCTGGTAGCACAGTGTCCCAAACGTTTTCCTTGTTCCACCACGTTTCCATGATGCTGATGATGTCAAGGTTATCTTTTTTGTGCCATAGTTTCTAATTTACCTATCTTATTCCTTAGACTGCTTGCGTTCGTGTATATACTCTTGAGTTTGCGGCATGTTACTTTCTTGCACTTTCTTTCCTCTTGCGTCCCTTTCAATCCATCAGGATTTCTGTCCTGACCATGATCCGCTGAATCTTCCCCGCTAACTTCTTGCACGGTATCCTCTGGGTATACCGGTTCCTGAACCATCAACTCTCTGTCGACTGTCGGCTTTCCCCTTCTTCCTAGTTTAAAAACTTCTCAATTTCTCTCTTGATGTTGCTTGCAAGTAGCCTTGTTCTGTCTCCACTGAAGTGGAGTCCATCCTTCCTGAATAGCTTGCTCTTCCCCCAGAACATCGTCCAGTTGTGTATGAAGTGAAATCCTTCATCCTCACACCAGTGTTGCATCCACGCGTTGACTGCTTGCAGCTCCGCCTGCCTCTTCTCATTGGCCCTGGGTACCGGCAGGATCTCTAAGAACGCTACCCTCTGCGTTCTTGTCTTCAGCTTCTTTCCTAGCAGCCGGAACTGGTCCTTCATTACTTCCCTGCTGTAGTTCCTGTTGCTCACATTGTTTGTCCCACATGGATCCCCACCGCCGTATCGTCCTCTTCCACGCTGTCGATGATCCTGTCACTATGTCTTCTACCTTGGCTCCCGGTAGGCAGGTCACCAGCCGATCCTGTCTTCCTCCCGCTATGTGGCTGTCGACTTGTCTGATGATGGAGTCCCCCACAACAATTGCTGTCCTCTATCTTCTCTTGCCTCTCTAGCTGCAGGTCGGTGTCCCTGGTGTATGACCATCTCTCCAGCTGTAGGTCCGTGTCGTCCATGCACTTTCCATCTTCCCTCATCCTGTCTTGGCTTACACTGGACTCATCTTCTTGTGGGTTCACTCCAGATCTCGCTGCTGTGTCACCCATTTCTTCCTTTTGGCTGTCCTCTTCCCCCAGAACATCGTCCAGTTGTGTATGAAGTGAAATCCTTCATCCTCACACCAGTGTTGTATCCACGCGTTGACTGCTTGCAGCTCCGTCTGCCTCTTCTCATTGGCCCTGGGTACCGGGTCCTCACTCCCTGTAGATTGCACACCGCTGGCCCACAAGCCTTCCCCCAACATCAATTCTGATGTCGGAGAGAAGGTCCGGGCCAGCCAAGCAGCAATTGACATCAGGGGGAAGGCTTGTGGGCCGGCGGCATGCTATCGTTGCACACGCCTGGCCCTTCCCTTTCCAGAGTTGTGGCAGCGGCGGGAGATAATTAAATGGAGTGGGCGGGATGTGGCAGGGGGGGGAAGAGGGGGGTGGTGGTAGGGAAGAATCAGTGGTCAGTCTGCGTACCCACAACAGGCGGTCCGTGTACCCCCTAGGGTACGTGTACTGCAGGTTGAGAAACACTGCTTTAGCTAACCTGAAGTTAAACACCAAAAATATTTTATGGCTTAGAATCCCTGGCATTTTGGTTCCCAGCACTATTCTGCCTTCTTATCTTAGATTCATCTATAACCTTAGAAGCTTAAGTGAATTACCTCTGGCAAAAAAAAAAACCAACTTTTTTTTTTAATTAAGGCAGTTGGATTGGATTAATTACATTTGGTATACTGCTAGTATGTGAGTATAAAGCAGTTTACAATACTAGTACAATAGAAGTGGAGGTTACAAAAAGACCAAAAAACTAAAATACATTAGGGATGTTTACAAACCATGAGAGGGTAGAAGAAAGGTGAAAGGGTCGATAGATGGCATGAAAGCGCAGGAGATGAGAGAGGGTGGGGGTAATGAAGATTTGAGAATCGGAGACATAAAGATCAGTAAGAATTAGAATCATTGCTGTAAATGCTAAATGCTCATAGGCAGACCATGGCTTAATTACGACTGGTTAGGGCATATTTTGATCAATCTGCTTTTGCTATACTGGTTCAGATGTTATTTAAAGCGTTAAAGCAATCTCAAAGCGCATTACAGTAATCTTTCTTCCAAATTGCTTAATAAGATACAATAAATTCAGAACATTTCTGCTCAATTTAATATTTAGAATGAAAAAATTTGAATGTTCCCTCAATATTAGTTAATTTTAATTGGCTTCCCTTTCGTGAGGGTATCATTTTTTTTTCTTCGCAAATCAGCATGTGTAGTTTATTAACTAACTTTTGAACTAGTTCTAGATCTATTAAGGGTACCATTTTCTAGACCTTCTTTTTGCTTACAGAATCTATTGATACTTCATTCTCCAAGCTGTAATGGAGTCCGTTTATTTATGGATTTTTAATACTCTGTTTACTGTTCTTATGGTCCTTTTTTGGAACTCTCTACCATCTTTTATCTTTGAATGTTCATTTAGTGCTCTCCCCTTTTGCATATGATCCCTCCTTCAAGTACTTTTGATTATGCCCCTGAAACACAGACCGTGGATCTCCTCAGTGCCCTTGCTGTAAGAACATTAATATTGAGCTGCTGACAGGACTGATGAAGCCTCCGCTTTTGTTCGTTTAGATCGGTGTCACCACATAAGTTTTAACTAACCTCTGAAAGACCATTAACACCGGGCTAAGCTGAAATGGACAGCCCATTTCCTCTGAAGTGATAAGGCATTTTTCTTGCTGGAAGGAGTTTTGGCATTGGCAAAAATAAACAAGCTCCCCGACCCTTCGTTCATCTCACTTCCTCCTTAATAACTTTCATTTCTTTTCTGGTCTCACTTTAACTGATAGTATAAAAAAACAAAACCAAGATAAAACCGCTTCTATCTCTGAAGAATTGCTTTGGCCTTACAATATACTGGTTTATTCAAGGAAGTGAGGCAAGTACTTTTTTGCTCTTTTAGGCAGTTCTAATCTTATGGGGAGTATGTGGTGCAGTGGTTAGAGCTACAGCCCCATTGTGGGTTCAAATCCACACTGTTCCTTGTGACCCTGGGCAAGTCACTTAATGCAGTGAAATACTCCACATTCACAAAATCAAGGAATTAGTCTAAACCCCACTATCCTAATATAATGCCATATTCCTAAGTAAGAAATACTTTAAATTTATTTTACTTTACACTTCTAAATTTTCATTTAATTCTTCCTTGGTTCACCAGCACTCCAGTGAGAAGAGTTCCCGAAAAAATTCCAAGAAAAATAGGAACCTCAAAAAGGGGGAGAAAAAGCATCAGACTTAAGCCTGCTGCCACATTATTATAGAGTGAAAAAACTATTAGCACACCTGTTTGTGCACTAGTTTATATATATATATATATATATATATATATATATATATTTTTTTTTTTTTTTTAAATCACATACGGGTTAACCCGGGGATGTTTCACAGATAACAACCTTCTGGGTGTATATATTAGTGACAGCTGGTGCATTAGGGTGTTTGTCCCCACTGCGAGCTGTGTGGCTGAGAGCTTCCCGTTCACCAATCATAATTTTAGTTGAGGTTTGTGGTTCGAGTTGTTTTTTGAGGGTCTAGGGAGATTTTTCTCCTTTTGCCTCATTATTATAAGCATTCAGGCTAAGTTTCGAGCTACCTCATCGGCAAAAAAAACCCCTCCTCTGTAAGTTCCAATTTTCATATAAACTTTAAATGTTTTAAATATCTATCTATATATATAAAATCGGAGGTATGTATGTGTGTGTATGTGCCGCGATCACGCAAAAACGGCTTGACCGATTTGAACGAAACTTGATATGCAGATCCCTCACTACCTGGGGTGATATGTTCTAGGGGTCTCGCGGCCCACCTGCACACGTGGGAGGAGCTACAAACAGAACATCAGATTTCACCTATTCATGTCAATGGAAAAAATGTAAAAAGCTGCCATTCTCACAGTAATTCAAAAACGGCTTGACCGATTTGAACGAACCTTGGTATGCAGATCCCTCACTACCTGGTATGATATGTTCTGGGGGTCTCGCGGCCCACCTGCATACGTGGGCGGAGCTACAAACAGAAAATCAGATTTCACCCATTCATGTCAATGGAAAATATGTAAAAAGCTGCCATTCTCACAGTAATTCAAAAACGGCTTGACCGATTTGAACGAACCTTGGTATGCAGATCCCTCACTACCTGGGGTGATATGTTCTGGGGGTCTAGCGGCCCACCTGTACACGTGGGCGGAGCTACAAACAGAAAATCAGATTTCACCCATTCATGTCAATGGAAAAAATGTAAAAAGCTGCCATTCTCACAGTAATTCCAACTACCTGGGGTGATATGTTCTGGGGGTCTCGCGGCCCACCTGCACACGTGGGCGGAGCTACAAACAGAAAATCAGATTTCACCCATTCATGTCAATGCAAAAAATGTAAACAGCTGCCATTCTCACAGTACATCAAAAACGGCTTGACCGATTTGAACGAAACTTGGTATGCAGATCCCTCACTACCTGGGGTGATATGTTCTGGGGGTCTCTTCACCCAAGAATTTATATGTTCTTGCTCCTGGAGGTGAAACTAAAAATGTTGTTTCTAATCAAGTTTTGTGTTAGTTGTATTGTATTCATTTTGTCAAATATTTCACATTATAATTTGAATATTGTACTTTTTATAAAGCTGTAAAAAAATAATTTCATTCACCACTATAAAGTATCTTTATTTGAATCCATTTACAGTGTTATTGCTATAATTAAATACCCGTGCAATGCCGGGGCATCAGCTATCTTTTATAAATAAGAGTTTAAATGTCTTAAAATTAATGTCAAATCAAATTAAGCAAGTTTTAACTTACTCATCTGCATGCGCTGGAAGTCAAGCTCATGAAACTTCTAAAGAACAACAGTGTTCAGGAGCGACCATAAAAATCGCCTCCTGCTAGTGTGCACAAACTGCATACGGGGTGGATGCCAGCATGAAATGTTAGAAATATACACTAGTTTCACAAGCACTTATCTCTTCTCCAGTTCCCCCTCCGTATTCCACTCATATGCACTGCTATTCAATGGCAAATCTGCTCAATCAAAACCCTTTTGAACGGCAAGTCTGTAATGTCCCAGGATATGTGGAATATAAATAATTTTAAAAATAAAATATTTTTAAAACTCCTTTATTACAATATCACAGTTTTGTGTAAGGGTGCCAAGATGTCATGATAAGGGCCAGTACCACATGGGCTTGGACAGTGCACCCTCAATGCACCCCAGTAGAGCCGTTCCAATGTCTGCTTGCTCCCTAATCTCCCTGCTTGCACTATGCAAATAAACTCCAGTTGTGACTGTGCATTGAGTGAACTGGGAACTGGACCCAAGTCGCCTACTAATTTTACAGAGGAGAAGTTTGTGCTGATGCACTCCATGTTGTACTGTTCTGTAGTACAGCAGTGCGTGTGAGGGAAGCTCGTACTGCTCTGGAGACAAGAACATAAGAACATAAGCAGTGCCTCCGCCGGGTCAGACCATAGGTCCATCCTGCCCGGCAGTCCGCTCCCGCGGTGGCCCAAACAGGTCACGACCTCTCTGAATCACCAGAAGGGGCTCCCTTGCCACCTTGGTTTCTCATTGAAGTCCTATCTTTCCATCGTAGTCCTAACCCTCCGGTCTTGCACATGCACGACCTGTTGGGTTTCTATACTTATTACCTGGTTAGCTTTCTATACCTGTGTTACATCCCAGCACCTCTCTCAGTATCCCACGATCCCTTTATCCCTCAGGAATCCGTCCAATCCCTGTTTGAATCCCTGTACCGTACTCTGCCTGATCACTTCCTCCGGTAGCGCATTCCAAGTGTCCACGACCCTTTGGGTGAAAAAAAACTTCCTTGCATTTGTTTTGAACCTATCTCCCTTCAGTTTCTCCGAATGCCCCCTCGTACTTGTTGTCCCCTTCAGTCTGAAGAATCTGTCCCTATCCACCCTCTCTATGCCCCTCATGATCTTGAAGGTCTCTATCATATCTCCCCTGAGCCTCCTTTTTTCCAGAGAGAAGAGCCCCAGCCTATCCAACCTCTCGGCGTATGGGCAGTGTTCCAGCCCTTTTACCAGTTTCGTTGCTCTCCTTTGGACTCTCTCAAGTACCGCCATGTCCTTCTTGAGGTGTGGCGACCAATACTGAACGCAGTATTCCAGATGTGGACACACCATCGCTCGATACAATGGCATGATGACTTCCCGCGTCCTGGTTGTTATGCCCCTCTTTATGATGCCCAGCATCCTGTTGGCTTTTTTCGAGGCTGCTGCGCACTGTGCAGATGGCTTCAGTGATGCATCCACCAGCACACCCAAGTCTCTCTCAAGTCTGCTGTCTCCCAACAATGCCCCCCCCCCAATTTGTAGTTGAACAACGGGTTCTTTTTCCCTATATGCATGACCTTGCATTTTTCCACGTTAAAGCGCATTTGCCATTTGTTTGCCCAGTCTTCCAGCTTGTCCAGGTCCCTTTGCAGGTCCTCACACTCCTCCCTGGACCTAACTCTACCGCACAGTTTGGTATCGTCTGCAAATTTTATAACCTCGCACTTTGCCTCCTTTTCCAGGTCATTGATAAATATGTTGAAGAGTAACGGCCCCAGCACCGATCCCTGTGGCACACCGCTCGTGACTCTCAGTTTTCAGAGCTGTGTGTCTGATACTGTTTAGTATGTAATCATATTAAAAAAAAATAAACAAAAAACTAGCTAACCATGATCCAGTAATTCTATAACGTATGCATCAATTGTGTGCATAAATCATTAAAATAATGGCTGTGTATGTGTATAAATGCAATTTAAATGCCAAAATTTTTTTTTTTTTCCAAGATGGCGGACCGTTAAGTCATCTATTGTTCTGTCTCCTTCAGACAATTTTTTATTTTTTCCTTTTTTCTTTTATTTTTATAATTTTTTTATTGTTGGTTTCCAATTTTTACTTTATCTAAGATCTTAATTTATTTATCTGAGTTTATTTTCCTTTGTTATATATTTATTTTTCATATTGCTTACTGTTTTTGTGATTTGACCGTTGGTTCTGGTTCGACGGTTGAGGGGCCTTGCACTTGAGGATAGTTGGACTGTGTGGTGGCGGCTGGGAGAGACCGAACTGGGACCTCGTTCTGGTTTGAGTTGGGGAGGACTAGATCTAGATCCTTTGGTACTTTGTGCCGATAGCTGTATGCTGTGGCTTACCCCAGTTTGGAAGCTGAAAGGGAGATGGCAGATTTGAGACGGGCGGTCGGAGGCAATGACAGAGTCGAATTCCTTGGGCGAAGGCAGTGCAGATGTAGCGCTGCAGTCGTTGGCCTGTGATCGGAGGAGCAGGAGGAACTTCCTGCGAGGCCAAATGTCAGGGTATACCTGATGAATCGCACTGAATGTTTGCCAGATGTCCAGCTTCGGCGACCTATGGTCGGAGCGATCCTCTTCGCCACTTCTGCCTGTCTCCTGCGCATCTGCTCCGGGGGCAGCGGCATATTCGGGGCTTGCCCGGCTTGTAGTCTGAAGGCTTCTCCCTCAAAATCCCAGCATCCATCGGCCTGGTTGTTCTCAGAGATTGCTCGATGTTATTGGGAGACCATGCTCAATGGGGAAGGTAGCAGCAGCATGTCGGAGGTTCAATGGTCGGTTACAGCTCCAGCGGCACCAACACATGCCAGAGTCGGCACCGAATGACTTTTTCACAGAGGAAATGACTGCATTGGGGAGACCATCGTGGAGGAGGAGAAATGGACAGCCTGGAACTATCATCCAAATCTCTTGCCTAGAAGTCCTTTATCTGGAAACTGAAATTGTGGACTGAAGCCAATGTTTTTTACTTTTAATTTTTTTCCAGTTTTATGAATTATTTGTAATCTTATTCATTGCTTTACCATTTTGTTTTATTTCTATCTTTTAAATTCTCCAGAATTCTTTTTTCAACAGTTCCTCCTCTATATCTCTTCTCTTCTATCTTTCAAAGTACACAGTTCAGTTAGATTGTTTATTTTCTCATCTTTTCTCTTTTCTTACTTTGCACTCCCTTACAGCTCTCTTGGTACTTTAGTTAGATTGTGAGCCTTCGGGACAGTTAGGGAACTTCTAAGTACCTTTCATACTTATAATTTTAATGTATATTTTCTGAAAACCGCTTAGAACCTAACGGATGTAGCGGTATATAAGAAATAAATTACATTACATTACATTACAAAATTCTATATAGCAAGGATTTTACAGGCAGGTATAGTGTAGGCAGAGCACAGGTAGGAATTGTGTTTAGATGTTTAACTTATAGGACATTTATATAATAATAATAATGATGATAATTTATTTCTTATATACCGCTAAAGCCATAATAGTTCTAGGCGGTTTACAATAAAGAAGGGCTGGACAATCAGCGAATGGGTACAATCAGCAGATACAGATACAATTAATATATGTAAGCAAGGAACTGGTACAATAGGGGTCAAAGCAAGAAGATCGGGAAGGAAGGTACGGAGGGAGGACTTGGGGAGCAAGGGTAGGGTAAGGTGTCTTATGAATATGTAGAGACCCTGGGTCATGATTTAAGGTACCAGCAATGACACCTATTGGTTCTTTAAGGAATGACAACATCCCCTTAACTTTACCATGACTTCACTGGTTGCTAGAGAGAGCGAGAGTTTTTTCAAAGTGTCCTGTTTATAATGAGAGGGAGGAGAATAGTTTTGGAGGAAACCTTCCCAGTGTATAAGTCCTGTGCTCCGTTAAAATATTTGCCTTTTGCTCCTTCCCTCTCTGCATGTGAGGGGAGAGCCATCTAACCCAAAGGCCCTAACCATCTTATCATAGGCAAGTATAGAAGTTAAAGATATCTGGCTGCAGTAGTCAGGACAGTCTTTAAGGAGAAGTCTAGGCGCATTTACAATAACAGCCACTTTAGTAAATATTGAAGAACTAAGGCCAATACTGGGCAGACTTCCATAGTCTGTGTCTATATATGGCCTTTTGGTTGAGGATGGGCTGGGGGAGGGCATCAATGGCTGGGAGGGTGTAGATGGGCTGGAGTGAGCTTTAAAGGAGACTTCAGCAGTTGAAACCCAAGCTTTGGATTCTTGCCAGAAATAGCTAAGAAGAAGAATTTTTAAAAAAATTTTTAAAATTGAATCAGATTGGGCGGACTAGATGGACCATTCGGGTCTTTATCGCCCGTCATCTACTATGTTACTATGTTAGCTGTGTGCTGTGACTAGGTGGCAGTGGGAACTGAGAACCTGCTGTGTAACAGGCATGGAGCAGATTTGCATGCCTGTTACTTCCATTATATGCAAATCTCTCTCATGCATATTCATTAGGGCTAGCCTGAAAACCCGATTGGCTTGGTGGTCCTCCAGGACAGGTTTGGGAACCATTGCTCTAGACCAGGGGTAGGCAATTCCAGTCCTCGAGAGCCATAGCCAGGTCAGGTTTTCAGGATATCTACCATGAATATGTATGAGATGGATTTGCATGCACTGCCTCCTTGAGATGCAAATCTATCTCATGCATATTTATTGTGGATATCCTGAAAACCTGACCTGGCTCCGGCTCTCGAGGACCGGAATTGCCTACCCCTGCTCTAGACTAACAAGCTCTCTTACCACTTCTCCTGCCCCAAAGATTTCCTGTGAAAATATGAAAGTAAGGAAATGTTTTGAAGAACCCTCATAATTGGACTTAACAACATAAGAATTGCCACACTGGGAAAGACCTATGATCATCAAGCCCAATATCTTGTTTCCAACAGTGGCCAACCAAGCTCATAAGTACCTGGTAAGAACACAAGAGTAAAACTCTTATTAAATATCCAAACTTTTTTTTTTTAACTCTTCTGCTAAAGATCACTGCTTTTACAACATTCTTGGCAACAAATTCCTGAGTTTAATTACATATTGAGTAAAGAAATACAGTACTTTCTTCAATTTGTTTTAAATCTATCACTTAGTAGTTTCATTGCATGCTCCCTATTAATAGTATTTTTGGAAAGAGTAAATAAGCAGTTCACATCTGTTTCACTCCACTCAGTATTTTTTTAGACCTCTATCATACCTCTCCTGAGCCATCTCTTCTTCAGGCTGAAGAGCCTTAAGTGCTATAGTCTTTCTGCATAAGGAAGTTGTCCCATCCCTTTAATAGTTTTTGTCTTCCTTCTCTGTATTTTTTCTAATTCTGTTATATCTTTGAGTTGTGGCAACCAGAATTTTTCTTTTCCGGTCCTTTCCTGATAACTGCTAACATTCTATTTGCTTTCTTAACTACCGCTGCACTCAATAAGCTGAAGGTTTCAACGTATCTTCAATGATGACACCTAGATCCTTTTCCTGGGCGTTGACTCCTAACATGGAACTGACCACACAAACTCACTAGTGAAAAAATGTTTTTACACGCTATGGAAACTAAGGACCATAAAAAAATACTTTGACCCAACATCATTCAGGTTGCTGGTACAGGCACTGATCTTATCCATTCTTGACTACTGCAACATCATCTACTTGGGCATCCCACAAAAAACAATAAAAAAACTGAGATTAATACAAAACACCGCCGTTCGACTAATCTTCGGACTAAGAAAAAACGACCACATCAGCCCCTACTATAAAAAGCTGCACTGGCTTCCAATAGAAGCGCGAATACTATTCAAATTTGCTTGCACCTGTTTCAAGCAAGTCTGGGGACTAGCACCTTCATACCTACAAACTCACTTCATCCTACACAACCCCACACGAGCGACCAGAAACAAAAACATATTTGCCTACCCAAAGATTACGGGCTGCAGATACAAATCATTCCTGGATAGAACCTTTAAGTTCCAAGCGAACAGACAGCAAGTTTGGCTGAAAAACTACATAAACGAACCCAACCTGTCTTACAGTGCATTCCGCAAATCGATCAAAACCGCCCTATTCGAAAAATTCACGGACTAAAATCGTCCCCTCCCACACTAGGACTCCCCTCCCTTTAAACGCCTTTCTTTCTTTCTCAAGATGCCCCTCATGTACTCAGATATTCGCTATCCATAGTACTCCAATTCAAATGGAAGTTCTAAAGAAATACTCAGTTACTCATTACCCATTGAACCCCAATCTGTAACTTTCCCCTCTTCACTATTGTATTATATTTAGACTCATTGTACGATACTGTATTAGACTTATGTATGGTGTTGTCTTTCGACTTATTGTATTGTATTATATTTAGACTCGTATTATATTGTACTGTGTTGTATACACTCATTGTATTGTATTGTATTGTATTGTATTGTTTTGTCTTGTATTGTATGTTGACTTATTGTATTGTATTGTGACCTTGTTATTCGCTGAATGTCCAGCCTTCTTACAGTGTGAACCGCCTAGAAGTCACCTGACTATGGCGGTATAGAAAAATAAAGTTATTATTATTATAGCTATAGTTTGGGTTCCTCTTTCCCACAAGTACTTGCTTACATTAAACTTCATCTGCCATTGTAAGAGGACCTTGGGTGGACATCAATTTTTCACAATCCTCTTGCAACTTAACAACTTTGTGTCATCAGCACATTTTATTAGGTTGCTTACAGCATAATGTTGTAAGCATATAACACTGGTCGAGCCTTCTGAATGTCGAGGAGGGGAAGGGTTAAAAGATAATTTAATTGTTGGATGGGTGTAATGATGGAGTTGTAGTGGGTACATAACATAAACAACATAAGAACATAAGAAATGCCTTCACCGGATCAGACCGAGGTCCATCAAGTCCGACGATCCGCTCACGCGGCGGCCCATTTAGGTTCTCCATTTTGGAGACCTGATATTACCGTATCCCCCAATATGATTTGCAAGAAGGTGTATATCCAACTTGCGCTTGAAACCCAGAAGAGTAGTCTCTGCCACAACATCCTCCGGAAGAGAATTCCAAGCGCCCACCACTCGTTGTATGAAACAAAACTTCCTGACATTTATCCTGAACCTGCTGCCACACAGTTTCAGGCTGTGACTTATTGTCCTTGTCACATCTGAAAATATTAGTAATGCTGCTTCTTGGTCTATTTTATCAAATCCTTTTAATATTCTAAAAGTCTATCAAATCGCCTCTCAGTCTTCTCCTCTCGAGTGTAAACAGTCCCAGTTTCCTGAGGCGTTCTTCGTAGCTCAAATTCTCCATTCCTTTGACTAGTTTCGTGGCTCATCTTTGCACCCTCTCCAACAGAGTTATGTCCTTCTTGAGGTAAGGAGACCAGTGTTAGACCCAGTATTCTAAGTGTGGTCTGACCATTGCTCTATAAAGTTGCATTATGACTTCTTCCGATTTACTTGTGATCCCGTTCTTAATCATGCCCAACATCCTGTTTGCTTTCTTTGCCGCCGCCACACATTGCGCTGATGGCTTTAGGGTTCTGTCAATCAGTACCCCCAAATCCCTTTCATGTTCGCATTTTGCTAATGTCACCCCCAACATTCTATACTCGTGTTCTTTGTTCTTCTTTCCTAGATGCATCACCTTGCATTTATTTATGTTAAAATTCATCTGCCACTTTGTCGCCCACGTTTCCAGCTGTCTTAGATCCTCGCAGTCCCTTTGAGAGCCAACCGCCCGACATAGTTTTGTATTATCGGCAAACTTTATTATATTGCATGTTGTTTCCTCCTCAAGATCGTTTATAAAAATATTGAACATAAGAACCAAGCCCTGGGGCACTCCACTAGTCACTTTCACCCAGTCCGAGAATTTCCCTTTTATGCTAACCCTCTGCATTCTGTTCTCTAGCCATTTACCGATCCATCTGTGCACTTCTCCTCCTATTCCATGGCTTAGTAGTTTCTTCATAAGCCTTGCATGTGGGACCTTGTCAACGCTTTCTGGAAGTCCAAGTAAACTATGTCTACTGGATCTCCATTATCCATATGTTTGTTCACTTTCTCAAAGAATTGTAGTAAATTTGTCAAACAAGACTTCCCTTTCCTGAAGCCGTGTTGACTAGCCCTTATTAGGTTGTGATCCTCCAAGTGTTGCACAATGCTGTCTTTAATAAGTGTTTCAATTATCTTCCCAGGTAATGGTTAAAGGGTTGGTGGGGATTGGAAGATGGACTAGAGCAGTGGTCTCAAACTCAAAGCCTTTGCTGGGCCACTTTTTGGATTTGTAGGTACTTGGAGGGCCACAGAAAAAATAGTTAATGTTAACGGCAATGCTATGCCCTATGGGGCCTGCTATTTTTTTGGCTTGCGCTGCGGGCAGGCGGACTGCTGCTGTCCCCAAGGCTGGACCCTCTGGTGCATTGCTGGCTGTCTCTGCTACTTCTGGTGAGTCTATAGGGGTTACATATGATATGTTGACTGGGGCTGGTTCATTGTTGGGTGCGGGTGCGATGGGGCCAGATGTACTTAGGCAAGGGGCTTCTCATGTTAGAAGTCAGTGCCAGAGGAAGTGGTAAGAGCGGATAGCGTAGCTGGTTTTAAGAAAGGTTTGGACAAGTTTCTGGAGGAAAAGTTCATAGTCTGTATTGAGAAAGATATGGGGAAGCCACTGCTTGCCCTGTATTGGTAGCATGGAATATTACTACACCTTGGGTTTTGGCCAGGTACTAGTGACCTGGATTGGCCCCCGTGAGAATGGGCTACTGGGCTTGATGGACCATTGGTCTGACCCAGTAAGTCTATTCTTATGTAGCGATTGGAGTTAGAGAAAGAGCAGCGTAGAGGTGTTCTGGGGGATCCCATGGCAGCTTGGCAGTCTTCGGGTTTCTATGATTCCTCGGAGGTGTCTTCTGCTTCTTCCTCTTCGGAGGATGATGTAGTGTCTTGTTTGCCTGTTCCTTTGTTGCCGGTTGGCTAGGTTCAGTCAGCAATGTCTTTCCAGGTCCCTCATATTCTAATGTGTGCTTATTAGGTGTTTCATTGTTTTTTATGCTAACTGTATGGCATCGGGCTTTGTTCTCCCATGCTGTTCTTCATATACATTAAAATATGTGTCATTTCATGTTAATGCAAACTAAAATTTTAAGTAGCTGCCTAGGAAAATCATGGGTGTCTCACGGAGTCTATCCAGGGAGTGAATATGTCTAGGCATGTCTCCCACTAAGTGCTGCTTTTTGGAGGACTGAACCAAATCTGGGTGTCTTCATCATGTTTATCTAGCTGCTGGCAAGTACAGGTTTTCGAATATTTTCTCGCCACCCTAATACAAATTTGTTCTTGCCTATGACAGAGAAATGATAATTGCTAGGAATGCAGCTATCAAGGGGAAGTATTTTTTTTGAGAGCAAGAGCAGAGCAGCATAGTATGGCTCACTTCCCCCCTCCACAACCCTTCCAGAAAAATACCTTATTTACACCAGTGACATAGATAAATGAGAAGGACAGATAATAGCTGTTTCTTCTTCCTCTGGGATCACCTTGCCTTATAGAGGAAAAATACAGCAGGAAATCCTTATGACAATTTAAAATAATTCATTTTCCAACATGGGCACTTCTACTTTGTTGCCTATCCTCGAATTTCTGATTATTCTTTCTTGTCTTTTTTTTTTTTCCCCCCCCACCTCTGCTGCCTCATTTTTCATTTTCTGGTGTCCTTCCTTTTATCTGTTTCGTTATTTCTTCCTCCTTTTTGTTTCTTTTTCAGAACAAATATTTTAATACTTTCTTTTCCTTCTCGTCTTGCTTCTGTTTCATATCTTAATTCTTGTCTTGCTGTTTTCATCATGTTGTCATTTCCCCATCCTTCTCAATGTTTCATCTCTGTATTTTGAAATCAGTGGTTCCTAAACTGTAGATAACTCCAAATGGGTGTTGCAGAATGAGTTGCTGGGTTTACAAGAAATGGGCTTGCTCTCCCACCTGGACCGTCTTTTTTTTTTTTTCTTTCTCCATTTGGATCTCCAGTCACCCTGAATTTCAGATTCAAACAAAGAAACATGATGGCAGATAAAGGTCAAATGGCCCATCTAGTTTGCCCATCCACAGTCACCGTTAACTCTTCCTCTATCTAAGAGATCCCACGTGCCTATCCTAGGCCCTTTTGTATTCAAACACAGTCTCTGTCTCCACCACCTCATCCAGCAGATGTGGGGGATGCAGGTCATGTGCAGGGACTCATTGTGGAGCCTTATTTGCAAAGCTAAGAGCTTTGAAAATACACCCCATAGTCTATTGTCCTAGTATTGAACATTACTCATAATTTTGCCAGGGCATCTTTGTCCCGTACTGCAGTACTCCTGCTATTCCAAACATGACCCCCTCCAACTAGTATCCACACACATACCTCTGCCAGTGTACTTCATCCATACCCTTCAGCACCCTTTCCTATGCTTCAGATTAGCCACTTGGCTCTAAACATTAAAGGGCCAATATTTACAATGATTTAACGGGGTGATCCCAGATTTTTCAGCAACACATAACAGGATAGTGGCACTGAAATCCTGTGGAGACCACCACGGCACTATTTGGTTATAGCAGGGGTGGTCTGGAAGTGGAGTTTGGGGGTAAGTGGCAATTTTTAGTCCACTAACAGGGCAAGTGCCCCGATAAACTTAGGGGAACAAAAAAGCTCAATATTGAACATAAAAATATTACTATATTACTGTCAGGTATATGGGCAGAGTTTGTACAGATTGTGGGACGAATGGATATTTACATGCATAAATTACACTGCACAACAAAGTTTTTGCTTCCTGAACACTGCTGGGTGTTTCTTATAGAATTTTGGGTGCTGATCATGAATATTACATCAAAAATTACCCATCACGTACCATTTCAGAGAAATCTTCAATTTTGTCGTGATTTTTTCTTATATTTGGATGCAAACAATTTTTTCTCCCATAAGTGTCTTATCAACAACGGTTTGTGCCGCCTGGGTATGTCCATGCATAAAATCTAGCCAGGTTGGAAGCTGTTTTATGGAAGATGACATCCTGGGCATGTCTGGGCAGGTCTGAACGAGCTTGCGCTGTCTCACCATGCTATAATGGTGGCTTCCATACACCGATCCTGCTCATTTGGTTAATATAGATAGTCCGTGTGTGTATATAGTATCAGTATAGTAAAGTATAGTAGTATAGTAGCTGTAGCAATATAACAGTAAGTAAGCTTGATGCTATAGACGTTTTGGTGTCGGGCAATATGTCTCGTCGGTGTCGTAACAGCCGCGACACATTCTGCTATATCTGTGGGGAATATACACTTACGCCTCAGAGACGTTCGATGACTGCCCTTGTAAAGAAAGCCTATCATCTGTATTTTGGCTGTAAAATAGGTGATCAAGACAAGCAATGGGCGCCTCACATTTGCTGTGCGACATGTGCTGTTAGTCTGAGAGCCTGGCTCAGAGGTACTCGAAAGACGATGCCATTTGCTGTTCCGATGATATGGCGAGAACAGAAAGACCATGTGACGGACTGTTATTTCTGTTTGACTAATGTGTCTGGTTTCTCTGCCAAAAACAAGAAGTCAATTGAATATCCTAATCTGCCTTCAGCAATGAGACCCATGCCACATGATGACAGTCTTCCAGTTCCGAAACCACCAGAGGATTGGACCTTAGACGAACCAGATGAAGAAACTGCAGTGCAGGGTTCTAACAGTGACATTGACCCGGATTTTGAACCATCCTCATCAGGCGATCCACATCTGATAACACAGTCCGAATTGAACGATTTGGTCAGAGATTTGGGTCTGTCAAAAGCAAAAGCTGAGCTGCTAGGTTCGAGACTGCAGGAATGGTGTTTGCTATCACCAGGTACGAAAATTTCTGTGTTTCGAGACCGGCATCATGATATAACCAAATTTTTTGCACAAGTCGACAGTCTCTGTTTCTGTTGTGACATTGAAGGATTGTTCTAGGTCTTTGGTTGTGATCACAACCCGGAAGAGTGGCGTCTTTTCATTGATTCGTCAATGTTAAGCCTGAAAGCTGTTCTGTTGCACAATGGCAACGTTTATCCTTCAGTACCTGTTGGCTATGCAGCACATATGAAAGAAACATATGAGAATATGGAAATGTTACTAAAGTATGTCCAGTATACCAGGTATAACTGGAATATCTGTGGAGACCTCAAAGTTGTTGCTCTGTTACTAGGACTGCAGCTTGGCTATACAAAGTACTGCTGTTTCATCTGCGAATGGGACAGCCGAGACAGAGAGTCGCACTATTCTAGAAAGAACTGGCCACTCCGTAAAAAGTTAGTTCCAGGACAGAAAAATGTAGCACATGAATCGCTTGTTGACCCGACAAAGATATTTTTGCCTCCTCTTCACATTAAACTGGGACTCATGAAGAATTTTGTGAAAGCAATGAACAAGGAAGGGGAAGGTTTTCGTTATTTAAGACAGATGTTCCCAAGAATAACTGATGCCAAGATCAAAGAGGGTATTTTTGTTGGCCCCCAGATCAGACATGTTATGAGTGACAAGCGATTTGAAGATCTGTTAGTTGGGCCGGAAAAAATTGGCTGGAAAGCCTTGAAAGACGTTGTTGACAATTTTCTGGGCAATTACAGAGCCCCAAACTACATTCAGCTGGTAGACAAACTTCTCAAAGCATACAAGAGAATGAAGTGCAATATGTCACTCAAGATTCATTTCCTCCATTCACACTTGGACTTCTTCCCCGCAAATCTCGGTGCTGTGAGTGACGAGCACGGTGAAAGGTTTCATCAAGACATAGCTACGATGGAGAAACGATACCAGGGCAATTGGAATCCGTCAATGCTTGCCGACTATTGTTGGATGCTACAACGTGATGCACCAGACACTGAATATAAAAGAAACTCGGGAGCAAAACACTTTTAATTCTGTTTCATTTAGTCGCTTGTGCGAAACGTAAACTTGACTATATATTTTATTGTCAGTAAACATAAAAATGTCTATTTCTCATAGTTCTTACGTGATGCAGTAAAACCAAAACCATATTTGAGCATACCAAGTTGGTACCTGTCATAATCACCAAAAACTTTTCAGGAATCAAGACTTAACCAAAAAATTGTTGTGCAGTGTTATAGAATATCATAAGTAGCCTAATGTTTAGTGCAGTGAGATGATATCCTTGAGATATGGGTTCAATTCCTACTGCAGCTCCTTGTGACACTAACCCTCCATTATCCCAGGTAGAAAACCACCTTACAATGTGATCCTACAAGGAACAGAGAAAGATCGGCATATGCCCAAATTGTGTGCATAATTTAATTGCTTAGTGAGACAATTAACACCCCTGTCATATGAAAGCTGAAGAGATTAGGGCTCTTCAGCTTGGGAAAAGAGATGCCTCAGGGGGAAATGATTGTGGTCTAGAAAATCCTGAATGGTGCAGGATGGGTAAAAGTGAATTGATTTTTCCATTTTTCAAAAAATACAAAGACCAGAAGGCACTCTTTGGAAATATTTTTTTTCCCCCCAAAATCTTTATTCATTTTTCATCTTACATAATATTGCAACATTTAAATTTATACACATCACTTGAATTTCTTTCTATTATTATCTTAAATACATAAATGTATGCCCTCCCCACCCATCCTTCCCACAAATATTTTAATCATAAAATTCATATAAATAATACATTCTTATCTACTGATTACCGTATTTTCTCGCATATAATGCGCACGTTATACGTGGTTTTTACGTACCGCACATACCCTCGCACGTTATACGCGTGAGCGCGTTGTACAAAATTTTTTTTACATAGTTCCCCCCCCCCGACGTCCGATTCACCCCCCACAGGACCGCTCGCACCCCCACCCCGAAGGACCGCTCGCACGCACTCCCACCCGCACCCCCACAGCCTCCCGACCCCCTCCCCCCATCATGTAGAAGCTCCTACCGGTGTCCTGCTGCTTCCTCTTGGCGGTCCCGACACCCGACACGATCGGGGCAAGAGTGAGCTCAAGCCCACTTGCCCCAGCCAACCGCGGCACCCCCGACACGATCGGGGTAAGAGGGAGCTCAAGCCCTCTTGCCCCAGCCAACCGCGGCACCCCCGACACGATCGGGGCAAGAGGGAGCTCAAGCCCTCTTGCCCCCCCCCTGACTCCCCGACACGATCGGGGCAAAAGGGAGCCCAAGCCCTCTTGCCCCGCCGACTCCCCAACTCACCGACAATATCGGGCCAGGAGGGAGCCCAAGTCCTCCTGGCCCTGGTGAACCCCCCTCCCCCCGCTAGTTGTTCGGGCCAGGAGGGAGCCCAAACCCTCCTGGCCACGGTGACCCCCTACCCCCACCCCGCACTACATTACGGGCAGGAGGGATCCCAGGCCCTCCTTCCCTCGACGCAAACCCCCCTCCCCCCAACGACCGCCCCCCCCAAGAACCTCTGACCGCCCCCCCCCAGTCGACCCGTGACCCCCCTGGACGACCCCCACGATACCCCCACCCCCACTCAAACTCAAAGTCTTTGCTGGACCACTTTTTGGATTTGTAGGTACTTGGAGGGCCACAGAAAAAAATAGTTAATGTTTGACAGACGGGAGTCAAACTCGCCTGTCCGGCAGGCAGCCAACGACGGAATGAGGCCAGATTAGCCCATCCGTCCCAAAGCTCCGCCTACTGGTGGGGCCTAAGGTGCCTGGGCCAATCAGAATAGGTCCGGGAGCCTTAAATCCCACCTGGGGGCGGGGCCTGAGGCACATGGGCCCAACCCGACAATGTGCCCAAGGCCCCGCCCCCAGGAGGGACCTAAGGCTCCCGGGCCTATTCTGATTGGCCCAGGCGCCTTAGGCCCCACCAGTAGGTGGAGCTTTGGGACGGATGGGCCAATCTGGCCTCATTCCGTCGTTGGCTGCCTGCCGGACAGGCAGGTTTGGCTCCCGTCTGTCCGGCCAACTACACAAAGGTACGGGGAAGGGGGGTGGGGGTGTCGTGGGGGTCGGCCAGGGGGGTCGCGGGTCAGCTGGGGGGGCGGTCGGAGGTTCTTGGGGGGGGGGGGGGGGCGGTCGTTGGGAGGGGGTTTTGCGTCGAGGGCAGGAGGGCCTGGGATCCCTCTTGCCCGTAATGTAGTGCGGGGTGGGGGTAGGGTCACGTGGCCAGGAGGGTTTGGGCTCCCTCCTGGCCCAAACAACTAGCGGGGGGGGGGGGGTCGCCAGGGCCAGGAGGACTTGGGCTCCCTCCTGCCCCGATATTGTCGGGGAGTTGGGGAGTCGGCGGGGCAAGAGGGCTTTGGCTCCCTTTTGCCCTGATCGTGTCGGGGAGTCGGTGGGGGCAAGAGGGCTTGAGCTCCCTCTTGCCCCGATTGTGTCGGGGGTGCCGCGGTTGGCTGGGGCAAGAGGGCTTGAGCTCCCTCTTGCTCCGATCGTGTCAGGGAGTCGGGGGGGGGCAAGAGGGCTTGAGCTCCCTCTTACCCCGATCGTGTCGGGGGTGCCGCGGTTGGCTGGGGCAAGAGGGCTTGAGCTCCCTCTTGCCCCGATCGTGTCGGGGAGTCGGGACCGCCAAGAGGAAGCAGCAGGACACCGGTAGGAGCTTCTACATGATGGGGGGGGTCGAGAGCCTGTGGGGGTGCGAGCGGTCCTTCAGGGTGGGGGTGCGGGTTCGGGTGGGAGTGCGTGCGAGCGGTCCTTCGCGGTGGGGGTGCGAGCGGTCCTCCGGGGGGGGTGAATCGGACGTCGGGGGGGGGGGCATCAGGCTTTCAGGGTGGGGACAGGACTTCAAGGGGGAGAGGAGAGTCGGGGCGGGCGAAAGGAGAGTCGGGGTGGCCAGAGGAGAGTCGGGGCAGGCGAAAGGAGAGTCGGGCGGCGACGGGAGAGTCGGGCAGCATGCGCGGTATACGGGTGTGCGTGGTATATAAAAATTTCTGTACATAGATTTGTGTTTTTCGCGTGCTATACCCGTGTGCGCATTTTACACGGGTGCGCGTTATCTACGTGAAAATATGGTAAACCATAAAAATAACTTTATACCACCCCTCCCCCATATTATAAGTGCACTTTCAATGAAAAATGGTGTCTAATCATTGCAATAAGTTATTAATGGCCCAGGGAAATAATTAGAAAACAAATAGGAGGAAATATATTTTTCAGTCCATAAACTGTGGGGCATTTTCAATAGGATGTCTAATGGATATTTCAGGAAAGATATCCAGAAATCCAATAGAAAAAATGTCCATTTTCAAAACAGTAAGACGTGGAATTCCATGTCGGGTACAAGCTGCTGTTGGTAGTCTATCAAAGTCTGCAAGGGTTGACACCCAAATACCTAATTGACTGTCTATCGTATTATATTGCACTCCCTAAGCTGTGTTCCTTTGACCATTGGGATTTGAAGATCCCGACGAGAAAGGAGTTAAAATTGCAAACAACAAGGGCAGGTGTGTTCTCCTGTGTTGGTCCAGAGGAATGGAACAGGCTTCTGCAATATATACGGCGACAGGGGAATTTGAAAACATTTGAAAGATTGCTTAAACGCCATCTGTTTTGCAAAATGAGATATGGTTGAAGAATGAGGCTATGAGAATACATGCTATGAACATTGATGCTTAATTGCTGTTTATCATTGTATGGTTTATGTTTTTATATTGTTTCTATATGGTTTTAAGTTTGTAATGACATTGTTTGTTTTTGTATTTCGCTTTGTATAAGGTGAATAATAAACATACAATAGAATGCAATATGTAAACCACATAGATACACTAATATGCATATGACCATATCAAGACTTGAATAGACTTGCCTATGTGGGTTTAATGTACGTTAATGTGGTAACTTTCCTTAACACTTATCCCCCTCTTTTACTAAGTTGTGCTAATCGAATTAGTGCATGCTATACGCTAATGCATCTATAGACTAACATGCACGCGTTAGCTTCTCCAGGGAAAAGAGCCCCAGTTTCTCCAATCTTTCAGCATAAGAAAGGTTTTCCATACCTTTTATCAATCGCGTCACTCTTTTCTGGACCCTCTTGAGTATCGCCATATCCTTCTTAAGGTACGGCGACCAATATTGGACGCAGTACTCCAAATGCGGGCGCGCCATCGCCCGATACAACGGCAGGAAAACTTCTTTCGTTCTGGTTGTAATGCCTTTCTTGATGATACCTAGCATTCTATTCGCCTTCTTAGAGGCCGCTGCGCACTGTGCCGACGGCTTCATTGTCTCTGTTATAGCACTGGCCTTTAAACCAAGGGTTGCCGCGTGTGCGTACTGCTGGGCACGATGGACCGCTGGTCTGACCCAGCAGTGGCGATTCTTATGTTCTTATGGCCCAAGGCTGGCTTTACTCTCATAAGAACATAAGAAGTTGCCTCCACTGGGTCAGACCAGAGGTCCATCCTGCCCAGCGGTCCGCTCCCGCGGCGGCCCATCAGGTCCGCGACCTGTGAAGTGGTTACTGACCAATTCAATAACCTACCTCAAGTTCTATCTGTACCCCTCTATCCCCTTATCCTCCAGGAACCTATCCAAACCTTTCTTGAACCCCTGTACAGAGTTCTGGCTTATCACCTCCTCTGGAAGCTTGTTCCATGTGTCCACCACCCTCTGGGTAAAAAAGAACTTCCTAGCATTTGTTCTAAACCTGTCCCCTTTCAATTTCTCCGAGTGACCCCTAGTGCTTGTGGCTCCCCACAGTTTGAAGAATCTGTTCTTATTCACTTTCTCTATGCCCTTTAGGATTTTGAAGGTTTCTATCATGTCCCCTCTAAGTCTCCTCTTCTCCAGAGAGAACAGCCCCAGCGTTTTTAACCTGTCAGCGTAAGAGAAATTTTCCATACCTTTTATCAGTTTAGTCGCCCTCCTCTGCACTCCCTCGAGTACCGCCATGTCCTTTTTGAGGTACGGCGACCAGTATTGAACACAGTACTCCAGGTGCGGGCGCACCATTGCGCGATACAGCGGCATGATGACTCCTTTTATGTATTTTCCCAAGCATATGATCTTTCTTTGCTGTGTAGCTGGCATTACAGAACTTAAGAATGTTAGAGAACAAATATTTAAATCCTTTTTTTCTAAGGTCTCTTTATTGTTTGCCTTTATTACATGTGCCTTGTGGCACATGTAATAAAGGCAACAACAACATGGCTATTCAATCAAATGTCTTTGTTACAAACCTTGGTCTTGTCAGCACATGAATAGACAGATTTGAATGGGTGACTACCAAAGGTGTAATTTTTGTTTTGTCAAATTTACTTGTATACATATATATATGCATGACTTTACATGGATTTCTAGATATGACTCCTGTATCATTGTTTCTGACTTCACCAGTCACAGTTTGAATAGCTGCAGTACTTGTAATCAAGACAGAACTATTTTCTAGATTTTGTGTTTCATTATTATCCAGTCATTTCTCCTCATTCAGTTTGTCATGTTAAGCTTCCTTACAGAATCCAGTTGAAGTAGAAGAAAACCTCACATTACTTAGATATGCTATTTTCCCTTCAAGGGTATTTTTTTCTTGCATTTATTTACTAAACCCCTTGTATTAAAGTCGGCAGCGCCCAACCGGTGTGGTAAATGGGATCATTTTATGTCCAGTGGCCCAGAACCCACTCGACCATCTCAGAAATTGCTGAAATTGTTTAAGGGTCCTCTAATAAAGAGATCCAAAGTTTGTGGGCATGATCTCAATCTGGTTCAGAGTTAGGCCTATTTTTATTATTATTTTGTGTCCATAGAAGATGTCAAGTGTGGATCTTCCTTGAAATCGGACCAGTTGACATGTATTACCCAATGCTCCAGCACCCATAGGAAATGAATGGGCATTGGAGCATTTGCCGTGTGGCACTCGGCTGCGCGGCTTTGTATGTCTGTGGTTTGAAACACAATTACTGAGCACTAGGGTTGTCAATAAGCTCCATGTCATCGAAGGCCATGTAATTCCTGGTTTTACCTTCATGGTATCTATGGACTTAAGCTCTGAAAATCTCTGGGTACAGTTAACATAAAACCAGGACTAGCTTATCCATCCCTCAGGATTCAGTGCCAATTAGCAACCCTGCTGTGTATCTCTGCATTGCTTTTACTCAAGTTGGGAAGATATTTGGTTTTCATGTTGCAGAAAAGTAAATATTTGGGTCGGTGTTCAGCTGTCAGTGTTACCTTTTAAAATGAAATATAGATATTCAGTGATGCTATATGGAGACTGAGCAGTGCTGAATATCTGGGTAGTCTGTAAGGGCTAGATTCACTAAGGGCACGGATCGAATCAGATCCGTGAGGGATCCGATTTGTGCCTGGGGGGGGGGCTGATTCATGAATCGCCCTCATGCAAATGAGGGCAATCAGAATCGCACCCCCAACCACCTGCCTAGATCGCTCTATAGCGATCCCAACGCATGCGCTGGTCCTCCGATCCCAGCAGATAATTTAAAAAAAAAAAAATTAAAACTTATTTTTGCGAGCTTGTGGTTTTAACCCACTTTAAGCCCCTGGGTTAAAACTACAGGCTTGCACTGCAGGGCAGGCAGGAGAGTTGGGGCTGCAGGAATTTGGGGCAGAGAGCAGGGAGGCAGAAGGCAGGGCAGTAGGAAAGGACCTGAGCGACTGGTCATCGGCAGTCACTTGTTTGATCGGCCAGCCCAGTCGGTGTTGCAGGGCTTTTGTTTGTGAATTGCTGCCTGCCATCATTTGAATGCCGTTCCCTCTCATTTGCATGCGCGGATCAGAGGATGATTGGGACACAGGTTAGTGAATCGGGTCAGAGGGAAATCAGGTCGCAAAGGGGTCGCAAACCGATCGGTACATGATCAGTTTGGTTAGTGAATCTAGCCCTAAGTAGAAGTGATGTCTGAACCGCTACCTGGATAGGTAACCTGATTAAGTTAGGACAGCATCTGTGTAGTTTTCCTGCTAATAGTATAGACATCACTGCTCATCATATAACTGCTGTCTCCAACCTTGCTCTGCTCATTTACCACCCCAGAACTATATGGATAGTGCTGAAGCTGCCAGTAATTTTATGAGAACAGTGCTGTATAAGCCATTTTAAGAGCAAAGTTATCAATGAGAGCTACCATTAAGACATGATATTTAAGCACAAGTCCCATTTCATGTAATGATACCTAGTTACTAATAACTGGGGATAACAATAGAATAGAGCATTTTAATATCAATAACATCCCCCCTTAATTAAAGAAAAAGGAAATGTTTCTGGACATCTAAATTACAGCTATTTGTATTAAAAGTGAGCCAAGTATAGGACAGTCAAACCATTGTGACATCACTTAGGCATTAGTGGAATAAGGCTTTATGACATCACAATATCAGCTCTGGCTACCAGAGACTGAAACTCTTTATACTAGGGGGAAGTTAATATTGTAGGTTATTGAATAGACAGGCTATTTTAGCACAGGTCCCGTTTTATGCAATGAGAGCTAATTACTAATCATTGAGGTTAACCCATTTAATGGTAGCCCACATTGATAATTATGCTCCTTTATCCAAATAAGAGTGGTTTTGAATATTGACCCAGCTGGTTAACTTTTTTGGAAGTATAATGCTTTAAAAATGTGTAAAAATTACCAAATTCAGAGGGTGAAAGTATGAAAGTATTATTAACAAATTTATTTTGTTTTAACATGGGGGGGGGGTCATTTAGTAATTTGGACTTTCAGAAACTGGTTCCAAATGTGGATTTGTTGTTTCAATAGCTGGACACCTTTACACCTGGTTCCACACATGCCTATTTGCTGCCTCATCTTCTTCCTGTGAATCATCCTTACATTTACTGCTAATCATAAACAGACTTCTATAGGCAGCCCTTTATTTTGCCTGTGTGTAACATCAGAAAATGGTGTGCTGGTTATGATCTGATGGTGGTGTATGTTTCCAGGAACCATGAAGGTGGAAAAAATTAGTTTTTAACTACGTCTTTGCCCATTTGAGCTGCAAATCACACAGGAAACCCCAGGTTCTCCAGTTTTCAATGTGGCACTAGCTATCAGTCCCTCTCCTCTTTTCTGTTACCAATTAGCAGCTTTAGCTGTTTTGGAGTGTTTCATATGTCAGGTGGCAGCAACCACATATTAAGCTGTAGTGCAAAGCACTAATTAAGAAATGCAAAGTTTTATTTGTGCTGTCCCAGTGGGGGATGTGATATGATTTTAAATCACTGTCACAGTGCCCATATTAGTAATGGTTTTCAGTGATGGCCTGGTATTGCTTCTGACTAGGGATGGGTTGTTTTATAGTGCTTTTCCATGGTATATCTGTATGCAACAGTCATTGTAAAAGTGTTGGTTGCTTATGTCTTTTCTGTTATTGGTCTAGGTTTTATTTTATTTATTTTAATTTTTATTCTTACTCAATTCTCTTCAACCAGGCACAGGAGAACCCACTCACTATTCACACACCCATCATCCAAAAATGTCAAACGAAAAAGCTATATGACAACCTAATAGCCTCCAAAGCAGCTGAACTGGACAGACAAGCTACAAATCCTTCAAGAAAGATATAAAAACCATACTCTTCAAAAAATACTTAAAACTCATCTAGCACGACCAGTCCCTACCCAACCCCCCTAACCCTCTCTATACCCTTAATACTCTCTAATTTTCTTCTATCTACCCAACATAGTCTAAAATGCTTCTAATTTACCCAATACTTACCTCCTTAAGATCTCGACTTCTCTATGGTAATTCTCTACCCAACATTTATCACCTTAAGATCTCGACAACTCTTTGGTACTTCTTAAGTAAATATTATGACATCGCTTATGCTGTTCCTGCAAACTTTTAATGTAATTCTTGTTAACTTTGATGTAATCCGCCTTGAACTGCAAGGCATTGAAGGAATAGAAATCACTAATGTAATGTATTTTATCATTGCATTTTTATGGTTAAAGTTTGTGTTTTGTGTTTTCTTCAAAATTTTCTAACATCTATGAACATTTTCCTCTTTTTAAGTATTGATTTTCATTATGATTTCTATTTCTTTGTCAATGGTTTGTAGACTCTTGATGTAGGCCATTCGAGATGAAACATGTGCATGTCGAGTCATTGAATGAATAAATCAGAGTTTTGAGATTAATCAGCATACCAATTCTTCTGGCCCATCTCCACTGTTTGTCTGTTTGATTCTGATTCATGGAGGTGCTTCTCTTGTTGTCTAGGCCTTGTCATCTGCAATCTCATGAGAATTATCAACGACATATCCCATGTCATTAAAACCCAATAATGGGCTCAATGTGGTGGGATACAAATTTTGTTAAATAAAGAAAAAGCACAAAATATTCATGTTTTTTATTTGCCAGTAATAGGGCACACTTGAGAGGAGACACAGTGTTTGGAAAAAAAGGCACACTCCTAAAACAATATATACTTTTCCCTCCGTATTTGCTGTGATAGGGGATTAACAGACCCATGAATATAGAAAAACTGCGAATAACGTTTTCATATGTTCGCTGTTTTCTATTAAAAACCACTGTGAATATGGTGAAACCGCAAATAACATGGTGGGAGACCTGGCCTGTTCCTGAAGGAGAGGCAAAACACGGTGAAGAAAGTGCTGGGAGCCAATAAGTTAAAAAAGTGAATAATCGAAACTGCAATTGCTGAAACCACAAATACGGAGGGAGAAGTGTACACTCTTTTCCTGATATGGTGCCATTGTTCATGAAAGATCCATCGCACATACATGTAAATTGCACGTGTGCATGTTATTAGGGATGTGCATGTGCACTGAAGAGTGTGCTTTTGTACAAGTAGAGCCTGATTTGGGCACCACCATTTACATCAGCTGAAACTTGGTATAAATGCCAACACCTAACTCATATACAGGATACACCAAAACTGCTTTCTTCTAATTTTAAACTTTTAAAATTTTAAACTTTTTAAAGGCTTCAGCGGTGCCACTTAATATTCAATAAATTTCCTTGCATTAAGATTTAAACACCCACCTCGTTAGCCTTTTTAACTTTTGGTGCTTTATATATCATATCAAATCATTCATACTTTGTTTTTCAGTAATGTAATGTAATGTAATTTATTTCTTATATACCGCTACATCCGTTAGGTTCTAAGCGGTTTACAGAAAATATACATTAAGATTAGAAATAAGAAAGGTACTTGAAAAATTCCCTTACTGTCCCAATTTATCTCAAAATTATTTTGTCCATCGGCCAGGGGGAACATGTCCAACATGTTTTGCAAAAAAGACGTCTCTTTCAAGGACTTCCCCTGCAACACAAACCACCAGCATGAGCCACCATCTGCCCCAGCTTTTTACGGACATAGAATGGCTCTGACACACTCATTCAAAATTTATGGCGCTACTCAATGACACCACTCTACCGCCCAGCAGTTAAAATGGAACTCATACTTATAATTCACTGTCTTGCTTGACTGGATAGTACATCTTACACTCAGCTGGGAGGGTTCCCTGCTGCTTTTGCAGAGGGGGTGTGTGTGTGTGCTCTAACTTAATATTCAAATTTATCTAAACCAATAGTCTCAAACTTGCGGCCCGCCAAGTACTATTTTGAGGCCCTCGGTATGTTTATCATAATCACAAAAGTAAAATAAAACAGTTTCTTGATCATATGTCTCTTTAGCTATAAACTACAATATTATTATTAAGAATTAGCCAAAAGGAAAGATTTATAAACTATAAAGAGTTTTACCTCATGCAAAATTGACATTTCTTTAAGACATTAACTATTTTTTCTGAAGCCCTCCAAGTACCTACAAATTCCAGAATGTGGCCCTGCAAAGGGTTTGAGTTTGAGACCACTGATCTAAAACTGTTCTTGGTGTTGTGGTCCTGACTTACTCCCTGGCTTCACTCCAGATCAGGTTTTTAGTTATACCAAGCACCTGCACAAATCAGCTTCCCCAAGCCTTTATTATTAACCTACCCTTTATCTCAACCTTGAACCTCTCTTAATAAATTAAGATTTCTTCTTTTTTTTTCAGACCTCTAGCAGGTTTATTTAAATCTCTGGACTGGATTTCTGCCACAGGGTAACCATGTTCCCTCTCCAACCTAGCAGTTCCCATTAACGAGGGAGAGCTTCCTACTCTCTCTCCCCCCTCCCTCCCCGACACACATGCGACTTAGGTGACTAGTTACACAATTATCCTCCAAATGCTAAGTTTTTGACTTTCTTGATAGATAAGACCCCAAATATAGGAGGAATGTGCTCCTACTTCTTTCTTCCCTTTAATGATTTCTGTTGTTTTAAATTGTATTGATGTCCCTTTTATTCTGCCTGCAGTTGATAATTGCTTTTAGAGTCTATAATCCTGCATATTTTAAGCTATGCTTTTTTTTTTTTTTTTAATTCTTTTTAGAACAGATTGTATTTCTTCTCTCTGTTTCATTGTTTTATTTATCTGGTGCTTTTTGCAGGGAGAATTTTATGGTTTTGCTAATTTGATTTTGTTATAGTTTATTGGCCTTTAAAAAACAAACAACTTTACCATAAAACTGTTCACGATTCCATTTGCCACTTGAGTTTTGGAATAATAAGCAATATCGAGGAGGTCATTGTTTTTAAAGATAAAAGGAAGAGGTCATTTGAAATATTTCAGGGCTCCTTTTACAAAGCTACAGTAGCGTTCTCCCATGACAAATATACTGAAACCCATCCCCCCCCTCTTTTTACAAAACCATAGCGCGGATTTTAGTTCTGGCCACTGCATTAACAGCTCCGACGCTCATAGGGAATCGCTACCGCAGCTTTGTAAAAGGGGATCTCGGTATGCAAAGTAGTTTATACCTAGATATTTCAGTGAATATGCAGATAGCTGAAAAGGTTACAGGTTTTCCCTGTGATATCTGGGTAGGTTGAATCAATCCACAGGCATCAGGACTTTTGGTTCCATTTTGATCAAAGAAAATCAAGAACTGTAACTACATGGGATGTTATAAACCAGGAATAATTTGTTCTGTTCAGATTATACAAAGTAAGTTGCTAATCCTAGTACTGGTTTGCGTCAATGATATTTAACTGGAGATTACAACAGCTGGTTCTATCACATTAATCCACACACAGAAACTCCTGCATGTGGGGGATGGGCAGATCGTGCCCTGTGTCAGAAAGCACTAATTCAGTAGCAGTCATTATACCTAAGACAGGAAAAATAAACAGAGAGTTTTAAAACCATGGGGAGGTATACATGGATGTTCTCATAAACCTTGAAAAATGACTTGAATTCTACTAATATTTTCAGGTCCCTGTATTGTTCCATTTTTAAAAAAGTCCCCTAGTGGAGCTGTCCATTCCTGAAACACATTTTATCCAGTGGGGAACAGCTTGCTTCCGAGTTAACTGATTTAACACAGCCACAAGGAAAGTTTCCATTTCAGCTCTATTAACCTCTTTGGTGAACTTTGAACAAGCCTTGACTTTTATCAAAATATAGAGAAGGATATTTTTATACTCAAAAGTTAACTGCAGGTATTAAACACAACATGAAAACTTTTGCTAGATGTAGCTCAAAATAAATTTTATACCAGTCGATATTCGGCCATCACCAGCTAGATTAGCCTCTCTAATTTAGTACCAGGCCATGTTCTACATCGGCGCTAAATCTGATGGGGTTGACCGCTGGACCTTATGCAGACTCTGGCTGATATTCAGCCAGGACTAGCATAAGACAGTTACAAGTATGTGAGCTGTGGCTGAATCTCAGTTAGGACCCTTTTTTTTACTACCTGCAATTCTTGTCTACCTCTCCCAGCCTCTGCCATGGAGAAGATCTTGACCGCCAACCCTCAGAAGCATTGATTCTCTATCCCCAGTCCCACTGCAGTCTATTTATTCAATTTTCTATACCATTCTCACAGGGGAGCTCAGAACGGTTCACATGAATTTATTCAGGTACTCGAGCATTTTTCCTGTTTGTTCCAGCAGGCTCACAATCTAACTAATGTACCTTGGTCTAGCTTTGCTTTTTGATGGTCCAGTGGGACAGGAATGCAGCTCCTCCGCTCCTGCCTCTTGCAGCTGCCTCTGCAAAATAGCTCCTATAACTTCTCGGCGGGAGTGGGGCTCCTTTTAGAAGGGTGCTGGGGGGATTGGTGGGTGGGTGGGAGGGAGAAAAGAATCGGGGATCTCCCTGCTGGTTCAGCTAATTGTGGCAAAGGAATCCCCAATCAGCTGAGCTGGCAGGACTCCCTGAAGCTGATGGCAAACTGTGGACTATTTTCATGATCTGCCGGCAAAGATAGGTGCCAGAAATATAGGCAAGAGTTTTCTGGGACTACGTTTCTGGTGCCTATCTTTGCATGAATTGTGCCTACATAGGCACTTTAATCTATAATGCCACTTCCGGCGTAGGCCATGTCTACTTTAGCGTTCAGCAGCCTAAAGGAGAGGAGAGCAGAAAGGACTACAGGGTGAAACTGAAAGAAGCCAAGAGGGAGATACGTCTGGCGAAAGCACAGGCGGAAGAACAAATGGCTAAAAATGTAAAAAAGGGAGACAAAAATTTTTTCAGATATATTAGTGAAAGGAGGAAGATGAAAAATGGAATTGCTAGGCTAAAAGATGCTGGGAACCAATATGTGGAAAGTGATGAGGAGAAAGCGAATGTGCTAAACAAATACTTCTGTTCTGTGTTCACAGAAGAAAATCCTGGAGAAGGACCGAGATTGTCTAGCAAAGTTACACGAGAAAATGGAGTAGATTCTGCGCCGTTCACGGAGGAGGGTGTTTATGAGCAACTTGGAAAAACTGAAGGTGGACAAAGCGATGGGACCAGACGGGATCCATCCCAGGATACTAAGGGAGCTCAGAGAGGTTCTGGCGAATCCTATTAAAGTCTTGTTCAACAAATCTCTGGAGACGGGAGTGATTCCTGGGGATTGGAGGAGAGCAGATGTGGTCCCTATTCATAAAAGTGGTCACAGGGATGAAGCAGGAAACTACAGGCCGGTGAGCCTCACTTCAGTTGTTGGAAAAATAATGGAAGTTTTGCTGAAAGAAAGGATAGTGTACTTCCTTGAATCTAATGGGTTACAGGATCCGAGGCAACATGGCTTTACAAAAGGTAAATCGTGCCAAACGAACCTGATTGAATTTTTTGATTGGGTGACCAGAGAGCTGGATCGAGGACATATGCTAGATGTAATTTACTTGGATTTCAGCAAAGCCTTTGATACAGTTCCTCATAGGAGGCTGTTGAACAAACTTGAAGGGCTGAAGTTAGGACCCAAAGTGGTGAACTGGGTCAGAAACTGGCTGTCGGACAGACGCCAGAGGGTGGTGGTTAATGGAAGTCGCTCGAAGGAAGGAAAGGTGAGTAGTGGAGTCCCTCAGGGATCAGTGCTGGGGCCAATCCTGTTCAATATGTTTGTGAGTGACATTGCTGAAGGGATAGAAGGAAAAGTGTGCCTTTTTGCAGATGATACCAAGATTTGTAACAGAGTAGATACCGAAGAGGGAGTAGAAAAGATGAAAAAGGATCTGCAAAAGTTAGAGGAATGGTCTAATGCCTGGCAACTAAAATTCAATGCAAAGAAATGCAGAGTAATGCATTTGGGGATTAATAATAGGAAGGAACCGTATATGTATGGTAGGAGAGAAGCTGATATGCACAGACGGGGAGAGGGACCTTAGGGTGATAGTGTCCGAAGATCTAAAGGTGAAAAAACAGTGTGACAAGGCAGTGGCTGCTGCCAGAAGGATGCTGGGCTGTATAAAGAGAGGCGTAGTCAGTAGAAGGAAGAAGATGTTGATGCCCCTATACAGGTCATTGGTAAGGCCCCACTTGGAGTATTGTGTTCAATTTTGGAGACCATATCTGGCGACGGACATAAGAAGACTTGAGGCGGTCCAGAGGAGGGCGACGAAAATGATAGGAGGCTTGCGCCAGAAGACGTATGAGGAGAGACTGGAAGCTCTGAATATGTATACCCTAGAGGAAAGGAGAGACAGGGGAGATATGATTCAGACGTTCAAATACTTGAAGGCTATTAACGTAGAACAAAATCTTTTTCAGAGAAAAGAAAATGGTAAAACCAGAGGACATAATTTGAGGTTGAGGGGTGGTAGATTCAAGAGCAATGTTAGGAAATTCTACTTTACGGAGAGGATGGTGGATGCCTGGAATGTACTCCTGAGAGAGGTGGTGGAGAGTAAAACTGTGACTGAGTTCAAAGAAGCATGGGATGAACACAAAGGGTCTAGAATCAGAAAATAAGATTAAATATTGAACTAAGGCCAGTACTGGGCAGACTTGCATGGTTTGTGTCTGTATATGGCCGTTTGGTGGAGGATGAGCTGGGGAGGGCTTCAATGGCTGGGAGGGTGTAGATGGGCTGGAGTAAGTCTTAACAGAGATTTCGGCAGTTGGAACCCAAGCACAGTACAGGGTAAAGCTTTGGATTCTTGCCCAGAAATAGCTAAGAAGAAAAAATTAAAAAATTTACATTGAATCAGGTTGGGCAGACTGGATGGACCATTCGGGTCTTTATCTGCCGTCATCTACTATGTTAGTATGTTATGTTACTATGTTACATAGGCATGATTCTGGTGCCTTTCATTTAAGTCGGTAGGCGCTTCAACTATGCTGTGTTTTGCTGTTTCTAACAATGTTCTTCAATTAAGTTGGGTGCCAGTAGAATTTCCCTGTTGCTGACTATGTCATACAATTTATCCCACTACCTGGAAATACTGAAGTGCTGGCTGGCTGAGTTTAGTGCCAAACTGAGCTGCATAAATAGTAGGTCTGTCTTTGGCTGCTATTAACTTAATGGCCAGTACTGAATATTGACTTAGCAGTTAAGTTAGCACCAGCCCCCCTCCTCTTCCCCCCAAACCCCCCTCCCCCAAACAAAACAAAAAAAAACCCTCAATTATTCCTCAGTTATTCAATGCAAGTCACTGGAAAACTACCCAGCACTGAATATCCAGGCTCACCGCTGACCACGGGACTTAGCCTTGCTGCCTCTCACAGTCTGAATACTGGCCCCTAGGAGTCCGCATTTACATATCATTTGTGCATGTAAATGTCTAGAATACTAACACTTATGTACAAATATGTACATTTACCAGTGCTTTAGCAGAATGCCTAAGCATCAATCTGCAAATACCTGCATAACTTACTCCTTCCTTTCCTGCAATATTTCTCTTTTTGTATCTTCCCCAAAGTTTATTGTTGTATTATGTGCTGAGAGACAGATTAACATCCTGTGAAAGAAGAAAGATTATTAATGGGGAGTTTACATTTAGTTGTGGTGATAGCCCAAGAGATACAGAGTTGGTCACTTTGGCAATTATCCTTATTGCCAGTCATTACTGCTGGTAGGTAATACAGCTAAAGAATATCCTTTTCTACTAATTTGAATGCTTCAGATCTAAATGTTAGAATAAGGAAGTAATAACTCTTCTAAATCCCAGAGGACCTTTTTCTTTCTTTCAACATGACTCTTCATTTTGAGCTTTATATCTGATCCTTGTGATCAGAAGGGAGCAATAGGTTTGCACCTTAATCTTCAATATGTCTTTTGAGCATTTGAGTGCTATATATTTTTCATTTTTTTCTTTATAGAGTCTAAGATGAGCCTCTCATTATCCCAACTCTTTCTAGGGAATCAGGGTTGTCAGGGAAAATATGCCTCTTTGTAAATGATATTAAAATCTGTAACAAGGCAGGCATTCTGGAAGGCATGAATAAAATGAGGAGGGACTTAGCAAAACTTGAGAAATGATCTTGAATTTTGCAACTAAGATTTAATACTAAAATGCAGGAATTTTGGCAATTAAGATTTAATACTAAAATGCAGGCCATATACCCAAAAACCAAGGAAGTGATACCTATGGTGGGTGAAGTACTGCTGTACATGAAAGAAGGATGAGATCTCGGAAGGTCATAGCTGCTGATCTTAAGGAGGTCAAACATGTAGAAAAGATTATAGCAATAGCCAGAAGGATAATTGGATGCCTAAAGAGAAGAATGACTAGAGAATAAGAGGTAAGAACACATTTGAATAATTTTCTAGTTGGATCTCTGGAGTCTGCACCTTCAAAAGGATATAAATATATTAGAGTAGGTCCAAAGGGCAGCTACTAAAATTGTCTTCATCATAAAGTACTGTACATTGGAACAGACTTAAACAGGTTCATAGTCTTAAGTGCGTGAGACAAACGCGCACCGACAATTCAGCGCAAGACTTCAGCACGCCGCAGTAAAACCTTCTTTTAAATGGCTCCGGGGGGGGGTGTTAGTGGGGAACCCCACCCACATACTTTACTTATTATGGATTATGCTGGCATTGGGGAGGGGTTTGGGGGGTTGTAACCCCACATTATACTGGAAACGTAACATTTTCCCTATTTTTTTAGGGAAAATTTTCAGTATAACGTGGGTGGTTACACCCTCCACCCCCCCCCCAACACAGCAGCGCGAACCCTATTAAGTAGAGTGGGGGGGGGTTCCCCCCACACACCCCGTCGGAACCCTTTAAAAGAATGTTTTCCTGCGGCGTGCTGAAGTTTTGCTCTGAATTGTCGGCGCGCGTTTGTCTCGCGTGCTTTTGTCCCGTCACCGCACAAACATCTAAATTTGTATGCTGTGAAAGAAAAGTGAGAGGGGGGATATATGATGAATACATTTAAATACCTCCATGGTATAAATGCAAAGGAGGTGAGTCTCTTTTTTTAAATTGAAATTCAAGTGTGTTAGGATGGAAGTGAAAGGAGGTAAATTCAAAAGTACATCTAAGGAAATATTTATTTTAAAGAAAGGGTTGTGCATGCAACTAAAAGGCTCCCAGTAGAGGTGGTAGAGATGATGGTGGCGGCATTGGAATTCAATAAGTACAGAAGGTCTCTGAGGGAGAGGATAAAATTACAGAACTTAGTAGTTAGTGTAGGCAGGCTGCATATGGTCTTTATCTGCTATTGATATTCAAAAGCAACTTATTTTTATAAGTGCTGCTAACTGGGACATTCAGAAGTATATCCAGATAAAAGCTGTGGAGGGCCAGTTTTGAAAGGATGTATAAGTCCAACTTTGGATGTTTCCTGCAAAATGTACAAAATCAAAAAAATCCAAGCAGCCATTTTTGAACAGTGAACTGCTAGATGTCCAAATATATATTTTTATGAAAATTGTCTATCTGGACATCTAGGCCGCCAAAACGTCCAAAGTTATACCAGTTTTCCAATCAAAAAAAGTCCCTAAAATCTACAATACCCACCTGTCTCCCACCCCAATAGTCCTTATTACTGTAGGTGGCACCCAAAACTTACTGGACTCAACTGTATACCACACCAATATTCCTTATGCCTGCAGATGTCACCCATATGTAGGCATAATGGGATTTGGGTGGGGTTTGGAAGGCACACATATTATACCATAAACATCAGAGTGGGATATGGGCCTGAGTCCCCATCTCTATTGTTCACTACACTACCTACCAGCCCACTCCAGGAACCTCCTTGCTGCTCTAATAAGTCTTGCCATAACCAGTGGCGTACCTATACCTAGCATATGTGACACCCGGGGCCCATCATTTCTTGGCACCCCTCCATCTATACAAAAAACATGATTTTTAGTAACAAGCCACACATCACATATGAGTACCTAGGAAAAGGAAGCATCTTACATATTGCAGTGAGCAGTACATCAATACACCCATTGTAAAACTAAACAAGCCAGACTAGTACAGATCAATCTTACACCGTCAATCCTAACAAAAAACCATGTCTTTCGAACACACAGAACACAGAAAACACCTTCGCTTAGTATGGAATATGTCATCACAAACTAACCCCTCCCCCTTTTAAAAAACTGTAGTGTGGATTTTAGCCAAGGTGGTAACAGTTCTGACGCTCATAGAATTCTGAGCATCAGAGCTGCTACCACCACGTCTGGCGCTAAAAAACGCTCCACAGTTTTGTAAAAGGGGGAATAAAATAGAAATACATAGACAAAGGTTAAATTGAACCAGCAAGAAGCTGGACTCTGCGTAAAATGCAACACCACAGAAACAGTGACACATGTCTCCTAAAGCAATAAATAAATAGAAAATTTTTGTTCTACCTTTGTCTTCTCTGTTTTCTGCTTTCCTCATCTTCTTGTTACTCTCTTCCTTCCGTCCACTGTCTGCCGTCTCTCTGCCCCTCCCTATATGGCATCTTCTCTCCTTCTATGTCCATTCCAGAAACTGTATGCCTCCCCCTTCCATCTCTCCTTTCACCCCCATTTGTCTGGCATCTCTCTCCTCTCCTTCCCTCTCCCACACCTCTTCTGCAATTCCTTTCTTCCTTCATTTTCCTTTTCAATTTATTTTCTGCATCCATCTAGATTACGTTCTTACTACCCTCTCATCAATTTCCTTTTTTACTGTCTACCTACAGCTCCCCACCTCTTTCCCTCACCCCCTCCAGTATTTCCCTAACTCAATCCTTTTCCCCCATCATCTGCCCTCTTCTCTCTCCCCACTTCCATCATCTGCCCTCTTCTCTTTCCCCTTTCTCCCCATTTCCATCATCTGCCCCCTTCTCTCAATCTCTCCATCTACCACAGGCCCATCTTTCTCCCTTCCTCACTTTTCTGATTTTGGCAACAAGATCTGCAAACCCCCCCCCCTTGCGATGACACTTAAGATCGGCAACGGGCCTCCTTCTACCCCTTGCATCAACAGAACTTCAGATCGGCAACGCGGTGCTCAGTCAAAAGCGGAAACAGGAAGCTGAGTCAGAGGGAAGCTTTTGACGTGAGCACTAGATAATGGCACGGGGAAAAAATCTGTCCCCATCACTGCACCATCCCCTTCACTGCCCCGTTACCGCCATCCCATTCACCACCCCGTCATCGTCCCCGCAGCATCCATACAAGCCTCAGTACTGCAATATTTAGCTTATTCCTTCCTTAGAAATCAAAGTTCTAGCTGCTGAACTGGTGAAAGAGATGTTCAGCTGGCAGGGCTTTGTTTATAAATTTTTATCAACACAACTAATATACTACTTTATCCTGAAGCAAAAAAAAAAAAAAAAAGAAATTAGAATTTTTTTTCTACCTTTGTTGTCTGGTTTCTGCTATCCTCATGTTCTCATTCAATTCCTTCCATCCACTGTCTCTCTTCTCTCGGCATCTTCCATTTCCAAAATGATCTGGCACCCATCTTCTTCCCTCCGCTCCCCCCATAGTCTGGCATCTCTGTCTTCTTCCCTGCCAGCGTCTTCTCCCCACTCTCTCTTCCCCATGTCACTTCAGCGTCCTTCTCCCCACTCTCTCTTCCCCATGTCCCTTCAGCGTCCTTCTCTCCCCCCCCGTCTTCCCCATGTCCCTTCAGTGTCTTTTCCTCTCCACTCCATCTTTCCTCCCTTTCTCCCCCCGCCCGCCCAATAACAGGCCCGGTCTGACAAACCTCCCTGCCCTGTGGCCGCAAATCTAAATTACCTTCTTACAGCAGCCGAGCTTTGTAGTTGCATATGGCTGCCGTAAAAGTCGTCTCTGATGCAACTTCGCAGTCACAAGGCAGGGAGGTTTGTCGGACCGGGCCTGTTGTCGGTTGGTCGGTCAGACGGGGGGGTGTGTGTGTGTGTGTGGAAGCGCCACGAAGCTAAAGGGACCTGGCTGGCTATGCACTCCCCCTAAGGTTGCACTCGGGGCGGACCGCACCCCCATCCCCCCTTGGTACGCCACTGGCCATAACATCTGAAGCTGACGTTTAACAGTACTAAACATTTTGCCCTGTCCTTTTATTTGGCCATGTAGTTTGTGGCCAAATTCAGCTTGCAGAACAAATTTTACTGGGGACATGATCGAAACATTCAAGGGGATAGACTGAAGGGGATAGACTTAGTAGATAAGGACAAGTTGTTCACCCTTTCCAAGGTAGGGAGAACGAGAGGGCACTCTCTAAAGTTGAAAGGGGATAGATTCTGTGCAAATGTAAGGAAGTTCTTCTTCACCCAGAGAGTGGTAGAAAGCTGGAACGCTCTTCCGGAGGCTGTTATAGGGGAAAACACCTTCCAGGGATTCAAGTCAAAGTTAGACAAGTTCCTGCTGAACAAGAACGTGCGCTGGTAGGGCTAGTCTTGGTTAGGGTGCTGGTCTTTGACCAGAGGGCCGCCACGTGAGCGGACTGCTGGGCATGGTCTGACCCAGCAGCTGCAATTCTTTTGTTATGTTCTTATGTTCTTATATGAAGCAGTGAAGAAGCAGCGAGACTGCTTGGGTCCCAAAACCCCACTTGTTGAAAAAGAAAACTACTGAGATGAGTGTATATATGCGTGATATGTGGGGAAGGTTAACTGAATGGAAGAGAAGGAAAGAGGAAGAAAGGAGAGCAGTTAATCAAATAGAATGTATGTAAGGGAGGGGTGCCATAAAGGAATGAAAAGAGAAGGAAGCAAGGGCATAAGGGGGAAAGAAGGGGAAAGATGAATATGGGAGAATAAGAAAGGGAAGGAGACAAGAGAGGTAGAGAGAGAAAAAAAAAAGAATGAGAGGACATGGAAAGGGGAAGAACAGCATGGGAGGTGAAGGGGAAAAGAAGGGCAGAGAATAACAAAGAATGTAAGAAGAGAGACAAGGAAATAAATGAAGGAAGGAAAGAGGAAGAAGGTGAGAGGAGGAAAATGAAGGTGAGATGGTGAAGGACTGAAGGAGCCACCGAGTAACAAAAGGAAATAGACATGGGAAATAAAGCAAGTTGAATTAGTAAAGCTGGAAGAACAGAAAAACTTGAAGAACCCTGATTAAGAAGTTTGTGTATGTTCTCCATATTTTCTGCCTATCCTTTTCAGAGAGAAAAAACAGGAGAAATAAGTATTTCCTTTGGTTAAAACCAGACTGTCTGATAAAGAGTGATCTATTTTTGGTGGTAGTGTTCTGCCTTATCTTAAAAGTGGTGGTAGTCAACCCCCATGAAAAAAAAACAGTCCAACCATAACTGTGCCTGCAACATTACGAGGGGATTCAATGCATTGTTCTGGGCACTGATGAATTTTTCTTCTGCACCCCTGGCTCACTGTTCAGTGGATGATCAGTGCTTTGTGTGTTTAAGTCTGACAGCTGCTTCTTTCATTTCCCTTCATGTGCACAGGAAAAGCCATGATAAGGCCACCATATAGTCAGAATTTGGAAAGTCAAATTCAACCTCAAATTCATCTCCCCACCTATTTTTTTCTTTTTTTGAAGTCTATTGTTTCTTGTTTTTACAACATATCCCATCATTTCAGCAGCTGTGAGCAGGTCATTACGTAGCAAATCCATCTTCTGTAAAAGTGCAAATGATTTGGCCCAGCATCAATGTTTAGCAGCTTAAACTCTTTCTCAGGCAATAAATTACTCTGTGAAAACAAACCCACTGGTTTGCCTGGGGTCCTACTATAGCTTTCAGCTGAGTTTAGTAGTAAACATTTATTTATTTTTATGATTTTTTTTTTCCACATCCTCCATTGCTGCATGATAAAACTGGGTTGTAAAGCTCAGAATATCTTCATGATGTAGTTAAAGAAAGGACACATCTTCTAGCACTTCATATTCAACTTTCTTTGGGTTTGATGCAGAAAGCCGTTCAGTTAAGCCGACTAAGCATGCAGCTTCTGTCACAAAACTAAGATAATAAACTCTGTGGCTATGCAGGAAGCAATGAGCCAGCATGCAAATTACTGCTGCATTAAATTTGTGGCAATAATCCACTGCTCATTGCCAAATGCCCCCCTTTCAGTGTGTGAGTGGTGATTGGATCATGCACTGACCGGAAAGGTAACATATAAAAAAGCAGCTAGGTCTGCATCCTGATCAAGCATTCTTCACCAGCCCCTGTAATCCCTGGCAATTTAGTGGTCCCTTCCCCCCCCCAACACAACCTAACCCCATCTGATGCTCTTACCAGACTACCAAATAAGAGGGAAATTTCCTTAACTGACCCTATTGGTGCATCCCAGGATGTACTGTGTGGGCAAGGTAAAGTGCTGCCAGTTTCCAAGATGGCAGTGCTTGAGGCAGGAGCAAGTTGGCATTGCTTCTGCCTTTTTACAAGTATGCCCAAGAGGGGGTCCGGGAGAGAGACTGTAGTATGAGGATGACTGCTACTAGGTACCAGGGAACTATTTTAAGTAATGGGGAAGAAGGCCGTGTCAGAGAGTAGGAGAGAGAGAGGAGGACCAAGGGGGCTACTAGACTATAGGGATTGGGTCCAATGCATGAAAGAGGTTGATTAGGGGTCTGGAGTTTTAAGGGATAGGATTATTTACTTTTCTGCCCAAATGCGGGATTAGTGGTAGCAGGAGATGACGCTTTATGAAAGCGTTTCCTGCTGCCACAGGACAGGGAAGACACAGCAGGAGATTGTGGTTGCCTGGTGGGAGTGTAGGAGAAGACATGCAAACACAGGAGACCTGGCAAGTCTAGCACTCTTCCCTCTAAGCTGTGTGGGAGTCTTTCACCCACAGCCCCGACAGTGGGGGTTGCTGTTTCACTATCACATTTTTAATAGTGAAGGACAGACAAGCTCTGCTGAACTCCAAGATGCCTGCCTGTCTGTAGCAATTGAAACCACAATATTGAACCCCCTTCCCTCCAGCAGCAATGTAGTTGGAATACCCTAGCACGGTTCATAGACAACGGCGCGAAAGACAAAAGCGCGCGCCGACAATTGAGCGCAGCGCCGCTCTAAATTACAGTTTATAGGAGCTCCGATGGGGTTTTTTTATTGGGAAACCCCCCAGTTTACTTAATAGACATCGCGCCGGCGTTATGGGGGGTTTGGGGGGTTGTAACCCTCCACATTTTACTGTAAACTGAACTTTTTCCCTAAAAACAGGGAAAAAGTGAAGTTTTCAGTAAAATGTGGGGGGTTACAACCCCCCACACCCGCCCACAATGCCCCCACAACGCGGCGTGATATCTATTAAGTAAAGTGGGGGGTTCCCCCCCCCACACCCCCCCCGTCGGAGCACTAAAAACAGTAATTTAGAGAGGTGTGGCGGCGTGCGCTGCTGCGCTCAATTGTCTGGGCGCGCCTTTGTCCCGGCGCGCTTTTGACCTGACACCCCCTAGGACAGCTTAGAGGGAACAGTACATCTAAGTAAAATTCTGTAAATATATATGTATTTTACATACTGCATATTTTACAAGTAGGTGCACATGGAGGTGGAGTCTGGGAGGAATGTGGGTGGGATTCAAGTATGTAACTTACAGACTACTATATGTTTCACATGCATAATCACTAGACACACACACTTCTACCAGGTTTATGGCAGAAGTATAGTAAGCTCTCAGACTTAACTTACAGATGCATGTAATCATGGCTAAGCTAGCATTCTATTCAGGCAAGTAGGCACCTAAATTGTAACGGAATTTTAGATGAAACATCAAACTATGTAAGCCAGATTCAAAATGATACCTGAGTAACAATGAATAAATGTCAGAAACGCAGGAAACACAATGTGAAGCAAAGGTTAGGCAAACATTTACACTGAAACAATCTTATAAAAGCAATAGCAGTAGTATTGTTAAAAGAAGCTTTAAGAGGAGACCAAATTAAAAGGTATGCTTAAAGTAGAATCCATTTTATTCAGCTATGAACAGTTCAAACTTATAATGTTGTAAAACAGAATGTTGCCATTTCTGGCCACTGAATAAATGAGAACGTTTCCAATTAGAAAGAACAAGATTTTGAACTGTTGTAATAATTATGTCAAAGAGCTTTTGCTGAGAGTCGGATGGATTAGTCTGGAGAGAGCAGGATTGGAAAATAATGAATTTGGGCATTAAGTCTATTTTAAAAGAGAAATATATCTTGTATAAAAGACCAAAAGGAGAGAGTAATATCACATTCATATGGCTGAGGGGAGATATGATTGAAGTCTACAGAATCCTGAGTGGAGTAGAATGGGTACAAGTGGATCAATTTTTCACTCTGTCAAAAATGACAGACTAGGGGGACACTCGATGAAGTTACAGGGAAATACATTTAAAACAAATAGGAGGAAATATTTTTTTCAATCAGAAAGTTCTGGAACGTGTTGCCAGAGATTGTGGTAAGAGCGGATAGCGTAGCTGGTTTTAAGAAAGGTTTGGATAATTTCTTGGAGGAAAAGCCCATAGTCTGTTATTGAGGAAGACATGGAGGAAGCCACTGCTTGTCCTGGATCGGTAGCTTGGAATGTTGCTACTCCTTGGGTTTTGGCCAGGTACTAGTGACCTGGATTAGCCACCGTGAGAATGGGCTACTGGGCTTGATGGACCATTGGTCTGACCCAGTAAGGCTATTCTTATGTTCTATAACTGGGTGCACATTTAAGTGCTGCTAAGCCTGATTCTATAGATAGCGTCTAAGTGAAGATTAACAGCCGCTAAGTGGAAAACACTCCCAAGATCTGCCCACAATCTGCCCTTAACTACACCCACTTTCTGGTAGGCGCTTTAGGCTAGGTGCCTACCCAAAATCGGTAGGCACATACTGATTTAGGAGGCTAAACAGTAATTAATTTTAATTTAATCTAATTATTGTGCTGATTAAACTAATGAAATAATTAAGGCCCCCTTTTATCAAGCTGTGGTAGAGCATTTTAGCATGGGCCAGCGAGGTAAATGCTCTGACGTTCATTCAATTCCTATGAACAGTGGAGCATTTACCTCACTGACCTGTGCTAAACACTCTACCACAGCTTGATAAAAGGGGGCTTAAGCTATGTGCCTAAATCAGCTAGGAACTATCAATTTAGGCATCTAATTTTAGGTGTCTTTTATAGAATCTGGACCCGAATTGTTGCGCAATTGACATAAATGCATACACCAGAAAATGTGTGCAGGTGTGTATAAATGGTAAGAGTCAACCTAGGTGCTATTCTGTAAATACAGATATCTTACATAGTGTGGATTTTGACAGACGAGCAAACACATTGGTGGAGTCTGGCAGATTATGGGCAAGATTCACACCCACTTAGGGATCCCTTTACTAAGCTGCACTAAAAAATGACCTATACTGTTTTTAGCACATAGGCTGCAATTTAGTGTGGCTCTAAAATGGCCATTTTCCTAATTAATGGCCATGTGCAAATTGAAACATTAACACATGGCCCTTAGCGCATGAGGCCTCAATGCCATCTATTTAGCAAATATTAAGGGCTCCTGCGCTAATTGATCTGTGCTCACCAATGCCCAAGTACTAACAATTAGCACAGGACATGCCTACTCTCTACCCACAAACACACCCCCATGATAAAATATAAAACGTATGTGTCAGTGCATGGGAAGTATTTGCCAAGCCCGTTGTTAGCACGTGGCTCCTAAGCGCATGCCATTAGCACTGTTTTTAAGTAGCGGTAAGTGCACATTTCTCTATCATTTTAGTGCAAGCATTTATGCCAACTCTATGGCTGGCAAAAATGCTGATGCCTACATTTTTAGAAATATATTTCATCTGTTATACTAATATTCTATAAAATATAAGTAGGCCCTTAACTTTCCTTTCTAGGATAGCCACCATTGCTCTACAATTGCACCCTATGAGCATATATGTTCTTGATGCTATTGGTATGACAGAGCTATGGAATTTACTTTGAACATTTTTAAAATTCTAGAGTTTGTGCTGGGAAAATTGTGCTGAAGAGTGTAATCTCCTGCTCCAGCTGCTGTTCCAAAATTACCAGATGTGCAATGCCGTGACAAGCTAGTTAGTTGGTCTACTCCAGGACATTTGGTAGGAGAATAGCTGCAGTCTGTAGTCACCAAGGGGTCAGTGCACAGGTAAGCCTAGGGCTGTACCAGTTTTGATTCTGTCCCACTGTATGCATGGACTAATTATTTAATCTCTCTACATTCAGTGTGAGTAACACCTGGACTAGTTCAGCGTCTTCTTTTTTGACATGGTGCAATATCATCATAGTAGTTGCTATATTGGGACAGACTGAAGGTCCATCAAGCCCAGTATCCTATTTCCAACAGTGGCTAACCCAGGTTCCAAGTACCTAGCTAGATCCCAAGTAGATTTTATGCTGCTTATCCTAGGAATAAGTAGTGGATTTCCAAGGCATCTCAATAGCCACTTATGGACGTCTCTTTTAGGAAATTATCCAAGCCTTTTTTAAACCCTGCTAAGCTAACTGATTTCACCACATTCTCCAGCAATGAATTCTAGAGTTTAATTACATGTTGTGTGAATAAATATTTTCTCCAGTTTGTTTTAAATATACTACTTAGTAGCTTCATCACATGCCCCCTAGTCCTACTATTTTTTTGAAAGAGTGAACACACAGATATATGTGCTCAAGGTGCAAGCCATTTTTAGACTAGAATGAGTCTGATGCAGTAATGAAATTCAGGGTTTTTTTTGTTTGTTATTTGTTCACTGACAACCAGCTATCACCATATTTTCCTGGCATCTAATCCATGCTATAGGAGTATCCTTGTGTCTGTGTGGTATGGCCCCATGTGAATCTTTCCAGCCGCAGGGCCTGATACACATTGTACACCTGCATAAAGATGACCCTAATATTGATCAAAATCTTTGGTGGAGATTATGAGATGCAGCAAATTAGATTAACAGAAGAAAAACTAGGAGTATATTAAAGCTTTGACATGCCATCTACAAACTCATTAAGCTTTCTTCTGCTGGCCCAGAGGAAGAACACAAGTACCTGCTTCTAACTGCTTTTGCTGAACAGTTAAGGTTAGCTCAAGTAGGTCTCAAGGATATGTGCATCTCTGGAATAAAGTCTGTAATCATCTGATGGATATGAAAAAATAAATTACAGTGGCAAAGTATAATAACCGTTAAAGGGAAAATGATGAGGCTAATAGAAGTGCATTGATTTAACTAGGATGATATAAGAGAATTGTCTGCTTTATAGGTTTCTTGATGTTTGTTATTGGCCTAATATTAAGGGATAGGGTCATTCTCTTCCTACACTTAAAAGCTGCCAGTAATTCATATTTCACAGTCCAGTGCCTTAGTTTAGAAACCGTGTCTGGTTCCTTCACCTTCCCATCCCAGGAGCATTGACGTGTGACTGCCTGCCAAAGGGAGCCATCAGCCAGAAAACAAATGTAGTATTATGCAAAACTGGGTTGCAACTATTTTGGGGGTTAGAGTTGTGCCAATAATTTTTCTAGTCTATTTGGCCCTCCCGAAGGGTTGTTGGGGGAGGGGAGGAACTGTTGGGGGCTGCAATGTAGTTTGTTTTAACAACTTCTCCCATTTGTTTTGTTGCACTGTGAAGTTCTTTGGCCTTATTGAGAGAGATGAATGGCGGCAGCAGGTACAGATTCTGCTTGTGTATGTTCTGCAGTCAAGTGACCCTTGAAAATCATCTAAATCTATATTGATATCAATCACAAGAAAACAGTGGAGCATTTAGGGAAGAACAGCCACATTTCCACTCCACTCAATATTTTATAGACCTCTATCATATCTCCCCTAAGCTGTTTCTTCTCCCGAGTCACCCTAGTCACTTTAGCCTTTCCTAACAGAGAAGTCGGCACATCCCTTTTATCACTTTTGTGGCCCTTCTCTGTACCTTTTCTAATTCTGCAATATCTCTTTTTTGAGATGGGGGTGACCAGAATTGTGCATATTATTTGAGGTGTGGCAGCAACATAGAATGATACAAAGGCATGATAGCATTTTCATCTTTGTTTTCCATTCCTTTCCTAATAATTCCTAACTTTCTATTCTAGTGGAAAAGGCATATGAGTTTTGGTCAGTATATCCCGTATATCTTTGCTTGTGAGTTTCGGTGTAGATGTCCTCATTTACATTTTTGACTCCTTCGCCTTTGCTCCAGCTCTGACCTCCTCAGTTCTAACTTCTACCCAGAATAGGGGGTCAGCTTATGGAGTACTTGGAGGCCTGGTTGGCAATCTCGTCAAGACCAGTGGATTCATGACCAGTGGATTCATTATCCGAGAGGGCTACAAGTTGGAGTTTGCCTCTGCTCTTCCAGGTCTCTTTGTCGATTCTCCCTGCGGCCACTTGGACAAAGAAAGGAGAGTTAGAGTGATGGTGCAGCATCTGCTGGCCATAGATACAGTGGCAAACAAAATCACTTCTAGAAATAAACGATGAAAGCGATTACAAAAAGAGTTGAATGCCAAGCCTCAGAGACCGATTATTCAGACAAGCGCTGCTGAATGTAAATTTCGGTCAAGATCTCAATCATTGGCCTATGGCATGTACTAATAGTACTACTTTTTTAGTGTTTTTAAATATATTTTTTGAGAAATATTTCAGCAAGGAACCAGGTCATATTTGCTCCGCACTGTTTATGCTTTTCCCCTGATGAAACCAGTGCAGGTGAAACGGTGGCCCCGTCGGGCTTTGAATGCAGTGCCGTCCTTTCATCTAAGATAAGTGCTTTTTTGAATATGTGCACTATCTAAATTATTTTTGGATGTTTGATATGTGATGTCCTTATTAGATAGTGCACATATTCAAAAAAGCACTTATCTTAGATGAAAGGACGGCACTGCATTCAAAGCCCGACGGGGCCACCGTTTCACCTGCACTGGTTTCGTCAGGGGAAAAGCATAAACAGTGCGGAGCAAATATGACCTGGTTCCTTGCTGAAATATTTCTCAAAAAATATATTTAAAAACACTAAAAAAGTAGTACTATTAGTACATGCCATAGGCCAATGATTGAGATCTTGACCGAAATTTACATTCAGCAGCGCTTGTCTGAATAATCGGTCTCTGAGGCTTGGCATTCAACTCTTTTTGTGATCGCTTTCAGCGTTTATTTCTAGAAGTGATTTTTGGTTTCACCATAGATATAGTAGAGCAAGTACCGGATGGAGAATCAGGCTTGGGCAGATACTCTGTGTATACTTCATCATGGCCAAGAAAGATTTGGAGGACTGGAAACCCATTTTGGATCTCAAATTGGTAAATTTAGCCCTCAGGATACCACATTTCTGAATGGAAACAGTCCATTCAGTGATGGCTTCTGTGATGCCAGGAGAGTTTCTTGCCTCGCTAGTTATGACAAAGCCTACTTTCCCATTCCAATCTTCCTAGCGCACAAAACGTTCCTGAGATTTCATGAGCTTGGCAGGCATTTTAGGTTCAAGGCTCTTCCCTTTGGATTGGCTACAGTGCTGCACACTTTCACCAAGGTAATTGTACTGGGGGTGGGGCTGCTTCTATAGAAAGAAGGGATACAAGTCCGTCCTTATCTGGACACTTGGTTAATCCGTGCCCCATCCAAGGAAGCCTGTGACCTAGAAGTGACTCGACTTGCCCACTTGTTACAGAAGCTAGGTTGGGTGATCAATTTCAGGAAGAGTCATTTGGAGATGATGCAGACCCTGGAATATCAGGGGGTCCATTTTGACATAGCAGGTGGTCATGTCTTTCTCCCTGCACTATGCAGGCATGAGCTCTGCGGGTAGGCTCAGGCATTGCTGGTGCTGTCGGCTCCATCTGCTTAGCAGTGCCTGCAGGTCCTGAGGTGGCTTCCATCGATATGGTTCCCTGGGCAAAAGCCCACTTGCAACTGCACCTAGCTTCCCTTCTGTCCCATTGGTCTACCCCAGTGGCGTACCGCGGGGGGGCGGTGCGCCCCAGGTGCCAGCCCTAAGGGGGTGCTCCCGGCCTTGCCGTTCAGTCCCCCCCCACCCCCGAAGGACCGCTCGCCTCACTGACCTTCCTGCACCACCTGTGAAGCAGCCCGCAGCAGGATCGCGAAGACAGCGTCAGCGATCCCTGCGCTGCTTAGGCGGTGCTTCCTGCGCCGCGATCCTGCCCCTCCTCTGATGTCAGAGGAGGGGCGGGACCGTGGCGCAGGAAGCAGCGCAGGGATCGCTGACGCTGACTTCGTGATCCTGCTGCGGCTGCTTCATAGGTGGTGCGGGGAGGCCAGGGGGGCGAGCAGTCCTTCGGGGTGGGTCGGGGCATCAGGCCTTCAGGGTAGGGCGGGCGGGCAGGCAGGCAGGCTTTCAAGGGGGAGGGGGTGACAGGCAGGCAGGCCTTCAAGGGGGGACAGGCCTTCGGGGGGGGGGTGCAGACCTTCAAGGGGGGCAGGCAGGCCTTCAGGGGGGTGCAGGCCTTCGGGGGGTGTAGGCCTTTGGGGGGAGGTGCAGACCTTCAAGGGGGTGCAGGCCTTCAAGGGGGGGGACAGGCCTTCAAAGGGGGAAAGGCAGGCAGGCCTTCAAGGGGGGGACAGGCCTTCGGGGGGGGGTGCAGACCTTCAAGGGGGGGTGCAGGCCTTCAAGGGGGAGACAGGCCTTCAAGGGGGGGAAAGGCAGGCCTTCAAGGGGGGACAGGCCTACAAGGGGGGGACAGGCCTACAAGGGGGTGGGACAGGCCTTCAAGGGGGGGACAGGCCTTCGGGGGGGGGTGCAGAACTTCAAGGGAGTGCAGGCCTTCGGGGGGGGTGCAGGCCTTCAAGGGGGTGCAGGCCTTCAAGGGGGGACAGGCCTACAAGGGGGGGGGGTGAGAAGCTACAAGGGGGTGGGACAGGCCTTCAAGTGGGGGACAGGCCTTCGGGGGGGTGCAGGCCTTCGGGGGGTGCAGACCTTCAAGGGGGGGACAGGCAGGCAGGCCTTCAAGGGGGGACAGGCCTACAAGGGGATGGGACATGCCTTCAAGGGGGGACAGGCAGCCCTTTAAGGGGGGACAGGCCTTTGGGGGGGACCATGATTTAGAAGTACACGGAGGGAAGGGGGTGTTCAAAGAGACGTGCATATGCCAAACTTTGGGGGGGGGGGGAGAAATAATGGGTCTGAAAATAGAGGAGAGGGAGAGAGATGATGGACCATGGGATTTAGGGAGGGAAGGAACAGAAAGGGAGAGAAATTGGACACAAGGGATGGTGTGGAGGAGGGATAGAGATACTGGATAGGAGGGTAATTAGGAAAAGAAAGGGAGAGATGGTGGACTCTGGGGTGGTGGGGAAGGAGGGAGAGATGCCGGATGAAAGGGTATTTAAGAAAAGGTGGATCTGTGGAGGGAGATGAAAAAAAGGAAAGATACCAGACTTCCTGGGAAGGGAAGGGAAATGGAAAGGGAGGACAGAGTTGGCAGATGGATGGTTAGCATGCAGAAAGAAGGAGACCCTGGCAAGCAAGTTATCAGAAGAAAACCAGAGCCTTGGACCAACAAGATTTGAAATATAACCAGACAACAAAAGGTAGAAAAATTAATTTTATTTTCTGTTTTGTGATTATAATATGTCAGATTTGAAATGTGTATCCTGCCAGAGCTGGTGTTGGACTGCAAACGTGAGCTAGGATTTAACAGAGTGAGGAAAAGTCCTTTTTGTTTCTTTATTTTATTTACACCACAGCGCCAGTGTGGTTAGGAGAAGCCAAAGGGGGTGAAAAAGCTATAAAACCCACCAAGAGTTTTGAAAAAAATCACCCAACTGGGCAGGAAAATCGAATTGAAAAACCAATTCAATAGGCCAGAGGTGTCCAATGTCGGTCCTCGAGGGCCGCAATCCAGTCGGGTTTTCAGGATTTCCCCAATGAATATGCATGAGATCTGTGTGCATGCACTGCTTTCAATGCATATTCATTGGGGAAATCCTGAAAACCCGACTGGATTGCGGCCCTCGAGGACCAACATTGGACACCCCTGCAATAGGCTGAATCGAATCAAAAAATTTTTTCCTGAATCTGGCAGCATTAGTTTGCGCTACTGTCTTAGACTTTAGGACCTGGGATTAGGGAGAGATGGCATCCTCAGTACTTTATAATGCAAGTGAAAATATGTGCTTTATAAGAAAATATAATAATGTGTTTTATAAAGTTTATAGCATAGCTGGCCTACCCAGTGAGGTGTTCCTAGTGGTGATGGTGGCAGCGTGTCAATGTGTTGAGAGGAAGAGGTGGTCTGGGAAATTCTGCTGAGCAAACTCCGGGCCCATTTCCACCCCCCAGTTAGTCCACTCCACTCAACTGGTTCACACACTGAGTGGGTCTTTAGGTGTTGTTTTGGGATCTCTTCCAGTGGTTTATCTCCTTCTGGTCCAAGAAAGGAAACTTTGTTATCCTTAGCATTGACCTACAGAATATGTTTGTAACAGCGCTGCTTGTGTGGCATTAGGCTATGTAGTGATCGAAAGAAAAAAACAGACCTTTGCACATTTTTGCACTATATGGTGGGTGTATGAGGAGATTCACATTTCCTGCACAGCTAAGTCCATGTGAAGTTACCTTGTGCTGTATTTGACACTAGCAAGGTCTCTGTTTGAAAGGAAAGATCTAAACTTAAAAATGAAGTGGCCAGAAGTTATGGTAAAAGCAGATAGTGTAGCTGGTTTTAAGAAAGATTTGGACAAATTCCTGGAGGAAAAGTCCATAATCTGTTATTAAGACATGGGGGAAGTGTCTGCTTGCCCTGGATCGGTAGCATGGAATGTTGCTACTCTTTGGGTTTTGACCAGATATTAGTGTCCTGGATTGGCTACCATGAGAATGGGCTACTGGGCATGATGGACCATTAGTCTGACCCAGTTAGGCTATTCTTATGTTATGTTCTCATCTGTAGGGGCCTTTGTTTTCACTTCTTATTTTAATATATTTTTTTTCTGGGAACTTATCAGTGTTTTTTATAATGGGAACAAAAATGGAAGAGAATTAATGTGTTTGGGATGAGGGGGTAACTAATTTCTTCAGCTAAATAATTCAATCCACTTCAAACAGACATAGGAGAACTCATGCACCATTCACACACCCTCCAACCAAAAACGTCAAAAGAAAAAAACTGTTCGACAACCTCCTAGCCATTCGAGCTGCAACACTCGACCCCCAACTCTACAACCAATTGACATCGACCACAGACTGCAAAACCTTCAAAAAGAAATAAAAACCCTTCTATTCAAAAAACACATAAAACCGAACTAACACAATCAGAACTGTCCCAAGCATCACCTGCAACTACTCCATATGTACTTCTGATGTCATGACAATTCAGACATAATTTATGTTATGTTATGTTTGGAATATAAGAAAATTTTCACTGCCTGTTTCTATTCTGACCATTTATTCTGTTTCATGGTCATTACAAAAAATATTTTTTTACATAGGGGGGTGTGTGTGTCAAAAAATGATGGGCCCCGGGTGCCACATACCCTAGGTACGCCACTGGTCTACCCAGAAGGATTCTCTTCAGGTGCAGTTACCCTGGATATTTGAAGCTCTCAGGAGCTTACAGTGGTGGCTGTGCCCAGAGTCCTTGACAACGGGAGTTACATTACTTATTCCATTTTGGGTGAGGGGTGCCATTACAATGCCCAGCGGAAGTGGTCCTTCAACAGGCTGGTACTGAAAGCAATTTGCTTGGCGTTAGTCATTGTCCCTGACAGTAGAAGGGAAGGCAGTCGGGATTTTCTCAGACAATTTTATGGCAGTGGCATATGTCAAAAGCAAGGGAGTACCAGGAGGGGCCCCATTCCACAGAGAGGCCTCTCTGTTGTTTTGTTGGCCCAAGGCTCATCTTCAGGCGCTGTTCAAGGCACATGTAGCAGGAGTGGAAATCGTCCAGGCAGACTTCCTCAGCAGACAAAACTTGGACCCAGGAGAATGGCCCCTTTCTCAGAAGGCTTATGACAGGATAGTGAAATACTGGGACTCTCCCACACTCAACCTCATGGTATTGGCCGTCTATCTTCTTTTAGCTACAGATACGAGCCACTGGGAATACATCCAAGGAATAGGGAAAGGGAGAAAACCTCAGCAGGATGAAAATTGAGAAGTGTCAGATTTGGGAAGGAGAACCAGGCTTTTATGATTAGAAAATTCTGCATAAATAACTAGACAACAGTGTAGGATTTTGCTGAATTTTCAAAATTTCTGTGCAAAATTTTCAGTGGGGGGAGGGTTTTGCACAGAGTTACCCCACAACTATATATTTTGAAAATTGAATGCAAAAGTTGCTATGGTTGATTAAGTGTTTAACAAAGTTTTATTATGTAGGTTACAACACTATATTGATAAGCCATGTTAGAAAAAAATATATTATCAATCAATACGGTTGCCCAGCTGAAAAATTGTAGTTTAGTTTAGTTTCTCATGTTTATGTGAATTTTGTTTTATATGGGTGGTTTAAAAAATTATTTTGGGAGTGTATACTTTTCAGTGCAAAATTCAAAAGAATAAGGAAAAGAGGAAAAATGTCAAAGCAAAAATTATCCGTTAAAGATGCATCAAAACAGCTGTGCCAGTCAAGTCTTTCAAGCGAAAGAATGTTAGAGGACAGGGTCTCTGTGTCTGGGCTCTGTAGGGTTACCATATTGCTCCAGAAAAAGGAGGACGGATTGAGACATCCAGATTTTGCTTCCATTGAAAGCAATGGAAGTAAGGAGGACAGATTGAGACATCTAGGTTATGCTTCCATTGAAACCAGTAGAAGTAACCCTAGGGATCTGTGTCTAGCAGCTGGGTATGCTCTTAGACTGCCTCCCCACTCCCAACTTCTTCAGGTCTGTGACTGTTAGTCCTGGACTGGTTTTCTCCCCAATAAAGGAGCATTAGCAACATGGAGGGTAATCAAGCATAGCATAGTTCTGGTGCAATGACTTAGGGCTGTAATATAAGTGTGTGGTTTTAGTTAATTCTAACTTTTTATTTTCATAGGGAAAGAATCAATGATATTTCATATTCAGTCATTTAGGGATTAAATACCTACTTCAACAGGGAAAAAATATCCAAGAATTTAAAATACAGAATCCATTAAAAAAAATCTATCAGTTTGTTTTGTTAACATGCCATTTGTAGCAGAAGTGTTAATGTCTCTTGTTGACATGTCTGATGTAATGGGCCAGTGCTAATGACTTATCATAATCCTGAAAGCCTACAGCTGTCTGACTGCAATAGATTTATCCTAAAATGTGCTGCTTGTAAGGATAATGAGGAGATGAATTGGTTCAAAAGAGGGCAAACAAAAACTCTGAAGGACCTATAACAGAAGTCTTGAAAAGAAAGATTATAAAAAGCTCAGCATTTATTCCAGAAGCGTTAGAGTGGCCTAATGACTTGGTGAATGTGCTGCATGCTGCATGCAGCCATATATGAGATATGGGGTTAGTTCCTGAGTCAGGATTCTATATATGGCGCCTCGATTTGTGTGCCTGAATTTGTTTCACACAATAGTATTCTCAGCACTTATTGAATCTTAATGTCTTGTCAGTTAAGCAATGGAAGAGCTGAGGGACACCTTTTGTTGGGCTCTGCTTAAGGCATCGGTTCAAAGAGTCATGTTATTCTGCAAGTTGTTGTCATATTTCTCCTTTTCTTCCCTTTATAATGGATCAGGTTTCTTGCCAGATAATCTTAGAAAACATCTGATAGTCTGCAACCTCGTTTTAAGCGGTTGAAAACCACAGATGTGTCATCATTACTTGTCCAGGACTAGAGAAAAGGGGAAGGGGGGCTTGGCTTTTGCTGGGGGGTTTGTCCTTTATTCCTTGCACTAGCAAAACTGGTATAATGCCCCTGTATCGCTGCATGGTGCGACCTCTTCTGGAGTATTGCGTTCAATTCTGATCTCTGTATCTCAAGAAAGATATAGTGGCACTAGAAAAGGTTCAAAGATGAGCGACCAAGATGGTAAAGGGGATGGAACTCCTCTCGTATGAGGAAAGACTAAAACGGTTAGGGCTCTTCAGTTTGGAAAAGATACGGCTGAGGGGAGATATGATTGAAGTCTACAAAATCCTGAGTGGAGTAGAATGGGTACAAGTGGATTGTGGGTTTTTTTTCCACTCTGTCAAAAATGACAGACTAGGGGACACTCAATTAAGTTACAGGGAAATACTTTTATTTATTTATTTTTTAAGAATAATACAATTAAAATAATCTTAATTATACAATTGTGTACAAAACAATACATTAACTCCTTTTATATCTTATTTCATAACAAATGCTAAGAATTTTAAATAATCTATTATAGCTAATATATCCCATTCCTCCCATCCTTACTCCCCCTCCCACCCCGGTGAAGAGAAGTGGCATAAAATTAAATATCGAAGATCAATTGGGGTTATCATTTTGAGAATTATTCCAGATTTCATAAGCACTCCAAATGGTGTTATAGTTCTGTAATTGATTTCTCCAAAGTTAATTTAGACATCTGCTGTATGTATTGAACTTTAACCAATAATACTCGCATATCTGGTAAATCTAATTGTTTCCAGGCAGATGCCAAAACAAGTCGACCTGCTGTCATTATCAAATGTATCCATTTCTGATGTTTTTAAAGGCAGGACATCCGGTCCCTTATTCAAAAGACAGCATTCCATGGTGTTAGGGATTGGAATGCCCAATACTTCCTCAAAGGAAATTACTTTATCCCAATAGGTCTGTGCTTTAGTACAATGCCACCAAATATGCCCAAAAGTGCCTATTTCCATGCATCCTCTTCAACATTTGTCCGATCCATTCCAATACATAGCTCGCAATCGTGCGAAACAGAAAAACATCTTGTATCCATTCTCTCATCATATTGTTGGCTATATTACCATATAAAAGAGTATGCAATATTTTAAACCATAGGGAAATACTTTTAAAACCAATTGGAGGAAATATTTTTTTTCACTCGGAGAATAGTTAAGCTCTAGAATGCGTTATAAGAGGATTTGGTAAGAGCGGATTGCATAGCTGGTTTTAAGAAAGGTTTGGACAAGTTCCTGGAGGAAAAGTCCATAGTCTGTTATTAAGAAAGACACGGGGGAAGCCACTGCTTGCCCTGTATCGGTAGCATGGAATATTGCTATACCTTGGGTTTTGGCCAGGTACTAGTGACCTGGATTGGCCACCGTGGAAACGGGCTACTAGGCTTGATGGACCATTGGTCTGACCCAGTGAGGCTATTCTTATGTTCTTAAAAATCTTGTGCCTTGTTTTATGTGTAGTGATAATGGAGTCTGCTCCAAATCTGATCAGAGTGACCCTGGGTATCCATTCAGTTGGACTCCGCCATCTGAACTGTCTACCTCCTCTAGTTACACTGCTCCACAAGGTTCTACAGTTGGCACCATGATCCTTATCTACTATACTGTACATACAACACATAAAAAAGCCTTAAAAACATATAAATATAACAGTAAATTACATTCAAGATGATATATTGTAAGCCTAAACTAAAGCAAAGCACTAGTAACAAATGAGTTCAAAATAGAACAGCATGTACAAAAGCAACTCAGTAAAAAATCATGCACAGCTTTAAATTTACAGCTTTGCAACAAGACAAAAGCTCATTAATAAAAGGATGACAATTTGTTCAGTTCTTGGGTAGCGATGTTGACCATTTTGAGGAAAAACTGACAAAATCGACATCTGATCTTATGTCTGTATACAGTACATTGGATTCTTATATTTAATTCCTGGCTGTTTCATCAATTAATTCACAAACTGAGACAGAAGAAGACATTGTACAGACTATGGGGCTCATAATTGAAACGGAAATATGTCTAAAAACTGACCTAAATCGGCACTTTGACGATCAGTGAGACAAGTCGTCCAAGTGCCGATAATCGAACCGGGTTTTAGACGTATTTAAAAACAACTTAGGCCAGGGCTTTCCAAGTCCGGTCCTCGAGATCTACTGGCAGGCCAGGTTTTCAGGATATCCACAATGAATATGGATGAGAGAGATTTGCCTATACTGCCTTCTTGGTATGCAAATCTCTCTCATGCATTTTCATTGTGGATATCCTGAAAACCTGGCCTGCCAGTAGATCTCAAGGACCGGACTTGGACAGCCCTGACTTAGGCCTTCACAGTGGTGCACTACACCCAGAGCTAAAAGGGGCATTTTAGGAGGAGTGGTGAGGGCGAGACATGGGCCGTCCTAGACTTAGTCGTTCTGCATGTATAAACAAAAGTTTAATACTGCCTAGACGGAACTTGGACATTGTGACTTAACTCAGGGCCGCCATCAGGGCAGTACTACCAGTCCTGCATTCAGGAGCCCGGAGCTGACAGGGGGCCCGGGCTCCCCCAGGGTCCTAGGCAGTGTTCTAAGGCAGGGGCGCCAGTAGCTCGCCAAGGCAAAGTGAGTCGATCACCCAGGACTCACTTTGTCTTGGCGATCTAATCTATCGGGCCGATCAGTCTTCCTCTCCCCAACGTCAATTCTGCAGTCGGAGAGGAAGTTCGGGCCAGCCAATCGCTGCCTGGCTGGGCGGAACTTCCTCTCCGACGGCAGAATTGACGTCGGGGAGAGGAAGACTGATCGTCCCGAAGCAGGGAGAGCATGCGGGGCCTGTTATCCATTGGTGGGTCCTGTTCCCTGATGGCAGCGGCAGTGGCTTGGGGAACGGCAGGGAGAAAGAAAGAAAGGGGGCATGAAGAGAGGAAGAAAAAGTTGGGGGAGGGAATGAGGTGTGGAGGAGAGGAAGCATACAGGCTGAAAGAATGGAAGAAAGATTGGATGCAGTCAGAAGAAGAAAGTGCAACCAGAGACTCATGAAATCACCAGACAAGGTAGGAAAAATGATTTTATTTTAAATTTAGCAAAGTGGAGGCAGTATTACCACAGTTTTCAAAGGAATTTGCCCAAATAACTTAATAGTTAACTGGGTAAATTCCCAGAGATGAAAACTTCCCTTCACTTACTATGCACAGTTCTGAATTTATATCTGCTGTCTATATTTTACAATATGGTCCCCTTTTACTAAACCGCAATAGTGGTTTTTAGCGCAGGGAGCCTATGAGCGTCAAGAGCAGTGCTGGGCATTCAGCGCAGCTCCCTGCGCTAAAAACTGCTATTGTGGTTTAATAAAAAGGATGGAGGGTATATTTGTCTATTTTTGTATGGTTGTTACTGAGGTGACAATGCATAGAGTCATCTGCCTTGACCTCTTTGAAAAAAACCCAGAATAGGAATGATAATTAACATTTTCTCAGTGTATAGTGTGCTTTGTGTTTTTAAATTTTATTGTTGGTAGATCATTTTGACTTGGTCATTTTAAAGTAGCTCACAAGCTCAAAAAGTTTGGGCACCTCTGAGCTAGAGCGTTGAAACTGTGTATTTCTATTTTATCCCCCCTTTTACAAAACTGTGGAGCGTTTTTTAGCGCCAGCCGTGGTGGTAGCTGCTCTGATGCTCAGAATTCTATGAGCATCAGGGCTGTTACCACTGTGGCTGAAATCCACACTACAGTTTTGTAAAAGAGTGAGGGGTTAGTTTGTGATGACATATTCCATACTAGGCGAAGGTGTTTTCTATGTTTGAAAGACATGGTTTTCTGTTAGGATTGACGGTGTAGGATTGATCTGTGCTGGTCTGGCTTGTTTAGTTTTACAATGGGTGTATTGATGTACTGCTCACTGCAATATGTAAGATGCTGCCTTTTCCTAGGTACTCATGTGTGACGTGTGGTTTGTTACTAAAAATCATGTTTTTCTTACAGATGGGAGGGGGGGGGGTGCCAAAAAATGATGGGCCCCGGGTGTTACATATGCTACGTACGCCACTATGTAAAGATACCAGAAAGCTGGCGTAGCAAAAACTTTAAGTAAATTGTTATTCTTCTAAGTTTTGAGTATTTAACCCTCCCACAATCTCACAGGCACTCGTTTCAAGTTTATTGCCAGTCAGGTTTTCAAGATATCCCTAATGAATATGCATGAGAGAGATTTGCATACCTGTCACTTCCATTATATGCAAATCTCTGTCATGCATATTCATTAGGGATATCTTGCAAACCTGACTGGCTGGGGGTCCCCCAGGACAGGTTTGGGAACCACTGTTATAGATCATGGGGAGCCCCCCCAAAACAGCCCCCTGAACCTACTTGACCCACCTATCTACCACCCCAATCGCCCTTATGGCTGCAGGTGCCACTTATATAGGGTTGTTGTGGTGAGATGTGTATGTGGCACCCTTTTTGTGAAGTTCACAGCAGTGCCCTATAAGGTACCCCACTACTCTGGTGCGATGTTCGGGTGTCCAGTCCATCACTTTGCTGACCCCGCCCACATCCAAAAGGTCTCTTTCTACGTGTTTATGACTTGGGACAAATTTTTGGACGGAAATGGGGTATAGAGATAGACGATTTAGCGGTCTGGACAATCTGACGGCTGGACGTTCAGTTAGACAATTTTCAGGGAAAAAAAAATATTTTGGACTTATTTTTCAAAAATGGACTTTTTCCATGTCTGATTTTGGGCAACTAGTGACTTAGGTCCAAAACGGACTTAGACGTTTCTTTTGATTATGCCCCTCCTTGTATTTAGATGAGCAGGTTAGATAGACCGCATGATCTTTCTCTACGCTTCTGTATTTAGTATTTCTCTTCACGTTTTGTGCATTTAATGCTATCAGGTAGTCAGCATTTTTTTTTTTTAAACATTAGCTGCAATGAGGTTGGTTTTTTTTTTTTTTTTTTTTTAATACCCAATTATTTCGCCCCAGGGTATAACTAGATACTAGCATTAAATATCTGGGTATAATATGACTGCAAGGACTTAACCAGGTATCAATAACATTCACTGGCTTTTATCCCTTCCTAGCTACCTATTTTCCTGCCTGTCAGTATTGTCTGCAGAGCAATGGTAGCACCTCATTTTGCTGCTGCTGCTCTCCCTGTCCTAAAACAGATGTGACCCAGCACCGCATGCTTCTCTGAGTCAGAAATGAACTAGATGGGTGGGGGGTGTTCAAGGAGGGAAGGAAGAGAGGAGATGCTACACTGGAGAAGGGTACCGACTGATAAATTCTAGGGGGCAGCAGAAATCCTAGCCTTGGCTCTGCTGGGCAAGCGAGCCTCACAAGCACTGTTCCCTCCAAGCTGAGCGAGTCCTCTGATTGCATTGTTACCAGTGGGTGGTGCTGCTTCAGTTAGGTTCCAAGGAGTCCAGCAGAGTTTGCTTGTCCCTCACAATTGAAAATGTTATAGTGAAACAGCTCCCTCCACTGGCAGGACTGCAGGTGAAGGACTCCGTTCAGCTTAAAGGAAACAGTGCTCATAAGTTGAATGCCTTTCCCATGTAGGTAACCGTGAGGTCATTTATACAATATATTCTGGCATAGTTCACAGCATGCTACTTGCAGAGAATTTTGAACTTCCATCCGGCTGAGTAGTAATCTTAGAAACTTGCTTTTTTATTAACTTTTGCTTCAGATTAGCAGAATGCTAGAAGGTGAGGACTGGCAGGACAGGGAATATTTATTTCTATGACTTATGTTCCAGAAGTTGTAGCTGTAGGTCTTTTATGATTTTTCATCATTTTTTCAGCTCTGGGTTATATGTTACTACAAGGGGTACTCACTCTGTGGTTTTCATTTCTTTAGAAACCATTGCCTCGGGTACCAACTTAGACCTCTGTGACAGAAACCTACCTACCGTACCTGAATTTGTAACGTGCCACAAGTAATAGATTTTGGATTTAATTACTCTTTCCAAAACCAATCTCTAGTAAACTGGACGGTGCCACCACAAAATAATTTTATCTCATGTAATCATATTTATCACATACCTGCTTATCTCAGGATATTTTACATGACTTATAAAGCAACATCATCAGTGTGATAAAAGCACAAAGTGATTAAAAAAAAATGATAAAAATAAATTATATCATACAATACTAAAAGCCAGAGAAGCAAGAGCAGCAGCAACTTTGGGAAGAGTGGCCAGTATGTCAGTGTGAACTCAGACACCATCGCTCTACACAGATTCCAGTCAGAGAATGACACGGGACAAATTATTCCCTATCCCCGTGAGTTCTTTTCCTGTCCCTAACCCATTCCTACAAGCTCCGTCTTTATCTGCACAAGCCTCAAAACACTTTATAATCATAAGTGTTTGAGGCTTGTTTGAGGAAGGGACCTGTTATTCCGACATGATTCGCCTGAAGGCTATATCAAGAAAAGTCCCTCCTTCTATTTTTGCTCCACACCATCCCGAAGCTATTATGAATCGGGATGGTGTGGAGCAAAAATAGAAGGGGAGACTTTTCTTGATACAGCCTTCAGGTGAAACATGTCGGAATAACAGGTGGCTTCCCGATATGAGCAACAAAGAAAAACTTAATGAAGATAAGTTATAAAATATTTTATATTTATTTATATGAATTAGCACAAAAGACACTAAAGCACTTTATATAAATTATACAAACGGGTCACCGTACTTGAAGAAGGACACGGTTCTACTCAAAATGGTCCATAGAAGAGCGACTAAAATGGTTAAAGGGCTGGAGGAGTTGTCATACAGTGAGAGATTAGAGAAACTGGGCCTCTTCTCCCTTGAAAAGAGGAGACTGAGAGGGGACATGATCAAAATGTTTAAGATAATGAAGGAAACAGACTTAGTAGACAAAGACAGGTTGTTCACCCTCTCCAAGGTAGGGAGAACGAGAGGGCACTCTCTAAAGTTAAAAGGGGATAGATTCCGTACAAATGTAAGGAAGTTCTTCTTCACTCAGAGAGTGATGGAAAACTGAAACGCTCTTCTGGAGGCTTTTATAGGGGAACACACCCTCCAGGGTTTAAAGACAAAAGTTGGACAAGTTCCTGCTAAACCAGAATGTACGCAGGTAAGGTTAGACTCAGGGCACTGGTCTTTGACGACAGGGCTGCCGCAGGAGCGGACTGATGGGCACGATGGACTACTGGTCTGACCCAGCAACGGCAATTCTTATGTTCTTATGATTCCCAGATATGTCCCAATGACCCGCAGCTACACTGTAGTTGGGCTTTTCAGGATCTCTACAATGAATATACACAAGAGATTTGCATACATGGGATTTATGATGTATGCAGATTAATCACATAAATATTTGGATATCCTATAAACCAGACTGGCTGTGCATTCAGCTGGACACGTATTTATAGTCATTTTTTATTACATGTTTTTCAAGGGTAAAGCACAAGGTAGAATACATAAAGAACATAAGAATAGCCTTACTGGGTCAGATCCATCAAAACCCAAAGGAAAGGTAACAGTTTAGGAGGTGTAAAATTTTTGTGCACGACAGAAGAGCGGGGCTTGGGTGTGATTGCATGTGATGTGGCCAAACAGGTTGAAAATAATAATAATAATTTTATAAACCGCCATACCACATAGTTCTAGGCAGTTCACAATCAGTATGTAAAATACAATTTACAAAAAACAATAGATAAAATACAATTTACTAAAAATACATTAAATAAGCAAACTATGTGAACAATATACTATTTACCAATCAAAATTCTAAAACATCAGTTTACAAATTTATCTAACAAATCAGTTTTTAGCAGTTTCCTAAAGGACATATATGAATGAGCCTGAGAAATAATACTTAACCATAAGTTCATTTTACCTGCCTGAAAACCAAGCAATTTATTGAAAAATATCTTGTAACGGCAAGACTTGATAGTCGGATGGACAAATAAATATTGCCCTCGAGTAATCCTATTGAGTTTATATTGTTCAAAGCATGAGGACAGATAAATAGGCGCCATATCAAACAACACTTCAAAACAGATACAACCAAATTTAAACAATAGCCTCAAAGGGCAGCCAGTGCAACTGTCGATAAGATAGAGTAACATGGTCATATTTTTTCAGACCGAAAATCAAACGGACTGCCGAGTTCTGGATAAGTCTCAATCGCTTTTGAAGCTTTTTATGCGATCCAACATCTAATATAATAAAGCCCTAAGCGCGCATGTGCACTCCCACCTGCATGCGCCCGTTTTCCATGCGCTGTAGGGACCCGCAGGTAGGAGTGCGCATGCGGAGCCTGTCGGCCGCCAAGAAGCGTTGAAGGATGCGGCAGAGGAAATTAGGCCAGTAGAAGAGCCAAAGCAGCGTGTTTAGGGTGCCTTGGACGCTGCTGGAGCTGCCAAGTTTGTAGGCTGTGTAGCGGTGGGAGGGTCAACGGGGGTTTCTGGTGTGCCGGGTAGGGTCGGGAGGGGGGAGGGGGAGGTTAAAAACATGCTTCTCAGGGGGATGGGAGGCAGGCAGGCAGACTGGCATAGGGGGGTGGGGAGGTTTCAATGGAAGGAGAATGGGAGGCAGGCAGGCAGGCTGGCATCGGAGGGGGGTGGGGAGTATCAGTGGAAGGCAGGCAGGCTGGCATCGGGGGGTTTCTATGGAAACATACTGCTCAGGGGGATGGGAGGCAGGCAGGCTGCCATGGGGATGGGGGGTTCAATGGAAGGGGGATGGGAGGCAGGCAGACTGGCATCGGAGGGGGGTGGGGGATTTCAATGGAAGGCAGGCAGGCAGGCTGGCTTCGGGGGGTGGGGTGGTTTCCATGGAAACATGCTTCTCAGGGGGATGGGAGGCAGGCTGGCATGGGTGTGGGGGGTACAATGGAAGGGGGATGGGAGGCAGGCAGGCTGGCATCGGGCGTGGGGTGGGACAAAGTCTGGAAGATAATGATGAGGACATAAGGAGGCACTGGGGACACTAAGGACATAGAAATGGGCACTGAAGGCACTAACGACATAGGATGCACTGAGGGCACTAAGCAGGACAGAGGCACTGGGGGCACTAAGGACACAGGAAGGAGGCACTAGGGACACTAAGGACATAGGAAGGAGGCACTGGGGGCATTAAGGACACAGTACACTGGCACTGGGGCACTAAGGACACAGTACGCAGGCACTGGGGCACTAAGGACACAGTACAGAGGCACTGGGGGCACCAAGGACATGGGAAGAAGGCACTGGGAGCATTATGGACACAGGAAGGGCCACTAAGGACATAGGAAGGAGGCACTGAGGGCACTAAGGACATAGGAAGATACACAGGCAGAAAAAATGACAGATAGGCAGCGTGCAAGGAGAGAGAGACAAAGAAAAAAAAAACCCAGACAGCAGACATCTATCCGTGTAGAGTGCTGCAGATGCTGCTGGAATCGGAAGGTTTGTCGGGACCGCAGGAAGGGAAGGGGGTGGGGACGGTAAGGGACTAAGGGAGCCTGCCAGACCGCGGGAAGGGAAAGGAGGGATAGGGGAAACGCTGCTGCTGCACAGGGAAGTGATGTGGGGGGAGGGAAACGGAGGGGGAGGGAATGCTGCTGTGGCTGCTGCACAGGGAAGTGGTGAGAGAGAAATGCTGCTGCATAGGAGGCAGGGAGAGAGACAGATAGATAGAAAGAAAAGAAGAAAGACACAGGGGCAGGGAGAGACACAGAAAGACAGACAGACAAAGGGGGCCAGGGAGACAGACAGACAGCGGGAGGGAGAGAGAGACAGAAATAAAGACACACAGACATATATTCTAGCACCCGTTAATGTAACAGGCTAAAATAATAGTATATTATATTACAGTAATCCAGATCAGATAAAATGAAGGATTGTACTAATAATCTAAATGATACATGTTCTGCCACTTATTTCTGTCATATGGGATGATCAGTAACCCTCAGAAAGGCACCCAGACAATATAAAGCTTAAACAATAACACTTTATTACATGCATAGAAAAATATTAAAATAGATTAACATCACCGTATTTCCGGACATCACTATCCCTCACAATCTGGAACCCAAAGCGATTGATAGGAAAGGAGAATCGAACGGGCTGTCCCTTGTTGCAACGAAACTGGATTCAAATTCTATGGGCTGAGTTTTTCTCTTTTATAGAGAAAAACTGCTGCCCTCTTAGTAAGACAGCCGGTTCTGTTCTTTTGTTATCTGTTTTGACAACACCCAGGTCAAAAGAGGTCAAGATAGCAGATACTTGTTTTCTTTTTGATGTAGTTTCCCATCTGTCTTTACTGATGATCATCTGGTTTTACTGTCCTTTGAAGATCAATGAGGTCAGGATCTCAAATAAGCAAGGTTATTGCAGAGACCATCTGGTCTTACTGTCCTGTGGAGATCAAAGAGGTCAGGACGCAAGGAGGTGTTGCAGTTTATAGTCTCTTTGATGCTATCCAGTTGACACTTAGACAAAGGAAGTCAGGATCTCAAATAAGCAAGTTTATTGCAGAGACCATTTGGTCTTACTGTTCTTTGGAGGTCAGGAGTTCAGGTAAGCAGATTTGAGAATACATATTAGTAAACAAAATTATCAGTAATATGCTGGGTCAGCAGACTTGAGAATACATAAACAAAATTATCAATAATATGCTAGGGTATAACTGGCATAACATTCCACCCTTGGATTCTTAAGTCTGTTCCGTGCCATATCACAGCCTCTAGTAATAGCATCCCACACTGCAACATACTAACATTCTGTAAACATACTGAAAAGGGAGCTTGATTAGCAGGAATCACAAGTTCAACAGTACTAAGGACACATTGTTTCATTTCAAAATTTACACCATTTTCTATCTAAGGATACAGAATGTGATGTGGTTTTTAAATCAATGCGATAAAGGTAATTATGTACAGTATGTGGCACCCATTCACCTTCCCTTCTAAATACAACTGCTACTCTGGAGCCAAAATATGCTTCTTTGCCAGCCAGTATTTCAGAAACAATAGTATCTATTCTACTTTTAAGCAAAGGTAAAATGGGAAAATTAATTTTCCCTTCATAATTTATTTCCTTATGGGCTAAACCTGGTATCCTTGCATTCCCTAATATTTCAAGCTAATTAGGCATTTTACTTGAAAGTATCACGTATAGGGAATCATGGAAATTAATAATCTTATTAATATTATATTTGTGCTCTTACTCATGGCTTACATACATTTAGGGTAGCTTCATAGTCACCATCGATCACCGCAGTTATCTGGTATCCCGTTTTTCTTAGCATCTTTGGTTAGGGTCTGGCTATGCTCCGGTTTCAATAGGCTTGCTATGCCACTCACATGCCTTCACTCATGTAAGTTTCAGGCACCACCTCCACAGACCAGCCCTAATGTGAAGTGGCAGGATATGGGCTCACTTCTATTCCCCAGTTGGTGCCACATAACAGCCTCATGGCACGGCACTGTATGTCTGGTTGCATCTTCATCTTCTCGGTCTGGTGAAATTTTCTCTTAACCCAGCATGTTAGCCAAATCATCAGAATGAGAGAGCAGAGCTGACCAATTTTATCACAAAAGGATGAAAGTCTATATGGAATAACATTTCCCAGTACGTGATTTTTCAAGGAAAATATTTCCTCATGATTGTTTATCTTCAATGCTTTAATTACATTAAACCCCCCTAGTGGTAAAAGAGAGTATAAGAGAAAAAGGAGAAAAACCACTTTATATACAGAAGGTGATAACATGTGACACAATACTTGTGTGTAAGGTAGTATTTGTGTGAGATAAGAGAAACAACACTAATGCACTTAAAGGTATTCTGTAGGACATTCAGAAAATATACCTTTTTATATTCTGGACATAATTATTATGTCATTTAAGAGAGACCATACACACGTACAGAATGTGATAACATTTGACACAATACTTGTGTGTAAGGTAGTATTTGTGTGAGATAAGAGAAACAACACTAATGTACTTAAAGGTATTCTGTAGGACATTCAGAAAATATACCTTTTTATATTCTGGACATAATTATTATGTCATTTAAGAGAGACCATACACACGTACAGAATGTGATAACATTTGACACAATACTTGTGTGTAAGGTAGTCTTTGTGTGAGATAAGAGAAACAACACTAATGTACTTAAAGGTATTCTGTAGGACATTCAGAAAATATACCTTTTTATATTCTGGACATAATTATTATGTCATTTAAGAGAGACCATACACACGTACAGAATGTGATAACAAAATAACTTATGTCAGAGATGTGCACTGCACTGTTTATACCTGGTAAGTTAAATAAAGAGAGACCATTTTTTTTTTTTTTTTTATTTAGCAAATATTAAATACCAATGAACACCATTTTACCAGGTATAAAGATTTCTAATTATTTCTCTTCAGATATCCTTTTATAATATAACTCCTAACTAAATTATCATTGGGCTGTATAGAAACATAGAAACATAGTAAGATGACGGCAGAAAAGGGCCATCCCACATGGGCGTCCCCTTTATTCCTAAAATCTGGCACGCTGCTGGCCTCTATTACCTGTGAGCCATAGCATAAAATCATTGTGAGCATGGTTTTCATAAGATACTTTCTGGTATGTGGGGGAATCTTTTTTGGAAAGGGATATGGTACCATTTGGACTAATAGAAGGGGTGGAATAAACTCTGGAAATGGCCAATGTGCAATGTTGGGGTACCCCATAAGCTAGAACAGACAACACATAACAGAAACAGACAAACACAGAGCTCCGGCATGCTTTCTTCCATCAGTAATGATTCAGGGTTGAATTTAATCTGTAAATAAGCACACTATTAATCAAAAGAGTCACAAACAAATGTGGTATCAATTGGATTCCCACTATCAGGTCACAGTGCTGTACGTATTTTAAATGTGGCACAGTGAAATTGGTTCTCCTGACCATGTCTGGATACTAAGCTTCTAAAAGAAAGAGAGAGATAGAAACTTAAGTTAATTGCTCTATATAGTTTTACTGGTCTTCTTTTCTATTTTCTTCCATTTCAAAGCTCTGTCACACAATCGTAAGAGAATGCACGCAGGGAATTTTTAATCTATAAAATATACAAGAGAGGTTTATGTGCAGGTATAGTGGTTAACAATATTAGTGTTTTAGGTAAAAGACACATTTGCAAAATTACTTGGAGTGCAACTTCCTTATACTATCTAACAAAACTTTATACATTATAAAGGTCACTTAGCAATATTTCTACAGTTTAGCTTTCTCTATCACCTCTCGGCATCCTTTTGCCCATTTTCTGCTTTAATCTTGTGATAGAAAGTGGGACTATGTAAGTATTTTTGTGGTAGTCTGGTATATGTATATTGCCTCCCTTGCCAAGTGAATGCAAATTGTTCTGGACATTGCTCCACTCTAGGGATAGTAAAAAATGCATTGGTTCATGTTTCCATCGGAAAGCTGTCATGTTAACCCTTTTTGGATATCTGGCAAGGAATCCCATAGATTAATCCCAAATTGGTAATTGTCCAATTTTAAAATTTGTAAAATTTTTTCTTCCTGCTTGTATAATTTTCCCCCCAATCCTGATATTTATATTCCTACACCCCAGTGCCCACTACAGCTTGTACCTTTTGCTCCCCAGATTTCTACTAGATATTTATCTCTACCTGCGGACGCTGTTCTAATTTGGTCCAGGCAAACACTGAGACTCGGCATTCACATTATTGATCCTCCCAACACTTCCACCCTTTTAAATCAGGATAAAGAATGGAAGCAATTTCCTCAGGGGGAGCCGTTGGCACCCTCTCTCCTTTGTTTACGTGTGCTTGAGGCATAGATTTCTTTCCCAGTCCTCTACTTTTATACATTCCCCATAATGTCCTTGTATCTTTTCCATCTATTTCTTCCCTCTTTACACCATCTTTTATTAATGCCAAAAACATATTCCTCCGAGACACCCGCTTAGTCCTGTTTGAATTGGATTGTCCTGTTCTCTTTTTATCAAAAGTATTTTGAGGTCCCCAGTCCCCCCGATCTCCTAACTGTCGGACCGCTTCTAAGGCTTCCAAAATAGTCCTGTCTATTTGATTGATCAACAAAGTTATCATTACCTGTTTGTATGCCGGTGCAGCATGCTTAATAATTTTATTTCTCATGGACTCAGTAAAAGGTAATGACATATATGTGTCAGCGTGACCTATTACTAAGGATGTCTTCATAGACTCCTCCTTAATTCTCATTTGAGCATCTTTTAATGTATACCAAATCTTATCATTTGAGGGCCAATCAGATTCAAGTGGATATCGCCTCGTGACACCCCTACTAATTATCTCTAATAAAGACCATTGGTTGTAATTTGTCGGATCGGGATCCTCCCGTAGCGCATCTTGTACTGCTGCTTCTTGACTAATTCAAACAAATTTAGGGGCATCTGTGGCATCTAACATAATCCCTGCTGCGCCCAACTCCTGTACCCGAATTACCCATTGTATTAGTGGCTCCCCGGGCCGCTGTGTAAAGCGTGCCATAATATCCATGACTTCTTGCTGAGTAAAGTCCTCCATAACATCATTTCTAGTTAGATTTTCTCCTGTCTGCAGATTTCCCTGTAATCTTCGTCTCCTTACTGGCTTTGCTTCTAAGCTTTCTGCCTGCTTTCCTTCATTACATATATCCTCCTCACTGGTATTAGAATTGGAATCCCAAATATCCCCATCCCGTTTGTTTGGATTCCAATCATTCGGCAGATGATAAATTAAGATTTTAACTTTTCTGTAACTCACTTTCCGCCTCCGTTTTTTATATTTATATCGTGCATATCGCACGGCCTTATCTATTAACAACTTATTCTGACATTGCAGCATTCCAAAGGCATGCAGTTGATTACACCTATTCTTTTCCAGCTCTCCTGATTTCAATTGTAATTCCTGTTTAGCTTCATGCAAATTCCTCCAGTCTGACAAAATCATCCTTCCTTGTCTAGAAATTACTTCTTGCTCTTCTCCTTTTGAGATTTTCACCTTTTGTAAGGAGGCACATAATTCATGTGGATTCCCACTTCCAAAAGTACAGGATTCACACAATCCTGCTTCTACAGACCACTCACACAATCCTGCTTCTACAGACCACTCAGTGGTCATTAATTTTCCCATAATTTCATTCCCATTTGGAATGGAGGGATTGGGAGCCTGCTCCTCCACCCCTTGTTTTCTGGTTAGCGTTTCTGACCACATGATTACCCCACTTCTGGTACCAATTTGTTCTGCCACTTATTTCTGTCATATGGGATGATCAGTAACCCTCAGAAAGGCACCCAGACAATATAAAGCTTAAACAATAACACTTTATTACATGCATAGAAAAATATTAAAATAGATTAACATCACCGTATTTCCGGACATCACTATCCCTCACAATCTGGAACCCAAAGCGATTGATAGGAAAGGAGAATCGAACGGGCTGTCCCTTGTTGCAACGAAACTGGATTCAAATTCTATGGGCTGAGTTTTTCTCTTTTATAGAGAAAAACTGCTGCCCTCTTAGTAAGACAGCCGGTTCTGTTCTTTTGTTATCTGTTTTGACAACACCCAGGTCAAAAGAGGTCAAGATAGCAGATACTTGTTTTCTTTTTGATGTAGTTTCCCATCTGTCTTTACTGATGATCATCTGGTTTTACTGTCCTTTGAAGATCAATGAGGTCAGGATCTCAAATAAGCAAGGTTATTGCAGAGACCATCTGGTCTTACTGTCCTGTGGAGATCAAAGAGGTCAGGACGCAAGGAGGTGTTGCAGTTTATAGTCTCTTTGATGCTATCCAGTTGACACTTAGACAAAGGAAGTCAGGATCTCAAATAAGCAAGTTTATTGCAGAGACCATTTGGTCTTACTGTTCTTTGGAGGTCAGGAGTTCAGGTAAGCAGATTTGAGAATACATATTAGTAAACAAAATTATCAGTAATATGCTGGGTCAGCAGACTTGAGAATACATAAACAAAATTATCAATAATATGCTAGGGTATAACTGGCATAACAATACACTATCAAAAAAATTTTTTTATCATCCTAAGTTTCCACAAAATTGTGTAACCTTTTTTTGTCAATAGATTTGTGTGATCATCCAAAGTTAAATGGCGGTCTAGTATAATACCCAAGATTTTGATTGAGGAAGAAATTAAGAAAGTTTGACCATTCGGTTGTAATTCCTTTTCTTTTATTAGAAGGACTAGCCCCAAAAAATTTTGATTTTTCTGGATTGAGTTTTGAGTTTGGCCCTCATTATTCATTGCTCAATATGAATTAGTAATGAAGAAATTTAGTTTTTTATCTCCCCTGTAAAGGATGTAAGCTAGAAGGATGCTAGGGTGCATAGGAAGAGGTATGGCCAGTGGAAAAATAAGGCATTGATGCCCTTTGTATAAGACTCTGGTGAGACCTTATTTAGAATATTGTTTACAATTCTGGAGACTGCATCTTCAAAATAATATAAAAAGGATGGATACGGTCCAGATGAAGGCTTCGAAAATGGTGCATGATCGTCATTATAAGGCGTATGGGGACAGACTTAAAGATCTCAATATGTGTACTTTACAGGAAAGGCGGAAGAGGAGAATTATGATAGACGTTTAAATTCCTATGTGGCATAAATGCACATGAGTTGAGTCTCTTTCAATTGAAAGAAAGCTGTGAAATGAGAGGGCATAGAATGAAGTTAAGAGGTGATAGGCTCTGGAGTAATCAAAGGAAATACTTTTTTACAGTAAGGTAGATGCATGGTACAGTCTCCTGGAAGAAGTGATGGAAATAGAGACTGTGTCTAAATTCAGAAAGGTGTGAGATATGCACGTGGGATCTCTCAGAGAGAGAAAGAGATAATGGTTACTGCGGATGGGCTGACTAGATGGGCCATTTGTCCTTTATCTGCCATGATATTTCTATGTTCTTATGGTATCCAATTCAGGTCACTGGTACCTGGCCAAAACTCAGAGTAGCAACATTCCATGCTATCGATCCAGGGCAAGCAGTGGCTTCCCCATGTCTTTCCTGAACAGATTATAGCCCAGTATAACTACATCCCAGTGAAGGGGCTCTGTGAATCACATCTCTGTGATTGCCACTATAGCCAACTCATCTTCTTCCATCACAGCTTCTAGATCCAGAATCTTGTTTCCCATACTTAGAGCATTAGTATATACTGCTTTCCAGACATTGCTCCCTTTTTCTATCTGTGTAGAGGTATTCAGTGATTTACCTACCTGAGGGCTTATACTCATTTGGAGACTTTGATCACCCTGCCCTATTGCTTCTAGTTTGAAGCCCTCTTTAGTAGGTTAGCCAGCCTGCTACTGAAGACACCTCTTCCCTTCTATGATAGATGCATACTATCCCTGCTCAGTATCCCTTGGAAAATCATCATATGATCCAGGAAGACAAAACACTTTCAACGACACCATACACGTAGCTACACATTCTTCTCCAGGATGTGAGCTTTTCTGTCCTGGCCTTTTTTTACTGACAGGGAGGATGGATGAGAATACCACCAGATATCTGACTGCTTCACCTTCTTTCCAAGGGCCATGAAGTTACTTTTGATATGTTCTCAGGGGTACCCAGTAGTATCATTAGTGCCAATGTGGATGAGCAGCATCGGAAAATAGTCATCAGGCTTGATGAGTCTCGGCACACTCTCCGTAACATCTTGCATTGGTTCTCACTGCTCTTGAGGGTCTGAAGAAGTGCCAAAGACCTTGTGGAGGAGGTGTCCCTTGAATTTATTCAGCCCTCTCCCCTTTATATGAAATGAGAAAGTCCCCCTCTCCTCCCGAGAGGAGTTATCCTATCTATATACTATAGAAACATAGCAGTGATGACGTACATTAATAGGCTTCTCTCCTGACAGTTCTTCCTGTTCATATGACTAAAGGCAGCCATAGAGCATGAAATCCAATTGAAGACAGTTTCTATTAGATTTTTCACTGTTGGAAACATTTGGTCTGACTTAGTATGGCAATACTTTTATGCTCTCAAACTTATATTCCTTTTTTGTTTCCCATTTTCTAGTGCAGATGAGCAAAGAGAATTTCCCCTTTGCTTCTCTCCTAGAATCTCTTACTTCTCATATTTAACCAAAACCTTTTATAACAATCTGAATGGCTACTAGTACTAGCTATTAACTAAATATCTGGCCTCAAGTAACTGTGTAGCCTGCCAAATATATACAGGACTGACAGTTTAATTCTGTTATTACATCACAGCTTGCCAGACAGACTTGGCTGCATGGTTGCTTGCATTTCAGGCAGGATTTCTGATATTTCCTGTACACCAGTGATTAGTGCTGAACCTTGAGCTATCTAGTGCTAGAATTTAGAGAATGACACGGGGCCAAATTTTCCCTGTCCCTATGGGATCTCATTTTCCTGTCCCATCGAGTTCTTTTCCTGTCCCTGCCCCATTCCTGCAAGCTCTGTCCTCATCTATACAAGCCTCAAACACTTTAAAATCATAAGTGTTCGAGATTTGTATGGTTAAGGGTTGGGGTGCCGCAGGGCTCAGTGCTTGTACCCGTGTTCTCCAACATATTCATAAACGATCTTGAGAGGGGTACGAGTGAGGTGATGTAAATTTGCAGATATACAGTTATTCAGAGTAGTGAAGACACAGGGGAATTGTGAAGATCTGCAACGCGACATAACCACGCCAGAGAAATGGGCAGCGACATGGCAAATGAGGTTCAGTGTGGATAAGTGTAAGGTAATGCATGTCGGTATCAAAATCCCATACACGAATACAAGATGTCCAGGGTGGTACTTGGAGAGACCCCGCAGGAAAGATACTTGGGAGTACTGGTCGACAAATCAATGAAGCCGTCTGCATAATGTGTGGCGGTGGCGTAAAGGTCAAACAGAACACTAGGAATGATTAAGAAGAGGATCGCAAACAGATTGGAGAAGGTTATCATGCCACTGTTACTGGGCCATGGTACGCCCTCACCTGGAATACTGCATCCAGCACTGGTCGCCGAACATGAAGAAGGACATGGTACTACTCGAAAGGGTCCAGAGAAGAGCGACTAAAATGGTTAAGGGAGGAGTTGCCATACAGTGAGAGATTAGAGAAGCTGGGCCTATTCTCCCTTGAAAAGAGGAGACTGAGGGGACATGATCAAAACATTCAAGATAATGAAGGGAATAGACTTAGTAGATAAACACAGGTTGTTCACCCTCTTCAAGGTAGGGAGAACGAAAGGGCACTCTCTAAAGTTAAAAGGTGATAGATTCCATACAAACGTAAGGAAGTTTTTCTTCACCCAGAGAGTGGTAGAGAACTGGAATGCTCTGCCAGAGTCTGTTATAAGGGAAAACACCCTCCAGGGATTCAAGACTAGGTTGGATAAGTTCCTGGTGAACCAGAACGAATGCAGGTAAGGTTGTCCCGGTTAGAGCACTGGTCTTTGACCTGGGGTCCGCCGCGTGAGCAGACTGCTGGGCGCAATGGACCACTGGTCTGACCCGGCAGCGGCAATTCTTATGTTCTTATGTTAAGGCAAAGCTTATAGGAATGTGGCAGGAACAGGGACAGGGCCAAAACTCACAGAGACAGGATAGGGAAATTGAGTTCCTGCGGGGACGGGGAAAAATTTGTCCCCGTGTCATTCTCTACTAGAATTAACAAACCCTATTCCAATTCCTTAAGTCATCCAGACCTAGAGGTGAAATGTTTGGTATCCATATTCTGATTACCTAAACCATCCAATACTAGAAATTCAAAGCATGATATCTCTGTTTTGAGCCCATGGGATATCCTTTTCACTAACAGTGTTACTTATGTGCCGATCTTTCTAGTGCTTAAAGACATTAACTTCTACTTATTTGCTTATCCAAAAATTAATGGGTGTAGATATAAGGTTTGTCTCCTTGTTATTTTTCAATTTTTTATGTACAACGCTTTGTACCTTTGGATAAGCGTTTTATCAAAAACTTGAAAACTTGAAACTTGACCCTAGCAACAATCTTGGTTAGGTAAATGTATTCAGCAAGCTATATTATCCTCTTGCAGTTTTCAGAAATTAATTAAGACCACTTTGTTCGATAAGTTTATTACTTAATGAGTTCTATTATTGAAATTCTATTTTTTTACTGTATTATTGTATTTCGCTGATTGTCCAGCTCTTGTTTAGTGTAAACTGCCTAGAACGTTTGGTTATGGCGGTATGAAAGAATAAAATGATTATTAATAATACACTGACTAAATGGTCTGCATACAAAGGAAGTTTCACTCCAATCTCCTAATTCTTCCCACTGTGCTAATCTGCTAAGCTGACACACCGCAGTAGGATTCTGATGGTAGCTTTCCAGACTTTCTCAACATGCCAGACAATTAGCATGTTTCCCAGTCCACAGCACAGTGTTGGATTCAGTTGCACAAGCTGCTGCTCATAATGTGTGAAAAGGCCCTTGGCCTATGCTGTGCATATCTGCCGAGAAAATCCAAGCCTTAAAATGGTTAACATTGCCAGAAAGGCATTTGAAAGCTGCTAGCAACATTTCTTAAGTGGTCATAAGTTTGCTTATAAGATTTTTATTTTTATTATTACTATATTACATTATACAAGTCTTATATCGGCAGTTTCCTTGCTTAGAAGCCCTTATACTAACCTGTGGCAAGCACTAATGTCTGCTTATGGAATGTACAAAAGCATTGAACACAAAAGGAGAAAACAATCTTCAGTAACTACTAAATTGTATAATGTAGTGGCAAATGAGAGGGACTTCACTTGAGACTTGAAGAATAGCTTCAAAAAAGAAGTGGAGAAAAAAGCCTCAAAGACACATGACGGCCTCATATAACAGTATTCAATAGCTGCCTATTTTCATATCATTGGCATTTTTTAAAAAAACACAACTTCACTGAATTATCTCATCTTCAGGGCACAAAACTGAATACACACCCACCCCATGTTCACAGAAAGGAACTTAACTGCTGCTGGGTCTTTATCTTTGAAAATCTTCATCCAGCGTGGGCACTGTTTATTTCCCTCAAGTCGCTCTGTATTAAACAATCGGCAAACCACAACAGTCTTTCAAAAAAACCTGACAAAGAATCTTCGTTTGGCCGATCCCTCGGCTGCGTCGGGGAATGACTGAAGTCAGCCTTGCCACCATTATGCTGTGGCTGCACTAAGTTTGGATTGGTGCCTATCTCTTTTAGAATTGAATAGGCCCCTATTGTCCAAATAATTTGTTAAAATTAATTATTGAAGCTGTTAAGGGTATTATATCAATTAAGGGCTCCTTTTACTAAGCTGCGTTAGGGCTTTAAAGCGTGGAATAGTGCGCGCTAGACCTTAACGCCAGCATTGAGCTGGAGTTAATTCTAGCTGCATAGCACACGGTAATTTCCTGCGTGTGCTAAAACCGCTAGCATACCTTAGTAAAAGGAGCCCTAAGTTAGGCATCTAATTGTAATCTCCCTTTATAGAATCAGCCCCAATATATATATATATATATATATATATATATATAAGCCACCTAGAACCCTCATAATGGGTAAAAGCAGATCAGTCAATTAGTAAACAGTGTCTGTCTATAATAATAATTCTCTAAGCACGCATACGCACTTAGGAGGCTGTGGGTACCTGATATGTGCTGTGTCCGTGGCCGTATTCGGCGGCTTAAGCGCATGCGCCGGCTTGGCGCACCAAATGGCAGGGTGAAGGCGGTGCGGAGCAGCACTGGCGGCGGCAGTGTCCGGTAGGGAACACATCGATGACTCCCCCCTTCCGTACCAACCGCTGCTGCTCCTGTTTGAAGCGGCCTGCTGAGGTTCGTGGCCGGCTGTAGCGAACCTCGCAGGCCGCTTCCCACATGGAGCGTGTTCCCTCTGACGCGATCGTGTCAGAGGGAACATGCTACCATATGGAGAGCGGCCTGCGAGGTTCACTACAGCCGGCCTCGAACCTAAGCAGGCCGCTTTGAACAGGAGCGGCAGCGGCGGCAGGAACCATGGATGGATGGAAGGAGGGTAAGAACGGGAGGGGAAGTGAAAAAAGAAGGGCTATGGAGCAGGCAGGAAAGGGGGCTGTTTTGGTGGGAGGGTTGTGCTGAGTGCAGACAGCAATCATGAGGGGGGGAGGAAACAGAAGGGGGCCACGGAGCAGGCAGGCATAGCACAATAGGGGGCCAGAAAGAGAGCGAAATGGGGCTGCTTTGGGGGGAGGGGTGTGCTGGGGGCACACAGCAATCGGGGGGAGGAACAGAAGGGGGGCCATGAAGCAGGAAGGCATTGCACAATAGGGGGAGAGGGATAGGGGGCTGCTTTGGGGGGATGGTTGTGCTGGGTGCAGACAGCAATCATGGGGGGAGGAATAGAAGGGGGCCATGGAGCAGGCAGGCATTGTACAACAGGGGGAAAGGGGGCTGCTTTGTGGGGATAGTTGTGCTGGGGGCAGACAGCAATCATGGGGGGGAACAGAAGGGGGCCACGGAGCAGGCAGGCATGACACAGCTGGGGGCCGGGGGAGAGGGAAAGGGGGCTGCTTTGTGGGAGGGGTGTGCTGGGGGCAGACAGCAATCAGGAAGGGGAGAAACAGAAGGGGGAGGGCCACGAAGCAGGCAGGCATTGCACAACAGGAAGAGAGGGAAAGGGGGCTACTTTGGCAAGCAGGGGGGCCAGGGAGACAGACAGAAAGAAAGACACACAAACAGGAGACCAGGGAAAGACACAGACACAAAGAATGACAGACAGACAGCGTCCAGGGAGAGAGAGAGAGAGACAAATAACAGACAGACATACAGACATCTACTCTAGCATCCGTTAGTGTAACGGGCTTAAACACTAGTAATTTATAAAGACCAACTGAACTACAAGGTTCCTATGGCTCAAGGGGGTAATCAAAATCCTGAGATTCCACAGAAAGTTAAACATACTTTAGATGTGATTATGAAAAATCTCAATGAATGCATGGATTTAAAAATACCTGCAAGAGCAACAATTTGTATGAACTTAAATAATGCTCACCTGAATCTGTATTATGCAGATACATTGTAAAAATATAAAAAGAAAAGGGAATTAATGGGATAAGTTATTTCTCTCTATTGAATATCAGCCCTGCAGTTTATAAGTCATTCAGACTGGATAGGCTGAAAATCAAATTGGTCTAAAGTACTTCTCCAGCCTGGACTCAGAACCACGATAATAAGATAAATCCATGGCTTCAGGTCTTAGAAAAAAGGTGAATCAGGGCTGGTTTACTGATCTAGAGTTAGAGTTCCGTATTGAGAGGTTCCCAGAACATTTTGTAACAGAAAGTGACTCATCTGCTCCTTGTGTCCTGAAAGTAGGTTTTGACAGCAACATCCATCATTAAACAAAGATTAAAGGGGGAAAAAAACCCCTCATGATTTCTTTTTATCCCAATATGTTTTCATCTCTTTACATTTCTTGCAAAGTTGTAAAATTATATTTTCATTAAAAAAAATAACAGCAGCACCAAGCCCTAGGGCACTTAAAAAAGGAACACAGTGTCATACTGCCAGGATATGCAGACAGCAGTGAAGACAATATTCAAAAGACTTGTCTTAATAACTTGAAGGATCAGGGCAAATTTTTGGTTTTTAATTCATCTGCTTGGCCTACACTCACCACTTAACTTTGTATGGCAATTTGGCTAAAAGAAAAACCTATGATTTACCAAAAAATAAAAAAATTATATCTATATATCTATATCTATCTCTATATTTCTCTCTCTCTATATATATATATATTACACACAGTATGGGGCTCATAATCGAAAGAGAAAAACGTCCAAAAACCGTCCTAAGTCGGCACTTGGATGATCATCAGTCAAAAGCGTCCAAGTGCTGATAATAAAACCGGGTTTTCGACGTATTTATAAACGATCTAGGCCTTCATAGTGCCGCTGAATGACCATAGCTAAATGGCTTGTGGCAGGAGGAGTGTTGAGGGCGGGATATAGGTGGGACATAGGCAGGCTTAGATTTAGTCGTACTGCATGTATAACCGAAAGTTATATAGAACAGGATCAACGGAACTTGGACGTTGTAACTTAGACCATATTTTAAATGGTCTAAGTCACAATAACCCACCTAAAGTGACCAGATAAGCACTGCAAACACATAATACAGACCCCCACACACTACCCCAGTGATCACTGACCCCCCCCTAAAAATATTAATCACAACTTGAAAATTGTGCCTCTAGAACATCACCTGACAGCGGAAAGCTTAGTCGTACTGCTCAGAGGTGTCTTAAGGCCATCTTGGGGATGGGTTAGGGACCCATGGAGAGGAAGACCCATGTCCATAAGCTCCTATAATCACTGTATTGATATTGAAACGTGCACTCCCCTATATACCCCCAAAACCCTTTTTTACTAGCATATAAGTGGCTCCTGCAGCCATAAGGGCTATTGGGGTGGTAGATAAGTGGGTCTAGGGGATTCTGGAGGTGGTTTGCGGGGTCCACCATGACCTATAAGAGAGCTATAGTGAGATGAAGACATGGCACCCTTTTTGTGAAGTTCACAGCAGTGCCCTGTAAGGTACCCCACTATTTAGGTGCCATGTCTGGGTGTTCAGTCCATCATTTTGCAGACCCCTCCCACGTCCAACAGGTCTTATTCTAGGCGTTTTTGACTTGGATGAAAAGGTGGACGAAAATGTGGTATAAAGATGGATGATTTAGCAACTTGGACGATCAGATCGGCAGGACGATTTTCGAAACGAAAAAATATTTGGACGTATTTTTTTGAATATGTGTGCTAAGCTGTTTTCTACTTTGGACGACTTGCGACTTAGACGAAAACGGACTTAGACGTTCCTCTCGATTATGCCCCTCCACATATAATATATATATAGATATATATAGATAGATAGATAGATATAGATATATATAGAAACAACAGCATCCCTTTGGGACTTAGATAATAGAGTATTAATTAGAACTGTGTAATACAGTAGTTACATATTATGTTTTCTTTATTTCTGTTTCTTCAAAGATTTACAAAGTAAATCAAAGCAACTTAAAAACATTTTGCAGTTGAAATTTCAACCTGATATAATAAATCTCATAAGCAGCCCCATCAAAGAAAGGAAGATACATATTATGTTTTGAAAGTGCTATGGGTGAAAGTACTACATGGCTTTGCTATTGTATTAATAATTTCACTATGTTCTTATCAGTTTCTCTCAAAAAGGTAATAAACTGTAATAATAATCATCATAATATTACTAATAAAGGTTGATAGCATAAAATGTGAAGGCTGAAAAAAAAGATACAATATGACAGGATCAGGGTTCATTTTTCAGATGTAGAGAGCGCGAACGGAATCAGCAAGTGAAAGCAAACCCATCTCCGGGCATTAGACCATGTGTCCTATGAGTCCTTAATGTACCATTAAGAACAACCCTGCTGGCGTTGGCTCAAAATAATGAGTGGAAAAATCTCAAAATATCCCAAATGCAGAAACAAGACATTTTCAAACACACTTTCTCTTTCTCTCTCTCTCATTATTTTGATGGATTTTTTGCACTGTTCTTGGACCAATTGATTTTGCTTTAGTTGGTTGGGCTTTTTTTTTTTTTTTTAAGAGGGGTTCATTTTCAAAACAGAAAATGTTCAAAAACAGCACAAAATGGCAGATGGATGGTATATTTTTTTATGTTGAAACATCCAATTGCTATGTTCAAAACTGATTTTAAACATGCTTTTCTATGCAGTTTGCTTAAATCTCAAGGGGACGTATTGGAGGTGTGTTTTGGGCAGGATTAGAATAGGCTTATAATTTGGATGTTTTTGTATGATAAGGAATATTATAAAAATGTCCAAGGCAAAAATAGAACACTTTTTTGGCTAGACCTGTTTCAAGAATGACAAAGTGCCAAAAGGGTGCCCAAACTAACCAGCTGACCACTGGAGAGATAAAGGCTTGACCCCATTTAATCCTTGTGTGGTCACTGACCTATTTGATTTCATAGAAAGGGCACCCAATAATAGCATTGGTTATAACTGCTAGCTACTCCCTGATTCAACCTACAGATCTTCCCAACATTAATTACGCTGTGCTGTGTGCGGCACAGTGGTTAGAGCTACAACCTTAGCACCCTGAGGTTGTAGGTTCAAATCCCACACTGTTCCTTGTGACCCTGGGCAAGCCACTTAATCCACAAAAACACCTCCCTTTATATTCAATTTTCAAATTCTTAATTAGAAACAGTGATGAAGTTTTCTCATATCAGACTTATCTCCACTAATCACACATTTAAAGCTCTTTATAGAGGAGAGGCCTCAGATCCCTTGCGTTGCCAGTGTTTAACTATACAACAGCACTAGATAGGGAACTAACCTCAATGGCACTCTCCCCCTCCTGCCTAATTTTAAGATGATGTATCTCAAAAAAACTGATAATGAACTTAGCTTCAATTAGGCAGGGTGTTCTTATATCTCTCAGCTTCTGTTTTCTTTCCTGCCCAATTGAAGCTAAGTTCATTATCAGTTTTTTGAGAGTTTTTTTTGATATACATCATCTTAAAATTAGGCAGGAGGGGGGAGAGTGCCGATGAGGTTAGTTCCCTATCTAGTGCTGTTGTATAGTTAACCACTGGCAATGCAGGGGGATCTGAGGCCTCTCCTCTATAAAGAGCTTTAATTGTGTGATTACTGGAGATAAGTCTGATATGAGAAAACTTCATCACTGTTTCTAATTAAGAATTTGAAAATTGAATATAAGGGAGGTATTTTTGTGGATTTATGATTGATCTCTCTTTATCCTATATACATTGTTTTTGATTTTCAAGCCACTTAATCACCCATTGTCCCAGGTACTTTAGATAGAGTGTGAACCCACTGAGACAGATAAGGAAAAATACTTGAGTACCTGAATGTAAACCACTTACGTTATAAGTGGTATGTAAATAACTAAAATAAATAAATATTGATGGCACTGTAAAATTAAGTGCCACTGAGTATCTGTGAATAGCCTGATGAGAGGGGTTTAAGTGAGCAGGAACCTCTCATGCTTGCTTAAACCCCTTTCAATACCAACCCTTGAGGTGTTTATTTCCTAGCTACTTATAACTTCTTTGCAGGTTCAATAAATTGGTGTCTTATAAAGCTGGGCTTTGGCTGTGAATATTCAGTTATTTTAAACCAGTTAAGACATAGCTGCTTAATCGCTATTCATCACTTAAGTGGCCATGGGATATCACATTAAAATAGTAGACAATTATGCAGTCTCACGGTCCTGTTTGGGTCATAAACCTGGTTCATTAAGGGCTGAATATCAGCACTTGAGCAGCCAAGAGCTGATTCCGCCCTCCCCCCCCCCCCAGAATGCCACCAACATAGTCAGATTTGAGTTTGGCGCTAACCGCAATATTCAGTGGCACTTAACCACTTAAATGCCACCTAATATTAGTGGCTAGCCCTGACCAAGTGATTTAACTGGTTATCAGATGGCTAAACCACTTTTAATATGAGGCCTTACATGTACACCTGTTCCAAGGCAGGCATGTTAGCTAACTGGTCATTTAGACCCGGGGCTTGCATTTATGAGGTTGCTATTATGCTTACCAGTGTGATGATTATCCCCCCCCCCCTTCAAAAATTCACTAGAAGAAGTTATAGCACTTGACTCTTTAACTGGCAATTTCTGAATGTCCAGTTTTATAAACTATGGCACTTTATACATACATGTATTTGCCAACATTTTTACATTTAGCATAACTAGGTATTAAACTGCCTAACATTTTAGTGCTTGCATTTGTGCCAGTCGTGGAGCTGATGTTTGAGCATCGAAGTGTGGCAGGGACGAGTGAAACTTGACACATTCAGTAAGTAGGTGACTAAATAGGAGCCTCTGATCCTCCCATAATCCACCCCAGCGTACATCCCCCTTACAGATACACATTCTCCTGGATTCTATATATGATGCCCCAAAACTGCATACTATTGGGCATATTCCATAATTGTGCATGCAGCTTGACAAATTAACAGTTAATTAGCAATAATTTTATTTATTTATTTGCTCATTTATTTAGCCCATCTTCCCAAAGGAGCCCAGAATAAGTTACAAAGGTATATTCACAATATGGCCGAGACATAATATAGATGACATAATTGACAATATAGACATGACGAATCAAAAAAACACACCATATTTCACTATGCAGCATCTGGGTGACATTAGGTGGCACAGTGATGTTGAACTAGGAGTGGCGTTTGTATTCAATACTGAGCACGAACAATCAATTATTGGCACTCATTGGCAACATATAAAAGTTGCGCGTGCATCTTCCTAGTTTGGACTCTATAAAGCTGCACATGCACATTTATTGTGTGGATCAGGAAAGGAGGTGTGGCCATGGGAGGGGCATGGGCAAATCAAGGGCATTTCTAGAAACTGTGCAGTGTTACAGAATATGGCAGATCTGCGTCTAATTTAGGCATGAGATTTCAATTGGTATAAAGCTTCATGCCCAAAATTGGGCATGGATTCTGGCATTAAGGGCTATTCTATAAACGCTCAAATCTGGGGTCATTTTACTAAGGCGCACATGCTGTTTTAGCGTGCAGTAAATGCTAATGCGTCCATAGGATATAATGGATGTGTTAGCATTTAGCGATGTTCATTTTTTTTTTTTTTTGGGGGGGGGCACCAAAATTTGAGCACCGTTTACAGAATCCAGTCCATTATGTACTGTAAGTTAAGTGCAGAATAGCACTGGTACCATGCTAGCAATTATGTGGATGTGTTCACATAGGCATGTAAATGTTGGCATTATAAACATTTGTGCCATGAATATGCTTTATGAAATACTAGTCTTTAAGCCCATTACATTAGCAGGTGCTAGAATAGATGTGTGTGTGTCTCTTTCTTTCTTTCTTTCTTTTTCTCTCTCTCCTTGGCCACTGTCTGACTGTATTTTTTTTATTTCTCTCTCTCTTTGGATGCTGTCTATCCCCCAGCATACCCCCCCAAAGCAGCCCCCTTTCCCTCTCCCTCTGCCCCCTGTTGTGCCATGCCTGCCTACTCCTTGGTCCCCTTCTGTTCCCCCCCTCCCAGAGCAAAGCATGATTACTGACTGCCCCCACCACACTTTCCCTCTCGCCCTGGTCCCATGCCTGCCAGTATTGCTCCCTTTTCTGGCCCACCGGCACGAACCACCGCTGCTGCTCCTCTTCAAAGCAGCCTGCTGGTCAGCTGTAGCGAACCTCGCAGGCCGCTCTCCACCTCAGTAGCATGTTCCCTCTGATGCACGGGATCGCGTCAGAGGGAACGTGCTACCAAGGTGGAGAGCGGCCTGCGAGGTTCGCTACAGCCAGTCGGCGATCCTCAGCAGGCTGCTTTGAAGAGGATCAACAGCGGTGGCAGCGGTTTGTTGTCTGAGTGGGGGCGGGAGGGGGGAGTCGCTGGCGTTTTCCCTGCCTCTGTGTTTGAAAATGGAATTCGGCACGGAGGGACACATCACACTGTCAGGGAACGTGCCATCCTAAGTGCGCATGCGCGCTTAGGATTATATTATAGAGGATTTAGCTAATGCTGGCTTTTACTAAACCGTGGTAGAGCTTCTTATCATGGAACAGCAAGGTAAATGTTCCAATGCTCACTGAAACTGAATGAGCGTTGGAGTATTTACCGTATTTTCACGCAAATAACACGCACCCGTATAAAACGCGCACACGTGTATAGCGCGCAGAAATCACGATGATAAGCACAAAAACTTTGGTATAACGCGCTCACGATTATACCGCGCATGCTGCCCGACTCTCCGTTCACCCCCCCTGACTTCCGTGCACTGCCCCGCCTCTCCGTGCGCTGTCCCGACTCTCCGTTCACCCCCCCCCCTGACTTCCGTGCACTGCCCTGACTTTCCGTGCGCTGTCCCGACTCTCCGTTCACCCCCCCCTGACTTCCGTGCACTGCCCTGACTTTCCGTGCGCTGTCCCGACTCTCCGTTCACCCCCCCTGACTTCCGTGCACTGTCCCCCCTTGAAGGTCTGTCCCCATCCTGAAAGCCTGATGCCCCCCCCGACGTCCGATACATCCCTCCCCCCGAAGGACCGCCGACTCCCCAACAATATCGGGCCAGGAGGGAGCCCAAATCCTCCTGGCCACGGCGACCCCCTAACCCCACCCCGCACTACATTACGGGCAGGAGGGATCCCAGGCCCTCCTGCCCTCGACGCAAACCCCCCTCCCCCCAACGACCGCCCCCCCCCCAAGAACCTCCGACCGCCCCCCAGCCGACCCGCGATCCCCCTGACGACCCCCACGACCCCCCCACCCCCCTTCCCCGTACCTTTGGTAGTTGGGCCAGAAGGGAGCCCAAACCCTCCTGGCCACGGCGACCCCCTAACCCCACCCCGCACTACATTACGGGCAGGAGGGATCCCAGGCCCTCCCGCCCTCGACGCAAACCCCCCCCCCCCCCAACGACCGCCCCCCCCAAGAACCTCCGACCGCCCACCCAGCCGACCCGCGACCCCCCTGGCGACCCCCACGACCCCCCCACCCCCCTTCCCCGTACCTTTGGTAGTTGGCCGGACAGACGGGAGCCAAACCCGCCTGTCCGGCAGGCAGCCAACGAAGGAATGAGGCCGGATTGGCCCATCCATCCTAAAGCTCCGCCTGGAGCCTTAGGTCCCACCTGGGGGCGCGGCCTGAGGCACATGGTCGGGTTGGGCCCATGTGCCTCAGGCCGCGCCCCCAGGTGGGACCTAAGGCTCCAGGGCCTATTCTGATTGGCCCACGCGCCTTAGGCCCCACCAGTAGGTGGAGCTTTAGGATGGATGGGCCAATCCGGCCTCATTCCTTCGTTGGCTGCCTGCCGGACAGGCGGGTTTGGCTCCCGTCTGTCCGGCCAACTACCAAAGGTACGGGGAAGGGGGGTGGGGGGGTCGTGGGGGTCGCCAGGGGGATCGCGGGTCGGCTGGGGGGCGGTCGGAGGTTCTTGGGGGGGGCGGTCGTTGGGGGGGAGGGGGGTTTGCGTCGAGGGCAGGAGGGCCTGGGATCCCTCCTGCCCGTAATGTAGTGCGGGGTGGGGTTAGGGGGTCGCCGTGGCCAGGAGGGTTTGGGCTCCCTTCTGGCCCAACTACCAAAGGTACGGGGAAGGGGGGTGGGGGGTCGTGGGGGTCGCCAGGGGGGTCGCGGGTCGGCTGGGGGGGGCGGTCGGAGGTTCTTGGGGAGGGGGCGATCGTTGGAGGGAGGGGGGTTTGCGTCGAGGGCAGGAGGGCCTGGGATCCCTCCTGCCCGTAATGTAGTGCGGGGTGGGGTTAGGGGGTCGCCGTGGCCAGGAGGGTTTGGGCTCCCTTCTGGCCCGATATTGTCGGGAAGTCGGCGGTCCTTCGGGGTGGGGGTGCGAGTGGTCCTGCCGGGGGGGGGGGGGATGTATCGGACGTCGGGGAGTCGGCCGGGCAAGAGGGCTTGGGCTCCCTCTTGCTCCGATCGTGGATGCGGGTGCGGGTGGGAGCGCGTGCGAGCGGTCGTTCGGGATGGGGGTGCGAGTGGTCCTGCTGGGGGGGTGAATCGGGCGTCGGGCGGGGGGTGGGAACTATGTTTTAAAACTTTTGTATACCGCGCTCACGCATATAACGCGCGAGGGGTATGCGCGGTAGGTAAAAACGCGTATAACGCGCGCGTTATATGCGTGAAAATACGGTACCTCGCCGGCCTGCTGTAAGAAGCTCAATTGCACTTTTAGTAAAAGGAGACCTAAATATCAAAATGTATAATCAAGAAAATTGATGGCTTGTCTTTCCCTGATTTCTGTTAACAAGCATGATAATATTCTGACTGAAACCCTCCCAGTATGGCAGGTCTGCGTTATACAGTAATTCAGAACTCATGAAATAGATATGTCCATGAAGAGCAGAGATGATAATTATTTAAAGCATTCCACTGAAGAGCTGGTTAAGCACTTTACCCTGTTATTCCATTGTATTGATAACTAATAAAAAAAGTAATTAATTAATCATCTCCATTAGCTGGAAGCAAACCAACAAATCCTTCACTTGCATTGATTTCACTTTAATAATATTTATAATGCGCCTTTGAATGCAAGATATCCGGTTCTTCATCTCCTGTAGGGCTCATTTTTGTTCAAATGGGTTATCGATGAGAGAACTAAATATAATACGTGTAAAATATGATCCTGTCTCATTAATTATAGTGATCAATTAAAATGAAACAGACTGTTTTGGGCACTGTATTCTCTAATTCCATCTGGAGTGTGAAACTTAATTCCAAAAACATATTGAAGTCCACAGGAAAATTACCAAAATAATTCTGAACCTGTACTCTTGTCTGGATATAAAGAAGGGATGGAGATGCATTATGTATATATATTTATTTATTTTAAAAATTTATATACCATTTAAAACTAAGCGGTTTACATAAACTACATACATAATATTTAAAACAGATACATGATAAAATAGACATGTGATAAAATAAACATACAAACAATCCTCAGAAAGATACATAGTTTGGATAATGATGATCGTGGATAATTTCATCAACTTTACCAGAAATAGCTAGAAAAAGGCATCTACCCATTTAGGCCACTTTTTAGACATTTTTTTGTTTTGATTATGAGCCCCAGAGTATCACTAAGGAAGAGAGAATAAAGCCAGAGAAAGGGTCTGGTGGCTAATGATAATTGATGATGATAATAAAAAGGTATCAGGTCAAGGCTATTGGCAGCGATCACCTTCCATTCTAATTACAATATGGACAAAGAAAGGAAATTCAAAAAGATTCTGAGAAAAGCTAGTTGATTCAGGATACAAGAGCTGTATGCTGCCATGTGGTAGCTTCCTGACTCAATCCAGTAGTCTTCTGTGGAGGCAAATTCACAGCTTCCAAGGGAAGGAAGTCATGATTATTTTTGAACAGTAATTCAGAATATTGTTACGCCGTGATTTGATTACTGTAATTGTTTGTTAATGAGAGTACCGAGTAAATTTTTAAAATTACTTCAATCCTGCTTAAAACGTGGTAGTGCTTGATAAGTGTTTAAAGCACAGACTGGTAGAATGTTCCTTGTTGTCGCTTCCTCTTTGTATATTCATCTACCTGTACAATTGTTATGCTATGCAATGTCTAATGTTCTTGATGTACCTTCTTTTTGTCTGATATATCTTGAAGAATGTAGGATTCCATCTTTTATGTTAAAAGCTCACAATTGTAGAATGCTCTTCCAGGAAAGATACAAGCTCTAAAAGATTTGAAAATGTTTAAGACCACATTGAAAGCTTAACTATTTCAGGAAGCATTTAAACTTCAAACTGCACGATGGATTGTTTGAAACTTTTGAGCCTTATTAAGAAATGATGGGAAAAATAAAGGGAAATGAGAATGCTGGAATGATATTATGAATAGGCTGAGGCTAATTTTGATTGTAACTTTATTTTGATTTTAGTATACTTTTTGTTTGGTTTTGTGACGTGCCGATTAAAACTTTGTATGCAAATCTGTACTCTGCCAAGAAGTGGACGATAGTGTAGAATATAAATATTGAAATTAATAAATAAAGGTGTTACCAAATGAATGGATTCAGGTTCCATGATTTCAGGGCTCTGAAAGGTACCCCAGGGCATGGTCCCTAATCTAGGACCATCACTGCAATATTATAATATGAAGGGTTGCTGAAAAGTTCTCAGCCCGACCAAGAAGACAATGATGTGGAGCCTTGAAACTTACAAGTTATTCCACACTTTTGTTGACATTTTTAATTTCAATGATATGAAATGAAACAAAAAGTGTCAAGAAAAGTGTGGAATAACTTGTAAGTTTCATGGCTCCATATCGTTCTCTTCTTGGCTGAGTGAGAACTTCTCAGTGGCCCCTCGTATTGTGATGTCATAATGCCTCATTTCACCAGTACCTAAGAGAGATGTCACAATGGTTTGGTTTCCCCATACTTGTGCCCATTTACTAGATGCATTTGCCTCATTGAAACAAAAAGTGTGGAATAACATATAAGTTTCATGGCTCCACATCATTCTCTTCTTGGTTGGACTGAGAACTTTTCAGTGACCCCCCCCCCCTCATTGATAAATTGGGGGAAGTGGACATAAAGCAGGTAGATAATTGCAGAGTAGTGAATGAAGAGGTATAAAGCCAAGCCTCAGCTTTGGTTACAAAAAAATAAAAATGTTCCTGGTAGGCAAATTGGCTGTAAATCACTACTACTGCTGGCCTAACTACGTCACTGCAGAGCTGTTTTTTTTCACTTTGATTGGCTGCCAACAATTTATAGTGTATTACCAGTATTTGTAGGGACATCTAGTGGGCAGACCGACATATTATACCCCTGAGGCAGGCCTCCCCTCTGGAGGCCAAAACACGGACCGTGTCGGATCTTTGGATATAGGACCTTTTATGTGATTTTAAATGTATTGTGTTTTTAGATGTATTATAGTTTGAAGTTGATTTGCACAAATAGTGTCTAACCAAGGTTGACGCATTCTATTCCACTCCCCACTTGTTTTTTGGTATGGGGCATGGACATGCCATGGATATGCTCATTGTCAGTGTTCACATCTTATAGAATATATGCATTGGGTGGCATATTTAGGGATCCCTTGGTTTGACTTGGCATAAATAAGCACACCCTCCTTTTGAGTGTGCTAGTAGTCTATAATGGAATTAGGGCGCCCTAATTCCATTATAAAATCAGTATTCCTTAGGCTGCATTGTAGTGCCCAAAAGGAGATACCACTTTGTAGAATATCTTCCAAAGTCCTTCTGCAGATTTCCAGTAGGCTCAGCAGACCTAAATGCACATACTGCCACTTTATAATGCAGTGTTGGGCTCTCTTTCATGTATTTCAGTTATCCTAATTGTGCAAAGCTACAAGGGGAAAAATTAATGCAGGGATGGCATCTGAGTATTTAAAAAAAAAGTTTTAAACTATTGTTTATGAATAATAAGGATGAGGAGCTGCTGAATAGTCAGGCACATTTTTTTTAAGAAACATGAAAAGATAAAAATGGAAACATCGAAAACATCATTTGTACTTCAAAACACTCTGAAAATAAGTTTTTAACAAGGATTCATACTGCGGAAGAAGATTTGCTAGTTGAGTTGCCTGCCTCAGCTATCTTATTATTCTGAACAAAGCTGAAAAGTGCATGAGTGGAGCAGAGCCTGCAATTCAGAAGCAAAGGAACTATAAATAGATCCTAAAGGCGCTAAGAAGATATACCTTTAAAACTTGTTGAGTGAGCATTGAATATGAAGAGACTTTCCAAATGTTATATACTGTATACTGAAGTTTCACAGTGGTGGCAGACATGAGGATGTATCTATGAGACTATCGGTAGGCTAAAACAGAAATATAAATAAATTGTCTTTCTAATTTCTTTGACAGTCAAGAAAAGCCATAACTCTGTGTTAGCGAATGACACGGGACAAATTTTTCCCTATCCCCGCAGGAACTTGGTTTCCCTGTTCCGTCCCCGTGAGTTTTGCCATTGTCCCTGCCCTATTCCTGTAAGCTCTGCCTTAACCACACAAGCCTCGAATACTTATGATTTTAAAGTGTTTGAGACTTGTGCAGATGAGGGCAGAGCTTGCAGAAATGGGACAGGGACGGGAAAAGAACTCACCGAGACAGGATGGGAAAACTAGTTCCCACGGGGATGGGGGAAAATTTGTCCCTGTACCATTCTCTACTCTTTACCTCTTTCCAGCTCTAATTCTAAGTGCTACCTGTTTCCTTACTCATCCTATCAAGGTTGACCTTGGTCAAGTGGCAAGTGTCAGTCATATATTGCAGTATCAGAATGAAAGCAGAATGTTTATATGTACCAGAGGTCTAACCTAAGGAGTATTTTTGGTGATGGGTACAGAATGGGGTACAGCTTTCTATTTATCAATGTGCTGTTTCCTGAAATTAGCTTCCCAGACAGAAACCAGACATCAGTACTAGAATTGCAAATGCCGACATCAATATTTCAGGCAAACAAGGGCATTTAAAGACATGTCTTGTGTTGTTTTATTAAATGTGCAAATGGGAAGGTGATTCATACAATTGCAGAACAGTGACTAGAATAAGGACTAATGTAGGCATACAGCTAGTCATATCAAATTCATGGCAATGCTAAATGGTAAATAAACTTAGATGGAAAGGAGCAATTTTTATTTGGATTTAGCTCACTCCTTTTCAGTAACGGCCCCAGGTGAGTTACATTCAGATACCCTAGATATTGTCCTACATAAGAATAGTCATACTGGGTCAGACCAATGGTCCATCTAGCCCAGTACTCTGTTTCCAAAAATGGCCAATTCAGGTCACAAGTACATGGCAGAAACCTCAATAGTAGCAGCATTCCATGCTACTTATCCCAAGGCAAACAATGACTTCCCCCATGTATGTCTCAAAAGCAGACTATGGAATTTTTCTTCCAGGAACATGTTCAAACCTTCTTTTTTTTTTTTTACCCAGATATGCTAATCACTGTTATCACATACTCTGGCAATAAGGGCTTACAACCTAATTCTGTATTTGAGGCAATGGAGGGTCGACAAGTTGATGAAGCTGTCTGTTCAATATGTGGTGGCGGCGGCGGCGAAAAGGGCAAATAGAATGCTAGGAATGATCAAGGGGATCACAAACAGATCGGTGAAGGTTATCATGCCACTGTACCAGGCCATGGTATGCCCCACCTTGAATACTGCATCCAGCACTGGTCGCCGTACATGAAGAAGGACACAGTACCACCTGAAAGGGTCCAGAGAAGAGTGACTAAAATGGTTAAGGGGCTGGAGGAGTTGCCGTACAGTGAGAGATTAGAGAAATTGGGTCTCTTCTCTCTTGAAAAGAGGAGACTGAGAGGGGACATGATAGAAACATTCAAGATAATGAAGGGAATAGACTTAGTAGATAAAGACAAGTTGTTCACCCTCTCCAAGGTAGAGAGAACGAGAGGGCACTCTCTAAAGTTAAAAGGGGATAGATTCCGTACAAACGTAAGGAAGTTCTTCTTCACCCAGAGAATGGTGGAAAACTGGAATGCTCTTCCAGAGGCTGTTATAGGGGAAAACATCCTCCAGGGATCCAATACAAATCTCCTGCTGAATCAGAACGTACGCGGGGGGTCACGTGATAAAGCCTAGCTGAGCGGAGGCTCCCAGCCTGAGCTCTGTCCCTGTCCGGCTTAATTTTGATATTTCTACAGTGCTTACCTTGTGCTAGGCTTTGCTTTTTGGCTACACTGACAGCTCAGCAATTGCTGCACAGGGTGGTGGTGCGATCTTCCTCTCGGGGCAGTGTTGGGATCCGGGCCATGCCCTCGAAGTCTGTGCGGCCCCTAAAACTGAGACAGACCACGCTCTCACTGAAAATGGCGGCAGCCAGCGCCTCTCCAAAAACCACCATCGCGTTGCAGGAAGAGACCATCAGGGAACTGACTCGGCACCTCTCGGCCCTGATAGATGACAAATTTGCCCGGGTTCAAGCGGCGGTCGACGAGATGAAGGATTGTGTCGAACGGCAGGGTAATCAAATCACCCAGCTGGAACAGCGGGTTTCGGCCCGGGAAGACGCTGCCGGGTTAACTGAGACCCGGGTACAGGAGCTGGAAGCCACCTGCAAATTACTACACTCCCGCCTGGAGGATCAGGAAAACCGGGACCGACAAAATAATTTGAGGCTGATTGGTCTCCCCGAGTGGGTCAAGGATTCGGAGCTGCGAGATCTAATGGAGAAATGGCTGCTGGACCACGTGGGGTTGCATCTGGAGGCCGGAGGCAGCGTGGTGAAACGGGTGCATCGCATTGGGGCACAGCGAGGGGATGAGGCGCGCCCAAGACCGGTGATCGCCCGTTATTTGAATGCAGCTGTCAAGAATCGCATTTTAGCGCTGTTCCGAAAAACTGGGACTCTGACATTTGAAGGAGCGAAGCTCCTGCTTTTCAATGACTATTTGGTGGAAGTGGCAGGGAGACGAAAGGCGCTGGCTCCGTACTGCACAGAGCTCCGGAACCGGGGCCTGAAATTTACTGTTCTATTTCCAGCTCGGGTTCGAATCTGTACCGCAGTTGGGGCCCGTCTGTGTGAGAACAAAGAAGACCTGCAGGCCTTTTTGGCAGAGCGCCATGTGGAGGATGTGCTCTAGGCTGCTTGACTGTGGTTTCCCAAGCATCAGCTGTAATGTCTTCTCCATGCTCTTTGGTAACTTTTTGTGTGCAGGGGGTGAAGTACAGAGTCTTTGGGGCCTATTATGACTTATGGCTGCCATGAGGAGGGCTTCCTTTGCCCGTGCCTTTAACTGTTTTTGCTGGCTTTTTTGCCTTTTCCTTCCTGGCAGCTGACCTGTGGTCTCCTTGGGGGCGAGTGGTGAAGTCCTAAATGTTAATGTTGCTGGCCTGAACTGCTCCTCGGGAGGGGGGGGGGGGGTTGACTGTTTCCTTGTCTTGATTGGGGGCATTCCTAGCTCTGCCTGTATACTCTGTTTTGATGCGGAGCCCCTTTCTTCAGAGGTTGTGTACCCTCCAGGGTTTGTTGGGAAACTGTTCTGGGTTGTTGTTATTTGAGTTCTATGCCATTTACATTATATATTGCACTATTTTTGATCTCTTGTTATTCTGGTTGGGCTGGGCGGGGGCGGGGGAGGGTCATATGGAGATGTTTTTTATTCTTTGGTTTTGGGGATTATGGGTACTGGGGAGGTATGTTCTTCCTTGTGTCCTAGGGTGGGTGTATTCTATCTTAGCGGGAAGGGGGAGGGGGAGTATAGTTTGGGGTGTGTGGCTGGAGGGCTTTGTGTGGGGGCTGTATGTGACTTGGCTATGGGATATGTGTGCTAGGAGTGGTTGGGGGAGTGGGAGGGTAGGGCATGGGAATGGAGTTTTCTTTTCCTCCCTGGATCCTTCTGCTTTGCAGGGGGAAGATACTGTACATCTTCGGGGGGGGGGGGCGGCTTTGGGGGGTTTTCTTCTGTCTGTCCCTGCCTTTTGCTTGGTAGGGATGAGGGGGTTGGTGGAGAGTGGTGGGGAGGGGGTTGTCCGCTGGTGGGTTTGGGGGTTGGGCTGTTTTTTGTGGGGGGAGGGGGGTGGGTACTCCCTAGCGACGGGGAGTTATCTTTCTTTCTTTTTCTCTGGGGCTCTGCTGGGAGGCCCTCTGGGAAGCTGATATGCTGTTTTCTACTTTGCTTCTTCTTTGCTGCTCTCATGGATATGGCTGATCTGACATATCACTCTTAATGTGGACGGTCTTCACTCTTCCATTAAACATAAGAAGGTGTTATCTTTTTTGAAGAGAGAGAAGGTATCAGTAGCCCTTCTCCAAGAGATGCACCTTACTTCTAGTGAACATTCCAAACTGGTCAGGGACTGGGTGGGGGAGGCTGTATACTCTTCCTATAACTCTAGGCAGCGTGGTGTCGCTATTCTCATCAATAAAGCAGTGGTGGCAGTTCAACATAAGACCATTGTGGACCCTCAGGGCCGGTTTGTCCTTTGGGCTGGCACCCTTCAGGATCGTCCTGTGGTCATGTGCAATATTTATGGCCCACATGTCTATGCTCATTCTTTTTTTCCACTGTGCTGGCTCATCTCTTGGCCTTGCCTAATTATGATCCCATTCTGGCAGGGGATTTTAACATTACTAGTGATCCCTCCCTGGATTGTAGAACTCCGAGGGCGGTGCGAGGCGATAATGAACGGATCGGTGTGAATTTTCTGATGAGTGAATTGGGCTTGATTGATGTGTGGAGGGCTCATCATCCGGGTAAAGTAGATTTCACCTTCTACTCTACGGTGCATCATACCCACTCTCAGTTGGACTATATTTTGCTGCCGTCACAGGCTATTGGGCGGGTGGTACGCACACATATTCTCGATGTCCCCTTTAGTGATCATGCCGCAGTCTTCCTCACTTTGCATTGGCAGGAACAAGTCCATGATCGCATCTGGCATCTGAATCCATCACTTTACTTGGATAAAACTTTTCATGCCTATCTTGATGCAGAATGGGATTTCTATTGCCACACCAATAGAGGCGGGGAGGTCTCCGATACCATTTTCTGGGAAGCGGCTAAGGCTTTTTTTAGGGGGTGGATTATCACCTATACAGTGCAGCAGCGGCAGAGCCGTGATGCGGTCTTGGTGTCTCTCACTCGGCAATTGCGTTTCTGTCGGAGTGCCCTGCATGTACAGCCTTCGGAGGCCGCTCGAGCAGAATATTTGAATCTGCGTAAACAAATTGATGTTGTTTTCACTGAGAGAGCTCTGTTTCATATAGACATTTATAAGTTTTGGTTGTATCAATGGGGCAAAAAGACGGGTAAATTGTTGGCTAATCTGGTGAGACCATTTCGTAAGGCCACTCGTATTTCCCGCGTTCGAGCACATGACAACACTGTTTACACAGGGGAGGCAGAGATCCAAGATCAATTTGTTCATTTTTACCAGGATCTCTATGGGCTGGGCCCTTATGATTTGGATGTGCGTGACTCTTTTTTCGAGATCTTGTGTTACCCAGTGTCGGAAATGCAGTTAAGCATGTTAAATGCACCCATCTCATGTGATGAGATTCATAAGGCGATGGGGATGCTGAAGCTGGTGAAGGCCCCTGGTCCGGATGGGATGGGGCCAGAGTTTTATAAAATCTTGAAACCTAAAATGGGGCCGGCATTGGCGGCCCTGTACGCCGACATGCAGAGTGCTGGTCGGGTTCTCCCTACTCAGAGCCATGCCCATATGGTGGTCCTGCCGAAGCCGGGGAAGGATCCGGAGTTGGTGGGCTCCTATCGGCCTATCTCTCTATTGAATCAGGATATGAAGCTCCTCACAGCGATTTTAGCGCGTCGGATGGCACAGGTGATCCCCCACCTGATCAATGCTGATCAGGTCGGCTTTGTCCCGGGTCGCTTTGCCTCTGCCAATATTTTGTGGGCGTTGGTGGCCTTTGGGGGGGGGGGGGTAGGGGTCGAGCGGGTGACGATCTTTTGGCTATCCTGGACGCAGAAAAGGCTTTCGATAAGGTGACTTGGCCTTATCTTTTTTTGGGAAGTGCAGCTATTCTGTATTTCTGGGCCATTTCATCAGTGGATAATTTATCTCTATACCTCTCCTACGGCTCAGCTACTTATCAATAAGTGTCGCACAACACCCTTTTCGTTGTATAGGGGCACGCGGCAAGGTTGCCCCTTATCCTCGCTTTTGTTCCTTTTATCCTTGGAGCCTCTTGCCCAAAAGATTCGGGCTTGTCCGGACATTTCTCGCTGCTTCTCTCTGATGCTGCTTTATTTTTTTATTTTTTCTTCCTTTTTCTCTCTTCTTCTTGCTTTTTCTTTTTCTCCATTCATTCTTTTCTTCCTGTCGCTGGGGGGGAGGGGGGGTGTAGTGGGGGGGGTTCCGTTTGGCTTGGTTGTGTGTGTGTGTGTGTGTGGTGGTTGTGGGGGTCTTCTGTTTCCTAGGTAAAGAAAAAAGGAGTACTCAGCCAGACAGTTGGTTTTCACGACAGGAAGAAAAGAATGAATGGAGAAAAAGAAAAAGCAAGAAGAAGAGAGAAAAAGGAAGAAAAAATAAAAAAATAAAGCAGCATCAGAGAGAAGCAGCGAGAAATGTCCGGACAAGCCCGAATCTTTTGGGCAAGAGGCTCCAAGGATAAAAGGAACAAAAGCGGGGATAAGGGGCAACCTTGCCGCGTGCCCCTATACAACAAAAAGGGTGTTGTGCGACACTTATTGATAAGTAGCTGAGCCGTAGGAGAGGTATAGAGATAAATTATCCACTGATGAAATGGCCCAGAAATACAGAATAGCTGCACTTCCTGTCGCTGGGGGGGAGGGGGGGTGTAGTGGGGGGGTTCCGTTTGGCTTGGTTGTGTGTGTGTGTGTGTGTGTGGTGGTTGTGGGGGTCTTCTGTTTCCTAGGTAAAGAAAAAAGGAGTACTCAGCCAGACTGTTGGTTTTCACGACCCTTCTCCACAGATGTTCTGTGGGTCCTGGGTCCTGCTGGGTATTGGCTGATTTCTTGATCGAGGGGGGGGGGAGGGATTTTGTCGCTCATTATGATGGGCTGGTATTTTATGTTCCTGTCCCCTCTGCCCTTCCTAGCCTTCCTAGCCTTCCTAGCTACTGTTTGGTTGTATTAGATTGGTCTGTCTGTTTGCTTCTTAATAAAAACGTTTCAAACCAAAAAAAAAAAAAAGAACGTACCTAGGTAAGGCTAGACTCAGTTAGGGCACTGGTCTTTGAAACCAATGTGACACACTGTTTGGAAGCTAATCATGAATTTGGGGCTCTACGTTGCACAGTAATTGAACACATTGCTTATCCTGCTCGCCGGGGGAATTGGAGGCGTTTACTCTGGCAGAAAGAGCAAAACTTGATTTTCACTCTGCAATCTGTTCAGCCTGTGGGACTGAATGCCCGGATTGAGTGGGCGGCCTTCTTTGGTGTTTGAATGCCTGTGATTGGTGGATCGTGTCTGGAGGTGGAGCTTGTGTGCTGTGGAGTGTCTTAGCACAGGTATTGTTCTGTGAAGTGGTGTGAGCAGGGCCGCCATCAGAAATTTCTGGGCCCCTTACTGAGCAATCCTATTGGGCCCCCCACGCACCCCTTCCCCCCGACCCCCCCCTTCTTCCATGGGCCGAATACACACATACTTTTCTCTGTCGCCGCACTCTTTGACCAAAAGATTTGTAAGCCTGCAACCACGTCAAGGTAGACTCTTTCAGCAGGGCCCTAACCTAACCTAAACTAAACTAATCTATACCTATCTATTCTAAACTAACATATGTCTAATACTGAACTAATAACAAACTAACAAACATCTGCATAATAAATAACTAATAAATAATAGTGCTAGTAGCTATAATTCACTTTTGAATGTAAAATCTCAGTTAAGGATTTCTTTTGATCTTTGTAGGCCAGAAGTAGATCACAATTGCACAATATTTTTTGTAACAAGTATTAAATGTGTTTTTATAAATACTGTAAGCTTAATAAATATATCAGAAAAAAATATACATCTGAGCGCATATCTGAACATACACATCTGTATGATCCCATCCTCCTCTGCTTGCCTATAGCTGCATCATGCATGTTAAAAATTTACGATATGTTGATATGTGCACCTTCCTTCCTTCCCATCCATCCTCCTCAGCCTGTCCTTATACATCCACAGCTGCATGTTAATGATGATGTATATGTTATGATGATAAATAAGTGCATATGAGCACATCATTAACATGCAGCTATGGATGAATATAAAAAAGAAACAATATTCTGTACAATTGTCAATTTATAAATCAGCGTCTTCTCCCCATTCTCTCTTCCCCATTTCCCTTCAGCATCCTCAGCCCACTCTCTCTCCACTTTCCTTCAGCACACGCACATAAAAACAAGCAAGTAATTTATATCATTTTCATTCTATTCATTCATAGAAATTAAAGTCTAAATAATGCCAGTCACATAACAAAACATGATTAAATTCCCTGCACAGTCAAGCCTTCAAGGATTACTAGATGTCTTTCAGCAGTTCCCCTCCCTCCCTCCCCCTTACCTTTGTGGCCAAGTCAAAATGATCTACCAACAATAAAATTTTAAAAACACAAAGCACACTGTACGCAGAGAAAATGTTAGTTATCATTTATATTCCGCGGGTTTTCAAAGAGATCAAGGCAGATGACTTTATGCAATGTCACCTCAGTAACAACTATACAAAAATAGACAAATATTGCCCCTCCCTTTTTACTAAAACGCGATAGCGGTTTTTAGCGCAGGGAGCTGCGTTGAATGCCCCACGCTGCTCTCAACGCTCATAGGCTCCCTACGCTAAAAATAGCTATTGCGGTTTAGTAAAAGGGGGCCATAGTGCAAAATATAGACAGCATATATAAATTCTCAAATTTATATATGATCACATTTTGATCACTAAATTGAAAATAAAACCATTTTTCCTACCTTTGGTAATTTCATCAGTCTCTGGTTGCACTTTATTCTTCTGACTGTGCATTCAATATTTCTTCCCTTCTTTCAGCCTCCTGTATGCTTCCTCTCCTCCAGACCTCATTCCCTCCCCAAATTTTTCTTTGTTTCACCTTGCCCCTTCTTTCTTTTTCTCTCTCTCCATACCCCCTTTCTTTCTGTATGTCTGTTTTTCTCTCTCTCACCCTGCCCCCTTCTTTCTCTCTCCACACCCTCTTTCGTTCTGTATGTCTGTCTTTCTCTCTCTCTCTTTCCGTGCCCCATTTTTCTTTGTTTCACCCTGCCCCCTTTCTTTCTTTCTGGCTTCCTGTCCCCCCTTTCTTTCTTTCTCCCTGCCCTCCCCTATGCCACCACCATTGGGAAAATGCTGCCACCGCCACTGGGGAATAGGCTGCCACTGCCGTCATCGGGAACAGGCCAGCGCCGAGTTCGCCCTGCTTCTCTTCCCCGCGGGGCCGACCAACTCTCGCCACCCGACGTCAATTCTAACGTCGGAGAGGACGTTTTAGGCCAGCCAGGCAGCGATTGGCTGGCCCAGAACGTCCTCTCCGACGTCAGAATTGACGCGAGTGGCGAGAGTTGGCCGGCCCCACAGGGAAAAGCAGGGAGAACTTGGTGCCGGCCTGTTCCCGATGGCGGCGGTGGCACTCAAGTGACTAAAGAGCCGCAGTTTGCCGGCCTAGGGAGAACACTGGAGGGTGGCCAGCTGTGCACCCCCTTGGGACGTAAACCCGGGGTGGGGCGGACCGCCCCCCCCACCCTGGTATGCCACTTTCTGTACCTCACTCCCTCCCTATGACCAAAATTTCTCCTTTCTTCTATTCCCTGTGTACACAACCATCTCTTTCCCTCCCTTCCTCTCTCCCAAGTCCATGCCTTCTGTGTCCAAAAACTCATTCCCTCCCCCACCTCAGTATCTCTTTCCCTCCCTTCCTCTCTCCCAAGTCCATGCCTTCTGAGTCCAAAAATGCATTCCCTCCCCCACCTCAACATCTCTTTCCCTCCCTTTCTCTCTCCCAAGTCCATGCCTTCTGTGTCCAAAAACCCATTCTCTCCCCCACCTCAGCATCTCTTTCTCTCCCTTCCTCTCTCCCAAGTTCATGCCTTGTGTCCAAAACGCACTCCCTCCCCCTTTTGTGTTCCGTGTTTGCCTCCCAGCCCATCTTTGCAACTTTCTTAGCAAAACGAAGCTCAAGCCGCGAGGCTTGTCTTCTATTTCCTGCCCGGAGCTGACAGGGGGCCCGGGCTCCCCCAGGGTCCTAGGCCACAGTCTAGGGGGAGGGGAGGTCCGCCCCACTTGGACAGGAGAGAGCTGGACGGGGGACCCGCGGAGTTCAATACATCTCGAGCCGCGAGGCTCGTCTTCTGTTCCTGCCTGCCCTGCCGCGCACAAATAGCCGACCGGAAGTATTCTCCGATGTCAGCGCTGATGTCGGAGGGCAGGCTTTGCTTAAGCCCTCCCTCCGACGTCAGCGCTGACATCGGGGAACACTTGCAATCGGTTATATGTGAGCGGCAGGGCAGGCAGGAACAGAAGACGAGCCTCGCGGCTCGAGATGTATTGAACTCCGCGGGTCCCCCGTCCAGCTCTCTCCTGTCCACGTGGGGCGGACCGCCCCTCCCCCTAGACTGTAGCCTAGGACCCTGGGGGAGCCCGGGCCCCCTGTCAGCTCCGGGCCCCTGAATGCAGGACTGGTGGTACTGCCCTGATGGCGGCCCTGGGTGTGAGAGCCTGAAGAGCTTGGTGGGTCTGGATAGAGCGTATGAGAAGCAGTGAAGTTGAAACCCCTGACGCAGCAACCAGAGCGAAATGGAGGATTCCCCGTCAGGTTCATTGGCTGCCGGGCCCAGGAGGTGAAGGACTGAGAGATCCTGGATGCCGAAGCAGCTAAGTTGTTCTCTTTTTTTGCTGTGTTCCACGCTGAATCCTGGACTACTTTGCTACAGTGCTGATTTACCCATTTTTTCACAACTGAGGGCTGTGTGTCCCGGTGTGTTTTGTAACATCTCCCTGCAGGCTACCATAGAGCTTTTTCTACTGGTTCTATATTTTGGAGTACAGGGTTAGCTTTGAAAGGTGGAGTTTTTTGCCAGATGAAGCTGAACTGAGGCTTTTTCTCCACCTTTCTTTCCTTTCTATTTCCCTGTTACTACTTGTTGTGTGATTGGCTTGTGTGTGTGTGAAATTAAAGCCTGTTAGTGTTGCAGAGGGGAGGTTTGTTGTCCATATGGGGTTCTGTTTTAGAGGTAATATTATTGGAGTTTAACTGACCCTTTTCCTGAGAGTATATGTATTAGGGGGAGGAACCCCCCCATTAGAGAGGAAAGTGTAATTTTTCCCAGTGTTTTAGTGAAAAATTATTCTGTATTTATATGCTCAAATGGCTTAGTGCATAAATGCAAGGGTACATTCACAGGGGAGGGGCATGGGCGAGGCATCGCTGGGGCTGACATTCATGCCACTTTGTGGGATTATATTAAAATCTGTAATAGAGTATACACCCATGATAGCGTGAAGAACTTTTGTGCACAAAAGAGGAGTAGGACTTGGGTGTGATAGTATGTGATGAAGGTAGCCAAACAGATTGAAAAGGCATCTGCGAAAGCTAGAAGGATGCTTGGGTGCATAGGAAGAGGTATGGCCAGTAGGAAAGAGGAAGTATTGATACCCTTGTATAAGACTCTGGTGAGATTTCATTTAGATCTTCAAAAACTATAAAAAGGATGGAGTCAGTCCAGAGGAAGGCTACTAAAATGGTGCATTGTCTTCATCATAAGGCATATAGGGACAGACTTAAAGATCTCAATATGTGTACTTTAGAGGAAAGGTGGAAGAGGAGAAATATGATAGACATTTAAATTCCTATTTGGCATAAAAGCACATGAGTCAAGTCTCTTTCAATTGAAAGGAAGCTGTGGAATGAGAGGGCATAGGATGAAGTTAAGAGGTGATAGGCTCCGGAGTAATCCAAGGAAATACTTTTTTACAGAAAGGGTGGAAGATGAGTGGAACAGTATCCTGGAAGAAGTGGTGGATACAGAGACTTTCTGAATTCAAGGAGGTGTGAGCTAGACACATGGGATCTCTCAAAGAGAGAAAACGAGAATGGTTACTGCGAAAGGGCCGACTAGGCCATTTCACCTTTATCTGCCATCATGTTTCTATGTTTCAATTATTAAGATGACTTGGGGAAATCCACTGCTTATCCTAGGGCAAGTAGTATACAGTATAATATGTTTTGCTCTTAGGAATCTTGCCAGATACTTGTGAACTGGGTTGGCCACTGTTGGAAACAGGATACTGGACTTGATGGACCTTCAATTTTGACTTAGTATGGCAACTCTTTTGTTCTTACGTTCTTTTGCTGCCATTCATGGTTGCTGTATCTTTTCTGGGATTGAGCGGTAGTTTTTCACTTTTCAATGTTATTGTTCAACTGCTTTTGATGAAACCTGACGCAGAGGACTCCTTTTTACGAAGCTGTGTTGGCAGTTTAACGAGTGTAATAGTGCACTAATATGCCAGTCGTGCTAGCCGCTACCGTCTCCTCCTGAGCAGGCGATAGTTTTTCAGCTAGCGCCGGGGTTAGCACGTGCTAAAAGGTTGCGTGTGATAAAGCCGCTAACGCGGTTTTGTAAAAGGAGCCCAGAATGTCTGTGTAATTACTAGGAGCTGAGCACTCATAAGCTTATGGAGGCAGAGTGTACATATCATAACCCAACTGTGTTGCCATACTTTTCCAGCAAGAAAAGAGATATAGAAGAGCTATTAAATATTATGCATAAATATTTAATGACATTCATGACTTGGCTTGTAGCCCAGCATTATCGCCTTTTACAATTATACTCATTGCTGATCCCTTGAGTAATTTAGATTTTAACTGGTAGAAGCCAACTTGTTTCAGAATAAATAATCTAAATAAACAATACAACACAACTTTTATTTATATACCACAAATACCTTAATAAGCCCTCCCTTTTATAAAACCATAGTACAGTTTTTAGCGCCGGCAAAGGCTGTAACAGCTCTAATGCTCATAGGAATTCTATGAGCGTTAGAACTGTTACCGCCACAGCCAGCGCTAAAAACCACGCTACAGTTTTGTAAAGGGGGGAGGGGGAAGTTCATTGCAGTTTACAAATTATACGAAATAGAGACAATATCCAGAATTACAAAATTAAAATCTACATTAAATTCACTATTCCTTTAACACATATTCACAAAAATCAGTTTTCAGAAACCTTTATAATTACTCACTAAAGTTACATGATTGGGTAAATTTTTCCAAGATTTTGCAGCTAGTATATTTCATTCCCCTCACCTCTGAAAATCGAAATGGAGAGTTTTGTCTTAAGCCATGTAATCCTGCTTCAGAATAGCATGGCAATAAAGACAAAAAGTGGTGTTTCTCCTCGAACAGAGTACAAAAAAATTAAATCATATTCTGGCTTCTACTGGAAGCCAATGAAACTTTATCAAAAATGATGTAATTCTATCTCCTTTTCTCAATCCAAAAATCAACTGAATTGCAGTATTTTGTAGAGTTTGCAATTCATATAACATTGACTTACCACCTACAAATCAGCACCGTAGTAAAGAATTGCTTCATTAGATTAAGGATGATTCGATCCCTGGCGAATATTCTGGATCCTCTATCTCTCAGCATTTTAATTCATTCTCTTATCATATCTAAATTCGACCATTATAATGCACTGCATAAGGGTATTTGTCAAAAAGATACCCGTCGCCTACAATTGATACAAAATATTGCCATAAAAATTATCACAAACAGGAAAAAATTTGATCATGTTGCTCCCCTGCTAAAATCCGCTCACTGGCTTCCAATTCCACAGTGTATCATTTATAAAATTGCTATCCTCTCTTTCAAGTCTCAAAACACTAAAGAACCGGCCTTTATCCATAAACTTCTTATTCCACATGAACCTACATGAGTCCTAAGATCCTCCTCTCAGTATCTTCTTCATACACCATCCTTGAAAATCATTAGCATACATCGGGCCACTTCATTTGTAATTACAGCCCCCCCCCCCCAATATGGAATTCCTTACCTCTTTTTATTAGGGCTGAAAAAAATTTAGACAAATTTTAGGGAAATCTAAAGACTTACCTTTTCCAAGATGCATATGACTCTTAAATAGACTTCAAATACAGCCAGAGTTGTTCAATAATCCTGATTTCCTCGTCTTCCTATTGTGGTTTACCTTCTATAGCAAAGGGAGAGGGAAGCAAAAAAAAAGCAAGCTAAAAAGCGCACGAGGGAAGCAGAGGCAGGAGATTACAGAGGGAATCGCGAGAGTTAGCTCTGCCCACCCCCCCGACTTCGACCACCGAAGCTCCCCCTTAAAAGGGGAGGGGCCAATGGCGCTCAGCCTTTCGGCGTGCATCGAAGGCGAGCGTTAAAGGCACTCGCCTTAGCGAGAGCGCCTTTGCGAAGGGCCTTGAGAAGGGACGAGCCACCGCTAAAGGAGAGCAGAAGGAGACCACAGCAGGTACAGAGGGCACACAACCAGGCAGACACAGAGGACACAGCAGGCGCAGAAGACACACAACCAGGTGGACACATCAAGAGAGAAGTTTGAAAAGTTTTTAAACTAGGAAGAAGAGAAAAGCTGACAGTTGACTGAGAGAGAGTTGATGGTTTGGGAACTGGTATACCCGGAGGATATCGTGCAGGATGATAGACTCACCAGAGGATACCGTGCAGGAAGATATAGGGGAAGACCCACTGAATCACAAGCAAGACAGATTGAAAGGGACACAAGAGGGAAGGAAATGCAAGAAAGGAACAGGTCGTAAACTCAAGTGTATGACAAACGCAAGGAGCCTAAGGAATAAAATGGGTGAATTAGAAGCTGTGGCACAAAAAGATGACATTGACATAATCGGAATCATGGAAACGTGGTGGACTGAGGAAAATGTCTGGGGCACTGTGCTACCGGGATACAAACTATATCGCAGGACAGAGTGGCTCAAAAAGGTGGGGGCATTGCCATATACGTCAAAGAGGGAATTGAATCTACTGGAGAGAACACACCACAACTGATGGATAAGTTAGAGTCTCTATGGGTCAAATGATGCAGAGTAATGATGTCACTTGTAATGGTCCTATCCAGTGAACCCCCATGGCCAAATCTTTAATGATCACTTACCTTCCTTGAGCTCCAATGCTCAAACTTATTATTCCCATTGCCTTGAGGTTTTCATGCCAAAGTTGATACAGCTTTATCATCCTTCTGTTCTTTTGGGGTATTCATGCCACTGTTTATTGATTATAACATCTTTATCCCAGAATCTGTTTGTAAACTTTGTGAAAGTCTGGAGAACAGTACAGATAAAATGTTTAAGCTGCATTCCTAGCTTCCTTTTTAAAAAAATATCCTATTTCTTTTCCTGAAACAAAAAAGGATTGGGGAAGTGACACGGTTAAACGACCTCAGGGACAAACAGTTTATTGAGAATGCACAAATAAAATAATACAAATATAACATATAAACAAAGGTTTGAAGGTCTAACAAAAGAGTCTTTCAATCCTTGTGATGGTTGACCCCCATGTTTCCTGTCATCTTTCTGGAAATGCATCGCAAAGTAGGCTCTTGCCATCAAATTCTCCCAGGAAAATCTGTCTTTGGGCTCATTTTCTCACAGAACTCTAACTATGATCTAATCCTATTGGGGGTCTCTTTGTCTTAGATCCAGAGTATCTGAGATCTTCCTGCCCATACCTCTCCTTGTACCTTGAGGTATTCTTTTGAATAATGGTGCTTCTTTTCCCCTTTCTAGTATCTTGGAGGCCTTCATTCTACTGGTTGTGCCACTAAGCTTCTCTGATGGTAGCTTGGAGTTCATCCAGCTGTTAGTACCCTTTATCCCTCCGTTGGTGCTGTCTTGGAGTATTGTTGCTTCTGTGGCAGATATATACTAACAAGCTGTAGGCACGTCTGAATAAAAACAACTAGAAAACCCTAATGTTAGCAAAACAATTTGCTCCATTGCCTTTAATGGATCCAATGATTGAAATAATTCAGCCTCTGAAGACACACTGAATGGATCATTTAACCAAACTGAAAATATTTGCTGTGCACATTCCTAGTATATGTATACCAGCAAACACTAAATATCCAGGTATTATTTTAAACACCCCAGCTGGTGTTTAAAGAAACACCAATTATAGCTCGGAGTTTGATTTTGAACAGTATATGATGAAAGGTTATGGACTTATTTGTTGTGGGTGGTGCTGCCCTTAATATTTTCTGTATAAACTGGTTCTGGGGACTGGGAGGAGATTGGGGAAAAAGGTTTGTTGTACATGATCTTTTCAGAGGAGTAGAGAGGCCAGATCGCTGCTCCTGTATGGTACTGGGGAGTAGAAAGAATTGGGAAGATATATGGGCAAGGGAGGGATTGGGGAGGGTAGACTGTTGGGATACTTGTGTGGTTTAGGACCATTATGCTAGACCAGGGGTGTCAAAGTCCCTCCTCGAGGGCCGCAATCCAGTCGGGTTTTCAGGATTTCCCCAATGAATATGCATGAGATCTATTAGCATACAATGAAAGCAGTGCATGCAAATAGATCTCATGCATATTCATTGAGGAAATCCTGAAAACCAGACTGGATTGCAGCCCTTGAGGAGGGACTTTGACACCCCTGTGTTAGACTGTTGGTTTTGTATCTGGAGTATAAGTTTTGTTCTTTGGACAATCTAATAAAAATGTTTGGCCTTTAAATCCCTCAATCTTTTATATATACATTTCCCATGTCATATCAAATAAATGCATATCCCTACTGCATAAACGCATCTAATTTTTTTTTTATTATTAAATCTTTATTAAATTTTCAAATCTTACAAAAAGTGCATCATAACATACATTTCATATCCATAACAATTAAGCACTTATAAACATTCAGAATCAGTTTATCAATACCCAGAAATACCCCCCCCCCCTTCCCAACCATCTAAATTCTTGTTTACTTCACTTAAACTTTGACTGGTGTCTTCTGGACATACCAACCAGTTGCCTTTGGACTTCCTCTTTCACTCCTCACATGTGCTCCATTTACCTGTCATACCTCTGTACTCTCCTTTGCATATTCAACTTATCTGACTTGACACAATAAGGACAGAATCGTGAGGAGCCAAATTCTGGAAGAAAAGTACTCAACACTTCAGCTTATTCTTTTTTATTAGAGAAGAAAAATGACCCTCATTAACCCAAAAGTGCATGCATTCATAATCATAAAAATCCCTTCCAGATTTGTCCATGAAAGATCAGCTCACTGCTAATGGAAATTGATTCTGAAATGTATTCATATTTAACAATATTTAATTAACTTTTCATGTATGTTGACTTCCAGTAGTTCATTATTCCATTAAGCATGGTTTAGTTTAGAAGACCCATAGTACGAAATTGTGTGTAGTCAGAAATGGATGTCAGGTTTCATCTAGGATAAAGGTGAGACATAGACCACTGACCTTTGCATTGTCTTGTTTCCTTTGAAGTATAGATGTGATTGGCTACCAGGTCAGTTAGAGTTTTATTTATGTACTGTCAAATGATTTGCTATGAAGAGGGACTAACTTAGCTAATATTGCACAATAGAGAGGATGGTTATATTAAATAAAGATATGGAATAATCAAGAAATTCCTACTTGGAAAGTCACTTTATCACACACCTGAATACTTATTTCCACTGTATGGTGCAGCATATGTCCGGTAGCAATTTAAAGATAAGTACAGTGGAACCTTGGTTTACGAGCATAATTCGTTCCAGAAGCATGCTCGTAAACCAAATTGCTCATATATCAAAGCGAGTTTCCCCATAGAAAGTAAGGGAAACTCTCTTTGATTCGTTCCACCTCCTCCTCCCCCCCTCCCGAGGCTACTGGCGCTGCTCCATCACCTCCCCCCACTCAAACGGGCATTGCACCCCCTGCCCGCGAATGCCCCCCCTCCCGGTGAGAACCACATTACACCCCCGTGCTGGAAGCGGCATCCATCCGCCCACCCAAACAAGCTCCTTACCCCATCTGCTGTGTGCCCGTGCCAATTAAGGAAAGATACTGCCTCTTGCCTGGGCTGGGCCTTGAGCATCTCCTAGCCTAGCATTAGACCACCATGGGGGGGGGGGGGGTGCAGGGCAGGGCGGTGGGACAGGGTACACCATTTGGTTCAGAATTTTTTTTCTTGGTTTTTCCTCATCTACAGATAAGTGCATCTTATGGTCAGGAAGAATAAGGCAGACAGGTGATAAAAATATGCAAATAACAGTACACAGTATGGCATAGTATACTTAAGATGTTAACAGTGTTGTAGAAAGGGGGGCCTGAACTCTCCGGGTGCCGTGTCGGTGGGGGTGTCAGCACCTTTCCACCCTGCCACACCACAACATGCTCGCACCATCCCTCCCCCACCCCACCCCACCCCACCCCAAACCTTTGTAGATCTTCGCTAGCACGAGCAACTTCTGCCTGATGCTTGCGCTAGCCTGGTTCCCCTCTGAATCACTTCTGGATCAGAGGGAAATCCAACACTTGTGCAAGAAGCATGCTGGAAAAGCCATTCGCGTTGGTGAAGATTTAGAGGTACGGGGGAGGGGGAAGGGAGAGTGCAAATGTGGAGTGGGGGGGCATGGAAGGAACAAAGGGGTGCCACCGCCCTGGGCGCCTCCTACTCTTCCTACATCACTGGATCTCAACACATATTAACATTAAAAACACTAACAGAGAGTATAGGGGGTAAGTGGATATGGAGCATATAGACAGATAAGAGAGAGTAACAGGAGCTAGATAGAAGGGTGATTGATGAGGAAACGGTGCATGTTATCAAAAAGGAGCATAAAAATTATCTGTTTTAATCTTTCTATGAAAGCACTGTTATGATATTATAGCAGATACTCCAATCAAAAAGAGATGGAGGAAATAAAAGATTATAAACGGAAGCTTTCATGGTGACTAATAGATTTAAAGTATGAATAAAACTGCAACTCATTTGCCACTTGAAATGAATTGAGGTTTATTAAAATTTTTATGAAATTGATTTCATAAAATATGTACCAATTCAGCTTATGATGGAAATTGTTCTAAAAACTGGCTCGCATTCAAAAAGTGAAATAGCACACCAGTTTTCCCAAAGAAGATTGTTTTATTTTTGCACAGATATGCCCAACCTTGATTAAAACATGGAAATTTGAGAAGCACAGTTAATCTCTGTTATGGCCCTGGACTATAACGCTATTCACCATGAGAGCTACTTATGCTAGCCTTGAGGACAAAATAAAATATTGCAATTTTGGTAAACTTCATTTTTGAGCAGGATTAATATGTGTATTTCTACATAATGAATGGAGATGGGAATTTATTTCTACTATGCAGCATCAGAGGGCAATTCAGTCAATCAGTCTTACTTGTTTAACATTGGGTTGTTTTTTTTATTGTTATGCGCCTGGTTCCTTCGATCTTCCCAAACATGAAGTCCTTCTCTAGTGACCTCTCTCTTCTGATGGTGTGACCAAAATAAGACAGTCGTAACTTCATCATTTGAGCTTCAAGTGACATAGCCGTTTGATCTCTTCCAGAATCGATTTGTTAATTCTTCTGGCAGTCCACAGCACCCCTAAAATCCTTCTCCTGCACCAAAGCTCAAATGAGTCAATCTTCTTTCTGCCTTGCTTCCAGTGTCCAGTTTTCACACCCGTAACTGACCACTGAAAAAATGAGTGCGTGTTAACTCCTTGCCTTTGAATACTTTGTCGAGAGTCCTCATTGAAGAGTGATTAAGTGCTAGTCTGTGGAGTATTTCCTCCCTGCTAGTTGTTTCTTTGTTTACAAAAGAGCCCAGGAGATAGAAATCCTTCTATAATTCTATTGCTTTCAAGCTCAAAATCTTCATCATTTTCTGTGTTCATGATCTTTGTCTTGTTTATGTTCAGTTCTAATCCTATGTTATGATTTTCAGCTTTTCTCAGTAGATACAACTATTTAACATTATGGGCTCCTTTTACAAAGGTGCATTAGGGCCTTAACACGTGGAATAGCTGCTTCTGCCTCCTCTCGAGCAGGCGGTAGTTTTTTGGCTAGCGTGCGCTATACCTTACGCTAATCCGGTGCATACGTTATGTATCCTTAACTCTGTGCTCAGTACACATGACCCCGAGAATAGGGAGGTGCATTTGCTAGCACTTATATAATTCCTTAGTGTGCCTTTACAAAAATTTAGGGGTTCATTAACTGAAGTGCAATAATTTTTGCACTTATGGTGCGTTACTTGCAAACACTAGCACCCAGTCTTCTGGATTCTATATATGGCGCCCAAATTTGCATGTCCAAATTTGAGCACCACTGAGATGTGTGTGGAAATTAATTTGATTAACGAGCTCTTAATCATCAATGATTGGGTGCCAATAACCAATTATAATTAGCACGCACTAAAATTTTTGCAGCCACGTGCTATTCTATAAATCAGGATGCCTAACTCCTATAGAGTATATCCCAAAAGGGAGCATGTCAGGGACATTCTGAAAAATTATGCACATAGTTATAGAATGCCAGGTAAGGATCAAGCATTTACACCAGGCTTCAGTAGGGTTAAGTCTGGCACCCAAAGTTGGGCACAGGAGATAGTGCTATCTGCTGTTCTACAAAGGGTATGCACCCTTTATAGAATAGCCTTTGGCACAAATTATTTTCAGCACCCATTTTGAAGCACTATTTATAGGAGGCTTGTCCAATCTTTCCTATCAGGGACCACATTTTATATTTTGTTATATTCAGAGGGCCCCAAAACCATCATATTTTGCTATATGTTCCATCAAATGGTTGTACAATATGATGGTGCATTGTCTCTACATCAGCCTTCACTCGGTTTCACTCTCTCTCATGTCCCCCCCCCCCTACCCCCAAGGCTTCACCCTATCACTCTCTCATGTACCCTCAAGCCTTAACCCAGTCTGTATTTCTCTCATGTTAACCTCCATTCCCCTATCTTCACCCAGTCTCTTTCCCCTCACCTGGCATGACCAGAGTCGAATTGTAGTGGGGAAGCAGAAATCCTGCTGTAAACACCACAAGAATTGACAAGTTTCTAAGGGACAGAAAAAAAGCACTTTGTGGGTAGGTCATACTGCATATTAGACAAGCCTGATTTATAGCATTCCCTCCCCCCACCCAATAAGTGCAAAGCTTTGTCCAGCCATATTCACTATCTGTCCTGCATTTATCACACAGGACAGACACTTACCATTTGGCATCATGTTACATACTGGTACCCCTGAGCTTTCTGCCATTTTGGGAAATGTGATGAAGGCCCATGTAAATAAACAATAAATCACAGATCTGCCCCAGCGGCCAGGGCTGTTTTATCCATCTATGAGACCTTGAACAAACTTTTTTTGAAAGGACCGCAGATCAATAATGGAGATATAAAGGCAAAAAACTGAACTGGAAGGCTCAAGGAGTCAAGCTCTGCATGTACAGCAATACTAGAGAAACAGAAATGGAAATGCAAGATAATAAGATATCAGAAATTTGCATTTTCCAAAGCTGATATTTTCCAATTAATAAATTCAAAATAACATACTTTCTTCTACTTTTATTTTCTGAGCATTTTATTTTTTTCCATTTACTTTGGTCACAGTGTCTCTCTTTGGCTTTTCTCTTTTTTCCTGGGTTGCAAGGACTCCTGTCCATTTGGAATTTCTTTTTTCTCCATGTCCATCATCTATCTTCCCTCGAGTCCCTATCTATCTTATCCAGCATCTCCCCTCTGTGTCCCTATCTCTATCCTTCCCCCATTTTCAGTATCTGACCTCTATGCCCCGATTTTGCCCCTATGTATTGTGTACCTTTCTTGTTCTATATAGCATCACCCCTCTGTCTCTATTCTTCCACCTGTGATCAGCATTGTCTATCTATGTCCCTATCCCTTCCTCTGTAATCAGCATCACACCTCTGTGTCTATATCCTACCCTGTCTCCAGCATTACCACTCTGTATCCCTATGCTCCCTTCATGACCAGCATTTCATCTCATTGTCCATGTCCCATTCTTCTCTCATCCTTTTCTCCTGCATTCTCCAGCCTAGACTCCTCTGTCACCTGTCCCCTTGCAATCTGAATTTCTTCTATCCTTCCCTCCGTGGGCCCATCTTCTCTTCCCCTCCCTCCCTTCTCTCCCCTCTCTCCCACAATCTATCATCTCCCCCCCCTGACATGTGCAGTGATAGCAATTAAAGCAGGCTTTCTCTGGCTATCCCAAGGCTTTTCCACTGCTGCATCCCACTACTGCAGAAACATAACATTACATTGGAGGAGATACAATATAGAGAAGGTCCCAAGGCCAGCCAGAGACAGTTTACTTTAGGAGCTAGCACTGTCAAGGATCAAGGCAAGCTTGGAGGACCAGGGAGTTTAGTGAGGGGGGGGGGGGATGTATTACTATTTAAAAGGGGTTTTAAAAAAAAAAAACCCTTCAGTCACTTTTCCTCACTGGGAAGAATACCAGGAGTTTGAAATAGTATACAAATTAAGTTTTATTACATAAATATAGGATTTTTAGCCATAATCATTAATTAAGTACAGAGTTTGAATCAATACGTTACCGGTTATTGCATCATCACTCCGTCGGGGGACCACGATCGGGAGACTTATTCAATATGTCATCACACAGCTCGTCAGCAGTGGAAACGTCCCTACCTTTTTTTTTCAGGGAAAGCACCATTTATATTGTACTTTTTACCCATCCCCTCATTGTGGATTGGATAATCAGACGCGTGCTACTTGCATGCTGAACTGATTATCACCAATCAGTATGTGTTAGAAACACCTAGTCTTGCTCGTGAGCTGAGTACTCACCCCCTCATTGTGGATTGGATAATCAGACGCGTGCTACTTGCATGCTGAACTGATTATCACCAATCAGTATGTGTTAGAAACACCTAGTCTTGCTCGTGCTAATCGCATGTTGGGCTGATGTGCTTTTGTGATCACCAATCAGTAAGTGTTTATGACTTGTTTTCATAGTACTTGTGTTTTCCCTGTAACAACTGCCACGTATCCAAGGCAATCTCACTCAATATTAATATTCCTCACATTCCATTCATTTCTCATTTGTATCACATTCGGTCCTTATTGAGTGATACTGCCATAGGATACCATCGTAGGCCGGGTTGGTTTACAGCATAGTCCATAAACCACATAACAATTCCACAAGGACAGAACAAGTACTACTATGGTCAGAATAAGTAAAGGGTGAATTAACCAATTCAAAGTGGTAGTGGCTGATGGTGAATATCCCAGAAACACATCCCACCAGTGATGCGATGTCGCATCCGCAATTGTGGATCCAATATTAATAATTTGTTCTGCTACAATGGTGGTACTAATCTGGTGCTCTATTATACTTTTGTTCAAATTCCTTATGGACTGATTTATCATACGGGACCTTTGTATTATTGCTTTTAACTTTTCCAACTTCAAATCCCAATTTGGAACGGAAAAGTTGTTTTCCCAGAGTAGATTTGTTCTAAGTCCTATATCAGGTGTTAAAACATAAGTTTGATTCTGCCAAAGAAGTGTTGACATATTGTGTAAGCATCCCGCAAAGGGTACTATCATTTTTGGTATTATTGGCTCATTAGTCACCACACATATTACGCGTGGTGCTATTTCAATCATATACTGATAAGTTATCGGTAATATAGTCCATTCACACACATTTACAGTATTTTGTAGTAAACATGGTTCATATACTATTGATTGTAATTTACAAATTCGCCCTTGCAAAGTGGAGTCACAAAATGTTAAGTCATGAATTTTGTTATTCACATCAATCATTTGTCCATTAAATTTAGGTGCCCAGAAAAATTGCTTCTGAGGTTCCCCTAGTATGAGGGGTAACACTACATATTTACACATAATCATTTTTTTTGTAACATTATACATTTTAAACATTCCTATGCAGCGAGTATCATTACATTGTACTTCTGGTGCTTGAAATTGTATCCAAAAGGTTTTTGGTATAGTTTTATTAAACACGGTCCTCCATATCTGCTCATTTCCAGTCATTAACTTAGATTGAAAAATTCCTTTTTGTTGTTGTTGCTGCATTGTTTGTAACGTACATAAAGTCCAATTAATTATGTTTGAAACCTTCTGATCAATTATATATTCAATGTCCGCTGTGGCGTTTGCTAGGTTAAGTAATTGATTATCAATCCCTGTCTGTAATAAGGCAGATTGCCATATGGTAGGCATCCATTTTGCAGCTACAGTCAAAGCATCATTAATATTACTTCCCGCCTTATGTAATCTATTGGCCAATGTTTCAATATCAAATGTGTTTAAGGTACCTGTGATGGTACCATATCCCCCCATTAACGTATCATACCATGCTCTCCTTCCTCGGTATGAACACTGAGAAGAGGGAGGAAATGATATTTCAAACATCACATTAATTTTTTGTGCATGTTGACCTACCATTTCACATGTGGATGGTAATCTCTTTATTTGTCCCGGATCTACCTTTGCCGTATCATTTTTTATGAATACCACATATTCTATCCACATTGATCTGTTATAAATTTCCGTGGCATTAGTACATACTATATAAGACCTATTTACAGTAATATTCATTTGTGTTCCATTATATGTAGTACAATTGTTCGTAACAAAAAACCTCTGGGCCGAACTGTTCCATGTCATAAATTCTTCTGTTTGACAACACAGGACTATCACTTCTGCAGTTATATTCAAGGTAGTGTTTAGTCCCTCATATAATACGTATTGGGCGATTGGTCTAATTTGTTCATTGCTTTTAATTTCTGTAATCCATGTATGGTCTCTTATTGTCACATTTGCAATGATACATCTGGAATTAGCACTGCAAGTGAAGTTATCTTGCTTTCGATTCATTGAAGAATGCTTCCATCTCCATGACGTAACGACCCCTTCTTTAATTGTAATACGTCGCCCTGGGGCAGCGCCTCTTACCCCATACCATATTCCAAGGATTCCAAGGCACACGTATATCTGCAAGTTTCAGAAAACATTATTACTCTCTCAAATAACATTTCTCCTGAGGGACATATTCCCATTTTTCCACTCCCGGTTTCATTACAAAGAGAGCCTTATCTTTCCCGATTGCAATCACCTCCGCTGGTTCCGGAGGTCCTCTAGGATTACTAATCCAGATTTTGGCTCCTACGTTTACGGTATTTGTAGCTCCAAACCCCCCTTCCCCTCCTCTCATGGGCCACAAATCTACAGCTGTCTGTATGGCTTGTTTAGCATTAGCAGGTTCTTCTCCCCACATAAACTTATATTTCTTACGAGTTACTTTGTATAATGGGCTCAGTAGTTGACTCAAATGTGGAATATGTTGTCTCCAAAATCCAAATAAACCAATGTATGATTGCATCTCCTGCTTATTCTTTGGAGTAGGAAAATCTAATATTTTTTTTTTTCGTTTTGCTTTCTCTGTGATTTCTCTATGTCCTCTATTCCACTGAATTCCTAAAAATTTTACTGATGTTGCCAGTCCTTGTATTTTTGTTGGATTTATTTCCCATCCCTTCTTTTTCATATGGTCAATTAATAAATCCAACTGCCCTTTCTTCCTTATGTATCTGTTAGTTTGTATGTCAATATGTCAAACTCATGTAATTTACTATAAATAAGTATATGTGTACACCTTTTGTTTTTATTTGTAAATCGCTTAGCAAATTATAAACTTGAAACTTGAATCTCACAAATTTCCATATTTTTCTTGCTCTATCTGTAAAACTGATTCTGGCCCCTGTATTAATTAACATTGGGGCGGCCGTAATTGCCCAAAATCAAAGGTGCTACCTACCTCAAGCTGAATTCAGAGTCTGACTTCTTTCCCTTATCCTGCGTCTCCAAAATTGAGTCCACAGGAAAGTGATAGGAGTCCGGCAGGGCTGTGAAGGTTTGAGTGACCTTGGTATTTAGATACAGAAAGTCAGGACATCCCTATGCACTAACACTGGTTTTTTTTTAATTTTGATCCTTCTCTCCTTCTTTTTCATTATAATTTGTTTTGTTTTTTAAATATATGCCTTTCTGACTGTCTGTTTTAATAATTACACAAATGTATTTCTACCCTTTTTCATTTTGTTTCAGTAAGTTCCCCAAACAAACCGGAAACCTTATTTCAGACAATTTGTCTATGTATCAAACAAGCTGCTGAAAAGTTCTCAGCCGGCCTACAAACAATGCTGAAAACTAGTCAGCCTGCTTGTCACTACAACAAAGGAGAAGGAGGGGCTGTCCTCCTCCTCTTCCCGCCAAAGACTGCCACAGAATCAGAATCAGATCTCCGACTCCAACTCAACCACTTCACCCATACCACACATCCACAACCTGGTTCACTCACATTCAATTCATACATATATGCAGACGACATCTCCATCCTAATCCCAGTGAATAGCATAACAAATGAAACCTCAAAATACATTACTCATATAATGACCGAAAAAGAACATTGGACAAGCAACTTCAAACTGAAACTTAACACAGAAAAAAACCAAAAATCTTCCTTGCAAGCCCAACGGATAAAATTGCCAATTCAACGCTACATATAAAAGACCATGATTACCCAATTACCAACACAATAAAAATATTAGGAGTCACATTGGACACACAAACCTCACTATGATTGAACACACGAATATAGTGGCAACAAAATGTTTCACGATGCTATGGAGATTAAAGACCATCAAAAAATACTTCGACCCACTATCGTTTAGATTACTAGTGCAATCACTAGTGCTTTCTACCCTGGACTATTGTAATATCGTTTATTTGGGTATCATTCAGAACTCAGCTGTCCGCTTGATATATGGATTCCCCCACCACAAACCACTGCACTGGCTGTCAGTCGAGGCAAGAATATTATTCAAGTTCTCCTGTATATGTTTCAAGCTAGTTTGGGGACTAGCACCTACGTATCTACAAACCCACTTTGCACTCCACAACCCAACAAGACAAACCAGAAACAGCTATCTTTTGATAGTGATCTAACTTATCTCTTAAAAGCTTACCACTACATTCCAGCATAAGACAGCGCCTCTCTACTTCCACCTGCGCCCGTTCTGCTTTAATTTGTTCCTGAACTGCTGTTTGCAACTGCATGTGCACTATACGGTATGCAGAAGTTAATACCCAGCTCCTTCGAGCCAGAGCAACTACATCACCCAATTTATCGGGGCATTTTTCTAAACTTGTACAAGATCAAGTGGTTCTGCCCTTCCCAGAACCCAGAGCAACTACATCACCTGATTTATCAGGGCATTTTTCTAAAGCTTGTACAAGATCAAGTGGTTCTGCCCTTCCCAGAACCTTTTCCCATGACTCTGCTAATCTATGATTATTGGCTAGTTCTTGTGCTATCAAATTATATGGTGCCTCGGTCCCGCTGGGCACCTCTATAGGTTCTTTTGAGGATTTCTCTTTTTTCTTGAACATTCCTGTATCACAAGAGCGTTCAAGTTTTCTTTCGAGAAATCCTGCCGACTACGCCAATTAATGTATTACTATTTAAAAGGGGTTTTTAAAAAAAAAAACCCTTCAGTCACTTTTCCTCACTGGGAAGAATACCAGGAGTTTGAAATAGTATACAAATTAAGTTTTATTACATAAATATAGGATTTTTAGCCATAATCATTAATTAAGTACAGAGTTTGAATCAATACGTTACCGGTTATTGCATCATCACTCCGTCGGGGGACCACGATCGGGAGACTTATTCAATATGTCATCACACAGCTCGTCAGCAGTGGAAACGTCCCTACCTTTTTTTTTCAGGGAAAGCACCATTTATATTGTACTTTTTACCCATCCCCTCATTGTGGATTGGATAATCAGACGCGTGCTACTTGCATGCTGAACTGATTATCACCAATCAGTATGTGTTAGAAACACCTAGTCTTGCTCGTGAGCTGAGTACTCACCCCCTCATTGTGGATTGGATAATCAGACGCGTGCTACTTGCATGCTGAACTGATTATCACCAATCAGTATGTGTTAGAAACACCTAGTCTTGCTCGTGAGCTGAGTACCCATCCCCTCATTGTGGATTGGATAATCAGACGCATGCTACTTGCATGCTGAACTGATTATCACCAATCAGTATGTGTTAGAAACACCTAGTCTTGCTCGTGCTAATTGCATGTTGGGCTGATGTGCTTTTGTGATCACCAATCAGTAAGTGTTTACGACTTGTTTTCATAGTACTTGTGTTTTCCCTGTAACAACTGTCACGTATCCAAGGCAATCTCACTCAATATTAATATTTCTCACATTCCATTCGTTTCTCATTTGTATCACAGGGGAGGTAAAGGAGAGGGACAGGGACAGATATCAGGACCTGGCTTGGCCCTGGAAGCAGGATTCCCATCCCCCAATACATCTTTTCTAATCTTAATTTCCCCTCCTGAAACCATAACTTAAATCTCTCTCCCAGATCAAACTCCTTTCTCTAATCCCCCATCTTCAATGCTCCTTGATTCAAATTCCACCCCTAAATGTCCAATCTCTACCCTGGAATATCCAAACTTTGCCCCAGGACCTTCCACCTTATAACCACTCTATAACCATCCCCTGGAACATACCTGGAGGTCTGCATTGGCAGCTCATTGGGCTAGGGCAGGAGTGATATTCCTTTGCTCTCATATGGTAGAATGCAAAATGGTTGCCATGACCCTAGCATTAGCATCACGTACTTTCACTAGGGGACATACTTCCATACAAGGATTTTCTGGACTAACATCATCTACTATGTATTAAAACTAGCAGCCCAGTAACAAAATTGTATCATGATGGCCATTTTGCATCTTGGTGCAATCTTGGGTGGAGGGAGAGAGGTAACACTCTCTTGCCAGGCCTACTGGGCTACAAATGCACCATCATAGAAATCTGTCTACAAAATGGGCTTTGAAAAAAAAAATAAAATTGGAAGGGTTGGCAAGAAAAAGAAACATCTGCCCCTTTATGCCACTTTTTGGATATTTTTCTTTTATAAAAATAAGCCTCCAGGGCACATTTTTGGGTGGGGGTGGGGAAACACTGAAAGTAGGAGTATTTTCATCAATAAAACTGGAACAGTTTATTCCAGACCTAAACATTGATATATTTGATTCCCTTTTCTCCTTCAAGTGGCTGCACGATTTGTAACTCCTTCTTTAACTTTTGCCTTTGTTGTAGCATCTTACTATTTTGCTTTTTGCCCATGAAATCTTTAAAAATAGTGAAGAGCATTGCCTCCTACAGGAGAGATCCTACAGTTAGATACAGTGGGAAGCCTCCTATAGAATGATATTCTGAAGAGCCTTCCCATAATCCTTACTGGAAGCAATGGAAAACCTCACCTCTTGGGCTGGAACTTGAGGACATTTTCTTAGGGAACACTGTAGGCCATCATCGCACACTGGATTATGCATTAGCAGTCATGCCAACTCTTTCAGTTGCAATGGTCAATGCACCTAGCATCAACAGATGTTGTTCCATTTAGGATACATTTAACTCAAAGTTAAAACCTTTTCAGAAGAGGAAGTTCAGATCTGTACATGCTAATGAGCTACAATTAAATCCCTTCTTTATCTCATCAACCACTTCTCTGAACATAAACAAACAAAGAGTCTGTGAACTGCAGCGAAGCGGGAGATCTCATGCATATCAAATGGGAAATGTCACCAGCATGGTGAGGAATTTGCATGCATTCTGTAATTAGGAATTTGCATTCTATCTACCTCTGACAAAGGTAAAGTCATGTACTATAATTTCATTAAGGACACATTTCCAAGATGCTAACAAAAGCTCAAAACTGGCATTTTACATTTTATGCTGATGTCATTTAAGCTGACAGCTTAGACAAAAGGTTGAGTACACTGTTGAAATACAATTTTATATTTTGAATTTGTTTTATGCAAGAGGATGTGTTAAAAATTGATTGAATAGAAACTTGCCAAAAATAAAGATGTTTAATGACATTGTAGATCATTTTGGTCAAAATTCAGTTTTTAAGTCTGACAAGTGGATAAGTGAAATTCAATTATTTTAGAGATCTTGCCAATATTGTATATCCACAAAATCCAAAATTAAACAGTTACCTGCTATTTAATATTACTAAACTACAATCAGTTTAATCTTTGCACCTGAAACTTCACTCGTCCTCAACAGGACTATTAAAATCACGAGCCCTAAGGGCAAAAAGTCATCAAAGGCATCTGTCAACCTAAAAATGTAAGTCCTCAGGTCACACCTAGCTGGTCAGGTTTTCAGGATATCCACAATGAATAAGCATGAAACATTTTTCCATGTGCTGATTCCATTCCATGTAAATCTCTCATGCATATTTATAATGGATATCTGAAAACCTGATTGGCTAGGTGTGTCCCATGCACTGGGTTGAGAACTCCTGATTTAGAATGATGTGAGAGCTAACCAAGCACAAATTGACACAAAACAAGAATTCCTTTCCTACTCATTAGGCTTTAATTAGATTGGATCAAATCTAACTTGTGACGGATAGGAGATAAGAACATAAGAATTGCCATCTCCGGATCACACCCTGGGTCCATCAAGTCCGGTGATCTGCACACGCGGAGGCCCTGCCAGGTGTAACCTGGCATAGTTTTAGTCCCCGTATCACTCTTTGCCACTCTTAAGGAGATGTGCATCTAGTTTACCCTTAAATCCTAGAACGGTGGATTCTGCAATTACTTCCTCTGGGAGAGCATTCCAGGTGTCCACCACTCGCTGCGTGAAACAGAACTTCCTGATATTCGTCCTGGACCTGTCCCCCCTCAGCTTCAGTCTATGTCCTCTTGTCCGTGTCACATTGGACATTGTAAATAACTGCTTTCCCTGCTCCATTTTGTCGAATCCTTTCAGTATTTGGAAAGTCTCGATCAGATCCCTTCGCAGTCTCCTCTTCTCAAGAGAGAACAACCCCAGTCTCCTAAGTCGTTCCTTGTAGTCCAGGTTCTCCATACCTTTCACTAGCTTTGTTGCTCGTCTCTGCACCCTCTCTAGCAGTTTTCTATCCTTCTTTAGGTATGGAGACCAATGTTGGACGCAGTATTCCAGGTGCGGTCTGACCATGGCTCTGTAGAGTGGTATTATAACTTTCTCTGATCTACTCGTAATTCCCTTCTTTACCATGCCTAGCATTCTATTTTCTTTCTTCGCCGCCGCTGCACATTGCGCCGATGGTTTCAGGGTCCTTTCTATCAGTACACCCAGGTCCTTTTCCTGAACTGAGAAGGCAATAGTGGGTGTAAGAATGCTAAGGGAATTTAATTGTCTTAGAGAAGCATATTGTTTTTGAGGTGGTTTATGATCATTGTGGGTGTATGAACATTGTACTCTGATCTAATATTCCTTGAAGCATATTTCTTAAATACAGTTAGATTGGAAATGGAGTACATTGGAGATAAAATCACATTTAGGGCTCCTTTTAAGAAGCCATGTTAGCGGCTTTATTGCACACGACTTTATAACGCGCAAACCCCCATGGTAGCTACCCCTTCCTGCTCAAGAGGAGGCGGTAGCGGCTAGCGCAGCCAGCAGTTTAGCATGCGCTATTACGCGTGTTAAACTGCTAACGCAGTTTTGTGAAAGGAGCCCTTAATGTATTGAACAAAAATTTTTCTGAGAAGAGTCTATTATGAAATGGTGTGTGTACCTTGATTAGGGAACAGACCATAATACAGCTACCGACAAAACGTGATATCATGTTGGGAGTTCCTGTTTGAAATCTGCAGCTTTAAGATGAGTAATGAATCATAAATTATGATTTGAGTTCTAGTATGGAAACTATGAAAATAAAATGAATTGGTGAAATTAATATTTTAGACTGATGAAGAAATTAGCTATTTATTCCTCAAGATTTTTGTATTACCTGAGGTTAGCCACTGAAGTCCGTTAGATAATTTTTTAAAAAAAATTCTTTATTTATAATTTTAATATTTTGACAATTCTTATCATCAAATAAGGAAAAAAATACAGTGTAATCACAATAAAACATACAATTCCCTTTCAGGAAATAAACCACATATTACAAAGTATAGTTAATCCACCATCTATATGAGAGAGAAGCTGAAAATATGCTGAATAATTATTTAACTAAATGAGAAAAAGAAAAAAAAACAGAAAGTGGTCTGATGCTCTTGAACATATTCTATCTGAGCTATCTAAGACAGTGGTTCCCAACCCTCTCCTGGAGGACCACCAGGCCAGTCGGGTTTTCAGGATAGCCCTAATGAATATGCATGAGAGATCTGCATATAATGGAGGTTCCAGGTATGCAAATCTGCTCCATGCATATTCATTAGTGCTATCCTGAAAACCCGACTGGCCTGGTAGTCCTCCAGGACAGGGTTGGGAATCACTGATCTAAGAGCCAGCAATATTATTCACACTAAATCAACAATTACTCAGTGGAAATAAATTTAGTCAGCTGCTGTGGCTAATAAAATATATACCTGTTTTTTTATATGCCAAAATACACTTACAGGGATATCATAGAGCAAAGGTTGCCCCCAATACATTTTCTCTGTTACCGCACCCCAAACCTGGAATTCATTACCTTACTATTTAAGACAAGAATCTAACCTAGAAAAATTTAAAAGTAATCTGAAATCTTTTTTATTTATTGATGCTTTTATAAGTCAACAATAATTTCACTATAAAATAACTTCAAGATTATGTTCTCCTCCCTGCCTTATGTACTTTCCCTAAATGTCTTACCCATCTTTTTATGAAAATGTAACTTCTTTCCCTCCCTTACCATAACTGTTTCTAGTATTGTTAAATAAGTTTTGTCTGTTTTGTCCATATTCTTAATCTGTATTATTTTTAATTTGTAATTTTACTTTGTACATCGCTTTGAATTAAGATAAAGCGATTAATCAAATCCAAATAAACTTGAAACTTGAAACCTGTGGCCTCAGATATGAAACTGTTTACGTCTCTTCTGGGTAGGATGAGACACAGGAAATATTCTAATAGTATTAGTGAAAAATGGAACGTCTTTATATTTGAAAAACAATTTTAACATCCATTCCCTATCAGAATCAATAGCAAACTGTATTAACAATGTGGTAGAGACCTGAACCTCAGTTTCTGACCTCTCAAGGAAATTAGACAAATCCAAACTATCAGCAGATAAATTCTGCTGGTTCGGATTTTGAGACTTAACTCTCTTAGGAAGATAATACATTTTTGAGAGAGGTGGATATGAGGTTTCTGGTACTTTCAGAATTTCGTTCATACATCTTTTAAATATAGCTAGAGCAGTAATAGGAAAAACTTTTGGAAAATTAAAAATCCTCAGATTATGCCTCTTTGTGGAGTTTTCCATCATTTCTTGTTTGAAATGTAAACTAGCACTGTACTTAACCCAGGTTAAAGCTTCCAGAGTTTTTGTCCGGGCTTCAATATCATCAAATTTGTTTTCCAGGGTAGTTACTTTATTTTTAAGTTCCAGATTTTCTGAGAGTACCATAGTGCACTGCTTTCCAAACTGATTCTAAATTGAAGACATAAGAACATAAGACTTCAGGTCTCTGTGGGGGAGAGAACTCAGTAGCCACAGTAATTGCCAAATTAATTTCTTGAACTTGCTGTGCTCTGTCAGTTCTCCTGTTCTGCTGGGCTGGCAAAAGAACATCCCGGGACAGCCCCTCTCCCATCGACTCTGCCATTGCCTCAGGGCGAATTGGTGGGCTGTGCTCTTCCGGGGATAGAGTGGAGCCCTCAAAGGAGAACCCTTGCACCTCAGCCTGCGCACGCTTTCCAACTGAGGATTCCTCCGGTCGTATTGTTCATGAGCTATGCTCCATGAATACGTCCTTCGGGCCGGTCTGCAACATAGTTTCATTTGGGAACACCCGGATCTTTGATTTTCTTTTTACCATCAGGTAAGTAGGAAAATTTTCAAATTCCCCGTGACGGCGTCTCCCTGAAGACCTCAGAATGCCATCTTAGATGAGCTCCTCCCCAACCTCGGGCCATTAGATAATTTAAGATTGCTATTTGATGAGGGATTTTGAATAATATTATATTCTAAAGTTAACATATTCCCGTTGTTAAATTCAGAATACTTTTTGGCACAGATCATTTTTGGCCCCCTGTCTTCTAGAGGAAGCAATGGAGCCATAAGGCACAGTTAAAGAGGCTGTGAGGGAGAACGGAAAGGGCCAAAGAGGCCCCTTTCCCTGATAACCTCAATAGGGGGAGGGGTAGAATAAGTAAAGTAATCAGAGGGAGGGTGGAGAAGGGGCAAAACAGTTATCAAGCACATATGGGGGTAAGAGAATGAGGGGATTGAAGGAGCTGTGAGTTATATGAGGGACAAATTTAGGGAACTGAAATTATTGTAGGATTTGTGTAAATGAGAGGACTGAGTTGGAAGAAGCAGGCTGTGAGTGAAGCAATCATAAAAGGATGGGAAAGGGTACAGCTAGGGAGAGGGTCGAAAGGAGACTGAGAAGGTAAAGAGAACATATAGCACTGTTCCCTTTTTCACCTTCCCTTTTCCCTTTGCCCTAGAAGGCAAGGGCAGCAGGCAGTACATCCAATTGGCTTCCATCTTGTAAAAGGGATCCAGCTGATCCAGCTTGAAGAGGATGAAGAAGAAAACATTTGTTGGAGAAGATAATTATTTTGGTAGGGAATTAGTGACCACATGAGGTAGGGGTTCTGAGGAACACTATGAATTAGTATTGCATTTAGTTCTGGTCTCTTTATCTCAAGAAAGATATAGTGGCACTAGAAAAGGTTCAAAGAAGAAGAGTGACCAAGATGATAAAGGGGATGGAACTCCTCTCTTATGAGGAAAGACTACAAAGGTTAGGGCTCATCAGCTTGGAAAAGATATGGCTGAAGGGAGATATGATTGAAGTCTACAAAATCCTGAGTGGAGAAGAACGGGTACAAGTGGATCGATTTTTCACTCCGTCAAAAATTACAAGGACTAGGGGACAGTCAATGAAGTTACAGGGAAATACTTTTAAAACCAATAGCAGAAAATATTTTTTCACTCGGAGAATAGTTAAGCTCTGAAACGCATTGCCAGAGGTTGTGGTAAGCGCGGATAGCGTAGCTGGTTTTAAGAAAGATTTAGGGCTCCTTTTACAAAGCCGCGCTAGGGCCTTAATGCGCGGAATAGCGTGTGCTAGCTGCTACCGCCTCCTTTTGAGCAGGTGGTAGCTAGCGCAGCTTTGTAAAAGGAGCCCTAAGACAATTTCCTGAAGGAAAAGTTCATAGTCTATTTCTGAGAAAAACATGGGGGAAGCCACTGCATGCCCTGGATCGTTAGCATGGAATATTGCTACTCCTTGGGTTTTGGCCAGGTGCTAGGGCTACTGGGCTTGATGGACCATTGATTTGACACAGTAAGGCTATTGTTATGTTCTTATTAGTACTTGGAACCTCTAGAACCACTGGAAAAATTGGGAAGTGGGATAGAACACCAAGATTATAAGGACAGAGAGACAGATGAAGAATAGGATCAAGAGAAAATGACCTATCACTTTATCCTTCTCTTCCTTACTCCTGTGATCATTCATCATTCACCCACTATTGATCCAATTGACAAGTAAGTGTGTGAATACTTTTGGAGAGTAAAAGTTCATACCAGGCTATGGCCTTGCCCCTTCACACAGTTCACCCTCACTCCTGCTCTGATCCACCCTGCTGCTTCACACACCTACAGCACTTCATTTTTGTCTTCAAATTAAGCCATGGCTTTAAGTGGTTTCCTTTATCATCATGCAGGGGCTATACAATGTAAGGAGGAACACATTTAATAAAAGCTAAAAAAAAAAAAAAAAAGTGGTGTCCCCAGTGCCATGTTAAATTATTGGCTTAGAAACTTAGGGCTCCTTTTACAAAGCCGCACTAGCGGAGTTAACGCGCGTGACTTTTCATCACGCGCTAACCCTTGCACTGGCCAAAAACTACCACGTGCTCAAGAGGAGGCGGTAGCAGCTAGCGCCTCTGGCGGTTTAGCACGCGCTATTCACATTAAACCGCTAACGCGCCTTTGGAAAAGGAGCCCTTAGAGAAAAGTATAGACAATTAGCTAGCCTCATTTTCTGCTTCAGAGAACTAGCAGAATTGGATGCTTGGGTTAGTTCGCTTGCAAAATTATAATGCTTATACAGAACAGAAATATCTATTGCATATGAAAAATTTCAGCCCCCAAATGGCTTCTGGTATCTGATTCAGATTATTTATGCCTGTTTAACACATTTTATGAAATCTTTCTTAAAATATTTTCATACTGAATTGGATGCCATATCATACCATTAGAATTGTGTGGTGCAGTGAAAATACTGCATGCATGAAATACAGCTCAAATAAGAGGTGTTTTGTCGTGCAAAGTGATCTCTTCATTACCTGATAATGGCTAACCATCTTATTCTGTGAGAATATTTCTATTGTATAGCTTGCAAACATTCATAAGCATTTCTGTGTGTGTCTCAGTTAAAATAAAAATGAAAACCCATTTTTAAATATAAGGGAAGTACTATAAATCAGACTGACTAAACTGAGAGAGACAGCTTTCTGTAGCCTGTGGAGGTTAGGAAGCCCTGTGCTGGATTTTAAATACATGTAAATGGAAGGAAACCACATTTGTAATAGTTCCAATACTGTGTAACTCCAGAGGTTCAGAGTTTAATGTAAAAATATAAAGTGATTCAATTTATTCTAAATTGCTTCATTTTACCCTCTGACCTGTGGGGAATGATCTGCTTAGGGGGCTCTCAATCGTATCCCTAGAGTCGCAAGGCCATTATATTGGAGTGAAATAAATAAGTCTGTGTCTCCTTTCAATTGTATTTTTCATGGGTGGGATTAGATACGTAACAACATCTCTCAATATTCTTAAATACAGTGCCTGAGGACTAGCTAATGCAGCTTCTTTCAATTCCATCACTCATGATTCCCAGAATAGCCATAGAGTCATGCTGCGGAGAGTACTTTGCTGACCACTAGCAGTGTTATTCACAGATATTCAATGCCTGGCCATTTCTGGGCTTTAACATTGAATATCTGTTTTATGCAGAGTTGGCTAACTCATATCTTAAGTCAATATTCAAAACTAAAGTGGCCATGGGTTGCTGCAGTAAGCTAACCTCTTATTCCTTACCTTCTCAGCTACTACTTTCGAGAACCAAAGCGGCCTGCTTTTACTCTTTCTTTTACTTACTTGCTTCACAAAAACATTAGTTGCCCTTACAATAACTCCTCTCAGTTTTGCCCACTGCTTTTCTACTCCTTCCAGACATTCCCATCAAGACAACAATTCCTTGATGTAATCCTCCATCCGAACAAAGTTAGCTTTTTTAAAGTCTAAAACCTTTACTTTTGAATGATCTCTCTCTATACCTGTCTTAATATTAAACCATACCATGTAGTGGTCACTGGATGCCAGATGATCACCCATGTAACATTAGAAACACTTTCCCTGTTTGTAAGCACTAAGTTCAGTATGACCCCTATCTTACGTGGGTTCCATTACCAACTGCTGGAAAAGTTCTTGTAAAGAATTCAGGATCTCCCTACTTCTAGAAGACCCCAATTAACATCCAGCATGTTAAAATCACCTATTAGTAAAACTTCCCTTGTTTTAGATATATGCTGAATGTCTACTACTAAATCTCTGTCCATTTCTTCTGTTTATGAAGGAGACCTGTATATCAACCAATGTAAATATATTTATAATTCCCTCTTTCCAAATTGATCCACAGTGCCTCTTCCTTGCCGTGCAGATTCTGCAATTGTGTGGCTTTAATATGATCTTTAACGTATACAGTGCAGGAGAGGGCAGCCGGAACACCGGTGAGTGAAGGAAATCACTCGTCGTATGCTCGGACCACCTCTTCCTGTACTAAAGTCAGGCCTCACCAATCAGGAGCTGCAGGAGTTGCTTTGACATGAAGCTCCTAATTAGTGAGGCCCAACTTTAGTACAGGAAGAGGCGGTTGGCGTATACAGCGAGTGATTTCCTTCACTGGCGTATACAGCGAGTGATTTGCTCCGGCTGCCCTCTCCTGTCTCCCCTGCCTACAAACCGTATTTGCGGTTTTTTGACATTTGCGGGGGTTCCTGGAACGGAACCCCCACGAATATCGGGGAATACTGTAACGCTACTTCCCCCTCCTTTTCTTTCTACCATGTCTTTCCTGAGCAGATTATAGCCCAATATAACTACATCCCAGTCATGGTTCTCCGTGAACCATATCTCTGATCACCACTATATCCAACTCATCTTCCATCACGGCTTCTCGATCCAGAATTTTGTTTCTCATACTTTGAATATTAGTATATATTGCTTTCTAGACATTATCGCCCTTTCCCATCCATGTAGAGGTAGTCAATGATTTACGTACTTGAGGGCTTAAATTCACTCAGGGGCTTTGATCACCCTGCCCCATCACTTTTAGTTTAAAGCCCTCTTCAGTAGATTATCCAGCCTGCCGCTGAACATACTTCTTCCCTTCTTTGATAGATGTATACCATCCCTGCTCAGCAGTCCTTGGAAAATCATCCCATGGTCCAGGAAGCCAAAACGCTCTCGATGATACTATCCAGGATGTGTGCTTCTCTGACCTGGCCCTTACTCTTGACAGGGAGGATACATACCTGACTGCTTCACTTTCTTTTCCAGGGCCACAAAGTCATTTTTGATATGTTCAAAAAGGTACCTGGCAGTATCATTAGTGCCAATGTAGATGAGCAGCATTGGATAATAGTCATCAGGCTCGATGAATCTTGGCAATCTCTCTGTAATATCTTGGATTTTAGCACCAGGCAGACATCATACCTCCCGGGACATCATGTCTGGTCTGCAGATGGACGCTTCTGTACCCTTCAGAAGGGAATCGCCAAACACCACTACCTTACGCCTCCTAGTGATCATAGATCCAACAATTTTAGGGATTTCAAGCTTTGGTCCTTCCTCTCCCTGGGATGTTCTCATCTCCTCCACTACCAGGGCAGCATACCAGCTCATCAGTTAAAGGGTGGATGGAATCTTACAGGGTTATGTAATCTGAGTCCAGCTGTCTTCCCTCAGCACAGCCTCTTCTTCTCCACTGCTGGAAATCTTTGACGCCTTATGAACCATTTCATCGATGTACCTCTCATTCTCCTGGATGCTGCTCAGTCATAGTAACATAGTAACATAGTAGATGACGGCAGATAAAGACCTGAATGGTCCATCCAGTCTGCCCAACCTGTTTCAATTCCAATTTTTTTATTTTTTCTTCTTAGCTATTTCTGGGCAAGAATTCAAAGCTCTACCTGGTACTGTGCTTGGGTTCCTACTGCCGAAATCTCCTCCAGCCCATCTACATCCTTCCAGCCATTGACGCCCTCTCCAGCCCATCCTCCACCAAACGGCCATATACAGACAGACAGGCCTTAGTTCAATTTTTAATATTATTTTCTGATTCTAGATTCTCTGTGTTCATCCCACGCTTCTTTGAACTCAGTCACAGTTTTACTCTCCACCACCTCTCTCGGGAGCGCATTCCAGGCATCCAGCATCCTCTCCGTAAAGTAGAATTTCCTAACATTGCCTTTGAATCTACCACCCCTCAACCTCAAATTATGTCCTCTGGTTTTACCATTTTCCTTTCTCTGGAAAAGATTTTGTTCTACATTAATACCCTTCAAGTATTTGAACGTCTGAATCATATCTCCCCTGTCTCTCCTTTCCTCTAGGGTATACATATTCAGGGCTTCCAGTCTCTTCTCATATGTCTTCTGGTGCAAGCCTCCTATCATTTTCGTTGCCCTCCTCTGGACCACTTCAAGTCTTCTTACGTCCTTTGCCAGATACGGTCTCCAAAACTGAACACAATACTCCAAGTGGGGCCGTCCAAAGACCTGTACAGGGGCATCAGGTACTTTCTTCCTTCTACTGGCTATGCCTCTCTTTATACATCCCAGCATTCTTCTGGCAGCAGCCACTGCCTTGTCACACTGTTTTTTCGCCTTTAGATCTTCAGACACTATCACCCCAAGGTCCCTCTCCCCGTCCGTGCATATCAGCTTCTCTCCTCCCAGCATATACGATTCCTTCCGATTATTAATCCCCAAATGCATTACTCTGCATTTCTTTGCATTGAATTTTAGTTGCCAGGCATTAGACCATTCCTCTAACTTTTGCAGATCCTTTTTCATATTTTCCACTCCCTCTTCGGTGTGTACTGTTACAAATCTTGGTATCATCTGCAAAAAAGCAAACTTTTCCTTCTAACCCTTCACCAATGTCACTCACAAACATATTGAACAGGATCGGCCCCAGCACCGAACCCTGAGGGACTCCACTACTCACCTTTCCTTCCTCCGAGCGACTTCCATTAACCACCACCCTCTGGCATCTGTCCGACAGCCTCTTTCTAAACCAGTTCACCACTTTGGGTCCTAACTTCTGTCCTTCAAGTTTGTTCAACAGCCTTCTATGAGGAACTGTATCAAAGGCTTTGCTGAAATCTAAGTAAATTACATCTAGCATATGTCCTCGATCCAGCTCTCTGGTCACCCAATCAAAAAATTAAATCAGGTTCGTTTGGCACGATTTACCTTTTGTAAAGCCATGTTGCCTCGGATCCTATAATCCATTAGATTCAAGGAAGTACACTATCCTTTCTTTCAGCAACACTTCCATTATTTTTCCAACAACTGAAGTGAGGCGCACCGGCCTGTAGTTTCCTGCTTCATCCCTGTGACCACTTTTATGAATAGGGAACACATCCGCTCTCCTCCAATCCCCAGAAATCACTCCCGTCTCCAGAGATTTGTTGAACAAGTCTTTAATAGGACTCGCCAGAACCTCTCTGAGCTCCCTTAGTATCCTGGGATGGATACTAAGGGAGCTCAGCCCATCACTTTGTCCACCTTCAATTTTTCAAGTTGCTCATAAATACTCTCCTCTGTGAACGGCACAGAATCTACTCCATTTTCTCGTGTAACTTTACCAGACAATCTCGGTCCTTCTCCAGGATTTTCTTCTGTGAACACAGAACAGAAGTATTGATTTAGCACATTTGCTTTTTCCTCATCACTCTCCACATATCGGTTCCCAGCATCTTTTAGTTTAGCAATTCCATTTTTCATCTTCCTCCTTTCACTAATATCTCTGAAAAACTTTTTGTCTTCTTTCAGTTTCACCCTGTAGTCCTTTCTGCACTCCTCTTCTTGGGTTTATTTATGTTTCACAAACGCCAACTCTTTTGCCTTTATTTTCTTCGCCACTAGTTTGGAGAACCATATCGGCTTCCTTTTTCTCTTGTTTTATTGATTTTCTTCACATAAAGGTCCTTAGCCATTTTTATTGCTCCTTTCAGCTTAGACCACTGTCTTTCCACTTCTCTTATGTCCTCCCATCCTAACAGTCTTACCACCTCTTCTCTCAGTTCCTTTACTTCCTTAATGAGGGATTCAAGCTGAAGACAGCTTGCACATGGAACCACTCCCTCTGCTTTTAGTACATTGTGTTAAAAAAAAAAATAAAAAAATATTCCTCCCTCTTGTTTTACTGGTATTTCTATGTAACTTCATTAAGTGTCCCCTAGTCTTCGTAACCTCTTTAGCCTTTCCTCATATGAGAGGAGCTCCATCTCCTTTATCATTTTGGTCGCTCTTCTTTGAAACTTTTCTAATTCCATTGTATCTTTTTTTTGAGATATGGTGACCAGAATTGAATGCAATACTCAAAGGTAAAGTTGCACCATTGAGCAATACAGAGGTATTATAATATTTTGGGTCTTATTTACTATTTTTTTCCAAAAAATTCCTATAGCATGTCCCTAAACTAACATTTAAATAAAAGTTTTGCTACTTATGCTGTAGAAGAGAGCACAATTAAATAGGAAGAGAATGTGGAAGGAAGCAATGATAGCTTTTAATGGCTGAATATATCCCAGATTTTTCCATCATCAATTATAGGAAGACACTCAATGTAAGGTCTAGCAGGTCCTTCTTAAAGTTAAATGGGTTGATTGTGAGCAATGGATTCATAGAAAAATTGTCCCTATGTCTACTGGAAACTTTAGATTGTATTTTATCTTTTTTTTTTTTTAATTGTGCTTGTGATTTTGCTATCTTCACTTATGTAAATCTCAGGTTATTTGTAATAAATTGCTTTGCTAAGTATTGAAAAGCCTGCATACTTGTCCTAGGACTTGGCTCCCTTTATTGGAAGAACCTTGTTTTTCATAGTTGTAGTGGATTTAGCAGTAGACTAAAATATGGCTCCCAAAGATAGCCTTTTGATGAATATTGAGAGCAATGGCATAACCAGACTGCCAATTTTGGGCAGGTCTGAGCCCAAAGTGGGCAGGCATCTCTTCGTGCCCCCCTTCCCCCCTCAGCCTATGCAGCATTTTTGTTTCTCTTCAGGTTGCCAGCAGTGGTTCCTACATGATGACGGCTGCTGACCCAAAAGCCTTCCTTTTGATGCAAAACACAAATGTGTCGGAGGGAAGGCTTCCGGGTCAGCTGCTGCCAACGTGTAGGAGACACTGCCAGTGGCTTGTGGCTGCTGGGTGGGTGAGCCTGAGCCCAAATTGGGCGGGCCAGACCTGCCCCATGGCTACGCCCCTGATTGGGAGGATCCATCAGGGAGGAATTTCAAAAGTGGATATCCATCTCCAAGCGGGACAATGACAAAAAAGTTGCCAACTGACTTGGCTCAAAAAAAGACATATTTAACAGCGTGGTAACACACCAAGGAAGTAAGTAAAAAGTAGCACCCAAGGATGTAACCCCAGATTTCTTCAAAAGAAATTCATGGCAACACTTCTGCGTCCCCCGTGTGAGGTCAGGGAACATTTGTACTTTAAGACCCAGAAATTCTTTTTGCCTGTTTTTAAAGAAAAGTTTCAACAACCATGTTTTATCAATTGAAAGAGCTATAGATATAATCAAAGTAGCTTGCTAAATCTTAACATCTTGGATTTCACTGGAGGACTTGAGCATAATTAGCCAAAGTTTATTTTTCTTGTTGATTATTTGTTAAAGTGGATACTTTAAAGTAATGAAATATATAAATGACTAATATTTGCTTTCTGTACAAGTTGTATTTGGTAATAGTTTGAAAATTAATAAATAAATTTTAAAAAAGTGGATGTCAAAGACCAAATTGTTCTGATTTGCCAAAACTGAAAGAAAGTTCTGAAGGATTTTAATTTGGAAGTATGAATCTCCCCAACACTAATAGCCACATCATGTCTGAATGTCTTCACTATTGCTAGAATGCAGCCCTTAATCCTAGGCTCTATGATTGCATCAACGTTCTTGACTTAATATCCTATGTCTCCCATATTTCTCTTTTTACTCAGTTTCATTACCAGTGTATCAATTAGGTTTACTTGAGCTCTTTTATTCTTTATTTCTTTGGATTCAGAGGACTTTTGTAGTCTTTAAATGTTTTTTATGTATCTGGATTTTTCTCTAGTTGTCTGAAAATGCATTTTCCGAGAAGGGCACTTGAGAAGTAGCCTTCAATAAACGTCATCAACTTTTAACTTCAATGAAATGATCACTCAAGGCTTTTAAACACCTTTTCAGTGACAGACTACAATTATATATATATTTTTTTTAAATGAGTGCATTGGTGGCAAGGTTTGTTGTCAGGCAACTTAAACGGTATTTTCTGTTAAATCACATGATAATGCTGCAACACACCTAACTTTCAGCACATTATTCTACTAAGGTCAGATATAATAATAAAAAAATAACAATCAACAATAAACAAAATATTGCGAGAATTTGTATTTGAGGAGCATTTACTATCTCACTAAGGGGCTCATTTTCATGTGCAGGGGCAGATACAGTAGATGTTTTTCTCGCCAAACCCTTCCAATTCACTATTTTTGAAATCCATGTTCATGAGAACCCAGAGAAGCCCTGTAATGCTGACCAACTATGGAATACCTTTGCCCCATTATCGACCTCTAAGACAAAAAAAACCTACTAAACAAGCTATCCACCTGCTGCAGCTCCCTAGATAACTGTCCCTCCTACCTTCTCACTTCCGCACCTGAAGTAATCATCACGTGAATCACCAAACTCCTAAATGAAATTCTAGACCAAGGTCAACTTCCAGAAGAAATGGGGAAAAATAGCTCTCACTCCAAAACCTAAATCACAGAGTGCAGATCTCCTTGCTCTCTCACATTACAGACCTGTTGTTGGTATATCCATACTCACCAAACTCCTGGAAACCCATATAAGCAAGCAACTCACAAATACAATACATTAACTTGGCATGTCTCCTACTGTTTGTGTTTAGATATCGATTGAGTAACTAATATATTTAAATTCAAAATTTGTATAGGAATGTTATTAGCCAAGTGGTGGGGATACCCCCTGAAAAACCATTTATATTCAGTGGAGAAAAAGCCTCAACTATCAACAATATACAGACGGCAAACCAATGAGTTTTTCAGCCAGTCTAATTCTGTATCATAGGCCAAAAACTCCACAAATTTTTCAAATGTAGTTTTTCAAACTGGGAAAAAAATCCCACCATTGTGCACAGGGAACAAAGGAAAAAGAACAAGAAACACAGTTCACTTATCTTCATCGATGTTCCAACGAATCAATCTTCCTGCTATAGCAAATTTAACATTGAAATGAAGGTAAGGAACAAGCTGGTAACATCCAACAAGTCTCTTGTTTCACCAACCAGTGCCTGCATCAGGGAAGTTCCCGTTCTCTCCTGCTCCGTTCACTCCATGTGGGCCTCAAAATCCAACAGACACCCCCCCCCCCCCCTCAAAAGCAATGCTCTTTAAGAAGAGTTTGTTACAATCATTGGCCCTCTTCCGGAAAAACACCAGAGAGAAAAAATTCCCTAATTCTTATGGGAGAAAAATTATCTGGTCCAAAAACTGGGTTTAAGTTCAATATTCATAAAGATCACTCAGCACAAACAGGAATTATGTCAAAAGATAAATTTAATCGATCCCAAGAGCACACTATTTCAAAAATCACTTATAGGTATCTAAAATAATCCAGGGACTTAGATGGTTACATATCCAAATTAGATTTATATCTCTTATCTTCAGGACCATCAGAGATAAAATCCCCAAAGCAATGTTGATGAGAATATCAGTTCACCACAGCTCATCGTCAATCCAACTTTATTTTTAAGAACTCTTCATTGCTCATGATTCATTCCCATTATTGAACCTATCATACAAAAACTTTTCACTATCAAACCCTATTCATTAATAAATATGAATGTTTCTTAAGTTTAAATTGGGGGAGTAAAGTCAGCCGACATGAATTCATGTTTTACCTAAACAGGCTGTTTCAAGGCAACTTCCCCCACTTATAAATTGATATCTCAGTCATGTTCTTTGATATGAAATGCCAAGCTTCCAAGGGCCAGAAAAAAGCTCTTGGAAGGCCAGATTCTAGCTCATGGGACCGTTGGTTGGACAAGCCTGTCCTAGAAGGTGTAGACAATATAAGAAAGGATCTAGTAAAACTTGAACAATGGTTTAGAATTTGGCAGAAAATATTAGGGGGGTGGGGAGGGGACATTTATCAATATAGGCTACTGTTAAGTTCGGTTATTTTAACAGAAGTTGGTTTTTTTTAGCAGTGTCTCATTGCATAAAATAGGACCCTATACTAAAATACCCTGACTTAACAGTAGCTCATGTTGATAACCTTCCATCTTAACACTAAAAAATGCAAGGGTATATTACAATATAGGGGCCAAGTACGGTAATTCTGTGTAGAAAAGAAGAGTAGGAATTGGTGGTGATCATATCTGATGATCCAAGGTGTCCAAATGGATAGAAAAAAACAACAGTAAAAATCAGAAGGATGCTTGGGTACATAGGAAAAGGAACAAGGAGGTGGTGATGTCTCTGTAAAGTGTCTAGTGAGACCTAATTTGGAGTAGTGTATGCATTTGGACATTGTACCTTCAAAAAGATATAAATAGGATGGAGTTGGTCCAGAAGGCAGCTATTAACTGTGTAAGTGATCTTCATCATAAAGCAAACGGGGACAGAATTGAAGATCTCAACATGCATACGAAGGAAGAAAGGCATGAGAGGAAAGATATGACAGAGACATTTAAGTGCACAGGAGGCAAGTCTCTTTCAATTGAAAGGAAGCTCCGGAACAAAGGAACATCATAATAAGGTGAAAAGGGATAGACGAGAAAATGTTTCTTTATATAAAGGATGGTATGAGAAGAACAGCGTTCCTGCGGAGCTGATCAAGATGAGGATTGTATCTGAATTCAACAAATATGGGTCAAGAACAGAGAACAGAATAGAAGGAGAGGAAAGGATTGCAGAGCTTATTAGTGCCATCTTTTTCTATGTTTCTATGAGTTTTCATGATGGCTTTTGCTATAATATGGCTCTGAGAATTCAAGTAGTGTGATTGGTCAGGTTTGATTTCTTAAGACTGCCTGACTTAATAATCCTTTTTTAACTTGATTTTTTTTTTCAATAGAAAACAATAACAATGCCAGTTATTAACCTGCAGGATGTTACTCTAATATAATAAAACGCTAGGCCGCACATGTGCACTTCCTATGTGTGCACCGGTTTTCCGTGAGCTGTAGTGACACATAGGAAGTATGCATGCGCGGCTTACGCTCTGTCCTGCTCCCTGTTGAAAGACGCAGTGTCTCCCTTACATTAACTTTGCCATTGCCGCCTCTCCGCTCTCTCTCTTCCTCCCCTCCCCCCCCGAGGCAGATGTCGACCGCAGCGGCCCGAATCGGATATCTCAAATCAAATCAGAGGATGTGGGTAGCTGACAAGTGCTGTGTCCATCCATGGCCAGCGGCTTATGCGCATGTGCTGGCTTGGCGCACCAGAGGGCAAGATGAAGGGGGTGCGGAGCAGCACTGGCGGCGGCAGTGTTCGGTAGGGAACACGTCCACGAGTCCCCCCTCCCGCATCAACTGCTGCTGCTCCTGTTTGAAGCGGCCTGCTGAGGTTTGCGGCCGGCTGTAGCGAACCTCGCAGGCTGCTCTCCACATGGAGCACGTTTCCTCTGACGCGATTGCGTCAGAGGGAACATGCTACCATATGGAGAGCGGCCTGCGAGGTTCACTACAGCCGTTCGTGAACCTAAGCAGGCCGCTTTGAACAGGAGCGGCAGCAACGAAAAAGAAGGGCTATGGAGCAGGCAGGAAAGAGGGCTGCTTTGGGGAGAGGGGTGTGCTGGGGCCAGACAGCAATTGGGGGGAGGAACAGATGGGGGGCCATGAAGCAGGCAGGCATTGCACAACAGGGGGAAAGGGGGCTGCTTTGGGGGGAGAGTTGTGCTGGGGGCAGACAGCAATCGGGGGGAGGGAGGAACAGAAGGGGGGCCACGAAGCAGGCAGGCATTGCACAACAGGGGGAGAGGTGAAAGGGGGCTGCTTTGGCAAGCAGGGGGGCCAGGGAGACAGACAGAAAGAAAGACGCACAGACAGGGGACCTGGGAGAGACACAGACACAAAGAATGACAGACATACAGCACACCATACATACAGACATCTACTCTAGCACCCGTTAATGTAACGGGCTTAAAGACTAGTATACAATAATGTGTTACTGTAGACATAAGTAGGAAATGTCTTTGGACTCCATTCTTTAGCAGTCTGTATCATTCTAGTTTTAAGTTTCAGGTTTATTACAAATTTGTTGTACACGCAATGTCAAATTTTTCAATGCGTATAACAATTTAAAATTAGGAGACAAACAATAAAATAGATTTATACAAATAGACGTACAATGTATACGTACAAATAATTACCGGTTCAAAAGGAAAGGAGGGTGAACTACAATCTTTAAAGAAAATAGAGATACATTTAGGGAAAAAACATCTGGAGGGTAATAAAAATAATCATGAAAACATGGCTAAGCCTAGAGGAGAAGGTAAACCAGAAGGATTTTTTTTAAACCTACAAAGCACGCCCAAAGACCTCCACCTATTCAGATGCAGATAATGAAGCCCACAACAATAGATAGAATTGACTAAACAGCTGTCAAGGAGTCTTAAAATAACCTCTGCTCCCTCCTCACATCCCCTCAGTAATAACATAACACTGCTGCTCCTCATCCTTTGATGCTTGTGGAAAACATCCTGATGGACAAAGATAGAATTATAAGTACCAGTGTAATAATATGATGATTTTCTGATTCAAATTAGAATGGCATAGAGTTTCAACTATAAGAAGCAACTTCATTCAGTAACAAAAGTAATTGCTCTATAAGTAGATCTAAGCAAACTTTATAGATGTATGAGTGATTATACTATTTGTGAAATATATTTATAACAAAAATTATATCTGTTCACTGATGTGGTTTCTGTGTTAAGTCTATTTAGATATGTATAAATAAAGATAGATAAGATATGCAATTCTGGGTCCGATTAATGGTCCATGAAGGCCATACCATACATTTTTCTTCTATATGACAAGTTTCGACTAGGATTCAACACGTTTTACAATAATATTTTCAATCAGGGGACTTGAACATTGAATGAAAGTTAGGTGGTAGAGTGCTGAATTTATATTATTGGTTCGAGGAGAAAAGATGAGTTTTTAGCCTTTTCCTGAAGATGTAGTATGTACATGTTTGTCGCAGGTTAAGTGGGAGATTGTCCCATATCTTGGGATCCTGGTACATGAACATGGATTCATGCAGCATCTTCTGAAGTACCTGTGATGAGGTCTTGTAGTGAGAAAGGAGCATGTAATAGAATAGGCGTCGGAATGAGGGGAACCACAGAGGCCATGGCTCACCAAAAATTGCCATTCTGAAGTATGGCTCTCCTGACTTCCCCCACCTAACACCTTCACGGCACTGAAATTTAAAATCTTTGGGCAACCAACAGTGCAACAAAGCCAGCCTCCTGCCATCAGCCTGCCCCGGAAGTGTTCTTTCTATAGCATCCTGCCTACGTGGGAAGAGGAAGTGCTGCAGGCCAATGGTGGGAGGCTGTATTTGTTGCACCGTTAGCTGCCCGAAGATTTTAAATTTCAGTGGCAGGGAGGTGGTAGGTGGGGGAGTCAGGAACTGGGGACAGGTCATACCACAGGATCCAGCTGGGGGGAGGGGCTTGGGTTGGTAATGAGGGAAGAACAAATGCAAGTTGCAGCTCTTTGTATTAATTTTTTAAATTGCAACTTGCATTTGTTCTTCCCTCATTACCAAACCAAGCCCCTCCCCCCAGCTGGATCCTGTGGTATGACCTGTCCCCATTTCCTGACTCCCCAACCTACCACCTCCCTGCCACTGAAATTTAAAATCTTCGGGCAGCTGATGGTGCAACAAATACAGCCTCCCACCGTTGGCCTGCACACAAGACGATACATACAGAAAAAAAAAATCTTGACATTCTGTTGACTTTTTTGATCACTGCTAGGCACTGAGCTGAAGACTTTTCCACAATGTCTTCAAGGTCATTTTCTTGAATGGTAACTTCTATTGTGAAACTTAATATTGTATACATTTAGGAAGCAATTCTATAAATGACGCTAAACATAAGGTGTCCAAAATCTAGGTGCTATGCTAGTATTCTGCAACTGCAAGTTTGTGTATCTAATCTATTATAGAATACTAGCCTAAGTCGGCAATTATACACCTAAATTTAGGTATCATCACTTATGCTTGCTCCATGGCTGATGTAAATGGGCATGTCATCTCCTGAGGGGAGGAAAAGAGATGCCAGATTCAAACAGACTAGAGGGGGGGACTGAGAGAGAGAGAGAGAGAGAGAGACCAGACCCATGGGGCGGTTGTTGGAAAGAGAGAGAGTTCAGACTTGCAGGGGGGGGGTGAAAGAAGTCAGACCCATGGGAAGAGGTGTGAGGTGAAGTGAAGTAAGAGAGGCCAGGTCAGATATGAGGTGGAGGGAGGGACTGGGACATGGATGCTGGATCCCCAAGTGTGGTGGGAGGGGACATGGATGCAGGCAAGTATTGGGAGGGAGAAGGAGTGAATCAGTGAGTCAGTGGCCCAGACCAGAAAAGGGGATGGGAAGGGAAGAAGAGAGAGATGCTAAGCCATGAGATGTGGAGAGGATTCAGGGTGTGAGAGAGGTGCTTGTGGGTAGGATGGGGACATGGATGCTGGCCCCACAAGCATAGGGAGGGTGGAGGAGGAATGACCCAGACCAGAAAGGGAGATAGAAAGGAATACTTGGCCAGCAGAGAAAGAGAGAGAGAGAAAGAGAGATGTCTGACCATGGGGAGCAGAGAGTGGAATCAGGGTACATGTGAGAGAGGTTCTGGTGGGTGGGGTAGGGTGAAGACATGGATGCTGGATCCCCAAATGTGAGGAGGTAGAGGGGGAAGGGAGAGTGAGTGACCCAGACTAGAAAGGGGGGTGGGAAGGGAGGAAGAGATGCTTGGCCAGTAGAAAGGGAGAGATGCCAGACCATTGGGGAGGAGGGAGCAGGGAGGGGATTTGAGGTGTAAGTGATAGGGGTGGGTGTTGGAGGGGCAAGTATAGGAAGAGAGAGAGGGATAAATGTTGATGTCAGGGTAGGAGGTACAGGAGGAAAGGAAGAGAGAAGGAAGAAGCTGGATATGGGGATGGACACAGAGAAGAAATACTGGGCATGGAAGAAACATAGGGATAGGTACATAGAGGAGCAATGCTGGACACAGGTAGAGAATAGAGAGATGGACAGATAGGGGATATGCTGGATGCAGTGGCATAGTAAGGGTGAGAGGTGGCCGGAGTGGTGGTGCCCCTCCACTGCCCTCTTCCCCGCCCCCCCTGCCACACGCCACCACTTTCCCTGTCCCTTTTTAACTTCTCCGGCACAAATACCATGCCTACGTTGGTGTCGGCTTGACCTTTGACATCACTCCCTAGGTGTGGGTCCTAGAAGTGACATCAGAGAGAGCTCCAATGCTGATGTGGGCAGCAACCTCACGGCGGGGAAGTAAAAAAGGTACAGGGAAAGGCAAGGGTGTGTGTGCGTGCACAGCAAGAAGAGCAGCTTCCCTCTTTTTTCTTTCAATGCCTCCTTTAATCGGCACAGCTAGTTATAGTAGCATTCTGCATTAACTGTTTGGCCCCTTGGAAGCTAGTCAATCATTATATCACCTTGTTTCCAAAACACTGTGGCCATGACCATTCCTGCTGACTTTTGTGTCCTGAATTTCCTTGGCCTTGGAGAACCTGAATGTAACCATTGCATGGGCTGTTGTTTTTTTTTTTTTAGGATCATAGTGGTGTAATCATGTTTCATCAACAGTAATTACCGTAGTCATTCCAAAAGCCTGGCGCCAGCTCGCTGAAAATGCTGTAAAATCTACTTGGAAGTGTCCACTCAACGTTGTGTTTTTTTGTTTTAGGATAAAGTAGTATTGTATCTGTGTTGATCAGCGGTCTCAAACACGTGGCCCATGGGCCGCATGTGGCTCTCCAAGTTTTATTTGCGGCCCGCGGTCTGGACTGGATCATTCTCTTCCTTTTGGAGCAGCAGCATGTCTGGCCGGCTCGTTCCGTTCAAAGCCGCGGGTTGGCGGCTCCTTGCGCTATCCACTCCTGCATCGGAAGCCTCTCTGACATCACAACATCAGAGAGGCTTCAGACGCAGGCGCGGATCTCGCAAGGAGCCACTACCCGCGGCTTTGAACGGAACAAGCCAGCCAGACACGCTGCTGCTCCAGTGGCGTACCAAAGGGGGGGGGGCGGTCCGCACAGCTGGCCACCCTCCACTGTTCTCCCTAGAGTGCGGCTCGTCTAGAGCAGTGGTGCCCAACCTGCTTCCCTTCCCTTCTCACCGCTGCCATCGGGGAACAGGCCAGCACCGTGCTCTTTGACCTCCCTGCTTCTCTCACCGCCTGACATCAATTCTGACGTCGAGAGGACGTTCTGGCTAGCCAATCGCTGCCTGGCTGCCCGGAACTTCCTTTCCGACGTTAGAATTGACGTCGGGCGGTCGGCCCCGTGGAGAAGAGAAGCATGGAGATCTTGGCCTGTTCCCGATGGCGGCAGCAGCAGCAGCAGCCTATTCCCCAGCGGCGGTGGCATGGGGGAGGGCAGGAAGAAAGAAAGAAAGAAGGGGGGGGAGACAGGGAGTCAGAAACAAAGCAAAAAATGGGACACAGAATCAGATAAAGACAGACATAGAGAAAGAAAGAAAAAGTTGGTGGAGGGAATGAGGTCTGGAGGAGAGGAAGCATACAGGAGGCTGAAAGAAGGGAAGAAATATTGGATGCACAGTCAGAAGAATAAAGTGCAACCAGAGACTCATGAAATTACCAAACAAAGGTAGGAAAATGATTTTGTTTTTAATTTAGTGATTGAAATGTGCCAGTTTTGAGAAAGAAAAGATATTAAACTTTAAATATGAGTGCTGCAGAAAAAATAGAGTACTTGGAGGGCCACAGAAAAAATAGTTAATGTCTTATTAAAGAAATGACAATTTTGCATATGGTAAAACTCTTTATAGTTTATATATCTTTCCTTTTAACTGTTAAAGGAAAGTTTTATAAACTATAAAGAGTTTAACCTCATGCAAAATTGTCATTTCTTTAATAAGACAACTATTTTTTTCTGTGGCCCTCCAAATACCTACAAATCCAAAATGTGGCCCCGCAAAGGATTTGAGTTTGAGACCACTGGTGTTGATAAACGTTTACAAACAAAGCCCTGCCAGCGGAAGATCTCTTCCTCTAGTTCGGCAGCCAGAACTCTGATTTATAAAATGACAATTGTACAGAATATTGTTTCTTTTTATACTTTAATAAAATAAGTTCATTATAAAACTATTCGAGGCTTGTGCGGATGGGATCAGATGGTTTGCGGGGATGGGGCAGAGACAGGGACTGAGCTCGTGGGGACGGGGCAGGGGCCGGGGTCGAGTTCACGGGGACAGGGCAGAGATGGGGACACATTTTTTTCCCCCGTGTCATTCTCTAGTCCACTAGAATTTAGAACTTATGATTCAGCTACTGTGTGAATATTGATTGGTTATTTAGCAATCTCTTGAAGTTCTATGTGTGTGCGGGGGAGGGGGGAGGCTAGTAGAGATTTTAGAGTAGGAAATGAAAATACTGTGTTTGAACAATTTGTGGGAGATAAAAAAATCATCTGTTTTGTTGTATACCTACCTGTTCAACAATACAAAGATTTAAATATATACAAATAAAAAGTTCTTGTCAGCAGGGGCCATGGCTAGGTGGGGCTGGGCTAGCTGAGGCAGGGCTGGGGCTGGGTCAGGGGTGCATCCCACTGATCTGGGCTGCAAAGGGACTCACAGTTGCTAAGATCAACCCTGTAAATTGGTGTGCCTAGATGCAGCAGACACCTGACATATTCAAAAAAAGCACGCACTGAAGTAGTCAGAACACGCATGCAGTTGCGTGCTAGAATACTTAGCTACCAAGTTACAGGATAATGCTTAAATGCACTTACGTGCTTTGTAATGTATGTAAACTTGTAACTTCTTGGGAGGACAGGATCTAAAACCAAATAAATAAATAGATAAATTTGTCATTTCACCCCTGCGTGGCACTTACTGGCAGATTCTATCAAAGATGTCTAAAGTTAGAGGGCTAGATCGGTGCGCCTAGGCGCCTAACTTAATTTATTTAAAATGTTTTATCTGTACCGATAACAAGCAATTAGCACCTTGTAATTGTCTTAAATTGAAATTAATTGGGTGGTAGGTGCCTACTGCTTTCAAGTAGGCACCTAATCAAAGGCACCTATCAGAAAGTAAGCTTAGTTAGAGGTGGATCGTGGGGATGTTTTGCATGTAGACACCTGTTCTGGACTTAGGTGCCAGTATTTAGGCCAAGAAAACCCTGGCATAGATAGGGTGTGCCTAAGTTCAGACATCTACCATGCCTAAGTCTACTTTAGGTGCCGCTAGGTGCAATTCTGTAACCCACATGTGTCAAATACAGGTCCATGGGCCAAATCTGATTTTATATGGCCCGTGGCAGTACTCCTGCAACTTCTCCTATCAAAGCCCAGCATATCTTCCCTCCCATGAAAGTCTGATATCACCGTCACGCTGTGCCAGCCTCGACAGTGATTCAGTAACGTCCGCGGCTCTCCTTCCTGCTTTTCATCTGCCGTGGTCTGTCTCCAATGACGCAACTTCCTATTTCCGCCCAGGTGGACCTTGGCAGATGGAAAGCAGGAAGGAGAGTCGCGGACAACGTTGCTGAATCACTGCCAAGGCTGGCAGATTTTTCAGTGAGAAGGCGACATTGGACTGGCGTGGGAGGGAAGACATGCTGGGCTGTGAGAAGGGGAAGTTCCGGGAGCACTGCTGCGGGCCATTTTTTCAGCGTGACAGTGATATCGGACCAAACAGAAAAAAGGGGGAGGATATGTTGGGCCGAAGAAGCCTCCTGGACTAACTGGTTCTTTGTTTGTTTTTAAGTAGGAAGGGGGAGGGTATTAAAAGCAGTGCCAGATTGGGCTTGGGGGGTGAATTTATGGGGCCAGAGAGAGAGAGATAGTGAGCAATGTTCTGAAGGGAGAGAAGTTGGACCTGGGGTGATGTGGAGGAAGAGGGAAAGACATACTTGAAGGGAGAACTGGTGAACCTGGGGGGGGAGGGAGGCAGGCAGGGAGAGATGGGATGGGGGAGGGGGAGGCAGTTGGGAAGAGAAAGAGAGAGAAGTTGGATCTGGAGATGGAAGGGAGCGAGATATGTTAGGCCTGGGGGTAGAAGGGAAAGAGAGATGCAGCATATTTTTTTTTCCTTCCATCTTATTCAGCATCAAGGGGGGAGGAAAGAAGAACAACAGAAAAGAGAGGGAGCAAAATGTTAGACCACTGGGAGAGAGGAGAGATGTGGTAATGGGGAGTAGATAGAAGGAAATAGGAGGCTAGGAAATGAGTGAGATGGGAAATGGGAGAGCTAAGGACTGAAAAGAGATGGAGAATTGAGAAGTAGCTGAAAATTTAAAAAGAAGGATGAGAAAGAGGGCAAGATTTGAGTGGACAGAGGCAAAAAAGAAAAGAAAAAGTTAAGAAAGCTGAATGGGAAAAATCAATACGTTGGAAACAGCCATAAGGAGGGAATGGAACAAGAAAGAAGAGGAGAAAAAATGGACAGCAGACACTGGAAAGAAAATTAGTAGAAGATAGACAAAAACAGAAAGAGAAACTGGGACCAAGATGATGGAAAATCAAAATGAATGAATTCAAGAATGCCTGGGATAGGCATGTGGGATCTCTCGGAGAGAGAAAGGAATAATGGTTACTGGGGATGGGCAGACTAGATGGGACCTTTGGCCTTTATCTGCCATTATGTTTCTGTGTAACCAAAGAACCAGCCCCTAGTACAATATAATTCTGCAAGTCTTCTGTTACTCTTGTGTTTTTGCTACTTTGAATAATTTTCTGTTATCCACAAACTGGCTAAGAAGTCAAATAGATTAGCAATACATACTAAATTCCTAAATTATTAAGGCACGACTTCCATTAGGTGAATCTATGCTGGCTCTACCCCATTAACCAATGTCTCGAAAGAGTAACGTAAGGTCATTGCTGAAATATAGCTAGAGTATTGTTCAAATAACAGAAATAAACCAATATAAAAGAGGTGGTCAAGGCTAAGGATTATTTTTCATCCTGAATTATATCTGCTGGTATGTCCACTAGGTAATTGTAAAATAATGAGTTGTCTGTCTAGTTCCAAAAGCGGTGTAAAGGCTGAGCCACCTGAGGCAGAATGTGAGAGATCCATGACTTTCTGCTCGTATAAGGTACTAAATATTCAATTTGACAAGCGTCTGCAGACTTTGCCTCATGTTTCAAAGGAGATAAACTATATAAATGCAGAGAGATTTCAGAAATTTGGGGGAGAGAGCTTTTGCACATTGTAAAGACTACTGTGCAACATTTTCAGAAATGCCACCTGGGATAGGATAAGCTACATTATATTGCCAGACCCAATATATTGCTCTAGACCTGTGCACCTCTAAGGGCCTGTTTTATACAAAGCTGTGTGGCTTTGTATAAAACAGGCCCTAAAGAGGGTAGAATTTGAGCTATTTAACCTGTTCCTTTTCACAGATTTTAAATAGCACAAATGTGCAAAATGGTTGTAATGCTGCAGGGCTCAGTGTTCTTCCGGCTGTGAACTGAAACATAAGTGTGGAAACATCCCTTTCAGACTATGGTCCTATAGTTAGCTATTGGCAATTAATAAAGAGCTCTGGGAAAGTCTCACAATGCTTAAAATACATACTATATAACTCAAATCCTCATTGTATGTATTAATAAAGATTATTTTATACATTTTAAAATAAGTTAGGAGAGTGACTGTATTTTAAAATATTGTGTAAAACCTTCTTATATAAGAAGGTTGTATGTTTCTCAAATATTTTTTGATATTATCGGCTTTATAATAAAAAGAGTTAGCATAAAAACTTGTATTGAAAAAAGCAAAAAAAACCAAACAAACCCTTGTACTGTAACTATAGCAAATTGTAACCTAACTGTACACTATGTGTTAACCTGTAACCTATTCTGAGGTCTTTGGTTGAGAACAGGATAGAAAATGAAATAAATACCCCCACCCCCTTTTACAAAACCGTAGCATGGTTTTTAACACTGGAAACAATCCTATTAGCAGTGGTGCACCAAGTGTGTATGTGTGTATATATGTGTGTGGTGGGGGGGGGAGAGGTCTGACCCTGGTGCACACTTTAAGGGGATGCACAGCTGACCAACCAGGTCCAGAACCTCTCACCGTACTCTACCGCTGCTGCTTTCCTGAACCAGCAGCAGCGGCAATAAACTTTAAATTCAGTCACCGTGGAACCTTCTTGCACCTCCCCGTGGCTGCTGGTCCACCCCTTCTGATGTTACTTCCTTCTTCAGCAGCCGTGGGGAGGTGCAGCAAGAGTCCCGCAATGACTAGGTTTAAGTTTACAGCCACTGCTGCTGGTTCAAGAAGCATAAAGCAGCAGTTGGGAGGTAAGGGGCAAGATGTTGGATGGCATAGTGGTCGCAATGTTCCCTCTAAGCTGCTCAGGTGTGCAGCTGCACACTTCTCTTCATAGCCCAGCTCGTGGCTGCCTACCTCCCACCACCATGATTTATCTTGGAGCAGGCCGAGCAGCTGCTCCCTGCAGTCCGTTGTTCCACACCCCCCCCCCATAATAATAATAATAATAACAGTTTATATACCGCAATACCGTGAAGTTCTATGTGGTTTACAAAAGATTAAGCAAAGGTACAAATTGATTGACTTTAAGAGGGTGGAAGAAAGAAAATTAATAGAACAGGAAATCCATTGTTGATGAGAAAGTGATCAATAGGACAAGTTAATCACTATTGAGGAGAGTGGATCAGTTGTCTAGATGCTTTAGGAACAGGTGTGTTTTTAGACGTTTCCTAAATTCCTCATAAGTAGTGGGCGAAAGCAATTGTTCTAGGTCTTTACCCCACGATGCTGCCTGGTGTGAGAGAAGGTGTTCATGGTGTTTTTTCAGTTTACAACCTCTCACTGGGGGGAAAACAAAGTTGGAATGTGAGCTTCTCTTGTGTCTGTTGGCTGAGAAGGAGAAAAGGTCAGTTATGTATTTGGGGACAAGTCCGTGTAGTGCTTTAAAGCAGAAGCAGGTGAATTTAAACTTTACACGTGCCTCTATCAGCAGCCAATGCAACTGCCGGTAGTAGGGTGTCACTTGGTCAAATTTCTTTAGCCCAAAGATCAGTCTGACTGCTGTATTTTGCATCAATTGTAAACGTCGCATATTCTTTTGGGAAATTGCCAAATAGGTGATGTTACGTTAGTCAAGTAGACTTAGTACGAGGGATTGAACCAGGGTTCTGAATGCCGATGTATCGAAATAAGCTTTAATGGATCTGAGTTTCCAGAGAGTAAAGAATCCCTTTCTGATTAAGGAGTCCATCTGGTCTTTCATGGTTAGGCATTGATCCAGAGTTACATCTAGTATCTTTATGGTGGGCTGGATAGGGTAACTAAGTTTATTGATACATAGTGGTATTTTGGTGTCAAGCAGATGTGGTGAAGCAACGAAGAATGTCGTTTTTCCTGAATTAAGTTTGAGCCTAAAGTTTGTCATCCATTGCTCCATCATGTTTATGGCTTCTGAAGCTTTGGGAATAGTTTCAGAGACAGAATCAGCGAATGGGATGATAATCGTAAAGTCATCTGCATAACTAAATAGTTTTATCCCCAGCTGGGTTAGTTGCGTGTCCAGTGAGGACATGTAGACATTGAAAAGCAATGGGGATAGTGGAGACCCTTGTGGCACACCGGATGGATTGCTCCAAGTGTCGGAAAGCTCATAAAACGTACCTGTTAGGTGTGGGATATAAGGAAGCCATGGAACTAGTTCAACACCTCATCCCTGATACCAATAGCATCTAGCCCGTGGTCTACCAGAATAAAGGCTGAACTCATATCGAACTGCATGACCAGGGCATTGAGGCCCTTGCTAAACAGTAGGCGCAGATTGTCTAAGATAGCCACAATTACTGTCTCTGTACTGAATAACGGTCTAAAACTGGATTGAGTTTCATATAGGAGAGAGAAATGATTAAGATAATCCATCAGTTGGGTGTGTACCAATCCCTCCATGATTTTTACAACAAACGGAATAGATGCTACCGGTCTGTAGTTGGATATTAGAGCTGAAGATTCCCCTCCATGGGATCCTTCTCTGCAGCTCTTTCATCATTTGGGCAGCTGGCAGTGTGAGTGAACACATGTTGCCTTTGGCGGCCCAGAAGCTTTCTCTCTGCCACTGCTTCCTGTCGCCTGTTCCCTCATAGGTGGGAAGCAGTAGCAGATGGAAAGCTTATAGGCAGCTGGCAGTGTAAGTGAACAAGTGTTGCCTTTGGCGGCCTAGAAGCTTTCTCTCTGCCACTGCTTCCTGTCGCCAGTAGCAGATGGAAAGCTTATAGGCCACCGAAGGCAGCATGTGTTCACTCACACTGCCGGCTATCCAAAGGATGAAAGAATGGCTGCCTTACCAGATTCCATGGAGAGGAGGAAAACAGGGGGATCAGGTCATTTGGGTTGGGGGTGGCATTAGAGAAATGCTGGACTGAGGGGATGGAGAGGGAAAAAGAAAGATGCCAGACCTCTGGGGCAGGGAAGGAAAGAGGAGGACAGAAATGCCAGACCATGGTAGGCAAGAGAAGGAGGAGGAGGAAAGAGAAGGAGAGAAGAGGTGATACCAGACCACAAAAAGGGAGAAAAGGAAGGAGAGAGATGGACTACTGGAGGGAGAAGGAAGGAGAGAGATAGAGATGCCAGACCAGGGAAGGGAAGAAGGGGAGAGTAATTGAGTGGGGAAGGAGAAGAGAAAGATGTCAGATCACTAGGGGGGGGGGGAGGGAGAGGAAGGAGGTGCTGCACAGGGATAGGAGGGGTGGGGAAGGGAAGAGAGATAGAAAAAAAATTATGTTTAAGAAAAGTTGGGGATAGGGGAAAAGAAAGAGAGGAAGTATGGTACACATGGATGAAGAGGAGAGGAAGAGCAGAGAGAGAGGGAGGAGATGGTGCACATGGATAGATGGGAAGGGAAGATATGGAATAGTAGATAGAATTGAGAATGAAGAAGGAAAATTTAAAGTTGAATATCAAAAGTTAATGCCAAAGATGGATTTAGGGCAGAAAGTAAAGGAAAGAGAAATAGCAAATTGATAAGAAACATAGAAACATAGAAACATAGAAATAGACGGCAGATAAGGGCCCACGGCCCATCTAGTCTGCCCACCTTAATGTCCCTCCCCTACCTTTGCCCTGTGAATAGATCCCATGTGCCGATCCCATTTGGCCTTAAAATCAGGCACGCTGCTGGCCTCAATCACCTGTAGTGGAAGACTATTCCAGCGAAGAAGGCCCTGGAAATAGAGTTAAGAGCATGCAACCAGAGACTGTAAAAACATTTGTAGAAAAATAAAATCACCAGACAACAAAGGTAGGAAAGATGATTTTATTTTCAACTTAATGATTGAAATATGTTGGTTTTGAGAATTTACATCTGCTGTCTATGCATTTTTAAAAAATATTTCTCAGGTGTTGTACTGCATGCATGCAGAGTCTGGTATTATGGTTTCGTTTGTGTACTGTATATTAGGACTTTTAATTTGTATTCCTGTATTTGCATAGGGTTGATCTGTGTTCTGCATGTGTGATCAAGACCAGATGTTCTGGTAGGAATGAATGATGAGAAACGTTATTGGTGTCATGGCCCAAAATAGGAACATATTTGGCGGCTCTACTTCACCCCTTTTGGACTTAAAATGGCCATCGCTTTATGGAAGTGGGTAGGAGAGAGGGGGGCAGACACTTTTTTATTGCCAGCCGCAGTGATATTAATTCTGATGCTCTTAGGAATTCTATGAGTGCCGGAGCTTTTACTGCCACAGCCGGATATGAAAAAAGCCTAACACAGCTTCATAAAACTGGGGAGAGGGGGTGGGGTGGTTATGAAGCCACATTAGGTTTCTTTATCACCCTCCGTGGTGGTAAAAGATCCAATGCTCGTAGAATTCATATGCGCGTCAGAGCTTTTACTGCTGTGGCCTGCAGTAAAATACCCTAACACAGCTTCATAAAAGAGGGGGGGGGGCAGGGGGGTTTATTTGTTAATTTGTAAAGTGATGATTGCTATTTCTCTGGGTTTTTTTTTCCATATTTACATTTGCTATCTTTATATTTTGCACAATATTGGGGGACGTGCATCACTGTTTCTGTTTCTGTAGTGTTGCATTGTATGCAGAGTCCAGCTTCTTGGTGGTTCAGTTTAACTTTTGTCTACATATTTCTATTTTATCCCCCCCTCCCCACACACACATTTTTACAAAACTGTAGCATGGTTTTTAGTGCTGGCCGTGGTGGTAACAGCTCCGATGTCTGATAGTGGCTCTGTGGTAGATGCCCCTTCCCACTGATTTTTCTTATGATCACAGCTCACTGGGTATGCTAACTTGTGTAGTTTTTGGGTTTTCATTAGGTTTTTAATTTAGCCTCTTTATCAGAAGCTTCCACTTACTCCATTCTTTTAACTATATGTGTTTTCTTTCTATTACCTGTACTTGCTTTCTGATGTTACTAGAATTTTTGTACTAGAATTTTTGTATGCAATTTTTAAATATTTTACATGGCCTTTCTGATATGCTTAATTTTAAACTTGGTAGTAGCACATAGTTTTACATATGTTTTTATCTCTTAAATTTTAATTTATTTACTTTTATTTTAATCTTTTTGAATTAATCAGCTTTCCCACGTATTCATCATTATAGGACCCCCAGGGTATGTATTTTTGTCCTATATAGTCCCCTTTTTGCTTCTTTTAAGCTTGTTCAAACACAAGTGTTCACAGATAAATTGTTTAGCACGATCTTCATAATTCTTATATATATTCTTTTATAATATATTAAGTTTTTCACTTCACTTTTCATTTTGCATAGATTCATATATCTTTTGTCTTCACATGTTTGTGATATTCATCACGATCTTTCACCAACTCATTACTATCAGTTTCATTCACATCACTGTATCCTTCATCTCACATTGTCAATATTCTTTGTATGTTAGATATCACTCAGTTTCAAATTTCATAACCACCAGCTTTCATAACTTACATATACTGTATATCCTTAACATACCCCTCATTATTTATAGGAACCCTGAAAAAGACTTTTTGTCGAAACGCGGACCTTATTGGGTCCTGCATCCCTAGCGGACTAGGTCCTTTAAGGTTTTTATGTGGATCATTTTACTTTTACGTGGATGATTTTATTTTATGTGGATGATATTAGTGTACCTTTGGAACTTTGACATTTTCAAATAAAGTCCATTTAGGAACATCATTATTCTACAGAATTTCTTTTAGTTTTTTCCTGTGTGTACAAAAGACACGATTCTCTGTTAGCATTGACTGTGCAGGATCAATTTGTACTAGTCTGACTTGTTTAGTTTTACAATGGATGTATTGATGTTCTACTGCTCACTGCAATATGTAAGATGTTGCCTTTTCCTGGGTACACTCTTTTTTTTTTTTTCAAAATTTTTATTCATTTTCAAAATTACATAAAGTGTAAGTACATATTCAATCAGATAATCAATGCAAATTTCACTTACATTCTATCTTTGGTTAATTACATAACTTCTTACCCCACCCCCTCCCATCCCTCCCTACCACATAACTAATAATCATATAAATACACATCAATACCACAATCCCCACCCTACCCTTTTAAACTGATATATTTAAGGGAAACGTATCCAGTTACTCTGTACAATATCTTGTCAATGGTTTCCACACATCCTGAAACTTCTTAAAATATCCTCTTTGCAATGCAATGAATCTTTCTATTTTATAAATGTGACATAAAGAATTCCACCAAAAGGTGTAATTCAATCTCCTCCAATCCTTCCAATTGTATGTAATTTGCTGAATGGCAACACCAGTCATTATTAGCAGTAATTTATTATTATTTGCAGAAAATTTGACTTTTTGCTCTCATTTCCATACCAAATATCACAGTATCATAGGATAATGCCACTGGGTTATCTAATAAATTATTAATTTGGTCCCAAATTGATTTCCAAAAATTCATAATATATGGGCAATGAAACAATAAATGATCTAAAGTTCCTGCTTCCAAATTACAATGCCAACATCTATTAGACAAAGAACTATCTAATTTTTGTAACCTAACGGGGGTCCATATGCTCTATGTAACAGAAAGAACCAAGTTTGTTTCATAGATGCTGACACCGTACATTTCATCCTCCAAGACCAAATTCGTGGCCATTGAGATGCATGCTTAATCTCAATGCTCCAAATATCTCTTAAACCATTCTTTTTATTAAATCCGCCTAACACTTTATACCACTGGGCGGCCTGGTGACCCAAGAAGTGTGTCTGAAAACACAGAAATTCCAAACTGTGATGTTTATTAAGGTTTTTCCAATCAGGGAACCCTGCCTGAATGGCATGCTTCAGTTGCATCCATCTAAAATTTTCTGATTTATTAAGACCAAATTTGTTTTGCAACTGTGAAAATTCAAGCATGGTACCATTTAGAAATAACGTCATACAATATTCATATTCCTGCTATCATCCAATGCTTCCAGACTAGTCTCTCCCCGCCAATTTGGATCTTGGAGTTAACCCATATAGACTGTTTTGTAGATTTATGAATTGGAATAGATGTTAAATTGCTTACATATTGCAACGTTTTCCATGTGTCTACTAGTATGATATTATCTTTACTATAACTAGGCATTTTGATACTAAGTACCTGGCATAAATGCAACGGAGACATGAGTTGCCATTCTACCCACAACCAATCAGGGAGTGTTTTCATGAGTTCTGGGAGGACCCAATACATACCATGGCGCAAAATATAGGCTTGATGATACCTATAAAAATTTGGAAAATTTACCCCTCCCTCTGAAATTGGTCTTTGTAAGGATACCAGAGCCACTCTAGGAGTTTTACCCAGCCAAATAAATTTTAAAAGAATACTATTTAATTTTTTATAAAAGGACCCTTGAAAATAAACCGGCAACATTCTCATCTGATAGCAAATCACAGGTAAAATCATCAATTTAATAGTTTGGATTCTCCCCCACCATGAAAGATGTAAAGGATTCCATTGCTCACACATCTCCGTAACCTTCTGTAATAATGATTTTTCATTTATTTTCATTGTTTCATCCAATGTATTTTTAATCCAAATACCAAAATACTTTATTCCCTCCTCCTTCCAAAGAAAGGGAAATGAATCAAACAATCCTTTTGTACAATGAACATTGAGTGGAAGAATTTCTGATTTATTCCAATTTATTTTATATCCTGAAAATTTTCCAAAATTCTCAATTAATTCAAGTAAGCAAAGAATGGTTTTCTCAGGATTTCTCAAATAGAGCAATATATCATCCGCATAAGCCGAGATCTTATATTCCCGATCTTTATGAGGAATACCCTGAATCTCCTCTGTTTGCTGAATGGCTAATAACAAGGGTTCCAAAACAATATCAAAAAGCAAAGGAGATAAGGGACAACCTTGTCTAACCCCCCTTTGCAATTTAAAACCTTCTGAAAAATTATTATTAATATATAATTTAGCAATGGGGGAGCTATACAATGCTTGAACCATTTGTATAAAACCTGAGCCAATACCGAACCACTCCATCGTTTGATACATAAAGGTCCATTCAACACGATCAAAAGCCTTTTCTGCATCAAGTGATACAGAAAAAACTGGATCTATTAAAGCTTTGGATAAATTCAACATATGTAGTGCAAGCCTAGTGTTGTTAGAAGAATGTCTTTGAGCAACGAATCCTGTTTGGTTCATACCAATAATGAAAGGGAGAGCTTTATCCAAACCTATACTCTGGGTACACTCTTGTTGTGCGAAATGTGGCTTGTTACTAAAAATCATATTTTTCATATAGATGAGGGGTTGTCATAAAATGATGGGCCTCGGGTGTCACATATGCTAGGTACACCACTGCCTATGAGTATCAGAGCAGTTACTGCCATGGTCAGCACCAAAAGCTGCACTACGGTTTTATAAAGGGGTGGGGTGGGGGTAAATATATCAATAAAGAGGAAGGATTCAGCTATATAGGTGGCTAGGTAGTATATGAATCAACAAAAGTATGTACTGCAAAGATGCACTACATTTTTGTATGATAGGAAGAAGGATCCTAAATGAGAAATTCAGACAATGTGTTGCTTTGAATTTAGGCTAGAGGATTGGGGGAAGGGGTAAATGAAAGTGGATGGATTCAGGATATGACCATAGAGAAATAAACAAATGGAATCATCTTAATTTACTCACAACAAAGTATGAGACCTGCTCAAAAGCACATCCTCGCTGCCGAAATTGGGCATGGATTCCAGAGCCAATGCTAGTTTATAAATGACACCCAATTCTGAGCACTGTTATAGAATAACACTTAGCATTAATTTTTATCGGTGCCACTTTTAGAATTCGGTCCACTATGTATGAACCGTGGTGATATTTGTCATTAAAAGATCTACTACTTGAAATTGCTGACATCCCCCGGTAACGGCTTCCATAAGCAATGATTCACAAACTTGTCCTTGGGGATCCCCAGCTAGTCAGGCAGGCTTTCTGCATATCTACACTGAATATGCATGAAAGAAATTGGCATGCAGTGGAAGCAGTGCATGCAAATCAGTCACATGAATATTCATTGCAGATATCTTAAGAACCTGACCGCTTGGGAACCACTATCTTTAAGCTTCAAAAGTGATACGAATTCAGCAAATACTGGTAAGGTGGAAAAGTCTGTTTTGTCAATAAGCCAATAAAAAAAATAAAAATCTCCTATTAAGTAAAGATGTTATAAGAATAAAGGAACTTAGCTGTGGGTGTTCTCAACTTGGGTCCAGGTTTTTATAATTATGTCTGCTTTAGGGGACTCTTAAGCGTATTCATACCAACCACTGTGCAAACTTATGTATTTTTGAAGTTCCTCTAACATCTACAACTGCTGTTCAGAAAGCTTGTTCAATGAAAACAAAGGCAAGATACCATGACCTGTTTATTTCAAGTTTGTTAAATATTTGATATACCGATATACCACTCATTAGGAGCTTTTCTGAATGGTTTACATGCAAGAAATTAAAAATATAAATCATACAGAGAGAAGGGAAGTTACAATCTTAAAAGACCAGGAAAGGGAGATAATGGTAACCATGAGTGAGTAGTCCAAAGAGTTCTCAGAGGGTGAACTAATAAAAAATTTTTGTTTTTTTCTTTATTTATGGCTCCTTTTATCAAACTGTGGTAGAGCTTTGGACTGCGGGTCAACGAGGTAAATGCTCCAACTCTCATAGGAATTGAATGAGCGTCGGGGCATTTACCTTGCTGGCCTACAGTAAAAAGCTCTACCACAGTTTGATAAAAGGAGCCCTTCATTTCAGTTGAAAATAAGACATATTTATCTATAATGCTCATACAGCTTAAGATGTCTTCAGCTTCTACAGAAGTTAGCATAGGTATCAGGATTGTTACTGTATATTATTCACATAAATAAATGTTTGGTAATTTGCTTTTTCTAGTGCAAAGTTTCTCAACTTCTTCAAGCCAAGTACCCCTTAAGTCTAAAAAATATCAATTGAGTACCCCCACCCAAGCTCCACCCCTGACCCCACTCCCATAATCATAGTACTAATTGTAATGCAATTTCTTCCATCTATTTTTCAAATACACCAATATAATCTTTTTTTTTTTTTAAACGCAAGCACACTATACACAGAGAAAATGTAATTATCATATATCTCAGTACTATGAAGTAAACAAACCCTAGACTGAGATGAGAGCAGATCATCAAACTTATCTAAAAACAATGCAAGCTGCTTGGCTACCAGTCCCTCCATAATTTTCACCCAAAATGGAATGGATGCTACCAGTCTATTGTTAGAAGGCTGGTTGAACATTCCATTAGAATCCTTTAAAAGCAGAGTTTTAAAAATCTTCAAAAAACAAGGGAAGTTTCTTGATTGCAACATTTCATCTGTCCAATTAAAAATTAGAAATTTTGTGGGAAATTCATATAAGGGCACTACCATGTTAGCATGTGCTAATGATTAGCTTTCACTAAACACTAAAGATACCCATTATATTCCTATGGGTGTCTTTAGCATTTAGCATGTGCTAATCGTTAGCAAAGGCTAACATGGTAGTGCCCTTTGATGAATTTCTCCCTTAAATTCTAAAGATGCTTTCTTCATCATTGATCACCTTGACAAGACACGGTCTGATGAGGACCAGCCAGCAAGATTTCAGCAAAAGCAGATCTTGTTTGATGAACTTTCTGCACTTCTTCAAGGGAGTAAACAGGCAGATAAACAAGGGTGACCTGGTCGACATTGTATATCTGGATTTTCAGAAGGCATTCGACAAGGTTCCAAATGAACGACTACTTTGGAAAATTGTGAGCCATGGAATCGAGGGTGAAATACTCACATGGATTAAAAACTGGTTGGAGCATAGGAAACAGAGAGTGGGGTAAATGGACAATACTTGGACTGGAAGAGCATCACCAGAGGGGTGCTGCAGGGCTCTATGCTTGGACCAGTGCTCTTCAACATCTTTATAAACGATCTGGACATTGGTATGACGAGTGAGGTGATTAAATTTGCGGATGATACAAAGTTATTCAGAATAGTGAACACACAGGGGGATTGTGAAGATCTGCAACGTGACATAATCAAGCTCGAGAAATGGGCGTTGACATGGCAAATGAGGTTCAACGTGGATAAGTGTAAAGTGATGCATGTCGGTAACAAAAATCTCATGCATGAATACAAGATGTCCGGGGCGGTACTTGGAGAGATCTCCCAGGAAAGAGATTTGGGAGTTCTGATCGCGTTCTGATCCGTCCGCGCAATTTTCAGCGGCGAAAAGGGCGAACAGAATGCTAGGAATGACTAAGGAGGGGATCACGAACAGATCGGAGAAGATTATCATGCTATTGTACCGGGCCAAGGTGCGCCCTCACTTAGAGTGCTGCGTCCAGCACTGGTCACCATACATGAAGAAGGACACGATACTACTTGAAAGGGTCCAGAGAAGAGCGACTAAAATGGTTAAGGGGCTGGAGGAGTTGCCGTACAGTGAGAGATTAGAGAAACTGGGCATCTTCTCCCTTGAAAAGAGAAGACTGAGAGGAGACATGATTGAAAACATTCAAAATACTGAAGGGAATAGTCTTAGCTGATAAAGACAGATTGTTTACCCTCTCCTAGTTAGAGAGAGCAAGAGGGCACCCTCTAAAGTTAAAAGGGGATAGATTCCGTACAAACATAAAGAAATTCTTCTTCACCCAGAGAGTGGTGGAAAACTGGAACACTCTTCCGGAAAACACCCTCCAAGGGGAAAATACCCTCCAAGGGGAAAACACCCTCCAAGGTTTCAAGACAAAGTTGGACAAGTTCCTGCTAAACTGGAACGTACGCAGGTGAGGCTGGACTCATTTAGAGCACAGGTCTTTGACCTGGGGGCCGTTGTGTGAGCAGACTGCTGGCATGCTGGACCACTGGTCTGACCCAGCAGCGTCAATTCTTATGTTCTTATGTTCAGTAATTATGAATTACAAATGACATTGCACATAACATATTTATTATACAATTTTAAAGACTCACTCCAATGCAATTTACTAAATTTAATCCAAAATTGATCAACAGGAACTGTATCATTATAAGGCACTTAACAAAAATTAAAATCTTTAGAAATCTTTGGATATTGAGCTCTAATTGCTTGAGGTTTTAATTGAAAATAACTAGTAAGTTCATTAACCAAAGGAATATTATCCTTTGATCTAGCTGTAATATCATCGGTTGCTATAAGTGAGTTAACTAAATTATACAAACATTAGTATTTGTCACATCTGACCCTATTAAATTGGAATAATAAGTCTTCCTAGCTACAATTAACTTGTGTTTATCATCTGAAACTGCCTCCAATTAGCTCTGGTCAAATCTGGTCTCCATTTTTTTCATGTCTATGACATCTCTGGTTAAGATTTAATAAATCTGATATAAACCACTTACTATTTTTTTAACCATCTTTTTTTCCTTTCTCCTATATATTGGAGCCTGTTTCTCCAGTTTAGCATCAATTAGTACATTCCAATTCTACCTCCCCTCACCCCGCCCCCAGAAAAATGACAAAATATTAATATAATTAAAATTAATCTGACTACAAAACTGGGAAGGATCTTTCTCACAATAATCATAATATTGCACCGGATTTAATTTCATTATCTTTGTAGATTTACACCAACTAATTGGAAATTCTAACATATAACGGTCTGGCTGTACATGCTCTGTCCAACTAGGTCCAGAGAATTGGATGGAGGATCCCAGTATCTCAGCAAATGAAAACAAATCTAATCGATGTGCCTAACAGTGAGTTGGATGTGGTGGAAAATGACAAAAATTAAATGGGACTCATTTTCAAAACACAAATGTTGGGTTTTACTAAATGGCGGTAGAGGTTTTTAACGCGGGCCAGCAAGATAAATGCTCCGACGCATATAGAATTCCTATGAATATCAGAGCATTTACCTTGCTGGCCCACAGTAGAAACATCTGCCGCCATTTAGTAAAAGAAGCCCTAAGACGTAAAAAAAACAAAACAAACCAAGTCGTAAATTTGCACTTGGACATTTTTCTCGTCAAAATGCCCAAGTGCCAATTTTCAAAACTGGCTTTCTGGATATCTTGCTAGTCTTATTTTTTCTACTGAGCATCCAAAGTTTAAGGGGGTGAGCCTTGAAGATGTGGGCAGGCAGATAGAAAAACTAAAAATTGACAAATCCCCGGGTCCAGACGGAATCCATCCAAAGGTTCTGAAGGAATTAAAAGAGGAGATAGCGGAACTATTGCAGCAAATTTGCAACCTATCCCTGAAAACAGGCGTGATCCCGGAGATAGCCAACGTCACGCACATCTTTAAAAAGGGATCAAGAGGGGACCCGGGAAACTACAGACTGATGAGTCTGACCTCGATTCCGGGGAAAATGGCGGAAGCATTGATAAAAGAAAACATCGATGAACATTTTGAAAGAAACAAACTTCTGATAATCAGCCAACATGATTTCTGCAGGGAGAGATTGTGCCTAACTAACTTATTGCACTTCTTTGAAGGAATTAACAAATAGATGGACATAACAATGAAGCCATCGGCACAATGCGAAGCGGCCGCTAAGAGAGAGAATAGAATGCTAGGTATAATCAAGAAGGGTATTACAACCAGAACAAAAGAAGTTATCCTGCCGTTGTATCAGGCGATGGTGCGCCCGCATCTGGAATACTGCGTCCAATATTGGTCGCCGTACCTTAAGAAGGATATGGCGTGGGTTCAGAGGAGAGCGACACATCTGATAAAAGGGATAGAAAACCTTTCATACGCTGAGAGATTGGAGAAACTGGATCTCTTTTCCCTGGAGAAGAGGAGACTTAGAGGGGATATGATAGAGACTTACAAGATCATGAAGGGCATAGAGAGAGTAGAGAGGGACAGATTCTTCAAACTTTCGAAAAATAAAAGTACAAGAGGGCATTCGGAAAAGTTGAAAGGGGACAGATTCAAAACAAATGCTAGGAAGTTCTTCTTTACCCAACGTGTGGTGGACACCTGGAATGTGCTTCCAGAGGACGTAATAGGGCAGAGTACGGTACTGGGGTTCAAGAAAGGATTGGACAATTTCCTGCTGGAAAAGGGGATAGAGGGGTATAGATAGAGGATTACTGCACAGGTCCTGGACCTGTTGGGCCACCGTGTGAGCGGACTGCTGGGCACTATGGACCTCAGGTCTGACCCAGCGGAGGCATTGCTTATGTTCTTATGGGTGTGTTGGAGGTGTGTTTTGGGTGAGCTTTGGGTGTGATTATGTCTTGCTGCAATAATCAAACATTTCCTAAGATGTCCAGGATGCCATGTAGACGTCCAGAGTTAAACCTGTTTTAGAAGCATGTAAGTGCCACAAAGGTACCCGAACTGACCAGATGACCAATGGAGGGGTTAGGTCATGCCCCCTCCTTCTACACACACTTAAGAACATAAGAATTGCCACTGCTGGGTCAGACCAGTGGTCCATCGTGCCCAGCAGTCTGCTCTTGCGGCAGCCGCCAGGCCAAAGACCACACACACACACACTCTCACACACTTCCCAGTAGTTACTGATACTCTCCCACTCCCCAAATATCTGAATAAAACTACATACCTGTCTCTAGAACAGCAGTACCTGGTATGAGAAAGCCTAATATAGAAGCAAACAGGTGTCTGGAATAACCTGGTGAGCTGTGTAGTAACTAAAAAAGAACCTCATTTGTGCAAATGTCCCACAACTGATTAATATATACTGTATATATAAATATATATATATGTAACACTGATGAAAAGTAACACTGATGAAAAATTGCAAATATTACTTAGCTAAATACTAGACACGGTCTCAACAGCATCTCACAGAGTGCTCTGTTTCATCTCTTCTTCAGGGGTGATCCATGATTCAAAATTTTACCATCTTCAAAAAGTCTGTGTCTGATTATCTGCTTATTTCTGTTACGGACATCGCTATTCTTTTTTAGTTATAGTTACTGGGAACATCTCCTTAGTTTATCCCCAAGAAAGGGGAGCGGTTGTGCATGTGCGGTGGGGGGGTGCCACCCCTCCCAGGCGCCAGTCACTCTCGCTATGCCACTGTCCAAATGGTTTGTGTTTGCACATTTTGAACTTGGACGTTTTGTGGTTGAAAATGGCCAAAAAATGTAGGTGTCCTAAGGTTGGACATCAGGACAGCCAAGATGTTTAAATAGGTGATTTAAAAAAAAAAAAAAAAAAAAAGATGGACCTCTAGCGGTTTTGAAAATGGACATTTTCAGCACCTGAATTTGGATGCACTTCTCAAATTGGACTTAGACACGTTATCAAAAATATCCCTCAACGCATTTAAAAAAAGAGTAAAGCTCCAAAACATTTCTCTCATCTTGTAACTCCCAACAGTAAATTATATTTAGTGTATAAAGAATTTTTTAAAAACAAATTCCTGTAATGTATCTCTTGCCTGACTCCACTTATTTGGAGGCAATAAAACAACATACATGTTAATGTTACTTCCAAAGAAGAATCCCCCGATTTAAATGACAGAATTTTTAAATCAGGAGTGTCAATCCTAAAGGTTGCGGTGCCAGTTCAGAGTCTTTGTAAGGTAAAATATATTAGGGGTAGATGTTTATGTTTATTAAAAACTTTTTATACTGCATAACAGCCTAAAAAAGGATCCAAGCGGTGTTCAATATATAATACACATTCATTAAGAAAAGAACTCCATTTAAAAATAGGATAGAAAACAATAAAAGCAAAAGTTAAATTTTTTTTTCCTAAAATACTAAACAGTTAACATCTCCGTAATAATAATTCTCATAACAATTTGAATAAAAAAACAAACAATCAAATCTCAGGAAACCATGTTACAAAAATTTCTGGTGTTTGTTCAGTGAGGGACAGATCCTATAAATGGCGCAATAAGTTAGGTGGTGGTAGGCGCCATACCGCCACTTAACTTTTTTCCTGCCCCCTTTTTACAAAACCGTTGTGCATTTTTTAATGCTGGCTGTGGCCGTAACAGCTCCGACGCTCATAAGAATTCTATGAGCGCTGGAGCCATTACTGCCACAGCCAATGCAAAAAAAACAAAAACCAACATGCTACAGTTTTGTAAAGGAGGTGGGGGTGTTAATAGCTTTAATTGGTTTTAATTGGTATTGTAATTGACCATGCTGTTAACAAATTGATTAAATGCCTTTTTAAAAAGTAGGCATCATAACTGCTTCTTTTTATTTTTTGGGGTAATCATTTTTATTAGAAAGGGTACAACCAAAGAACCGGAACAAGAATATCAAAAGCGCAGATACAAAGAGGCATTATATACACAAGAAAATACACTCTCCACAAATAGACGCATAATTGCTTCTAATGAGGCACCTAACAGCGCCTAACATCACAGTAGGCCGGGTAAGAGGTGGAGATGATCTTAGGCGCTGTTAGCCGCATTTCTCATAAGAACTATGAAACCGTGCTTGCGGTTTTTAGCGCAGAGAACCGTGCTGAATGGCTCGCTCTGCTCCCGACACTCATTGATTTCCTATAAGCGTAGGGAGCAGTGCGGGCCATGCAGCGCGGCTCTCTGCGCTAAAAACCGCTAGCACGGTTTCATAGAAGATGGGCTTAGGCATCTGTAAAAACCTGGCCTACATTTTAGACTCTGGTAGGCGCTGCTACCAGACTTTTTGAAGATGGAACAGTGAAACTTGTCTTTGTGAAAGATCTTACTACATATTTTACCTGTTACTCTGGTATTCTGTGAAGGAAAGTAAGAATCTACTTTCTTTTAAGGAATAGGCCTGAGATATATTTATTTATTTTTTAACATTTATATTCCGCTTAAAATCTAAGTTTAATATATTAAATTAAGGCACATTGAACTTCCCTCTCTTTCTTAAATAGGCTCACAATCTAAACCAGAGTGCCTAATAAAGAATGATTATGAAATATTTACAGTGATATAAACAATATCAAATAGAGAGATAGAAGAAGAAAAAGTAAAAGAAATAAAATAGAAAGACAAGAAATTGAACAAAACCTGTCAAAATATTCAAACTAAAATTAAATGAAAATAAAAATTAATTTTAGACTGCATGCTGCATGGATTTAAGTCGTCCATGAAGTGTAGCACAATAGTATGAATTCATAGAAACATGATGGTAGATAAAGGCCAAATGGCCCATCCGCAGTAACCATTATCTCTTCCTCTCTCTAAGAGATCCCACATGCTTATCCCAGGCTTTCTTGAATTCAGACATAGGCCCTCTTTTATTAAGGTGCGCTAAGCATTTTAGCGAGCGTTTAGTGCATGCTAAATCAATGCATGCACTAACTGCTAACACGTTCATAGGATAACATGCACGTGTTAGCATTTTGCGTACGCTAATATTTACCGCGTGCTAAAAAGCATAGCGCACCTTAGTAAAACAGGGGGTTAGTCTCTGTCTCTACTACCTCTTCAGGGAGACTGTCCCACACATCTTCCACCCTTTCTGTACAAAAGTATTTCCTTAGATTACTCCTGAGCCTATCACCTCTTAACTTCATCCTATGCCCTCCTAAGCCCTCTCATTCCAGAGCTTCCTTTCAAATGAAACAGTCTCGACTCATGTGCATGTGCATTTACATCAAATGCTACCCTTTGCACCTCAGGATACAGTTATAGTTTTCCCTTACTGCAGCACAGATTTCAATGTTCAATCTGCTCTCAGTTGGCCTAGTAGAGGCTGTGGCAGTCCTCCAGGAAATGTGGCGCAGCAGGATCCCTTTATTTCAGCGCACACCTCAATCCTCATTCAAGCCGATGCTGCATCAAACATCGGTCGGCCTCCCCCGCAGCACCAGATCCCTCCCCCCAACATGGGGCCACTGCCCAAAACAAACTCAACTTCTGAGTGACGCCATCCAGTAAATCTGACATCGGCAGAAGTAGAACCGGCGGGAAGCAAACGAACAAACTACAATCAGCTAGAAAGAGAACCTTTTCATATGCGGGTCCTAATCTATGGAATTGCATACTTCAAGGATTCATTGAAGAAATCCCCTACCTTTCTTTCTGGAAAACAAATGAAATCAACTCTGTTCCACCAACGCTATGGAACCCCTATGCGATTACTCGTCATAATCTGTGTATGTCTGAACAATCTTTTGTTGCCTTTTTGTATGAACATAAGAACATAAGAACATAAGAATTGCCATCTCCGGATCAGACCCATGGTCCATCGAGTCCGGCGATCCGCACACGCGGAGGCCCCAGTCAGGTATACACCAGATTGTTCTAATCACCCATATCCCTCTATGCCTCTCATAAGGAGATGTGCATCTAATTTGCCTTTGAATCCTAGCACAGTGGATTCCTTAATAACCTCCTGTGGAAGAGCATTCCATGCGTCCACCACTCGCTGCGTAAAGCAGAACTTCCTGACATTTGTCCTGGACTTGTCACCCCTTAGCTTCAAACCATGTCCTCTTGTCCGTGTCACATTGGACAATGTAAATAATTTGTTTTTCTGCTCTATTTTATCGATGTCTTTCAGTATTTTGAACGTCTCTATCATGTCCCCTCGCAGCCTCCTCTTCTCAAGGGAGAACAATCCTAGTTTCTTGAGTCGTTCCTCATATTCCAATTTCTCCATACCTCTTATTAGTTTCGTTGCTCGTCTCTGCACCCTCTCCAGCAGTTTTATATCCTTCTTTAGGTTGGGAGACCAATGTTGTACACAGTACTCCAAGTGTGGTCTGACCATTGCTCTATAAAGCGGCATTATGACTTTCTCCGATCTACTCGTGATTCCTTTCTTTATCATGCCCAACATTCTGTTTGCTTTCTTTGCCGCTGCCGCACATTGTGCCGACGGCTTCAGGGTCCTATCTATCAGTACACCCAGGTCCTTTTCTTGTTCGCTCTTACCCAGAGTTGCTCCTGACATTCTATACTCGTGTTCCTTATTCTTACTACCTAAATGCATTACTTTGCATTTCTCCACGTTGAACTTCATCTGCCATTGCTCTGCCCATTTCTCTAGCTGATACAAGTCGCTCTGGAGTTCCTCGCTATCTTCCTGCGATCTGATTTCCCGGCATAGCTTTGTGTCGTCTGCAAACTTAATGATCTCACTGGATATTCCGCCTTCCAGGTCATTGATATATATATTAAATAGAATCGGCCCAAGTACCGAGCCCTGGGGCACACCACTAGTCACTTTCTCCCAGTCTGAGAACTTCCCATTTATGCCCACTCTCTGCTTCCTGTTTTCCAGCCATTTGCCTATCCACCTTTGTATATCTCCCTCTATTCCATGGCTTTGTAGTTTCCTGAGAAGTCTTTCATGCGGAACTTTGTCGAATGCTTTCTGGAAGTCCAAATAAATTATGTCCACCGGCATTCCACTATCAATTTGCTTGTTCACGGTCTCAAAAAATTGAAGCAAATTCGTTAAACATGATTTCCCTTTCCTGAACCCATGTTGACTGGGTTTCAGCAAGTCGTGTGTATCTAAGTGCCGGACTATGCTATCCTTGATCAGTGCTTCAACCATCTTTCCAGGGACAGACGTAAGGCTCACTGGTCTGTAGTTGCCCGGTTCTCCTCTCGATCCTTTCTTGAAAATTGGCGTGACATTCGCTATCTTCCAGTCATCTGGTATCTGTCCAGTTCTGATTGTCAGATTGGTGAGTTTTTGCAATAACTCTCCGATTTCAATCTTCAATTCTTTTAAGACTCTCGGATGAATTCCATCCGGTCCAGGGGATTTGTCACTTTTAAGTTTGTCGATCTGGTAGTATATCTGGTCCAACTCCACTTCAACTGTGGTGAGGCTGTCTTCTATTACTCCATTAAACACTTTCATTGCCTCTGGTATTTTTGCAGTATCCTCCTCCGTAAAGACAGACGCAAAGAAGGAATTTAGTTTGTCCGCAATTTGTTTATCTTCCTTAATGTACCCTTTTCTTCCCTGGTCGTCCAGGGGTCCCACCGCCTCTTTTGCGGGTTTTTTCCCTTTCACGTATCTAAAGAAGGGCTTGAAGTTCTTGGCCTCTTGCGCTATTTTTTCTTCATAGTCCTTTTTGGCATCCCTCACCGCCTTGTGACATTTCTTCTGTTCGTCTTTATGTTTTTTTCCATGCTTCGGTCGTTTTGATGTGTTTCCATTTTTTGAAAGAGTCCTTCTTTTCTTTTATGGCTTCCTTCACCTGTCTGGTAAGCCATGCCGGTTCTCCCTTACCTTTTGTTCTCCCTTCTTTGGAGATCCTCGGAATGTGTAGGTTTTGTGCTTCTGTGATAGTACTTTTCAGTAGGGACCATGCCTGGTCTACTGTTTCAATTTTATCCACCTTTTTCTTGAGTCGTTGTTTCACCATGGCTCTCATGCGATCGTATTTGCCCTTTTTAAAGTTAAAGGTTTTGGTTAAGGTTTTGGCACTTTTTCTATTCCCGATGTCAAGCTTAAAGATGATCACATTGTGATCGCTCGTCCCCAGCGGTACCGTAACTTCTACTTCTTTTGTCGGTCCCGTGAGGCCATTTAGCACCAAGTCCAGGGTGACGTTGCCTCTTGTCGGCTCTTTCACCATTTGTTCCAGGAAGCAATCCCCTAGCGCCTCCAGGAACTTGGCCTCCTTGCCGCAGTTGGAGGTTCCTAGTTTCCAGTCTATCCTCGGGAAATTGAAGTCTCCCAATATTATTACATTGCCCGTCTTGCATTCTCGTTTGATTTCCTCTATCATTTCTAAGTCAGTTTCATCCGCCTGTCCCGGGGGACGATAAAAAAGGCCAATTTTCGTGGCTGCACTGTTTTGTCCAGGAATCTTGACCCAGAGGGACTCTAGCTTCTCTTTCGTTTCCATCGTAGCCACTTCAACAGATTCTATTCCTTCCTGCACATATAGGGCAATACCTCCACCTTTCTGCCCTACTCGATCTCTTCTATATAGTTTGTATCCCTGAAGTACTGTGTCCCATTTGTTTTCTTCATTCCACCATGTTTCTGTTATGCCAATGATTTCCAACTTATCATTTCTTGCTATTGTCTCTAGTTCCCCCATTTTGTTTCCTAGACTTCTAGCATTCGTATACATACATTTGAGTTCTCTTCGAGTTACTTTTATGGACTTTCTACTCTTTGCTGTCCTTACTGTTACTTTCACGGTATCCTTAACCGCTCCAGTGTTGTTTCCCTTGTTTGTTGTGCGGTCTTCCTCTCCTATGTCTGAGTTGTCCCTTTCTGCCTTGTCTTCCTTATTTGCTGTGAGATCGTCCTCTCCTGTGTATGAGTAGTAGCCCATTGTTCCTACATCGGGGCATCCTGTCGTCCGTGCCATCGACTGGTGGTCGACTGTCGGCTTTCCCCTATTTATTAGTTTAAAGCCTTCTCGATGGCCCTCTTCAAGTTGCCTGCCAATACTCTCGCTCCTTCCTTGTTGAGGTGTAGTCCGTCCTTTCTATAGTACTTGCTTTTCCCCCAGAACGCCGTCCAGTTGCGCACGAAGTCGAAGCCTTCTTCTTCACACCATCGTCTCATCCAGGCGTTAATAGCTTGCAATTCCCCTTGTCTCTTTCCATCCGCTCTTGGTACTGGGAGGATCTCGGAGAAGGCCACCTTCACCTCCCTGATCTTCAGCTGTCTTCCAAGTGAGCGGAGCTGGCCCTTCATCTCTTCCCTGTCATACTTCCGTCCGCTTACATCATTTGTTCCCACGTGGATGAGCACAGCAGTATCCTCTCCCCCTGCACTGTCTATGATCCTGGAGATCCTGTTGGCCACATCCTTCACTCTTGCTCCAGGCAGACAGGTGACGATTCTGTCCTCTCTTCCTCCTGCGGTGTGGCTGTCCACGTGACGTATAATGGAGTCTCCTACGATGATCCCCATCTTCTTTATTCGGGGGTTTCTTGGGGGTCGTAAGTCCACGTCTTCGGTATAGGGCCAGTCTTCTTCTTCCAGTGCTACTCTTGAAATTGTTTTCGTCTCTTCAGATGGGGGGACGTCTTCCTGTGATCTCTCTCTTCCTTCTGGTGTGCGGATATCTCCTACCTCATCTTTGGTTTTTTCTGTGTTAGCTTGTGTGTCTTCTCTCCTCTCTTCCAGTCCATCTTTCTGGGTATCCTGGGTACAGCTTTCCAGTCCTGGGATCTCTACATGTTGCTGGTGGGCTTCCTCGATGAATCTTTCTAATTCCACGATCCCTTCGCTGGTTTCGGGCTCCCCTAGCAACTTCTCCTGCATGCAGTTTTCCTCCTTCCTGGCAAGGAGTTCTTCGAGTTCCATCACAGTTCCCTCCAGCAGCCGAACTTGCAGTTTCAGGCTGTCCAGCTCCTCACATCGGCTGCAAATGTATGCCCTAGTCCCCGAGGGGAGGTAGTCATACATATTGCAGCCGGTGCAGAAGACTGGAAAGCTCATCTTCTGGCTTCCGTGGGCGCTCATGTCTTATTCTCCTTCTCAGTTGTGTGTGTCCTGTCCTCTTGATAGCAGTCCTTTTGTTGATCGCTGGTTTTGGTTGTGCTGGTGCTGTTGAGCTGTTTGGGAGTGCTTGTCACGCGGTGTGCTGTGTGGCTAGGTAATAATAAACAAAAAACAAAAGAACAATAGACAATAACTGGATGTTACTTACGTATTGGGGCTCCCTGTTAGTCGGCCCTGCTTCCTGGCTCCTTCTGCAGGCTCCTTTGCAAAGGCGCTCTTGCTAAGGCGAGCGCCTTTGCCGCGCGCCTTCGCCGTGCGCCGAACGGCTGGGCGCCGTTGGCTCCCTTCCTCTCAAAGGGAGCCCGGGCTGATGTGACCTGTGACGCGCGGGGGTGGGCGGAGCTAACTCTCGCCGCGACCCTGATCTGCCTGCCTGCTATGTCCTCCTCCCCTCTGTGTCTCTTGCTTCCTCCCTCTCCTCCGACTAACCTGCAAGGAAAAAGCAGAGAAACTTTAAAAAGAAGAGACGCCGCCGCAGTTCACCTCGTGCCCCGGCTCTCCTTCTCTCAAAGGGAGCCCGGGCTGATGTGACCTGTGACGCGCGGGGGTGGGCGGAGCTAACTCTCGCCGCGACCCTGATCTGCCTGCCTGCTATGTCCTCCTCCCCTCTGTGTCTCTTGCTTCCTCCCTCTCCTCCGACTAACCTGCAAGGAAAAAGCCTATAGTATTCACAGTACACCTCTTTCTTTTCTTCATATTTCTCTAGCAAGTATTTAAATACTTCTTACATAGATACTATAATTAGATTGTGGGCCCACTGGGACAAAGAAGGAACATTTTCTAATGATTGAAAATGTAACCCTCATTTCTAACATATTAGTACTGTAAATTGCTTAATACTCGTGTACAAACGGTATATCAAATATAATAAATCCAATCCAATATAGATCCAATATATAAGATCCAATATATAAAATCGCTTTTACAGTGTTATATCCTAATAGAGGTCAGTTCCAATTGAGCTGGAAGTACACAACATAGGATGAAACTGAAAGGTCAAATGAAAAATAATACTAAAAACTTGGACAGTAAGTTCTGGAGAAGGGATCTGGAGTTCAATGAATGACCTTGTGCAGTGCCATGTATTATAATGGCCTTGGAGTAATAATAACTCTGTCTGACTTGCAGTGTTCCTGTCAATCTTTGGATTGTCATTTGGCCTGTAAGGGGGGGGAGGGGGAAAATCATTTCTGCAACATCTCAGAATGTAAGAGTGTGAAAAATACATATTTATGCCAAAAAAAGAAAAACAGCATATATATCATGTTCATTACATTTACGAGCTCCCAGCCTGCCAACTCATTAAATGAGAGGCATTTCATAGTTTTCCTAGATACCGGAAATTAAATGCTGGTTTCCACTTCCAACAAGCCTCAAAGAAATATGCACACTTGTTTTAATAATGTGTCGTGGAAATTATATCACTGGGGGATGGGTGGCAACTCGAACAATACAATATCTACTTAAAGTCCCCACTGAGAAGTTGAACAATTTTAGTCTTGTGATGCAATCATAGAGGTTAGCATTGAAACAGACCAAAGATTTTACATCAGTTTGACGCTTGTATTCAATCAGACAACAACATGGCTGGTTTGGTAGATTTTTCCAAAAATAAATGTTGAATCTGTAGCTTCCTTATGAAATTAAATAAATCCACTCTGGCTTGGAAAACATCATACTAGGAGGTCAAAAGAGAGAAGCCTTTCTGAAAAAACTTTTTCTTCCATAGTTGTAAGAGTAATGCTGGATAAACTGATTAAAGTTAGTCACATCTGAATTGGCAGCCCTGAGATCACCTTCTTCATTCTGTTCTCATATTCTGCCTTGCTGTCCTTAGTATCCCCTCAGAGATTGTTCTACAACCCTGGATCTTGACCAAATCTGTTTGAATTTATAAAATGAGTAGAAACATAACCTGAATATCCACCAAATCTCATTTCCTACTTTCAGCATCCCCACTCCAGATAATAAAACAAGAGGTGAAAGAAACTTGTTTAGGTAATTTGGGGCAAATTCTATAAACAGCATCCCGATTGTAGGCGGCGGTAGGTGTCCTACCACTGTCTAACCAGACAACCATTGTAGGCATTTTTGTGAGCCTAGGGAGACATATAAAGCTGCCTAAGGTTACCCAAGGCCAGGCTTGGATGTGGTTTTGCCCAGAAATGTCCTTAGGTAAGCTTAGGTGGCCCTAGGGCCATGATATGCGCTTGAAAGTTAGGCCAGCAAAATGCTGGTCTACATTTTAATTAGATGTAGCTGTTAAGCCAATCACAGCAAGGGAATCTCCTTGCTGTAATCAGTTTAGCGGCCGTGGCAGGGAGCCTGTCCCCTCCGTGAAGTTGGCCAGCAGGAGGGATGCCCACTCCCTCCTGTCAGAACTTCCAAAACTCCTCCCCCCTGAATGTCCACGGCAGGAGCAGTGCCCAATTCCTCCTGCCACCACCGAGACATCCCTTGGCAGAAGGGATGCCCACTCCCTCCTGCTGCTACCCCAAGACATCCCCGGTAGGAGGGATGCCCACTCCCTCCTGCTGCCATCCCCTGAGACATCCCCAAGCAGGAGGGTTGTCCACTCCTTCCTGCCACCACCCCTGAGACATCCCCGGGCAGGAGGGATGCCCACTCCCTCCTGCTGCTGGCCACATCATCCCCCAAACCCGCCAAGATCCCTCTGCCACCCCCCCCCCTTGTACACACCCCATATCTTTCTCTGATGGCCGACAAGAGGGATGCCCACTCCCTCCTGCAAGCAGACCCATCTCCACAGAATGATGAGCCTTCCCCTTCCTGGTGCATCCTTGGATGCACCAGGGAGGGGCCTAAGGCCCTGATTGGCCAAGGTGCCTAATGCCCCTTCCATAGGAGGAGCCTTAGGTACCTGGGACAACCGGACTCTTAGGCATCTCTCCCAGTGGATTCTGGGATGCAGTGAGATATTGGCCTAAGACTCCGGTTGGCCTAGGTGACATCATCACGTTGACATCTGTGCATGCATGAAGGCCCTCTAGACAGGTCCTGAGAAGCCAATGAGGAGTGCAAGCAGGGAAGAGGGCCGGAAAGAAGGAGAGGCACGGGCACCGGCTGATTGCCTACAGGATGTGCCTCTCGCCATTAGAGGCATGTTCTGTAGGTAGTCAGCCGGCGCTGGTACCTCTCCTCCTCCCTGGTATGCCACGGCACACCTGAAATCTCAGGAGGTACACTAGTGGCCGTAGCACACAGTTTGCGATACACTATTGTAACACATGGCCCCAGGGCCATATGTGGTCCCCCAAATCCTCCACTGTGGCACCCAAACAGTTGGTTGAAATGCTCTTCAAATCCTGTATATGCGTTAATTTCAATCTTGCCCACTTGACTACAAACAGTCTCCTAAGTGTATTACTCAGGTGTCTTATTTATGGAATTTGCTATTGTTGCCAATTTAAAGTAAAGTGAGTTTTTAAAATATGAAGTGTTTTAGAATCCATATTAGTATTAATTTTTTATGTTTAATACCCAGTCTGAAGAAGCAGGTCAAGGTGGTTTACAAAAGCAGTAGTGTGTGCAAGCCTGAAATCTTTTGGTGGCTCTCAGAGCTTTCTCATATTCGCACTGTGGACTTTTATATGAAGCAGGTTGGAGACCTCGGGGTTAATGCAATAAGAGGGCACCTGGAAGGAGCCTATTCAATAAAGGAATTGAGGCCTGGATTCTTTAAACAGCGCAGTTATCGGCAGCTGCCTTATAAATGGCCTCCGATCACGTGTCAATCACACAATGGCACCTTGTATAGAATTGCAACTTCGGAAAAGTAGGCACTGGAAATGTAGGCCAAGGTTTACATTTCTGGCACCTAACTTTCACGTGAATCATGTCTACAGCACAGAAGTGCTTTACAATGCCTAATGCCTCTTCTGGCATTAGCCATGCCTACAGTGGCATCAGGCATCATAAAGCGCTTCTGTAGGCGCGATGCAGGTGCTGTTTTAAAGGCGTTGGTTTTAACTTTTTAAAATGGTGTTTTCAACTTAAGTTAGACATGGTAGGGCGCCTACCGGCACCTAACTTAAGGCACGGTTTAAAGAACATTGGCCTAATTACCTACCTTGCTTTGTAGAATACTAGCCTGATTGAGTACTTTATATATGTGCCTAATGGTTAGGTGAATATAAGAATTGCCGCTGCTGGGTCAGACCAGTGGTCCATCGTGCCTAGTAGTCCATTCACGCGGCAGCCCTTAGGTCAAAGACCAGTGCCCTTTTTGAGTCTAGCCTTACCTGCGTACGTTCTGGTTCAGCAGGAACTTATCTAACCTTTTCTTGAATCCCTGGAGGGTGCTTTCCCTTATAACAGCCTCTGGAAGAGCGTTCCAGATTTCTACCACTCTGGGTGAAGAAGAACTTCCTTACGTTTGTACGGAATCTATCCCCTTTTAACTTTAGAGAGTGCCCTCTCGTTCTCTCCACCTCGGAGATGGGGAGGAATCTCTCTTTCTCTACTAAGTCTATTTCCTTCAATATCTTGAATGTTTCGATCATGTCCCCTCTCAGTCTCCATTTATGCCAGCCATAGACCTGATCTAAGTACTAATGCCTAAGAGTTGGAGAAATGTGTGTAACTTATAGTAATTTATAGTATTCTATAAGTTATGCATACAAGTTTGACCCCAACCAACCTCTACTCACGCATACAATGCTGCTTGTAGAAACATGCTATTTAAATGGGTATTTGCATAATAATGCTTAGTTAAAATGTTGGTAATTACATGCTGTCTAAAAATTGACAATATACACATTAAGTATACATCTTATTGAGGCCTCCAATCTTATTCCCATTTACATCATTTTGATGGAATGTGTCATATGGATATATCAGAACCCCAACCAGAGGTCTGGAAGGGCCAGTAAGAAAACTGGGGGCGTTATACTGTATATGAAGTTATAATTCAACTTTATGTTCAGTTAAACATGTTCCTGACAACAGAATGTGCTATAGGAAGTTGCTGTTTAATGAGAAGATCCCTCACTGACACACCCAAAGGAAGTTTTGACAAGGCATCAAGAGAAAAACTTGCTTTCTAGTGAACCTCCATAACCTCCAGCTCAGCCATGCCAAAAAACATGACTGGTGGATGACAGTTAAGCTTGTCCCATTCAAGACACCTTGCTGGAAGTTAATTTATCATACAGACACACTTGAAGGACAAATCTAGTCCCCACTTTGGAACAGAGACAGTGATTTTGATATAAACTGGATTGGGGTGAGGGGGCTGTTAGGAACTGTGAGGAAGACTGTAATGTCCCTCTCGTATTACTTCATACATGTAAATTGACTTGCACTAGCAGTTTTTAGCACAGAGAGTCGCGCTGAATGACCTGCGCTGCTCCCAACGCTCATAGGAACTCTATGAGCGTCGGGAGCAGCTCGGGCCATTCAATGCGGCTCACCGTGCTAAAAACTGCTAGCGCAGTTTAATAGAAGAGGGGTTTAGAATTGTGAAGAACCCTCTTCTCTTCATTACTTGTCTCAAATTGAATACAATCTAATTCCACTATCTTGCATAATGGGGGAAAGAGCCTCAGATCCCTGTGTGCTGTGAGTACAAAACTGAACAGCCACGCTAGAAAGGGTAACTACAGTACCTCATTAGCTCAAAACCCCCCATCCCATCTAATGTGTGTATAGTTCAATATCATTCTTTCAAATCTCTGTGCTGAATAAAGTACAAATACTTCGCTTGGCTGGGACTCAGATGTTAAACGCAGATGTGATAGATGTTATGCTTTCATGCTGAGTGTTGTCTTTGCCGGTCCCTTCTTGCCTACATTAGCTAGCTGCCGTTTCGCTGTGTAGCTCATCAGGGCAAAGGACCATTCATCCGGCGTTATTTCCCACGTTCAAAATTGGCAAAGAAGAGAAGAGAATTCTTCACAATTCTAAGTCAATTAACATATAGTAGTAGTGTATTAGTAATGAATATTTTGTTCTCTCTCATTCCTGTATACGAGGGCTGTTCAAAAAGTATCAGACCTTATTTTTTCTTGCGTAAACAAATAAAGCTAGGGAGGTGTGGTTTGGTGCATTTTATGTAGGTGACCCTAATGCTCATGCTTGAACTTTTTCCCGCCTACAGAAGCTGTCAGTCGCCGGCAGACTGCCGATGAGTGAAAAAGTGTAAGTGAGCGCCGTCCAATTTTCTTTTTTGACAAAATGACAGAAAAAGTTAACAACGATACTGCATTAAATTTTGTGAAAAGCTTGGTGATTCCCAAGTGGAAATGATCCGCAAGATTCAACAAGCCTTTGGGGACGAAGCAATGGGTACCACACAGATAAAGGAGTGGTACAACTGCTTCAGAGATGACCGCACATCAGTGAAGCATGTTCTGGTAGGCAGGGCCGCCATCAGGGCAGTACTACCAGTCCTGCATTCAGGGGTCCGGAGCTGACAGGGGGCCCGGGCTTCCCCAGGGTCGCAAGCATAGTCTCCTCTCCTCCTTACCTGCCCTGCCGCAGCACACATCCGAACAGAAGTCTTCCCGATGTCAGCGCTGACGTCGGAGGGAGGGCTTAAGCAAAGCCCTCCCTTCCTCCGACATCAGCGCTGACATCGGGAAGACTTCCGGTTGGCTGCTTGCGGCAGGGCAGGTAGGGAAAAGGCAGTCGTGTTCCGAAAGGGGAGGGGGCGGTCTGCCCCGGGTGCAGCCATGGGAGGTGTGTACACAGCCGGTCAGGTCCCCTTAGTCTTGTGGCGCTTCCCCCAACTGACCGACAACAGGCCCGGCCGACAAACCTCCCTGCCCTGTAGCAGCGAATCTAAATTATCTTCTTACAGCAGCTTCAATACTCCAGCTGCTGTAAGAAGGTAATTTAGATTTGCGGCTACAGGGCAGGGAGGTTTGTCTGACTGGGCCTGTTCTGTTGTCGGTCGGGTGGGGAAGCGCCACAAAGGTAAGGGGCAGGGAGGGAGAAAAGGAGAAAAGGAGAAAAGGTGGAGTGGAGAAGAAAAGACGCTTAAGGGAAATGGGTAAAACTGAGGGGGGAGAAGGCCACTGAAAGCACTGGGGAAGACAAAGGGGTGGAGAAGGACGCTGAAAGGACATGGGGAAGACAAAGGGGTGGAGAAGGACGCTGAAAGGACATGGGGAAGATGGGGGGGGGAGAAGGACGCTGAAAGCACATGGGGAAGACAGAGGGGGGAGAAGGACCCTGAAAGGATATGGGGAAGACAGAGGGGGAGAAGGACGCTGAAAGGCCATGGGGAAGACAGGGGGGAGAAGGACACTGAAAGCAAATGGGGAAGACAGAGGGGGGAGAAGGATGCTGACAGGACATGGGGAAGATGAGGGGGAGAAGGACGCTGAAAGGAAATGGGGAAGAAAGAGTGGGGAGAAGACACTGGCAGGGAAGAAGACAGAGATGCCAGACTATGGGAGGAGCGGAGGGAAGAAGATGGGTGCCAGACCAATTTGGGAGGGGGGAGAAAGGGAGAGGCACAGTAACAGAGCAAATGGAAGACGCAGAAAGAAGAGAGACAGTGGATGGAAGGAATTAAATGAGAACATGAGGAAAGCAGAAACCAGGCAACAAAGGTAGGAAAAAAAATTATATTTCTTTTTTTTGCTTTAGGATAAAGTAATATACTAGTTGTGTTGATAAAAATTTATAAACATTAGAGGCTCTGGTAGAAACCCGTTTACAAAGTATGTATTCTTCCCAATTAATATTTCCAAATTAATAAAGTCTTTTTGCTTATTTTTAAATGGGTTTCTACCAGAGCCTTTAATTCAGTAGCATAATTAAATGAAATAACTATTTCTGTAGTTTATAGGGACGGACAGGGACAGAGGGGATTCCTCGCGGGGACGGGCGGGGACGGAGGGGATTCCTCGCGGGGACGGGCGCAGACGGAGGGATTCCTCGTGGGGACGGGTGGGATTCTTCACGGGGATGGGTGGGACTTTGGCGGGGATGGGTGGGATTTCTGTCCCCGCGCAATTTAAACATGCACCTTTCTTCCTCCATCCCATAACACACACAGCCTGGTGGTGATGATTATCAGATTGATTCATGAATATATAATGATGTTATGAGTGTGCACCTCTTTCTTCCCATCCTCCTTAGCATGTCACATACAGCATGTTACATTACACAAAGTCTGTGTAATGTAACATGCTGTATGTGACATGCTAAGGAGGATGGGAAGGAAGAGGTGCACACTCATAACATCATTATATATTCATTCATAGCTGCATGTTAATGATATGCTCATATGCACTTATTTATCATCATAACATATACATCATCATTAACATGCAGCTGTGGATGTGTAAGGACAGGCTGAGGAGGATGAATGGGAAAGAAGGAAGGTGCACATATCAACATATCGTACATTTTTAACATGCATGATGTAGCTATAGGCAAGCTGAGGAGGATGGGATCATACAGATGTGTATGTTCAGATATGCGCTCAGATGTGTATGTTTAGATATGCGCTCACATATACAGTCAGATGTCTATTTTCAGATATGCGCTCAGGTGTGTATGTTTAGATATGCGCTCAGACACGTAGTTTTTTCTGATATATTTATTAAGCTTACAGTATTTATAAAAACACATTTAATACTTGTTACAAAAAATATTGTGCAATTGTGATCTACTTCTGGCCTACAAAGGTCAAAAGAAATCCTTAACTGATATTTTACATTCAAAAGTGAATTATAGCTACTAGCGCTATTATTTATTAGTTATTTATTATGCAGATGTTTGTTAGTTTGTTATTAGTTCAGTATTAGACATATGTTAGTTTAGAATAGATAATAATAATAACTTTATTCTTCTATACCGCCACAATCTTGCAACTTCTAGGCAGCTTACAATCAAGAGTGCTGGACATTCAGCGAAATACAATAAGTAGATATTCAGAGGAAATACAGAGATTAGAGACCTCAGGAGGCAATGTTGTTGGGGATAAATAGCAACGTAAAGTTACGGTAAGATGAAGATAGCAGATTATATTTATAACAGTGCTGTAAGTTCAGGTGGAATAGGGAGGAGGGAGGGAGAGGGAGCGCGGGTCAGTTGTTTAGGTATTTCTGTAACAGGTATGTTTTTAGGCGTTCCCTGAATTCCCCTTATGTACTGGGCGAAAGCAGTTGGTCTAGGTCTTTGCCCCATAGGACTGCTTGGTGAGAGAGAAGGTGTTTGTGGTGTTTTTTCATTTTGTAGCCTCTAACTGGAGGGGAAATGAGTTTTGGGTGTGTGTTTCTCTTGAGTTTGTTATTAGAAAATGCAAAAAGGTCCGATTAGTATAGATAGGTATAGATTAGTTTAGTTTAGGTTAGGTTAGGGCCCTGCTGAAAGAGACTACCTTGACGTGGTTGCAGGCTTACAAATCTTTTGGTCAAAGAGTGCGGCGACAGAGAAAAGTATGTGTGTATTCGGCCCATGGAAGAAGAGGGGGTCGGGGGGGAAGGGGTGCGTGGGGGGCCCAATAGGATTGCTCAGTAAGGGGCCCAGAAATTTCTGATGGCGGCCCTGCTGGTAGGCCCTCAACATCCAGAAATGAGATTGTCATTGACCAAGTGAGGACTCTGGTGATGCAGGATCATCGAATCACAATCAGAGAAGTTGCAGACGAGGCGAGCATCAGCGTTGGATCCGTTCGTTCCATTTTGACTGAGGATTTGGGCTTCAGGAGAATTTCAGTGAAGTTTGTGCCAAAGCTGCTAATGATTGGGCAGAAGCAACTCCGTTTGGAGATCGCAACTTCCTCAGGACTGTGATCACTGGCAATGAGTCCTGGGTTTATGGGTACGACCCTGAATGGGACCAGATTTCAGTCCAAAAGAAGACATCATTATTTCTATTTTCTATTTCTTTGATTTTTGATCTTGGAAATGTTTTACATATTTTTATTTTAATCAGGTACTTTAGCTAGATTGTGAGCCTTCGGGACAGATAGGGTAGTTTTTCTCAAGTACTTAATTTCATTTTAGTTTTATACATTGTAAACCGCTTAGGTCAGTAAAATGCAGGAGTGGTATATCAAATCTTAAATAAACATAAACCATGCAGAATGCGATGGACCAGTTATGAGCAATCTCAAAAGAGGCGTTCCAGCGCTACTTCTGACAGTGGCAGAACCATTGGAAGAAGTGTGTGGCCGCCCAAGGGGACTACTTTGAAGGAGATTAGTATAAGATTGTTGTATCTGAATACGAGTGTTTTTTATGAATAAAGGTCTGATACTTTTTGAACAGCCCTCGTATATTATTGGAAGACTATAATGTCCCCTTTAAAGAAACCAGAAACTTGGAGAACACAATGCATGCTGCATGTTGTGATGGTAAGTTTAGGGAGTGAGAGAAGAACGTGATGGTGTTTTATCCCCTGTATCTCTGTTATTCCTCTGAAAATAAATAATGTCTGCTTCAAGGATGTCAATTCCTAATGTCATCTGCAGTCTCTGGCCCCACAGTAGAATATAATATCCTGAAGAGTTTAAAAGGGCATTTGTAATCAAATGCAGATAAGTCCAGACCCCAGCAATCAACTGCAGTAGCCAGCGTTAGAAGCACTGGAGCATAGATATTTACCGTCATGCCACAATCATGTATATAACACATGCTTAGAAGGTGAACCTGCAGTGACAAAAGGAGCAACCACTGTGTCAGTTTTGCTGTTACTGTACCACATTTCTTACTGTAGCTCAGATGAAAGTTTGCATCTCTCTGTTAGCCCGGAGCCATAGTCAGTCCAACTCAATACTTTAACGCTCTTGTCACCCACAGCTCTTATTTAATAAGTAGAAAATCAGCTCTGCTGAACTCCAGCCCCTGGCTGCTGCTGGCAATGCTAAAGTGGGACATTTTGATTAATTGTTGTTTTCATGCAATAACTTCTGGTAGGTATAGCATCGTCAATGAATAGCTTCCAATATTTGCTCTTGTTTACTTCAAAGCAGAGTCCAGACTAGTTGCGCTTGATTGGAAGCAATGTTTTTGATGTGCTTGAAAATTCTGTAAAACATTCTATGTGTAATTAATAAGGATATTTATCACTGGAAATAGAATTTCAAAATATTTTAGAACAGTGGAGACTGGATCAGGATGTCTGGGCTCAGACAGAAATATAGATAGCAATTCTATAAAGAGATGCTTATTGAGTGCCTATTTTATAAAATAAGGCAGGTGCCTAATGTACTTTCCTTTATACAGTACTAGCGTAGCCAGGTGTACACTCACCACTCTTTGGCCCTTTAAAGGGCCTGAATGGTGACTCTCCAGCATCCTGAGCCGAGCACGGTGAGGGGGAAAGGGCAGCAATATTGCTCCCCTTACCACACAGGAAGACCCACCCACCTCGCCCAAGGCAACAGCGTGCTGCTCCACTCTTCAGCCCTTTCAAGTAGGGTTACCATATGGCTCCAGAAAAAGGAGGACGGATTGAGACATCCGGGTTTTACTTCCATTGAAAGCAATGGAAGTAAGTAGGACAGATTGAGACATCCCAACTGCAGCACCACTGCATAGCCCCACCAAACAACATCTTACCCAAATCCCTCAGCAATCTCTTACCATCTGACTACTACAATGTTTCATTGATTCTCCACCAAATTCAGTGCGCCAAAGCTATCCTAAATTACCTTAAAACTATACTGCTTGTAAATTCATTCACTTAAGACCTCTCCTGATAACATCCATTCCATATCTAACACAATTAAAATGCTGATGAAGTCACTCTCCCCTCTCCTAGCTACTACAATTCTTACCATCATGTACTCCCCCATCTCAAGTCAGGGGGAGACCCAAGACATCATCCCTACTCCAGACCTCTCACACACAGACCCAGCTACCTTAAGCCAATCCCCCTTTCTTATCCTACACCCACTCAAATTAATCTTGTGAATGTGAGTTCAGTAAACAAAGACATCATCCTAAATGACCTCCTCTCAGCAAAAAAGGGGACATTCTCCTAATAACTGAAACCTGGTTAAAAGATAATGATGGTGTCACACTGGGAATGCCAACCAGCAAAAGAGGAGGAGGTGGAGCTGTCATTATAAAATCTGACCTCACCCCCAAAATAACAGATACAATCACCCTAAATGCGCTAGAATAACTTAATCTTTCTACCGGCCATAACAAGGACTTCACCTTTGCCATAATCTACAGAGCTCCCTTCTCTCCCTTATCCACCCTGGAAGACCTACTAACCTTCCTAAACAAATTAACCATCATCCACAAACAGATCATTATTGCAGGGGATTTTAACTTTACAGAATATCCAAATGTGTCTGGATCCCCAGCAGACTTCAATATGACACTAACAGACCTTGGTCTCCAATAAATAATCCTCTCTCCACCCCCACCCCCCTCTTCAGGCCACATACTTGATGTAATCTTTATACAAAAAGATCACCTCCTTTACCAAACCACCCTTCAGCTTACCATCAGCCTGAACTGACTATTACTTAATCACATTTAACTACACCATCAATACAAAACAAATGTGAAGGAACTCCAACCCAAGAAGATATTAGACAATGACACAATTGACTTAGAAATCATTCAGGCAATCTATTCAAAAACTAGAAAAAATAAAACCAGTCAATGCTGGCTTTTAAGCCAAAAGTGTGGACCGCTTTAAGATCTGAGGTTTGAAACTACCTGTGACATGGATTAGATAGTTTATTGTATAATTTGTTCCTACAACAAAACATCCTTAGGGCAAACCTCAAGGCAGCTACATTTATGACTAAATGATAATCGTAGTGATCTTACGAAAGGGATTATGCAAGTACCTTTAGTACAAAGAAAAATCGCAAAACCCGAAAATAGATGGGAGGTCAAAAATCACAAACAGAACAAAAACCTCCCAAACCCCAAGAAATAAAGCTAGATAAGGGGGAGAGACAAGAGCAAGAATGGTAAGACTACTCAAAACAATCTACAATGAGTTTTATGTGCACGGGAGAGCCCTCAGTCACACAGCCACCCACTGGAAACTCCCAGAGGTAAAGGCTGTCACTGGCTTACACCCAGAAGAGTGTTAACTGTGAAACATCCCCGGGCTCTACTCTGTGCTAATTTAAGTGATTAAAGTGCACCCAACAGTGCTGAGTGTGAAAAAATATATAAATGAATCAAAAAAACACACTCTACCATTCACTACAATTGTCTCTACCCCTTATCCAGGGGGCCAAAGTGAAATATCAAGCGTCCATATCCAACAGAGCAAAAAAAACAACAGGAAGTACTTAGCTTCTCCGTGGAAACAAACAGCCAGCAGATGTCTAGTTCGTCCGACGGGACTCCGTTTCGGGGGTGCACGCCCCCTTCTTTAGGAACGGCTGGACTGCGCTGTGACCCTCCAAATCATATGGCACAGCTTGGATTGACAAGGCGGAAAATGGCGCTGAACCAAAAAGAACGCCTCCAATTTAAACTGCAGACTCAAGTATATCATTGGATAGGCAAGTCACATGACTCACCTAAACCGCGGGGGAAGAAAAGATCACTTGTCCCCATATAGACTCCAGGATAACAAAATAGATCAATCAAAAAAGACTGCAAATAGATAAATCCTTATTGAAAACCAATAATGAAAATTAAAAAGTATATTGCCATTCAATGTAATCATTATGTCCAGTGGGAGCCAGCGCTTGGAGTTCGAAAATCCAGTATTGTTCCCTCCATTGTAACCAGGATAGTTTATCCTCCTGATAGTTCTCATATGCCTGTTCAATAATAAACCAGCATAGATCTTGAAATGCGTGCCCAAATTGAATACAGTGAGGCACCAACGGAGAACTCATCGATTGTGTGTTAATATGTGAACGATGCTCGATAAGACGAGTTTTAATCGTTCTTTGAGTACGGCCCACGTATACCATACGACAGGAGCATATAATGACATATATTACCCACATAGATTTGCAGGTAGTAACCGATTTGAAAGTATATGTTTTATGAGTCATAGGATGTTTCCATGTATTACCTTCAATAGTAGTTTTACAAATGTCACAAGTGTTACTACACTTTGAATGTTGCCCCTCCTGGATAACATTGCTCCGGTCCGCTATGTATTTTGGGTGAACCACATAATCTGCAATATTCTTAGCGCGAGAATATGCTATGCGTGGAAGTTCTTGAAAGATGGAATGAAGCTGAAGAATATGCCAGTGTTTCCTAATACTTTGGGCAACGGCCGCAGCATGATCTGAAAAGGATAACACACAAGTAGTTTTAGCCTCTTCTTGAGATGGAACAGTGGAGAGCAAGAGGGTCCTGTTGGCATACAAGGCTCTGTTATAAGCATTATGAAGAACTCGATGAGGGTAACCCCGCTCTTTAAATCTGATGTAAAGTTTCCGGGCTTGGATGCGGAACTCGTTGAGGTCCGTACATAGCCTCCGAACACGTAGAAACTGACTTATGGGCAATGATTGTTTAAGCTTGGTGGGATGACAACTAGTGTAGCTTAAATAATTGTTGACCTCCACAGATTTTCTGTATACAGTGGTGGTTAGAGTGTGGTTTAACTTATAAACCCATACATCCAGAAAGGATACTTGATGCTGGTCGGACACCATTGTGAATCTCAAGTTGGTGTCACACTCAGCACTGTTGGGTGCACTTTAATCACTTAAATTAGCACAGAGTAGAGCCCGGGGATGTTTCACAGTTAACACTCTTCTGGGTGTAAGCCAGTGACAGCCTTTACCTCTGGGAGTTTCCAGTGGGAGGCTGTGTGACTGAGGGCTCTCCCGTGCACACAAAACTCATTGTAGATTATTTTGAGTAGTCTTACCATTCTTGCTCTTGTCTCTCCCCCTTATCTAGCTTTATTTCTTGGGGTTTGGGAGGTTTTTGTTCTGTTAGCACCTTTAGTACAACATTGTACTTCACACAGACATGATTTTTTTTCAATTAAAATGTTTTGTTTTTGATTATATCCCAAGGAATATACATGGTGGAAATAGACACTTGGAATTATACTTCTCCCTCCGTATTCACGATTTCAGCAATCGCATTTTCGATTATGCACGGTTTTTAGCTTACTGGCTTCTCCCCCTCAAATTACAGCAGCTTGCATAGAGAAAATCGCTGATTCCTAGCACTTTCTTCACCGTGTTTTGCCTCTACTTCAGGAACAGGCCAAGTCTCCCACCATGTTAATCGCAGTTTCACCATATTCACGATGGTTTTTTATTAGAAACCAGCGAAAAACATATGAAAAAGTTATTAGCGGTTTTTCTGTATTTGCGGTTCTTTTAATCCCTTATTACAGCGAATACGGAGGGAGAACTGTATAACGTAGAGAATAGTATTGGATTTTTACCCTTAAAGCGGTCCATCCTTCTGGATTAAATGTCAGCATTGACTGATTTAATTTTTTCTAGTTTTTGAATAGATTGCCTGAATGATATGAAATGATCAGCTGTATGCATTTTTCACGGAGCAACTTATTTTGAATGATGTTTTTTTTTTTCCCTACAGTAGTTTACATTGTTAAATCATTTATTGTAGGTTCAATGGCCCTGAGAAAGTGGTGTTTATGCCATGAAACCATCATTTGCCTTATAAAGTGAGACCTTTTTTTGCTCACAAAAGAATCTTATAGTATATCTAACAGTATATTTTTTCCTCACTGTTCATTTAAATACAATGCTGAAAGTTTTTATGCCTAAGATGCGTAATTGGTACAGCTGTATTCAATTCGGCTCATCATAAACTGAGGCTTTTTCTTTCATCTTGAACGAGTATATTGGCACTTAGCGATTGTTCATTAGTGGAAAGTTTTGTTTTGTTTAATTTTTTTTCCTCCACGCCTCCTTTTTGACTTTGGGCTCCTTTTTACTAAGCTGCGATAGCGTTTTTAGCGTGCGCTAAATCTGTGCTACGCGGCTATAATTAACGCCAGCTCAATGCTGGCTTTAGCGTCTAGTGCGCGAGGCAATTCAGCGTGCACTATGCGTGTGCTAAAACCGCTATCGCAGCATAGTAAAAGGAGCCCTTTGTGTACTACATAAAATATACACATACTTATGAAATAGTGCTTAGGTGAAATTTTGCATGTTATCAGCATGTAACTGAGAATGTGTGCTTTATACAGTTGCTCTGATAGAGTGCTCTGTGAATATTATAATTGAAAAAAAAAAAAAAAAAAAATTAAAAGCAAGTGCTCCATCCATGTCCACTGACAGATATACTGTTTTCCAAACAGTTCAACCATTTTTGTCTATAAACTGATCAGATTTTGCAGCCTGTCCTATTATATTTTGAATATTGAATAATATCCTGTGCTGACTTGTAAAATGTGGCGGTTCCATAACTAAGTTGGTATACAGTATACCCCTGCGAATTCGCAGTTCACGAATCGCGGACTTAGTCTTTCGCTGTATTTTCCGACCGCCTCTTCCTGGTATTAAAGTCAGGCTACACCAATCAAGAGCTGACTTGACATGCCAGATAGCGTGTCAAAGCAGCTCCTGATTGGTGTAGCCTGTCTTTAGTTCCCAGAAGAGGCGGTAGGAACATACTAAGAATGATCCCGCACCCAATTTTCAGCATCCGCCAGTGTCCCAGCTGCCCTATCCTGCCTCCGATCTGCTCCTAAACCACATTTGCGGTTTTTGGAAATTTGCGGGAGTTCCTGGGATGGAACCCCATGAATTTCGGGGGGAGTACTGTAGCCCTCAATTCAAGTGCATATATGGCTAGTAAAGGTCCAAAGGGGATTCTTCTTACATTAGTCCAAAAGAAGCCAAAAAATACAAAAGGCTGCCATCTCTCTAGAGAAAGTGTATAGACATACAGTAACTCATGCTGTAATATCTTTGTAACATGCCTGAGTGTTAGAAATGTTTTATAAAGCAGAAAGAAAGACGTTTTGTAAAAGAGTGTGCGTTTGGAATCCCGGACCATGCATATATGCTGGGGTTTGTTTTGTCTCCCTTCCTTCCTCTCCCCAATCCCTGCTAATAATTTCATTGATGTACAACTCGGGTGTAAGAGAATATGCTGAACACCCTTCCTCCTTGGCCTCGGCTGGTGAGCAGCTATAAATAATTCTTTAGATGAAAAACTAAAGTGAAAAGGGCAAGTTAACTGTTTTATATTCGATAAAAACGAGCAAAATTGGAACACAGATTTAGATCAGTCCATCTGTGTTTAACATACAGTAGCTTAGCTGGTAGACCCAGCAGCATTGCCACAAGCTTGTTGAAATGAGAAGTTTTCAACATATGTTTTTATCATGTTCAGGAGACATGAGAAACTCTAGAATATGTCTGCTAAACAGATTGTGGCTTGCTGACAGTAAACGGTGCTCAAAATTCAGTGCCAAAAAATAATTGTTGCTAAGGGTGATTCTTTGTTTTGTTTTTTTTTAATTGAGTTTTCAATTGTTACACACAATCCCCAAAACAATCCCCCCCCCCTCACACACACATAATTTAGGAAAATGGTATCAATATAGAATACAATGAAGAAAAAAAATTACAAGAAAATCCATCAAGCCCTTATTAAGAGAAAAGTTGTTACCTAAACTTAAAAAAGAAACGAGAAAAGGAAATAATTAGGGTATTAATCCTATTAATATAACTGTGTTACATAATAGCATTAATATTCCTATACTAGTCTTTAAGCCCATTAGATTAACGGGTGCTAGAACATATGTGTGTGTGTCTGTCTTTTTTTCTCTCTCTCTCCTTAGCCGCTTTCTTTCTTTCTGCCTTTCTTTTTCCTTGGCTGTCCATCACCACCCCTTGCCTGCTCCCCCTGTCCATTTTCCCTTCCTTTTACCTCCACTGTGTCCACCAGCACCCCTTCACTGCTCTCCTTATGCAGCAGCAGCCCTTCTCCCTTTGTTTTACCTCCCCCCTGTCCAGCAGCACCTCTTTCCTTCTCCCCCTGTCCAACATTAGTCCTCCGTTATTTTTTCTTCACCTCCCCTGTCCATCAGCATCTCTTTCCTTCTCCCCCTGTCCAGCAGTAGGCATCCCTTCCTTTTTTATCCTCCCTCCTCCTTCTTATCCCTATGATACTCTTACCTTGCTCTGCCCCTGATCAGAGGTTCCCGACAGCTGCCCAGTTGCACCCATTGGAAAAGTTCCCACTGCCGCATCCCGCACCCCTCCTGACGCGGCTCCCGCTGTCCTTTCTGTCTGTCTCTGTCCCTGTCCCCCTTTGCCTGTCTGTCTTTCTGTGTATCTCCCTGACCCTGTGTCTTTCTTCTTTCCTTTCTGTCTCCCTTCCTCCCTCTGTCTGTCTGTCCAAAGCAGCATTCCATCCCCCTCCCCCCACACCAGTTCCCTGTGCACCTGCCCCTGTGTCTTTCTTATTTTCTTTGTGTTTCCCTTCCTCTCTCTGTCTGTCCAAAGCAGCATTCCATCCCCCTCCATTTTCCTCCCCCCACACCAGTTCCCTGAGCACCTGCCCCTGTGTACTGTATTTCTTATTTTCTTTGTGTTTCCCTTCCTCTCTCTCTCTGTCTGTCCGTCCAAAGCAGCATTCCCTTCCCCTCCATTTCCCTCCCCCCCCACCAGTTCCCTGTGCAGCAGCATTAGCGTTTCCTCTACCCGCCCCTGTCCCTTCCCCTTCCCGCGGGCCGGACTACAAAGGTGGTGATTCCAGCAGCGCTTTTATCAGTCTCCACACGCTGCTTCGGGCCCTTCTGCCCTGATTTACTCTGGCACGTCCCTGATGACATCATCAGAGACGCGGCAGAGCAAATCAGGGCAGTAGAAGGGCCCGAAGCAGCGTGTGGAGACTGATGTACACGCTGCTTGAATCGCCATTCGGACCCGCGGGAAGAGAAGGGGGTGGGCGGCAAAGGAGAAACGGAGATCGGCGGCGGCGACAGGAGAAACGGATAACGTCGTCTGGCTGCGGTCCGGCTTGTGGAGGCGATCGGGTGGTGACGTATTCGCGCGCATGCGCACTCCTTCGGCCACAGACCTACAGCGCACGGAACACGAAAATAGGACTGCGCATGCGCGAGTTAGCCTTTTATTATATAGGATGGGCTGCTTATCCTTAGCTTCTTGCAAAAATTGTTCTAGCTGAAGTGGATCCCAAAAAACATAGGGCTCTTTTTACAAAGGTACGTTAGGGCCTTAACGTGCGGTATCGCGTGTGCTAGCTGCTACCGCCTCCTTTTGAGCAGGCGGTAGATTTTTGGCTAGTGCGCAGGCTAAAACGCTTAGCGCACCTTCGTAAAAGGAGCCCATAATCTTTATTCTGAAAACTTAATAAACATTTACAAGGAAAGTTAAGAAAAAAGGTAGCTCCTAGGGCTAACATCCTTGACTTCGGAGCTAAAAAGGCCTTTCATCTCAGCTGAATTACCCTGGCTACTTCAGGAAATAGCATTACTTCGGCTCCACAAAAAATCTTGTCTTTCCTTTTAAATTACAATTTCATTATAAAAGATTTATTTCCTTCATTAAGACAAGTTACCAAAAGGGTTGAACTTGTCTGTATCACATCAAAAGAGCCCGAGAGCTAGTCTCGATGAGTGACTCTAACAGTGGGCTAGATAGCTCAAGTTGGTCGCCCATAGTGAGACTGCTTGAAGGCTTGTAGGGAGGTAGTAGGGCAAAAGTGGGGGAGAAGAGGTAGGTGAGGAGGGACTGGATGGCTGGAGAGTGATTGGATGCGAGAGGGGAAGCAGGGCATGATGGGTGGGGATATATAGTCTTCATGCCTCCGAGGAACAGTGTGCTTCTCGGTCTCTCGGAGGCAACTTTGCTAAAGGGATGGCAGGTTTGGGTAACCTCGGGGCCAAATTGTGCGGGTTGTCCTGAGTAGGGTTGGGCTTTTCGCTAGTGCCGCTTGTGGGCAGGTATGCTCGGCTCTTGTCGAGGGACCCGCAGTGCCGTTGGGCACATGAGCGCTTCGCTGCAGGCCCCGTGCTCTCCCCTGGTCAGGCCGCACACTCGCAGTGACTAGTCAGCCAGGTAGGGGCCTCCGGCTCGTGTTGGGCGGCAGGGCTGTGGAAGCGCAGTGCTGATCGCGTTTGTGTCAATGGCACGCCCTTTGCTGGCAGATTGCGGAACTGGGGGCAGTTCCGCGGCTGCGAAATGTGGATCTTGAGACAGGACCAGGTGGTTCTGCTGGGTTTTCTCAGGCGGGGTCCAGGCAGTGTGGGATGCATGCTGGTGGCTGGAGCAGGCTGTGTGGCTGCTGTTGGGGCACCACTGGTCAGTTGGCATACCGCAGAACTGGGAGCTTTGGCCAAGACCAGGTGGTTCTGCGGTATTTTGGGTGGCAGAACAGGGGGCTGTTCTGCAGCAGTGGTTTTTGGCAGGACAGGCGGTTCTGTGGTATCTTGGGTGGCAGAACTGAGGGCTGTTCTGGGACAGTGGTTTTGGGCAGGACCAGGTGGTTCTGTAGCATCTTGGGTGGTGGAACAGGGGGCTATTTTGCAGTAGTGGTTTTGGGCAGGATCAGGTGGTTCTGCGGTATCTTCGGTGGCAGAACTGGGGGGCAGCAGTTTTGGGCAGGACCAGATGGTTTTGCGGTATCTTGGGCGGCAGAATTGGGGGCTGTTCTGCGGCAGTGGGTTTGGGCAGGACCAGGTGGTTCTGCGGTATCTTGGGCAGCAGAACTGAGGGCTGTTCTGCGGTGGTGGCTTTGGGCAAGACCAAGTGGTTCTGTGATATCTTGGGGGGCAGGACTGGATGGTTCTAATGGTGCTATGGGGAGTAGAACCCGGCAGTGTGGGGGGCATGCAGGTGGCTTGAGCGTGCTGTGTGGTTGCTGTTAGAGTGCCACAGGTTTGCAGAACCTCCTCCTTTTGGCTGGCATGCTGTGGGGCGGTTCTGCAGATGCGCAGGTGAGTGGTCTCCAGGGCAGGGTGGGCAGCACTGGTTTCCTGGCAGGTCTGTGGGCATGCTGGGGGTGGATGATGGCATGGAAGCTGTCTAGTGCCCAGGGTACCAGATGCTCCCGCAGGTAGCAGGACTTGGGAACTGTTGGGGTTGTGGCATGTGTGTTGGACTGAGAGGGGGGGGGGGTTGCGGTTCGCTATAAGCGCCAGACGGTGCTGTGGGTTTAGGGGTAGAGGCAGGGGGGTGCTCTGGGTGGCCAGAATGGGTAGTGTTCCTAAGAGGCTACAGGGGGGGTAGCGGAATCTTGACTTGCCCCCAGGCTCCTGCGGCTATGGCAGAGACAAGGTTGCCTGTCCTCTGCAGTGGTGATTTTGGCCCTTGCTGGAATGGCCCTTGCTGATATTCAGGTGATTGTTTGTCCCCGATCTAGACCACAAGAATGAAGCTAAGTACAAACTACCAGTTATAATTACTAAATGACATTTATTTAAATATTTAAAAAGTTAAAAATTAAAAAATGTAAAATCTATTTAAAAATCAATTTATCTTTATCTAATCTACTTATAAATATTACTGTTGATCCGATGAAGATTTAACACACAAAGCTTGGAGTAATGAGATTATTTGAACTCTGAGTGGTGTTGCTGAGGATCCTAAAAATTGATGAAGGGTGTTAATCATAGGTTTATTAAGTATATTTTCCTATTGCTAGCTACTAATATTGAATACCCTGATACCATGATACGAATAGTGCTGGAAGCCTATATATTTATAGTATATGGGCTTAAATACCCACATGGAATATTTCAGTTAAACTATTGTCATAGGCCTCTTTTAACTCACCGTGGCATTGAAAAAAAAAAAAAGTTATATTTAGAAAATGCTATAGAGTGAGAATTCCTATGACATTGGTCTTCAGTGGGCGCTGAGCAGAGACTGGATTAGTGTCAATTAATATCAATTAACAGAAGCTTAATCAGTGATGGTGCTAAGACTTATTGCAAACAAAATGTTCTCAAGTTGGCATTAAAAGCTACTGTAAAGAGTCATTGACGTTAATACCTTCTGCTGTCAGTCCTGATGAGGCAAACTGAACGTCTTGCTTAGTGTATTGTACAAAGATACAAGCTTTCTCTACGACCTTCTGTATAGGCTTCTAGAATTCCTTAAGAATGATGTGGTGTGCTTGCTGTGGTTATCACAGAAATAAAAGTGGATAAATAAGTTCTACACTATGCCTTTTCACTGTGCTAACATGGGTAGGGTTGCCAGATTTTCCAATCAGAAAATCTAGAACCCCTAGACCCACCCCCAGGCCTGCCCATCCCTACCCTATAACACCCTAATCCCAGCCCCAATCCCGCCCTAACCCCTTCCCCCTCACCTGCTGTTTGCTCTTGTCGGGCAGAGAGGACTGTCTGCTCTTGTCGGACAGGGAGGGGCAGGGAGAACTGTCTGCTCTTGTCGGGCAGGGAGGTCAGGGAGGAGCAGGGAGGACTGTCTGCTCTTGTCGGGCAGGGAGGTCAGGGAGGGTTAGGGAGGACTGTCTGCTCTTGTCAGTCAGGGAGGGGCAGGGAGGACTGTCTGCTCTTGTCGGGCAGGGAGGTCAGGGAGGGGCAGGGAGGACTGTCTGCTCTTGTCGGACAGGGAGGGGCAGGGAGGACTGTCTGCTCTTGTCGGGCAGGGAGGTCAGGGAGGACTGTCTGCTCTTGTCGGGCAGGGAGGGGCAGGGAAGACTGTCTGCTCTTGTCGGGCAGGGAGGAGCAGGGAGGACTGTCTGCTCTTGTCAGGCAGGGAGGTCAGGGAGGGTTAGGGAGGACTGTCTGCTCTTGTCGGGCAGGGAGATCAGGGAGGGGCAGGGAGGACTGTCTGCTCTTGTTGGGCAGGGAGGAAGTCCACGCATGCGCGGATTTCCTCCCTGCCCAATGCAATTTGAGGAGGCTTTTCAAAACCTGGACAAAGCCGTCTGAACCCCCGGATTTGTCCTCAAAAGGAGGACATGACCGGGGAAATCTGGACATCTGGTAACCATAAATATGGGCAGTCTCTTTCCTCCCAATGTGGGGCATCTCTCTCCAACCTTTCCACTTCTGGATTGTGGCCCTCAGAGATAGCCATTCTGGTATGGTATGATTGAAGTGGATGATATGGAAGAGCTGGTTTTAGGTATAATTCACATGGTGCTAGTGTGGGTATGGCCATTGCTATCAGTAGTTTTGGTTTTAATTACAATACCAAAACCAGTCCAAAATCCTTTTTCTGCCCAGTTTTGGTTTTGGCTGACAGGTTATTTAAATTTTTGGCCATATTTTGGGGGTTTGGCTAAAAATGACCATGTGTCTTCAGTGGAAGCTGGAAATTTTGATTTGTCCCATTTGTACCCCTCCCTTCCCCCTCCTCCCTGACCCCTCTGAGTGTCTCCCCCTTCCCCCCTAGAGTAGTCTCTCTGAAACTTTCTCAAGCCGGGGCACACTAAAGGTAGTGGCAATGGCTCCAGGCACCCGGAAGTGCACGGACGTCACACATGGGCAGAGATCCTCCAGACGGGCCCTGAGATGCCAGTAGGGGGTGAGAGACTAGAGGCACATCCTGAAGGCAAGTCAGCTGACTGGTGCCATTCTTCCTCCTCAGTGTGCCGCAGCACACTTGGAATCTCAGGGAGCACACTAATGTGCCGCGGTACATAGTTTGCGATACACTGCTCTAGAGTGTAGTTTGGGCAGGGGCTGTTCCCTGTTGATCCTGCCCAATGTGGCTCTGCTCTGAAAATGGCCGCTGCAACTGGGGCATCTCTCCTGCTCTGACTACATTACTAGATCATTAGGGATTGTAACTTAGTCCTGGAGGGGGCTATTCTTTGTATTCTTTTTTTGTGTTGAAGTTATGAACTTGCACAACAGTTTATATACCTAAACTGAGGGCGTTCCAAATAAATGCTTTTAATTGAAAATGTTAGCAGGAACTTAAGACCGTAAATTTGAAAAGATAACCTCCTTAGGAATTAACCTCTCTGTGGAGTCAGCCACTGCAAAAGAAGCATGATTTTTTTTTTTGTTTGTTTTCAATAGCTGCAGTCCACGGGTGTGAAGGCTAGTTTGCTTGGAAATGAAATATGGTCTTTCATTATTTATTATTTTCTGGCTTGGATACTGTGGGTTTAGCAGAGGGATGCAGACTGCAAGCTCTGACAATCCTCAGTGAACCTCACCAGTTCACATTCTCACAACTAAACTTGAATTTTCGATTTCGGCTTCAGCGTAAGATGATGAGTTACGGCTGCAGTTTCAGTTGAAAGCTTTCAGACAGTTTCAGTGGCAGTTTTGGTTTTGTCCAAAACTGAAAAATGCAGCTATGGTCAGCTTCTAGCTATGAATGATGGGGTTAGTCTGCGTAAAGAAAACTGTAGATGTTTGGAGGTAGAGAATGACACAGTGGCTGTTACCCATGGCTAGCCGCAGGTAACCTGCCGAAATGATGCAGGGGGGAAAAATGCTCACTGTTGGTACAGGGACAAGGCCATCCACCACCCCGTGGAACGGTGAATGGCCTTGTCCCCGCAGTTAAGGGAGGAAATGTGCGCGGCCCCCATCTTCCTTCCTACCTACCCGAATCTATCTATCTCCCTTCCCCTTACCTTTGCGGTGCGCTTTAAGTTTGAGTAACGTGTTCAATGCCGCCAGACCCTGCGTGCAGTTCCGTGCATCTGTGGGTGGAACCTTCTCCTCTGATGTAACTTCCGGTTGTGTCAGAGGAGAAGCTTCTGCCACACTCGCACGTGACTTCTCGCAGGCCTGGCAGTTTGAACAAGTTACTCTAAACTTAAAATGTGCCGCAAAGGTAAGAGGGAGGGAGGGAGATGCAAAGACCGCGTGAGGGGTGCTGAAGGGCGGTGAGGTGGCAAGAGGGAAGGGTGGTGGAGGAAAGGAAAGGAACAGACGCTTTGGGGGGGGTGGAGAGGAACAGACACTGAAAGGAAATGGGGAAACAGATAGTGGGAAGAAGACGCTAAAGGGAAAGGGGGGAGAAGACACTGAAGGGAATTTGGAAAGACAGAGTGGTGAGAAGATGCTGAAGGGAAATGGGGGAGAAGACACTGAAGGGAAATGGGGAACAGAGAGTGGGGAGAAGACCCTGGAAGGGAAGAAGACAGATGCCAGACTATGGGGGGAGCGGAGGGAGAGGTCCCCAGACCAATTTGGGGGAAGGGAGAGGGGGAGAGGCACAGTAACAGAGCAAATGGAAGACGCAGAGAGAAGACAGACAGTGGATGGAAGGAATTGAATGAGAAGATGAGGAAAGCACAAACCAGATAACAAAGATAGAAAAATTTTTTTATGTATTTTATTTATTTATTTTTTTTTTTGCTTTAGGATAAAGTATTATATTAGTTGTGTTGATAAAAAATTATAAACAAAGCCCTGCCAGCTGAGCATCTCTTTCTCTAGTTCAGTAGCCAGAACTTTGATTTATAAGGAAGGAATAAGCTAAATATTGCAGTACTGAGGCTTGTATGGATGCTGCAGAGATAGTAGTTGTGGGGGCGGGGCTGGGGCAGGGACAATGGTCACGGGGATGGGGCGGTGACAAGGATGGTGGTTGCGGGGACGGGGACAAATTTTTTCCCTGTGTCATTCTCTATTTGGAGGCTTAAACATGAACCGTTGTTAATGTGCCAATTTTGTCCCAGTGCTGCAGAGTGCTCATAGAGAGAAAATGAAAGGATAATGGTACTTCTCTGAACTGGGGCTGGACATTGGAGGGGCAAGGGCAGGTGAGAGGTGTGCCAAGCAAAAAGGAATTAAGTTATAGTATACTGTCAATTATGCACAATACTGCCAGTACTTGGACAGGAACATTTACATCAGCCCTTGACATAGTGCATATGCTCGCGCCAAGAGTAAGGGGTCAAATGCGGACTTATGCTAGTATTCTAGAATGACATCTAAGCATGATATTGTCCTTATAGAATTGGTGGCAATATCTGGTTAGGCTGGGGGCTGGGATGGAGTTACTGCAGAACTGGGAGTTACCCAGAAACGCTGATATTTAATGGCAGTGCCTGAATAACTATCCAGTAACTTAGGGTAGCAAATTGGCACTCCTTCCCGGTTCAGCCAAGTTGAGTATAGATCCCTCCCCCCCCCCCCCAATTGTGCTCTCAGAAGCCCACAAGGTTGACTTCGAGGACATTGTCTTTCTTTGTGGGTCTACTCTTTATCAAGTAGATTGATTTACTGCTCGCTTCTTTTGCTAAGCCTGCTTGCAGGTAATATACCTTATGTCTTATACTTTCTCTCAAAGCCTGTCCAAAAGGGTCAAAAAAATGTTCAAGGAAAGACCAGCATATGTTAAATTAATGTTCTTCTATGCTATTATGGTATCATTTATATTCTTCTGACATTTATGATACAGTGAGACAGATTACAAACTATCTCAAATTTAGAAAAATAGTTAAGGCAATATTTTTTAAAGAATATTTAAACCTATTTGAATTTGGAAAGTATAAGGTAGAAATTATGAATGTTTTTAAAGATTTTTTTTAATGTAATTCCTGTATGTCTCTTGTCATTCAATATATTAAATTTGTAATCTGCATAGATCTGAGAGGTTTAATCATAGAATATAAGTACTGTATTCTATTGTATTGTATTGTATTAATACAGTATTTCTTTTTAACATGATTGTTTTACGGTGCTGTTAAATGATTATCAGGTCATTTTCAAAACACTAAGATGTCCCCGAAATAGCATAAAACGACACTTGAATGTTTTTCTTGCCAAAGCATCCAGGTGCTGATTTTCAAAGCCAACTTTTTATTTTTTCAAAGCCAACTATTTATTTATTTAATTTTCTATACAATTCTCTCGGGGGAGCTCAGAACGGTTTACATGAATTAATTCAGGTACTCGAGCATTTTTCTCTATCTGTCCCAATGGGCTCACAAACTATTTAATGTACCTGGGGCAGCTCAGGGTCACAGGGGACAATGTAGGCTTGAACTCAATGTAGGCTGTAGATATAAAAAACATTTTTCACCACCCAACCACCAGTCCCCTGATACAGACTTAAAGAGGAGAGCATTGGCCACCATCCTTAAACCTACACAACCCCAAGTATACAATACTTAATTCCCTCAAGGCTGTAGTTATAACCCCTGTACCACACTCAGACATGGTACAGTAGAAAATAGCACAGCAACCATTGTCTGACAGAGATGGTAAAACATAGTTAACAAAGCATGGGCGTCTTTCTGGATGTCTTGCTAGTTTTCTTAGCCGCTGTGCATCCAAAGTTCAAGGATGAGTGTTGGAGGTGTGTCATGGAAGGGCTTAGCACTTGGACATCTTACAGCTATAATCAAACCTTTAATGAGATGTCCAGGATAGAACTTAGATGTCTGGAGCTAGACCTGTGGCAAAAAGGAACCCAAACTGACCAGATGACCACTAGAGGGATTATGTAATGCTCTCCACACACCCCAGTGGTCATTAACCTCCTCCCACCCCACAAAGATCTGAATGAAACAGTACATACCTCTCTCTAAAACAGCAGCACCTGGTATGGGAAAACCTAGTAGAGCTGCACAAAAGAGGACCCAGGCCTAAAAGCCACTCTAAGCACATTTATGGTGAAAGTATGAGCCCACCAAAATCCTAGTATACTGCCATATAGGTGCCACCTGGAACCAAAAGGGCTATTGGGGTGGTTAACAAGTAGGTATAGTAGGTTTTAGGGGGGGGTTCAGCATAAATTATAAGGGGGTTATGGTGAGATGTACATCTGGCACCCTCTCTATGAAGTTCATAGCAGTACCTTCTAAAGTTCCCCACTGCTTTGTTGCCATGTGTGTGGCCAGTCCATTACAATGCTGGCTCCTCCCACACCCAAATGGTCTGGATTTGGATGTTTTGAAAGTGAACATTGTTGTGGTCAAAAATGATGGACAAAGTTAGGCGTCCTCAGGTTGGATGTCCTGGCAGCCAAGACATCTAAACAGGCAATTAAATTTTTTTAAAAAGTAGATGTCTAGTGGTTTTACCAGTTTCAAAAATTTATAGCTTCTCCCCCCTCCCCCCACAATTTTGTACATCTTGTAGGAAATGTCCAAAGTCAGATGTAGATGTTCTATGAGGGCTGGACACCTTGACGTTCTTATTATATTGTTCATATCCCACTATGTGTATTTTTGGTGTTCCTCGCCTTCGCTGATATGGTACTGTTCATGATATCTTTTTTTTTCTAATGTTGTTATGTTATGATTTGTTGAAAACAATAAATAATTTTGAACTTAAAAAAAAATGCCCCTCCCCATTGCTGCCACTGTATCTTTGTTAGTCCTATTACTAGTTTTCAATTTGCTTTCTCCAAATTTATTTCATTGATTGTATTTATGCTCATATCTGGCCATTTCCCCATTGCTACACTGTTAACAAAGTTGTAAGATTTATATCAAGCTGTACACTGCCTTGGATGGAACTCTTCATAAAAGCAATTCAGATTTCACAATAAATGCATACATAAATACAAGTACAACACTGATTTTCCAGCAACAGATGGTCTGGCACCTCCTCATTTAGTCCGTGACCAGGAAGTGACAGAGGGACAGCCGAGGCTGGCATGAGTAGAGGGTTGTAGATGCTGCTTGCCACTGGCAAAAATAAGAGTTACAGGGAGGGAGTGGGGGTGCTGGGGTTAGAGCATGTTCTAAGTGACTATCGGTTCGGCAAAAACGTTAAGCTGGCAAAGGTTTGGAACTGGGGATGCTGGAAAATTGGTGGTGTATCTGTATTACCAAAGGCTGAGTATTTAGATGACAGGATTTCACAAAGGGACCATATCTTGTACCCTAAACACAGCTATCTTTACCATATACCAAATCCAAGCTCCATCTGCCCAAGAAATTATATGTTTCTGCTGCCCTTGGATTCCAAATTATTGAAAAATACCTCCCCAGTGGTGTAGTAAAGGGGGGGGGGGGAGCGAGGGCAGTATACCCTGGGCACTGCTTCCCTTCCCCTGTACTTTGTTAACGTTTGCAGCAAGAGCACCTGGACTTGCGCCTAGGAATTGACGTCAGAGGAAGAGCTGACACTGGTGTGAGCAGCAGTTGGGGGTTGCTGCTCACGCCACAAATGTTAACAAGGTGGAGTGAAGGGAAGGGGCATGGAGAGGGCATGGAAGGAGCAGATGAGGTGGGTGGGGAAGAAGGTGGGGAGGGGTGCCACCGCCCCAGGTGCCTCTCATCCTTGTTACACCACTTCACCTCTCTCTTCCAGTCTATGTTCCTGGGTACTTCTCTTGAACATCTACAATGGACTCCAAAGGCACCATAACAGTTTATGGCTTCATTGGTCCAAGGACTTGCTTTAGGACACCCAGATTGTATAAAACCATTTTCCCATTTTTGACATGAAAGTAATAGCTTTACGACAGGAGTCTTTATAGCTTACAGAAACAATGAAGGAAACCATCAAACTGATAGTTTATTCTAAGAACATAAGAATAGCCATACTGTGTCAGACTAATGGTTCATCTAGCAAAGTATCCTGCTTCCACAGTGGCCAATCCAGGTCACATATACTTGGCAGAAACCCAAATAGTAGCAACATGGTGTGCTACTGAGAATCAGTGGCTTCTCCTATATCTGTCTCAATAGCAGACTGTGGAATTTTCCTCCAAGAACTTGTCCAAACCATTTTTTAAAACCCATCTATGCTAATCATTGTTACCACATCCCCTGGCAACAAGTTCCAGAACTTAATTATTCTTTGAGTTAAAAAATATTTCCTCCTATTCGTTTTCCCTGTAACTTCATTGAGTGTTTGTAATTTTTCATCTAATACTCCTTGTTATGACCTTGCCAAAATATATTGCAATGGCAGAAAAACAAGCAGACTCCCTCCTGATTATTTCACAATATGATTTAGTGTTGCATTTTATGTAATTATTATGTATTATTATATTGACTGCAAGCCATCTTGAGCTGGAAAGTTAATGCGGAATATAAATGTTCATGTTAAATTAAATTAAACCAGTTAAGGTGGAGTGGGAACCAAAACAGGCAAATGAAAAGGACGGTGTTTTATTAGTTGAATAAACACTTTATTATGGAGATTCATGAGCAGGACTGGATTCACAAACAAGACTCAATACGGCAAAAAGCCTTTGTCAGGAGTCCATCAATGTCAGATTATCCATTAAGTTGTTTGTAAAATTAAACCTAGTCTCAAAAACTATACTCAGTCTCAGGTCCTGACTACACCAATATACAAATCACATCGATAAACTCTTGACGAAGGCTTTTTGCTGAAACACAACTTGTGTTGAGTCTTGTTTGTGAATCCAGTCCTGCTCATGAATCTGCATAATAAAGAGTTCATTGAACTAATTGGGAATTGTCCTTTTCATCTGACTGTTTTGGTTTCCACTCCACTTTGATTGCTTGACTTGCTTTTTGTGGGATTTTTTTGCATCTTCTTTGTTTTGTGTGTAAATTAATTTAAATCACCAATTTCAGCATAGATAGATTTTGGAGGTTTTCTTAGACTGATAGATATGTAGAACTGCTAAGGACTAAATGTGATTCAATAGTCCTTCCTATAGGTTTCTGAGGTCTTTTTCCTCTAATTTCTTGAATCTTTTGAATTTGATGAAGAAATCAAGTTTCTCATATTAATTGCTATTTCATGTGGGACTTGACCTTTCCACAATTTCAGTGTGACAGAAACAAGCACACAGTGCTGCATACAGAAAAGGCAGGGGTCGTATGTTAAGTTTAGATAAAAATGAGAAATTGCTTTGCATTTCCCACTATCTAAAACAGTGGTACTCAGCCCAGACCTCAGGGCACACCCAGCCAGTCGGATTTTCAGGATATCCACAATGAATATGTATGACATATATTTAAATACCATGGAAGCAAGAGCATGCAAATTTATGTCATACATATTCATTGTGGGCAGTGGTATGCTGGTAAATGTTTAACCAGTCTTAAATCGCAGTACCAACTACTCTTTTACAAATTATAAATTTTAATTTTTTGCAAGATCTTCAGCACTGCTTCCCATGGGCTCTCAATTATGCTCCACCAGATATATTGCACTCAGTTCGTCATTTGATCTAGCAATTTTTTTCTTCATGTTCTCCATAAATACTTTAAAGTAGAATAAATATTTATATAAGTTAGCTTGTGTCGCTCTTGTGCTCGGCATCGTGTGGGGACAAATCACTCCGACATGTTTTGCCCTACGGCTTCTTCAAGGAAGTCCCCTAAATTAGAGTCCCAATTGGCACTGTGTTTGAAATGTTATATCTCATGAATAATTTTACTTATGATTATACATTTTTCTTACCCCAATATTTCACAACATGCCATCTCGACTCATATGTTATCTCAAAAATGGCATCGGCGTCATCTTACTTGATTTTATCTTCTCACATAAGAACATAACATAAGAACATAAGCGATGTCTCTGATGGGTCAGACCTGAGGTCCATCGTGCCCAGCAGCCCGCTCACTTGGCGGCCAACAGGTCCAGGACCTGTGCAGTGATCCTCTATTTATACCCTTCTAGCCCCCTTTCCAGCAGGAAATTGTCCAATCCTTTCTTAAACCCCAATACCGTACTCTGCCCTATTACATCCTCAAGAAGCGCATTCCAGGTGTCCACCACACGTTGGGTAAAGAAGAACTTCCTAGCATTTGTTTTGAATCTGTCTCCTTTCAGTTTTTCCAAATGCCCTCTTGTTCTTATATTTTTTGAAAGTTTGAAGAATCTGTCCCTCTCTACTCTCTCTATGCCCCTCATGATCTTATAAGTCTCTATCATATCCCCTCTAAGTCTCCTCTTCTCCAGGGAAAAGAGACCCAGTTTCTCCAATCTCTCAGCGTATGAAAGGTTTTCCATCCCTTTTATCAGACGTGATCTAGGTCAGTTGATCTGCCCCATCAAATCACGGTGTTAAACTAGGGACATCCACTCAGTCTCCTGGTTTAAACCTTAAGGTGCTATAGTATTCAAAGTAAATATCCATTTTTGCTCCTATAAAAAAAAGACAAAAAACCCTGGTGTACCCAGATTACTGGCACACCTAGAGCATCACTACCCTTCCCTTACTCAGTAGGAAAGAAACCCTGGAAACCGGCTACCACTGCCGCCTCTCTACCTGTGCCATCACTGGCCCCAGGATATGCCTCATCTGGCAGCAACATGCATCTGTGTGTGTGTGGACAGAAAAAGCAGTTGGAAATAACAAAAGCACTGTCTGCAGGCCTATGACAGGTGCTCAGAGATTCACTAAATCTAGCATGGGTCCTGGCAAAGTTCTTGAAAATTTAACAAACAGCTCTCATGATGGAGGGGGAGTGTGAGTAGGGGCAGACCATAAGTGGGTTGTCCCAGGGTTGGCATTATGGTCCAGGAACTTTACTGCTCTGCCTGCCTTCCTCTCTGCCGGGTCCTGCTTTTGCAGAAGAAGGAGAAAGGCCCAACATTGGCAGAGCAGCGAGTTAAGGCTGCCAACATTGAGAGAATACTCTGAACAGGCTTATTATGACCCACCAGGGCCTTCCCTCTGTCACGTCACTGATGATACAGCAGAGATAAGCCCTGGCAGAGCAGGCTGCAAAAAAATCTCCCCGGGGGGGGGGGTGTTAGATGGTGCTGCTGTACAGGGGGGACAGGAGGAAGGGATGGAAAGCTGTTGCATGTGGGAGAAGAGAGGAGAAAGGAAGAATTGTTGGACATGGGCTGAAAAAGAAGAAGGGAGATGCAACAAAGAGGTAGAAAGGGGTGAAAGGGAGTAATCCTGCATATGGTGGAGGGGAGGGATACATGCATGGAGAAGAAAGGAAAAATGTTGGACATAGGGTGTATGGCAGGGAGAAAGGCTGCATGGGGAAAGAAAAAGAAATGTTGCACATGATAATGGAGGGGAGGAAGGGAGAGATGTTGCATGGAGGAGAATAGAGAGAGGGAGAGAGAGAGATGGTAGGCATTGGGAAAGAAATAGAAATATTGGATATGGCAGTGGAAGGGAAGGTACAGAGATGGAAAATGGATGGTGAGCATGGAGAAAGAAGAAAATGTCAAATGGGCAGGAGACCCTGGAGAACAAGATAACAGAAGACAAAGAGAAACCAGGGCCTGGGATCAACATGATTTGAATAATAAAATGACTAGACAACAAAAAGTAGAAAAAATAATTTTATTTTCTATTTTGTGATTAGAATATTTCAGATTTCAAATGTGTATTCTGCCAGAGCTGGTGTTAGACAGCAAGTGTGAGCTAAGACCTATCGGAGAAAGAAAAAGTCTTTTTTGTTGTTGTTTACACCATAACACCAGCATGGTGTTGGAGAGGTTGTAACACTGTGAATGTTAAACTGTAACCCATTCTGAGCTCTCTGGAGAGGATATAAAATTAAATAAATAAAATCACTAAATATATATATTTATTCATTTTTATATTTGGGGGTGTTAAAAAATGATCAGCCCTAGGTGTCACATACCTGAGGTCCGACACTGGCTGGATCCAGCACACCACTAATAGTGGATATCCTGAAAACCTGACTAGGTGAGTGTGTCTGAAGGACTGGATTGAAAACCACAGGTTTAGGCACATCATTGATGTGTACATCTAGCACCTGGCAACAATACAGCCCTTTTTAATTTAATCTAGCCCTAAGTATGCCAAATTTGCAAAGTGTGAATAGAAATTGTGACGATACTACACAGTGGTTGCAATTGTCATCAGCTGAAATTTTTAAAGAACTTAGACTGAAAGACAGCCGTTGAAGGAACTGGCAATTTTAAGTCTGCAGGGCAAGCCCTACAACCAGACGTCCACTTTTCTATTGTTGATGCCATTCTCAGTTCACAAAATGAAAGGAACTAGCCTCTGTTGGTCCTTTGATGTAGGAAGAGAAATAAAAATAATAGGAACTTAAGGGAGATGACATTTCCAAGCCTCTTATGGGACTAATTCCAGCTAACATTAATTCAACTTTAATGTAACCACAAAAGAAGATATAGCACTGAGCTTATGGTAATGTTATTTTTTATTTTGTTGTTGGTTTTTCTTAAAGCCAGGCTATTTATCCTGGCTGATCTTAATTTAGACGAATGTCTGATTTGGGAATGCATTCCATTTCGCAACCACAATTTGCATGACTGTAGAGTAAGCCTGAAGCTGAGTGCATGGCCTGTTTGTTCAAACATCACACCATTTATTGTCTAAGCTTGTGCATGGAGGAAGGACAGGTTTATGAGGCCAGTCAGCTGGCGTACTTTAGTCACATTAAAACAAAATAAAACCAACTTGATTTCCAGTGTCTAAGGAAATAAAGAAAAGCTGCTTTCAGCCTGTGACAAAGCTTGTTGTGAGGGAAGAGAGTACTGGGAAAAGAAATTTTCTGGTATTTGATTCCAGAGATGTCAAGAAGGGGTCATGAAAAGCTTTAGCCGGGCAGGAAAGGCTCTTGCCTAGTTAAAATCCACTGCGCAGTTGGTTGCTGATATTGACCAACAATTAACCAGGTAGTGCCACTGAATATCACCCCTAATCAACGAGGTAAGGAAGAGGCCAGGGGTGGAGTTAGGGCAGAGTACCAATTTAAATTTAGCCAGTTAGTGGCAATATTCAATCTGATACCTGGCTCAGGGTAGGATACACAAAGCTTCAGCAACCGGTAAAAAAGATCAGGTTGGGAATGATTTTGTTTTGCCAGTTATGCTCAGCACAAATAGCATTCAAATTAAATTCACTCTATTTGTGCTGATTAGCCCCTTAGAAGGGGGAGGAACTGTGCCTGGCGCCTGCGTACAAGACCTAAGTAGTAGGAAGAGCTCCCAATCTCTGGAGCTTGTGTGCAGTTGATTAAAGTGTTTGTTGTTGCTGTTGTTGTTTTAAACATCCAATATGGACACATCTGGACACGTCTGTTATGTGTGTGTCCCACGCCTAACAGCGGATGACTTTTCAAAACCTGGCACTTTGTCTGGGCTTTGAAAGCTGAGGGGGCGTGGCTAGGGGGGCAAGACTGGGGTGTGGCGTGGGTGTAACAGAGCAGAGATGGGTGGAACTGGGCCTGCCTTGGTTGCGGGTCTATGGGTCCGGATTATGTGTATGTAAAATCTGGTAACTCTAATGAGATATATAGCTCCAGACCTGCTGGAAAGTTTGAGCCGGTAAGAGCTGGGTGTTCCCTTCTGTGCATTACAAGGAGTGCTCATTTTAATATTAATGAGTTCCTTGCAGTGCATTTGGCTGCTGTAATTAGTAGAAGTCCTTGAGAACCCTTTCGAGCATCAGAGGCTGAGCTGCCTTGCAAGTAAAATTGATTACAATCACTATTACTTGGAAGGCAAGTTTTTGAGATCTGGGGCCTAGGTAAGCACATAAAGTTAGATGACCAAGAAAAGTTGTACTAAGTTTATGCACAGAGTTAGCATAGTAGAGGACACTGGTCTGAATATTGGCTAGTACCCAGTTAACTTCCAGGTCAGCATACATAGTCACATATTAAATGCTGAGAGCTGCATGTGCCCTGGTATTGAATATCCAGAGTTAACCCCAGCCAGGACAGGAATAATTCTTCGAGGGCCCCTAGGCATACAAGTACACTGCCCTCCTGGGCCTGTCCCACCCATTTATCTGTTTTCTTATTTACTTTCTTATTTCCACTTATATTTCTTTTTTTAAAATTCAAAACAAACAGAGATTAGCATACCAGTGCACAGTTTTTCTTCAATGCAACCCCCAAACATCTCTGAACAAATCCCCCTTCCTTCCCTTCCCACGTACTTACCCAGGACATTAACTCTGAACCCTTTCAATATGTATATAAAAGCATTCAAATATATTGTAAAGCAGTAATACTATCCAAAATATAAGTCTATATTTTTACATCGCCTAACTGCCTCACTCTACATCAGGGGTATCAAACTCAATCACATAAGGGGCCGAATCTTAAAAAAAGGCTAAGTCGTGGGTCAAATTTTTAATTAAGATACTTAAGGGTCCTTTTATTAAGGTACGCTAACTGATTTTGTGCACGCTAAATGTGCACCTTAATAAAAGGACCCCTAAGTGACTAAAGCTTAGTCTTAGCAGACATATAGGGTTACAACTTCTCCAACCCCACACTGGCTCTGTGGTGTAAACAAAATAAATATTGTAATCACAAAACAGAAAATAAAATTATTTTTTTCTACCTTTTGTTGGCCCCCAGGCTCTGGTTGCCTTTTGATAACTCGCTTGCCAGGGTCTCCTGCCCATTTGTCATTTTCTTCTTTCTCAGTGCTAACCATCCAGCTTCCATCTCTGTCCTCCCCTTCCGTTTCCCTTCCCTCCCTCAGAGGTCTAGCATCATGTCCATATCCGCAGCTTCGACAATGGACCCCACCAGCCCCAGATGCACCATCTGTCCTTTTCTCAACTACCCTTTCATTCAGCATCTCTCCCTCCTTCCCCACCACCCCAGGGTCCATCTCTTCCCAACTACCCTGTCCTATGTTACTTCCAAAAACTGTATGCCTCCCCCTTCCATCTTTCCCTTCACCCCATTGGGCTGGCATCCATGTTCTTCTATTCCCTCCTCCAATGATCTGGCATCTCTCTCCTCTCCTCTTCTTCCCTTCACTCTCCCACACCCCCATGGTCTGGCATTTCACTCTTCTCTCTCTTCCCCCCACTTCCATCAGCATCTGCCCCCTTTCTTTCCCTCCAGCCTAAATCCATCAAGTATTCTTCCTCCTTGCCAAGAAAATTCTCAATGCCATCCTTGAATGCTTTCCAGGCAATTTTCTCTATCCCGACTAACAGATCTTCAAATCTCTCTCATTGATGTTGTGTCTGATCTGTGTGTGATCTGATCTGTGAAATGCCTTCCTTAATCTTGGCATCAGTTATTCTTGGACACATCTGTCTTAGATAAATAAAACCTTTGCCTGCCTTGTTCATCGCTTTTATGAAATTTTTCATCAGTCCAAGTTTTATGTGAAGAGGAAGCAAAAATATCTTTGTCGGGTCAACAAGTGGTTCATGTACCACATTTTTCTGTCCTGGTACCAAATTCTTATGGAGTGGCCAGTTCTTTTGAATGTAATGCAACTCCTTAGCACGGCTGTCCTATTCATAAATGAAACAACAGTACTTGGTATATTTAAGCCGCATTCCAAGTAACAGAGCTATTACTTTAAGATCACCACAGATGTTCCAGTGTACTGAGTATGGAGCATATTCTTCTGAAAAATAAATGCTGACTTTTTGGGGATTTAATCTCAATCTTTGGAAACTAGTCAGTCTACGGTTCTGTCCAAATGAGAAGAAATACCAATCCATAAAAGAAGTTGTATATCATTGGTGTAGATGAAGAAAATAAACTCCAAAAATTGAAGTTCCAAAGGAGCCAAAAAGATCTTAAAAAGAACAGGACCAAGAGGAGATCCCTGAGGGTACGGAGGTGGAAATAGTCACCCCTGTGAACCTAATAAAAACACCTATTAGATCAGAGAAGGCTGAGGGGGGATATAATTGAAATCTACAAAATCCTGAGTGGAGTAGAACGGATACAAGTGGATCAGTTTTCCACTCCCGTTAGAAATTACAAAGACTAGGGGACACTCTATGAAACTGCAAGGAAATACTTTTAAAACCAATAGGAAGAAATATTTTTCACTCGGAATAGTTAAGCTCTGGAACATGTTGCCAGAGGTGGTAAAAGGGGATAGAGTAGCTGGTTTAACAAAGGTTTGGACAAATTCCTTGAGGAAAAGTCTGCTTGTCCTGGATTGGTAGTATGGAATGTTGCTACTCTTTGGGTTTTGGCCAGGTACTTGTGACCTGGATTGGCCACCGTGTGAGCGGGCTGCTGGGCTTGATGGACCATTGGTCTGACCCAGTAAGGCTATTCTTATGTTCTTATGTTCTTGTTTTCCCCCTTTCCCTACATGCCAATTCCATCAGCATATGCCCCCTTTCCCTCCACCATCCTTTCCACACAGCAATGGCAACGCACCCCCCCTTACGGCAATGGGCCCCCACCCGGCATCAATGATGACAACAACATGCCCCCCCACATCCACGGCAACGCAGCCATTTTTTTTTCAGATGGCAACGGGCCCCCTCTTCCCTCCCTGCATGGCAACGGGTCCCAACCCGATGACAACAAAGCCGGCCCCCCCAGCAACGGGCCTCCACCTGACGATAACAATGTCGGCCTCCCCCAGCATCAATGGATGGCAGTGCAGCCAATGAAGCTCGAAGAAGGTCCCGTGATGACTGCGTCTGCAGGAAGAAGTAAGTGACGTCGGAGGGGGATGAACCGGCAGACGCAGTCATCGCGGGACCTTCTTCGAGTTTCATTGGCTGCATTGCCATCCATCGATGCTGGGGGGAGGCCGACATTGTTATCGTCAGGTGGGGGCCCATTGCTGGGGGAGGGCAGCGTTGTTGTCGGGTGGGGGCCGTTGCTGGGGGGGGGGGGAAAGAAAGGGGGCCTGTTGTCATCTGAAAAAAAATGGTAAGTTGTCCTTCAGCAGGCACCCCTGACTATTTTGGGCCCTAGGTACGTGCCTAGTTGACCTATTGGGTAATCCAGCCCTGCCCCCAGCTGGTATGTGGCTGCCAAGATAACAGAACCATTTGGCTGAACTAGGGTTACCAGATGTCCAGTTTTACCTGGACATGTCAGGACAGCTTTTCAAAACCCTGCACTTTGTCTGGGTTTTGAAAAGCTTCCAGTTCAGGACCACGTTGGGAGGGCATCTGTGCAGATGCAACGCGATGATATCACATATATGCGAGCATGCATGTGATGTCATCGCATCACATTGTTGCATGTGCAGATTTATTTATTCATTTTTATAGCCCGTCCTCCCCAGGAGCCCAGAACGGGTTACAAGGATACATACACAGAGTTTTCAGGAACAGAATCTATAACATGCTACAGGATCAAAGATACTAAGCTATAGAATCAATAACTTTCAACTTATAGAGAGTGTGACTAAGAAACACATGCTTTGCAGAATCTAAGAAAATGTAACCATAGAGTCACGAATGGGTATTAACATATCTGCAGTGAAAATCTCAAGCATAGAAGTGGTTGCAGTTGAAGCAACTTAAAAAAATCAGCTTGCCGGGCCTATGCTTCCAGACAGATTTCCTAGGGCATCAGGCCGCCAAGTGGTATAAATTAATATCAGAGTATTTAAACAAAAACCCCAAAACTAGTCAGAGACATTTGGAGCATTGAGATTAAGAAGCAGATTTGTGCTTCTCAATGGCCACGGATTTGGACTTGGAGAATGAGATATACAGCGTCAGCATCTATGAGACAAATATGTTTGGGGTTTTTTTGTTACATAGAAGTTTCTGGACCCCTGTTCATTTGCAGAAATTAGATAGTTCTAAATCTAATAGATGATGGCACTGTCATCTTGAAATAATGACACTGGATCATTTGTTGTTCTATTGTCCTTTGATACCTAACTTTTGGAGGTCAATTTGGGGACAGATTAATACCATACTGGAGTCATCGATTCCATTGGCATATGATGTAGTCATATAAAAACATAAGCCGTGCCTCTGCTGATCAGACCTGAGGTTCAACATCATGCCCAGCAGCCCGCTCACGCGGCAGCCCATCAAGTCCAGGACCTGTATACTAGCCCTCTATCTATCCCCTTTTCCTTCTGAAAATTGTCCAATCCCTTCTTGAACTCCAATACCGTACCCTGTCCTATCACTCCCTCTGGAAGCGCGTTCCAGGTGTCCACCACTCGTTGGTTCTGAATCTGTCCCCTTTTAATTTTTCGGAATGCCCTCTCGTTCTTGTAGTTGTCGAAAGTTTAAAGAATCTGTCCCTCTCCACTTTCTCTATGCCCTTCGTGATCTTATAAGTCTCTATCATATCCCCTCTAAGTCTCCGCTTCTCCAGTGAAAAAAGCCCCAGTCTCTCTAATCTTTCAGCGTATGAAAGGTTTTCCATACCTTTTATTAAACGCGTCACTCTCTTCTGAACCCTCTCGAGTATCACCATATCCTTCTTTAGGTAGGGCGACCAATATTGGATGCAGTACTCCAGATGTGGGTGCACCATCGCCCGATACAATGGCAGGATAACTTCTTTCATTCTGCTTGTAATACCCTTCTTGATTATTCCTAGCATTTTATTTGCTTTCTTAGCAGCCGCTGCGCATTGTGCCGATGGCTTCATTGTCATGTTCACTATTACCCCCAAGTCCCTTTCTTAGAAACTCTCACTCAATAACAGCCCTCCCATTGTGTAGCTGTACCTCGGGTTTCTTTTTCCTATGTGTAAGACTTTGCATTTCTCTACATTGAACTTCATCTGCCATCTCGTCACCCACTCCCCTAGTTTGTTTAGGCCCCTTTGTAAATCTTCGCAGTCCTCTTTATTCCTAGCCCCATTGAATAGCTTGGTGTCATCAGCAAATTTTATTACTTCGCTCTTCGCCCCCATTTCTAGATCATTTATAAATACACTAGCTGATGCCCCGGCGTTGCAGGGGTATTTAATTATAGCAATAATATTGTAAATGGATTCAAATAAAGATACTTTATAGTGGTGAATGAAATTATTTTTTTACAGCTTTATAAAAAGTACAATATTCAAATTATAATGTGAAATATTTGACAAAATGAATACAATACAACTAACACAAAACTTGATAATAAACAACATTTTTAGTTTCACCTCCAGGAGCAAGAACATATAAATTCTTGGGTGAACCCACCCTTGAGCAAGCAACATAGAGTTGACCATGGGAAAAACAGGGGGATCTTAAATCCACTCCACAGTATGTAATAGTCTGTCCCTGTGATTTGTTGATTGTGATAGAGAATGCAAGTATCACTGGAATTTGCAATCTCTTAAACTGAAAAGGAAGATGTGTTGCAAGTTTCGTTCAAATCGGGCAAGCCGTTTTTGCGTTGGCAGCTTGTACAATTTTTCCATTGACATGAATGGGTGAAATCTGATTTTCTGTTTGTAGCTCCGCCCACATATGCAGGTGGGCTGTGAGACCCCCAGAACATATCACCCCAGGTAGTGAAGGATCTGCATACCAAGTTTAGTTCAAATCGGGCAAGCCGTTTTTGCGTTGGCAGCTTTTTACATTTTTACCATTGACATGAATGGGTGAAATCTGATTTTCTGTTTGTAGCTTCGCCCACGTGTGCAGGAGGGCCGCGAGACCCCCAGAACATATCACCCCAGGTAGTGAGGGATCTGCATACCAAGTTTCGTTCAAATCGGGCAAGCCGTTTTTGCGTTGGCAACTTTTTACATTTTTGTCATTGACATGAATGGGTGAAATCTGATTTTCAGTTTGTAGCTCCGCCCACATGTGCAGGTGGGCCGTGAGACCCCCAGAACATATCACCCCAGGTAGTGAGGGATCTGCATACCAAGTTTCGTTCAAATCGGGCAAGCCGTTTTTGCGTTGGCAGCTTTTTACATTTTTGCCATTGACATGAATGGGTGAAATCTGATTTTCAGTTTGTAGCTCCGCCCACGTGTGCAGGTGGGCCGCGAGACCCCCAGAACATATCACCCCAGGTAGTGAGGGATCAGCATACCAAGTTTCGTTCAAATCGGGCAAGCCGTTTTTGCGTTGGCAGCTTTTTACATTTTTTCCATTGACATGAATGGGTGAAATCTGATTTTCTGTTTGTAGCTCCGCCCACGTGTGCAGGTGGGCCGCGAGACCCCCAGAACATATCACCCCAGGTAGTGAGGGATCTGCATACCAAGTTTTGTTCAAATCGGTCAAGCCGTTTTGCGTGATCGCGGCACATACATACACACATACATACACACATACATACCTCCAATTTTATACATATAGATTGAATAGCAGTGGTCCAAGCACCGACCCCTGTGGAGCACCACTTGTGACCTTCCTCCAGCCCGAGTAGTGGCCCTTCACTCCTAACCTCTGCTTTCTGCCCGCCAACCAATTCCTGATCCATCTGTGTACGTCTCCTTCCACCCCATGGTTCTTTAGTTTCCAATGTAGGCGTTCATGGTGTACCTTGTCAAAGGCTTTTTGGAATTCTAAGTATACAATGTCTATGGGGTCCCCTTTGTCCATCCATTTGTTAATTCCTTCGAAGAAGTGCAATAAGTTCGTCAGGCACGATCTTCTCTTGCAGAAGCCATGTTGGTTTGTTTTCATAAGTTTATGCCTCTCTAGATGCTCCTCAATGCTATCTTTTATCAGCGCTTCCGCCATTTTCCGCGGAACCGAGGTCAGACTTACCGGTCTGTAGTTCCCCGGGTCACCTCTCGATCCCTTTTTAAAGATGGGCATAACATTGGCTATCTTCCAATCCTCTGGGATCACGCCTGTTTTCAGGGATAGATTACAAGCCTGCTGTAGTAGTTTCACTATTTCCTCCTTTAGTTCTTTCAATACTCTAGGGTGGATTTTGTCCGGGCCTGACGATTTGTCAGATTTTAATTTTTCTATCTGCCTGTGTACGTCCTCAAGGCTTACTTCCATGGATGTTAATTTCTTTGCTTGGTCTCCTTTGAAGATTTGTTCAGGTTCCGGTATGTTGGATGTCTTCTTTTGTAAATACTGACAAAAAGAACATGTTTAGTCTTTCTGCCACTTCTTTCTCCTCCGTCATCCGTCCCACCTCCTCCCTAGCCGGCTGCTTCCCTTTAACATATCTGAAAAACAGTTTGAAATTTCGTGCTTCCCTGGCTCTCTTCATATTCTCTTTTTGCTTTTCTAACCACGAGGTGACATTCTTTTTGATACTTCCTGTGTTCATTCCAGTTCTCCTCGGTTTTGCCCTTTTTCCATTTCTTGAATGAATTCTTCTTATCCCCTATCGCTTTCTTCACTTCTTTAGTTATCCACGCCGGGTCTTTTGTTCGGCTCTTTTTGCACCCTTTTCTGAATCTGGAGATATACCGATTTTGCGCCTTGCTTACCGTGGGATGATATTGCATCTTAAACCCCCATTGGACAGATATAAATGTCGGCTTTTCCTTATTATGACCGGGATAGCCATGCAAATGGTTACTCGCAATTGGAAAAATTGGGATCGCCTTAGTTTTACTTTTTAGTGGGTGAATTTATGCTTATGTTATAAGTATGAGAAGATGAACGCTGACATGCTGGGGCATAATAAGTTATTCAAAATAGTTTGGGTTCCATTGACGACTTTTGTGGCTTCGTTATAGTTATCTTTTATCTTTATTTTCTGTTGTTTTAGCACACACATCCAGGGGAGGAGGGGATATCTCTTTTGTTTGGTATTATTCCCTGATTAAAAATACTGGAAGGGAGAGGGGTTTTTATTCTTTCTGTATTACTGGTTGATTATAAGTGCTTATTATGCTTATTAATATATGTATGTATATTGTTTAGCACTTTTTGTTAGCTTTGAAAACTTAATAAAGATTAAAAAAAATAACCACACACACATATCTGCAGTGAGAACAGGTTGTGGGGGCAGGGCTGGGGGGCGAGACTGGGACAGAATGGGGCATAATTTAGGCAGAATGGGGCGGACCGGAACTGGGTGGGCCTAGGGTAGGGCCATGGGTTCGGATTTTACAATAATAAAATTTGGTAACCCTAGTCTGAACCAGCCTGATTTCTGCTTTTTTTATGCATATGTAAAGGAAGCTGGAGGCACAGGGAAGTACGTTGGTGGGGAGAAGATAGAAAAAGGAGGAATCGGGGCTGTCCTAATCATTAGATGCAACTAGGTGATAGCAAAAGCAATTGCAGTTAAAGCCAAACAATCTCAAGAAACCATCATTGACTACTTTTAGCTGCAAAACAATGTTTAATATTTAGAAGTATGATTTCCAATTATTATATTTTTATTAAATTGTAGGAAGATCATGATTATAGAGTTTAATTTACAAAATCTTGGAGGGAGAAGGCAACAAGCTAGGTACCTAAAGGGTGCTCAATACTTTTTCACTGGCTTTAGTAGCAATCCATATTTGATGAGGAGCTGAAGATAGGGAAGGAGTAGGAGCCTTTAGCAGTGAAGAGATATTACAGTATCATTTGCAGGGAAGATGGATCATGTGACTTTGTTAAAGAGAGCTGAAAGTGCACAATGTGAAATCGAGAACAGCAACAGGAGAGAGAAAGGCCCCTCAAAGCAAGAGCCTACTATGCACAATCATAGATCCAAATGATATTAGCTGTTGTATATGAGACCTCTGCACATCCGCACTGTCTGATGAAGGCAGATGTGTGTTTGGGCTTAAAAAGGTTGAGAAATACAGATTTACGATTGGCTTTACTAAGCCACAGTAGACAACTTCAGATGTTCTGGGCAGTCCTAGTAGAGCAGTAAACAGGTTACTGGAGTAGCCTAGTGGTCATTGCAGTGGACTGCATAGCATGGGACTTAGACCCATGCCCCACCAAATCCCACCCAAAACCTACTGGACCATCATATAGGCATAAAGACTATTATTGTGGTGTACAGTTGGGTCCAGTAGGTTTTGGGTGGGTTTTAGAGGGCTTACCACACTATAAGGTGGGTTATAGTAAGATGTGTACCCAGGACCTTTTATATGAAGTTTATTGCAGTGCCTCCTGACATGCCCCACTGCTCTGCTGGGATGTTTATATGGCCAGTGTACTACAAAAGCTGGCCCCTCCTACATCCCAATGGCTTATTTTGTGTGTTTTTTTCTTTTGGACATGCTTTTTTGAAAATGGAAAAACAAGATAGATGTTTTAGGGATGTTTAGTGCTGGATTTGTGTGCATGTTCCATAAACTGTCCAAACTCGGATTTGAACGTCATATCAAAAATGGCCCTCCACGTGCCTATAAAACTGGAACCCAGAAACAGCTTCTGTAGCATACAAATTGTCATGTATAAATGTACACATTCTCTGAAGAAAGTATAAATGTGCCCCCGTACATGCACTTTATAAAATATACAAATATATCACAATTCTGACCTCACCGCATCTAAACTATGCCCCTGAGAATTTCTATACACGATGCAAATGTAAGTAAATCTAACTGTATTGGCACACATTTCTATGTACATATTCAGCTATGCATACATATGAAATATGCTTTACAAAATTACCCCCTGATATGGAATCATATGAGTGAGAGAAGTGCCATAAAAGCAGGCCCCCACAAGCTTGACACCCTCTATAGCAGGGATAGTGAACTCCGGTCCTCGAGAGCCATATTCCAGTCAGGTTTTCAGGATATCCCCAATGAATATGCATGAGATCTATTTGCATGCACTGCTTTCAATGCATATTAATTGGGGAAATCCTGAAAACCCGACTGGAAAACGGCTCTCGAGGACCGGAGTTCCCTACCCCTGCTCTATAGTTTCACAGGTTGCATTCCTTCAAAAGCCAGCCCCATTCAGATGCCTAACATATATGTATGTTTATGATTTCATGTTATCTACTGTATATTTTAATTTTGATGTTAATTTAAATTTATTATCAGTTTTATCATTTTATTGTACATTACCTGAAGGGTATTTTTGATGAACTATGGTCAGGTGGGCCCGATGAAGGACAAGCAAGCAACGCGGGTAAGAAAGGCAACGGGAACTGTAATTGTACAAGCGGTGCTGCTTGCCCAAATCTTCCCTCTGACGCAGCTTCCTGGGCGCATGGTGGGGTGGGGCGGGGCAGGGGGCCCAGTGTACTTGTGTGCCTAGGGGCCCTTGACAAATTAATCCTGCCCTGGTTATTGGCACTAATTAGAATTTACGCATACAATTTTCTAAGCATGTTCTGTAAAGTGATGCATATAAATTTTAATGCATGGATATTAAAAGAGGGTTTGACCATGGGTGAGACATTGGTGTTCCTAAATATTTTGTACGCTGTTATAGAATATGCCCGATCTGAGCATAATTTAGGGACAGGCATTTATATCAGGTTTCAGTTGGTTTAAATGGTCATGCCTAAATTTTAGTTATGGGGCCAGTCGCAACACATATTCTATAAACCACATCTAGCTTTAGGTATGGTTTATAGTATAACACTAAGCATGTTTTTATTCAATGCCAATTTTTCCTGGCGCCATATTTATAATTTACTTCAATGTGTTTAGACTCCAACAAGTGTTATGACTTAATTTTACATAAATCGCTCCATATCTTTCAGACCTAATGAACCATTACATAAATTTGTTTTATTTTATGATTTCAAGAATGCGTGGGATAAACACAGAGGAACATTTTATAGGAAAAGGATGAAATCCAATTAAAGCAAAACTTAAATGACCTCATAATGAGAATGAACTTTGACAACAGATTCAGAGGTTGGAAAGTATGACCAGTGCTGGGCAGACTTGTGCGGTCTGGATACTATAAATGGCAAAATCAGATATGGATGAAGGCTAGAGTGGCTTCCATGGCAATTCCAGTAGTTAGGAAGTAGGGCAGGTGCTGGAAAGACTTCTACAATCTGTACCCCCAAATTGGCAGGGAGAGATGGAGATAAAGTACATGTTTAACATGTAGAAGTGGAACCTGTGCAGAGTGCCAGATTCAACTCTGGCCACCTTGTTAGGCAGATTTACTATGTTAACATGAAACATGTTCAGGACCTCCTAACAAAGGCAGATGGGGAGGGGGATAACTTTGCCATGTTTTCAACTAATAGAATAAAAATCATTTGTATTCTTTTGGAAACACTAAACATCTGTTAAAGTAACATAATGACATCTTATAGCTGAAGCTAGTTTTGGGGAAATGATCCCCAGAATGCAGAATAGCCCCAGAGGTAAAATGATCCCCATGACATAGTGTTACAGAGCTTGAGTGAGATATGTTATACCCAGGAAGAGGTTGCAGCATGCAGTGACTAGCTCTGGGGCAGAGATTCCTAGCAACACTGAGATGTGTTCAGTATGACAAGATGATTCAGATGAAACATGAAGTAATCCTAAAACTCAGAATGACTTCTTATTTTATTCATTCAGATCCTTTTCCCATTCTTTAAAGGATGTTTTCTTGGCTCTAATAGCCTCTTTCATGTCACCTTTTAACCATGCTGGCTCTCGTTTCCTCTTCTTTCCACCTTTGCTGATACATAGAATGCATCTGGTCTGGACTTCCATGATAGTATATTTAAATAACATCCATGTCTTGTTTACAGTCCGAACCTTTGCAGCTGATCCTTTTAGCTTCTTTTTAATCATTTTCCTCATTTTATCAATAGCCACCCTTTCAAAAATTAAATGCCTCTACAGTAGATTTTTTTTTTTTTTTTTGCGAAGTCACTTCTATGTGGGTGGAATTCTTTTAAAGTGTTGTTGAAATTCTTTGGACTGTTTCATGATGAGCTTGCTTCTGGATTGGTTGGTTTTCTTGGAGGGGTGGAGCTTGCCACAATATCAGCAATGGCTATTGCTGGCATCTGTTGTCCCAGCACCAGTTTGCTTTTTTTCAGCTTTTGCTGTTGCTTGTACAGACTTTCCTGTATCCCAAGTCACCATGCATTATGACAAATGCAGATCCATAGCTAATATCCAAATTTGCAGCCAATTGAGACACCGTTATCCGTTGGTGTTTTCTAATCAAGGCATCTGCCTGTCAATGTGCTCCTGTGTGTGCGATGTTCCTGCTTTAAACCTATTTACTCACTCATAAAGCTTCCATTAATTCATGATGCTATGTCCATTCTGAGTCAATATCCAACTGTGAATTTCCACAGGTTTCACTCTCTCTGCCCAAGGAGAGCACACTACTGCATCTTGTTCCATGATGGTACAATCTTGTAATGGAACTCCATGTTTCTGACCTCATGGCTGCCATACGACTAAAGGCCGAGTGTTGTACTGCGAGTAGATGTAAAAATCCATATGTTGCATTTTGCTAGCTCTGTTCCAATTATTGCATAATTAAACAATTGCCTTTAATTTATGATTTACCCTCATATTTAGGACTGCTACAAAATGCAAACATGGTGGGCACTTATACAAGTAACCTATTTCAAGTTTTATTTTTTCTAAATAACCCACAAATAGGTTTATAAAGAGCTAGAGATTTTAAAAAATGTTTTGTTGAAAATATTATATAACAAACTGTCTTATGGGGTTTGGGGTGGGGAGAAGAAAGGTGGTGATCAGTCCTTTAGTTATTAACATCTTGTGAAGAGAGCAGGCTGTATGTAGGGTTACCAGATTTTCCCAAAGGAAAATCTGGACCCATGACCATGCCCCCAGGCCTGCCCAGTTCTGCCCACATCACACCCCCATCCCACTCCACCCCCCCCCCCCTGAACCTGTTCATGTGTCAGGACGGCATCTGCACATGCGTGGATGCAATGTGATGACATTGCGTACATGTCATGCCGAAATTGGAAGCTTTTCAAAACCCAGACAAAGTGCCGGGTTTTGAAAAGCCACCCGGACCTCCAGACGTCTGGTAACCTTAGCTTTATGGGATATAGAGAGAGTATAGATAGAGATCAAGGGGGATTTAAGGGTTCAGACAAAGATCACCGTACAGGTCATGAGCCTGATGGGCCGCCGCGGGTGCGGACTGCTGGGCGCGATGGACCTCTGGTCTGACCCAGCAGAGGCAACTTCTTATGTTCTTCATAACTAGTACTCAATATCAGCTCGTGTGACTCAGACGAAAAAAAAAGAGAAAACCTGAATGGGGGATGGGAGAGAACATTTACAGGCCTCCCCCACCAACCCTACCTCCTTTGCATTGCCCTCCCAGCCCCCCAATTTGGTTGAACAATGACATGTAAATGCAAAAGATTAATTACTATTAAATAGATTCTACTTTCTCCAATAGCAATGAACTAGATTGTGTAAAGCCTTTTCTGTCCCGGAGTGTTATGAAACATCCAACACAATGCAACATCTGCATGTTACATTTCACAAAGAAGAGACCCAGGCATTCAAATCACGCCCATCTCATTTTTTGATAATTTAATTGTGAATTACAGTCCTTGTTCTTTTGTAATTAGGGGCAGAGCAGATGGTGAAGGCTTAGTTTAAAGCAATGGGTCCATTAAAAATCACCCAATCTGCCAAATTACTCTATAACTTATCACTGTGCTCTGTCAGTATAATGGAGTCTGTGCCCAGAAGAAGCAACAGTGCCCACTCAGCAGCCTTTAATTTGCACCATAGAATATACTGCTTATAAATCTAGAACCAAATTACATAACATATCTAGTTCATATGATCATCTGTCTAGAGCACTCTATTATCCATACTGAGGCTACAATTTCTTAGATCACACATCCAAAGTACAGACTAACACACTCAACAATTAGGGGTCGATATACAAAGCAATTAAATCATTTGTCTGGCACTAACTGGGCATGTTCAGTAGCACTTTACCAGACAGTGCTGCTGAAAATGCCCAATTAGGCCCTGAATCTATAGACAGTGGCCTAACTCCAAGGCACCATTGAACGCAATTGTCAATCACCCGCTAGGCACTGTTAATAGAATTGCGCCTAGGGGGTGCTGAAACCGTGGTGCGATCCCATTTAGACCAGGATTCCTTGGCCTAAATGAGTGCATCTAAGTTAGGCACCTACCTAAGTCAAACCACGCCCAAATTCTACCCCAAATCTGCCCCTAACCTTGCCTTCTTGCTGGTAGGTGTCTCACTGTAGATGTCTACCTCAAAGTGGTAGACGCCTACCAACTAATTCATGTTTTAAATGGTTTTTTTTAAATTATTTTAAATTTTGCTTTCAATTAATGGTGCCAATTAAGTCAGTTAAGAAAATTAAGCCAGGCACCTAGATTGGCTTAGTGTGCAAATCTAGGCACCTAACTTCAGGTGTTGCTTATAGAATTTGGGCCTTAGCGCCCAAGTCAAAATAGGCTATTTTGTGGGTGCTCCAAGGAAAGAGTGACACGGAAGTTGCGAAGATCTGCAATGTGACATAATGAGGCTCGAGAAATGGGCATCAACATGGCAGATGAGGTTCAACGTGGATGTGTAAAGTGATACTTGTAGGTAACAAAAATCTCATACACGAATACAGGATGTCTGGGGTGGTACTTGGAGAGACCTCCCAGGAAAGAGACTTGGGAGTTATGATGGACAAGTCTATGAAGCCGTCCATGTAATGTGCGGCGGTGGCGAAAAGGGCAAATAGAATGCTAGGAATGATAAAGAAGGGGATCACGAACAGATCGGAGAAAGTTATCATGCCGCTGTACTGGGCCATGGTGCGCCCTCACCTGGAGTACTGCGTCCAGCACTGCTCGCCGTACATAAAGAAGGGCACTGTACTACTCGAAAGGATCCAGAGAAAAGCGTCTAAGATAGTTAAGGGGCTGGAGGAGTTGCCGTACAGTGAAAGATTAGAGAAACTGAGCCTTTTCTACCTCGAACAGAGGAGATTGAGAGGGGACATGATAGAAACATTCAAGGTACTGAAGGGAATAGACTTAGTAGATAAGGACAGGTTGTTCACCCTCTCCAAGGTAGGGAGAACGAGAGGGCACTCTCTAAAATTGAAAGGGGATAGATTCCGTACGAACATAAGGAAATTCTTCTTCACCCAGAGAGTGGTAGAAAACTGGAACTGTCATAGGGGAAAACACCCTCCAGGGTTTCAAGACAAAGTTGGACAAGTTCCTGCTGAACCAGAACATACGCAGGTAGGGCTAGTCTCAGTTAGGGTGCTGGTCTTTGACTAGAGGGCCGCTGCGTGAGCGGACTGCTGGGCACGATGGACCACTGGTCTGACCAAGCAGCGGCAATTCTTATGTTCTTAACTGATTGATAACTGCATAAATAGGACTGTATAGAACACATCTTTATATGCTAAATGCTAAATATCACTACTACCGCTATTTATCACTTCTACAGCGCTGAAAGGTATACGCATTTGACATTTAATAGATGGCCCTGCACTTAACCACTTATATTTCAGCCAGATGCGCTTGCTTAGATATTCAATGCCAGAGCCTGAACCTGGCCCGGCCTTGAATATCTGAACATAAAGCTGTTTGAAGTTAGCAAAACACTGACTGCCCAATATTTAAAATCATTTAACTGGCCAGGAATGGCTCCTGATAATATTCAGCAGCTTTCTGATAATATTCAGCAGGAGATAGCAAGTTATCTCTCGCTGAATATTACCAGTGCAATATTCATTGTATTATCAACTAAGGGGGTCCTTTTATTAAGGTGCGCTAATCGATTTAGCACGTGCTAAATGCCAAGGCGCCCATAGAATAGAATATGAATAGAATATGGATGCCTTAGCATTTAGTGCATGCTAAATTGATTAGCGCATCTTAATAAAAGGACTCCTAAGTTTGGCAGCCAAATTAGACCACTGAAATAACTGGAATATCTGTGGCCAGTTTAAACCCAACCGGCCAGCACTAAGTATTAGCATGGCTGGTTCAATTTAATCCAGCCCCAAACCACCTGGATATTCAATGCTGGTCACCGGAAATGGCCTGTCATTGAATATCTAGACTGACTGCAGCTGAACCCTGCAATATGAATATTAGCCCTTGAATATGTACCTTTCCAGATGGGGATGCTGCAACAATTTTTTAGGTAGAATGTGAAAAAAACATTTTTTTTTTCTTTTTACCTACACAAAATGGAAACCTGCATCTTCAAAGGGTGCAGTAGCAGAAGAATATGAGATCCATTGAGAGAAAAGGTAGAAAAAGTGGGGTTACAAATAACATTGATACAAGCTATAAAAGTTTGGAGAGAGAAATTCGGGCAACTTTCATTTTTGAAAGTTTATGTCCTATAGGGTCAGTAGAATGGGACTATTGTTTTTATAGAAAAGTAAACAGAAAAATATACAAATGGTAATTAAGGCATGGTACAGTCTTACTGCACAAATCATCAATAATACACAAGTACTGTATTTATTTTCATAAATGTTGATGTTTTCATGTTCTACAGCCCAAAAACTGCAAGTTTGCTATTTGTTTCTGAAAAACATACTTTTTTAAATTGATAAATGTTTCTCATTTTTAAAGATGTTATTAGTCCACATCTGAGGCTGACATTTTTCAGAATTATGCAGTTCATATCCCTCGGTCTTGTGGTATAAATAAGTCACATACCCCACTTTTGATAATTTTTCACTTAGCGAGTTGCATATACCGTATAGAGGGCAATCTTCAAACATTTCAAAGAAAATATACAACCATACTTTTCCTAGGCAGGGCAGGATTCATTTGTCGAGGGCCCCTAGGCACACAAGTACACTGAGCCCCATGCCCTGCCCCACCCCACCATGCACCCAGGTGGAAACAGGAAGCTGCGTCAGAGGGAAGCTTTGGGCAAGCAGCACCGCTTGCACAATTACAGTTCCCGTTGCCTTTCTTACCCGCATTGCTTGCTTGTCTTACTTTCCATCATTGGGGGGGGGGGGCATCGCCGTTTGGAAAAAACAATGTTGATGTCCTCCTTCATCAGGCCCCCCTGACCATTTCGGACCCTAGGCACTTGCCTACTTGGCCTATTGGTTAATCCTGCCCTGGCCCCAGGGAATGTGCACAAGTACTACATAGTTCCTATGTCTAACTGGTTTTTACATGGGTAAAAGTACTGGTATGTACATTATTGATCTAGACGTGTGAGAGATTCCTGGCCGGGTTTTCCAGGAACCCTGCACATTCACCAAATGAGCACACATAAACCACTTTAGAAGTTGTAAAAAAATTATTTATTGAGACATCTACCCGAGCCTATTCCCTCATAGGCTCAAGAAAGACAAATATACAGTATACTTTTAACTTTTATATGCCATATCTAGTGCATCAGCCTGTACACTTTAGGTAGTTAGCCATATCATATTTAGTCCAGTAACCTCAGCTTTTGGTCAATTTGCCCAGGTCTCTCAGATTTAAAGCACCATAAATCTGGCTCCTACTTCACTTGTTGAATAGTCCAAACAGAAGAACATGTAGGAGAAAGGAACCCCTTTTCTCCAACAGTCTCAACTGGCTTCAGCTCAGCTGCCACAACTCAGGACAATCATCTTTAAACAAGCAGGTTCATTTTACAGAGGTCTTGGATTAGCAGCTCGCCTCTTGTATTTTCCTGGACAGGTTCTCGGCTAGCTTTCTCATTCCAGTCCTCCCCAGGGCTTAAATGCAGCCATGGCTAGGGAAGGTTTCTCTCCTTCAGGATCATCTCACTCTGGGACCTCTCTCCAATAATTCTCCTCTGTGGCAGATAAACACCGCCCTGCTGAACCCTACCCTTGACTCTGCAAGGTTACCTTGTTAAGGTAGCTCAGCACTGAGCTTTAACGCCTGATGCAGTCTGGGACATGTTGTCCACTCAGTCTTGGGCTGGCTGCCCCTGCTGTGTGGAGGTGGAATGGTAGCATTAGCGGAAGATAACCACTTACTCTTCCACAACATGTAACAAGGAAAGGGCTAGGAAATTTTTCAGGCAGTCAGTTTAGCCGGGTAAACAGCATCTGAAAATCATTCTTCAAATGTGCAGTCCTAGCGCAATACCATTTATTTTATCCATTATTTTGAAATCCAATGATTGTGTTCTCAGACAGCCAAAATATATTAATTTATTAAAACATGGACTGGTTTTAAGATACTGCATACTGTATCTCATAGAGGTCATATACTTATAATACAGACAAAAAATGTAACATTCCTGGCTACATAGAGGAGGGGCCACTGCCATCATAAGGTTAAATATCAAAGGCAGGAGTATATTGTCATGAGAGAAGAGAAACAGTTTGATGGAAATAAAATATTCTCAGGTAGGACAATGGAGTTTAGAATGGTGGCAAATTGAAAATAATTGGTTTTCTAAGTAATTGCTGCTGTCATTCCAATAATTCAATTGTTGCTTCTTTTAAAATATTTTCATGTCCAAATGTGTACTATATACTTTCAGGTCTATACAGTCTGCAATTCAGTTGGACAAAGTTATTTTGGTGACTGATTGACCTAAAGATCGCTTGTAAAAGGAGACAACTAATTGAGTTCTTTGTCAAAAAGTGAAGGCGTATGAGTTTTGGAAGAACAGGTAGTACAATATCTTGATTGAGATGGAAAGATGTAACAAATTTTGGTAAAAACATTGGAGAACCACTTTGGTGTGGGGAAAAAAACTTTTAAAAAATGGATGGTAATGCGCTAAGGCCTGCAGTTCACAAACTCTCCTTGCTGAAGTAATAGCAACCAAAAATAAAGTTTTAAAAAGTGAGAAATTTTAATGAAGTAGTATGTAGAGGTTCAAAAGGTGCCATATCAAAATTTGTTTTAAAGTTTGGAAACAGAACATAGTCTGTTGATAGAAACCTTCAAAATCCTAAAGGGCATAGAGAAAGTGGATAAGGACAGATTCTTCAAACTGTGGGGAACCACAAGCACTAGGGGTCACTCAGAGAAATTGAAAGGGGACAGGTTTAGAACTAATGCTAGGAAGTTCTTTTTTACCCAGAGGGTGGTGGACACATGGAACGCGCTCCCGGAGGATGTGATAGGCCAGAGCACTTTACAGGGGTTCAAGGAAGGTTTGGATAGGTTCCTGGAGGACAAGGGGATTGAGGGGTACAGATAAAACTAGAGGTAGGTTATAGAAGTGGTCAGTAACCACTTCACAGGTCACAGACCTGACGGGCCACCACGGGAGCGGACCGCTGGGCGAGATGGACCTCTGGTCTGACCAAGTGGAGGCAACTTCTTATGTTCTTATGATGGAGCAAGATCTGATGAGTAGGGTTGATGGTCTTTGCACTGATACCCCAACTGGGTCAAAAACATCCATTGTTTTGCCAGCCTTATGAGCAGGTGCATTGTCTTGCAAAAAGAGAACTCCTTTCTGCAGCTTCACTCTTCTTTTTCTTTCAACGTCTCCTTCAATTGGCACAGCAAGTCACTGTAGTATTCTGCATTAACTGTTTAGCCTCTTAGAAGATAATCATTACAAACCTTCCAAATCCCCAAACACTGTGACCATGACCTTATCTCAAGACAGATATAGTGGCAATAGAAAAGGTTTAAAGAAGAGTGACCAAGATGATAAAGGGAATGAAACATCTTTCGTATGAGGAAAGGCTAAAAAGGTTAGGGCTCTTCAGCTTGTAAAAGAGACGGATGAGGGGAGATATGATTTGAAGTCTACAAAATCTTGAGTGGAGTAGAATGGGTACAAGTGGATTGATTTTTCACTTCGTCAAAAATTACAAGGACTAGGGGACATTTGATGAAAAATTACAGGGAAATACTTTTAAAACCAATAGGATAAAATATTTTTGTACTCAGAGAATAGTTAAGCTCTGGAATGCACTGTCAGAGGTTGTGGTAAGAGCAGATAGTGTAGCTGATTTTAAGAAAGGTTTGGACAATTTCCTGGAGGAAATTGTCCATAGTCTGTTATTGAGAAAGATATGGGGGAAGCCACTGATTGCCCTGGATTGGTAGCATGGACTGTTGCTCCTCTTTGAATTTTTGTCAGGTACTGGTGACCTGAATTGGTCACTGTGAGGACGGGCTACTGCAGGGGTGTCCAATGTCGGTCCTCGAGGGCCGCAATCCAGTCGGGTTTTCAGGATTTCCCCAATGAATATGCATGAGATCTATGTGCATGCACTGCTTTCAATGCATATTCATTGGGGAAATCCTGAAAACCCGACTGGATTGCGGCCCTCGAGGACCGACATTGGACACCCCTGGGCTACTGGGTTTGATGGACCATTGGTCTGACCCAGTAAGGCTATTCTTATGTTCTTATGTTCCTGCTGATTTTGGGTCTTGAATTTTCTTGGTCTTTGAGAATCTGGGTGCTACCACTAGATGGACTGTTTTGTCTCAGGATCATAGTGGTGTAACCAAGTTTCATCAACAGTAACTAGTCATTCCAAATGGTAGGCACCAGCTCTCTGAAAATGCTGCGAAATCAACTTGGAAGTATCCACTCAATATTGTTTCTCATCAACATTCAAACATTTCAGCACCCACTTGGATGACAGCTTCTGCATACCCAGTTGCTCATGGATTATTCACCCAACAGATTCCTTGGATATCTGTAGTGTTTCAGCAATTGTTTTAATCTGACAAAATCAGGACATGGACATGGTCAAAATTTCAGGATTTGACACTGTTTGAGGCCTCCCAGAACTTTCTGCATCTTTGGTCTCAAAATAGCCATGCTGAAAGTTCACTGTGGAATATGATGGGTATTTGTCACTGAATGTTTGCATCATACATTCATATATTTCCTTTGGAATTTTCTTCTCCAGCAATAGGAACTTCATGACAGTTCAGAGTTCCTCACTTGAAAATTCTACACTTTTTGTTGACGATCCAATCAAATATCTAAAACAGGGGTGCCCACACTTTTTTGACTCGCGAGCTACTTTTAAAATGACTAAAATGATCTACCAACAATAAAATTTTAAAAAAACACAACACACACTGTACGCATAGAATTGTTAATTATCATTCCTATTCCGGGGTTTTTTCAAAGAGGTCATAGGAGATGACTCTATGCACTGTCACCTCAGTAACAACCATACAAAAATAGACAAATACACACCCTCCCTTTTTACTAAACCACAATAGCAGTTTTTAGCGCAGGGAGCTGCGCTGAATGCCCAGCGCTGCTCTCGACGCTCATGGGCTCCCCCAACTTTTTCTTCCTCTCTTCCTGACCTTTCTTTCTTTCTCTCTTCATGCCCCCTTTCTTTTTTTCTGTTTCTCTTTTTTCCTTCTGTCTCCCTGCCTGCCCCCTTTCTTTCTTTCTCCCTGCCCTTCCCCAAGCCACTGCCACTGCCGCTGCCATTGGGGAACAGGACCCAAAACGCCACCAATGGATAACAGGCCCCAAAACCAACGCCGACGCCGCCCCATGCTCTCCCTGCTTTGAGCCAACCAGCATTCCTCTCCCCGACATCAATTCTGCCGTCGGAGAGGAAGTTCCGCCCAGCCAGGCAGCGATTGGCTGGCCCGAACTTCCTCTCTGACAGCAGAATTGACGTCGGGGAGAGGAAGACTGATCGGCCCGATAGATCGCCAAGGCAAAGTGAGTCCTGGGTGATCGACTCACTTTGTCTTGGTGAGCTACCTGTCGATCGCGAATGACCAGGGCACCCCTGATCTAAAACATTGTCAAAACATAGCATTAAAATTCTGCAATTTGGTGTTTTGGAAAATAAAATAACACTCTTTTCAGCAAAAGTAGCATAATAACACTCAGAATTTAGGAAATTGGTTGGGCTGAGAACTTTTCAACACTCCATCATAGATAGGGTTACCAGACATCCAGATTTTCTCGGACATGTCCGGGGTTCTGGACGGCTTTTCATAACCTGGTACTTTGTCCGGATTTTGAAAAACTTCTCTCAAAATCGCATTGGAAAGGGCATCTGTGTATGCATGGATGCAATACAGTGATATCATACGCACACATGTGTGCGCATGACATCATTGCATCATGTCCGTTCATATGTGGATGCCATCTGGGGGTGGGGTAGGGAGCCAGAACGTAGAGTGACACAGGTTGAACTGGGGGGGGGGGTCTGGGGGCATGGCCGTGGGTCTTTATTTCCCTTTAAGAAAATCTGGGAACCCCAAAAACTGCTCGAGAGGGTGCAGAGGCGAGCAACGAAGCTTGTAAAAGGTATGGAGAATTTGAACTACAAAGAACGACTTAGAAAACTGGGACTGTTCTCCCTTGAGAAGAGGAGACTACGAGGGGATCTGATTGAGACTTTTAAAATAATAAAAGGAATTGACAAGATAGAGCAGGACAAAAAGTTATTTACGATGTCAAATGTGACTAGGACAGGAGGTCATGGACTGAAGCTGAGGGGGGGGGGACAAGCCCAGGACAAATGCCAGTAAGTTCTGCTTCACACAGCGAGTGGTGGACACCTGGAATGCTCTCCCGGTGGAGATTGCTGCGGAACCCACCGTTCTAGGATTTAAGGGCAAGTTAGATGCACATCTCCTCGAAAGGTGCATAGAGGGATACAGGTGACTAAGTTTCGCCGGATTACACCTGGCTGGGCCTCCGCGGGAGCGGATCACCGGACTTGATGGACTCAGGGTCTGATCCGGAGATGGCAGTTCTTATGTAATCATAGAGCATAGTTCCACTTGCCTACTTGACACAGCTCTATCTTTGGATGTTGACCTCCACTCTGGATGCCTAAGGAATGATAACTAACTTTATTTTACTGGCCTTTAAACATACACATCCAGGGTGGGAGGGAGGGGGAGGGGTTTGAATTGGAATTGATTCAGGGAATTTTTTAGGTAGTTTCTTGTGGATATTTATTTTCTTGATTACTAGGTGGGAGGGTGGGGGAAAATAATTGTTTATTAGTATCTGTAAGTTTATTGTGCTTTTCTTGTAATATTATATGTACATGAATTATTTGTATGCATAATTGTAGTTTGAAAATTTAATAAAGAATTTTAAAAAAGAAAAAATTATACAGTATACATTAATGGATTCTTGTGCCTCCCGCACTCGGCATATAAATGTCCATTTCTCCAGTGTTTTAGAACAACCTCTACATCAGCAGATTCTGTTCTTAAAACCTGGACGTCTCAATTCCGACTTCTATGAACTGTCTAAAATGGTGCTGAAAATGCATAGGTTTCCCCTTTTTTTTCTGTTCATCATGTATGCGTATATACAGTATATACACACACACGCACATTGATCTTCTTTGAAATGAACTTTAAATATCAAAATTAAAATATACCTTTAATGATTCAGTCACTGCATCAACCTCGTCTCACTTGACTCTATTTCACCAGTTACTTGCACTTTTCTAAGATGCCCTTTGGGCAGGGTACCATTTAAAACTTAAAAAAAAAGTCATTTATCTGTCAGTTTAAGTGTCTAGAAGAACATTTGGCAAGTACTACCTTTTTAACCTTTTCTCAGTGTAGTTTTGTTCCCATCATTATTGACTGCTGAACAGGTCTGTGGAAACGCCTTTTCCTACTAATTTGTGATGGCTCAGACCAGTTTGATGCACAGGCTTCCTCTGTTCCCTACAACAAGGGTTCACAGGCAAAGAGACACAGCTTAGGATGCAAAGTGGCATGCCAGCTCATACATAATTATCATGACTACACAGGCACTGCAATCTATGCTGGTTTAACATTTATTACTTAGTACCTGCTACCAGCACTCGGCATTAAAGTTTCAGAAGCCACAGGAATGCAGACAGGGCTCACTAACCACAGCAGCAGTGGTATCAAAAATGCCTCAGGTAAATATTCTCCTCTGCTGAGGACCATGACATGTGACTGTTTAAGTGGCACCTTGGTCAACTTTCAGAATATTTTAAAGAAAGAAGCATGTTTTATTCTATATTTCTCAGTTTTATGAAATAAATGACAAATGATTTGTTACAGAAAAAGAGAAAGAAATTCCTGTCTTTTTGTTGCTCTGGCATTTCAAAGCTAGGGACACTGGGATTTGATCTCACAACCTCTGGGTGTAGAGGCAGTAGCTCAACCCGTGAGCTGAGGCAAGGCAATGGCAGTCTCTACTAGGCAACAATCATAGAGAAGATCCAATTATCAACGTAGAAACTACGAGAAAATACTAAAGGGAAATAGTGATGTATCAAAATCCTGGCAAACTATCCATCCTGAAAACCTGATTGGCTGGAGTTCCCCCAGGACAGGTTTGAGAATCACTGGGCTACAAGGTGATGAAAGGGAGATGTGTAGCACTTATATGGCAATGAGTGTGTTTAATATTTAGATGTTGATATTTGCTATTTTGATTATATTCTTCAATGGCAGTCTAGTCTGTAAGTGCCATTAAACAGGTTTGGGAATCACTGTGCTATGAGGTGATGAAAGGCAGAGAAGGAAGGGTTTATGGTAGTGGTAGGATTGCCAAATGGCTCCATAAAAAAGTAGAACGGATTGACACATCCAGGTTTTACTTCCACCGAAAGCAATGGAAGTAATGAGGACATGTGGGTTTTACTTCCAGATGTCTCAATACGTCCTCCTTTTTCTGGAGCTATATGGTAACCCTAGGTAATGGGAGACCACAAGGAGGTAGGGGTGGGAAAAGAAAGTAGTTAAAGAAGATGAGAGGTGTGAAGAGGAGAGGAAAGAAGGACTGGTGAGAAGGAATGGGGTTTGTGGACGTTAGAAAGGGAGAAAGAAAATAGAAGGAAGGAAGTGGGCATGTATAGGCAGTGGCAAAGTGAGGATGGGAAGTACCTGGGGCAGTGGCACACCCACCCTCTTCTCTGTCCCCACCATGCACCTCTTTCCTTACATTTAATCCCTGCTACCGTCAGTGGTAAGACATTGCAACTTATAGGAGTAAAGCACTGATGAACTACGAGCAGAAGTGAATTACTTGAGAGATTTTTGTGTACTGTATACTTTTGTTCCAGCTGCTCCTTTCATTCAAGTTTATTTACAACCTAATTCTATAAATGGCGCTCAAAATCGCATTTGGAAATTTGGATGCATACCCAATTTCTACGGATCAATTAATTAAATAATAAGCCAGTTAGTGCCAATAATTGGGCGCTAACAATCAATTATGCACTAATTAACATCAATTAAACTTACATGTACATGTTTAAGCACCAGGATTCATGTGTAAATCCAAAAAGGAAGCAGGGCAATGGGAAGGGCATTTGCAAACGATTTTATAGACTAATTTAGGTGTGAGAATTAGCAGCAGGTTTCACTTGGTGTAAATCCTCAAACTTAAAATTTGGCATAGATCCCAGTGCCAAATGCTATTCTCTAAATGACACCGAACTCTGAACACAGTTTTTAGAATAGCGCTTAGCACAAATTTTATCAGCACTGATATTTTGGCACCATGTATAGAATTTTAGTCTTAACATACAGTAAGTCATCTTGATTATTGTAACTTAATCAGATATCCAAAGATCACAACTTGTGTAAAACTTGGCAGTGACTTTCTTGGTCACAGATGGGTTTTACACAAGTTGCAATCTTTGGATACCTGAGTGAGTTACAATAATCAATTGATGTCAAGTGAATGAATCAGAACTCTATGGGCCTCCTTGTTGAACATGTGTCTTATAGAGTATAGCAACCAGAGCTTATAAAAGCAATATTGCACTATGTAAGGTATACGCTGTTGAAAGTTTAGCTGTCTGTCTACACACATTGCCAAAATTCTTCCAGACTGAGCTATGGGGATGATGAAGCCTGCTAGTTCAAGGGGAACAACTGGTGTGGTGGAGTCTTTCTAGGAAGCAATAGCCTATGTTGTTTGAGCAAAGTTTACTGTAAGTATGGAGATAGCATGTGAGCAGTTGCAATCAAGTGTTTCAATAATCAATAATCTGAATATTATCAACATGTACATACAGCATGTACATATTATCAGCATGTACATTCAGGGTCATGTTGAAAAGTACAGGTGCTAATATAGAACCTTAAGGGATGCCACATTGAAGGGTGTATGGATTTGTATGATTGTCCACAGTTGAAGTTAAAATTGATTCTAAAGACAATATTAAAATTCTGGTTCAGAACAAGCATGCTGAGTCAACTAAGTTACTGAATGTGGAGCACTATGAAAGTCTGACGATGCTCTGGTGGGGGATGTTAAGGGTGGATCCAAGGAGGTGGTAGGGAGAATGAAAAGGGAGAAGGTAAAATGCTGGATCTGATGAGGGGGTAGAAGGAGAGATGCTGTACTTGGTGAGGGCAAGGAAGTAAGAAGGATAAATGCTTGATCTGGTAGAATAGGGGGGAAAGGGAAGAGATAAGGACAGATGCTAGACAATGGGGAGCAGTTGCAATGAAGTAGCCCAATAATCTGAATATTATCAGCGTATAGTTCAAGTTGGACTGTTTTTGTTATGAGGTTTTATATGGTGCAGCCCCTACTTATCTGGCTAATAGTTTTTTCCATAGCTATGCACAAATGCAATAGAAAAACTCATGCTCTGTTCAATTTCCCTTCTGCAAAAGGTTGTAAAACCAAGAAATTCCTAAATCACTCTTTAGCATCTCAGGCAACTTCTCATGAAAAAGAATTTTGATCATTGTTGCTCACAGCTGTTTCTTACAGACATTTTAGAAAATAGGTAAAAACCTATCTTTTCTCCAAATAACTGACTAGCTGACCCATTCAAATATACGATTAAGTTTAATGTTTATAATCTTTTATAAACCGCGTAGAACTTTTTGGTAACGCGGTCTATATGTATAATGTTATGTTATGTTATACATTCAGGGTCAGGTTGAAAAGTACAGGTGCTAATATAAGCCATTAAAAATCAATTAAATTTTAGTTAGGCATCGCTAGGCGCCCACAATTAGAGTGACATTTATAGAATCAGGCCCAAAATGTCCCCAAATTAAAAAATATTGAACACTAGTGCTGTAACCTTGGAAAATCTGTTTAGTACTTTGTCTACTACTGCTTCCTTTAACCCAACTTTACTTGATGAATAATGGTTCAGTGACATTGTCTGCTTTTCCTTTTCGTCTTCTGAAAATTGTTTGAGTCCAAACACTAGAAACAGGCTACAATTCTGTCCCTCACCCCAACCCAGAAGAATCTATCTGCAAATGGGTTGATTCTGAAGCATAGCATTGTAAAAGACGTTAGAATCCTAATTATACCTTCCTCACCAAAAGAAGATCCTGTTCAAATGATATATAAACCTGATTTAGAAATAAGTAGATCCAAAATTTGAAATTGATAGATCATAGTCTATAAATCTTCTCCTCCTTGCTCTCTTGACAAATGTACAACTTGTCACCCGACCACCTCTCTGAAGACACATTGTGTAGCAAGTTGGAAGGAATGCCTTTCTGGAGAGGAGGTGACTAGCCACCTCATGCTCACACATACCTATATTTTGTAATGACTATTAATTTTGATCCGTTTCAATATCACCTGCCAGTTGCTCAGTTTGAGCAACTCTGAAACTGTGCAATGCCTTGCTTCTTAAAACTGGCTCTGCTTCTATTTTGGCAACAAATGTTCCTTTCAGTCCTAAATTTGTACTCATTTATTACAGCATTGCGCCTGTATCATGTACATAACAATATTTTGCATGAATCATTGGGTCGTTTTCTCTTATTGCATGGTGGTAACTACCCATTAGTGAATATGGGACTACCTACTGGCATGCGCTCCTTGGTTTTCTTTGCCAAGCAAGAAATTTGGATTCCATTTCTAGTCAGAGCAACTCTTCTTTGAGTTGTCAAGTAGCTAAATGATGCCAAACTGTATGCATCTCTTTATGGACTCTCCCTGAAGAAATGTACTTAACCTCTCCTTTGGATGCTGGTGTTGAGTTCTTAAAATCAAATTTGCCAACTCATGACAGCTGGGATGCAAAGCAATCAGGACTTTACAGTTTGCAAAAGTTCCCTGCTTTACAGCCAAAAATGTAGTATTATTTTAACATCTTTCTGTCCAACAAACTTTATACTTGTCAATTTCACTGCTGGCTTCTCAGTTTATTCCCTCCCCCCTCAAAACTCCCTCCTAGGGCTTTTACAAATGAAATGCTTAAAAATTGCTCCAGGAATAGACCACATTAGCTGAACCACTCTGTCAAGATACCACAGTCTATCCTTCTATGGGGCAATGTCTCTAGGTGTGTTAATTTTGCCCATACAATGATAATATGACCTCAGCCTCTAAAATTAACTGTTAACACACTTCATAGTACTTGCACCATACTCAAGAGAACATCCCTATGGAGGTCATACGATGTTACATGTATATGCAACCTATCAAGGTGCTTGTGAAAATTCCTTTAAATAACTCTGAAATCATGGGGAATGTTTCAGGATCTTTCTGCCACATTTCCTTGATCTCTGACTGCATTTCTTAATATTCAAAGATCTTCTCTTTTTTCACTCGGTGCACTGCCACCTCTATCAATACTGTTCTCACTAAGTATGGTTTTCTTAGATCAATCTTTTTATTGGTTAGAATTAGAATGTCTCAGATAATCAGACCATTTTCATTTTCCATAATTTTCTTAGAGTTGTGATTCCAGTGCTTTCCTGGAACAATGATGTCATAATGTTCACAAATTTTCCAATAGATGAGATGTGCTACCTTATTGTACCTTTTGTATATAAACCTTCTCCCATCAGAACTTTACTGCCAACTGTGAAATGTGTAACTTTTGACCCTTTTTTACTTTTTAACAGAATTTTCATGTTGATTTTTCTAGTTTTTTTCTCTGGTTGCTGTGACCCATCTCATCCATAATCCTGGGCTGCAACTATCAGTCTCTCATCCATTGGTTTCAGTTCACTTTTCCTTAACTATTCAAGTGTTTGGGTTTGATCATCTTATACCCTCCTCCCCGATATTCAGCCAGTGTCGACCAGAGTTTCTTAATATTCAGTGCCTCAGCAAATGGCTGCTGCATCTGCCATAAGCTCTTGTGACAGCTCATGGTACTGCACAAAGTACTGTGAGCTGTCATGAGAGGACATGACATGTCGTTTACTGAGGTTTGCTGCACGATGAGGATAGGCCAACACTGTGCTTCTACTACTTCATCAACCCTTATCACCTCTCTCCTAGACCTGTTTTAGTAGTATGCTCAGAGAAGAAGAATTGGATTTTGAAGATATTATAGAGAAATAAATGACAGGTTTTGGCAGTCTGATGGATTTCTGCAGAAAAAAGAGAGAGCCCTGATGCTGTGTACAACTTCTGTTCATATTCTATTATGCAAGATTACCTGTTTATATTATGCAGTATTGTGCATGATTTCCTGTTCTTAGTGCATTGATCTCATGTAAGATTACCTGTTCATAGTGTATTGATTTCGTGTAACTATACCTGTCTTTCTTATCCATATTTAGATTTATGTTGTGATGGAAAATGTTGGACGAGAGAGGGAGTTTTATTTTTGTATTGATATTAATTGATTATAAGTGCTTATTTGATTATTGTTATTTGTATGTATATTGTATTGCACTTTTTGTTGGATTTGAAAACTAAATAAAGATTAAAAAAAAAAAAAGATTTATATTGTGTATGTATCCTTGTAATCTGTTCTGGGCTTTTTTGGGAGGATGGGCTAAAAACAAACAAACAAATAAATAAATAAGAATCAAAGATGACCCTGCGCTTACAAGCTGGCGAGACAGGGAGGATAAGAGTGTTATCCACTGAGATAGAGAGTGAGGAGAAGGAAGAGATAGATTTAGGGGGAAGGATAAGTAGTTAAGTCTTCTTCATGTTCAGTTTTAAGTGGTGGCAAAACATCCAGGCAACATTGTCGGACAGGCAGGCTGAGACTTGGGCCTGGATTCCTGTAGAGAGACAGATCTGGGAATTGTCAGTGTAGAGGTGATATTAAAATCCATGGAAGGAGATCAGAGCACCTTATTATTAAAAAATCTTTATTCAGAGCACCAAGGGAATGAGTATAGGTGGAGAAAAGTAGAGGTCCCAGGATAGAGCCCTGGAGTACCCTGACTGAGGATCCACCAATGCATGCACTAAAGGTACAATGTGAAAGATAAGAATAGAACTAAGAAAGAACAAGGCCCTAAAATCCAAGTGAGGATAGGGTATCAAGGAACAGGTGGTATCTACAGTGTCAAAGGCAGAGATAGATCATGAAGGATGAGGATAGAATAGAGGCTTTTGGATCTGGCCAGGAATAGGTCATTGGAGACTTTAACAAGGGCAGTTTCCATAGAGTGAAGGAGGCAAAAGCCTGATTGGAGGGGACTGAGAATAGCTAGGGATGATAGAAAGTCAAGGCAATGGTGGTGAACAGCACACTTAAGTAACTTGGATAAGAAGGAGAGGAGGGAGATGGAGCGATAGTTAGAAGGTCATGTAGGCTCCAGTTAAGTTGAGGAGTGGTGTAACTACGGCATGTTTGAAGACATCAGGGACAGCTTCAGAGAAAATGATAGATTAAGGAGACATAGTGCAGAGTAAATGGGTGGGAATTGGATCAGAGGAGCAGGTAGTGATTTGGAGGAGGAAAGAAAATGTGCAGTTTCTTCAGTGTTTTCAGGAAAGAGAGAAAAGGTGCCAGGGACTGAAGCAGGGTTGACAGAGTGGACTGGGGGAAGGAGAGGTGGCTTGGTTGATAACTCAAGGTTGATCTTGTGAACCTAGTCATAGAAGTACTCAGCCATATTATGCGGGGAGAGTGATGGAGGGGTTGGAGGTCAGTGGACTCTGAGTAGAGAGTTCAGTGTGGCAAAGAGACAGCGAGGGGTAGAGCTGAGACAGTTAGTCAAATGGGTGTAGTAATCCTGTTTCGCAAGTGAAAGAGCAGACTAGGAGGTCAGGAAGAATTTGAACTGTATGAAGTCAGCAGACCTTGCAAAGGAACAAAAGTAGCGGATTTTAAAGGTTAGCCAGGGCTGGGGTTTAACATGTCTTACAGAACATGGGGTGAGGGGAACGAGGGTAAGAAGAGCAGAGGAGGAAATTGTATTATAGAAGGAGACATCCTCATTTACAGACTTGTGTAGCATAGTTGTTGAGAGGAGGGGTGAGACCACAATGGAGAGAGTGCAAGGGCTGATAGCCTGAAGATTCCTGAATGTATTGATGCAGATTGGCTGGGTCTGGGGGGAGGGTGATGAATTGTGAAAGTTATCAGATGATGGTTAAAGATGGGAAGAACTATGATGGAGAAGTCTGTGATGGAGCAGTTAGAGAAGAAGGCAAGATCAAGGCAGTGGCCATTCTGGTACTTAGGGATGGTGGAGCACATCTGAAGACTGAATGAGGATGTTAAGGCTAGAAGCCTAGAAGCATAAGAGTCAGAGGGGTCTTGGCATGAATATTAATGTCACCAAGAATGAGGGAAGGAGATGAAGTTTCAAGAAATAAAAAAAGCCAGGAGTCAAAGTCAGTGAGAAAGAAAGAGAAAGACTAATCAGGGGAACGGCAAATGACCATGGAGGGGTAGCAGAGCATATAAGCAGATGGAATAGATTTCAAAGGAATAAATATTATTATTATTATTAACAACTTTATTTGTAGATCACAATACCTCACAGTTCAATGCAGTTTACAATAAGAGAGACAGTACAAACACAGCAATGATACATCAATTACAGTGAGACTGAGGTGGAAGAAGGGGTTGAAATGTGCAAACGGATGAGAGTAATAGCCGCGATCAGTCGGGCCGGGTGTATGGAAAAAAAGATAACTTCCATGACGTAGGGTGGTAGCTGAAGCATAGTCTTCAGGGTAGAGTCAAGTCTTGGTTAGTGGAAGTATATGGAGGGTTTGAGAGAAAAAGAGGTCATGGATGGATGGAGATAGAGCAGGTATTCCACAAGCCACATGAGAAAGGTAGTGAACAGGAGGGGAGGAGAGGAGCAAAAATAAGATTGAAGATGTTTCAGTGTGACCCACAAGGATAGGGTGAGAGTTGATTAGGAGGACCAGGATTAGGATTGATGTCCCCAGCCGAGAGCAAAAGAAGGAGCAAGAGAGTATGGTTGAGAGTAGGAGAGGCAAGGGTGGGGGCACCCTGTGGATGAGATACATGCAGAAAGAGTGGGGATGGCTGAATGAGAGGAAGAGCATGTTGAAGCTTTAGGGCTGAGAAGATGATAGACGACAAAAGGGAAGGAGAGGTGATGAATTCGAAGAGTGTATGACACGGTGTTGAGTTTAGTAGTTTGAAGGTGATTGAGAAAAGTTAGTATCAGGAAGAGGAGGTATACAGGAATCATAGAGAGAGGAGAGGTACCTAGAGTGGGACCTAGGGTGGAATGGGATGGCTAGGTACTTGCTTGGAGAATGCTGAGAGGAGTATGCAGGTGGCTACAAGACTTCCTCAGCAAGGCTTCTTCAGTACTCAATAAGATTTGCCTAGATATGGTAGAAACAGTAGCTTGGCGGAATCCCCTCTGGAAGATCCTCACCAACCTCCCAGAAGAAGAAGAAGAAGCTTGGAAGCATGGGGGTCAACCCCGCATAAGAAACAGCAGCTTAACAGCAACTCCTCTGGAAGACCCCCTGGAAGAAACAGCAGTTTACCCATCCAGAAGGAGAAGCAGTGTGTAGGCCTATTCCTTCTTTTCCTCCTCCTCCTCTGCAGTTGTTTCAAAATCTGCAGACAGAGGTTCCCTCTGCATTGGAATCTCTCTCTGATGTAGAGGGAGCCTTTGATGTCAGAAGAAATGTTTCTCAGTCAGCGGCTGCCCATAGATTTCTATGGGGTCCTTATAGCTAGCAAGGAGGAAGAGAAGGAGTAGAACTATGCAGAGAGGTACAAAAAAACCCATGGGAGGGAGAGACAAAAGAGGTACCTGTAATAGGTATGGTGACAATTGGTAGGCAGACAATTTTCTAACCAATTGTTGTCCTACCAATTGTCCCCTATCCTACAAATTGTCTTCCTACGAATTGTTGGGACCCCCAAATTTCAGACCATTCTTCACGCTTTGATAGGTCCTTCCTCGTGTTATTTACACCATCAGGGTGTCTACTCTATTGCAGATTTTAGTATCATCGGCAATGTTTTTATATTGCTTTATTTGCGTTGATCATTATGCATGTTTCTGTTGTGAAACGCCTGCAGTCCTTAGTCTTTCAATAGGGAATTGATTCACCTAGTGACCAGGGTCATGTTTAGGATTCCATGTCACTTACGACAGGCTGATTCTTTCCTGGTTTTGTCATATTGTCCTTGGGATAGTAATCCTACTTTTCTTAGGGTAATAAGAACTAGCTATCTAGGCATGCCATGCAGCAAAACCAGGACTGGCTCTAAATGGACCCTCAAACTAGAACCACAGATTCACCATAGCTTCCTTCCTCTAGCCACAGCATAATCAGCCCTGAAATGTATGAAATACACATAAACTAAGCAACTCTCTTCCGAAGTTAACATTATTGATTTAAGCTTAATATGAATCAAAATGTCAAAATTAGCATTTAAGCAAGAACCTTCAAGAGAAAATTTCCAGCAGCAACAGATCAACCATAAATGTTTTATATTCATTAAATCTCTGGTAATTTCAGACCACCCTTCCTGCTGTGACCCTGTCTCGTTGTTTTTAAGTCAAGTCACGTTGAATGAAGCTATGGGAGTGACATAGTTTTACTGCCTCACAGTCATCATTGTCTCTCAGGATGGAGACTTTATTTTCAGCCACATCATTGGTACTTTTCTGGCACATACTTCAACCCACTCTTAATACATTCCCCAGGCCCTATTTAACCATTAGGATGAGTCTGTGGTCATCTAGGGGTCAGCCTCTTGGGAGGGTGGGGGGCAGTCAAGGAAAAACATAAGGTCCTCAGAGCCAAAATAGCCCAAACAATCCTTAGACTCAGTCAGTCTGTTCCAGCAAGAGAGAAGGAACTTAGTCTGGAGTTGGCAGTAGAGGAGAAGGGTATAGATAATAAGTGAGACTTGAGCATCTTCAGAAGGGACAACATGTAATATTAGCAAGGTCATACATGTCAAGAGGTCTGATGATGAATAAAAGCCTAAAAACAAAACAAACCTCCATATAGTTTGGCTGGTGGTTGGCTGGAACTGAAGATCATAGAATCAGCAAATAGTTTACTATTTATAAAATTTCACTTATAAATTATGTATTTTAAAGTTCAATAAATGCCGTTGTGGGATCTGTGCAACATATGCACAATATCTGCCCTATAAAAAAGTCAAGCCCCCCCAGATGACCCCCCCAACAATCCACGTAACAAAAATAAAGAGAGGCAAGAGGGATGCCCATTCCCTACTGCTGCCACAAATCCCTCCATGCCCTACCCCTGAACTTTAAAAAAAAAATCAGCAGGAGGGATGCCCACTCCCCTTTGCCACTGCCCCCCCCACACACTGAACTGACCTCCCCCCTGCCCACCAACCTCTCATGCCAGGACCCCCACTGCTATGAACTTCTCACAAAGGGTGTCAGATGTAGATCTCATCATAACGCCCTTATAATATATGGTGAGCACCCGAAAAATCCATCCACACCTATTATACCCACTTTAGTACCCCAATAGTCCTTATGGCTACATGTGGCACCTATATGGCAGTGGAAAAGGAAAAGGCCACGTTACCGTGGTTACAAAAGAAAAAGGCGTGTCTACAGAAAAAGAAGATTCAGAAGACGAAAAAACAGAAGACAATTCCTAAACTTTAAATACACAATGATGGACAATTGGGCCTTTACTGCTTCTGATAATGCTAAGCAATTTGATATTACTCTAAAACAAATTACTGATGATTGGGTTAAACAAAACCCAGGCAGAGTCCATCCAATCCTTTACATGGATCAATATAGAATTACAGGTTGGGTCTTTGAAATTATTCCTACACATAATTGCTGGAACCAACCTGTCACTACCACAGACACCCAATATAAACGACTGGGTTAGGTCAAAAAAGCAAAGCTAGTTCCTAAGAACAAGGTAACTAATAAACAGATAAAGGAACTAAGCAAAAAATACTTTCCACTTTAGACGGTGCTCAGAATCCAAGATGGAATTGAAGAACTCAAGGTGGGGAATGAGCTCCTACCAGAACTCTTATGTTATCTATCATTGCACCATGATTACTGTGAAAAGTTGTTTGAAACGCTTAGATAATACTGTATAACTTGCACTCTTTCAAATAGCTTGTAGAAATTTGAAAATTCAAAGGTAAGTAACTTAGCTGAAGATTGCTGCTAGCGTTAGTTAAGCTGGGTCCTGACGCGTTTCGCCTCACTGGCTTCCTCAGAGAACCCGCAAACAATCTTGCATTAGTTATTTGTCCTGAATGAAACAGAAGAACATGATACATATGAAAAATAAATGTAATGAAATTTATTTTTCATATGTATATGAAAAATAAATGTAATGAAATTTATTTTTCATATGTATCATGTTCTTCTGTTTCATTCAGGACAAATAACTAATGCAAGATTGTTTGCGGGTTCTCTGAGGAAGCCAGTGAGGCGAAACGCGTCAGGACCCAGCTTAACTAACGCTAGCAGCAATCTTCAGCTAAGTTACTTACCTTTGAATTTTCAAATTTCTACAAGCTATTTGAAAGAGTGCAAGTTATACAGTATTATCTAAGCGTTTCAAACAACTTTTCACAGTAATCATGGTGCAATGATAGATACCATAAGAGTTCTGGTAGGGGCTCATTCCCCACCTTGAGTTCTTCAATTCCATCTTGGATTCTGAGCACCGTCTAAAGTGGAAAGTATTTTTTGCTTAGTTCCTTTATCTGTTTATTAACTACCACAGACACACCTTGGATGCACTTATACACTACAGTCATTGACTATGATCAGAAGAGAACAATTACTTCTATCACTTTCAATGAATTTAATAATAGATCCACTGCAAGAACACACAGGTCAAACTTCTATTCAAGGAGAATGTTTAGGCCCAAACCTAATTTCCTCCTTGTTGCTGTCCCACCTTCAGAAACACAACCTACACAGGTGGGAGGGATATTTCCTAACTTCATAAGCAGAAAACTATGGGTAGACACAACAGATTATAATGTTACCTGGAATGGATGGATTCTAGCCACTCAAGGTATATCTGGCAATATTCCAGAAAAACTACAAATCAGGCAAACGTTCTATTTTGCAGGTATGAACCCCCAATTTTGAATGCTTGGGGAAAGTAATTGTTCTCTTCTGATCATAGTCAATGACTGTAGTGTATAAGTGCATCCAAGGTGTGTCTGTGGTAGTGACAGGTTGGTTCCAGCAATTATTTGTAGGAATAATTTCAAAGACTCAATCTTTTGGTGGTCTCGCACTTTCCACCATAAATGTAGTGATTGGAGTGGTTTGTGGACCTGGCTCTTCCTCTCTATGGTTCACTAGCCCACCCACCAGGTTGCTTAATGTAACCAAGGTTATAAATAAAATTTAAAAAAGATATTCCTGAGGAGAAGGCAAGATGGCGTCAGGAGCAGGACGCTGAGAGAAGCACTCCCGTCTTGAAAGGAAAAAATTTCTTTATTCTACTTCTAAAACGACAAATTCATGCCTAAAAGAAGAGGGAAACCGAGGGGTATCCCTCCACCTACCCCGGGCTTCTCGACGCCGAGGCAGACTGTGATAACAGCATTCACAGTCCCCTCTTCCATGTCGGGCGTTTCCGCTGCTGTGGAATCGGGAACCCATAGCTTGGACGGCGAGATGTCGCTCTCGTTGAGCCCGCGAGGACCGCATACCCCTCCCAATCCCAGAGAATCTTCGCTGCAGCGGAGCTGGCGGGAGGGCTCCCCCGGAGTGTGGGGCGAGGCTTGCTCTCTCTCCGAAGTTGACCCGGAAGTGGAACATGCAGCAGACACGCTGACCCCGACGTTGGAGAGGCAGCGTTCTGGGGGAGAGGAGCCGTTGGTGACCGGCGGTGGGGAGGTTGCAGGAGCCCAGACTTCCATCGCTGGAGCAGGAGCCGTGCTTGGGTCGGCTGGTGTCCCCCTCCTTGGACCGTTGGTAAAACCACAGGCTGTTACTCTGGACTCCATTTGGACTGCAATTGAGAATCTTCACCTGGTATGTTCTAACTTTGTTACTATGACCCAGAATTCTACCTCCAGGATAAGCTCCTTAGAGACTATTACTCAGCAACACCAAGTGGAATTAAAAAACTTAGATAAAGCAACAACAGAGACTAAGAATCTAATTACCAAACAAACAACAGAAAAAATGATGATTTTGAGGAAGATTGAAAACCTGGAAAATCAGCAGAAAAATTTAAATTTGAGGATTCTTAATTTTCCGGTTGCCAAGTTTATGTCTCCTAAAGAACTCTTTAAGAACTTTATGTTGAATGTCTTAAATGTACCTGAAGTAAGTCTTCCCCCGATACAAAGAATTTACTATATAAAACAAGTGCAGAAAGAAAAAGCTACAGCAGATGAAAATGTTCAATTAGATGTTTCTGATATTCTGCAATCTTCTGACATTGAAATTCAGGGAAGAGCAACTTTATTGGTCTCGTTGGTATTTCTTCAAGATAAAGAGATGTTGCTGAAATTATATTTCAATTTAAAGCAGATTTCCTATTTGGGGGAAAGAGTATATATATTTCCTGATGTTTCAAGGTGGACGCAGTCCAGAAGGAAAGAATTTCTGTTACATAGATCAAAGGTGATTGCTTTGGGGGCAAGTTTTCAGTTGTGATTTCCTTGTAAATGTTTTATTTCCTATCAAGGAAGTACCGTAAATATATATTTTTCGAACCTTCCCAATTAGGTTTTTTCCTTGAAGGTAAAGGTATCTCTACACAGTCCGAATGATACAGGTTAATAATGCGGTTAAGTTTATTTTGGATAGGTAAGATCTGACTGCTCTATTTCTTAAAGTTTTTAGTTTCCTTTGTATATTCCCCTTTCCCGAGGGGTTTTACTTTCATCTTGTCTCTTCTCCTTAAGTTGTGGACTGTATTATATGATTTATATGGATGTTTAAATTTCAATTCTTGGTATGTAATATGACTAAGAGAATAATATATTTCTGTATTTCTTTAAACATCTTGTATAGGATGCATTAAAATGATAAATAAATAAAAAAAAAAAAAAAAAAAAAAAAAAAAAAGATATTCCTGTAGATTTAAGAATTTTGAGCTGTATGTGCGTGCCACTTTTAAAATTTTGGACAGCATAGCTCTCTCCAGGAAGTGAGCAGTGCTGGAGAGAGTTCTAAAACTGCCAAGGAGCGCAGTTGGAGAGAGTTGGGTTGGTTTGTTGGCAGAGACAGGTGTCTGTTATATGTTGTCTCTGTAAAATTGGTTTTTTAAAGATAAATTTTCAAGGTGGTAACTTTGATTTTGATTTGGAAATTTTGGGATTTGAGCTGTGACATTCGTTTTATGACATTTGAGCTATGATATTAGTTTATTAGAAGTGGTGACTTTAATTCTGATTTTAGAAAACCTTACTTGAGGTGAGAGAAATTATCCTGAAGATATCATTTGAATGATAGATTTTCAAAGAAAACCTAAAAAGCAGTTTTGTTGAAAATATTTTTTAAAAATTATTTGATGTGATTGAAGCCTTCATAAAGAAAATCTGTTTGAGTGGAAGATTTTAATTAGAACCGGGCACTAGTGTTGCAGGGCTGTGAACTGCTATTGGATATTTATAGATCCTGTAAAGGAATTGTATTCATTTTTAATTAAACATTGGTTTGATAAAAAGTGGGTGTCATTAGTTTTAGGGAAATTGAATTATCATTTTTGTTAAAAAAAAGTTTAGTATAGGGAAATAGTTTTATTTAGTTAGAAGGAGGTTTCTTCTTTTTTTGTTTTTTTTATAGATATGGAGTAGGAGAAGATACCCAACGCAAGAGAGTCAAACCTGAAAACAAGGAAAAATAAGAAATCTACTTACCTGGATCCATATGGCAGAGAAACTGTAAGAACATAAGAACATAAGAACATAAGAAGTTGCCTCCGCTGAGGCAGACCAGAGGTCCATCTCGCCCAGCGTTCCGCTCCCGCGGCGGCCCATCAGGCCCATTGCCTGAGCAATGGTCCCAGACTATCCCTATAACCTACCGCTACTCTTATCTGTACCCTTCAATTCCTTTATCCTCTAGGAACCTATCCAAACCTTCTTTGAAGAGAAGAAAAAAATAACCCCCAAAGTATCAACTCTCTTAGAGACTGTTTAATTGGAGTAGTGTTTTCAAAATTAAGTGCAAAGTCACATTAAAAATTATTGCACTTATCAGTTATGTTGATAGTTTTTTAAAAAAAATTTATCTTTTTTATCCTGGTATTAAAATTATGGGATAAGGAAATTTATAATGCAGACGGCTTCATTGACTTGTTGACTAGTACTCCCAAGTCTCTTTCCTGCGGGGGGGAGGTGGGAGGGGGGGGGTACCGCCCCGGACATCCTGTATTCGTGTATAAGATTTTTGTTACTGACATGCATCACCTTACACTTATTCTCGTTGAACCTAATTTGCCATGTTGTGGCCCATTTCACCTTGGCGAAGTAAAAGGTAAATTAAAACTCCTGTGTGATGTTATACTTGGCTTTCCCACACAAAGTGCTGCTGCTCTAGAGACAGATATGTAATGTTTCATTCAGATCTTTGTTGGGTGGAAGGGGTTAGTGACCACTGGAGGAGTGTGTAGGGGTCATTACTTAATCCCTCCAGTGGTCATCTAGTAAGTTTGGGTACCTTTGTGGCACTTAGATTCTTCTAAAACAGGTCTAGACAAAAATGTCTAAGTTCCATCTAGGACATACTGGGAAAGGTTTATCGCCGCAAGACGTCCAAGTCTAACCCACCCAAAGTCTACCCATTACACACTTTCCAAAATGCCCTCTAGATCTTTGGACACACAGCAGGCAAAATGCCTCACTAGATGTCCAGAAAGTCAGCTTCAAAAATTGGCACTTGGCTTCAACTTGTTGACCAGTACTCCCAAGTCTCTTTCCTGGGTGGTCTCTCCAAGTACTGTACTGGACATCCTGTAGGCGTGTATAAGATTTTTGTTACCGACATGCATCACCTTAATCTTATCCATGTCAAACCTCATTTGCCATGTTGTGGCCCATTTTTCGAGCGTGTTTATGTCACGTTGCAGGTCTTTGCAATCCCCTTGCGTCTTCACTACTCTGAATAACTTTGTATTGTCTGCAAATTTAATCACCTCACTCGTTGTACCAATTTCCAGGTCATTTACAAATATGTTGAAGAGCACAGATCCAAGCACTGAACCCTGTGATACTTCACTCGTGACGTTTTTCCAGTCCGAGTATTGTCCATTCACTCCCACTCTCTGGGAGTGAATGGACAATACCCGCCAGCCAGTTTTTAATCCACGTGAGTATTTCACCCTCGATTCCATGGCTTGCAATTTTTTGAAGTAGTCGTTCATTCGGAACCTTGTCAAACACCTTCTGAAAATCCAAATGTATAATGTCGACTGGGACACCCTTTTCTATCTGCCTGTTTACTGCTTCGAAGAAGTGCAGCAAGCTCGTCAAGCAAGATCTTTCTTTGCTGAAGCCTTGTTGGCTGGTCCTCATCAGATTGAGTCTGTCAAGGTGATTAATGATATACAGTCTTTTATCAGCACCTCTACCATCTTTCCTGGTACCGAGGTCAGACTCACCGGTCTGTAGTTTCCTGGATCTCCCCTCGAATCTTTCTTGAAGATCGGTGTAACAATTCGCCACCTTCCAGTCTTCTGGAATCCTTCCCGATTTGATCTACAGATTGGCTATTAGTTGAAGCAGTTTAGCTATAGTCCCTTTCAGTTTCTTGATTACCCTCGGAAGGATGGGTAAACTCTAAAATATATATATATATATATATATGAAAATCAACAGTGTTATAAAATTGGTGATATTAGTGAATGCTCAAACCCTAATCCAGTGCTACATGCTTAAAAACATCCTGAGTCACAGGAGGGACCATCATGGCAAACACTATCCCTCTGCTGTTAATCAATTTTAAACAAGTAAGTAGAAAGCACTTATCTTGATGGGCTCGATGGTGAACAGCCTTTGGTTACGGGCTGTGGTGTAGTTAAAACTTGATGTGCATCTCTATCGAGTCGAGTTTCGCCATTATAGCAGCTTTTTCAGAAGGGGTAACTCCTAAAATGATATATAAGTGTATGGTGTAAGGTACTCTTTATCTTCCTAGCTCCTTTCTTATAACCTTTCATTGTAGCTCCTTTTCAACCTAACCCTGTAAACCGTGCCGAGCTCTACCCTTGTGGAGATGGCGCAGTATACAAACCTAAGGTTTAGTTTAGTTTAGTTTACTGAAAACTCTCATAAGAAATATAACTAAAACTATTACACTTAAATACTAATATACGGTAAACTATATAATACTCAACTCAAGCAATACCTTATCATGGACTCGCCAGGAGCCCGGGCAACCCAAACCGGCTTTGATTATTCACAGCTGATACAAAGAAGGGGCATGCGCAGGAGCATTTAAATCATCCTGAAACAGGGTGACATCACTAAGAGGGCAGGACAGACTCGGCGCTCTAAATCCCCTCCCTCCAAGGGGCAAATTACAACTGAAACCAGTCTAAATCCAAATTTAACCCTATGGGGGGAGTAGTTTGCCAACTAAAAATGAACCGATGTTTTCGTATTAATAAATATTGAGAAATATCACCTTGAATATGATATGCCTGCCATAATACCGTGTACTGCAATTCTTCCAGTAGATGATTACACTCCTGCCAGTGGGAAACTAAAGGTGCAGTGACTCTACCACAGTGTATGTTGCTCAGATGTTCCGCTATGCGGGTTTTAATGGCCCGCCTAGTCTGACCAATATAATATTTTTGGCAGGAGCATAAAATACAGTACAAGACTGCCTCAGAGGTGCATGTCTATTATCACTGGCTATATTGTTATGTGTAATGCTTGTGTCCAGTATGAAATCAATACATTTCCCACAATATATCACCTGGATCCAATGAGTTCTATTCAATATATGATTTTTTTATTAGGTCAACGGTGTAATTTTTACATTAGATGTAATTTTACATTAGGTCAACGGTGTAATTTTCAGAGATATGGAGTTAGGACAAGAGAGAGAGGGGGGTGCCACACAGCATGTGGGAAATGTCAATGGTGTCCCTTTACTATTCAAGGAGACACATGGAAAGTCCCAGGGAGACAGAGGATACTTAGGGCAAGATCTGACACAGATTGCAATTCACAAGATGTGATTTATGCAATAGTTTGCCCCTGCGATCTTGTTTATATAGGTCACATGAATAGGAAAATCAAGGTGAGACTGACAGAACACAAGTCACGTATAAACAATGAGATAGCGCAGGCTCCGTTGGTTGATCATTGGTGTAAACGTAAACATACGATTGGTGATATGAGATGGCGTGTGATAGATGTCATTACGGGTATGGAGGGTGGGAAAGACCAAATAAAACTTAATGAAACTGAACAACGCTATATTTTTGAACTTGACACTGTAGAGCCACGGGGATTAAATAGCGAAGTAGAATGGGGGACACTGATAGGTTAATTTTCGGGCGGACGTCATCAAGGAGGCAGGGCTAGGATATGATTGGACGGGATATTTAAATGGCACCGGGAGACGCCGCCGACATCTTACACAGAACGAAATAGGAGTCGGATGACAGCGGCAGCCCCGGTGAGTTCTTTTGTAGCATATTTATGAGTAAAAGAAGATGATATTTTAAGTTAGGTGGGGAGAGGCTAGGTTATGAATGGATATTATAGCTTTCTTCCTTTATCTCGTAGGGAGACCCTTGAAACAGCACTTTTACAGTGCGATACATGTCTGGTCTGACTCCCAAGGTGGCTGAGATAAGTAAATATTTATACTTTTACAAAGTTTAACATTTACACTAAAAAGTCCTTTTTGAAGATATTTTGAATACTTTTGACACACGGTTATAAAATTGATTAAAATATGGACAGCCAATGATGAGGCACCACAAAACCTTCCCGCGGTAGCAAACTATTACAGCGGTGGAGTGGTGGGGCTGAGGTGTCCTAAAAAAATCATATATTGAATAGAACTCATTGGATCCAGGTGATATATTGTGGGTCAGAGGTGCATGTGGCATTAGTTCTTTAAAAATATTGTCTACCAAAACATGGCCTTGTTGAGTCCTCTTTATTTAATGTTCTTGAAAATAGATTGAAAATAGATTGAAAATAGATTGCTGATTTTTTTATTCCCCACTTTTTGCCTTTTTCTAAAAATGAAGTAATAGCAATGTAGAAAAATGTTAAATGTCTAAGTTTCATCATATTCTCCCTCTCTACCAGAGCATACATATTCATTTATTTATTCGTTCAATTTTCTATACCGTTCTCCCAGGGAAGCTCAGAACAGTTTTACATGAATTTATTCAGGCACTCAAGCATTTTCCCCTGTCTATTCCTGCGGGCTCACAGTCTATCTAATGTACCTGGGGCAATGGGGGAATTAAGTGACTTGCCCAGAGTCACAAGGAGTAGCGAGGGTTTGAACCCACAACTTCAGGCTGCTGAGGCTCTACTTTTAACCACTGTGCCACACTCTTCAAGTGTATATTGCTGACATATAAACTGACAGCAAAATACAGTCAGTTCAAAGGTCAAGGTTCCATTGAGTGCAGTGGAGTTGCCCTGCCAATGCATCATTTCACAAGGAAGCCTCACTTTGCAGAAACTCTAAAAGTGCTCAAGATTTAGTCCCCTAGAGTCAAAATTAGATGAAAGCCTAGAAATGAACAAGAGTGCCAAACCTGGAGAATACCAACAGCCGAAGGATGTTGGGCAGGAGCAATGTGCAGAGAAAATGCGGCAATTCATATTTTTTCCATAGTTTTCTGCTCCAACTTATAAACATCTTGAGCTCTGATTAAAAACCTGTTTCCCATGCAGTATGTAAATCATACGAGCACATGGGGAGACAAATACACATTTTTCAGTTGTTTATCTTTCTGAGTGACACCCTGCAGTTCACAAAGCTGACAATATTTATAGACAAGCTGACGAGGCACTTGGAGCGTTGCTAGATTACAGGACTGGGACATTTTCAGCAGTATTCCAGAGAAGAGCTCTGTGTTTGACTAGAAGGCCAGCACAGGTGCTCATGCAGGCAGGGAAATATTGTATAGATACGGCCATCTTTCTTTCATAATTTATTTTCTTAACCAGATCAAAACAGATTAAGCAAAAATAATTTTGTTTTCACCTGGTTTCTGGAGATTACAGGAAAGAAAGGTCACACTGAGAGCTAAAGATATTTCTGAACTCAAATACTATGATTTCTCTCAAGATATATAGCCTATGCTCTAACCCTTAGGCTTCTTTCCGCTTACTTCTTTCTAGGGTACAGAGTAATTATACAAGAACACAGTGTTCAGTACAATAATATTGAAAAATAAGTCTTCATAGTTTTTTGTTCCTTCCTCTCAATTGCTATGGCTCTACTGTATCTTTGTCTTTCCCAAGCTTTTTTTCTCCATCTCATCTGTTTCCTTCATTTATCTCTTTCCCTCTCCCTCCTCTGTTTCTTTCTTTGCCTTCTTCTTCTCCCTCTTTATTCAAAATCCATTTAATAAAACCTCTTCTCTTTTCTGGTTCACATGTGCCTGTTTCAATAATTATGCATGCCTGTAGGAAAAGTGTCATTTATTTAATTGCTATTTATAATAATATCAATAGTTTATGAAGTTCATGAATGCAGAGATTAATTTTCGTAAGCCTTTTGTTTTTCTAAAAAAAAAACCCAATTTTTTTTCTTCCTTATATAATAGATGCCCAAAGGACATGGAGGTAATGGGAGAGTGGCTCAGAAGCTGATAAGGTATAGAGCATAAAAGTGTACAAAACATTTGTACTTGGAACATAAAATATAAGAAACAATTAGCATAGTGTTTTCATTTTCTCTCTACAATATCTTTTATGCGTCCCTCAAATTTAATTCATATGAGCTGAGCAGTAAGGCATGACAGGTGGGTGAGGTTATGGATGACATAGGTAATCATACCCAGGGGATGTTTTGAACTAAGAACTTACAAGCATCTTCAAGCCAAGGACAGGATGTCTTTTTATCACATCCACAGCACCCCTGAAATTGCTTTTATTACCCCCATTACAAGTTGCTAGTGCAGTGGGAGGAATGTGTGTGGTTTGGGCACTGGAAGGTTATTATTCTGACGGCTGCAATTTCAGTCCTAACTCCTATGTTAGTAGACATTTTGGGCTCCTTTTACAAAGCCGCGTTAGCGGTTTTAGCGCACACGAGTCTTAATCACACACTACCCCTATGCTAGCCGAAAAACTACCGCCTACTCAAGAGGATGCAGTAGCGGCTAGCACATCCGGCGGTTCGGTTCAGCGCACGCTATTACGTGCATTAAGCCGCTAACGCAGATTTGTAAAAGGAGCCCTTTATGAAGATCGGAAGAAAACTTGATATCCTGAAAGAAACAGCAGGAAAAAGAGTTTACTTCCAATCAGTGGTCCATGCATTTCAGTATGAATCTCCAGAATTATCCCACCATTCAATAACTCTGTAATTTATGATTGATGATATTCAGTGATGAATAAGCTAAAGATAAATGGACATTTTTTTAGATGCATTGCTCACCTTTTTTTTTTTCAAACTCTAGGAGAACTACATATTCAGGCATATTAGATTTTTTTTACCCTTGTCTAGATTGGCTTACAACCCTTTCATTAGAATTAGAGGGTTATTTAATATCTGTGCCTATTTATTTAAAAGAAATGACTGGGTATAGGTGGTTAGTGACTCAGATGTTGGGGGGGACTAAAGTGGGTGAAGGGGGAGTTCTAGCTGGTGGTCTAAGTTAAAATCCCTGGGGTGCGAGTTCCTCTGTCTCTCTCCCCCTCTAAGAATCTAAGACCATAAGTATAGCCTTACGTGGTCAGAACAATGGTCCATCAGCCCAGTAGCCCATTCTCACGGTGGCCAATCCAGGTCATTCGTACCTGGCCAAAACCAAAGGTGTAGCAATATTCCAAGCTACTGATACAGGGCAAGCAGTGGCTTCCCCCATGTCTTTCTCAATAACAGACTATGGACTTTTCCTCTAGGAACTTGTCCAAACCTTTCTTTAAACCAGATACGCTATCCGCTCTTACCACGTCCTCTGGCAACGTGTTCCAGAGCTTAACTATTCTCTGAGTGAAAAAAATTTCCTCCAATTGGTTTTAAAAGTATTTCCCTATAACTTCGAGTGTCCCCTAGACTTTGTAATTTTTGACACAGAGTGAAAAATCAATCCACTTGTACCCGTTCTACTCCACTCAGGATTTTGTAGACTTCAATCATATCTTCCCTCAGCCATCTCTTTTCCAAGCTGAAGAGCTCTAACCGTTTTAGTCTTTCCTCATATGAGAAGAGTTCCATCCCCTTTACCATCTTGGCTGCTCTTCTTTGAACCTTTTCTAGTGCCACTATATCTTTCTTGAGATAAGGAGACCAGAATTGAACGCAATACTCCAGATGAGCTCGCACCATCTCTCTCTCTCCTCCCCAATAGTCCTTCTCTTTCTTTCCTCCCAGGTCCCATTCTTCACCATCATTCCATCTCATCCCCTCATCCCACAATTGCCCCATCTCTTTTTCTCCCTCCCCTCCCCTCCACTCACTAATACCTCCTTCAGGCCACTGCCTGCACTAGTTCATGAAAGCAATAACATAGCTAGAGTGATCTTCCCTGATGCTGTCTCCCGACTCTGGAGGCTACAAAGAAAATTAAATTATGTGCAGGGCCAAAGCCCTGTGTTTGCCACTGTTGGCTCTGCTCATCTCCTTCCTCTTCCTCTCTTTCTGAAACAGGATGCTACATCAAGCGGGAGGAAGACGAGAAAGCTGACAGTGGCACACACAGAGCTCTGGCCCTGCACATTCATTTAATTTTCTTTGTAGCCTCCAAAGTCGGAGAAACAGTGGCAAGAAAAGGAAAATCACTCTTCCTATTTGTTTTTGCCGACTCATGCAGGGAGGGAAAGATAGTGCTTGGGGCTGGGAAGGCTTAGCCTCCCCAAGCCTATTATACAGGGCACCTAGAGGCATGGATATTAGCAGTAGGGACTGTCCAGTTTAACAATAATTTTATAATGGGATTGTTGTGGACAGGACCTATTTAACAATAACAGTTTTCTTTTAACATTGCAATATTTTGTTTCACTTTGGCATTTATATCAGATCTTTTGTGATATTTTCAAGAGATTGTCTACACCAGGGGTGTCCAACCTGTGGCCCGAGGGCCACATGCGGCCTCGTGAAGTCTTTTGTGTGGTCCTGGTCAAGGGCGATGCAGTATTTTCCTCTGCTGCCCTCAGGTGTTTACCGTCTTGCCTGCTCCCTCCTCTGTCTTGCTGCAGCATTTGCGTGTTTGTGCGGCCCCAGAAACATTTTTTTCAGCCAATGCGGCCCAGGGAAGCCATAAGGTTGGACACCCCTAGTCTACGCAGTGGCATGTTGCATTTTGAAGTTTGTTTATTATTACTGTATTAAAAAGAAATTTGAATGAGGCTTTATTTAGTGCAAACTGGCTTTTCCACAAAAGCTTCCATTTTAAAATATACACTAGGAAGTATTTCTGACCAATGAGATGCAGAGAATTATAGAAAGAATTCTATTCAACTTTAAGTTGCTAAGGTCTTTTTCAATAATGCCTGTCTAATCCCAGGGACATGCTCTCTTCCAAAATAGTGGTGATTGACTCCTGGCAGTGCATCTGGATGCACTTCTAGGGCTCATTCTACCAAATAAGGGAAGTGCTTCGTTATTTGACACAGTGAACCATAGTGGCTCATAGACTAGAAGAGAAGAGGGGGAGGAATTTTCTAGTGGTACTATAGGAGGCATGTTAGGAGTCAATGATGACCCCAGAATAATGAAGAGACCAGTGAAATAGTTAGACCAAATAAGATAGTGGATAAGTTAGGTTGGGGCAGTGAACTAATCCAGAACCACCTAACCAGAAGCAATGCAGATGCCACCAAATACTCAGTGCCTGTGCCTATGTAATTAAGGGGTCCTTTTATTAAGGCGCTAGAGATTAGTATGTACTAAATGCTAAGACATCCATTATATTCCTATGGGCGTCTTAGCTTTTAGCGTGCACTAAACCGGTTAGCGCACCTTAATAAAAGGACCCCTATATGACCAAAGCTAGGACAGCTACTTATGTGGTTCTGTTTGGTTGCTTAGTTTTGCTGGCACTGGCACTGGCACAGATTATTGCCAGCACCCAAATAGCTTTTGTTTCCTCCCCAACTCCACCTCCGGAACATCTCTCGCCTGCCCACTTTAGAAATGGGCCAGTTAATGCTGATATTCAGTGCCATTGCCCAGTCAACTGCTGCTGCTTATTGGTGCCCAGTTCATCAGTGGGCGGGAGCCTTTTATGTACAGTATATTCAGTGACACACTTATCCTGAAAAGACCCATTGAATATTTGGATAACCTTTTTCTAGATAACTTTGCTGCTCAACTCTGCTGAAATTCATATGGCTGTTGAGGTAGGGTTATCAGATCTTACGGAAGTAAAATCTGGACCTATAGCCAAGCCCCCCCAGGCCCACTCAGTTCTGCATGGCCCCACCCCATTCTGCCCAAGTCATGCCCTGTTACGCCCCAGCCCCACTTCTGCTTCGCCCACTTGTTTGGAGCAGCGTCGGGAGGGCATCTGTGCATGTGCGGGTGTGGCACAATGACATCACATGCATGCGCCTGACATCACTGCATTAAATCCGTGCATGCGCAGATGCTCTCCTGATGTCACTCCCAGCTGGAAGCTTTACAAAACCCGGACAAAGTCCTGGGTTTTGAAAGCCATCTGGACACCCAGACATGTCCTCTAAAAAGAGGACGTCTGGAAACCCTATTTTGAGGACTCTGCATTGTGACTCTGCTATGTATGTTTGTGTGTGGGCAGTTGGGGGGAACATTATGCTTTATAATACAGCTGCTTACATCAGCAGGCACTGAATTTTGAAATACTGCCTCAAGTGTCTCAATTATTTTCTGAAGCCTGCTGCACAATGTAGGACCAATTTAAAGCCCTCAGAAAGCTCTGCTTTAATTGTTTCTCTTGTTCTTGTGATCTGTGATATGTTGCTTTCTATTTTTATCCCTCTTTGAACTTTTAATGTGCTGAGTGCTTTAGGCTATTTAATAATATTGTGTGCAGTTGGTACTCAGACTGAGAAAAAAGTTTCCTGAAGCCAAACCTTTCAATGGAGGTAGGTCATCCATGCATACATCTTCAAAAACATTTTTTTTTTTAAATAATTTTGCAATGAAATAAAACAGTAATCAAAAATTTGATTCTATAGAGTTCAAAGAATGGAGGAAAAGGTCATCATTGTACTGAGCTGGCTTAGGGTTTCTTTTACTAAGGAGCAGTACACACTAAAGCATACAGGTTAAAATGCACTACCAAGGGGCATGCTCATATGTCCCATGGCAGTGGAGTAGTGAGGGTAGGAGTTGCCCGGGGAAATGGCACCACCCTGCACCCTCCTCTCCACTCCCTACTTCTTCTGCACCCCCACTCTTTCCCTGCCCCTCACACCACACTCACACCCTCCCTTCCCTCGTACCTCTTTAAATCTTCACCCTGTGCATGCCACTGTTGGCTTTCCCTCTGACATCACTTCCTGGTCCTGCGACCTGGAAGTGATTTCAGAGGGGAACCAGACCGGCGCGAGCAGCAGGCCAAAGAAGTTGCTCATGCTAGCAAAGATTTAAAGAGGCACGGGGAGGAAGAGAGGGTGCGAGCATGGTGTGGGATACTCCACATCGAACCATCTGCTCCTGGGCGACTGCCAGCTTCACCCCTCCCCCCATCTTAGTTTAACAGCTGCCCTATCTCCTTTTTAAATGTTAGTGTCAGCAGCCTGGTTCCACCCCGGTTAAGGTGGAGCCCATCCTTTCAGAATAGGATCCCTCTTTCCCAGAAGATAGCCCAGTTCCTAACAATCTAAATCCCTCATCCTTGCACCATCGTCTCAACCACACATTGAAACTTTGGAGCTCTGCCTGCCTCTTGGCTCCTGCACATGGAACTGGAAGCATTTCTGAAAATGCTACCCTGGAGGATCTGGATTTCAGCTTTCTACCTAAGAGCCTAAATTTGGCTTCCAGAATCTCCCTCCTACATTTTCCTATGTCATTGGTACCTACAATGTATCAAGATATCTGGCTCCTCCCCAGAACTATCTAAAATCCTATCTAAGTGATGCGTGAGGTTCGCCACCTTCACACTAGGCAGGCAAGTGACCAAACGATCTTCACACCTAGCAGCCACCAAGCTATCTAAATGCCTAGTGATTGAATCACTAATTATAATAGCTGTCCTAACCTTTCCTTCCTTAAAGGAAGCTCCTGGAGACACATCCTTGGTGCAAGAAGATATTGCATCCCCTGGTAGGCAGGTCCTGACTACAGGATTATTTCCTACTTCACTAGGGTGATGCTCTCCTTCTAGGAGATCTCGCTCCTCCAAGGCAGCACAGGGGCTACCAAACTGGAGATGGGACTTCTCTACAACATCCCTGTAGGTTCCCTCTATGATTCACAATGCCTGTGTGGAATTCTGGAGCTCAAACTTTTAAAAAGACATAAATATAAAGAAGTCAGTTCAAAAAATCAATGACTAAAATGGTTGGCATTTATAAAAAAAAATATGATGACAGAATTAATAATCTAAGCATGTAAATCCTGGTAAGCCAACATACAAATATACAGGAGTCAGCCTTTTTCTATGAAGAAGAGGCTCTGGAAAGAGGGATCCTATGTTAAGTGCACAAGAGGGGTAGACTCAAGAACAATCTAAGGAAATAGTTATTTTAACAAAAGGTGGTGGATATGTGGAACTGCTTCCCGGTGGAAGTGCTGAAAATACATGAGGACAGTATCAGGATTTAAGAAATCAGAGGACAAAGCACTGAAGATCTCTGAACAAAGGGGTTGTGGAGACTGGTTGTGATGCACAGACTTGATATACCATATGGTCTTTGTCTTTTCTCATTTTCTTTGCCTCTAGATCCAGGGAGGAGTGTGAGGACCTGCAAAGGGACCTGGACAAGCTGGAAGACTGGGCAAACAAATGGCAAATGCGCTTTAACATGGAAAAATGCAAGATCATGCATATAGGGAAAAAGAACCCGTTGTTCGACTACAAATTGGGGGGGCATTGTTGGGAGTCAGCAGTCTAGAGAGAGACTTGGGTGTGCTGGTGGATGCATCACTAAAGCCATCTGCACAGTGCGCAGCAGCCTCGAAAAAAGCCAACAGGATGCTGGGCATCATAAAGAGGGGCATAACAACCAGGACGCGGGAAGTCATCATGCCATTGTATCGAGCGATGGTGCGTCCGCATCTGGAATACTGCGTTCAATATTGGTCGCCGTACCTCAAGAAGGACATGGCAGTACTTGAGAGAGTCCAAAGGAGAGCAACGAAACTGGTAAGAGGGCTGGAACACTGCCCATACGCCGAGAGGTTGGATAGGCTGGGGCTCTTCTCTCTGGAAAAAAGGAGGCTCAGGGGAGATATGATAGAGACCTTCAGGATCATGAGGGGCATAGAGAGGGTGGATAGGGACAGATTCTTCAGGCTGAAGGGGACAACAGGTACGAGGGGGCATTCAGAGAAACTGAAGGGAGATAGGTTCAAAACAAATGCAAGAAAGTTTTTTTTCACACAAAGGGTCGTGGACACCTGGAATGCGCTACCGGAGGAAGTGATCAGGCAGAGTACGGTACAAGGATTCAAACAGGGATTGGACGGATTCCTGAAGGATAAAGGGATCACGGGATACTGAGAGAGGTGCTGGGATGTAACACAGGTATAGAAAGCTAACCAGGTAATAAGTATAGAAACCCAACCAGGTCGTGCATGTGCAAGACCGGAGGGTTAGGACTTCGATGGGAAGATAGGACTCAATGGGAAACCAAGGTGGCAAGGGGGCCCCTTCTGGTGATTCAGACAGGTCGTGACCTGTTTGGGCCGCTGCGGGAGCGGACTGCTAGGCAGGATGGACCTATGGTCTGACCCGGCGGAGGCACTGCTTATGTTCTTATGTATATACTTAAAATCTGTAATATATACAGTATACCACAAGATACATATCACTGGTGATACAGAACATTTATCATAACAATGGCAGCAAAACAAAGGTGGGCTGGAATGAGAAGCTGTTCTATTGACTTAGAGAGACACCTCGGTTCATGCCTTTCACAGACAAAATTCAACATTCAATGATAATGTAGTATGTGAGCCTTAACGCTAAGCTCTCAGGCTTCACAAACTGTGCCACTCATCAGTATAGACACCAACATTGAATTTTTTACCACCTTACAGAACCCTAAATTCTGCATTTGATGCTCATTGATCCCATACCTGAAGACATATGTAGGCCTTGCATGAATTTACAGCAAATCAATCCTAACAAAAATAAATAAATGCATGATACCACCAGACATAGGCAGCGGAACGCTTTTTTGTTTGGGGGGGCCTGAAATCTCCACCCCTGACCCCGTCCAATCTCCACCCCAGACCCCACCCCATAATGGTACTAATTGTGATATCATTTTTTCCATTCATTTTTCATATATACATACAATATAATCTTATTAACAACACATAATGGTTAACCACAAAATTAAACTACACAAAGCACACTGTATGTTTCTAAACATTCATTCCTACCAGAACACAGATAACCCCTAAGCAAATATAGGACCACAAACTAAAAATACTAATATATCAAAATGAAACCCTAAATGCAAGACTGTATACAATGCAACACCACAGAAACAGTGACACATATCCCCTAATACTGTGTAAAATATAAAGACAGTAGATGTAAATAGTAGTAAATTTGAAAAAACTGATACAAAACAATCACCACTTTACAAATTAACAAATAGAAATAAAACAAATAATGAGAAATAAGAAAATACCATTTTATTGTACTAATCCATTTTTCAATTAGCTTTCAGAGGCCAAATCTTTCTTCAGGACAGTATAGTATACTGTTGTTATGGTATCCTGTCCTGACCTGAGGAAAGGGATTTAGACCCCCAAAATGGCATTATTTCTGTTTCCTATTTATAAATTTTTATCAATACAGATATAATACTACTTGATTCTACAAAAAGCAACAAAAAATGTACTACCTTTTATCGTTTCTGCTTTAATCATCTTCTCTTCTCTCTCTTCTTTCTATGCGGCGTTGGTCCTCTCTCACTTCCATGCAACATCTGCCCTCTCTCTTTGCCCCTTCCATCCAGCCTCTGCCCTCTCTCTCTACCCCTTCCATCTACTGTCCAAGTTTCAAGTTTATTAGGTTTTTATATACCGCCTATCAAGATTAGCTAAGCGGTTTTACAATCAGGTACTCAAGTATGTTTCCCTACCTGTCCGGAGGGCTCACAATTTATCTAACATACCTGAGGCTATGGAGGACTGAGTGACTTGCCCAGGGTCACAAGGAGCAGCATGGGGTTTGAACCCACAACCCCAGGTGCCGAGGCTGTAGCTCCAACCACTGCGCCACACACTCCTCCACCCTCTCTCTGCCCCTTCTATCCACTGTCCACACTCTCTGCCCTTTCCATTCAGTATCAGCCCTCTCTCTTCCATATGGCATCTTCCTTCTTTCTATGTCCCTTCAATAAACTGTATATCCTGTGACCCTTCTCTCCTTTGTATATGATTCATTTCAGCTTCACCCCTCTTCATTGATCTGTCTCCACACCCTCCCCTATGCTCTGGCATCTCTCTCTTCTCCTTTCCGTCCTTCCTTCCCACTCCACCCCATAATCTGGCATATCTATCTCCTTTCCTCCCCCATGCCCTGGCATCTCTCTCCTCTCCTCTCCTATCTCTCCCTCCATGCTCTGACACCTCCCCTCCTTTCTTTCCCTCTGGTCTGGCATCTGTCTCCTTAGTTTCCCTTCCCTCCCCTCATGCCCTGGTATCTCTATCCTCTCCTTCCATCTCCCCCTCCCCCTCCATTATCTGGCATCTCCTCTCCTTTCTTTCTTTACCTCCTTCCTTCCTTTCCCCTAGTAGGCATCTGTCTCCTCCCCCACCCATGCCCGGGCATCTCTCCTTACCCCTCCATGATCTGGTATTTCCTTTCCTTTCCCTCCCTCCTATGGACTTGGCATCTCTCGTTCCTCTCCTCTCCCGTCCCTTGTCTTCCTTCTCCCTCTTTCCCTCTCTCTCCCCAATTGAGTACAGCAGCATTTCACTTCCCTCTCCCCCCCATCTCACACAACTGTCGGCAGGGCAGCATTCACAACTCGGTGTTCCTGCTTGCTTCAGGTCTTCCTCGCTGCTAGGTCCCATCTATTTTCCATTTCTGTGAAGGCAGGACCCGGCAGCGTGGAAGGCCCGAAGCAAGCAGGAGCAGCGAGTTGTACACTTCCTTCCCTTCCTGCCCTATCTCCTACCATAGCCAGCAAGCCAAACCTGCTCTGCGCCCATACTCTGGGGCTCTAACACTGTACTTACCGGCTTCACTTCTCCTCCCTCCCCCCTCATAACATAACTTCCGATTTTGGACGAAAAGGGTCAGGAAGCTGGTAAGCTCCTGAGCATGGGTGAAGTCAGGCTACAGTTGAAGATAGGGCAAGCAGGCTACAGTTGAAGATAGGGCAGCTGCCCTGTTTGCTCCCCCTAATGCCAGACAATTTTTGGGGAGGCCACTTGACCCTAACTATGTTCTCTTTCAGCCTGCTCTCCTCTTCTGGTACCAGAGCAAGCTTGGGTTCATCTGTTCTTGAATATCCTTTGACACTTGGCTGCCTTGAAGAATTAATTAGTTATTGCCCAGCTTACCCAGTGTGCATTTATTCTTCTATTAATGTCAGATGAATTTTAAAGTTGTTATGCACACAACAGCTGAAGCAGAGAGGGTGAGGATGGGCATTTGGGCCACCTAAATATTTTCTTTGCACTAATGAAAAGCTGCATTTAAAAAATTGAAGAGAACTCAACAAAGACATTCCCAATTAAAAGAGTTAAGGGAACTGCCTGCTTGAGTTAGCAGCACTTGATATATTTTAAAGGTCAGCCTGAACAGAGCTGTGAAATCATCAAGAATTTGATGAGTTATGCATCAGGCAGTGGTTTATCCCTCAGAGTTTTAATAAAGGTAATTGTATAAAATATAAAAATAATATATTCTAAAGATGGGCTTCAGTAGGAGTGAGACACCTAGAGGCTTTTTTATTAAAATGTGGTAAAATTTTCAATTTACCATACTTTACCAAGCAGTAGCTGCATATTTTAGATGGCAACCCAAGGAAGAAAGGAACCAGCATTTTCATATGCAGGTCCTACATTAAAGTGCCAATTAGTGCGGAGTAGCTGGCCACAGTTAATACAGAAGCATTTAAGGGGAAATTCTATAAGAGACGCCTAAAGTTGGGTGCCCTACTCAATTAGTAAATTTGTTTAAATAATGAGCTTTTTAACAAGCTCAAAATTGAGAAAAATAAAATTTAATTAAGAGATAGGTGCCTATCTTCTTAGGCTTGATTCTACAAAAGAAAAGTGCGTATCACAAGGCGCCTAACACCAAAGTAGATGTGTTTAGGGGTGGAGAAAGATTTAGGGCTCCTTTTATCAAGGTGCGGTAGGCGGTTAACGCGCGGAATACCGCACGTTCAACCGCCTGCCGCGCTAGTCTCTAACGCCTCCATTGACGAGGCGTTAGTTTTTTTGGCTTGCTGCGGGGGTTAGTGTGTGATGAAATGTCCGATGCGCTAACCCCGTAGCGCACCTTGATAAAAGGAGCCCTTAGGCGCCACTAGACACAATTCTCTAAATGACTTATGCGCCTATAATGTAGGCCTTTAAAACCCTTGCCTATATTACGAGCAGTTAAGATTTAAGTTAGGTACCGCTAAGCACAATTCTTTAAAGGGTGCCTAAGTGCGATTGATATGAAATAGGCACCAATTACAGTATGTGGTTCTTAGGGCCTCTTATTTAGGAGGCTATAAGTGATAACACATTAATCCTTGGATTCTATATATTGTGCCCAAAACAAGGTACTGCTATTTGGGTGCCAATCCAAGAGGTGTGCACAACTAAATTGGTTAGGTCAGCCAATTAGTGACACTAATTGGTGCCAATTTGGATTTTTGTGCACATCTTGTTATGCACCATTCCAGGGGCGCCCACACTTTTTGGGCTTGTGAACTACTTTTAAAATGACCAAGTCAAAATGATCTACCAACAATAAAAATGAAAAAATACAAAACACACTCTACGCAGAGAAATGTTAATTATCATTTGTATTCGTTTTTTTTTTTTTTCAGAGGTCAAGGCAGATGACTTTAAAATATGCAATGTCACCTCAGTAACAACTATACAAAAATAGACAAATATACCCCTTCCCCTTTTACTAAACCGTGATAGTGGTTTTTTAGTGCAGGGAGCTGCGCTGAATGCCCCTAGCAGCTCCCGACGCTAAAAACCACTATCGCGGTTTAGTAAAAGGGGGCCATAGTGCAAAATATAGACAGCAGATATAAATTCTCAAAATGGACACATTTTGATCACTAAATTGAAAATAAAATCATTTCCCTTTTTGTCTGGTGATTTTATGAGTTTCTAGTTGCACTTCCTTCTTCTGTAAATCCAATATTTCTTTCTGTCTTTCTTTCTTTCTGCCCCCTCCCCTTTTCTTTCTGTCTCTCTTTCTTTTTCTCTCTCCCTGCCGCCCCTCTTCCCCTCCCCCTAAGCCACCATGCCGATTTCTCCCTGCTTCCCCGAGCCAGGCCTGGCACGTACAAGCACCGGGCCCACAAGCCTTCACCTCCGACGTCAATTCAGATGTCGGAGAGGAAGTTACAGGCCAGCCAGGCATTTGGCTGGCCCAGAACTTCCTCTCCAACATCAGAATTGAAGTCGGAGGTGAGGTCTTGTGGGTCCAGTGCTTGTACGTGCCTGGCATGGGGAGGAAGTAAGTAAAGATCGCAAAAGCAATGTGATCGACTTGCGTTGCCTTTTCGATCTACTGGTCAATCGCAATCTACTGGTCACCCCTGCACTATTCTATAACAATGTGCACCCAAGTAGTGCAGGGTGGCACTGTGGTTAAAGCTACAGCTTCAGCACCTTGATGTTGTGGGTTCAAACCCACACTGCTAACTGTGACTCTGGACAAATCACTTAATCACCCCATTGCCCTGGGTACATTAGATAAACTGTGAGTCCACTGGAACAGACAGAGAAAAATGCTTGAGTACATGAATAAATTAATGTAAAGCATTCTGAGCTCCCCTGGGAGAATGGTATAGAAAATTGAATAAATAAATAATGCACACTCATAAGGGGATGTGGTCATGAGAGGTGCATGGGCAGGTCAAGGACATTCCTAAAATTTGAACACAATTTTATACAATATTAAGGATGTGCACTCAAATTAGGTGTTGTGAATTACACCTGGTTGCAGCATGTTCAAGTCCTAGTGCCAAAATCAACACTCAATGCTATTCTATAATGGCTGCCAATTTTTGGGGGGTGTGATGATTGTTGAGCTATCAAACAGAACTTGGGAATTCAAGACACGATTATAATAAACACAAAAATAATAGGGGATTCAGTGTCATAGTAAGGGGAGTGCCGGGGGGGGGCATTATGCCCCAGGCATCGTCTTGGTGGGGGCACCAGCACCTATCCCCCTATCTTCCCCCACTCCTTCCTGACATCCCCCTCTTCTGCGTGCATGTGCCTCTTCCCTTTCCTCATTCCTCTTTAATTTTTCCGGCGTGAGCAGTATCACAAACTTACTGCCCACGTTGGTGTTGGCTCTCTCTGACATCACTTCCGGGTTCTGCACCTAGGAAGTGACATCAGAGGGAGAGCCAACACAATGCAGGCAGCAAGTTCATGATACTGCTAACGTCTGGGAAATTAAAGAGGTACGGAGAAGGGAAGAGGCGGGCACGTGCGGTAGGGGGGATCGGTAAGGAGCAGGGGTGAAAAAGAGGGTAGGGAGGGGCACCACCATCCCAGGCGCCACTCACCCTTGCTACGCCACTGAGGAGACTCCTCCTGGGAAGGCAACTGCCACATAATGGGGCAAATCCTCTAGCCTGGAGTTGCTTCCTTCCTGCACTACCCACACTGCTGCAATGCATTGCCAGAGGACCTGCCCCATAACATTGCAGCTGCCTACCCAGAAGGTGCAACCCTGTTATCTCCAGATACTATAATTGTGTTTTTTGAATTCCCAAGTTTTTGATGACCTCTGAAGCAAGCTGTAGCTGAAACTTGGCCAGGTCAAGTTCTTCAATAAATATGATCTTTCTTCAATAAAACTAGAGGCATTGCATGTTTCTTCTAGTGGTTTCTTACTCTTCACTGGTTTGACTTTCTTCCACTGGTGTTTTGGTTGGATGTCTTTTGCAGAGATGTACTCTATTCATTTTTCGATGATTGTCGAGCACTGTTTACTGAATCTAGCCCTAACTGTGCATTAGCCCATGGTAAGTGCAGCACAATATCTGGCTAACCCTTCCATGCACATTCTCTGTTCATGTTATGACTGCTAATATGAAAATACTTACTAGGGAATTCTATATATGGCACCCAACCGGAGTATTAGGCATTCTTCCCAGTGCATTCTGGGATGCACTGAGAGAGGCCTAAGATTCCGATTGGCCAGATAGCAAAGGCCCCTCCCATGGCCACATAAAAAGCAATCCTACCTCTATGCAATTTGTCTTTTATGTGTTTAAAGAATAAACACTGCACTTAACTGCTTAAGTTTTATCTGGCAACAGATATTCAATGCCGGTGCCCAGACATGGCCCAGCATTGAATATCCAGGAATACAGCCATCAGCAGACATAAAATTTCTGATCACCATTAGCTGAATATTGACCAGGGTATGAGCTTCTTCTACCTCATGCTACTACATCTTTCTCTCTTCTCCTTTTCTATGTCTTTCTCCCATCCCACCTCCAACTGAAAGCTGAAACACAGTTGAGTCAGCTCTCATTTCTGCTCAGTTTCCAAATCTTTGAAAAATTTCTTCCCTCTGTTTTTGTTCTCCGTGTCTTAAAATGACACAGGAAACCCCCAAGATCCAATTTACATATATTCACAGAAGGTGCCAGGTAAATTCTGCCCTAAGATCAGCAACCTAAGTAGATTTCAGATCAAACATATCTCATAACTAAGAAATAAACGTGTGTGTATTAATGGGTAGTATTTCTCATGAAACCAATTTTTAATTTGCTCTAGATTTATCTGCCTGTTTGCAGAATGGGTATCCCCTGCTGTTTTCATCACTTTGTCTCTTGGTTTGATTTTTAGACAATATTTTGTTGATTATGGATTATTCTAATATACCTTCTCTTATTTCTCTGGAGATTCACCCTCTCTTTGTTTGCTCATATTTATTCCCCACCGAAGTAATTGTAGGCAAGAGGCTAGAATGTATTCTCTTTATTTCTTCTCTTTAATTCTTTTTATTATAATGATTATTATTATTTTGCCACTGCTGTTTCCTCCTACCTTTTTTTTTTTTTTTTCTTCTAGTAAAATCAATGGCCATAGCATGAAGAACCTTTATTTATACCTATGTGGAATCATGCCTAATTATTGACTATCACACTTTATCACTCCCTCTATCACCTCTCATCCATACCAGCCATTAAACTGGCAGTTCATGGCTAGAAGACCACAAAATTCTGACTGCCTTCAGAACACAGCATGGACTAAATTCTATATATTAAGCTTAAAAAACTGATGTCAAAAAAACCCTGCCTAAGTTAGGCGCCATTTATAGAGTAGTGCTTATGCCTGGGAGCTGAGTCTAACTTTAGGCATGATCATTTACACTAACAAAGATGGGGTACAAAAACCATGTACTTAAAATAGGTGTAGATGCCCCTTATTCTACAATTGTGCACATAACTTTGAAGAATAATGTCACAGAGGCAATTACCTTTGAATGGTATCACTTTAGCGGGGGGGGGGGTTATAACAACCTACCGTTGTTCTTCCAGTGGCCTGCCACATACACAAAACAAGCACTTTTCTAAAACCTAGACATCTTGGGAAGCGTATCTAAATCCCTATATTGATCATGGTGGACACAGACACACATTCCTCTTCTGAAATAAGGAATGCACTTTATGTATGTATGTATTTATGTTTTGTTGCCACACTAGTCCCAATCCAAGCATGTCAATAATAATAATAATAATAATTGATTTTCTTGTATACCGCCCTGCCAGTAGTTCTGGGAGATTCACAACAAGAGAAACAAACATTTCAGTGAAGAAATACAATTCAAAAAACATGTTCCTAATTTAAATAAGAAGATTAGCACTATATCTTTATATAATTGCTCTTGTGCAAGCAAAACTGTATATTGAAAATGTGAAACGGATGTCACTTCCACACCCATTTCTATAGACTCACACTTGTCAAAAGTTTGTTCAATATTCACCAACCCTCAGAAGTGCCACCACAAAACATTTCACTGTATCTGGCTTAACGCACTATATCTTCACTGGGTCCAACTGCCTTAGTTGAATTTTTTTTAAAGTTATTTTTAAACATTTTGCAAACAACCATTTCTAAGAAAGGTACTTAGCTTTTAACTTTTTGCCTTCAGGTGGGCAGTTTGTAGGGACATCTATGTCGACATGTTTCACCCAACGGGTTTTTTCAAGGCTCATATCCCTCTACAAGCTTTCGCCGTCTCATACAACCACCAAGTCCTTTAAACAAATTTAAATACAACATCAATTTAAAAAAAAATACAATTCAATTAAAATGCGAATACCTAATTAAAATACACCATTGTTTTTATATTGTTAAAAATTAACATTCTTGCTTATCGAATAGGTAAGTTTTCAATCATTTCCTACATTTGAGATAAGAGTAAGAGTAAGATTGGACAATCAAAAGGCACATCCAGGAGTTCATCTTTCCCACTTGATATGCTAATGTCTTGTCCAGAAAGGTTTCATAACGACAGTCCTTTAGACCAGGGAAGATGAACATACCGGAGTTTCTTGTGCATTTATTTGACTTGAGTAATTTCAGATAAGATACCAGATAAGAAGGTAATAAACCAAAGAGTGCCTTGTAACAAATACATCCAAATTTAAAAATCACTCTGGTCTCAAATGGAAGCCAATGCAATAAAAAGAACTTACGTGGTCATATTTCTTTAGGCCAAAAATCAGACCGCATTTTGAACCAATCAAAGTCTTAATGAAGTCTTTTTTGTTAACCCTAGATAGATGATGTTAACAATAATCCAGGGTAGACAGTATGGTAGACTGAACTAATAGCCGAAAGGATTCTGTATCAAAATATTTCTTAATGGTCCTCAATTTCCATAGTATTGCATAACATTTTTTAATTAAAAGATCCATATGCTTCCTAAAAGTTAAACTATGGTCTAAAGTTATTCCCAAAATTTTCAAATTAGATACTATCTCAAAACACTGACCATTCAATTGGATAGTTGTTTCCTGGATTTTATCGTTAGGGCTAGCTAAAACAAAATCTTAGTTTTTTAAGAATTAAGTTTCAGCTTGAACATCCACAGTTCTACCTTTTCCAAGACATTTGAAATCTGAGTAATCAAATCACTCGAGAAAGATTTGCAAGGTAATAATATAGTAATATCATCTGCATATTTATAAAAGATCACATTTCAACTTTGGAGTAAATGTGCCAAAGAAACTAAATCTATATTAAACAGTGCGGAACTCTACATGAGTTCGTCCATGAAAAGGAATATTTCGTATGTTCTACTTTGTAAAAAAATTTACAAATCAGCAGAATAGTTCAAGTTAAATTTTCTGTGAGAGTATAGCCCAAACTTCAGATTGGAAGGGTGTATATTCTCTTACCCCTCCTAACTCTCTTCACAGTAAGTAATACAACATTTATAGATCCTCAGAAGTACCACCTAGCACTCATACAAATTCATTGTGTCAGGTTTTATGTACTACTTCCTCACCGGATCTTCCATACTTTATAAATACTTTTTTCCATCTTAGTGTATAAAAAGTTTAAATACTTAGCTTAAAACTTGTGGTCATGCTTTCAGGGATTTATACCGCCAACATGTTTCACCCGAAGGGGTTTTATCAAGGCACCATATCCCTTTCTAAAGCTTAACGCTGCTGTACCTGACCACTATTCAGCCAGACACAATGAATTTATATGAGTGCTAGGTGGTATTTCTGAGGCTCCATTAGCGTTGTACTACTTTTTAAAAAGCCACAAAACCAGTTTTGTACGTTACCCCTGATCCCAATTGAATCTAAACAGCTCAACAGTAGATCATGATCTACAAGATCAAAAGCGCTACTTAGATCCAATTGCAGAATCAGGGCACTAGTACCAATGCTAAATAAAATATTAAGCTGATTCACCAAGTCCATGTCCCCTTGCTATATGCATGTTTTTGAGGTTTAGATGTACATATCTTGGCTTTGTAAAATCAGAATATTTTGCCCAACATAGATAGAATCAGTGATGAGAGGATGCATGGTCATAGAATGGTTTATTTGGCTCCTACCCCTGCACATAGATGCTTCTACTTCCTCTGTAATAAACACTGAAACTAGGGTTTCCTTCCCCACAGTACTGAGGCAATACCGTATTTTCGCGGATATAACGCGCGCGTTATACGCGATTTTACCTACCGCGCATACCCCTCGCGCGTTATATGCCTGAGCGTGGTATAGAAAAGTTTTTAAACATAGTTCCCACCCCGCCCGACGCCCGATTCACCCCCCCAGCAGGACCGCTCGCACCCCCACCCCGAACGACCGCTCGCACGCGCTCCCACCCGCACCCGCATCCACGATCGGAGCAAGAGGGAGCCCAAGCCCTCTTGCCCGGCCGACTCCCCGACGTCCGATACATCCCCCCCCCCCGAAGGACCGCCGACTTCCCGACAATATCGGGCCAGGAGGGAGCCCAAACCCTCCTGGCCACGGCGACCCCCTACCCCCACCCCGCACTACATTACGGGCAGGAGGGATCCCAGGCCCTCCTGCCCTCGACGCAAACCCCCCTCCCCCCCCAACGACCGCCCCCCCCAAGAACCTCCGCCCGTCCCCCAGCCGACCCGCGACCCCCCTGGCCGACCCCCACGACCTCCCCACCCCCCTTCCCCGTACCTTTGGAAGTTGGCCGGACAGACGGGAGCCAAACCCGCCTGTCCGGCAGGCAGCCAACGAAGGAATGAGGCCGGATTGGCCCATCCGTCCTAAAGCTCCGCCTACTGGTGGGGCCTAAGGCGCGTGGGCCAATCAGAATAGGCCCTGGAGCCTTAGGTCCCACCTGGGGGCGCGGCCTGAGACACATGGTCGGGTTTGGCCCATGTGCCTCAGGCCGCGCCCCCAGGTGGGACCTAATGCTCCAGGGCCTATTCTGATTGGCCCACGCGCCTTAGGCCCCACCAGTAGGCGGAGCTTTAGGACGGATGGGCCAATCCGGCCTCATTCCTTCGTTGGCTGCCTGCCGGACAGGCGGGTTTGGCTCCCGTCTGTCCGGCCAACTTCCAAAGGTACGGGGAAGGGGGGTGGGGGGGTCGTGGGGGTCGGCCAGGGGGGTCGCGGGTCGGCTGGGGGACGGGCGGAGGTTCTTGGGGGGGGGGCGGTCGTTGGGGGGGGGGGGGGGGGTTTGCGTCGAGGGCAGGAGGGCCTGGGATCCCTCCTGCCCGTAATATAGTGCGGGGTGGGGTTAGGGGGTCGCCGTGGCCAGGAGGGTTTGGGCTCCCTTCTGGCCCAATTACACAAAGGTACGGGGAAGGCGGGTGGGGGTGTCGTGGGGGTCGGCCAGGGGGGTCGCGGGTCGGCTGGGGGACGGGCGGAGGTTCTTGGGGGGGGGCGGTCGTTGGGGGGGGAGGGGGGTTTGCGTTGAGGGCAGGAGGGCCTGGGATCCCTCCTGCCCGTAATGTAGTGCGGGGTGGGGTTAGGGGGGTCGCCGTGGCCAGGAGGGTTTGGGCTCCCTCCTGGCCCGATATTGTTGGGGAGTCGGCGGTCCTTCGGGGTGAGGGTGCGAGTGGTCCTGCCGGGGGGGGATGTATCGGACGTCGGGGGGGGGGCATCAGGCTTTCAGGATGGGGACAGACCTTCAAGGGGGGACAGTGCACGGAAAGTCAGGGGGGGTGAACGGAGAGTCAGGACAGCGCACGGAAAGTCAGGGCAGTGCACGGAAGTCAGGGGGGGTGAACGGAGAGTCGGGACAGCGCACGGAAAGTCAGGGCGGGCGAAAGGAGCGTCGGGCATCATGCGCGTTATATGCCTGAGCGCGGTATAGAAAAGTTTTGGTACATATCATCGTGATTTCTGCGCGCTATACCCCTGTGCGCGTTTTACACAGGTGCGCGTTATATCCGCGAAAATACGGTACTCCTCTGCAAACCTGGTTTAGGGGGTGGTGAATGCAAATGATTGCTATCTGATGTCTGAAGCCAGAAGGGCTGCCTTACTGTCAGCTCCAACAATCTAGAGTAAGTACTCACAAACTAGACCATAAGCTTCTGCCTAGGGGAAGACGATTCAGCAGGGTAAGTTCTAATCTTTCCTTTCTATTTTGCCATCACACTTCAACAATATAGGTAAATAAGTCAGAAAGAACTTGTATAGTAAAAACAACCAGGTCTAGATGCACTAAAGAAGATCCAAGAGACCGTGTGGGTCTCTTCGATCTGATTTTTTTGCCAATTCAAAAAGAGCTATTGATACACTAAAACGTTTGCATGCAAATGAATCATGCGGAGGTTCATCGTAATCTCCATCTCTCCCCTCTGACTGATGGCTCTGAGAGCAACTCTCACACATGTGCAGAATTGGTAGGGAAAATCGAAACAGCTGAGAGACAGGGGAAGCCCCGAAAGCAGCCTCCTGCCATTCAGCTGTTTAGTGCAGGAAACTTTTTTTTTTTTTTTTAAATGGGCACAGATGCTGTGTGTATTACACATGCACAATATCTCCCCCATTAAAAAAAGGAAAAAAAGCACACACATACCATCACCAATGAGGGCTCTCCCTGACAAACCAGCAATGGGAACCACCCCTCCCCACGGCAGTGAAAATGGCAGGAGGAATGCCGATCCCCCCCTCCAACATGTGAGAAAAAATGGTAGAAGGGTTGCCCTCTCCCTCCTGCCAGCAGAAACTCCCCCCCCCCCCAATGGTATCCCTCCTGCCAATTTTTTCTGTGTTGGGGCCTATAGGAGGGGCCTTAAACAACCTGGGCCAATCAAAGCCTCATGTCCCTCCCAGGATGCACCGGGGAAGAGAAGGCCCGCCATTTTGAAGAGGCGAACCAGCTGGCCGGAGGGTGTAGGCATCCCTCCGGCCAGCCATCTGAAAGTAAGGTAAGGGGGTCATCGGAAGGTGGGGGGTGGGAACTGTGTTGCATGGCAGCGGGAGAATGTGGACAACTCTCCCCTTATTTTTATTGTTGTAAAACGCTTAGTATTTGATAGGTGTTTAATCAAATCTCTAATAAACTTGGAAACTTGCCAAGGGGGGTTGGGGAATGGGGGGGGGGGTATTGGTTGGCAGTGGAAAAGATTACGCATCTCTCCTGCTGCATAGGGGGTACTAGAGGTGTGTTTCTTGGCGGCGGGAGAGATTGGGCATCTCTCCCACTGTTGTGTTTTGGTTTGTTTGGACTTTTTTTTCCATTTATTCTGCACATTTGTCCATCACTATAACCAGCAATGGGCACATGCAAATTTTGCAAGTCTTTGCTACTCGCCGCCAAACTCATTTGCATGACCATTTTTTAGAGAACGACTTGCTTTTTTAAAAATCGTTACTATAATGGTTCATAGTCAGTCGCGCATCGACACTGGAGGGCAGGCAATTCAGCGCAAGACACCAGCGCGCCACAGGAAAACTTAGTTTTAAAGAGCTCCAAAGCGGGGTGTGAGTGGGGAAACCCCCTCCCCCCCCCCACTTTACTGAATAGTGTTCGCGCTGCTGTTGGGGGGGAGGATTTGGGGGGTTGGAACCCTCCATTACAGAGAAACTGAACTTTTTTTGATTTTTTCGGGAAAAGTTCCGTTTTCTCTATAATGTGGGGGGGTTGCACCCCCCACACCTCCCCCAATAGCAGTGCAAACAGTATGCAGTAAAGTGTGGGGGGGTTCCCCCTGACACCCCCCCCTGTCGGAGCTTTTTAAAATTAAGTTTTCCCGCGGCGCACTTGTGTCTTGCGCCAAATTGTCAGCGCTCAATTGTCAGCGTGCTGGTGTCTGGCGCGCGATTGTCCTATCACCACTATAACAGCAGCCCATTGGTTTTTCAAGCATATTTTTTTTTAATCTAGCCCTGAGTTTCTACATGATCTCAGATCAAATCTCTGTGCCTGTACCCTAGTTTAATACAGGGAGTGTCATTGATGCATTAGCATGAACACAATGCATCATCTTCCTTTGCTCAGTTCTAATCCTGTTCTCTTACTTACTCTATGATCCTGGAGTAAATGACTTTATCTCCCTGTGGCTAGGTTTTAATCCTAATTCTAGCACTGACATTCTGTTTGACTTTGGGCAAGTCACTTTTTCTGCCTGTAAGAATTCTTATCATGACTCTGTCAATATCTGTCACTGTGACTTTTAGTAAGTCATTTTATATTTGTGTCTCAGTTCAGCAGTCTACTTATCTGATTTACCATGGCACAACCAGAGTTCAAATTCTGCACTGAGATTACACATGCTACCAGTATTCAGCCATCTATTTATTTTTGGTCAGAAAATGAATACCTGTCCTTAGCTGGACAAACCACCCTTCTAGGAAGCCATCACATAAATGGCACCTTCCATAAGTTATTTGCAACTTGGTACTACCTTTCCTATATCCCCCTTTTTTCACATAAAAAGACTATCTTCCTGTGTTCTAATTTGCCCTATTGTGATTGAATAGTAGCAATATTGGACTAGTTCTCTGTCTGGTGATTTCCTGTCAGATAATTAACATGCAAATTAATGATGATAAGCCAGATGTACTCAGCATTTCTTTTCATAGACACAAAATTGCAAAACTCCTTTAGGACATCCGGCCCTACATTTGCTCCTTCCCTAAGAGGTTGCTAAATATATATATTTCTAACAGAATGCTTTTACTGACAGTGTTTTTTTTCAACTCAGAATTACAATTATTATTTCTAGATACTGCCTCCATCAGCTTAGGAAGATGGGAACAAGCTACAGAGCTCACAAGAGTCTTAAGTGTCGGGAAGAGAAAGGCAGAAAGCTGTGTTTATATACCGTTTTAGTTGTAATTTCCAGATATTAAAGTGCTTGATGTGAAAGTCAGGTTATGCTTAAAATCTGATATAGAATATTCTCCTTGGAAATGGTGCATGACTAAAACTGGTAGAAACGTCAACAAAATGTTGTGGCCGAAAATGGAAATGGTTACTCCATGGAACTGCTGACAGTATAACAGTCATATGAGTCAATATTCAAAGAAACAATCTTGTGCAATTCGAACAGCCAGTGTTTGAACCACTTGGGACTCTGTACATATACACTTCTCCCTCCGTATTCACTGTGATAGGGGATTAACAGAACCGCAAATACAGAAAAACCGTAAATAACTTTTTCATATGTCATTCGCTGTTTTCTATTAAAAACCATCGCAAATATAGTGGAACTGCGAATAACATGGTGGGAGACCTGGTCTGTTCCTGAAGGTGAAGCAAAACACAGTGAAGAAAGTGGTGGGAATCAGCGATTTTCTCTGTAAATGCTTGGAATCGGCGATTTCTCTATGCAAGCTAATGTAATTCGGGGGAGAGGAGCCAGCAAGCTAAAAACCATGAATAATCGAAACCGCGAATGCTGAAACCACGAATACGGAGGGAGAAGTGTACAGTATCCCTTATCCCTTAATTCTATAACTTGCATGCATATTTGTAGAGTAGTCAATTCCAAAACATATATCACTCACTTATTCTAATAGTGCTTGCTTCTTAATTCATATCAATTCTTCCCAAATTTATTCCATTGTTCTAATAATTCATCTTTATGTGACCTCAGCGGCTACACCTGAGTTTCATATTTCATGAGGATGGGCTGGAGAGGGCTTCAATGGCTGGGAGGGTTTAGATGGGCTGGAGTAGGTTTTAACAGAGATTTTGGCAGTTGGAACCCAAGCACAGTACTGGGTAGAGCTTTGGATTCCTGCCCAAAAATAGCTAACAAGAAAAAATTTAAATTGAATCAGGTTGGGCAGGCTGGATGGACCATTCGGGTCTTTATCTTCTGTCATCTACTATGTTAAACCCCGTTTATACCATAGCCAGCCTCCCCATTGGCCATCTTTAATCTTAATCTTAATTCATCAGTATATTTTAAATTTTCCTTCATTTAATTCATTCAAATAATTTATCGTATAAAAACATTAAAAAACTTATCTTAAAGTTGATACACTGAATGGGGCTCCGACGTGAATTCAGCGTTTTGCAAGGTAGCTGTTTCAAGGAGCATCCCCATTTATAGATAACACACCATATCTTAAAGGTGGCCAATGAGGAGGCTGGCTACGGTATAACCGGGGTTTTACATGAAATATGAAACCCAGGTGTAGCCGCTGAGGTCATACTAAGATGAATTATTAGAACAATGGAATAAATTTGGGAAGAATTGATAAGAATTGATATGAATTAAGAAGCAAGCAGTGAAAGAAGACTATTATAATAAGTGAGTGATACATGTTTTGGAATTGACTAGTTTATTATTTCACTCTGAAGAATATCTATCTCTAAAAAGACCTTTTTTAGAGTTATTTGTAGAGTAGTACCATTTATACATATAACTTATGTGCCTGTCTATTCGATACTTGCTATACCACCTTTCCAGTAAACAATCAAAGCATTATACAATCTAAAAATCCAAGAAAGAGGAAACAAACTACAATATTTGACAAGTCAGTAAGAACACAGGCGCAATGAGAAAATTCAGTGAAGGTGTAAAGAAATTTAGGAGCGACCATCAACTAGCGGTTCCTATTTATCAGTACTGAAAGCCAGGGTGAAAAGATGAGTCGAATGCAATTTTAAATCTACTTTAGGATTATTCTGAGTGAATATCTAATGGTAAGGAGTTCCATAAAGAAGATGCAGTGTGGAAAAAGCCTGAATGGAATGCAGATTCTAGTCTTGAATTGGAGGGATAGAATGAACATGCCTATAAGGAGTGATCATTGGTGAAAGATGGGATGGGGCCCCTGAGTGAAGAACCTTATGTGAGGCTCTTATATTGTATATGATAGGTAATGGGGGAGCCAATTATGTTGTACCAACAATAGGGAGACAGGGGTCTAGCGAGAGGCATGAGAAAGAAGCTGCACTGAAGTATTTTGAACAATTGGAAGGTTGTGTTTTTTGTGGGGGGGGGTTTCCGCATAATAGCTGGTAAACCAGCATAGATAATGTTTCAATAGTCCAGTTTGGAGGTTACAAGGGTGTAAAGAAGAGTTGCACATGCCTTGCAGTATACTTAACTACAGAGGGAATGGATGTAGTGTAATGTAATAAAGCAAGATTTAGCAAATGAGATTTAGTCATTGAAAAACAACTATCTAACATTACCCCCAAATATCTAAGTAGTTTAACCAGGATCAGGGATGAGCCATAAAGTATAGGAGTAATGGAAGAACTGTTAGGGTGATCTGTTACCCAAAGGGCCATACTCTTTGAAGGGTTAAGGATAAGGTGGTTGGTTTGCAACCAATTGTCTACTGCATTAATGCAAGCCTGAATATTTGCCAGATCTTGGATAGAAACCAGCTTTAAAAAAAATGCATTTTAACAGCAAATTCCTGAATTAAAGTTGCTAACGGACTCAGAAATATATGGAAAAGAATGGATGGCAGTACTGATCCCTACAGGACTCAACAAGACAGAGGACAGGAACCAGATTTGGAAGAGGAAAGTTAAACTTGAAAAGAACTGTTACTTTGGAATTAAAAGAACCAGCTTAATTACTTAATTAACCCTTAATTGGCTTTTAATGACACTATCAATAACAGGCCTTAACTAGCACTAATTGGCTCTAATTTCCAGTTCCATGATTGAGTTAGAACCCTACTCTATGAAGGGCTAGAGTCACAAAGCAAACCCAAAAGTACCATATTAGATATTTCAGGAAAACCATATATATTTTGATTTAAGCTTTTCTAATGTGCAACACTAAGGGCTAGATTCACTAAGCAAACCAATCGGTTTGCAACCCAATTTTCCTCCAATCCGATTCACTAACCTCTGTGCCGATCCGAATCCAATCCTCCAATGCAAATGAGGGGAAACGGCATGCAAAGTAGGCAGGCAGCGATTCACTATACAAAAATCTTGAACACCGACTGGGCTGGCCAATCAACAAGAAGCGACTGCTGGGGACCAGTCACTCTCGTCCTTTCTGACTATCCTGCCAGCCCTGCAGCCCTGAAATAAACCTGCTCTCTGCATCCCCAATTCTCTCTCTCTCTGCCTCCCCTGCCTCTCCTGCTCTCTGCCGCCCTTTCCTGCAGAGCGAGCCTGTGGTTTTAACCTGCATTAAACCTGCAGGTTAAAACCATGGGCTCGCACTGCAGGGAAGGGCGACAGAGAGCAGGTGAGTCAGGGCTAGTAAAAAAACAAAAACCTGACAGCAAAGACATGCGCAGACCATCTACAGGCAAAGTAGATGGTCTACGCATGCGTCAGGATCGCTACCTAGTGATCCTTGTTGGGGGATGGGGCGTGCTTCCAATCGCCTCCATTTGAATATTCTTCCTTCCTGAATCAATTTAGTGAATTGGGCCCCTCCCCGCCCACTCCCTCCACCCCCATGCCACAGCATGGATATTTTAATTTGGCTGGGAGAAAACAAATTGCCTTCACTTTACTACTCGTATCTCCTCCATTCCCCCGCCCTCAACAAACAGATAAATAAAAAGTTAAATGAAAGTCTAAACGTTTTGTCTCTATAAACACGCCTCATCTTCCGCCTCCAAATTGTATTTTTCTTTGCAGAAGGACTTCCTAGCCAGAAAGGAGCGATACTCGTATCTCATTCATAGCCCAGGGCCTATAGCAAAGGAATGCTAGGAGAGAGTAACAAGGCTGAAATCCTTCTTCAGATGTAAGTCTGTAGAAAAATATAGTTAAAGATTAGGAAATGACTGAGCTGACCTGCTGGTAAAAAACGAGAGTCACTAATTTTAGCCAAGGCTTCAACAGGCTAGACATACTCGGATTAACAAGGTTTTAATGACACTGACTGTAATGTTACAGACAGAAGCCAGAACTGCAGAGTGCTGATAAGCAGCTTTGGTAATCCTGCCACAGAATACTAACATTCAGAGAAGGCAGAAGTAGGGGTGGGGGAACGACCTCTGTCACGTTCTCAGGAGTTAAAAGATTTTATTGACACCTGAGCTGAGGAGAGCTGTGCAAAACAGTCATCATTTCCAGAAAACTCAACCATTTTGGATTGTCCTCACTCTTCCATCCCCACAAAGAGTAGGACATCTGCTTCCTCAGGGTCAATGTACTAAACTAAGAAAAGTTGTTCAGATGCACAGAAGCCAAATAAATAACATGCATAACTATCCCACTGTTTATCAAGCGGTGCTAGAAGTTTTTAGCATGGGCGGGCGAGGCAAGTGCTCCGATGCTCATAGGAATTCTGTGAGCATCGGAGCATTTTTTTTTTTTCAGTTCAAAAATGTTTTATTATATTTTTCAAAAACCACAATGAACACTGTGCCAGCTCATGCTAAAAATCTCTATCACAGCTTGATAAAAGGGACCCTATATGTTTACATTTTAATACATATCTTCTGCTATTTTTGCTTATGCAGTTTTCCATTATGAAGGCATTTAGAAAAAATTTTTTTTTTACTTAACACTAAAATTGAAAAAAATTACTAAATTGTTAATGAACAAAATAATTGTGCAAAGTAGTGCATTAGTGATTGGCCATAACATAATTATAGTAACATCGTAGATGCCAGCAGGTAAAGACCCGAATGATCCATCCAGTCTGCCCAAAAGTACCGTATTAGATAATTTTCATAAATCTAAACTGCCCCTTAAGGCAATTTCATACAGATTTTACAACAAAACCTGAAAATCTCTTTTGAATAATATTTATCTGAGTCAAGATAGCGAGAAAAAAAGTCTCTTATTGCCAGTTCTTTTTTTGGTTTTATTCTGGAAGACTGATAGTTTAATAAAGTGTCTTCTAGAAGATTATGCACACTCTTTGGGGAGAGGGAGGGAATTTTATAAAGCCTTTTTTTACATATAAAGGTTATTTCATATGCAGGAAAGGACTTTTATATAACTGTGAAGCCATTTATATTATGGCCCAAATTCTATATATGGCATCATATGTTGTGTGCACAAATCAGTGTGCACACCCGATTTTTGATTACAACTTAATTGTTTAGCAAGAACAATTGGCACTGATAATTGACAATTAATATCTCATAATTGACAACAGATGACACAAATTAGAAGTTGCATATACAGCTTGCTTCTATAAAATGGTGTGTGTTATTTCTAGTGAATGAATCTCAAAAGAGGGCATGGCTAGGGAGGAGCATGAGTGGATTGTGGGCATTCCTAAAAGTTAAGTGCACCGTTATAGTATACATTGATTCATTCACAACCTAGGCACAAATATTTAGAAACAAAGAAACATAAAAATCTATATAATAAAACCCTAGCCGTGCATGCTCACTCTTAACTGCGTGCTTCCATGATCTGTAGGTCTGTGGCCACGGGAGTGCGCATAAGCGAGTCCCCAGCCTTCTTCCCAGCGCCTACCTACACTGCCGACATGACTGGCCGCCAGCGCTGGACTCTCCACAATATTCGGCTCCTCTCACCAGCCGCACCAGCATCGGAGAAGGCTTCCGATGCTGGCAGGGATCGAGAGGAGCCGCGGCAACACCTCGCGAGGTGGGAAGGGAAGTGCCGAAAAACCACTCCAGCCACTACGTTCTTCGTGGTCCCGACTCCTGCGGCATGTGCAGCACTCTACACATGCTGCTTCGGGGCCTTCTACTGCCCTGATTTGTTCTACCGCGTCTCTGATGATGTCATCAGGGACGTGCCAGAGTAAATCAGGGCAGTAGAAAGCCCCGAAGCAGCATGTGTAGAGTGCTGCACACGCTTCTGGAATTGGCAGATTTGTAGGGACCGCAGGAAGGGAAGGGGGGGAAGGGAAATGCTACTGCTGCACAGGGAAGTGGTGTGGGGGGAGGGAATGCTGCTGCTGTGGCTGCTGCACAGGGAAGTGGGGGGGGGGTTGAAATGCTGCTGTACAGGGAAGTAGGGTGGGGGAAATGCTGCTGCATAGGGACATGGAGGGGATGCTGCTGCGGCTGCTGCACAGGGAAGTGGGGGGGAAAGAAAGACAGACAGCTAGCACCCATTAATGTAACGGGCTAAAATAGTAGTATGATAATAACTTTATTTTTATATACCAGTCTGTCCATCCGCAGTAACAGTTATCTCTTCCTCTCTCTAAGAGATCCCTGAGTTCGGGACCATGCTTGGAGGGCTTCTGAGCATGCGTGAATGTAATCTTGTAACCCGTTCTGGGCTCCTTTGGGAGGAGGGGCTAAATAAATGAATAAATGAATAAATAAATGATGTCACACACATGCGCATGATGTCAACATGCTCAGAGGCCCTCCAGACATGGCCCCAAGCTCAGAGAAAATGAGATGAGGTTCATATGGGGGCAAAGAGGAGGAGAGGTGCCAACGCCAGAAGTGGCACTCGGTATATGTCATGTGCCCTTCAATCCCTGGCGGCACACCCAGAATCTTGCCCCGGCACACTTTGCGATTCACTGCACTAAAACAATGAAAAGTCTAAAAGACTTGGTTGGATCAGGGAGGAGATTATGGAGGGAGGTGTCATGAATTTGATATATTGTCTTTCTGTGGTATAACCAAAACGGTTTACATATTATACACAGGTGCTTTGTCTAGGGTTACTGGATGTCTGGATTTCCCCGGATATGTCCTCCTTTTGAGGACATGTCCGGGGATCCGGACGGCTTTTCAAAACCCGACACTTTGTCCGGGTTTTAAAAAGTTGTGTCGGGCAGGGAGGAAGTCCACGCATGAGCGGCCTTTCTCCCTGCTCGACAAAAGCAGGCAGTCGGGGGTGTGGCTAGGCCGGACTTGGGGGTGGGGATGGACAGAATAGGCGGCCCTGGAGGCGGGGCTAGGGATCCGGATTTTCCAAAAGGAAAATCTGGCAACCCTAGCTTTTTCCCTAATATGCTCACAATCTGAGTTTTATTGTACCTGACGCAATGGAGGTTTAGGTGACTTGCATAGGGTCCCAAAGAGCTGCAGTGGGAATTGAACCTAGTTCCCATCCAATTGTACTTAGCATTAGGCTACTCCTGAAAGAGTAAATTAGCCAGATGAAGTATTTATTTTCAGCATTATCCAGCTAGGTTGCTTAGTTTATCTAACTAGATTTTTTAAAGTGAGGTACTGATACCTGCAACTCCCATTTTATGCAATAGGACCTGAGCAAGGATAGCCTGCAAAGGCTGCAATTGATACAAAACACTGCAGCTAAATTGATCTTCAGGAAAGTTTGATCATGTGTCCCTGCTACTGAGAAAGCTTCATTGGCTCCCCGTTCATTTTAGGATTCAGTTCAAATGTGCGAGGACTACCCAAAAATATAAACTCTCGTTCAGCTAACTTAAAGGGAATGAAATATGTCTGGAAATTGGATCAATCATATATATTTAAACTAACAGAGAATTTGGAATAGAATCCCTTTTGCAATAAGAGGATTGGGTTCTTTTCAATTATTTTGTAAGACTTTCAAAACGTTATTGTTTACAAAATATCTAGAGGGCCTTCCTAGATGATTTATTAGTTATTAAGAATTAAGGCATGATTATTTTGGCTATTCCTGCACATGAATTTTTGCTATATCTTTTTAACTAGAAACCTTCTTGTTATTTTTACAATTTTGTTAACTGAGTTGAGCTCCTAACTGGTGATGACTCGGTCTATAAATCCAAGTTTTAGTTTAGTTTAATAATCTGCACATTGTAATAAAGTAGCTTCTTTTAGTAAATCTAGCCCACATGTGACTAGGGGTAAAAAATTTAATCTAGCCATCTATAGTAACATCTGCAGTAACATGAGACTACCAGCAAGAAAGAAACCCCATTACTTACATCTGAAGGTGTACAGCTTTAATCCTAGACTCTGCAACCTTAATTTAATGGTCTAGCTAGCTGTTGATGGATGCCACACTAACGCTGTGCACAACTCCACATGGATAAGATTGCTCTCAGGATACAGAAGCAGAAATTCAGACTACGTGGGCCGATAAAGACTGTCTTTATTTTTCCACCTGCTACACACATGCTTTTTAATACTGCTGAGGAACCACTCTGCCTATCCCATGACTTCCTGATTTCCAAACTCACATCTTCCCCTACCCATATACATAGGGAAGCTGTCCTATGCATCTATGCCATTTCTGAGTTTCTGCTTAAGAACGTAGCATAAATACATAAGCAGTGGCGTACCAAGGGGGGGGGGCGGGAGGGGCGGTCCGCCCCGGGTGCCAGCCCTGAAGGGGTGCTCCCGGCCTTGCTGTTCAGTCCCCCCACACCCCCAAAGGACCGCTCGCCCCACTGACCTTCCTGCACCACCTGTGAAGCAGCAAGCAGCAGGATCGCGAGGTCAGCTATCCCTGAGCTGCTTGGACGCTGCTTCCTGCGCCGCGGTCCCGCCCCTCCTCTGATGTCAGAGGAGGGGCGGGAACGCGGTGCAGGAAGCAGCGCCTAAGCAGCGCAGGGATAGCTGACGTCGTGATCCTGCTGCGGCTGCTTCATAGATGGTGTAGGAAGGTCAGTGGGGCGAGCAGTCCTTCGGGGGTGGTGGTGGTGGTGGGGACTGAACGGCAAGGCCGAGAGCATAGGTAGTGCTGCTTCATAGGTGGTGCGGGGAGGCTAGGGGGGCGAGCGGTCCTTCGGGGTGGGGCGGGTGGGCAGGCAGGCAGGCATTCAAGGGGGAGGGGGGTGACAGGCAGGCAGGCCTTCAAGGGGGGGGGGACAGGCCTTCGGGAGGGGGGGTGTGCAGACCTTCAAGGGGAAGGGACAGGCCTTCAAGGGGGGGGCAGGCAGGCCTTCAAGGGGGGACAGGTCTACAAGGGGGGACAGGTCTACAAGGTGGTGGGCAGGCCTACAAGGGGGTGGGACAGGCCTTCAGGGGGGGTGCAGGCCTTCAGGGGGGTGCAGGACTTCGGGGGGTGCAGGCCTTCAAGGGGGGGGACAGGCAGGCAGGCCTTCAAGGGGGGGACAGGCCTACAAGGGGGTGGGACAGGCCTTCAGGGGGGGTGCAGACCTTCAAGGGGGGGGACAGGCCTTCAAGGGGGGGACAGGCAGGCAGGTCTTCAAAGTGGGGGGGACAGGCCTACAAGGGGGAGGGACAGGCCTTCAAGGGGGGGACAGGCCTACAAGGGGGTGGGACAGGCCTTCAAGGGGGGTGCAGGCCTTCAAGGGGGGACAGGCAGACCTTTAAGGATGGACAGGCCTTTGAGGGGGACCCTGGTTTAGAAGTACACAGAGGGAAGGGGGTGTTCAAAGAGACGTGCATATGCCAAACTTTGGGGGGGGATGAAGAAATAATGGGTCTGAAAATAGAGGAGAGGGAGAGAAATGATGGACCATGGGATTTAGGGAGGGAAGGAACTGAAAGGGAGAGAAATTGGACACAAGGGATGGTGTGGAGGAGGGATAGAGATACTGGATAGGAGGGTAATTGGGAAAAGAAAGGGAGAAATGGTGGACTCTGGGGTGGTGGGGAAGGAGGGAGAGATGCCAGATGAAAGGGTAGTTAAGAAAAGGTGGATCTGTGGAGGGAGATGAAAAAAAGGAAAGATACCAGACTTCCTGGGGAGGGAAGGGAAATGGAAAGGGAGGACAGAGTTGGCAGATGGATGGTTAGCATGCAGAAAGAAGAAAGAAGGAGACCCTGGCAAGCAAGTTATCAGAAGAAAACCAGAGCCTTGGACCAACAAGATTTGAAATATAACCAGACAACAAAAGGTAGAAAAATTAATTTTATTTTCTGTTTTGTGATTATAATATATCAGATTTGAAATGTGTATCCTGACAGAGCTGGTGTTGGACTGCAAACGTGAGCTAGGATTTAACAGAGAGAGGAAAAGTCCTTTTTGTTTCTTTATTTTATTTACACCACAGCGCCAGTGTGGTTAGGAGAAGCCAAAGGTGGTGAAAAAGCTATAAAACCCACCAGGAGTTTTGAAAAACATCACCCAACTGGGCAGGAAAATCAAATCGAAATTTTTTTTCTTGAATCTGGCAGCATTAGTTTGCGCTACTGTCTTAGACTTTAGGACCTGGGATTGGGGAGAGATGGCATCCTCAGTACTTTATAATGCAAGTGAAACGAGGATTTGGTCAGACTTTTGAAGGGTCTGCAGAAAAAAAAATATTGTATAGGCCGGGGACATGAAACAGCAGGAAATGGGAACTTTTCTTCCTTCTATTTTTGTGAATGGAAAGGCTGAGGATGTCAGAGAGTTCAGTTAAAATATGTGCTTTATAAGAAAATATAATAATGTGTTTTATAAAGTTTATAGCATAGCTGGCCTACCCAGTGAGGTGTTTCTAGTGGTGGTGGTGGCAGCGTGTCAATGTGTTGAGAGGAAGAGGTGGTCTGGGAAATTCTGCTGAGCAAACTCCGGGCCCATTTCCACCCCCCAGTTAGTCCACTCCACTCAACTGGTTCACACACTGAGTGGGTCTTTGGGTGTTGTGTTGGGATCTCTTCCAGTGGTTTATCAGTATCTCCTTCTGGTCCAAGGAAGGAAACTTTGTTATCCTTAGCATTGACCTACAGAATATGTTTGTAACAGCGCTGCTTGTGTGGCATTAGGCTATGTAGTGATCGAAAGAAAAAAACAGACCTTTGCACATTTTTGCACTATATGGTGGGTGTATGAGGAGATTCACATTTCCTGCACAGCTAAGTCCATGTGAAGTTACCTTGTGCTGTATTTGACATCTAGCAAGATCTCTGTTTGAAAGGAAAGATCTAAACTTAAAAATGAAGTGGCCAGAAGTTATGGTAAAAGCAGATAGTGTAGCTGGTTTTAAGAAAGATTTGGACAAATTCCTGGAGGAAAAGTTCATAATCTGTTATTAAAACATGGGGGAAGTGTCTGCTTGCCCTGGATCGGTAGCATGGAATGTTGCTACTCTTTGGGTTTTGACCAGGTATTAGTATCCTGGATTGGCTACCATGAGAATGGGCTACTGGGCATAATGGACCATTGTTCTCACCCAGTTAGGCTATTCTTATGTTATGTTCTCATCTGTAGGGCCTTTGTTTTCACTTCTTATTTTAATGTATTTTTTTCTGGGAACTTATCAGTGTTTTTTATAATGGGAACAAAAATGGAAGAGAATTAATGTGTGTGGGATGAGGGGGTAACTAATTTCTTCAGCTAAATAATTCAATCCACTTCAAACAGACATAGGAGAACTCACGCACCATTCACACACCCTCCAACCAAAAACGTCAAAAGAAAAAAACTGTTCGACAACCTCCTAGCCATTCGAGCTGCAACACTCGACCCCCAACCCTACAACCAATTGACATCGACCACATACTGCAAAACCTTCAAAAAGAAATAAAAACCCTTCTATTCAAAAAACACATAAAACCGAACTAACACAATCAGAACTGTCCCAAGCATCACCTGCAACTACTCCATATGTACTTCTGATGTCATGACAATTCAGACATAATTTATGTTATGTTATGTTTGGAATATAAGAAAATTTTCACTGCCTGTTTCTATTCTGACCATTTATTCCGTTTCATGGTCATTACAAAAAATATTTTTTTACATGGGGGGGGTGTCAAAAAATGATGGGCCCCGGGTGCCACATACCCTAGGTATGCCACTGTACATAAGTATTGCCATACTGGGACAGACCAAAAGTCCATTAAGCTTAGTCATACACGCCGGAACAGGAGAGGCCACAGGGGCCATGGCCTCCCTGCCGGTCCACCAACCTCCCAGCATTCTACCTTAAATCTTTAGGTAGCTGCCGCGTAGCCGTCAATGAGCAGATCTGCCCTGGAACCCTTCATTCTACTTCCGGAGCAGGCCTGCTCCTTGACACTGTGCAGCATCTGCTCGAAGATTTAAAATACAGCACCGGGAGGAGGTAGGTGGGTGAGTTGGAAGTTTGTGATAGGTGCCACAGGATTCCGCTAAGGCCAGGGTGAAGCACCTGCCCCAACTCCCGCACCAACTGGACAGCATTCCGCTGTCGATGAGCCCAGTATCCTGTTTCCAACAGTGGCAAATCCTGGTCTCAAGTACCTAGTAAGATTTTATCCTAGGAATAAGCAGTGGATTTTCACAAGTCCATTCAAATAATGGTTTAAGGTCTTTTCTCTATGAAACTTGTCTAAATTTTTTTTTTTTTTTAATCGTACTAATCTAACTGCTTTTATCACATTCCAGAGTTTAACTACATACTGAGTAAATAAGTATTTTCTCCAATTTTAAATTTGTTTTATTTAAAACATTTTAACCTGCACTATCTTACTGGTCTGGGTGGTTTAGAATAAAAAAGAATACAAAAAAAGACTAATTAACCACAAATACTCAGATCCACTAAAGGTTAATCAATTGAGAGGAAAAAACATCTAATTAAATGATTTAATTACCGTACTTCAATAGAATGAAGGAAAGAATCTCAGAATTGCCACTCCAAGGATCATAATCTGCCACTGTTATATAAATTTGTAACTACACTACTTTTTTTCTCTTGAGTTTTTTATTTATTCATTTTTTTTAAAAAACTGTACAAATAGCATTATTAATTTTTCGTATCTTATTTTCAAAACTCTGCAAATAGCATCATTTACTTGTAACAAACTGATGGTTAACGTTAAAACCCGTATTATATACCCTGAGGAAGCCGCTTGATAGCGGCGAAATGGGTTCCCGTTGGATACACTATACGGGGCTTAAGCAGCGGCACTTCCAATGCCACTTTACAACATAAATCAACATAAATCAAGTTGAAAGATAAGTGCCTAGCCTAGTTAAGGCTGTAAATTGATGCTATGTATTCATAAGCTTACATTGCCTTTTTGCACAGCTATTTTGCACATTTTGGATTATTGCAATTTGCACAAGTAAATGATGCTATTTGCACAGTTTTGAAAATAAGATACAAAAAATTAATAATGCTATTTGCAGAGTTTTTTTAAAAAAATGAATAAGTAAAAAACTCAAGAGAAAAAAAAGTAAAAAAAAACTACTTAAGAAAAAAGTAAAAATTATTGAGTAGTGTAGTTACAAATTTATATAACAGTGGCAGATTAGGTCACATTGATACATGAAGGTTTTGGATCAATGAAAGATATTCATGCCACATTTCCGTATATGGATGATATTATTATAATCCTTGGAGTGGGAATTCTGAGATTCTTTCCTTCATTATATTGAATCAATTAAATCGTTTAATTAGATGGTTTTTCCTCTCAATTGATTAACCTTTTGTGGATCTGTTTTAGAATAAAAACAGGCACAATAAAAATGTAAAACAGCACAATACAAAATAAATGATAAAACAATACAACGAAACTGTAATTAAACCAACATAATAAATCAGCATTTCAATTTGTACAGGGGTGAAGGAAGCTTCAAGAAATCACTCCGTAGCAGCTTCATTGCATGCCTCATAGTCCAGACAAAATATACAGGGCTGTTACCCATACTCTTGCTGCTGACTCATGTACATATTCCTGTACTCCAGTAATCCACAGCACTAATAACACTATTGTATCTTCCAGTCATGCTAGAATCAGTGCCAGATTTATTTGTATTGTGGCCCCTAAGCTGTAGCATTTAAGATCCCTCCCCTCCCCCTATGATTAAGCAGGAAGTAAATGTTAGGTTTAATAGTTCCCCCATGCTAGTGAAGCGTGAGGCCTCTTATAATGTGAGACCCTAAATAATAGCTTGTCTAGTTTAAATGTAAATCTGGCCCTGTCTAGAACGAATGCTTCCAAAGAGCTGGAAATGCTGAAGGCATGCTGGGTAGATAAAAGGTACATTTTTACAACTATTATTGTTTTATAATGGATAGTAATAATGTAAAAAGAAATAAAGCCCCCCAGAGTTTCAGGAGTAATTGAGGTATTACAGAAGATGAAGCATGGCAGCAGAGGGCTGTAGAAGCTCAGGGGAAACATTTTTAAGAGGAATATGACAGGTTTTAAGTTTTCAAATCAAATCAAAACCAGATTGATAGCTTTGAAAACTAAAGGGTTCCACTGACCTGCACTTGAAAAATAACTAATTATAATTATATTTAAAAAAGATCTGTTAATACATTACCAGCAGCAGCTTAGGCATCTGTCACTCAGAGGGTAATTCTGTAAGCAAGCACTTTATCTACCGATGGATCAAACACTGGTTGGCTGGCAGGAAGCAGAGGGTTGGAGTAAAAGGCCAATACTCTGACTGGCAATGGGTCACGAGCGGAGTTCCACAGGGGTCAGTGCTGGGACCTCTACTGTTCAACATATTTATTAATGATCTGGAGGCAGGGACAAAATGTGAGGTTATCAAATTTGCTGATGACACCAAACTCTGCAGCAGGGTTAGAAACACGGAAGACTGTGAAGACCTGCAAAGGGACCTAACGAAACTGGAAGACTGGGCAAAAAAGTGGCAAATGAGTTTTAACGTAGAAAAATGCAAGGTCATGCATGTAGGGAAAAAGAACCCGATGTTCAGCTACAAAATGGGGGGAACACTGCTAGGGGTGAGTAACCTTGAAAGGGACCTGGGGGTGATGGTCGACACATCACTGAAACCATCGGCGCAATGTGCGACAGCCTCAAAGAAAGCAAACAGAATGCTGGGCATCATCAAAAAAGGTATTACAACCAGGACGAAGGAAGTCATCATGCCGCTGTATCGCGCAATGGTGCGCCCGCACCTGGAGTACTGTGTTCAATACTGGTCACCGTACCTCAAGAAGGACATGGCGATACTCGAGGGAGTGCAGAGGAGGGCGACTAAACTAATAAATGGTATGGAAAATTTTTCATACGCTGACAGGTTAAAAATGCTGGGGCTGTTCTCCCTGGAGAAGAGGAGACTTAGAGGGGACATGATAGAAACCTTCAAAATCCTTAAGGGCATAGAGAAAGTGAATAAGGACAGATTTTTCAAACTGTGGGGAGCCACAAGCACTAGGGGTCACTCAGAGAAACTGAAAGGGGACAGGTTTAAAACAAATGCTAGGAAGTTCTTTTTTACCCAGAGGGTGGTGGACACATGGAACGCGCTTCCAGAGAATGTGATAGGCCAGAACTCTGTACAGGGGATCAAGGAGGGTTTGGATAGGTTCCTGGAGGATAAGGAGATAGAGGGGTACAGATATAACTAGAGGTAGTTTATAGAAATAGGCAGAAACCACTTCACAGGTCACGGACCTGATGGGCCGCCGCGGGAGCGGACCGCTGGGCGAGATGGACCTCGGTCTGACCCAGTGGAGGCAACTTCTTATGTTCTTATGTTCTTATGTTCTAGACTAAGGGCCAGATTCTACATTGGCGTCTGCTTACAAAAATGCTGCAGATCACACGCCAATCATGCGACGGTGATGTTTGCAGAATCAGACCTACATTATCGGCGCCTATGTTTGACAAGAATCACATCTACAGAGGAGCCTAGTGGCACCTAAGGTCATTTCTGGCATAAACCAAACCTACTTTGACCTTAGACGATTATGGTATCCTTTTTTATAGGCACCTACATTTTTTATTGACTTTGTAATTGGTTTTAATTGACATGATCAGTTACCGTTGATTAACACCAATTAAAACAGTTAAGTTAGATGGCAGAAGGACACTTATTTTTGTCTAACTTATGGCACTGTTTATAGAATATGGCCCTAAGACAAATTCTATAAGAGGCTCCTGAAGATAGACACCTAAATAAATAGGCATCTAAGGTTAAGCACCTACTTAATTAGTAAATTGGCTTCAGTTATGAGCTTTAACATGCTCATAATTGGGTGATAGATGCCTATCTTCTTAAGTGTGATTCTACATGGTGCCAAAACACTTATCCATGCCCTCATCACCTCGCACTTAGACTACTGCAACTCACTACTCTCAAGCCTTCAACTTAGTCATCTTGCTCCCCTCCAATTCATCCAGAATTCGGCTGCAAGACTCATATTCCGGGAGAGCCGCTTTACTCATATTACCCCTCTCCTATAGCCACTTCATTGGCTTTCCATCCATTTCTAAATACAATTCAAGCTCCTCTTACTGACCTACAAATGCACTCACTCAGCCGCCCCTATCTCTCTTCACTTATCTCCCCTTATGATCCCCCCACTGAACTCTGCTCAGCTGGTAAGTCCCTCCTTTCTGTGCCCTTCTCTTCAACAGCCAACTCCAGACTCCATCCCTTTTGCTTTGCTGCACCATATGCTTGGAACAAGCTGCCGGAATTCATTCGGCAGGCTCTGTCTCTGCCAGTGTTCAAGGCCTTTTTAAAAGCCCACCTCTGTGAGAGTGCTTTTGATTCCTAACTCTTCTCATCTTGGGTTCTGCATCCCCTTCTCTCTATGTCATGTCTGTCTGTCCAAGTTAGATTGTAAGCTCTTCTGAGCCTGGAGCGCTATATAAGTGATAAATTGCAGTTGTAGTAGTAGCGTGAATACTTACACCAGACAAAGAGCTAGTATAAATGCTCATGCTCAGATTTAAGATGACCACACCTAGATTATAAGGGACATGCAATGAAGCAACTAAGTAGTAAATGTAAAACAAATCAAAGAAATATTTTTTTCACTCGACATGTAATTAAACTCTGGAATTCATTACCAGAGAATGTGATAAAAGCGGTTAGCTTAGCAGGGTTTATAAAAGGTTGGATAATTCCCTAAAAGAGAAACCCTTAAGCCATTGTTAAGAAAGACTTGGGAAAATCCACAGCTCATTTCTTAGATAAGCAGAATAAAATCTCTTTTTGTCTTGGTATATTGCCAGGTACTTGAGACCTGGATTGATCGCTTTTAGAAATAGAATACTGGACTTGATGGACCTTCAGTCTATCCCAATATGGACTGTGTTCTTATGCACCCTACCTATGCTCTGCTCAAACTCTGCCCATGAACGTCCACCCATAAAGAATAAATCATCACATTCAGATATGCACTTAGAGAATACCACTTAGCCAGAAACTGCTCATTTATATCTACAGTATATGTATCCACATGTGCACATCAATGACTAGAATACCAGAATTTATGCATATTCTTGCTACCTAAAATTAGAAGGTTCTTTATAGAGTTACCCTCACACTGCCATCTTTGCCAATATACCTTCTCCCACAGTAACCTTCAAATGCATTATTAAATATGGGACCTATTAACTATAGCTTTGTGCATGCTAATAGATATTAGTATATGCTAAACACCAAGTGACCCATAGGTGATTGCCAAGATTTAGTAAAAGGGTCCTTATATATATTGGTTTCAAATAACATAGAAGATGTGAACAACATTTTGTTTAATAATGAAGGTTAACAAATAAAAAACAACTCTGCATCCCCCTCATAAATATTAGATGATACAGTTTTATTGCACTAACTTACATTTTTATAATATCTTTGAGAGCTGGCACTTCCTTCATCAAGTCAGAATATTCTTGTTTAGCTTTATTTTGGAAATGAATCGAATGAAAAATGCATAAATTTTGGGTTTCATTTTAAATTGTTCCCCTCTATTGACTAAACTCACTATATTTTTTTAAAGAGTCTGCTGAGGCTTCATTCTCCAACCCTTCCCAACTAATACCTTCCTCCCAACCAGTGATGTAGCTACCATTCAGCGAGCCTGGAAGAGAGCCCAGGGCTGCCAAATGGTAGGGGTTGTCTAAGGTTATACTGAGGTGCCCTTTATCCTGCATCTCTCTTGCTCTCTTCCACCCTCTCCCATAGTCCTTCAAACACAGTAGGTGGCCCACAGAGGCGATGATTAAAAAAAAACAAAAAAAACCCACAAGCTGCCTTCTGACAGCTCTTTCAGTGCCTTTTCTCTACCAAATCCTGCTTCCTCTGATGTAAATTCCTTTGGGTGGGATGCAGCAGAGGAAAGGCTCTGGTAGGGCCAAGCAGAGATAGCTTGTTTAAATTGCTGCCTCTGCTGGCCACCCATCACAAGTTTAGAAGACTAGGGGAGAGAGTTTACAGAGAGAGATGCCAGACCAACATGGGAGAAGATGGAGAGATGCTGGCCCTGTGCAAGGAAGAGGGGTAAAAAATGTAGAGGAGGAGGCACGATAGAGAGTGGATAGACTAGAGAGTTGCGCGGGGACAGAAATCTCACCCATCCCCACCCGTTCCCGCCAATGTCCCACCCATCCCACCCATCCCCGTGAGGAATCCCCTCCGTCCCCACCCGGAATCCCTTCCGTCCCCACCCGTCCCTATAAACTACAGAAATAGTTATTTCATTTAATTATGCTACTGAATTAAAGGCTCTGGTAGAAACCCATTTACAAATAAGCAAAAAGACTTTATTAATTTGGAAATATTAATTGGGAAGAATACATACTTTGTAAACGGGTTTCTACCAGAGCCTCTAATGTTTATAAATTTTTATCAACACAACTAGTATACTACTTTATCCTAAAGCAAAAAAAAAAAAAAAAAAAAGAAATATATTTTTTTTTCCTACCTTTGTTGCCTGGTTTCTGCTTTCCTCATGTTCTCATTCAATTCCTTCCATCCACTGTCTCTCTTCTCTCTACGTCTTCCATTTGCTCTGTTACTGTGCCTCCCTTTCTCTCCCCTTCCAAATTGGTCTGGCACCCATCTTCTTCCCTCCGCTCCCCCCATAGTCTGGCATCTCTGTCTTCTTCCCTGCCAGCATCTTCTCCCCACTCTCTCTTCCCCATTTCTTTTCAGCGTCCTTCTCCCCCCATCTTCCCCATGTCCTGTCAGTATCCTTCTCCCCCTCTGTCTTCCCCATGTGCTTTCAGTGTCCTTCTCCCCCTCTGTCTTCCCCATGTCCTTTCAGCGTCCTTCTCCCCCCCCCCCCCGGTCTTCCCCATGTCCTTTCAGTGTCCTTCTCCACCCCTTTGTCTTCCACATATGCTTTCAGCGTCCTTCTCCACCCCTTTGTCTTCCCCATGTCCTTTCAGCGTCCTTCTCCCCCCCATCTTCCCCATGTCCTTTCAGCGTTCTTCTCTACCCCTTTGTCTTCCCCAGTGCTTTCAATGTCCTTCTCCCCCCTCAGTTTTACCTTAAGCGCCTTTTCCTCTCCACTCCATCTTTCCTCCCTTTCTCCCTCCCTGCCCCTTACCTTTGTGGCGCTTACCCGCCTGACTGACAACAGAACAGGCCCGGTCCAACAAACCTCCATGCCCTGTAGCCGCGAATCTAAATTACCTTCTTACAGCAGCTGGAGTATTGAAGCTGCTGTAAGAAAGTAATTTAAATTTGCGGCTACAGGGCAGGGAGGTTTGACGGACCGGGCCTGTTGTCGGTCAGTCGGGGGACATGGCTGGCTGTGCTGCACCCGGGGTGGACCGCCCCCCACCTTGTACCACTGCCTTTTCCCTGCCTGCCCTGCCGCAGTACACAGCCGAACGGAAGTCTTCACGATGTCAGCGCTGACGTCGGAGGGAGGGAGGGCTTTGCTTAAGCCCTCCCTCCGACGTCAGCGCTGACATCAGGAAGACTTCCGTTCGGCTGTGTGCGGCAGGGCAGGTAGGGAGACGAGCCTCGCAGCTGAATACATCCAGCCCCACAGGAACCCCGTGACCCTCGGAGGCGTCCCCACGGGATCCCTGTGACCCAAAGGGGGAACCCGCGGGATCCCTGTCATCTCCGTTCCCGTGCAGCTCTCTAGGATAGACCAAAGAGGGTGAAAAGAAGAAAAGAGATGTCTTTGTGTCATCTCCACTGCAAGTTATTCTTCCTTTGTAGTTAAATATAAAGATACATGCAAAAAGTATTCAATAGAAATATAAAATTTTTAAAACATAAATATGTATCCAAACAGTCTCTAAATCTTTGGACAATAAATCTCTCAAAAGGGACACATACCTATTAGGGATTCTAAGAACTCTTTCCCCTAATAGTAAATAATACTGTATAGCTAGAACCTAGAACAACAAAATATGGTTTTTAGTGGGCATAGTATCAGTATACTAGTGAAATGATAAATAGTGGTACTATTAGTAGTGTGATAAAAAAAAAATAAGAGAGCCAATAAAAATCAAAAATTTGGCTACTCACAACCGCAGTGGTATCTTTTCAAAACGGTACTCCTCCTGGATCAGTGTAAAACAGCAATACTTTCAAACTAACATGTTTATATGCCTCATATTGGAAGTCAAAGGACATAGTACTACTCGAAAGGGTCCAGAGAAGAGCAACAAAAATGGTTAAGGGACTGGGGGAGTTGCCGTACAACGAGAGGCTGGAGAAATTGGGCCTCTTCTCCCTTGAAAAGAGGAGACTGAGAGGGGACATGATCGAAACATTCAAGATACTGAAGGGAATAGACAGTAGAGAAAGAGAGATTATTCACCTTCTCCGAGGTGAAGAGAACGGGAGGGCACTTGCTAAAGTTAGAAGGGAAAAGATTCCGTACTAATGTAAAGAAGTTCTTCACTCAGAGTGGTAGACACCTGGAATGCTCTTCCAGAGGCTATTTTAGGGAAAAACACCCTTCATGGATTCAAGAAACAACTGGATAAGTTCCTACTGGAACAGAATGTGCACAGGTAAGGCTAGACCTAAGGACCGCCACGTGAGCAGACTGCTGGGCATGCACGATGGACTAATGGTCTGACCTAGCAGTGGCAAATCTTATCTTCTTATGTTCACTACACTGAAAATGGATATAAATACTTATAAAAACCATATAACTTGAAAGTATCACTTTAAATCAGCTCATATTTTCTAAAACAGATGTCATTAATCTCAAAAGATTGCAAAAAAAATGCCATTTGAAAATGTTCTAATTATGAGGATCAATTCTGAAAAAATTTCAAAATTGAAAAAAAACCCCCATTGTCAAAACTACTAAAACGTGTTAAAAATAAGTTTAAAAACTATGGGGCTCATTTTCAAAACAGAAACACATCCAAGAAATGGCATAAAGTGACATTTTCAAAACTGACTTTCTACACTTTTTGCTAGACTTTTTGTCTATTATGGGCAGGATTTGGGCAGGTAACAAATCACACGTGGCATTTTGGTTCTTGTAATCATGCTGCAAGCTTATCACATGCACAGAATTGATTGCTGAGCAGAAATTTAGCAGCATGGGTAAGCTGCAGAACGTACAGGAGGATGAGAACCAGCCCACAAATGGGATAAAATATAAGGGGAAGAGATTTGGACAATCTTAGTGGGTCATTAATTTGGTGGTAAGGGCAAAGACTAGGGGACACTCAATGAAATTACAGGGAAATATTTTTAAAACCAATTGGAGGAAATTTTTTTTCACTCAGAGAATAGTTATAAGTTAAGTTTGCTTAGTTCTTCGACTTAAAAACTATCTAATCATTATAGTGCTCAATATTTTTTCAACATACAAGCATACATGGAATGATATAATGATACCGTTTACCCTCCATGCGATGATTGGGCTGTGAGGTGGTTTTTCTGGGGCTCGCCCCAGTTTTCCCCTCCTTGATTCTGAGCAAGTTTTGGTGAACTGTGTTACATCATTCAATCAACTTTACTCTTTGAATAGGTCCATAGAGTGATTCTTTCTATCTGCCCTGTATTGGTAGCATGGAATATTGCTACTCCTTGGGTTTTGGTCAGGTATTAGTGACCTGGATTGGCCACTGTGAGAACAGGCTACTGGGCTTGATGGACCATTGGTCTGACCCATTAAGGCTATTCTTATGTTCTTATGAAAATTAAAATAAATGAAATAAAGACAAAACATGAAAGACAGCTTTAAAAATCAATGAAATATGGCAAATCTTCTGAGTCTCTTCTCTTTACCAAAGGACACAGAACAACCTGTAAGCCCTTATTATGAACTAATGTCCTTGGTACTGACAGCAGTGGAGGTCATACTAGATTGCTCTCGTCTAAGGCTACATCTCTGTTTTCCACTGATTAATATTTATGTCAAAGTCCTACAGCAAGAACATCAGTTAGGAATGCCTGAAACAGCAAAGACCATCCCGCAGATTCCCATTTAAGAAACAACATTAGCTATGTAGCCAGTGGTGTAATGAGAGCGAGAGGCACCCAGGGCAGTGACGCCCTTCCCCCACCCTCATCTCTGTCCCTCGCTCCTTCCATGATCCCCCTGCCATGCATGCGCCCCTTCGCCCGTACCTCTAGTTGTTCACCACCGGGAGCAGTAAGAACTTCAACATGCTCCTTGTGACTGCGTTGGCTCTCCCTCTGACATCGCATCCTATGCACAGCACCCAGAAGTGACAGCGGGAGAGACGACGTGATCGCAAGGAGCATGTTGAAGTTCTTGCTCATGGTGGTGAACGACTAGAGGTACGGGGAAGGGAAGGGGGCGTGCGTGTGGTGAAGGGAGAAGTGGGAAGAGACAGGAGGCACAGAGGAGAAGGGGTGCTGGTGTCCCCACCAACATGGCGCCCAGGGCAGACCACCCCCCTTATTACCCCACTGTGTGTATCAGTAAGAGGGTGTATAAATGTAAGAAGGTGCATGAGGCAGCTGAGCCATTATGCCTACTCTACTTATATTTATCTGCCATCATGTTTCTATTTCCTGACGAATTGGACACAGGATAACTTACAAAATCCTTCTATTAACATTCAAAACTCGTATTTCTAATTGTCCAGAATTCATACATAGATATCTTATTCCATACACTCCATTAAGATCTCTAAGATCTGCCTCACAACACCTCTTGACAAGTCCTTCTATAAACCATATTACACTTCTCCCTCCGTATTCGCTGTGATAGGGGATTAACAGAACCGCAAATACAGAAAAAACGCAAATAACTTTTTCATATGTTATTCGCTGTTTTCCATTAAAAACCATCGTGAATATAGTGAAACCGCAAATAACATGGTGGGAGACCAGGTCTGTTCCTGAAGGAGAGGCAAAACGGTGAAGAAAGTGCTGGGAATCAGCGCTTTTCTCTGTAAACGCTTGGAATCAGCAATTTCTCTATGCAAGCTAATGTAATTTGGGGGGAGGAGCCAATAATCAAAACTGCGAATACTGAAACCACGAATACGGAGGGAGAAGTGTAGTACGATGTACACAACCATCTTTTCAGTCACAGCTCCATTTTTATGGAATGCTGCCCCTGTTCACTTACGAGAAGAAACATCATTGGTACGTTTTAAATCAAAACTAAAGGCATTTTTATTTAAGGGACACCTACAATATATAACCATCCTTTTTAGGACGACATGAAAATTCCTTTCCTCATGTTTATACCTGTTTTGTCTCTTTCCTTTCTGATGTTGTAGTTCTTACCCTTCGCCTCTTGTATGTGTGAGTTTGTTTTACTAAACTGTGTTCTAGAATATATTGTTGTAAATACCCATCTTTTTTTAATTGTACACCGCCTAGAAATCCTTTATAGGCGATATAACAAATTTTAAATAAAACTTGGACCACCTTTTTCTCTCCCTTAGGGGGTCTTTTACTAAGGTGCGATAAATGCTAATATGCCCATTATATTCTATGGACGCATTAGCATTTAACGCACGCTAAATCGGTTAGCCCACCTTAGTAAAAGACCCCTTTAATGTCTGATGAACTCTTCTGTAGCAATAGCACTGTGCTTTTGAATATTCAACATTCCACTGTTCAGTTTTTCTAGCCTCATAAAAGAAACTCAGAAACAGTAATTGAAGCATCTGAGGTCTCTTTCTTTGTAGACCTTCATAATGCAAATATTGACTTTGGTTAAAACGAGACTACTAACCTAGATTACTTCAAACATCATTGACTTTCTCTTGGCTCCACTGTTTTATTTTTCAATCAAAATTATTCAACGTGTGGAGGAAAGATAGAAAAGAGTGCACCATCATATCTTCCTTTGAAACAGAATGGAATTTATCTATTTAAAACAATCTATAGGCCATTCATAAGAACATAAGAAATGCTAGCATTGGATCAGACCATGAGTCCATCTAGTCCAGCGATCCGCACACACAGAGGCCCAGCCAGGTCTACCCTGGCGAATACCTTAGTTACTCAATGTGTTTTTCAAGAAGATATGCATCCAACTTGCCCTTCAATCCTGGAATGGTGGTTTCCTCCACAACCTCTTCCGGGAGAGCGTTCCAGGCATTCATCACTCGCTGTGTGAAGCAGAACTTTCTGACATTTGTCCTGGCCCTGTCTCCCCACAGCTTCAGTCCATGACCTCTTGTCCGAGTCACCTTCGACAATGTGAATAAAGGTGTTTCCTGTTCTATTTTGTCGAATCCTTTCAGTATTTTAAAGTCTCGATCAGATCCCCTCGCAGTCTCCTCTTCTCGAGGGTGAAAAGTCCCAGTTTTCTGAGGCGATCTTTGTAGCTCAAATTTTCCATACCTTTTATTAGCTTCGTCGCTCACCTCTGCACTCTCTCCAGTACTATTATATCCTTCTTTAGATAGGGAGACCAATGTTGGACACAGTATTCCAAATGTGGTCTCACCATCGCTCTGTATAACGGCATTATTACATCCTCAGATCTACTCATGATACCCTTCTTTATCATGCCCAACATCCTGTTTGCTTTTTTTGCCGCCAATGCGCATTGAGACAATGGCTTCAGGGTCCTGTCTATCATTACCCCCAGGTCCCTTTCTTGTTCGCTTTTGCCCAAAGTTGCATCAAATAAGGTATACTGGTGCTCCTTGTTTTTCCTGCCCAGGTGCATCACTTTGCATTTTTCTACTTTAAAACTTCATTTGCCACTTCTCTGCCCATTTCTCCAGTTGTCTCAAATCTTTCTGGAGTTCCTCGCAGTCCGTCTGTGACCTGATTGCCCGACTCAGTTTTGTGTCATCAGCAAACTTGATGATTTCACTTGTTGTTTCTTCTTCCAGGTCATTTATGTAAATATTGAACAAGATGGGCCCAAGAATCGAGCCCTGAGGCACTCCACTAGTTACTTTCTCCCAGTCCGAGAACTTTCCATTTACGCTCACCCTCTGTCTTCTCTCTTCCAGCCATATTCCTATCTATCTTAGTATGTCCCCTTCTATTCCATGACTTTGAAGTTTTCTGAGAAGTCGCTCATGTGGAACTTTGTCAAAAGCCTTCTGGAAGTCCAAGTATATTATATCAACCGGTTCTCCGCTATCAATATGTTTGTTCACTGTCTCAAAAAACTGAAATAAATTCTTCAAACATGACTGCCCCTTCCTAAATCCATGTTGACTAGCTTTCATTAGGTCATGGGTATCCAGATGTTGGACTATGCTATCCTTGATCAATGCTTCAACCATCTTCCCAGGGACTGATGTGAGACTCACAGGTCTGTAGTTTCCTGGTTCTCCTCTTGAACCTTTTTTGAAGATTGGGATGACGTTTGCTATCCTCCAGTCTTCTGGTATCTTTCTGGTTCTAATTGACATGTTAGCAAGCGATTGCAGTAATTCTCCGATTTCTACCTTTAGCTCCTTTAATACTCTCGGGTGAATTCCATCCGGGCCAGGGGATTTGTCACTTTTTAGTTTGTCAATCTGATAGTAAATCTAGTCCAGATCCACATTTACTGTGTTGAGGCTCTCCTCTATTACTCCCTTGAATGCTTTCACTGGCTCGGGTACTGATGTGGTGTCTTCATTGGTGAAGACCGACGCTAAGAAGGAATTTAATCTGTCTGCAATCTGTTTGTCCTCTTTGATGTATCCTTTTCTTCCTTGATCGTCGAGAGGGCCCACTGCCTCCTTGGCCGGTTTCTTCCCTTTTATGTATCTAAAGAAAGGTTTGAAGTTTTTGGCCTCCTGTGCTATCCTTTCCTCATAGTTCCTTTTGGCTTCACTCACTACCTTGTGACACTTCCTCTGGTCAACCTTGTGGCTATTCCAAGCCTCGATTGTTTTCTTGCGTTTCCATATTTTAAATGAGCTCTTTTTTTCCCTTATTACATCTTTTACCTCTTTGGTTAGCCCAGCTGGTTCTCCTTTGCCTTTATGTTTCCTTCCCTTGGTTATCTGCGGAATGTATAAATTCTGAGCTTCGGTGATAGCATTTTTTAGTAGGGACCATGCCTGCTCTACCGTTTCTATTTCAGCTATCCTATTCTTGAGACGTTGTCTTACCATGTCCCTCATGTTGTCGTATCTTCCTTTTTTGAAGTTAAAAGCTGTGGATTGTGTCTTGATTCATTTTCCTTTCCCAATGCCCAGTTTAAAGTTGATCATGCTGTGGTCGCTCGTCCCCAGTGGGACCGTGACTACTACATCTCTTGTCTGCCCAGTTATGCCGTTCAGGATCAAATCCAATGTGGCGTTCCCTCTTGTTGGTTCCCCTACCATTTGCTCAAGGAAGCAGTCTCCTATCATTTCCAGGAACTTTGTTTCTTTGCCGCAGCTTGTGGTTTCTAGGTTCCAGTCTATCCCCGGGAAGTTGAAGTCTCCCATGATCGTTACATTGCCTGTCCTACATCCTTGCCTTATTTCTTCTGTCATTTCTACGTCTGTTTAACTCCGTCTGTCCTGGGGGTCTATAGTAGAGGCCAATTTTTGTGTCCGCACCGTTCTGTCTGGGAATCCTTATCCAGAGTGACTCTAGTTTCTATTTCCCCTCTGTGTTCTCTTCCCTGATCGCTACTACTCTTTCTTGGACGTAAAGGGCAATGCCATCCACCACACTGGGCAGGTAACAAATCACACACGGTATTTTGGTTCTCCTAATCATGCTGCAAGCTTATTACATGCATAGAATGGGAATAATTTTATAGAATCATTTTTGCATGGATATGGCTACATATATATATAAATAGTCTGTTTTAAAATTCTGCAAAGCCTAAAGCTATTCAAGTTGACAAGATGGTACTAGTTTGTCAGTAGGTAAGTACAGGGGTACAGTTTGTCCAGGGAATGGCTGGAGTTTGCAAATAAGTATATAGATTATAAAGGGGCCCTTTTCCTAAAGCTTGGCTGGTGTTAACAGACATTAATATGCACTGTCACATGGCCATAGGTATAGCATAGGACAGTGTTTCCCAAGTCAATCCTGGAACACCCCCTTGTCAGTCCGGCTGTCAGGATATCCACAATAAATATGCATGAAATTGATTTACATACAGTGCCTCTATTATATGCAAATCTCTTTCATGCATAAACATTGTGGATATGTGTAGGGATACTCCTGCTTTAGGCTTGAGGCCTAACAGGCCATGAACCATTTTTTCTCTCCAGAAACATTATAGACTTCTTTACAAACATAGTAACATAGTAAATGATGGCAGATAAAGACCTGAACGGTCCATCCACAAGATGTGTGTGTTCACAGTCAAGGTTATCTACCACGTTGGGCCCTTCTTGTTCTGTGAAGATATATAGGAGCAAGCTTTGCAAATGATGCTATGAACTGTGTTTTGTTCTGTTATCATGTTGGTGAGACATGCTGTCTGACCAGAGGATTCATTTCTAAGAAGCCTATTCACTAATCTTCTGTGTGTCTGACAATAGCTTTTTGTCACCTGTACACAGCAAGAGAGAGAAACTGTGCAAACTGGACTCAGTAGAGTTTGGACTTGGATGAGTTCAGGTCTGAACTTGGGAAATTCAGCTGTGCATGTGGGGAAAAAAGAAAAGCAAATAAGAGAAGAAACTTTCCTTGCTGTCGGGCATTCCCATCAACTGATAGGGAGAGACTGTTAAGTGTCTGGACACTAATGAACTTTGGGCTAGATTCACAAAGCAAACCAGTCGTGTACCGATTGGTTTGCGACCCCTTTGTGATCCGATTTTACTCCGGCCCGATTCACTTATCTCTCTGCCAATCCAATTCTGATCCGTGCGTGCAAATGAAGGGAACGACATGCAAAGAGGGCAAGGACGCGATTAACTAAACAAATTTAGCAAACTGAAAGGTCTGGCCCTTTCCGACTCTCCAGCTCCATTGCCGCCTTGTTCTCTGCTGCCCCGATCTCGCTGCCTTTTGCTCTGCAGAAGCCCTGGGGCTGGATTTGGGGGAGAGCAGTGGCTGTTGGCCGCATTGTTTAGCTCCTCTCATTGCCCTGCCTTTCAGCCCCGACTTTCAACCTTGCCGCCCTGATTCTCCTCTTGCCCCAAATCCAAACTCCCCCTGCTCTCTGCTGCCCAGACTCTCCTGCTCTCTGCCTCTTTCCCCGCAGTGTGAGCCCACGTGTTTAGAGCGGGGCTCGCATTGCAGAGAAGGTGGCAGAAAGTAGGAGAGTCAGGGCCAGTGAGTTTAAAGAAGCTGCTGCCGCCGGGGATCACCTTTCAAGACAACTTTTGATAGCAGGAGAGTCGGGCCCCCCCCCCAAAAAAGCAAAAAAACCCCAACAACACAACAGAGCAGAAACGAACATGAACGCATGCACAGACCATCTACAGAGAAACCAGATGGTCTGCGCAAGCATCAGGATCACACACTTGTGATCCATGTCGGCGGATGGAGGCATTCCTCCGATCGCCCCCATTAGAATATTTTTGGTTTCTGAGTCCATCGGACCTGCCCGGATCGGTCACGATCGGGCAGGTTAGTGAATCTTGCCCTTTGTCTCTGGACTGCAACCTTTCCATGAAGAATTAGCAGGCTTTGGGGCTGTAATCTGACTGAAATACCTTCTACTAAAGCAGTGCAGGGATTTAGAATTTTACCTGCCAGAACTTTAGGGTTCACTGGGAGCATGAAGCCAGAAGAGAAATAATTTCTAATTCTGGCCTCGGCTGAAAAAGGGTGAAAAGTGAATTCTTACAGTTCCAGGGGCTAGACAGTGATATACCTGGCTTGCAAAGGAGTAGTTATTCAGGACTATGGTAATTAGCCTAAACCATGATGTAGTTGCTGCTTTATAATCTCTTCTCAGGTAATCTTAGTATTGTAACAATATATACAGTACACACTGCAATATGTACCTTAACTTTGTTGTAAAGATCAGTTCTAAAAATGCAAATGAAGTTCAGTTTCTACTCTTGTATGGACTCCTATGTATTTTTCATAGTTCTCTGAATAAGTGAGAAAATGGAAATTAATAGCTAAGGCATGAGTTCAGCAAAGATAGTCATGCTGTGAAAATATGGTCATCATATTGTATCAGCTCCTAGAGATATACATTCATTTGGAACAAAATGAAAAATGCAATGGAATAGCTCTTTGTTTCAAAAAGCATGGGTTTGAACCTGGTTAGGGAGACCTGAACATGAACAAGTAAAGACAGGAGAACGAGGAGTAACATGACGGAGGGTATATTCAATGGCATATCTTCTCTGACTCCAAAAAGGGAGCCCAAGGAGGCCTCAACTTAGTGATCAAAATGTGTCCGTTTTGAGAATTTATATCTGCTGTCTATATTTTGCACTATGGCCCCCTTTTACTAAAACGCAATAGCGGTTTAGTAAAAAGGGAGGGGGAATATTTGTCTATTTTTTGTATAGTTGTTACTGAGGTGACATTGCATAAAGTCATCTGCCTTGACCTCTTTGAAAACCCATGGAATATAAATGATAATTAACATTTTCTCTGCGTACAGCGTGCTTTGTGTTTTTTAAAATTTTATTGTTGGTAGATCATTTTGACTTGGCCACAAAGGTAAGGGGGAGGGAGGGAGGGAGGAGAAAGACATCTAGTAATCCTCGCAGGCTTGACTGTGCAGGGAATTATTTTTGTAAAATCATGTTTTGTTATGTGACTGGCATTATCTAGACATTAATTTTTATGAATGAATAGAATAAAAATGATATAAAATTACTTGCTTGCGGGGACCGCGTGTTCCGGCTCACACAAGGAAGGAGGGGGTGAAAGGGAAAAAGTTTCTCTTCCTTGGAAATAGATTCTGAAGTGACCTCATCAAAGAAGACCAGCATCAAATGTACAAGAAATCCCTTAAACAATGTCAAAAGAGCCCAAAATAGAAAACTGCTACTGCCTTGAGACTCCATTATTGAAGAAATCAACTTGAAATCACAGAAGAGACAGGAAAAGGTTAAATGCCTCATGGAATCCTCAGGTACAAAACACAAACCAAATTGTGAATGAAATCAGAGCAGACAGTAAGAATTATAAAATTGATGTCATTATCCATCTGGAAAAAAAGGCGTTCTAGAAATGCCTCAGCAATACAATTTTCAGAAGTTCTATTTGCTCATGGTAAGGGAGAAGAGAGACTGCTAGTGATGGTGGGGGGACTGATAGAAGATATGAAAGAAGGGTGGTAGAAAGGAACAGATGGTAAAGGAGGGAGGGAAGGGTGGTGGTGGAAAGGAATAGAACAGACATTGAAAGAGGGTAGAGAGGAACAGACCCTGAAAGGAAATGTGGAAGGCAGAGTGAGGAGAAGACGCTGGAAGGGAAGAAGACAGATGCCAGACTATGGGGGAGCGGAGGGAAGAAGATGGGTGCTAGACGGGGATGGTGACGGGGCGGTGAATGGGATGGCAGTGGCGGTGACGGTGACGGGGCGGTGAAGGGAACGGCAGTGACGAGGCGGTGCAGAGGATGGTGGGCCGGGGACGGTGCAGTGACGGGGACAGATTTTTTCCCCGTGTCATTCTCTAATGCTTAGGACACATGTAGAGGGCAGTGATAAGAAGAGAAAGGAAGTTTTGTAAAAGATGAGCACATAAAACTATAACCAGCTCTTTGTCTATTTCTACCCAAACAGGTAAAGAGTCGTATCTTACTGAACTGACACAAAACACACTGCCTTTTTGAAAAGCTTGAGAGAAAGAAAGGACTTCATTTCCCAGTGTTGGAAATCTGACCCATTCCTCACTTGAACTAGATGCAATAGAAAGCACATTTTGAAATTGCAGGTGTCTGCTTACTAAAATGACTCTTTGTCCCTTTTCCATCTCGCACTTCTAAATATATTCCCTTAGATGCTGGTGATGATATGCTGTAGACATAAGTGCATTTCTCAAAAAGTTACTAACTTTCTTTTGAATTTGTTCAATTTAGCTTATTTGTAAATAACTTTAAAGCAGATAGAGGCCATGTCTTCTTTTAAGGATACATCTTCAAGGTCATCTGGCTGAGATAGGGGAAAGAAAGTCTCCTACACTTACCTTCTGGAGGAAAAATGCAAATACACATGCACACACTCTGACACATGCATACATGCCTGCACTCACACTCATGCAAACACTCACATGTGCACACACACATATGCATTAACATTCACATACTACACACTAATACGTTCACACTCTACACATTCAAACACATACACATTCAAACATACACCTAAACACATGTGCATATATGCACGCTCACCTACATCCACACACATATACAAGGATATACTGTACACACACTCAAACACACATACTCATATGCATGTTCACAGAGGTATACACATACTGTGGAGAATAAAAGACCTTGAGATGTTTAAAATATCCCTTAAGGTACATAAAAAAGGTCTGAATTATTTTTTTTTTGAGGGAGGGAGAAATATCAAGCTAGGGCCAAGTCACACAATCTCTCAAGGGAAATGGCAAGAGTAAGGAAGTAGCCTTTCAGATCCTGAGATGTGGCCTTTAAAAATGCGAGAGGTGGTATTAAGGTATATATACTTTAGTCCTTATTGTTAGCCTTTTGGCTTTTCACGGCTTATCACATTTCCTCCCCTATCCATCACAGCGCTTGGATACTGTATGAGTCACAGTGTTCAAGGTTAGTCTGACAGGATGTTAAGAAAGACAGAAAAGTTAGAACTAATTAATCTATAAGTGTTGCTGTCACTAAATCCATCCCTGCTGTTTGCCTGATAGTCTTTTTGTCCCACTGAATGGATTTTTACAAATGCACCACCATTCATAATATATTTCCATTGCACCCTTCAGTGCTTTAAAATAAGAGAAGAATGTACTTGTATAATATAGTTTCCCCCACTACAGGATCTGTCCCTGTGGTTGATGATGACTGAGAAATGGTGTAATAATATCAGGTTAATACACCTCATAAAGAAGTACCTGTGCCTACTGCCTACAACACCTAACTGAGAACCAAATTCTCTACCCGAACATACCCTGTAATCACCACTAGTCAGATCGCTTAGGAAGGAGTAGTAGGCAGTGATGGATGAGTGCAAATAGGTTGATGCTGAATGTGGTAAAAATGGAGCTGATGATTGCGGGGAGAAGAGATGAAAACTGTCGGCCCACACAAGTGCGATCAGATGATTGTGACGTTCCAGGAAGGAAAGAACTTCGCTTGTCAGGAGTGGCGTTGAATTGCTGATGAACTATGGCTGCACAAACAACGCAAGTTGTACAGTCATCTTTTTTCCCCAATTGCATTAATTAAGGAGATTAAGACTATTGGCGCCACAAAGTGATTTCGTACTGTCTTGCAGAGTTTAGTGCTCTGCAAACTGGATTATTGCAATGCCCTATGTTTAGATGTGACTGAATGTAGATTAAAGCATTGCTAATCCAGAATACAGTAGCAAAACTTAACAAGCTCATATGATGTCAATTTTGAGACAGTTACTTTGGCTGCCATTTTGTTTCAGGGTGCAGTGCAAGGTACTATGAGTGAAACATCAGACCCCTATATGGCCATGCATCGTGGAACTTGCAGCAAGTATTGAAGGTATATGTACCTAATAGGAATCTAAGATCAGAAACAGCAAGGTGTGTAGTGGTAAAACACTGCACGTTACGCAGCCACAAATTCATCAGCATTTTTCATAGTGGGTGCAGACTTTATGGAATGCACGACCAGGTAGTTTGCGCCTGTGTAAGAATACGGAACAGTTTAGTCACCTACTTAAAACACAGTTATTTCTACAAGCATTTTCTTGATAAAGGGTTGTGATGGTTCATTATAAAGCAGAGCTGATGCAGTGGTACAGTGTTCCCCCGTGAATTTGTGGTTCTCGAATCACAGACTCAGTCATTCACAGTATTTTCTGACTGCCTCTTCTGGTCAGAAAATACAGGGAATGAGTCCGCGAATCAGCCTTCTGCACAGCTGATTCCTCCTCCTCTCCCCCTCCCCCCCCCCGGTCAACCAATCAGCCTTCTGCACAGCCGATTCCTCCTCCTCTCCCCCCCCCTCCCCAGTCAACCAATCAGCCTTCTACATAGCTGATTCCTCTTCCTCTCCCCCCTCCCCCCCCCCCCCCGGAGCATACTGGGTATGATATACTGCACCCGCCGGCACCCCAGCTACCCTCTACTGCCTTTTTACAGACTCAAAACTGCATTTGCAGTTTTTCAAAATTCGCGGGTGTTCCTGGAATGGAACCCCCGTGAATTTCGGGGGAGTACTGTATGTCTTGTGCCTGTAAAGAGTTTATGTACATTGGCTGTAATCTACCTAGGACTTAGGCGAGAAAGACATTTTTAAAATAATAATAAATAGATGCAGGAATATTTTATCTCCAGTCTAATTAAGGACTCAGGTTATGTTAAGAGTAAAATGGGACATATTTTAGAAATATGATTTTAATGTTTCTCTTTGGCAATCATTGGTAAAACAACTGGTATATAGATGTAATTCTCTTCACAGTATTATTATTGCAGCTGAGGGAGAAAGTGCTGGGGCCTTTAAAATATGTGCTAAATTAACACCTTCCACTTTTACTAGCAAAACAGAAAGGAGAGAATAGAAAATTTTCCTCAGATTCACTATCATATCAAATAGTACAGAGTTAATGTTTTTAATACAATAGATGATGGAACAAAAAGACCAGGGGCTGACTGAAACTGCTGTTTTAAGTTTCAGCAAAAACTAAAACTGCCACCCAAATTGTCTGAAAGCTTTCGACTGAAACCAAACAGCAGCCAAAACTGAAACTGAAAACTCAAGTTTAGTTGTGCAACTGTGAACTTGTCAGGGCTGCTGTTGGAACCAGCTTCTAAGCTAGAATATAATAATTTAAATAATAAAAGGCTATCCCCATCTTTTATGAAACTGTGATAGCAGTTTCTAGCACTGAATGGCCAGCGCTACTCCCGACGCTCATAGGAACTAGAAGCTGCTATCGTAGTTTCCTAAAAGGAGGCCTGTATTTTTTTTTATATCTGATCAAAATAGCATCCACACACATGGTCTTCAGCTAATGGAAACTGAAACTAAAAGCTGCAGTGCTTTTCCAGTGGCTCATTCTCAGGTTGAATGCCCTTTACAGAATAGCACTTAGGGTCTGATTCTCTAAAGCAGAGGTGCCCAACGCGTCGATCGTGATCGACAGGTCATTCGCTCAGGCGACCCCAGTCGATCGTACAGCAGGTTCCCTTCTCTTTTTTTCCCCTCCTGACTGGCCCGCCTCTTAAAGAACGCTGGCCAATCAGAGTGCTGGAAGGGCGGGGTGAAGGTCGGTGGGGGACGGAGCTCAGCGCATCACAAGAAATAGAAGCGCCTGTAATGATTGAGGTAAGAGCGAGGCCTAATGCTGCCCGATATACAATTTTAAAACCCCCAAAATCGGCCTCCCAATCAGTGGCGTACCGAGGTGGGGCGGTCCGCCCCCGCCCCGGGTGTACGGCTTGGAAGGATGCACAGCCGTCCGGGTCCTCCTGCCCTTCCTTTCCACCGGTCTGCGCACGGGGCTTGCACCCGCCACCCAAATGGTGCTGTTGGTTATCGCGAGACTCGCGGGAGTTGACGGCACCATTCGAGCGTCGGCACGGGACCAGGTAGGCGCAAGCCCCGAGCGCGGACCGGGGGAAAAGAAAGGCAGGATGACCCGGACCTAGCCGGCTGTGCACCCCTCCAAGCCCTGCACCCGGGCGGATCATCCCCCTTCTAAATCCATTGTACTTGTCTTTTATTCAGTTCCACTAATGAGCATTGTGACAGGCAGTTCTTATGGGGCAGTTCTTGGAAGTATTTCTTTGTTTTTCTGTGCCTAAGTATTCTATTAATTTAACTTCCTTATTCCTGTGGGGATCTCCAAAGGGGACGAATGGGAGACGGCCGGTGGCAGGTGGTACTTTAGCAATTCTTACAGGTTGCCATAGGCCTCAGGAGCTGTCTTCCCTCTGCCGTGGTCCTGCCCCTCCTCTAAGTCAGAGACAGGCTTGGGGCAGAGGGAAGACAGCTCCTGAGGCCTATGGCAACCTGCAAAGATCGCTAAAGTACCAGCGATCCTCTCTGCAGACTGCTCCCTGCTGGAATTAGGTAAATGGATGTGGGGAGGGTAGGCCTTGGGGGGGGGGAGTGCAGTCCTTCAAGGGGTAGTGCAGGCCTTCAGGGGGGGAGTCAACCTTTGAGGGGGAATGTGCAGACCTTCAGGGGGGGTCAGGCCTTCGGGGGAGGGGGCTGTATAATAAAAAAATATTTGAACATAAATACAAAGTACACTCGGTGTGTGTATATATATATATATATATATATATATATATATATATATATATATGTTTAGCATTTTTATTGTTGGTAGATCATTTTGACTTGGTCATTTTAAAAGTAGCTCGCAAGCCCAAAAAGTGTGGGCACCCCTGCTCTAAAGGATACCGATCTCGGCATCTTCTTAAGAAGCTGCTGCCAATCGTGTGTCAATCATGCATTCACATTCTATAAAGAATCATGTCCTTAGATCTGCGAATCAAAACCTATTGACAGTACCTTCAATCAAGGACCTATACTATACTAGAAATTCCATTTTCTCAGTAATTGCACCCTCGCTCTGGAATGCAATGTCATTTTATCTCTGCAATGAAAATTCCTTAAACAAATTTAAAAACAAATCTTTTTAAAGTTGCCTACCAATAAGTGAAGAAAAAAAAAAAAAGCTTTTAAGAAGCGACTTCCCCGTTTCCCTCTCATTACTCCCCATCCCCTCTACCCTTCCTTTTATTTTTATTTATCATTGTAATTAAAACTTCCCTATCCCCTAAAACCTCTTGTTTCTAATCGGTCTTAATTCGTCATAGTTTTAGGTTTATCCTCTTTTTATTTCATCTCTCCTAAATCAAAAATTTTATTAGACCTTTCTAATGTTTAATATTGTAAACTGTCCAGATACATGTGATGGATGGTATATCAAGCCATGAATAAACCTGAAACTATTTTTACTAACAGGCCATCTTCCTGTGTTATTTGTATATATCAAGAGGAAAACCTCACTTAAAAAAAAAAAAATCTGAAACCAAAACACAATAATGCTGGATATGTCATCTGTATTATTCTTTACTCATTTTCAGTTAAATTCAATACAGAGAGTACTTCTTGGGAATTCAGATTTCCACCCCTATCACACAGATACAGGTGGTGGGATTCTTCACCATTCCTGGTACCTCATCTGTTTTTCATATGTACTTATCCATTTCTTATTATATATTTTTATATAATTTATTTTCTGTTACTGTTTCTTTAATAAACATATAAATAGTATAACTTAGCTTTTCTTTTGTTAGGAGTTCATTCCCCTTCCTGACTACGACGGGAACTCCCCACAGCCATTTCCTATTGGCGAGCTACACAGGCAGGAGCGTAGGAAGATCGCTCCTGCCCCGAAAGCCCACTAGACCACCAGGTAAGGCCGGGACGCTGGGGGGAAGGCTAAACTGTGGGGTTTTTTCTTTTTTTTCCCCCTCGCCAAAAAATTGTGAATACGTGAAATCGCGATTGCCGAAACCGCTAAGGGGGAGGGGGAAGTGTACAGTGTTGCATATGCCTTGTAGTACTATAGAAATGATAAATAGTAGTAATAGTAGTTATATATATTATCTCCAAGGTTTAAAATTCATGTACTATTGATGGTATAATTATTTATCCCAAAGGGAATTCACTCAAGTAAGGGGTCTTTTTACCATGCTGTGGGAAAAGTTGACCTTATCATGCCCTTAAATGAGTTTTTCTTGTGCACTAAGGCCATTTTTCTCAGAGCCAGAAATTAGCCAATTTTCTATTTTCTCAATTAATGGCCTAATGTTGTCATTAGTGCACGGCCTTTAACAAAAATGAACATGTGAACACTTGCTACCACTTATTTTGTAGGCAGTAAGGCCTTGCTTCTATAAAAGATCCTTACAGGTGGGCCCCCAGATCAGCGCACTTAGCCGATCTAGATGCCTAACTTAATTTCTTTAATTGACGCTGATAATTGAATGTGCCATTAAAAACCAGTTAAAATGAGTAAAAATTTAATTAGCCAGTCCACTACTTAGATGTAGGTATCTACGTTGAGGTGCCGACTGGCAAATAGGCTTAATTTGGGACAGATTTAAGGCGGAGTTTAGGCATGGATTCAGTTAAGCGCCAATATATTAGGCCAAGAAACCCTGACTTAGTATACCAGTGCCTAAGATGTACGTACCTACTGGTGTCCACATTAGTTTTGGCGCTGGTAGGTGCAATTCTACAAATGGCATCTAACTTTGATTGGCACGCGGGAGGTGCTGCCCAAGTTAGGCGCTGTTTATAGGATCTGACCTTAAGGGCTCATGCACTATTCCTATCCTAATAATAATGTAGATGCGTGAATTAGTGCCGAAATGCCCACTCACTGTGCTGATACACCCCTTCATGAAAAAAAAATATTAAAAAAATATGAATTATTTTGCATGCAGTGTGGACATGCAAATGCCACACTTACTGCCTGAGTGAATCACACAGCAAGCCTTTTAAGCTGCTTTAGACAGATATTAGTGCCTAGCACAGCTTTGTAAAAAGGCCTCTAAGAGCATCTAGATCTGCCAGGCTCACCAATCTAGGTTCCTAACTGTAGGCATCTTTTACATTAGCTGGGCCTTAGCGCTATTCTATAAATGGCACCTAAAGATAGGCAACTGTTTATAGAATAGCGCTTATGCTCAGAAGTTGCGCTCAACTTTAGGCACAGCCTTTTTGCACCAACAGAAATGTGGTGTAAATTCCTTCTGTGCCTAAAGTTAGGCGCAGATGCCCCTATTCTATAACTGCATACATGTGAAAATGTGAGGAACCCCTAGGGTTTCCAGATGTTCAGATTTACCCAGAAATGTCCTCTTTTTAGAGGACTGTCCAGGTGTCCGGATAGCTTTTCAAAACCCTTTGTCCGGGTTTTGAAAAGCGTTGAGACTGGGGCTGTGCCTGGACATGCTCAGATGTCATATGGTGATGTCACACACGAGCGCATGCGCGTGCTATTGCTGCATCACATCTGTTCATGCGCCGATGCCCTTCAAGAGACAAGGTTTGCGTGGGGCCAGGGTTGGGGGGTGGAATGAGGTAAGGATGTGGGCTGAATGGGGCGGGGCTGGGATAGAATGGGGCGGAGCCACATATCCTCTTTTTTTTTTTTTTGTAAGCAAAAATCTGGTGACTCTAGGAAGACCCCTCCCTGATCCTCTCATTTCTGTGTCCCCTTTATGGAGCCATATGTAAAATTTAGGCACAAATGAAGTCCCTAAATTTACATGTATAAATTTAAATTAAATCCAATGAATGCTGATATAAGTTTTGCTTGTTAAAAAGCAAATTGTTTGTGTTAATTGGCTCATTATTCAATTAAGATGTACGTGTAAATTGGGGTATGCTGAAATTTGCACATGCAACTCAAAGCACCATATATAGAATTTGGGAGTTGTTGGTAACGATATATACAAATATACAGTTATGTTTCTTGCATAGTTATTGTGAACATCCTAGCTTGCTGGGTGCTGAAGAACCAAGAATCACTGCTCTAGACCACTGTTCTTCAACCGCCGGTCCGTGGACCGGTGTTGGTCCGCAGAAAAATCCTGCCGGTCCGCGCAGGGCTGGCAAGATCGATGCGGTTAAATTTCCTGCCCCGGTAGTGTTGGCGGAAATCTGCTGTTCCTCCCAGCCTCAGGAGATCAAGACAGGCTGCCAATGTCGGGCATTCCCTCTGTGAGTCTTGCCTATGCAGAAACAGGAAGTTGAAACAAAATAGGCGGGAATCAGAGAGGGAAGGTCCCGATGTCGGCAGCCTGTCTTGATCGCTGCCCCTGCCGAGTTGCCGAAGAGGGCCATGGGGAAGGTACAGATGGGAGAGAGCTGCAGGTGCAGGTAGAAGGGAAATGGTCAGCGTGTGGATTGGGGCCATCAGGAGCGTCTGTGCTGAGAGTCTGCCCACGTGCGGGATACAGTGGGTAGGGGTCTCCGGCTCATCTTGGGAAGCAGGGCCTGCGGTGCAACACTGTTTGTGCTGGCTTGGGGGTGGCCGCAAATGTGCAGGGCGCGCAGGAGCAAGATCATGGGGAGCCTTCGACAGTGGCTGTCTCCCCTCCCAGCAGCTCTCGTACTTGCCAGGGCAGTGATTCACTTTGACAACTTCCCCTTTCCTCAGAGGTGGCAACGGACCCATGCTGCCTAAGTAAATCACTGCTGCAGGCAAGTACTGAGAGCTACTGGAAGGAGAGGAGGCCACTGTTGGAGGCTGGGAAGCTGCTGGATTAAGGGAGAGCTGCTACTGGACCTGGAGGGAGGTAGAAGGAGAGATGCTATGGGGAGGGAAGGAGGGAAAGGGATGGGAAGAGAGTTAATGTTGGATAGGGGGAGGAGGGAAGGGAATAGGAAAAAAGGAAGGAAACAGCTGGCAGGGAGATTACAGGAGGGGAAGGGGTTAGGGTGGAATGGAGAATCAGATGAGGGAAAGGGGAGAGACAGAGGAATGAGAAAGTAGAGAGAGATTGATGCTGGAAAGGGGGTAAGCAGAGAAATGAGAGAGGAATAAAGATTCTAGATCTGGTGTAGAAGAGATAAAAATGAAGAAAGCAGTGAAGCTGGAATGAATGATGTAAAAAGGAGAGAGGAGGCACAGGCTGGATAGAAAGGGGAGAGATACATATGGAAGGGGGAGAGGGCAGACAGTGGATGGAACGGGCAGATGCTGGATTGAAGAGACAGGGCAGATGCTGGAAAGAAAAGAGTGAAAAGAAGATGAAAGCAGAGACCACAAAAGGTAGAAAAAAATAATTTTATTTCTATTTTGTCTTTAGAATATATCAGATCTGAAATATATATCCTGCTAGAGACATAACTGGGGACTGCAAATCCCAGGCAGTGCTTCTTTAGCTTCCAGCTGGCTTAGGGCTCTCTCTGACCAGGGGGCACTCCCCTAACACTATTCCTGTCATGTGTGACTGCAGTATTCTGTTAGCATGATATTTCTGTGTAGCATTCTGTAATAACTTGGCTTGTTCAGTTTTCTTGATAGTAGAGGCGATATATAAGAAGGGGAGGGGAGACAGAGGTTTTGTTGGTCCTTGCTCTGTATATTTATCTTTATAAAATGACAATTGTACAGAATATTGTTTCTTTTTATACTTTAATAAAATACGTTCAATATAAAATCATAACTGAGGCTTGTGCAGATGGGATCAGATGGTTTGTGGGGACCGAGCTTGCGGAGACGGGGCAGAAATGTGGTTTTTTTATTTCAGTCTTAGTAGTTTGCTGGTCCACAAAATAATTCTTTTATTTCTGCCGGTCCACAGGTGTAAAAAGGTTGAAAAACACTGCTCTAGACCACTTGTAAGCTGCTTCAGTTTCCTACCCATAGAATCCATGCAGATTATAACCTTTTCCACAAGATATATGGAAGCTGCTCTGAAAATACCCCAGGCTGTCTCCTAGCAACTAGAAATAGAATATAAATCATTGGCTAAGTCTATAATTTACCTTTAGCTATAAAATCTACAATGTCAATTTCCTGGATATAGAATAAGTATTGTGATTTTCTAGTTGTTTCTGCCTGATTAATTCAGTAGAGATGTGCATAAGGCAAAATTTTTGTCAGGACCTTTTTTTCTGATTTTTTTTTAATTTTGGGGGTTTCTTTCTCACTTTGTTTTAATAATAAAACACATGTAACACGCATTTGGAACTTTTTAATGTGCATTAATTAACTTACTGCACACTAATTCATAGGTTAATTCATACTAACTTGCTTTAGGTACACTAAATTCTCTAAGGAACAGTAATGAGCCAAATGTATGCTGAAAAAAGCATATCCTTAGAAATCATCCATTTAAAAAATAGATCCTATTTATTTGGCTTTAATTGAATTTATGGGAATTGGAAAGAGTGAACAGCTATCACCATTCATCAATCTCTTCTTTACCTGGAGTCTAGTCCAGCACATTCAAAGTGACATTTAGAGGATAATTCTGCAAATGATTTAAATATGGAAAAGAGTGTTTTAGATGCTTGATATGTGCTTATAATTTTCCGTGGTGTGCACACACATGCAAATAGGCACTAGGAAGTTGCTATTTAACCCACTGCAATAAGCAGCTGGTAAATTACTTCCAGCCATGGGCTGAAATAAACACAAATATTCAGATTTCAAATATTTGTATTTAATTTTTAGTAAAATAGAACAGAACATATAAAACAGATATGGCAGCTGCCAGTGTACGAGAATACAAATGGACGTATGATGCTAGGTTCAGCGTAAATTGCAGCTTTGTCTCTGCCCCTCGGCGCCACAGATTTTCTCTTGGGTTTGTTCTCCTCTCTTGCTGTGTTCGGACATAGTTTTGTGGAAACTTTTAGAATTGGCTTCTTGAAACTGGGCACAGTTGAGCGTTACCTGCCTGGCGGTGACCATGCGCCAGGATTATTTACTGGAATTTAATCATCTGGGGAGAACTGTTAAGCCACCGAGGAGTGCATGAGATAAGTACTTTGAATTCGCTGGTTTGAGCTCTTTTCTGAAATGATGGATTTGCAATTTTGTATTAGATAGTTACATTTAGCACATAGCACTTTTTAGTGATTTCCACTATTATTTAAGCACTCGATGTATACCTATGATGGTACTAAGGTGGTGTGAGAAATAGTCCCTTTCTATATTGTATAAGCCTGTGCACTCGGGTTTCCGAGGCCTATAGCTTTTACTATTGCATTGAGGTTACATTAAAAAAATTTATTAAACAATTATAAAATCATCTTAAATTGGCTTTTTGCTTAACTGATTAATTTTTTTTTTTTTTTTTGCAACCCACCATTTCCAGAAAAGGAATAGAGGGATATTTACAATTGGAACTATTCATTATCCTCTGGGACATTTGTTATTGTTGTGAAATTATTCTTAGTTGGGCATCATTTCTAAAATCTACTTCCATGAACCCAAGACCAGAATTGTTTGCCCCCCTCTCTATTCCTGTTTTGAGAAAGAGGCTTCTGAATGTGATTGTAGCCAAGCTTTTCCCACTTGGTGATGCCTCTGAAAACTGTTGTTAATAATTAAGCAGAAAAGTAGTGAGGATGTTACTGGACCTGGCAGAATAACAATGAGCCAATCAGTTACAACCTACTTTTCCCATGCAAGAGTACATTGCCATTTGATCCCACAGTACAAGAAGTCTCCGTATCAATTCTTACAGAAATTTAATTTCAGTTAATTAAAAATTTATCAGAACAGCTATTTTTGCTTATCATTTCATTAAGCCAGAACCTTTGTAAATTAAGTTGATTCCACCTAGTGCAGAAAGAAATATTTGGGTTCAATGATACACACAGAAAAAGACTCTTTACTCTGCTGGATTTCACACTTCAGAAGACTAAGTTCTCCATCATTTCCGGAGCAGATTTCTGGAACTTTCTGTGGAGTTTTACAGTGCAAGCAACACTACATAAGCTTCAGTTAGCTATGATACAAATTTTTGGAGCTTCCTATGCAATGTTTTTAAAAATATTAATTGTATTGTTTTTCAAAACTGTGTATGTATCTTGTGAACCGCTTGTTTAAGTGGGTATAAGTTTTTAAATAAATAAATATATCTGATGGGAACAGAAGGAAGAAAATAATTTTTTTCAGTTTATGTTATATATAGTTTGGGGAGTTTGTACAGGATCCCATTGCCTAGGAAGCAATTTTCTTTATGGTTCTGACTGTTGATAGAGGGGACTGGTGGTCACGATGGACCACTGGTCTGACCCAGTGGCGGCAATTCTTATGCTCTTATCTCCTGTTGGACCTCACAGTATAGGCAAGGTTATATTAAAATTTAAAGATAAAGGAAATTGAAATATAATGGAAATACATTTTCTTCTCTTCACCCCATGATTTCTCTTTCATCTCGAAGGAACTCCCTCTCCTACAAGTCTTTGTGCATCCCTTTAGCAGCAATTCATATAATGATGTTCAGCACAGGGTCCAAACAATCAAAACCAAGGGATACCAAAAAGGCAACACAAGAAGACACAGCAAAAAAAAACAAACTATTGGCCTTAAAGACCGAAACATAGGGTTCTTTCATTGAATTGACCCGACATAGCCTATGTTTTGGCTAAAAGCTTGCCACAGGGGTCAAGAAATACAAATAAAAAAAAAATATAAATTAAATTAATTGAACCTAATAAAGAGTAATTAATAAATAAATGAAACATCAAACTAAGGCCCCCCCTTTTGCAAAGCCACTGTAGAGACTATTACCATGGGCCGGTGAAGTAAATAGTCTGATCGATGGGGCATTTACCTCACCGGCCCATGGTAGAAATCACTACTGTGGCTTTGTAAAAGCCAGCATAAATCAGTTCCTTGCATGTTTAACTGTGTAAACAATTTGCTTTTAATTTAGCCTCCCATCTGTTTATCCCATCACATTATGTACCACTCATCATGTCCCCATCTAATATCTGCATTTGATCCCTCAGGTATAGAATAAGCTGTATTATAGAAAAGTATTAGCATCATATATAGCATGGGCCAACAAAGTAAATGCTCTAATGCTCATAGGAATTCTATGAGCATCAGAGCATTTACCTCACCGGCCCGCAATAAAAACCTCTAGTGTCGTTTAGTAAAAGGAGCCCTTAGTTTTTTGTTAAATATAAAAGTGATAAAGTGCACATGTCAATCACGTTTAAAAAAACTTTTTAATTATGTGGTGGTGAAAATATATTAAAAAATTATATCACATTATTCTAGAAGCTTTTGTAGCTAAAAAAAACCAGATGGAAATGGAGCCTGCATTATAAAGAATCATAAAAATTATGATAAAAAGAGAACTTAAATATATATCATAAAAATAACTGTTCAATCAATTTCATTGTTTAAACCTGCTGGGGTAATTGTATCGAAATCAAAAATGAGACATTGCTCCTTGCGTAGATGTTTTGCTGACCAAATCATACTATAGTATAGCTACAGCTCACTGCATATCGATCTCAGGCTTTAGTGCTGAAAGCAAGAATTCCTCTGAGTTACTGGTCATTCCTTATTCTGCCAACCCCTAATTTTGTAATCTTGGGCCCTTTTTTACTAAGGTGCGCTAACTGCAGTGGCATACCTAGGGTATGTGGCACCGGGGGCCCATCATTTTTTGACACCCCCCCCCATGTAAAAAAATATTTTTTGTAATTACCATCAAATGGAATAAATGGTCAGAATAGAAACAGGCAGTGAAAATTTTCTTTTATTGAACCTCATATGTAACCATTATTCCAAACATAACATAATTTATGTCTGAATTGTCATGACATCATAAGTACATATGGAGTAGTTGCAGGTGATGCTTGGGACAGTTCTGATTGTGTTAGTTCGATTTTATGTGTTTTTTGAATAGAAGGGTTTTTATTTCTGTTTTGAAGGTTTTGTAGTCTGTGGTCGAAGTCAATAGGTTGTAGAGTTGGGGGTCGAGTGTTAGGAGGTTGCTGAACTGTTTTTTTCTTTTGATGTTTTTGGTTGGAGGGTGTGTGAATGGTGTGTGAGTTCTCCTATGTCTGGTTGAGGTGGATTTAATTATTTAGCTGAAGAAATTAGTTACCCCCCATTCCACACACATTAATTCTCTTCAATATTTGTTCTCATTATAAAAAACACTGATAAGTTCCCAGAAAAAAAATACATTAAAATAAGAAGTGAATACAAAGGCTCCTACAGATGAGAAAATAATATAAAGAATAGCCTAACTGGGTGAGACCAATGGTCCATCATGCCCAGTAGCCTATTCTCATGGTAGCCAATCTAGGTCAATAGTACCTGGTCAAAACCCAAAGAGTAGCAACATTCCATGCTACCGATCCAGGGCAAGCAGGCACTTACCCCCCATGTCTTAATAACAGACTATGGACTTTTCCTCCAGGAATTTGTCCAAACCTTTCTTAAAACCAGCAACGCTATATGCTTTTACCATAACTTCTGGACACTTCATTTTTAAGCTTAGATCTTTCCTTCCAAACAGAGACCTTGCTAGATGTCAAATACAAAAAGAACAAGGTAACTTCACAAGGACTTAGCTGTGCAGGAAATGTGAATCTCCTCATACAACCACCATATAGTGCAAAAATGTACAAAGGTTTGTTTTTTTCTTTCGATCACTACATAGCCACACAAGCAGCCACACAAGCAGCGCTGTTACAAACATATTCTGAAGGTCAATGCTAAGGTTAACAAAGTTTCCTTCCTTGGACCACAAGGAGATACTGACAAACCACTGGAAGAGATCTCAAAACAACTACCCAGGCACAACACCCAAAGACCCACTCAGTGTGTGTACCAGTTGAGTGGAGTGGACTAACTGGGGGTGGAAATGGGCCCGGAGTTTGCTCAGCAGAATTTCCCAGACCACCTCTTCTTCTCAACACATTGACACGCTGCCACCACCACCACAATTAGGAACACCTCACCGGGTAGGCCAGCAATGCTTATAAACTTTATAATATCATGTCAAGAAAAAATTCCAGTTTAATAGTAATCTCCGAATTCATTCATAAGGAGAAGTTTAGATACTTGATCCTCAGAGGGTCAAATTACCCAATAGTTCAAGTGAGCAAAGCTCACCGAACCCGATCTTCACAGGATCCAAATGTATCTTTTTTATCTTTTATATATATATACTTTTTTTTATCACTTTTATCTTGTCCATAGATTATAAATATAGAGTATTTTTTACTTAGCTTTATTAATTTTTAAAGGGAAGCGCCTACACCAACATGTCCATGTTTCACATGCTTTCCTCAGGGTCGAGGCTCCTTAATATATCTGTAAAACATTTGAATATCAAACATTACTCCAAAGCTTATATTGTAATCTCTTTCAAAAAACTCTTATAAATTTATATAATATATATTTTGTGACTAATCAAGAACTTTAAAATCTCATTTCAACTTACTCATGCACTCAGTAGAAATCACTCCATTTGAGTTAATTTCATGCTAGTCGGGAGCATCTTTTGTCAGTTCCGATATTTAAACCCTAGAGCTACCATATCTGAAAGAACACGTCATACATCTTACCAGAAGAGACTGAAATATGTAAGAAACGTCAACTTTTTGATTCAAACTAAAGACATCCAGTCAATTTCTTCATTCAATCCGTTAGGAGATAGAGCGTTTAATACATAAATCCATCTTTGTTCTTTGATGTTAAGAGCTTTTTTATAATTCCCACCCTCCTTCCCTATTTTTACAGAATCTATAATGCACCATTTTATATCTTGCCAAGAATGATTTTTATTTATCCAATGGTTCACTATAGGTGCAGTGTCTGTCTCTGTATGAACTCTAGATTTGTGTTCATTCAAACGTATTTTGATCGATCGTTGTGTTCTTCACACATAAATTTTATCACAAGGGCACTGAATGATGTAGATGACATTAGTGGTGTTACAGTTCGTAGTTTCCTTGGATTGTATAGCCATCCCCATAGTCAGATGAATCCAAATTTCTCCTGGAATAGTTAAAGAACACCACTGGCACTTGCCGCAACCCCCGTGATATCCTCGTTGGTGAGAGTATCTCTTCTATATTGCGATGTCTCCAAAATGCGAACATAGGTCTTTTCGGTATGTCTTCCAATAGACGAACAATATGCCAATGTTTATTTGCATGGATAATGCAGTGTATTTCTGCACATAAATTAAATCATTGGTACTGTTATGTCTTCTGGATGATAACAGTAGATCACGATTAGCATATTTTGCCCTTATGTATGCTCTTTTGATGATGTGTATGGGATAACCTCTTTGAGAAAAACGTTGCCATAATTGTCTTACTTGTGATTTATAATCATCCAGGGAAGAACACAAACGACAAATTCTCAAAAATTGACTAGTAGGGAGCTTGGACCTTAATGCTTGAGGGTGAAAACTGTGATAAGATAAAAAGCTCGCCCTGTCAGTTCGTTTACGAAATAAAGAAGTATGGAACATATCTTGTGTTTTTCTTATATGAATATCCAAAAAATTAATTTCCTCTTGATGTATACTGGCCGTGAATGTGATGCAAGAATCAATAGTATTGATCCATTTAATAAATTGTATTAGATCTTCTTTAGGTCCCGACCATATGAATAAGACATCATCAAGATATCTTTTCCACAATTTTACATTTTGAAATGAAGGATGTTGATATATGTAGCGTTCTTCCATATCTGCTACATATATAGTGGCTACAGATGGAGCTAAGGACGCCCCCATTGCTACACCATGTATTTGAAGAAAATATTCTTGTTCAAACATAAAATAATTTCTTTTTAGCACTAAAGTTGTGATAGTTAGAAGAAACATGGGAGTAAGGCGGGGGATCCATACATGTGTCCTGAATATTTCATCCAATATGTTCAATAGTTTATCCACTGGGATCATAGTATATAAGGACGTAATGTCCATAGTTACCAACCAATCCTGTTCATTGATGTCTTCCACATCATTTAGAATATGAATCATGTGGGTGGAATCTTTAATAAAGGACCTTACTTCTTTAGCTATTTGTTGTAAGAATATGTCCACAAACTTGGATAATGGTTCTAGAATGGAAGCCTGCATTGTTACTATTGGTCGGCCTGGAGGAGTTTTTTCATTGTTATGTATTTTTGGAAGGAATTTTATTCTAGGAAGACGAGGGTATTGTTCAACCAAATAAGCAGCTTCCTTAGTTGTTAAAATGTTCTCTTTTACTGCTTTATCGATAATATCATGGATCTCTTGTTTGAGAGTTTCAGTGGGATCAGAGGGAAGACGTAGATAAATATCAGGTTTATTGAGTTGTGAATAAGCTTCCTGGAGATAGGCTTCTCTGGTTTGAATAACGATGGCCCCCCCCTTTATCTGCTCGAGTGATGACAAGTCGAGGATCACATCGTAGGGATTCTAAGGCTTTCCATTGTTCATGAGACATATTGAATTTTAACCTGGGAGTGTCTTTCTCTATCAAATCTATGTCCCTTAAGATTAACTCCCTATAAGTTTCAATGTGATGATTGAAAGGTCCCGGGGGACACCAATTAGATTTCAATGTTACCAGAGACCCATCCCCACTAGACTTATGTTCCTGAAAAAATATTTTTAACTGGAGCTTACGTAAAAATCTATAAATTTCTCTTCGGGTCTGGAAAGCATCATAACGAGGCGTCGGAACAAAACCCAGCCCCAAATCCAATACTTCAAATTGTAATGTAGTAAGTTTGATAGAGGATAAATTGAAAATAGAGGGCTCAATCACTGTTGAGAACGAGTGTTCGGACGACTGTTGTACTGCGTGCGTCCTTGAAACCCCACCCATTGAAGTACCCCTATTTTTATTTCTACCTCTTTGTTGTCGGATACTTTGACCACCTACATATGGGGCATTATCTTGGGCAGTATTGTCACTACCCGAATCAGTGGAAGATAAGTCACTCTGGAAATATTGTTTTGAAACATTTTTATTGTCTTTATATTTGAAAGTCCATGTATAAATACGATTTTGATTATAGTCTCCTTCATCTCGTTTTAGCTTCTTAATTTTAGATAGTTTTATCATTTCTCGGAATGTATCCAAACGTTGTTGTGTATCTTGTTTCTACATAGGAAACTGTTCAGTATCGGTATTTTGTTGAATAGTTTCTTCTAATTCTATTATCTTCTCTTTCAATTCACTTTCCAGTTTGGTTATATTTTCAATAATTAACAACATGAGGTCCATACTACATTTATTCAATATAGCAATCCACTTATCTATGAAAGATTGATCATTCCTAAATAATGTGGGTCCCTTTTGAATTCGTAATCCCCGAGGAATCATCTTCATTTTTACATATTGTGCTAATGTGTTTCCATGTAGCTCCGCTCTAATAAGTTGTTGTACTTTCATTTCTAATTCTCCCCATTGATTCCTAGAACCTTCATATGTGATATAATCTGTTAGAATCGGTCTTTGAATTAATGTTTTTTTTTGGGCTTCAGTAAAGCTGAAAATGTCTTGATTAGCCATCTGTTGTGCCATTATTACCTAGATATAGAACAGCACTATGGTGGCTATACTGATAACTGGAATCAATCTATAGTATCATGTCAAGAAAAAATTCCAGTTTAATAGTAATCTCCGAATTCATTCATAAGGAGAAGTTTAGATACTCGATCCTCAGAGGGTCAAATTACCCAATAGTTCAAGTGAGCAAAGCTCACCGAACCCGATCTTCACAGGATCCAAATGTATCTTTTTTATCTTTTATATATATATACTTTTTTATCACTTTTATCTTGTCCATAGATTATAAATATAGAGTATTTTTTACTTAGCTTTATTAATTTTTAAAGGGGAGTGCCTCTACCAACATGTCCATGTTTCACACGCTTTCCTCAGGGTCGAGGCTCCCTAATATATCTGCAAAACATTTGAAAATCAAACATTACTCCAAAGCTTATATTGTAATCTCTTTCAAAAAACTCTTATAAATTTATATAATATATCTTTTGTGACTAATCAAGAACTTTAAAATCTCATTTCAACTTATTCATGCACTCAGTAGAAATCGCTCCATTCGAGTTAATTTCATGCTAGTCGGGAGCGTCTTTCGTCAGTTCCGGTATTTAAACCCTAGAGCTACCATATCTGAAAGAACACGTCATACATCTTACCGGAAGAGACTGAAATATGTAAGAAACGTCAACTTTTTGATTCAAACTAAAGACATCCAGTCAATTTCTTCATTCAATCCGTTAGGAGATAGAGCGTTTAATACATAAATCCATCTTTGTTCTTTGATGTTAAGAGGTTATCCCATACACATCATCAAAAGAGCATACATAAGGGCAAAATATGCTAATCGTGATCTACTGTTATCATCCAGAAGACAAAACAGTACCAAAAATTTAATTTATGTGCAGAAATACACTGCATTATCCATGCAAATAAAATATATATTACTTAAACATTGGCATATTGTTCGTCTATTGGAAGACATACCGGAAAGACCATGTTCGCATTTCGGAGACATCGCAATATAGAAGAGATACTCCGGAGCCCATTAGCCTCTCACCAACAAGGATATCACGGGGGTTGCGGCAAGTGCCAGTGGTGTTCTTTAACTATTCCAGGAGAAATTTGGATTCATCCGACTATGGGGATGGCTATACAATCCAAGGAAACTACCAACTGTAACACCACTAATGTCATCTACATCATTCAGTGCCCTTGTGATAAAATTTATGTGGGAAGAACACAACAATCGATCAAAATACATTTGAATGAACACAAATCTAGAGTTCATACAGAGACAGACACTGCACCTATAGTGAACCATTGGATAAATAAAAATCATTCTTGGCAAGATATAAAATGGCGCATTATAGATTCTGTAAAAATAGGGAAGGAGGGTGGGAATTATAAAAAAGCTCTTAACATCAAAGAACAAAGATGGATTTATGTATTAAATGCTCTATCTCCTAACGGATTGAATGAAGAAATTGACTGGTTGTCTTTAGTTTGAATCAAAAAGTTGACGTTTCTTACATATTTCAGTCTCTTTCGGTAAGATGTATGATGTTTTCTTTCAGATATGGTAGCTCTAGGGTTTAAATACCGGAACTGACGAAAGACGCTCCCGACTAGCATGAAATTAACTCGAATGGAGCGATTTCTACTGAGTGCATGAGTAAGTTGAAATGAGATTTTAAAGTTCTTGATTTGTCACAAAAGATATATTACATAAATTTATAAGAGTTTTTTGAAAGAGATTACAATATAAGCTTTGGAGTAATGTTTGATTTTCAAATATTTTACAGATATATTAGGGAGCCTCAACCCTGAGGAAAGCGTGTGAAACATGGACATGTTGGTGTAGGCGCTTCCCTTTAAAAATTAATAAAGCTAAGTAAAAAATACTCTATATTTATAATCTATGGACAAGAAAAAAGTGATAAAAAAAGTATATATATATATAAAAGATAAAAAAGATACATTTGGATCCTGTGAAGATCGGGTTCGGTGAGCTTTGCTCACTTGAACTATTGGGTAATTTGACCCTCTGAGGATCGAGTATCTAAACTTCTCCTTATGAATGAATTCGGAGATTACTATTAAACTGGAATTTTTTCTTGACATGATACTATAGATTGATTCCAGTTATCAGTATAGATACCATAGTGCTGTTCTATAAACTTTATAAAGCACATTATTATATTTTCTTATAAAGCACATATTTTAACTGAACTCTCATGACATCTTCAGCCTTGCCATTCACAAAAATAGAAGGAAGAAAAGTTCCCGTTTCCTGCTGTCTCATGTCCCCGACCTATACAATATTTTTCTTCTGCAGACCCTTCAAAAGTCTGACCAAACCCTCATTTCACTTGAATTATAAAGTACTGAGGATGCCATCTCTCCACAATCCCAGGTCCTAAAGTCTAAGACAGTAGCGCAAACTAGTGCTGCCCGATTCAATTGAATTGGTTTTTCGATTCAATTTTCCTGCCCAATTGGGTGTTTTTTTCAAACATCCTGGTGGGTTTATTTTATAGCTTTTTCACCCCCCTTTGACTTCTTCTAACCGCTGTGGTGTAAATAAAATAAAGAAACGAAAAGGACTTTTCCTTTCTTTGTTAAATCCTAGCTCATGTTTGCGGTCTAACACCAGCTCTGGCAGGATACACATTTCAAATCTGACATAAGGTAATCACAAAACAGAAAATAAAATTAGTTTTTCTACCTTTTGTTGTCTGGTTATTTTTCAAATCTTGTTGGCTGTGGTTGTGTTCTGATAACTTGCTTGCCAGGGTCTCCTTCTTCCTTCTTTTCCATCCATCTGCCATCTCTGTCCACCCCGTTTCCCTTCCCTCCCCAGGAGGTCTGGCATCTTTCCTTTTTTCATCTCCCTCCACAGATCCATCTTTTCTTAACTACCCTTTCATCCAGCATCTCTCCCTCCTTCCCCACCATCCCAGGGTCCACCAGCTCTCCATTTCTTTTCCCAACTACCCTCCTATCCAGTATCTCTATCCCCCCTCCACACCATCCCTAGTGTCCAACTTCTCTCCCTTTCGGTTCCTTCCCTCCCTAAAACCCATAGTCCATCATCTCTCTCCCTCTCTTCTATTTTCAGACCCATTATTTCTTCCCACCCAAAGTCTGGCATATGCGTGTTTCTTTGAACCCCCCTTCCCTCCATGTACTTCTACACCAGGGCCCCCCCTCCCCTGAAGGCCTGTCCCTCCCTTAAAGGTCTGCATCCCACCCTTGAAAGCCTGTCCCCCCCTTTTAAGGCCTGCACCCCCCCGAAGGCCTGTCCCCCACGTGAATGCCTGTCCCCCTTGAAGGCCTGTCCTTGAAGGCCTGCCTGCCTGCCCCCTTGAAGGCCTGCCTGCCTGTCCCCCCCTTGAAGGCCTGCCTGCCCACCCCACCCTGAAGGCCTGATGCCCCGCCCCATCCCGAAGGACCGCTCACCCTCCAACCTTGAAGGATCGCTCATCCCCCTGGCCTCCCCGCACCACCTACGGTAGAGAAGCAGCCCGCAGCAAGATCGCGATGCCAGCGATCCCTGTGCTGCTTCGGCACTGCTTCCTCCACCGCGGTCCCGCCCATCTTCTGACATCAGAGGAGGGGCGGGACCGCCGCTGAAGAAGCAGCGCCGAAGCAGCGCAGGGATCGCTGGCATCGCGATCCTGCTGCAGGCTGCTTCTCCACCACAAATGGTGCGGGGGGGACCGGGGGGAACCCGACGCCAACGGCTTCAAGGCCGGGAGCACTCCTCAGGGCTTGCACCCGGAGCGGACCGCCCCCCCTTGGTACGCCACTGGCTACATGCATGCATGTTAGTCTATGGACGCGTTAGTGTTTAGTACTCACTAATCGGTTAGCACACCTTATTATAAGAGAGGTTTGGTGTCACCAGCCAGACTCTGAATTGATTGAATAGTTTCTTTAATAAATGAAGCAAACAACTTACAGTCATATGGATTCAATGCAGTTCAAGCGTGTTACATATATTCTTACTCTACCAGCATATCAGGGTTATGCTGAGACTGTGCACCTTGTGAAGATGACACCGTTCTCCAGACTTAGGAAATAACCTAAGCTGTGTTTGATCATTAGAACTAAAGGGTTGAAAAAACCTGGTGGGAGAACAACACTACTTTCAGGCTCTCACCCAGACATGTGCTCAGCAATATGGCTACTGCTCTTCCCAGACTGAATAAGGAGGCAGGCCCATGCTCTGTGAAAACAGCCCAGCCCTCAGGGAAAGCAAAGCCCTCTGGGAATTTAAGTCCACAGAGCAAACATTACTCATACATCTATTACAAACACTTAACTAGTTCTTATATAAGAAACTGAGCAAATGCCCACATAAAATGGGGGCAGATACTCCCCGTCTGGTATCGCTAGATACCACTATTACTATTTACTTAATGGTACCATACAGTTCTCTCAAAGTTCATAACTCATTGAAGCTTGACGTTGACTTCTGGGTACTTAGAGAGTTGTGTGATGTCCTGGCAGAGCCGTTATCTGTGCTCTTCAATCTTTCCCTGAGTACGGGAAGAGTCCCCTTAGACTGGAAAGCAGCTAATGTCATCCCACTCCACAAAAAGGGCTGCAGTACAGAGGCTGCGAATTACAGACCGGTGAGTCTCACATCCATAGTGAGTAAACTCATGGAAACACTAATTAAACATAAATTAGATACGATCCTGGACGAGGAGAATATACGGGGTCCCCACCAACATGGTTTTACCAAGGGAAGGTCCTGCCAATCCAATCTAATTAGCTTCTTTGACTGGGTAACAAGAAAGCTGGATGAGGGGGAATCCCTAGATGTCGTGTACTTAGACTTCAGTAAAGCTTTTGATAGCGTCCCACACCGCAGGTTATTGAGCAAGATGAAATCGATGGAATTAGGAGAAATATTAACTGCATGGGTAAATGATTGGCTAAGCGGTAGACTTCAGAGAGTGGTGGTAAACAGTACCCTCTCCAAAACGTCGGAGGTGACCAGTGGAGTGCCGCAGGGCTCGGTCTTGGGCCCGATCCTTTTCAACATATTCGTAGGAGACCTGACTCAAGGGCTTAAAGGTAAAATAACATTATTTGCCGATGACGCCAAACTATGCAACATAGTAAGTAAAAGCACTTTGCCCGACAGTATGACGCAGGACCTACTTCTGTTGGAACATTGGTCATCGACTTGGCAGCTAGGCTTCAAAGCTAAAAAATTTAAGGTCATGCACCTTGGCAGCAGAAATCCGTGCAGAAATGTCACACTAAATGGTGAGACCTTAACTAGGACAAAAGTAGAACGTGATCATTAGTGAAGAAATGAAAACTGCCAATCAAGTGGAGAAGGCTTCATCCAAGGCTAGACAAATGATGGGTTGTATCCGTAGAAGTTTTGTCAGCCGGAAGCCCGAAGTCATCATGCCTTTGTACAGATCTATGGTGAGACCTCATCTGGAATATTGTGTACAATTCTGGAGGCCACATTACCAAAAAGATGTACTGAGAGTTGAGTCGGTTCAACGAATGGCCACTAGGATGGTCTCGGGGCTCAAGGATCTCTCGTATGAGGAAAGGCTGAATAGATTGCAGCTATACTCACTCGAGGAACGTAGAGAGAGAGGAGACATGATTGAGACATTTAAATACATCACGGGCAGTATCAAGGTGGAAGATGATATCTTCTTTCTTAAAGGACCCTTGGTCACAAGAGGGCATCCGCTGAAAATCAGGGGCAGGAAATTTCATGGCGACACCAGGAAGTATTTCTTCACCGAAAGGGTGGTTGATCATTGGAATGAACTTTGTGACCAGCCAGGAATTCTTCCAGCGCAGGTCCCAGTCAAGATAAAGGGAAAAGAGGTGAAACCGAAATCCCGGGTAGGAATTGGTAAAGAACAGGTTGGATCTGAATTAAATAATTTCATGGACCACCGGGGGAGCCCAAGAGGCCCTTGGAATACTGCCAGGGCTGATACAACAGGGCGTTTCCCCAGAGTATATAAGCCTGCCCCTGACAACAGGGAAAGAAGCCGGTTAGGGAGGAAGTTTAGGCTTTGCCTCCCTAGGGACCCTGACGAGCCAAACAGGGACAGAGAGCCCCAACCTATGGAGCTGGATGAGGTTGAACAACCAGAGGGTTTGACTCCATCTGAGGAACTTATGGACTTCCAAGAGTCTTGTGCTGGTGAGGATGCTAACCTACCTGAACCAATGCAGGTGAACTGGACTCTGAGCCACAAACAGTGAGTGGGTTTTAGAAACTGTTTGTGTGACCCTTTGGGAAGATGGTTACATGTAAACATGATTCTGGGAAATACTACCATGGAGCTGTTCAATGTATACGCACCCAATATGAACCAAATTGAATTTTTTAAGACTCTACATCAATTGTTAATACCACTGGCTACTTCAAATTTAATTGTGGCTGGGGATTTTAATGCTGTTATAGATCCTTTTATGGACAAAAAACCTAGTAGAAATATGAAATCATTAGGATTAGATAATTTGGTAACAAATTGTGATTTAAAAGATATATGGCGAATATTTCATTTTAATGAGCGGGAATTTTCATTTTATTCCCATGTTCATAAATCTTTTTCAAGGATAGACTATATACTAGTTTCAAACTCCTTAGTTCAACAAGTAACACAAGCCTCCATTGATCCAATTATTTTGTCGGACCATGGTGGGGTGTGGATTAAAATTAAAACAGATGGTAAAGAAGATAGTAGACCTATATGGAGATTTGATAATACTTTGCTTGTAGAGCCAAATTTTATCGAGAAATTACAAATAAAAATAAAAGAATATTTTCAAATTAACAATACGAAGGATATTTCAATAGAAACATTATGGGATGCTTTTAAAGCAACCATTAGAGGTCAAATTATTTCTTTTTCAGCATATATTAAAAAACAAATTAAAGAACAATTTTATAGTTTGGAAAAAGTTATAAAGTTAATGGAGTCTAAATTAATTCAAAAATGGGAATATTCTACATTACAAGACCTCTTAAAAGCGAAAGGAAAATATAATGAAATTTCTTCTAAGTTAATTAGGAAAGATTTATTTTCTCAACAAACATTGTATTATGGAAATTCAAATAAGGCGGGAAGATTATTGGCAAATTATTTAAAAGCTAAAAAAAGAAAAACAAAAATAGCAATGATAAAAGATGAAACGGGAAATAGTTATTCTCAAACTGGAACGATTTTAAAACAATTTTTAAACTTTTACAAAAACCTGTATTCTTCTGAACCTTATTTGAATAAGGAAATAGATGGTTTAAAATTTTTTAAATCAATTACGGGACCGAAAATTCCTGAACATATAAAAGAAAGTTTAGAAAAGCCAATATCAAAAAACGAATTACAAACAGCTTTGAAGTCCCTTAGAGTTGGATCCGCTCCAGGTGGAGATGGTTTTACTGTAGAGTTTTATAAATCATTTCAAATTACCCTGTTACCATATTTATTAAATTTATATCAGACTCAACTTATTAAAGGACATATTACGGGTACCATGGCTGAATCATTAATTATTGTTTTGCCAAAGCCAAATAAAGATCCCACACTGATTTCAAACTACAGGCCAATTTCTTTAATCAATGTTGATGGAAAAATTTTAGCTAAGATTTTGGCTATTCGTTTAGCCAATGCTCTCCCTTTTATTATTGGTATACACCAAACAGGATTCGTTGCTCAAAGACATTCTTCTAACAACACTAGACTTGCATTACATATGTTAACTTTGTCCAAAACCTTAAAAGACCCAGTTTTCTCTATATCTTTAGATGCAGAGAAGGCTTTTGATTGTGTTGAATGGACCTTTATGTATCAAGCGATGGAGTGGTTTGGTATTGGATCAGGATTTGTTCAAATGGTTCAAACTTTGTATAGCTCCCCTGTTGCTAAATTATATATTAATAATAATTTTTCAGAAGTTTTCAAGTTACAACGAGGAGTTAGACAAGGCTGTCCTTTATCTCCTCTACTTTTTGACATTGTATTAGAACCCTTGTTATTAGCCATTCAACAAATAGAAGAGATACAGGGTATTCCTCATAAAGATCGGGAATATAAGATTTCAGCCTATGCAGATGATATTTTACTCTACTTGAAAAATCCTGAGACAACCATTCCTTGCTTACTTAAATTAATTGAGAATTTTGGAAAATTTTCAGGTTATAAGATAAATTGGTCTAAATCAGAAGTTCTTCCACTCAATGTACATTGTACAAAAGGTTTATTTGATACATTTCCTTTTCTATGGAAGGAAGATGGAATAAAATATTTAGGTATTTGGATTTAAAATACATTAGATGAAACAATAAAAATTAATGAAAAACTGTTATTACAAAAGGTTACGGAAATGTGTGAGCAATGGAATCCTATGCACCTTTCATGGTGGGGGAGAGTCCAAACTATTAAGATGATGATTTTACCTGTGGTTTGCTATCAGATGGGCATGTTGACAGTTTATTTTCAAGGGTCCTTTTATAAAAAATTAAATAGCATTCTGTTAAAATTTATTTGGCTGGGTAAAACTCCTAGAGTAGCTTTGGTATCTTTACAAAGATCAATTTCAGAGGGAGGGGTAAATTTTCCAAACTTTTATAGGTACCATCAAGCCTATATTTTGCGTCATGGTATGTATTGGATCCTCCCAGAACTCATGGAAAAACTCCCAGATTGGTTAAGGTTAGAATGGCAACTCATGTCTCCATTGCGATTGTCCCATGTCCTCAGTATCAAAATGCCTAACTATAGTAAAGATAACAAAATACTAGCAGATACATGGAAAACTTTAAGATATATAAGTAACTTAACAACTATTCCAATTTACAAATCTACAAATCAATCTATATGGGTAAACTCCAAGATTCAAATTGGCGGAGAAAGACTAGTCTGGAAACATTGGATGATAGCAGGAATACGTATATTGGATGATGTCATCTCTAATGGTGCTATGCTTGAATTTTCACAGTTGCAACATAAATTTGGACTTAAAAAATCAGAAAATTTCAGATGGATGCAACTGAAGCATGCCATTCAGGTGGGGTTCCCTGAATGGAAAAACCTTAATAATCATCATAGTATGGAGTTTCTTTGTTTCCAGACAGACTTCTTGGGTCACCAGGCCGCCCAATGGTATAAATTATTAACTGAACTTACTAAGAAGAAATTAAAAACTGGTTTAAGAGATATTTGGAGTATTGAGATTAAGCATGAAATTACTGCATCTCAATGGCCACGAATTTGGTCTTGGAGGATGAAATGTACGGTATCAGCATCTATGAGACAAACATGGTTTTTTCTATTGCATAGAGCGTTATGGACCCCTGTTAGATTGCAAAAATTAGATAGTTCTTTGTCTAATAAATGCTGGCATTGTCATCTAGAAGCAGGAACTTTAGATCATTTATTGTTTCATTGCCCATACATTAATAATTTTTGGAAATCAATTTGGGACCAAATTAACAATTTATTAGAAAATCCAGTGGCATTATCTTATGATACTGTGATATTTGGTATGGATATGAGAAAAAAAAGTCAGATTTCAGCGAACAATAATAAATTATTATTAATAATGACAGGGGTTGCCATTCAACAAATCACATATAACTGAAAGATTGGAAAAGACTAAATTATACATTTTGGTGGAATTCTTTATGCCACATATATAAAATGGAAAGGTTTACTGCGTTACAAAAGGGATATTTTAAAAAATTTCAGGATGTATGGAAACCATTAACACAATATTGTCAAGATTAAGTAGAAATATTTCCCTTATGTTTATTAATTTATGAAGAAAGGGGGGGGATATTTTATTTTAACATATATCATACAAAAATGAAGTTTAGGGATGGGAGGGAGGGAAGAGGAATAGAGATATAAATAACACTTAATGTAATTTATGAATATGAATAAAGAATTTATATGATTATAGAACATATGATAGAGAGGGATGGGAAGGGGAGGGGGGAAAAAAGGATGTACTGCACAAATAATAGAATGTTAAATGATATATTTACTGTTAATGTGATTAAATATATATATACATTTAATGTAATTATGAAAATGAATAAAGAATTATTAAAAAAAAAAAAAAAAAAAGAAACTGTTTGTGTGCTGTTCTTTTGTTTTTGAATGCTGATTTTTGGGTATGAAAGCTTAGAGAGAGTATTGAGGGAGAGGTTTTGCTTCCACCTGGGAGGGAATGTGAAAGTCTGTTTGAAAGACTGTATTTTTTGCAAAACCTACTACTCTCTCCTCTTCCTGGCAACCCTAATTATTAATTGCCAGAGGCTTTCTTATTTTCTGTTATGGACTGGAATCTAAGTAAAACTTGAAAGCTGAACTGTATCTGTTTTTGAGTAAAGAAAAGGACTGCTGGGTAGCAGTCAGAGTGAGCTCTCTACTGCGCCCAGGTCTCAACAATAGGAGAGACTTAAGAAGCAGTGAGAATAGGAAAGTTGGAGTTAATTAGTCCTGCTTCAATTACCCTGCCATTTTGACAGTGTTGTGTTTTTTTCTTTTCTTTACTGGACTTCTGTCTGGAATTCTGAATCGATGGAGGTATTACTTACCTGATTGGAAGGATTAAGTAAAGAGATCTATTTATATAAACTGTCCCTGTGTTGGAACTTTATTTGTGGTGTTTTTTACTTTTGAAAATCCGATCCTGCAGGGTGACTCCAGGCCGGGTCACACGCTTAGGTGCTGTTTAGTGTAGCCATCAGAATTGCAACTAAGCCCTGTTCAGGGTTATGCTGGTGGCCACAACTTCCACTTCAGGTGATTATGGCCAGCAGCGTGCCAGATTTTAAAAGTCAATGGGATATGCATGTGGGATCTCTAGGGGGATAGAATCAAGGGGGGTGGGTCATTAGAGTGGGCAGACTAGATGGGCTATGGCCCTTTACTGCCATCATTTTCTATGTTTCTATGTATTGTCATCTCCAATGTGGATGAGCTCTCTCTGGTCGTCTCACAGGAGCTGTAATGAGACTTACAACACAGACAAACAAAACATAAAAAGAGAAAAAGAAATAGTCTTTCAGTCTCTAGGATTGACAACAGTTCATGACGTCCTCGTCTCATGTTCCTTCATGATGCAGGAAGATCACTTCTTTGACTGGTGAAAATACAGGCTGCAAATCTTTTCATAAACAACTGACCTCGCAACAATCCAATTGCTGTTTATTAGCAATAAACAAAAGGCAGCTTACATGAAACAAAAAAAGTACAGCACATTGGGCTAAAAGGATAACGTACATACAAAGTGTCTAGCTTCTGTTCATGGATCCATTCTCCTTCTCTCCTTCCCCCGCCTCTCTGGGCTATGCCATCCAGCATGCCACTGATATACTTTAGTTTAGTAGCCTAGGGTATCACCTAGTTACATATTACATACTCACTTTCCATTGGTTTGTCACATGCATCATTTCTATTGGCTGTATGGTCTATACACTTATCATGGAGCCATACTGAAGCATGACATCACCTAGTGTCAAAACTGACCTTTCTATTTCCCTGACACTGCATTCTTAATACTAAGACAATAATTTCTGAGGACAGGCCTCCTCTGTCCTGAGCTTTATTGTAGTTCTGTGAATAGTTCTAATAATTCTTTGGTAGAACATTTTATCCTGTACTGTTGCTTGAGTTTATCCAATGATGTCACAGTCAGCAGATCTCTGCCAGTTACTAGAGCAAAGGTGAATCTCTCATAGAGCATATTGTCTCCTGCTGACAGGCAGAAATATGATTGTCCAGAGGCTTGAATTCATAAGCACAATGTCTCTCTTAGAAGTATAACTTTATTTTTTGGGGTCTCAGGAGTCTTCGCCTACATTTTCATTCAGGTCTTATTCCTGATTCTTCCTTCGCCTACATTTTCATGCAGGTATTATTCTCGATTCTTCCTCACTGGTTGAATGAAAGTCTTCGCTGTTCCTTGGTTCACAGTCTTAATTTCCAGCTTACAAACTTTCCCATCCTCACTGAGGAAGGTTTTGCAAATGAAGCCCAATGGCCAGCTGTTACACTGCACTTGGCTGTTCTTCAGCAGGACAAGATCACCTTCTTGTAAGTAACAGAAGTACCTGATCAATGTTGCCACCTTACCAAGGGGCTTCTATGACAGCAAATACAAGAAATCTCAGATCATTGGAAGAATGATTAAAAGTCATACAAAGTTCAACTAAGGGTGCAATAAGGCCGATTGTGGGTTTTGTTTTTTTTGCTGTGATTCAGCATAGGGTCACCAGCATCCTGTCACCTCCTTCTGCATAGTTTTTTTTTAGGGGGTTGTACCATGGGAACCCATGCAAAAGTCAAAGTACCTATAAGGCTTTTCAGCACATAAGAACTGGCAGGTCTCATGCTAAATTTTCTTTTTTCAAGTTGCTGCTACAAAGCTAGTACGGGGAGTTGGGGTTTACAAGGCAGGTCCAGATGGTCATAATGTTCTAGTGCCTATCAAAATTTAGTGCCAGAAGCAAATGGCTATGTGACCTATGATTAAATGTGGGCCTGAGGACAGGATCTGAAGGAGTCAAAGTCTTTTCTCATTTCTGTCAGAAGACTCTCTTCAGAGAGTGTTTTTGGTTACATAGCAACTTTGGAAAGAAAAGTTCCATAATTTAGGCAGTTTATCACAATGGAATTTCTGCAATTTATAGGAAGAGGAATGTTAATGAAGCAAAGTAGAGGCTTGATTTATGGACAATGTTTCCCTATGGGTATAGAATGAGAGAAAACCTTTGATAAATCAGATCTTGAATATAGTACTTAATACACAGCTTCACAGCAGTACTAGTAAAATGGTTCCTTAAATGATTCAGTTGGCAGTTAAAACAAGTAAAATCATTATAATTCCCCTTTTATTTGTCCTGATTTATATTGCACTTGTGAGGAGATATTGAAGGGCTGGAAAGCTACTTTTGCTTAGCTGCTCTCTCCATTATACATTTAAGCAAATTAGGGAATGCTGCTTTACTGGCCCTTACTTTATACAGATATTTGAGAAATATGAATATTGCAAAAATATCAGAAGTCAATCTAGGGAAGGACTTGTAGTCAAATGAATAGGTCACTTTTTAAAAAATATCACTTTTATTGCAAATATAGAAAGAATATGAACAAGTATTCATGAAAAGGATGTTAAAATTATACCCCCCACACACACACACACAAAAAAAAAAAACCATATATGGGACCACTCCTCTCTAGCAGGATGAGAGAAGCTCTGAAAGTGCTGCTTAAAAGAAGACCACTGGTACTGAAGAGACACAAATGGAGAATAGCAAAATTGACTGAAGGTGGGATGGAGGAAACAGACATAATAAATCTCAAGAAACAGACATAAAAGGTATCTTTAAATGAAAAACCTTTGAAGAAGTGAATGAATTTGAGGAGAACAGTCATGATGGAGAATTGTTGAGTTACTGCTCAAGGACACTTTTCTTTCTTTCAACCAATTACCTTTTTATGAGCAAATGAAGGGGCAAAGTGAGGGTCTATCCCTGAAGAACCCTACTTCCCTTCTGATTTGTCTGATGGTGTATTTTGTTGAGCATAGTGTCTCTTGTTCTGGATGGGCCAGAGAAACAGTAGTTGGAGGGATCTTGAAGACAGGAGGGCTGAGTACATCCATAGCATCTAACATCACTCTTAGCCCAAATCATTGAACTCTACTGCATCAGCCTGAACCACTTCCTCTGATGTCTTAGTCTGCTATATATTTCCCTACCAAAGGGTTTATGAGCTGCTAGTCCTGGGGATTGAGATTTGACCTATTCCACTGAGTGAGGGGAACTGATAGATGCTACTAAGGGAGTTAATAAACAGGTCAGTGGAGACAACAGAGGGTTGAAAAGAATCAAAACTCCTGCAGCTTCTGTGGATATTTCAACTCTCTGTGTAAGTAATGAAGGTCAGTTGCCTAAAATCTCTGTCTTGCTTGAAATTTCCCCTAACAATGGAGGCATTTGGGAAGTGGTCACTGAACTAGGTCATGCTATTTGTCCCCAAATAAAAATTCTACAGGGGAAATATCATGACCAGGATAAGAAGAAACTGAATTTTTCACTATGAAATAATTTTTAGTTGAGATTAAATCTTCAATGTCGGCATCACAGTCTACTCATGTATCTTTGATTACGAATAATATAATTTTGAATTTAAAAGTTAGGCTTAGAAAATCAAATGAGAGCTACTAATTGACATATATTGAATTTTCTTTAATTTCCTTTTAAGGCACCTAAGGAGGTTTTTATTCAATATGGCCCCAATTCTATAAAGGATGCCTAAATCCCGCCTAACACTGAGCGTGACTTATGCATCCAAACTAAGTGGTTAATGAGCCATTTAAGGGTCTTAAAGAGCGATAATTGGCACATGGACATCCAAAGGTTGTTGATGTCACTTTGTAGGCCCATCCGCAATTTCATGGATGTCCATTGGAAAAACTCACGCCTAATGGAATAGGTGTGGGCATGGAATGGGTGTGGTCTTAGTGCCTGGTTGCTCTCCAATAAACTCATGGCAATAGCTGCTTTAGATGAGAGGAAGATGAGAAAGAATGAAAAAGGTAAAACTTTGAGTAGTTGCTAATAAAAATATATGACACCATAGCCAGTAGAGGGAGATCCTGTTACTGCTGGAGCTTAGGGGATCATAAAAAAATTTCCAGGTCAAAACAAAGAAAGAAAAATGTATTGTGTAGATAAGTCTTAAAACTGCTTGTCATCCCCAAGATGCGGGTGTAGGTAGATAATTGAGGGTTTGTCATACTGTATTTTCTCCCAGATTCTATGAGCAATTTGAAGTTTCTTGAATGTTGAGATACAGTTATTTCCACCTCATCACATAAAAGAGCACAGTCATGGCAGCCAGATGTGGCACACAGGAAGGTCTTCAGCAGCCTAGCAACAGGAGAGGCCCAGAGGCAACTTCAGGAAAATGGACACAAACACTTCTAATAACAGAGATAGCTAGGAAGACTGATTTTGACAGCTTGACTGGCACTTGAATTGTGTGGTTGATGGAAAATTGTTCTTAGCTTTGCTCAAGATGCAGAGCATTTCTACTAGAAAGGAGGCAAAAGATGATAGTGACTAGTTTCTTTCAAAACAAATTATATTTTCACATAGGGCTCCTATTACTAAGGGGTCCTTTTATCAAACCGCGCGGGTTAGCGCGTCGGACATTTCATCACGCGCTAACCCCCGCGGCTGGCTAAAAAACTAATGCCTGCTCAATGCAGGCATTAGCAGCTAGCGCTGTAGGTGGTTTAACATGCGGTATTACGCATGTTAAACCCCTACCGCAGTTTGATAAAAGGACCCCTAAGGTGCGCTTGTGTGTTTAGCGCATGCAGGAAATTACCGCGCACTATGCTTCTAGAACTAACGCCAGCTCAATGCTGGCATTAAAGTCTAGCGCACACGGCAATGTAGCGCACACTATTCCATGCATTAAAGCCCTAATGCGGCTTAGTAAAAGGAGCCCATAGGCAATAAGGTCAGTATATTTAGGCAATATGAAAAGGCATTTGTGAAGTTACCATATGTTTTGTTCTTTTGCTTTGGTTTTCATCATATTATATTGAAATAATAAACTGATTTAAATAAAGGAAATATTTTGTATAGGCACTAAAGCAACAAAAAAAGTGAAGGTACAGGCGGAATATAAGCCAGTTATGTAATGTAATGTAATATTTAATAATATTTATAGCACTCTCATTCACAGTTCTAAGTGAATAACAATCAACATAAATATTTAAAATCATCACACTAAAACACATCAAAAGTACAATAAAACTAATACAACCATATAAAATTTCACAAAATATTAATAAATAAAGAGAAAGAAAATAAATCAAAAGCATTGTAGTAGTATTCAGTGAGTGGAACAAGCTCAACCATCTAGCCACATGCACTGTCTGCTATTATTGATATCATTGGTACCTCATACCAGCCCTTATTCACCTGAAAAGCCTTTAAAAATATAGTATATACAAGGGATCTTAAAAAAAAATTCTGCACATTTCTTTTTTTAAACACTATTTATTAAATATCTAAAAAACAAATTACAAGGTGAGCCAATTTGCCTGATTGCTGGTAACATCCCTTTCCTCAGAGATATCCATTGACCATTGCCCTCTGATGCCTTCTACTCAACTAGTTTCTGATCCAGTTTGTCACTTTCGGGCTTATCCCGAGGATACCAAGGTTGCGGGCTCAAACCCATGCTGCTCCTTGTGACCCTGGGCAAGTCCCTTAATCCCCCCCATTGCCCCAGGTACATTGGATAGATTGTAAGCCCGCCAGGATAGACAAGGAAAAATGCTTGAGTACCTGAATACATTCATTTAAACTATTCTGAGCTCCCCTGGGAGAACGATAAAGAAAATTGAATAAATAAAAATTAATTAGATGCTTGTATGGAACACTGTCAAAGACTTTGCTTAAATCTAAATACACCACATCTACTGCACTCCCACTATCCCATTCTCTGGTCACCCTGTCAAAGAAATTGATCTGATTTGTTTGACAATATCTGCCTCTAGTGAATCCATGTTGCCTTGGGTCCCTTAGTCAACTGGATTCCAGAAACATCATTATTCTCTGTTTTAAAAGTGTTTCCATTCACGGGTTTATTATTTGCCTGATAAAGAACAAAATCAACAACCAAAAGAAAAATCTTCAGATCAAGAACCCTTAAATATATCACAGATTTTAGAAACATCTGAGAAGGATTTAGCATCACCAGCCACTACGATTATTACTTTAGCTTTGCCAATTGATAAAACATGGTTGTTAAAACTTTTCTTTAAAAATAGACAAAAAAGCTTCCTTGGGTATAAAATACAAATGTTCCCAGATTTGGCACGGGAGACGCAAAGGCGCCACCGTGAATTTCTTCTGTTGAAACCTGGGGTTTTATCTTTGGGGGCAACTTTTTATTTGAGACATCCGTGTAAATGTATTGTATATCACCGTACTCTTAAATATGTGTTTTTTGAACCATTACAATTGACAAATTTCGTGGCTATGTCTCGTCTGAATGTTAACAATCCTTGAGCCCTATATTTTGGGATATTGTGACCCCATCTCAGTGCTATAGCTCTCAGTTTCTTAATATTATTACGGTACTTTCTTTCTTGATAATTTCGCCAATTTTCTTTAATTCTTGGATCTTAATTGTGGACTTGAGCATAAATAGTATATTTGTTTAATTTAGGAATTATATTACTATTGTATTTGATATCTATTCTATTCTTGCTTTCTGTACAAGTGTTATACTTGAAATTTAAGTTGAAAACAATAAATAAATAATAAAAAAAAAAAAAAGAAAAGTGTTTCCATTAATTTACTTACCACAGAAGTCAGACTTACCAGCCTGTAGTTCCCTACTTCTTCCTTACTTCTACTTTTGTGGAGAGGGACCTCATCCACCCTTCTCTAGTCCTCCGGTACCACTCCAGATCCTAGAGATACCCACTTATAGTGGGGCACAATAATGATTATCCATTGACATTACCCAAGTAAAATCTTTATATATGATCAGTGCCGATGAAAAATGCTGATATAATATAAATACATCTTGAAGTCCATCCTTTATCCACAAGGCAGTTATAACAGAAAACATTAATGAAACAGTTCTTACAAAAGTTTAAATAGAAAGAAAAGATAGGAGGTTTACACTTACTTTCAGTCACTTCCATCGCCATCTTGAATACCTACTACTCTTCCTTCTCTTCTTTCCCCATCCTCTATGGTCTAACATCTCAAGCATCTCGCACTTCTTGGCCTTGGTCATTCAGTCTTCTCTCCCCTCTTCTTGGCCTTGGTCATTCTCTCTTCCCTTCCCCTTCCCCTGTCCAACATTTCTCTCCATCTCTCTCTCCTTGATCTACCACTTTATGTATCCAGTATCTCTCTGTGTTCCCCTTCCCCTTTGTGGATCTGGTCTTTTTGCTCAATCCTCCTCTTCCACCTGTGTGAATCCAGCATTATCTTCCTATCACATTCTCTGTTCTACCCCCCTCCCTTCTCCCCTCTCCCTCTCAACATTTGGATGTCGCATTTCCATTCCTCCCCTCTCTGCTGCCCTCCCATAGTGGCGATGTCTAATTGCCAGAAACACCCAAGGTTGGCCCCATTGGGGCTTTTCCTCTGCCGCATCTGCCTAAAGGAAATAACACCATAGGATGCAGATACAGCAAAAGAAAGGCTCCAATGGAACTGACCTTAGATGTCCTGTTTATAGTGCTGCTCCTGCCGGCCAGCCGCAACCACATTGGGAAGGCTGCGGGGAGGGGAGGAACTGAGATACCAGAACCATGTGGTGAGAGGGAGAGGGGAACAGGAGAGGGTGACTGTGTTGGTAAGTATGAATCCTACCCATATAAGATCATTATAAGGTCTACAGAACTTCAGGAAGGCAATAAAAACTCATCTCTTCCCCTGACTTTCTAAGAGTACACTAATCCAAATTCCCTGCACCTTCTGACAAAGTGCCCCAACTCTCCACTGCCTCAAATTTCAAATGTTATGTGCTTCATCCTATGACTGATTATGCCATGCTTTCTCATAAAATGTTCTTCCACACTCTATCGTACTGTTTGCCATCTTTGTCCTATTATACAAAGAGAAGCAAAAGAGGCAACCTTGGTGCTCAATCTTGAATGAATAAAAAGATTGAGCACCAAGGTGGCATCTTTTGCTTTTCTTTGATCTACCCTGAGGAGGTAGAATTTCCTGTGTGTGTGTATCTACTATACTATATGACATATTTACCATATTGTGTTTTTTTGCCTTACTATCTCTGCCATGCTACAATCTCTCATGCCATGTTGGCCACACAATGTTTGCCGCTCCATGTCTTCCATGCTAGGTTGTGTCATGCACGCTTACCTTATCATTTTTGCTAAATGGTACCATACTGTGTTAACCATGCTTTGTAATACTATTTTGACGTGTTATGTTTTGCTGTACTATACTTACCATACTATGTCTCACCATACCATGTTTTGTCATATTATATTTTACCATGCTCTGTTAACTATGTTTTGCCATCTCTGACCAACAATGTTTGCCATGCTATCTTCTACCGTACCATATATGAGAGTGTGTTGCAGGGTTTAGAGTAGGGTTACCAGATTTTACTTCTGTAAAATATGGACCCATAGCCTTGTCGCCTAGGCCCGCCCAGTTCCACTTAGCTCTGCCCCATTATGCCCAAGTCACGTCCCGCTCCTCAACCTGCTCTCGTCCTCAGGATCACGTCAGGAGAGCATCTGCGCATGCGTGGATGCAACGCGATGATGTTACATCACCGTGTCCCGAGACGGAAGCTTTTCAAAACCTGGACAAAGTGCCAGGTTTTGAAAAGCCATCCGGACGCCCAGACATGTCCTCTAGAAAGAGGACATGTCCCCATAAATCCGGACATCTGATAACACTAGTATAGAGCTACAGCCTCAGCATTCTGAGGTTGGGGTTTCAAACCCACACTGCTCCTTGTGACTCAGGGTAAGTCATCTGGTCCCCCATTGCCCCAGGTATATTAGATAGACTGTGAACCTGCCAGGACAGACAGGGAAAAGCACTTGAATACCTGAATAAATTCATGTAAACCATTCTGTGATCTCCTGGGAGAATGGTATAGAAAATTGAATAAATAAATACATTTGTAACCCGGGGACTGCCTGCATAACATTTTCATCTTTGTTTCCCATTCCTTTCCTGATTATTCCTAACATTCTGTTTGGTTTCTTCGCTATTGCCGCACACTGAGCTGAGGGTTTAAATGTATCCTCAGCGATAACAACTAGATCCTTTTCCTGGGCGGTGATTCCTAACGTGGAACCCTGCAACACGTAGCTAGAGTTCAGGTTCCTCTTTCTCAGATGCATCAGATTGCATTTGTTCACATTAAATATCATCTGCCATTTAGATGTCTAGTCTCCCGGTCTTACAAGTAATTATGGGATGTGCATGCGCTAAAATCCCAGCAGAAACTAATCCTTTTATGTTGGGGCAAGCAACACTCAATAAAGATACAGATTAAGAATTATCTATATTGTCTGTCTGGATTTTTGAATAAGAAGAAAATCTACAATGCAAGTTGTGTGAGATTTATCTATGACGAATGAGGATTAGTTTCTGCTGGGATTTTACCGTTTACCTCACGTCCCATTCTCGTTGTGTTAATGTGCATGCGCTACCCATATGCTAAAAAATAAAAGTTATTTTATGGTGCAAATAGTGGGCATGTTCTGTGCTAATTGGTTAGTGCAGCTACATTGCTGTGCGTTATTGATTAATGTGTGATTAGCATGTGATCCCATACTGTCTAGTTAATGGGTGGTGCTAAGGGCTCACACACTAATTTGTTTTAGTGGCCACATGCTAACGGCAAAATTAGGGCATGATCGTTAATAAAAGAAAACTAAGAAATTCAGCCATTTTACTCATGGTAAAAATGGCCTTAGCATGCTGAAAAGACATGTGTCAGGGTGTGCTAAAGCCCGTGGCATAGTGAGAGTAGGAGGCTACCGTGGCGGTGGCACACTCACGTGCTCTTCTCACCCCTCTCCGCTCCCCATATGTTCCATGCCAACCCCACCCCCAAAGCCTCCTCTCCACCCCTCTCTCTCCTTCTGCACCACACTCGTGCCCTCCCCTCCCACCCCCGCACTTCTTAAAATGTTTGCCAGTACGAGTGGCTTCTCCTGCGTGCTGCTCGCGCTGGCTTTCCCTCTGATGTTACTTCCTGGCCCTGCGACCCAGAAGTGATTTCAGAGGGAGCCAGGCCAGTGTGAGCAGCAGACTAGAAGTAGTTGCTCACACTGGTGAAGATTTTAAATAGGTACAGGGCATGAGTGTGGCGTGGGGGGTTGGAGAGGTGCCAGTGCCCCCAACAAGATGACGCTCGGGGTGGTCTCCCCCCACTCCGGCTAAAGCTACTTTTTACTGCTGCTTAGTTAAAGGCTCCTTTAGTCTCTGTGCCTAGTTAATCCCTCTCTATTACACCTCTTACAATTGGTGCCTGCAGCAATGGTAGCTTTAATCACTTGGATATTTGGTACACTTGAGAGCTACGCTTTTGAAATATTTTTAGTGTCAACACTGAAATATGTAAAAACTATACCTTTTCAAGCACATTTCATTAAAATAGAACCTCACCAATCTAATTGGCTTAGAAAGTTCTTATAACCTGCTAAATATTAGCACTTTTTCACCTCTGCAAGGGGTGATTTTATGGAGCAAAGCAATTTTATGTTTATTTTGTTTTGCTTGTTTGATTTACAGCAAAAAGCAGCAGGCTCATATCCCAGCTGCAATCAATATTATATTTTATGATTTGTGCACTTTGCAAAGAATGGAAGATCACATTGATTCCAATAGGTAAGCAAAAGTCTCCTTTACAATGAACCACTGAAATGTTTCTTAATTAGCAGTGTGTCTCCATTCTGTGGTTTGTCCTTGTTAGCCCTTGAGGTTGTCAGAGGTTTCACAATATAGAGTCTAATCATAATTCCATTAACTTTCTCCTACCCTTAGTTTCACAATAACTTTCCCCACTTTTCTGTACCCTTCCCTTGCATCTTGTTCCCTCATATCCACCCGGTCCAGCAGTCAGGATCTGCAGGGCACATTGCCTCTTTTAATAAAAACTGAACAAAAAAATGCACTCATCTTTTGGAGGATAAGGTTTTAATGGTCAATTTGCTAGCCTTTGCACTTAGTGTCTGGTAATAATGAACAAGCAGCATAGGGGTGGAGGGAGGCTAGCTATTACTCCACCAGGATGGACCCCTTCCTGTAGATCAGGATTGGATGATACTACTATTATTTTTAAAGTGCTACCAGACGTACGCAGCACTGTACAGTCCCTGCTCAAAAGAGGATGCCATGGTAGGGATACAGTTAGGGGAGGGAGGTGATTAATCTGCTGGCTAGGGTCGTGAGCAGCAGGCAGAGGGGAGTAGGGCTATGGACTGAAGGCTAAATCAAAAAAGGTGGGCTTTCAGTCTGCTTTTAAACAAGGTAAAGGAAGGGGCATGACGGATGAACTGAATAGAGCGTGACTAGTTATAATACAGTTATAATAGTTATATTATGTAATAGTTATAATAGTTATGATACAGAGTGAATGAGTTATAATTATAACACATTGATACATTGGTTGTGTGCTGCCTCTTTCTTAGTCTCTGGACTTAACCCTCGCTTCTCTGTGTATTTTATGTGTATGATTTTGTAACCCGCTAAGGATTTAAGCGGGCTAGAAGCTTTTTAAATAAATAAATATTAAAATCATTCTGGAGAAAATTTTATGAACTTTTTTTTTTTTAAACTATAAAACAACATTTCACATATAGAAGTAGGCACCTCTAAGATGCCTGCCGGGTATACATGAATAAAAGTAGGCACTGCCAATGGATAGCATATACTCGTACTGGTATAGTCATAGGCACTCCTGAGGGCTAATGCTTGGAGGAGCTAAGGTAGAATCAGTACTTGTATGCGATATAAAATATATGACTAAGCATTTATTCATACTAGCACATCTATGCACAGTATTATAACGCATGTGGAGTCAGGTGTAACTTTGCGTAGCAGCTTTCCAGTGAGTGATTTTATAAAAACACAAAAGTTCCACATCTCTAAATGACACCTAAAGGCAGCTGCTTTGATTGGTGTGCCTAGCTGATCTAGGCACCTAAATTAATTGTTTAAAAGGCTTAATCAGTGCCAATAATTGTCAAGTAACAGCTCTCAATTGACATTAATTGCATTTAATTGGATGGTAGGTGCCTAGTCAAAGGCATCTACCACAAGGTTAAAGGGCAGATTGATCACAGAAGGGGAATGAACCATAGGCTGTCAGTGGCTCAGTTATCTGGGGAGGCTAAAATGGGTAGGTTGGGACAGGACAGGGGCGAGGATGGGGACAGAGCAAGGCCTGAGTCCATAAATGTCTGATAACATGCAGAAAGAAAGGTCAGCAAAATAGTTGCAGGTAATATCTAATATCGTAATTTAATAAAAGGTATGTTTCAAATGTCAGAAAGTAAAGTGGTCTCTCAGGTAAGTAAATTTAAATTAAGTGGATTGAAAAAAAGTTCAAGGATGATACTATGCCTACACAGAGACCTGCATCCAGTCTGCCTCTTTTCTTCACATATCCCATTAGCCATAAGCCAGTCTCTTTTTTTTCTCTCTCTCTCACGTTCCATTTGCCCTCAGCAAGTCTGCTTCTCCCTAGTCCTATCATTCTCTTTCTCATATCCCACTAGCTTACAGCCAGTCTACCTCTTTTCTCTATCACATCCCATTTGCCTTCAGCCAGTCTTTTCTCTGTCCCTCTCTCACGCACTGGAAGGATTAAGGCACGACACCCACACTCCCCTAGTAATCACTGACCCCCCCTCCCGCCCCTAATATGTGAATGAAAAAGTACATACCTACATGTATGATAGCTTCAGATGTTATGGCCAGTCCTAGCAGAGCAGCAAGCAGGTTCCTGGAGTAGCCTAGTGGGCAGTGTAGTCAACCATAGAGATGGAGACTCAGGCCCATTTCCCACTTTAAGTACTACACTTATGGTGGAATATATGAGCCTGCCAAAATTCACTCTAATCCCACTGTACCTACATATAGATGATGGGCTATTTATCTATACATTTGGGTCAAGTAGGTTTTGGAGGCCTCACCATACATCATGAGGGGGTTATGGTGAGATATGTGTACCTTGGCTTTTTTATGTGAAGTTCGCTACAGAACCCTCTAAGGTGCCTCATTTCTCTGCTAGGCTGGTCTACTAAAAATGCTGCTCCCAACACCACCACCACCACATCCCAATGACTTGTCTTATGCATCTTTCTTTTAGATGTGTTCAAAAAGATAGACACACTGAGGACAAACACGCCTGAGAAATGGCCATTTTCAAAATGCCCCTCATTAGCAGAATACCCACATCTTGATCGTATAGGCAAACTACAGACAGACCCACAACTAATATAAAACAAGGGACCACGCATCAGTAGTAGAGATATGAAGACAGAAAACTGAACTGGAAACTTCAAGGCTTTGGATTCTGCTTATAGAACAATACTAGAGAAATATAAACGGAAATGCAAAATATCAGAAATGTTCATTTCAACGTGCTACATGCCAGTTTATAAATTCAGAATAAAATACTTTATTCCACCTTTTTTGTCTAAGGATTGCGTATTTCTATTCACTTGGAACCCAGTGACTTTCTGCTTTTCCCAGTTTTCGTTTTTCCCATCTTTGAAATGGATTATTGGGAAAGGATGCATTTTATCTGTTCAATAGATATGATTAATGCATGGTGCAAAAAGTTAGATCTAACCAATGCTGATTGATGGACTCAACCTTTACCTGTAGAAAAAGTCTTCTAAGCCTGGAAAATGTACTAACCCTTAAAGGCTGATGCCACAAATAATGTTTTACAAAAGTTCAGAGTAGAAAAAGAAGTATCAAGCTGTCATAATGAAATAGTGTTGCAGTGTGGATGATAGCTTTATTATTTCTTTGGTCATACTGTTATCTGAACATGAATAGGTCCTCGTACCTTGAGCTGTCTGACAGCATCTTTACCACTGTTAATGAGCCAATATTTGCTAAGATCTTAAGTGACTTGGTGACATCATCTCATATCTGGAAAAACTTCACTTGCTACCAGTACAATGCATGGCTAAATTGAAAACTCAAGAAAGAATCTCCCTCCCTCCCTCCCTCCCTCCCTCCAAGGTCGCTAAGATCCTCCCAAGGAATTTCCCTAACCAGATCCTCTCCAAAGGAAATCACACCATGTGATGCCTGCCAACAATCCTTCTGAGTTGCCCTCCCCCGTTCTAGAGCACACCCCCCGAAAGGCTTCAATTAATGTAAAACTTTCTCTATTTCAGGAAGAAGGTGAACGCTTGACTTTTCCCCCAAGCCTTTTATGGAAGAAACAACTCCCTAGCTTGTAACACAAGCAAGGACTAACACCAGCTGCACACACTGTAGCAGGACTTGCTTATCCACTCATATTCTAGCTGGGATCATTTTCTTTCACCTCCTGACTTCGTGTCCAATTTTTTCCTAAGTTGGTCATCCTTATTTTCTGTCTAACCCCTTTTTCTCCATCTATCTGTCAATGGTGGTTATTTTAGAAGCTGTATTCTTATTTTGGATGTTTAAAAATTGACATCTGCATGTCCATACTGCATGGATATCCAAATTCCATTTTTACAAAGTCAGGATGTGGGCATTGAACACTACAGTATGACGACATGATAATGGGGTTTGGTCTGAGCGTGTTTTGGGTTGGACTAGGGAGGGTCCAAAATATGGACATCCAACTCCAGTCACAGAAGGGAAAATGGGTGCCCAAGTCTAAAAAGATAGACATTGCTATTTAGACTTGGTTCATGCCATGTTACAGAAAGCAGCCATCCTGGAGTCTGGAAAGATAAAGGATATAAAGAGTGTGGTGCCATCCTGGTGCCCATGATTTGTAGATAGATGACATTATTAAAGCGGAAATAGTTGTAAGTTAGAATGAATTTGATTAATGCTGTAATAGCTTCTGGTGAGTGTTGGTGGTCCAGGGTAGATGTTTTTAGGAATTTTTCCCATGCAACAATGCCATCTGCATGGGAAATTTTGCTGTATAGAGATTCTACATTCATTATGCCGGGTTATAGCTGCTTGATATTATTTAACTTGCTCAGGAAGTCCTTGGTGCCTTGTATGACCTGAAGCTATTTGATTTCTGCACTAAGGTTTTAAGAATCCCTTCTATACATCCAGATATTTCTTCCGTAAGTGTGCCAAGAAACCTCATTAACTCCCTGTGAAACATGTATTAGTTTTAAAACAGCTTGCTTGGTTTATCATTTTCTTCACATTCATTCCTTTTCTTCACTAATCCCTCTTCTTTCTTTTTCATTTTTCTCATCATCAAGGATTTAGTTTATGTCAGTCTTAAGAAACCCTTCTGCTAAGGGTTTGCATTGTATGTGTCAGTTCAGCTGCATGTTTAATTTTTATTCAGTTTCTATTTGGAATAGTTTAACCTCAAAGTGTAAGAACAGGAACAGGTTATCTGAGCTTTCAGAGAAAATTGAAGGATTTTTGTTTAACAAATTTTATTCTTTATAGCAATTTTGAATTTTTAATGTTTGTATATATTTTTTATATATTGTTAATCTCTCCATACGGCTTATTCATTTTGGCTTATTTAAATCGATGTGGTAATAATATTTTATTTGAGTTTTTATATATATATAAATTGTTTTAAACTGTATATGTACTGTTGAAACCTGCTTTGGTGTAAAGTGGGATATAAGTGGAGACTTAAATGGCACTGAACATCATGATTTATTTGACTAGCTATATCTTATATGGTCAAGTATGATATTCAGCACTTAACCGCCTAGATTAAGCAGCCATATCGGACAGCATGACTCACAGTTATGTGCAGTGTCACCTGGGTGGTTAAGTGCTGATATCATATTTCACTGCATGGGAGACAATTTGCCACATAAAGTAGGATATTCAGTATTTTGGATGTACTTTTCAAGAATAGACATTTTGCCGCTGCCACATTTGGGCGACATCCAAATCAGACTTAGACATATCTTTTGATTATGCCCCACCATGGCTCATATGTATTCATTTGTATACAATGTGTGGCCATATGTACCACACATGGTAAACCCATGCTCAATCTGCTTTCTGCATTAGCTGCGTGGTATCCACTCAGCTAAGTTGGCGTCAACTTTCTGCATCAGTTCCAGATTGTGTAAATAATGTTGTTTACTTTTTCAACATGTATATTCAGATAACTTCATATCAGCTTTGAGATTGTTTCCCTATGTGTATGTGTGGTGGAGTTTGGGACCATGGTAAAGATCCACTCTTCAGCTGTCTGTGCTGTATTCATACTGTATGGGGCTCATATTCAAGTGTCAATAATCAAAACCAACTTTCTGGATGTGCAGCAGACTTCCAAGCTGCTTTGCATCCAGAGATCATAGGGGCATGTTGGGAGGTATGTTATGGGCGGGAATCGGGTGGGCTTCAACCTGGATATACTGCAGCCATAATCAAAGTTTTCCTAGAGGGAACTTAGACGCTGACAGTTAGACCTGTTTGAGTTGCGTCTAAGTTCCACAAAGGTGCCCAAACTGACAAGAAGACCACTGGAGGATTTAAGGTATGACCACCCCTTACTCCCCCAGTGTTCACGACCCCCTCCCACCACCCAAAGAGCAAAAAAAACCCAAAACAACCCGTAGGCTTCCATTCAGGTGATTGCTGCAGAGGAATCCCCAATAGCTAAGTCGATTTCAGGGATTCCTGGTGACTCAGCTGATGGGGATTCCCCCCCTGCCAGGATCAGTTGAGCTGTGGAGCCCTACAACCCTCTCCCTGACATCCCCCTGACATCCCTGATATCTTGCTGATATCTCGACCTCTCCCGACATCCTCTGACATCTCTACCCCCATATCCCCCCAACATTCCTGGGCCCCTCCCACATCCCCGAACACTTACCCCCGTACCTTCAGATGAGAAAATGGCAGGAGGGAAGCCCACTCCCTCCTGCCTACAGGGTCATATGCTGCAAATGATGGGACTTCCCCTTCCCAATGCATCTTGGGATGCAGTGGGAGGGGCCAAAGGCCTTGATTGGTTCAAATATCAGCAGGATATCGGGGATGTCGGGGGAGGGTTGTAGGGTTCCGCAGCTCAGCTGATCCTGGCAGAGGGAATCCCCATCAGCTGAGCCGCCAGGAATTCCTGAAACCCGCTCAGCTGATGGGGATTCCTCTGCCGCGATCAGACATGGTAGTTGGTGGATACATTTACAAAACTTGCTTTTGTATCTTTTTCACGTGGATTTTTTTAATTTTTGAAAATGGGCAAAAAAGGTAGACATCCTAAGGACCAAACCTTATACCTAGCTCATTTTGAAAAATAAAAGATAGACAAATTTGGCAACTTTGAAAATGGACATTTTTTCTGCTGTATTTGTGGACGTCTTGCCCAAAATGTCCAACCTCAGACTTAGGCACACTCTCGATTATGCCCCTCCATATGTATTAGAGTGAAGCCTGCATGGGGCTTCTATGAATATCAGCATATCTCAAGCCCCACTTCCTTGTCCGTGATTTGTATATCTAACCAGGAGGTATAAACACATGTGTAGCTAAGGGAAAAAAATACAGTAAATCTTAAAGCAAATAGGTGAGGTCTTTTCATTCTTTGCTTCAGATACCAATTTTGAGCAAAATAATAATATTCTTAGTGTCCCTGCTCTAACTTCCTTGATTTTAATGCAGACTAAATTGTGCAAATGAACTCCTAGAGTGAATTTTATAATGATTAATTAATTTGACCTTTCACATAACAGAGAAATCGAACAGCAAATGGCTTCAAGTTCAGTGGTAATGGAGAGATGTTGTGCTGCCAATTAAGTCCTTTTGAAATTCCACCCTTCCAATCGATAATGACGCGGTCTCTACCTAAAACCGTGCAGTGTGGGAAACTACATTCCTTGCTACTTTCTCATACCTTTATAGACTGTTCTACACATGTCATCTGCTTTTCATTTATGTTACAAAATCAATAGACAGATTTCTTAAGAAAGAAAATAATTACTCAGGACTTCAAAAATACATCAAGCAGTTAGTGATACTTCTCTTGCCTTAATTTCAAAAAAGTAGCAGTCTGTGTGTATGTGTGGATTTTTTTTTTTTATTTGGAAATTGGTCACTGATATTTCTTTTGCAATTTTGTTGATACCCAGGATTTATTTTATTTGTATTTATTTATATTGTTGTAGTATTATTACTTGCAAACTTTCCACACAAGTACTGATGTGGTTAGTAAAGGTTTGTTTGGTTTTTTTCTCGGTCTTCTGTGTGGGGAAGTTGGGTTTGAATGGATTATGAATTCAGGAATCTTTAGGGGATATTGCAGCAGGACTTACCAGCACTCTGGAGCAGGGGTAGGCAAACTTTTTGACTCGTGGGCCACAATGGGTTCTTAAATTTGACAGAGGGGCTGGACCAAGAGCATCTTTCTATCCCTCCATCCCCCCTGTGCAGCAGAACCCTTGCCCAGCCAGGGCAGCGTTGGGCCGGCAGCACTCTAAACAGGCTGCTTCGCGGCCTTCTCTCATCGAGGCCTTCCTTGTGCCACGTTACTGATAACATCATCAGTGATGCGGCAGAGGGAATTCCGCGATGAGAGAAGGCCACGAAGTAGCCTGTTTAGAGTGCTGCCAGCCCAACACTGCTCTGGAGAGAGGTATATAGGGCTTGCAGTCGGCGGGACAGATTAAAAAACTAAACGGGCTGGATATGACCCACGGGCCGTAGTTTGCCCATGTCTGCTCTAGAGGGACCTTTACTAAGCTGTGGTAAGCACTAATATTTGGCTTTCCATGGGGGACACTAAGACATCAATCAACAAATCACAGCCTGTACTCTCTTCTGAAAGGGTTCAAATCCCTGCCCAATGCAGATAAACAGTGGAGAAAAAAAGACCTCAGTGTCTACAGTGCAATGCTCAATTCAAGCAAAAGCCTGAAGTAGTCAAGCATATACATCTTAATCATAGGCTCCCAAAACTCCACACTGCTTTAAACATCCTGTCCACAAGACAAAATATTTGAACCCTTGTTCAGGAAAATCGGTCATACATTCTCTCAACTCTACCAGTGTGGCAAAATATCACCAAAAATCAAATTGAAGTGGAGAAGGATAACATTAAAGAATCCCTGCCCGTGGTAGCAAAGGCAGTCATGCACAGTTAATTATACCAAAAACTTGTAGCAATTCAAAAAAGAGTCTCACAGTTTAAGTGCTGAAACAATAAGCAGATGCGATTGGGTTTCAACACTTATTTATTTATTTTTTAAAAAATTTATACCGCCAAAAATCTCAGCTGTTTCCAAGATAACACACATAAAAATATGGACAAACTGTTACACCGTGACCCAATACAATCATCATACATATATCTATAACAGTAATGCACTTAAAAGTACTTTCAGCAATTACTTATCGACTACAACTGGAGAGACTGTGAGACTCTATTTTGAATTGCTCCAAGTTTTTGGTATAATTAACTGTGCATGACTGCCTTTGCTACAGTGGGCAGGGATCCAATCGGCTTTAACCAGCAGTCTCAAACTCGCGGCCCATGGGCCGCTTGTGGCCCCCCAAGTGCTATTTTGCAACTCGTGGTCTCACACTCTTTGTGCCCGTGATCTCACACTCTGGGCACAAAGAGATGCTCTGGCAGGAGTCCTGGCATTTGCGATGGCAGCAGGAAGTTGCAAGTCAGCGGATGCCGGCACAATCTCACACGCTGGGCAGGAAGAAAGGCTCTGGCGCTGGCGTCAACTGGCTTGCAACTTCCTGCTGCCGTCGTATATGCCGGGACTCCTGCCTTCATATATCTGCTGGATACATTAAGGCAGGAGTCCCGGCATATGCGATGGCAGCTGGAAGTTGCAAGTCAGCTGATGCTGGCACCAGAGCCTCTCTTCATACCCTGTGTGTGAGATCGCATACAGACTGTGGCTGCAAAGTACAGGTATTGCTGAACAGGTGAGGAGGGGAGGAAGGGAGAAGGGGTACTGCTGGACAGGGGGAGCAGGGAAGGGAGATGGGGTACTGCTGGACAGGGGGGGAAGAAAGAAAGGGTACTGCTTTCCATTAACAGTTAAAGGAAAGATTTATAAACTATAAAGAGTTTTAACTCATGCAAAATTGTCATTTCTTTAAAAAAAACATTAACTATTTTTTTCTGCTGCCCTCCAAGTACCTACAAATCTAAAATGTGGCCCTGAAAAAGTGTTTGAGTTTGAGACCACTGGCTTTAACCATAGCTTGTTCTCCTTAGAGTCCACCATAACTCGGCACATGGCTTTGGAAATTTCCATCTCTGAAAAATTTGTGCACAGAAAAAGCTTTTTGAGTGTGTGTGTGCTTGTTCATCTAATTCTGAATGAAGAATTATATGCTTTTTTAAGGCAGACATTTTGCCTGGGATATTAATATTAATCCTGCTTGAAGAACAATCTGTTTAGCAAACAGTGACATTTACTCTGAGGGACATTAACTTAGACTTATAATTTGCACCATATTATGCAAGCTATATACATTGGATGCCTTGCCAGATGAGATTGGTGACACATGGCAGAGACCTCCATCCACAGGTGCTGTTAAACACAGTAGGGAAAGGAGCAGGTAGAAAACCCAGTTACCCAGCTTACTGGTTTGTTTTGGTTGTTTGATTGATAACTGCCCCCCCCTTCTAAATAAGTAATCAATATGGGCTACTGATAAGGTGGGTTATTTCAGCACAGACTCACATTTTATGCAGTGAAACCCTCTGCAAAAATAATCTATGATAACCTAACTTAACAATAAACTACATTGATAACTCCCCTCCCCCTCAATGCTGCAGCTACTGATTCCACTGACCTTAACATAGAGAAAATGACCTCCAAGGTCTATCCAGTCTGCCTTACAAGGTAGAATAAAATATATCTACTTGGTCCTGATCTGTCTATACCATTTTCAAGACACCAGCTGTATAAGTCTACCTGGAACTGGCCTTTCTTCCCAAATACTGGAGTTGCAGTTGACGCCCACTCCAGCAAATTCTGGATCTGTCTTTGCCAGTCTGTCTTTTGCCATTTCAGCACACAAACCGTGAAAGTCTGCCTGGTGGTTTCCTTACTTTCCTTACTTCCCTTACTACTGAAGTTGCCTTCTAAACACCATTCCTGTCCCTCATAGCACGTCCAGCACTGGTCGCAGTACACGAAGAAGGACACGGTACTACTCGAAAGGGTCCAGAGAAGAGCGACTAAAATGGTTAAGGGGCTGGAGGAGTTGCCGTACAGTGAGCGATTGGAGAAACTGGGCCTCTTCTCCCTTGAAAAGAGGAGACTGAGAGGAGTCTTGATTGAAACATTCAAAATACTGAAGGGAATAAACTTAGTAGATAAAGACAGACTGTTCACCCTCTCCAAGGTAGGGAGAACGAGATTCTATACAAACATAAGGAAATTCTTCTTCACCCAGAGAGTGGTGAAAACTGGAATGCTCTTCCGGAGTCTGTTTCAAGACAAAGTTGGACAAGTTCCTGCTAAACTGGAACGTACGCAGGTGAGGCTGGACTCATTTAGAGCATTGGTCTTTGACCTGAGGGCCGCCGCATGAGTGGACTGCTGGGCAGGATGGACCACTGGTCTGACCCAGCAGCGGCAATTGTTATCTTCTTATCAACTGCCATGAGATCATATGTTTTGCGTTGTATCCGTTCTCTTTCTATATAGGAATCTTCTGTGTTTACCTCATGCATTTTGGAATTCCTTCACTGCTTTTGTCTTCATAACCTCCACCATGAGGGTATTCCAGCCATCCACCACACTCTTGATGAAAAACTATTTCCTGGTATTAGTTCTAAGTCTACCACTCTGCAACCTTAATACATGTTCTTTAGTTCTACTGTCTTCCCATCCCTGGGAAAGGGGAAGAATGAAAACTAAATGATAAATCTCTGGAAAAGATTTGTTTAAATACTTGAAAGGTATTGAGATACAAACATTTGCCTCATAGGAACATAAGAATAGCCTTACAGGGTCAGACCAATGGTCCATCAAGCCCAGTAGCCTTTTCTTACAGTGGCCAATCCAGGTCACTAGTACCTAGCCGAAACCCAAAGAGTTCCATTATCTCAGAGTAAGCAAGATTCCGGAACCCCAAATAGTAGCAACATTCCATGCAGAATCCCCAAAGAGTAGCAAGATTCTAGAATCCCAAAGAGTACCAACATTCCATGCTACCGATTCAGGGCAAGCAGTGGCTTCCCCCATGTCTTTCTCAATAACAGACTATGGACTTTTCCTCCAAGAAATTGTCCAAACCTTTCTTAAAACCAGCTACATTATCCACTCTTACCACAACCTCTGACAACACATGCCAGAGCTTAACTATTCTCTGAGTGAAAAAATATTTCCTCCTATAGGTTTTAGAAGTATTTTCCTGTAACTTAATTGAATGTCCCCTAGTCAATATAATTTTTGATGGAGTGAAAAATCAATGCACTTGTACCCTTTCTACTCCACTCAGAATTTTGTAGACTCCCCTATCCCTCATTTTCTCTAGGCTACAGGCTAGCCTTTTAGGCTCAAACCCCATTCCAATTTTGTCACCTTGAGGTTAACCGGGCAGGAGAGACTCTTTTCTAGTTCAGTCATGCTGAGTGAGTTATTAGTGGATATTACGGAGAACTTTACAGGACAGTGTCCCTGATTGCCTGCTTTAACCACTATGGCACTTTCAGTTGGTGCCATGGAAGTCCATGAATGGAGTCAGGGCAAAGCAAGGGGTTATGCAAACACTGGCAATATTAAGTGTAGCTGTCCACATAGATAACTGGGTAAAACAATCCTAATTTTGCCCAGTTAGCTGTGTGGGAATGTGACTGAATATTGACTGTACCCGGCTAACTTCTGGGTGCCACCAGAGCTCTGGATATCTAAATATAATTTAATTTTAATTTAATTTAATTCTTATATATCGCTAATAACCGTGAGGTTTCTAAGCGGTTTACAAAAATGATGCATTAAAGATACAATAAATAAAAACTAAATAAATAAGATAGATACTTGGAAGTTCCCTAACTGTCCCAAAGGCTCACAATCTAACTAAAGTACCTGAAGAAATAGTATGAAAAATAAAAATAAAAAAGACAGAGATAGAAATTAAATATTCCAACAAGTAATGAATAAATAATTTAAAGATAGAATTAAAATAATAATTAAAGTAAACAAAATAGAGATAAAAATAAGCATAGAGAGAAACAGAAACATACTCCAAAAAAGCATCAAGATCTTTGACTTGTAATTATTATGATCATTTTAACACCAGATCTTAAATGCATCATATTCCTATCCCTCTCCATACCCACCTCCATCTCCACCCCAATTCACTTCAACCACCATTCCCATTCTATTCTTTAAATGCTGTCAACCCCAGTTCCGATGGCTATTATTAGGATCTGTCAGCGCTAAAATGTCGCGGTCTGTCAGAGCCAGAGACTAGTGCTGGAGCGGCTCTAAAACGAATCCTTTAAACCAGTTTCCTGCAGCCCCAGTAAATTAAAAAATCTGAGGTCTGCGGCTCTGACAGACCTCTATGACATTTTAGTGCTGACGGATCCTAATACTTTTCCCTCCTTATGCTGACATGGATCCGTCAGCGCTAAATTGTCATCGAGGTCTGTCAGAGCCTGAAACTATAAGTGGCACGGACCTCAGATTTTTAAGGACGAGCGGTTTTAGATCCGCGAGGTCCGTGAGGTCCGCGTTTTACCCCTTCCCAAAGAAATGAGAGCCACAGCCACCAACAGGATCAGATAAACAGAAAATATCCCCTTTCTTGTGCAGATTAATTTGTTGAAATGGCTACAAAATGAAAGTTTCCAAGTAAACAAGATGCCTGGAGATACACAGTGTCATAAAGGAATGAGTTACTTGTAATTAATGTCTGCTCGTGGTAACTGAGTGTGATGTAAGCGATTAGTTGGCTATTTAAAAGCAATAGGGAAAAATGTTTCCACTTAAATTACCTCTTGTTTTCTTCTTGCTAGTTAAATCCCCCTTGCCTCCCAATTTGATTTAAGTCTGCCTCTTAAATCTCAGCAGTGTTTATTACTTCTGTACTCTGTATCACTTTTTCTTAATTATGTCTGTATTCTGTTTTCACATTGCTGGTCTAATTGACATACAGTACACTTTCCCCAAATTCAGTTCTATGGAGCCTCACAGCTGATCGTTTTTAGGCTCAACACAGTGAATATTCATGAAGCATATATTATATCAGAGTCTAATTTATCTGCATATTATGGGACCTAAGAGGGGGGTCGCAAAGATTAAGTTTGGAGAAACCCTCTTCTATGCCTATAGATCTTAGACTATTTTAATCCAGTACTGAATGAAAATTAAGGGCTCCTTTTATCAAGGTGCACTACGGGGGTTAGCGCGTCGGACATTTCATCACGCGCTAACCCCTGCGGCAAGCAAAATAACTAACGCCTCGTCAATGGAGGCGTTAGCGACTAGCGCGGCAGGCGGTTGAACACGCGGTATTCCGCGCGTTAACCACCTACCGCACCTTGATAAAAGGAGCCCTAAGTATGTAATGAAAGTCTGCATGACGACAGCCTCAGGAATGCTTTCCATTAGTGTTTTGGAATGTTGATGATCACTCCATTTCAAGGGGGGGTGGGGGAGGATTGGCCTAACTTTGAGACTGAGGGGCTAGTCAGTAAGATCAGAGTCAGTCCAAATCACCAGGGTAATTATATACTCTTATAGGGTGATAGTGCTACCAAGAACTGAGTGCCATTACTGGACTAATTTTCCTCTACCAAAACCAGGCAATTCTGATTTTTTGTGGGTTAAAGCCAGGCTTACACAGTGCTAAACAATGAGACACTGTGCATCTAAGCAGATGTTTGAAGTAGAGAATGACATGGTGACAAAATTCATCACCATTCCCGTCCCCGCGGATAACCGCGGGAAATAATCCTATGTCATTTTCTAGTGCCTATTTCAACCTCAGTCCTTCTACACCAGCATTCTTCAAAGCAAAACTTGTGGGTCAGTGGTTGTGGCCATTCATGCTCTGATTCTTCCCTCTCTCCTTAAAGAATGACATGAAGATGGTTTCCCGCGGTTATCCGCGGGGACAGGAACGGTGATGAATTTGTCACCGTGTCATTCTCTAGTTTGAAGGTTCAAAGGCCATAGAATCAGGGTCTATAGCCAGTGGCGTACCAAGGGGGGGGCGTGGGGTGCGGTCCGCCCCGGGTGCCAAGCCCTGAGGGGGTGCTCCTGGTCCGGTCCGGTTCCCCCTCCTGCACCGAGTGTCGTGTCTGGAAACAGAGGAGGGGCGGGACCGCGACGGAGGAAACAGCCGAAGCAAGCAAAGATCGCTGGCATCGTGCGATCTTGCTGCAGGCTGTTTCCCCAGGGAAATGAAGCGTGGAGGCCGGGGGAATGAGCAGTGCTTTGTGGTGGTGGTGGTGGGGCCGAGCCAAGCCGAGCGATCCTTCGAGGTAGTGGGGGGGGGGGCAGCAGGCCTTCAGGGTGGGGCAGGCAGGCAGACCTTGTTGAGGGGGGGAGACAGGCCTTCAGGGGGACAGGCCTTCATGAAGAACAGGCAGGCAAGTCTTCAAAGGGGGGACAAGCCTTCGGGAGGGGGTGCAGGCCTTCGGGGGGGAAGGCCTTCAAGCGAGGGCACAGACCTTCAAGGGGGGAACAGGCTTTCGAGGGGGGTGTGGGCCTTCGGGGTGGTGCAGGCCTTCAAGGGGGGGCAGGCCTTTGAGGGGGGTGTAGGCCTTCGGGGGGTGCAGGCCTTTGGGGAGGCAGGCCTTCAGGGGGGCAAGCCTTCAAGGGGAACAGGCAGGCAGGCCTTCAAGGGGGGGACAGGCCATCGAGGGGGGTGTAGGCCTTCGGGGGGATGCAGGCCTTTGGGGGGGTTGCAGGCCTTCAAGGGGGGGGACAGGCCTTCAGGGGGGCAGGCCTTCAAGGGGAGCAAGCAGGCAGGCCTTCAAGGGGGGACAGGCCTTCAGGGGTGGGATGCAGACCTTTAAGGGGAGGACAGGCCTTCAGGGGAGGGAGGGCCCTGGTGTAGAAGTACACGGAGGGAAGGGGGAGGGGTTCAAAGAGATGTGCATATGCTGGACTTTGGGTGTGAAGAAATAATGGGTCTGAAAATAGAGGAGAGAGAGAGATGATGGACATGGGTTTTAGGGAGGGAAGGAACAGAAAGGGAGAGAAATTGGACACAAGGGATGGTGTGGAGGGGGGGGATAGAGATACTGGTTAGGAGGGTAGTTGGGAAAAGAAAGGGAGAGATGGTGGACCCTGGGGTGGTGGGGAAGGAGGGAGAGCTGCTGGATGAAAGGGTAGTTAAGAAAAGGTGGATCTGTGGAGGGAGACAAAAAAAGGAAAGATGCCAGACATCCGGGGGAGAGAAGGGAAATGGAAGGGGAGGACAGAGATGGCAGATGGATGGTTAGCACGGAGAAAGAAGAAAGAAGGAGACCCTGGCAAGCAAGTTATCAGAAGACAACCAGAGCCTTGGACCAACAAGATTTGAAAAATAACCAGACAACAAAAAGGTAGAAAAACTAATTTTATTTTCTGTTTTGTGATTACAATATGTCAGATTTGAAATGTGTATCCTGCCAGAGCTGGTGTTAGACCGCAAACGTGAGCTAGGATTTAACAGAGAGAGGAAAAGTCCTTTTTGTTTCTTTATTTTATTTACACCACAGCGCCAGTGTGGTTAGGAGAAGCCAAAGGGGGGTGAAAAAGCTATAAAATAAACCCACCGGGATGTTTGAAAAAAAACCCAATTGGGCAGGAAAATCGAATTGATAAACCAATTCAATAGGCTGAATCGAATCGAAATTTTTTTCCTGAATCTGGCAGCACTAGTTTGCGCTACTGGGACCTGGGATTGGGGAGAGATGGCATCCTCAGTACTTTATAATGCAAGTGAAATGAGGATTTGGTCAGATTTTTGAAGGGTCTGCACTCTGCAGAAGAAAAATATTGTATAGGCCGGGGACATGAGACAGCAGGAAATGGGAACTTTTCTTCCTTCTATTTTTGTGAATGGAAAGACTGAAAATGTCAGAGTTCAGTTAAAATATGTGCTTTATAAGAAAATATAATAATGTGTTTTATAAAGTTTATAGCATTGCTGGCCTACCAAGTGAGGTGTTCCTAGTGGTGGTGGTTGCAGCGTGTCAATGTGTTGAGAGGAAGAGGTGATCTGGGAAATTCTGCTGAGTAAACTCCGGGCCCATTTCCATCCCCCAGTTAGTCCACTCCACTCAACTGGTTCACACACTGAGTGGGTCTTTGGGTGTTGTTCCTGGGTAGTTGTTTTGGGATCTCTTCCAGTGGTTTGTCAGTATCTCCTTCTGGTCCAAGGAAGGAAACTTTGTTAACCTTAGCACTGACCTACAGAATATGTTTGTAACAGCGCTGCTTGTGTGGCATTAGTCTATGTAGTGATCGAAAGAAAAAACCAGACCTTTGCACATTTTTGCACTATATGGTGGGTGTATGAGGAGATTCACATTTCCTGCACAGCTAAGTCCATGTGAAGTTACCTTGTACTGTATTTGACATCTAGCAAAGTCTCTGTTTGGAAGGAAAGATCTAAGCTTAAAAATGAAGTGGGCAGAAGTTATGGTAAAAGCAGATAGCGTAGCTGGTTTTAAGAAAGGTTTGGACAAATTCCTGGAGGAAAAGTCCATAGTCTGTTATTAAGACATGGGGGAAACATCTGCTTGCCCTGGATCGGTAGCATGGAATGTTGCTACTCTTTGGGTTTTGACCAGGTACTAGTGACCTGGATTGGCTTCCATGAGAATGGGTTACTGGGCATGATGGACCATTGGTCTGACCCAGTTAGGCTATTCTTATGTTATGTTCTCATCTGTAGGGGCCTTTGTATTCACTTCTTATTTTAATGTATTTTTTTTCTGAGAACTTATCAGTGTTTTTTATAATGGGAACAAAAATGGAAGAGAATTAATGTGTGTGGAATTGAGGGGGGGGAGGGGTAACTAATTTCTTCAGCTGAATAAATCCACCTCAACCAGACATAGGAGAACTCACACACCATTCACACACCCTCCAACCAAAAACGTCAAAAGAAAAAAACTGTTCGACAACCTCCTAACACTCGACCCCCAACTCTACAACCTATTGACCTCGACCACAAACTACAAAACCTTCAAAAAAGAAATAAAAACCCTTCCATTCAAAAAACACATAAAACTGAACTAACACAATCAGAACTGTCCCAAGCATCACCTGCAATTACTCCATATATACTTCTGATGTCATGACAATTCAGACATAATTTATGTTATGTTATGGTATGTTTGGAATAATGGTTACATATATGAGGTTCAATAAAAGAAAATTTTCACTGCCTGTTTCTATTATGACCATTTATTCAGTTTCATGGTTATTACAAAAAATATTTTTTTACATGTGGGGGGGGGGGCGTCAAAAAATTATGGGCCCCGGGTGCCACATACCCTAGGTACGCCACTGTCTATAGCACTGTCAATATGAGCGGCTTCTATAAAGTTCTCAGCCCAACCAACCAACTTCCTAAATTCTGAACATTATTTTGCCACTCTAGCTGAAAAGAGTGTTACCTTATTTTGTTAAGTGCCAATTTGCAGAAATGAAATGCTATGTTTTTGACATTGTTGTACAGCGCTGCCTGCATCTGGTAGCGCTATAGAAATAATGAATAGTAGTAATAGTACTAGTAGTTTTAGATCATTGTTTGAACCATATCCATGTCATTCTCTTCATGGGCTGAGAACTTTTCAGCACCCCCCTCATAGCAACATTCCAGAGCTTAGACTGTGATGTCATAATGCTTCATTCCACCAATGTCTAAGAGCCAACCTAATCAGTGATGTCACAATGGCTTGATTGTCCTATACTTGGCTCACTTTTATTACATACAAGGGGGTGTTGAAAAATTCTCAGCCCAACCCACCAACTTCCTAAATGCTGAGCTTTATTTTGTCACTGTATCAAAAAGAGTGTTATCTTATTTCATTAAGTGCTAATTTGCAGAAACAAAATTCTATGTTTTTGACATTGTTTCAGATAATTGATTGAACCATATCCACATCATTCTCTTCTAAGTTGGGCTGAGAAATTTTCAGCATCCCCTCATATATACAAAGGGCTCTAATAGCATATGAGAATAAATATATTTTTTAAATACCTAAGGTTTCATACTATTATTATTATTAACACAGTGAAAAGGTGTTAATAATAATTCCAATCGATGAGCAAACTATGCCTTAGGAGCAATTCTAGAACTAGGCAACATGTGTTAGGCACCATAAAGGGGGGGGGGGGGAGGGGGGTGCTGAACACTAGCTCTACAGTGGCATCTGTATGCACGAACATCATTATAGAATACTGGCATAAGCCCAAAGATGTTTGATTAAACCACCTTTATAAAGAGATTCACTCACGATGGTGAACAGCAAGTACAGGTCAACATAACTTACAATTTTGATAACAGCATAACAATAGAAAAATGACCAATTATAAATACAACGAAAGAGATCAACTTAAAATCAGCAAATTGAAACTTAATAATAGGACTACCATGAAACAGTTTCAAAAAAATATATACTTATTTGACAACACTGAAATTCAAATAAGAGAAATATCATTTGAGTGTGTGGCTCAGTGGTTAGAGCTACAGTCTCAGCACCCTGGTGCTGTGGGTTCAAATCCCATGCTGCTCTTTGTGACCCTGGGCAAGTCTCTTAATCTCCCGTTGTCCTAAGTACTTTAGGTAGAGTATGAGCCCACCAGGACAGATAGGGAAAATGCTTGAGTACCTGAATATGAACCACTTAGGCTTTAAGTGGTATTTAAATACTAATAATAAATAAATAATATAATGTCAGCATAATACTTAATGTAATTCAGAAGGAAGCTTGGCCATGGGCATGTCAGGGGGGTTTATGGAAAGTTGTAGTCACATAGTGACAGAATATTGCCTCAATGTGCCTAACTTGGGTGCCATCATTTACCTCAAACACAACCCCACACAGAACAAACGAACCTGCTCAGCAACGCTACAAGGCTTAAACATATATACACCCAACCATCCACAGCAGGAGAAACACTCAATCAAACAGAACACAGAAAAAGAAGTGGAGAAAAAGCCTCAGTTCAGCTTCATTTGGCAAAAAACTCTACTTCACATACACTCCTACAAATCTGACAAAACAGGTCTCAATGTACTTGGACTTAAAATGTCACTCAAATTTTGATTACGCCCATATGAAAATAAAATCCTAAGATGTTGCAGGCTAGGATGTAATTGCAAAATGGGTAAGTGTCGACAAATTACTCCCTGAGATCTCCTGGACAAATGATTAAAAGTAGACACAAAGGGGACCCTATCTTGGATAGACCGTGCAGTACGATATTCCAATAAAGCCTCCCGGAAAAGAGCCCTGAATAACCATCGGGAGGCTTTATTGGAATATCGTACTGCACGGTCTATCCAAGATAGGGTCCCCTTTGTGTCTACTTTTAATCATTTGTCCAGGAGATCTCAGGGAGTAATTCATCGACACCCATTTTGCAATTACATCCCAGCCTTCAACATCTTAGGATTTTATTTTCATATGGGCGTAATCAAAATTTGAGTGACATTTTAAGTCCAAGTACATTGAGACCTGGTTTGTCAGATTCACAAACAGTGACTCCAGGGGGTCACCGTTGTTGTGGCCATTGTTCAGTGTGCTCCATGATGATTGTATCTGATGTGTTTATTCATCCCCAGACTGGTCGGGTGTTTAAACTACGCCGGTTCACCTCATGTTTGACAGAAGGGGTGATATATATTATTGTTTGTCCCTGTTTGAAAATATACGTGGGACACACATATCGACAGCTGAAGATCAGATTGATTGAGCATAGATCTTGCTTGAACACTCGGCGTATAGAGGAGCCTCTGGTAGCACACTGTCTGGAGTTCTGTCATGATTTTGGATCTTTACAATGTACTGTGATTGAGCAGGTGGTTTATTCCACTCGCCGTGGTAACTGGAGACGTCTCCTGTGGCAGAAGGAGCAAAGGTGGATCTATCTGTTAAAATCGGTGCAGCCTGATGGATTGAATGGCCGGATTGAGTGGGTGGCTTTCTTTGGGTCCTGAAGGTTACTGGATTGGTGGATGTCAGCAAGGGGAGGAGTTTGTGCTGCTTTTTCAGCGTGTGTGCTTTACTGTTTTTCCTGCACCTTTTTTGTGATTCATGACATGATGGGTGTACTAGAGGAGCACCGAAGGATCCGTGGACTGGCAGATGAAGCCATGTGGATACCCCTGACGCAGCAAGAACTGGCAAAACGGGAGATTCCCCGTTGGGTACTCTAGCTGCTGTGTTACTACGCTGGATTGAGACATATCTGATAGACTTTGGCAGCTAAGTGCTCTTTTGGCCTAATGCTATGATTTCGGATCACTGTGCCTTTGGGCCCTGTTGCCACATTTTTTTCACGTGTGGAGTTATGTACCCCTGGTGCTTTTGAACATTGACTTTGCAAGCTATTACAGTGCTTTCTTCACCCTACCGGTTTGTTTGTGTAGGAGTGTATGTGAAGTGGAGTTTTTTGCCAAATGAAGCTGAACTGAGGCTTTTCTCCACTTCTTTTTCTGTGTTCTGTTTGATTGAGTGTTTCTCCTGCTGCGGATGGTTGGGTGTATGTATGTTTAAGCCTTGTAGCGTTGCTGAGCAGGTTCATTTGTTCTGTGTGGGGTTGTGTTTGAGATATTTATTAGATTTAAATCGCCCTTCTTTCCTTAGTTTACATAATTTAGTGCCATCATTTACCACCAGGTTTCAGCAGGGGTAAGTCTGGCACCTACAGTTAGGCACAGGAATTGGTGCTAAGAAGCGCTATTCTATAAAGGGCATGCATTTTATAGAATAGCACTTAGGGGGAGAGTCTATAAGATGCACCTAAAGATAGGCGCTAAATAAACAGGTGCCTAACTTAATTAGTAAATTAACTTAAATTATGAGTTTTAACAAGCTCATAATTTAAAAACAATAAAAACTAATGAGATGATAGCTACCTAGCTTCGTAGGCATGATTCTACAAAAGATAGGCACCTAGTAGCATCTAACTCCAAAGTAGGTGAGTTTAGGGGCAGAGAAGGACTTAGGCACTGCTAGGCACAATACTCTAAAGCAGTGGTTCCCAATCCTGTCCTGGAGGACCACCAGCCAAGTCAGGTATTTGGGATAGCCCTAATGAATATGCATGAGAGAGATTTGCATATAATGGAGGTGGACAGGCATGCAAATCTGCTCCATGCATATTCATTAGGGCTATCTTGAAAACCTGACATGGCTGGTGGTCCTCCAGGATAGGGTTGGGAACCACTGCTCTAAAGGACTTAGGCATCTATAATGTAGACCTTTAAAACCCTGGCCTAAAGTACTGGCACCTACGTCTTACGTTAGGCACGATTCTGTAATAGGCACTCACAGTAAGTCTGACTGAGAAGAGATAGGCGCCAGCTCTGTGGGTGCTGAGGGAGCATGAGCACCCCCAATGTTTTTCTCATGCTACAGAGATAGAGAAAACACAGGAAGGAAGTGCAGCTGCAAGTGTAACCTCCAGAAATGAAAAAATAAAATTCCAACATCAGTCCTTGCACGTCAACCCCTTGCTCGCTCCTCTCTCGATCCCTGATGACTTCCTTTCACTCAAGGTACTATCCCAGCTGTGCCAGGGTCACTCTAGGTGCAGAAATGCCTTGATCGTGCGATGCCAGAGTGATTACACCAGAGCAGGCTATATGCAGGAAACAAAGATGGGAAACTTACTGGGTTGACGGGTAAGTCTAGAAGAGGTATGCAGACAGATTGATAGGCTTAAAAGCAATAAATCCCCTGGACCAGATGACATTCATCTGAGGGTAATCAAAGAACTGAAAGGGGTTATAGCAGAGCTGCTTCAACTAATAACCAATCTGTCGATCAAATCGTGAAGGATTCCGGAAGATTGGAAAGTGGCAAATGTTACGCCGATCTTCAAGAAAGGTTCGAGGGGAGATCCAGGAAACTACAGACCAGCGAATCTGACCTCCATACTGGGAAAGATGGTGGAGGCACTGATAAAGGACTGCATCATTGACCACCTTGATGGATACAATCTTGTGAGGACCAGCCAGCATGGCTTCAGCAAAGAAAGATCTTGCTTGATGAACTTGCTTTTCTTCTTCGAGGAAGTAAACAGGCAGATTGACCAGGGTGACCTGGTCGACATTGTATATCTGGATTTTCAGAAGGCGTTGGACAAGGTCCCGCATGAATGACTACTTCAAAAACTTGCGAGCCATGGAATCAAGGGTAAAATACTCACGTGGATTAAAAACTGGTTGGTGGATAGGAAACAGAGAGTGGGGGTAAATGGACAATACTCGGATTGGAAAAGCGTCACAAGTGGAGTGCCACAGGGTTCAGTGCTTGGACGCGTGCCCCTCAACATATTTATAAATGACCTGAAAATTGGTACGATGAGCGAGGTGATTAAATTTGCGGATGATACAAAATTATTCAGAGTAGTGAAGATGCAAAAGGATTGCAAAGACCTGCAACGTGACATAAACACGCTTGAGAAATGGGCCACGACATGGCAAATGAGATTTAACATGGATAAATGTAAGGTGATGCATGTCGGTAACAGAAATCTTATACACGAATACAGGATGTTCGGTGCGGTACTCGGAGAGACAAGATGAAGAAGCTGTCCAGGCAATGTGCAGAGGCGGCGAAAAGGGCAAACATAATGCTAGGAATGATTAAGAAGGGGATCACAAACAGATCAGAGAAGGTTATCATGCCACTGTACCGGGCCATGGTAAGCCCCCAACTGGAATACTACATTCAGCACTGGTCACCATACATGAAGAAGGACACAGTACTACTCGAAAGGGTCCAGAAAAGTGTGACTAAAATGGTTAAGGGGCTGGAGGAGTTGCCGTACAGTGAGAGATTGGAGAAACTGGGCCTCTTTTCCCTTGAAAAGAGGAGACTTGATTGAAACGTTCAAAATACTGAAGGGAATAGACTTCGGAAGTTCTTCCTCACCCAGAGAGTGGTGGAAAACTGGAACACTCTTCCGGAGGCTGTTACAGGGGAAAACACCCTCCAGGGATTCAAGACAAAGTTAGACATGTTCCTGCTAAACCGGAACGTACGCAGGTAAGGCTAGTCTCAGTTAGGGCACTGGTCTTTGACCAGTGCTCCACCCAGCCCATCTACACCACATTCATGCCTGTACTGTAGGTGTGCATAACATAAAATAAAAATTTATTTCTATACCGCAAATACCTGATGGCTCTATGTGGTATACACAAAAATAAAATTGAACATTATTTGCAAATTATATTTAAATCACACTTACAATATCATTAATAAACTACAAATATTTAGAAAATAGATACATTTTTAAAATCTTTCTAAAATGCACATAAGTTGTAGACTTTCTAACCAATGGCCCAAACTCAGAGTCCCAATGTGCAGCTTGGTAAAATAATTGCCGGTTTATAAATCCTTTAACTGCAGAGAACTTGAAGGAAATTAAATTATGCAAAGGACAACCCTGAGAAGCAAACCCTGAGAAGCAAACCCTGAGAAGCAAACCCTCTTTTACAAAGCCACACTAGCGGCTGCCAAGTGGCAACAGCCCCGATGCCCTTTAAATCTCTATGGGCTTCAGGGCCGTTACCGCGTGGCAACCACTTGTGTGACTTTATAGTAACATAGAAACATAGAAATAGACGGCAGATAAGGGCCATGGCCCATCAAGTCTGCCCACTCTAATGACCCTCCCTATCTATCTTTGCGGACAGATTCCACATGTCTATCCCATCTGGCACACTGCTGGCCTCAATAACCTGGAGTGAAAGACTATTCCAGCGATCAACCACCCTTTCAGTGAAGAAGAACTTCCTAGTGTCACCGTGCAGTTTCCCGCCCCTGATTTTCCACGGATGCCCCCTTGTTGCCGCGGGACCCTTGAAAAAGAAGATATCTTCCTCCACCTCGATGCGGCCCGTGAGATACTTGAATGTCTCGATCATATCTCCCCTCTCTCTACGTTCCTCGAGTGAGTAGAGCTGCAACTTCCCTAACCGCTCCTCGTATGGGAGCTCCTTGAGTCCCGAGACCATCCTGGTGGCCATTCTCTGGACCGATTCCAGTCTCAGCACATCCAGCAGGGGGATGGAGTGATTCCTCAAATATTTTGGTATTAAACCATATCATGCTTTATAAATAAAGTATCCAAGTTTAAATAAAACTCTACCCTCTATAGGGAGCCAATGCAATTTTCAATAAAATGGAGATACATGGTCAAATTTCTTCAAATTAAAAATGAATCTAACTGCTGTATTCTGAACAATACATAATTTACCAAAAGAGATTATTGTAATATTGTTTACCTGTCAGAATAGCAGTCTTAAAAAGTCAGTACTAACAATTGAATAAGTAATTGAAAAGGAACTCTATCAAAATAAGATCTATTAGATCTTAGTTTCCACAGCATAAAAATCCATTTTGCACATGATCAGCTTGCAACAACATAGATAGATTTTTATTAACACACTAGTCGTTAAGCCCGTTACATTAACGGGTGCTAGAATTTATGTCTGTCTGTATTTTTCTTTCTGTCTCTTTCCTCCCTCCATTTCCCTGTGTAGCGCTGTCTCTGCTTTCTTCCTCAGTCTGCACTCTCAAGCTGTAACATTACTGCTTAGCTTTTTCTCCCTGCAAGCATCTCTGCTCTCTTTCTCATCCCCAGTCTCTTTGCTATTTTTCTCTTCTTGCAGGGGTCTCTGCTCTCCTTTCTCTATATGTTCCTGATTCCTGCAAACTTCTGTTTTCTCTGTATGCTCTTGATCCTGTGTTTCCCTGTAGGTGTCTCTTCCTTTTTTTTTTTATTCCTTCTTTACGTATGGTTGATTTATTAAAAGTTTTTATATTGTTCCTATTTGTTGCATGCCTGTCTCCTTGGCCACTGTATGTTTATCTTTTTTTGCTTTCTGTATTTGTTTGTGTTTTTTTGCTGATTGTCTACTTGGTCGCTGTCAGTCTGTCTGTCTCATTAGCTGCTGTATGTCTGTATGTCTTTTTTGCAGTCTTACTCCTTGGCCACTGCATGTCTGTATGTTTTTTTTCCCTGAATTTATCCTTGGGCATTGTATTTTTTATTTTTTTCTGTTTGTCTCCTTGGCTGTTTGTATTTTTTTTTGCTGTCTCCTTGCCCACTGTCTCTCTGTCTGTCTACTTGGACGCTGTATGTAAGTATGTCTGTCTCCTTGGCTGCTGTATGTCTGTTTATCATTTTTTTCCTGTGTCTCTCTCTCTCTCCTTGTCCTCTGTGTTTTGTTATTTTTTCAATCTGTCTCTTTAGCCCCCTGTCCTTCTGTGACTGTCTGTGTGTCTCTCTCTCCTTGTCCACTGTTGTTTGTTTGTTTTTTTCATTCTCTCTTTAGCTCCTGCTCCCCTCTCACTGACCTTTGCGCGACTGCATGTTATTCCGGCTGGGTTTCCATGGCAACCCTGTTCGCGGGTCTGTGAGTGTAGGGCCATTTTGTCGGGTCTGGTGGCGCCGTGTAGGGCGGAAGCGGGGAGGCAAGGCCTCGGCACCGGCCGGGCGGCTCGCACCGCCGGCCCCCAGAAGCCCGAGGCCGGCGGCGGGGGAGGCAGGGACATGCCTGGCGTGCCATGGTGCAGGAGGAACGGAGATCGGCGGCTGACTGCGGTCCTGCTTGTGGAGGCGATCAGCTGGTGACGTATAAGCGCGCATGCACACTCCTTCGGCCACAGACCTACAGCGCACGGAACACGCAAATAGAAGTGCGCATGCGCGGCTAGCTTTTTATTATATAGGATACCCTAAAGATTCTAATAGAAGAAACTAAAGGATAAATATTCCCTCCTAAAGTTATACTGTCGATATCAGACTTAGTTAAACTTGAATAGAGAAAAAACAAAATTTTCGCCAACTACTTCAACCAAGTCAGACATCCATTCTATAGTTGATAAAAACAAATTCCATCTTTAGAATCTCAGAAAGTGAAAGAAAAGTGACCAGAAAGACAATTGTGATATTATCAGCATAACTATAATTTTTAATATCTAATCCCATATTTTATGAAGTTACATTAGTGGGGGGGGGGGGGGGGGGTTTATCACCGGTGCTGTGATAAAAGTTCCACCACTCATTGGAATTCTTTGAGCATTGGAGCTTTTATCCCATGGCCGGCGATTAAAAAGCGCTAATGCAGCTTCATAAAAGGGGGAGTATAAATCTGCTACACATACACCCAAGGAAGAAAGATAGATATTAAAAAGGAGGGGAGATAAAGGAGAGCCTTGGGGAAGACTACATGGATTTCTCCATCTGTAAGAATAAATCTCCCATTTTACTTGACAACTATGAGTTGGCAATAATCCTCTCAACCATTGGAGAACATTACCAGACAATCCAAATGAATCTAATCACAATAGTAATAAATCATGGTCCACAAAGTCAAATGCACAACTTAAAATCTAATTGTAACACCAAAGCGTTTAAACCTCTACTTAATATTCCATACATATCATTCAAAAGTGATGCAAGAACTGTTTCTGTACTATAAAGTGGCCTAAAGCCTAACTGAGAATCATGCAACAGAAGAAATTGTTTCACATGATCCATTAATCGATTATGGACTAATCCTTCCATCACCTTGATAAAAAGAGGAATCAACGCTATAAGTCTATAATTTTCTACCTGAGAGATTGATTTTTTTATTGTCCTTAATAATTGATGTTACTATAATGTGGTCCCTATCCATGGGAAAAATTCCTTTTTCCAACAGTTCCACTATCCAAGTATATAAATCAACAAGAAACCTAGAAGAAGCATATCTCATTAGAGCAGCAGGGCAAATATCTATAGGCAAATAAGAATTTGCATATTTATTATAGAGCTGTTTAAATAGCAACCAATCTGGTTCTTTAAACAAACTCTAGGACATATTATCTCGATCAGAACACTCTATAACATTCAATGAATTTGAAGCATATTCAGAGGATTGAGTAAAAGCTCTTCTCAATTCTCTCACTTTAGAACAAAAATAAAATGCCAAAGAATCAAGAGAGAGAAAGCGGTCTCGAAATGAACATTTACAAATAGAGACATCTGTCAAATTTGAAACTAATCTAAACAACTCTCTAGTAGTCTAGTATCAAGTACATTCTGTCCTATCAAGTTGGAATAATATAACCTATGCTTCTCCTTTATTTTATATTTATATTCCCGCATCTTGTCAATGATTTTTAGCTTGATGTACTGACTCAGGCAGTCTGATCCAGGCATATGGTATAGCAAGATAGAAGGGGCGGAGTCTGGAGTTGGCAGTAGAGGAGAAGAGTACAGATAAGAAACACTTACTCAATGAACAAAGTTCACGGGGAGGAGCATAGGAAGAGATGCGAGGAGGATACCTATGAGCTGCCATTTATAGAATTTCCCCCTTTCTGCATATTGTATGCTTAACCTAGGGTTGCCAGATTTTCCTTTCGGAAAATCCGGACAACCTAGCCCCACCCCCATGCCCGCCTAGTTACATCAATCCCCACCCTGATCACGCCCCCAAGCCCACCCTAGCCCCGCCCCTACTGCCTGCTCGTGTCGGGCAGGAAGGAAGTCCACGCCTGTGTGGGCGCTACGTTTTATCATCGCATGACGGCTGCACATGCGCAGATTTCCTACCTGCCCAACACAGCTTTTCAAAACCCGGACAAAGTGCCGGGTTTGAAAAGACATCCGGATGCCCAGACATGTCCTCAAAAGGAGGATGTCTGGTAACCCTAGCTTAACCACTAGTGCAGGTGTCTCATCACAATCCTCACTACAAGTTAATGATCCTGAGGAATTAAGAAAAACTTGCCTATAATAAGTCTCATTCCTATATACCAAGCACATCCAGGTTAGTTTTAATGATAAATCTGTGTTTTAAAAAACCCTTTCATAAATAACCTTGTGTGGTATTGATAACTCCCAGCCTTAGGGCGATAACATTATAATCATGGGGCCACTTAAATTTATAGTCACTTTTTATAGTCCAATTAAAACATTTACTTTTCTGTAAGGTACTTCTTAAAAGACCAAGCCATGATGCTGTGATGCTCCTAGAGCTATTTTAGCAATCCTGAATTAAAGGAAGTAACCTTATTGGCCATGAACATACAATATACAGAATGGTGTCTTATCTAGACATCAGCTTTATTGTATTTTTTTTTTAAAAGAGGAGGGGCGAGCAAAATAATGATTTAAAATGGCTTCTCTATCTGCAATTTCCAAACAGAAAGACATAGATGCAGGAAGATGTCAGCCAATGGTGTGGAGGGGGGAGAGGAGGGGAATGATGCCAGAAAGAGAAAATTGGATCAAGAGGATTATTAAACTGGCTGGGAATACAGGTGTAGGTTTGCAGAACTGGCTGACTTATAAATCTAACTAGCACCATGTATTCATGCAGATTGTCATTTTATAACCTACACCTATAAGTGGTGGCTTACACTCATATAAGACTTTATGCTTTCTGTGCGGAATCAAATTAAAATAAAATGTAAATGACCTCAGTGCTGGAGTGTGCTTTGAAGGCAGCTCCAGAGGCAGGCAGGTAAGACCAATGCCAAGCAGACTTCTATAGTTTGGGCCCTGTAAATGGAAAAATCGGATCAAAGCTGGAAAGTGCTTCAATGGAAACTGCAATAGTTGAGAAATAGTTGGCATGGAGAGATTGTGATATGTGTTTACATAATCTATTTCAAACATATGCTATCATTACAGGTGCCGCATTTCTCCAGGGGTGAGGGGGAGGGATAGAACCATTAAATTGATATTAGTGAATAAATAATATTAGTCAGCAGTGAATGTAGGGATGAAGGCAATGATACATTCTAAGATTGCATCATATAGCCGCCCTTATGAGGTTGACAAGGGAAGTGACAGCTGCCCTGTTTATAATGCCAGTGTTTAATCAAGATGTGGAACCTGCATAGAGGCCAGGAGCAACTATGGGCACCTTATTGCATAGGCAGCAGAATGCTGTTTGGGGGAGTCCAGGAGCTCCACCCTAGCCCCAGCGGAATCCTGCAGCACAGCCATCACCAGCTCCCGACTCCACCTCCTACCACCTCCTGGCATTGTACTTTAAATCTTTGGAGCAGCGTCAACAAGCAGGCCTGCCCCCGTAAGTAGAATGAACGGTTCTGGGGAAGGCCTGTTCATTGACATTGCACGGCGGTTGCCCCACAGATATAAAATCCAACTTTGGGAAATGGATGGGATGGCGGGCATCAACCATCAACTGCCAGTTTTTGGGGATGCCATGGCCCTGTGTCCTCCCGCATTATGACACCTATGCCTTGTTGGGTAGACTGGATGGACCATACAGGTGTTTTTCTATAGGCATTGACTATGGTACTGGTTTTTTCCACTTTTCTTTTTCAAAAGCTTCTCCTTCCTCTATGCATAGCTAGCATCAGATCCTAAAATGTAACACCTAACTTTGCTGCCACCTGCAGCTATATTCCCAGGGGTGGAGATATTTTGATTTTAATTGGGACCTACATATGTTTACTTGCCTTTCTAAAATGATGACCAAATTCTATATGATATATTTGGGGGGGATAGATGAACTCTAAAATCTGCCTGACTGCATAAATGTAGGTGCTAGGAGGGTAATTTTATAATAAGGGCTTTAAGGCAGAGTGCAGTACAGGTTTTTCTGAACCCTGTGTTCACTCACACAAATAGCCTGGACACTTTTGCAGGTATAATAATTTTTTTTTATTAAGTACAGACCTGAACCTGTTACCTCACAGGCTCTGGTAAGGGTAAGCAGTTTTTATTAAGCAAGGTTCAAGGGTTGATCTCAGCCAGACTCACATATAGTCCACAATCCAAAAGTCTCATACTGTCAGCTCTTTTAACAGTCCCTGCCAGATTTTGTGACTTCCCAGGGCTTTTCCTCAGCCCACAGCCAGGGAAGGGTTTTCTCTTTCTCTCTCTCTCTCTCTCTCAGTCACATACAAATCTCTGCTTCCCTAGGTTCTCTTTAACCCACAGCTATGGAAGGGTTTTCTAGTAAAAGTCCCTTTCTCGGGATCTCCTCTCTCAGGGACTTCTCCAAGAACACGGGACAGAGGGGTAGGAAATGAGAGAGAAGATTTTTTTCTCTTGCTGGCATCCAAATTCTGCTGCTCTAGGCATATGCCTAGCATGTTTAGTGGTAGCGCTAGTCCTGAAACCATCCTAAATCTCCAGGAATGCCTATGTACAAAGTACAAATTTTCCATAATGGTATCACTACATGCAGTTGTGTAATTTTGTAGAAAACACTTTTCTCTATGTTAAAAAGATTTTACACACTGAAAAAGCTTGTTAAAATTAAGCCCTGTGTAGTTTTAGATGGAAAAAACCCAACACATTCAAATAGAAATATTAGAAGTCTGATATTCAGCCGGTAGTAATAAGTGTTTTGCTCCCTGTTGACAGAGTTATTCCTGGATATCCAAGTTGGGAGCTTTGCAGGTTTCAGCTTTGAATATCCAGTTATTTTTAAGCTAGCTAACACGTCAAGGGCATTTGCAATATGACATCCAAATCCAAGTTTGGATGTTTTCAGAACATGCACAAAAATCCAGTAGCGAACATGATCCATTTTCAAACCACGCTCGAGAAATGGGCAGTGACATGGCAAATGAGGTTCAACGTTGATAAGTGTAAGGTAATGCATGTCGGTACCAAAAATCCCATACACGAATACATGATGTCTGGGGCGGTACTTGGAGAGATCCCCCCCAGGAAAGAGACTTGGGAGTACTGGTCGACATGTCAATGAAGCCATCTGTGCAATATGTGCCAGCAGCGAAAAGGGCGAACAGAATGCTAGGAATGATTAAGAAGGGGATCACGAACAGATCAGAGAAGGTTATCATGCCGCTGTACCCTGCGTCCAGCACTGGTCGCCGTACATGAAAAAGGACACAGTACTACTCGAAAGGGTCCAGAGAAGAGCAACTAAAATGGTTAAGGGGTTGGAGGAGTTGCCGTACAGTGACAGATTAGATAAGCTGGGCCTATTCTTCCTTGAAAAGAAGAGACTGAGAGGGGACATGGTCGAAACATTCAAGATAATGAAGGAAATAGACTTAGTAGATAAAGACAGGTTGTTCACCCTCTCCAAGGTAGAGAGAATGAGAGGGCACTCTCTAAAGTTAAAAGGGGATAGATTTCGTGGTAGAGAACTGGAATGCTCTTCCGGAGTCTGTTATAAGGGAAAATACCCTCTAGGGATTCAAGACAAGGTTGGACAAGTTCCTGATGAACCAGATTGAACATAGGTAGGGCTGGTCTCAGTTAGGGCACTGGTCTTTGACCTGGGGGCTTCTGCATGAGCGGACTGCTGGGCGCGATGGACCACTGGTCTGACCCATCAGCGGCAGTTTTTATGAGCGTTGGGAGCAGCGCAGGCCATTCAGCACAGTTCCCCACACTAAAAACAGTTTGATTGAAGAGGGTCTTAGTTTTGAAAATTGGCACTTGGACATTTTGGCTATTAACATGTCCAAGAGCTGGTTTATGCCATTTTTGGGACATCTGCATTTTTTCAAAGCGAGCCCCATAGCCTTTCATAATGATGAGGGCTAGAAAATTTGAGTGGCTTCATGAAGACAGAACATAAATTGTAGAAATGTAACTGTAGAAATGAAACTGCCACCACTGACCTAGAATCTTTGGTCACAGACATGGAATAACTTTTTAAACTTGTTTCCTTTTCTCCATTGCAGCTAGAATGGAACATAGCAACCACTGCTAGTTTCAACCTGGCACCTCTCTCTAAAAAAAAAAAAAAAAGAAAAATGAAAGAAAGAAATTTACCACTGTCCCTTGGCATGTTCACTTTATGAAAATTCCTTCTATTAACCAATTCTTTGTATAAAATTTGATTTCCAAGAGTACTTATAATAATATTTCAGGCCCATTTAATGGTGACTAAAGGTAATATAGTGCTAAATAGAAATACAGAATCCAAACCTGCAAGGACCTGAAAGGCAAAGAGGAGATCCAAGGTCAAGAAAACAGGAGAATAAGATATACAAAAAAGAAAGAAGCTGAATTGGATTACAGAGCACATCATCAGACCTACAATAATTAACTGGAAGTTATTTAAGTATCTACATTAGGCAGCAGTGGCCTAGCTTCAAGAAATAACTTAAACTGTTCGGGGTCAAAAATGCATAGGAATTGTTTTGAAAAAGTAAAGAAATATTTACATGGCAATCTGAACAAGAAGCCACATGTTTAAAGTGCTAGTACTTTGCGATATGAACTGGCTTGTTTTAATTTATAATCTGGAACAGCCACTGATGGGTTTTTTTTTTCTATATCTGAATATTTAGCGCTGGGTCTGATCTAACTTACCTGGATAGTTATCTGAATACCTTTGATTTTCTGCTCTGGCACCCAGATAACTTTTGACTCTGGCTTAGGTTAATCTTTGGCACTACTCTGATAGCAGCTAGAGAATGACACAGTGAAAAAATTCATCACCATTCCCGTCCCCGCGGATAACCGCAGGAAACCAATCAAAAGAGCTGAACTACTCAGCGGGAGATTCATGGTCTGCCTCCAGCCTGCCGCACCCCGCCCATCACTCTGTTTTGAACTGCCCAGCCCATTACTCCGCCCCTAGCACAGCTGATTGGTGACAAGAGGCAAAAGGAGTTTCCAAGTTTATTCTATATTTGATATACCAACCATCATCGAGTATCTGGTCAGTTTACAATACTAAAATTAAGGTACAATTTTAAAAGAAATGGGGACATTTCATAAATATAACACAAGTGACTGACAATACACAGACAATTTTGGCACATGAGATATTGGGGTTGGGGCAATAAGAAATACATCAAAATAAAAATAAACTTTAAAAGGAAGGTAAGAGAGGGAGGGGAAAAACAAGGGAGGGGGTGTTGCTTCTTAAAAGCGGTTCTCATTTATCACTGAACTTAAGTGGAGTTGACAGAGGATATGATCCTATCTCATATGTGATATGCACCCCTGAATAAAAATGTTTTAAATTTGCTCTTAAATTTATCGAGGGATTCTTCATGTCAAATGTCAGACGGGAGAGCATTCCAGAGTGCAGGGGCTGTAGCGGAAAATATAGTATTGCAAGTATAGAAGAGCTCCTTAATTTGGAGTATAGTTAGTAAATTCTGCTTAGTAGATCATAAAGCCCATGAAGTGGCAGCAGAAGATGACCTTTTAATGACGGTCTTTCCTGCTGCAGCAAATCAGCAGGAAACCACGACTAATCGATGGGAGATGATCCGCAAAAACAGATCACTGTTGAACCCTGGATAGTAGATAATGTTATTCAGATAACTAGCATTAAATATTGACTCCTTTGTCTATATAATAATAATTTTATTCTTATATGCCGCCAAAGCCATAGAAGTTCGAGGCGGTTTACAGCAAGAAGCGCTGGACAATCAGCGAAGAGGTTACAATCAAAGTCAGCAATACAATCTTACATAATGAAAGAATATGAAAGCTATATAGTTCTTAGGGTTACTGGTTGAATAGGCAGAGCTGAGTTGATTCTTAGTTTGCAAATCTTTTACAAAGCTGCAGTAGAGGTTTCTACCGCGGGCCAGTGAGATAATACCTGTGAGTGTCAGAGCATTTACCTCGCCAGCCTGTGGTAGAATTTTCTGCCGCAACTTTATAAAAGTAGCCCTAAATAAAAAAAAAACACCCCCCCAAGAAAAACTCTCCATGCTTTTGTTCTTAATTACCCTTTGTAAAATTTTGGAATCTTCTGGATTCTCCAATAGGAGATATTGCAGTATATAAGACACCACTAGCATTAGCGTTCTACACTGGGTCGTTGACTCGGTAGCCTCTTTTCCGCAGTGGATTGCTCGTTTCGCAGAGGTGGGGCATTATGAAATAAAACGCACCCCCAAGTCTGGGAACCTTGCTCACAGGAGTTACTTAGCTCTCTGGAGGCGGGCCTTGACTTTATGTCACAGTTCAGAGCCGGAGGCTGAAGACCCCATGCTCTGACCCTTATTGAAGTGGCTGTCGCTCTCTCCTTTTCGCTCCTTTTCGCTTTTCTAGTGGCTGCACTAGAATGTTTGGTTGTATGGGGGGTATGTCTGAGGGGTGTTTGCTGTATGATTGTTGAGATTTGAGGCCAAGTATTTGGAGTTTGTGTGTGTTTGCTAGGGGGTATTTTGCTACTTAAAAATGTAAATTGTATAGGACATCCGGCCGAAGGATTTTTGTATTATGCCTCCTCGGGTGTCATGTTTTTTCACTTGTTGCTCTCTCTGGTTGTTATGCTTATCTCTGCTTTCTCCACTTCTGGTTGTATGACCCTTTGCAATTGCTAATAAAGATATTTTTCAAAAAATAATAATCATAAATCTTCAATTCCATCATACAGTAGATACTAAGATGGAGTAGGCATACTCGCCCTCCTCCCATACTATTTTACTAAACTGCATTAAGCACTAACACAGGGGAAAAAAGGCTTACCGCATTGTTATTAAAGCTTTTTGTAGCAATTTTCCCTTTTGAGCATGTTACTCATGCAGTATTTTTTTAAAAAATTATTTTTGGAGGTGTTGTCAGGGTCAGAGAATGACTGTGAAAGCACTAGTCAGGTAGTGTGCTCACATTCGTATGTGCTAACTGAATAATGCAGAATTAATGCAGGATTCCTTAGCACCTCCTAAATAGAAGACAAAAAGTGCCTCTGTATTAATTATTTGAAGTTGCTGGGTGCTAATGACAAAATTAGCACATGACCTGCAAAAAAAATAAAATAAAATAACATATGCCCTGTTTTAAGGATACACTAGAAATGGGTTTAACATGTGGGGGAAAGCTCCATATTGAATTGCATTAAGCCCATCTCAGACCGCATTTTGGTTAAAGGGCCCCTAAGTCCTTTCCTCTGTGCTTTCAACAGTGTACTCAGACAATAGGAGGAATATTCTCCATCGGAATTTTTGTATCTCCAAAAACATACCTTCTGACAATATTCTCTGGCTTTATTACCTGAGATATGTGGAAACTTTTTAAAAAATATAGATTAATCTCCTGCTCTGATTATCAAAGATTTTGAATTTCCTGCGAAGGGCTAGATGCTCTTTAATCAATATGATACATTTCTGAATTTCATCAACTTGGACAGTCACACTCTTCACTCCAATTTTTTGAGCAACAATCCACTTTGATGCTATGTCTCATTTTATCTCAAAAGTCAATCAATTTGATAAAGACAATGACTTCTCCAAAGAAGTAATGGCCACTCAAAGACTTTTAAGCATTATTATAGAGAGTTTACTAATTATGATGGAGGAACATTTTCCAAGAAATCTACCGACTCACCAGACATGGCTCCAGACTCTTCAAACTCCCACAAACTAGTCCCACAGTCATAATGGGGCTTCATTTATGTCTTAGATCTTTCCGTTAGAGCAGTGATGTAGCGTATCCCCCGTTCAACCTGAGTGGCAGTGTATCTCCAATATCTGACAACAGGCTGAGGTTCTCCACGTTCATTGCCTCCCACTCCCAGGCTGTAGTGGATGACCACATTGTTCAGAGCTAAGCAATATTGTCATGGCCCTTTCAGGAGGCACTCACAAACAGCCGTCCAACCCCCAAACTCTGCAACACCTTATAGAAAACTATCCAGAGTCACCGGGGTAAAGGTCCAGAAGAAAGATCCAAATCTTATCCTTCTTTTTACCCATGGTGAAACAGGAAATGAACATCAAAATCAAGTGAAATCCAGGAGCTTCTGGAGGCAAATGCCAGTAACTTGGATAGCAAACCCTCCCAGAAAAACAAAACTACCACTGCTTTGTTCTTTAATGTGGTACACTTGTCTTCTATTATGAAATATACTAGTTTTTTAGCCTGTTACATTAACGGGTGCTAGAATAGATGTGTAGGCATAGGCATTTCTTTCTTTCTTTCTTTCTTTCTCTCTTTCTTTCTTTCTTTCTTTCTCTCTTTCTTTCTTTCTTTCTCTCTTTCTCTCTCTCTCTCTCCCTGGCCCCATGTCTGACTGTCTTTCTTTCTCTCTCTCCCCCTGTCCAGCAGAAATCCTTCTCCCTTACTTTTACCTCCCCCCTGTCCAGTAGTACCCTTTTTCCCTTCCCTGCTAATCACTTCTGTATGTAGTGGCCCTGCTCAAAAGTCCAGCAATTCTGAATGCAGGTATGAAGGGAAATCGTTAACTCCGGAAAAGGAAGTGGAACTCACTGTACGTGTTTGCTTCCTTGGATCCTGGAGAGTGAGCTACTTGTCCATTAGCCCGGGCAGCCTCGGGGCTTTTGCTAGGCCGGCTGGTCTCGCATTGTTGAAGTGGGCTGGCTTAGCAAATGCCCCGTGGCTGGCGATCCGGCAGCGTAGGAGAAAGTCAGCCGGCGTCGGATTTTGAGGCAGGAAATCAGCTTAGGCAGGTACTGCACATGCACAGACACAAAGCCAAGGATCACGGATCAGAGATCACGGCCACATGGAGATTGAAGTGTGCATGCGTGCTAAGGGTTTTATTATAGCGGATGCTCTACAGCCAAATGTTGTGATGAGTACCACTTAAGAACATAAGAATTGCCGCTGCTGGGTCAGACCCAGGGTCCATCGTGCCCAGCAGTCTGCACATTCGATGGCCCTCTGAGACTAGCCCTACCTGCGTACGTTCTGGTTCAGCAGGAACTTGTCTAACTTTGTCTTGAATACCTGGAGGGTGTTTTCCCCTATGACAGACTCTGGCAGAGCGTTCCAGTTTTCTACCACTCTCTGAGTGAAGAAGAACTTCCTTTCAATTTTAGAGGGTGCCCTCTTCTTCTCCCTACCCTGGAGAGGGTGAACAACCTGCCCTTATCTACTAAGTCTATTCCCTTCAGTACCTTGAATGTTTCAATCATGTCCCTTCTCAATCTCCTCTGTTCGAAGGAGAAGAGGCCCAGTTTCTCTAATCTTTCCCTGTACGGCAACTCCTCCAGCACCTTAACCATCTTAGTCGCTCTTTTCTGGACCCTTTCGAGTAGTACCATGTCCTTCTTCATGTACGGCGACCAGTGCTGGATGCAGTATTCCAGGTGGGGGCGTACCATGGCCCGGTACAGCGACAGCGACATGATAACCCTCTCCAATCTGTTCGTGATCCCCTTCTTTATCATTCCTAGCATTCTGTTCGCCCTTTTCGCACATTGCGCGGATGGCTTCATTGACTTGTCAATCAGAACTCCCAAGTCTCTGTCCTGGGAGGTCTCTCCAAGTACCGCCCCGGACATCCTGTATTCGTGCATGAGATTTATTTTTACCTACATGCATCACTTTACACTTATCCACGTTGAACCTCATCTGCCACAGTTCATAATGGACTTTCTTCACGGTTCTGGCATTAAATCTGTTCTGTAGATATATGGCTGCAACTACTGCTTTGCCTTAATATTTATGTAATGACCAGAGTCTGTCAGCATATATCTGATCATTTCAATCAAGGTTCTGTTTTTCATTTCAGCTACTTCAGTTTGATTTGGCACTTTCTTCAGACGCTCACTTCTTTGTTATTTGTCCTCAACTGCTTTCCCAGGGATAGTGCCAAGGATTTTTTTTTTTTCTTCAAATCAGCTTCTGTCATTCTAGTTCCTTCATACCTTCTGAGCATCTGTGGCCCACATAATGATGCCACAGGTAAGTACATTCATTGGGTTTCTTGCTTTTGGTGAGTTTCATCTGCCTCTTTACTATGCTGACATGATGCAGGTCCTTATCTTCTGTAACACTGTCTCTTCCACTTTTGAATTACACATTTCATTATCCTGGAATTTGAGGGTGATTCCCCTTGCAGTCATACACGTACAGCATTTTAGAAAAGTCATGGATGTCGATAAATAGATGTTTTCGAAAAAACGTCTTGAATCTTGAGCGTCGTGTTTGTCTGTCTTGCCTGTTTAGATTGTAAGCTCTTTTTAGCAGTGACTGTTTTCTTACTCTTTGTGACTCTGTACAGCACTGCGTACATCTGGTATCGCTATAGAAATAATTAATAGTAGTAGGTTAGGATAGAAAACAGAAAGTGGGGGTAAATGGACAATACTTGGACTGGAAAAACGTCACGAGTGGAGTGCCACAGGGTTTGGTGCTTGGACCCGTGCTCTTCAACATATTTGTAAACGACCTGGAAATTGGTACGATGAGTGAGGTGATTAAATTTGCAGACGATACGAAGTTATTCAGAGTAGTGAAGATGCAGGATTGCGAAGACCTGCAAAGTGACATAAACACGCTCGAGAAATGGGCCGTGACATGGCAAATGAGATTTAACGTGGATAAGTGTAAGGTGATGCATGTCGGTAACAAAAATCTTATACACGAATACAGTGCAGTACTCAGAGAGATCCCCCCCTCCCAGGAAAGAGACTTGGGAGTACTGGTCGACAAGTCAATGAAGCCATCTGTGCAATGTGTGGCGGCAACAAAAATGGTGAACAGAATGCTACGAATGATTACGAAGGGCATCATGAACAGATCAGAGAAGGTTATCATGCCGTTGTACTGTGCCATGGTACGCCCTCACCTGGAATACTGTGTCCAGCACTGGCCACCGTACATGAAGAAGGACACAGTACTACTCGAAAGGGCCTAGAGAAGAGCGACTAAAATGGTTAAGGGGCTAGAGGAGTTGCCGTACAATGAAAAAAACTTGGCCTCTTCTCCCTTGAAAAGAGGAGTCTGAGAGGGGACATGATCGAAACGTTCAAGATAATGAAGGGAATAGACTTAGTAGATAAAGACAGGCTGTTCACCCTCTCCAGGTAGGGAGAATGAGAGGGTAGGGAGAATGAGAGGGCACTCTCTAAAGTTAAAAAGGGAATAGATTCCGTACAAACGTAATCTTCTTCACCCTGAGAGTGATAGAAAACTGGAACGCTCTTCCGGAGGCTGTTATAGGGGAAAACATCCTCCAGGGATTCAAGACAAAGTTAGACAAGTTCCTGCTGAACCAGAATGCACGCATGTTAGGGCACCAGTTAGGGCACTGGTCTTTGACCTAAGGGCCGCTGCATGAGTGGACTGCTGGGCACGATGGACCCAGCAGCGGCTATTCTTTTGTTTTTATGTTCTAGTAGTAGTAGTAGTAGAACCTGTGATATTTTCCAAATACAGGATTAAACATAGAAGCACAGTGTAAAATCAGCATCTCCCCTGACCATGGCATCCTGTTGACTGTAGTTTCACAGATCTTTCTCTTTAGCATCCTCTGCCATACAGACTCCCTCCTTCCCTTCCTCTCTCAATGGAAATATTTTCCCACAATACCTTCTCCTCTAGTTGAGCTTCGGGTTGGTGTTTCTTTCACTCCTTTCTCTCCTCAGATTATGCTTCAGATTCTCCAGATCATTCCTTGGATTCTTGCAGCCAGGCACAGAGGGGGGTCCAAATCTCTGAGCTGTATACATACTTAACATGGTATCTAACTCAAAATTCAAGTGAGGTTTCACACTGGACATTCACTAACTAGGAGCAAAGACTGAACACCAAGCATAAGCGCTTGAGATCTGAATTTATTGCAAATGGCGTAGGAAATGTCACACAATATATCCCATTTAATTCCATGTCGTTGATAAAAAAATGTCAAGCAGAAAAATCTAGCTGTGCTATTCAATAAGTATGAGGGGGTGCTGAAAAGTTCTCAGCCCAACCAACTTCCTAAATTCTGAGCCACTGTATCTGAAAAGAGTCAGGAATGGAACAGTGAAACCAAGCAGGTTGTCTGGGCCGTCATGCCATTTTCAATAAAAATAATGTTAAAAAAAAAGGAAAAGAGTGTTATTTTTGTTTGCAAAGTGCCAATTTGCAGAATCATAATGCTATGTTTTGACATTGTTTCAGATCATTAAACTCTGTCAACAAAAAAGGTGTGGAATTTTCAAGTGCAGAACTCCGCTATTCCTGCAAAAGAAAACTCTAAAGGAAATCCATGAAGGTATGATGCAAACATTCTCCACAGTGAAGAAGTGGTGTGCAAACTTTCAGCATAGAGATTTCAAGACCGAAGATGCAGCAAGGTCTGGGAGGCCTCTAATGGTGTCAGCTCTGACATGATTTTGGCAGATTGATGAATATCAGCTAATTGCTGAGACGCTATAGATATCCAGGGAACGTGTTGAGTGTATAATCCAGGAGTGTATATGAAGAAGCTGTCAGCCAAGTAGGTGCCCAAATGGTTGAATGCTGATGAGAAATAACATTGAGTGGACACTTCCAAGTTAATTTTGTAGCATTTTCAGCATGCTGGTGCTAACTTTCTGGAACAACTAGCTGCTCTTGATGAAACATTGTTACACCACTATGATACCTAAAATCACTAACCCAAGTGGTTTAGATAGCACAAATCACACAATATATATTACACACCACTTATTCTGAAAAGTGCAATTAGTGTCTTTCAGCCATTTTTCTTCCAAACATTTCTCGATAGGCCTCAGAATTGGAGCCTATGCACAGTTGTAATATCACAAACTGAACTAGTCGGCGTAGTATTCCTGCTCCTTGCTCCAGTCATCGGCCTAGAAAATAGGTGATATTTATCTGTTTACTTTTTTTAACAGTTTTTTTTTTTTTTTTCCTGGATTTTCTCTTAAATAATTTATAAATATTTCTCATTACTTCTTAGACAGCAGTGTTTTCTCACTCTGTGTCCATATCAGTTCATCAATTTTCTAACATGCACTTATCCATCATATGGAAAAGAATTGACAAACAATGAAGAACTTATCTCAAGCAGTCTTCATTCTTATAAATGCTTTCGATCTTAAGCCATCTTTGTTCTTACACATGCCTTTGTTCTCAAAATACCACTATGATACTCAGACAAAACAACAGTCCATGCAATGACAGAACTTAGGTTCTCCAAAGCCAAGGAAATTCAAGATCTAAAGGTCAGCAGGAAAGGTCATGACCACAGTGTTTTGGGATCAGGAAGGTGTTGTAATGACTATCTTCCAAAGGGCCAAACAGTTAATGCAGAATACTACTGTAACTTGCTGTGCTGATTAAAGGAGGCATTGAAAGAAAAAAGGAGAGGGAAGCTGTGGAAATGAGTTCTCTTTTTGCAAGACAATGCACCTGCTCATAAGGCTCTCGAGACTACGATGGGAACTCCCTACAGCTATTTCCTAATGGCGATCTGCACAGGGCAGGAGCGTAGGAAGATTGCTCCTGCCCCGAAAGCCCGCTAGACCACCAGGTAAGGCCGGGATGCCGGGGGGAAGATGTTTTTTTTTTTTCTTTTCCCCCCTCCCCAAAAAATTGTGAATATGTGAAATCGCGATTACCGAAACTGCGAATGGGGAGGGGGAAGTGTATACAACATGTGCGTCTGGCAGAACTATAGAAATAAGTAGTAATAGTAGTAGTAGTCAGTAAGGGTTGGCACCTAACTCTACTAGCAGATAGCTCAAAGGGGGCGTGGCCATGGGCATCTCAAGAACATTCTGAAACTTTGTGTGCATAATTATAGGCCTCACTAAAACAAAACCAGCATCTACATTGTAATTGATGTACTCTTAAATAAAATTTGTTTTTGTATTTAAAGTCTTCACAGTGTGCCAGCCACCAGCCAAAACCTTTCTTAGACTTGTTCACTCAATTGGCATGTTTATCTTCATCAGACTTAATTTTTCTTTTCTTTGGAAAATGCTCTGTGCCATTCATATGTGTATTAAACTACTTCCCAACATATAAATATCTCATATATCTTTAAAAAATAACTGTTCTTAGCATCAGCACTAGTATTGTCCTGCTTCAGCATAACGATAATTTTCTTTGAATGTCGGGTAGGACCTGTCAGCTCGCCATGCTTCGCCCAAAGGCTTTTTCAAGAACGAGCCCCCCCCCCCCCTTCTAGTTTGCTCTGCTGCATCCCGACAGAATATCAGGTCCTACCCGACATTCAAAGAAAATTATCATTATGCTGATATAGCGCAGACTAAGCTCCCACAATCTCATTTGGATATCTGCAGTTTGGAAGGGCCACCACTGGCCACCAATGCAAGCACAGCTCTGATTGTTTACACCTCTTTACATTATGAGCATGTGCACAATTGGTCTTAGAGGTCTGCAGTCACCAAAACACAGGATAAAATTAATGATTGTCAGCTCTAATAACAATGCAATCACTAGTCACCATAGACTCTCATGCTCAGCGGAGCCACGCACAAGCTAGTCATCTTTTCCTTCCACATAGAGTTTTCAAGAAAGGCTAATTTCATGCAAAATTTCTCTTCCTAGTGGTTATCACAGTAATCTGACTAAACAAACAAAAATGACTTCTTTTCCGGCATAGAAAATATATTTTTGTTCTTCAGATTAGCATGCTGCATCTTTCCCTGTGTTGCTTGTGCCTGGAAAACAAATTAGGGGGGGGGACCTCTCTACCCTCTCACACAGTCTGCTCTTATAAACAACTTGCCTTTCTGGATTTAGGGAGTCAGCTGCCCGTCCACGATGCCAGACATCTGAGGCAGGTTTGGGTCATATGTTTTGGACTTGCCCCAGCATTCGCTCCTTTGGGGATGCTATTTTTTTCTTTGTGGAGCGCATTTGGAACATAAATATATGCCACTCTCCCTTGGTATTATTTGGAGATGTCCCCCACTATTCCCCTCCTAAACGGGGGGCTGCAGCTTTCCTCAAATGGACAATTCTTCTTGCATTGAAATGCATCCTGCTTAAATGGCTTGATCATGAGGCACCGGACTACTCTCTTTGGCGGTGCCAGATGATTACTCTTCTGCTATGGGAACGACAAGATGTTTCTGACTTCTCCACTCTCCCAGGGCGCTCTTTTCAGTGCACTTGGGAACCCTTTTGGAACATTATGACGCGTCTGCTTAATTGTTGATGCTTTTTTCTACTGTCATATTTATTTTATGTATACTGTGGTACTACTAATGTATATTCAGGGTGTTTATTTGGAAGGAGGACCAGGGAATGGGAGGAGGGGGATTTAGTTTGGGGGTTTGAATTAACTGTACATTAGAGATTTTTGATATACCTTGAGTTTGTTTTGCTGTTATCTTTGCACTGTTGTATGTTTCCTTTTTGAGCTCAATAAAATATATTTGAACAATAAACAACTTGCCTTCAGTTTAGCCTCCCATCTGTTTATCCCATCTGCTGTACCACCCATCTTGTCCCCATCTGATACAGTGGTGCCTCGCATAACGGACGCCTCGCACAGCGAACGCTGCGCACAACGAACTTCAGGTCTTGCTTCCCACAACGAACTTCGTTTCACACAACGAAGTCGCCCGAGCTGCATCCTTCCGTGCAGGCACTGCGCTTAACTGCCCTCTCTCCGCCTGGCTCCCTGTGCAGTGGCGGACCGTCGGCTCGCAGGGGCCCGGCGCCTACTGCTGATGCGTTGGGGGGGGGGCGGAGCTACTCTCGCCGCTTCCCCAATGCTAGGAAAAAAAAACACATTGTTGTACAGAAACCAACTGACCTTATTAAATTGACTTTTCTTTCATGCATCTGGCAATTTGTTAAGCTTTGCTCTTGCGTTCTTTTGTATCCGATGCATGCTTACACTTCTGCATTAAAGCTGCCCTGTACTTGAGATACTATATGGTTACAAGGGAGTCAAGTCTGTCTCTCTGTTTTGGGCTCCAGGAGCCAAACAGCAGCTAAACATGATGTTTTCTCAAACATACACTGGGGTGTCAGGGTAGCCTTTGAGATGCTACACAAAAGAAATGCAAAGGAATGACTGTTTTTTTCCAATGGGAGACAATAGAAAGGGCAGCAAGTCAGTGCACCAAATGTAAATTAAAGGATGTAAATGAACAGTTAAGTCCCAGTTTTTGCCACTGAGACTCTGCCCTCTCTCACTGTAAAATTAGACTCTACTTAGTCTGTCTTTAAATTTTAAAAATGTGTGTTGTTTTAAAAAACAATTATGTTTTTAGATGTATCTAAATAAACATAATAACAAAAAATTTATCTTTTTTTATGTCATCTTAGCATATTTTATGCTGCAGAACGAATTATTTTTTTTAACATGTATTGTTATGGGAAAACGCGTTTCACATAACGAACTTTTCGCATAACAAACTTGCTCCTGGAACCAATTAAGTTCGTTGTGTGAGGCACCACTGTATCTGCATTTGACCCCTCGGCTATAGGATACGCTGTATTGTAGAAAAAACATTAGCGTCATATCTATGTTATTTGAATGTTCTGATTTGTGCTTATTAGATGCTTCATAAGTATTATGTCTCCCTTTTAGTATGTATTATATCACTCATTAGAATTTCAATGCTGTTAATAAGAATACAGTGGTACCTTGGTTTGCGAGCATAATTTGTTCCAGAAGCATGCTCGCAATCCAAAGTACTTGTATAGCAAAGCTACTTTCCCATAGTGCCATAATGGCAACTCGGATGATTCGTTCCACCCGAGCCAACCTCTGGAACCAGCAGCATTGCTCCCCCCGAGGCCACCGGCGCTTCTCCCTCCCGTCGCAATTGCCTCCTCCCCACCCCCACTGACCGGCCCTGTCCTTACTCGTGCGCCGCCAGTGTTAGAAAGTGCCTGCCGCCAGTTTTCTGCTGGGCTGCTGCTGGACGTTGAGCATCTGCACATGCTCAAGGCCTTCTGGATCTCACCCTCTCCGAGATTCTCATGAGATCTTGGTGGAGTCAACTTTCCAGACTTTTTAAAATATCATCAAGCCTTCATAATGCATCAGGGCTCATTATGGCTTCTTAATAAAACTACATCTGACCTTCCCTCTTGGCTGTCTCTGGAAAAAATCTTATATGGTACCAACAATCTTGCTTGCATCCTGTCAATATCCTCCTCTCTGAAAAAATATAATTGTAGTTTCCATTCAATATATAAGGTTCTCTTACATTTTGATAGCATTATGAAAATCAAATGGAAGGACACCACATTGATTTCATTATGGAACAATGACACTTTTAAAATCTTTTAAAATTTTTGAGTCTCATGAGAATCTCGGAGAGGGTGAGATCTAGAAGGCCTTGAGCATGCGCAGATGCTCAAGGCCCAGCAGCAGCCCAGCAGAAAACTGGCGGCAGGTACTTTCTAACACCGATGGTGCACGGGTAAGGACAGAGCCGGTCAGTGGGGGGGGAGGGGGGAGGAGCGCTGGTGGCCTCGGGGGGGGGAGCAATACTGCCGGTTCCCGGGGTCGGGTTGGGTCGGGTGGGGGCTCGCAAATCGAGTCAATGCTCAGTTTGCGAGTTACAGTTTGCTTGAGTGTTTTGCTCATCTTGCAAAACACTCGCAAACCGAGGTTTGACTATATTTTTGAACTGTTTCATGGTAACCCTATTAATAAGTTTCAATATATTGATTTTAACATTACCTCATTCATTGTATTTATGTTTATATTTGGTCTTGTTACTACTGTTAACAAGATTGTGTTTTATGTTGAATTATACCTGCTGTATATCATCTTAGGTAAAACTCTTCATAAAGGCAGTTAATAAATCCCAATAAATAAATAAATAAATTTCTACACTGTTCTTGTAAAAAAAAAAAAAATGGCTTGTGCGCAGAGTAGAAGGAAGGATTGTGCAAGGGGTCACAAACAGAGCCCCGCTCACCATTACCTCTCATTGGCAGTGGTGAAGTAGGTGAGATATACAGGGGGGAATTCCCCATAAGCTCCATAAATGAAGGGCTTATTTCCAAAACTTTTGGCAAAAAATGTACCATAGTTTCCAATGGACAAAGGATATTATCTACCAGTGTAATTAACTGTTGAGATGAAAAGCGTGTTTGTCATTCACCTGCAGCCAAGTAAAAAAATAAGATTTGTTTCCAAAATTAGCTAATATATGTTAATTCCAGAACCAGTTAAGTTTTGTACATTCTATGGCTATAACATACCAGGGAGCATAGCATGCAGTAGCTAGTAATCTAGTATGCCAATTTTGTCACATGTAGTGAGCAAGGGTATAGCCAGATCTCCAATTTGTATGGGAGGGAGAAATGAATTCTCTCCCTCCCCCCTTTGTTTCCTGGTGGAAATGCTGAAGTTACGCTAGATAAATTGTGAGCCCGCCGGGACAGATAGGGAAAATACTTGAGCACCTGATTGTAAAACCGCTTAGATAATCTTGATAGGCGGTACATAAAACTTAATAAACTTGAAACTTGAAGCCCTGCCAGCCAAATTTTGCTCTCCAATGTTACTTCCTGTTCCAGGGTAAAATATGCAGCAGCAAGCATGTGCAATGAGAACCTGCGGTGGTTCTCCTTTGTTTTGTTGCTGGGCTGAAACAGCAGAAGCAGTGAGGGTGGTAGCAAAAGGGAGGTCATTTACTGGTTGGAAGGATCAGAGAAAAGGAACAGACACTGGAAGGAAGTGGGGAGAGAATGGATGGATGCTGGCTGGAAGGGTTAGGGAGAGAAAGGACAGAGCTGGATGGAAGAAGGAGGCAGACACTGGATGGGAGTTTATAGTTTATTTATTTGTATCCCGCTTTGCACAAAGCGGGTCACATCAAATACATACTTAATTATAATCATAACAATACATTCACAGCAAACCAATCACAAACAGTAAGAAGCGAATAAGCGAACTGTGCTCAATCATACAACTTAAAATTCAGGTCCCATACTTCATCTTACAAAAATAGATATCTTTTTAACAATATTTTAAAGTGAGGAGAGAGGGGACAGATGATAGAAAGAAGGGGAAGAGGCGGCATGTGCTGGATATAAGTGGGGAAGAAATAAGACAATGGATAGAAGGAGACAAAGTGAAGGCAGGCAAAGTGCTGGAAGGATGGGAGGAGAGATAAAACAAACCCTGGAAGGAAGAGGGAGAAGGGACAGGTACTAGAAAGAAGAGGGAGAGAGGAGACAGATGCTGGATGGAAATGGAGAAAGAGAGGGACAGATGCTTGAAGGAAGTAGAGAGGGGGGCAGATGCTGGATGGAAGGGAAGGAGAACATGCTACCAATTTGCATTCTGCTCAGGCAGTAGACGACTGGTGGGGTTGGGCATCATCACCAGCAAAAATAGAACTCAATGCCATGGGGGGGAGTGGAGTCAGGGGGACACCTGAGAAGAAATGTTGATAGTGGTGACAGAAGTGGTGTTGCTTCTGAATTAGACCTATTTCTAAATGACAATTCTTGTGAAGTAATAGTGTATCACGGTTTCCTCGTATCAAGGCACTGTTTTTAAAGTATAACACACGTTCGCTTTGAAGTGCTGCTATTGAAAGGCTTTTTAGCATGGGCAAATTATGATTCCAAGAAGATGCAGAATGACAGACAATAACATATTATGAGACCGCTTTCAAATACATAGTGAGCACGGCTTGTTTTCCATAATATTCGGCCCTGATGCAGTGGGTTGGAATATTTGCCCACGAAACGTTGGCCACGTTGGCTTTTCTGTAATACAAGCGCTGACTCAAGATAAGTAGGCTTTCTAAAATAAGAAATGTTGCTCAACTATTAATAAGAATTTCTAAATAAGAAATGTTGCTTAACTATCAATATATAATAAGAATTAACCTTTGGAGTTAAATGAATGAATGCAGTTTCATGAAGTTTACAAGAGTGTAATGAAAGGAATGTAAACGAACTAATTACAGCATTTTTATATACTAAAAAAACAACCTTAAATAATAATCACTAATTTATATTAGTTTTAGTCTTTTGATAAATAAAGTAAAATAATAGGAGTGAAGGAGTGAAGCCAATGATTGGAGAATAAGGAGCAACAAACAACTACGCTGAATACCCCAGTCATTGAATTTGACTACGCGTAGGCTCCATTACTGAGGCTCCATTACTCCTGTTAGTAAAATAGAACTTTCATACACATTCTAGCTTAAGTGGGAATTTTTGTTTGAGACAATAACATACGCCACATGCAATTCTTAACTTGCAGAAGATATTTGCAAATAATGCATGTTATTTGTAAATAGTATATACTGAAAAGGAAGCAAAGCAAATCAAATGAAAAAAATAAAAATAAAAGGTACACTTTTTTCCGGTTCAAAACAAATGCTCAGCCCTTTCTCTCATGTCCCTGTAACCACCTGGGCTCTGCTCTCTCTTCCCTTTGCTGTAACACTAGATGAGCTCTCCTGTGCCCCTGTAACCTTTTCAGCACCTGTTCATTTTCAGTTCTTAACTATTCTGCCATTCCTCTTTTTCTGCCTATTTCTGAAGATGTCTGAAGGCAATTCCTGAAAGCTTGAACCTGTGGTAACCTTTGACAGTTAATAGTTACTGTGTGGATGAATTCGATTTGGATGTGAGACAGTTGCTCCACTTGTGCAACTGTAATTGCATGCATTAATTTGTGGAAAGCTCCCAATACAGTCATGACCCTCCCGTTTCTGTGCATCTTTTTTGGTGCTGCATGGAAATTGTAGGTGTGGCTCCCATGCCTATTTTAAATTGAAATAAAAAAACCAATTCATGGTAATAATTGCTTGTTAAGGAGCCAATTATCAGAGCTATTTGGCTCATTGTTCAAGTAAGCTGCATGCGCTCAAATTTGAACACGCAACGCAAGCGCCATTTATAGAATTTTTAGGTTGATGCACAGGGCACATCCCTAATAGGAGAATTTCAATGATGATACAATATAGGGATGATAGAAGAAGAAAGTAGGACCACAAAGATTCCAGGGTTATGAAGGAACTCCTCTAGTGTTAGAAGAGAGCATAGGAGGGGAGTGGAACAAGCTTCCCCTACGACTGTCAGTGTTGCCATAATCCAGGTGCACTAAAGCTAAACAAAAGGCTCAAGGAATAGTCATGAAATAGACCTGCATATGAGGAAAGACTAAAGAAGTTAGGGCTCTTCAACATGGAAAAGAGACGGCTGAGGGGAGATATGATCGAAGTCTACAAAATCCTGAGTGGTGTAGAACAGGTACACTCTGTCAAAATTTACAAAGACTAGAGGACACTCGATGAAGTTACAGGGAAATGCTTTTAAAACCAAGAGGAGGAAATATTTTTTCACTCGGAGAATAGTTGAGCTCTGGAATGCATTGCCAGAGGATGTGGTAAGAGCGGTTAATGTAGCTGGTTTAAAAAAACGGTTTGGACAAGTTCCTGGAGGAAAAGTCCATAAACTGCTGTTGAGACAGATGTGGGAGAAGCCACTGCTTGCCCTGCTACTATTTGGGTTTTTGCCAGGTACTTGTGACTTGGATTGACCTCTGTCAAGATGGGATTGTGGGCTAGATGGACCATTGATCTGATCCAGTAAGGCTATTCTTATGTTCTTAATATTCTGAAGACTCTATTAACTGAGGGTCCCCCAAGACAGATTTGGAAACCACTGTTAAGCCATACAGAGGCGTGGCCTAGTGGTTAGGGCTGCAGCCTCAGCATTGCTCCTTGTGACCTTGGGCAAGTCACTTAATATTCCATCACACAAGTACATTAGTCATATTAGGAGCCTACCAGGGCAGAGAGAAATTCTTAAGTACTTAAGTATAAACAGCTTAGGCTATATGCGGTGTATAAAAAATAAAATAATAATAATTTAAACAATTAACATAGAAACATAGAGTATGACGGCAGAAACGGGCCGACGGCCCATCAAGTCTGCCCACTCAAGAACCCTCCCTCCTCGAGAATCCGTCTTTTAAGCATTCCTTTGGAGCAACCCCCACCTGACGGTCCCATCGGCCCTTGAAGTCGAGCGTTGTACTGGCCTCAACTACCTGGCGTGGAAGACCATTGTGTGGTAACATGCATTAACACTGCAGATAAGCTCCTGAAGGCAACAAAAATTGATAGGCAAGACAGACAATCTGCCGGGACCAAAGCCTTTCACACCTCATAAGAAAATACATCACCAAACATAAAGAAATGCAGCCTGCTTCTATTCATGCCTGTAAATCTTTAAGAGAGCTTGAACCTCTGTTAGACAAACACATGTGTGTCTTTTCAGGGCTGGCAGTGACTTGTTATCTGATGTACGGCTGCAACTATTTTTCCAAGAGAACTAAACTGACTTAGATGGTTAATCTTCAATTCCCAGCAGAATTCAGCAAGCAAATCTGAGTTCTTTTCTCCTACATTGCGGAAGATGGGGAATGTACGAGGCAAGGTGATGGGTTTTTAAGCATGAGCTTACTGCCACCAGTTGGAAAGCAGGAAAAGTTATCTTAGGATATGACAGAAGTGGCTCGTTCTGTACCAGCACTTTTTTTTTTTAAAGTTCATAGTCCATATCTATTATCATGTCTCTAATTAGACTATGGGCTCCTTTTATCAAGCCGCGCTAGTGGTTTAACACGCGTAATAGCGCACATTAAACCACCGGCCGTGCTAGCCGCTACTGCCTCCTCTTGAGCAGGCGGTAGTTTTTGGCCAGCGCGGTGGTTAGCGCATGATGAAACGTCGTGCGCATTAACCCCGCTAGCACGGCTTGATAAAAGGAGCCCTATGTATTTTTCATTTTAAAATGCTTGCATATTTTAATTTTATTTTAGATGTTATTAATATTGCTGTAATATGTTCAAACATAATTTCTATGTTATTTCAGTACTTTACTAGTCCCCTGAGGAAGGCATTTGCCGAAACTGGGATCCTAGTTGGAATCACAACAGAAGAGTGTTCTTCTTGTTTGGACTGCTTTATGGACTAATAAACATACTGTATTTGGTTCAATTTAGACATCTCACTTGCCTCTTTCTTTGTGTGCTTGCTTTGTTGGAATTCGAGGCAAGTTTTTGCTTTTTTCCTTTTCCTGTTACCACGTTAATGAGAAAATTAATATGCTTGAAATAGAAAAATCATCCATTTTACCCATGTGGTAAAAATCACCTTAGTGCAGGGGTCTCAAAGTCCCTCCTTGAGGGCCGCAATCCAGTCGGGTTTTCAGGATTTCCCCAATGAATATGCATGAGATCTATGTGCATGCACTGCTTTCAATGCATATTCATTGGGGGAATCCTGAAAACCCGACTGGATTGCGGCCCTCAAGGAGGGACTTTGAGATCCCTGCCTTAGTGCATGGGAATGACACATAAGCACACACTAAGGGCTCCTTTTAATAAGGTGCGCTAGCGGTTTTAGCGCATGCTTAGCGTGTGCTACAATGCCATGCGTGCTAAACGCTAACGCCTCCATAGAGCTTGCGTTAGTATTTTTCATTTAGTGCGGGGTTTGCGCACGCTAAAAACGCTAGCGTACCTTAGTATCATTTATACACCGCATAAGGTACTTAAGAATTTCTCTCTGTCCTGGTAGGCTCCTAATATGACTAATGTACCTGGGGTGATGGAATGTTAAGTGACTTGCCCAAGGTCACAAGGAGCATTGCTGAGGCTGCAGCCCTAACCACTAGGCCATGCCTCTTTATGGCTTAACAGTGGTTTCCAAATCTGTCTTGGGGGACCCTTAGCTAATAGAGTCTTAGTTAATCTGTCTTAACCCTTAGTTAATAGAGACCCTTAGTTAATAGACCCTTAGTTAATAGGGTTTCCAAATTTCCTCTTTGAAAGAAAAAGGATGCCTGGCCCTGCCCTATTCTGCCTTCCCCACATGAACCTCCCCGAGCTCGAAGACCACATTTGGAACCCTTCGTGCATGTGTGGACGTGGATGCAATGACATCACATGCAAACCTGCGTGCTTATGATGTCATCACAGTGACGGCCGCGTATGCACAAAGACTTCCAGACGCAGCCTCCAAGCTCAGGATTTCCAAAACTCAGACAAATTGCTGGGTTTTGGAAATCCCTCTAGGCGCCCGGATTATCCTCTAATAAGAGGACATTTCAGGGTTTTCCTGGACATATGGTAGCCCTAACTCTAAGGCCACTTTTTACCACAGTTTAGTAAAAGCACCCCATAATAAGATCATGGCAGGTAAAAGTTCAATGAAAGAAATATAAAATATAAGGATCCCAGTAAAGCCTAACATTGAAAATGCCTGTTGATAAAGCAAGGTGGAGCTGTAACAATTGATAAGATAAGTAAAATTTACATAAAATAAGAAAAATTTCAAAATAATAACTGAATAGCTTAGCAAGGGTCCGACAAGGATTGCAGTCTAATCATATTAGATTATGTGATTGGTAGTCTGATGACCCTTAGAAACAGTACATTTTTATATTGCTACGTTGGTTCAATGAGATATTGTAGCTATTGATAAAGCAGGCAGGTCGTCAGATTATATTCTGAAAGATGAATAAATCCTGCCTACTCTGAGTATTCAGGTTTTTTTCTTTTTTTGGAGGGGTAGGGGGGGTGCGGGCAGCTATAACTTAACTAGCTAAGCATAAATTCAGCACTGGTCAGTTAAAGTAATAGCCAATAGCCACCAAAGACAGGGTTGCCATTTATGCGGTCTGATTTGCCTGTTAAGCCTAGCCAGCTAGCACTTGAATATTTGAGGCTGCCTGGCTAAGTCACATGACAAAGCTAGCTAGCCGCTAACCGCAAAGTAGTCAGTGGACATAACCAGCTGTCTCCCACTGAATATTAGCAGTTAACCAGCCAGTGCTATTTAACTGGCCAGAAACCCACTCTTGGCTGGTTAAATAGCACTGAAAAGTCAGAGGAAAGAGCTCCAGAAAACTGCGGTAATATATGCAAAAGGTGGTAACTAAACAGACATTGGTACATGGAGGGGGTAAGAACAGCATGTGAAGAAAATCTCAGTGAATGAGAAAGTGTACAGTATATGGTATATGCTTATCTTATTGATCTTGGGGACATTCAATAATCATGAAGAGGAAAGTGAAAATTAAAATTTTAAACATGGTGTAGAGATGATAGTGAGGTCCCATGATATTGCTGTATTGCTGGTTTGACATGAAGAAGCTTCTTCATGAATCTTAAAATGATAGGCAGTGAGAAGCTGGAGCTCTGTCTATACCAGGGGTGTCCAACCTGCGGCCCGAGGGCCGCATGCGGCCCAGTGAAGTAATTTGTGCGGCCCCAGTTGAGGGCGATGCAGTGTTTTCCTCTGCTGCCCCCGGGTGTTTACCGTCTTGCCGGCTCCCTTCTCTGTCTTGCTGCAGTGTTTGCACATTTGTGCGGCCCCAGAAACATTTTTTTCGGCCAATGCGGCCCAGGGAAGCCAAAAAGCTGGACACCCATGGTCTATACGATGATAGGCTGCGTGTTCTTACATGCACTGTGATAGAAGACATTTATAGTGCCACATGGTAAGTACTGAAGAATGATATGTAGGGGATAGTGAAAAGTGTAAGTGATAACCCATTTCTTGGAACAGACATGAGTACCACATTTGTTATGCATCGTTCCAGACATACAAGAAGAAGGTACAAGAAGACAGACATAATTTGAAATGTGGAGGATGAGCATTATAAATTTGACTTCTGTTCCTTTGAGTCAGGAACAAATTAGAGTATTAGAGGACTCGAGTGGATATAGCTCATATCATCAGAAACTTACAGGTTAAACTGGGGCATTTTCCCAGTTCATCAAGGTCAGATATCCATCATGAGGCCTAAGTCATATGGGTTACCTCTAGGAGCTATGAATGCTCATAAGGATTTGGTACTTAAGGAGATAGAAAGCTAGAAACATGAAAAATATTGTAATAACTTGCAAAGGGATAAGAAGATTGCTTTACAACAGCTAGCTAGAAAATCAGTTTTGGTGATAAAACCTGCTGATAAAGAAGGCTCAGTCATGCTGCAACATTGAAATCAATATGAGCTAGAAGATTATAGACAGATGTATAACAATTAGCAGTTTAGATTATTACAAAATGATTCTACCAATGAGTTAAAAAAATCTGTGTCAACACTGGTGGATGCTGCCTGTGTACAGGGGATATTGACAAGCCATGAGGCTGAATTTTTGATGATTAAACAATCTAAAGTACCTATATTTTTATTATAAGTCATTGCAATCACTTGTGGGGTGTCAAGTTTTAAGTTTTTATTATTTCTTGATATCCCGGAAATCGCAGAGTAACTAAGCAGCTTACAGGAAAATTAGTAACAGCGTACAATAAAATTAACACCATTTAACAAAATAGTAATAATAAAAATTGTATTTATTTAAAAATTTATATACCACTTAAAAACTATGTGGTTTATAAAATTACATGCATACATATTTAAAAAATGCTAAACATGTTTCAACAAGATAAACACAAAAAGACATTAACGGTATCATTGAAATCGTCATTTAAATAAAAGTAACATACAACACAAAAAGAGACAAGAGAAAGAACTCCAATTTGTGATAGAAAAGAAAGGGTAAGGAAAACACATAAGGTAGGGGGAACAGTCTAGTTGCTTTTCATTGTTTGTTTATATAATACAGTGTTGGAACCAATGAATATCATTGTCTGACCCAATGAATATCATCTGTCTCAATTGTTAGATATTTTTTTTCTAAAACCTGCTGTAGCATATAAAAAAGACCAATCCACCGACAGCATTCATAAAATATTTTTCTAATACTGACACAGGGAAAACAGTCGGTGGAGAAAATACCTCAGCTTCTCTCAGGATACCACAACTTGAGTATCCTAAGGACTTAATCTGCCTTCAAACTATCCTCAGTCGTAAAAACTTCACCCTACAGATACTGGTTACTATTCTAATAATAGGACAAAATATTCATAATATGTCAGAGTCACTTACCTGCAGTTGAAAAAATTCCCTTGTCATCCAGTACTTTCTGCAAAAATCAAAGACAGTTTAAGTCCTTTGCATATTCAAGTTAGAAACATAGAAACATAGAAAGATGATGGCAGAAAAGGGCCACAGCCCATCAAGTCTGCCCACTCTATTGACCCACCCCTTGAGTGCTAGTGACCTAGTTCCTTAACTTGACCCTTGTAGGGATCCCACGTGGATGTCCCATTTATTCTTAAAATCGAGCACGCTGGTGGCCTTGATCACCTGCACCGGAAGTTTGTTCCAGTGATCTACCACCCTTTCCGTGAAGAAATACTTCCTCGTGTCACCACTAAATTTCCCCCCTCTGAGTTTGAGGGGGTGCCCCCTTGTGACCGAGGGTCCCTTGGGAAAGAATATATCGTTTTCCATCTCGACGCGACCAGTGACGTACTTAAATGTCTCAATCATGTCACCCCGTTCTCTGCGCTCCTCCAGGGTATAGAGCTGCAGTTTGCCCAGTCTTTCTTCGTATGAGAGACCCTTGAGTCCGGCGACCATCCTAGTGGCCATCCGCTGGACCGATTCAGCTCGAAGCACATCTTTCCGGTAATGTGGCCTCCAGAATTGCACACAGTATTCCAGATGAGGTCTCACCATGGTTCTGTAGAGTGGCATTATGACTTCAGGTTTGCGGCTGACGAAGCTTCGATTGATACATCCCATCATTTGCCTTGCCTTAGATGAGGCCTTCTCTACTTGTTTAGCAGCTTTCATGTCTGCACTGATGATTACCCCCAAGTCCCGTTCCTCTGAAGTCCTAGCTAGCGTTTCTCCATTCAAGGAGTATGTTCTGCATGGATTTCCGCTGCCGAGATGCATGACCTTACATTTTTTAGCGTTGAAGCCCAGCTGCCATGTCGAGGACCAGTTTTCCAACGTGATCAGATCCTGCGTCATACTGTCCTTGAGGTTGCTTTCACTTACTATGTTACACAGTTTGGCGTCGTCGGCAAACAGTGATACTTTACCCTGAAGCCCCCGGGTCAGGTCTCTTATGAATATGTTAAAAAGGGATGGTCCCAGGACTGAGCCCTGCGGCACTCCGCTAGTCACCTCCGAAGTCTCAGAGAAGGTGCCGTTGACCACCACCCTCTGAAGTCTTCAACTCAGCCAATCATTGACCCATGCAGTTAGTTTCTCACCCAACCCCATCGATTTCATCTTGTTTAATAGTCTACAGTGTGGGACACTGTCGAAAGCTTTACTGAAATCCAAGTATACTATGTCCAGAGCCTCTCCTGAGTCTAGTTTCCTGTCACCCAATCAAAGAAGCTTATAAGATTAGATTGGCATGACTTGCCTCTTGTGAATCCATGTTGACAGGGATCCCTTAGATTCCCTTCATCCAATATCGAGTCTAATTTACCTTTGAGTAGAGTTTCCATGAGTTTACACACTATTGATGTGAGACTCACTGGTCTGTAGTTCGCTGCCTCTGCTCTGCAACCCTTTTTGTGCAGAGGAACGACGTTTGCTGTGGTATCCTGAGAGACCCTGAAGTCTTTTTTTCCACCACTGTTTTCCCTGTGTCAGTATTAAAAAATATTTTTTGAATGCTGTGGGTAGATTGGGATTATTGAGGCATTCTACTTGTGTGACTTGCATATAAAAAAAATTCAGTTAATTTTTTTTCCATTTTTTATATCACTTAAATGACATTGATATTTCTGATTTTGGTTTTCATCGAATTAGGAGCTTTATATGCCAATGTGCCACAGGATGACATTCTAAAAACAATAGAGGAGACCTTCAATGTGTAACCTTCTCCAAAACCCTTCCAGCATTCTTCTTATACTACCATTTTTAGGTTGTTGGTCAGTTTGACGCTGTGACTCTGGGTAAGTCACTCAACCTGCCCCAAGTACATAATCAGAGTCTGTATATAACATGTAAACCTCTTTGATTGTAACCACAGAAAGTTGGTATATCAAATCCTATCCTCTTATGTTTAAATCATTTTTATTGAGAGCTTAATTGACAAATGTTCTGAAACATAGATAATGTACCAAATGGACATAATGCAACAAAATAATCATCACATACACAAGCAACAAAAAATTATAACAGTTATACAATGTGGGCAGTTATTTCCTGGGGCTATTAACACAATCAGAATAACCACAATCCCTTCCACACATTCCCCCCTACCTCCTCCCCACTCATGGGGCATCACACAGTACAAGAAGTAAAGGCAATACTACAAGTATAAGCTTGGAGGGGCATAATCGAAAGGGACGTCTAAATCCGTTTACGTCCATCTCGCAAGTCATCCAAAGTAAAAAACAGCTTAAGACACATTTTCAAAAAATAAGTCCAACTTTTTTTTCGTTTCGAAAATCGTCTAATTATACATCTTGCATCTGATCATCCAAGCTGCTAAATCGTCCATCTTTATACCACATTTTCGGCCAACTTTCCGTCCAAGTCCAAAACGCCTAGAACAAGCCCTTTTGGACGTGGGAGGGGTCTGCAAAGTGATGGACTGCACACCCAGACATGGGTAGGGGTACCTTACAGGGCACTGCTGTGAACTTCACAAAAAGGGTGCAATGTCTTCTCCTCTCTACAGCTCCCTTATAGGTTATGGTGAGCCCCCCAAACCACCTCCAGAATCCCCTAGACCCATTTATCTACCACCCCAATAGCCCTTATGGCTGCAGGAGCCACTTATATGCCAGTAAAAAAGGGTTTTGGGGGTATATTGGGCAGTGCACATGTTAAATATCAACGCAGTGATTACACGGGCTTATGGGCATGGGTCCTCCTCTCTATGGGTCCCTAACCCACCCTCAAGACGAATTAAGCTGCCTCTGGGCTGGACGACTAGCTTTTCTATGCCAGGCGGCCAGATGATGAAATTTAAAGTTGTGAATAAAATTTTTATGGGGGTGGGGGGTTGGTGATCACTGAAATAGTGTGTGGGAGGTCTATGTTATGTGTTTTCAGTGCTTATCTGGTGACTTTAAGTGGGTTTTTGTGACTTAGACTTAGACCATGTTTTAAATGGTCTAAGTCACAACGTCCAAGTTCCATCGATCGTGAGCTGTATAACTTTTGATTATACATGCTGTACAACTAAGTCTATGCCGGCCTACGTCCTGCCCAACTTCCACCCTCGACACTCCTCCCAAAATGCCCCATTTAGCTTTGGTCATTCGGCAGCACTATGAAGGCCTAGGTCGTTCAGAAATACATCCAAAACCCGTTTTTAGTATCGGCACTTGAACGTATTTGTGAAATGTTCGTTAAAGTGACAACTTAGGCCGGTTTTTGGACATATTTCTCTTTCGATTATGAGCCCCTTAGGATTCTACCATGACCCACTGGTGTCAAAATATTTCAGAAAGGCTCCCAATGTTTCTGAACTGTCATTCGCTTGGGAAATGCCATGTCCTGAACACTTAGGACTCAATATTCAGACCGCGGGAAGCAGCCCCACATTGTCACCGGTGAACCCAGACATTTAATTCCAGGGTCGTATCCAACCACTGGCATTGAATTTCCAGGCTAAGCTCAGCAATTTTTGACATAGCTGGCCAAGCTGATATTCATTGGTTGGCCAACTAAGTCATAGCAGTCAAAGATAGACCTGCTTTTTAGGCGGGTCTACCTGGCCTCTAGACCTAGTTGGTCAACCAATGACTATTGGTACTGACTGGCTATTCACTGACCAGTTTATTCAGTGGGAGATAGCCAGCTTAAACTGGAAATATTATAAAGATGGTCTTATATGAAATTAGCCCACATTATCATATTATTCACCCTTATATAATGATTCAGCTTAACCTATTTCCTTCTAGTTGTATTCAATTTAATGATTGTTTGGAATGAATTGAGATTTCCAGTTCTCTAAGATATAGAAAAAAATCCTACCCTGGTCAGTTTTTTGATACTATTGGACCACAAGCTATCCTATCAGATCAGTTCTGTAGTTAAAAATTATTTTTATAAATTACGTCTTATTAGATCTTTAGCCAAAGTTTTAGAACCTAAAGCCCTTAATGTCTTAATTCATTCTTTATAACACAGAAAGAAATACGAAGATTACAAATCATACAAAATTATTACTAATTCTAAAAAATACGATCATGTCACTCCTCTTTTGCAAGAAGCACACTGGCTACCGATTTCACACAGAATCCTATATAATAAAAGGCTAACTCGCGCATGCGCAGTTCTATTTGCGTGTTCCGTGCGCTGTAGGTCTGTGGCCGAAGGAGTGCGCATGCGCGCGAATACGTCACCACCCGATCGCCTCCACAAGCCGGACCGCAGCCAGACGACGTTCTCCGTTTCTCCTGTCGCCGCCGCCGATCTCTGTTTCGCCTTTGCCGCCCACCCCCTTCTCTTCACGCGGGCCCGAATGGCGATTCCAGCAGCGTGTACATCAGTCTCCACACGCTGCTTCGGGCCCTTCTGCCCTGATTTGCTCTGCCGCGTCTCTGATGATGTCATAAGGGACGTGCCAGAGTAAATCAGGGCAGAAGGGCCCGAAGCAGCGTGTGGAGACTGATAAAAGCGCTGCTGGAATCACCACCTTTGTAGTCCGGCCCGCGGGAAGGGGAAGGGACAGGGGGGGGTAGAGGAAACGCTAATGCTGCTGCACAGGGAACTGGTGGGGGGGGAGGGAAATGGAGGGGAAGGGAATGCTGCTTTGGACGGACAGACAGACAGAGAGAGGAAGGGAAACACAAAGAAAATAAGAAAGGCACAGGGAACTGGTGTGGGGGGAGGGGGATAGAATGCTGGACAGACAGAGAGAGGAAGGGAAACACAAAGAAAATAAGAAAGACACAGGGGCAGGTGCACAGGGAACTGGTGTGGGGGGAGGGGGATGGAATGCTGCTTTGGACAGACAGACAGAGGGAGGAAGGGAGACAGAAAGGAAAGAAGAAAGACACAGGGTCAGGGAGATACACAGAAAGACAGACAGGCAAAGGGGGCCAGGGACAGAGACAGACAGAAAGGACAGCGGGAGCCGCGTCAGGAGGGGTGCGGGATGCGGCAGTGGGAACTTTTCCAATGGGTGCAACTGGGCAGCTGTCGGGAACCTCTGATCAGGGGCAGAGCAAGGTAAGAGTATCATAGGGATAAGAAGGAGGAGGGAGGATAAAAAAGGAAGGGATGCCTACTGCTAATCTAATCTAATCTAAATCTTGGGTTTATATACCGCATCATCTCCACAGGTGGAGCTCGACATGGTTTACATGGATAGGAAGCAACGGAACTCCAGTGGGTTTATAAAAGTAAGTAAGAGAGAGGTTAGGTGTGATAATAATAGGGAGGGGACGGGTTACGTTTTGGAGAAGAGCCAAGTCTTCAGAAGCTTACGGAATGGTAGAAGGGGGCTCAAGTTGCGGAGAGGGGAAGGGAGACTATTCCAGAGCTGAGCGATTCTGAAGTGGAGGGAGGACCCGAGTTTACCGACGAGGGGGATACCCTTTGAGGAAGGGAAGGATAGTTTTAATTTTTGCGTGGATCTGGTGGAGAAAGGATTTGAGGAATTCCAGGATAGAGGAATAAGAGGTGGAAGGATGCCGTGGAGCATCTTGAAGGTTAAGCAGGCACTTTTAAAATGGACCCTGGAGATGACAGGAAGCCAGTGCAGCTTGGACAGGAGTGGAGAGGCATGGTCAAATTTGCTTTTTGAGAAGATGAGTTTGGCCGCGGTGTTCTGGATTAGTTGGAGTCTGTGGAGGCTTTTCTTTGTTAAGCTAAGGTAGATGGAATTGCAATAGTCCAATCTGGAGAGGATGATGGACTGTACGAGTACGGCAAAGTGTTTTTGGTGGAAGCAGGACCTCACTTTCCTCAGCATGTGAAGGCTGTGAAAGCATGTTTTTATCAGGGAGTTGAGGTGGTCGTTGAAGGATAGCGAGGAATCTACAGGGGGAGAAGGAAAGAGATGCTGATGGACAGGGGAGGTGAAGAAAAAACAACAGAGGACTAATGTTGGACGGGGGAGAAGGAAAGAGGTGCTGCTGGACAGGGGGGAGGTAAAACAAAGGGAGAAGGGCTGCTGCTGCATAAGGAGAGCAGTGAAGGGGTGGTGGTGGACACAGTGGAGGTAAAAGGAAGGGAAAATGGACAGGGGGAGCAGGCAAGGGGTGGTGATGAACAGCCAAGGAAAAAGAAAGGCAGAAAGAAAGAAAGCGGCTAAGGAGAGAAAGAGAAAAAAAGACAGACACACACACATATGTTCTAGCACCCGTTAATGTAACGGGCTTAAAGACTAGTAATATATAAAATCGCATTGTTAACATTCAAAATTCAGAAAACCAATACTCCTATATTCTTATATCGATATTTAATACCATATTCCCCAGCTAGATCTCTTAGATCAGCTGATCAGTATTTGCTGACCATTCCATCATTGAAAGTAATTGGTACTAGAAGAACCACAACCTTCTCTATCTTGGGACCCCAGCTTTGGAACAAACTTCCTATTTTTCTGCGCGCTGAAACTTCCTTAGAAAAATTCCAAAGCAATCTAAAAAGCCATCTATATAAAGATTAGATAAGACATCCTTTCTCGAGTTTCTCTATTCTCATTTAGATCGTCTTTTTTTTATTAAAAAACAAACAAACAATTACTTTTAGACCAAGTTTCACCAAAAATCTTTTAATACCCCTCCTGATGTTCTTCCCTAAATGTTTTTCTTTTTGTTTTTTTTCTTTTTTATTCTTAAACAAATGTAGTTTATCCTTATATTCCTTATGTATCTTTAAATAATTATGGATAAGATTGTACATTTATTGTTCTAAATGGTTTTTTATTTGTCCCCCTTAACTATTATTGTTATACGCATTGAAATTACTTGATATTGCGTTCAAATCAAAACTTTAATAATAAACTTGAAACTTCTGTCAAATTTTTCTCTCCACCTCCAGGCCTAATCTCCTCACTAACCATACTCACCTACAATACCCCTAATGAAGAAGGTCTTTTCATAGCATTGCAAAGGCAGACTCATGATTTTAGGTTTCCTAAGAAACATCCATTCCCTGACAAACTTTTAAAAAAGTAATAACTAAATGTGAAGAGACTTAGCAATTAGGCAAAATGCCAGCAGCCACAGATGGGAATGTCAGTTGTCATTCTGCAGTATTATATCATATAAAAATTAAGATTTTTTACTTTTTAGTTTGCCCTAACTCTTGGTATATAGCCCACGCTACTTAAACTGTTGACCTTTGTTGTTGACCTAAACCAGATAAAATTCATATACCCTTGGAATTCTTTATATATTCTAAAAATGAGTAATGAGCCCTTAACTAGAAATAATTGGACACTAATATAATCAACTAGTGTTTATGCCCGTTACATTAACGGGTGCTAGAGTAGATGTCTGTCTGTCTGTCTTTTTTTTTTCTTTGTCTCTCTCTCCTTGGATACTGTCTGTCTCCCTGGCCCCCTGCCTGCCTGTCTTTCCGTGGCCCCCTTCTGTTTCCCCCTCCCAGAACAAAGCATGATTGCTGTCTGCCCCCAGCACACACACCCTAAAGCAGCCCCCTTTCTCTCTCCCCCTGGCCCCCTGTTGTGCCTTGCCTGCCTGCTTCGTGGCCCCCTTCTGTTCCCCCCCATGATTGCTGTCTGCCCCAGCACACCCCTCCCCCCAAGGCAGCCCCCTTTTCCTCTCCCCCTGGCCCCTTGTTGTGCCATGCCTGCCTGCTTCGTGGCCCCCTTCTGTTCCCCCCATGATTGCTGTCTGCCCCCAGCACACCCTTCCCCCCAAAGCAGCCCCCTTTCCCTCTCCCCCTGGCCCCCTGTTGTGACATGCCTGCCTGCTCCGTGGCCCCTTCTGTTCCCCAACTAAAAGAATTCAGGAATACAATCGTAAATAACTAATAAATATTTGTCAAAAACGTATTGTAGATAATGATTAGTAGCAGGGAGTCATTCAAGCCACATATACACGAATTGCTGGCACAACACAAACTGTATGAAAAATCATAATACAACAGAGAAAAATAAACCTCAATTGTGGAAGGCTGGGACTACGCAAGTGCCCAAACCTATGGCACATCATCACGGGTTTATAAAAAAACTCCGTATACATATAAATAAATAAATAAATAAATAATTTCCATTCATACAGAATCCACTTTTCTTCAAAAAATTTTTAGTGTAAGCAGTGTGCACAAAATTCAATGCATTAATCGTGTCCAAAAAGGAGTGACCAGAATCCCAAACTAACTAAATTATTAGCGAGGGCTACAGCTCAACTTCACTAATGTAAGCGGTTGTGGAGACGTAGAGAATAGAATCACAATAACAGAGAAAATACACTCATCTGAAGGCGTAGAACTTCAAAAAAGGCTTTTAACTCCTAGTCCCGACAAAAAAGGCTTTCTGTTTCGCCTGGGAAGGCTACTTCAGGGGATCCATGCAGTGTCCAAATCTCTCCCCGCTTCTTACAACCTGACAATAGTAAAGCCGGCTCCTCTCAAAATGGTGCTGGGACTGTGAGACGCACCCGGCTCGAATAAAAAGACAAACGAACCGGGCGACGTGACGTCATCACGAAATGTGATGCGTGATAGGCTAAACACCGGCTCATGTAGAACCCACTATAATTAAAGGATATAAGTATTGTAATCATTCTCAAATTCAAAAGAAAGGTTGCCATTCATAAACAGTGTTTAAACCAAGAGGTTCTAAAGTTTGTAGTCGATTGATCCATTGTTGTTCCTTCTGCCACAACACTCTTCTAATATCTCCTCTTCTCTGAAAAGGAAGCATTTTCTCTATCACCCAACATTTCAGATTTTCAAACTTGTGCCCACATTGGATGCAATGAGCAACTATAGGAGCTGTCAATTTTCGTGTATTTAAACAACTTTTGTGCTCTGTTAATCTCACGGTTAAAGTACGTGATGTTTGGCCTATATATAATAGGTCACATGGACATTGGATTGCATACACAATAGATTGACATGAAGAGGAGTGACGTAAAATATAGTTCTTACCATTACTTGGATTAATGAAATTGGAAGCAGTGACCATTATGTTGCAGTTCGAACAATGGCCACATGGCCTATGTCCTAATATGGTGTTCATGTCCTCATCATTAAATTTTTCTTTGGAAGTGTGACATAACAAGTCACTTAGATTCCTGTTTCTTGACTGAGAGAAAATGAATCGCTTATTCTGTTCCCTTCTGTTCCCCCCCATGATTGCTGTCTGCCCCCAGCACACCCCTCCACCCAAAGCAGCCCCCTTTCCCTTTCCCCCTTGTCCCCTGTTGTGCCATGCCTGCCTGCTCTGTGGCCCCCTTCTGTTCCCCCCTCTTGTTCTTACCCTCCCTCCATCCATGGTTCCTGGTGTCTTCTGGCCCACCGGCACGAACCACTGCCGCCGCTGCTGCTCCTCTTCAAAGCAGCCTGTTGAGGTTCGCCGGCCGGCTGTAGCGAACCTCGCAGGCTGCTCTCCACCTCGGTAGCATGTTCCCCTGACGTGATCGCGTCACAGGGAACGTGCTACCGAGGTGGAGAGTGGCCTGCGAGGTTCACTACAGCCGGCCAGCGAACCTCAACAGGCTGCTTTGAAGAGGAGCAGCAGCGGCGGCAGCGGTTGGTGAGTGAGGGCGGGAGGGGGGAGTTGCTGGCGTGTTTTTTGCCTCCGTGTTCCAAAATGGAATTCAGCACGGAGGGACACAGCACGGCGCAGCGATCACAAAACCCTAAGTGTGCATGCGCGCTTAGGGTTTTATTATAGCGGATTATTGCAGTTACTTGGCTCCAGTTAGGATTTTCGCACACATCTTATAAAGATACACACACACATTTTTTAGTGTACAACTAAAAAGGTGGCATGGCCATGGGAGGGACATGGGCAGATCGGGGAATTCTCTAAAAATGTATGCAGTATTACTAAATACCAGGGATCTGCACCTAAGTGCATACCAGGATTTACAGCAGGTTTTAGTTGGTGTAAATCCTTGTGCTCAAAGTTTGGCATGGAATTGCCTCCAAGCATTATTTTATAAATGTCACCCAATTTGGAGCACTGTTTATAGAATAGCAGGTGTCAAGTTTTATTTTAAATTTTATTAAATGCTTATAAATATTTCTAAACGATACACATTGATTAAAATGGGGGACACGTAACATAGTAACATAGTAGATGACGGCAGATAAAGACCCGAATGGTCCATCCAGTCTGCCCAACCTGATTCAATTTAAATTTTTTAATTTTTTTCTTCTTAGCTATTTCTGGGCAAGAATCCAAAGCTTTACCCGGTACTGTGCTTGGGTTCCAACTGCCGAAATCTCTGTTAAGACTTACTCCAGCCCATCTACACCCTCCCAGCCACTGAAGCCCTCACCAGCCCATCCTCCACCAAACGGCCTTATACAGACACAGACTGTACAAGTCTGCCCAGTACCGGCCTTAGTTCAATATTTAATATTATTTTCTGATTCTAAATCCTCTGTTTTCATCCCACGCATATTTGAACTCATTCACAGTTTTACTCTCCACCACCTCTCTCGGGAGTGCATTCCAGGCATCCACTACCCTCTCCGTAAAGTAGAATTTCCTAACATTGCCCCTGAATCTACCACCCCTCAACCTCACATTATGTCCTCTGGTTTTACCATTTTCCTTTCTCTGGAAAAGATTTTGTTCTATGTTAATACCCTTCAAGTATTTGAACATCTGAATCATAGCTCCCCCGTCTCTCCTTTCCTCTAGGGTATACATATTCAGGGCTTCCAGTCTCTCCTCATATGTCTTCTGGCGCTAGCCTCCTATCATTTTTGTCGCACTCCTCTGGACCGCCTCAAGTCTTCTTACGTCCTTCGCCAGATACAGTCTCCAAAACTGAACACAATACTCCAAGTGGGGCCTTATCAATGACCTGTACAGGGGCATCAACAGCTTCTTCCTTCTACTGACTACGCCTCTCTTTATACAGCCCAGCATCCTTCTGGCAGCAGTCACTGCCTTGTCACATTGTTTTTTCACCTTTAGATCTTCGGACACTATCACCCCAAGGTCCCTATCCCCGTCCGTGCATATCAGCTTCTCTCCTCCCAGCATATACGGTTCCTTCCTATTATTAATCCCCAAATGCATTACTCTGCATTTCTTTGCATTGAATTTTAGTTGCCAGGCATTAGACCATTCCTCTAACTTTTGCAGATCCTTTTTCATATTTTCCATTCCCTCTTCGGTGTCTACTCTGTTACAAATCTTGGTATCATCTGCAAAGAGGCACACTTTTCCTTCTAACCCTTCAGCAATGTCATTCACAAACATATTGAACAGGATTGGCCCCAGCACCGAACCCTGAGGGACTCCACTACTCACCTTTCCTTCCTTCGAGCGACTTCCATTAACCACCACCCTCTGGCTTCTGTCCGACAGTCAGTTTCTGACCCAGTTCACCACTTTGGGTCCTAACTTCAGCCCTTCAAGTTTGTTCAACAGCCTCCTATGAGAAACTGTATTTACTTGCTGAAATCCAAGTAAATTAAATCTAGCATATGTCCTCGATCCAGCTCCCTGGTCACCCAATCAAAAAATTCAATCAGGTTCATTTGGCACGATTTACCTTTTATAAAGCCATGTTGCCTGTAACCCATTAGATTCAAGGAAGTATACTATCCTTTCTTTCAGCAACACTTCCATTATTTTTCCAACAACCGAAGTGAGGCTCACCGGCCTGTAGTTTCCTGCTTCATCCCTGTGACCACTTTTATGAATAGGGACCACATCCGCTCTCCTCCAATCCCCAGGAATCACTCCTGTCTCCAGAGATTTGTTGAACAAGTCTTTAATAGGACTCGCCAGAACCTCTCTGAGCTCCCTTAGTATCCTGGGATGAATCCTTTCTGGTCCCATCGCTTTGTCCACCTTCAGTTTTTCAAGTTGCTCATAAACACTCTCCTCCATGAATGGTGCAGAATCTACTCCATTTTCTCGTGTAACTTTGCCAGATAATCTCGGTCCTTTTCCAGGATTTTCTTCTGTGAACACAGAACAGAAGTATTTGTTTAGCACATTTGCTTTCTCCTCATCACTCTCTACATATTGGTTCCCAGCATCTTTTAGCCTAGCAATTCCATTTTTCATCTTCCTCCTTTCACTAATATATCTGAAAAATTACATTTTTAGCCATTTGTTCTTCCGCCTGTGCTTTCGCCAGACGTATCTCTCTCTTGGCTTCTTTCAGTTTTACCCTGTAGTCCTTTCTGCTCTCCTCTTCTTGGGGTTTTTTATATTTCACGAACGCCAACTCTTTCGCCTTTATTTTCTCAGCCACTAGGTTGGAGAACCATATCGGCTTCCTTTTTCTCTTATTTTTATTGATTTTCTTCACATAAAGGTCCGTAGCCATTTTTATTGCTCCTTTCAGCTTAGACCACTGTCTTTCCACTTCTCTTATGTCCTCCCATCCTAACAGCTCTTTCTTCAGGTACTCTCCCATTGCATTAAAGTCCGTACGTTTGAAATCTAGGACTTTAAGTATCGTGCGGCCGCTCTCTACTTTAGCCGTTATATCAAACCAAACCATTTGATGATCGCTACTTCCCAGGTGAGCACCTACTCGAACATTAGAGATACTCTCTCCATTTGTGAGGACCAGATCCAATATCGCTTTTTCCCTTGTGGGTTCCGTCACCATTGGTCTGAGCAGAGCCTCTTGAAAGGCATCCACAATCTTCTTACTTCTTTCCGATTCCGCAGGCAGAACATTCCAGTCCGCATCCGGCAGGTTGAAATCTCCCAACAGCAGAACCTCCTCTTTCCTTCCAAACTTTTGGATATCCACAATCAGATCCTTTTCAATTTGCTGCGATTGAGTCAGAGGTCTGTAGACTACACCCACGTAGATAGAAGTTCCATCTTCTCTTTTCAGAGCAATCCATATCGCTTCTTCCTCTCCCCAGGTTCCTTGCATTTTTTGTCGCTTGGATATTGATCTTTACATAGAGAGCTACTTCTCCACCTTTTTGACCATCTCTGTCCTTCCTAAAAAGATTATATCCCAGTATGTTTGCATGCCATCCATGTGATTCACTGAACCATGTCTCTGTGATAGCGACAATATCTAGATCTGTCTCTAACATCAGGGCTTGCAGATCATGAACTTTATTGCTTAGACTGCGAGCATTTGTGGTCATCGCTTTCCAGCTATTTTTCAGCGATAATCTCCTTTTTCGTATGGATTTTTGTTTCGTTTCACTTTCCGTTGCAATACTAAGAAATGAGTTGCTGATATTGTTTATGTTGCAGTCTTTACTACTATCACATCTTTTCTTTTGCTGGGGGTGGTCTCTATAATTGTCCTTCGTACATACATCACCCCCACTTTCTAGTTTAAATGCCTAGTAAAATATTGTCTAAATGTCTCTGCAAGATTTCTTTTTCCTGCTGTAGTAATATGTAGCCCATCAGTGCAATATAGCTTCTTGTCCTTCCATGTATTTCCCCATCCTCCTATGTACCTGAAACCTTCTTGATGACACCAGGCTTTGAGCCATCTATTAAAGTCCTCTGTGTTTTTCACTCTTTGCTTTCCCTTTCCATATGCAGAAAAAGCTAAAGTCTTTACAAAAGGTTTCATGCCTTCACCAAGCTCCCAAAAAGCTTTCTGTGCTGCAAGTGTGGAGTTGTTGGCCAGGTCATTTGTTCCCAGATGGATAACAATATCAGTGTTAAAATTCTTAGTTTCTTCCTTAATTATAGTCTGTATTTGCCTGGAACTCCTGGAAGACATTTCACTATTTTGGTCTCCTCGCCTTGTGTTCCAAGGTTAATGCCTCTGTTGATGGAATCCCCCAACAGTAATAGTTTTCTGTTTTTGGCCTTTTTATTTGTGCTTAGGGTGTGCTTGCTCTCTTGAGTTACCTTCATTGGTTCCAGTCCCACCTCCCTTCTGTTTTCTTGAGTATCGCAGTGCACTAGTGGAGCGAAGGAATTCTGTAGAGGTAATATTAGTGAAGGTGGATGTTTCTGTGTTACATGTCGCAGTCTTCCTGAGCCTACTGTGACCCATTTATTCCTGGGCTGTTTTATTCTTTGAGGTAGAGGTGGTAAGTTGGTATGATTTTGTGGAGCGATGGAAGCTGCTTTAATTGTATTCAGTTCCTGTTTAAGTTTACAGAGCTCCTCCTTAATACTAGCAAGTTGAAGACAGATGGGGCAAGCTTTAAGCCTCCAAATAGTGTGTCTTGGAATTAAAGCACCACAGTGATTGCATAGAATAAAGGTCATCTTGATTGGTTGTGAAGTGACTTGATTTGAGTAATCCTGATTATTTGGGTCTCTATATATGAAAAGTGGTCCCTGGGGTTGGTGGGACTATAAGTCTTACCCTTATGAAGGGAAAGGGAAAGAGGAAATATGATTTAACAAAGGAAAGACAAGGGTTTATTTTTTTGTGTTGTTTTTTGTTTTTTTTTTAATAAGAAACAGGGAGGAGAAGAGAAATTAAGCAGATATAATGCTGAAAACCAGTGAAAAGAGCAGAATATGAAATGCTGAGCAACTTAGCTTTTTGAAGTTCACAGGGCAGCCTTGTTCACAGCACTGTCCCAAAGATAATGCAGTTAACTTTAGAAGTAAATCAGAGCCCCTCCCTTCTCCACCTAATCAGCAGACACAATGGCTAAAAACTATTAAGTCAGAATACAGGCTCTATACCACCTAAAACACAGTATTTTAAACAAAAATGCAGGTTCTATAACAAATCAGTGGCTACCCTAAAACACAGGATTTATAACAGGATTTTCCCTACTTTAGTCACCCTGAGCCACAGGAAATAAGATTTAACAGAGGAAAGAGAAGGGTTTTGTTTTTTTAAGTAAGAAACAGGGAGGAGAAGAGAAATTAAGCAGACATAATGCTGAAAACTAGTAAAAAGAGCAGAATATGAAATGCTGAGCAACTTAGCTTTTTGAAGTTCACAGGGCAGCCTTGTTCACAGCACTGTCCCAAAGATAATGCAGAAAGAAAAAAAACCTGTACATGTCTGGACATTCACTAAAACTTGACTAACTAGAGACTCGATACTGATTTTTTTTTAGCATAGAAATTTGAGTGCTATGAACTGAAAGTCTTCCACTAAACCATCTCTCACCCTTTCAATCTGTTCAGAACTCTGCTGCACACCTCACATCACTCCAACCCACCTTCTAAGCACCAATCTCTGTCTTATCATTCCCTCTGTAATTCCCCTACCTGAGCACACCTTCTTGTCCAGTTTGCCTTTCTTGACTAGATTGTAAGCTCTTTTGAGCAGAGACTATCTCTTCTGGGTTTTGATGTATAGCACTGTGTATGTGTTTCCTCGAAAATAAGACAGTATCTTATATTCATTTGGGATCCAAAAAAGGCACTGGGTCTTATTTTCAGGTACGGCTTATTTTTTTCGTGTACATGATCATCTCTACCTTCCTCTCCTTCATTCCAATTCTTCCTCTTTCCTTTCCCTCACATGTGCAATATCTTTCCTCCCATCTCACGCATCCCCTTGTGCCTTCCCTTTGCAGCATCTTTCTATCCCTCCATCCCTCCCATCTCCCTGTGCAGCAGAACCTTGCCCAGCTTCCATACTTCCCTCCCTTCCATTCCTTGTGCAGCAGAACCCTTGAGCAACCACCCCCGCGCAGCCAAACCCCTGCTGACCCTCCATCCTTCCCTCCCAACTGATCTCCGCCGACTGCGACTATAAATACCTTCTGGCAGAGGAGCGTCGGGCCAGCAGCACTCACAGGCTGCTTTGCGGCCTTCTCGCTGGGCCTTCTGTATACTTATGACATCATCAGTAACGCCATCAGTCCACAATGGCATTTAATAAGCTTTTAAATACCTAACTTATAAGTGACATTTTATAAATAATAAATTATTAACTAGCTCTATGGTCTTCAGTAACAGCCAACCACCAGCCAAACTATTTGAAGGCTTCAAAGAACAACGCTGGATTTATATCCTGAACACAGTACATCCAGGAGTATTAAACTTAGAAATAGAATGGATGACATTAGTTTAGGCTCCTCCTACTTAGCCGTCATCATCAGTGAGGTAGTGAATGAGTTATGCTATTTAAACAGAACCAAAAAATGCCGCGGCCTTCTTTGCATAGAAGATTGTATGTCGGGATGCTGCAGAGCAAAACAAAAGGGGTAATTTTTTACTTTTAATGCCAGAATTAACAAGGTATTGAAGCATTCTTGTTAAATTTAGGATAATGTAGGGGTCTCGTTCTTGAAAAAGCCTTCGGGTGAAACTTGTTGAACCCTAAGGTCCCACCCGAGGTTCAAATACAAAAGAATGAAGAAATAGCTAAAGCTAAAGCTAAGTACACAAGTTTTGAACTTGTACAGGTGAATGGTTACTAAAAGTGATAAATGAATTTTTGAATACAAGCGTTAATGAATTGTACAAAGCACAAAGCACTTTAAATAAAATCAAGGTCTGATGATAAATAAAAGCCTTAAAAAGTAAAACAAGCCTTCAAATAGTTTGGCTGGTGGTTGGCTGTTACAGAAGACCATAGAGCTAGTTAATAATTTATTATTTATAAAATGTCACTTATAAGTTAGGTATTTTAAAGCTTATTAAATGCCGTTGTGTACTGATGGTGTATATCACATTGACAGCGTCATAAGCAGTATTGGGCTATTCTAATACATCATCAGTAACGCGGCACACAGAAGGCCCCAGCGAGAAGGCTGTGAAGCAGCCTGTGAGTGCTGCTGGCCCAATGCGCCTCTGCCGGAAGGTATTTATGGTCACAGTCGGCGAGGATTGGTTGGGAGGGAAGGATGGTCAGCGAGGGTTCGGCGGTTTGGCTGCTCAGTAGGGGGCGAGTCGGAGGGAAGTGCAGCTGCCTACGACTAGAGTTTATTTTCAGGGGTAGGGCTTATATTAAGACCTACCCCCAAATCATGCTACGGCTTATGTTCAGGATAGATCTTATTTTCAGTGAAACACGGTATAAAATGATTACTGTATTTTCTCGCATATAACGCGCACGTTATACGTGGTTTTCACATACTGCGCACACCCTTGCACGTTATACGCATGAGCGCGTTGTACAAATTTTTTTTTACATAGTTCCCCCCCGACGTCCGATTCACCGCAGGACCGCTCGCACCCCCACCCCGAAGGACCGCCCACACGCTCCCGCACCCGCATCCCCACCCCGAAAGACCGCTCGCACGCACTCCCACCCGCACCCACACCCCCACCCTGAAGGACCGCTCGCACCCCCACAGCCTCCCGACCTCCCCCCCCATTATTTAGAAGCTCCTACCGGTGTCCTGCTGCTTCCTCTTGGCGGTCCCGACACCCGACACGATCGGGGCAAGAGGGAGCTCAAGCCCTCTTGCCCCAGCCAACCGCAGCACCCCCGACACGATTGACGCAAGAGGGAGCTCAAGCCCTCTTGCCCCCCCCGACTCCCTGACACGATCGGGGCAAAAGGGAGCCCAAGCCCTCTTTCCCTGCCAACTCCCAGACAATATCGGGCCAGGAGAGAGCCCAAGTCCTACTGGCCCTGGCGACCCCCCCCGGCTAGTTGTTCGGGCCAGGAGGGAGCCCAAACCCTCCTTGCCATGGCGACCCCCTACCCCCACCCCGCACTACATTATGGGCAGGAGGGATCCCAGACCCTCCTGCCCTCGACGCAAACCCCCTCCCCCCAACGACCGCCCCCCCAGCCAACCCGCGACCCTCCTGGCCGACCCCCACGACACCCCCACCCCCCTTCCCCGTACCTTTGTGTAGTTGGCCGGACAGACGGGAGCCAAACCCGCCTGTCCAGCAGGCAGCCAACGACGGAATGAGGCCGGATTGGCCCATCCGTCCCAAAGCTCCACCTACTGGTGGGGCCTAAGGCGCCTGGGCCAATCAGAATAGGCCCGGGAGCCTTAGGTCCCACCTGGGGGCGGGGCCTGAGGCACATGGGCCCAAGACCCCGCCTCCAGGAGGGACCTAAGGCTCCCGGGCCTATTCTGATTGGCCCAGGCACCTTAGGCCCCACCAGTAGGCGGAGCTTTGGGACGGATGGGCCAATCCGGCCTCATTCCATCGTTGGCTGCCTGCCGGACAGGCGGGTTTGGCTCCCGTCTGTCCGGCCAACTACACAAAGGTACGGGGAAGGGGGGTGGGGGTGTCGTGGGGGTCGGCCAGGGGGGTCGCGGGTCGGCTGGGGGGGGCGGTCGGAGGTTCTTGGTGGGGGGGCGGTCATTGGGGGGAGAGGGGTTTGCGTCAAGGGCAGGAGGGCCTGGGATCCCTCCTGCTCGTAATGTAGTGCGGGGTGGGGGTAGGGGGTCGCCGTGGCCAGGAGGGTTTGGGCTCCCTCCTGGCCCAAACAACTAGCAGGGGGGGGTCGCCAGGGCCAGGAGGACTTGGGCTCCCTCCTGGCCCGATATTGTCGGGGAGTTGGGGAGTCGGCGGGGCAAGAGGGCTTGGGCTCCCTTTTGCCCCGATCATGTCGGGGGTGCCGCGATTGGCTGGGGCAAGAGGGCTTGAACTCCCTCTTGTCCCGATCGTGTCGGGGAGTCGGGACCGCCAAGAGGAAGCAGCAGGACACCGGTTGGAGCTTCTACATGATGGGGGGGGGGCCTGGAGGCTGTGGGGGTGCGAGCGGTCCTTCAGGGTGGGGGTGCGAGCGGTCCTGTGGGGGGGGGGTGAATCGGATGTCGGGGGGGCATCAGGCTTTCAGGGTGGGGACAGGACTTCAAGGGGGAGAGGAGAGTCGGGGCGGGCGAAAGGAGAGTCGGGGTGGCCAGAGGAGAGTCGGGGCGGGCAAAAGGAGAGTCGGGCGGTGACGGGAGAGTCAGGCAGCACGCGCGGTATACGGGTGTGCGCGGTATATAAAAATTTCTGTACATAAATTTGTGTTTTTCGCGCACTATACCCGTGTGCGCGTTTTACACGGGTGCGCGTTATATATGTGAAAATACGGTAATAGCAGTAGTATAGGGAGTAAATCCATAAGCCATTATTAAGATGGACTTGGAAAAATCCAAGTTTATATTTGATATACTGTTTCATTGCAGTACTTCTAAGTGTCTTAATGATAGAAACAGTAGAGAATTAACAGGGATGAAAAAGGTAGAAAAAATAGGAAAGGGGCAAAAGTGAATGGAACTTGTATACCCAGGGCAGGATTAACTAATAGGCCAAGTAGGCACATGCCTAGGGCCCGAAATGGTCAGGGGGGCCCGATGAAGGAGGGCATCAACATTGTTTTTTCCAAATGGTGATGGGCCCCTCCAACATCGATCGGCAACGTGGGCCCCATCCCGATCAGCAATGCGGCCCCCCCCCCATCGACGGAAAGTAAGACAAGCAAGCAACGCGGGTAAGAAAGGCAACGGGAACTGTAATTGTGCAAGCGGTGCTGCTTGCCCAAAGCTTCCCTTTGACGCAGCTTCCTATTTCCGCCTGGGCACATGGTGGGTGGGGCGGGGGGCCCAGTGTATTTCTGTGCCTAGGGGCCCTCAACGAATTAATCTTGCCCTATGTATACCGCCTTTTTGTGGTTACACATTCAAAGTGGTTTACATATATATAGGTACTTATTTTGTACTTGGGGCAATGGAGTATTAAGTGACTTGCTCAGGGTCACAGGGAACAGCACTGGGATTTGATCCCTCAACCTCAGGGTGCTGAGACAGCAGCTCTACCACTAGGATGGAGAGGGAACCATAATACTTGATAGGACTGTGGGATGGGGAGAGAGTAACAAGGGGCAGTTATCTCTAAAGAAGGAAAGCAAGAGGATCCAAGGTGGATCAAATACAGGAAGGACTTTGCTGTTGGGGTCAATCAGAAAATATTTTTATCAGCATTATCCATCCAATGCCACTGAAAATCCAGGCAAGACCCCCATGGGTGGCACTTATCTGGATAGGAGCCCTTTCTATAAATATCAAGCCTTTTGTATTTTGTTTGTCTGTTTATTATTGTTTCAAATAAACAAAAACTAAAACAACATTTTGAAAAAAAAATTAAAACAATAATAATTTTAAAAAGTTTGTGTAGTTCTTTATGTGTTTAAAGCTACAGTGTCTCCTTCTCAAGATAAAACACAAATCTGGCATGATGTGGAGGATAGCTCTTACTGTAATCAGGGTGAAACACCAGGGGCTGAGCTTTTGTTTTGTTTTTTAATGCCAACATCGCTTTTAGAAAAAATTCATATGATTCCCGTTAAATGAGAGGATTTTAAACAGCAGATGGGCCCATGATCTTCCTCTTCTACCTCCTTTCACATATTCTACCAAATAGCTTAGATTGTAGCATTGCACATTTTATTCAGATAATCATTTAGATAATTCAACCAGAAAATGCCATTAGATCTGTGGCATCTGAGCACAGTCTAAAAATTTTATTGCTTCGAGAGAGGAAGACAAAGGCAATGGCGAGGGGAAAAAAAAATGAAAATGAGTCAGGGAGGAATGCATAAGGAGAGAGATACCGTGGCAAACAAAATAAAAGAGGCAAAGGAATGCAAAACAGAGATGATAAAAGAGTGGGATGCGCACAAAGGCAGAATAATGAAGGAAAATAAAACAGACAAGAGAATGAAAGACAGACAAAGAAGAGAGAGAGAACTGAACTGCACATAGGACTTATCCACTTACTTATCAACTCTCTAAGTAGGTCTAGCCCAGTGGTCTCAAGCTCAAACCCTTTGCAGGGCCACATTTTGGATTTGTAGGTACTTGGAGGGCCACAGAAAAAAATAGTTAATGTCTTATTAAAGAAATGACAACTTTGCATGAGGTAAAACTTGTTATAGTTTATAAATCGTTCCTTCATTGCTTCTGGTAATTTTAGCTATACACAGCTGAAAGCAGTGCAACATGCAGAAAGTAAAGGAGAGGTGCCGAATTTCAGGAGAGTTCCCGAGATTACGTACACACAAACAAGCTGCACTGCCTTCAATGGTTATCTTACGTTCTGCCTTAACCTTACGCAAGTGCTTTCCTGCGTCTGTACGCAATTGTTTTCTCCACTCCACAGACGCAGTAAAGCGCTTGCATGAGGTTACAGCAATGAGGTGGGCAACGTTCCAGAACAAGGGTAACGTACCGAGGACCTCAAAATAGTACGTGGCGGGTAGTCCGTGAGTTTGAGACCACTGATCTAGGCTCTAGGGTCCAAAGAGCGACTAAAATGGTTAAGGGACTGGAGGAGTTGCCGTACAATGAGAGATTAGAGAAACTGGGCCTCTTGTCCCTTGAAAGGAGGAGACTGAGAGGGTACATGATTGAAACATTCAAGATTATGAAGGGAATAGACTTAGCAGATAAAGACAGATTGTTCACCCTTTCCAAGGTAGGGAGAACAAGAGGGCACTCTCTAAAGTTAAAAGGGGATAGATTCCGTACAAACGTAAGGAAGTTCTTCTTCACCCAGAGAGTGGTGGAAAACTAGAACGCTCTTCTGGAGGCTGTTATAGGGGAAAACACCCTCCAGGGATTCAAGACAAAGTTAGAAAAGTTCCTGCTGAACCAGAACATACGCAGGTAAAGCTAGACTCAGGGCACTGGTTTTTGACCTAAAGGCCGCCGCGTGAGCGGACTGCTGGGCACAATGGACCACTGGCCTGACCCAGCAGCGGCAATTCTTACGTTCGTATGTTCTATCCGCCACTTGCACAACACATTGTGTTGTCTGTGAGAGCACAGCCAAATTTTGAGTGTCCCTGCTGATATGATGCATGTGCTAGACTAGATGTATTTGGAAGCTCTGCCAACCTAAAGAGGAACAACAGAGAATAGATAAACTTTGTCTAGCAGAAGAGGAGACAGATGCCGGAGAAAATAAACAGGCATGCTAAAAAAAAAAAAAAAAAGCTGAAGAAAGCACAGCAGATTCGGGCAGATTCTTTCTATTTTGCTAGAAAACTCAAACTTTAAAAAGGATGTGAAAAATGGCTTTGTAGCAGAAATTAGAAATGCCAAGATGACAGCTGTGCCAGAAAACAGCAGGAGGGAAAATATGCCTTATGTTTTGTTTTGATTTTTTTTAGAGATAATGATAGAGGAGCCAGTAATAATCAGCCAATATTTCTTTAAACACATTAGAACTGGTGCCTTAACAGGAGTTAGTAAACCAAAAAAATGGTAAAAATCTGGAATGGAGCACATCAATCCTAAGTATAAAATGCTAGACGGAATGGTTGAAGTAAAAGTGGTTTTTTCCCCAAATGAAGAGACGCAACACAGTCCGTGTTTTGGCTGCCAAGAGCCTACCTCAGGAGTCACAAGAATGTCAACTGTTAATCCTTGCAAAACACTCAAAGAACTATTTCACCACAGTCGCAACTCAGTCAACAGACAGAGTTGAAATCTCTGCCAGAAAATACTCCTTAGAAATGTGCGGAAGTTAAAACTAAACTAAGGGCTCCTTTTACAAAGGGGCGCTAGCGTTTTTAGTGCATGCACCGGATTAGCACGCACTAGCCGAAAAACTACCGCCTGCTCAAGAGGAGTCGGTAGCGGCTAGCGCGCGTGGCATTTTAGCGCTCGTTAAGGCCCTAACACACCTTCTTATAAGGAGCCCTAAAACTTAGTTTTATAAACCGGGTCATCAGCCAATTTGGAGCTTGACTCGGTTAACATTAAGAAAAAGAAAAATATAAAAGAACTTGACGCGAAAAGAACTAAAGCAGGAGAGATAGTAGTTAATTTCCAAAGTGCTTGGCAAACCGATATGTAACCCAGTGGAATAGTATGGAAGGTAGGGGGGTCAATCTGCCCCAGGTGTAGTCTTCCTAAGGGGGAGCACCCCTCCTCCTCTCCGCCCCCTCCCCCGCATCTCTCCTTGACACCTCTTGCCTTCCCCCCATACCTTTTTTTCTTCCCTGGTGCGAGATTGCTGTCCATGTCGACATCAGTGCTTTCTTTGATGTCACTTCCGGGACCCCGTGCCCAGGAAGTGATGTCAAAGAGAGAGCTGACACAGATGTGGATTCAGTTCTATAAATGACAGCCAAATATGGGTGCTGATAAAAATTAGTGCTAAGTACTATTCTATAAACGGCGCTCAGAGTTGGGCACCATTTACCAAATAATATTTTGGCGCTGGGATCCACACCGAATTTTTTGATGCGAGCATTTACACCAAGTAAAACCTGGTGTAAATTCTTGCACCTAAATTAGGCACACATCTCCCTTATCCTATAAAATTGCACATATATTCCAGAAATGCCCCTGATTCGCCCATGTCCCTCCTACCTTGGTATCTGTTCCACTGTATTTTGTTGCTTTGACTCAGGTCACTAAGGACTAGATTCAATAAATGGCACCTAAAAAAAAATCAATGCTGAAAAAAATAGCGCTTAGAGCTATTCTATAAATGGCGCCCAAAGTTAAGCACTGTTTATAGGATAGCGCTTGGCGCCAGTAACTGCACCTAACTTTAGACATGTCCATTTTATTCCAACTGTACAGTTACAGTTATTTTATTTGATATACAGTAAAACATTGGTTTGCGAGCATAATTCGTTCCAGAAGCATGCTTGTAATCCAAAGCACTTGTATTTCAAAGCAAATTTCCCCATAGGAAATAATGGAAACTCTTACAATTCGTTCCACAACCCACAAACTTTAATACAAAATACTTTGGGGTCCTTTTATCAAGCCGCGCTAGCGGGGTTAGCGCGTCAGACATTTCATCACACGCTAACCCCTGCGGCCAGCTAAAAAACTAATGCCTGCTCAATGCAGGCGTTAGCGGCTAGCATGGCAGTCAGTTTAATGTGCGATAAACCCCTACCGCAGCTTGATAAAAGGACCCCTATATGTGCTTGTATTGCAAGACCTCGCTCATTTAGAACAGTCACTACACTCCCACAGCCTCAGGGAGAGAAGAACCATCGGCTCAGTTGTGATGTGTGTATACTGAATGTACTTGTATTGCAAGACATTGCTTGTATATCAAGTTAAAATTTAATCAAATGTTTTGCTTGTCTTGCAAAACACTTGCAAACCAAGTTACTTGCAATCCAAAGTTTTACTGTACTGCCATTTTTAAGAAGAAATCAAATCAAAGCGGTGTACAATTAATAAAAACAATGGGCAATATTAAAATAAAAACATAACAAGGGGGAGAGTACACGAACAAATTAACCAAACTAGACACAAAAGGGCAGGAAAGGTTTACAATATTTTAAGGAAAAAAAACAAGCAGGATAGAAACAAAAGGGTAGGATACAGAAAGAATAAGGAAAAGAAAAGCGCAAGATAGTGACTACCTGATCACAAGTAATATGAAAAAATTACAAGGAACTTAACTACCTAGGCAGAATTATGGGAAAATATTGCAGAGATAAAGACTCCCTAGTCTCGAGGCATGGCAAAAGTTTCAAAGTAACAAACTATTAAGAACTAGGTTCAAATGCCATTTTGAAATAATAAGCCTTCAAGTGAGACTATGAGCTCCTTTTACCAAGATGTGTTAGGGCCTAAACGCGTGGAATAGTGCCTGCTAGACCTTAACACCAGCACTGAGCTGACGTTATTCTAGAAGTATACCACGCGGTGTAGCATGCGGTAATTTTGTGCGTGCACTAAAAATGCTAATGCACCTTAGTAAAAGGAACCCTTAATAATAATAATAATAATAATAATTTTATTTTTATATACCATCCTACACATAGTTCTAGGTGGTTAACATACAATAAAAATTATACAATCAATGAATAAAATACAATTTACTAAAAGTACATTAAAATCCACTAAAATATGCAAGCTATGAAAATGATATGCATTTACCAGTCAAAATTCTAAAACATCAGTTTACAAATTTGTCAAATAAATCAGTTTTTAGTAGTTTCCTAAAAGACATATATGAGTGAGCCTGAGAGATAATGGTATTTAACCATAAGTTCATTTTACCTGCCTGAAAACTGAGCAATTTATCAAAAAAATCTCTTGTAATGACAAGACTTGATAGTCAGGAGAACAAATAAATATTGCCCTCGAGTAATGACTTTAGGGATTTTTCAGGGAGTTCCAGAGAGTTGGAGCCATTACAGAGAAACTAGAGTCTCTGTAAATATCAAAAAACAGCTGCCGAAAGTATGGAATAGACAGTAAGGATTGATTTGAGGAACGCAGCTATCTCCTGGGTAAATAGGGAATCAAATGAGAAAATAAAAATAGAGGAAGACCGGTATAAACCCTTGCACCTAAATTAGGTGTGGACCCCTCTTATTCAGTAACAGTGCACGTAAATTGCTAAAATGCCCTGATCCTTCCATAACCCCCATGGCCATGCGAACTTTTAGGAACCGCATGTAAAATTTGCATGTACTACATGACGGCTCTGGTATGCAAAGTGCGTTTCTATAGTTTTATGTAGAAGATTGTAGATATAACTAATGATGGTTTGTTATATTGTCAGGAGGATCCTTGAGAAAGCTATTCAGTGAAACATGTTGGAATAAATCTCCCCAGATCGTAGACAAAGGCACTTTAGAGATAAGTTAAAAATATTTATTTAAAAGATATTTAAAGTATTTAAAGCACTAAACATTGAATGGAAATTTCCTATATTTAAAGGAAAAAATGCATATAAAATATGGATAAATATGGATCTATGATGATAAGACAAATAACGCTAAATCACCGTGAGATATTTTGAGCGGTGAGTGGTGTCACTGAGAACCTGAAGAAAAACTAATGAACGCATATGTGAAACAATTAGAAATCTGATATTATATGGAACATTTGAAATATTGCAGAATTTGAGTTATTTAATATATATTTCAAGTATAATAAGTGATAAACCATATATTTAGGATGGACTACACATAATGCACACATCTAAATACATGCATGTAAATTTTAATTAATTTCAATTAGTGCCAGTAATTACTTAAGATCCCAATTATTGGTGCTAATTGCCTCTTTAATTAAACTATGCACAACTTGGGCACATGCCCATATTCATGCTCACAATTTTTTGTATCTTTCACAGAATTAGGCTGCAAGGGCCAGATTCTTTAAATAGTGCTGCACGCGGCAGCCGCTTAGAAAAGTGGCGCCGATCACATGCCAATCATGTGACTGCACTGTTTAGAGAATCACATTCATGTTGAAAGTAGATGCCGGAAATATAAGCCAGAGTTTTACAGGCCTACATTTCCAGTACCTACTTTCAAAGAGAATTGCATCATATAGGCAACCACCAGCACCTACAGCAACGTCCAGCATAAACCACGCCTATTTTAGATGTAGGGGGTCAGTAGGCACCTCCATGGCTGGGAGTTGGCCACCATCATTTGTAGGCACTTGGAAGCGCCTACATTTTTTTAAAATTAGATTTTAATTGGTTTTAAACAACGGAGTCAATTACCACATCGTTTATCACCAATTAAACCACTTAAGTTAGATGGCAATAGGAAACCTACCACCACCTATCTTTTTGTGCAGCTTTGAGAATTAGTGCCTAAGTGGGTAATTCTATAAAGGGGCAACTATATTTTGGCAATGAGAAGGTGCCAATTTTCCTTTTAAGCACACTAGGACAACAGGCAAATACATCCCCATGTGTACACCAATTGTTTACCACAGAAGTTAGACTTTCAGCATTCTCCAGTCCTCTAGTACCACTGTCGACACTAGAGAAGCATTGAAATGGTCAGTCAGTGGAGCCACCAGAACTTCCCTAAGTTCCTTCAGCACCCTCAGATGTTCACCATCTGGCCCCGTCGCTTTGTCTACTTTTAATTTAGCTAGCTCCTCATGAACACAACCCTCTGAAAATTGTCAGGGTCAACTACTTCTCCACCCCTATTTGCGTTTGTCTTCTATGGTCCCGCTCCCAGCGCCTCAGCTGTGAACATAGAACAGAAATATTTGTTAAGCAATTCAGCCATTTCTTTATCAGCTTCTACATATTCCTCTCCTTCACATTTGAGTCTCACAATGCCATTTGATCATATTTTTTAGAATTTGTAATGATTTTAATGGCAGTATTTTGGATTAACTGAAGACGTCTAATATTTTTTTGGCATATACCTTTATATAGTTTTATGTAGAAGATTATAGATACAGTATAACAAATGATGGTTTGTTTTACGAGGGCTGTTCAAAAAGTATCAGACCTTAATTTTTCTTGCATAAACAAATAAAGCTAGGGGGTGTGGTTAGGTGCACATATGTAAGTGACCCTAATGTGCATGCTTGAATTTTTTCCTGCCTACAGAAGCACTTCTTCCTATCACTGATATATCTAAAAAATGCCTTGCTCCCTGATATTTAACTCTCTTAACTTTTCCAGATATTTTTGCCTGTCTTCCTCTTTCTGTGATCGTTTGTAGTCTATGAAAACTAACCTCTTATTCTTTACTTTCTCAAGCAAGTACTTCTGAGAACCTAAGCGGCCTTCTTTGCCTCTTACTTTTACTTACTTGCCTCACGAAAAGGTCTGTCACCCTTACAATAACTCTTTTCAGTTTTGACCACTGCATTTCTACTCCTTCCAGACTTTCCCATCCAGACAACAATTCCTTGACGTAAACCCCCATCTAAACAAAGTTAGTTTTTTAAAAAGTCTAGAACCTTTACTTTTGAATGAACCCTCTCTATACCTGTCTTAATATTAAACTGTCCCATGCAGTGATTACTGGATGTCAGATGATCACCCACTGTAACATCAGAAACACTTTCCCCGTTTGTAAGCACTAAGTCCAGTATGACCCCATCCTGCGTGGGTTCCATTACCAACTGCTGGAACAGTTCTCCTTGTAGAGAATCCAGGATCTCCCTACTTCTAGAAGACCCCACAATAGGGATACTCCAATCAATATCTGGCATGTTAAAATGACAATTTAGTAAAGCTTCCCCTTTTTTAGATATATTCTGAATGCCTACTATTAAATCTCTGTCCACATTTTCTATCTGTGAAGGAGGCCTGTATATCACACCAATATAAATATATTTACCATTCCATCTTTCCAAATTGATCCACAGTGCTTCTTTCTTGCTTTGTAGATTCTGCAATTGTGTGGCTTTAATATATAGCGCTACTCCCCCTCCTTTTCTTCCTACCCTTCCTTCCTGAACAGATTATAGCCCGGTATAACTACATCCCAGTCATGGTTCTCCATGAACCACATCTCCATAATTGCCACTATATCCAACTCATCTTCCATCACAGCCTCTAGAGCCAGAATCTTGTTTCCTATACTTCGAGCATTAGTATATACTGCTTTCCAGACATTGTCCCCTTTTCCCATCCATGTAGAAGTATTCATTGATTTACTTACCTGAGGGCTTATACTCATCCGGGGACTTTGATCACCCTGCCCCATCACTTCTAGTTTAAAGCTCTCTTCAGTAGATTAGCCAGTGTGCCGCCAAAGACATTTCTTTTCTTCTTTGATAGATGTATCCAATCCCTGCTCAGCAGCTGTTGGAAAATCATCCCATGGTCCAGGAAGAGAATGATGTGAAGCCTTGAAACTTACATGTTATTCCACACTTTTCTTGACACTTTTTTATTTCATATCAAAATTACAGGAATGAAAATAAATCAGACACTCTTCACTGCTTAGGCTCTCAACTGTGGAATCAACCATAGTTGCCTAGAAATGGAATGCAACTACCTGATTAACCTGATGACATAGCTCCAATTGGAAGCCAAGCCATACTCCTGTAATTGAAATGAAAAGTGTCAAGAAAAGTATGGAATAACTTATCAGTTTTATGGCTCTACATCATTCTTTTCTTGGTTGGGCTGAGAATTTTTCAGTTGCCCCCTTGTATTGTGATGTCATAATGCCTCATTCCACCAATGCCTAAGAGCCAACCTCATTGGTGATGTCACAATAGCTTGGTTTCCCTATATTTGTACCCATTTACTAGATGTGTTTGCCTCATTGAAACAAAGTGGCTCCACATTCTCTTCTTGGTTGGGCTGAGAACTTTCAGCAGCCCTTCGTATTTGTGTTAGGTCCGATTTAGTATAGAGGTGTTTAATTCTAGTGTAATTTAATAAATGATTTATTAGTTATATTTTTCTTATTGGATCTCTCCTTTTCTCTTCTTCTTTTAGTTGTAGTTTATAGCTACTAAATAAAATAAATATATTATAAAGGTAGAGCTTACAAAAAAATAAGAAAATATCTGCTCTTTGGATTTCCAGAAAAAAACCCTTGTTACTGTCATACCCTAGGCTTGACAATTTTCTTCTTCAATTACAGGAGTATGGCTTGGCTTCCAATTGGAGCTATGTCATCAGGTTAATCAGGTAGTTACATTCCATTTCTAACTAACTATGGTTGATTCCACAGTTGAGAGCCTAGTCAGTGAAGAGTATCGGATTTATTTTGATTCCTGTAATTTGTCTTTTGGATTCCTCTAATTTCATGTTCATGAAGCTTGTTCAGTGATGTGAACGTATTTATCGCCTTCTGGTTTCCCCTATTATATGTATGTCACACTGAATGGCTTCTGATCTTTTCTGAGCTAAAAATAAGTGTAGTGTTGAGTTTTTGAAAGTAGAGAATAAGAAAATGTAAATATAGCTTAGTAGGGTTTTAAAAAGGTTTGGATAATTTCCAAAAAGTGTTTAAGCCATTATTAAGATGTATTGGGGGGGGGGGGGGACACTACTTTTTTTCTAGGATAAGCAGCATAAAAGCTGTTTTAGTCTTTTGGCATATTGTCAAGTATTTGTGACCTCATTTGGTGACTCTTGGAAAGAGGATACTGGGCTTGATGGACCCTTTGGTCTGTCCCAGTATGGAAAGGCTTATGCTCTTATGAGTATGTGTATCTAAGTAGATGCTGTGCATGTCTGTGACTGGGAGGTAATAGAAGCAGTGTAAGTTGTCTGTCAGTTCTAGTCTGATTGCTAGTTTAATATTCAATATACAGTATTCACTTTTAGAACAATTTCTGTGATTATCTATAAGTATTAGCAAGAAAATCAAGAGCAATACTACAGATGCTGAGCTGTTCACTTTATTTTTCCTCTTTTTGTCAAAAACTTGTTTTACACAATCATAGGTCACAAAATGTACACTAGATGGCAGCAAAGCCTTTCCATGGAATATACTGTACAGTACAGTATACTGTATATACCATATATTTGTGGACATGATTCTCTGTACAGACTGTTATAGGACCATTATAATTAATACCAAAAGGTTCTGCATTGCATGAATTTCTGAGACACAGATCACTATTCAACCATTGAGTGACAAGCGTTTTGCTCACTGCCAAAGGCATTATTTCCGGATATTTAAAAAAATAAATTGTCCCCTCTTTTACAAACAGGGCCGCCATCAGAAATTTCTGGGCCCCTTACTGAGCAATCCTATTGGGCCTCTCACGCACCCCTTCCCCCCCCTCCGACCCCCTCCCTTCTTCCATGGGCCGAATACACACATACTTTTCTGCTAATGCTCCACCTAAGCCAGTCCCTTAAAATCTTCTCACGTCCATTGGGTGATTTGGCATAGAGGAGATATTCATAAAAAGAACGTCCGTCAAGATCTTTACTCATAGACTGTGCCATTTGCTTTAAATCATCTTCCATCATTAATCCAAATTGCACAATTCTTTCTCTGTCTTTGTCCTGAATGACATCTGGCCACATTGCTGGATCCTTCCAGTCAACAAATTTATGAGCAGGCTCGGAGAATGCATTTTTAAACAAATGTAATTTATCCTTGTACTCCTTATGTAATTTTTTTTTTTTTTTATTTATCAAATTTTTACATGTTATAAATCAAGTATCCACTTGTACAGAAAGTTGAAGAAAAGCAGGAAAATAATACTCAAAAGTAAAATACATGGTAATCAAGTAAAATAAAATAAAATTTTTAGCTTAAATTCAGCTCAAGTCCTCATAATTAGATCCAAGAAGGATAAGGCGGACATTAGTAACAAATACTAACAACTATCAATTCAAATATAGGAAAACAAGATCCCTTGGCTGAGGAAGGATATCATTATTCAAATGCACTTCACTTTGATTTTGATTTTCCTTCATCCAGCCGAGCTCCTACCAAAAAGGCTGTCAACTGGAATGGTTCAAAGAATACATATTTCTTCATTGTATTACACATTTACAAGGGTGTCGAAGAAAAAAAGTCCCACCAAGAGATATAACTCCTGGTTTCAACAGAAGAAACTCTCGCCTTCTTCTCTGGGTTTCCCGTGCCAAGTCTGGAAACATTAATATTTTTTGTCCAAGAAATTCTTTCATTTTGTTTCTAAAGAACAATCTAAGCAACCAGTTTTTATCTGGGGCAAGAGCCACAGTAAGAAGCAATGTTGCCGGAGATGCAAGCTCTCTATCCGAAAGTTCCAAAATTGCTGAAACATTAATTGGTTGATTATTCTCCTATTGTTTAGATGGTGATTTAATAGGTTTCATTGGTAGGTAATATACTTGAGTAAGTGGTGGTAATGTATCCTCTGGAACACCCAAAATCTCCAACATATAACGTTTCAACATATCCCTAGGCGTCACCGAGCGTATCTTAGGAAAGTTAATCAGTCGGAGATTATTATTATGCGAAAAATTCTCCAAAGTTTCCAATTTTCTACGCATATTTGTATTATCTTTTATTATTGCTTCATTAAGCTGTTTTGATGCTTTTAATTCCTGTTGTATATTCTCAATAGAATTCTTAGATTCACCAATTTCAACTTTTATATTTTTTATCTCAGTTTCTTGAAGAGTAATTTTATTTTCCAGCTGCAAAAGCTGGGGCTTGACAGACTTGGCTAGGTCAGCCACCAAATCCCAAATTGAATCCAGTGTTACTTCTCTGGGTTTTTCAATAACATATGAAGAATTAAAAGTTTGAATAGTCTCACCAGTTTTCAGCTGTTCCTGGTAATCCTTCTGCTGGCCTGAAGTAGTCCCTGATGTTTCCAATTCCTCAATATTCTTTGGACTCACCTGAAAACTCAGGGAGTCCACGCTCCCCTCACTGTTCACCCTGGCCTCCGAGGGTAGATGCCTGCCTTCTACCGGCAGCTCCTCCTCTCGTGGGGAGCTGGTAACCTGAGGAGGTGGGGGAGGTGCCCTAGCGTCGGGGCTCAGCGTAGTCTCCAGCCCCAAGGAGATCGCCTCATTCCCGCCCCTCTGAGGCGTCTCCAGCGGGGGCACCAACGCTGCCAGGACATCCTGCATCCGACGCAGGAGTTCTTCTATGTTGCCGAACGAGGGGACCGCCGAACGCCGCGAGGCTCCAGCGGCGCTGCGGCCTCTCCTCTTCGGCATTCTGAGTAAGTAACTCTTTCCAAAGAAAAGTTTTCCAAAAATCTCCGGCGTGCTGCTCAGCGTCCGGGACCGTCGGCCTCCTTATGTAATTTTAATCATCTATGGATATGTTTGTATGTTTATTGTTCAAATGGTTTTATTTATTTCCCCAAATTTATTTTTGTTATACGCTTTGAAAATATTTGATATTGCGTTTAAATCAAAATCTCAATAAATTTGAAACTTGGAACGAGTGCCCGTGAGATTGTGGGAAGGTTAAATACTCAAAACAGAAGAATAACAATTTACTTAAAGTTTTTGCTACGCCAGCTTTCTGGTATCTTTACATACAGTGGCGTACGTAGCATATGTAACACCCGGGGCCCATCATTTTTTGGCACCCCCCATCTGTAAGAAAAACATGATTTTTAGTAACAAACCACACGTCACACATGAGTACCTAGGAAAAGGCAGCATCTTACATATTGCAGTGAGCAGTACATCAATACACCCATTGTAAAACTAAACAATTCAGACCAGCACAGATCAATCCTACACCGTCAATCCTAACAGAAAACCATGTCTTTCGAACACACAACACAGAAAACACCTTCGCCTAGTATGGAATATGTCATCACAAACTAACCCCTCACTCTTTTACAAAACTGTAGTGTGGATTTTAGCCACAGTGGTAACAGCCCTGACGCTCATAGAATTCTGAGCATCAGAGCAGCTACCACCACGGCTGGCGCTAAAAAACGCTCCACAGTTTTGTAAAAGGGGGGATAAAATAGAAATACACAGTTTCAACGCTCTAGCTCAGAGGTGCCCAAACTTTTTGGGCTTGAGAGCTACTTTAAAATGACCAAGTCAAAATGATCTTCCAACAATAAAATTAAAAAACACAAAGCACACTATACGCTGAGAAAATGTTAATTATCATTCCTATTCTGGGTTTTTTTCAAAGAGGTCAAGGCAGATGACTCTATGCATTGTCACCTCAGTAACAACCATACAAAAATAGACAAATATACCTTCCATCCTTTTTATTAAACAATAGCAGTTTTTAGCGCAGGGAGCTGCGCTGAATGCCCAGCGCTGCTCTTGACGCTCATAGGCTCCCTGCGCTAAAAACGACTATTGCGGTTTAGTAAAAGGGGACCATATTGTAAAATATAGACAGCAGATATAAATTCAGAACTGTGCATAGTAAGTGAAGGGAAGTTTTCATTTCTGGGAATTTACCCAGTTAACTATTAAGTTATTTGGGCAAATTCCTTTGAAAACTGTGGTAATTCTGCCTCCACTTTGCTAAATTTTAAATAAAATCATTTTTCCTACCTTGTTTGGTGATTTCATGAGTCTCTGGTTGCACTTTCTTCTTCTGACTGTGCATCCAATCTTTCTTCCCTTCTATCAGCCTGTATGGTTTCTCTCCTCCACACCTCATTCCCTCCCCCAACGTTTTCTTCCTCTCTCCCTGACCTTTCTTTCTTTTTTTCTGTTTCTCTTCTTTCCTTCTGTTTCCCTGCCTGCCCCCTTTCTTTCTTTCTTTCTTCCTGCCGTTCCCCAAGCCATTGCCACTGCCGCTGCCATCGGGGAACAGGACCCACCAATGGATAACAGGCCCCAAAGCCGACGCCGACGCATGCTCTCCCTGCTTCGGGACGATCAGTCTTCCTCTCCCCAACATCAATTCTGCCGTCGGAGAGGAAGTTCTGCCCAGCCAGGCAGCGATTGGCTGGCCCGAACTTCCTCTCCGACTGCAGAATTGACGTCGGGAAGAGGAAGACTGATCGGCCCGATAGATTAGATCGCCAAGACAAAGTGAGTCCTGGGTGATCGACTCACTTTGCCTTGGCGAGCTACTGGCACCCCTAACTTAGAACACTGCCTAGGACCCTGGGGGAACCCGGGTCCCCTGTCAGCTCCGGGCCCCTGAATGCAGGACTGGTAGTACTGCCCTGATGGCGGCCCTGTTTACAAAACCGCAATAGTGGTTTTTAGCGCAGGCCGGCACGCTGAATTCTCTGTGCCGCTCCTGACACTCATAGAGTGTCAATGAGTGTTGGGAGCAGTGCAGACTATCGCGGTTTTGTAAAACGGTGGGGTGGATGGGGGAAGGAGGGGGGTTGATATATTACATTTTAATTTTGAAGACTCCTGATGAAGACACATTATTTATGTGTTGAAACACTTGCTCTGTCCAGCTGAGCTGTAATCCGTCTTATGTGATTCTCCAATAAAGTTTGTGTGTTCTTAAGGAAGGACTATCCTCTCATCCTCATTTTTTTCTGCTTGTGCATCTAGAATTTAGGTGCCATTTATGGAATCAGGGCCTTTATTGGTGGTGGTGGTGGTGGGGGGTTCTTGCTGATAATGGTACACATTCTTTTGAAAGAGTGCATGTTATTTGAAAAGTGAACGCCCATTGTGCATGTGCAAACACATGTGCATGAACCCCTACGCATGCACGAACAGGACTGGAATTAAAAAATGACACCAAAAATTGGGCACCAGGAAAAATCAGCGCCCAGGAGAATTCCATAAAGGGTGCTCCGAGATGAACACTATAATAGAAAAGCTCTTAGACCCAATTCCCACACCCAAATTTGATCATGAAGGTTTATGCCAACTAAAACCTGGTGTGAATCTTGGCACACAAGTTGAGCATGGATCATCCAGATTTTGTAACACTGCATGCATCTTGGGAGAGCAACCCTAACCTACTCATGTCCCTCCCATAGCCACGCACCCTTCTGGGTTGCAAGCTATGAGCTTTGTGTGCGCACAGTTATAGAATACGGCACAGCAGGATGAGCAGGCAACTTCTACTTGATGCCAAATAACACCAGTTGATTAGCATTCAATTATTTCTATTTGATTGAGATGCACATGCATCTGGGGATTATGCCCACATTTGGGTGTGGAAAATTTGGTGACTTATTCAGAATCTGGAGAATAACTCAGGACTGAATTCTATATATTGTGCCTAAAAAAAAAATGGAGCCCAAAAAACACTTAAAGGTAGCCTTAGTTTATACAATAGCGCTTATGCCTAGGAGCCATGACTAAATTTAGCTGCAGCCATTTGTACCAGTGAAAATATGGTACAAATTCCAGTGTCTAAATGCAGACACAGATGCCCTTATTCTATAATTATGCGCATAACTTAAAGTAACACCCATGACCCACCCATATCTGTGTCCCCTTTTTTGACTTGTGGGTAAAATTCAAGTGTGGTTCCTGTAATTGACTTTAATTAGCACTCATAATTGCTTGTTAAGATGCCAAATTTTAGCGCTTTTTATAGAATTAGTGGGTCAACGGTTTTGCTCCTGTGACCGAAAGGTGATCCAACAAAAAGGAACATTCACGCAAATGACATAAGAAACGCCACAAAATAGAACTTTTCTTGCCACCCATCCCTAATTTCGTAGAATAAAATATTGTATCAGAACTCCTCGGAACTTAGAAGTTAAAATGTGACACGATTGGGAAATTCATCCTCCTCCAAAGCGCAGCGTTGTGTGGCCTACTTTCAAATTCCTTCTTAGCTATTACTAGAAAATCACTCATGGCTAATCTGCCACTAAAGGCACTGAAATGAGTCCCCAGGGTACAGCACTGTAGTGTTCTGTGTCTCGTTAACTGGAGATCATGTCTCATTTTATTGTGTAAACAAAGCAAATGTTAATTTAAAAACCAAATAAGATGAGTGAACTACCCCATGCTATCCTGGTTGTAAGACACACCTGGATATAAAACTTTACATTCAGGCTGGTTTGGTAGGATGCCACTACCAGAGATACTGGCAGGGCCTGCAGTCTCCCCTTCCAATGGGCCAGGTGAGGGCTGCCTGTTGCATCCTATACTGCTGCTATAGCTGGAGATAAATGCTCCAACCAAAGGAGAAAGAGAGCCTTCAGAATTGTTAAGGTGTTTCGTTAGAATTATAAAAAGAGGTGTGTTGTAGTTTTGGATCTGTATAAGGGAAAGAAGGACAAGGGAGCAACAAAGCATTTCACCTGTGACCACGTTGGAGGGGTGTGGCCTAGTGGTTACAGCTGCTGCCTCAGCACCCTGAAGCTGTAAGTTAAATCCCAGCCTGTTCCTTGTGGCTCTGGACAAGTTACTTAACTTCCTCCCCTGCCCCAGGTGCCAGAGCTAGATTGTGAGCCCACAGGGACAGATAGGGAAAATACCCAAGAGTACCTGATTACAATTCAATGTATTGTAAACCACTTTGGGTGAATCTCTTCATGAAATCTCCCCCCCCCCCCCCCAGTAAATAAATCTGTATTCAGTCCAGTTCTAAAAGGTGTTCTGGGGGAAGGAATTAGAGAGGAGAGGTCCTCCACCTGGAAGATAGGTGTATTCAAATATAACCTTAGTGACTGTAAGCATTTAATATTTTTTCTGTTCCACCATTATTTTTGACTTTCAATAAATCATTGGCTCGGAACAAAAGCTGGCCTGGACTATATCATTTGGAAAGGAGAGGGTGTGGAGAGAATAGATTTTGGTTTTAATGGCCTCACAGATTTTATTGGACTCTAATGGCCACACAGATTTTATTGGACTCTACCTGGAAACCTAAATTCCCAGAGTTAAATCTGCCAAAGCCATTGTTATGTCCCTGTAATTATGCCATCAGTCTGCTGTGCAGCCTAAAATAGCTGGTGTAAGCCCCCCACTCCGTAAGAATTACAAGATCTTAAAATCTATTTCAGCAGCAGAAGAGCCTTTGTTCCTCCACCCATTGACTTTTTAAGGCATAATAGTTTTCTCCAGATCTAACAGACACATGAAATCAGACAGAAACAAATTCTCCAGTTGTTCCAATAAGCTGTGACAAATTTCCTACAAGAGCAACCACAGATGAAGAAATAGGACCGGAGTTCCACAGACAAAATCATAGTACAAAAGCACAAAGAGGAACACAACGTTTCTGGACGTCCAGGAAAAATAATTTATTCGAAACAAACAGTTTTAAAAACAAAATAAAAGCAACCTCTGGATAAATTAGGGACAGATTGTGTCACAGATGGTACACGCTCACAAAAAGTGAGACTCGAATCCGAATTTCCTACAAGCTCATCACAATGGAGACAGCTAAATGGACCACAGGATACTGTTTGCCACTTACCTATGTGATTAAAATGAAATAGGGAGGAGCCATAAGGTCAAAGTCAATGACTGCTTAGAAGGATTGAGGACTAGCTCAGCCTACAAAGCCCATGCTGGATTGATTATGAAGCAGGAAGTGAGACTTGACATAGCTGACACTTAACGCCCTCTCCCCATCCTGTCTCCTAGACGATGAGAATAAAGATATTGCATTTTCAGTGACACTGACATTTTTATACCTTTTAATGAAGGGGAGGGGGGGGATATGTTTTCAGAGCCGTTTAAGAGAACTTTACAGTACAAAACACTTGTTCAACATTTCAGGGTGGTATCAGCTGGAAGCTGGGTTAGAAATGACATCTTAAAAGTTTATAATTTTGTTTTTTTTACATGAGACAAAAAAAAAAAAAGGAAAAGCAAATTTCCCTTTTCCCCACAGGAGAAGCATGGTGCAGAGAACCAGGAAATCTTAAATCTTTTTAAACTACATTTGTGAATGGACCTTCAATCCATTTACAGTTAATACTCCCAGAGGGAAAAGAAGAGTTTGAGATGTTTACAGCTGACCAAACAAAGATCTGATACCACAGGACTTACTTTACTACAAAAATACAATGTTACTGCTTCTCCAAAGTGATTCTTTCCACCCCAGAAAACACATTTAAATTAATTATAGTTGTAGGGAGTGGGTCAAATGTTAATTGAAAACTGGCGACAAGAGCAAGTATTAATTTAATACCTTGATGCGCACAGACCAGAAATGTATTTCTTGTTAATGGTCTCATGAATGTTATCTCAACAATGCCTGTGGATCGTGGTATGTAGTTCGTATATTATCTGGATAGGTAATGTGATATCACTTATAGGGGTGGTTTAGGCCTCAATCGAGGATGGGGAGAGGGCGTTTAGCTTTATTGTTGAGAGGGAGACAGGGGCTCTGGCCTGTTATGCTGGGCCGGTCAGGACTTGCGTCAGTCACGCAGCATACTGCTCATAAGCAGTTAGAAGAATGCTCTTACAATTTTGCTTCACTTCTTCCGCCATTATCATTTCAAATCAGAACTCTTCAAAAGTATTAGGTACCATGCAATTTATGTCATTCTTCACAGGACCCCTGAAAAAGGCTGAGTATTGCCGAAACACAGACCATGTAGGGTCCGAACCTCACTTCGTGAGCATTAAATATACAGTTTCAGTGAAACATCAAAGACACAGACATTTTGTACCTGATATATTTGGGGTTTTTTGGTTTTAGAATTAATAATAATAATAAAGCTTTATTTATATCCCATCATACCTTTTCAGTTCTAGACGGTATACAGTAGTGGAAACAGAAGTTGATAGTTACAAAGAGGAGACATTACATTGGTGTCTTTTATCCCGCCAATACCTTTCAGTTCTAGGCGGTTTACAACAAGAGTTGGCCTGTGCATTTCCAGGGAGTATACATGGTTAATACATGTAGTATGTGTCGGGATCTGTGGAGGGTCGATCAGGTTTAATTAAATCATTTGGTAAATTTCTTGAATAGAAAGGTTTTAAGTTATTTCCTGAATGTTTTGTAGTTGGATGTTATAATCAGCAGATTGGAGAGGTGGCGGTCTAGTTTCATTGCTCTAGTGCTAATAGTCCATCATATATTTTTTTGCATTGTATACCTTTGATTGGGGGGTGGGTAAAGTGTGCATGAGTTCTCCTTGATCTGGATGTGTTTTTCCTGTTTAGGTGGTTGCTCAGATAGCTTGGTCCATTTCCATTTAGGGCTTTGAATAGGGTGCAGTAGAATTTGTATTGTATGTGTGTTTGAATTGGGAGCCAGTGTGAATCTCAGAAGGCGGTGGTAATGTGGTCATATTTTTTCAGCGAGTAGATCAGTCAAAGAGCTGTATTTTGGACTGTTTGTAATTGTTTTAGCATGTTGGTTGGTCATGTCAGGTATAGGATGTTATAGTAGTCCAGGAATCTAGGATTAGCGCTTGTACCAAGGGTTTGAATTGTTCATTGTTGAAGTATTTTCGGATTTGCCTTAGGTTGCGCATGGTTGCGAATGCCTTCTGGATCATTTTGCTGATTTGAAGTTGCATGGTGCAGCCTTTATCTATCATTATTCCCAGGAGTTGGGTTGCATGGGATATGTGATGGAGTCTATTTCTAGGTTTGTTATGGTTGGGGTTTTGTTTTTTTCTAGAAGTAAGAAATTGGCTTTGTCTTGATTCAGTTTTAATTTGTGGTCTCTCATCCATTTTGACACTGTTTCTAGTGCATTGTGTAATTTGTTCATTGTGTTGGGGTTGGTTTGGTCGAAAGGCAGGAGGATAGTGATGTCATCTGCATAGCTGTATGAAATTATGTCTATTTCATCTAAGCGTATGCCAAGTGTGGTTATGTAAAGGTTGAAGAGTTTTGGAGATAGTGGGGAGCTTTGGGAGACTCCGCAGGGGTTGTTCCAGGATTCTGACTGTTCCTTGTTTGCTTTAACTCTGTATTTTTTTGAGCGTAGGAATCCTTTAAACCAATTGTAGACTCTGCCTGTGATTCCTATTGCCTCCAGTGTTTGTAGTAGGATGTTGTGATCTACTAGGTCAAATGCCGCTATGAGATTGAGTTGTATGAGTAGCATTTTTTTTGGCTTTACTTAGGTGTTGTTTGGCTGTATCTAAGAGGGAGACTAGTAGTGTTTCCATGCTATAGTTGCCTCTGATGCCTGATTGTGAGGGGTAGAGTATGTTGTGGTTTTCTAAGTATTCGTTGAGAAGTTTTGCTACAAGGCCTTCCATTAGCTTGATGTAAAGTGGTATGGAGGCTATAGGTCTATAATTGGATGACTGATCTGTAGCTCCCTTTGGGTCTTTCAGGATAGAGGTTATGATGATTTCGGATAGGTCTTGTGGAAATTGGTCCTCTGTTAGCATGTAACTGATCCACCGCATGAGGTGGGAAGTCTGACCAGTTTCTGTCTGCTGCGTAGGCCTCTTTTTCTATGGGCGGTAGTGAGACTTCGTCGAGATGGCTTGGGGTCCTGGTGAAAGTGTTTCTGGCTGTTGAGATTTTGTTTCTGAAGAATTCAGCCAGTTGGCTTGCTGTGTGGGGAGGGGCAGTATTGGTGGCTAGGTAGGGTTTGGTGTCTGTGAGGTCCTTTAGTAGTTTGAAAAGTTTTTTGGTGTCTTGGATTTCTGTGCCTATTTGACTGGTGTAGTATGATTTTCTTTTTTCTTTTCGCTTTTGTTTGTATTGTTTGTTCAGTATTCTCCAGGTTGTTTTTGTGTGTTCTTGTCTTTTCTCCATTCTCTTTCAAGAAGTCTACATTATCGTTTGAGTTGTAGTAGTTCGTTGTCAAACCATTTGTCTGAGTGTCTGCAGATTCTGGTTTTTATTTGTGGTTGTGTCATGTCTTCAAGGATGGCTGGGCTTAGAGTGCGCCAGTGGTTTAGAAAATCCATGAAGGCAGCTATGTCGAGTTGGTGGCCCTTTTCGTGTGTGGTTTGTGGGTCCAGGATTCTGTAGGAAAGGGTTTTGAGGAATGTGAGGAGGTTTTCTGTTTGATTGGAAGATTCGTCTTCTAGGTACAGGTTAAGATCGCCCAGGATTAGGTTGTATGTTGATGTGAAGGAGTTTCTGAGAATAAATTCTTCAAATTCTGATTTTGCTATGTTCCATTTTCCTGGTGTTATGTAGCAAAGTAGGCATGTTAAGGTTCCTTTGAGTATGGGAGCTCGATAGTTGGCATGCGAGTAGATTAATGTGTGGGGTGGAGGCTTTGTCCTGTAGGGCTATATTTAGAGTATTTTGGGCTAGGAGGGCTAGTCCTCCCCCTTGTTTTTTTTGTCTCTACAAACTACTTGTAGCCTTGTGGACACACCTGTTATTCTGGGGTCAGCGTCTGAGGTTAGCCATGTTTCTGTGAGAAAGAGGCATCCTAGTTTTTCTGTGTCTATCCAGTCCCTTATAATCTCAGTTTTTGGGCCTAGGGATCTGATGTTCATGTATGTAAATTTTATTGATGTAAATTTAGTGTTACTTGAAGTTTTCAGGTAGATGAGGTTGCAGTGGCGTACCAAGGGGGGGAGGTCCGCCCTGGGTGTGAGCCCTGAGGGGGTGCTCCGGTGTCCGTTCTCCCCCCCACCCCCACCCCCGACAACTGGTTCTTCCTCTCTGGCCTCCCCGCACCATTAAGAGTACCGAAGCAGCCTGCAGCAAGATCACGATGTCAGCGATCTTGCGCTGCTTCATGCTGTCCTCCACCGCAGTCCCGCCCCCTCCACTGACGTCAGAGGAGGGGGGTGGGTCGGTGGCGGAGGACAGCACAAGCAGCTCAAGATTGCTGACATCGCGATCTTGCTGCAGGCTGCTTCTACTCTAAATGGTGCGGGGAGGCCAGAGGGGAAGAACCGGACGTCTGGATGGGGGGTGGGAGGGGGGTGAGCGGTCCTTCGGGGTGGGGAGGGCAGGCAGGCCTTCAGGGGGAGATGCAGGCCTTAAAGGGGGGGACAAGCCTTCATGGGGGGAGACAGGCTTTCGGGGGGGGGGGACAGGCAGGCAGGCCTTCAAGGGGGGGACAGGCCTTCAAGGGGGTGCAGGCCTTCGGGGGGGTGCAGGCCTTCAAGGGGGGTGCAGGCCTTAAAGGGGGGACATGCCTTCATGGGGAGACAGGCTTTCGGGGGGGGACAGGCAGGCAAGACTTCAAGGGGGGGACAGGCAGGCAGGCCTTTAAGGGGGGACAGGCCTACAAGGGGGTGGGACAGGCCTTCAAGGAGGGGACAGGCCTTCAAGGGGGTGCAGGCCTTTGGGAGGGGTGCAGGCCTTCGGGGGGGTGCAGGCCTTCAAGGCGGGTGCAGGCCTTCAAGGGGGGGGACAGGCCTTTGGGGGGACCCTGGTGTAGAAGTACACAGAGGGAAGGGGGTGTTCAAAGAGATGTACATATGCCAGACTTTGGGGGGGAAGAAATAATGGGTCTGAAAATAGAGAAGAGGGAGAGAGATGATGGACCATGGGATTTAGAGAGGGAAGGAACAGAAAGGGAGAGAAATTGGACACAAGGGATGGTTTGGAGGAGGGATAGAGATACTGGATAGGAGGGTAATTGGGAAAAGAAAGGGAGAGATGGTGGGCCCTGGGGTGGTGGGGAAGGAGGGAGAGATGCCGGATGAAAGGGTAGTTAAGAAAAGGTGGATCTGTGGAGGAAGATGAAAAAAAGGAAAGATACCAGACTTCCTGGGGAGGGAAGGGAAATGGAAAGGGAGGACAGAGATGGCAGATGGATGGCTAGCATGAAGAAAGAAGGAGACCCTGGCAAGCAAGTTATCAGAAGACAACCAGAGCCTGGGACCAACAAGATTTGAAAAATAACCAGACAACAAAAGGTAGAAAAATTAATTTTATTTTCTGTTTTGTGATTACAATATGTCAGATTTGAAATGTGTATCCTGCCAGAACTGGTGTTAGACCCCAAACGTGAGCTAGGATTTAACAGAGAGAGGAAAAGTCATTTTTGTTTCTTAATTTTATTTACACCACAGTGTCAGTGTGGTTAGGAGAAGCCAAAGGGGGTGAAAAAGCTATAAAACCCACCAGGATTTTTGAAAAAAAAATCACCCAACTGGGCAGGAAAATCGAATCGAAAAACCAATTAAATAGGCTGAATCAAAATTTTTCTTCCTGAATCGGGCAGTTTGCGCTACTGTCTCAGACTTTAGGACCTGGGATTGGGGAGAGATGGCATCCTCAGTATTTTATAATGCAAGTGAAATGAGGATTTGGTCAGACTTTTGAAGTGTCTGCAGAAGAAAAATATTGTATAGGCCGGGGACATGAGACAGCAGGAAATGGGAACTTTTCTTCCTTCTATTTTTGTGAATGGAAAGGCTGAGGATATCAGAGAGTTCAGTTAAAATATGTGCTTTATAAAAAAATATAATAATGTGTTTTATAAAGTTTATAAGCATTGCTGGCCTACCCAGTGAGGTGTTCCTAGTGGTGGTGGTGGTGGTGCTGGTGGCAGTGTGTCAATGTGTTGAGAGGAAGAGTTGGTCTGGGAAATTCTCCTGAGCAAACTCCAGGCCCATTTCCACCCCCCAGTTAGTCCACTCCACTCAACTGGTTCACACACTGAATGGGTCTTTAGGTATTGTGCCTAAGTAGTTGTTTTGGGATCTCTTCCAGTGGTTTGTCAGTATCTCCTTGTGGTCCAAGGAAGGAAACTTTGTTAACCTTAGCATTGACCTTTGTAACAGTGCTGCTTGTGTGGCATTAGGCTATCTAGTGATCGAAAGAAAAAAACAGACCTTTGCACAATTTTGCACTATAGGTGGGTGTATGAGGAGATTCACATTTCCTGCACAGCTAAGTCCGTGTGAAGTTCCCTTGTGTTGTATTTGACATCTAGCAAGGTCTCTGTTTGGAAGGAAAGATCTAAGCTTAAAAATGAAGTGGCCAGAAGTTATGGTAAAAGCAGATAGCTTAGCTGGTTTTAAGAAAGATTTGGACAAATTCCTGGAGGAAAAGTCCATAGTCTGTTATTAAGACATGGGGAAGTGTCTGCTTGCCCTGGATCGGTAGCATGGAATGTTGCTACTCTTTGGGTTTTGACCAGGTACTAGTGACCTGGATTGGCTACCATGAGAATGGGCTACTGGGCATGATGGACCATTGGTCTGACCCAGTTAGGCTATTCTTATGTTATGTTCTCATCTGTAGGGGTCTTTGTATTCACTTCTTATTTTAATGTATTTTTTTTCTGGGAACTTATCAGTGTTTTTTTATAATGGGAACAAAAATGGAAGAGAATTAATGTGTGTGGAATGGGGGGGGGGGTAACTAATTTCTTCAGCTAAATAATTAAATCCACCTCAACCAGACATAGGAGAACTGAGAGGAGACATGATACAGACATATAAAATCATGAAAGGCATAGAGAGGGTGGATAGGGACAGATTCTTCAGACTAGCGGGGACAACAAAAACAAGAGGTCACTCAGAAAAACTGAGAGGGGACAGATTCAAAACGAATGCAAGGAAGTTTTTCTTCACTCAGAGGGTGGTGGACACCTGGAACACGCTTCCAAAGGAGGTAATAGGACAGAGTACAATACTGGGTTTCAAAAAGGGACTGGATGACTTCCTGAAAGAGAAGGGGATTACAGGGTATAGATAGAAGGTTACACTACAGGACAAAAGCGAAAAGCATATGTGAGTTTTAGGGTAGGAGCACTATCAGGTCCTGGACCTGAGGGGCCGCCGCGTGAGCGGACTGCCGGGCACGATGGACCTCCGGTCTGACCCGACAGAGGCAAGTCTTATGTTCTTATGTTCTAACTCACACACCATTCACACACCCTCCAACCAAAAACGTCAAAAGAAAAAAACTGTTCGACAACCTCCTAACACTCGACCCCCAACTCTACAACCTATTGACCTCGACCACAGACTACAAAACCTTCAAAAAAGAAATAAAAACCCTTCTATTCAAAAAACACTTAAACCCGAACTAACACAATCAGAACTGTCCCAAGCATCACCTGCAACTACTCCATACGTACTTCTGATGTCATGACAATTCAGTCATAATTTATGTTATGTTTGGAATAATGGTTACATATATGAGGTTCAATAAAAGAATATTTTCACTCCCTGTTTCTATTCTGACCATTTATACCGTTTCATGGTTATTACAAAAAATATTTTTTACATGGAGGGTGGGTGGGGGGGTGGGGGGTGTCAAAAAATAATGGGCCCCGGGTGCCACATACCCTAGGTACGCCACTGTGAGGTTGTTTGCTTGGGGAGTGGTTTTGTTCCTAGGATGGTTTTGGGAGGTGTCTGTAGGTCTTCTCCCCCAGGTCTGGAGGATTATGTGGTGCATGCAGGAGGAGCAGACAACCACATTTATATGGATCTACCTGCTGAGTGGTGGTTTCTATTACTTGTTACTAAAACTGGAATTGGAGAGTTATAGTTCCTTTTGCTTTCTGGTAAGTTAGGATCAAGAGAACAGGACAATGACTGTTTCTGTTTTGTTATCTTCATTTTGTGGAGCTGAGAGGTGTGGGTTGGTTGGTGTGTATGTGAGGAAGTTTGGAGTGAGTTGTATTTCTTTTGGGGTTTTCTTTTTTTTTGTGGTATGGGTAAGATTATTTTTTTGTTCTAGGGGGGACTGGAGCGGCGTCGGGCGGAAGAGGGAGGGATAAGATGGAGGGAACCTCTTCTTTCCTCTGCCTTGCTGTTCTGCAATGAAACTTTTCGGCTGCCTTCAAATAGGGCTGAAGAGGAGCTGGAGCTCTGCTGTGGGCAGAGCCAGGCCCAATCCTCGCATTTGGAGTGGCGTCGGGCAGAGGATGGAGGGACAAGATGGAAGGAAGAGGAGCTGGAGCTCTGCTGTGGGCAGAGCCAGGCCCGATCCTCGCATCTGGAGTGGCGTCTGGCGGAGGATGGAGGGACAAGATGGAAGGAAACTTCCTCCATCCTCTGCCTTGCTGTTCTGCAGGGCAGTCCTGGGCTCTGGACCACGCGGTGGCCCTCTGTGCCCCTTAATAGAGCTGAGAGAGGGCTGAAGGGAGCCCGAGTTAAAAGTGGGCGGGGCTTTCCACCGAAGAAGCAGGATCCAGCGCAGTGAGGGGAAACGATGTGGCCTTCCTTCTCCTTCACGGTGCTGGGTTCTGAAACGCGCGGTGGCCCTCTATCAATATAAGTTAGGGGGTATGGGGAAGAGAAGAGGAGGAGGAAGTAGAGGGGGAAATGGGGTCTTTTTATAAAGGTGTGCTAACTGATTTAGCATGCACTAAATGCTAAGGCGCCCATAGAACATAATGGATGCCTTAGCATTTAGCGCCCTAATCTTTAACACATGCTACATCAGTTAGCGCACCTTGATAAAAGAACCCCTATTTGAATTTTGTTAAAACATTTTATTTTTAACCTCCTGAACTACCAGAAACCTGCGTTCCTCCTTGTGCTCGTAACTTGATTTTGTTTGTGGAACGCCAGTCTGTTTCCTTGGTTTTGTGTTTACTCTTATCATTTAAAGGGGAACATTTTATGAACCTCAGGTTTGTCACATGATCACAATTAATCTTGTTATTTTGATCCCTATCTGGTGGACCATGCCTTTTCTAAAGAAATTAGGAACTACAAGTCTACAAGATACAATGGGGCAAAATTGGAACTACGGTACTTACGTAAGTTAGGCACTGACAAGTGTCTAGATCATGACTGCTGGAGCCTAACTTAATTGTTTAATCAGCTTTAAGTGGCGCAATAATTGATTGCACCAGTCTGATTTAAATTTTTTTTTTACAATAGGCACCTCCGAAGACCAGCAACTAACACCAGAGTGCCTATCAGCGCTTAGTGATGATGCATTCCTAAGTAAGTGTGTTTAGGAGCAGAATTGGCCTTAGGTGTCACTAAGCTCTACTAGGCATTTTTCTAAGATGAAACTAGGCGCCAGAAATGTAGGTCTTTAAAACCCTGGCCTACATTACCAGCACCTAAGTTCATTTTTAGGTGTGATTCTCTAAGTGGTGTATGAACATGATTGGCACGTGGCAGGCGCCGTTTTTCTAGGTGCTTGCCATTTCAGGTGCCAGTTTTAGAATTAGCCCCTTAGTCAGGGCAGGATTAATTCGTCGAGGGCCCCTAGGCACACAAGTACACTGGGCCCCCCGCCCCACCACACCATGCGCCCAGGCGGAAACAGGAAGCTGTGTCAGAGGGAAGCTTTGGGCAAGCAGCACCGCTTGCACAATTACAGTTCCCGTTGCCTTTCTTACCCGTGTTGCTTGCTTGTCTTACTTTCCGTCGATGGGGAGGGGGGCTGCGTTGCCGATCGATGCTGAAGGGGCCCATCGCTATTTGGAAAAACCAATGTTCATCGGGCCCCCTGACCATTACTTGGCCTATTGGTTAACCTGCCCTGCCCTTAGTGCTTCAATGACCACAGCTAGGCTCTGAACCTTTTCCCTGCTACTAAGCTGAAATCTGTGTGTGTGAGTGGACGGGGGAGGGAGGGACATGAATAAAGATCATGGAGAGGTAGGGTTACCAGACGTCTGGAAAAATACAGACATGTCCTCTTTTTACAGGACACTTTCCAAACCCCGGAAATTTGTCTGGGTTTTGGAAAGCCCCAACACACTGCAGCCGCATCTGGAGGGCCTCTGATGTGCATGTGCAGATGATGTCACACATGTGCAGATGACGTCACACACATCCGCGCATGCTTCAGGCCCTCCAGACTCGGCCGGTGCTCGTCAGGAAAGAGGGAAGGTGTGTGGGCAGGGCTGGGGGCTGAACTGGGCGGGAATGGAGGTAGAACTGGGCATGGCCAGAGGCAAAACAGGGGAGGGGGCAAGTGTCCGGGGTTTTACCTCTGAAAATATGGTAACCCTACAGAGAGGGGCCCATGACAGCAAGTCCACAAGTGTACAGAATGTATTTATTTGTACATGGTTCAATATACAGTACTTTCCCTATATTCATGGGGGTTCCATTCCAGGAACCCCCGCGAATATCGGAAAACTGCGAATACGGTTTGTCACCTGGGAAGGCAGGAGAGGGCAGCTGGTGCACTGGTGAATGAAGGAAATCACTCGCGGTATGCTCTGACCGCCTCTACCTGTACTAAAGTCGTGCTACACCAATCAGGAGCTGCTTTGACATGCAGCTTCTGATTGGTGTAGCCCGACTTTAGTATAGGAAGAGGCGGTTGGAGAATACCGCAAATGAGTGAAACTGCGAACCGCAAATTCGTGGGGGAACACTGTATTGTTAATCTGGCCCTGGCTATGTCCCTTCCTTATCCTCTATTGTGAAAGCTAGCTGTTTTCTAAAGTAGAGTTACCAGATAGTTATGTCCTCTTTTTAGAGGACAAGCCTGGGTGCTCGAAGGGATTTCTAAAAACTGGCAGTTTGTCTGGGTTTTGAAAAGCCCCGAGCTCAGTGCCACATCTGGAGGGCTTCAGAAAATGCAGAGGCATCGACGTAATGATGTCACATGCATGCACACATGTGCGTTGTGTCATTGCATCGACAGCTTTGCATGGGCACAGGCCCTACAGATGTGGCACCAAACTCAGGGAAGGAGACATGAAGTTCATATGGGACAGGGCTAGGGGTGGAGCAGGGTGGGGGGATCAGGTGCCCTCTTTTTTTAAAGAGGAAATCTGGTAACCCTGTTCTAAAGGCCTGATCAATTTAATTTCCTGCCTACATTGAACAACCACAGTAACCACATGGAACTACAGTGTTCCTCTGTGAATTTGCGGTTTGCAAATCACGGACACAGTTATTCGCGGTATTTTCTGACTGCCTCTTCAGAAAATACAGGGAATGAGTCTGTGAATCAGCCTTCTGCACAGCCGATTCCTCCTCCTCTCACCCCCCCCCCCCCCCGGAGCATACCGGGTATGATTTACTGTACCCGTCGGCACCCCAGCTGCCCTCTCCTGCCTCTCCTGCCTTTTTACAGACTCAAAACCACATTTGCAGTTTTTCAAAATTTGCGGGTGTTCCTGGAATGAAACTCTCACGAATTTCGGGGCAGTGCTGTATATCCAAAACTTGTGTAGCATCATAATAGAGGATAACTCAGGCTAGACCTGCTCAGCAAAATGAAACAGGTTCAACAGGTAATACCATTCTATAGGCAGTACTTATACAAAGGAGCAGTGGCGTACCTAGCATATGTGACACCCAGGCCCATCATTTTTGACACCCCCCCCCCAATCTGTACGAAAAACATGATTTTTAGTAACAAGCCACATGTCACACATGAGTACCTAGGAAAAGGCAGCATCTTACATACTGCAGTGAGCAGTACAACATCAATACACCCATTGTAAAACTAAACAAGCCAGACTAGTACAGATCAATCCTGCAGTCAATCCTAACAAAAAACTATGTCTTTCGAATACACAGAACACAGAAAACACCTTCGCCTAGTATGGAATATGTCATCACAAACTAACCCCTCCCCCTTTTACAAAACTGTAGTGTGAATTTTAGCCATGGTGGTAACAGCTCTGATGCTCATAGAATTCTGAGCATCAGAGGTGCTACCACCACGGCTGGTGCTAAAAAAACGCTCCACAGTTTTGTAAAAGGGGGGATAAAATAGAAATACATAGACAAAGGTTAAATTGAACCAGTAAGAAGCTGGACTCTGCATACAGTGCACCACAGAAACAGTGACACATGTCTCCTAAAGCAATAAATAAATACAATTTTTTTTTTCTACCTTTGTCTTCTGTGGTTTCTGCTTTCCTCATCTTCTTACAACTCTCTTCCTTCCATCCACTGTCTGCCGTCTCTCTTCCCCTATATGGCATCTTCTCTCCTTCTATGCTCCTTCCAGAAACTGTATGCCTCCCTCTTCCATCTCTCCTTTCACCCCCATTGGTCTGGCATCTCTCTCCTCTCCTTCCCTTTCCCACACCTCTCCTCTGCAATCCCTTTCCCTTTTTTCCCTCATTTTCCTTTTCTGCATCTGTCTAGATTATGTTCTTACTACCCTCTCATCAATGTCCTTTTTTATTGTCTACCTAAAGCTTGCCACCTCTTTCCCTCACCCCTCCAGTGTTTCCCTAACTCAATCCTTTTCTCCCCATCATGTGCCCTCCTTTTATTTATCCCCTCCTTCCATCATGTACCCTCTTTGTCCAACCCTTCCATCTAGTACCTTCTCCTTTCTCTGTCCACTTCCATCCAACGCTCTGCTCCCCTCTTTCTCTCCTCCCATGTCCTTCCTGCATTTGCTCCCTTATCTCTCCCATCTGCACTTCCATCTAGCATAGGCTCCCCACTACCATCCAATGTCTGCCCTTTCTCTCGTCATCCACCCCTCTTCAATCAGTATCTGCCCCCTTTCTCTCCCTCCAATATCCTTCCCCCTTATGTCTCTCCCCTTTCTCTGTACATCAGTTCTATCAGCACCACCCTTCCATACCACCCTGCTCCCTTTCTTTCCCTCCACCACTCTTCCATTCCAGCAATCCTGCTCCTTTCTCTTCATTCATGCAGCAAGGTCCCACAATGATTGTAGCTGCCGGCTGCCAGTCCACCCCACTCCGACGTACTTGCTCTGAAGCGGACTCAGCAGCTGCATGCTGGAAGGTCCCGTGATGACTCATCTGCTGACTCTGCTCCAGAAGAAGTAAGTTACGTCGGAGGGGGTGGACCCGGCAGACGCAGGGAGTTGTGGCAAAGTCCCGCAATGACTGCGTCTGCTGGGTCCATCCCCTTCGATGTAACTTACGTCTTCCGGAGCAGGGCTGGCAGACGAGTCAGCACGGGACCTTCCTGCACCTCAGCATGGCTGCCGACTCTGCTGCAGCGAAAGTAAGTCAGGGGCAACATGACCATTTATTTTTTTCATCAAAAAGTGACATCTATTGATTGACTGTGTATCCTTTCTTTCATTTCTTTCTTTCTACACTCAGGCCCAACAATTGTCTCTTTCTATTCCCTCCCTCCTTCCTTCCTATGTCCTTAGTGCCCCCAGTACCTCCGTCCTGTGTCCTTAGTGCCCCCATTGCCTCCGTCCTGTGTCCATGGTGCCCCCAGTGCCTCCGTCCCGTGTCCATGGTTCCCCCAGTGCTTCCGTCCCGTGTCCATGGTGCTCCCAGTGCCCCCATCCTGTGTCCATGGTGTCCCCAGTGCCCCCGTCTTGTCTCCTTAGTGCCCCCAGTGCCTTCTTCCCATGTCCATAGTGCCCCCAGTGCCTCTGTCCCGTGTCCATGGTGCCCCCAGTGCCTCCATCCTGTGTCCATAGTGCCCCCAGTGCCTCCTTATGTCCCCCCCACTACCTTCCAGATTTTGGCCACCCCAAAGCCAGCCTGCCTGTCTACCTATCTCCCTCCCTCCCTGCCGCACTATAGCCAGCCAGCTTGCCTGCCTACATCCTGCCCTCCCTGCCGTGGAAAAAAAAAGCACCTCTCCCCTTCCTTTCCCCCAGCTCTGCACCGCTACGAAACTACTTCCCCCCGCCGACAAGAAGTCTTTCCGATGTCAATTCTGACATCAGAGAAGATGTTCTGGGCCAGCCAATCACTGCCTTGCAGGCCCGGAACGTCCACTCCAACATCAGAATTGGCATCAGAAAGACTTCTTGTCGGCGGGGGGAGGTTGTTTCGTAGCGGCGCAGCCGGGAGAAAAGAAGGGCAGGAAGACCCGGACCTGGCTGGCTGTGCACCCCCCCAAGCCGTGCACCCGGGGTGGATCACCCCCCGCCTTCCCCCCCTTGGTACGCCACTGCAAAGGAGTCTAGCTCTGTAATACCTTAAACATCCAGATCAGAACTTGAAACTTTGCTCAAGCTGCCTGTTACAGTCAATGCAAGGTAGCCAAGTTAGGAGAGATGTGTTTAATTAACATAACTGCAGCAGTTTGAATGAATTGCAGGGCTTTCATTAATGAGGCCAGGTGGTTCTAATAAATAGGTCTGGTTTAACAATCAGGCAGACAAGGCAGTCACCCAGGGTGGCACCTTCTCTTTTGGAAAGGTGGGGGTGGGGGGGTGGGGGAATGAAGCACACAAAGAGCTGCTGCAAACAGCAAAATAGATTCTGGCAGCCACACAAAGAAGCATCAACTTGTAGCTTTAACTGGTAGAAAGCTATGCTGGTCAATTATATGGTTTTAGAAGATCATTTTGGAAAGGGGTGCCTAGGAATATGTAAAGTAATTGAAGGGAGGGATCAGGCTGAAAAAACAGAAACATAGAAACATGAAGGCAGATAAAGGCCAAATGGCCCATCTAGTCTGACCATCCGTAGTAACCATAATCTCTTCTTCCAAAGTATACAGATTGAGATCTTTAAGTCTGTCCCCATATGCCTTCTGATGAAGACCACACACTATTTTAGTAGCCTTTCTCTAGTCCGACTCCATCCTTTTTATATCTTTTTGAAAGTGTGGTCTCTAGAATTGTACACAATATTCTAAATGATGTCTCCCCAGAGTCTTATACAGTACAGGGGCATCAATACCTCCTTTTTTCTAGGGTGCCTAATTCCCTTCCATTAGTCCTGCCAATTTTAAAAACAATTGGGTTAGTTCAACTGAAAATAACTGGTTAGTGCCACACTGAAAACCCACTATTTTGAGGACATTATGATAGTGGAGTCAGTACTTGGTCAGTTAAGGGCTGTTCCCTCTAAGCCCAGTGGGAGTCCTCCTCCTATAGTTCTGCCAGTGGTGGGGGGGAGGGGAAAGGAGCTGTTTCACTCTCACATTTTCTTTTTCTTTTTTTTTTGGTTTAAAATGTTTTTTATTAAGAAGCACACAGACAGACAATGGTAATACAACTGAACCATAATCAAGTACAAAGTAAAAACGGTACAGAATGCAAGGCATGAAGGTCAGAAAGGGTAGAGGGGAGAAGAACTGAAAACAGCCAGGCACACAGAATGAACAACAACCCCCCCCCTCAAAACCCCTCAGAATCAGCCAGTACCCGCAAGGCCCAGAACTCACAGAACAACCATGAAGAAGAACCAGTCTGGCCGCATACCCTCTTCTTATTTTCCGAGAAGAAAAGAAAAGAAACCCCCCCCATACCCCGCCCAAACCAAACAGAAAACCACCCCCCTACCCACCACTCCCACCCCTCAGCGACAGGAGAAGAGAGAAAGAAAGGCAGAAAGAAAGAGAAGACAGAAAGAAGAAAGAAAAACAGAAAGAAAGAAACAATAAGAAAGAAAGAAGCGAGAGGAAGCGAAAACGAAAAACAAAGGAGAAGAAAGGAGAGGGAGGAGAGAAGAAAAGAGAGAGAGAGGAGAGCAGCCTCAGAGGGGAGCAGCAAGCGCAACAAGCTCAGCAAGAGCCCACTCCCAGAGAGACTTATACAGCAGGATCTGTCCCCCCGACTGTCCCCGCAACCCCCTCAGCTCCCAATGGGCCACCTCTCTCAATGCCTGGTGCCACCCCACTAGTACTGGCGGTTCCACATCAATCCATTTGCGAAGGACTCCCCGTTTGGCGACCAGGAGAGCAACATACACAAAACGCCACTGAGCAGCAGTAAAACCCTGATCCAAAAACTCCACCTCATGGCCCAAAACCAAAATACGATAAGACCACTGGACTGGCACCCCCAAGATCTGAGCAAGAAAATCCAAGACCCCATTCCAAAAAGCACTCAGGGATGGACATTCAATGATCATGTGCAATAGAGTCCCCGACGCATGCGCACATTTCGTGCAATCCGCCGAATCCCACAGACCCGCCTGTAGACCCCGGAGCCGAGTAAAAAAAGTACGATGAAGCAATTTGAACTGAAGTTTCTGGAGCTGTGCACTGCGAGCCCCCGAGGTGACGTTGGAGAAACATGCCTGAAGCTCCCCCGAAGACACCTCCTCCCCCAAGTCTCCAGACCATCGAGCGGCCAGTCTAGGCAACAAAGTATCTGCCCTCTCCGCTCTTGCCGTCCGATACCAAAAAGATAAGGAATTGAGAGCCGGAGGGAGGGACAAGAATATCTGGTCCACCCGTACAAAAGAGCCGCCCCCTGGATTACGACGAAGGCTAGCCATGTAAAAATGCCTCAACTGAAGGTAAGCGAAAAAGGGCATACGTGGCAGGGCCCACTGAGTGCGGAGGGTGTCATAGGAGGGAAAAATAAAAGGACCAGAGCTCAACGCAGACACATGACCCAAGCAGAAACAGGAGCCGAAGCGCGTCCCCACTCCCCCCGGGGATCCCACCCCCGGAGGAAAGTCAGGACTGTGACTGATCATTTGAAGAGCCCAATTGCCCTGTCCCCTACCAATCTGATGTCTCCACCACCGCAGCGCCTTACAAAGGGGAAGGAACCAAACCGAGGCAAAACCCAAGCGAGGGAGCCTCCACCAGGGGCAAGTCAAACAGGCAAAAGCTCTATGGGGTGTCGTCCAAGAGTCGAACAACCCCCCTGGGGCAAAACGAGGAGCATCAGTGAAAAGCTCATGAACCCATCTCAACAAAGCAGCGACATTGTACAGGCGCAGATCTGGCAAAGCCAGCCCCCCCCCTTCCCGACTCTGAGTAAGCGACCGCCAACGAATTCTGGCCCTCCGATTATGCCAAATAAAGGAACCAATAGTAGATCGATAGAAACGTTCATCCACCGCCCTAATCCAAATAGGGAGCATCTGCAGAGGGTAGAGAAGTTTGGGGAGCAGCACCATCTTCACCAAAGCAATTCTGCCACACAAGGAAAGAGGCAGTTCGCCCCATCGCACACAAGAGTCCTGCAAAGTTTTCAAGTGGTCAGAGATGTTCCGACGATACACAGTAGACCAGGCCGCACTAAGGAAAATACCTAGATATTTGAGTTCCCCAACCGCCCATCGAAATAGAAAACTAAAATCAGATCGCGAGGCACACGGGGAAGAAACTGGTAAGGCTTCTGACTTGCTGAAATTAATGCAAAGTCCCGAAAAGGCCCCAAACTGTCCAATAAGGGCAGTCAGACAGGGAATCGATTCCCGCGCCCTACTCACAAATAACAACATATCGTCCGCAAAAAGAGAGATCTTGCACTCCTCAGCGCCCACCCAGATACCCGAGATATCTGAACATGACCTAATCTTTTGGGCAAGGGGCTCTAGGGATAAGATAAACAAAAGCGGAGAAAATGGGCAACCCTGCCGCGTACCCCTATATAGCGAGAAGGACTGTGTACGACACTTATTAATAAGCAACTGGGCCGTAGGAGATGTATAGAGATGAGTAATCCACTGATGGAAAGGCCCAGAGATACCGAATTGCTGCACGACCCAAAAATGATAAGGCCAAGTCACTTTATCGAAAGCCTTCTCCGCGTCCAGGCTAGCCAATAGATCGTCCCCTGCTCGAGTCCTACCCTCCCCAAGAGCCACCAGCGCCCTCAAAATATTGGCAGAGGCAAAACGGCCCGGGACAAAGCCAACCTGATCAGCATGAATCAGGTGAGGAATCACTTGAGCCAAGCGGCGCGCTAAAATCGCGGTAAGGAGTTTCATGTCCTGGTTCAAAAGGGATATTGGCCAGTATGAGCCCACTAGCTCTGGATCCTTTCCGGGCTTCGGTAAGACCACCACATGGGCATGGTTCTGAGTAGGGAGAACACGCCCCGTATTCTGCATATCAGCGTACACGGCCACCAATGCCGGTCCCACTTTAAATTTCAGTATCTTATAGAATTCTGGCCCCATACCATCCGGTTCAGGAGCCTTTGCCAATTTCAACGCCCCCACCACTGTAGTAATCTCCTCGCACGAAATAGGGGCATTCAACAAGATTAACTGCTGTTCCGATACTCGAGGTAACACGAGATCCCGAAAAAAAGTGTCACGCGCCTCCACATCATAGGGGCCCGGCCCATATAGATCCTGATAAAAGCGAACGAATTGATCTTTGATCTCAGCCTCCCCCGTGTAAACAGGAGTAGCATTCGCCCGGATGCGAGAGATACGAGTGGCCTTACGAAATGGGTGCACCAGATTGGCCAATAATTTACCCGCCTTATTACCTCATTGGTACAGCCGAAACTTGTAAACGTCAATATGAGACATAGCTCTCTCAGTAAAAATAGCATCAATTTGTTTACGCAGGCTCAAATATTCCGCACGACCGGTCTCCGAGGGTGCGGCATGCAAGGCACTCCTACACAAACGCAATTGACGAGTGAGAGACACCAAAGCCGCATCTCGTCTCCGACGTTGCGTCACCATATATGCGATAATTCGCCCCCGAAGAAAAGCCTTAGCAGCTTCCCAAAAAATGGTATCAGACACCTCCCCCCCTCCATTAGTTTGACAGTAGAAATCCCATTCCGTTTCAAGATACGCATGAAAGGCTTTATCTAAATAAAGTGAAGGGTTCAAACGCCATATACGATCATGGACCGGGCCCTGCCAAAGCAAGGTGAGGGAGACTGCAGCGTGGTCGCTAAAAGGAACATCGAGGATACGGGTACGCACCACCCTGCCGATTGCCTGTGACGGCAACAAGATGTAATCCAACCAGGAGTGGGTATGATGTACTGCAGAATAGAACGTGAAATCCACTTCCCCAGGATGGTGAGCCCTCCACACATCAACCAGTCCCAATTCACTCATCAAAAAATTCACGCCAATACGCTCATGATCACCCCGCACCGCCCTCGGAGGCTTGCAATCTAGGGTGGGATCACTAGTGATGTTGAAGTCCCCTGCCAAAATGGGCTCATAGTTAGGCAAAGCCAAAATATGAGCCAGCACAGCAGAAAAAAAAGAGTGAGCATAAACATTGGGGCCATAAATATTGCACAAGAGCACCGAGCGATCCTGAAGGGTGCCAGCCCAGAGGACAAACCGGCCCTGGGGATCCACAATGGTCTTATGTGTAACTGCCACCACCACTTTATTAATAAGAATAGCAACACCGCGCTGTCTAGAGTTATAGGAAGAGTACACAGCCTCCCCCACCCAATCCCTAACTAATTTGGAATGTTCACTAGAGATAAGGTGGGTCTCTTGGAGAAAAGCCATTGACACCCTCTCCCTCTTCAGAAAAGATAACACCTTCTTACGTTTGATGGGAGAGTGTAGACTAGAGAATGCCACAGGGAAAAAATCTGTCCCCGTCACCGTCCCGTCACCGGCCCACCATCCTCTGCACCGCCCCGTCACCGCCGTTCCCTTCACCGCCCCGTCACCGTCACCACCATCCCTTTCACCGCCCCGTCACCGCCACTGCCATCCCATTCACCGTCCCGTCACCGTCCCCGCTGCATCCATATAAGCCTTAGTACTGTAATATTTAGCTTATTCCTTACTTATAAATCAAAGTTCCTGCTGCTGAACTAGAGAAAGAGATGTTCAGCTGGCAGGGCTTTGTTTATAAATTTTTATCAACACAACTAATATACTATTTTATCCTAAAGCAAAAAATAAATAAATAAATATAATTTTTTTTTCTACCTTTGTTGTCTGGTTTCTGCTTTCCACATCTTCTCATTCAATTCCTTCCATCTTCTCATTCAATTGTCTTCTCTCTGTGTCTTCCACTTGCTGTTACTGTGCCTCTCCCTTCACCCCCCCCCCCTCCAATTGGTCTAGCACCCATCTTCTTCCCTCCTCTCCCCCATAATATGGCATCTGTCTTCTTCCCACTCTGTCTTCCACATTTCCCTTCGGGGTCTGTTCCTCTCCACCCTCCTTCAATGTCTGTCCTATTCCTTTCCACCACCACCCTTCCCTCCCTCCTTTACCATCTGTTCCTTTCTACTACCCTTCAGCTCCTCTCGCGTGGCCTATCTATCTACCTTCCTCCCTCTTATTTTCATGGCACGTTACAATGTAATTTGTGCAAGCCACTGGAGCCTGCAAGCTCGGTCCCTGTCCCATCCCCACAAGCCATCTCGCTTCTGTGCTATTTTCCCCATTTCTAATATCTCCCCTATGTATCTGCCATTGCCCCCCCCCCCTGTGTCCCCATGGCATGTCCCCTTTATGTCACTGTCCCTATGCCCCATGCACATAATTTCCCCTCTTTCTGTTACCTTCCTGTGTCCAGATTTCCCCTATCTTCCTCTTCCATACCAGTGTGTCTCTTCTTTTCAACCCCATCTAGCTTTTTTCCCTCTTTCTTCCCCTCCCCCCCCTTGCTTCTAGCATCTGGCTCACCTGCCTGTCCTTCCCTTTCTTTCCTGCTGTGGGTTTTTCTTTTCGTCTTCATCCCCTTGGCCCAGAATCCTTTTCCCTTTCACTCCCTCCTTCCAATTTGAGCCGGGAACACGAGCGATCGCACGGTCCCCGCAGCCACCACCCGCCTGCCCAATGGATACTACTGTTTAGCCAGCTCTCTCCCTTCTCCTCACCTTAGTTTGTAGGTTTTGTTTTTCGGCGACATGCACGCTTTCCCAAAGAGCCGCGCATGCGCGGCTGCTCAGTGTTCAATCTTCTGCTCTGCTACAACTTCCTGTTTCCGGTTGCGTCAGAGCAGAAGATCGAAACTGAGCAGCAGCAGGTGCGCGGCTCTCTGATAGCGTGCGGGTCGCCGAAAAAGAAAACCTACAAACTAAGGTGAGGAGAAGGGAGAGAGCTGGCTAAACACTAGGATCGATTGGGCAGGCGGGTGTGTGCTGCGGGGACCGCGCAATCCTTCATGCCTCACTGCGGGGACAAGACCATTCACCGCCCCACGGGCGGTGAATGGCCTTTTCCCGTCGCCGCAGCGACTGCTAGTTTTCGTTCCCCGTTTCGGCGGGTGACCCGCGGCTAAAATGCGGTGGCCGCAGGTAAACCGCCATCGTGTCATTCTCTAGTGTAGACCATCCACATTAAGAGTTATATAAGTCAGTTCAGCCATATCCATGTGAGCTACACAGAAACAGGAAAGAAAAGCACAGGACGTCAGATTCCCAAAGAGCCTCCCAGCAGAGCCCTCTGAGAAAAAGAAAAGAAGAGATCACCCCGTCGCCAAGGGGTACCCACCCCCTAACCCACCTCTCTCCCCTCCAAGGCCAGCCCAGCCCCCAACCCCCCCAAGGCACAACACCCACCCAGCCACTCCTACCCACCCCCCTCCTTCCTACCATACAGGAACCAGTGGAGATCAGCAGAAAACCTCCCCAGACCCCCCATCGTGGTAAAGCATCCCACCCCTGCCAAATCTGGAGAGTCCCAATGAAAAGGAAATATCCACCACCATTCCCCCCTCCCCCCACCCCACCAACCAGCCCCCGCATACACATTCCAGATCCAACGCACAGACCGCCCCCACACAAAACCCCTCATCCACACACCCCACACCCTCCTCCCCCCCCTCGCTACAAGGGTATACACGTCCCAACCCTTGCCACTAGACAACCCTGCATACCCCCCCAGCACCCACCACCCCCAAAACCATAAGGTAAAAAACATCCCCATACAACCCTCCCCCGCCCCCCTCCAGCCCAGCAACAAAAGAACAGAGAATCAAAAAACAGTGCAAAAACATAAGAAATACAAGGCAAGTACCAGAAACCTCAGAGAATAACAGCAACCCAGATCAGGACTCCATTGATTCTGGGAAAGTAAGTAACCCCTGAAAGGGGTGCCTCCACCTCGGAGTTGAACAGACATGTAGAAACCAGTAACGTCCCCAACCTATACGGGGAAAACAGACAGTCAAACAAACAGGCATATCCCCCCCCCCCCCCGGGAAGCAGTATGAACCAGCATCCCGACCAGGGAAGAGTCCGCCAGCCATCCCAAGAGGGAACACACTCCAAACGTCAGGGAATAAATGGCCCAGACTCAACAGGGACAGGGGGAGCCAAGTGCAAGGGAAGCCCCCGTCACGAAAGTCACCTCCGGCTCCACACCGCTCCCCCGTCCCACAGAAAGCTCGTACGCGAGCCTGGAGGAGTCAATGTAACAATGGCCGTGTAGGGCATGTCCAGGCAGCTTAAGACACAGCCTCCTCACGGCGCTCCGCCAGGAAGGCCTGCAGCTCTTCTTTGGTCTCACACAGACGAGCCCCTGCGGTAGTATGGATCCGGACCCTGGCTGGATACAAAACAGCAAATTTTAAGCCACGGTTCCGGAGCTCTGTGCAGTAGGGAGCCAAGGCCTTCCGTCTTCCCGCAACATCCGCCGAGTAGTCGTTGAAGAGCAGGAGCTTCGCCCCTTCATAGGCCAATGTCCCAGATCTCCGAAACAGCGCCAAAATGCGATCCTTAACAGCTGCATTTAGATATCTGGCAATCACCGGTCGTGGGCGCGCCTCGTCCCCTCTCTGTGCCCCAATGCGATGCACCCGCTCAATCGCCCAGCCTCCTACCTCCAGGTTCAAGCCCACATGTTCTGGCAGCCATCTTTCCATGAGGTCTTTCAGTTCAGAATCTTTGACCTGCTCAGGGAGACCAATCAACCTCAGATTATTTTGCTGCCCTCGGTTCTCCTGATCCTCCAGGCGGGAGTGGAGTACTTTACAGGTGGCCTCCAGTTCCCGGACCCGCGTCTCCGTAAGCCCGGCTGCGTCCTCCCGGGCCGAAACCCGTTGTTCCAGCTGGGTGATTTGAGACCCCTGGCGCTCGACGCAGTCCTTCATTTCGTCAACTGCCGCCTGAAATCTGGCGAATTTATCATCGATCAGGGCCGACAGATGCCGAGTCAGCTCCCTGATGGTCTCCTCCTGCAGCGCGACGGTGGTTTTAGGAGAAGTGCTGGCGGCCGCCATAGTTGGGGAGAGCGTGGTCTGTCTCAGTTTGACGGGCCGCTGAGTCTTCGAGGGCATGACCCGGGACCTGACACTACCCCCGAATCAAAATCACGCCACCCCCCTGCGCTGCGAGGTCTCAGCTTCCCCTGGAGTCCAAAGAGCAGACCCAGCCACGAGGTAAGCACTGTTAAAAAAGCTCAAGGAGCTGGAAAGGAACGGAGCTCGGGCTGAAAGCCTCCGCTCAGCTAAGCCTCATCACGTGACCCTCTCACATTTTCAATAGTGAAGTGCAGGCAAGCTCTGTAAAGGACTTTTGCAAAACTTGGGGCTAGATTCACTAAACATACTGATCCTGTAATGACAATCGTAAAACCAGTTTTACTGGTTTTGCAATTGTTCCCCGACCCTGTCCTGATTCACTAAACAGCTTCCCGATCAATCTCCGATCCACCCATGCAAATGAGGGGAAATGGCATGCAAAAGTAAGAAGCCATTGATTCACTAAGCAGAAGAAGAAACACCGATTGGGTTTGCCGATCCGAAAAGAAGCGACTGCTGAGGACCATTTACTTACTATCCTTGCCGACTCTTTTGCCCTCTTCCGCCCTGAAATATCAGTATCGAGATTACAACCCCGTATAAAACAACCATCAAAATTAAAAATAAAACTGTAAAATATCTTTACATATGCGTAAGAATTCCTTTTTTATTTATTCTGTAAAAAGCGCATTGCGAGCCCGTGGTTTTAACCTGCGGGTTTAAAGTGTGTTCTGTTTGATAATCTATCATTGCATTGGTCACAAATCATTCCTTTTAAAAATGTCCAACTCATAGGGCCATCAAAAGTAAACTGCAGCCACCCCTCCCCCTTTCTTTTGAGTTTGCTTGTGCTTTGCCGCAAATGACGTGCGGGAATAAACCCCGCCCACTAACTACGTAGTAAGGGCAAAGAGCTAGAACATTCATAAATTGCATCAATAAACAACAAGGATGCCTTTTGATCGCTCATACAGCGATCAGTGGGATCGTTATAGGGTGTGCGTCCAATCAAATCATTTGCATGGAGAGTAGTGAATCGGTCGCTCGGCAAAACTCAGCCAAGAATCGCTCAACAATGATCCAGATCGGTTAGTTTAGTGAATCTATTCTTGGCCTTAGAGGGAACAGAGGTATATCTTCCTTCCTCACCTCACACAAAGGCTTTAGTTGGGACATTGTAACAACAATGCTATGACAGATGACATGTAGCCTAGTTCCTTTGGAACCTGACAACCATGTGCCTCAAATCAAATATGGAGGTGGTGTTACACACAATCATCACAATTCCACCCACCCTTTTGGACTGTGAATGCTGTATTCATAGTAGAGAATGACACAGTGACAAAAATCATCACCGTCCCCGTGGATAACCGCGGGAAACCATCTTCATGTCATTTTTTAAGGAGAGAGGGAAGAATCAGAGTATGAATGGTCACAACCACTGACCCGCAAGCTTTGCTTTGAAGAATGCTGGTATAGAAGGACTGAGGTTGAAATAGACACTAGAAAATGACATGGGATTATTTCCCGCGATTATCTGCGGGGACGGGAACGGTGATGAATTTTGTCACCGTGTCATTCTCTAATTCACAGCTTGGGCTGACCTGGTGGTAAAAATGCAGAGTCGGGAATCAAAGCAGGAACTTCCTGTACCGACGTCCAGACCCTATCTGAGCCATTGGACCAGCCTGTAAGGTCAACTTTTATACGTTCAGTACAAGAAAGGGAATGGATACTGCTTTCTTGTGGCTACACATTCAAGGCAGTTTACATATGTACAGGTACTTATGCATTTTGTACCAGGGGCAATAAGGGATTAAGTACCAGATTTACTAAAGTCAGTGATCATCGCTAACAGGTTTAGCGACGATTACTTCTAACCGACCCAATTGTCTAAATGACCCACTGCATGTTTTTCCCCTCAATTGCCATTTTCTGATCCGATTCAGTCATGCAAATTAGTAAAACCCCCATGCAAAATAGCCAAGTGATTGATTCAATTACATCGCTTGGCTATTTAGCATCAGGTTTTACTGATGCAAAAAGTTGATTACTGTAGAGGGGTTACTGCTGGGTTGTTGGGTTTTTTTTTAAATGACACAGATATTTTGCGTGTATTACACACACAAAATATCTGTCCCATTAAAAAAAAATTAATCCCTCACCGCCACCGCTGGCCTTCCCTTAACAACACTCGACAAGCATGCGTACACCCCTGACAAACACAGCGACCAAAAAATGGCAGGAGGTATGCCCACTCCCTTCTGTCATGAAGAATCTCCCCTATCCTTCCCCCTCAAAAAAAAATGGCAGGAGGGATGCCCAGTCCCTCCGGCTCTGAAAGACCTCCCCCCAAAGAAAAAGACAGGAGGGATGCCCATTCCCTCCGGCTCTGAAAGACCTCCCCCCCAAAGAAAAAGGCAGGAGGGATGCCCACTCCCTCCGGCTCTGAAAGACCTCCCCCCCAAAGAAAAAGGCAGGAGGGATGCCCACTCCCTCCTGCCACCAGTGGCCCCCTCCCCGCCTCTGTGCCCCATAGCTTAACGTTGGGAGCAGGAGGTACTCAAAACAGGTCTCCTGCTTCTCCTTTCTTCCTACGACACTGGGCTTTAGGCCCTGCCCCTGTGCATCATGTGATGCACAGGAAGGGGCTTAAGGCCCTGATTGGCTCAGACGCGCCGGCTCATCCCTTGGGTGAGGCCTGAGGCCTCTGAGCCAATCAGGGACTTCCTTAGGAAGGATCCTAAGGATGTCCCTGATTGGACAAAACAAATGCCAATCAGGGACTTCCTTGGGCTGCTGCCTGAGTCGGTGGGTTTGCATGCAAATGATTTGCACCTCTGTGCAAATCATTTGCATGCAAACTTAATAGTGAATCAATTGCTGTTGGAAAATCGGCCAGAGAATTGGCCAACAGTTATTGAGTCGCTATTGTTAGTGAATCTAGCCCTAAGTGACTTGCTCAGGGTCACAAGAAGCAGCCCTGGGATTTGATCCCACAACCTCTGAGTGCAGAGGTAGCAGCTGTACCACTAAGCCACTCTTCACCTCCGTACTACTCACCTCTAAAGTACACTGATTTGGATTCCCTCCCTATCTTTCTTCACTTAACCATCCCTTATACTCCCTCTTGAACCCTTAGTTAACCTTGATGACCAACAGCTAGTCCTTCCAAAACCTTGGATCAAGCCCAGTATGAACCTGTTAGGAGCTCTGCTTTTTATTTTGCCATCTCTGCTCTTTGGAACACATTTCCCTTGAAAATTCAGCATGTACTGTTCCTTTTTAAATCAGCCATCAAAACATGACTTTTTGAAAAGGCTTTTCTGGGCAGCCATTAGAAGGGGTTTCCATGACTGTTTCACTGTTTTGTTTTGAGGGTTTTTCACTCCCCTTACCTAGTCTCTCTCTTATTACCTTGTTAACTCTCTCTCTCTATTGGTCTGTTTTCCACATTCCTGCTAATCTGTGTATGAATGCTTCATTGTCCTGTAAATTTAAATTATAGTTCCTTTCCTAACTTTTTGTTTTAGTTTGTAATGTTCCTCTCATTGGGCAAAGCGATTTAACAAATTTAAAGTAATGGAAAGTAAAGAGCATGGTCCAGTTTGCAAAGGGGTAGCAGTAACACTAACACTGAGGTACAGTGAAAGCATTCTGTTTAACTACTATGGATTAGCTATAGGTGTAATTTAAGACAGCAAAATGGCTGTCCTAATTTAAACCACTTAATTGTAGAGTTAGCAACAGAAAATCACAACTGTGTATAGCAAGGGTGTCCAACCTGCGGCCCAAGGGCCGCATGTGGCCCCGTGAAGTATTTTGTGCGGCCCCGGTCGAGGGTGATGCAGTGTTTTCCTCCGCTGCCTCCGGGTGTATACTGTCTTGCCGGCTCCCTCCTCTGTCTTGCTGCAGCGTTTGCGCATTTGTGCGGCCCAGAAACATTTTTTTCGGCCAATGCGGCCCAGGGAAGCCAAAAGGTTGGTTACCCCTGGTGTATAGTCAGCAGAGTGTACCTATATTCAAAGTTGGCACTTCTACGGATAGAGGCACCTAATATATGTTAAATATTTTTAAATGCTTCAGCTGACATTTTAAAAATTGATCAATAAATATTGCTGGGTCAGCATTTAAAAAAAAGAATGTTGGCCCAACACTTTTTATTTGAGATGGTCTGGAAACAATCATGACTGTTTTGAATCTAACCCATATTCTGGGTGTTCAGGAGGTCTTCCTCCAGTGTCAGGGCCAGCTGAGTTGGAGGAAGCCCCTCTCTAATGATGCTCCTGTGTGGAACCTGAAACAGAAGACAAGAAGCAGACCATATGAAGAAAAGTGTGTGGTTTTTCTTTTTTTAAATGAATGCTCCCAGGAGATAGTGCCCGACCTGGCTGCGTTTCACCAATAAGGCAGCTGGTGAGTATCCTTTTTAAACATTTTAACCTTCTTAATGGTTTTCAACACTGGTGGAAGCTGTTATGTGTCACCAGTTGGTTGTATGCCCCTGACACAGCCTCGTTGGCGACATGCCGCTACGTCAGGCATTATCTCCTGGGAGCATTGATTTAAAAACCACTTTGCTTCATTTTAGTCTGCTTCTTGACTTCTGTTCCACATTGGATCTAGTAGATTGGCTGCCTCGTTGTTTCCTTACCCCTATGTGGAACTCTACTTTGGCTGCTGCAGTGACAGCCACAACCTGACACACTGATTTCTGGTTTGCCCGCCTCTCCTGATGGCCCTTGTTGTTGTGAATTTTGCCTTAAGACACTGGAACAGTCTGGATGGGTCCTATCTATTAATCTATTGTCCTTATTGAAAAAGTTAGGGTTTTTAAAAAATGTATTTATCTATATTTACCCTCCTCCATGCCTATAGAAAACAAAATCTTTATCAAGTAAGGCTTTCTAACTTATAAAATAGGCTCTTATTTCATAATTACTAGAGAGGCAGGCAAAAAAAGTAGGGTATAAATATGAAATTTAATTCACAAGAAATGCACATGAGCTCCTCCACGAAAGCTGAACACAAGCAAAAAATAAATAAATAAATAAATCTGATGAGATAAGCACTTGCATTGCAAAAGTATCTACAATAAAATTTCCTGAATTGTTTTATGCAGTTCAAAATGCATTCTTGTATCAAAGTTTAGATGGAGTTTTCTGTTATTGGAGTAAAAATCACAGCTCCCCTCTGCACATCCAGCCCCCCCCCCCAAAAAAAAAATACCCCATTAAACAGTTTTTGAAAAAGCCCAGAGATCTTGTAACAAGATGAGGTATTTACTCCTTTTCAAGCCATCATTTTTCTCTCTTCTTGACACTGGAGTTTGGGGCCGGAGGAGTGCAGAGAAGTGGCATGTCACATGTCACAGAAGGCTAAACTGGAGGAGGGTTAGAGGTCACATCTTTCCTAACTGTTCCAATGTGTCTGTGGAATGGCTAATGCCTCTGTCATGGTATAATAATGGACTCATGTTTCACAAGGTAGGCTGGAGGGGGCGGCGGTGGTGAGCAGGGAGTCTTCTATGAAATACAGCTTTTCAAACTGCATTCTCATATAATGTGGGACAGGCTAACTTATTGATGTTCCCTAAGTATGAGGGCAGAATACACATGTGGACCTGATTTATAGAAAGGTTTGGCCCATTTTATTTAAAAATAATAACTTTGCTGAGGCTGCACTCATGTGACTTGTTGTACAAGGCAACATTAATAATGCTGTAACCTGATTAAAATTCTTTTCCATACTTATAAAATTTTAGTACAACAATTTGGCAGCAGTCAGTCAACTGATAAAGCATCGTTTTATTTATCAACCAAACGATCTCAGGATTGAGGTCTTGCTTTAGGTTAGAATAAGCCCTCTGAAAAGCATATTTATTTACTTTTTTTTATTGTGTGCATTTGTGACATGGCCACTGTTCAAAGAAATAAGCCATAGAAAGCTAAATGCTGCTTATGCTGATATTACTAAACAAAATGGTGCCCTCCATCAACTGGATTATATATTAACATTTTATACAGAATATTGCTAATTCCCTTTACAGCTTTGCTAATAAAGAGGGCCAAATCTCTGAGATTCTTAAAAGGGTGGTTGAATAGATCTTGTTGTGGACCATGCTTTGGAGTAAATTTCCTTATACTCAGTAAACACACTGTCCCTCTATAGATGAAACAGCTTTCTTCCCTGTAAGTAGTTAATTCTGTAAAGCAGCACCTATTTTTTTTTACCAAGTAACACAGTAAATGACAGCAAAAAAAAAAAAAAGACCCTCAAGGTTTATCTAGTCTGTCCAACAAGGTGGCCAGAGCCTCACCTGCAAGCCTCAATCACCCATGTTGAAATCAAGTCATCACCATGCTAACCATATAGGCGGCCAAATGTGATGGGGATGATATATAATTATAACCAAAACTCCAAGTATTGCTGACAGTATTCAACTTACCAGTCAAGATACCTTCCTCCCCCTAAGCTGCACAGAACCCTCGCTCATAGTGACATTAAAATGATCTAACACTCTAATGTGTTGACCCCCCCAGTCCATGCCTGGGTGCACGCAGATTTGGAGGACTGGCTACACCTTTGTTAAGAACATACCTATTTGTATCCTATTCTATAAGGAAAAGTAGACCCCTATTTTTCTTTACATAATAAGAACATAAGAATTGCCGCTGCTGGGTCAGACCAGTGGTCCATCGTGCCCAGCAGTCCGCTCACGCAGCGGTTCTCTGGCCATAGACCAGCGCCCTGAGACTAGCCCTACCTGCGTACATTCTGGTTCAGCAGGAACTTGTCGAACTTGGTCTTGAATCCCTGGAGGGTGTTTTCCCCTGTGACAGAGCGTTCCAGTTTTCTACCACTTTCTGGGTTCGTACAGAATCTATCCCCTTTCAATTTTAGAGTGCCCTCTCGTTCTCCCTACCTTGGAGAGAATGAACAACCTATCGTTTTCCACCAAGTCTATTCCCTTCAGTACCTTGACTGTTGTAGATGTGACTATTTATACCAGCACAGAGATGGTATAAATCCTTGCAGATAGATGCTAAAAGAGCAAAGGTTCAAAGAAGAACGACCAAGATGATAAAGGGGATGGAACTCTTCTCATATGAGGAAAGACTAAAGAGGTTAGAACTCTTCAGCTTGGAAAAGAGATGGCTGAGGGGAGATATGACTGAAGTCTACAAAATCCTGAGTAGTGTATAAGTGAATCAATTTTTTTATTTTTTTTTTTACTGCATCAAGATTCAGAAAGACTAGGGGACACTCAAAGAAGTTACAGTGAAACACTTTTAAAACCAATATTTTTTCACTCAAAGAATAATTAAGCTCTGGAATGCATTGCCAGAGGATGTGGTGAGAGTGGTCAATATAGCTGGTTTTGAAAAAGGTTTGGACAAGTTCCTGGAGGAAAAGTCCATAGTCTGTTGTTGAGGCATACATGGGGGAAGTCACTGCTTGCCCTGGATCCATGGCATGGAATGCTGCTACTATTTGGGTTTTTGCCAGGTACTTGTGACTTGGATTTGGCTCTGTGAATATAAGAACATAAGAATAGGTCAGACCAGTGGTCCATCCAGCCCAGTACCAATCCAAGCCATAAGTACCTGGCAAAATCCCAATTAGTAGCAGCATTCCATGGCAAGCATTGGCTAAGTATATCACCAAAAGGTATTCACTCAATATATCTCACTATCTGAGACTGATTAAGGCAGCGTCCTAATGCGGAGAAAAGACCTCAGTGTTCCCTGAGAACAAATTCGGGAAACTACTATGACAATTGCTAAGTTGTCATAGAAAGCACATCCTCGATCATAGAAAAACTCCGTTAAAGTGCAGTAAATATTTAAATATATTAATAAAGTTTCTTCAAATAGAAATGCTTGTAACAAAAAAGAAAAAGGAACCTGAACTTATCTCAATAATATCCTCAGATGTGGAAAAGATCACTGCTGCTCGATAGAACGCACTTTCCCGGTGCATGAATTCAATTCAGTGTAGTAGAAATCTTGGAACTCTCATCTTATAACTCCCGACAGGCCCTGTTTCGCAACCACTGCTGCATTAATTCCCCTGATGCAGCAGTGGTTGTGAAACGGGGCCTGTCGGGAGTTATAAGATGAGAGTTCCAAGATTTCTACTACCCAGTTCTCCTCACATCCTGTAAGCTTGTTGAAAAAGCCAGGTCTTTTTTTTTTTTTTTTTTTTAATTCTTTATTGATTTTCAATTCAAATACAAAGTGCAAAAATTTTACAAACCAAGTAATACAATGTACAGCACTTACAACCAATCAAATAATACAATACAAAATATATTTCCTCCTACCCTCCCTGGATGTGTGTGAAAATCAAATAGGAGTTAAGAGTTTATACAATTAATCAGATTTAACAAATTCCGTTAATGGACCCCATGTTGAATGAAATATTTTACTATGTCCCAATATTTCCGAATTCATTTTTTCATATCTATAACATTGGCACAAAGTTTCCCACCAAAAGGAAAAATTTAGCCTGTCCCAGTTCTTCCAATTCCTGGTGATCATTTCCATGGCAACCCCTGTCATAATTATAAGAAGTCTGCTATTATAATAAAAGATTTAAAGCTGACCGCAGATATCTCTCCACATATTGCTAAAGGGAACAAGTTCCAGAGGGCGGGAGCAGTGAAATAAAATGCAGAATGTCTTGTTGTTTCATGTTGGGTTGATCAAAGATTTGGCAACAGCAGAGGTTAGTGTAGCTGGATTTAAAACAAGTTTGGACAAGTTCCTGGAGGAAAAGCCCACAGTCTGCCATTGAGATAGACATGGGGGAAACCACTGCTTTCCCTGGGTTCAGTATCATGGAATGTTACAGCTATTTAACTTTCTGCCAGGTACTTGTGACCTGGATTGGCACTGTGGAAGCAGGATACTAGACTAGATGGACCATTAATCTGACCCTGTATGGCTATTCTTAAGTTCTTAAACAGAAATTAAGACTAAAATAAAGAATCAAACTTTTACACTTGCTTGGATGTGCCAATACTACAGTCTTATGGAAAAATCTTTTAAAAGATATTTTATATATGTACACTGGTGTAAACAGGTGAACAGTGCTTTTATAAAATTAAGATCTTGCTATTGACATTCTGACATTTGAATTCTTGCAGTCTTTGGAACCAAAATATTTGCTGACTACCCCTCCCTTTTACAAAACTGCAAAAGCGGGTTTTAGTGCAGGCTGGTGTGCTGAATGCTTTACACCGCTGCTGACGCACATAGAGTTCCTATGTGCGTCGGAGCAGCACAGAGCATTAAGCGCACCGGCCTGTGCTAAAAACTGCTTCCGCAGTTTTGCAAAAAGGGGAGTAAATTAAAGAAATACGTGCCCAAATGGTCATTATGCTTTAGTCAAGTCTTTATGTTGGAGATACCTTCCCATAAAGAAATTAAACATGAGTGTATTAGGACAAGATTGTTCTCAGTAAAGGCACCTAGAGTTAAGAGCAGAACTGGATTTACATTAATTTAAAAGAAAGCCGAAGGCATTGCTTTTTAAAGATTATTTTTTATTAAGATCAGTGAACTGTTGGCAGTCTTTCCTTGAGAATACATAATGTCGGCTGACTATTGTGACATTGAATACGTGTATGTGTGATAATTGTGTGTATGTGAAGCTATTTGGAAATTGTGAATGTATTTTGCAAACCGCTTTGAGCTGACTTGAATAGACATTATAAATGGCATAGAAATTTATAATAAATGTAAAGATAAAATTATCCCTTTAGGGACAGATTCTATAAACAGTGACTAGGTACGCCTACATTGTAAACACTGTTTAGCGCAGTTGTCAATCAACCACTAGGAACTACTTATAGAGTCCGACCTAGCGGCACCAAGACATGCTTATTCATCACTAGGTGTTCTATAGGTATGCAAAGAGGGCCTGATTCTGTAAAGGGCGCAGATAGCTGTGGCTACTTTAGAAGTGGCCGCCAATCACGTGTCGATAATGCATCAGCGTCCTATTCAGAATCATGTCTACACTCCCAGAAAGAAGTCTTAAATGTAGGCCTACTTTTAAGGCCACTGTCTTGCATCTACAGAGATGTGTATCAACACTTAAGCCCACCCAAGGCATCTTCCGGGTGAAACCTTGGGCATGCTTAAAGCTACAGAGGCCTACAATAATAATAATAATAATAATTTTATTTTTATATAACTGCCTAACCAAAAAATGGTTCTAGGCGGTTTACAACAAATAAGCACAAGTCATATAGTGGAGAGTAATTTTAAAAGGAAAAAAACGGGGGCGCTAGTGAGCACCACAGTAAATGGCAGCCTGATAACTGTGCTCCGCCGACCGAATTACTAAAAAGCTTCCAATCACGATTTCCGCGTTCAATTCACTCGAGCCTACATTATCGCTGAGTGTGTGAACGATGGCTGCATCAAAATCTGGCAAGAGGAAAAGTATTGAGCCGATCTCGCCGCAAAAAACAGCGCCGGCAAAAGAAGACGATGACTCGCTCCACACTGTCATGGCCGAACTTCGAGCCATGCGGGATCTGCTCACTTCCACCAACCAAAACACAGAAGATATCAAAAGTGATTTGGCTTCCCTCAAGGTGGAAATGGCTGTGTGCCGGTCTAGAATTGACACGGCAGAGCAAAAAATTGAAGTTAATGCAGCTAACATTAAAGATTTACAGCGTCAAGTAAAAAAAATCGCCATCTTGGAAAATGAGCTTGAAGATGCTCAAAATAGATCTCGTCGAAATAACTTACGCATTTTGGGTGTCCCGGAGTCGAGAGAGGGGAAAGACACCATAGCTTTCCTACAACAGATGATACCTAAGCTTCTTAATACCACCTTTCAACATGAAATGGAAATTGATCGTGCGCATCGAGTGCCCACACATGTGCTGGATGCTGCAGCTAGGCACCCGAGGCCTATTGTGGCACGCTTGCTGAGATATACTCAGGTTATGGACATCATGAGATTGGCTAAACTACAGCAACCATTAAAGTATGAAGGAAACAACATTCTCATCGTCCCTGATTTGTCTAAACAAACCGCTAAGCGCCGCAAACTTCTGTTGGAATTTCGTCCTAAATTGAAGCAAATTGGTGCCAAATATGGCATGTTTTATCCTGCCACTTTCCGGGTTACTTACAATAACATCACCAAGAATTTCTCTCATCCACATGAATTGGCTGACTTTCTGGAAGCACAGGCTCCAAGTACCATTGATAAAACCTGAACTGCTTGGAGACTCCACTCTGGGAATGCAGTTTATGATGCTTTGAAGAGCTCTGGGTTTTGACTGCTGTAAACTGATGCTGTGGCTATTTTAGCTGTACTTACTACTGAGTTGTTTTTTCATTATGCTTAGGCTATGAAGCATTAAGATTGATTCAGTGTTCTATTTAATATTAGCCTGCATTTACTGTGCACTATTAGGCTCCTGATAGATCTATTAGTTATTTCTAACTCAAATAACAAACACTTTTCGGTCGGCGTTGAGCTAGTTGGGGTTAGCCTTTGTGGCCTCTCTATCCCGTTTTACTTACTTCACCAATTGTCTGTTCTCTACTAATTATACATATCAATCAGAGGATATTATAAGTATGTTTTTCTTATCCTTGTTATGTGTTTCTGTCTCTTTTTTGTCTATCCACGTGCCTTTGAGATTTAATTCTTTATTAGTCTGCTGTTTATTGCTCAAGACTTGCTTGATCCTTGTTATGTTCATACAGGTGATACTACAAATGTATTTTTTCCTGCAGCATAGGGTTCGCTTCCCACTGTTGCCATACCCTAACATATCAGATATATTGTATTGTTTTACCTTCTCACCAATGGTGAATCTGACGCAACTGTCTGGTTTGCACCTTGTTAACATGCTTTTCCCTATTATAACTGACAAGCACTATCATATATCTCATAGAGGAGTTACATATACTAATATACAGATATGTATGTATATTTTCCTGTAGTTTTCATATTGATGTAATGTTCACATTATGGCTTTGACATTCAGCTCCCTTAATGTTAAGGGACTTAACAATCCTGTAAAGCTTCAGAAAATTAGTGATTACATATCCAGAATGCAAACTGATATAACTTTTATTCAAGAATCACATCTTTCAGCTATAGACTCATCCAAGATCCAGTTTTCATGGGCTTTCCCTACAGTGTCCTCTCCTGCTACTGATAAAAAGAATGGGGTCATGATAGTCATAAAACGTAGACAAGATATTAAGATTATAAATCACAGCACTGATACTTTGGGTAGATGGATTCTGCTATCCCTAGAATTGAATGGGAAACCAATTACATGTTTGAATATATACGCCCCTAATGCTGACACCCCAAGTTTCTTTGACACACTTTCTGATATTCTTTTAACCACGGAGGGATCCTCCTTTATAATAGGGGGTGACTTCAACTTAGTCCTTGACCCTTCTTTAGACCGTCAATCACATGCTATTTATAAAAAATCTAGATCCTGGTTTAAACTCCATGATTTCATTTCTCAATTTGATCTAATTGATTCTTGGAGAATCACACACCCTACTGATCACTCATTCACTTACTATTCACCCCCACATTCCACTTACTCACGTATAGATTACTTTCTAATTAGTGCCTCCCTAGCTACCAATCTGAACTCTACTGATATCAAAGAAATTGCCATCTCAGATCATGCAACAATCCTACTGTCCCTTAAGAACATATCTACTTCTATCTCCTACCGTCAATGGAGACTCAATAATTCACTCCTACAAGACCCAGAATTTGTGGAATATATTTCTGCAGCCATTACAGATTTTTTCTTATTTAATATCTCTTCGTCCACTTCTTGGGTAACACTTTGGGACACTTTTAAGGCATACATTAGAGGTGAAATAATATCTCGTGCTGCTTTTCTCAAAAGAAAATCTCTAGGCTTGATCAGGGAGTTTGAATTGAAGATTAAAAATTTAGAAACGCTTCACATCACCCACCCCTCTGATTTGCACAGTCTTATGAAACTGCGTGCCCTAAGAATAGAATATAATGCCTTACTCAGTAAAACGGCTTCCCATACGATACTCCTAAGAAATGCTTCGTATTACATGGAAAACAACAGATGTGGACATAGATTGGCTCAGTATCTGAAAGGAAAATCTTCTAAAACATATATAGCCGCTCTGACTGGGGACAATGGTGAACCTCTGACTAATTCTAGTGATATACTCTCTCATTTCCATCGGTTTTACTCTACTTTATACTCCTCGGATCTGAACACTTGCTCTTCTGCTACCACATTTCTGAATTCTCTCCCACAGTCACCTATAGACGAATCTCTTGTTCAGGACTTAGCACGTCCTTTACACAAAGATGAAATTTCGTTATCTATTCGCCAATTAGCAAAAAACAAGGCTCCGGGACCAGATGGTCTCACAGCAGAATTTTATCAAACATTTCTTCCTCAGATACTTCCTCACATGTTTACATTCTTTACAGCTCTTTTGCAGTCTGGTGTTGTCTCTGGTACATTCACTGAAGCCACAATTATTGTGTTATCTAAGCCTGATAAATCACCTCTGAATGTTGCCAACTATAGACCTCTTTCCCTTATAAATACCGACGCAAAAATTTTAGCTAAAATCATTGCTACTAGATTGATTCCCAGTTTACAACAGATTATCCTACCTGATCAAACAGGTTTTTTGCCGGGCCGACTTTCAGGAGACAACACCAGACTGTTGACTGATGTTATTCACATGTCCAAATCCTCTCCCTCCCCTCTGCTACTCATGGGATTAGACGCAGAAAAAGCGTTTGACCGCATAGAATGGGGTTATATTTTTCAAGTACTACATTGGTATGGGTTCCCGACATATATTATTTCCATGATTAAAATTCTATATACAGCCCCTACGACACGTCTATATATTAATGACTTGTTCTCTGCTCCTTTCCATCCTAAGAGAGGTACCCGACAGGGATGTCCCCTTTCACCACTCCTTTTCAACATTGCGCTGGAACCTTTTCTGACAGCGATCCGTGTCAATTCCAATATAACAGGCCTTAAAATCAATTCTACCGAAATAAAACTCTCGGCGTACGCTGACGATGTCCTTTTGTACACCAACCCTGGATCTATTCCTCACATACTAGAGTTAATTTCCCAATATTCTGTAATATCTGGATACAAACTAAATCTGACTAAAACTGAAATTATGCCACTCAATTGCCCGGAATATCATGCGGAAATTAAACAGTATGGATTTATATGGTCCCCAAATAAGATCAAATATCTGGGAATATACTTCGGCCCGTCAGTTGAAGACACAATCTCATATAATGTTGAATTTCTTCTGACGAAACTCAAACGTTTGGCATCTAGTTGGTCGCCACTCAAGCTATCTTGGTGGGGCAGACTAGATACCATAAGAATGATGCTGATTCCGGTTATCAACTATACATTGAGTATGCTCCCATGTATGCTTCAAACCTCTGATTATAGAAAACTAGAACAAATCTTGACCTCCTTTTTATGGAACGGCAAAACTCCTAGGATAAGTTTGCAGAAACTAAAATGTTCCAAAAAGGAAGGAGGGGTTAACTTCCCTAATATACAGGACTATCATATGGCCTTCCTTTTGCGACAAAGTTCTTACTGGTTTCACACAAATCAGACATCACATGTGCCTTTATGGGTGATTTTAGAATCAAATAACTCCCCTTTTCCGCTTCAATATATGCCTGCTATGCAGGACACACATGATGCAAATAAGAACCCGGTTGTAACATCTACTATACACGCTATAAGAGAATTTGATAAAATCTCTGAAATACCATGGGCTTACTCCCTGTTCTCTCCGATCTGGAATAACTCCAAATTTCTGATTCAGAATAAACCAATCTCATGGAAAGGTTGGCAGACTCAAGGAATTTGGACTGTCTCTCAAATATATGATGGGATTACTTGGACACCCTTTGAAACTTTATGTCGATTATATAACTTACCTCCTTCACAATTTTTTAGATGGTTGCAATTGACCCATTGTATTAAAAAGATCTTTCAGCCTAATAAGATTGTCACTGACACCCCTTCTTATATCAATTGTTGCACACTTATTGCCTGCTCACCTAAGGCAGCTTCTAAATGGTATAAGCTCCTACAGGGTTATAGATACTCTTTTGATCAGAACATAAGAGAGACCTGGCATAAAGAACTTAAATTAACCCTAGATTTGGAACCGTGGAGCGAGATATGGCTCGCTGCTAGCAGAGCTCTTCATTCTGCCTCCTTTCTACAATCAGCATTTTTTGTTTTACATAGAGCGTTTTGGACACCATGTAGGCTGGCAAAAATGAATACATCACTATCCAAATTATGCTGGTCTTGTAATTTACATGACGGCACCCTTAAACATATGTTATATGATTGTCCCATGCTTGGAGCTTTTTGGCAAAAGATCTGGTCTGACATATGTGATATAATACATATTAATGAGAACATATCATATTCAGTGATTATTTTAGGCGCACCAGCTATTAAGACCCCTCTAACTGACCCTGAAGGTATCTTACTGAAGGCACTCCTTCTATTAGCGATTAAAGTCATACTTTCCAACTGGAAAAATTTATCAATGGTTTCACATGCAGCATGGTGGTCTAATTTGTCTATCATTGTTAAGTACGAACTTATTTATGCTACAAAAGTGGGATCATTGACCCGCTTTCACGATATATGGGACCCTGTGTTATTTTATTGTGCAAAATATGTTTGAGCTTTGTATTCTTTTGATGTTCTTAGAGATACTTTCTCTGTTTTACTTATATTGCAGTCCTTACTGTGTATTCTAGATGTTTTATCACCTATATAACATCTCTTGATTATTATCTTTAGTCCATTTACATTTCGATATATGACTCGGGCATGTGATATTCGATCCTTCTATACTCTGATTGTATTGCTAATCTGATCTCTACAGACATTGGTTTACCTCTCTGTATTTGATACGGTTGATATGTTATTTGTTCTCTTTTCTACTTCTAAAAATAATAAAATTTTACTGAACTTAAAAGGAAAAAAACAATACAATGTAGGTGTCCTGCCTCAGATACTCTTTTTTTTAACGTGTGTCCCGATTGGCTGCCAGATGACGGAAGGATGCCTACCACCGCCTGCAATCAGGACACACATTTTGAGAATCAAACCCTGAGTGTGCAACATTTGCAAAGAGGATGCACTCATTCAGAAAGAGTGTACTCTCTTTCCCAAGTGTATGCATGTAGGAACCATCAGGAAAGGGTGCACCCTCTCTCTGAAATCGTACACTATCTGTGCATAGAGGGCACACTATTTTGAAGTAACATATAATTTCATAGGTGTCAGAATGGTGGGGGGACATAGGGGCCATGGCCTCCTCCAAAATTGCCCGTCCTGTAGGTGATTCAATAGGGGGAAAATCCCCCACTTCTTGCGAGGCTGGGAGCTTGCTACCGGACAGCGTGCCTCTCTAACGTGCACCTGCCGGCATCTACTCCTCCCCCTCCTCCTTCCTCCCTCCTGCCTACTCACCCGCCCACCACGTTTAACTTATTAGAAAAGCGCTGCACCGCTATGCTGCAGGACTCGGCATCTTGTCTCCACAGCGGCCCACCCTCTCTGACAACTTCCTGTTTCTGCTAGGGCTGGCCACAGTGGAAAGAAGACGCCAAGGCCAGAGGCATAGTGGCACAGTGCTTTTCTAAAAAGTTAAATGCAGCGGGTGGGTGAGCAGGCGGGAGGGAGGATAGGGGAGAAGTAGATGTCGGCAGGGGTGCATTACAGAGTGCCAACAGCTAGGTGTAGAAGGGAGGAGCATGTGGGACTGGGGGAAGGGAGAGATATGAACAGAGGAAGTAAGAGAGGGAGAGATGGACATGAGGGAAGGCAAAGAGGGGGAAGGAAGAAATGGATGTGGAGGGGCAAGATGGGGAGAGGGAGAGAGATTTGGGGAGGGGATAGAAGGGGGAGGGAGAGAAATGGACAGAGGCAGTAAGAGAGGGAGAGATGGACATGAGGGAAGGCAAGGGGGAGAAGGGAGAAATGGATGTGGAGAGAGCAAGATGGGGAGAGGGAGAGAGATTTGGGGAGGGGACAGAAGGGGGAAGGAGAGATGGACAACTCGGGAAAAGCAGAGGAGGAGAAGACATGGCTAGGAAAAGGCTGATGCAATATGGACTGGGCACTTTGAGACTTGAGAGATGTCATACTTGGGAGCACACCAGGACTTCTGGCCATACTCTGCTGCTGCTGCTGCTGCCTGTGGCTTTATGAAAAAAGAAGTGCAGCTGGAAAGAAAGAGAAGGAAACCTACTTGGATGTTTTAGAGCCAACCACAACACATGCTCTTGGGAGGGAGCATGAACTTGGGACACAAGAGGGAGGGAGGAAGAGAGACACATTGGGTTAGAGGAGGGAGGGAAGGAGAGGGGCATATTGGGACACAAAAGGGAGGGGCACATTGAGACAAAGAAGGAAGAGAGTGTGAACTTGGGACAAATGAGGGAGGGGGCATGAATTTGGGATAAAGAATGGAGAAAGGATACGTGTTAGGACACAGAAGCGAGAGAGAGGGCACAAACTTGGGACAGGTTGGAAAGGAAGGCGTGAGCACTAACTTGGGACACAGAAAGGAGGGAGGGGGCATGAATGGGACATAGGATGGAAGGATGAGGGAAAGAGATGCTGAAATGAGGGAGGAAATAGAAAGGGAGAATTGTTAAGCATGGGTGTGAGCGAGAGGGAAAGAGATGGTGTACACTGGACTAGTTCTTCACTGAGAGGAGTGAGGTAGAAAGAAATAAGAGGGGAAAATGTTGGATGTGGTGGTGGAGAGGAAACAGTGGGACAGATGGAAATGGATGCAAAAGGGATGAATTTATTTATTTATTTAAAAATTTATATACCGCATACAACTTTGTGATTTCCATACATAAAATCTTGTTTCCCTACGATTATCACATATAACATAGACATGTCTAAACATCATTAATCGTCCCTGTTATAAACAGGGATAGAGCACAAATTCAATCAATTCAGAAATACAAGCAAGCTTTAAATCATACATTAGTGAATCTGAATCTTAGGAGGTTTTGGAGTCAAGATGGGGTCGGGCGCAGACGTGCACGCTGAGCTGTACCACTAAGCTCCTCTAGAACTTATCAAACTCCAAACTTACCCATTCGCGTTGCTTCTCTCACGATGGGAAAGAGGAAAGGATCCTTGCAGTCAGTACCTCCAGCGACCGCGACTCCGAGTCAGTTAGTTTAGATGACTTTAGAGGGCTTGACCCGATGCACAACCCAGATGGCACAGCCAGCTTCTGGAGAAGTTCCGTTTTCAATGGAGGTTCTTAGCGTCGAAGGGGCTTCGTTTAGCCCCGAAGTGAGACAGCCACCCATCAAGCCCGGAGGTTCCAGCCCTGTGCTACAAGCAACACTGATGTCTCTGGAAGTGGAAGTGTGGAGCTCTGGAGGAGCGGCTGGGAGACCCCGTTGGGTCAAAGTGCAAGCCAGAGATCTAACAATGATCTTCAGTACAGAGATTGGAGAAGGAAAATCCGGGGAAGAAATACCATCTTTTGGAAGGTTGGAAAAACCAGCTGTTGTCAAATTAGAAGATATTTGGAGGGCAATAGAGAAAATGGACTCCAACCTTAAAAAAGCAGTTGAAGTTTTAAGGAAGGATTATGGTAGTAGTATCAGTGCTAAAGTGGAACACCATGGGGAAATCCTGAAGGAATACGGTGAGATTATTCAGAAGCGTGAGAGGCAGATTTCTCAGGTGAATGATCATCAAGTAGACATAGGGCTTCTTTGCTTTATCGCACACAACTTATAGCACGCACTAACCCCCGTGCTAGCTGAAAAACTACCGCCTGCTCAAGAGGAGGCGGTAGCGGCTAGCACGGCTGGCAAATTAGTGCGCGCTAGTAAGTGCGTTAAACTGCTAATGCGGCTTCGTAAAAGGAGCCCATAGTTAAAGAGAGATCTGTCTTTCAAAAAAAATAGAGTATATTGAAAATTAATCAAAGAAAAAATAATTTGAGAATTCAAATTTTACAAGGTCACCAGTAATCTCAGCTATTGAAATGGTCCATAAATATATGCATGAAATTTTGTTTCTACCTGGAGAAAATCTACCACCAATAGTGAGAGCGCAATATTTGACCATTTAAGCTAAGCCAGTTAGCTCTACATCAACGGAAACTGAGATGCCTGGAGCTGAAATTAATTTAACAAACTTTTTGGAAAATTCTTTTGAAGTTATAATGGAAAGGACCACTCTTGTGGTAACTTTTGCACTTGAGTTTGAATGAGACTGAAGACTTATTTTTGGCATATTAATGGTCAATTTATGGGCTCAAAAATATGTATATTTCCTGATATTTCACAAATATCACAACGTAGAAAAAGGGACTTTCTGGTTTATCGACCGAGAATCACTTCATTAGGTGCTACGTTTCTACTTAAATATCCTTCAAAATGTTATATTACTTATTTGGGTAAAAATTTTCTTTTCTTTGAGCCCAAACAATTGTTAGAATTTATTGTGGCTAGAGAAGGTGGGGAGATTATAATTGGCTCTGTTCCCATTCCAAAAGAGTAACGTGAACTGGCTGTTGACAGTGCCCTCTTTGTAATGCTCCCATGTAATGAGATTGTTTTCTCTTTTTTACTTTTTTTATTCTTTTTTTATTTCTAGTGCTTGACTCCAAAAATATTTGTGGACTAAATAATGATAGTTTTCTTTTTTCTTTTTTTATAATGTTAGGGATTATTTCCCTATTTAATTTGGTGAATCTTTATTCAAGTGTGTAAATGATACTTGTTTGATTAATTTAAAAAAAAAAAAAAAGATAAATAAATCATTCATTGGTGTCAGAAAAAATTATAAAAGATGATTATCAACTGAAATATATCTTAACATAAGAAGGCATTGGCAAATAATTGAGTTTTTAGCATTTTCTTAAAATTCATCCTTCCCATACAAAACCGTAGGATAACAGGCAAGGCATTCCATAGTTGGACATGGTGGTGGAGGGAATGGAGGAAGAGATGTGGCATGGAGCTGAAGAGGGGTGTTAGAAGCAGAAATGTTGGACATGGGGATGGTGGGTAGGGGCGAAAGATACTGCACACATAAGAGAGGAAGAAATATGGGATGTGGCAGTAGGAGAGAGGCAACCTGGATCCCTCTCTTTCCCCACTCCCTTTGGAGCAAGGGAGGGAATGAGAGAGAGAGAGAGAGAGAGGAAGATGTTGCACTTAGGGGTGGAGGAGAGAGGAAGAAATGATGTGCAGTGGTGGAGAGGGGAAAAAGAGTGCACTTTGTGTAGTTTAATTTTGTGGTTACCATTGTGTATTATTAATGAGATTAAATTGTGTGTATATGAAAAATGAATGGGAGAAATGGTGTTTACAATTAGTACTATTATTATGGAGGTGAGGTCTGGGGAGGAGCTTGGGCAGGTCTGGAGTGGGATCTAGGGCAGAGCTTTTGGGCCCCCCAAACAAAAAAAGTTCCGCTGCTTATGTGTACTCTTATGACATTGCCCCTGAAACAAAAATGAAGACATACCCAAACAAAACAAATCATTCTTTTTTTAAAAAACAAAATGACACAAAATGAAACAAAATGACACAAAAAATTTGAAGTTGCCCATCCCTAGTACTCATAATTCCATATTGTCATGGAATTCCTCAGGCAATGTGATATAGGGTGAACTGCAAGGTTCTAAAGCCCACAGGACAATCTCGAAGACACAAAAATAGATTTTTTTTTTCAAGGTACTATGAGACCCTTATTCTGAAGGTATTAAATGCCACTGAATATTAGTGGATGGTAAGCCGAGCATGATTTAACTTGGCAAAATCCTTTTGAATATTGATCTTACTAACAGTTTGTTAATGCCTTTGCATGAAACATATATGACTCCTTGGGAGGTTTGTGACATCGGATACTTGCTACCACTGGATGTAGTCCAAGGCCAGTCAGCTCTGAAGCAGTGTGTTAGTGAAGGACTAGTCCAGTGAACTTGCCTGACCCTCTGTCAAGCTGCAGATTATTTATTACACCCTCAGAGCTCATACTCGTTGCAGGCAAAGTCCTTGCACTCTAAAGGTTAACCCTTATGTGCCAGTTGGGGGCAACCCTTGGAAGAAATATGGCACTTTGAGAAATTTTATATTGCATTGTGTATTTTTCCATTAAGCTCTCTTTTCCATCATTGAGAGAAATCAAGTCCATTAGTAAAATTTCACACTCCTTTCCATACTTACTAACTGCAATATGGAATGGACTACCTCCTCAAATTAGATCGTGTATATCTCTTCAGATCTATCACAAAACCTTAAAAGCCATCATGTTTCATCGCGTTTTAGGCAATAGCTCCAGTGAATATTAATGGATCTTTCTTTGTGACCTACGGTAATCATGTAAACCGAATCGAGCTCCCATTTTTAGGAGACGATTCGGTATATAAGATTAGATTAGATTATGAACCACAACCGAACTGCCTGTGGCAATCTGGGTGTATGCCTCCTCTTTAGGTTTGAAGATGTAGAGAAATGCACCTAGGTTCTGGGACAGGCTTAGATATGGATAGGAAAGGTTGATCCCTGTTGGTGCGTTGGTGCATAGGTGTCATTTGCTGGCTAAAAGATAAAGGTCAGTGGTCAGCGGCAGGTAGAGTTTTCCTCACCGCCAATGGAGCTATTCCTGGATAGTCAAAGCCGGAACCTGTGCAAGCTTTGGCTTTGAATATCTGGTTATTTTAAAGCTGGTTAAAATCAGTGGCGTATCTAGCATATGTATAAACAACACTTCCAATAGGAGACTGGTGTGGTCATGAGATGTTATAGTAAATTTACTGCAGAAGCAATGAGAAAACAATATCAGTTCTTTATTGCTCAAAAAGAAGGAAAACGCCTCAGAAAGGGCCCTTCCACCTCCACAATGGTGGATCTAAAGGTGGTTAAGCGGTAACCTCATAGGCAAAACCTTCTTGCAAGAGTGAGCAATTTAATCAAAAACTGTGCTTCACATAAATGCTGATTTAAAGATAGAGGCAGAAAAACCACTTATCTTAGAGCTGATCGGCACACCGACGGAGGCCAGCGTTTCACCGACAGGCTACATCAGGGTGTGACCCGACCGATCAGTCTAAACAAGAGCGAGTACCAACGCTTCAAAAAGTCCAAAAAATGGCTCCCTAGCATATGTGACACCCAAGGCCCATCATTTTTTGGCACCCCCCCCCCCCCCCATCTGTACAAAAATAGAACAGACTTTCATGTGGTCCCATTTTTGTAGTAAAACTCTCTCCTTAAATCACTTCACTGTCTCCCTATCTGCCATCTCATACAGTTCAAGCTCCTATTGCATTCTGCTGCTCCTCAATATCTCTCCTCTCTTCTCTCTCCTTATACATCTCCCAGAGAACTGTGGCACAGTGGTTAACGGTACAGCCTCAGTACTCTGAAGTTGTGGGTTCACAGCCCATGCTGCTCCTTGTGACCATTTTTCCCTATCTGTCCTAGTGGGCTCACACTCTACCTAATGTACCAGGGGTAATGAGGGATTAAGTGACCATGTTTTAAATGGTCTATGTCACAACATCCAAGTTCCGTCAATCCTGTGCTGTATAACTTTCGGTTATACATGCAGTACGACTAAGTCTAAGCCAGCCCACATCCCGCCCAACTCCAGCCCTCGACACTCATCCTGAAATGCCCCGTTTAGCTCTGGTCATTCAGTGGCACTATGAAGGCCTAGGTCATTTATAAATACATCCAAAACCCATTTTTATTATCGGCACTTGGAAATATTTTGACAATGTTCGTCCAAGTGCCTTCTTAGGCCGGTTTTTGGACGTTTTTCTCTTTCGATTATGAGCCCCATAAGCTATAAGTGGTATATAAGAACATAAGAATTGCCGCTGCTGGGTCAGACCAGTGGTCCATTGTGCCCAGCAGTCCGCTCACACGGCAGCCCTTAGGTCAAAGACCAGTGCACTATTAGAGTCTAACCTTACTTGCATATGTTCTGTTCCAGTAGGGACTTATCCAACCTTGTCTTGAATCCCTGAAGAGTGTTTCCCCCTATAACAGCATCCAGAAGAGCATTCCAGGTTTCTACCACTCTCTGGGTGGAGAAAAACTTCCTTATGTTTGTACGGAATCTTTTCCCATCTAACTTTAGCGAGTGCCCTCTCGTTCTCTTCACCTTGGAGAGGGTGAACAGTCTCTCTTACTTTACTAAGTCAATATCCTTCAATATCTTCAATGTTTCGATCATGTCCCCTCTCAGTCTTCTCTTCTCAAGGAAGAAGAGGCCCAGTTTCTCTAGCCTCTTGTTGTACGGCAACTCCCTCAGTCCCTTAACCATTCTTGTCGCTCTTCTCTGGACCCTATCCAGTAGTACTATGTCCAGTGACCAGTGTTGGACGCAGTATTCCATGTGGGGGGTGTACCATGGCCCGGTATAAAAGCATGATAACCTTTTCAGATCTATTCGTGATCCCCTTCTTAATCATTCTTAGCATTCTGTTAGCCCTTTTCGCCGCCAACGCACATTGTGCAGATGGTTTCATTGACTTGTCTACAAGTACTCCCAAGTCTCTTTCCTGTATTCGTGCATACAATTTTTGTTACCGACATGCATCACCTTGCACTTATCCACATTGACCCTCATTTGCCATTTCGTGGCCCATTCCTAGAGTGTATTTATGTCTCTTTGTAGGTCTTTGCAATCCTTCCGTGTCCTCACTACTCTGAATAACTTTGTATCGTCGGCGAATTTAATAACCTCACTTGTTGTGCTATGTTCTATGTCGTTTATAAATATGTTGAAGAGCATAGGCCCGAGCACCGAACCCTGCGGCACTCCACTCGTGACGCTTTTCCAGTCCGAATATTGTCTATTCACCCCCACTCTCTGCTTCCTATCCGCCAACTAGTTTTTAATCCACGTTGAGTATATCACCCTCGATTTTGTGGCTCGCAATTTTCTGAAGTAGGCATCCATACGGAACCTTGTCAAACACCTTCTGAAAATCTAGATATATGATGTCGATCGGGTCACCTTTGTCTATCTGCTCATTTACTCTTTCGAAACCTGTTCTAAGCCAGTGTTTCCCAGTCAGTCTTGGAGTAACCCTTTGCTAGTCAGTGGAGAGGTATGGGCTAGTCAGCTTTTCAGGATATACGCAGTAAATATGCGTGAGGTTGATGTGCATATACTGCCTCCACTGTATGCAAGTTTTCTTCATGCATATTCATTGTAGATATCCTGAAGCCTAACTGGCAAGGGGGTACTCCAGGACTAACTTGGGAAATAGAGCTCTAAACTCTGCATAACCATCAGCTAGTTGCTCCTTTGGACCTGGGCTTGGGAGTATATTTGTGGTTTCCTTGCTGGTTTTTACAAGTCAAAAGTGTGATGTCTTGTAATTTTTGTTCCTTCTTTCTTGTAATGTGGGGTTGTGACAGGGCTCACTACATCAGTTATCAGTCTTCTATTTCTGTTATGCTTCTATTTGTTTTTTCTAGGGGGGGAGTTTACCCCATTACTTGTGTAATAATGTTGATCTTGTGATTATTAAAAAAACAATCAATGTTTTAAATGAAAATAAAGATTTGACTTTTGAGGCATGGCTCTTAATTGTCTCCCATTGGACCCACAGTTTTGCAAAATCAGGCATATACATATTTGGGTAACAAAATCTACCACTTGCCGCACTTACACACACAAAATCAGAAATTAGCCTTTTTTAATTTTATTTTTTTTTAATAGCTATTCCAACTGTATCTGCCTCTATCATACATGCATTTTTTACTGTTGTCAGGGGGAAATATGGGAGTGGTGATGATATATATATATATTTTGAGTGGTCTGCTGAACTTGTATGGATGGAAGCTAAACAACTGGATTGCTGGTAGCCTGACTGCACTTACTTCCTCATATCAGCAATTGTGGCAGCTAGTGTGTGGTACCAAACTATCTACTACCTGTCCCAGCTGGCCACTCTTCCACCTGCCGAGCTCCTGCCTGCTTCCATATTAGGAATCTAGCATTGGATTTTTGCCATGCTGGCTGCTTTTTATTAATGCACTACACATTAGCAGGGACTCATGCTAATGAGTACAGCAAAGTGAAATCTGTGTTAGTTTTTTTAACACGGTTTAAAGGACCCCTAGTCCCACCGGACAAATTCATAATACAGCAGACAAAGAATAGAAAGGGTAGGACAGTTAGTCAATGACCCTTGAATAGAATGTTAGGGATTATCAGGAAAGGAATGGAAAACAAAGATGAAGATGTTACAGTGACTTTAAATTGCTCCATGATGCAGTCGCACCTCAAATAGTTTGTACAATTCTAGTCACCGCATCTCAAAAAAAGATACAGCGAAATTAGAAAAGGTGCACAGAAGAGAGACAAAAATTATTAAAGGGATGGGACAACTTCCCTATGAGGAAAGTCTTGGTCTTTTCAGCCTGGAGAAGAGATGGTTCAGGGGTGATAACAGAGGTCTATAAAATACTGACTGGTGTAGAACGGGTACATGTGAATCGCTTGTTTACTCTTTCCAAAAATAGTAGGATTAGGGCCATGTAATGAAGCTAATAAGTAGTAGATTTTTTTTTTTAAATGGAGAAAATATTTCTTCACTCAACGTGTAATTAAACTCTGAAATTTGTTGCTGGATAATGTGGTGAAAGTGGTTAGCTAAGCAGCATTTAAAAACTGTTTTTGATAATTTCCTAATAGAGAAGCCCATTAGCCACTATTAGGATGACTTGGGGAAATCCATTGCTTATTCCTAGGATAAGAAACATAAAATCTGTTTTTCTCCATGGGATCTTGCCAGGTATTTGTGACCTGGGTTGGTCCTCTATTAGAAACAGGACACTGGGCTTCATGGACCTTTGGTCTATCCCAGTATGTCACCTCTTATGTTCTTATGTTTAATACTGACTTTAAATTTAGGGTGTTTGTATAACTTCCCGGACAAATGTGACAGTGCATCAGAAAGAGAATGTCAAAAAAGATGGACTGACCTATAATTTCCTTCCAAAATTATGGTCATACCAATATCTGCTCTTTTTTATCCTCCATAGTGCAAAGACAGATTCTTTCTGCATGTAAGAAATGACTTACAGCTTCTCAAATTACCTCTAAGCCTTTGAAACAAGTTTCTGCTCATTTCACCCCTTTAAATGCAGATGCTTAAAGCACTTGATTTTGTTTTCAGTCCACTGGGACCTGGGTCAGAGTCTCTGATTGCCTCCTGGACTGTGGCTTAAAGCTTGCATTTCTGTTAGTGTGTATGGCCTTCATGTCTGAAGCTTAGCACTAGCTTCAGAGGCTTCATCACGACCTTTGGACCACTAGCAATTACCTTCCATACTTATCAAATGGCTGATTGCCACTCCCATCACATATTTCAAAGAAACAGACTTATTTTCTTTTCTTCCATTCTAGGGAAAGAACTTTTCTCTTTGAGCTGGAAAATGAATCATTCTAATGAGATGAAAGATTGAGATAAAGGCTGTCCAGTCTACAGTGACACAGACTGCTTGGCTAAAGGATCACATTTGACAAGAGAGGGTAGTTATTAAGGTGTGCTATGGTAATAACACATTTTATTTGCCCATTAACATGTATTAAATGTCAATAACTTGAATTATATTACTGTTAATGCACATTAATTTAAGATTAATAATAAAAGTATGCAAATGCATGCAAAACACCTAATTATTAAGTTCAAGTTCAGTTTTATTTGATATGCCAATATCACAAATTTAAGTGGTTTAGACTTTTCTCTAATGAGGGAACAGGATTAAATATACATATGAAGTAGTGGTGAAAAGTTCTCAGCCCAACCAACCACCTTCCTAAATTCTGAGTGTTATTTTGCCACTCTAGCTCAAGTTGCAGAAACAAAATTCTTTGTTTTGACATTGTTTGAGATCATTGATTGAATCATATCCATGTCATTCTCTTTTTGGGCTGAAAACTTTTCAGCACCCCTTGTAGCAACATTCCAAAGCTGACATTGTGATGTCATAATGCCTCATTCCCCCAATGTCTAAGAGCCAACATCATCAGTGATGTCACAATAGCTTGATTGTCCTATACTTGGCTCACTTTTATTACATACAAGGGGGTGCTGAAAAGTTCGCAGTCCAACCCACCAACATCCTAAATTCTGAGCTTTATTTTGCCACTATCTAAAAGAGTGTTATCTTATTTCGTTAAATGCCAATTTGCAGAAACAAAATTCTCAGTTTTTTACATTGTTTCAGATCATTGATTGAACCATATCCATGCCATATTAAATATTGAACTAAGGCCAGTACTGGGCAGACTTGCATAGTCTGTGTCTGTATATGGCTGTTTGGGGGAGGATGGGCTGGAGAGGTCTTCAAAGGCTGGGAGGGTTTAGATGGGCTAGAGTAGGTTTTAACGGAGATTTCGGCAGTTGGAACCCAAGCACAGTACCGGGTAGAGCTTTGGATTCTTGCCCAGAAATAGCTAATAAGAAAAAAAATTAAAAATTTAAATTGAATCAGATTGGGCAGACTGGATGGGCCATTCGGGTCTTTATCTGCCATCATCTACCCTCTTCAATATCTATATCGCCTCCTTAGGTCACCTCCTACAAAATCTAAACCTAATACACTACATTTACGCAGACGACATATCCATTCTAGTCCCCCTAAATGACATCACAAAAGAAATAGTAGACAACCTCTCAAACGTAATGACTGAAATCGATAAATGGACCACCAATTTCAAACTAAAACTAAACGCAGAAAAAACAAAAGTCTTCCTGGCTAGTCCTAATGACAAAATCACGAAAACATTGATAAAAATAAATAATCACGAACACCCAATTTCCAAAAACATAAAAATACTTGGTATCACGCTAGACACTCACCTAACTATGACTGACCACACAAACTCACTAGTGAAAAAATGTTTTTACACGCTATGGAAACTAAGGACCATAAAAAAATACTTTGACCCAACATCATTCAGGTTACTGGTACAGGCACTGATCCTATCCATTCTTGACTACTGCAACATCATCTACCTGGGCATCCCACAAAAAACAATAAAAAAAACTGAGATTAATACAAAACACCGCCGTTCGACTAATTTTCGGACTAAGAAAAAACGACCACATCAGCCCCTACTATAAAAAACTACATTGGCTTCCAATTGAAGCGCGAATACTATTCAAATTTGCTTGCACCTGTTTCAAGCAAGCCTGGGGACTAGCACCCTCATATCTACAAACTCACTTCATCCTACACAACCCCACACGAGCGACCAGAAACAAAAATATCTTTGCATACCCAAAGATCACTGGCTGCAGATACAAATCATTTCTGGATAGAACCTTTAAGTTCCAAGCGAACAGACAACAAGTTTGGCTGAAAAACTACATAAATAAACCTAATCAGTCTTACAGTGCATTCCGCAAATCGATCAAAACCACCTTATTCGCAAAATTCACGGACTAAAACGGTCCCCCCCTTCAATAGGACTCCCTCACTGTAAACGCCTTTCTTTCTCTAAAGATGCCCCTCACGTATTCAGATATTCGCTTTCCATAGAACTCCAACTCAATGGAAGTTCTAAAGAAATACTCAGATATTCATTACCTATTGAACTCCAAACTATACGTAACTTTCCCTTCTACAATATTGTATTATATTTAGACTCATTGTAGGATACTGTATTTAGACTTATGTATAGTATTATATTCAGACTTATGTATTGTATTGTATTCAGACTTATGTATTGTATTGTGTTCAGATTTTTGTATTATATTGTAGTTAGACTCGTACTATATGGTACTGTATTGTATACAGAATCTTTGTATTGTATTGTATTGTATGTTGACTTATTGTATTGTATTGAGACCTCTTGTTATTCGCTGATTGTCCAGCCTTCATACACTGTAAACCGCCTAGAAGTCGATTGACTATGGCGGTATAGAAAAATAAAGTTATTATTATTATTATTATTATTATGTTACTATATGTTTTTGGTTGAGCTGAGAACTTTTCAGCATCCCCTTGCATAGAACAGAAAAGAATCTATACAAATGTATTGAGGGAAGAAAAGAGAAGGTATAAGAAAGGAGGGTCACAAAAGAAGTTTAAAAATCTTTTATTCATAATTCAATTATTAGTCCAGCCAAATATAGTAGGGAAAGACAAGGGAATAAGGAGTCATTTATTCAATGCATATTATATAAATTGAATAACAGCTTACAGAAAAAAACACACATACACAAACAAATTGTATTATTCCAGGAAAGTTGGCATTATTTTTTCTGCCCAGGAGCATCAGGCTGCTAACACGCAGCCCCATGCTCCCAGCTACCATCTTAAAGAGGCTAGATCAAACGCTGTTCCCCTCCCCTCCCACTGAAGACACCCCTGAAAACAACCTTTTTCCTAGAGACACCTTCTGCTGAACACAACCCTTCCTGAAAACATGTCCTTGTACAGAACTCCTCCCCAAAGGGTCCCCCCTCCCCCCTGAAGACCCCTATCGTTCCAAGGCCTTCTGTAATGCATTTTTGATGCCTAGGGATTTCTGGGGCACAACCAATCCATAGTCTCTTCTGCTTCTGCTGGCTCTGGCTCCAAAGGGCGCTTGCGACCAGTGGTGTAGTAAGGGTAGGAGGCACCTGAGATGGTGGTGCCCTCCCCTGCACCCCAACTCCTTCCATCCCCTCCCCGACTCCTTCCCACCCCCATTCCACACTTGTGCTCTCCCTCCCCTCCCCCATGTACCTCTAAATCTTCGCCAGTGCTCCTTGTGTCAATGTTGAATTTCCCTCTGATGTCTGTTCCTGGCCCCGTGACCCAGAAGTGATTCAGAGGGGAACTAGGCTGGTGCGAGTAATGGGCAGAAGTTGCTTGCGCTAGCAAAGATAATACAGTGGAACCTCGGTTTGCGAGTAACCCAGTTTGCTGAGTGTTTTGCAAGACGAGCACAACACTCAGCAAACTTTTAACTCGCAAATCGAGCACTGCCCCGATAAATGAGAACTTACAGCCCAGGAAGCGCCGCTTCGGGGGATTCCTCTTCCATCTTCCGGCCAGCCTTCCATGTCGGTTGCCTTCCGCAGGATAGTCTTGAGGTACTACCATATAAGGCAGCCTGACCTCTAGTAAAACTAGCAGAGACTTGCAGAAGGCTGAGCACAATGCTTGGATTTTAATGCAAAGTCATCAGCTGGTCTTCAGCTCTTTCCACTTGTGCAGATTTTACCAGGGCTGTGGAGTCAGTAGATAAATGTTCCGACTCCGACTCCTCAGTTTTTTGTACTTCAGACTCCGTTTCCGGCTCCAGGTACCCGAAATTTCCTCCGACTCCGACTCCAACTCCTCGACTCCGACTCCACAGCACTGGTTAATTTTCAGATCGTTAAAATGGAATGTCAAGTTGAGAGAAATGAGCATTTTCGACACCACCTTCTTTTTGCTTTTAATCAAGGTTCTAAGGCCGCAGAAGCTGCTCACAACATTTGTGCTATGTATATAGTGGGTGCTATAGCTGAAAGAATCGCTCGTGATTGGTATGCCAAGTTCAAAAATGGAGTCGGTAGATAAATGTTCTGACTCTGACTCCTCAGTTTTTTGAACTTCTGACTCCGACTCCAGGTACCCAAAATTTCCTCCGACTCCTCGACTCCGACTCAAACTCTGACTCCACAGCCCTGTATTTTACGTCTGCTTCTTCCCTTTATCACAAGTATATGGGATCTGCAAATTTTTCTGGCCTTGTTGAGAAGTTGAGGGAGGAGATATATGTACATATATAATACTTGTAAAGAATAGCATTCCAGCACATGCACAAATAACTCTGGGTGCTGATACAGTTTTCTGGTACATCAAAGATAGCTGCTGCTAGTGCAAACATCTGGTGTGCATGCATCTCTTATGCTTTCCTCATATGTTAGTACATGTTTTTGTGCACAGTCAATTGCATTTCATTTGCTTACTGCTTCAGGGAGCAATTTTGCTTTTCATTTACTTAGAGTTACCAGATTTTACTTGTGTAAAATCTGGACCCATAGACCCGCACCCAGACCCACCCAGTTCTATCCACCCATGCCCCAGGCTCACCCCTAGTCCTGCCCCACTCAGCCTGTTCTTATCAGTTGGGAGGGCATCTGTGCATGCACGGATGCACCCTCCTGACATGATCTGAAGAGGAAGCTTTTCAAAACTTGGACAAAGTGCCGGGGTTTTGAAAAGCCGTCCGTGAAAATTCGGACATCTGGTGACCCTACATTTACTCATCTGTTAGGAAACTTTGTGCTGAGCTCTAGCACAGAGTCCTAAAGCAAAGCTTTATACTTCAGACCCTGGATGCAAGGCCACTGGTAGACATCTTTGGATCCAGGACAGAAATTGCAAGGAGACCCCCAGCACTTTCCAGCAGGCTATTCAACCTGAAGGTTTGGGTAGGCTTGGAAATCTTTTTGCTTTAGGGTCCCAGAGAAAGTGACCTATGTGCAAGACCTATTTTCAATCTCCAGAAGTTTAGAGGATGCTCAGCCCACCTCCATCACTCTTCCTCCAGCATGCCCACACTAATGTTCTTCCCCCCATCCCCCCTCCGACACACACACTGCCCTATACCACTAATCTCTCTCTCTCTCTCTCTCTCTCACCCTTATTCCTGAATGTCTGACCTCACTGCTGCTATCGCGAACTTAGTTTTGCTCCTTAAACTGGTGAGATCTGGGAACATCACCAGTTTCACTGCTCTGGACTCTAGTGCCATTTCTTTGTCTGAATAGATCTAGGAACTCTGCCAGCCCAATTATTCCAGTATTCTTTTCCTCTCTTCAGCAAAGCCTGCAGTCTTTAATCCCTTTCTTAACCCTCAAAAGTGGCTTTATTTTTCTTCCCCTTCTCTTACCTCCACTTGCATCTGACTTTTTCTCCTTTCTCCTTCTAGCCTCCCCTCTCTCTCCAGCATCTGCACCCAGTATCTCTTCCTATCTCTGCTGAGCATCTTCCCTAGTCTCTTCTTCACTCTTTCTACCTCCAGACTTTGCTCTCATCCTCAATTATCTTTTCCCTTCCACCATCTTCCCCCTAATTCTTCTTGTTTTCTCCACTCAGAATCTACCATGTTCCTCTCTTCCATTCCTCATCCCTCATCATCTGTCCTTTGCCTCTCTTCTTTACCTTAACTAAGTGGCTGGGGCATATACCACTGCTCCCAATTGTTCTGCCTCCTTCTGCCAATGCCATTTTCAAAATAGAGATACAAAAGTTAATCCTTCCCAGAAAATTAGATTTTCCTTACCTGTGGTCTCTAGGCCTATTTCTGCTGGCAAGGCCTATTAACCCTATCAGCTCTGCTGTTCTATTCCTCCCTTTCCACCTCTCTATCGGCCTCTAATTGCTTCTCCATCTTTTTCAAGCACTTGTTCTCTGTCTCTTATTTCCTCCATCTATCCATTGGCATATGGACTAATCTCGCCTCCCTTTCCCAACTTCTGTTTCTCTCCCTTCCTGCCAATATTTGCATTCAGTTTCTCCCCCCTTGTATTTCAACATATGTCTTCTGCTTCTCTTTCCTTCCTCACACTCAGGTCTACCAACTTCTCTAGAATCTGCCTCTTGCTCCCCCCCCCCCCCCATCAAGTTACTTGAGTAGTTGAAGCCTGATCCCTACTATTGCCAGCCCTGTCATCCTATTTAACAATGAGATGACAGAATGGTAGGGAACAAAAGTATAAATATCTACTTTCAGAATCCAGAATCTCCTCTGGCTAACAAGCAACATTATTAACAAAAAAAGGCACTGGCGATGTCAGATCCAACCTGTGGTCACAAATCCTTTATTTTCAGTTTGTATCAAAGTTTTATAACAAGTCTTTAAAAATTGCTAGAACAGGCAAAGTTCCAAAAGACAAAGTCCCGACTAGGATCCAAGTTTCGGCGATACTCTCGCCTTCCTCAGGGGACAGTTAGGAACTTGCAACGTACTGCTGACGGTGCATATGAACGTGTCGGCATCTCTCTGTCCAAAAATAAGCACGCTCATATGAACCGTCAGCAGTACGTTGCAAGTTCCTAACTGTCCCCTGAGGAAGGTGAGGGTATCGCCGAAACTTGGATCCTAGTCGGGACTTTGTCTTTTGGAACTTTGCCTGTTCTAGCAATTTTTAAAGACTTGTTATAAAACTTTGATATAAACTGTAAATAAAGGATTTGTGACCACAGGTTGGATCTGATATCTCCAGTGCCTCTTTTTGTTGGTTTTGCTTAGCCTCAAGGCTTGGTACCTTCTTTCCCTTTCCCTATAACAAGCACCATAAGCCATGATGTTTCAATAATTTGCAAAGAGGAAGTAAGTATAGGTTGAATAAAATCACAGACAATGCAGAGCCTTGCAGAACACCTGTATATACTTCCCAGCATTTTGAGAATTTTCCCCCACACATACTACCTGCATTCTACAGTACCTTTCAGAAATGACTCAAACCAATGTAACACTGCTTCTCTAAGACTACAATCAGACAACTTTTTTAACAAGTTAGCATGATTCAATGTATCAAAAGCAGTCGAAATATCAAGAAACACCATCAAATACTTAAATCCTCGATCAAAACCTCATCTAATTTCATCCAAAGTGGCTATTAACAACAATTCAGTACTATGAGCCTTGCGAAAAGCATATTGATGCTCATCCAGGACATTACATTGCTGCAAATAGTCATATAATTGATAATATACAACTTTTTTAACAAGGTTAACAAGACTAAGAATGTTATAATGTCTCTGTATCATTGCATGGTGCAACCTCACCTGGAATATTGTGTTCAATTATGGTCACTTTATCTCTAGAAAGATCTAGTGGAACTAGAAAAGGTTGAAGAAGAGTGGCCAAGATGATAAAGGGGCTGGAACTCCTCACATATGAGGAAAGACTAGCAAGGTTAGGGCTCTTCAGCTTGGAAAAGAGATGGCTGAGGGGAGATATGATTGAAGTCTATAAAATCCTGAGTGGTGTAGAATGGGTACATGTGGATCAATTTTTTACTCTGCCAAAAATGACAAAGATTAGGGGACACTCGATGAAATACTTTACAGGGAAATACTTTTACAGGGAAATTACAGGGAAATACTTTTAAAACCAATAGGAGGAAATATTTTTTTCACTCAAAGAATAGTTAAGCTTTGGAACGCGTTGCCAGAGGTTGTAGCAAAGGTTTAGACAATTTCCTGCAGGAAAAGTCCATAGTCTGTTATTGAGACAGACATGGGGGGAAGCCACTGCTTGCCCTGGATCAGTAGCATGGAATGTTGCTACTCTTTGGGTTTTTGCCAGGTACTAATGACCTGGATTGGCCACTAGGCTACTAGGCTAGATGGACCATTGGTCTGACCCAGTAAGGCTATTCTTATGTTCTTATGTAATTTTTGATAGAGTAGGAGGTAACACAGATATTTAGCAGTTGTGTACTTTCACTCAAGAAACTGTTCAATAAATAAGAAGCTCAAAGGAATGGAGCTTCAAATTTCATCTCTCAAGGCTACAGGAGTGAATATGATTAAGGACAGTCTTTCATTGCAATATGGGATTGAGAGACTGGAAAATTTGCTTCGTTTAAGGAATCTGAGAGTTCTGAATTTTCCACAAACTAGATTATTTTCTTCACACTTTATGTTGAACAAATATTTCAAGTAGGTACATAATTTTCCACAGCTGGATGAAATTATGATGATTCAAAGTTATTATATTTCTCAACACTCTTGAGTGGAGAATCCAAAAGTGGGTGGTTTTGACTCCCTGGCTGGAGTTAACTTTTATTTAACACATTTTTTTGAAAGTTCAGATGATGTTATTAATGCAAGGGCTACTCCCTTTATTATTTTCTCCATGGAAAAGCACAAAATGATGGTATTGAATGATTTCTAAAAATAAATAAATAAATAAAAGTTGTTATATTATGGTCAAAAGATTCAGATTTTCCCAGATATAGATCAGTCCACTCAGTTGAGACAGATAATTTCTTGAATTAAAATCTTGAGTACTCCGTTTAGGAGCTCCTCCCCCCTCCCCTAATGAGATTCCCATGTAAGTGCTTGATCAGCTAACAAGGGAAGATTTTTCTTTTTGATCCTACTCAATTAGAAGCTTTCTTGAAAGTAAAAATATAAGTAATAAGTTCTCTATTGCGGTTATCAATCCTATCATGGTTTTAGATTAGATAAATCCCAATAGATAAACAAGATTAAATTCTAATTTGATTTCCTTAATGTTTTGTTCAATTATGTAATCAACATCCTTGCTCCCATAACATAGGCTAATTCACCATAACTAAGGCTCCCATAACTAATTCACCAATTTTTCTTTTGTTGTTTGAGAAGTTAATTTTTCTTCTACTATTATTCCCATAAAAATGATGTATTTACTTTTGCATGTTAAGAATGTCTAGGGTGAAGCAAAAAAAAAACCCCAAAAAGACTAGAGTATTTTGTGTGTCTAAGTACCGTACTTAGAAAATGAGCCCCTTAATATATTAATATGTGCTTGCATCAAATTCAATTAATCTATAAGGGACTGATTCTATAAATGATTCCTAGCAGTATCGGTGCAGTTATCAATCAACTGCTAGGTGCCATCTATAGAATCATGCCTAGCAACACCTAAGTAGACTTAGTCATCCCATAGATAGTTGCCGCTTCATTATGCCAGGTTTTCATTGGCCTAATGTAATGGCACCTATCTTGGATACATAGTGATGCCTCCTTAACTACACCTAATCTCCGCCCTTAGCCATGCCTACTTTTCAAGTCATTAGGCATTGGAAGGTGACTCCACTTAGGCATTTATAGGCCATGTGGAATTCTGTGCCTAGTTTTTAATTTTTGTTTACTAATTATTCAATTAACTTCAATTGCATAGTCAATTACCACACCATTTAAGCTAATTGATTCATTTAGTTTATGCACAGATTTTAACTAGGCGTTGTTAGCAGCCTCAATTATGGTGCCAGCAGTGTTTAACTGGGGCACGATTTACTTTATAGAATCTGGCTCTAAGTGTCACCTACCTATTGTTCCCCTCTACTTCAACAAACTCCTCATACCTTATGCTCTCTCTCACAGTCTGTTCTCCTCTGACAATAACCTACTAGTCTGCCTTCAACCGCACTGTGTCATATAAAAACAGCATTCAGCTACCTAGCTCCTCAGCTCTGTAACACACTTTCACTACAGTACACATCAAAATCATACATTCAAAAAGCTACTCAAAACCCATTGCTTCTTTGAGACCTTTGGCTCTCCCACTGACTGATCTTCAAGTATCAAGTTTTATTTAAAATTTGATAGATCGCTTAATCAAAATTCTAAGCGATTAACATAATTAAAAAATAAAATTTACAACATTCAAAGGGAACCGTATGACAGACTTACAAAAGACATACAGGACTTACTGTGCCCAAAGCGAAAGAAGGGTAGGAAATACAATAATGGATAGGAAAGAAGGACAAAAAGGGAGAAAACATCAGGATGGGTGAGTAGAGACAAAGCGAAGGTAAAGAGGTAGACAACTAGAAATAAGAGAGGGAGAATGGAATAATAGATAAAAGATTTTTTTTAAAACCTGCAGGAAACAAAAAAGTGAAAGCAACTCTGTGGAGAAGCGAAAAATGGAAAGAAAAGCTGAGATCCTGACCTAGAAAGCTTAAAGATCAAAGGCATCCTTAAATAGAAAGCATTTTAGGTTACTTTTAAATCTATCCAGAAAACATTCCTCTCTTAAATAGCTTGGAAGAGAGTTCCATGTTTGTGGAGCCGTGACTGAGAAAATATATTGCCAACGGGTATTAATAATTTTAAGGGAGGGGACTCTCTACTCTACTCCATTCATCTTCTTTTCTCTTTTAAAATGTGTTTTATGTTGTAAACTGCATAGATGCATTATTGGCCCATTGTGGTATCTGGGGTATGAGGCTATTTGGATACAACTGGATTTAAGAGCTGTTTTTGACACAGTTTCTCACTCAAAGTTAGTTTTGCATCTGCTATACTGTCTTGCATTGGTTTAAATTGTATTTTTCTAATCGCTCTCAAACTGTTTGTTGGAATTACAAGCTATCTCCTCAAGCATTCATGGCTCATTGCTCTCACCTGTACTTTTCAATGTACAGTTTATCTTGTTCCCTTGAAGAGCTGGAAATTCACGTTTCATCTTTTTTGTTGATGATTGATTGAATTTTCTAGCCCATCCTCCCAAAAGAGCCCAGAATGGGTTACAAGTTTACATGCATTATTAAGGTTACCAACAAGGTTACAAGTTGACATATATAATAGCGGTTAGCGACAAGGCACATTCTTCATATAGTAGTGAAAATTTCTATATATAGCATGAGAGATCGAATATCTGCTTTGACAACTATGTATAGCAACAGTAGGATAATTTATATCCACTGCACGAAAGATCGAATACATGTTTTAGGAGCTAAGTACAGTAGTAAGACAATGAGGGCACATGAAGCAGAGAGACATGTCCATACATAGCCTAAACACAAAAATATGCATTGGGACTTAATTGTAGCTACAATTCGAATGGTATGTACAAATAATTGTCCCAGGTGATGTGATTCCCCTTAAAGAAGAAATACTCACTTAACCTGTTGGTGCGTTGGAATCCACCAAATATAAGTACTCCAAAAATCTGCCCAAGAAACTTAGAAAGAAACCTACCAAGAGGCAGTGTAGATCACACGGTTCAGAGACTGGCGACTTAATGACCAGACCAACAGTGAACATGTGCTAAATAGCGTGAATCCTCTAAAATCTAATATAATTTAGTAATGGAGTACCCTCAGTGTGTTTTTTGATCTGTTGTGGGAGTTGCTTGGGGGAGGTTCTCAGAATGGCTCCTTTATTGACCTCACTCGTGTTCACTGGTTTGGTGATTTACTTTTCACTATTGTTTTTGATTTATTACACACAAGGAGGTACCCTATGATGGTGTGGGGGCAGGGACTTGTGGGTCTCTGTCTCATTATCACATGCATGCATGCGTGCATGCTATGCGATGATGTCACACGCAGGTGCCCTTGTGATGTGATGATGTTGTGTGTGTGCACATGATATCATCATATTGCATCCCCGCATTTGCGGATGGCGTCCCGATGTCGGAAGCTTTTCAAAACCCAGAACCCGCGTACATGTCCTTAAAAGGAGGACATGTCCGGGGAAATCCGGAAATCTGGTAACCATACTATGCCACCTTCCACTCAACCAGTTTGTGACCCATTCTGTCACTTTGGGACCCATTCTGTCACTTTATTAGATCCCTTTGTGGAACACTATCAAAGGCTTTGCTGCAATCTAAATACACTACATCTAATGCACTTCCTCTATCCAATTCTGTGGTTATGCTTTTTCATGTTTGTGTACTTTGTTCTATTAAGTTAATTTACCCTAATAATAAACTCTTCTAAAAAGTAACAGATGATGCAAATACTTTATTGAACTAACTGGCATTCTTCTTTATTTAGATTGTATACTTTGTGAAGGTTTTGACTGAGCCCACCATTTGTGTCATGTGGCCAAGTTGTACTGTAGAACTAGGGAAGTAGAAAGTAGTCAAAGATGCAGGATTTCATGTAGTTATTTGCAGATAAATAGCACACACACGTCTGCATGTGCACACTTTCAAACACACATACATGCACACACAAACATGCACGCCTCTGCTTTCTATCTGGCCCCTTCCTTACCTTGTTCCTATTACAGTCTGTAGCCAGTTCCCAAACTACCTATTCTATTTTCATACCAAATAATGCTTAAAGATATCCTCTTTTAGCATCATTTATGATTGCTATGACCCTTCCCTGGAACTTTAGTGTTCAAAGAAAGAGAGAAGACTGTGGCAAGAGAGAGAGAGAGAGAGTTGTGAAGTAGAAAAGCAAAGACCACCTAATACTGGTAGGGAAGGTAAGCACTTTCCTCCTCCCTGAAACAGCAGCCAGTTCTGGTCTGGTTTTCATTTGCTGCCCAGTCAGGCAGCCGTGGGACGCATTTCTCCTCTTCGGATAATTTGCCTTGATTGCTCTGTGAGGGCAGACGCAGACCTCCCCATGGCACCATTCTTTATTTACCTGTCATGTCCCTGAAGTCATGATTTTTGGCCCCAGCCTTCTCCTCCTACGCAGCTTTTCCCTAACCCCGGCTCCTTACTCCCCAGACTGCATTACTCTGGATCCTACATAGCTACTTTGGGACAAAGGTATTACTGTTCTAACATGGCTTTAAACAGCTGATAGTCACTAATGTTGTTGCTTTTGTGATTAGTCACTCAGCTTTCAACCTTGTGGTCGGTAGCATGGCATTCCTTTCCATGTTACATTAATGACCTACCAATATATGTTGTGTTTCCTTGCATTGCTCAAGTGTAGTACAATTGAAAATTAACATGAACTATTGAATTAGCATAAATTAATTTGATACATCACAAAAACTATGGGATCTTGCTGTGCTATGGAACCAGAAGCCAGAGAGATAGTTTAGGTAGAAAGACCAGAGATCAATGGATCACAGTTCTTCTGATTACTTAACATTTCTTGCATTGTAAATTAAGAGGGAGGTTAAAAACAAAACAACCCAATAATAAGGGGGGGAGGGAGAGCACATTACAGCACTTATGCATTTCCTTTGCCATACCCATGGACTGCAGCATACTCCCATTTGAGATTGATTGACTGAATGAGTTTCAAATAACAGAGGAACCTTTGTGTGGTTAGCTCTGAACTCAAAACCGGTATTTTGGAGGTGGTCTTGAGGGCGGAGTCAGCATATCGTTGGATAAGAGCCTATATTCAGCACTTAACAGTCAGGTTAACTGCATGAATAGGAGTGCATAAATGTCAGTGCTATCTTTATGCGGGAACCCATAGCTCGTTAAGTTCTGAATATCACGTTTAATGGGCTTTGTGTTAACTGGGTCTAAAAAGTGGCCCAGTATTGAATTTCCAGGTTTAGCACTGGTGGTGCTCAGCAAAATGCTGATCACTGCCGCTGACTATCAACTTCCACATGCGTAGATATGCGATTTAATTTAGGACACCTTAGATCAGGGGTAGGGAACTCCGGTCCTCGAGAGCCGTATTCCAGTCGGGTTTTCAGGATTTCCCCAATGAATATGCATTGAAAGCAGTGCATGCAAATAGATCTCATGCATATTCATTGGGGAAATCCTGAAAACCCGACTGGAATACGGCTCTCGAGGACCGGAGTTCCCTACCCCTGTCTTAGATTAAACTACATAGCAAATATATAACCACTGTCTATATAGCTGCTATCTGTATGGTAGGGTGCCCTAACTCTGTACCAACACTATCCTTATATCCCCTCATTCTGTAAAAGGTCATTTAAAGTTAGGCATCAGTTTGGCTTGTAAATTATAGAATACTAGGGTCTGATATTCAGCCGGCGATGGTGAGCATTTTGCTCACTGCCAACAGAGTTATTCCCGGATATTGAAAGCCTGTCTGAGCTTCAGTTTTGAATATCCGGCTAACACATAGCTGCTTAAGTCGATATAAAGCACTTAAGCGGGCATGGGCTAGCACATAAAAGTAGGACAGACTTTTAAGTGGCCCATTTTATGCACTAAACCTGGCCGCTTAAGTGCCGAATATCAGCACTTAAGTGGTCAAGTGCTGACTCTGCCCTGGAACACCCCAACATAGCTGGCTTTGAGTTCAGAGCTAACTGCGAATTTCAGCTGCACTTAACAGATTAAGTGCCAATGAATATTAGCAGCTAGCCCTACCAAATGATGTAACCAGCTTTGAAAATCAGTCCCCTAGTATTTATGTGCGCAAGTACTAGGCATGTGATCAGCATTATTCTATAAGTGCACAACTGTCTTAGTGCATAAATGCAAAGGGATGTTCACGGGGGAGGAACATGAGTGAGCTATGGGTATGTCTCCCACTTATGTGCAAAACGTACAGCATCACTTACACGTGTAAGTGATGCATTTAGGCATGCACATTTGGACCTGTTATTTACATGGAGTAAATGAGCACACCTAAATGTAGGCTCATAAATGCCAACTTATAACGGAACCTGGGTACCCAGATGCCACTATAGAATAAGGATTCAATGTGCCGCATCTACGTGCCTGAATTGTGGTGCCCAGTTATAGACTTGACCCTATGGTGCCATGACTCTTAGAAGGATTTTCAGCTGTATTATCTAGATCAGGGCTGCCCAATAGAGGTCTGCACAGGAATGGGGATCGCGGGAATCCCGCAGGTCCCGCAGGGGTCCCGCGGGAATTCCTCTTAACCTACGGGACTCCCACGGGGACCCCCCTCTGGCCCACGGGGACTCCCCTCTAGCCAACGGGACTCCCACGGGGATGGAAGGCTTTGGAAGCAGGGTTCATCCATATAATATAAAGGACACGTCAGCCTTAGTAAAAGAGGGGGTTTATAAGTTAATTACCTGAACAGAAAACAAAAAAAGAGTTCCACCAAAGAGATTCCACAAGGAAAACAGCAGCGCAAACACAAAAGAAACTGTGGAATTGATAATCCTGTCAGAAGTAATTGCTGCTTTTTATGGGGACGGGTGGGGACGGAGAGGATCCTGGCGGGGACGGGCGGGGATGGGTGGGATTTCTGTCCCCGTGCAACTCTCTACTGCCTAAGTCCGGTCCTCGAGATTTACTGGCAGGCCAGGTTTTCTGGATATCCACAATGAACATGCATGAGAGAGATTTGCATACCAAGAAGGCAGTGCAGGCAAATCTCTCTCATGCATATTCATTGTGGATATCCAGAAAACCTGGCCTGCCAGTAGATCTCAAGGACCGGACTTGGGCAGCCCTGATCTAGATTGTGCCACTGAAAATCCATGAATAAGGAATTTATAAGATAGTGGCAGTGGTTAACATTTAAGCCCCTATAGATATCGATCCATGTATTTTGTCTGGCAGTTTCTTGTTCCTTTGGGCTTTCATCTCAGTTGGAACTAGCCTCTGTTAGGAATGAGGATCAAGAGCCTTTTGCTCCACTTAAAACCACTCATCCCCTCCCCAGCGCAGCCAAGTCATTGTAGTGTTGGTTTTGGCTTGATGCCACAAACCATAGTTCTCCAGAACCTGGCATGCATGTTCCCTACATCTGATGAGATGAAACTACCCTTGAGCATCATTTACAGCCTTAGAGGCTTGATATGATCTAAGAAAATGAGACTTATGAGGCTTTCTCTCTCTCTCTAGTCTCTCTATTCAGCCTGTAATGAGACAATTTTTTATATTGCTGAGCAACTCACAATTTAATAATGGAGGGAGGTGCGCTTCTAATTAGAGAATGACACAGTGACAAAATTCATCACCGTCCCAGTCCCCGTGGATAACCGCGGGAAATAATCCCATGTCATTTTTTAGTATCTATTTCAACCTCGGTCCTTCTACACCAGCATTCTTCAAAGCAAAGCTTGCAGGTCAGTGGTTGTGCCCAATTATACTCTGATTCTTCCCTCTCTCCTTAAAGAATGACATGAAGATGGTTTCCCATGGTTATCCGTGGGGACGGGGATGGGAATGGTGATGAATTTTGTCACCGTGTCATTCTCTACTTCTAATCATATTCTGCTTCCAGTTTACTGGGAGTCAACACAAGTGGCCAAAATATAATAAGCCTTTTTTTTTTGGGGGGGGGAGGCAGTCACTATTTTGCAGTATAATATCCCCCCAAAAAGGGAAGTGGAACAAGTTAAAGATGCATAAGGCCTTCCCTGTCTGAACTCCAAAAGCACAGGGGTTGGGACAGGTAAGGCATGATTGTGAGCTGAGATTGGGTGCAATGTGCTAGAGAATTAAGAAGAGAGGGAGGAGAAAAAAAGAAAAAGAAAGATCATATGGAAGCAATTAACAAGCCTCGTTCAGAAAAGAACACACACACGAAAAACTAACATGAAGGTGCTCTTGGCATTAAAGCTGAAATCTGTATTCCAGGGCCATAATTCACCAACACTTAATATCATTTACCCTGTAGATGTACGATTATACCAGAAAGATCAGATTACGTCTCAGTAAAATTTGCCCACTGATGGCTGTCGAGTTAGCTGCCCTTGGGGGAGTATTACATGTTGTCTGGTTAGTTGATGGTTTCTTTTCATGCCCAAAGGGCTAGGGATCATCAGCTGTGCTGGAAGGAGGGCTTTGTTGCTTTAAAGGAGAGATTCTAGAAGGCTTAGTTTGGGAAAGAAAACACCACTTGTTTAGACATGAAAAAAAAAAAAATCTCCATGAGTCTCTCCAGCAGCTTATAGTGCTGACAGACCTCATCCAATAGAAAGAGGAGAGGCAGCTAGGAGCTTGGCTTCTAAGAAGTCTCAACCTTGATGTCCCTGATAGCTCTCGGATACTTGCTCTTGTAATTTCAAATCCTTCCTGAAACATGTGCTGCCCTTGAAGGTGAACTAACTACCAAAGACAGGCAAATTCCAGGCAGGCACTCCACAGGTTTACCAACGAACCATCCTCAATTCTGTTCTTCAGCATTCTTTGCTAGTTCAAAATAGCCCTACCAATGCCACTGAACTCTCCTAACGCCATTGAGCCTAGTCTACAGCATCCCCCATAAGACATAAACCCCTCAAAATACTATATGGTGTCTGGGTGGAAAAAACCCAAAACAGGACCCCCAACATTTTTCCAAATAAATGTATTATTATTTTAAAAATATTACGATTATTGACAGGTATTACTGCAAGATGCATTTAGTCAGTGGTGTCAAAGACTTTGTTAACATGTCAAGCTTAAAAGAAGACACTTTGAACATAAGAATTGCCGCTGCTGGGTCAGACCATGCCTAACAGTCCGCTCACGCGGTGGCCCTCTGGTCAAAGACCAGTGCCCTAACTGAGACTAGCCTTACCTGCGTACGTTCTGGTTCTGCAGGAACTTGTCTAACTTTGTCTTGAATCCCTGGAGGGTGTTTCCCCCTATAACAGCCTCCGTAAGAGCGTTCCAGTTTTTTACCACTCTCTGGGTGAAGAAGAACTTCCTTACGTTTCTACGGAATCTATCCCCTTTTAACTTTAGAGAGTGCCCTCTCGTTCTCTCTACCTTGGAGAGTGTGAACAACCTGCCTTTATCTACTAAGTCTATTCACTTCATTATCTTGAATGTTTCGTTCAAGTCCCCCCTCAGTCTCCTCTTTTCAAGGGAGAAGAGGCCCAGTTTTTCTAATCTTTCACTGTATGGCAACTCCTCCAGCCCCTTAACCTTTTAGTCGCTCTTCTATGGACCCTTTCGAGTAGACAAATTATGAATTAATTAAGAAAAAATCCATTATACTAATGTATTTTCAAAGGTCATGCTAAATGTTTAAACAATTGCAAAGCATTTCCAGACTAAAGGGTTCTGGGGCTTTTTTTTCCATACACCATGTATGAAACTCTGTTCTGAGATTTATCCAATAGAGGGCTTCACATATCTTTAGGATTCTACAGCCAATTAAGATATTAGGATATCCCCAATGAATAGGCATGAGATACATCTACATGTACTGGAGACCAACATATGCAAATTTATCTCATGCCTATTCCTTGTGGATATTCTAAAAACTTGATTGGTTGTGGGGTCTTCAGGGCAGGTTTGGGAAGCTTTGATCTAATGGTAGGCAGGCTCTAAATGGTCTATGCTGGTGGTTTTCAACCTAGTCTTCAGAACACACCCACCTCATTAGATGCAATATTATCTAGAACAGTGCTTCTCAATGCAGTCCTGGAGTTCCCCCATGCCAGTCAGGTTTTCAGGATATCCACAATGAATATGCATGACAGAAATTTACATAGAATAGAGGCAGTGTATGCAAATCAAGTTTATGCATATTCATTGTGGATATCCTGAAAACCTGACTGGCAAGGGGGTACTCCAGGACCGAGTTGAGAAGCACTGGTCTAGAATATTGTTTGCAATTCTAGTCACTGTATCTTAAAAAAGATATAACAGAATTAGAAACAGTTCATAGAACCAAAATAATTATGGCGATAGAACTCCTTTCATAGGAAGAAAAGCATAAGAGGCTGGGGCTCTTCAGCTTGGAAAAGAGATGGCTGAGGGGGGATAGGATACAAAATAGATCTGCAAATTCCTGAGTAGAATAGAACAGGTAAATGTAAATCAATTTTTACTCTTTCAAAAAGTACAAAGACTAGGGGTCACTTCATGAAGTTACATGCTAACACTTTTAAAATGAATAAAAGGAAATGTTTTTTTCACTCAATGAATAGTTATTTATTTATTTATCTAAATTTATTTTCCGCCCTCCTAGAAAGCTCAGGGCGGGTAACAGTAGAACAAACACAGTTTCAGAGAGTGGGGTAACAGAAGGATCTTTGGGGATACAGAAAAGAGAGGGAACCTAGGTACAATGTTAAAGGCTATCAAATTATCATCAAGGAGAAATGTGCAAATTCAGTAGGCAGTGAATTAAGTACAAGGTGAGGCTAACATGTTATCATGTACAGTGGGGAACCAGGAGGGACAAAGGGCATATATAATCTAGGGGGAGGGGACTTGGGTAACATAGGGAGCATAGCAGGGCATGGACTGAAAAGCATATTGGAGGCATACGTGTCTGTTTATATAGCTTGAGGACAGTTCCTTGTAACCCATTTCTTGTCTGAAGCAGTTAGCAGAAGAGGAAGGTCTTTACTGTCTTCCAGAAGGTCATCAGGGAGTCCAGGGATCTGATTTGCATGGCCAGATGATTCCATAGCTTAGGGAGGAAGTGGCTGTAGGAGCATTTACTTGCAGTTTCCAGTTAAAGGGCTGTTCCTGGGGAAATGCTGAGCCATTTTTCTGTTTTGGAGTAGAGGGGGTGGTTGGGCATGCAGGAGTATAATTTGGCAGCTATGTAGTAGGGTGCTTTGTGGTGGTGGGGGGTTTATGCGCTAAGACGAGGCCCTTGAAGGCACAGTGCTTATTGATAGGTAGAGAGTGCGCTGCACGTAGTGCAGGTGAGACAGGGTCATGAAAGCCGAGATTTTTTAAGAGGCAGATTGTCACATTCTGTACTCGCTGTCGACGGTTCAGGATTTTTGCAGTGAGGTCATTGAAGAATGTATTGCAATAATCCATACGTGAGAGCACATAAGTGTACAGGAGCTGGGAAAAGTCTGGTTCAGAGAGGTATGGGCGGATCCTCCGTAATTGGTGCAGGTAATAGAATGAGGTGGAGATGACTTGGGAGATGTGGACAGCGACAGAAAGGTGGCTACCCAGTATCACACCAAGGCTGCAGGCTGGTGTCCCCATCTCTTTGTGGTTTTGTAAAAGGGAGTGGGGTGGGTTAAATTAATTATTTAGGAAATTCAGTTTAAAGAAAATGTCCATTAGAGTTTTTTTTGAGATTTGGATCCTCCCCTGAGAGAATTACCCGCTGTTCTCCCCATCTCTGTAGTCTCCAACAGAAAACACTCCAAGAAAGTGGAAACTGGGTCATCAAAATGAACGTCACCCAACAATTACTGCTATAACCGGGTGAAAAATAGCTTTAAATAAAGCTTGCAAAATGTTTAAGCCTGATGTGCACCAAGTCTAAATAATCAGTCACAATTAAAGCGCAAGGAGAATTTATTGCACTCAATTATTTAAAATTATAAATATATTGAACTCCTTTCAATAAATAGCTTGAACAATTTTATGTTTAAATATATGAAAATGCTTTTAACATTTAGGGCTCCTTTTACAAAGGTGCCTTAATGCGTGCTAAATTGCCGTGTGTGCTAGCCGCTACGCCTTCTTTTGAGAAGGCGGTAGGTTTTCAGCTAGCGTGAGTTATAGCACGTGCTAATCCAGTGCGTGCGTTAAAAACGCTAGCGCACCTTTTGTAAAAGGAGCCCTTAAACATTTTCCCTCCTGGCCAACACATTACAATCTAAAGTGAAAAATAGTTTGAAAAACATTGTCACAAAATTCTCTTAAAGAAGAAACATTTGGTAAAACTTGAATTTAGGTTTCTGAAATGTTTGCAGACTGGGTTGTCGAATGTGTTTTCCACACCATCAAAAGTGTCTATCCTATTGCAATTTTGGCATCATCCACAAAGAGGCAAATCTTACCAGACAGAATATTTGTTCAGCAATATCGCCTACAAAAATGTTAAAAGGAACGGGTCCAAGAACCGAACCTTGAGGCACAAGACTGGTAACATCCCTATCCTCAGAGCAATCTCCATTTATCACTACCCTCTGTTGTCTTCTACATAACCACTTCCTGACTCAGTCCGTCACTTTTGGGCCCTTACAGAGGGCATTACTTATTAGAAGCCTGTGTGGAACAATGTCGTAGGGTTTGCTAAAATCTAAATACACCACATCTAGTGCTCTCCCTCTATCCATCCAGCTCTCTGGTCAATAGTGGTAAATCAATAAAAATAAATCCAATCCAAAGAAATTGATCAGATTTGTTTGACAAGACCTGCCTCTAGTGAATCCATTATTGCTTTGGACTCCAGCGACTTCACTATTCCTCTTTTAAAAGCATTTTCATTAATTTACTCACCACAGAGGTCAGACTTATCAGCCTGTAGTTCCCTACTTCTTCCTTACTTTCGCTTTTGCGGAGAGGGATCACATCCACCCCTCTCCAGTTCTCCATACCACTTCCAACTCTAGAGAAGCCACCAGAACTTCTCTAAGTTTCTTCAGTACACGTTGATAAATGACATCCAGCCCCATCGCTTTGTTAACCTTTAGTTTAGCTAGTTCCTCTTGAATAGGGTTACCAGATTTCCCTGGTCTTGAATAGGGTCTGGATTTCCCTGGTCATGTCCGGGGTCCAGACAGCTTTTCAAAACCTAGTATTTTGTCCGGGTTTTGAAAAGCTGCCTCAATCGCATTGGGCAGGCTGGGGGGAGAAGGGGAGGCTGGGGCAGGACTGAGGTATAATAGGGCAGGGTGAGTGGAACTGGGAGGGCCTGGGGACAGATCTAGGTAACCTTCCTCATTGACACTGTCTGCTGAAAATCATTCAGGGTCTGCTACACCTCCATTCCTATTTGTGTTTGTCTTCTGCAGTTCTGCTCCCAGAATAGAAATATTGGTTAAGCAATTCAACCTTATTTTTACCAGCTTCTGCATATTCACCTTTGAGTTTCACAATGCCACTTCTGCCTATCACTAACATATCTAAAAAAATGTCTTGTACATATATGAATTAATTTTATTGATATAGGGAGGGCTGGGAGGATGGGATGGGGGGGTAATTTAAAGTATTTAAGATTTATGGTTAAGAATGTACAAGTGATTTTGTATATTATAAGATATCATATTGTATACTTGTTAATTTAAATGAAAATGAATAAAGAATTTAAAAAAATAAATAAAAAAATGTCTTGTACCCATATTTTAGTGTTAGCTATTTTTTTCTTCCATTTGCATCTGTGCTTTCCTGAATACCAGATATTTTTGTTTGTTTTCCTCTTTGATCTTTTGTGGTTTATGAAACCTAACCTTCTTTCCCTTACCTTTATAGCTACTACTTTTGAAAACCATCAAAACAAAATTCATTTTTCTTTCTTTTTTTTTTTTTTTTAAGCTTTGTTTTCGAATGAGCACTCTCTGTACCTGTCTTAAAATTAAACCACACCATCCAGTGATCACTGGATTCCAGATGATCACCCACTATAACATGAGAAATACTTTCCCCATTCATAAGTAATAAAAGATTCAGCAATTTTATAATCAGATGGAACTGCTTGTGGCTGCTTCAGTTGAATATTGCAGAGAAGAAATGAATCCCTCAAAGCTTGAGAGTTGTTTAAAGAATCCAAGATCTCTGTGGACAATTGAGCATCTGTTAATAATGGAACCTTTATTTTCAACAAATGATCACTGGATTTAATTATTTCAATATTGAAAATACAGAGAAGAATAGTCTTCTATAGGTTGACTTTGTATAGGGCACCTTAGCAGGACTTGGGACATCAAGACTGGAATATGAACAATTTCCCAGGTATTTTATAGAAACATCTCATGACAGAATAAATTACACATTTTAGTGGGCAAATATGTGTACCACATATAAATATGAGAGAATGAATGCGGAATGTATGGGGTCTATATACAGTCTCTTCCTCTGTAAACTGCTCTGAACTGTTTGTGGTATTGCAGTATATAAAAATAAAATTATTATTATTATTATTGCTGGCACGTAGACATGTAGATCCTGATTTTACAACCTACATGTCATAAGAACATATGAACTGCCGCAACCAGGTCAGACCAGTGGTACATCGTGCCCAGCAGACCGCTCATGCAGCGGCCCCTAGGTCAAAGACCAGTTCCCTAACTGAGACTAGCTTTACCTGCGTACGTTCTGGTTCAGCAGGAACTTATCTAACTTTATCTTGAATCCCTGGAGGGTGTTTTCCCCTATAACAGCCTCTGGAAGAGCGTTCCAGTTTTCCACCACTCTCTGGGTGATGAAGAACTTCCTTACAATTATACGGACTCTATCCCCTTTTAACTTTAGAGAGTGCCCTCTCGTTCTCTCTACCTTGGAGAAGGTGAACAACATGTCTCTATCTACTAAGTCTATTCCCTTCATTATCTTGAATGTTTCAATCATGTCTCCTCTGAGCCTCCTCTTTTCAAGGAAGAAGAGTTCCTGTTTCTCTAACCTCTCACTGTACGGCAACTCCTCCAGCCCCTTAACCATTTTAGTTGCTCTTCTCTGGACCCTTTCGAGTAGTACCATGTCCTTCATGTACGGCGACCAGTGCTAGACGCAGTATTCCAGGTGGGGGCGTACCATGGCCCAGTACAGCGGCATGATAACCTTCTCTGATTTACTCGTGATCCCCTTCTTAATCATTCCTAACATTCTGTTTGCCCTTTTCACAGCCGCAGCGCATTGTGTGGACGGCTTCATCGACTTGTCGACCAGTACTCCCTGGTCTCTTTCCTGGGGGTCTCTCCAAGTACCACACCAGACATCCTGTATTCGTGTATAAGATTTTTGTTACCGACATGCACCACCTTACACTTATCCACGTTAAACCTCATTTGCCATGTCGCGGTCCATTTCTCACGCGTGTTTATGTCATGTTGCAGGTCTTCACAATCCTTCTGCATCTTCACCACTCTGAATAACTTCGTATTGACCGCAAATTTAATCACTTCGCTCATTGTTCCAATTTCCAGGTCATTTATAAATATGTTGAAAAGCACGGGCCTGAGCACCAAACCCTGCTGCACTCCACTTGTGATGCTATTCCAGTCCGAGTATTGTCCATTTATCTCCACTCTCTGTTTTCTATCCGCCAACCAGTTTTTAATCCACATGAGTATTTCACCCTCGATTCCATGGCTTGCAATTTTTCGAAGTAGTCGTTCATGCGGGACCTTGACAAATGCCTTCTGAAAATCCAGATATACAATGTCGACAGGCTCGCCCTTGTCTATCTGCCTGTTAACTCCCTCGAAGAAGTGCAGCAAGTTCGTCAAGCAAGATCTTCCCTTTCTGAAGCCATGCTGGCTGATCCTTATCAGATTGTATCCATCAAGGTGATCAATGATGCGGTCCTTTATCAGCGCCTCTACCATCTTTCCTGGTACCGAGGTCAGACTCATCAGTCTGTAGTTTCCAGGATCTCCACTTGAACCTTTCTTGAAGATTGGCGTAACATTAGCCACTGGAAAGTTGATCGACAGATTGGCTATTAATTGAAGTAGTTCAGCTATAGCTTCTTTCATTTCGTTGATTACCCTCGGATGGATGCCATCTTGTCCTGGGGATTTATCTTTTTTAAGCCTATCAATCTGCCTGAAAACCTCTTATAGGCTAACCATCAATCCTTTCAGTTTCCCGTCCTCATTTCCTGCTTATAGCCTGTCCGCTTCCGGTATGTTGTGTATATCCTCTTCGGTAAATACAGATGCAAAAAATGTGTTCAGTTTGTCGGCAATGGCTTTGTCCTCCTTTAGCACTCCCTTTATTCCTTGGTCATTCAACGACCCCACCGCTTCCTTCGCAGGTCGTTTCCCCTTAATATATCGAAAGAACAGCTTGAAGTTTTTTGCCTCCTTGGCTATTTTTTCCTCATAGTTTCTTTAGGTCCTTCTTACCACCTTGTGGCATCTGCTTTGATGTTGTTTGTGCTTTTTCTAGTTTTCATCCATTTATGACCTTTTCCATTCCTTAAATGAAGTCTTCTTGTCTATGATCGCTTCCTTTACCGCTACAGTGAACCAAGTTGGTTCCTTGTTCTTTTTCCTCTTGGATCTCTTGGTGATACGCAGTATATATTGATTTTGTGACTCGGTGATTGTGTCCTTGAAAAGGCACCATGCTTGCTGTAGTATTTTTACAGTGCTTATCCTCTTCTTAATCTTCTTCCCCACCATGAGTCTCATCCCTTCGTAATTCCCTTTTCAAAAGGTCAGTGCCGTGGTCGACGTTCTGGATTGATGTTTTGTCCCCGTGTCCAGGTCGAAGCGGATCATATTGTGATCACTGCTTCCTAGCATTCCTTTTACTTCTACACCTTGAGCCGGTCCTCATAGTCCATTTAGAATTAAGTCCAGAATTGCATTTCCTCTCGTATTTTCCTTGACAAGTTGGTCCAGGAGTGATTATTTTCTCCTGAGGCGATTAAAAAAACCCAGAGGTAAGCATAACCGCTCTTTCAGTCACAATTACAAGCCTCGGGTCCAAATGAGCAGTTCGTTAATCCTCAGAGCAGGTGTAAATGCCAACATCCAGATTTTCCAAAGTATATGTTGATTACTCTTATAAAATTTGAAATGCATACATACCTTTGTGCTCCACACAAAATGTTCCCACACCATACTCCCTTGGAAATTTTGAATGCTGTGGCTCTGATCATGCAAAGTCAGCTTTTATAAAATTTCTTGGGTCAATATTCAGCCATCTGTATTGCCAGCCAAATGGGCCCCAGATATTTAATGCTAGGCCATATCTGGGCACTGGCATTGAATATCCAATGCTAATCACATTAGCACTGGCTGCCAGATCTTAGATAGTCCTGCCCGATATTGCCATTCTCTCCTCCATTGCCCCTCTGCCACCAGTCTTCATAAGACAGTGATGCAGGCCCCAACTGAATATTGGCTGGACCCTACATCACCCTCGATATGGTCCTTTAGCTCCTATGAGCCCCCTCTCACCCCTGCCCCTGAAACAGCAACCCTCCTTCCATTTCTCCCTCAGTCCATAACATCAAGATCCCCTTCTTCTCATCCTCAACACCCTCTTTCCCCCCACACCACAGAAATACCTTAGATCCCAGAGGAGCAATGATGGTCCAGTAAGGGCAATGGGGATGGAGCCCCACTCACTCCTACTTCTAATGGCTGAATTATTAAGATGGCTGTTATGACCTCTCGTGCTTGCATCACAATACTTCCAGTAGTAACACGAGGCTGGTGCGAGAGGTCAAGACAGCTCTTTTGATGATGCAACCTCTAGGAGCAGGAAAGAGTAGGGTTTGCTCCTGCTCCCCATTGCTCTCACTACACAGTCAATGGGGGTTGAGGGGTTTGGAAGGCAAGATCTTTCCTTGCTGAGTGAAGGGGAATTGGAAAGGAGGAGACAATCCTGAGGGTTATCTGGCTGATATTCAGATCTGGCACCCGCACAGCTAGTTGGCTGAATTAAGACACCTTTTGAACTGTCTTACATTTGCTTGATTAGCTATGCAGATGCTGGCACTGAATATTGCCAGCACCCACATAACTACCAGCTCCAAACCCCTCAACTCTGTTCCCTATATTGCCCATGACCTGCCTGGTTAAGTGCCACTGAATATTGGCATTTGGGCAGCCCTAAATGATTTAATTGTACTTATTAATGGCAATAGTATTTGGGCCATCTCTATTAGTATTTTATAAAACATGTATTTATAAGTTTATAAAACATGTATTTATTTTCTATTTTTTTTTTACATTTGCTATGGTTTCTTTTCCCCACTCCTGTAATCCACTAACCAAGTTGCATGGTGCCTTAAAATTTCTGGTTTTCTTTCTTCCATTTATCCGTAGTACATTTGTGATACCAGCAGATGGTACTGTAGTACTGCTAGTGAATCTAGTAGCCTCCCAGTTGCTTCCTTATGAGAACTCTGGCATTATCCTGCATCCCATCTATTCGGCTGTAGCAACCTGAAATGCCATTCTATGTTTTAAATCAATTCTACTCTTAAAAAAGAAAACACTTAGTAAGCAGAATGATGTCTCAGCTGAGAATAAGAGGACCAGTCAATGCAAAAGCCAATATCAAATGCATTTTGTTAAATAACCAGGAAAGGGCATGATCTTTTCAAAATGGCTATTTTCCTTCCCTCTTTTGCTGGATATTTGTTCCCTACACATGTGCTAATTACTTAAAGGTCTTCATAGATTCTTGTCTATAGTTTGGTGTATGTCTATATTTTAGAAATTCTCCAATAAAGGGTATTTTGCAGAAGGCTTTGGTCTATCCTGTGGTGATCTGTGTCCTAGCAAGTCTGAAAATGATATTGTCCTTATCTCCTCCATAGCACCTCCCCCGCCATTTCTTAGTTCTCCCACCAGCAATTCCTCTGTCTCCCTAGTCCCTTCTGCCAATATGGTCCAGCATCTCCTCATCTGTGACATTTTCCCTTCCATGACCCCACTATGTTAAGCTTATCAACTCCAACCCTCTCCAACTCCAGCATCTCTCCCATTTTTGTCTCAGCTTCCCATCTAACAGCCCCATCTTATCTAGTCAGAAACTTCCCTCCAAACCTCCCAAATCCAGTCCCCCATCTGTGTACTTGCTCCCCTCCCATGGCTCCATCATCAATACAGCACCTCCAGAGAATGAAGCAATGACTGTTTCCCATGGCTATCCTTGGGTAGCCGTGGGTAACCCGCAGGAGTGGAGGAAAAAAAAATCAACTAGTTGCTACGGATACGGGGACAAGACTTTTCACTGCCCCATGGAGAGTGCATGCCTTTGTCCCCGCAGTAAATGATCTGCCGTGAGTCACCTCCCTTCCCACCCCTCCTGGTCAGTAGCCCCCCTCACAATCGTGGGTCCAGCAGCAACCCCTTGCAATTGTGGGTCTAGCAGCAGCCCCCCTCACGAGTCCAGGAGCCCCCTCCCTCCCTATCATGGGTTCAACAGTCCCCCTCCCTCGCACTCCCTCTTCCTCGCTCCTGATCGCAGCTACTTGTAAAAAAACAACCCTGTGACTCCTTCGTCAGCCCCTCTGTGCCTTCTGGGGCAGGTCTATCAGCCTCTTAGAAGCGTTTGTAGGATGAAGAGGCAAAGTCATCACATGCAGGGCTGCTCCAGAACCTAGAACCTTCTTCCTCTTGAGTTCTTCCTTCCGATATACCTTCCAGTTTTGAAGGTAGGAAGAGAGAGAGGAAAGAGAAAATACTGAATCAAGGGGATGAAGGAAGAATGAGTGAAATATTGAACATAGTGTGGGGAGGGAGTAAATAGAGATTGTGAGAGACACATTGGTGTAACGGAGTAAGAGAGGGGAGAAGCTGGACACTGAGAGATATACAAAAAGAGGGGAGATGGTGGGCATTGATGGGAGTATAGGAACAGGAACAAAAAGAGGAATGCTGCATGGGGGTAGTATATGGACACAGAGGGGTAATGCTAGATATGGGAGGGTATATGGACACAGAGAGAAGATGCTGGACAGGGGGGCCATAGGAATATAGAGGAGTGATACTGTACACAGGGGGAGGAGGTCATAGAATGGTGAGATGATGAAGGCAGGGAGATAGGCACAAGGGAAATACTAGAAAGAGACGTATAGGAGACATAGAGAAGGGAGACACTGGACATGGAGAACAATACATACACAGAGATAGAAGATGGATGGTGAGCATGGAGAAATAAGAAATGTCAAATGGTCAGGAGATCCTGGCAAGTGAGTTAAGAGAGAACAAAAGAAAACAGATTCCAGCACCTGAGGCCAACATGATTTGAAGAATAAAATGATGAGACAATAAAAGGTAGAAAAAAATAATTTTATTTTCTGTTTTGTGATTAGAATATATCAGATTTGAAATATGTATCTTGATAGAGCTGGTGTTAGACATAACTGGGGATCGCAAAGCCCAGGCTGTGCTTCTTTAGCTTCTATCTGGTATAGGGCTCTCTCTGACCAGGGAGTAGTTGCCCTAGTTGCACTCCCCTAACACTAATCCTGTCATGTGTGACTGCGATATTCTGTTAGCATGATTTTTCTGTGTGACATTCTGTAATAATTTGGCTTATTCAGTTTTCTCAGTAGTGGAAGGGATATTTGTGAAGGGGAGGGGAGGGTTTTGTTGATCCTTGCTCTGTATGATATGTGTTTATAAAATATCAATTGTACAGAATATTGTTTCTTTTTATACTTCAATAAAATAAGTTCAATATAAAATAATAGCTATTCGAAGCTTGTGTGGATGGGATCAGATGGTTTGCAGGTGGGGACCAAGCTCACAGGGACAGGGCGAAGACGGGGACAAATGTTTTCCCCGTGTCATTCTCTACTCCAGACTTCCCTATCTCCCAAGTCCAGAATCTTCTTTTTCCATTGGCCTGCGCTCTGTGCATGCACACACACACTGACAGCAACTCCAGTCCCCCCCTCCCATGATGCAGACCTCTTATATTTGAGGAGGCAGGATCGGCATTGCTGACTGTGCATGTGTTAAAGACAGTCCATGTGCATCTCTCAGCATTAATATGGCTGTGTTAGATTTGGACACGCAGTTCCTTAGTCAGTGGGAACGGAAAGTAGGGAAGTACAGCTGCAGCAGGAAGCCATCATGAATGCCATGGTGATTGGCACTGCCCAGTTTTCTGTTCTGCCGATTGCTGGTCATCTATTTGAACAGGCAAGATCGGCCATCTACTGACCAGTTGGCAATTCCCAAGCATAGACATACTGTACTTCCACATGAAACCCTGGAAACTTATTTGGTGCACCAACTAGGTATAGAGATGTTTCATTTGTTTTTCATAGTGGTGGGTGTGACAAGGAACAGGAGGGCACTGTAGTGGAGAGGATCCTTGTGTCAGGAAGTCCTGCTATAACATCTGTGCTTAAGCAAAGAACAGACTACCAGGCACCCAGAGCCTGAGGCAGTGGCATAACGTACCTAGCACATTTGACATCTGGAGCAGGTATACCCCTATCTTTCAAACCCTCCCCTACCCACTGTCTGGCAGCACCCCCTCCCCCCTTCTTTCCAACCACCTCCCACCACCCCAACATGATCTGGCAGCTCTATCCTCTTTCAAACCCCCTTATACTACACGGTGTGGGAACTCCTCCCCTTCTCAAATCTTTCCTTCCCTCTATTCCTAGAACCTTCTCTTTTCCGCATTCAGCCCCTGAGGAAACAGGAAATGATGTCAGAGGAGGTAGGTCATAGCAAAGGGAAGACTCTTGGGTAGGCAGTGTTATGTGAATCACTAACACTGTCATCAGCCTCTAGAGGGGAAAAGCCTTGAGAGAGGGGAGAGCTGCCAGGCCATGAGTAGGGGGAGGTTTCAGAGAGGACAGAGCTGCTGAACAGGAGGAAGGAGTAAGAGAGATAAAGAAAGGGGTTGGCTGTACCCCCTTATTGTCTGCACCAAGGATGGATTGTACTCAATGCTTTGTCCTTGATATGTCACTGAACAGCAATGAGATTGTTTCATGTACCCACCCATATTCTGGCCAGGAAAGTTTACTTATTTTAGCTCATTTACACGGTTTGATGGAATAAACATCTACGGACCATCTGAGCTCCAGCTGCTTATATCAAAGAGGAAGGCTACTTATTTGAACTGATGAATAGTACTGTAGAGTAACATGTGTAGCATTCTTAGAACTTGCTTGATCTGGTTACAAACTCCATATCAACTTGGAGAGATCTACACTTGAAAGATACCAAGGGGACAGGGCTTTATTTGAAAGAATCCTGATCTTTGGGTGATTTGCATGGTACAAAAAGGGTTAAAATTAATGATAATTATCTAATGCTTCACTGAATTTCAAGGTTGCTGCAGGAATGAGGAAGCCAGCCTGAGAGATGACTGCAGGAACTGAATAGAGATCTGATAAATCATAGAAACAAAGAGTACTCCATAGGTAGTGTGACCATATGGCTCCAGAAAAAAGGGGACGGATTGAGACATCCGGGTTTAACTTTCAATGGAAGTAAAACCCGGATGTCTCAATCCATCCCCTTTTTTCTGGAGCCATATGGTCACACTATCCATAGGGAAATGGGGGGGGGGGGGTAGGGGGAAGGAAAAAGCTACTATTTGCTATAGTCTCTGAGAAACAAATGAAACTGGGAGACTGGGCATCCAAGTGCCAGAATCCATGCCATGTCTTGCAGATATCCCCAGAGATGACATTTTGAAATCTAGGAATCCCATATTCATGTATGAAGAACCAGAAGAGGGGCTATACAAAACTGGTACACTGGCACTTTGTTGAAGTAACAATGTTTGTAAGTGTTAGTTGTTTTGCAAGAGCTTGGTATTAAATCAATGTATTGTAACTATAAGATGACTGTGAAGATAAAGAGCAGGACAAAGCAAAGCAAATAGAAATCCAACAAACTAACATTACTCCAATTTTAAAACAGTTACATTGGTTGCCCTTAAAACAGCGAGTGCAATACAAGGTGTTATCATTAGTGCACCAGGTGTTATATGGGATTGTCCCGGTTTGTTTTTTTTTATCACGGTGGGAGGTTTACAAGCCTGGAAGAGCTTTGAGATCAATGGGAGCCATGAAATTAACAGCTACCATGGAAAGAAGAGTGCGCTATGTGGCCACAAAATCCAAAATGTTTTTAGTCACCGGAGTGAATTTATGGAACGCTCTGGTTGGTCAATTAAGGCTATGCACAGACGGCCCTAAGTTTAAGAAATTATTAAAAACTCGGTTGTTCGTTCACGCCTATATGCAGAAGCTTCTTTACTAATGCATAGCGCGGGTTTTAGCGCCGGCAGCAGCGGTAATTGCTCCGACGCTCATTGGAATTTTATGAGCGTCGGAGCAGTTACTGCCACTACCAGTGCTAAAAACCACGCTACGCATTACCAAAGGAGGGAGTAAGTTTCATATGTCAGTTCCCAGAAACTACTATTCCTTGTTATTGCATGTCAGATGTTTGCAAGTTATTTCTATGAATGCTGAGAGGTGCATAATCGAAAGGAACATCTAAGTCTGTTTTCGTCTAACTCGCAAGTCGTCCAAAGTAAAAAACAGCCTAGTACACATTTTCAAAAAATACATCCAAATTTTTTTGGGTTACGAAAATCGTCTAAGTATACGTCCTGCCAATCGGATCATCCAAGTCGCTAAATCATCCATCTTTATACCGCATTTTCGTTCAAGTCAAAAATGCCTAGAACAAGCCCTGTTGGACATGGGAGGGGTCTGCAAAGTGATGGACTGAACATCCAGACATGGCACCTAAAGAGTGGGGTACCTTACAGGATACTGCTGTGAAATTCACAAAAAGGGCGCCATGTCATCAGCTCCCTTATAGGTCACGGTGAGCCACCCAAACCACCTCCAGAATCCCCTAGACCCACTTATCTACTACCCTAATAGCCCTTATGGCTGCAGGAGCCACTTATATGCCAGTACAAAAGGGTTTTGGGGGTGTATAGGGGAGTGCACATGTTTCAGTATCAATGCAGTGATTACAGGGGCTTATGGGCATGGGGCCTCCATACAGCTTAAGCCACCTCTTTGCAGGATGATTAGACTTTCCTATGCCAGGCTGCCAGTTGATGATGGTCTGGAGGCTGAATTTTAAAGATGTGATTACGATTTTTATGGGGTGGGAGGCGGTGATCACTGGGGTAGTATGTGGGGGTCTGTATTATGTGTTTGCAGTGCTTATCTGGTGACTTTAGGTGGGTTTTTGTGACTTAGTCCATGTTTTAAATGGTCTAAGTCACAACGTCCAAGTTTCGTTGATCCTGTGCTGTAAAACTTTCGGTTATACATGCAGTACAACTAAGTCTAAGCCGGCCCACATCTGCCCAACTTCCGCCCTCGACACTCCTCTTGAAACGTCCTATTTAGCTATGGTCATTCAGCGGCATATGAAAGCCTAGGTCGTTTAGAAATACTTCCAAAACCCGTTTTTATTATCGGCACTTGGACGTATTTTGACAATGTTCTTCCAAGTGCTGACTTAGGCCAGTTTTTGGATGTTTTTCTCTTTCGATTATGAGCCCCTTACTGTTTGGAAACCACTTAGAAAATACAGGGTATACAAATTTTTTAAATAAAATAAATAACAAGATTAAAAACATTAATTCAGCCCTCGAATTCAGGACTTTTGGACTCAACTACATCGTCATATTACAGCTATGTGGCATCATAGTTACCCTCAGGGCCCCGAGCTGCTCTTTACTTTGGACCATCTTCCTAGAGCATCTCCTAAAGGGTTTCGGGGATTTTTGGAGAGGGCCTTCTTGTTGGGGAAAAAATCTATTTTACATTGCTGGATCGCCATTGGCGGATTCTCATGCTTCAGCAGGCAACTATGGAGCGCTTGTTTATACACGCGCTGGACTCTCCTAGGGGACGCACTTACTGATCCATTTGGGAGCCATTTTGGCTTACTTTATCACATAGAGCTCGAAGTAATTTGCTAAATCCATGATATTTCTTTCTCTGGAAGACGGTTGCTTTACTTTACATTTGTGTATCGGGGATGGGGGGTGGGGGGGAGGGGGTGGTAGTATTTGCACTGTTACGTTGTTCATATTTCTGCTGTTTTTACTGTAAAACTTTAATAAAAATATTTACACATAAAAACATTAATTCAAACCCTTGGTTTTGTTGTTGTTTTCCATCTATATGACTAGCTAGTTTGCTGAATTGCTCTTTGGTTTGTTGTCCCCTGCTTTTTCAGCTCCCTGTGATTTTGATACAGTGGGGCCAGCCTCTCTTTTTTGTTCCTGTACGATGACCACCTTTCCCATCATTGGCACAGAAAGATGAAAGAACTATGCAAAACACTGTCAACATGGAAGGGACACAGACAACCGGAATCCTAAAAGTATGGAACAATCACAGTACATTGTTCTCAGCACAAATGGAGCATCTGTACTAAAGAACAATATGGGGGCAAATTTTTTCCCATCCCCACAGGAACTCAACTTCCCCGTTCTGTCCCCGTGAGTTTGTCACTGGCTCTGTCCCTGCCCCAATCTTGCAAGCTCTGCCTTAAGCACACAAGTCTTGAACACTTATGATTTTAAAGTATTTGAGGCTTGTGCAGATGAGGACACAGCTTGCAGGAATGGGGCAGGGACAGGAAAAGAACTCGGACAAGAAAATGAGTTCCTGCGGGGCCAGAGAAATATTTGTCCCCGTGTCATTCTCTACTTGGGAGAACAGTATAGAAAATTGAATAAATAAATAGTGTGAAAAGTTTCAGCCTCTGATAACCAGACCATATTGCTTCATTCTATCAATGCCTAAGAGCTAACCTCATGAGTGGTATCACAATGGATTGATTGTCTATTACTTGGCCCACTTTTACTATTTGATTTCTAGAGTGGTGCAATGTAGAGAATGACACAGGGATATAATTTTCCACATCCTTGCAGGGACTCGATTTCCCCGTCCCGTCCCCTTGAGTTTTGTCACTGTCTCTGTCCCTGTCCGTGCCCCAATCCTGAAAGCTCTGACTTAACCGCACAAGTCTCCAAAACTTATGATTTTAAAGTGTTTGAGGCTTGTGTAGATGAGGACAGAGCTTATAGGAATGGGACAGGGACAGGGAAAGAACTCGCTGGGACAGGACGGGAAAATGAATTCCTGCGGAGAAGGGGAAAAAAATTGTCCTCATGCCATTCTCTAATCTGTACTATGCAAGTAAGGTTTGCCATATCTTGAGGAAGAAGAATCAAGCAATCAAAAACAAGTCATATTAAAACATCTGGCTTGCTCTAACTGTTAATCCCTCTAGTACAACTGACCCTGTTCGATTGCCAGCCTCCTCACTCTACAGATCTACATCTCCCCCTTTTGACTTTTCATCCCTCCATCTCTCCACGTTTATACCATTTGCTAGCCTTCCATCTCTCCTCTCACGCTCCCCTTCACCTCCCATTCACTTCCCTCTCTATTGCTCTCTTTTAGTTCTCTATCTCTCCCTCTGACATTTTTAGTCCATCTTTCTCCACTTCTGACCCAAGCAGGTTGTGGGAGAGGGAGTCGCAAAGCCAGGACTGGCATATTGTCTTTCTCCAGGAACTGGGTCACTTGGTGACTATTTTGCAGATATGCATATAAAACAGTTCAAAACAGAAACAAGAAAGAAGTGTTCCATGCCTCTTTCCATTCATCTCCGAGTGTCAAAAGCTTGGCAGCCTCCTTTCCTTATAATCTAATAGTTTAATTGATTCCAAGTGTCCTAGGTTAGATGTTAGAAAAATACCCTTGCTTAAACTAGAGAGAAAGGTAGGGGGAAGAACCCCTTATGGTCTTCATTAACTCTGATAGTTTTATTATTAGGCAATTTCCTGCATACTATTTATGTCCGTTGTTACAGGTGAAATATAGTAAACTGGGTCATAAAATGGACTTAGGCTTCCCTCCTCCTAATTTAGGTAACACAGAAGAAACTGAGAACAGAGCAAAGTACAGCAAAAACCTTGGATTGCGAGTAACTTGGTGTGCGAGACGAGCATAAAGGTTGTCTTGCAATACGAGCACGTCGACGTGCGCCACATACAAGTACGCACAACATGCGCACATCGCATTGTTGAGCGCATCTGAACGCAGTACAAGCATCACAACTAAGCACAATATGAGCGTGACACAAGCACGCACAACGGTACAGTATTTTGTATTAAAACTTTGGGGTTGTGGAACAAATTGTCTTAGTTTCCATTATTTCCTATGGGGATATTTGCTTTGATATATGAGTGTTTTGGATTACAAACATGCTTCTGGAACGAATTATGCTCACAAACCAAGGTTTTACTGTAATAGGGTTAGCCTGCATAGAATCAAATAATCATAATAACAATTAAAAGGCCACCCACCCTCTAACTGATTAGTGATAGGATGTAAAAGGCTTTAAACTTAGTGCTTTTGGGTGTGTCCCTTAGGTTGGAAGTCTTGTGGGTGCTTTTGGAGTGGAGTAATGTACTTCAGGGGCTTGGTAGAAGAGGTGTACTAGAGGCAGTGGCGTGACAAGGAGAGGGTGCGGTCTTCCCCGGGCGCCATGTTTGCCATGCATAGGAAGTGACATCAGAGGGAGAGTCAACGGGGTCGCGAGGAGTACATTGTTGACCACCACGAGCAACAACTTCAACTAAAGGTACAGGGGAAGGGAAGGGGCGTGTGCGGCAGGCGGGAGTGGGGAAGAAGTGGGGGGGAGAGGAGAGACGAGGGGCGGTGGAGGGGCGCCACCGTCCCAAGCGCCCCTTACCTTGCTACACCATTGCCAGGTTTTACTTGGCTTAATTTACTAGTGCCTAACTCAATGCCTAGCAACGCCTAAGTTAGCCATGCAACATCCCTAACCATGCATACTTTTTAGATAAGTATTGTTAAGCCTTGCAGGGTGCTTTGATTTAGGCATCCTAAGAGCTCCACACTAGAGAATCACACAGGGACAAATTTGTCCCCATCCCCACAGGAACTCAATTTCCCCATCTCTTCCCCATGAGTTTTGTCGCTGTCCCTGCCCCATTCCTGTAAGTTCCGCCTTAACCACATGAACTCGAACACTTATGATTTTAAAGAGTTTGAGGCCTGTGCAGATGAGAACAGGGCAGGGACAGGAAAATATGTTCCCACAGGGACGGAGGAAAAAAATTGTCCCCGTGTCATTCTCTATTCCACACCAAACTCTTAATTGGTGATTTAATTTTTTATTTTATTTTTGGCTGAAAACTGGCACGGTCAATTACCATGCCAATTAAACCAATTACAAAAAAAAGTTGCATGCGGATTCCAAAGTTAGGTGTTGCCAGGTATCCTTGATTAGTAGCGCCTAATGTAGGCGTCCTATACAGAATTATTGGCATATTTTGCTTATATTAGATATTTCTCGAGAAAAGCATAAATTTAACATAACACAAAGGGTTCACTTGTGTTGTCTAATGAATTAGGAATGGCTGGTAACAAGTTTCTGGCAAAGGATTATTAGAAATAGGAAGTTTCAAATAGTTCATTGTGTCGGAGTTTGAAACTGAGCTTTCTTGAAAGGCTCTCCCACTCCCAAGGTATCTGACCCGGGCTATAACACACTCTCTGTGTGCTTCCTGGCATTTGTCCTCAGCTCAGCATCTAGAAAAAGAGGCTGAGAGAAAGTAAATTCAGGACCATCCAATGGGAAAGTTTCCAGGAACAAAAAAATATTGCAACCCCAAACTTCATTCTTACATTTGTCAAGCTAAATCTAAAGAAGCATAATGTATGAAATCTACAGACTCCCTTTAATCATAATGGGGACCCCCTCGCAACACTAGTAGGACCGATATTCAGCCCATGATGGTCAGCACTTTCTAAAACAGTGTTTCTCAACTCGGTCCTGGAGTACCTCCTTGCCAGTCAGGTTTTCAGGATATCCACATTGAATTTGCATAAACTGCCTTCATTATATGTAAATTTATTTCATGCATATTCATTGTGGATATCTTGAAAACCTGACTGGCAAGGGGGTACTCCAGGACTGAGTTGAGAAACACTGTTCTAAAACACCAGCCACCATGGGGGTGGGGACACACTGGATAGTCAAAATTGTTATCCAGATCCAGCAGGTCTAAATCACACACAGTGGCACAAGCAATTCATCACCACTCAATATCCCACTCATTAGCAGCACCTGGATAAGCACCTTTGTATATCAGAGACTAAACCTGTTATATCACAGCTATAATTATTAATGAAGATCTTATCTTATAAAACTTTTTATATACCACTTTGTGGTTATTTAATAAAAACAATCAAAGTGGTATACATAGAACAACAATAACCCATCCCTCCTTCCTTCTCACAGCCAATGTAACATATATAATTACTAGTTTTTAAGCCACAGCATTCCCTCCCCCTCTAATTCACTGCGCAGCAGCAGCATTTCTCCATCCCCTCTTTTCTTCCCGCAGTCTGGCCGGCTCCCTTGCCAGAGTTATTTATAAGTTTAAAGGTGCCGCCGCGGCTCCTCTAACGATCCCCGCCTGCATCGGAAGTCTTCTTCAACGCAGGTGCGGCTCGTGAGAGGAGCCACGGCGGCACCTGTAAATTGAAAAATAACTCCGGCAAGGGAGCTGGCCAACTGGCAGTTCAATGAGAGCCACAGCTTCCTTAAACACATCATCCCTTCCTTCTCGCTGTCAGGACGGCTGCCTTGGTCCATTGGCAGAATTATTTGTAAGTTGGTCTTGTTGTTCGGTCTGGCCTGCTCCCTGCTCCCTTAGTGCCTTGCTGTACAGCATTTTTAAGTTCAAAGATGCGGCGGCGGCTCCTCTCACGATCCCTGCCTGCATCGGACTTCCGACGCAAGTGGGGATCATGAGAGGAGCCACCGCCGTATCTTTGAACTTAAAAATACACTACAGAAAGGCACGCAGGGAGCAGGCCAGACCGAACAACAGCACCTTGAGGTCCGCGAGTGTGCTTACAGGAAAACAGCTTCCTTAAACACATCCTCCTCCCCCCCCCCTCCCTTCCTTCCCGCTGTCTGGCCGGAACTTAAAAATACACTATGGCAAGGCAGTAAGGGAGCAGGGAGCAGCCCAGACCAAACATCACCTTGAGGTCCGCGAGTGTTTACAGGAAAACAGAACCCTAAGCGCGCATGGGGCTAGTTCTGAGGCTGGGGTTGGTGAGAGGGGGAGGTAGAAAGGGGCAGGGCCATGTGTCCTTTTTTTCCAGATGCAAAATCTAGTAACCCTAAAATTGAGGCCACCCTGATTTTGAAAGAAGTAGCTGAAAGCATAAGGGAAAATGTTAGTCTTTATAAACGTATAACCTAAAACTAATCACCCCAGCAGTATATAAAAATATAGTAGAAAGCAAACCTAAATACTGCTAATAACCAGCAATACACAACAGTGTTATTAGCCCAACAAATCTGAAGGGCTATGGCCTCAGAATCGGAGCCTATGCACAGCAGTGCCAATCACAAACTGAGGATAATCTGCGTAGTGAAATCGCTCCTGCTCCAATCATTGGCCAACACACATCAATTTTTTTAGAAAAATTTTCAAAAGCATTTAAATGAAGCTGTAGATACAACCCCTACAGGGTTACATTGTGTAAGTGCAAGCCAGGATATGAAAAACATAGACCAGAACAACGACTTAGCTTTGTAGCTGACTTGACTTTACAGAGGGATACAGTCACTAGTGTTTGTTTGCCGACGCGGGGTTGTATCTACAGCTTCATTTAAATGCTTTTGAAAAATTTTTTTTAAAAATTGATGTGTGTTGGCCAATGATTGGAGCAGGAGCGATTTCACTACGCAGATTATCCTCAGTTTGTGATTGGCACTGCTGTGCGTAGGCTCCGATTCTGAGGCCATAGCCCTTCAGATTTGTTGGGCTAATAACACTGTTGTGTATTGCTGGTTATTAGCAGTATTTAGGTTTGCTTTCTACTATAGTCTTTATAAACGGCAAGAGATTACAGAAAGAGGAATATAAACAAGACTTAGTAGAAAAACTAAGGGAAGCTAGTAACATACTGCATGCCTCCGCCAAACCCCCCCCCCTCCCCCTCAGTTTTGTCAAATTCCTTAACTGACCAGGGAAGAGGAATTCGTATTAGTTTAGCACCCCAATCATTTTGAAAAGTTGCTTCCTATGATTATGTCTGCTAGGACCTGGAAGAGATTGATAATGACTGAACTACACTGTGCCTGTCCTGTTTCATATGTACTCCAACGGAGCACCCGCTGCTGTCAGAGATAAGATACAAGTCTTAAAAATATCTAAGCTACAGCTGGGTTCCATATTACTTGGTGTTGTTTCCAAGATTTTCTGACTCTTAATGCTACAAATTCAGAAGTTTCAGCAGTCTTAGTAAAACACTACCCACACAAAGATTAAGAATGTTCCATAAATTCATCCAAGTTTCCCAGGCTTGCCCTATCAGCATCCGTGAATGTAAATCTATGGTTGAGATATTGTATCATCCTGAAACAATACAGGAAAAAGTCTACCATCAAAACCTTGGCAGCCATCTTCAAAATATAATATATATACACCAGTGGCCAAAATTGTGGAAACACTTCGAATTGTTATTTTTCATTAACTGTGATTTAATTCAATTAAATGAATATTAAGAGGGAAATTCTGTATAGGACACCAGTCTCAGCAGCCACCTAAGAAGCGGCTGAGAATCGCAGACTGGCATCCTGTACAGAATCGCATTTGGACAGACACCTAATCCTGCCTAACCATCTTGATTCTCTAAGTGGCAACCATGTCCAATAAACTGTATATTAGTAATAAACCTTAAATATGTATCTAGCTAGAAAAAACTTGTATCGGAAACATATACTGAAATTATGGCTAATCTAGTGTAAATTGTAACCTGTTAACTATATACCACATATATTAAACCTGTAACCCATTCTGGGCTCTTTGGGGACAACGGGATAGAAATCGAAATAATAAATAAATGTCACAGGCGCAAGTTATAGAATCACACCTGATCCTTTGCCATTAGCTGATTGCGGCATGGAAATCTCCCTGCCATAAGCTGAGTGGCCGTGGCAGGGAATCCCCAAAGCCCCCTGTGAAGTCATCCGGCAGGAGGGATATCCACTTCCTCCCACCACCACTCCTGAACCCCATGAACGTCTGTGGCAGAAGAGAAGCCCACTCTCTTCTGCTGCCAGCCCCGAACACCCCAACAAATTTACCATGGGTCTCCCAATCGGAGTCTTATGCCACTTCCTCTGCATCCCAAGATGTACTGGTAAGGAGGTCTAAGACTTCGGTTGGTCCAGATGCCTAAGGCCCCTCCAGAATGCACTGGGAGGCCTGCCATTTTAGAGTGTCGGGCCTACTGGCTAGAGGGTGTATGCTTCCCTCTGGCCAGATTTTCATCTTAAAAGGTACAGGGCTGTGGGGAGGTCTACCGGTTAGGAGGGTGCTGGGGGGGTCTGCAGATGGGGGGCTCTGGAGGGGGGTGTTGCCGGGTGGATGGGAAGTTCCAGCGGGTGATGGCAGGAGGGAGTGGGCATCCCTCCTGCTGGCAGATTTGTCAGATGGGAGGGGATATTGGCAGTTCCAGCAGGAGGGAGTATGCATCTCTCTTGCCGGGGAATTTGTCAGGGGGTTCGGGGCTGGAGGCGGGAGGGAGTGAGCATCCCTCTTGCTGCAGTCATTCGCAGGGGGTTCAGGGGTTGTGGCAGGAGGGAGTGGGCATCCTTAATACCGGCTGGCTTCACAGAGGGGTTTGGGGGTTCCCTGCTGCGGCCACTCAGATGATCAGAGCAGGTAGATTTCCTTGCCATGATTAGCTCAGTGGCCTTGTCTATTTGAAATGTGGGCCAGTATTTAGCTGGTCTACATTTCAGGCGACTATCACGGTCCTAGGGAGATGCCTAGAGCCACTTAAGCTTGCCCAAGGCCGCTTCCAGGTAAAACCACGCCCATGCCCAGTCTTGGGCGAGATTAAGTGTCCCGCTGCATCTCCCTGCACCCATGAGAGACACCTACAGTGTTGTGGCCTGCTTTGGGCTTTTTTTTTTAACTTGCATCCTGTTTGGCTGTTAGACAGTAGTAGAACGCCTACTGCTGCCTACAATCGGGATGCTGTTTATAGAATTTGACCCTGTTTATGTTTATTAAAACTTGATATTCCACCAAATCTAGCAATAGTTCTTGGCGGTTTACATAAAAATATATAGAAAACAGAAAAGAACTCTATAATATATAGAAAAGATCTATACCAGACATACATTACAGAATACATACAAATCATCCAGTCAATAAAATAGTATCATATTGTAGTCTAATTGCCTGAGAACCTCTCAATTAGTGAATATGGTCATTTGGAAAAGAGTCAGTCCCAAAGGCTTGTTGAAAGAAATGTATTTTTAATAACTTTTTAAAAGTTTTATAATTAACTTCAGTAATAATATGGTGCTCACTCAGTTTTTTGTATGAAAGCACGGATAGTGAACATGACATGAGGAAGGACCTATGAAGCTTGAAGAATGGTCCAGAGTTTGGTAGCTAAGGTTTAATGCTAACAAATGCAGGGTCATGTATTTGGGCTGCAAAACTCCAAGGGAATGGTACAGTTTATGGGATGAAGAACTTTTGTGCAAAAAAGGGGAGCGGGTTGTGGATGTGATCATTATGGGATGATTTTAAGGTAGCTAAATAGGTAGAAAAAGTGATTGCAAAAGCTATAATGATGCTTGGGTGCATAGGGAGAGGTATGCCCAGTAGGAAGAAGAGGGTGTTGATACCCCTCTATAAGGCTCTGATGAGTCCTGATTTAGAATATTGTGTACAATTCTGGAGACGGCATCTTCAAAAAGATATAAATAGGATGGAGTCAGTCCAGAGAGTGGCTACCAAAATGGTCAGCGATCTTTGTCATAAAGCATATGGGGACAGAGTTAAGGGTCTCAATATGTATACGTAGGAAGAAAGGCAGAAGAGTGGAGATGTAATACAAACACAACATAAATACATAGGAAGCAAATCTCATTCAATTGAAAGGAAGCTCAGAAATGAGGGAGTTTAGGAGTAGGTTGAAAGGGGGATACACTCAAAAGTAACCTCAGGAAATATTTTACAGAAAGAGTGGTGAATTTGTGGAACGGCCTCCCTGTGGAGGTGCTGGAGATGAAGACTGTATCTGAATTCAAGAAAGCTTGGGAAAAGTGCTTAAGGATATCTAAGGGAGTGAAAGGGAAAGTAGATGGCATGGTTAAGCAGACTGGATAGGTTCCGGAGTAATCTGAGGAAACACTTTTTTTACGGAAGAGGTAGTGGAAACAGAGACTGTGTCTGAATTCAAGAGGGTCTGGGATAGGCACGTGGGATCTCTCGGAGAGAGAAAGAAATAATGGTTACAGTGGATGGACAGACTAGATGGGCCATTTGGCCTTTATCTGCCATCATGTTTCTATGCATCACTTTACACATCCACGTTGAACCTCACCTGCCATGTCAAAGCCCATTTCTCGAGCCTGATTATATCACGTTGTAGATCTTTGCAATCCCCCTGTGTCTTCACTAATCTGAATCACTTTGCATCATCCGCAAATTTTATCACCTCGCTTGTTGTACCTATGTCCAGATCGTTTATGAAGATGTTAAAGAGCACGGGTCCAAGCACCAAGCCCTGCAGCACTCCATTGGTGACGATCTTCCAGTCCGAGTATTGTCCATTTACCCCCACTATCTGTTTCCTATGCTCCAGCCAGTTTTTAATCCATGTGAGTATTTCACCCTCGATTCCATGGCTTGCAATTTTACGAAGTAGTCGTTCATGAGGAAACTTGTCGAACACCTTCTGAAAGTCCAGATATACAATGTCGACTGGTTCTCCCTTGTCTATCTGCCTGTTCACTCCCTCGAAGAAGTGCAGCAAGTTTGTCAGACAAGATCTGCCTTTGCTGAAACCATGCTGGCTGGTCCTCATCAGACCATGTCCGTCAAGGTGATCAATGATGCCGTCCTTTATCTGCGCATCTACCATCTTTCCTGGTACCGAGGTCAGACTCACCGGCCTGTAGTTTCCCAGATCTCCTCTCAAACATTTTTTGAAGATCGGCGTAACATTCTCCACCTTCCAGTCTTCCGGAATCTTTCCCGATTTGATTGTGTCCATCAAGGTGATCAATGATGCAGTCCTTTATCAGCGCCTCTACCATCTTTCCCGGTACCGAGGTCATACTCACTGGTCTGTAGTTTCTCGGATCTCCCCTCGAACCTTTTTGGAAGATCGGCATAACATTCGCCACTTCCAGTCTTCCGGAATCTTTCCTGATTTGATCGACAGATTGGCTATTAGCTGAAGCAGTTCAGCTATAGTCCCTTTCAGTTCCTTGATGACCCTTGGATGGATGCCATCCGGTCCTGGGGATTTGTCGCTCTTAAGCCTATCAATCTGCTTGCATACCTCTTCTAGACTGACCGTCAACCCTGTCAGTTTCCCATCTTCGTTTCCAGCATATAGCCTGATGGGTTTCGGTATGCTGTGTATATCCTCTTCGGTAAATACAGACGCAAAAAATGTGTTCAGTTTGTCGGTGATTTCTTCCTTTCCCCATATACATCAGCTCTCTTTCCCTCTCATGCCACATACTTATGTCCAACAATTCTCCATTCCTTCCCCCTACCCCATCGGCAGCATTTCTTTCTCTCCCTTGCCACTACTCCACCTGTGCAGTATTTCTCTTTTCTGCCTTTCCTACCCCCCCTACATCCCATGCATTTGTCCTTCTCAACCCTCTCCCAGTATGTGCAGTATCTGTCTTTCCAACCCACTGAGCATTGGTCCTCTCTGCCTTCCTAACTCCCTACCCTCTGCACCCAGCCTCTCCCTGTCAGGCTCTGCACCCAGCCCCCTCCCCCTGTCTCCCCCCAGTCAGGCTCTGCACCCAGCCCCCTTCCCTACCTCCCCTGGTAAACTCTATATCCAGCTTCCTTCCCTCCCAGGCTATGCACCCTGTCCCCCCTCCCTGCCCTGACCTCCTACCTCCTCTGGTGATCCCTGGTCGCCCAGAGGTGCTGTGGGCAGGAACGAGCTTTCCACGCTCCTGCCCCACTGCTAACCTGGTCAGTGGCGGCAGCCGCGGGATCTGGATTCTTCTGTCACTAAGCGTCAATGAGCAGGAGCCAGTCAAGAAACCTCTCAGCACTGAGCAGGAGCACCAAAGCGTGCTCCTGTTCGTTGCTGCTCAGCGGCAGAAGAAACCAGATCACGCGGCTGCCGCCACCGACTGGGTTAGCAGTGGAAAGCCGCTCCTGCCCCCTCCACCTCAAAGTGCCAATTTTTGGGGAGGCCACAGCCCCTGTGGCTACCCCCGTTCTGATGCCTATGGTATAAATACATATACAATATATTGCCACATCGAGTCAGATCAAAGGTCCATCAGGCTCATTAACCTGTTTCCAACAGTGGTCATTCCAAGTCACAACTAAGTAGCATGAGCCAAAAAAAATAGTGAGATTCCATGCTGTGTATCCCATGGGAAAAAAAACAGTGGCTTTACACAAGTCTACCTTAATAGCAATTTATAGACTTGTCTTCCAGGAATTTGTCGAAACCTTTAATGCACCTCACTGTGCTGCTTTTATCACACCCTCTAGCAGCTGATTCTGGTACTTAATTATGCTTTGGTTACAATAATAATTTCTCCTATTTATTTTACATGTAGTACTTAGTAACTTCATGACAGTAGAACAAATAATTTAGCCTATAATATTTTCAACTTTTTCTGCTAGGGTATCAATTTGTACCTATTAGAAAAATCTTTAACATATTTGCAGTTGAGCTTACTTGCCTACATCTAATCTAGGTGGTAAGAATGAGAGCCTTTTGGCTAATTGCTCTAGGCTAGGGTAACAACTAAGGAAGAAGCTCCTATCAGAGATGGACATGAACTTTTCACGGCTTTATATGCATTTTACAGGAAACAGCTGGGAGAAGTGAGTTGAGAGCCTGGTGCACTCAGGGCAAGCCACAGGATGTAGACACTTAGATGCTAGCTGTTAATCACTCTGTTTAGATGAGTGCAGACTTGCTTGATGAAATTTACCAGAACAGGCAGGTTTAGGAATTTAAACAGTGGATCATTTTTATTCTGTATTAAACAACATTCTCCTGGGAATTTAACTGTCAGGATCTGGTAGATTACCAATAAGAATTCTCGACTCATATATCTAATCTAATCTAATCTAAACCTTAAGTTTATATACCGCATCATCTCCATGAGAATGGAGCTCGACACGTTTTACAAGAACTTAAAATAGTGGGTAGAGAAGAAGAAAAAGGATTACATGAACTTATGTGTAGAAGGGGGGAGAGAAAGGGGGGAAGGATAGAGCTACAATTTGCTGAAAAGCCAGGTTTTCAGTTGTTTGCGGAATAACTGAAGGGAGCTCAGGTTCCGCAGCGGGGTGGTGAGGTCGTTCCAAAGACCTGTGATTTTGAAGAGAAGGGATTTTCCCAGTTTGCCTGAATAGTGGATGCCGCGTGGAGAGGGGAAGGCTAGTTTAAGCCTTTGGGCAGTTCTGGAGGAGTCGGGACTGGAGGAGTTGAAAGACAGTGAGATAAGAGGAGGCAGGATTCCGTGAATGATCTTGAAAGCCAGACAGGAATATATATTGCTGCAAGTGCACCACAATACAAAATAGAAAAAAGCCCAGTACCAGATCATTTTCTTCTCATGCAGTTAAAATCTATAGTGAGTTTTAAGAAGGTAAACATCGTTGTATCCATAATATGAGCATTGTCATTTTTGAAATGTGTGACAGAGCTAGTTTCCCTACTTAGCTGTAGAGTATGGGTGTTTTATGGTTGGTTAGTTTCAAATGAATGGAAGGAGGGAGGGAAGGAGAGAAAAAAAAGAAAAAGAAAGATGGGATAGCCAGTTCTTCATGTTCAAAAGTATGTGTACAATCACGATGAAAAGTAAGCTCTCAACAGGGCTGACTCAAAGAGTTGGGAAAAGTGAAATTTCGGCACTTTGGGTGAATGTGTTCGTAAAGACAGTAAATAAATCCCAATAAATAAATGAGTACTGTGTGAAAATTTAATACCATCCACCCATAGAAAGAGGCAATAATATCTTATTTTAAACAGTTTACTTTGCCATTCCTTCTACATACCTTCGTTCACGCCTTTTCGAGGAATAAGTAGCTTTCATCAGGGTATGCTGAGGTCTGCAGTGTGTCTTTATTTATAGTGGATTCACGGACCTTCTATATATAAAGACCCGGAAACCTGCTACAATCATGATGCCAGCCGCGGAAGCCTAAGAGAACAGGTTAGGGTGCTTCAGCTTGGAAAAGAGACAGCTGAGGGGAGATATGATTGAAGTTACAAAATCCTGAGTGGTGTAGAAGGATCGAATTTATAATGCATCAAGATTTACAAAGACTAGGGGAAAGTCAATGAAGTTACAGAGTGATACTTTTAAAACCAATAGGAGGAAATATTTTTTCACTCAGAGAATAGTTAAGCTCTGGAATGCATTGCCAGAGGAAGTGGTAAGAGCAGTTAATGTAGCTGGTTTTAAAAAAGTTTTGGACAAGTTCCTGGAGAAAAAGTCCATAAACTGCTGTTGAGACAAACATGAAAGAAGCCACTTCTTGCCCTGGATCAGTGGCATGGAATGATGCTACTATTTGGGTTTTTGCCAGGCACTTAGTGACTGGATTGGCCTCCTTGAAGATGGGAATACTGGACTAGATGGACCATTGGTCTGATCCAGTAAGCTTATTTGTATTGGTTCTTAAACATAGAATAGACAGTCTGGTCTGATCCAGTAAGGTTATTCTTCTTGGTATTCTTAAACATGGAATAGACAGTCTTCTCGAAAGAGCTTACAAACTAGTTATGACAGACAAATTGAACAAAAAGATGCATCTATACACAGTGCTCAGTGGGGAATTAAAGAGGGAATGATAAGACAGATATGCGGCAAATCACCGGGTCCGGACGGGATCCACCCAAGGGTTCTGAAGGAACTAAGACAGGAAATAGCGGGCACAATCCAGCATGTTTGTAACCTATCCTTGAAAACTGGAGAGGTACCAAAGGACTGGAAATTGGCAAATGTCACACCTATCTTCAAGAAGGGATCGAGGGGTGACCCTGGGAACTACAGGCCGGTGAGCCTGACTTCAATTGTAGGGAAGATGGTGGAAGCTATGATCAAGGACGGCATTTGCGAGCACATTGAAAGAAATGGTCTACTGAGAACAAGCCAGCACGGATTCTGTAAGGGAAGGTCGTGCTTAACGAACCTTCTGTACTTCTTTGAGGGAATAAGCAGTCGGGTGGACAATGGGGAACCCATCGACATCATTTACCTCGATTTTCAAAAGGCTTTCGACAAGGTGCCACATGAAAGACTGCTTAGGAAGCTGTGGAACCACGGGGTGGGAGGAGATGTGCACAGATGGATCGAGCACTGGTTGTCGGGTAGACTGCAGAGGGTTGAAGTAAAGGGCCAATATTCTGACTGGCGGGGAGTCACAAGCGGTGTGCCACAGGGATCGGTGCTGGGGCCGTTACTCTTCAACATATTTATCAATGACCTGGAAAAAGAGGCAAAGTGCGAGGTCATAAAATTTGCAGATGATACCAAACTGTGCGGCAGAGTTAGGTCCAGGGAGGAGTGTGAGGACCTGCAAAGGGACCTGGAGAAGCTGGAGGACTGGGCAGACAAATGGCAAATGCGCTTCAATGTGGAAAAATGCAAGGTCATGCATATAGGGAAAAAGAACCCGTTGTTCAACTACAAAATGGGGGGGGCATTGTTGGGAGACAGCAGACTTGAGAGAGACTTGGGTGTGCTGGTGGATGCATCACTGAAGCAATCTGCACAGTGCGCAGCAGCCTCGAAAAAAGCCAACAGGATGCTGGGCATCATAAAGAGGGGCATCACAACCAGGACGCGGGAAGTCATCATGCCATTGTATCGAGCGATGGTGCGTCCGCATCTGGAATACTGCGTGCAGTATTGGTCGCCATACCTCAAGAAGGACATGGCGGTGCTTGAGAGAGTCCAAAGGAGAGCGACGAAACTGGTAAGAGGGCTGGAACACTGCCCATACGCCGAGAGGTTGGATAAGCTGGGGCTCTTCTCCCTGGAAAAAAGGAGGCTCAGGGGAGATATGATAGAGACCTTCAAGATCATGAGGGGCATAGAGAGGGTGGATAGGGACAGATTCTTCAGACTGAAGGGGACAACAGGTACGAGGGGGCACTCGGAGAAACTGAAGGGAGATAGGTTCAAAACAAATGCAAGGAAGTTTTTTTTCACCCAGAGGGTCGTGGACACTTGGAATGCGCTGCCGGAGGAGGTGGTCGGGCAGAGTACGGTACAGGGATTCAAACAGGGATTGGACGGATTCCTGAGGGATAAAGGGATCGTGGGATACTGAGAGAAGTATCCAGGAAATAAGTATAGAAACCCGACCAGGTCGTGCATGTGCAAAACCGGAGGGTTAGGACTTCGATGGGAAGATAGGACTTCAATGGGAAACCAGGGTGGCAAGGGGGCCCCTTCTGATGATTCAGACAGGTGACATGTTTGGGCCGCCGCGGGAGCGGACTGCTGGGCATGATGGACCTATGGTCTGACCCGGCGGAGGCACTGCTTATGTTCTTATGTTCTTATGAGTGCTTAGCAGGTGGGTTGGAGTTAGGAGTTGACAGCAGCTTCAAAGAAATGTGCTTTGAGTATGGATTTGAATACTGCCAGCAGTGGAGCTTGACATACAGAGTCAGGCAGTTTGATCCAGGCATATTGGGAAGCAAAGTAGATGAAATGGAGTTTGTAGTTGGCAGTAGAGGAGAAGGGTACAGATAAGAGAGTCTCACAGATGAGTGGAGTACCTGGGGGAGGGGATATAGGGAGAGATCAGAGAGGAGAGACTGCATATACTTGTAGGTCAGCAAGAGAAGTTTGAACTGTATGCGTAAATGAATAGGGAACCAATGAAGTGACTTGAGGAGAAAAGTAATGCCATAGTGCCACTGGACAGATTGAAGGGAAGAGAGATGGTTTAGTGGGAGGCCAGTGAGAAGTAAGTTGCAGTAATCTAGGCAAGGAGTGATGACGGTCTTGGCAGTGCCCTCAGAAAGGAAGGATTGGATTCTAGAGATGTTGAGGAGAAAGACCGACAGGTTTTGGCAGTGTGTTGAATTTAAGAACATAAGAAGAACATAAGAATTGCCGCTTCTGGGTCAGACCAGTGGTCCATCATGCCCAGCAGTCCACTCCCACGGTGGTCCTTAGGTTAAAGACAAGTGCCTTAACTGAGTCTAGCCTCACCTGCGAATATTCTGGTTCAGAAGGAACTTGTCTAACTTTGTCTTGAATCCTTGGAAGATGTTTTCCCTTATAACAGCCTCCGGAAGAGCTTTCCAGTTTTCCACCACTCTCTGGGTGAAGAAGAACTTCCTTACGTTTGTATGGAATCTATCCCCTTTTAACTTTAGAGAGTGCACTCTCGTTCTCCCTACCTTGGAGAGAGTGAACAGCCTGTCTTTATCTACTAAGTCTATTCCCTTCAGTATTTTGAATGCTTTGATCATGTCCCCTTTCAATCTCCTCTTTTCAAGGGAGAAGAGGCCCAGTTTCTCTAATTTCTCACTGTATGGCAACTCCTCCAGTCCCTTAATCATTTTAGTCACTCTTCTTTGGACCCTTTCGAGTAGTACCGTGTCCTTCTTCAAGTACGGCGACAAGTGCTGGACACAGTATTCCAGGTGGGGGCGTACCATGGCCCGGTATAGCGGCATGATAACCTTCTACGATCTGTTTGTGATCCCCTTCTTAATCAGTCCTAGCATTAAGTTCGCCCTTCTCACCGCCGACGCATATTGCGTGGACGGCTTCATCGACTTGTCAATCAGTACTCCCAAGTCTCTTTCCTGGGGGCTCTCTGCGACTATTGCACCGGACATCCTGTATTCATGTATAAGATTTTTGTTACTGACATGCATCACCTTACACTTATCCACATTAAACCTCATTTGCCATGTCGTGGCCCATTTCTTGAGTGTGTTTATGTCACATTGCAGGTCTTTGCAATCCTTCTGTGTCTTCACTACTCTGAATAACTTTGTATCGTATGCAAATTTAATCACCTCACTCGTCGTACCAATTTCCAGATCGTTTATAAATATATTGAAGAGCACGGATCCAAGCACCGAACCCTGCGGCACTCCACTCATGACGCTTTTCCAGTTCGACTATTGTCCATTTACCCCAACTCTCTGTTTCTTATCCGCCAACCAATTTTTAATCCATGTGATTATTTCACCCTCGAGTCCATGGCTTGCAATTTTTCGAAGTAGTCATTCATTCAGGACCTTGTCAAACACCTTCTGAAAATCCAGATATACAATGTCGACTGGGTCACTCTTGTCTATCTGCCTGTTAACTCCCTTGAAGAAGTGCAGGAAGTTCGTCAAGCAAGATCTTCTTTTGATGAAGCCATGCTGCCTGGTCCTCATCAGATGGTGTCCATCAAGGTGGTCAATGATTCGGTTCTTTATCAGCACCTCTACAATCTTTCCCGGTACTGAGGTCAGACTTACCGGTCTGTAGTTTCCCGGATCTCCACTTGAACCTTTCTTGAAGATCGGAGTAACATTCAACACTTTCCAGTCTTCTGGAATACTTCCCAATTTGATCGACAGATTGGCTATTAGTTGAAGCAGTTCAGCTATAACCCCTTTCAGTTCCATGATTACCCTTGGATGGATGCCATCCAGTCCAGAGGATTTATCGTTTTTAAGCCTATCAATCTGCCTCCATACCTCTTATAGACTGACCGTCAACCCAGTCAGTTTCCCATCTTCGTTTCCTGTGTATAGCCTGTCGGCTTCCAGTATGTTGTGTATATCCTCTTCAGTAAATACAGATTCAAAAAATGTATTCAGTTTGTCGGCGATGGCCTTGTCCTCCTTTAGCACTCCCTTTATTCCATGGTCATCCAACGGCCCCACCACTTCCTTCGTGGGTCATTTCCCCTTAATATATCAAAAAAACGGCTTGAAGTTTTTTGCCTCCGTGGCTATATTTTCCTCGTAGTCTTTTTTGGCCCCTCTTACCGCCTTATGGCACCTGCTTTGATGTTGTTTGTGCTTTTTCCAGTTTTCGTCCGTTTTTGACCTTTTCCTTTCCTTAAATGAAGTCTTCTTGTCTCTGATCGCTTCTTTCACCGCTACATTGAGCCACGCCGGTTCCTTGTTCTTTTTCCTCTTGGATCCCTTCTTGATACACGGTATATATAGATTTTGTGCCTCAGTGACTGTGTCCTTAAAAAGGGACCATGCTTGCTCTAGCGTTTTTACAGTGCTTATCCTCTTCTTAATCTTCTTCCCCACAATGAGTCTCATCCCGTCGTAATTTCCTTTTCGGAAGTTTAGTGCCATGGCCGTCGTTCTGGATCGATGTTTTGACCCTGTGTCCAGGTTGAAGTGGATCATATTGTGATCACTGCTTCCCAGCGTCTCTTCTACTTCTATACCTTGTGACGTTCCTCGTAGTCCATTTAGAATTAAGTCCAGAATTGCATTTCCTCTCGTATTTTCCTTGACAAGTTGTTCCAGGAAGCGATTGTCTACAGCATCCAGGGTAGTTTCCCCAAGATCCACTCACCAGAGCACAAAGCCTTCATAAGAGCTTTGCCGGGCACAAGACTCTCCCTCCCCCAGTTCAGTTCCCAGACTTACCACATGCATCTTTTGTGCAGAATGCCTTAAGTATCTAGCTGCAGGACAAAACTTCTCTCTAGAGCTTTACATAGCTTTTTCCTAAATAAGGAGAGTGACTCAAGCAGATTTAATACACTCAAAAAATAATAATAATCAAACAAGGTTTGAAGTGGCATGGGATTTGCTTGTTTGTTCAGCTGAAATATTTTAAAATCATCATTTATATATATAGAACGTCTGATTGTAAGTGATGAATGCCTCCACCTCCGCCCTGGGCAAAAAGGTGTTTATTGGATAAAAACTACCTAGTACTCCTTTCTCACCACACACACACTTCCCCTACTCCTCTCTCACCTCGCCCCTGCCTCGTCTTAGATCTTTCACTGTTTTTGTGCCCTTTCCACACTGACAGCTCTTCAGCAGCACGGCTCTACATACCGGTACTTGTCTTCACTGGAAAAGTTGCCCAGCAATGGCATCTGTTGCCATGGAAACACTAACAAACAGAGGTCCTACATGGCAAGCTGAAATATATGGGAGGACTGCTCTTGTTTTTTCTTTGGACATTTTCTTCTTGTGAGTTAGCCATTATGCCAAAGAGGAAGAGGAAATTGAAAGAAGTTCTCCCTCAATCCTCTCTAGGCTTCTCCCAATAGACTGGAGTACTTTGCTGGTGTTTTGGCAAGTGGAAAAGAAAGGCTTGCTGTATTGATGGAGGGAGCCAATTGCCCTTCCTCCATCTCTCTATCTGAGCTAGAGGTATCGCTCTCCCCAGAAGATCACCATAGAGCCCCTGATCTTCATGCTGTTCCAGGTTATCCAAAAGAGGTAAAGCTCAGTGCAAAATGGGATAGTTTGGGGGAGCGACCACTCCCTTTGCACCCCACCTAGCTATGCCTCTGTGGTAAATCCTGTGTTCTGCCACATTCACTTCACACTGAACAAAACTAAATAGATCAAGGGAGCCTTAACACAAGATTGATAATAAGCTGGATGCTAGAAAACCGGATAGAGTGGTGAAAGAGAAAAACACCAGAACGTCATTGAGTATAGAGGTGTTAGTCCCAAGCTATTACTTGGTGAGGGAAAATCCTCAGTCTGAGACCAAGAAAATGTGGTAGAAAGACACATAAACTTCCAGGCACACCTGGATAAGTTGTCTATACATGCTACATTTTATGAACTCCAGAGAGAAGCTCTCTTTTGCATAATGCAAGAACAGTACTATGGTGAGAATCAGCAGTAAATTTGCGAGGCTGAGGAGTGGTGTTCATTCCTGTCTTAATATGGGCAAAACTAACCCATATGAAAGAATTGCCTTGAAACATAAACTAAAGAAGGTTCAAGGGCTAAACCCCAAATACCTACTACTTCTCTTAACAGATCCACACAAAGGGGGCACAGTAACTGGATGGTGTAGAAGACGTCCTCTGTACTGCATCTGGTATGATCCTGTGTATAGGAGCATAATGATCTAGTGAGGGTCCTGCAGGGATCCTTAGGGGGTTAGGCAACCAGGGTAACTGCTCTGGGCCCCCATGCCACAAGGGGCCCTAAGTCTGCCTGAAGCTGAAGGATGCATAATCTGAAGAGGGCTTTGGGGGCCCTCATTCCTAGTTTTTGCCCTGGGTCTCTGTAATCTCACACTAGTCCTGGATCCTTATACTGTTATGCGATAAAAATATTTATTTATTTATGTATGTAATTTCTTTTCTATCCTGTTTTTCCCAAAGAGCTCAGAATGGGTTACAGGTTAAACATACATAATATTCTCAGTTTCTAGAATCATTTAAAGACACAATAACAAAACGTGCTACACTTTTGGAACTTTTTAAGACAGAGTTAGCGAAACAAACTATTTTGAAACTATATTTTACTGAAAGAACAGGATTCTTATATTTCCTGATGTCTCTAAGCAGACTCAAATGAAGAGGAAGCAGTTCCTAATGCTCAGGCCTAAGGCCTTGGCAGTGGGTGCAACCTTCTTCTTAAAATTTCCCTGTAAATGCCTTATTTCATATGCAAGTGATAAGTATGTCTTTTTAGATCCAGTCCAGTTAGAAGATTTTCTAAAGGATACACCGGTTCAAACAATATACTAGATTTATTTGGTTATCTTTAAACAGGGAGGATAATTGAAGAAATGTATAGAAATAGATGCCACATTCTACCTATACTTAATTTATGTTGCTATATAGAAGGTACTGCCGGCCAGTTAATGTGGGTTAGATCATTGAATGATTTTATTTCCCTTTTTGTAAATGTTTATGATGATGCTTGTGGATTTTCCTGAGTTTGTTATATACATAATTTGTAACAAATGAATAAAAAAAATAAAAAAAAAACATATATAATATACAGTTAACAGGTTACGATTTGCACTGGATGTATATAGTGAGTATTATGTAGCAATTATAGTGAAGAAGTATCCTAATGGTTAGAGAAGCAGGCTAAGAATCAAGAAGACCTTGTTCAAACGCCAGTGTGGCTGCCTATGGTCTTGAGCAAGTCACTCAACACTGTTTGGATAGCGTTCAGGCAGTATATAAGTAAATACACTTAAACACAAAACAACCCCTAGTATTCTCTTTCCAAAGACTGTAAAACCTGCCTTTGCAGCATTCACATCTGACCCAGGGATTTGACCCAAGTCATCCATATTGTAGTGAATTGTACTCCTGGGGGAATTCTGCTCAGGAAGCAAGAGAGCTGTTGGGTCTGCCACTTCTTCCCTCTGCCCCCCTGCACAGGTGAGGAATTCGGTGCCATTTCTGCATTGTGGGGAGATAGAGGCGTAGTGGTTAAAGCTACAGCCTCAGCAGCCTGAGGTATAGGGTTCAAATCCACACTGCTCCTTGTGACCATGGGCGAGTCACTTAGGGCTCCTTTTACTAAGCTGCGATAGCGTTTTTAGCGCATGCAGCATTTTAGCGCGTGCTAAACCCACGCTACGCAGCTAGAACTAACGCCAGCTCAATGCTGGCATTAGCGTCTAGCACGTGGCATTTTAGCGTGCGCTATTCCATGCGTTAATGCCCTAACGCAGCTTAGTAAAAGGAGCCCATAATCCCCCCATTGCCCCAGGTACATTAGATAGATTATGAGCCCGCAAGGACAGATAGGGAAAAATGCGTGAGTACCTGAGTAAGTTCATGTAAAACCGTTCTGAGCTCCCCTGGGAGAACGGTATAGAGAAAATTGAATAAATAAATAAATAAAATTCAATGCACAGTTGTTCAGAATTACACCAGGTAACAACATAGAAGTTAAACCATAGGCCCAATCCCATGACACTAAATTGTCAGGGGGAAAATAAAACAAAGACAAAACACACATCCTGATCTTCACAATTTATTGTCCTTGTTCAAAAGCCAAGTAAAATAACAACCTGAAAATTGAGACAAGTTAAGATAGAAGTTGTCGTGGAAGCATTACTTTCTATGTTAGCATGAGCCACGTCAAAAGATTAAAAGCTGGACTTCCCTGTGCCCAGAGCTGAAAAATTCCATCACTAACAGAGCTCATAGAAGCTGAATTGGTCCAGGCTCTTGGGACAAACCAGGTTTTGTTTTAGTCAAGTGTAGTTTTGGGGTAAGCCTTTGCCCTTCTGGGCCTAACAAAAGCCTCCATTCTTCTGCATGCAGCTGAAGAAGTGAAACTGCAAACAGGGGGAGGGAAGTCCTGCCCTCCGCCCCCACACACCATGATCCATTAGATGCTGAAAAGGTCGAGGGTGGCATGGTTGTTTTCCTTGGAGGAGTATCGTGCATACTTTGGCCATGTGTGTCTGGCTGCCGCTGCCAAGAAACACAGTGTGTGACACAAAAGCCTCAGATAAATAAAGAGCCAAGAGGAAAATAAACGACAAGCTTCAGTTCCATAAAAACACTTTTATGCAGCCAGTGATTGCAAAGCTTCTTGCCACATCTTCAGAAAACTTTGCTCAGTGTCTTTCTTCTTGCCCTTTCAGAGCTCAGTGCCATCAGTTATCTAATGCTTTGCACATAGCCTTCCTGATTTTGAATATTCAGTGAATGATTACTGTAGCTAACCTCTTTCATAGGTGTTCTTATACTTTCTCATCTCCCCATGACACGTCACTTGAGGAAAACACAAAGGTTACTCCTGGGGGGACTCTATACAAAAGGAAAACACTGTACTCTACTGTTTTCTGTGTAAAAGAATAAGGAATTCTATGCAATATTTTTTCTTAATTCCACATAAATTTTTGCATACAATATTTTAAAATCATGGCAATTCTCCATGCTTGTAATCTTTTATGCATAATTTCTCCATGATAAGGCCTGCCTGACATCTTCCCCGCTTCCCCTTCCCCCCACCCCCACACTCCTTCCCCCAGTTTTTTTGTCCCTCAGGCTCGACACTCCTCAGGAATTTTACTCTCTAGGTTCTACTCTCCCCAGTTTATCTTGAACTCCTCCCTAAGCTTGATCCCCTCCCACATCCCAGCAGATATAGTCCCCAGTCTCTTCTGTCCCTTTCCTATGTTGGACAGCCCCAGCTTTCTTTTTCCATCCTCTCATTTTCTCTCCCTACCCACTCCCAGCTCTCTCTCTCTCTAACCTTTGAACATAAGAGTTGCCAGACCGAAGGTCCATCAAGCCCAGTATCCTGTTTCCAACAGTAGTCAACCCAGGTCCCAAGTAACTGGCAGAAACCCAAATAGTAGCAACATTCCAGAGCTCATATTGCCTTATTCCACCAGTGCCTAAGAGCCAGCCTCATCAGTGATGTCACAATGGCTTGATTGTCCTATACTTGGCTCATATAAATAAGAAAATAAAAATTGTCATCCTGAAGGTCCATCAAGCCCAGTATCCTGTTTCAAACAGTGGCCAACCTAGGTCCCAAGTACCTAGCTAGATTCCAGTAGTAAAACAGATTGTATGTGCCTCCTGTTCCTCAAGTCAGGCTGCATGTATACAGTTAGGGTCCCACTATCAAACATGGGTTGCATAGTGGTGCAGCTAAGGGTCAGGAGGCAAGGATGGGGGGACAGGTGTGTGGCCATGTTTTGGGACCAGGGAGACAGGTAAGAGGGATGTCAGCCAATCAGCTAGCGGCTCTGCAAGGGCAGGACCAAACATAAGAACTTAAGAACTGCCATCTCCGGAACAGACCCTGGGTCCATCAAGTCCGGTGATCTGCTCACGCGGAGGCCCAGCCAGGTGTAACTTAGCGAAAACTTAGTCACCCGTATCCCTCTATGCACCTTTCGAGGAGATGTGTTGCGGTTCACCCCTGGACCACCAGGGATTTGAAAAGTACGGGGGGGGGGGAAGGAGGTAAAAGTTCTTAGAGTCAGCTGGGACAGGAGGCAGAAGGGATCCCTCCTGTCCTGGCCCACTGCTGGACCACCTGCAGGCCTGCAAAGCATCAGGAGGGAAGGGGACAGGGTATAGAAGCTGGCAGGGAGGGAGGGGCTGGGTGCAGAGACTGGCAGGGAGGGAGGGGAACAGGGTGCAGAGTCTGGTGGGGTAGAGAGGGAGGGAATCTGTGTGCAGAGCCTGGAAGGGCAGGGCACTGCACTTGAATATTAAACCCTCTCCCCCCCCCCCCCCCCGGCTTATAATCAAGTCAACTTTTTTTTTCTCCTTTTTGGGGAGAAAAAGGTTACCTCAGTTTATATTTTGATTGGTTTATATTCAAGTATATACGGTAAATTTCCATTAGGCCTCATATCGAAAATGTCCCTCTTAATAGCTTGTATAGATAACTAAAGTATTCTGGCAGCATTTTTGGATATCAGAAGCAGCGTTTCCAAATCTGTATACCATTACCCCTCTTGAGAATACTTAGCTAAAACAAACCAGTTTCTTGTTCTTGTATGGGCAGCACATACCACTTTCTTACAGTCCTGCAGAGTTTTTTGCAATAGCCATGTCACTAGACCGAGTGCAAGCATATTAAGTCATCCTTTGAAAACTTTTGGCTTTCTGTTCCCTTCACTTATCTTCCAGACACCTAGACCTCCTTTTGCCACTCCAATCGAGAACTGGACGATTAAACAGAGAAATCATAATGACCAGTACAGCACTTCTCCCAGGACAAATATGTAAAAATGCAGTAATTAAACATGAACATCAACTTTTGTGGCGTTGCATTAAAAAGCTAAAAAAACTAATGTTAGAGGGAAAAAATTATTTATGTTTTTTTTTTTCCTCTTCAGGACAAAATGCTGGCAGGGACAACTGGTTATGCCAGGCAACAGCACTCACAAGGACATCAATAAGCCAAGGCAATAAAATGTGGGACAAAGCACAGCAAAAAGTACTAGGATCAGCCCAGGCATTAATAAAAGAGGAAGAAACAAGAGAGTGGCAAGGCAGGCATTGACACAGGCAGCAGCAGCTAGAATGACACTAACAATAATATATATGAAATCATTGAATTGGGGATATATAAGAACATAAGAACAGCCTCACTGGGTCAGACCAATGGTCCATCAAGCCCAGTAGCCCGTTCTCACGGTGGCCAATCCAGGTCACTAGTACCTAGCCAAAACCCAAAGAGTAGCAACATTCCAGCATCTCAAAGAATAGCAAGATTCCAGAACCCCAATGAGAGCAATATTCCAGAACTGAGATTGTGATGTCATAATGCCTCATTACACAGTGCCTCAAAGCCAACTTCATCAGTGATGTTACAATGGCTTAATTGTCCTGTACTTGGCTCACTTAAGAACATAAGAATAGCCTTACTGGGTCAGACCAATGGTCCATCAAGCCCAGTAGCCCATTCTCATGGTGGCCAATCCAGGTCACTAGTACCTGGCCAAAACCCAAAGAGTAGCAACATTCCATGGTACCGATCCAAGGCAAGCAGTGGCTTCCCCCATGTCTTTCTCAAAAACAAACTATGAACTTTTCCTCCAGGAACTTGTCCAAACCTTTCTTAAAACCAGCTATGCCATCCGTTTTTACCACAACCTCTGGCAATGCGTTACAGTGCTTAACTATGCTCTGGTTGTACATTGATATTATGAATAAGTCCCCTTAAGGAATAGCAATTTAAATGCTTGATTTGCGGATGAGTAATTAAAATCAAGCAACCATATAGCAGAGACCCCCCTCAACAGCAGAACAGTCAAGGTAACAACAGGGTTTGGAGCAGGCACTTACAGTAGCAACAGCAGTAGTAGCAGAGTTAGACAGAGGAGAAAGAGGATTTTATCAAAGGATTTGTCCATTTATTGGAATTGTTAACCGCATCAAACTATGTGGTGCATTGCTGTATATAAATAAAATTTTATTTTATGTTCCTTTTTTTCTGACTCATTTAAATATTTGTAATTTGCTTTATTGATATCTCAATAAAAACAGAATTTCCCTTAAAAGATCAGACAACAATGAATAGAGTGGCAACCGGCAAAAGCGCGGCAAGAGACGGAGAGCCAACAGTATAGGCAAATGGACAAATATTAGTTCAGATGAAGTGTACTCAGTCTTCCTCTCAGTCATGTGGAAATTGAAGGAAATCAAATTGAGGTAAGGGATATCTTTTGGAATACAAGCTTTCTCATCAACCTTCAACGATAACAGCTCCGACGCTCCTTGAATTCCTAAGAGCATTGGAACGGTTGCCTCAATGGCTGATGCTAAAAACTGTGCTATGGTTTTGTTAAAAAGGGGTGTGGGGGGGGGGGAAATCTGGTGCTTGCTGTGAATTACATGGGCTCATGCTAACCCCTGACATTGAGTTTATCCATTTATCCATTCACTGGGCATGCTGTCTGGTGAGCAGAAAACAAAATGCTTGGGGAACTTGCTCAGGTCTGGCTAGAATTCAGACTTCTGTGCTTTGTATGCCAATGAGTCTGTGGCCATGGTCTTGATGAGTTCTGCTAGGTACTGCATCACAGAAACTCATTCAGGGGGACAGATGCTGCTTACCATTGTAACAATGGCCTGAACCATCAAAGATAAGAACATAAGAATAGCCATACTGGGTCAGACCAATAGTCCATCTAGCCAAGTAGCTCGTCTTCATGATGGCCAATCCAGGTCACTAGTACTTTGCAAAAAAAATAAAAAAAAAAACCCTCAAATAGTAGCAACATTCCATGCCACCGATCCATGGCAAGCAGTGGCTTCCCTCATGTGTGTCTCAATAACAGACTATAGAATTTTCTCCAGGAAATTGTTCAAACCTTTCTTAAAACCAGCTACGTTAACCGCTCTTACTTCAAGGTCAGCGAAGGGAGGAGAACCTCCAGCTGAGGGCAGGTGGAGGCAGAGGAGACAAGCAGCAGGAAAGCGGGGACCGAGGCAAACAAGGAGGAGGCAGGAAACGGTGGAAACGAGGAGCGAGTAGCGGCGAGAGATAGCTCCGCCCACTCGCACCGCGTCACCACCAGTTTCAGTGCCCGGACTCCCCCTTAAAAAGGGGCGAGCCAACGGCGTGCAGCCATTCGGCGTGCGGCGAAGGCAAGCGGCAAAGGCACTCGCCTTAGCGAGAGCACCTTTGCGAAGGAGCCTTGAGAAGGAGCCAGGAGACCAGGCAGCCCAGCAGCGATATCTAACTTCTAGCAAATAAACCACAGGTACTTCTTCTCTACTCATTTCTCTCTTCTCTCTCTACTCTTTCAGCTAGCTGCAAGCCAGGCACCACCCATACCCATCGTGGGACATAGGAACGAGAAAGAAGTAATGGAGGCTGTAGGAACCCAGCAGAGCTACCCAGTATATTGCATCGAATGTCATATGTATGACTACCTCCCCTCCAGGGGGCAGGCGTACATATGCAGTCGATGCCAGGAACTGGATAGCCTGAAGAAGGAGGTCAGGAGACTGCAGGTTCGAGTACAGAAATTGGAGGGACTCTGCACCATAGAGGAACAGTGCTGGGCAACTGAAGACACTGCCAGAGAGGACCACATCACGGAACAAGTTAGAGAGCTCGAGAAATTCATCGAGGAGGCCTGCAGGATGGTGGAGGCACAGGACCATCAGCTCATCAGGAGAGATCTAACAGTCGGACGACAGAATCCACCAGACACCATTGGAGTAGGACCTTGCGGAGAATCTGGACAGGCAGATGAGGAGGAGACCCAACAGAATTCGGAGGAAGGACTAGCGGACTGCCCCACTGATACAGACCTGAGACCAGAGAGACAGTTGAGGAAGGGGAGATCTGCTATCGTAGTGGGAGACTCAATCCTGAGAGGAGTGGACAGTCACATAGCTGGAGGCAGAGAGGACCGACTAGTGACATGTCTCCCGGGGGCAAGAACGAAGGACGTCATCGACAGAATTGAGAGGATCCTGGAAGGGGCTGAGACGGAGGAGACAGCTGTAGTAATCCATGTTGGAACCAACGACGTCAGCAGGAGGAACTACAACAGGACTGCACTAACTGATCAGCTCAGGATCCTGAGGAGGAAACTGAAACTGAGGGCAAGGAAGATAGCCTTCTCGGAGATCCTGCCAGTACCGAGAGCAGACACTAGGAGGCAGAGCAAACTACAAGCAATAAACGGTTGGCTCAGGAGATGGTGCGAAGAGGAGGGTTTCCTTTTTGTTCGGAACTGGACAACTTTCTTGGGAAAGAGTAAGCTCTACAGAAAAGACGGACTGCACCTGAGCATGACTGGGACGAGGATGCTGGCGCGCAACGTCCAAAGCGTCATAGATTTGGCTTTAAACTGAAGAAGAGGGGAAAGCCAACAGTCGATCTGACACATCGGACAAAAGTATCAAACAAGGATACTGAGCAAGGACATTGTAACAGAGGGCTCGGGACTGAGTGGGACTTTTTGGAAAAAGGACCTAAGGATGCAATACAGGGGCCCAGGACCAAGGACATTGAGCAAGGACATTGTAAAAAAGGGATCGGGACTTAGTGGGAATTTTTGGAAAAAGAACCTAAGGACGCAATGCAGGGGACCAGGGCCAAGGATATTGAACAAGGACACCGTTATATAAGGCTCAGGACTGAGTGGGAAGTTTTTGAAAAAGGACCTAAGGACAAATTGCAGGGGTCTAGGGCACAAATGCAACTGGCAAGCAGGACTAACAGAGAACAACGGAATCCAGAGGGACAACCAAAAATGGGGAAACAGGCTGAGGACGAAACAGACACACCACAGGAGGAGGATGACCGAGACGAGGCTTGGGGACTGGCAACTCATGAGGGGGTCGCCAGGAGCGCCAAACCACGAGGAAAACCAGCAAGAAAGGCGAACAGCCGGGACTTACTTTGCCTAGGAGCCTAATGTAATGTAATTTATTTCTTATATACCGCTACATCCGTTAGGTTCTAAGCGGTTTGAAGAAAATATACATTAAGATTATAAATGAGAAGTAAGAAGGTACTTAAAAAATTCCCTTACTGTCCCGAAGGCTCACAATCTAACTAAAGTACCTGGAAATTAATAAAGAAGAGAAAATAAAGATGGTTGAAAAAAGAAAAATTCTATGTGAATTTATAGGATGGAAATTAAACTGACAGTGAAGAACTGTATGAAAAATACATATGGAATTCAGTTAGAGAGGGTAGGTTACAAGGGCTAAAATGGGATAGCTGGATGTCTTAGCCAGCAAAAAGTGCCTAGACATAATTGGAGTCACAGAAACGTGGTGGACTGATGACAATAAATGTGATGTGGCTTTACAAGGGTTCAAACTCTACAGGAGAGATAGGTCACACAAAAAGGGAGGAGGAATAGCGCTATATATAAAAGATTCCATACCTTCAACCAGGATAGAAACAACAGTAAGGGCGGATGACTTGGAATCACTATGGGTTAAGCTACCAGGAGGAACTGGAGCAGACATAAAATTGGGTTTGTACTATCGCCCACCTGGACAAACGGAAGAAATCGACCAGGATCTGGAGGCTGAACTGAGGCAGGTATGCAAAAGCGGAAGTGTGGTGGTGATGGGGGACTTCAACCACTCGGGAATAGACTGGAGTATCGGGTACTCAAACTGCATGAGGGAGACCAAATTCCTGGAGGTCACGAGGGACTGTTTCATGGAACAGCTGGTCACGGAACCAACACGGGGAGATGCCACTCTTGACCTAATCTTCAACGGACTAGGGGGACCCGCTAAGGAGGTGGCCGTACTAGCCCCACTAGGAAACAGCGATCACAACACGATCCAGTACAAACTAGAATTTGGAACATCCAAGGTGAAAAGAACTACAACGACGGTACTCAACTTCAAAAAAGGGAATTATGAGGCCATGAGGAAAATGGTGGGAAAGAAACTCAACGACAACACAAGGAAGATGGAGTCCGTAAAAAAAGCCTGGACCCTACTCAAGGGCACGGTGCACGAAGCACAGAACCTGTGCATCCCCAAGTTCAGGAAAGGGTGCAAAAAAAATAGAACAAAAAACCCAGTGTGGATAACAAATGCAGTGAAAAAGGCGATAAGTGACAAGAAAGCATCGTTCAAAAAATGGAAAAAAGGACCAAACAGATGACAACCAAAAGGAGCATAAAAAACACCAAAAGGAGTGTCACCGAGTGGTTAGGAAAGCAAAAAGAGAATATGAAGAGAGACTGGCGGGGGAAGCGACAAACTTCAAATCATTCTTCAGGTACATTAAAGGGAAGCAATCAGCAAGGGAGGAAGTGGGACCCTTGGATGATGGAGACAGAAAGGGAGTGGTAAAAGAGGAAAAGGAGATAGCTGACAGGTTAAATGAGTTCTTCACATCAGTCTTCACGAGGGAGGACACAACTAACATTCCGGAACCCGAAGAGATCGTAAAAGGAGATCAGGATGAAAATCTGGTCCAACTAGAGGTGAGCAAGGTAGATGTCCTCAGGCAGATAGACAGGCTAAAGAGCGACAAATCGCCAGGTCCGGACGGCATTCACCCAAGGGTACTCAAGGAACTAAGGAATGAAATAGCTGAGCCACTTCGACAAATATGCAACCTATCCTTAAAAACTTGAGAGATTCCGGAGGACTGGAAAATAGCAAATGTCACGCCCATCTTCAAGAAAGGTTCAAGGGGAGACCCAGGAAACTACATGCCGGTGAGCTTGACCTCAGTCCCGGGAAAGATGATGGAAGCGCTGATTAAAGACAGCATCTGGGAACACATCGAAAACAATGGGCAGCTAAAGTTGAGCCAGCATGGTTTCTGCAAGGGCAGGTCATGCCTCACGAACTTATTACACTTCTTTGAGGGGGTAAATAGCCAGGTGGATAAAGGGGAATCCATAGACATCATTTACCTTGACTTCCAAAAAACCTTCGACAAGGTGCCACACAAAAGACTGCTAAGGAAGCTATGGAACCACGGGGTGCAAGGGGAGGTCCACCGATGGATCAAAAACTGGCTGGCGGGCAGGAAACAGAGGGTTGGAGTAAAGGGCTATTACTCAGACTGGCAATGGGTCACGAGCGGAGTTCCACAGGGGTCGGTGCTGGGACCGCTCCTGTTCAACATATTCATTAACGACCTGGAGGTGGGAACAAAATGTGAGGTCATTAAATTTGCAGACCGACACCAAACTATACAGCAGGGTCAAAAACACGGAGGACTGCGAAGATCTCCAAAAAGATCTGACAAAGCTGGAAGAGTGGGCCAAAAAGTGGCAAATGAGCTTCAACATAGGGAAATGCAAGGTCATGCATGTAGGGAAAAAGAACCCGATGTTCACTTACAGAATGGGGGGATCACCGCTAGGAGTGAGCAACCTTGAAAGAGACCTGGGAGTGATGGTAGACACAATATTAAAGGCGTCGGCGCAGTGCGCCACAGCCTCAAGGAAGGCAAACAAAATGTTGGGTATCATTAAGAAGGGTATCACGGCCAGGACGAAGGAAGTCATCCTGCCACTGTATCGTGTAATGGTGTGCCCGTATCTGGAGTACTGTGTCCAGTACTGGTCGCCGTACCTCAAGAAGGACATGGCGGTACTTGAGAGAGTCCAGAGAAGAGCAACTAGGCTAATAAAGGGTTTGGAGGACCTCTCATATACTGACAGACTGAAAAAGCTGGGGCTATTCTCCCTGGAAAAGCGGAGACTTAGAGGAGACATGATAGAAACCTTCAAGATCATGAAGGGCTTAGAAAAAGTAGACAGGGACAGATTTTTCAAATTATGAGGAACCACAAGTACAAGGGGGCATTCAGAGAAATTGAAAGGGGAAAGGTTTAGAACAAACGCCAGAAAGTTCTTTTTCACCCAGAGGGTAGTGGATACATGGAACGCGCTACCGGAGGATGTGATAAGCAGGAGCACGCTACAGGGCTTCAAAGAAGGTTTGGATAGGTACCTGGAGGACAAAGGGATTGAGGGGTACAGATAGGAGTAGAGGTAGGTTATAGGGATAGGATTAGAGGTAAGTTCTGGCAATAAGCTTGATGGGACCACTGTTCTGGCAATAAGCTTGATGGGCCGCCGCGGGAGCGGACCGCTGGGCAGGATGGACCTCTGGTCTGTCTCAGCAGAGGCAACTTCTTATGTTCTTATGTACTTTACATTTGTGCCTGTTGCAAGCTGCTAAAAATTGACCTGGCGGGCACTTGGTAATTTGCATCAACTAATATTATAAGGGTTTAAGAACATAAGAAATGCCTTCACCGGATCAGACCGAGGTCCATCAAGTCCGGCGCTCCGCTCACGCGGCGGGCCCGTTTAGGTTCTCTATTATGAAAACCTGAAATTACCGTATCCCTCAATATGATTTGCAAGGAGGTGTATATCCAACTTGTGCTTGAAACCCCAAAGAGTAGTCTCCTCCACAACATCCACAGGAAGAGAATTCCAAGCACCCACCACTCGTTGTGAGAAACAGAACTTCCTGGCATTCGTCCTGAACCTGCTGCCACCCAGTTTCAGGCTGTGACCTCTTGTCCGTGTCACATCTGAAAATGTTAGTAATGCTGCTTCTTGATCTATTTCATCCAATCCTTTTAATATTTTAAAAGTCTCTATCAAATCGCCTCTCAGTCTTCTCCTCTCGAGTGTGAACAGTCCCAGTTTCCTGGGGCGTTCTTCATAGCTCAAATTTTTCATTCGACTAGTTTCGTGGCTCGCCTTTGCACCTTCTCCAACATAGCTAAATCCTTCTTGAGGTAAGGAGACCAGTGTTGGACACAGTATTCTAAGTGTGGCCTGACCATTGCTCTATAAAGTGGTATTATGACTTTTCCGATCTACTCGTGATCCCGTTCTTAATCATGCCCAACATCCTGTTTGCTCTCTTCGCCGCCGCCGCCACACATTGCGCTGATGGCTTCAGGTTTCTGTTAATCAGTACCCCCAAATCCCTTTCCTGTTCGCATTTTGCTAATGTTACTCCAAACATTCTATACTTGTGTTCTTTATTTTTATTTCCTAGATGCATCACCTTGCATTTATTTATGTTAAAATTCATCTGCCACTTTGTCGCCCATGTTTCCAGCTGTCTCAGATCCTTCTGAAGCTCCTCGCAGTCCCTTTGAGAGCCAACCGACCGACTTAATTTTGTATCATCGGCAAGTTGTTTCCTCCTCAAGATTGTTTATAAAAATATTGAACAAAATAGGTCCAAGAACCGAGCCCTGGGGCACTCCACTAGTCACTTTTACCCAGTCCGAGAATTTCCCTTTTATGCTAACCCTCTGCATTCTATTCTCTAGCCATTTACCTATTCATCTATGCACTTCTCCTCCTATTCCGTGGCTTAGTAATTTCTTCATAAGCCTTGCATGTGGGACCTTGTCAAATGCTTTCTGGAAGTCCAAGTAAACTATGTCTACTGGATCTCCAGTATCAATATGTTTGCTCACTATCTCAAAAAATTGTAGTAAATTTGTCAAACAAGACTTCCCTTTCCTGAATCCGTGTTGAGTAGCCCTTATTAGTTTGTGATCCTCCAAGTGTTGCACAATGCTATCTTTAATAAGTGTTTCAATTATCTTCCCAGGAACCGATGTGAGGCTCACAGGTCGGTAGTTTCCTGGATCACCTCTTGATCCTTTTTTGAAAACCGGGATGACATTTGCTGTCTTCCAGTCTTCTGGTATTTGTCCTGTTCTAATTGACATGTTAGCTACGGTTTGTAATAGTTCACCAATTTCCACCTTAAGTTCCTTTAATACTCTTGGGTGAATTCCGTCTGGTCCAGGGGATTTGTCGTTTTTTAGTTTGTCAATCTGAACGTATATCATGTCCAACGTCACATTTACTGTTGAGAGGTTGTCCTCTATGTCTCCGGTTAATATCGTCCCTATGTCTGAATAATATGTTGATCACTAGGCTCAGGGCATCAGCTGCTGGATGAGTAAAGCTCAATACATTGGATTTTGAAACTTGTTTAATAATAGGTGATTTGAATCTATATTTGGAGGACTTGTCTGCTCCATATGTTGCTCAGTTTCTTAATTGTACATCTAACCTGGGTCTTTGTCAAGTGACTTTTACATCCAAAAGACGAGGTAAAGGAATTTAAAAGGTAGTACAATCCTGTATTTGAAATTCCCAAAAAATGAAAAGCTCCAAAACCCAAAATTTGACCCTTCATTCATGTTTGAAAGTATTTCTCCAGTGCCATAGTTAGAACATAGAAACATAGAAACATAGAAAAAAGCAGCAGAAAAGGGCTATAGCCCACCAAGTCTGCCCATTCCAAGTATTCCCTCCCCTGAATCCACTCCCCTTAAAGATCCCACGTGAGTATCCCATTTTCTCTTAAAATCCGTCACGCTGCTGGCCTTTATCACCTGGAGTGGGAGTCTGTTCCAATGATCCACTACTCTTTCGGTGAAGAAGTACTTCCTGGAGTCGCCATGAAACTTCCCTCCCCTGATTTTCAGCGGATGCCCTCTGGTGGTCGAGGGTCCCATGAGCCAGAAGATATCATCTTCTGACTCGATGTGTCCCGTGATGTACTTATATGTTTCAATCATATCTCCCCGTTCTTTTCTTTCCTCAAGTGAGTACAGCTGCAATTTTTTAAATCTTTCTTCATACGTGAGATCCTTGAGCCCCAAGACCATCCTGGTGGCCGTTCGCTGAACCGACTCGATCCTCAGCACGTCCTTTAGATAGTGTGGTCTCCAAAACTGAACACAGTACTCCAAGTGAGGCCTCACCATGGCTCTGTACAACGGCATCATAACTTCAGGTCTCCTGCTGACGAAACCTCTGCGGATACACCCCATCATTTGTCTTGCCCTAGAGGAAGCCTTCTCCACTTGATTGGCAACCTTCATGTCCTCACTAATGATCACCCCTAGGTCGCGTTCCGCCGTGGTCCTAACCAAGGTCTCAACCTTTAGTACATAAGTTCTACACGGGTTTCTCTTACCCAGATGCATTATCTTGCATTTTTTAGCATTGAAGCCTAGCTGCCAAGTAGTTGACCATTGTTCCAGCAACAGTAGGTCGTGTGTCATATTATCAGGTAATAAGCTTTTGCCTACTATGTTGCAAAGTTTGGCGTCGTCGGCGAACAGTGATACCCTTCCTCTAAGTCCTTGCGTCATATCTCTTATGAATAAGTTAAATAGAATCGGGCCCAGGACCGAGCCCTGCGGCACTCCACTGATCACGTCCGATGCTTCGGATGGGGTACCGTTCACCACCACCTTCTGAAGTCTACCGCTCAGCCAATCCCCAACCCATGTAGTTAGAGTGTCTCCTAATCCTATCGATTTCAGCTTGTTCAGTAATCTTCGATGAGGGACGCTATCAAATGCTTTACTGAAGTCCAAATATACCACGTCCAGTGACTCTCCGGCGTCCAGTTGTCTAGTAACCCAGTCAAAAAAGCTAATCAGATTAGATTGGCAGGATCTGCCCTGGGTGAACCCGTGTTGGTGTGGATCACGCAGTTTTTCTTCGTCTAGGTTTGTGTCAAGATTCTGTTTGATCAGTGTTTCCATGAGTTTACACACTATAGACATGAGACTCACTGGTCTGTAGTTTGCTGTCTCTGTCCTGCAGCCCTTTTTGTGGAGTGGGATTACGTTGGCGGATTTCCAGTCCAAGGGGACCCTTCCTGTGCTTAGGGAAAGATTAGGGAAACATGTTTGTGTTCAAAGTGCTTGAAGTGTTTAATGGTGGCAATTTTATGGCCTTATGGTCTGCCATTTTCTGATTTAACTTTATAATTACAAAATCTGAAAAGTTCCAAAAAACGAAATATGCCTGGTCCCAAGGCTATCAGATAAAGGATCTTGTACCTGTGCATACAAGAAGCTAGGTCTGGAGAAACCTGGTTGAAACCTAAAGAACAACCAGGCAGACGTATGGCAAAGCTGGTACATTATATTATGTATATAATTAATCAAAAATGAAGTGGATGAGAAAGCACTGCACGACTGCTATAATTACAGATATCAAATTGGCAAAACCTGTGAAAAAAATGTGGAGAAAAAAAAAAGAGAGACCTCGATAATGCAAGAGTCAGAAAACCTTGAACATGGACTGCTAAACCAACACAGGTCTTCCAAAATGCACCACACTTCTTATTACAGTGCTAGAGCCACTCTCTAAATACATTAATATCAGAACAGTTCAAAAGTTGTGCCAATAAACATGATTATTCCACATATCTGATGTAGTGATCTGTACCGAAAAAGCCTTCATTAATTCACTATCCATCTCTCAAGCAGGCACAATTGGCTTTATTGGTAGCCAAGCATACACCTGACAAAGGTTCCCTGTTTTGCAAATAACTGTATTAGGGAAGAACACACAGTGCTATAGCCCCAAAACAATCTATATATATAAAATCGGAGGTATGTATGTGCCACGATCACGCAAAAACGGCTTGACCGATTTGAACGAAACTTGGTATGCTGATCCCTCACTACCTGGGATGATATGTTCTGGGGGTCTCGCAGCCCACCTGCACATGTGGGCGGAGCTACACACAGAAAATCTGATTTCACCCATTCATGTCAATGGAAAAAATGTAAAAAGCTGCCAACGCAAAAACGGCTTGCCTGATTTGTACAAAACTTGGTATGCAGATCCCTCACTACCTGGGGTGATATGTTCTGGGGGTCTCGCGGCCCACCTGCACACGTGGGCGGAGCTACAAACTGAAAATCAGATTTCAACCATTCATGTCAATGGCAAAAATGTAAAAAGCTGCCTACGCAAAAACGGCTTGCCCGATTTGAACGAAACTTGGTATGCAGATCCCTCACTACCTGGGGTGATATGTTCTGGGAGTCTTGCGGCCCTCCTGCACACGTGGCGGAGCTACAAACAGAAAATCAGATTTCACCCATTCATGTCAATGGCAAAAATGTAAAAAGCTGACAACGCAAAAACGGCTTGCCCGATTTGAACTAAACTTGGTATGCAGATCCCTCACTACCTGGGGTGATATGTTCTGGGGGTCTCGCGGCCCACCTGCACACGTGTGCGGAGCTACAAACAGAAAATCAGATTTCACCCATTCATGTCAATGGAAAAAATGTAAAAAGCTGCCATTCTCACAGTAATTCCAACTATAAAACACTTTCTATGACACTATAACCACTAGGGACATCGTTTCTATTCTACCACGGACACCATACATATAGAGTTTGTATGTTCTAACTGTGTTTGTAACTGTTTCCTTCATGCACCCCAGTTCATAATGTTATTACATTACATGAGTACTCACATATCCTGAACTAGGAACACAGGTTCCATTCTGAACCGGAAACAAACTGCATGGAGTTTCTTTTCAACCTGAGTTTCCACATATTGAGTTGTTTAAATCAATACTAAAACTTTTGAATGCCACTTATTCCAACAGATCTTCCTTTTCAGTTTAAGAGATTGCAAATTCCAGTGAGACTTGCATTCTCTATCACAATCAACAAATCACAGGGACAGACTATTACATACTGTGGAGTGGATTTACGATCCCCCTGTTTTTCCCATGGACAACTCTATGTTGCTTGATCAAGGGTGGGTTCACCCAAGAATTTATATGTTCTTGCTCCTGGAGGTGAAACTAAAATTGTTGTTTATAATCAAGTTTTGTGTTAGTTGTATTGTATTCATTTTGTCAAATATTTCACATTATAATTTGAATATTGTACTTTTTATAAAGCTGTAAAAAAATAATTTCATTCACCACTATAAAGTATCTTTATTTCAATCCATTTACTGTGTTATTGCTATAATTAAATACCCGTGCAACGCCGGGGCATCAGCTAGTTGAGATATATAATACATACTAGTCTTTAAGCCCGTTACATTAACGGGTGCTAGAATAGATGTGGCTGCTTTCTGTCTGTCTCTCCCTGGCTGCTTTCTGTCTGTCTTTCTTTTTTTTTTTTTCTCTTTCCTCGGCTGTCCACCACCACCCCTTGCCTGCTCCCCCTGTCCAGCAGTAGGCCTTTTCCCTTCCTTTTACCTCTCCCCCTGTCTAGCAGCACCTCTTCCCTGCTCCCCATGTCCAGCAGTAGGCCTCCCTTCCTGTTACCTCCCTCCCTGTCTCCCCTCAGAGTTCCTGCTGCTGCTGCTGCTCTTCCTCTGCCACCTGTCGCTTCGCGGCAATTCCCTGGTCCCACTCTCCTCATAGTTCCTGTTCCTCCTATCAGTGCCGCTGCTCCTCTTCCTCCAACATCTATCGCCTAGCTGCAATTTCCCGGTCGCACTCCCCTCAGAGTTCCTGTTCCTGCCACCAGTGCCGCTGCTTCTCCTCCGCCACCACCCATCTGCCCGCGCCGCCTCTGTCGCTACCGCCCCTCTGTGCTCCGGAGGCCCAGGGCATTTCCTCCCAAACTAATAGAACCCTAAGCGCGCATGCGCACTCCTACCTGCCACAGACCTACGGATCACGGATCACGCAGGCAGGAGTGCACATGCGTGCTTAGGGTTTTATTATTAGTGATAATTAAAACACAATAAAACCAGTGATCTGACTTGGCTATGTTTTTGCGTAAGCATCCATCATGGGTATGGATAAATCTGTAAAACCATACAAACATTAAACTACCCCCACCCCCGCCCCCGCCCCCACCCATTTTAAGAAGCCACGTTAGGCTTTTTTATTGTTGGCTACGGCAGCATTAGCTCTGATGTTCATAGGAATTCTAAGTGCGCTGGAGCTAATATCGCCACGGCCAGTGATTAAAAAAAATCAAACGCAGCTTCAAAAAAGGGGGCCATAGTACCTCTTTTACAAAGCCAATTGTCATGGCAGTCTGCAATAATCACACTGAAACCTATTGGGAATTAATGGTGTTCGGTGCCACTGCTGCGCAGCAGACGTTAGTGTGGCTTGGTAAAAACTACAAAAAAGGCTAAGCACCCCACCTTATAGGTGGGGCAGCAGCAACAAAAGGGCTGAGGCCGTTGCCCGGGAAGGAAAATGGGAGAGGGGGATGGGAAACAGGGGCAGAGAGAAGCAGGATCAGAGGCCTATTAGGGACAGGGAGGTAGGCTTAAGGGGTAGGGCAAGTGAGGGGAGGCGACCTCAACTGTGGCGGAAGCTGCAGTTTGGCCTTCGCCTCTGGAGCATTACATTTGTTGATAGCAAAAGATGTGGCAACATATAGCCTTGCAGAATCAAGTGAGGTAAGCACTCAGAGGCTTGCTTGTCTCCCTGCTTGGACGGCAGGGAGGCCATGTGGCATGACTGCAACAACTGACAGGTGAACGCCCCTACCTTGAATGGAATGGGGAGAAAGTTGGGCAGTTTGAACGGCTCTCCCATGAGAACAACAGTGCCCAGCCAGATATGCTAGGCAATACATGGATTAGCGGATGGTTATAAGAACTGAGATGCAGCAATATGATGTTATGCTATGCTATATATAAATGTTCATTGTTTTTATTTACTTATTTTAACTGTTTCCTATAATTTTTTATAATGTACACCGTCTAGACATGTATTTTTATAGACGATATATCAAAAATAAAGAAACTTGAACTTGAATACGATGATATGCATTGTTATCTAAATTGTTCATGGTTAACGTTTTGGTATGTTGGTATTTGATGTTTGTAGATGTGTGTTGTAGGGCACTTACAGCTGCGGCCATTAATAAATCTACATTTTGTCGAAGAGCAGTGTGTCTGTGTAGTATTTGCAGGGTATGGAGAGTTGGGTGGGGGGCAACAAGTGCCAAGTGCCAATTTTGTGAACACATCATTATAAATTTTGGAATATGAATACAAAAATATATGTATTAAAGACAAAGTGTTTTTATAGTGTAATATGATTATAATATACATTACACTTACTTATGGCTTCAAAATGAATAAAGATGTTTTTTTAAAAAGACAAAATAATAATATTAAATAACATTTTTAAAAACCCTTTTACAAAACCGTAGCGCATTCTTTAGCAATGGCCACGGCAGTAAGAGCTCCGACGCTCATAGCAATTCTATGAGCATTGGAGCTTTTACCGCCACAGCTGGTTCTAGAAACGGCTCTACAGTTTTGTAAAAGGGGGTGGGGGAGGGGGAGCAATACTGGTGAACCAAGGTAGACCCAACTGAACTGATCTAAATACCTGAGAGAATACAACTTTGAAATGAATCTGAAAGCATTCGGGAACAAGACAAAAACATCAAAATGCAAATTGTTTCCTATATAAAACATAGAGTTAAATTCAGTAAATGCTAAAAAAATAAAACAGTACTAAGCACTATTCTATAAATGGCACTTTGGCCCGGATTCTGTAACCAACGCCATTGTCGGTGGGTGCCTTAAAAGCGGCCTCCAATTATATGTCAATCACACGGTGCCACGTACAGAATCACACCTCTGGCAAAGGGCAAAGGTAAGCACTAGAAATGTAGGCCAGGGGTTTTCCTAGCCTACATTTCTGGCACCTACCTTTAATGTGAATCATACTTCCATATGCACTTTAGACCACCTAATGGCACTTCTGGAATTAAATCATACAAAATACATTGCTTAACCAGTGACTGAATGGATCAAAATAATAATTCACACACACAAAAAAAAAAAAATTCAAAAAGTAAAGGTCAAAGATTACAAACTGTTAAGGGAGAAAAAAACCTCAATATTGCACAGACCCTGTGAAGGACTATATTGAACCTCCACCACTAGCTACCAACTTCCAATATTCAAAAGGTCAGAAGAAGCAAACACATCACTGGTTAAAAACAGTATAATTTTTGTAAATGGAGTCACTAATATAACAAAACTCTCTTTAAACAGCAATAATTCAGTATTTCAATGCTTCAATCCTTTTAAATGAGAACATATAAATTTAATGTATTTATCTTTGCCCACAGTAATTGAAGTCTTCAACCTCCAATACAATGCTGGTAGATTTTCAACATACAAGGTCCTTCTAATAGTCAATTTTCCACATACTTCAAAAAAAGGAAGGACTTCCAAGGCATATATCCACTCTGGGTTCCCGACAAGGGCCCCACAGTGGCTAGTACCCTGTTTCCAAGAAAAAAGACCTATCCCAAAAATAAGCCCTAGCATGATTTTTAAGGATGCACCTAGTATAAGCACTACTTCAAAAATAAGCCCTAGTTAAGATCAACCCCCCCAAAGCCCCCCCCCCCCGGAATGTCCCAGACACTCCCCAACTCCATCCCTGACACTAGTGCTGCTCAATTCGCCAAAAATAATCAGACTTGTCAATTCAGCGACACCCACCCCGGGGAGACCTGACATACCTCCGCTCCGAGGCCTCCTAAAGCAGCAGTGGCGGCAGTGCTCTGAACGGGCTGCTTCGTGGTCTTCCTTACTGGGACTTTCCCTCTGCGGCATCACAGTGGGAGGGTCAGTGGGGTTCTGCTGCAATGGGGGATGGGAGGGAAGGATATAAAAATGTTGCAGAGGGAAGGCCCGGCCCCGATGGGGAAGACTGCGAAGCAGCCCGTTCAAAGTGCTGCCACCGTTGCTGTTTTTGGAGGCCTCGGAGCAGAGGTATGTTAGTCTCACGGTGGGAGAGTCAGTGGGGTTCTGCTGCACAGGGGGATGGGAGGGAGGGATAGAAAGATGCTGCACAAGGGAATGGGTGAGAGGAGAGGAAAGATTTCCACATTGGGGTGGGGGGGGGAGAAAAGAAAGAGCAAGAATTGGAGTGGAGGAGAGGAAGGAGAGATGATTGTTGTAAATTAAAAAAAATAAGAAATCCCTAGAAAATAAGCCCTAATGCATTTTTTTTGACCCAAAATTAATATGACATTGTCTTATTTTGTGGGAAACATGGTAGTCATGCCCACAGTGGCGTTAGTCAGCCTAAAGCACTCATGGAGGCGCAATTCTGACACTGATTATATAGGCACCTTGAAACTCATAAGAACATAAGAATTGCCGCAGCTGGGTCAGACCAGTGGTCCATCCTGCCCAGCAGTCTGCTCATGCGGCTGCCCTCTGTCAAAGACCAGCGCCCTAACTGAGACTAGCCCTACCCAGCGTACGTCCTTGTTTAGCAGGAACTTGTCTAACTTTCTCTTGAATCCCTGGAGTGTGTTTTCCCCTATGACAGACTCCAGAAGAGCGTTCCAGTTTTCCACCACTCTCTGGGTGAAGAAGAACTTCCTTACGTTCGTACGGAATCTATCCCCTTTCAACTTTAGAGAGTGCCCTCTTGTTCTCCCTACCTTGGAGAGGGTGAACAACCTGTCCTTATCTACTAAGTCTATCCCCTTTAGGACCTTAAATGTTTCGATCATGTCCCCTTTCAATCTCCTCTGTTCGAGAGAGAAGAGGCCCAGTTTCTCTAATCTTTCGCTGTACGGCAACTCCTCCAATCCCTTAACCATCTTAGTTGCTCTTCTCTGGACTCTTTCGAGTAGCACCTTGTCCTTTTTCATGTATGGCGACCAGAGCTGTACGCAGTACTCCAGGTGAGGGCGCACCATGGCCCGGTACAGCGGCATGATAACCTTCTCCGATCTGTTCGTGATCCCCTTCTTTATTATTCCTAGCATTCTGTTCGCACTTTTCGCCGCCGCTGCACATTGCGCGGACGGCTTCATCGACTTGTCGATCAGAACTCCCAAGTCCCTTTTCTGGGAGGTCTCTCCAAGTACCACCCTGGACATCCTGTATTTGTGCATGAGATTTTTGTTACCAACATGCATCACTTTACACTTGTCCACATTGAATCTCATCTGCCATGTCGCAGCCCATTCCTCGAGCCTGATTATGTCACGTTGTAATCTTCACAATCCCCCTGCATCTTCACTACTCTGAATAACTTCGTATCGTCCGCAAATTTTATCACCTCACTTGTCGTACCTATGTTCAGATCATTTATGAAGATGTTGAAGAGCACAGGTCCAAGCACTGAGCCCTACGGCACCCCAGGGCTGGTGACGATCTTCCAGTCCGAGTATTGTCCATTTACCCCCCCCCCCAACTCTCTGTTTTCTATGTTCCAGCCAGTTTTTAATCCATGTGAGTATTTCACCTTCGATTCCATGGCTTGCAATTTTTCGATGTAGTTGTTCATGCGGAACCTTGTCGAACGCATTCTAAAAGTCCAGATATGCGTCGACCGGTTCTCCCTTGTCTATCTGCCTGTTCACTCCCTCGAAGAAGTGCAGCAAGTTTGTCAAACAAGATCTGCCTTTGCTGAAACCATGCTGGCTGGTCTTCATCAGACCTTGTCTGTCAAGGTGATCAATGATGTGGTCCTTTATCAGTGCCTCTACCATCTTTCCCGGTACAGAGGTCAGACTCACCGGTCTATAGTTTCCCGGGTCTCCCCTCGAACCTTTTTTGAAGATCGGCGTAACATTCGCCACCTTCCAGTCTTCCGGAATCTTTCCCGTTTTGATCGACAGATTGGCTATCAGTTGAAGCAGTTCAGCTATAGTCCCTTTCAGTTCCTTGATGACCCTCAAATGGATGCCATCCAATCCTGGGGATTTATCGCACTTGAGTCTATCAATCTGCCTGCATACCTCTTCTAAACTGACCGTCAACCCTGTCAGTTTCCCGTTTTTACTTCCAGCATATAGCCTGATGGGTTCCGATATGCTGTGTATATCCTCTTCAGTAAATACAAATGAAAAAAATGCGTTCAGTCTATCGGCGATTGCCTTGTCCTCCTTTAGCGCTCCTTTTATTCCTTGGTCATCCAACGGTCCCACTGCTTCCTTCGCATGTTGTTTCCCTTTAATATATCGAAAGAACGGCTTGAAGTTTTTGCCTCCTTGGCAATATTTTCCTCGTAGTCTCTTTTGGCCCTTTTCACTGCCTTATGGCACCTGTGTTGATGTTTGTGCTTGTCCCAGTTTTTGTCCGTTTTTTATCTTTTCCATTCCTTAAACGAGGTTTTTTTTGTCCCTGATCGCTTCGTTAACCTCTACAGTGAGCCACGCCATTTCTTTATTCTTTTTCCTCTTTGATCCCTTGTTGATACGTGGTATATATAGATTTTGTGCCTCGGTGACTGTATCCTTAAAAAGAGACCAAGCTTGCTCTAGCATCTTTACAGTGTTTATCTTCTTCTTAATCTTCTTCCCCACCATGCGTCTCATCTCTTCATAATTCCCTTTTCAGTAGTTTAGCACTGTGGCCGTCGTTTTGGACCGATGTTTCACCCCTGTTTTCAGGTTGAAGCAGATCATTTTGTGATCGCTGTTTCCCAACGTCCGTTCCGGTCCTCGCAGCCCATTTAGAATTAAGTCCAGAATTGCATTTCCTCTCATGTTTTCCTTGACAAGTTGTTCCAGGAAGCAATCGCCTACAGTTTCCAGGAACTTGGTCTCTCTAGCACATCCGGCTAGGTTCCATTCTATCCCCGGATAGTTGAAGTCGCCCATGATAACAGCGTTGCCTCCCTTGCAGTTGTGTTTAATCTCATCCGTCATTTCTCCATCAATTTTTCCAGACTGCCCTGGGAGTCAGTAGTATCCTCGTTTCCGGTCCATTTGTTCCAGGAATTTTGACCCATAGAGACTCTAACTTATCCATCTGTTGTGGCGTGTTCTCTCCAGTAGATTCAATTCCCTCTTTGACGTATATGGCAATGCCTCCTCCTTTTTGAGTCCCTCTGTCTCTGCGGTATAGTTTGTATCCCGGTAGCACTATGTCCCAGGCATTTTCAACAGACCACCATGTTTCCGTGATGCCAATGATGTCAACGCTATCCTTTTGTGCCACAGGTTCTAATTCACCCATCTTATTTGTAAGGCTCCCTGCGTTTGTGTACTTGAGTTTGCAGCCTGTTCCCTTCTTGCATGTCCTTCTCTCTTGTTTCCCTTTTGGTCTGTGTTGTCTTTGATCTGGTGAGTCTTCCCCTCCATCTTCCTGCACAGTATCCTGTGGGTATACCGATTTCCGAACCATTGACTCTTTCTCTCGGTCAACTGTCGGTTTTCCTCTTCTTCCTAATTTAAAAACTTCTCAACTTCTCTCTTGATGTTGCTTGCAAGTAGCCTTGTTCCGTCTCTGCTGAGGTGGAGTCCATCCTTCCTGAATAGCTTGCTTTTCCCCCCAGAATGTCGTCCAGTTGCGCACGAAGTGGAATACCTTTTCCTCAACCAGCTGGGTTGAGGAAGATGTGTTGACTGCTTGCAGCTCCATCTGTCTCTTTTCATCTGCCCTGGGTACCGGCAGGATCTCCAAGAATGCTATCCTCTGCATTCTGGTCTTCAGCTTCCTTCCTAGCTCCGGAACTGGTCTTTCAGTACTTCTCTGTTGTAGCTCCTGTTGCTCACGTTGTTCGTCCCCATATGGATCACCACTGCCGTATCTTCTTCATCCACACTGTTGATGATCCTGTCGATGCGGTTCACTATGTCTTCTACCTTGGCTCCCGGTAGGCAGGTCACCATTCGATCCAGTCTTCCTCCCACTATGTGGCTGTCAACTTATCTGATGATAGAGTCCCCCACGACGATTGCTATCCTCTCTATCTTCTCTTGATTCTCCAGCTGCAAGTCCGTGTCCCTGGTATATGTCAATCTCTCCAGCCGTAGGTCCATGTCCTTCATTCCTATCTATCTCCTCTCATCCTGGCGTTTGTCCTCTTGTGGGTTCTCTCCATTGTTTCCAGATCTTGCTGCTGTGTCCTCCATTTCCTCCTGGTGGCTATCCGTCTGGTGGTCCACATTCTCTGTAGGCGTATCCTGGCAGTTCAACTGTTGCTGATATTTTTCCATGGCCTCCCTGTATGCCTCTTCTATGAAGTTCTCCAGCTCCCGCACTTCTTTCTCTATGGTGTCCTCCATCTTGATGATCTCTGCATCTCTGTCTTCCTCCTCCACTGTTTGAAGTGCCTCCAGTTCCAGTATTCTGCCCTCTAGAAGTCTGACTTGCTTCTTCAGGCTTTCTAGTTCTCCGCATCGAGCGCATACATAAGACCGCCTCCCAGACGGTGCAGAAAACTGGGTAGCTCAACATCCTGCTTCTGTCTGCTGCTTCCATTGCTGCCCACTTGCCGGTCTCCTGTGGATGTCTTCTGTGCCTTCTGTGTTCGCCTGGTTATGTCCTCAGTGTCTGCCTGGTTGTGTGTCCTTTGTGCCTACTTTGTCCTCTGTGTGTGCCTGGCTGTGTGTCCTTAGTGCCCGTTTTGTCCTCTGTGTCTGCCTTGCTGTGTGTCCTTAGCGCCTGCTGCATCCTTCCTCTGCGCCTGTTGTGTCTGTCTGCCTGGTTGTGTGTCCTCTGTACCTGCTGTCTGCCTGTTTGTGTGCCTTTGTACCTGCTGTATCTGCCTAGTTGTGTGTTTCTGTACCTGTTGGGTCTGCATGGTTGAATGTCCTACGCGTCTGCTGTGGTCTCTTTCCACTCTTCTTTAGTTGTGGTGTGTCTCTTCGCAAGGCCCTTCACAAAGGCGCTATCGCTAAGGCAGAGCCTTTGACGCTCGCCTTTGACGCGTGCTGAATGGCTAAGCGCCGTTGGCCCCTCTCCTTTTAAGGGGGAGCTTCGATGGATGCCGTCAGGGGTGGGCAGAGTTAACTCTCGCCGCTGCCCCTGCCGATCCTGCCTCCTTCTCTGCTGCTCTCCCCTCCTCCTCCGAGTTTCACCCGCTGTCCCCCTCTACTCCTCTCCTGCAAGCTCTCCTCCTGCTGCTCAGCTACTTGCAGAGCAGTTAAAAAACATTTCAGTGGCATTTTTTTTTTGCTGAGTTTGGGCACTGTTTAAAGAATCCGAGCCTTTGAGTTGGATGCCTTTTATAGAACAGTGCTTTGAGACATGATCCGTACCCAATTATGGGTGCAAAGATTTACATCCATTGAATCCTGGTGTAAATCCTGGTATCTAAATTAGGTGTGAACCTGGTATATTCTATAACACTGCACATAAATTCTAGGAACCCCCCTGATCTGCCCATGTGTCTCCCATGGCCATGCCTCCCTTTTGATCTGTGCTTAAAAATTTACATAGAATACTGACTAGGAAGATGCATGCGTAAATGCAAATTGTTGCAAATTAGCACCAATAAATGTTAGTGGCCAGTTATTGGCTCTGATTGGCTAGTTATTCAATTAAATTATGTTTGTTCTAACTTGGAACATAAGGTATATGCTAGTCATTTTAGAAACATAGGGCCCCTTTTTATCAAACTGCAGTAGAGCTTTTTACTACAGACCAGCGAGGTAAATGCTTCAATGCTCATTCAATTTGTCTTAGCTTGTAGCTGACTCTCTTGCATCCAATAAGATGTTAGAAGATGACTACAATTTTTGTTGAACAATGTAAACAAAGCTGATTGTTGGGGTTTATTAAAACCATTTTTATTATGTAAGTTTGGAAGGTGATGTAAAATGTATTGTAAACTTTGACCTTTACTATGTATGTTTAATTGTAAGCCGCTTAGGATAAGGTGGGTTTTGGGTTTGTTTTTTTTAGCAATCCAGATACAAGCATTTACACCAATTCTATGGCTTGTGCCTAAATATAGATGGGTATTTAATCTGTTACGATAGCATTCTTCAAAAGAAAATAAGTATCTATTTTCTTTTATACAGTAGGCTCCAAGTACTCATAGGCATCTTCTTGGTAATTAAAATTTATCAGTCCTTTATAGAATTATCTTCTTGCAGGTAGAGAAAGATAGAAACTGGATACTTTGGGATAGGGAGCAGAAGGAGAAACGCTAGACACCACAAAGTTGGATATGGGAGTAGAAAAAGAGTTATGGTAGATATTTGAACAGTAGGGAAGGAAAAGGAAAATTATAGATCCCTTGGGGAGCACAACTGGAAATGGGGAAGCGGTAGGGAAGGGTTGATAGTGGGCATTGGGGTAAGGAAGGGAAGAAGAGAAGCTGGACACCTTAGCGGAAAGGTTGGGCATTTGGGGACAGGGAAGGGGAGATGCTGGACACATGAGGAAAGAGAGAGGGTGATGGTAAATACATAGATGGGTAGAGAAGGGGAGATGATAGGAATGGACTTTTTCTCCAGGAACTTTTACAAACCTTTCTTAAAACCAGCTACACTATCCGCTCTTACCACATCCTCTGGCAACGCGTTCCAGAGCTTAACTATTCTATGAGTGAAAATTTTTTTCCTCCAATTGGTTTTAAAAGTATGTCCCTGCAACTTAATCGAGTGTCCCCTAGTCTTTGTAATTTTTGACAGAGTGAAAAATCGATCCACTTATACCCATTATTCCACTCAGGATTTTGTAGACTTCAATCATATCTCCCCTCAGTCGTCTCTTTTCCAAGCTGAAGAGCCCTAACCGTTTTAGTCTTTCCTCATACAAGGTGAAGATCACTCATCTCGGGTATTAGGTACTCTTGGACTTGCTGTGGCTATGAAAATAGTAGTCCAAAGTTCTTTTGAGAACCTCAGTAACAGCTGCAATTTTCAGGAATATTTTGTGTTCCCACATCCCCTCTGGTTATTTCAAACTATTATAACCAGCTATGTTCTTTGATGTACCACCAGGAGGAGGCAGAGAGCCTTGCTAGCTGATTCATGTTTAAATCCACAGGCAGTAAGTTATATGAACATCTGGGGGCCAGACATACTGCCGAAAGGGGTTTTCCCTACAGTAGGTCTGTGGGAAAATTGCTTTCTCCCTAAATTCACCCAGAGTCAGTGCTGCCAAATTAGGGTTCATTGAATACATGAAAAGTCACTGGTCCTTTAAAAAAATGTACAAAATTAGGTTTTGTTAGCAATTGACACATTTAAAAACAACATGTAGATTTTTAGAAATATATGTGTGATCAAAAAGTGATATTAAAATGTATATGTTTATATTTTATTATAATCCACTTGTTGAAAGTATAAAAATGAATAAAGAATTTTTAAAAAAAAGAAAGTTTCTCTGTTTTTTTCACAAAGTTTACTCTTTTGCCCCAGAAATTTTCAGAACATTCAGTTATTTGTTTATTTCAGAAATTTACACTAGTTTCTACAATATCGGGTTCAATATTCAGAAAAACTTCTAGGGAATAATGTGAAATATATAATCTTGATGTTTCAAATTATTCCTATAGCACTCCTGAATATGCCAGTATAAATTATAGAGTCAATATTCAAAGGGCTGCTTTTATAAAGTCGCAGCAGAAGTTTCTACCATGGGCCGGCAAGATAAATGATCCAATTCTCATAGGAATTCTATGAGCATCGGAGCATTAACTTCACCGGCCGGCTGTAGAAACCTCTACCGCAGCTTTGTAAAGACTAGAGAGGCTTTGAGCTGTTTAAATTATTACAATATACACTACTTAACAGGTGACAGAATGGATCAAAATACTACTTCACACCAGAAAACCATTCAAAAAATAAAGATCGAAGACTTCAGGTTATTCAGGGAGAAAAAAACAAACAAACCTCAGTGTTGCACAGAATGAGTGAAGGGCTATAACAAACCTCTACTGCAAGCCACTGACTTCTGATATTAAAATCAGAAGAGGCAAACACTTCACAGGTTAAAAAAAACTCCCATGTGCTGCTATAAATACAATCACCAAGTCCCCAATGTCTCATATTTCTTTTCAAATCAACACTACTTCAATCTTATCTATCATTTAAATAGGTAAATGTAACAAAAGTACAGTAAAACCTTGCAGTGGCGTACCTAGCATATGTGACACCGGGGGCCCATCATTTTTTGACATCCCCCATCTGTATGAAAACATGATTTTTAGTAACAAGCCACATGTCACACATGAGTACCTAGGAAAAGGCAGCATCTTACATACTGCAGTGAGCAGTACAACATCAATACACCCATTGTAAAACTAAACAAGCCAGACTAGTACAGATCAATCCTGCAGGCAATCCTAACAAAAAACCATGTCTTTCGAATACACAGAACACAGAAAACACCTTCGCCTAGTATGGAATATGTCATCACAAACTAACCCCTCCCCCTTTTACAAAACTGTAGTGTAAATTTTAGCCATGGTGGTAACAGCTCTGATGCTCATAGAATTCTGAGCATCAGAGCTGCTACCACCACGGCTGGCGCTAAAAAACGCTCCACAGTTTTGTAGAAGGGGGGATAAAATAGAAATACATAGACAAAGGTTAAATTGAACCAGCAAGAAGCTGGACTCTGCATACAATGCTCCACAGAAACAGTGACACATGTCTCCTAAAGCAATAAATAAATAGAATTTTTTTTTCTACCTTTGTCTTCTGTGGTTTCTGCTTTCCTCATCTTCTTGTAACTCTCTTCCTTCCATCCACTGTCTGCCGTCTCTCTTCCCCTATATGGCATCTTCTCTCCTTCTATGCCCCTTCCAGAAACTGTATGCCTCCCCCTTCCATATCTCCTTTCACCCCCATTGGTCTGGCATCTCTCTCCTCTCCTTCCCTCTCCCACACCTCTCCTCTGCAATCCCTTTCCATTTTTTCCTTCATTTTCCTTTTCAATTTATTTTCTGCATCTGTCTAGATTATGTTCTTACTACCCTCTCATCAATGTCCTTTTTTACTGTCTACCTAAAGCTTGCCACCTCTTTCCCTCACCCCTCCAGTGTCTCCCTAACTCAATCCTTTTCTCCCCATCATGTGCCCTCCTTTTATTTATTCCCTCCTACCATCATGTACCCTCTTTCTCCAACCCTTCCATCTAGTACCTTCTCCTCCCTCTGTCCACTTCCATCCAGCATCTGCTCCCTTCTTTCTCTCCTCCCATTTCTTTCCAGCATTTGCTCCCTTATCTCTCCCATCTGCACTTCCATCCAGCATAGGCTCCCCACTACCATCCAATGTCTGCCCTTTCTCTCTCCATCCACCCCTCTTCAATCAGCATCTGCCCCCTTTCTTTCCCTCCAATATCCTTCCCCCTTATGTCTCTCCCCTTTTCTCTGTACATCAGTTCCATCAGCACTACCCTTCCATACCACCCTGCCCCCTTTCTTTCCCTCCACCACTCTTCCATTCCAGCAATCCTGCTCATTTCTCTCCCTTCATGCAGCAAGGTCCCGCGATGACTGTAGCTGCCGGCTGCCAGTCCACCCCACTCCAACGTACTTGCTCTGGAGTGGACTCGGCATCCGCATGCTGGAAGGTCCCGCGATGACTCGTCTGCTGGCTCTGCTTTGGAAGAAGTAAGTTATGTCGGAGGCGGTGGACCCGGCAGACGCAGGGAGTTGCAGCAAAGTCCCGCAATGACTGCGTCTGCCGGATCCACCCCCTCCGACGTAACTTACTTTTTCCGGAGCAGAGCCAGCAAACAAGTCATCGCAGGACCTTCCTGCACCTCAGTGCAGCTGCCGACTCTGCTGAAAAGAAAGTAAGTCAGAGGTAACGTGACCGTTTATTTTTTTAATCAAAAGGGGACATCTATTAATTGACTGTTTATCTTTTCTTTCATTTCTTTCTTTCTGCACTTAGGCCCAACAATTGTCCCTTTCTATTCCCTCCCTCCCTCCTTCCTTCCCATGTCCTTAGTGCCCCCAGTGCCTCCTTCCCATGTCTTTAGTGTCCCCAGTGCCTCCTTCTTATGTCCCCCCACTGCCTTCCAGATTTTGCCCATCCCCAAAGCCAGCCAGCCTGCCTGCCTGCCTGCCTGCCAACCTATCTCCCTCCCTCCCTGCCGCGCTAAAGCCAGCCAGCTTGCCTGCCTACATCCTTCCCTCCCTTCCGCGGAAAAAAAAGCCTCTCTCCTTCCTTTCCTCCGGTCCGCGCCGCTGCAGTCTTACCTCTCCACTGCTGCTGCTAATCACCGACAAGAAGTCTTCTTTCCGACGTCAATTCTGATGTTGGAGAGGACGTTCCAGGCCAGCCAGGCAGTGATTGGCTGGCCCAGAACGTCCTCTCCGACGTCAGAATTGACATCAGAAAGAAGATTTCTTGTCGGCGATTAGCAGCAGCAGCAGGGAGGTAAGACTAATGTGACCATTTATTTTTTTCATCATAACGGGACATCTATTAATATTCAGTCCCGCCCTAGTAGCACCCCCAAGCCCCTCCCCCAATTTCTTCCATTCATTTTCATGTACACACAATATCTTATTAATTCATAATAGTAAACATAAAATATATTTAAAAAAACACAAAGCACATGGTACGCAGAGAAAATGTTAATTATTCGGAGAAACTGAAGGGAGATAGGTTCAAAACAAATGCAAGGAAGTTTTTTTTCACCCAAAGGGTCATGGACACCTGGAATGCGCTACCGGAGGAATTGATCAGGCAGAGTACGGTACAGGGATTCAAACAGGGATTGGACGGATTCCTGAGGGATAAGGGGATCGTGGGATACTGAGAGAGGTGCTGGGATGTAACATAGGTATAGAAAGCTAACCAGGTAATAAGTATAGAAACCCAACCAGCTCGTGCATGTGCAAGACCGAAGGGTTAGGACTTCGATGGGAAGATAGGACTCAATGGGAAACCAAGGTGGCAAGGGGGCCCCTTCTAGTGATTTAGACAGGTCGTGACCTGTTTGGGCCACCGCGGGAGCGGACTGCTGGGCAGGATGGACCTATGGTCTGACCCGGCGGAGGCACTGCTTATGTTCTTATGTTCTTATCATTTACGAGTTTCAGAGATTTTTTCAAAGATGTCAAACAGATTACTTTAAAATATGCAATGTCACCTCAGTAACTATAGAAAAATAGACACATATAGTGCAAAATATAGACAGCAGATATAAATTCTCAAAACAGACACATTTTGATTACTAAATTGAAAATAAAATTATTTTTCCTACCTTTGTTGTCTTGTAATTTCTTTCTTTCTTTTGCATCCAACATTTCTTTCACAATCCAGCCCCATCCCCTTTCGGTACAGGTCTCTCTCTCTCTTTTCCCTCTATTACCCTCCCCAGATCCAGTGTCAGTTCTCCTTTGTACCGTTGTTCCAGGTCTCCCTCTCTGTCTGAACCTCCCATAGTCCTGCATCTTCCTCCTGTCTTTCCCCTTTCATCCAGGCCTTTCTCTCTATAGTCTTTCTAATCTGCTTACAACACCCCAACCCCTTTCTCTGCCTCTTTCTCTCCTTCTTTCCTTCCTTCCTCCCAGCAGATTTTAGCATATCTCCTCCTTTTTCCCCCTCAGATCCAGTATCAGTCTCCTTCCTCTTTTCCTCCTCCTAGGTCTGGTATCTGTCTCCTCCCCTTCCCCCTGCTCTGGCATCTCTCTCTCCGTTCCCTTCCTCCCGTTCTTCCCTGGTCTTCCTTCTCAATTTATTTTCTGTCCTCAATTTCCCTCTTTCACTGTGTCTACCTATAGCTTGCCACTTCTTTCCCTCACCCCTTCCAGTATCTAACTCTATCCTCGTCCCTCAATCCAGCATGTGCCCTTTTTTCTTTCTCCTCCCCACTTCCTTCCAGCGTCTGCTGCCCCTCTCCCTCACACTTCCATTCAGTGGCTGTCCCTCCTCTCCCCTACACTTCCATTCAGTGTCTGGCCTTCTCTCTACCCCTTCCATCTACTGTTCACCTTGTGTCTCGCCCCTTCCAATCACTGCCCTCTCTGCCATTTCCATCCAATGTCTGCCTTCTCTCTCTCTCTCTCCCATATGACATCTTCCTTCTTTCTGTGCTCCTTTCATAACTATCTATCCTGTGCCCTTTCTCTCCTTTGTACATGATTGATTTCAGCTCTGCCACCTCTCCATTTTTTCTCTCTGTCACCACCCCATCCCCTATGCTCTGGAATCTCTCTCTTCTCCTTTCTTTCCTTCGCACCCCACAGTCTGGTATCTTCCCTTCCCTGATTCTCTGGCATCTCTCTCCTTTCCTTTTCTTCCATCTTCCCTCCCCCTCCATGCTCTAACATCTTCCCCTTCCTTTTCCCTTAGTCTGGCATACCTTCCTCCTTCCCTCCAAGCCCTGGCATCTCCTTTCATTCCCTCCCTCATCTTCCTTCTCCCTCCAGCTGGGTACAGCAACACTCTACCCTGCAGCTCTGGACTTCCCCACACCTGCTCCCCCAAAATTGCCATGCTTTGGTTCCTCTTCTTTCTTTCTCCCTCCCCCCGCAGGACCCTGTGGCACCATCAACTCTTACTCCCTCTAACGCTGGCCCTGCAGCTCCAGACTTCCCCACACCTGCTCCTTCCCCCCCAGATCGCTATTATTTTAAATGTTATGGCATCCGCGGCGCTGTATCCATCAGAGGAGACTTCTAACCTCGGCCTTCCCCGGAACTCTTACTGTAGCAGCCGCCCATCTAGGCGGGAACAGGAAGTCACCATTGCAGTAAGAGTTCCGAGGCAGGCCGAGGTTAGAAGTCTCCTCTGATGGATACAGCGCCGCAGCTGCCATAACATTTAAAATAATAGTGATCCTGGGGGGGGGAACAGGTGTGGGGAAGTCCGGAGCTGCAGGGCTGGCGTTAGATGCAGTGAGAACAGGAGAGCTAAGCGACCGACGTCGCTTTCAAAACCGGGCCGGCTGTGCACCCCCCCAAGGCGTGCATCCGGGGTGGACCACCCCCCCCCCCCCGCCACGCCGCTGAAACCTTGGATTTCAGGTAACTTGGTTTCAATACAAGCAAAACATTTTATTAAATTTTAACTTGATATACAAGCAATGTCTTGCAATATAAGTACATACAGTATACACACATCACATCTGAGCCAATGCTCTTCTCTCTCTGACACTGGAAGAGTGTAGTGACTGTTCTAAATGAGCGAGGTCTTGCAATACAAGTACTGTACGCATAGTATTTTGTATTAAAGTTTTTGGGTTGTGGAATGAATCGTCTGAGTTTCCATTATTTCCTTTGGGGAAATTCACTTTGATATACAAGTGCTTTGGATTACAAGTATGGTTCTGGAACGAAGCTCGCAAACCAAGGTTTTACTATACTTATCTTTGCCCATAGAAAACGAAGTCTTCAACTACTCCAATGCAAGGATGTCAGAACTCCAGTTTGCAAAATCTCTGCAGTAATCCAAACTGCAAAGTCCTAAATATAGGCAATTTTCACGCATTGCGAAGTAAGGAAAGGCTTCCTAAAAGATGTAAAACTACTTTGGGTTCCTGGCAAGGGCCCCTGTTTTGCTACCGCTGCATCAGGGGACCCTAGAACACTGCCAACCAGCAAGCGCTCAATTATTATGCAAGGTTATGCATTAGTATTCAGTGACACTTAGGTTCCCTTTTACTGAGGCGATTAGCACGGGCCGGCGCAGTAACCGCACCAAAGCCCTTTAAATCCATATGGGACTTTGGCACTGGTGCTATGCGGCACTCACTAACGCTGCTTAGTAAAACGGAGCCTTAGGTGGGCTTTTACAAAGTTGCATTATCGAGCAGCGCACACTAAGCGCCAAGCTGCCCATAGGACGGTGGTTCATCATTTAGAATGCGCAGCTCAGCAGCGCAGCTTTGCAAAAGGACCGGTTAACTGGTTAGCGCTGCTTAGGGCTACCATATTTTTCTCTGGGAAACCCCGGACACATGACCACCCCGTTCCACCTCCAACCCCACCCCATTCTGCCTAAGCCCCTCCCCCCCAGTTCCACCTCCAGCTGCGTCTGGAGGGCATAGAGCATGTGTGGATGTGTGTGATGTCACCCGCGCATGCTCAGAGGCTCTCCAGATGTGGCCGGAGCTCATCGGAGCTTCCAAAACCGGCTTCCAAATGCCGGGTTTGGGAAAGTCCACCCAGGAGCCCAGAAAGTCCTCTAAAAAGAAGTCATGTCTGGGTTTTCCCGGACATCTGGTAACCCTACTGCTGCTGAATATCAGTACTAATCATCAGGGAGAAAACTATTTTGTGGTCAGTCTGGGAGTGGAGTTGGCACATATCTCGTTAAGCGCTGACTGCCTAACGGATCTTTCTGCAAAGGTGTGTAAAGCCAAGCCACACGTACTATTCTGGCTTGGCATTTAACAGCACTGCCTCAGCGTACCTAAGTAACTGTACAAATTGGACCACATAAAACACAATTCTGTTTATCTGGTTTCTTTGAAGCAGTTAAGAACAGAATATCACTCTTAACTGGATAAAAGATGGTCCGTTGCATAAACTCTGATATCCATGCTGTACCTAGACATGGCCCATCACTGAACATCTGGTCATATCAGAGAAGAATATGGGCAATTTATTTATTCAATTTTCTATACTGTTCTCCCAGGGGAGCTCAGAATGGTTTACATCAGGGGTGTCAAACTCAATTACATAAGAGGCCGAAATCTAAAACATAGGCTAAGTCGCGGGCCATATTTTTTTATTAAGATACTTAGGGGTCCTTTTATTAAGATACCCTAACCGATTCAGCGCGCGCTAAATGCACACCTTAATAAAAGGACCCCTTAGTCTTAGCAGAAGTATAGGGTTACAACCTCTCCAACCCCACGCCGGCTCTGCGATGTAAACAAAATAAATAAAAAAGACTTTTCCTCTCTCTTTTAGGCCCTAGTTCACACCTGCTGTCTAACACCAGCTCTGGCAGGATACACATTTCAAATCTGACATATTGTAATCACAAATCAGAAAATAAAATTATTTTTTCTTTCTTTTGTTGTCTGGTCATTATTCAAATCATGTTGTGGTCCCAGGCTTCTGATAACTCACTTGCCAGGGTCTCCTTCTTTCTTCTTTCGTTCCGTTTCCCTTCCCTCCCCTGGAGGTCTGGCCTCTTTCCTTTTGGCCCGAGACCTGGCCCTCCATCTTGGCTTTCCAGTCTCACATTAAAGCAGCCTGCAGAAGATTGCTGGTCAGCCGTAGCAATCCTAGCAGGCTGCTGTCGGCCTCCGCAGCACATTCCCTCTGCCTTGGTCCCGCCCCTCCTCTGACGTACGGGACTGCGACAGAGGGAATGTGCTGAGGCTACGGCAGCCTTCTGGGATTACTATAGCCGACCAGCTGCTTTAATGTGAGACTGAGAAGTTGCATGAACCTACAGCTGATGCGGTGCTTGTACTGGTGGGCCAGTTTAAGTGCAAAGTTGAAATTGTCTGGCAGGCCAAATTTTATTACACTGTGGGCCAGATTTGGTCCGTGGGCCAGAGTTTGACATGTTTGGTTTACATAATTTATTCAGTTACTCAATCATTTTTACCTGTCTGTCCCAGTGGGTTCATAATCTATCTAGTGTACCTGGGGCAATGGGAGGATTAGGTGACTTGTCCAGTGTCACAGAGAGCAGTGTGGGTTTGAACCCATGACCTTAGGGTACTGAGGCTGTAGCTTTAACTGCTGTGCCACACTCTCCCCCTTTAAGGCACTTATGGGTTTATGAATGTGTAAAATTAATTCAGTGCGTCATGAACTTTTTAAGCTGTGGCACTAATCTCGGGGCTGCGGCTGGAAGACATCCAAAAATGCGTGGACGTTAACATGATGATGTCATCACGTCGACGTCCACGCATGGGCAGATGTCCTCCAGCTGCGGTCCTGAGCCTCCTATTGCTGCCGGTGCTGCAGAAAGAGAGGTGAGGAGAAAGAGCAGAAGTGCCGGCAAGAAGGAGAGGCGCCGGCACTGGCTGACTGACTACAGGATGCGGGAGACGTATGTGTGTGGTGGTGGATTTGGGGAAGGAAAGGGAAAGCAAGCGAGAGATGCTGGGGTAGATGGAGTGATTTGGTTGCTCAGTGCCTAGCGTTCATCCATGTTAAGCTTTGCTCTCCTCCCCCTCCCCCTATCCCCCCCCACACACACACACACATCATAGTAACATAGTAGATGACCGCAGTTAAAGACCCAAATGGTCCACATCAGTTCTGGTTACACCATTATCTTTAACTGCAAAGCTTTTGTAGTTCCTTTATTTATTCTCTCGCAAGAGTGCTTTCTCTGCTGCAGGTCTTCATCAACATTTTTTTTTAAATGATTCCTTTGTACTGCTCTGCAATACTGCTCACAAAAATATCGAATGGAACCAGTCCCCAGAGAGAACCCAGAGATGCTCTGTCAATTACTAGTATAGCTACAGTGTTCAGATGCTTTTCAAACCTGTTTTAACTTTAAGATAACTGCAGATTTTTCCTTTTCTAGTTCTAAGCTAGTTTGAACTTAGTTTTAAAGCTAGTAGGTGAAGATTAGAGACTTTTACTGTGATCTTTCTCTTGTCTGTTACACTGTGACCTTAGGGAATAAACTCATTTGATCTTCAGGCCATCTTCAAAATCACAAGTCTCTGTAGAGGGGGAGCAGAGACCTCCCCATCTTTTCCTAGTAAACAATCATGTGGTACCTCTATGCAAGTTACACATTAAATGGCTTCCCTCTCCCCCCCCCCCCCCCCCCCGCCAGTCTGTGTTTCTTGGCACAATGCAGTGCTCCAATTAAGTAGAAAAATGGTTTAGGTCATTGTATAATGACCCTCACATATCAGTTTCTACACACAGAGGCCCCAAAGTTAATTGTATTCTCATTTGTTCTGCAGTACACTGCCCTCTGGCACATGTTCAAATGCAGAGAGATAATACAAGTCAATAAGAGGAAGTTTTGTGCTCCCGCCTAAGAACAAATTGAGCACAATATTCAGCAGGGTGGGCAGGGTATAATTTGCAATGTCTACTGTGAATATTTCAAAATATATGTATATTCACTTTGAGGTCACTTTGAGATCACTGATTTGTCGTTATCAGCCACAGAGAGCTCTGCGTTCTGAGAATCAGATGTGACTTGAAGATCACCAAAAATTTGTCAATCTATGGTGTCAGTACAGGGACGAGTATTATGAAACTTGTTACCTAATGAAATTAAACAGGCCACTAATGTGTTACAAGTGACGTCGGAGGGGGCCGGACCGGCAGAAGCAGTCATCGCGGGACCTTCCAGTAACACATCCAGCCACATTGCCGTTGTTGCGGGCAGGTGGTCCGTTGCTGTTACTGCGGGGGGGGGGGCGTTGCCATTGAAAAATAGCAAGGTGAGTCGCCCTCCTTCACTGGGCCCCCTCACAGTTTTGGGCCCTAGGCACGTGCCTAGTTGGCCTAGTGATTAATCCGGCCCTGTCCACACGCATTCAGTGTCATTCCTCTGAAGAATGACTTCATACATGCATGTGAAGTCACTCATACATATTAAAACTCCTCTGTTGTGTGCTGTGCATTTATAAAGCTCCTGAAGTTTTGTATAATGGAATCATAGCAGGTCTTTTGTTGACCTGGGGTTACGTGAAAGGGAGGCATTGTATCCTCATCTGGCATAACATGTATCACTTGATCAGTGTGTATTCGACTGACCAAACATCGAAGTTGTTTGAAAACAAAAAAACCCAGAATGCTTCCATAGCATAGAATGCAACCATCATTTTGATCATATGAGGTGGTGCATTCTAGAACAAATGACTTCTCCATTTGAGGGAAACAGAGGAGCACTGAGACCAGTTTTGGATTTATAATTTACAGACTTACCAACTATATGGCATGAATAATAACGTGGAGTGGTTGATAGCAGGACGCTACAAGCATGACTGATCTGTGCCGTATAGACACAGTCAGTGTTGTCATCACATAGTCATGATAAAAAGTGCGTTGCTCTGCCGGAAACCCTGGCATTTAAAACAGTAAATCGCTAATTGATTCTTTACGCCACTAGTCTGAACTGCTGGATGGAGAATGTGAAAGCTTTATTTAACAATAGGAGGTCGTGAGCCTGAGTTTGCCCCTGATGGAGGAAACGAAACGGGGTGCTCTGTTGGGCAATCAGTTTTGAACGCCCTTTGGTAGATAAGCACAAACTTTATTATTACAGTGGTACCTTGGATTACTAGCATAATCCATTCCAGGAGCATGCTCGTAATCCAAAATGCTCGTTTATCAAAACAAAGTTCCCCATAGACAATAGTGGCAACAGCAAGGATTGGTTCCAGAACCCGGGGTTTGTACTTGTCGGGGCCGGGTGCTGCAGCGCCGTCTCCTCCGTCTGCCTCCTCTGTCTGTCATCGGAAGAAGAACCCGACAGTGCCGCTTCGGGGGGGGGGATGCCAGCCGCCGGAGAACCCCAAAGTGCCATTTCGGGGGGGGATGCCAGCCGCCAGAGAACCTCGCAGTGCCTTCAGAGAGATGCCTCCTCCATCCGCCGGCCAGCCCTCCACATCGGATGCCCCTCGCATGCTGGAGAGCCCCCACCCGAGCCCACACAGCCGAGCGCTGCCCCACCCGCACGCCACGTACAATGCCGATGATTGACGCTGTGCGCGTCACACGCAACACACAGGAGGGACAGCACCCGGCCGCACAGGCCCAGACAGAGGTCCTCCAACCTGTGGAAGGCACCCGATGTAGAAGGCTGGCCGGAAGATGGAAAAGGAATCCCCTGTAAGTGCTCGTTGATCGGGGCAGTGCTCGGTTTGCGAGTCAAAAGTTTGCTGAGTGTTTTGCTCGTCTTACAAAACCCTCGCAAACCGAGGTACCACTGTATTTATATTACATTCTACAGTTCATTGATATTTTTGCTTACAAGGCACTTTAGTGATGTCAGTGATTATTCTTGTTTAAGTCTCCATTTTTGAATGATTTATTTTGATTTAGGTATACTATATGCATGTGTATATACAGTATATTGTGGATGAATATGATGTGAGGGGCATACCTACTGTGCACCTGTGTTGGGTACACGATTTGTGGGAAAAGTCCTGGTGGACTCTGTTTGATTATTTAATAAGATCCCCCAACAACTGATAAATATCCATATTGTGTATGTGCAGTGGTATATTCGCATATTGAGGGAATTAATAAAGCTCTACCACACATTAACGAGGAGCCATAGGGCAGGTTTTTCTAGTTTAGGGCCTCATGTCACAAAGAATGATTGGAGATTTTGTACAAAGTCCAGAGAGCAAAAATCAGAAGTCTGGAGAATATCCCATATGAGAAAAGATTAAGGGCCTCTTTTATCAAGTTGAATAACGCAGGCCAGCACTCGCTACTGTCGCTTGATAAAAGAGGCCCCAAGAGTTAGATTAATAGACTGAATGGTGATTTCATAGCAGTATTATGAAGCATTATAAGAGAATAAATTATTCCCCATCTCCACAGCGATAGGTTTTATCACAGCCTATGTAGAAGAAATGCAATATGTAAATGTGAATATGAGCATGTATTTTATTCTGTATATTACTTGGATGTTAAAATTATTATGATTGATTGTATTATATTTTATGATCTTTGTTCTTTGGTACTATTGATTTGGCTTGCCACTATTTTGATGTGAGTTTTTTGAAGAGTAGTATATCCAGATTAATAAACATTAAACAGCTACAGTGCTTAAAGTAGTCTATGAACTAGTATAAACAGATGAAAAATAAAAATTAAAACCACAGAGTTAGTGATTCAAAGTAGCCCTGACGTTGGTAGTATTGTCAATGGGGAGGAGAGCCCTAAGAGAGGGAAATGTCCTGGGAGCACCCCATTCATTTTCCCAATGTGGTTGGGACAAGGCATTTCATTCCTTTTAGATCTGACGGTAGGGAATCCCCTCCATTGGGAAAAAAAAAAAAAAGGATATTAATTCTAATCAGAACTTAGGAAGTGGAGGTAACCTAACAAGTTGATTCAAACAGTGGGAGCATGTCAGTCTAGCAAATTGATAAGGAATTAATATGTTGGAAACAGACTAAACAGCCAGTATACAGACCCTTGTATACAATGACAAGACCTCAAAATGAACTCTAAAGCCTATTAGTAATTGATGAAGATTCTTTAATATAGGTGTAAATTGTATTAATCCCTGGATGGTAAGAGAGCCATAGCAGCATCACAAGGGCTATGATTTTGGTATCAACTGCTGAAGGAGAAGCTGGAATGCTGAAGAAGAGACAGGGCCATCTCTACCATTAGGCCATGGTACGACCCCCACCTGTAATACTGTGTCTAGCACTGGTCACCGTACATGAAGAAGGACACAGTACTACTCAAAAGGGTCCAGAGAAGAGCGACTAAAATGGTTAAGGGGCTGAAGGAGTTGCCCTACAGTGAGAGATTAGAGAAATGGGCCTCTTCTCCCTTGAAAAGAGGAGACTGAGGGGACATGATTGAAACATTCAAGATACTGAAGGGAATAGACTTAGTAGATAAAGACAGGTTGTTCACCCTCTCCAAGGTAGAGAGAACGAGAGGGCACTCTCTAAAGTTAAAAGGGGATAGATTCCGTACAAACGTAAGGAAGTTCTTCTTCACCCAGAGAGTGGTAGAAAACTGGAACACTTTTCCGGAGGCTGTTATAGGGGAAAACACCCTCTAGGGATTCAAGATAAAGTTAGACAAGTTCCTTCTGAACCAGAATGTACAGAGGTAAGGCTAGTCTCAGTTATTGCACTGGTTTTTGACCTAAGAACCGCCGAAGGAGCGGACTGCTGGGCACAATGGACCACTGGCCTGACTCAGCAGCAGCAATTCTTATGTTCTAAATAGGCATTTGCCTAGGGCAGCAACTTTTGAGGGATGTGAAGGAGCAGCTGCAGTCAAAGCAGAACAAATCCTGAGAGACACAACTTGAATGGGACATCAGAAGATACTTTCATCAACAGATAGGGTGGGCAGTTTTCAAATATTACCCAGATTATTTGGGGAATGGTGGTGTTGGGGCAATTATGATTGTTGGGCGAGGGGGCAAAAGTTCCTAAAAGTTAATAGGGGGCACAAGACTGATGGTTTTCCTAGGGTGCCTAATATCTTTCTGCCTGCCCTGCATTGGGGAGTGGCTAGGAGTTGGAGCATTGGCAGTGGTGAGAGACATGGAGTAGGAAAACGCCCTCTGCAGCAGAATCTGGGCAACTGGACCAAGGCTGCTGTCACTACAGGACCCCACTAAAAAAGATCTCCCTAACCCCGTTCAATGCGGGATAGCAGCGGCCATAATTTACTTAGCCTTATAAATGTAAATAACTGAGTGTGCAGGATGGTCCTCAGTTCTCACAGCTAGCCTGGGAAGCCTCCCTAAGGCACTGCTGCCACAATAGTACACTCAAAAGGGTATCACTTACAGGGCAGGATTAACCAATAGGCCAAGTAGGCACGTGCCTAGGGCCCGAAATGGTCAGGGGGGCCCGATGAAGGAGGGCATCAACATTGTTTTTTTCCAAATGGCGATGGGCCCCTCCAGCATCGATTGGCAATGCGCCCCCCCCATCGGTAATGCGGGACCCTCCCCATCGACGGAAAGACAAGCAAGCAACGCGGGTAAGAAAGGCAACGGGAACTGTAATTGTGCAAGTGGTGCTGGTTGCCCAAAGCTTCCCTTTGATGCAGCTTCAGCCTGGGCACATGGTGAGGTAGGGTGGGGCAGGGGGGCCCAGTGTACTTGTGTGCCTAGGGGCCCTTGATGAATTAATCCTTATCCCTAGTGAGAAATAAATGTGAATTCTAGTGAATGCAGATAACTTAAAGTGCTTAAAACAATTAAATCCGCTGCTCCCGGATTGAAAGGGTAGTACAGCAGCCAAAGTTCATGTCTATGCCAAGACTGGCTACAAATTCGAAAGTCACAACCTGCTGGTTCTTAAGGTGTAATAAGGCGCAGTACTTATCTGCTATGATTTAATCACCACAATGCCATAAATAATATCGCATGCTGTAAAAATCCAGATGATCTGTGTACCGTATAAGTCCAATAGGACCAGCAGCAGCACTGGATTATACCCAGACTAGCACGAAACAGGAGTTCAAGGAATGTGCATTCATTTACAACTGCATGGGAGATGCCAGTGGCATTTGCTTCATGCCATTCTTAGGCTGAAACAGGAAGACACCTGCAATTTTTTTTTTCCTTATGTTGGAAATAGTGTACCTCCTTTGTCTACAGGTATAGTTGCCAACATTTCAAAATGCTTGGGAAAGCCAAACAATACAAATTACCCCTTCCAGGACACAATGAAGGAGCTTGTTCAATATTGGGGGTGCTTGGCACACACTGATACCCACAGAGCTGAATGCTGTGTCCAGTGTTACAGCAGTAATTAAACCAAAGGGTTTCTGGCTACAGATCTCCTGCCTTCCACCTTCTATTCTCACCCCATTCCTTGTTATTCTCCTTCTCTTTATTAAAAACTCTTCTTTTTTTCTTGCCAGGCTCCTTGCTTTGGTATGGTGTAAGTTTCTGTCTGTGGATGTTTGTACCATGCTGACCCAGCAAACTGCCATCTTTCTCCTTGGCTTGTGGTTCATACTTAAGGGTTGCTGGCTGGCACTAGGAATGTGTTAGTAACAACCAACAGATGTTAGATGTTCACCCTCATCTCCCTGTCCCTGTCTCTGTGTTCACATTATCTGTCTCACTCATGTATTTCTCATTCACTACTGATTGCCCCTCTTTTTACAAGGCTTTTAATAGTACATTGAGTTATACTATGGCTAAAGAATGTGATTTATTGTGCCATATAATGTATATATAATAAAGCAACTGTAGCATGATAAATAATGATGCAGACTGTGCTTTGCTAGTAGAGAAATGACTCACCTGGTAACAGGATCTAATATGTTCTGTTCTTTTTCCCTTCAAACAGATCTTGAGCTGTTCCTCTTTTCTGTACCAGTAAAAGAACACAAGCTTTTCATCTGTCTTAAGGTGTTTTCTCAGAACAGTGCAAGTTGTATTTTAAATATTTGATGTACTGCCTTTCTCTGATGCAACCACATTAGTTGAGATATTATGTACAGGTACATTTTGCTCTCCCTAGTGATCTCACAATCTAAGTTTTGCACCTGAAGCAACGGAGGGGCTAAGTGATTTGTGCAGGTTCACAAGGAGCTCACGTCGGGTGAGGTGGTGCTGCAAGATAAGTCTACTGCTTCTTTTATTACACATTAAAAATTGAGTAAATTGGAAAAAGTTGATAAAAAGTAGTAGTAAGATAACGTTTAGCAGAAGACTGTATTGGATAATAAGAGTTCAAAGTAATAAGAACATCGCAGGAAGTTACCAATTGGGATCAATGAGGATTGTAGCCAGCCTGGGTTATGCTACCTGAGTGGCAGTCTGGAGATCCCTATACCTAACATAAGAACATAAGCATTGCCTCTGCCAGGTCAGACCAGGGGTCCATCGTGCCCAGCAGTCCGCTCCCGCGGCAGGTCCAGGACCTGTAAGTGATCCTTTACCTAAACCTTTTATTCCCTAATCATTTAATATCCTCTGTCTATCCCCTTCTCTTTCAGGAAATCATCCAATCCCTTTTTGAAACCCAATATCGTACTCTGTCCTATTACCTCTTCTGGAAGCGCATTCCAGGTGTCTACCACCCTCTGAGTGAAGAAGAACTTCTTAGCATTGTTCTGAATCTGTCTCCTTTCAATTTTTCTGAATGCCCTCTTGTTTTTGTTGTCCCCGCTAGTCTGAAGAATCTGTCCCTCTCCACCTTCTGACAACCGTGCGAGTGTGGTTATAAGCAGCCAGGATTCTTGCTTGGAATGCTATAAGGCAGGGCACCTAACTCCGCTAGTAACTCAGGGCTCCTTTTACTAAGGTGCGCTAGCGTTTTTAGCACACGCAGCATATTAGCGCACACTAACCCCGCGCTACACAGCTAGAACTAACACCAGCTCAATGCTGGCGTTAGCGTCTAGCATGCACGGCATTGTAGCGTGCGCTATTCCGCGCATTAATGCCCTAATGCTGCTTAGTAAAAGGAGCCCTCAGTTTAGTTTTGAGACCAACGTTGGACTATCAGATTGCTATATAAGATAAGTGTTGCTGATTTAATAAGGAAGTAATATTATTTAGCAAGGAAGCAACATTTATAGCTTTAACATTGATGGAGCAGTTTGATTAAAAATTAAAATTATTGAGTAATTGATATACACCAATAAAATATAAAAATATTTTAATATTAAGTAAGAGACACACATAAATAAAAGCATTTTAAAGTATTAAGGCAAAGTGAGTCGACTCACTTTGTCTTCGCGATCTATCGGGCCGATCAGTCGGAGAGGAAGTTCGGGCCAGCCAATCGCTGCCTGGCTGGGCGGAACTTCCTCTCCGACGGCAGAATTGACGTCAGGGAGAGGAATGCTGGTCGGCCCGAAGCAGGGAGAGCATGGGGCGGCGGCGGCTTTGGGGCCTGTTATCCATTGGTGGCAGTTTGGGTCCTGTTCCCCGATGGCAGCGGCAGTGGCTTGGGGAAGGGCAGGGAGAAAGAAAGAAAGGGGCAGGCAGGGAGACAGAAGGAAAGAAGAGAAACAGAAAAAAAGAAAGGGGGCATGAAGAGAGAAAGAAAGAAAGGTCAGGGAGAGAGGAAGAAAAAGTTGGGGAAGGGAATGAGGTGTGGAGGAGAGGAAGCATACAGGCTGAAAGAAAGATTGGATGCACAGTCAGAAGAAGAAAGTGCAACCAGAGACTCATGAAATCACCAGACAAGGTAGGAAAAATGATTTTATTTTAAATTTAGTGATCAAAATGTGTCTGAATTTATATCTGCTGTCTATATTTTACAATATGGTCCCCTTTTACTAAACCACAATAGTGGTTTTTAGCGCAGGGAGCCTATGAGCGTCGAGAGCAGCGCTGGGCATTCAGCGCAGCTCCCTGCGCTAAAAACTGCTATTGTGGTTTAGTAAAAAGGGAGGGGGGTGGGTATTTGTCTATTTTTGTATGGTTGTTACTGAGGTGATAGTGCATAGAGTCATCTGTTTTGATCTCTTTCAAAAAACCCCGGAATAGGAATGATAATTAACAATTCTATGCGTACAGTGTGCGTTGTGTTTTTTTAAAATTTTATTGTTGGTAGATCATTTTGACTGGTTATTTTAAAAGTAGCTCGCGAGTCAAAAAAGTGTGGTCACCCCTGGTATAGATGATTTTTCATTTTGGACAGAATGTGGACTTGGGATAATGTATGTTATGTGAGTCCTATGCACGGAGAACTGCCGATATTGTATGATATACCATCCTCCTAGTTGACCACCTGAGGGATGAATAAATGGTTCTTTGATTTAAAAAAGGAGAGAAAAAGATGAGAAATTTGAGTAATTAAATATGGAAATAGTTTATAACCAAATATTATTACATAAAATGATTATTAAATTTCCAGTAACCCTATTAGCTTGAAAGTAACTCAAAAGGGGGCATGACTGTGGTTGTGGCCAGGGTATTCTAAAAAACTGCTTGCTTAAAGTAGCAGCATTTACATCAGGTTTCAGCAGGTGCAAATCTGGTGCCTAAAGTCAGGCATGGGAATCAGCGCTAAGTGTAATTGTGAAAAGGGCATGCACCCTTTATAGAATCAATATCTCAAACAAATAAAGCACCCCTAACTGGTTCCTTATCGACTGGAAAAAGGTGCTCAGAACCGTTCTTGGTGAAAAGACCACAAACCGGAGTCAAGCCCCTGAATGTAGCTTTCTTGATAAATCATAGCACTGTTCACAGTCACTTTAGCTGGCATATAGCCACTACTATTTTTTTATAACATGTTGCTTGAAAAAAATAAAACCTTCGGGGGTACTTATCTTAAGCTGCTGAAATGTGTGCTGTTATGGATTCTCATACATTTTGCCAGATCAGGCTTCCTCAGAGAACCCATGAATACTTCAATTTTCATTGCGTGATCAACTTATCCCTCATGTTACTTCCACTTCCTGTTTGATGACGTTTCCTGTTTGGGGACCCTTTTTAGAATCACCTTTAGCACAGATCTTTTTTTGTGTGTGTGATGAATTTTGAGTACCATTTACTGAATCCAGCCTATGGCAACCTCTTTCAACAAAGTGCACACCAAACAGTTTTGTTCCCGTGATTTTAAAAAAATGGTCAATAAAACCTACAAATAAAATAAACATTTGCAGAAACAACATGAGGATTGACAAGAAATTACATTTTCTGGCTCCTCATCCATAGCCTACATGTTATATTGCCACTTGTGAAACATTTTTGGAAACTGTATCTTAACAGATTTACAATCCGTACACTAACTGGGGCAAGTGACTCTGAGAGTCATGGAAATTTCTCCTGTGAAGTAGAGTCTCTATTTTGTGGGCCAATTATGAAGGCTATACTGTATAGCTTGGCCTCACCTATTTGCTTTTCTAGAACCTTCAGAAGGCATTGCTTCTTACCTAGTAATTCAGTTGATATACTCTGAGGAATAGGATAACTGACTGTTACTGCTGATTCCATTCCATCATCTAGTAAGTTGAAAATTTTCCAGTTACTTCTTCAGTGAAGTTATAGAAGTCAAAAAGCAAACTGACATAAGAATATAAGAACTGCCGTACTGGCTTAGACCACAGATACATCAAGTTCTGAATACTGTTTCTAACAAAGGCCAATCCAGGTCACAAGTACCTGGCAGAATCCCAACCAGTAGCAGGATTCCATGTTGCTTACCCCCAGAAATAAGCACTGGGGAATCAGAACTCTACCAGCATGCTGACTTTTCCCACTCCTGTTTCTCTTCATGCCAACACACAAAAAAGGAAGAAAAAAAATGCCTGCACCAAATGACAAGAAGAACACACACACACTAAAAAAGCAGAGATGACCATGTAATCAAGCTGGCAAAAAAATTTAGTAAAATACAAATCATAAGCAATTGAAACAGTAGATCAATGAGGACTGTGTTTCGGCTATTATATCGCCTGCATCAGGGATCCATGGGAATCTTGAGCTGGTTTTGCAGTTTGCTGACCTGGCATATCGGATCTTATTGAATGCCACTTATCTTTATTTATATTTTTAAAGATTCATTAGCTTAGTTGGATATATCAAGATTCCTTTGGACTCTTGATGCAGGCGATTTAGACAAAGCACGGTCCCTGTTCTACTACTGTTTCATTTGCATATGAATTGTATTTTATTAAATTTATTTGCCAGCTTGATTACTGGTCATCCCAGCTCTTTTTATTTTTCTCTTCATGTCATGGCAGATGGTAACTCCATGGTACTTCAGTAGCATGAAGTTTTAGAAGAGCATGCATGCAGATGGACAGACAGAAAGACAGAGCCTCAGTAATAGGTGAGCTCTCTGGAACAAAACATACCATTAAAAAGTAGCTATTTGTTCACTGTGCCTGTTGTGAAATATTTTCTTGTGTATAGCGGGTATCATAACTTGCATACAACCTCATTTTCTCCAGAACCTTCTACAACTACCAGAACTCTGTTCTACTAAATGTTTCATTAAATACCTGAAAAAAAAGGAAACCAGTGGAGTAAATTCATGATGTACAAGTTTTCTTGCCAACTACAACTTCTCTGCCAAGACCAGACTTGACATGCATACAAGAGTGATAACAGAAATACAATCCCATCACAGACACCAAACCTTAGTCCTATAGTCCCTGTCTGCATTACCGGCCAAAGCTCCTCTATAGCTCTATATCATCTCAGCTTTATAGGAAACAGCTGTTGCTATGTGAGGAGGAGGATAGATAAGTGAAAGGAGGTAGGTCAGGGAGATGAATCATTTATCATTTTCATCATAATACTAGAAAGTGCTGGTGGGGGGGGGGTCCTTAGAGGAGATAATAGTGCTAGCTCTTTTTAGATATTTCATCTAGTACTTTTTGAAAAATCAGACATTAAACTCACTCTCAGCTGACAGCACTCGTACCACATGCGGCATGACACTCTTCTTTGATTGATTGGTGGTCAAATCCATTTGAGTGTCAGCATACCTCGCATATCATCATTTGCAACTTTTAAGACTCCTGAAGCAGGCCTGATGGCCGAAACATGTGCATGTCGAGTCAATGTGTCATTTTGATGTTTGAACAATAAAGATCTTCATATTACCAGACGAATTGGAGGACACTTTTTTAGTGCACATCATTCTTATCTGGACAATTCCACTCTGTTTTCTGCATATTTGTGTTTGTGGTGTTGTTTTTTCCCCTGTTTCTTTCTTAACTAGCTGTTCCTTGCCATTATGAATCTAAAACAGTAAATCATCGGTGCTGCTTTGCTGATCACCATCAAAACTGCTATGTACGCAACAGGCTGATGCATGCAAAGCAGGAGAATAGTATAAACAGCTTAAGAGCTAATCTTCATCACAAATGCATGTAGGCATCACATGCTGATATATGTGAAACATGAATACTGCATGGACACCTGCAGAAATGATTTTCATTAGAGTCCTATGCAGTGGCATAGCCAAAAGTCAACTTTTGGGCGGGTCAACAGGTGGGCGGGCACATATTTCTTCTCTCGGTTCTCCTCCCTTGGATCCTTGGTTCCCCATCCTCACACTACCATCCGCACTGCTCTTCCATGAAACTTTAAAATTAAATACCTTACTTGTCAGAGATACCTAAACCCCACCAGCTAAAGAAATTGGCAATTCCCTGAAGTTGTGTATCCCCATCACAAACTGTAGCAGTCCTTTATGCATTTTCACTTCTCACACATGAGCTGAGTATGAATGAAATCTGGATTTGGTACCCTCTATAGCAGGGATTTCAAAGACCCTCCTTGAAGGCTGCAATCCAGTCAGGTTTTCAGGATTTCCCCAATGAATATGCATTGAAAGCTGTGCATGCACATAGATCTCATACATATTCATTGCGGAAATCCTGAAAACCCGACTGGATTGCGGCCCTCAAGGAGGGACTTTGAGACCCCTGCTCTATAGTATTCCTAACTTGCAAACAGTCCACCCAATTTTCAGGGAAAGGGATTGGAACTTGTATACCACCTTTTAGAGGTTACACAACCACACTAGGAGTTTCATTCCAATTCCATAACTTTTCTGAAGTTCATTGTTCTTTCCCTTCCTGTTGGTTTTTTTTTTTTACCTTAATTGTCTTCTCTTCTATCAACAATTTGTATTTCTTTTCCCATCCTTTCCTCTTGTTTTAATATGTTTGTAAAGTTAGTCCTCAATATATTTTGTAAGGTTTAGTTTTTTTGTTTGTTTTGTTGCCCCCCTTAATTTTATAATTTTACTGATATGTTCATCGCTTAGAATTTTGAATAAGCGATCAATCAAATTTATAATAAACTTGAAACTTGAGGTACTTCAAGCATTTTCCCTGTCCTGTCTTGATGGGCTCACAATATATCTAAGGTACCTGGGGCAGTAGAGGGCCAAGTAGCTTGCCCAGGGTCACAAGGAGCAGCGTGGGATTTGAATTCACATCTTCAGGGTGCTGAGGCTATAGCTCTAACCACTGTGTTACACTCTCTTCAGAAATTTAGTGCCATGACATATCCGTCAACCAGCATTGAATTTCCAGGAGTTTTTGGCCAGCTGAGATATAGCAGGCTAAGCCGATATTCATCAGCTGTCCAGCTAAGTCATAGAGGTCAAAAATAGACTTGATTTTTACATGGGTCTATATAGCTGCTGGGCTTAGCCAGCTAGCCAATGAATACTGGTGGTGACCGGCTGCGTCGTGTGACATAGACAGTCACCAAGCTACCTGTTGAACAAAATATTCAATGGGAGATAGCTGGCAATGTCCTGCTGATTATGCTGTTCAACGGATACTATGTGCTACTCATATTTAGCCAGCTAGAAGTCATTCCAGGCTAGCTAAATAGTGCTGAATATTGGGTCCAATAACTGCAAATTTGGTAATGATATTTGATTGGTATTATTTAGTTTTGTAAATATCCAAAACATTTGGTGGCCTTAGAGAATAGGATTCACCAACTCTTCTGCTGATGATTTTTCTTTATGAATGTCACTTTATCAGATTTTCCAAAACAAAGACAAGAGTCATCTCCAAATTAAAAACATGACAAAGATGGGACCAGCACTGATTGATTTATATCCTTGGTTCTCCCTCCCAGTCCTCAATCTCAGTGTATTTCAGAATATTAAAAGGGAGAGGGGACTACTCACATAAAAAATGTATTGGCTTGGGACCGAGCCAAGGCCCAACAAAAGCTGGTAGGCCTTAGGCAGTTTCACCACAGAGTCTTCACACTCTGTTTACTCCAGTTTTGGCAATATAGTAAATGATGGCAGTTAATGTTATCTATTTTTGTCCTTATCAGGAGGAGATGCTTGATAGCAACTTCTTTGCTCCAGACTATTTCCATTTCAGTGAGAAGGCTCATGCACAAGGTGTTTGTGGCCTTTGGAACAACATGGTGAGCTGGGAGCTGCTCTTTGCTTTACATTTGTATCTCTGTTCTCCCTTTTTTTCTCCCTTCTTTGGTCTGCAAGGCATGAATGCATAGAGCCATTCACCATTCACTAAGATCCCAGGATTTTGCATCAAAAAGAGGGATTGTTGGAGAAGGAAGTAGTGCTGCCCGATTCAGGAAAAAAAAAGATTTGATTCGATTCGATTTAGCCTATTGAATTGGTTTTTCGATTCGATTCGATTTTCCTGCCCAATTGGATATTTTTTTTCAAACATCCTGGTGGGTTTATTTTACAGCCTCTTCACCCCCTTTGCCTTCTCCTAACCACTGTGGTGTAAACAAAATAAACAAAAAAGACTTTTCCTCTCTCTGTTAAATCCTAGCTCACGTTTGCGGTCTAACACTAGCTCTGGCAGGATACACATTTCATATCTGACATTGTAATCACAAAACAGAAAATAAAATTATTTTTTCTACCTTTTGTTGTCTGGTCATTATTCAAATTTTGTTGGTCTCAGACTCTGGTTGTCTTCTGATAACTTGCTTGCCAGGGTCTCCTTTTTTCTTCTTTCTCCCTGCTAACCATCCATCTTCCATCTCTGTCCTCCTCTTCCATTTCTCTTCCCTCCCCAGGAGGTCTGGCATCTTTCCTTTTTTTCGTCTCCCTCCACAGATTCACCTTTTCTTAACTATCCTTTCATCCAGCATCTCTCCTTCCTTCCCCACCACTCCAGGGTCCACCATCTCTCCCTTTCTTTTCCCAACTACCCTCCTATCCAGTATCTCTATCCCCCCCTCCACACCATCCCTTGTGTCCAACTTCTCTCCCTTTCTGTTCCTTCCCTCCCTAAATCCCATTGTCCATCATCTCTCTCCCTCGCTCCATCTCCTCTATTTTCAGACCCATTTCTTCCTCCTCAAAGTCCAGCATATGCTCATCTCTTTGAACCCCCCTTCCCTCCCTCCGTGTACTTCTATACCAGGGCCCCCCTACCCTGAAGGTCTGTCCCCCTTTGAAGGTCTGTCCCCCCTTTGAAGGCCTGCCTCCCCCCTTGAAGGCTTGTCCCCCCCCCTTGAAGACCTATCCCACCCCTGAAGGCCTGCCTCTCCCCCCTTGAAGACCTGTCCCCTTTTGAAGGCCTGCCTCCCCCCTTGAAGGCTTGTCCCCCCTTGAAACCCTATCCCACCCCTGAAGGCCTGCCTGTTCCCCCTAAAGGCATGTCCCCCCCCTTGAAGACTTGTCCCCCCCTTTGAAGGCCTGCCTCCCCCCTTGAAGGCTTGTCCCCTCTTGAAAGCCTATCCCACCCCTGAAGTCCTGCCTGTCCCCCCTAAAGGCCTGTCCCCCCCCCCTTGAAGACCTGTCCCCCCGTTGAAGGCCTGTCTCCCCCCCCCTTGAAGGCTTGTCCCCCCCTTGAAAGCCTATCCTACCTCTTTGAAGGCCTGCCTGCCTGTCCCACCCCGAAGGACTGCTCACTCCCCAAATCCCACCGGCATCCAGCTTCCACCCCCCTGGCCTTCTGCTTCCCCCCCCCCCGGCCTCCCCGCACTGTTTACCTTCCAGCCGGAACAGCCTGCAAGCAAGATCACAGTGTTAGCGATCTTAGTACCGCTTTCGGAGATAGTTCCTCCATCAAGGTCCCGCCCCTTCTCTGACATCAGAGGAGGGGCAGGACCATGACGGAGGAACCAGCTCCGAAGTGGTACTAAGATCGCTAACACTGCGATCTTGCTTGCAGGCTGTTCTGGCTGGAAGGTAAACAGTGTGGGGAGGCCGGGGGAGCAGAAGGCCGAGGGGGTGGGAGTCGGGAGCCGGAAGCCGGACGCCGAGGGGGGGGAGCCGACAGCAGCACTTCCCGACTGACCCTCCCCCCTCGCCTTCTAAAGCAGGTGCGGCAGCTACCGCTCCTGCTTTAGGGGGCGAGGGGGGGAGGGTCAGGCGAATCGGGAAGCCTTTTTTTTTGTTTTGAACCGATTTGAATCGATTCACCCGAAGTGAATCGGTGAACCGATTCGAATCGTAAATTGGACAGCACTAGAAGGAAGGTGCATAGACCAACATGATCACGAGGATCATGAGGTGCATAGACCAACATGCTCATATTTGTACTAAGAGCAGTACAAACCTGTTTCTGTCCTTATTTCAAAAACATGGTGCACCTCTTTAAGGGGTCCTTTTACTAAGGCACACAAGCCGTTTTAGCAGGTGCTAAACACTATAGCATCCATATTCTATGGACGCATTAGTATTTAGCGTGCGCTAAAACGGCTAACATGCCTTAGTAAAAGGACCCCTAAACATGCTCCTGTGTATGCTGGAGAGGTAGTCAAAGGTTGTTTTTTTATTGTTGTTTTGTTTTTATGTTCAATATTTTTATTGGTTATGATATGTATAAAACATAAATATTCACGAAACAGATTCATGTCCAATAATGAGTGAAATATAACAATCAATTAAGACAAAACAAAACAATACAGATGACAGCCCATTATGACAAGAGGACATAAACTGAAGCTGAAGGGGGACAGGTCCAGGATGAATATCAGGAAGTTCTGTTTCACGCAGCGAGTGGTGGACACCTGGAATGCTCTCCCAGAGGAAGTAATTGCAGAATCCACCGTTCTAGGTTTTAAATGTAAACTAGATGCACATCCCCTTAAGAGTGGCATAGAGTGATACGGGTAAGGGTAAATTAGATGCACATCTCCCTTGAGAAGCATACGGTGATATGGGGACTAAAATTAGGCCAGGATACACCTGGTGGGGCCTCCGCATGTGCGGATCACCGGACTTGATTGACCCAGGGTCTGATCCGGAGATGGCAATTCTTATGTTCTTATGTAGCATACCTACTGATGCAAACCGTATTTTCATTTAGAACGAGTACAGAATTATAAACATCCTACAATTATTGTCATTACAGCGATTCACAATACCTTGTCAAAGGATGCCATATTTTATCGTAAGAATGGATATGACCATGAAGCTCATAATCAAAAAGAAAAAATGTCCTAAAACCAGCCTAAGTTGGTACTTGGATGATCAAAAAGACAGGTCGTCCAAGTACCGATAATCAAAATGTATCTAAAACCAGCTTAGGCCTTTTCACTGCCTCTATACGCCCAGAGCAAAAAGGGGCATTTTTAGAGGAGTGGATAGGGCAGGAGGTGCGCGGGATGTGGGCTGACCTAGACTTAGTTGTCTGGCAGCCATAACCAAAAAACTTTGACAAGTTGTCAGATGGAACTTATACATTTTGACTTAGATGAAGTCAAAACAGGCATAAGTTCCAGATCGTCCCCCTGCACCCATAAAGATCACGCCGGCAGGAGAGATGCCCACTCTCCCGAAGTGATGCAATCTTTGCTGACAGGAGAGATGCCCAGTCCTTCCTGCTGGACACCCCCCCCCAAAGCAGTGCGATCCTTGTGACACCCCCATCCCCTTGCCAGACCATCCAGCCCACCTTGTGGAGCCCCCTCCACCCCCAACCATATTTTGTAATCATGCAAACATTGTTTCACCATAAATTGTGAGATAGTTTGGAACTATTTTTCCAGTTGGTCAGGATGGTTTTAATAGTGATAAGTAAGAGACTTTTCAGAAGTCTGACCAATTATCATTGATGGCCGTTTTCAGTCCATGCCACCCATATATAACAATAGCCAAAGTTATGTCTTCTTGGACTTCAGTGATCGAGCATATGGTTTCCCAAATTCTCAGCCAATATCTGTTGATCAGGGCACAGTTGAAGATCATGTGATCTAGGGTACAAACAGGATTTACATGACCAACAGAAATTTTGACTCTTATTTGGTAGTTTGGATAATTTATAGGGTGTCCAGACCACTTTATTCAGCATGAAATAAGCTGAATGAGAAATTGCTGAAGAGTTTAACGATTATATCGACTCCAAACAGACCTTTTCCCATGTATCCGAGTCAATTTGTTTTTCAGTATCTTTAATCCTGATATCTCTCACTGTTGACGAGGTGACAAATTTATTTTTAAGGATGAACCTATACCATGTAGCTGACTTACCTCTACGACTTTGCGCTATCTGTTCACTAAGCATCAGCAGTGAGGGTCTATCAACTTGGAGTGAGGGGACATCAGTATATGTTTTGTTTGAGTGATATAACGACAACCATTTAAATGTTGAGTGCTTGGAATGTTGTAAGTAGTTTGTAGTTCATCAAAAGAGAGCCAGTTCTTATTAGTATACAATTGATTCAGGGACCCTATGCCTGCATTTTTCCATACAGGCCAATTGCTTTGTTTTCCGTGAATTAGAATCTTAGGATTGCTCCATATGCGAATGTGATCAGTGTCATTCCACCATATCTTTGACAGCCTAGCTACTTCTTTAATTGCCAATTTGGTAGAGTGAACAGGTTCTCTAAGGTTGGCTGCATTTGAATTATTCGTAAAGGCAACAAAACATAGTTCTGATTTACCCACTTTATATGCCTCTATCAACATCCAAGGAGATGAGTATTGAGTAGCAGCTTTAGTAAACCAATGAGAACTTTGTCGTAGAATAAATGCTGGGTGGTTGAAGCAGGAGTGGCTAATGCTGTAAAAGACCATAGGCATCCTTTGGTTCCTCCATAGACACAATTCACTTCAAACATAGGCATCGAACATAAGTCCATAATGGTATATATTGAAGAACTAAGGCCAGTACTGTGTAGACTTGCACAGTCTGTGTCATGTATATGACCATTCGGTTGCATTTGTCGACATTAAATTTAATATGCCACTTGGACGCCCAGTCTTCCAATTTTCTAAGGTCTGCCTGCAATTTTTCACAATCTGCCTTCATTTTAACAACTTTGAACAGTTTAGTGTCATCTGCCCATTTAATCACCTCACTCGTCGTTCCAATTTCCAGATCATTAATAAGTTAAATAGCGCCGGTCCCAGTAAAGGACTTGACACCATGGCCTACATTTCCGGCAGCTATATTTGAGATAGCTGTGATTCTACAAATGGTGCCATTGTGTAATTGACTCACAATCTGCAGCCATAGTTTAGGCAGCCACCGATACAGGCACCATTTGCATAATCCGGCCCTAACCGGTTAAATGTTGCTGAGTATCAATATATAGCCCTGTGCAAGTGATTTAACCAGCCTCTCCTGCCTTGTTCAATCACTTTGAATGTTGACCTCGTCGAATAAGCATTTATGCGGTCAGCTCTAGCAAAATGTATACAATTTTCCAAAATCTCAAAATTAGGAGCACAAATCCTTTGAATATCAAACCCAATGGGTCAAATACCATTTTAAAATTGGAGGGATTGCATGTCAGTTCAAATCTGCATTTTTAGTGCAGAATAAAATATTTAACTTAACCCAAAAGGACTACTGCTCCAAAATAGTCTTTTTTTTAACTTGATTTCTACTTCAGATTATGAATGGTTGGTGACTTTGTGCTGCCACCCCTTTAAAGACCCCCCCCCCCAAGCCCTGGTAAAAATTCCCATTTTCCCAGAGATGGTCAAATGAACCTTGAATTAGAAGCAGATGTGTGAGTGGCACATTATTACATGAGGGACTGGAGAGAGAGAAAGGGAGGAGGAGGAGGCCTGGATAGAAAGAGGGAGAATGAAGAGTCCTGCGTGTGAGAGTGGACCTGCCACAGCCCACAGCCTCATGCTCTCATCACTCGAGGGGGTCTGAAGTCAGCCAGCCCCCAGCTCAGAGAATGGCTAATAGGAGCCAGATGGAAAGGAGCGAGGAGAGAAGAGAAGCATTGTTTCAGCTCAGTTCACAGAAATACGCATTCTGCAAAATAAAAAAAATGACAAGGGAAAGAAGAAAGGAATCATCTTTAGAGAGCTTTAGTTAGACTAATTGAGGGTAATATTTAAACATCACAGTCAGCATTGACTTCGGTGTTGCCCTATTTTATTCAGGTACCAGCATTCGGTGTTAGTAGTGTCCAAATAACTTTCAGCTCTGCTTTGGTTCAATCCCCAGAATTTTTGCCCCTCCCCCCTCCAAACAAAATGTGTTCCGCTGCCTATACATTAAGCTACATATCAATACATGTGATCAATCTGCTTCCATTTATTACTACTACTACTTATCATTTCTTTTTTTGTAATTCTGTATTTAAACGCAGCGCTGTACATTAAACCTATAAAAGACAATCCCTGCTCAATAGAGCTTACAATCTAAAACAAACATGACAAATAGGGGTTAGGGAATTTCTCATGAGGGAATGAGCAAACAGACGTGGGTACTTTACAACTGAGTGGGAGTTAAAAGCAGCCTCGGAAAAGTGGGCTTTGAGCCTAGATTTGAATACTACCAGAGACGGAGCACTTCATTAAGAAGTTTTCACGCCCGTTACCTAAAATTGTTTGCAATGTCTGAAACAAGCTAAAAAAAAAAAGAGGGGGGGGAGTCCAAAAACCTTCCAAACACAAATATAAAATGCTTTGTCTGTGCACATCTCTGATGTGATTAAAACTACACAGCTGCAGAGTAAGTGCATGACATTTACAGAACAGGATGTGTGAGACAGGTACATAGAGCAGGTAACGCCGCTCCAGAAACCACAAAAATTGAGAAGCACAACCACAAGTACATTGCAGACCCATAGGAAACCAGAGATATACAGGAGTTATATTCAGTCATAGCAGCACAAATAACTAGGCGTACAGTGCTGTCTGCCAACAACATCAACACTATTCACTTAGCCCAGATTCTGTGTACTGCGGCCAAAGTTGTGCATGCAAATCTGTGCACATTGCTGATTTGATCACACAACTTAATTGTTTATCAAGCCAATCAGCACAATAATTGCCAATTAACAAGCAGTTATTGGAAGTAATTGGCACTCAGAATTTATGTGCACAAATTTCTAAGCATATTCTATAAAGTGGTGCATATAAATTCTAGTGCATGGATCTCAAAGGGGACGTGGCCAGGGGAGGAGCATGGGCAGGTTGTGGGTGTTCCTAAAAGTTAGGAGCGCCTTCCCTGGCTTCCCCCTCCCCCCCCCCCCACTGCCGTACGTGCATGCCACTTCCCTTGCTCCGTACCTCTGTAACATTCCTGGAGTGAGCATCAACTCCCAACCTGCTGTCGCACCTGCATTGGCTTTTCTTCTGATGTCACTTCCTGGACCCGCGCTTAGGAAGTGATGTTAAAGGGAGAGCCCACGCAGGTTGGGGGGGGTTGTTGCTTGCGCTAGGAACATTACAGAGGGATGGCGGAAGGGAAGCAGTGTGCATGGCAGTGGGAGAGGCGGGGAAGGAGCATGTAGGGATGGGGCGGAGAAGAGGGTGGGGGAGGGGCACCACCACCCCAGGCACCTCTCACCCTTGCTACACCACTGGATAGGAGGAAATTAAAACCTGAAGTTCACAATAGAAACACTCACTAGTAAGTTTTTAATTAGCCAATGCACACAGGGCAGGATTAATTCGTCGAGGGCCCTTAGGCACACAAGTACACTGGGCCCCCTGCCCCGCCCCACCCCACCATGCGCCTAGGCAGAAACCGGAAGCTGCATCAGAGGGAAGCTTTGGGCAAGCAGCAACGCTTGCAAAATTACAGTTCTCGTTGCCTTTCTTATCTGCGTTGCTTGCTTGTCTTATTTTCCGTCAATAGGGGGGGCCGAGTTGCTGAATGGGGGGCCCGCGTTGCCAATCGGCGGGGGCCCGCATTGCCGATCGATGCTGGAGGGGCCCATCGCTGTTTGGAAAAAACAATGTTGATGCCCTCCTTCATCAGGCCCCCCTGACCATTTCGGGTCCTAGGCACGTGCCTACTGGGCCTATTGGTTAATCCTGCCCTGAATGCACATGGCACAAGCACTTCTGCAGCCTGTGTTCTCTGGAACCATTCATTCCCACCCCACCTCCACCCCTCTTTGTAAACACAGTCCTCATGCTCTGATAAGAGCATTTTGCTAAAGAAAAATGAATGTTTCCCTATTATGGAGGAGAGTCTAGCGGTCCAAGAATGGGCTGAGGGAATAACTCTCAAGGTGGGGCAAATCTTTGGCTCCACTGTAGGACATTAGGCTTCCAGTTTCTCAGCTACAATGGCAATTAAAAGTGTAGCTATAAAAGGTCTTAAGACAGAGGAGGGTGGTGGCCTCTGCTTTTCCAGGTGTGGTTCTGAAAAGCATCAGTCACAAACTGGGGGAGATGGATGTTGGAGAAGTAAAGACTAGCTTTCTTTCTCTTTTAATAAATAGGGTGCTTGGACTTGGCTTAAAACATATTTTCTTCCTGTGATGTTTATTTATTTTTATTTGGATTTATTAACTGCCTAAGGTAGTGATATTCATACGATAATTTTAATAAAATGTAGTGCAAATTGTAAACTATTAACTGTATATTGTATATGTTTAACCTGTAACATGTTCTAAGCAGGATAGAAAACAAATTAAATAAAAATAAATTAATTAAATATTAAATAATTAAATAGTTTGGTGAGATACAGATGCCTCCATTACCTCCAGGCATCCCTTCAGGCTCCCCCTAGGAACTATCTTTGACTTTTGGACTCCACTGTATCTGGATCTCCTTGATTTGTTTTCTGTGCGATTTTCCCATTTCCTTTTGTTTCAATTCACTGGCACTGGAACATTTCTCTCAATGTCTTCTTGCTCGGGATTACAGGCAGGGCCGGTCTTAGCAATTGCAGGGCCTGGTGCAAACTCAGTGGGGTCCCTCGCCACACTTAGCCCTTCCCTGCACAAAATGTTGACTTTTTTTCTTGACATTTTCATATGAGATTGACATGAAATGGAAAAGTACATTGCAAAGAAAAAAAGGGGGAACACAAAACCACAAATACAAATGCAAGAAAAACAGGAGTGCAAATGTCCAGATCAGAATGATGTGCACTAAAAAAGTGTCCTGCAATACATTTGATGGTATGAAGATTTTTATTCCTCCAATGATGCAATTGTACATTCAATAACTCAATAGCTCAATGATTCGACTTGACATGTACATGTTTCGGCCCTCAGGCCTGCCTCAGGAGTCTTCAATCCAGAGAGTGTTAACCAGACCAAAACGAATGGTGTATCATATCTCCGATGGTACGAAACGTCCAAGGTAGTGGAGTCGAGTCATTGAGCTATTGAGTTATTGAATGTACCATTGCATCATTGGAGGAATAAAAATCTTCATACCATCAGATGTATTGCAGGACACTTTTTTAGTGCACATCATTCTCAAAAGTACATTGCAAGACACTTAACAGGGATGAAAAGCTATACACCAAAGAGCCACAATGCATTATTTGTATCTGGTACAATATTGGTTGAAGTTGTTCTAAGGCCATATTGTTCTTTCTCTTCTTGTTTATATTCAATAAATTGATTTTTATTTTTTTTTTAAATGACATGAAAGAACATGAGAAATGAAATTGACATTTCCCTTGTCTAACATGACCATTTATTTTTTTCCTCAAAACGGGACAGGACCCCCCCTCCCCCCAGTATCTTTTTTTAAACCTGGCGGCTGCCTCCTGTCCTGATGTCTTCCGGACTCGTGCGAACTGAAGGCAGCCATTCAGTGAGAAGCGCAGGACCAGGCAGGCACACTGCTCTGCTGCTGCCGGAAGACATCAGGACAGGAGGCAGCCTCCAGGATTAAAAAAGATACTGAAGGGGGGAGGGCTGTATTTGCTACGGTACTTGTTTCTTCAATGGGCCCCTGAAAACAGACATTTCGACATCCCAAAGCTGTGCTTGGGGACAACAGAAAAGGCTACCTTAAAACGGGATTATCCAGTTCAAGACGGGACATATGGTCACATTACCCTTGTCTCTACCGTGGTTTACTTCCCCACAACCTATGGTAACGGCACTCCTCCTCAGAACATAAGAATTGCCGCTGCTGGGTCAGACCAGTGGTCCATCCTGCCCAGCAGTCCACTCACGCGGCGGCCCCAAGGTCAAAGACCAACCTCACCTGAATACATTTCAGTTTAGCAGGAACTTGTCCAACTTTGTCTTGAAACCCTAGAGGGTGTTTTCCCCTATAACAGATTCCAGAAGAGTGTTCCAGTTTTCCACCACTCTCTGGGTGAAGAAGAATTTCCTTATATTTGTACGGAATCTATCCCTTTTCAACTTTAGAGAGTGCTTTTCGTTCTCCCTACCTTGGAAAGGGTGAACAGTCTGTCTTTATCTACTAAGCCTATTCCCTTCAGTATTTTGAACGTTTCAATCAAGTCCCCTCTCAATCTCCTCTTTTCAAGGGAGAAGAGGCCCAGTTTCTCCAATCTCTCATTGTATGGCAACTCCTCCAGCCCCTTAACCATTTTAGTCGCTCTTCTCTGGACCCTTTCGAGTAGTACCATGTCCTTCTTGTACGGCGACCAGTGCTGGACGCAGTACTCCAGGTGAGGGCGCAGATCTCTAAGATTTATTAAAAGTCATAAATATATATCCTAGAGGAAAGAAGGAACAAGGGACATATGATACAGACATTTAAATAATTGAAGGGCATTATTCAAAAAGAAACAAACCTTTTCCTAAAGAAATTGTAGCGGTAGGGTGCATGATATGAAGGAGGGACATTCAGGAGCAACACCAGGAAGTTTTTTGGTTGTTTTTTTTTTGTGGAAAGGCAGATAGATGTCAGGAATGTCCTCTCAGAGGAGGTGCTAGACTCAAAAATGGAAAACTTCACACATTGCCATTTTAATCCTAAAACTTGAAACTTAAAAGAAAGCATGGCAGGTACAGCTCAAGATAAGTAGGCATGAGTAGGTTATCTGCTTGAGGTGGCAATGGGGAAGTTATAATTAGAGAATGACACAGTGACAAAATTTTCCCCGTCCCTGCAGGAACTCAATTTCCCCCGTCCCGTCCCCGTGAGTTTTGTTGCTGTCCCTGTCCCTGCCCCATTCCTGTAAGCTCTGCCTTAACCACACAAGCCTCGGCCACTTATGATTTTAACGTGTTTGAGGCTTGTGCAGATGAGGACAGAGCTTGCAGGAAATGGGCAGGGGCAGGAAAAGAACTCAAGGGGATGGGACAGGGAAAAATTTGTCCCCGTATCATTCTCTAGTTACAATCCTAAGCATCTTACTGGGAAGACTGAATAGGACAGTGTAGTTTTTATTTGCTGTCATTTTTATGTTGCTATGCAGTTAATATTCATCATAGTTTAAGCAGGAAGGAGAGGCCAGTAATTGATGTTCACACATTAGTGCCTGTTTTCTGTGCTTTTATATATATATATATAAGAATATCTAAAGGCGCAGAAGAGCGGCACCGACACGTATCAAGTTTATCTGGTGCATGCGCAGACGAACTATGTAAACTCTGATCCCACAAATTCAAATAACCTTTAAAAATTGTGTCTATCATCTTTGACAACTATGAAATCTCTCTCCATATATTGAAAAGACAAGTCTGACCACAGTGGTCCATGCCATGATAACACCACAAGTAGACTACTGCAATGCCCGTACACTGGTCTAACCAAAAAACAGTTTGCATCAGCTGCAACTAATTCAGAATGATGCAGCACCACTGACAGAAGGCTGCAAGCAGCGTGATCACATCATACTCTTTCTGCAAAAACTACACTGGCTACTAGTGCCTTACATTTGTACATTTAAATCTCTACTATATGTTTGGTTTTCAAGTCTTCGGACAAAATGGGTCAGAATACTTAAAGAAAAAGCTAACCCTTTACATGCCTCTGAGACATCTGATGTCCTCTCAAGAAGCATCACTATCTGTATCACATCATACAAAAGATATTATACAAAGTGATACCCGCCAATGAGCCTTCTCAGGAGTAGCCCCCATTATCTGGAATTTGCTCCCAGAAGAGCTATGACTATCTGTACTTTAGAAAGCAGGTGAAAGCCTAGCTTTTCCTGTAAGTCTTCAAAACATAGGGTGATTGACTATACACTCATTCTGCACCAGGACTAGCTTGCCACACACACTAACTAATGCTGGCTTTTACAAGGTTGTGGTAGAGATTTCTACTGCGGGCCAGCAAGGCTTTGATGCTCATAGGATTCTTATGAGCATAGGAGCATTTACCTCGCCAGCCCACAGTAGAAACCTGTACCGTGGCTTTATAAAAGGAGCCATAAGAAGGGGGGGAGGGGATGGAGGGCTGTGGCTCACTAGTTGAGAGGAAGGGCTGTGGCTCATTGGTTGAGCTGCTGCCTCTACACCCAGAGGTTGTGACCCTGGGCAAGTCACTTAATCCTCCAGTGCTCACCACTTTGAATGTCAGTTTTGAAATGCCAAATAGAGAATGACACAGTGTGACAGAATTCATCACCGTTCTCATCCCCATGGGAAACTGTACCATGTCATTCTTTTGTGTCTATCTCAACCTCAGTCCTTTTACACCAGCATTTTTCAATGCTAGGCTTGAAGATCAGTGGCTGTGCCCATTCATACTCTGATTCTTATGTGAGCCAAGTATAGGATAATGAAGCCATTGTGACATCACTGATATGATTGGCTCTTAGGCATTGGTGGAATGAGGCATTATGACAACGCAATATCTGCTCTGGATACCAGAGACCGTCATTCTTTAGAGTTTCTCTCAACCTCAGTCTTTCTACATCAGCATTCTTCAATGCAAGGCCTGAGGGTCAGTGGTTGTGCCCACTCATACTCTTCCCTCTCTCCTTAAAGAATGACATGGGGATGGTTCCTACGGCTATACGCAAGGACGGGAATGATGATGAACTCTATCACCATGCCATTCTCTAATGCCAAAGCAACAAAAAAAGGCAGTATACAAATCCCTTTCCCTCAATCAGTTCCTTATACTGTACCTTGTTTAGCTGTGTAAACAACTTACCTTGAGTTTAGCCTCCCATGTGTTCATTCCAACACACTCTGTACTACCCATCTTGTCCCCATTTAATATCTGCATTTGGCTCAGTATGTCATTTGAATGTTCTTTTTTTCTTTTTATATCTTTATTCATTTTGAAGTCAAAAGCAAGTGCAATCTGATTTGTGCGTATTAGCTGTTTCATAAGTTTTATACTGACCTTATATCTCATTCATTGTATTTATGTTTATATTTTGTCTTGTTATGCTGTTAACAACACTGTACGTTTTATGTTGAATTATACCATGGCTTGGATGAATGCCTTCATAAAGGTGGTTAATAAATCCCAATAAATAAATAAAAAGACCACAAAACAAACACATTCCTCCCCCTTGCTTTCACTTTTACAGTATGCATATAATTTGAATATCATTTCCCTTGAGCATTGGAAAGCTATTTTTCTGTTCTGTTTTGGCGGTATGGGATCTGCATAAGAACATAAGAATTGCCATCTCCGGATCAGACCCTGGGTCCATCAAGTCCGGTGATCTGCACACGTGGAGGCCCCGCCAGGTGTACCCTGGCATAGTTTTAGTCCCCATATCACTGTATGCTTCTCAAGGGAGATGTGCATCTAATTTACCCTTACCCATATCACTCTATGCCACTCTTAAGGAGATGTGCATCTAGTTTACCCTTAAATCCTAGAACGGTGGATTCTGCAATTACTTCCTTTGGGAGAGCATTCCAGGTGTCCACCACTCGCTGCGTGACACAGAACTTCCTGATATTCGTCCTGGACCTGTCCCCCCTCAGCTTCAGTCTATGTCCTCTTGTCCGTGTCACATTGGACATTGGACAATAACTGCTTTCCCTGCTCCATTTTGTCAAATCCTTTCAGTATTTTGAAAGTCTCGATCAGATCCCCTTGTAGTCTCCTCTTCTCAAGGGAGAACAATCCCAGTCTCCTAAGTTGTTCCTCGTAGTCCAGCTTCTCCATGCCTTTCACTAGCTTCGTTGCTCATCTCTGCACTGTTGACTTTACTGTGGGATTTCTAAAAATTGGTCTGAGGGCAGATTGGACTACATAAAAGGATTTTCCTATGGTTGACCAGTTATGTTTATTAAAATTTGATAATCCACTTTAACTTACAACAGATCAAACGGTTACATTCAAAATATAAAAGAAAGGAACTCTATAACATTGATAGGATAGACCTCAAACCACCCATACGGAGCTAAAAAAGGTAAGTACAAATGTGCCTCTGCTATATCCTTCTGAACCAGTTAATGGTGCACCAGACCTGTATCGATAGATGTGATAATCTTGTGACATCTCTATATTAAACGCTTGTTAATAGGTGCAGCACTGAATATCAGCCCATATCCTTATAACTTCCAGACACTGCAGATGACCTAGATGATCAGTGCTGATACCTGTTTATGGCCTGGAACTGAATATCTGGATCTAATTTAGCTGCTGAATATCGACCCATATATTTGCTGATCCTGCTTAAGGCAGCAGAAGTTCCAATAGGCTGTTATACAGAATATTACCACTAGGGGGAAGCCCAGGTCATTAAACCTAAGACTTGGCCTTTTGCAAATACATTCAGATGTCAAATATTTTCCCTTCTTCAAGCACATTTTTAGTTGTGTTTTTAGGTATTCAAAAAAAAGAGAGAGAACATCTGTGTCTAGTGTTCTGCTGTTAAAAATATTTTCAAGATTGTTTTTATTTTCAGCTATTTTTTTCCTAAGTATGGTTATTTTGATAGAGTGGTGCTGCTGATATATAGGAAAATAATAAAAGCAGTAACTTAGAAAATGAGAGCAGAAAAAAGACCTGAATGGTCTATTCAGTCTGCTCAATAGTTACACGTTATAAGCTTGTGGAAATAAAATATAATGTATACTGGGCTGGGGGATGTTTTACTGATGCTGGATGGGAACAGAACCTGATTGGACTATCAGAGGCGCCAGGTAAACCAGGCTAAACCAATCCTACTCTTGCACTATGGCATACATGTTCTATCTAGATTTCCATGCAAGTAACGCAAGTTCCAGCACAATTTATTTATTTAAAAATTAATATACCACATAAAAACTAGAAACCTGCATGCATAATTTAATGCTTATCATGCAAAGTTGTACACACAAGTTATAGAATTGTGACAGCTGCGTGAGTGACTTAATTGGCAAATTAGCTGCTAATTGACATTAACAACCAATAATTGCTATAAATGGTGTTAATTTATTTCCTCCTCCCTCTCGGGTTATTCTAGTCCTCTAAATTTTCTCTTCGTTTTGCCTCTTCCCTCTACTGGAGTTCCTTTCTACCTTAACTCTTGTTAACCGTGTCGAGCTTTACGAATGTAGAGATGATGCGGTATACAAACCTAAGGTTTAGATTAGATTAGATTTTGTATTTATATAATCACCTATCAAAGTTATCTAAGCGGTATGCAATTAGGTACTCAAGCATTTTCTGCCTGTCCTGGTGGGCTCACAATCTATCTAATGTACCTGGGGCAATGGAGGATCGAGGGACTTGCCCAGGGTCACAAGGAGCAGCACGGGATTTGAACCCACAACCTCAGGGTGCTGAAGCTGTTGCTTTAACCACTACGCCACTCCTTAGCCAATAATCTACTAACTGAAAACACAAAATTCATGGTTTGGACTTCAGAGGGGCATGGGCAGGTCAGAGGTGTTTATGAATGCAGGTTATAGAATAGTATCAGTTAAGCACCAAAATAACAGCAGTCAGATTTGAGCATTTACACCAGCCGTTGAGCTAGCATAAGTGCTCAGTGCTCACACTTTAAATGAGGTATGTAACTGTGGATTTTCATTAGTACACTATAATGACAATTACATGTGTAATTCCCAGTATAGAATTTGTATATCATCTATAGAAACATATAAACTTAATGGCAGATAAAGGCCAATGGCCCTTCTAGTCTGCACATCTACAGCATCCACTATCTCCTCCTCTCCTTAAGAGATCCCATGAGCCTGTCCCGCCCTTTCTTGAATTCAGGCACAGTCTTTGTCTCCACCACCTCTGCTAAAGACTGTTCTACCCATCTACCTCCCTTTCAGTAAAAAAGTATTTCCTTAGATTGCTCCTGAGCCTATCACCTCTCAACTTCATCCTATGCCCTCTCACTCTGGAATTACCTTTCATTTATGGAGTCAGTCCAGAGGAAGGCTACTAAAATGGTGTGTGGTCTTCATCATAAGGCGTATGGGGATAGACTTAAAGATCTCAATCTGTATACTTTGGAGGAAAGGCGGAAGAGGGGAGATATGATAGAGATGTTTAAATGACTATGTAATGTAAATGCGCATGAGTCAAGTCTCTTTCATTTGAAAGGACACTCTGCAATGAGAGGGCATAGGATGACTCCGGAGTAATCTAAGGAAATACTTTTGTTACAAAAAGGGTGGTAGATGCATGGAAAAGTCTCCTGGAAGAGGTGGTAGAGACAGAAACTGTGTATGAATTCAAATGGGCCTGGGATATGCACGTGGGATCTCTCAGAGAGTGAAAGAGATAATGGTTACTGCAGATGGGCAGACTAGATGGGCCATTTGGCCTTTATCTGCCATCATGTTTCTATGTAGATATTTAAACTTCTCTATGATATCTTTGTCTCCAAAGTATACATATTGAGATCTTTAAGTTTCTCCCCATATGCCTAATGATGAAGACTACCTACCATTTTTGTAGCCTTCCTCTGGACTAACTCCTTCCTGTTTATATTCTGGTGCTTTTCTTTAGTCTACCTATAGAGAATTGCCCTCCAATCTGCCCCTAATAACCTTCTAGAATTATTGCTTTTAGATCTAGTTTTTAGGATAAATCAAATTCCTTCCCCCCACCCCACCCCGGTATGACCTGTGGCTGCTTTTAATGGGGTTGAGGAAAAATTATGAGGCAAGGCATGTCCTTTGTGATGACATCACTGATAATTTCACAGTTCTGAGCATGAAAAAATGAGTAGGAAGGTCTCTTCTAACCTATATTTCCTACTGGATCTGTCATCCTTCCTTAAGCCAAGCTGCTGTCTCCTGCAGTTTCCAAATATTTAAAATACATTGGCATTTATCCAAGCTCATCATCTCTCTTTCCCCATGCTCTCTCGAACAATCCATTGGAACAGACTCGTATTTCTGCAACATTCCACCCTGACAGTTACTTTACTTTCAATGGCTATAAAATAGTTCAAAAACATTCTCACTAGGAAGTGAATTCTGAAGTGGGGGGGGGCGGGGGGGGGGACTTATTTAAGATGTTTGATCTTGCTTCAGTAGACGGAGGTTACAGCAAAAGGGATGTAGAGGCAGGATCACTCTAGAAGAGTTGTGGAATTGCAGAGGACAGAAGGGAGAAAGACAGGACATTACAAAGGTAATTCTATAAATACACAAATTTCTGCATGCATAAGAACATACGAAGTTGCCTCCACCGGGATCAGACCAGAGGTCCATCGTGCCCAGCGGTCTGCACCGTGGCGGCCCATCAGGTCCATGACCTGTCAAGTGTTCCCTGCCTCATCCTAAAAAACCTATCATTACTTCTATCCGTATCCCTCAATCCTCTTATCCTTCAGGAATTTATCCAAACCTTCTTTGATTCCCTGTATTGTCTTCTGCCCTACCACAACCTCCGGGAGTGCGTTCCATGTGTCCACCAACTTCCTGGCATTGGTTCTAAACCTATCCCCTTTCAGTTTCTCCGAGTGTCCCCTTGTCCCCACAGTCTGAAGAATCTGTCCCTGTCTACCCTATCTAAGCCTTTCAGGATCTTGAAAGTTTGTATCATGTCTCCTCTAAGTCTCCTCTTTTCCAGGGAGAACAGCCCCAGCTGTTCTAGCCTGTCAGCATACGAAAGGTTTTCCATACCTCTTATCATTTTCGTCGCTCTTCTCTGGACCCCCTCAAGCATTGCCATGTCCTTCTTGAGGTACGGCGACCAATACTGCACACAGTACTCCAGATGCGGGCGCACCATTGCACGATACAGTGGCATGATGACTTCCTTTGTCCTGGTCGTGATACCCTTCTTGATGATACCCAGCATTCTGTTTGCTTTCTTTGAGGCTGTCGCGCATTGTGCCGATGCTTTCATTATTGTATCCACCAGCACACCCAGGTCTCTTTCAAGGGTACTTACCCCTAGCAATGTTCCCCCCATTGTATAGCTGAACATCGGGTTCTTTTTCCCAACATGCATGACCTTGCATTTCTCTATATTAAAACGCATCTGCCACTTTTTGGCCCACTCTTCCAGTTTCGTTAGGTCCCTTTGCAGGTCTTCACAGTCTTCTGTGGTTCTAACCCTGCTGCAGAGTTTGGTGTCATCTGCAAATTTGATAACCTCACATTTCGTCCCTGTCTCCAGATCGTTTATAAATATATTGAACAGGAGCGGTCCCAACACCGACCCCTGCGGAACTCCGCTCGTGACCCGTTGCCAGTCTGAGTATTCGCCCTTCACTCCAACCCTCTGTTTTCTGCCCGCTAACCAGTGTTTAATCCATCGGTATTGATCCCCCTCCACTCCGTGGTTCCACAGCTTCTTAAGCAGCCGTTCGTGGGGTACCTTGTCGAAAGCTTTTTGGAAGTCGAGGTAAATGATGTCTATGGGTTCCCCTTTGTCTATCTGGCTGTTTATTCCCTCAAAGAAGTGTAGTAAGTTTGTGAGACAAGATCTTCTCTTGCAGAAGCCATGTTGGCTCGCCCTCAGCTGCCCATTTTTTTTTTCTATGTGCTCGCAGATGCTGTCCTTAATCAGTGCTTCCATCATCTTACCCAGAACTGAAGTCAAGCTCACCGGCCTGTAGTTTCCCGGGTCACCTCTTGAGCCTTTCTTAAAGATAGGCGTGACATTTGCTATTTTCCAGTCCTCCGGGATCTCCCCAGTTTTCAATGATAGGTTACATATTTGCCGGAGTGTTTCCGCTATTTCCTTTCTCAGTTCTTTTAGTACCCTTGGGTGGATTCCATCCGGGCCCGGTGATTTGTCGCTTTTCAATCTATCTATCTGTCGTAGGACTTCCTCATCGCTTACCTCTATTCGCCCCACTTATGTTATCCTGAGATGTAAATGTGAGTAATTGGCAAACAGCACCAATAATTGGCTGCTATGAATTCATTGTTGAAGTTGATTGGGAACAGTTTGGATTTGCACACACATCTTGCTAAGCATTATTCTATGAAGATCACCATGAAAATTATATAGTGCAAACCTCAAAGGGGCATGGGAGAGAAATGGGCAGGTCAGAGACATTCACCAAATACTGGGGTTCTGCACCTAAATTATGCACCAGCATTTACACCAGGTTTCAGTTGGTATAAATCCTTGCACTCAAAGTTTGGCATGGATATCAGTTCTACACACTGTTCTATAAACAGGGGCCAACTTGGAGTGCCATATATAGAAAAGCACTTTGCATAGATTTCTTTTTCAGTGAAGTTTTTTGAGCATCATTTACAATTACAGAGTCTAAAAAAGCATGGGATGAGCACAGAGGATCTTGAATCAGAAAATAATAGTAAATATTGAAGAACTAAGGCCAGTACTGGGCAGACTTGCATGGTCTGTGCCTGTATATTGCCAATTGGTTAAGTATGGGCTGGGGAGGGCTTCGAAGACTAGGATGGGTTAGATGACATGGAGGAGCTTTGATGGAGACTTCAGTAGATGGAACCTAAGCACAGTACTGGCCAGAGCTTTGGGTTCTGGCCCAGAAATAGCTTAGAAGAAAGAGAATTTAAATTAAGTTAGTAATTTAAAGAGTAGGTAAGGTTGGGCAGACTGGATGGACCATTCGGGTCTTTATCTGCCGTCATCTATAATGTTACTATGAATCTAGACCTATATGTATGAGTTAATTACAGAAGCATAGAAGCATAGAAAAATGAAGGCAGCCAAATACCATGTGACCTATCTGGTCTATCCACGCCATCTACTATTTCTTCCTCTCCCTTAAAGATCCAATGTACTTATCCAAAACTGTGTTGAGTTCAGAAACATTTTTCATCTCACCTCCTTCACCGGGAGACCATTCCTTGCAAGCATTCACCACCCTTACCATGAAAATTTTTTTTTTTGTGATCTTACTTCTGAGTCCCCTTTCACCTTCATCCTAAGCCCCCTCATTCCAGAGTTTCCTTTCGATTGAAAGAGATTTACCTCTTGTGCATTTATGCCATAGAGGTATTTGGACGTCTCTATCATATCTCCCCTCTCCTGCCTTTCCTACAAAGTATACATCCTGAGATCTTTAAGTCTGTCTCCATATGCTTTATGACGAAGGCCACTGATCATTTTAGTAGCCATCCTGTGGTGCAACTCCATCCATCCATTATATACCCTTTTATTATAGGTTACTATAATTATTAAGGTTTCTGCGCCTTTCATCTTTAATGAGCATAATAGAAGGCCTCTTCTATTCAGAAAGCACTATCAGCATTTCTTAAATTCACACCCTCTTCTCCTCCATAGCTGCCTCTAGCACTGCTTATCCCTATCAATCTATAGGAAATTTCATGAACTTAAATTTTTAAATTGCGGCAATGAAATCTCACCACCTCCTCTCCTTCTCTTTTTTTAGTGTATCAATATATTTTAGACTTTAGGAACCAGCTGCAGGTCTGTCATTGATGTCTTCAGTATGTGAGAGCTACATTAAAATCCCCTTTCTAAGAGAACACCCTCCAGAGTCTTATACAACAGAGGTGATGACCTTGTCAGTAAACAGAAGCTGTGATCCCTTATGTTTCTACCAGCCAATATATCCCTGAAAGCTACCTCTGGAGTAGAAGACTAAAAGGCTTGATCTAGGTAGTGTGGTTCCCTGTGTCGGATATTTGAAACTGCTTCTGGGGAAGAGAAAATTCATTATTGGTAGTCTTTTCAAATTATAACTGAGCAAGATAAAGATTAGAGAGCTAAAGAGATCTGCTGAGGATCACTGAGGCTGCTAGCAGAGCTGAGATTAGTATTGACTCACAGAAAGATCCATGGACTTGCCCCTGGACTCATAGGCCCAGATTTTCTATACGGTGCTGATATTGGCGGCCACCTAAAAAGCAGCCGTTGATCTCGTGATGGCGCCAAATAGATAATCGTGCCTCAGGGAAAGATAGGTGCCAAAAATATAGACCAGGATTTTCCATGCCTACATTTCTGGCGCCTTTGTCATGAATTGTAGATGTGTAGGTACTTTAAGCCGTCTAACACCGCTTCCAGCATTAGCCACTCCCCCAGTAGCGTTAAGCGACCTAAAGTATCTACGGAGGTGTGATTCTGGTGCTGATATTTTAGGCATAAGAACATAAGAAGTGCCGCTGCAGGGTCAGTGGTGTATCATGCCCAGCAGTCTGCTCACGCAGCGGCCCTTTTGATCAAAGACCAGCGCCCTAACTGAGACTAACCGTACCAGCTTACATCCTTGTTCAGTAGGAACTTGTCTAACTTTGTCTTGAATCCATGGAGGGTGTTTTCCCCTATGACAGCCTTCGGGAGAACGTTCCAGTTTTCCACCACTCTCTGGGTAAAGAAGAACTTCCTTACGTTTGTATGGAATCTATCCCCTTTCAACTTTAAAGAGTGTCCTCTCGTTCTCCCTACCTTGGAGAGGGTGAACAACCTGTCCTTATCTACTAAATCCTTCAGTACCTTGAATGTTTCGATCATGTCCCCTCTCTATCTCCTCTGTTCGAGGGAGAAGAGGCCCAGTTTCTCTAATCTTTCGCTGTATGGCAGCTCCTCCAATCCCTTAACCATCTTAGTCGCTCTTCTCTGGACCCTCTCGAGCAGTACCGTGTCCTTCTTCATGTACGGCGATCAGTGCTGTACGCAATACTCTAGGTGAAGGCGCACCATGACCCGGTACAGCGGCATGATAACCTTCTCCGATCTGTTCGTGATCCCCCATCTTTATCATTCCTAGCATTTTGTTCGCCCTTTTCACTGCCGCCGCACATAGTGTAGACGGCTTCATCGACTTGTCGATCAGAACTCCCAAGTCCTTTTCCTGGGAGGTCTCTCCAAGTACCACCCCGGACATTCTGTACTCGTGCTTGAGATTTTTGTTACCGACATGCATCACTTTACACTTATCCACGTTGAACCTCATCTGCCAGGTCGATGCCCATTCCTCGAGCCTGATTATGTCACGTTGTAAATCTTCACAATCCCCCGCGTCTTCACTACTCTGAATAACTTTATGTCGTCCGCAAATTTAATCACCTCGCTCGTCGTACCTATGTCCAGATCATTTATAAAGATGTTGAAGAGTATGGGTCCAAGCACCGAGCCCTGCGGCACCCCACTGGTGACACTTTTCCAGTCCGAGTATTGTCCATTTACCCCCACTCTCTGTTTCCTATGCTCCAGCCAGTTTTTTTATCCAAATGAGTATTTCTCCCTCGATTCCATGGCTCGCAATTTTCTGAAGTAGTCGTTCATGCGGAACCTTGTCGAAAGCCTTCTGAAAGTCCAGATATACAATGTCGATCGGGTTGCCCTTGTCTATCTGTCTGTTTAATCCCTCGAAGAAGTGCAGCAAGTTTGTCAAACAAGATCTGCCTTTGATGAAACCGTGCTGGCTGGTTCTCATCAGACCATGTCCGTCAAGATGATCAATGATGCGGTATCTTTCCGGTACCGAGGTCAGACTCACCAGTCTGTAGTTTCCCAGGTCTCCCCTCGAACCTTTTTTGAAGATCGATGTAACATTCGCCACCTTCCAGTCCTCCAGAATCGTTCCTGTTTTGAGTGACAGATTGACTATTATTTGAAGCAGTTCAGCTATGATCCCTTTCAGTTTCTTGATGACCCTTGGATGGATGCCATCCGGTCCCGTGGATTTATCGCTCTTAAGCCTATCGATCTGCCTGTATACTTCTTCTAGACTGACCTTAAACCCTGTCAGTTTCCCGTTTTCGCTTCCAGCATATAGCCTGATGGGTTCCGGTATGCTCTGTATATCCTCTTTGGTAAATACAGACGCAAAAAATGTGTTCAGTCTATCAGCGATTGCTTTGTCCTCCTTTAGCGCTCCCTTTATTCCTTGGTCATCTAATGGTCCCACCGCTTCCTTCGCGGGTCATTTCCCTTTAATATATCAAAAAAAAGGCTTGAAGTTTTTTGCCTCCTTGGCTATTTTTTCCTCGTAGTCTCTTTTTGCCACTTTTACCGCTTTATGGCACCTGTGTCTTGAAAACATCATTTAAACAATGGGGTGTTTTTTTTTTTACCGAGCTTGGGCACCTACCAGCGCCTAAAAAATCTGTGCCATTTAGAGAGTCCAGACCTTAGTGACAGAACTAAAATTAATAGAAAAGCACAGGGAAATAAGTGGATCAATTCAGGCCATATAGAAAGCATATAGAAATATGGCCTTTCTTGTCTGTCTGCTTCTGCTCATCAGCACTCACTGCACCCTAGAGACCTCGCCATACGCCTACCAGCTCCTTCCCAGTCTGTTATTATGAGTGCCCTGCTGCCTCCAAACTTTTGTTATTGATAGAATCTGGCTGTCATGACAACTGTCAGGTTTGGCATCTCTTGTTGCTCCACAGATGAGATGCCGTGGTTTCCAAAACAGGTGTGAAAATAAGCCCTTTCCGAGTAAAAGCTGTAACCGCACATTTGCAGGCCTACATCAGTCTGACTCAGAGGCACATGATCTTCTCTCCTGAGGACTTTGTGCAGAAAGCAGGTCACAATGCTGTGGGCCTCACTGCAACCCTTTGCTGTCAGGCATGCATTAGACAGCAAAGGCTCCGTCACAGCAAAGGCTTTCTGGAACTTAGAACCACAGGCTGAGAACTAAAAATTAGTAAGGTTCAAATCTGAATTTTCCCCATCCCTCTGATCTTGGAGAAGTTACTTCACAATCCATTGCCTCAGATACAACTCAACTACACAAAAACCAGCCACCGAACCCAGCAGGTTTCTTTAAACACCAGCTTCAGCTTTTAAAAGAATACATATAGCCACAATATTCAGTTGTTACTTAGAGAGAGCTGAGCAATCTAATTTAGGACAGCCCTTTGAATGGCCTAAAATAAACTGCTTCACTATGCATTATTAGCAGCTGAAAATCATTGCTATACATATTACTTGGGTAGAATACCCTCAATTCACCCTAATTCTCCTGCCACCAACTGGATAGTACTGGGGCATTTAGAAGGATTTTCTGTAGCCTTAGGAAATAATGCCAAAGGAAATCAATAAATAAGGGATTTATATATTTGAATATTGGGATCTTATGTTATAAACACACTTCGTTTTATTACTTGGGATCTATCTAGGTACATGAGATCTGGGTTGGCCACTGTTGGAAACAGTATATTTGGCTTGATGGACCTTCGGTCTCTCCCAGTATGGCAATTCTTATGTTCATATGTGATCGCTTAACTTGTGTAATGGAATGTCACCTGGGTGTGTAATTAAATCCAAATCCATATGCAGTATATTCAGCAACTGAAAACCTGGGTGTGATGTAATTTTATTAACTATATGAAATAAAACACCCCTCTTCCACAATGCATAATGTAAAGGATCATGGATTTGATATATTGCCTTTCTGTGGTATAACCAAAGTGGTTTATATATGTTATATTTGCAGGTGCTTTCTCTGTTCCTAGTGGGTTTGGTTTTTTTTTTGTTGTTGTAACTTGAGCAATGGAAGTTTAGGCAGCTTGCCCAGGGTCAGAAGGACCTGCAGTGGGAACTGAACCAGTTCCCTAGAGTCTTAACCCGCCATACTATCCATTAGGCCTACTCCTCCACCTTCAACTTTGAGAGGTCATTTGAAGGGAAACACTCTCTTATTTGTTGAGTTGCGCTCTCATAATTAAAATAAAAATATATTTCTAAGGATGTCAATTTAGAGAAAATAGCATGCAAACAAGAAAGCTTCAAAAATATACATACATAGGAATCCCCATACTTTGTTTTCCCATCTGAGATGTCCACCTGACCACACAATCTCCAGACATAACATTTGGATAACTTGTGACTAAAGATCAGTTTTTGAAAGCTGAAAAGTACATGTGCACTTTATTAGAGTGGCTTAATAAAAGTTCACCCTCTGATTTCTTTTGTTTATTTAAAGGAAGTGCTGCCCACTGTTCCCTCTAAGCTGAGTTGGAGTCCTCCGGCTACACTGATACCGTTGAGGACTGGTGCTTCAATACTGTATGTTCAGTCCCTAGGGACAGGCAGGTTCCCTGGAGTCCTGCAGTGCTTGCCTGCCCCTCACTATTGAAAATGTGATAGTGAAACTGCATCAGTGGCGTACCTAGGGTATGTGGCACCCGGGGCCCATCATTTTTTGACACCCCCCCCCCCCCATGTAAAAAAATATTTTTTGTAATGACCATGAAACGGAATAAATGGTCAGAATAGAAACAGGCAGTGAAAATTTTCTTATATTCCAAACATAACATAACATAAATTATGTCTGAATTGTCATGACATCAGAAGTACATATGGAGTAGTTGCAGGTGATGCTTGGGACAGTTCTGATTGTGTTAGTTCGGTTTTATGTGTTTTTTGAATAGAAGGGTTTTTATTTCTTTTTGAAGGTTTTGCAGTCTGTGGTCGATGTCAATTGGTTGTAGGGTTGGGGGTCGAGTGTTGCAGCTTGAATGGCTAGGAGGTAGTCGAACAGTTTTTTTCTTTTGACGTTTTTGGTTGGAGGGTGTGTGAATGGTGCGTGAGTTCTCCTATGTCTGTTTGAAGTGGATTGAATTATTTAGCTGAAGAAATTAGTTACCCCTCATCCCACACACATTAATTCTCTTCCATTTTTGTTCCCATTATAAAAAACACTGATAAGTTCCCAGAAAAAAAATACATTAAAATAAGAAGTGAAAACAAAGGCCCCTACAGATGAGAACATAACATAAGAACAGCCTAACTGGGTCAGACCAATGGTCCATCATGCCCAGTAGCCCATTCTCATGGTAGCCAATCCAGGATACTAATACCTGGTCAAAACCCAAAGAGTAGCAACATTCCATGCTACCGATCCAGGGCAAGCAGACACTTCCCCCATGTCTTAATAACAGATTATGGACTTTTCCTCCAGGAATTTGTCCAAATCTTTCTTAAAACCAGCTACACTATCTGCTTTTACCATAACTTCTGGCCACTTCATTTTTAAGTTTAGATCTTTCCTTTCAAACAGAGACCTTGCTAGATGTCAAATACAGCACAAGGTAACTTCACATGGACTTAGCTGTGCAGGAAATGTGAATCTCCTCATATACCCACCATATAGTGCAAAAATGTGCAAAGGTCTGTTTTTTTCTTTCGATCACTACATAGCCTAATGCCACACAAGCAGCGCTGTTACAAACATATTCTGTAGGTCAATGCTAAGGATAACAAAGTTTCCTTCCTTGGACCAGAAGGAGATACTGATAAACCACTGGAAGAGATCCCAACACAACACCCAAAGACCCACTCAGTGTGTGAACCAGTTGAGTGGAGTGGACTAACTGGGGGGTGGAAATGGGCCCGGAGTTTGCTCAGCAGAATTTCCCAGACCACCTCTTCCTCTCAACACATTGACACGCTGCCACCACCACCACTAGAAACACCTCACTGGATAGGCCAGCTATGCTATAAACTTTATAAAACACATTATTATATTTTCTTATAAAGCACATATTTTAACTGAACTCTCTGACATCCTCAGCCTTTCCATTCACAAAAATAGAAGGAAGAAAAGTTCCCATTTCCTGCTGTTTCATGTCCCCGGCCTATACAATATTTTTTTTCTGCAGACCCTTCAAAAGTCTGACCAAATCCTCGTTTCACTTGCATTATAAAGTTCTGAGGATGCCATCTCTCCCTAATCCCAGGTCCTAAAGTCTAAGACAGTAGCGCAAACTAATGCTGCCAGATTCAGGAAAAAAAATTTCGATTCGATTCAGCCTATTGAATTGGTTTTTCAATTCGATTTTCCTGCCCAGTTGGGTGATTTTTTTCAAAACTTCTGGTGGGTTTTATAGCTTTTTCACCCCCTTTGGCTTCTCCTAAGCACACTGGCGCTGTGGTGTAAATAAAATAAAGAAACAAAAAGGACTTTTCCTCTCTCTGTTAAATCCTAGCTCACGTTTGCAGTCCAACACCAGCTCTGTCAGGATACACATTTCAAATCTGACATATTATAATCACAAAACAGAAAATAAAATTAATTTTTCTACCTTTTGTTGTCTGGTTATATTTCAAATCTTGTTGGTCCAAGGCTCTGGTTTTCTTCTGATAACTTGCTTGCCAGGGTCTCCTTCTTTCTTCTTTCTGCGTGTTAACCATCCATCTGCCAACTCTGTCCTCCCTTTCCATTTCTCTTCCCTCCCCAGGAAGTCTGGTATCTTTCCTTTTTTTCATCTCCCTCCACAGATCCACCTTTTCTTAACTACCCTTTCATCTGGCATCTCTCCCTCCTTCCCCACCACCCCAGAGTCTACCATCTCTCCCTTTCTTTTCCCAATTACCCTCCTATCCAGTATCTCTATCACTCCTCCACACCATCCCTTGTGTCCAATTTCTCTCCCTTTCAGTTCCTTCCCTCCCTAAATCCCATGGTCCATCATTTCTCTCCCTCTCCTCTATTTTCAGACCCATTATTTCTTCATCCCCCCCCCCAAAGTTTGGCATATGCACGTCTCTTTGAACACCCCCTTCCCTCTGTGTACTTCTAAACCAGGGTCCCCCCCAAAGGCCTGTCCCCCCTTAAAGGTCTGCCTGTCCCCCCTTGAAGGCCTGCACCCCCCTTGAAGGCCTGTCCCACCCCCTTGTAGACCTGTCCCCCCCTTGAAGGCCTGTCCCTCCCCCTGGTAGGCCTGTCCCCCCACCTTGAAGACCTGCCTGCCTGTCCCCCCCTTGAAGGCCTGTCCCCCCCCCTTGAAGGTCTGCACCCCCCCGAAGGCCTGCACCCCCCTGAAGGCCTGTCCCCCCCTTGAAGGCCTGTCCCTCCCCCTTGTAGGCCTGTCCCCCCCTTGAAGGCCTGCCTGCCTGTCCCCCCCTTGAAGGCCTGTCCCCCCCTTGAAGGCCTGTCTCCCCCTTGAAGGCCTGCACCTCCCTGAAGGCCTGCACCCCCCCTGAAGGCCTGTCCCACCCCCTTGTAGGCCTGCCCCCCCCCTTGTAGACCTGTCCCCCCTTGTAGACCTGTCCCCCCTTGAAGGCCTGCCTGCCCCCCCCCCTTGAAGGCCTGTCCCTCCCCCTTGAAGGTCTGCACCCCCCCGAAGGCCTGTCCCCCCCCTTGAAGGCCTGCCTGCCTGTCACCCCCCCTCCCCCTTGAATGCCTGCCTGCCTGCCCACCCGCCCCACCCCGAAGGACCGCTCGCCCCCCTGGCCTCCCCGCACCACCTATGAAGCAGCACTACCTATGCTCCCGGCCTTGCCGTTCAGTCCCCACCACCCCCACCACCCCCGAAGGACCGCTCGCCCCACTGACCTTCCTGCACCACCTATGAAGCAGCCGCAGATGTCAGAGGAGGGGCGGGACCGCGGCGCAGGAAGCAGCACCCAAGCAGCTCAGGGATAGCTGACCTCGCGATCCTGCTGCTTGCTGCTTCACAGGTGGTGTAGGAAGGTCAGTGGGGCGAGCGGTCCTTCGGGGGTGTGGGGGGACTGAACGGCAAGGCCGGGAGCACCCCTTCAGGGCTGGCACCCGGGGCGGACTGCCCCTCCCGCCCCCCCTTGGTACGCCACTGAACTGCATCCCCCCCCCCCCCCCCCACTCACCCACACTGACAGGGATGTAGGTGGAGGACTCCAGTTCAGCTTAGAGCAGTGGTTTCAAACTCAAACCCTTTGCAGGGCCACATTTAGGAT